>NC_084828.1:74688887-77136387 GCF_033115175.1 Lepus europaeus | reverse complement strand
GGCAGACTGGACAGTGAGAGAGAGAGACAGAGAGAAAGGTTTTCCTTTTGCCGTTGGTTCACCCTCCAATAGCCACTGCAGCTGGCACGCTATGGCCAGCGCACCGCGCTGATCCGAAGCCAGGAGCCAGGTGCTTCTCCTGGTCTCCCATGCAGGTGCAGGGCCCAAGCACTTGGGCCATCCTCCACTGCACTCCCGGACCACAGCAGAGAGCTGGCCTGGAAGAGGGGCAACCAAGACAGAATCAGGCGCCCCGACCGGGACTAGAACCCCGTGTGCCGGCACCACAGGCAGAGGATTAGCCTATTGAGCTGCGGCGCTGGCTGGCTTTTTCTTTTTCAAGGTGGGAAAAATTGTGGCATGTTTATATGCTGCTGACAGTGACTCAGTGGAAAGGAAAAATTGATGATATGAGGGAAAGAGGGAACTAGTGATACATCATATTTGAGAAAGAAAATGGAGATGGGATTTCATGCACAGAAGAGGTTTTAGCCCTGGGGGCAAAGGCGGCCTAAGATTTTAACAGGAGAGAAAGCAGATTATTTGGCATAGATGCAGGAGACTGTCTAGATATGGAAAGGACAGGTTATAGAAATCCATTTTGTATTTCTTTTGTTCTAGGAAGCTGTGAGTAAGGATGAGCAAGAGATATTGGAAATTTGAAAAAGAGGAGTATGAAATAGTTATTTGGGAAAGGAAATGGGTAAACGAGCTATGGAACTGATTGAAGGATTGTTCCAGTAGTACACTGAAATTTGAAATGAATCCAATCAGGTTGCATGTGATTTTCCTGAGTTCTACCATGAGCTACCTGGATTGTAAACACGGGAAGGTATATAACTCAGGTTAGAATTTTGTCAAGTGAATACAGTTTGAGAAAGGGACAAAAGAGTGACTGTAATGATACATCATGAAATTTATGCCTATTAGAAAAGAAATGAGGCTTTGGGAGTGCAAGAGAGAGTTATGAAAGATGTTAGGATCAATTAACTATAGGGTCCTCTGTGATCAGTGATTATTAAAGTTGGAATACTAAATAAGAGTAAGCTTGAAAGATAGGAGGTAGTAATCAGAGTCAGAGAGCAATGCTGATACAGAATATATCCAATGGAATGACAATGCTTACCAGTTTGCTTAGTGGCTATAATAATTATTGAATTGATTGATTTGTTAGGTTCATGACTACAAAGAAGGAACCCCTGAAGAAAAGGCCTACTATATAGAATTGTGGGATGTTGGAGGCTCTGTGGGCAGTGCCAGCAGTGTGAAAAGCACACGAGCAGTATTCTACAACTCTGTAAATGGTAAATTTTTATTTTTACTATATAGTAATTGTCTAAGAGTATAAATCATCTGACATGAAATGCTGTAACATACAGGACTCATCTTAATTTAGTAAAGTTCTGATATACTCACAACTCCAGATTTCAATCTGCATGTCACATCCTAATTTGTGTTTCTAGATGCTAACCACGTAATTCAGAATAGTAAACATCTGCTTGGTCTAAGTCTTTCTATTTATATTATTGTCATAAACTAAATACTGAAAAATAAAAGTATCTGGAACTTTCAGAACACTCTCTTGAGTGTTGAGTTTCTCCATTCATTTGAATAAGTACAGTTGAACCGTTAAGAATCCGATATTCGATTTTGGGAATGGGAGAGGGAGGAGGAGAAGGGGTAGGAGAGTATGTGGGAGGGAGGGTATAGCGGGAAGAATCATTATATTCCTAAAGTTGTAATTATGAAATGCATGAAGTTTGTATTCCTTAAAATAAAGGTTTCTTTGGGGGAGGGGGAAATAAATAAATAATAAGAAGAAAAAGAATCCCATAGTCCTATGCCAAATATTACAGAGATAGAAAAATTTCTTTCTATGCCACTTAGAGCTCTGTATAATTATAAAGAAATGCCTAAGGACATTTCTAAAGGTTCAGAAATTTCATCCAGTTTTAGATATTCGAATACTTGAAGGAAATATAGGACGTAATTGCAATCCGTAAAGTACCTACTCTGTGCCAAAATCACTCAGTTGTGATTTCCTATAGTTTCGTTGTTTATCATGTCTGTCATTTTTATATTTTAAACCTTTTTTAAATTGTGAAATACAATTTCAACTTTTCTTTGATTAATATACCAAATGATTTGGCATCTCAACCTTTCCCTCCTGGTAAATGCCATTAGTAGGATCTTATGTGTGCTATGCTTAGATCTCATTCAGTAATTAGGTAAGTATTGCATTTGTTCAGTACCTTTGTTCATTATATTCCTCTTTCAATATCTTCACATTTAATAAGGTACTGTGGATACTACCAAAAGAAGTAGAAAAGGTTCTTGCCGTTGGATATATGAATGGTGTCAATTCAGGCTCATGCCCCATTTAGCTCAGAATTCTATCTGAAAGTATCACCATCTAAGAAACAACATTCATAAATGAAACAAACCACAGTTATAAAATGATGACATTGATATATGCCAGCATCATGCAAGAAAATACATGATAATGGCCTATTTTAATAGAATGAACTTGTATATAAATGAGAAAAGCAGTAAGATAAAACTAATTTAGTATAAGTAACTTCTTAGAGAAAAGGAGAGAATGAAATGAAACCTGGTTAGATTTAGAGTCAAGTGATAAACATGTATGAGTCAAATGATTTGTAAATACATATCTTTCTGATCTGGCATAGAGAAGTTTGAAAGCATAACACCTTTTCTGTTCAGATATTTTTAAGAAAGCGGTAGGATAGAAAGTATAAATAAATAATACAGATAAAGACCATTCAGCTCCAAGAAACTATGGAATTATGAGTTGCAAACTTACAGAGTGCAAATGAAGAAATTTATCATAATCTATACTTATTTGATTATTTCTTCTATAACTACTATTCATGGGTAATTTGTCTTCTCCCTTAATATTATTAAAAGAATCACATATATATCCTATTTGGGTTTTGCAAATAAAACTGAAACATATTCCAGTTTTTTAAACTTAAAAAAACAATTTGTTTATTAAAAAACTTGTTTCTGTGTTCTTTCACCCTAGTTCTGGTACATTTCTCCTAGTAGAAGTATTCAAGGTTCTTCACTCTGTCTACCATCCTTAATTACCTAAGATACAGCATAAGAATCACCCATTCTTATGTACAATCCTTGCTTTCAGTGATAGCTTTCTTCCCTCAGTATCAGACCTTCTCCACACTGTGGTAAGCTAGGCTAGTAATTATAGAAGGAAACCTATAACTTGTGTCTACTTCTCTCCCTTAAAATTAACAACAGTCTCATCCACTGTCACTCTGACTTCTTTTATCTGGGCCTCACCTTGCTCTTGTAGCTCATAGTCTATGAAACAAGAACCCTCAGCCCAAATAAAAGAATTAGGAAAAAGATGCTCAAATGAACTCCTTCCTGTCCATCTAATAGCTAACTTAGACTGTTCTAATCCTTTCTCTCTCCTAACCAAAAATCTCAGTCATAGTTTTATAGTAGTTACACCACAGAAGTAGGGAAGGGAGAATACCTGCCACTCCTTTGCGCTAAAATAAGATTTTATTCTGTTTTCCTCTAGTCTTTTACTGTCAGAGTACCTGAGTGTAATTTCTGGCTACCCCACTTACCATGTGTGCTGAGGGCAAGTTACTCAGCTTCTCAGCTTGATTTCCTCAATGTGTGTAATGAAGATAATCGTTCTTACCCCCATTGAACTGTTCTGAAAATTAAATTAGATAACGTGTAAGGCCAAATAGCTGGCGAGTAAGTACTGAATACATATTAGCTATATTCCTTAATGGTAGCTCTTTATTACTTTTTTTTTTTTTTCTAAATCTGTGCCTTTGATGCCTGTTAGAACCCCTCTTTTTTTTTTTTTTTTTTGACAGGCAGGGTGGATAGAGAGAGAGACAGAGAGAAAGGTCTTCCTTTTTGCCGTTGGTTCACCCTCCAGTGGCTGCTTCGGCCGGCTCATCGCGCTGGTCTGAAGCCAGGAGCCAGGTGCTTCTCCTGGTCTCCCATGCGGGTGCAGGGCCCAAGCACTTGGGCCATCCTCCACTGCCTTCCCGGGCCATAGCAGAGAGCTGGCCTGGAAGAGGGGCAACCGGGATAGAATCCGGCGCCCCAACTGGGACTAGAACCTGGTATGCCGGCGCTGCAAGGCAAAGGATTAGCCTGTTGAGCCATGGCGCCGGCCAGACCCCTCTTTAAGGAAGGTAGAGATAATGCAGTTGGATACTGGAGCAGAAGTCAAATCTCTACTTATGAGAAACACCAGAAGAGATAAAGGTTTACCTGAGCTGTTTGGAACAAATCAACTATAAGTTGCATAAGCACCTTAGTTACACAGATGGCTTTAAAAATTAAGAAGTCAATTAACCCTACCTCTTCTGTCTTTCTTTTTAAAATTCACATATTATACAACATAAAGATAGAAGAATTATCAATTTCATGTTTTCTTTCCACAGTAGAATCTGGGTAATATCGGGTAATATCGGAAAGAATTACGAATTTGAAAGCCTATTCTTTTGACTAATGATATTGTAAATTCTAGTAGACGTTAAGGCTTTTCCTCTTCCATCTTTATTTTAATGTAATTGTCTACTTGGCCTTTCTATCTAGGATCTTAATTGATTCTATTTAATTTTATTTTTGAGATTCATTACATTTTGTTATTTTTCTTATTCTCTCAAGATGCACGTATTTCTTTTTTTTAAAAAGAGATTTTATTTATTTCCTTGAAAGGCAGAGTGACAGAGAAGGAAAGACAGTAAGAGAGAGAACTTCCATCTGCTGGTTCACTCCCCAAATGGCCACAAAAGCCAGGGTGGGCCAGGCTGAACCAGGAACCCAAACTCCATCCTAGTCTCCCACATGTATGGCAAGTGCCAAACTACTTGGACCATCATCCACTACTTTCCCAGGTGCACTAAAAGGAAGCTGGATCAGAAATGAAAAGCTGGGACTTGAACTAAAACTCTGATATGGGATGCTGGCATCTCAAGCAATAGCTTAATCTGCTGTGCCACAATGCAAGCCTGTATATTCTACTATTCATACTTCTTGACTATCTCTTCATATTCTTTTCTAGTGTGATATTTCTTTTGAAGTGTTAACTAAATCCTTATAGGAACCAGGCTTACAAAACCAACCATTAATTCAAGGGAGCTAGAAAATTAAACTTTGGAGTTGATTGGTCCCAGGTGATCAGTAGGACCATGTTTTTTCAGATAATAAATAGCATTTGTATCAAAGTAAATCAAAACCATTTTTAAATCTTTTTTCCCAGAAACCTTTTATTGAAGGAATACAAACTTCATGCTTTTCATAAATACAATTTTATGAATATAGTGATTGTTCCCAGCATACTCTCTCCCTCAGCCACTCTCCCACTCCTCTTCCTCCTCCCTCAACTATTCCCATTCTTATTTTTTTTAAGATTTATTTATTTATTTGCAAGTCACAATTACACAGAGAGAGGAGAGAGAGAGAGGTCCTCCATCCGATGGTTCATTCCCCAATTGGCTACAACGGCTGGAGCTGTGCCAATATGAAGCCAGGAGCTAGGAGCTTCTTTTCAGGTCTCCCACATGGGTGCAGGGCCCAAGGACTTGGGCCATCCTCTACTACTTTCCCAGGCCACAGCAGAGAGCTGGATCGGAAGTGGAGCAGCCAGGTCTCAAACCAGTACCCATATAGGATGCTGGTGCTTCAGGGCAGGGTGTTAACCCACTGCATCACAGTACCAACCCCTCCCATTCTTATTTTTTACTAATAGCTATTTTCAATTAACTTCATACACATACAATTAACTCTGTACTAAGTAAAGAGTTCAATAAATTGTATGAGAAAAAACTGTTTCTTAAGAGTCAATAGAAGGGTTGTTCAAAGTCTTTGTATCAAAATATTAATTTTATGTCTATAGATTACCTATTAGGCTCTCTATTAGTTATTACAGATCAGGGAGAACATATAGTATTTGTCCTTTTGGGACTGGCTTACTTCACTGAGTATGATGTTTTTCAGTTTCATCCATTTTGTTGCAAACAACACAACTTCATTTTTTTTTTAACTGTTGTGTTGTATGCCATGGTGTATATATCCTGTAATTTCTTGATCCAGTCTTCAGTTGACGGGCATTTGGGTTGATTCCATAACTTAGCTATTGAGAATTGAGCTGCAATAAACATGGGAGTACAATAACTCTTATCATATGCTGATTTCATTTCCCTTGAGTAAATTCCTAGGAGTGGGATGGCTGGGTCATATGATAGGTCTATATTCAGATTTCTACAGTATCTCCATACTGTATTCCACAGTAGCTGTACATTTCACATTCCCACCAACAGTGAATTAGGTACCTTTTTCCCTACATCCTCGCCAGCATTTGTTGTTTGTAGATTTCAGTCTGAAAGCCATTCTAACAGGGGTGAGGTAGAACCTCATTGTGGTTTTGATTTATATTTCCCTGACAGCTAATGATCCTGAGCATTTTTTCATGTGTTAGTTGGCCATTGGGATTTCCTCTTTTGAAAAATGCCCATTTAAGCCCTCTACCCATTTCTTAACTAGATTGTTTGCTTTGTTGTTTTTGAGTTTCTTGAACTCTATATATTATGGTTATTAATCCTTTATCAGTTGCATAGTTTACAAATAATTTCTCCCATTCTGTCAATTGCATCTTTGCCGAGAGTGTTTCTTTTGCAATACAGAAACTTCTCAATTTGTAATATAATGTAATCCAACTTGTCAATTTTGGCTTTGATTGCCTGTGCTTCTGGGGTCTTTTCCAAGAATTCTTTGCCTGTGCCAATGTCTTGCAGGGTTTCCCCAATATTCTCTAATAATTTGATGGTATTGGATCATAGATATAGGTCTTTGTACCCTTTTGAGTAGATTTTTTGTAAAGTTTAAAGTAGAGGTCTTGCTTCATACTTCTGCATGTAGAGATCCAGTTTTCCCAGCACCATTTGTTGAAGAGAGTGTTCTTGCTCCAGGGATTGATTTTAACTCCTTTGTCAAAGATAAGTTAACAAACCATGCATCTAGATGCATGGGTTGATTTCTGGCATTTCTATTCTGTTCCATTGGTCTATCCATCTGTTTTTCTACTATTACCATGCTGTTTTGTTTACAACTGACTGTAGTATGTCTTGAAATATGGTATTGTTATGCTTCCAGCTTTGTGTTTGTGGTATAAGTGTGCTTTAGGTATTCAGGGTCTCCTGTATTTCCATATGAATTTCAGCATCTTCTTTTCTATTTCTGAGAAAAATGTTCTTGGTATTTTGATTTGTATCACATTAAATTTGCAGATTGCTTTTGGTAGTATGGACATTTTGATTATTTGGATTCTTCCAATCCATGAACATGAAATATTTTTCCATTTTTTGTATCTTCTATTTTTTTTCTTTAATATTCTGTAATTCTCATCAAAGAAATCTTTGTCATCCTTGGTTAAATTTAATCCCAGGTATTTAATTTTTTTGTAGCTATTGTGAATAGGATTGATCTTAGAAGTTCTTTCTCATTTGTGGCATTGTCTGTGTATACAAAGGCTGTTGATTTTTTTTGTATGATTTTATATCCTGCGACTTCTTTACCAAATGCTTCTGTGAGTTCCAGTAGTCTCTTAGTGGAGTCTTTTGGATCCCCTATATAAAGCATCATGTCAGCTTCCAACTTCCCAATTTGTATCCCTTTGATTTATCTTTCTTGCCTAATGGCTCTGGCTAAAACTTGCAGGACTGTATTGAATAGCAATGGTGAGAGTGGGAATCCTTGTCTGGTACTGGATCCCAGTAGGAATGCTTCCAACTTGTCCCCATTCAGTTGAACACTGGCCATGGGTTTGTCATAAATTGCCTTGATTGTGATGAGGAATGTTCCTTCTATAACCAGGTTGCTTAAAGTTTTCATCATGAGAGGCTATTGTATTTTATCAAATGTTTTCTCTGCATCTTTTGAGATAATCATGTTTTTTGTTCTTTAGTTAATGTGATATATCACATTGATTAATTTGAGAATGTTGAACTGTCCCTGTATACCAGGGAAAAATCCCATTTGGACTGGGCAAATGATCTTTCTTGTGTGTTGTTAGATTTGATTGGATACTATTTTATTGAGGATTTTTACATCTATGTTCATCAGGGAAATTGGTCTATAGTTCTATTTCTCTGTTATGTCTTTTTCAGGTTTAGGAATTAAGATGATGCTGGCTTTATAGAAGAAGTTTGGGAAGATTCCCTGCCTTTCAGTTGTTTTGAATAGCTTGAGAAGAACTGGAATTAGTTCTTTAAATATCTGATAGAATTTAGCAGTGAAGCCATCTAGTCCTGGGCTTTTCTTTGCTGGGAGGGTCTTTATTACTGATTTAATTTTTCTTGGTTATAGTTCTGTTTAGGTTTTCTATGTCTTCATGGCTCAATTTAGGTAGGTTCTATATGTCCAGGAATCTTACCCATTTCCTCTAGGTTTCCCAGTTTGTTGGCATGCAGCTCTATGTAGTAATTCCTGGTGATTCTTTTTTATTTCTGTGGTTTCTGTTATTACATTTTCTTTTTCATCTCTAATTTCATTGATTTGGGTCTTTTCCCTCCTTTTTTTTTTGCTTAGTAAGGCCAATGGTGTGTCAATTTTGTTTATTTTTTCAAAAAACCAGCCTCTTGTTTCACTGATCTTTTGTATTTTTTTGTTTCAATTTAGTTGATGTCTTCTCTAATTTTAATTATTTCTTTTCCCCTACTAATTTTCGATTTGATTTGCTGTTGTCTTTCTAGGTCCTTGTGATGCATTGATTGCTCATTTATTTGGTGCCTTTCCAATTTCTTGATGTAGGCACCAGTTGCTATAAACCTCCCTCTTAACACTGCTTTTGCTGTATCCCATGTTATGATATGTTGTATTGTTGTCTCATTCGTTTCCAGAAAATTTTTAAATTTCTCTTTTGATTTCTTATATGACTCACTGTTCATTCAGGAGAATTTTGTTCAGTCTCCATATGTTTACATATGTTTTAGAGATTCTTGAGTTGTTGATGTCCAGCTTCATTCCATTGTGGTACTAGAATGATATGATTTCGATTTTTTTGAATTTGCTGAGACTTGCTTCATGACCTAGCATGTGTTCTATCCTAGATAAAGTTCCATGCACTGGTGATAAGAATGTGTATTCTCAATCTGTAGGATGAGAAGTTATGTAGGTATCTGTTAGATGCATTTGATCTATAGTGTCAATTAACTCTGTTGTTTCCTTGCTGATTTTCTGTCTGGTTGATCTGTCCATTGCTAAAAATGGAGTATTGAAGTCCCGCATTACTATTCTATTGGATTCTATGTCTCCCTTTAGATCCATTAACATTTTTTTAAAAAGCCCTTCTTTGTCTCTATTAACAGTTTTTGTGTTAAAGTCTATTTTATCTGATATTAGAATGGCTACACCAGCTCTTTTTTGGTTTCTGTTAGCATGGAATATCTTTTTCCATCCTTTCACTTTCCATCTGCATGCATCTGTGTTGGTGAGATGTGTTTCTTGTAGGCAGCAAATAGATGGGTTTTTGTTTTTTAATCCATTCAGCCAGTGTGTATCTTTGAAATGGATTGTTGAGTCCATTCACATTCAGGGTAACTATTGATAAGTAATGACTTGGCCCTGTCATTTTTCCAGACATATTCCTATTGTTTACTTTGGATTTCCTGTGTACTTTTACTGGGAGATTTTCTGCCTTCACTTCCTTTCATAGTGATGACCCTGTTTGTATATTTCTGTTTATAACACATGCTTAAGCATCTTTTGTAATACTGGACAAGTGGTAACAAATTCTTTCAGTTTCTGTTTGTTATGTTATAGGGTCTTTATTTCACCTTCATTCATAAATGAGAGCTTTGCAGAGTACAGTATTCGGGGTTGACAGTTTTTTCATTTTAAGGCTTGGGCTATATCTTGCCATTCTCTCCTATCCTATAGGGTTTCCAATGAGAAGTCAGCTGTGAGTCTAATTGGAGATCCTCTGAAAGTGATCTGGCATTTCTCTTGTGCCAATTTTAGAATTTTTTCCTTATGTTTTACTATGGAGAGTTTGACTACAGTGTGTCATGGTGAGGATCTTTTCTGGTCATATCTATTAGGAGTTCTATGTGCTTTCTGTACTTGGACAACCATTTCTTTCTCCAAATTAGGCAAGTTTTCTGTAATTATTTCATTAAAAACACCTTCTAATTCATTCTCTTGGTCCAGGCTTCAGGAACTCCTAAGACCTGGATGTTGGCTGTTTGATAGTATCCCATAAATCTGTGACACTATTTTTTAGTTTTCTTATTTCTTTTGTTGTTGTTGTTGTTGTTGTTGTTGTTGTGTGTGTGTGTGTTTGGTCTGACTTGGAGGAGCCAAGATTCAAACCAGCGCCCGTATGAGGCCAACACTGCAAGCGGCGGCTTTACCTGCTACGCCACAGCACTGGCCCCACTTCAAATAGTTTTGATATTCTTGATTAATGAGGTGATCTGCAGTTAGAACCAGAGATGAAGTAGGAATTCAGAAAATGTTGAATGAAGAATAAGAAAAGACATTCTGAAAATTTAGAATTCTGTTAACTCTCGTGGAATAACAAGAGTTATGTAACTGATAAATTGTATAGTTAATTATTTATAAGTATTTGTAAAGGACATTTTAAAATAATTGTGTCTGATTTTTGTTAGAGATATTATAACGCTAGATTCATTAAGCAATCTAATGCTTGCACTTACTAACTTCACTCTGCCAGTTGTGAAATGAAGGGGAATTTTTATGGTATTGATATTATTTTCTCTGATTATTTTAGGTATTATTTTAGTGCATGACTTAACAAATAAGAAGTCATCCCAAAACTTGTATCGTTGGTCACTGGAAGCTCTCAACAGGGATTTGGTACCAACTGGAGTCTTAGTGACAAATGGGTAAGACCAGAATTACTTTATAGTTGGTTTGAAATGTTATAGCAATCACATGAATTTATTCTCCGAAATAATACTTCGCAAGTGTTTGATTTGCAAATATTTTGTCCCATCATATAGCTTATCATTTCATTCTCTTAACAATGTCTGTAACAATGCAATAGTTTTCATTTTGATGACGTCTTCTAATTTCTCTATTTTTCTCATATGGATTGTGATGTCATTATCATGTCTAAGAACTCTGTCTAATCCAAGATCCATACACATTTTGTCTTCCACAAATTTATAGTTTTAGGTTTACAATTAGATATTTGACCTAAAGTTAGTTTTGTATGAGATATAAGATTTTGGCTGATATTAACGTTTGCCTGTGAATGTCCAATTGTTCCAACAGTATTTGTTGAAAAGTTTATTCTTTCTCAACTGAATTGCTTTCTCTACTTTGCCAAAAAATATATTTATATGGGTCTATTTCTGGATTCTAATTCTGTTCCATTCTATGTGTCCATCCTTTCACCAATACTTCACTGCCATTATAGTTGCATGATAATATTAAAATTGGGCATTGTAGTTCCTTTCACTTTATTCTTCTACAACATTGCTTAATCTTTCCATAAAAATTTGAGAATCAATTTGTCTAAATCAACAAAAACTCTACTTGGATTTTGATTGAAATTGCATCAAATTCATAGGTCAAATCAGGGAAAATTGACACTTATTGTGTGGTATCTTCTAATTCATGAACACAATATGTCTCTCATTTGATTTAGATCCTCTTAGATTTCTTTTATAAGTATCAGCATAGTTTTATGCATACAAATCCTATATATTTTTTAGAAGTTTATACCAAAGTACATATTTTAAAGCTATTATGAATACTGGTTTCTCTTCAGATCGTATAAATCTTTCACCTTAAAGCTATTATGAATGATATTTTTTAAATACCAGCTTCAAATTGTTCATTGCCAGTTGTATAAAGTAATAAAATTGATTTTGAGTACCAATCTTGAATCCTGTGACCAGAGTATTGTAGTAGAATCCTTAGGATGTTCCACTAAGACAGGTTTATTTCCTTCTTTTCAATCTATGTGCCTGTAGTCTTACTTCTTGACTTATTGTACTAACTATGACTTCTAGTGTGGTACTAAATAGAATTGATGGAATTAAACATCTTGTTCCTGATCTTAGGAGGTGAACAGTCTTTTTTTTTTTTTTTTTTTTTTTTTTTTTTGACAGGCAGAGTGGATAGTGAGAGAGAGAGAGAGACAGAGAGAAAGGTCTTCCTTTTCCGTTGGTTCACCCTCCAATGGCCGCCGCGACTGGTGCGCTGCGTCCGGCACACTGTGCTGATCCGCTGGCAGGAGCCAGGTGCTTATCCTGGTCTCCCATGCGGGTGCAGGGCCAAGCACTTGGGCCATCCTCCACTGCCTTCCCGGGCCACAGCAGAGAGCTGGCCTGGAAGAGGGGCAACCGGGACAGAATCCGGCGCCCCGACCGGGACTAGAACCCAGTGTGCCGGTGCCGCAAGGCGAAGGATTAGCCTAGTGAGCCACAGCGCCAGTCAGGTGAACAGTCTTTTTTACAATTAAGTATGATGTAGGCTTCTGTTGATATCATTTATCAGTTGAAGAAGAAATTCTCCTTCTATCCCTAAGTTACTGCTAGCTTTGTCATGCATGTTAAGTTTTGTGAGAAGCTTTTTCTGTATCAATTGATATGGACATGTGTGGATTTCTTCTTTAGACTGTTAGTGTGGTGGATTAGATTGATTGATTTTAAAATATAAAACCAGCCTTCTATTTCTTGGCCATGTTTTATTATTCATTTATATTTTGCTGGATTTGATTTGCTAATATTTTCTTGAGAATTTTTGGCATGTTCATTAAGGTTACAGGACTGCAGATTTTGTCCTTTTAACATCATTGATTGGTTTTGGTGTGAGGATGATATTGGTCTCATAGAATAAATTGGAAATATCACTTCCTCATCTATTTTCTTAAAGAGATTGTATATTTGGTATTACTTCTTCCTTGAATGCTTGGTAGAATTTACAAGTGAGGCCCTTGGAGACTTAAGATTTCTTATTTTAAAGGTATTTATTACAAATTCAATTTCATATTTGTAGTAATTGTAAGAGTATTCAAGTTGTCTGTTTCATTTTGAGTCAGCTTTGGTAGTCTATTTTTTGAGGAATTTCATTTAAGTTATTAAATTTATGTAACTAGAGTTGTTTATAGTATTTGTGTTTAACCTTTAGTATCGACATAGTCTGTAATGATAATACCATTTTTCATTCCTGATTTTGCTAATTTGTGTCTTCTCTGCTTTTTGATCAGACTTGCTAGAGGTTTACTAATTTTATGGGTCTTTTCCAAAAAAGCTTTAGTTTCTTAAATTTTTCTCTATTGTTTTTCTGTGTACAATTTAATTGATTTCTGCTCTTGTTTCCTTCCTTCTTACATTGCATTTATTTTGTTCTCTTTATGGTTTTGTAAGATATGACCTTCGATTTATAGCTGGAGACCTTTCCTCTTTGCTAATCTAAGCATTTAGTGCTATCAAGTTCCCCCTCTAAAACTGCTTAAGCTGCATCCCACAAGTTTTTGTTTTATTTTCAAATTAATTTAGCTCAAAATATTTCCTAATATTCCTTGGTATTTCCTCATAGACTGTTTAGAAATGTGTTGTTTACTTTTCAAGTATTCAGAGATTTTCCTTTTACCTTCTGTTGGTTTCTAGTTTAGTGTCATTAGGACCCAAGAACATACTTTGTGTGATTTCAGTTTTTTTATATTTGCATGCCACCAAATGATTGATATGGGACTGAGTGTTGGTCTCTGTTGACTAAGTTCTCAACATCTTTGGGATACTAATTAGGATCAGATGCATGCATGCACAATTTTGAGAATGACTCCGGGGGTTCATGAACTAGTTCATGGAGATGCCTTCTCAAACTCCACCCTCTTTACAATCTCCCCAAAACTTTGCAGTTTGCTGAGCCCTCATTGTTTGTCCTCTGGATCAACAAAACAAAAAGCTGGGGGTTTAGTTACCTTCTGCATCATGTGCTTGTGCAGCTGTGCCCATGTCCAGGTGAAGTAGCAGAAGGACAATGAAAAGAATACTCATAAAAGCAATTAGAGTTGGCCTCACCCTCTTGGAATTACAGCTCCAACAATCAGAAAGATTTCCTTTTCTCTATATTCCTTAGCATTCCTTTTTTATTACAGCATTTTCTACCATCATGAAATTGCCCAAAGATTGGCTTTTGAAAAAAGGATTAATATACTGAATTTTCATACTGTCTGCAACCATTTGGAGTCCCCTTGTTTCTCTCCTTAAATCAGAACTATCAGACTTCTACAGTTCTCTGCCTACACAATGACCACTTTTGGGTTTGAAGCTACATTGCATTCTGAAAGGTGATACGGAAGGAAAACAAAATCATAAACTCACTGTTGGTTCAATGATACTTTAAATTCTGGTCTTCTTCCTTAATGGGCCTGCTACTGTTCAGTCTGCTTCATACTTTCTGTCCAGGTTTTATGGCTGCATTCACTGGGAAAGACAGCGTAGAGTTTCCTTCTTCCATCTCACTGAGTACAGAACTCCATCTCCCATTTTTTGACTGAAGAAAGTCTCTTGAAGATTTTTATTTTCTATGTAGAGGTCTGATTGTTTTGTGAAACCTAAATGTAGTGTAAGTTTGACTGTGTACATCTGTATTCCTGGATGACCTCCAAAGGAATAAACATAACTAAATCTTTTCATTTCAAAGTCAAATAGATATTTCCTGTTTTGTATCTCAGTTCTTTTCATCATTGATATCTTTATCAGTCTAGTTTTTGTATAACTGTTTTCTATTGAAATTATTACTGCTCAAGAACTTTATTTGTAAATTTAGGGTTGAGACAATGTATTCATATCAGAAAGAAATATGCATTGGTGTCAAAGAATTTAAGGTGGCAATACCAATTAAAGTTACAATCACATTTTGACCCAACAGCTTCATTTTTATCTATAAATGAATCTACAAATGTATTAAGCAACATTAATACATCAGTGCTTCATTGACATCATTTGTAACAGCAAGATTTGAAACAATCCTAATGTCCACCAATAGAAGTTTCATTAAATAAATAGCAGTATGTCCATATACTAAAGTTCTAGTCAACATTTACAAAATAATCAAGTAGACCTCCATGTATTAAAATAGATCTACAAAGGACATATTGTTAGGTTTAAAAAGTCAAGGTGCAAAGATTATGTATCATATGCCTCCTATTGTGTAAGAAAGGAGAGAAATAAGAACATATACTTATATAAAGATCAGTGGAAGAATAAATAAACTTAAAAAAGTTACCTATGGGAGGCCAATGAAAATGGGTGTAGGGATAAGGGTAGGAACAAGGCCGCTTATGTCAGGTTAAGTTTTGAACCACATAAAAAGATCTAACTAAGTTGTATGTGTTTTTTACCTAATATAATTTTTAAATTTTCATTCACAAAATTTCAAACATATACGAATATAAAGAATAGAAAATGAACCCACATATACTTGTCACTTGGTTTCAACAACTGTCAACATATGGCTAGTCTTGCTTCTTCTATACCCATCCCACTCTGTATCTTCCTCTACCTCGAACTGTATTATTTTGAAGCAGATGTTAGAAAATTACTTCATATATCATACATACTTCAATATGTAACCTTAAAAGATAAGGATTTTTAAAACATAGCCAATATATAATTATCACACCTAAAATTGAACAATAATCCTTTAATAAGTAAATATTATTTTAATTTCCTCAGTTTGATTCATAAATATTACAATTGATTTTTCTAAAGCAGTATTTAAGTTGCAGGTTCCACTTCCTTTTTTTCTCATAGTTTATTTGTGGGAAAAGATGGCTTGCCTTGTACAGTTTCTTGTATTCTAGATTTTCCTCAATATATCTCTATAGTATCTCTTAAACTTGGTTCCTGATTCCTACATCTTCTCTAAAGCAGTAGTTAAATATAATGGGCTTGAAAGTTGCAGGGGTTTTTGTTTTTCCAAAAATAGGGCTGCACATAAAATAGGATACTTAGTTGTCTGTATTTGTGATATTAAAGACTTATCAACTTTATCCATCCATGGTAAAGCTGTCTCATCAACTTTTCACTTAATGGTTAAAGAATTTCAAGATCACATTTCAAATTGGATGTAAGATGTTATGGAAGAAAGGAAACCATAAGCTAAAAAGATGTATGCATTACATATGTTAATGTGTAATTGTACAGCTCTATGTGACAGACATATATGTGTGTCAAAGATGATGTTTAGAGGAATATATGCAGTATTTTTCGTGTGAGACAGAATTAGTGAGTGTAGGAGAAAGTAACTGTCCTAAAGGAAGATACTCTTAAAACCTTATTCTCAAATCAATCAGAATTCAGTTTTGGATCATGTCTCCTAAATTAATGTTGATGTTGGTAAGAAAAATCAAAGGCCTTGAACTCCTGCTATTATTGGGTTTGATGAGTTAAATGAAGTGTTAATACTTCAATGAGATAGGAGATTACATAGTTCAAAACAGTTGTGTTTCAATGCTGAACAATAGCTGAGTCTCTGTAAGACATAAAGATTATAGTGCAAGATATAAAGATTTAGTAACTTTGCCCCCTACCTCAATTCAGCTTACTCAAAAAGAAAGAAAAGTAGTGTCAAAGGAAGAAAAATAGACATGCTTGCCTGGGTTGTATTGACTGGGTTTTGCAGTATTGATTTAGTGTCATAAATTGGGTAAAATCATATTTTACTATGTGTTATAAATTCAGCTTATAACATGTCAGAAATTCAAATTATCCTAAATGTGAAGAAAATTTAAATTGATTTAACAACAATGGGTTTTATGTTCCTTGCAGTAATGAAAACTATTATTTATATCACCAGTCTATCCTTTGGGTATAGAAAAGAGGATTATAGTGGTCAGTGGTCCAAGGCCACTAACCCCAACTAATTCTTACTGCCTATCCTCTGCCTTCCTTGGCTCTTATGTCATTGCAAGTAATTGTTTCTGCTAAATTATTTCCTTTTACCATTCATTTTGCATTTCAGCAGTTTCAATTTCCAATTGTTTAATCCATCTGTCCCCAGGCGGTAGTATCATCTATATTCAATGTGTTCTAGTTTTCAGCTTCCCTAGTTCTTATTTTCCTGAAATGATATGTTCTTTATTATTCATAGTCACAAGTATGTATGGGAGATATAGAGCTTAGGTATACCCCCAAAAGGTACCCAGAAGCTTGCTGTTTTCCCCTCTGGCAAAAGTGTCATACTGTACTCCTGGTTTTTCTCTGAGTGGTTTAAATCTGTTCTCTGCTTCTACACTGAAAAATTTCTGAGCTGTTAGTGTTAGTTGACAGGGCTTTGAGGGAAGTCAAGTCAACTATCATTTTTTGGTGGGTACTCAGTTGTTCAAGTAGTCTACTATAAAGACAGTAATAGGGTGGGGCAGACTTGTGACACAGCAGTTAAAATGCCCCTTGGAACATCTGTATCTCAAATCACAGAGTCTAGGTTTGAGTCCTGGCTCCAGTTCCAATCCAACTTTCTGCCTGTATATACCCTGGAAGGCAGCAGATGATGGTTCAAGTACTTGGATCCCTGTTAACCCATGTAGGAGAACCGGATAGAATTCTAGCTTCCTGGCTTTTGCCTGCCTGACCCAACATAAGCTGTTGAAGGCATTTGGGGAGTGAATCAGTGGCTGTTCCTCTTTCAGGTAAATAAAAATGAAAATGAATTAAACTTTAAAAAATGAAAAATAAAGACACAGTGAAGCAAATTTTTTGAGTTTTAGATGAATGATTGGAACATGATAGATGGTGAGAATAGACTAACAAATGAACAAATAGAAATCAGTTAATTATCAGTATAATAGTATAGTTGCACTTAAGTATTACACATCTGTATGGTAAATGTAAATTCTGTTCACTTTTTCATTATTATTTATCACAGGGATTATGACCGGGAACAGTTTGCTGATAACCAAATCCCACTGTTGGTAATAGGAACTAAACTGGACCAGATTCATGAAACCAAGCGCCATGAAGTTTTAACTAGGACTGCTTTCCTGGCTGAGGATTTCATTGCAGAGGAGATAAATTTGGTGTGTATTTTAACTAATGGGTGTTTGTATTATTATCTGGTAACAGCAAAACCAAAGATGTGTTCCAGTCATGTATTCTAGTGAAAGAAATATATGCTTGAAGTCAGATTATTTGGGTTCTAGTCCAAAATGTAGTCAAGATTGCAGTCAACTTAGCTAGATAATCAGATGGGCATAGTCTTTGAATTTGTAATCTGTTGGGATGTTAAAGCCTTATTCTATAAATAATGTAAGTCGTGGGTTTTTTCTTTTTTTATTTTTTAAAGAAAGATTTTATTTAATGAACACAAATTTCATAGGTACAGCTTTAGGGATATAGCGGTTATTCCCACCCTCCCACCCCCAGTCCCATTCCACCTCCTACTCCCTCTCCCATCCCATTCTTCATTAAGATTCATTTTTTCATTAACTTTATATACAGAAGACCAACTCTATACTAAGTAAAGATTTCCACAATTTGCACCCACATGGACACACAAAGTATAAAGTACTGTTTGAAAACAAGATTTACAGTTAATTCTCATAGTATAACTCCTTAAGGACAGAGGTCCTAAATGGAGAGTAAGTACATAGTGACTCCTGTTGTTGATTTAATTGTTAAATTGACACTCTTATTTATGGCGTCAGTGATCACCCGAGGCTCTTATCATGAGCCACTAAGGCTATGGAAGCCTTTTGATTCCACAAATGCCAGTATTTAGACAGGGCCATAAACAAAGTGGAAGTTCTCTCCTCCCTTTAGAGAAAAATATATCCTTCTTTGATGGCCTGTTCTTTCCACTGAGATCTCACTCACAGAGATCCTTCATGCAGATAATTTTTTGCCAGTGTCTTAGCTTTCTATGTCTGAAAGCCATGGGCTTTTCAGCCAGGTCCAGATGCCTTAAGGGCTGATTCTGAAGTCAGAGTGCTATTTAGGGTGTTTGTCATTCTATGAGTCTGCTGTGTAGACTGCTTCCCATGTTGGAACATTCTCTCCTTTTTAATTCTATCTATTGTTATTACCAGACACTTGTTCTTATTTATGTGATCCCTTTGACACTTAATCCTATCTATTTGATCAATTACACACTTAACATGATCACTTTAACATGTAGGGTAGCATTAGTACCTTAAGAAGACTTCTTAAAGTCACAACAAAAGTAATTAAATGGATTAAAGTGACACTATACCTTGATGACTCTTACTTTTAAGAAATGTCTTTGGGCTGGTACTGTGGCTTGGTGGGTAGGGCTGCTGCTTGCAGTGCCAGCGTCCCATGAGGGTGCCTGTTCGAGTTGCAGCTACTCTGCTTCTGATCCTGCTCCCTGCTGATGTGCCTGGGAGGGCGGTGAAGGATGGCCCAGGTCCTTGAGCCCCTGTACCTGCTTGGGGACCTGGAGGAGGCTCCTGGCTCCTGGCTTTGGACTGGCCCAGCTCCAGCCATTGCAGCCATTTGGGGTGGTGGGCCAGTGGATGGAGGATATCTCTCTCTGTCTCTGCCTCTTTGTAGCTCTGCCTTTCCAATATATAAGTAAATCTTAAAAAAAAAAAGAAAGAAAAAAGAAAAGAAAAGGAAACCTCTTAGCTTTTATAAAATTTACCCTATAGCAACTGAACAGAAATATGAGAAAATTACAAACTGTTAACCAGGAGTACTTCTTAAGGCCTCATTTATATAAATGTATGCATGTATAAAAGATCAAATTCCTTCCTGAGATAGCTAGTTCAGTTAGAACTGGATGCTAAAGAGGCTAAGAAACAGTACTCATATAAGTCAGTTTGCATTACCCAAGAAAGGATGTTGGTCAGCAGCTTCTGTCATGACTGTATGTCATTATTCACAAGCAGGATTTCTTTGACATATTGTGCTGTCATTTCAGTTACGCAGCAGTGGTGACATTTTAATAATACTAATGGCCAACATTTACACTAGTGTTAGTATATTCCAACCACTTTTCTAATGCATTCATAATTATCTCAAACGCATCTTTACACCAACCCTATAAGGTAGGTACAACTTCCGCACTTTAAAGTTGAAGACAAAAAGCAGAGCGAGGTAACTAGGACAGAGTTACACAGGTAACATTCTGACTCCAGAGTCTGTGCTCTGTAGTTAAGCCTGTTTTCCATTTAATTATCCTTCTTACTCACATGTAGAATTTTGGAGCTGAGAGAACTCTTAAAAATTTTCTGGACCAAAAGTAACCCAATCCCAACAGCACAATTATATTACCAGCAATAACTGTGAAAATTTTTGAATAACTACCCCACAGCTGGAGATTTTTATTCATAATGTCTGGCAGGAGTACCAGGACTCTATAATTTTAACAAATAATTCAGGTGATTCTAATGCCCTTACTTTGTGACTCAACATTTCTGAAAACTACTTGGTTCCATCCCACCTCTACCCCCTGGTGGCTGAGTCAGCTTGTGCCTACCATTCTATTGTTTGTCACATTGTGTTTTACAATGAAAGGTGCCTTATTCTTCTTAGCTACCACCATGGAATATTCAGTGTAAATAACCCAGGTAATAAACACTGGACCATGATATTCCAGAGGATTCCTGACATAGAATAGTATCCTTGTTGAAGAAATGTAGAGATTATTTTGTTTGAAAATTAATTTCCAAAGGGAAATTTAGCATTGAATATCCTTAATTTGTTCCAGTGATTGCTTTTAATATACGTCTGAATATATCTGTTTCCAGCCCCTGTGGCTTTATATAACAGTCATTTAGATATGTTATCTTTACTGGCTTTACAGAGGCAGGGCCTTTTTTATTTTATTTTTAAGATTTATTTATTTATTTGAAAGTCAGAGTTACACAGAGAAAGAAGGAGAGGCAGAGAGAGAGAGAGAGAAAGAGAGAGAGATAGAAGTGTCTTCCATCCTCTGGTTCACTCCCCTATTGGCAGCGACAGCCAGAGCTGCTCCGATCCAAAGCCAGGAGCCAGGAGCTTCTTCCAGGTCTCCTACATGGATACAGAGACCCAAGGACTTGGGCCATCTTCTACTGCTTTCTCAGGCCATAGTAGAGAGCTGGATTAGAAGTGGAGCAGCCAGGACTCAAACCAGCGCCCATATGGGATACCAGCACTGCAGGTGGCGGCTTTACCAGCTATGCCACAGCGCCAGCCCCAGGGCCATTTTTAGTTAGCAAGATGTAAGAGGGGGCCGGCACTGTGGCACAGCGGGTTAACACCATGGCCTGAAGCACCGGCATCCCATATGGGCACTGGTTCTAGTCCCGGCTGCTCCACTTCTAGTCCAGCTCTCTGCTATGGCCTGAGAAAGCAGTGGAAAGTGGCCCAAGTCCTTGGGCCCCTGCATCCACGTGGGAGACCTGGAGGAAGCTCCTGGCTCCTGGCTTTGGATCGGCACAGCTCCGGCCATTGTGGCCAACTGGGGAGTGAACCGTTGGATGGAACACTTCTCTCTCTCTCACTCTCTCTCTCTCTCTCTTTGCCTATCTTCTCTCTGTGTAACTCTTAATTTCAAATAAATAAATAAATCTTTAAAAAAAAGACTCAAATATTTAAAAAAAAAAAGATGTAAGGGGATTCAAGTAGTGAAATTTAAGCATACATGGTCTCCAAAGAGTTCAAGTACAATATGATTTTGGTCCTTAGCAGTGTACAAAGTTAAGAACACAGGATAAACAATAGTAGAAAAGGTTCATATGGCTGCAGGAAAGAAAAACTATGAGAGAATTTTTTTTAAATAGCAGTCAGAAAAACTCGATAAATTTAAATGTAAAGTAAATGTAAAAAAAAAAAAGTAATGTAAAAAATGTAAAAAAAAGTAAATGTAAAGCCTCAAATTGAAATGTAAAGCCTCAACTGGCATAGTAAGTTAAGATGCCACTTGGAATGCGCACGTACCATACTGGAGTTTCTAGGTTCAAGTCTTGGCTCTGCTTCTGAGTCCAGCTTCTTGCTCATGTGCTTCCTGGTAGGCAGCAGGTGACAGCTCAAGTACTTGGGAACCTGCCACCCACTTGAGAGACCTGGATTGAATTTTGGGCTTTTGGATTCAGCCTGGCCCAGCCCCTGGCTGATGTGGGCATTTGGAGAGTGAACCAGTAGTTAGAAGATGTCTGTCTGTTTCTTTCTTTCCCTGCCCATCTTTCAAATAAGTAAACAGATTTCACAAAAATTTTTAAACTAGTGTAACAGTATTAGTGTTAACATCAGTTACTCTTGAGTTTACTAATAGCTATAGGAAAGTAAGAATATAACCAGTGTATCAAATGGAGAATCAAAGTTACTTTCTACTTAAATACATGCAAACTGTGTAAATTATAAATATTTGGAAGAGCACTTATTTTTTAAACTCTCATTAGGCTTGTTATATCTAATAGAAGTTTTTTCTCAACTATTTCTCTATGCCCATATTAAAGCATCTTCCCTAGCTAATAATCCTTTCTAAGGTTCAGACAAGCTGTTTAAAGCTACTAATTTCCAGGCTTTGCCCTGAGCCATGATCAATGACAGATGGCTCTCTGGGCTCTTAAATTTCTCATTTAAAATCATCAGGTTCTATAAGCTGGTCAACTTAAAATTGTACAGCCCTTGAATTAAGTTTCAGGGAGCTTTTATTTGCTGTTTGATTTAGTTTATTATTTAGTATCCTATTTAGATCATCTTAGGAATCTTTGACATTCTGATGATCAATATCTAGTCAATATCCGTTTTGTAAAACATAACTAATGCATGTGTAAGGTTTGCCTCCTATATGCCTCAATTACTGTAGAAATGCACTCAAACATTATTTTAAATACAACAGCATGCACAAGGATGTTTCAATGTTTTAAATCCTTATATGAAATTATCTTTAGTTATCCTTTTACCTGAAAATTCAATCTGACAGCTTTTTCTTAGAATGAAAACAGAACTAATATTTCAGGACCTACTATGTGTCAAACATGCATAATCTTGTTTAATTTTCACAAAAATCTTATGGGATAAATATTGTTATCCCCAGATCTCTAATAAGTAAGCCCAACTTTAAAAGAATAGTAACCTAACCAGAATCTAGAAATGCTGAGCTAGGTGTTTGGATTCAGAGCTTACTGATGTCAAAGACCCTTGTTTTTTCTAGTACTCTGGGATCTTTGAAAGATTTGTGGTCTCTTTTTTGTGGCTTTGGAGAATTTAAAATGAGAGCCTTGAAATGTCAGATATGGATGAGAAATGCTAAATTCATTGGAAAAGAGTCATATCTGAGGTGTCAATGAGGAAAAAAAAAATCAAAGTATACTCATCTCTTGAGGTGGCAAGTGCATGGTGACAAGCTAAGACAATGCCACACTGGAATTCTGGGAAAACAATAGTAAGCTTCTCAAGGTCTTTTTTTTTTTTTTTTTTTTTTTGACAGGCAGAGTGGATAGTGAGAGAGAGACACAGAGAGAAAGGTCTTCCTTTTTGCCGTTGGTTCACCCTCCAATGGCCACCGTGGCCGGCACATCTCGCTGATCCAAAGCCAGGAGCCAGGTGCCTCTCCTGGTCTCCTATGCGGGTGCAGGGCCCAAGCACTTGGGCCATCCTCCACTGCCCTCCCGGGCCATAGCAGAGAGTTGGCCTGGAAGAGGGGCAACCGGGGTAGAATCCGGCGCCCCAACCGGGACTAGAACCCGGTGTGCTGGCGCCGCAAGGCAGAGGATTAACCTGTTAAGCCACAGTGCCAGCCGCACAAGGTCTTTATAAGTTATTGTAATGTCACAAGTGATTATAATGTTCTGAATTGTTTTATTGTTCAGGCCCTATTTTTCCCTATTTTAAATAATCCCATTAAGTAATAATAATATATCTATTGTTTATTATGATCAAAAACTGTGTATCTTTCATGCTTTCTACTACTCACATGAATTTCATAGTTCTTAATTACTTGAGCACTGGTGCTACAAAATAAAGTGTTTACTATTTTTAATGGCTCAATTTCTGTTTTCAGGATAAATGCAGGTAGACTACCTGATCATTACCTTGATTTCATTATTAGTACACTGTTACTATTCCTATCATCCTTCATGAATTATCTGATGTTGAATACATTCATAAATATACTCTTAAAATTGCTTCAGTGACAAAGAGTAAATGGCTTTATCTTCCTTTAGTACTTTCCTCTTTTATTTCTACATCATAATTTGAAAATAATTTGAATATTTTATGAGTTTTATGCGTAATATTTTACTCTTGAAGTGTGCAGTAGTAACAACTGTGATAAACAAAAAGTTTATATTTGCTAACATTTATTTGTGGATCTTCTGTTTTATCCTCTAGGATTGCACAAATCCACGGTACTTAGCTGCAGGTTCTTCTAATGCTGTCAAGCTCAGTAGATTTTTTGATAAGGTAATGGCTTCAATTAAGTTATTTTTAAATTTAACATATATTATCAGAGTTTAAATTCTTTGTAGAATAATATGTCCCTTTATTTTTATGTCTGAAACTTCACTGCTTGAATAATACTTGTTTTGATCTCTCTTATCTATTGGTATAATTACTCAAGACCTGCTGACGTATTTATTCCATGACCAGTGTTCTCTAACTAAAGGGTGAAAGCCACTGTATTTAAATGGGGTTTTTAAAAGCTATCCCAATTTATGCCTTCCCATATTCCGGCTCTTTTTGTACCCGTTCACTTTTGCATTTCACCCCTACCAATAGGCAATATACTAAGGAGATTCTGCCTAAAGCCTTGAGTTCTTTTGGCTTCTCCACCTAAATGTCACTATTGTTTTGTAAGGTTATGTCATCTTATTTCCCTATCAGAAACCTTTGCATTCCAGTTGTTGACTCTTTGCTGGCACCATTTCATTGTCCTGAACTGGAATGAAAATGTAGTGACTCAGCATACTGGTAAATCAGAGCGCTGTTTGTCTTTCCCTCACAACGCCATAGGACTGTAATGCACAGAGGAGCAACTAAGTCTTAAGGTGTTGGCCCAATGGTGACACTGCATAGCAAAATAAAATAGAATGTGTTACATCATGTATTATTGGAAAAGATTAATATCTGTATTACATTTATTTTTACGTGCAATCTCCTGATAAAATCATTTCCTTCCTCTAGCTTTTTTATGAACCATTTTTCTGTTAACTATTTAGAGATCTAATATTTGTTCCTTTTGTTCAATATATCAGCATAATATAAGCCCTACTCCTCTTTTGTGTTTAATATTAGACTACTATTAGTCTAAATTTGGTTTCATTACAGAACTTACTAATTGGTATGTGGCAAATAGGATCATGTATGCCCAAATATTGATTCCCTTAGTTGTTAGAGAAGTCAGAGGTTGGGTAAATGGTAGCCTCTTCTATTTGCCCCCATGTGCTGTACAAATATGAGCAATTTCTAAATGTTCCATAACGTGACAAACATTGGAAAGCACTACAAGGAACCTAGATTTCTCTTCACGTTGTTTTCAGACTTAAAATGTAAGAGGAAGTGCTAGTGAAGATGTGGAGAAATGGAATCTTTACACTCTGTTAGTGGGAGTATAAATTAGTACAGCCATTGTGGAAAACAGTGTAGACTTTCCTCAAAAAATGAAAATAGTATGCCCATATGATCTAGCAATCGTATTGCTGGGTATTTTGGGTAGATACATACAAAGGAAATAAATCAATCTATCAAAGAGACAGCTGTACTCCCGTGTTTATTGCAGCACTGTTTGTAACAACTAAGAAATGAAAACAGGCTAAGTGTCCATCAACTGATGAGTGGATAAAGAAAATATACCTATACACAATGAAATATTATTCAGCCATAAAAAGAATCAACAGATGACTGGATAAAGAAACTATGGGATATGTACTCTATGGAACACTATACAGCAGTAAAAAACAATGAAATCCGAGCATTTACAACAAAATGGAGGAAGCTGGAAAATATCATGCTGAGTGAAATAAGCCAGTCCAAAAGGGACAAATATCATATGTACTCCCTGATCGATGGCAACTAAACGAGCATCTAAAATGATACCCATTGAAGTGAAATGAACACTATGAGAGACAGTGACATGATCAGCCCTTGTCTAGACTGTTGAGGAACAACTTACTATTTTATTCCTTTTAGTATTTTTGTTGTTGTTGTTGTTGCTCTGTTTGTTCTACTTAATACCACTGGTTGAACTCTGTAATCAATGCACAATCATTCTTAGGCGTTTAAAATTAACAGAAAAGTGATCTCTGTTAAACATAGGAGTGGGAATAAGAGAGGGAGGAGATATATAGGTCGGCACATGCTCACTCGGACTTACCTCCAATGGTGGAACTAGAAATGTGCCAGGGGATTTCAACTCAGTCTTATCAAGGAGGCATGTACCAATGCCAGCACACTTGGTAAAGTGATAAGTATAAGTACACAACCGATCAAAAAGATAGGGTGGCCGGCGCCGTGGCTCAATAGGCTAATCCTCCACCTGCGGCGCCGGCACACCAGGTTCAAGTCCCAGTCGGGGCGCCGGATTCTGTCCCGGTTGCCCTTCTTCCAGGCCAGCTCTCTGCTAAGGCCCGGGAAGGCAGTGGAGGATGGCCCAAGGACCCTGCACCCGCATGGGAGACCAGGAGAAGCACCTGGCTCCTGGC
The DNA here is from genome assembly GCF_033115175.1 of Lepus europaeus. Taxonomy (NCBI): domain Eukaryota; kingdom Metazoa; phylum Chordata; class Mammalia; order Lagomorpha; family Leporidae; genus Lepus; species Lepus europaeus. The sequence continues at coordinate 77,109,743 of NC_084828.1, read as the reverse complement.
TTCGGATCAGCGAGATGCTCTGGCCGCAGCAGCCATTGGAGGGTGAACCAACGGCAAAGGAAGACCTTTCTCTCTCTGTCTCTCTCTCTCACTGGCCACTCTGCGTGTAAAAAAAAAAAAAAAAAGATAGGGTAAGTGTTGAAGAGATTTTACAAATAAGACCAGTGTAAGCAAATAATGAAGGATAGAATTAAAAGGGAGAGAATGATTCTGCGGGGGAAGCAGGACACACAGCAGACTCATAGAATGGCAAACGCCCAAAACAGCACTCCGGCCTCAGAATCAACCCTTGGGGCATTTGGATCTGGCTAAACGGCCCATGAGAGTCTCACAGGCATGGAAAGCCATGACACGATGGCAAAAACAATCTAAATGAAAAATCTTGGTGAACAAGACCCCAGCAGAAGGAACAGGCCTTCAAGGAGGGAGGAGCCTTTCTCCGAAAGGAGGAAGGAACCTCCACTGTGATACAGCCTTGACTAAACAAATTCAGAGTTGGTGAACTCAAGGGGCTTCCATAGTCTAGACAGCTCATGGCAAGAGCCTCGGGTGATTGCTGATGTCATAAATAAGAGTGCCAATTGTTAAATCAACAACGGGAGTCACTGGGTACATGCCTCCCACGTAGGATCTCTGTCCTTAATGTGTTTTACTATGAAACTTAAAAACAACACTACTAGTCGAACAATACCCTATACCTTGGGCAGTTGTGTGAGTGCAGCCTGTTGAAATCCTTGCTTAGTATATACTAAGTTGATCTTCAGTATATGAAGGTAATTGAAAATGAAACTCAATGAAGGGCGGGATGGGAAAGGGACTGGGAGAGGGGAGGGCCACTGGAGGGAGGGAGGTTGGGGAGGGGGGAGCCACAACAATACAAAAGTTGCACTTTGTAAATTCACATTTATTAAATTTTTAAAAAATGAAATATTATTCAGCCATAAAAAGGATGAAATCTTGTCATTTGTTACAACATAGATGAAACTGGGGGTCGTTATGTTAAGTGAGAAAAGCAAGATACAGAGAGACAAATACTACATGATCTCACTCATACATAGAATCAAAAAAGTTAATCTCATAGAACTTGACAGTAGGATGGTGGTTACCAGAGAATGGAGAGAATAGGGGCATGGGAAGAGGAAGAGATGGAGAAGGGTTGATTAATAGTACTGACTTATAGTTAATAGAAAAAAGTTGTAGTGTTCCATTCTAGAGTAGGATTATACTGATAGATGACAAAAATGTACATTTTTAAAAAACTAGAAGAAAGGAGTTTGAATGTTTTTATTATAAAGAAATAATAAATGAGTAGATGAGTTTACTGTGACTGGAACACTGCAGTTTATACATATATCAAATCAACATGTAGTATTTTATTGTGTACAATGTATGTATCAGTTAAAAATACAAAAATATATTTTGAAAACAATATGAAAATAAACAACTTCTGCTCAGTTTGGACCAGTGGCCCTCCACAATGTATGTGTTTGTGTGTAAAGAGTGCTTGATTTATTGATGTATTTGAAAGAGTAGCAGAAAGACAACAGAGAGAGAGGAAGAGAGAGAGATTTTTCCATCTACTGGTTCACTCTCCTTATGCCCACAACAGCCAGGGCTGAGCCAGGCCAAAGTCAGGAACTAGGAACTCCATCGAGATCTCCCATGTGGGTGGTAGGATCCTTAGTACTTGAGCAATCATCTGCTGCCTCCCAGGCACATTAGCAGGAAGCTGGATCAACAGAGGAACTGGTACTCCACCCTAGGCAATCCTGTAAGTGATGCAGGCATTCCATGCAGCAGCTTAACCTGCTGCACTGCAACACCCACCCTCCCACAGTATATTGTTCAAATTTCTTAACCATTTATTAACTGTGAAATTTAAAAAATAAGAAACGGTAAGTTATATCCTAGAAAAACAATGTGCTATAGACTAGCATAATCCGAGTTGTCAGGAAACTTTATTTTACAAACTCAGGAGCAATTTAGTGAGTTTTAAGAAGGGAGCAAGATTTGGTAAGAGGACTGGTATATGGCACAGCAGATTAAGCCCCAACCTGTGACACTGGCATCCCTTATCAGAACACTGGTTTGAGTCCCAGCTACTCTGCTTCTAATCCAGTTCCCTGATAATGCACCTGAGAAGGCAGTGGAGAATGGCTCAGGTACTTGGAGCCCTGCCACCCATGTGGAAGACCAGAATGGACCAGCCTGGAACAGCCCCAGCTGTTGCAGCCATTTGGGGAGTGAACCAGCAGATGCAATTTAAATCTCTCTCCCTGATTCTCTGTCACTCTGCTTTTCTAGTAAATAAATCAATCTTTTTTAAAAAATGTATGAAAAATTGTTTAAGTGATAAGATTTTTCCTGTTCTTCTGTAGAGAGAGGAAAGGAAATCAGTCCCTTGTTGGTGTTTGTGGAGTCAGCTGTTTCAAAATAGGTGCTATTCAGGAACTGGTTTTTCGTTTCTGGGGCCAGTGAATGCAGTTTTTTCCTGGGTCTCTTGTGGCTAAAAGTAACCCAGACATGGTTTCTGGATGATTTGGTTCTCAGGCCAGCGAGAGCTAGCAGGCCCAGTCTGGACAAATATGCTCTGCTCTCACTCAGAAGAACCCTAAGCTCCATAATTCCAGACTGAAACATCTCTTAGATGTCATCTCCAGCTATCCTGTATCCTTATCTGATTACTTTTATTATCACAACAGCTAAGGTAAAGAAAAAACACTGCCTGTCAACCATTGTGATCTCACATGTATTAGATTAAAAAATATATTTTAAAACGTTTTTCATCATCTGAAAACATGCTGCTCTGAAACTCGATTACATTAAGACATACATTTGGAGGATTTTCTTTCAATGGTAGTGATAGATAAGTTCAGATATGTCTGTTGCTTTAACTTGTTTCTCCTCCTGATCAAATACAGATAATTCAAAAACTAAAGGATGTAGACTAACTTCATAAAAGAAAGCTAATTGGCTGCTTTTGATGTTGTGTCATTTGTCTACATTAAGGGTGTACACAATCCATCACTTTACTATTTGGGTGTGGTGGGTCACCACATTAAACCAACTCTTCTTCCAGAAAAACTGTATTATGACAATAACCAAATGCTTACTTATCTTCTGGGATTCGTTAGGTACCTTTGGGAGGTGACCGCTAAACAACTTAAAGCCAGATTTGCTGCCATACTCTTAAGAATTGAATGGGAATTTAAATCATTCTGTCATTTAGTTATTTTTGTTTATTCATTTTAAGATTTAATTATTATTTGAAAAGCAGAATGACAGGAAGGGAGAGAGAGGGAGGGAGGGAGGGAGAGAGAGAGAGAGAGTTTTTTTTTTCATTTATTAAACTTTTATTTAATGAATATAAATTTCCAAAGTACAGCTTATGGGTTACAATGGCTTCCCCCCTCCCATAACTTCCCTCCCGCCCGCAGCCCTCCCCTTTCCCACTCCCTCTCCCCTTCCATTCACATCAAGATTCATTTTCAATTCTCTTTATATACAGAAGATCAGTTTAGTATATATTAGGTAAAGATTTCAACAGTTTGCCCCATATAGCAACACAAAGTGAAAAAACTACCGTTGGAGTACTAGTTATAGCACCAAATAACAGTGTACAGCACATTAAAGATAGAGATCCTACATAATATTTTTTTAAAATTAATTAATTTTCTATGCCATTTCCAATTTAACACCAGGTTGTTTTTTTTCATTTCCAATTATATACAGAAGATCAATTCAGTATATAATTAGTAAAGACCTCATCAGTTTGTACCCACACAGAAACACAAAGTATAAAAATACTGTTTCAGTACTAGTTATAGCATCACTTCACATTAGACAACACATTAAGGACAGATCCCACATGGGGTGTAAGTACACAGTGACTCCTGTTGCCGACTTAACAATTTGACACTCCTGTTCATGGCGTCAGTAATCTCCCCAGGCTCTATTCATGAGTTGTCAGGGCTATGGAAGCCTTTAGAGTTCGCTGACTTTGATCTTATTCCGATAGGGTCATAGTCAAAGTGGAAGTTCTCTCCTCCCTTTGGAGAAAGGTACCTCCTTCTTTGATGGCCCTGTTCTTTCCACTGGGCTCTCACTCACAGAGATCTTTCATTTAGGTCTTTTTTTTTTTTTTTTTCCCCATGGTATCTTGGCTTTCCATGCCTACAATAGAGAGAGAGAGTTTTTTAATAGCTGTGGACATTTAGCATAGTGAGTTACAATTTGATGCTACTGTGTCCAGGATTGTGTAGTATTTCCATAAAGACCTACTTTATTACAAAAAAAAAATTAAAAACATTATAGATAGATCAGAAAATAAATAGGGGTGGGCATTGTGACCTAGGGTTTTAAACTGCAGCTTGGGACTCCTGCATCCCATATTAGAGTGCATGGTTTGAGTCCCAGGTACTGTGAGCTTCCCATCCAGCTTCCTGCTAGAGGGCCTGGGAGGCAGTGATGAATGACTCAAATATTTGGGTTCCTGCCTCCAACAAGGAGAGAGAGAGAGAGAGAGAGAGAGAGAGAGAGAGAGAGAGAGAGAGAGTTACCTTTTATTCTCATTAGTAATTACAGTTAACTGCTTTTTCCAAGTATGTGTGCTAAGCCCTCAAAATTTGTTTCTCACAGGTTATAGAGAAGAGATACTTTTTAAGAGAAGGTAATCAGGTTGGTATCTATTTTTTCTTGATAAAATGAGTTCTTAAATCTGGGGAGAAATGATTTCCAAATTTGTTTTCAGAAGGGTTTACATAAATTTGAGGAAAACCTTTTGTAGGCACAAGCAATGAATTTTCTTCTGTACTGTTCAACTCAAAAGATCAAAGTAAATGAGAAATAAGGGTCTAAGAAAGAGTAATTCAAAGGTAAGGTAACATTATGAAATAATAGAAGAAAATCATTTGCTTGAGACTCCAAAGGTATATGTCCCGAGTCTGTCAAGATACAGATAATTCATATGCAAATTTAGTAGTCGAGTATTTTTAAATTCATTTTGATCTTTTCCTATTTTTTTTTAATTTATTTATTTGAGAGGCAGAGAGACATATAGAGAGGAAGAGTCAGGGGAAGAGAGAGAGAGATCTTCCATCCACTGGTTCATTCCCACAAATGTCCACAGTGGTTGGGGTTGAGCTGGGACTGAGGTGGGGAGCCGTGATACAGTCCTGGTGCCATCAGTTATGTGAGCCATCACCACTGCCTCCCAGAGTCTGCATTGGCAAGAAGCTGGAGTCCAGAACTAGAGGCAGGAATCAAACCCAGGTAGTCCTATTTGGAAGGGGAGTGGCCTAATCACTAGGCTAAATGTATGCTCCCTAATTAGATGACACAATCTTATTTTATTAGCAGATGTTTTCCATTTTGGCAAAATTTCTTTTTATTATTTAATCTTCTGTGGTTGCTTGAGTAATACCCCAGAAAGCTGGTTCTTTAAGGAGCAGCAGGCTGACATACAGAAAGGGGAAAACAAGGAAAAAGTTTTAAAGGTATATTAGCATTTGAACTTTTCCTGCTTGAGATTTAATGTGATTATCTTTCTTGCCTACAGATTCCAGGCTTTCCTGATCGAAAAAGGTTTGGGGGAGGACCACTAAAGAACCTTCATTATGACTGAATCACACTTAGCCTCTGGAAGAGTGGGCAAACAGTGGCCGTTTTTCACAGATCTCCTCTTGCTGTGTCAATTATTAACATCGCAGCCTTTTAATGAAATCATCTTAAAGTGCTACCTTCAGCCTCACCCTGGAATGGAAAAATGAAAAGGAGTGACAACGTGGGAGGTCCAGACTTTTTCCTGGTTCCCTCTGTTCCTCACCTTCCTGTCCCTGTTTATAGATTATGTAAAAGCCTTGTGGAAATATGAGATATTGTCAAAATGATGTAGTAAATGAGCAGTGTCAGAGTACTGCAGAGAAAATGTCCTCTTGCCTAGAACTGGAGGGTTTTTATGGCTCTGTAATTTCCCGGTTCTCATTGCTGAAGGCTTAATTAAGTGCTTCAGAAATGTATCTCTATTGTTTTACCTTCTTGAGGGGAAAGGTTATGTTAACCAACCCTCAGTGGTCCACCCCAGTAATCTCTCATTTTCAAAGAAGCAAAGTGGTGTTATTTAATTGTCTCCACCCTCATCACACACACCGGTGCCTAATAATAGCAACCCTTTCCTCCCTCTTCTCTCCTTGGCAAATAGCTTGGTGGCTGGAAGAGGTGGAAGAAGAGCTGGAGTTAAATATAAATAACAGATTAATAATACATAGGGAGCAGCAGGCACAGCAAAGAAGACTCCTATGAGACACTGACAGCTCCTGCTCTCCTCAGGTTGCAGCTGTCTGCAGTTCTCTTCCTGTTTTCTGTCTGGCAATAGGTAAGGTGAAATCCGAGCCCTGCACAAAGGCAGGAAGAGAGATTGACAGCCTCTTCAGTGCTTATGTTTGTGAAGGAAGAGGCAACTCCTGAAATGCCCCTTAACTGTACTCAGTAAAAGTATCATTCCTGTGTCAACAATGTATTTATGAAGAAAAGTAAAAAGTTCCACAGCAGCACATTTACATGAATTATGAACTAGGATTCTTGGATTTCATAATCACTCCAAAGCTTTTGAGGGGTAGAGAGAGAGAGAGAAAGAGAGAGAGATCATCATTACTTTTGTTAAAGCTTGTGTTTTTTGCTTGTTTAATTTTCTTTGCCCCAGTTGTTCCTTGGTGTATAAATCTGGTTTTAAAAAACGAATGTACTGCCTTCTTCAACACTTTATCACCCATACTGACTCTGGCCTTGTTGCAGATCTCAGCACTCCTGTTTTTGTTCTATATTAAAAATAATAATTAATAATACTAAATACTCAGCTTCATTTCTTATTTTAAAACTAGGGGGAAACGTTAAGTTCACGTTCCATTCCATTTTCATGGAATTTCAGAAGTGCTCTGGAAATCAAGGTCTGTTGAAAGAGGATACTGAAATTAAAGTATTAGAGACTGCTTTTAGAAAGGAAGCCTTAGGAACTTGGAAAAGGATGTTTAAATCACTTGTCATTAGAGATTCTCCAGTCTTTCTGTACATGCTTACTGACAAGACCTCGCCTTGGTTTCTTTTTTGACACAAAAGAGAGCTATGAAAATCATGATTTATATGTGGAATTTGGCACCAGTGTGTTGTGGCAGAAGCTGTGCAGTTGGGGAGTAGAAACCAAATGCTACACAAAGACCTAAACCAAATATGACACTTTGTTTTTCCTTCAAACAAAAAGTCTAAAACCCCTTCTGCTATGGGTTTGAATATGATTTGGCTTGCAAACCCATGCAGGACTCTCAACCCCAAAGTCATATGATAAGAGGTACTAGAAGGTGGAAATGTAGTCCAATTATGGAATTTAAAGGCAGAGCCCAGTGGGAGATGCTTAAGTCATTGAGGGTGGGCCCTCAGAAGATAAATCTTGAAAGAGTTCTTTAAAAAGCCTGAGTTTGGCCCAAACTCAGTTTGGCCCACATGTATTCTGCAACTACCTCTCCCACCTTCACAGAGGCCAAACCAATGGTGCTCTTGTTGCTGGCCTGGAACCTCCAAAACTGTGAGCCAAATAAACCCTTTTCTCTTTATAAAGTTGGTTACCTTAGATATTTCATTATAGTTATAAAAGGCCGGCTAACTGATAGAACTTCCTTCTCCAAATTTATTTTCTCCCTTATAAACTAAAAGTAACCCATCACTGATGGATCCAGGGTCAGCCTTGAACAACAGTATTCCTCAGCCTCATTTCTTTTTGCTGCTAGGCTTGAGCCATTCAATTATAGTTTTCTAAGATAATTTTTATTTGCAAGGGAGACATACAGGGAAAGAGAGAGATCCGTCTTCCATCCTCTGGTTTGCTTCCCAAATGGCTGTAACAGCTGGGGCTGGGCCAGGCCAAAGCTAGGAGACAGGATTTTCTTCTGGGTCTCCCACATGGATGCTGGGGCCCAAACACTGGGTCCATACTCTGCTGCCTTCTCTGATGCATCAGCAGGGATCTGGATTGGAAGTGGAGCAGCCAAGACTCAAGCCAGCACCCAGATGGGATGTTGATGCTACAGGCAGTAGCTGAAAGAATGTTTTTGAACCATAATTTTTGCTAAGATTCCCTGAGAACTTAGAAAAATTGTTGCTAGATATAAACAAGTATATATATGAAACTAGTTTTGTTTTTGTTTACGATTTATTTATTTGAGAGGCACAATTACAGAGAGAGGGAGAGACAGAGAGGTCTTCCATCCGCTGGTTCACTCCCCAGATGGCCACAACAGCCAGGGCTGAGCCAGGCTGACGCCAGGAGCCAGGAGCTCTTCTGGGTCTCCCATTTGGGTACAGAGGCACTTGGGCCATACTCCACTGCTTTCCCAGGCCATTAGCAGGGAGTTGGATCAGAAGTGGAGCAGCTGGGATTCGAACCAGCATCCATATGAGATGCCAGCATCACAGGTAGAGACTTAGCCTACTATGCCACAGCTCTGGCCCCAAGATTAGATGTTTTAGTAGTATTAATTAAATCTGAGGATTTTTTTTTTTCTCCAGCCAGTGCCAAATTGTTTTTATTTGTGAGTTTATTTTTTATTTAAAGGAATGTATTAATATATATTATTAATATTAATCTAATATATAATATAATTGTATATTAATTAATATAATTAATATTAATCTAATATATTATATTAATATATTAGATTGTGATAATTACAACACAATACTCATCAATTTTCCTATTAATGTGATATTAATACAAAGAAAACAGATTCCATGTAGTTCCCAGATACAATTCTTTTTTATCAGATTATTTGTTTTTATCAACAAACAATAATTATACATATTTATGAGATATGCTGTAATATTTCAATGCATGCATAGATTTTAATGATCAAATTAGGATAATTGGCATCCATCACTTAATATATTTGAGATTTCTTTGTAGTATGAACATTCAAAAGTCTTTCTTCTAGCTATTTAGAAAAATGCAATATGTTATTGTTAACTATTATCATTGTACTGTGCAATAGGACACCAGAAGGATAATTTTTCAATAAGGAAAAAATACTTTTTAATTCAATAAAAGTAAAACTTTCTGAGGTTTAATTTATATATATATATATATATATGTATATATATAAATTTTGAGAAACTTAACTGTGAAGAACCCAAAAGTGATACATCTTTTGTGAGCACTTAGATAAAACTATAGCTTATGAGACATAAGAATATCCTCCACTTAATACACTAAAATGAAGTAAATCTTTGAGAACAGGTTTTACTATTAACTCTCATAATCCAACTCTTTGAGGGCAGAAGTCCTGCATGGGAAGTTACTGCACAATGACTCCTGCTGTTAATTTATCAATTAACATTCTTTTGTATGATGTCAGTGATCACTCGAGGCTCTTGATATGAGCTGCCTAGGCTATGGAAGCCTTTTGAATCCACAAATTCCTTCCATATTTAAACAAGGCCATAAGCAAAGCGGAAGCTCTCTCCTCCCTTCAGAGAAAAGTACATCCTTCTTTGATGACCACTTTTTTCCAGTGGGGTCTCACCCACAGAGGTCCTTCATGTAGGACACTTTTTGCCACAGTGTCTTGGCTCATGCTCTTCATGCTCTCATGGGCTTTTCAGCCAGACCAGAATGTCTTAAGGGCTGATTCTGAGGTCAGAGTGCTACTCAAAGTAATTGTCCTTCTATGAGTCTGCTGTATGGACTGCTTCCCATGTTGGAGCATTCTCTCCTTATCTATTATTACCAAACACTTAATCCTATCCATATGCTCACTTTAACACTTAAAATGCTATTTTTACCTCCCAGCTTAAGAGATTTGGGGTCCCATGGCAAGTTTTTAAACTGTATCCTTAGAAGTAAGTCCATAGGAATGTATGCAGAACTACACAGTTTTACAGTTACAAACTACAGACATTTCACAATTACAACTTTAGGAACATGGTCATTCTTCTCACTGTGCCCACACACCCCCTCCATCCTAGATACAATTCTAAGAATATAATGGTACTTCCCATTCTGCTACAGCTGTACCATCCTGAACATACCCAATTTCATCTAACTCTGAATTTTCTTACTTTCTTAATGAGACAGGTTGCTAACAGTAGTGAATGTTCTCCTTCCCCTCCCCACCTCCTGTAAGAGCTCTAATCAGTATTCTCAATCTTTGTGTAAGTAACCAGATGTGAAGCCACTCATCTGTCAATCTTGTGTGGGCAGAGCCTAAAAAATTTGGGCTGATCTCCACCTTGTTTATGGGGTTCAGGACCCCACCCCAAAATATAGCACTATGGCTTTGTGAAAACAGCAGAAGATCACTCACACCTTCCTCTCACCCCTTGTCCTCCGAAACAAGCTATAAAACCTAGCTGACCTACCCCCTGAAGGAAGTCATTAAACCCTCTTTCCATGCTTTCCCTACAATTGGAGAAAAGGAACATCCTTATCCTCCAAGATGTGGTGATACCAAGAAGAACAAACAGGCCTTACTAAACCAGTTATCTGAGAGAGTATCTTTTGTCCTCTAATGTTATGTCTGCACAACTGTACATAAAAATGCACAGGTTTCCCTCTTTCTTTGAGTCTTCATTTATGAAGGTCCCATGTCACATAAAATTTACATTAAATACATTTGTATGCTTTTCTCTTGTTAAAATCTGCCTTTCGTTATATGTGCACCACTCATGCATCTACTGATGGGTGAGAATAGAAATCTCTTCTTTCCAACAGTGTCTAAGAAGAGCTATTCTTAGGGATTGACTGATACTAGCTTTAGCTTGAGTGCTCAGAATTCCATAGATTGGAGACATTCATAATCCAGGTAACCCAACACTACTGTTTTTCTATCCATTCTGAAAATGGACTTAATGGAACTGATGAGCTGGGCCATTGGGCTGAGGTGAAGATCTCCTGATTGCTGACATAATCAGTGTTTTTAGCGTTTATTTCAGTAGTGTGCTCTAGCACCCAACATGAGTAAGGCCTTGCATGGGTATTTAATTGATGGTGGTTTAATTGAATTTTTTAAAGTACAAGGAGTATCCTATTTTAAGATGTTTGGAGGTCTAACAGGATGTCTGCATTGATTTAATATCTATAAAATTCAAAGGAAGATGCTGTTGGGGGGAAAGAGGGAGAAGAAAATTAAAAATTCATTTCTCCATAGTCACAACACTGAGCTAAATCACCAAGGTTGGGGAGGAAGGGTTCCAGGAAATGTAGCCCTGTGCCTCCAGTATTCCACATGATTATGTTTGCCTCTGAAATATCTAGAGCCAGAGTACCAGGACTGCCCCATAGAGTAGTGCTAGGATCAGACTTTCAGTTATAGCTAATCTGCATCTCCATTTAAGGATTTAAATCAATGACTTTCAAACTCAAAAGTGTTTAAAAACTCCTTCAAGTGCTTGTTTAAAATGCAAATTCCAGGATTTCATATCTGTTCCTTCCCCAGATCCACTCCTCAATTCTAAAGTCCAGTACTTGTTTTTAACAGATAAACCAGGTGATTCCAAAGCAGGTAGTACAGATCTAGCCTTTTAGAAAGACTATTGGAGCCAGCACAGTGGCATAGTAGGTTAATCATCCACCTGTGGCACCGGCATCCCATATGGGTGCCGGTTCTAGTCCTGGTTCTTCCTCTTCCAGTCCAGCTCTCTACTGTGGCATGGGAAAGCAGCAAAAGATGGCCCAAGTGCTTGGGCCCCTGCACCCATATGGGAGACCAGGAAGAAGCACCTGGCTCCTGGCTTCGGGTCAGCGCAGCTCTGGCCATTGCGGCCATATGGGGGTGAACCAACGGAAGGAAGGCCTTTCTCTCTGTCTCTGTCTCTCTCACTGTCTATAACTCTACCTGTCAAATAAATAAATAAAATCTTTTTAAAATTTTGTTAAAAGAAAGACTATTAATAAATTCATCCAGAAATAGAGAATAGATTGTGAGCTCTTTATGAGCACCAGTATAGCAGAGTTCATCCAAGTTCATCTTTGACTGCCTGTACATGATCACACCTCAATGAACTGACCTGCTTCTCCTTCTCAAGGCTACACATGCTAAGGTGAACATGAGGTAATTGTCATACTACCTGTTGACAAAACAAGAAGTGTTTATCTTTGATGTACTGCTATCATTTCTGTTACTGCTATTTTCTTCCCTTCAGTTAAGTCTTCCTTCCTGTCTTAAACAACACCCTACTCTTGCACCATGTTTTATCAGCTGGCTAACCACTAAGGTTTACCAAAGTCATCAATAAGTAGTGGTGGAAAATGTAACCCCCAAACTCCAACCGAGATGCAAAACCTTGCTCAATGCCATCTTTTGTTTGGAGATACCTGTCCTGAAGTCCTGTCTCCAACTCCATTCTAGCAAGATTGCTCTCTAGATTATCCACATTCTGCCTCACATTGCCCGTAACACTCCCCAGCTTCCTGGACGTCATGTTTTCCACCTTCTTAGTGTGGGTCAATGGTCTTCAAACTGGAATGGGTCATAGTATCCTCTCCAAGGGGTATATAAACACAGCTTTAAGAGACCCACTTTCCAGATCATCAATGTCCATATATGTGTGTCTGTTAAAATCTGTGACTGTAGCTCAATGCTAGTTCTTATTTTCCGACTCAGCTTTCACAATCACCTTTTCCCGTTAAAGAAAAAAAAAAAAATCTCACTCATACAATAATTAGTACTATGGTGTATCACCCCAGGGTGTAAATGTCTCCAGGATGTCAATAAGACTGTAATTCTAAATGCTTTATTTAAGGACTTTGCCTGTTCCATTTTCCACAATTAATTAAAGGGAAAAAGTACAAAGTTCCTGTAAGCAAAACACAGAATTTTGGTAAGAAATAGCCTAACTGAGGCTGGCACTGTGGTCTAGCTTGTTAAACAACCACTTGTGATGCTGGCATTCCTTATCAGGGTGTTGCTTCAAGTCCTGGCTGCTCCACTTCCAGTCCAGCTCCCTGCTAATGCACTTGGGTAAGCAATAGGTGATAGCTCAAATTCTTGGGCCCCTGCCACCCATATGGGAGACCTGGGTAGAGTTCAGGGCTTTGGCTTCAGCCCTGGCCATTGCAGCCATTTGGGAAGTAATCCAGCAGATGGAAGATCTCGTACCATTTCTCCATCTGTCATTGTGTCTTCAACTAAGTGATATCTTAAAAAAAAATCTTAAGCTGTAGCACTTTGATTCATGGCAAGCTTTCTGTTTGGTCTTATCAAAATATTAAAATGAAAAAATTTTCATCAAAAATATATTGGCAAAGTACATAAAATTAACTTTTCTATTTCTCCAGCTATTGTGAGTACGTAAGTTAGGGAAAGCACCTCTAAGTGAAAGTGTACTGTTTAAGTAAAGTGAATTATTCCAATAGCTGGGTAATGAAGTTTTTTCCATTGAGGATTCCAATTATTTGCTTTCAACACAATTACAGAAGAACCTAATTGAGTTAGTGACTGATGGATCATTTAAAATAATGTTTAATGAGAGATCACTGTTTGATTTTTTTAAATATATTTAATTCAGAAGGGGTGATATTATAATAAAATTCTTTCCACTCATATCTATTTATGTGAACAAATTTTCTCACCACTTACGTCTACATCCTGTCTCATTTTAGAAATAAGAATTATTCATTCGTGGATATATGAATTAAAGGAGAAGGGGAAACATCCATCTCATGAAAAGAAACATTTCCAGAAAGGTTAGTCTTTTATACTTAAACATTATTTATCTAAATACATAGTGCCTGCAGATCACTGTCCCAGAGAAGTATCCTCCAGCCTCTTGGGATGGCAAAACACTTGCCGATGTCATTCTGGGGGTGCAGTGGGAGAAGGAAGCTGGAGGTTTTACCACCACTTATTACACTTGTACCGCCTGCTTCCTGGTGTCTGTGAGTCCAGACTTGTCTTCGGGAGCCTCTGCAGAGAGTAAACCTCCTCTCTTGTGCTGTATCTGGCAGAGGTAGACTCCTGCTGCTTTTCAGGGTCTCTGCCTCACACATGCCCCATATGGGTTCTCGGAATTCATCCTCCTCTAGCTGGGTTTTAGCAACCTTGCTGTCACTGATCACTGCTTTAATATCTTGGCTCTACTGGAGTGTCTTTTTAAATGCTAATCACCCCATCCACCCTTCTAGTTCTCCTGCTTCAACATCTGCCAAAACTCTCCCCTTCCAGAAGCCTTCCCTGGTCAGACCCCTCCACTCTGCTATTTCAGTCGCAGGGCCCTAACCATAGTTCTTGGATAAGGGACGCAGGTGTTGCAGAGGCTGGCTTAACCTGCTGCGCCACGCCGCAGTGCCAGCCCCGCTTAACCACAGGTCTTTGAGCATACTGCATGCCACTTTTCTGTCTCCGCACACACTGTTCCCTCTGTTCAGTGCCCTTTCCTGCAACCCTTGTTCTGTGTAACTTGGCTCAGACATCACCTCTGGGCTTACTAGTCTGGGCTAGGTGCCCTCCTTTCCCTCCCATAACACCGTCTCTTCCCTATCTCCGCGTTTACATCTGTTGTAATAGTCCTCCAAAATGATTAAGTAAATGAATGAATGTGAGATTGTTTTAATTAAAATGGAAAACCATGAGACATACAATAAGAACAATCTGTGCCTATCTTTTATTCTCATATCCCTTATGTGTGTATGGCTCAGTGCCGGGCACATAGCAGTTAACAAATAAAATTCTTGTTTTGTTGAATCATTAACGAAAAAAGAAAAAGGCAGAAAAAAAAAAGAGTTAACCTACCTAGGAGGAATCCCTAAAGTTTGGTGGGAGCTTATGCGATTTTAAATATTTTCAAGACCCTCAAAGTAATAGCCATCCAGTCAAGGGTCTGTTGAGCTTTCTTACTGCTTTGGAAGGTCTCTCACACCTCAGGAAAGAGCTGAAAACACCTCTTAACTTTGCCTTCAAAACTGATTCAGTAGAAAGCACAGAACAAACAGAATTTTTTATGGAAAAATCAAGGAATACAGTTTTTCCTTTGTCTTTTATTGGTTCCCATCCATTTATTTTTCCCCTAACCACACTTGGAAGTTACCAAGATCCATAGAGATTCAAGACCCAGGGTGCTCATAAACTCAGATATGCAGGAGATATTTTCCTTGAGATCACTTTCTATTTTGAGTCTACATTCTGCAGAAACAGTGAAAACTTATCATCAAGAAAGCTGGGGTCTGTACCCCCAGTGTAGCCTATATCTTCCAGAGATGCTATGTAACACCCCAGTGTCATCCATCTGTGCTGACATATGCTGAGATGTCCTGTAAGCTGCCTGGTCTGAAGGCATCAATCCACATGATTTGCTCTCTACCTGCCACTTGTTTATACCCCCATGGCCCCTTTGGTCTAACTGTGTGAGCACTTCATCCACACAGACAAATCATCCTGCTGCTCCTGCAGTATGCTGGGGCTTGGGGACCCGTGGAGGTTGACCCATTTACCTAAAGCAGAGGGTCTCAAACTGGCAGTTGATAGGCATTTGGAAACTGCAAACATGTTTTCTGATTGCATGATTGTATCAGTTATCACTGCTTAACAAGCCACCTTAAAACTTAGTAGCATAGGTTTTTTTTTTTTTTTTTTTTTTTTTTTTTTGCTGCCCTCATTTCCCTTGCTGCTCTTGGCCCTCTTGTTGCCCTGAGCCTTCAGTGCACTTGGCCTTTGGGCTACCCGCTCCGTGCTTTCCGACCTGTATGCTCCTCCACATGGCTGGCTCCAGTCCTACTCTCTGCTCAGTATGGGTTCAAACTTCTAGAATTTCTTTTCTCTCTTAGATAAAGCCCTCACTCTCCTATGCATTAAAATAAAAAGAAAAACAAAAAGTTGGTAGTATAAAACACCATTCTAAGGTCGGTGTTGTAGCACAGTGGGTTAAGCTGCTGCTTGTGATGGCAGCATCCCAAAACAGAGCATTGGTTCAAGTCCCTGCTGCTCTGCTTCCAATCCAACTCCCTAGTAATGCACTTGGGAAAGCAGTGGAAGATGGCCCTAGTACTGGGGCTCCTACCACCCATGTAGAAGACTCAGATGGAATTCCTGTCTCCTGGTTTCAGTTGGTCCATTCCTGGCCCTTGGGATATTTGGGATCTCTCTTTTTCTCTCTAACTTTCAAATAAATAAAATAATTTACCAAAGGAAAAAAAATATTTTTTTCAAACAAAACCCACATTCTGTTTGCTCATGATTCTGTGGGTCAGCACTTTGGGCTTGGTTTAGCTGGTGGTTCTTCTGCTAGTTTCACCTGGGCCCACAAATGTGTCTGTAGGCGTTGGCTAGATTGGTTAGTGTGGGGCTTGTGGGGCTGTCGCCTGCACCTGTGGACACTAAAAGAGTTCATTTGCCTGGTGGTCTCAAGCTGCAAGAGGTGGACAAGTTCTATGGCAGAAGTACTTTCCAAGCCTCAGTGGCATGTCTCTTAGTGTCATGTTTGCTGTTGGGTAAAGTAAGATTCAAAATGGTAAGAAAAAGACTCCATCTCTTGGGAGGAGCAGGCAAATCACATTGAAAAAGGGACACATTAGGGACCGGGGCTGTGGCGTAGTGGGGAAAGCCGCTGCCTGCACTGCCATGTGGCGCCAGTTCAAGTCCCAGCTGCTCCACTTCCAATCCAGCTCCCTACTAATGTGCCTGGGAAAGCAGCAAAAAATGTCAAAGTCCTTGGGCCCCTGCACCCATGTGGGAGACCAGGAAGAAGCTCCTGGCTCCTGGCTTCAGATTGGCTCAGCTCTGGCCATTGCAGCCATCTGGGGAGTGAACCAGCTGATAGAAGATCTTTCTATTTCTCCCTCTGTCTGTCTGTAACTCTACCTAATTAATTAATTAATTAATTAGTAATAAATACTCTGGGACTTTTCAGGGGCTCAGAAAAAAACATATAAAGACAAGGGAATTTAGGCTTTTTTTTTTTTTTTTGCACTTTACCACAGTTACCTCCTTCCATTCTTTCATACCCTCCCTCCTTTCTTTATCCTGGTTGCCAACATTTAAATATTGGAGTTTTATTTAATCTTGAAAATGTACTTGGTGTGCTTTATTCATTTAAATTTCTTTCCTGATGTATTTCATCCGAGTTTGTAACAGCGAAGCCTAGTTTTCTAAGATTGTTTTTGTGGAATTCAATGAGGTAATGTCTGTGGAAAAGTCTGGCACAAGCAGGCATTCAATATATACTTTCCTCCTTCCTGAGTACCGCTCGCCACAAAGTCGCTACTTTGCAGCCTGTGGAGAGCAGTCAAGATGAAGGACAAGGGAGTCCTGGAGAAGGCAGCTGCAAAGTGATTCCTTGCGCTGAGGCACTGGGAAATGAAAGAAATTTATAAGAACACCAAACGTATCCTAAGACATTAAAAAGAGCCCCAGTAAATACCTCCATCTACTTTAAGTGATCTGCTTCAAGCTCTGAAGGGTTTCCCAGTTCAGGCATCTGCGCTCATCCCTGCGGGACGCGTACACAAGGCTGTCTAAGCCTGGTCCCTACTCCAGGCAGCTCTGGGTAAATACCTAGGCTGGACTTCATTTCTTCACTGCTCTCCAGTGGGCGTGAGATTCTGCCCTGTTCCTTCCTTGCCTGAGTCAGAACTGAGCAGAGAATCTTCTGGACCACCCAGCAGGCACCAAGCAGCACAGTTCCTTTCCAGATTGCTGTAAATTCTCTGCCCTTGTGAGAAGCGTCCTCCTTTTAACTGGAACAAGTAATTGACTGGTCTTTAGCTTAGCTTAAGAGGGACCAGCCTTCTGCTAACTCCTAGAAACAGCCTGTGCTTAATGAAAAGCCAGAAGGAGTTGTGTAAGATGTTTGGAGATAAGCTTGCTGGACTTTCTCCCTAGTACCTCAGTGAAGCAATTCTGGCCACCAATGTGACCTGCTCACCAGTGAGACACACTGGAGCGGTGGGGTGGTTTGTCGGAGAAACAGCCTTTCAGTTCCACAGCCTCTCTGGGCCTGAATTTCCTTGAGTCCTCACACCCTCGACAGAAGGAAAATGGCGGAACTGAAGGTAAGAAACTATCTGGCAGGTTCTCTGGTGGGGGTTTCCAGCCGAATTTGTGGAAGCTTCCAAGAACTCCAGAGTGTCAGATTTGGGAAGGACATAGAAGAACCATGGCCCAAACCTGTATGTTTAGAGGTTTCACTGTTGTCTATGAGCATGGCTCAAGTTGGCAGACAAGGGAGAACTGATAAAGGAAAGTGATGACACTCTTATGGGTCATCATTTGGCTTTGTTGGTTCCAAATATTATCTTGGGAATGTGTAGCTATCCAAAGGGCTCCTCTCCACCGTGGACACACACGTTTCTCAGTATGTCTGTTTCCCATCCCCTACTCTCAACATCATCCTGTTGCTGCAGCCTCCTGGACTGATCCCAGCCCACCAATTAGAGAGGGTTAATCTCTTCAGTTAATTTGAGGTACAGAATCAGTCCTTGGCCAGTAGAACTTCCACTAGAAAATATCACCTTTTTATTTAATGTGCAATTGAAAAGTATGTGTGGGTGATATATGTACTATTAGGTGCTGGGCATTTTAACAGTGAATTCACATTAAAAATATATCTGAGTTATAGATGCTCTTAATTCTACTTAACAAACAATAATAAGAAAAGCTCAAAGAAACTAAATGATTTGCCCAATGTCACTGCTGAAAGGGACTGTCTGAATCAGAAGTTCAAAAAGGAGCCTTTAGTGGCTCCTACTAGGCTGGTTCCTTAAGGCCACGCAAAAGGAGTGTCTCTCCAGTCTCTACACCATGCCTAATACCCAACTCTCATTTGCATCAGTGCCTCACATATGCATGCAAAACAACAGAACGGCCCAGAACCTTGGTTCAAGCCAGGTGGGCCAGACCTCCAGGCTTTTTCCCAGCTGCCCTTCAACTGGTGTCAAGTTTGAAGACTCAAACGACTCCTTGATCGATAGGAATCCTGTAAACGCTCAGTACTGGAGTAAAAGAGTTTGTTTTGTGTCTTTAGGCCTGAGAATTACCTCTCATTCTTTCACTGAGAAAATACTCTGTGCTCGGCCAAGATGCCATAGATGGATGTAGGACAGGAACGGAGTCTGAGCTACATAGACACCAGAGCAGCTTTCTAAAGGAGGCTGCTCTTCAGCTGAGTCTTAAGCTGGGAATTGGTTAAATGAAGAAGGCTGGCACGAGAGGAAACAGCGAGTACAAAGCAGAAGGTCCTGTGTGTTCTGGGACCCAGAGTGTTTCAGGCAAATTTGAGTCACTAGCAAGACAGCCCAGCCAGAGATCCCTCAGGACATGGCTGGATGTACTGGGCTGTGTCCCCGGGTGGGGAAGGGTGGCAGAGGAGGAGACACAGGGTCATCATGTCCAGAATGGTAGCTGAAGTCGTGGCAGAGGGAGAATACACAGGAACTTGTTTGTTAATGAAAATCCTATGAGCAAGTTCAGCAAGAATTGGAAACATTCCAACTGCTTATAAATAAATTATATCTAAAATCCTTATCCTGCTGTAATTTTTGAGCAAATTATTATGCAGAGCATCAGCTCACCAGTGTGTAAATTGCATGCTGGTCTTTGTTCTCGGTTTCAAAGACAGTCTTCCCAGGCTGCTGTTTAATCTCTGCAAGGAAAGGTTAGTTCTAGAGGTCACAATCTAAACACAGAAAGTCACAGTGCATCATACTCAATCTAGTCAATAAGCATTATATAATTT
Organism: Lepus europaeus; assembly: GCF_033115175.1. NCBI lineage: Eukaryota > Metazoa > Chordata > Mammalia > Lagomorpha > Leporidae > Lepus > Lepus europaeus. The sequence goes on along the minus strand of NC_084828.1, from coordinate 77,090,036 downwards.
TTTTAAAGTTTCTCACTTTTTATTTCTACATTTTATTGGATATGTCAACACAAAGCCTCAAGCCTCAAATCACATTTACATAAAAACATAACCATGGGAAGAAAATTCGAAAGATAAAATAATACAATTAAATTTTAAATAAACCACCCTATATTCTTGGGTAAGTTGTTTTGATTCTCCTCCGCTTGGTTTCCTCTTTTCTAAAATGAAGAGCTGCTTTTTTAAAAGATTTATTTTATTTATTTGAAACAGTTTCAGAGAGAGAGAGAGAGGTCTTCATTTGCTGGTTCACTCCCCAAATGGCCACAACGGCCAGGGATGGGCCAGGCTGAAGCCAGGAGCCAGGAGCTCTTCTGGGTCTTCCATGTGGGTGCAGGGGCCCAAGCACTTGGACCATCTTCCACTGCTTTCCCAGGCCATAGCAGAGAGCTGGATCGGAAGTGGAGCAGCCAGGACTCAAACCGGTACCCATATGGGATGTTGGCTCTGCAGGCCAAGGCTTTCACCCACTGCGCCACTGCGCCACTGCGCCACAGCACCAGCCCTAAGAGCTGGCCCCACCACCAACTACTTGACTTTGAGTCTATATTTAACTAGCTTCTGGAATGATTCTATTCATTAAACAGAGATAGGACCGCTGTTTTACATAATTAGTTTCATGTTGGTACTGTAAAAAATTGCCACGTATTTAGTGGCTTAAAACAAAGCAAATTTATTCTCTGTTGTTTCTGGAGCTCAGAAACCTGAAATCAAGGAGTAGGCATTTAGCCCAGTAGTTAGGCTGCCCACATCACACCAGAGCACCCAAGTTCCATTCCTGGCTCTGGTTCCTGACTCTAGCTTCCTGCCAGTGCAGACCCTGAAAGGCAGTAGTAATGGCTCAAGCAATTGTCTCCCCACCACCTGTGTAGGAGATATAGATGGAGTTCCCAGCTCTGAGCTTCTGCCTAGCCCAATACCAACCATTGTGGGCAATTCAGGCATGAACTGGTGAATGGTAGTGCTCTCTCGCTCTCTCTCTCTCTCTCTCTCTCTCTCTCTCCTCTCTTCTCTCTCTCTCTCTCTCTCTCTCCTCTCTCCTCTCTCTTTCCCCCCTCTCTCTCCTTCCCCCACTTCTTTGCCTCTGAAATAATTTTTAAAAATCTGAAATCAGTTTTGCTGGGCTAATGACAAGAGTTCAGCATGGCTGGTTATTTCTGAAAATTCAGTGGGAAAATCCGTGTCCCTGGCTTCTAGAGCAGATACCCATTTTGCTTGGCTGGAGGCCCCTTCCTTCATCTTCAGGACATCGTTCAAATCTGTTTTGTAACAGAACATCAGCGTTTCCTGTTTTGTAATCAGCTCTCCCAGCACTTCTGCCTTAAAAGGCCACTTGTGTATATGCTAAGGGGGCACCTGAGTAATCTGGATGTCTCTCCCCATCCCAAGACCCTTAATTTAATCACACCTGCAAACGTCTCCTTTGTTCTCAGGTGACAGAGATTCCAGGGATTAAGACATAGATTTCTCTCACAGCCATTATGCAACCTACTGCAATAACCTTCAAGCTCCCCTAACTCTGTATTTTAGGTTTTCATCACTGCTAACTAGAAATACTGGATTCTTTCCACAAGGAAAAAAAGATAGAAATGGATCCATCTCTACCCCGACTTCTCTCTCTTTGCTTCACACTCAGTAAGAGAAAGTAGGTATGCCATCTGCCCGCCCCATCAGGTGTTACCCAGAATCAGGCAGGAGAAAACAACTCATAAAACTACTCTGACAAGTGACTGATATCCCAGGGACCATGTGAGAATGAAAAAGCTGTGTCCTGGTGAGCTGCCAAAGAACCGACAGTACTGAAGTCCTAGGGAGCTCGGGAATTTATTCTTTCATTTAAAAGAATGCATATAATTCTCTTGGAAAGATGAAATGTTTTTGTTGGATCAAATTATTCATAAATGTGAACTGCAGAAAACATATAAACACGCTTGCTTAACGTTAGATCTTTCTTTGATTTTATTTCTGTATAAGGCATATTTTTTACATAATCACCAAACCAGCTGGAGTTGAGTGCTTGGATTTTCATAGCTGAGGATAGCAGAGTTCAGACCTGTCCTTGAGCTCAAAGCCTCCAGAAAGGAGTAGCCAAATGCTGCTTCCCCAATGCCTTCGCCCCCGGCGGTGAGGGACGTAGCGTTTCAAAGCTCTGATAAGCTCATCTGTAATGTTTCCCTCGGAGTTAGAAAAACAAAATGATCTGAGAGTGACTCGGCATTTTCCAGCCACGCTCTGCAGCTAAGATGGAGACACGGATCCAGAACTCACACCTTCGCGGCACTGGAGTGGCTCCCTTCCAAATCGCCAGCTGTTCCTTCTCCTTTCTTGTCTATTTGTTAAGGCACAGTCTGAATCAAATGCTTCAGAATCACGTATATGAACTCTCTTTTCCCTTGTTCCAAGCACAAATATAACCCTGACCTTTGTTCTGAGGCCAGCACCTGCAAAGAAAAGAGAAGGTTAATGAGTAAATCCTCCCGTGCCTGCCAGAGGGCTCAGCTGCACTGGGCAGCACTCAAACCTTCCTTCCTCTCTCGCAGAGACAAACAATGCAGTGTTGGAACAAAGGCAGGCACTGTAGTATGGAGCAGCTTCAGTCAGAGGCTCGTCTAAAATTGCATTTCACAGAAAGAAGATAATTTGAGGTCATTATAAATTCTCAGCAGCTCAAATTCAATCCTGTTGATGGCGAGCATGAGGTTCAATTTGAGAGAAGAAAATTGTATTCAGTGAAGAATCGAAAGGCTGAATGGCCTCTGTCATTCCCAAAAGAAATCTTTGCAAACTGCGTGCTGCTGCTGTGAACAAATGTGTGTATCACAGAACCTGGTGATTGGGTTATGATCAATTTTAAAATATACAATAAATTCTGTCTGAAGGCAGAATCATTTCACTTCCATTGCTTTCTAGGTCATAACATTTCAGAGTTAGGGAGGGAGGGAGGGAGGGAGGGAGGGAGAGAGAGAGAGAGATAATCTTCCATCCAATGGTTCATTCCACAAATGGATGCAATAGCCAGGGCAGGATCAGGCAGGGCAGGCTGAAGCCAGGAGCCTGGAACTCCATCCACGTCTCCCACGTGGGTGGCAGGGGCCCAGGTACTCAGTCCATCTTCCAGGTGCATGAGCAGGGAGCTGGACTCGAAGTGGAACACCTGGGACTCCAACTGGCACTCATATGGGATGCTGGTGTCGCAGGTGGAGGCTTAACCCCCTTGAGTTAAAACACCAGCTCCTTCAAGAGCCAATTCTAATATGAGTGCTATTTACTTCTATAAATGGAGTTAGGACCCTTTTTGCTCTAACTTGAACACCAATTGATTTTAGCCCAGGATGAGCACAGTGCAACCTGGTTCAGTGAGTGTAGGGCCCCATCTTAGCTTTTCTCCGTCTGAGAGAGAAGCATGGCTGGGGGCAGAGCTCAGGCCCCCAAGATTCTGGACAGCATACAGAAGAGTGAGCTCAATGCACCATGCCAGTATGCAAGCGATGATCAGGCAGACAGCACCTACACTTAGAAGGAATATCTCTTAAGAATCTTGTATGGGCCAAAGCATGGGGGTACACAGAAATAAACAAAACTGCCATAGTCCCAGCCCTCATGGAGCGTATATACCAGGAAAGAAGCCAGACAGTGAATAAGGACTCCCAGGTGTGTTCAACAGTATGAGTAAATTTAAGGGGTTCCTCAGAATTTACTTTGTTGAAAAAATCCCTTCCCTCTAGTCGTAAAGTTAAGAGATCCCCACTAGAGTAGTCCCCACTGTGCCACTGTGGGAAGATTCTGGGCTGACACTTCTGGCGAAGGCCACATATTGCTGTAAGCTTCATTTCAATGCATCCACACAGATACAAATATATGTACATGTGTGCCAAGTGTGAGCTGGCTAGTGTTGGCTTTTGCTTGCAGCAAGACTAGTTTCTCTGAATAGTTCTGCCATCAGGTTTGATCTAGACTCTTCTTCCCTGGTGCTTTTTTTTTTTTTTTTCCTTCAGGAAATTGATCTTCAAGCTCAAGTAGTCTGTGATCTTGATCCAGTAAGACCCTAATAACCTGGAGTTAGGGTGATGCCTGAGCCATCTCCCCACTCAGGAACTCCCAGATGGAACTAGGATTCAAGAACCCATTTTTGGAATAGGATACTTAACAAGTTCATAAATCAACCAAGTACAACTTAGAGTGGGCATGTCTATGCTCGACCAGCACTACTGTTCTGATTATTTGGAAGTCTTTAAAACCCACATAAAACATCCAGCCTTTCCTTTTCCCATGCCAAGACATAGCAGAGATGTGTAGAACATCACACACAAACACAAGTCCCTGTAGAAATTCTTACCTCTGTAGACTTTCAGTGTTGTGAGATGCTCTTTAAATCCCATCAATGATGGCATTTGTGTCTTTGTCCCTTGCAGTATATTTCTGGATTTGGGAATGAGTGTGCTTCAGAGGACCCTCGCTGCCCTGGTTCCTTGCCAGAAGGACAGGTATGAATACACAGAATGTTTAGAGAGCCCGGATGACTAGTCTTCAAGCCAAAATGCCTCCACCCACCATGGCTCTTCCTAAGTTCACTTGTGAACAGTCTAGAAGTTTTACAGGTCTTCAGGACAACTGGGATACAGAGCATTGTCAATACAAAGATAAAAATTGGGTTGGTGGTTATCTATGTCAAAGCCCCCAACCCAAACTGGAGGACTTCCAGGAGGATCCATCCTCAAAGACCAGAGCTAAGGTGACTTCCTCATAGTTTTCTTGAACAGCATAAGCTATGACAATATAGAAAATAGCAAAGTATTTAAAGGTGCAGCATTTGCCATAGTGGTCAGGATGCCATGTGGGAGGCTCACAGACTGTATTGGAGGTGCCAGGATTTGTGTGCTGGATCTGCTTCCAATTCTAGCCTCCTGATGATGTCCACCTGAGGAGGCAGCAGGTGAAGGATGACTCAAGTACCCACATGGGAGACCTGAACTGAGCTCTCAACTCCTGAGCAGGTCATTGTGGACAATTAGGGAGTGAATCAACAGATGGGGGATTGATCTCTCCCCCCTCATCTGTGTGCCTTTCAAATAAATAAAAAGTTTTTAAATAAACAAAAATGTATGCATAAAGATGCTCATGTAAGTGTTATGATAGAAAAATATGGTAAACATTTTTTCAAAACTTTTTATACTTTTGTTTATTTATTTTCATTTTATTTGAAAGAGAGAGAGAGAGGCACACAAAGATCTTTGGTAGTTTACTTCCCAAATGCCCACAAAGAACCAGAGCTGGGCCAATGCAAAGCCATGAGTATGGAACTCAAGCCAGGTCTCCCACATGGCTGTCAGTGACCAAACTACCTCAGCCATTACCTGCTTCCTCCCAGGGTGGGAATTAGCAAGAAGCTGGAATTGTGAGTAGAGCCAAGATTCAAACCCAGGCACTCCGATAATAGGATGCAGGCATCTTAAGTGGCTTCTTAATTGCTGCATCAGATGCTTGCCCTTCAAAACTTTTTGAAGACTACTTCTTGGCATTGAAAGTATTTATTGCTGGCGCCGTGGCTCAACAGGCTAATCCTCCGCCTTGCGGCGCCGGCACACCGGGTTCTAGTCCCGGTCAGGGCACCGATCCTGTCCCGGTTGCCCCTCTTCCAGGCCAGCTCTCTGCTGTGGCCAGGGAGTGCAGTGGAGGATGGCCCAAGTGTTTGGGCTCTGCACCCCAGGGGAGACCAGGATAAGCACCTGGCTCCTGCCATCGGAACAGCGCGGTGCGCCGGCCGCAGCGCGCTGCCGCGGCGGCCATTGGAGGGTGAACCAACGGCAAAAGGAAGACCTTTCTCTCTGTCTCTCTCTCACTGTCCACTCTGCCTGTCAAAAAAAAAAAAAATTTAAAAAAAAAAAGAAAGTATTTATTATATAGTATTTTCTTAGAAAGACAGTGGGGAAAGGTGGAAGGGAAAGAGGGAGAGAGGAAGGTAAGAGAAAGAGGAGAGAGAGAGAGAGAGAGAGAGAGAGAGAGAGAGAGAGAGAGAAAGGAAATGCCTGATTATTACAAGAGTACATGAATCATGAGAGCCCTATTTGGAGGATAAGAATAGAAATAAATATACTAACATGTCAACGTTGGGTTACATCCAGTTGTGGAGATAATGTTAGATACCAAATATTTTATAATTTTCTACAATGAGCATGTATTACATTTGGCATTATGGGGAAGAGTTACATAAAAACTTTTCCAAGACATATATATTGATTGGGGATGGTTATGTGCAGTAGCCTAGATCATCGCCATCCAGGGTAGGATTCCATCACTGAAATTGTTGGGAAGGCAAGATATTTTTTGAATTGGAATGATTTTTTTTATTGCTTCTTTTGTTTCAGAATAACCCCCAGGTCTGCCCTTACAATCTGTATGCTGAGCAGCTCTCAGGATCAGCTTTCACTTGTCCACGGAGCACCAATAAGAGAAGGTACACGATTAGGTTAATTTTGACCTGCAAACTGTTAGAGCTATGACCTAGGACCCTGTGCTGCCACTTGTACCTGGGCCATGACTTGGCAGGACTGCCCTCAGGTCCTTCCCATAGCCTATGTTCTGATTCATAGTAGGGGAAGATGGACCTTATCCCCAGCTAAAATCAAATGCAATGCCCAGTGGAAGAAGGGGAAAGGAATAGTTGCACAGAACCTGCGAAACTCACACATCCACTTCCATCGACAAATTCTCACCAACACACACAAGGAAATGTTTTAAGCAGTCTGGCCTTTCTCTAAGGACTGGCCAGTGAAGCTTTGTTTCGTTTTTTTATATAATGATTAAGTCACAATAATTACAGAAGACCCAGAACAATATCTTCAGCTAACTGGAGCATTATGTCCTTGGCATGAACATGTCAGATAACCCAAGGTCATGTATCATGGCCCCTTGAGGTTTGAATTAATAAGGTTTTTACTCTTTGGAATTTGCTTTTTCTGGAAACCAGCACATTTGTTTGCACGGCATGTCATGTCCCATGTTTGCTCTAATCCTATAGACCAGGTCAATGAGCATGCTCCCTTGATTAATCCCTAGGAGGTAGCTTGGATGTAGCACCTGCTGTAGTTCCAGGAGATGGTAAATGTCGTGATTTAAGTAAGTAGTATCTATCTCATTTTGGAATTTCAGTCTAAGGCATCTGTGAGGAGGGTTGTTGCTACTACTGACGCCTTAGGGAGGAGGGCAGACTGTCTTGTACTGCTTAGTACAGGCGACAGGGATTGTCTTCACAGGGCCTCCTGAGGATCAGACGAGCACATGAGTGCAAAAGCACACTACCCACACAAATGATGAAATTGTGTCCCTTAGTGACTACTCATGTCCACTGTGCATTCAGGCCATCGGGTTTAATGCTGGCTTCTTCTTTTCCAGCTGTGTGACCCTATCTGGATCTTCATATGTAACAGAGAGATACTGACAGTGCATATTTCATCACTGTAGTGGGAAGAAAGGGAAGAGTGTTTGTAAAGTGGCCCATGGTCAGTGTTCAGTTCATCATGTTGTTATCATCACCATCATCATCATCATCATCATGACCACCACCATCACTGCCACCATAGCAGTCTTCCTCAATTCCAGGGTATCTGTAGGGGGTGGTCAGGGAGCTGAGTAGGATCTAGGGCAGGTGCTATACTACAGTGTCAGTGCCAATATTGCTTTTCTTTTGATAGATATGTCCATGGATTGGGGGTGGGTAGACACTTTCCAATATGTATCTAAAATCAGGGGTTAATTCTGTTGATATTTGATTGTCTCTCTCTCTTTGTAAACTCGAAGAGACAAGGTAAGAAAAGCACACAGACAGTTCCTGTCCCTTCTAATTTATGACAGCCTGGCCCCCATGACTCTGCTCTTGACTTTATGGCCCATCCACTAACAGGCCACCTGGCCTCCGGATTCTGCTGCCTGCCCCCATTATTCAGCAATATCTGCAGCCAGCAGGAGCTGAGCGCTGTTCCAGGAGGCTGAAAAGGAGCTGTTGGCATTTCATTAAGAAGCTGGCACCATTCCCTGAATCAGAATTAAATCTCTGTCCAGGGCGATGTAGTGCTGCCTGGGGAGTTTTATAAACTCAGCTTAAAAAATATAAGGGACACTGGGCATGGCTCACCCATCTGTTTAGAACTTTCCAAAGGAATCCAGAAAAATTTTCTGAAAATGCTCAAAATTCCCTATAGGAAGATAAGGCCAACTCCTCCTATTGCCTGAAACTCTTAGTGACTACTTATTTATTTATTTATTTATTTATTTTTGACAGGCAGAGTGGACAGTGAGAGAGAGACAGAGAGAAAGGTCTTCCTTTGCCGTTGGTTCACCCTCCAATGGCCGCCGCAGTAGGCGCGCTGCAGCCTGCGCACCGCGCTGATCCGATGGCAGGAGCCAGGTGCTTATCCTGGTCTCCCATGGGGTGCAGGGCCCAAGGACTTGGGCCATCCTCCACTGCACTCCCTGGCCACAGCAGAGAGCTGGCCTGGAAGAGGGGCAACCGGGACAGGATCGGTGCCCTGACCGGGACTAGAACCCGGTGTGCCGGCGCCGCAAGGCAGAGGATTAGCCTAGTGAGCCGTGGCGCCAGCAACTACTCATTTAATCCATAAAGTATAGGGCCACCACTAAACTATTAGAGGTTCTGTTATCTATCTATCTATCTATCTATCTACCTATTATCTATCATCTATCATTTATCTATCTGTCAGGGATTGATTTTTGTTATATTAGTTAGCTGAGAAGGTCAAAGTCAGGACAGAGAATGTGGAAAATTTAGACAATGATAAAATTCTATGACTAAGGGAGACAATTCAAGAAATAGCAAATAAGTGAACAATTACTGTGCATTTTAGGTACACGAGCTCTTTGAGTTCTCACAACAATCCTAAGTGATAAGAATGAAGACCAGGATGACCCAGGGAATTTAATAACTTGCCCAGGATCACACAGCAGGTTCTAAGATATACATAAGCGCTCTCAACCCCATATACTATTGGCAGTTGCAGGGGATTAGTTTATTACTTGGCTTAAAGTTTAAGGTCTGAGGCCACATCATAAAGAGCTGGAAGAATCAAGTGGAAATTGAACAAATTTATCCTGTTATCCCCAAGTTGGCTCAATGTTGGGCCAGGCCACCTCCACTCGCTGAGGTACATGCTCCTTAATCTTAAAAGGCCAGAGCCTAGTCTGGTCTTCTTTGGTCAGAAGTAGGGTCCTTCTACCTTCTGTACTTTGTCAGGATAATGGTCTCTGGAAGGGCTGGAGTCCATCTTAGCGAGTCTCAGTGTCCCCCCAGCTTCTGAAGGGATCTCCCTGTGGTCTCCTTCATGGGATTCTTCCCTGTCTGAAGCCTGAGATCTGATACTGGCAGAGAACCCTCTGGTCAGGCCTTGACACGCACAGAAAGCAAAACGTAAGAAAGAAAGAAAAAACAAAGCTGAAAATAGACTATAACGCAATGTGGACATATATCTTATAATTTTGGAACACAAAATTGTTCATTTCCTAAACCTCTCACAAATTAATGTCAAAATAACCCAGCTGAAAACATTATAGGAATTGTACAAATAATTCATGGAAAAATTATAAAAAGCCAATACACAAGTGAACAGATTTTCAATCTTGTTCCTAATAAAGGAAACATAAAATAAGATACTGTTTTTCACCCACAAGACTAAAATTATCAATAACACTCATGTTAGGGAAATGTGGGCGATCAGACATTCTCCCACACTGTTGGTAAAAGAGTAAAGTGGTACAATGGCTTGAAGAAATTAGAGAAGGAGTCATTTACCTTTCAGAACTTTCTTTAAAGATTTATTTATTTATTTATTTGAGATGCAGAGTTGCAGATAAAGAGAGGAAAAGACAGAGAGAGAGGTCTTCCATCTGCTGGTTCACTCCCCAAATGGCCCAACAGCTAGGGCTGGACCAGTTCAAAGCCAGGAGCCAGGAGCTTCCTCCAGGTCTCCCACATGGGCACAGGGGCTCAAGCACGTGGACCATCTTCCACTGCTTTCCCAGGCGCATTAACAGGGAGCTGGATCAGAAGCATAGCAGCCAGGACCTGAGCCAGCACCCATATGTGATGCTGGTTCTGCCAGAGGAGGCTTAACCTACTTTGCCACAGCACTGGTTCACCTTTCAGAACTTCTTTTAATTTACTTGAATTATTTTTACCCTTGGTATGTGATAGAGCTCATTAAAAAAATTTGGATTTCAAAATTTTTTACAACCAAGATAAACTTTTAATTCCATTAACTACAAACTTGTTGAAGTATCCTCATACTACTCTTATAATTTTTAAGGAGAAAACTGATTTATATTTCAAAACTAACAAAGATGCCAATTAAATGGATTTTACGGCACTGGTATTCCTCAAGGTACCTTTCCTTCTTTTACTGCTGTGGGGAAAAACTATTCTTCATTTTTTGGCAGCATGGGAATAACCAAGAGCTGGAACCTCAATCTAAAAGGTGGTAGGTAGAGAAGATAGAAGACGTCAGGACTCTAGGCAGCAAATAGGCAGTAAGAAATGATGCTTGGGGTAGGCATATGTCCTAGAGATTAAGATGCTAGTGAGGATGGTCACATCTCATACTTGTGTACCTGAATTCAATTCCCAGCTGCAACTCCTGACTACAGCTTCCTGCTAATGCACACCCTGGAAGGCAGTGGTGATGGCTTAAGTAACTGCATTCCTGCCACCCACGAGGAAGACCTGGATTGAATTCCCAGCTCCTGGCTTTGATCTGGCTCAGCCCCAGCCATTGCAGGCATTTTGGACATGAACTTGCAGATAGGAGCAAGCTCTCTCTCTATCTCAAATAAACAGACGTGTCATTGCTTGTCATTGCTCCTGACATTAAAGCCCACAGATTGTTGCTGACTTGAGTGTTTTTCTGATGGTACTTCCTGAACCTGTCTGTGTATTACTCAGAATGTTACCCTAAGGCTGTGTGTTCTTGTCTCCCTACAGCTGGCTGTATAGGATTCTGCCCTCCGTTTCTCACAAGCCCTTTGAATCCATTGACCAAGGCCATATCACTCACAACTGGGATGAAGTTGATCCTGACCCTAACCAGGTAACCTGGTCCTGTGAATTGGAACATACCATGAATCCAAAGCTTTGAAAAGAAATTTTTAAATCATGCTAGAGTCTTTGAAAAATTGGTGAGCTTTTTAAGATAGATTCTCAAGTATCTGTTTTTTGCTCAAACCTGGGTAGAAATTATGAAATTAGATTGTGTGTGTGTGTGTGTGTGTAAGCCTGTGTCTGTTTTACCTAATGGCATGTAGACAAGCACAGGGATAGTCAAGAGTTGGTGTGAGTGCTGAGGTGAATTGGATGGATGGAAATTATATAGGCTGGTCAGAATATATTTGTGCACATAGGGTTTGTGTGGGGGGGTGTATTTTAAACTTATCACAGAATCTAGAGAACACATTCAATACTGGCATTTCTGAAAAGAGCTTTGCATTCCTGCTCTTCTATTTACTGTGTCCTTGAGCCATGGCATTTCAACTATAAAATAGCAAGATAACACCTGTCTTCAGAGATATGGTGAAGATCACGTGAGACAATACAGGGGAAAGTGCTTTGCACAGTGTGTAGTACAAAACAGCCATGATGCTGCTTCAGCCATCTTGGTGTATTTACTTAAGGACAATGGTCTCAGAATTTATTTTCAGGTAAATTTTTTTCATTTCATATCAATTTTTATTCTGAGATCTCCATCTGTCCCCCTCTCCCCTGCTCCACCACCTACCCTCCCCCTATAGCTTCCCTTTTGTTTTTCTAAGGCATTTTGTCTATACTAACAATTCTCTGCAAATATTCCCCTAAATACTTAGACTTTTTGTAAAAAAAAATAAAAAAGCCAAAAGAATTCATAAATACATTTGGTTTCCTGCCCTATTCCATCTCTTCCCTTAATTATGAAAATCTTGGAGAACTAAGTACCAGTTTGAATGCCACCCACCCTTCTCCAATAGGGACTGGTAAGTTGGAATCCAGGGTGGAAAGAAAATGTGAATTAGCATCTTAAAATATTGCCTGCATCACAGCCGTTTTGGAATTGAGATATGCTGTCTAGATAACGGATCTTTGAACTTGTGTGAAGTTTAACGTGTGAAGGAGGCATCCTTCCTAGCTGCCTACTGCCTCCCATATTGCCTTTGAACACAGTAGAAAAAGGCAGTCCCTGCTACAACCTCCAAGCCCCCAGATTCAGTCCCCAGACAAGGACACACAAGGCCAGATTTCCAGTCCCTACCCCCTTTCCCTTTGGCCAAACAGAGCCCCTGTGTAGGGCACAATTTGAACAACCAACCTGGGGACCCCGGCTTTACCTTATCCTTGGGCTTCACCTGGGCTCCTAACTATTCCACTTATCACCGTAGGGTGAGGAATGCACCTGGCAAACCGTGCCCTTTAGCTGTTTACCTCCTCACTCATCTCTTAGAGGGCCTCAGTCTCCTGCCCTTTGTCTAAGCATCTGCTTGACTCCTAATGGTGTTAGAGGTGAATTCCATTCACCCTGCAGTAACTGACAATAGACAGATTAATCAGAGAAAAGGCATGCATATGTATTATTACTGTGCATCAGCCCAGGGAAATGACAGGAGAGTGATTACCCAACAACCCAGTGAGGTCCAAGTGCCTCTATGCCCTTGTTCCTAGAGGAAAGGAAATAGAGAGCACAAGGTCAAGTTGCCTGACTGGCAGAACTTCACCAGATTAGGTCTCCCAGGTCATCCCTTACAGCTGCCTGTAGCAGATTACATGAGAAGCCTGTCTGGGGGTGGGGACCACTTTGCATCCTTTCTTCTCCTGTGGTTGGTTAACTTTCCTAGTTATTGGAAGAGATTCCTAGGGAGGGAGTTTAAAACGGTTGCACTGCTTTTGGAAGAAGTTTTCTCAGTCAGATAAAGGAACTTCTGGGAGAGAATCTCCCGCTGCTTAAGGGAGGCACAGGAAGAGATGCGAGGGCTCCTGAGAGCAGTCTCAGGACTGCTTTCCCGAAGCTCCAGGATCAAAACACCGCATTTTGAGATTTTTGGTTTTTTGAGCCCCACCTATTACATCTCAAATGCTCTAATGTCTCTCAATGGTCATGCCAATTGTTCTTATTATTAGACACAGCTGCTTAATTACCAGACTCCATATTCCATAATTATGTAGGATCTCTGTCTTTAATGTGCTGTACATTGCTATTTAATGCTATAATTAGTAATCCAATGGTAGTTTTTTCACTTGATGTTGCTATATGGGCAAAATGTTGAAATCTTTACCTAATATATACTAAACTGATCTTCTGTATACAAAGAGAATTGAAAATGAATCTTTACATGAATGGAAGGGGAAAGGGAGCGGGAAAGGGGAGGGTTGCGGGCGGGAGGGAAGCTATGGGAGGGGGGAAGCCATTGTAACCCATAAGCTATACTTTGGAAATTTATATTCATTAAATAAAAGTTTAATAAAAAAAAAAAAAAGATGGATACCTGGGATTTCATAGAATTCCTGGTCAGACGAAACACCAGCTAAACCTTTATTACACGCTAAGTTTGGGAGGGTGAGAGGTTATTTGGCCCCTGATATGCTTTCTAATTATTTTCTTCAGATGACACAGGAAATCTTCGATTACATTTCTGACAGTTCTCTTGAGTAGACCCAAGCTCACATCAGATAAGGGGAAATGGTTAGCAGATTAGATGAAAATTAAACACAAATAAAATTTTCTATGAAAATCCCTTAAGTCATCCCTAAAATATAGGATACCTGGTTTTCTGTGTTCTGCCTTGAATGTTAATTCTTAAGTATACTACATTTGAGAAACATTGGCTAGACTAAAAGATATATTACAGGAAAAGTCCATTGGCAGACTTCAGCTTTAAATCAGCCTTTTTTTTTAAGATTTATTTATTTATTTGAAAGTCACGGTTACACAGAGAGAGAAGGAGAGAGAGAGAGAGAGAGAGAGAAGGAGAAGTGTCTTCCATCCACTGGTTCACTCCCCAATTGGCCACAATGGCCAGAGCTGTGCCGATCCAAAGCCAGGAGCCAGGAGCTTCTTCTGGGTTTCCCACATGGGTACAGGGGTCCATGGACTTGGGCCATCTTCTACTGCTTTCCCAGGCCATAGCAGAGAGCTAGATCAGAAATAAAGCAGCCGGGTCTTGAACCGGTGCCATATGGGAAGCCAGCAATTCAGGCAGTGGCTTTACCCACTATGCCACAGCACCAGACCCCCCATGCAGATTTTAAGGCAACAAAGTTCCTAATGATTAGTGGGATGGGCTGATGAGTTCCAGTGCCTCTGTGCAAGTAGTTCATAACAGTTGTTTACGCCTCTGAACCTTAATACATCACCATAGACCTGTGTGTTTTTGTGTGGACAACAATGGAATTATAACTATAATTTTATTTGGGCTGGGGATTAGGTTTTAAAACTAACCTTTGGCTGGTGCCGCGGCTCAGTAGGCTAATCCTCTGCCTGCGGCGCTGGCACACTGGATTCTAGTTCCAGTCGGGGCACCGGATTCTGTCCCAGTTGCTCCTCTTCCAGTCCAGCTCTCTGCTGTGGCCCGGGAGTGCAGTGGAGGATGGCCCTTAGGCCCTACACCCACATGGGAGATGGGGAGAAGCACCTGGCTCCTGGTTTCAGATCAGCACGGTGCGCCAGCCGCAGCGGCCACTGTGGAGTGAACCAATGGAAAAGGAAGACCTTTCTCTCTGTCTCTTTCTCTCTCACTGTCCACTCTGCCTGTCAAAAAAAAAATTTTTTTAATTTTAAAAAAACTAACTTTTAAGTGACGTGACTCTACTGTGACTATGATAGGTAATATGCTCAGAAATATACTTTTATTATATATTATTATTTCCCTGGCCACTATTACTACATTTTATTTAACATAAAGGCACATAACTTCTTAATGATTATTTTGCAAGATGCTAATCCTGTTCTAATAGAATTTTTCTAGTTTTATCTTATTATACAAGTAACATATACTGATAAAACTCAAATGATGTAGAAATTAATAAAGTAGAAAATGGAAATTCCTTATCATATGTGAGAGCTAAGTGTATCAGTTGTTTGTGTTAATTTATTATTTCTCTTTTTTTAAAGATCTATTTTATTTATTTGAAAGCCTGAGTTACAGAGAAAGAAGAAGGGAGGGAGGGAGGAAGGGAGGGAGAGAAAGAGAAAGCGAACGAGTGAGGCATCCTCCAACTGCTGGTTCATTCCCCAAATGGCAGCAATGGCCAAGGCCAGGAGCTAGGAGCTTCATCTGGGCCTCCTATGTCCTATGTGGGTACAGGAGCCCAAGCACTTGAGCCATTTTCTGCTGCTTTCCCAGGAGCATTAGCAGGGAACTGAATGGGAAGTGGAGCAGCCGGAATTCAAGCCAGCACCCACAGGATGCCAGCATTACAGGTAGCACCTTTACCCCTAATGCATCATTTCATAAATAGTTATCATTTTGTCAGAGAAGACTGAGGAAGCTGCATTATAAAGCCTGAGCTAAAAGAGAGACACCTGCTTGCTTTTTAGAAGACCTTCAATCCATGTTTGTTTCTCTTTCCCTCTTCATGTGCCTGCCATTCTAGCCTTGCTTTGCATTTGTCCTTGAACTTGTTAGTTCTCTCCTATTTTGAATTCCTTCAACATTTTCTATATATGACCACCAAATAAGTTTTTCCTTTCCCTCCAGTATCTCCCCTGTTTACTTGTGACCTTGTGTTCACACACACTGGAAGATGTATGCCTCACAAACATCTTCATGAACACCAGGTCCATCAAGGTAATGGCTTGTTGTCCTCCTAACTTGTGGCTGTGTCACCTGCCATCTGCTTCTCTTGCCCTGATGCACACACCCTGACTGTTCTTGCAAAATCTATCCTTTTGTCATCATTTACACCTTCTTGACAAGTCAATATCTCTTTCCAATTTTATGCTTCATTAATTAGCCACAACATTTTGCATTCATCACTTTCCTCCTCTTAACCTCCTTCAAATATGTGCTGCAGACTCTCACCAAGCAAGTGTGAGAAAGTTAGATTTAGATACCTCTCTGACAGTTGTTTCCAACTGCGGCCTGTGTGAGAAGCATGTCTTCACCTGTCACAGAGCAAACCCAATACATCACCAGCTTCACCAGCTACCCACATTAGTCACCTCTGAGCATTGCCTGGTGTTTCCCCCAGTCTAATATTGGTCCATAGTGAGCACCACTGGATATGCTATCATCACTATCATCCTTGGTACGCTCCCAGGAAGACAGGGGACTAGTCCCCCAAAAGCCTTTATTGCCCTTAGTCAATCATCCAGAAATCAAAGCAAACTTTCAATGTACTGAAATTCAGTTTGTGGCTATCATAACATGCCTAACTGTGTTTATCATGTGTCTTCCTCTAATTCCTGAAATCTCAGAATTTAATGAACAAATGGGCATCCAATTTAATTATGATTTCACAGATCTCAATCAGCATCCCTGAACAGCACTCCTCTTTAGAGGGCAGTGACCTTTAGAATGTATTTTCCTTATTACTTCATCCCTAACCTCTTGATTGTTGGAAAGAAAGACCCTTGACCAGTTAAGCCTCAGCTGAGGAAATTGCCTCTCAGTTCTCACCCAGCATAATATGGACCAAGTAAAAAATACCTCAAAGCTAATTAAAGATACCATAAAATATCATGAAAGTCCTTCTGTCTCTACTAAATGTAAACTGGTGAAAACGTTTCAAAGCAATGCATTCTGACAGGACACTTGATGTCTAGTTTGTTGAACTGTTCAGTTCTTGCCATCCTAAAAGCTCCATCCTTCTGGTCTTAGATTTGCTTTTGTCTGTAAGCTTTTGCTCAAGCCTCTTCCATTCACAGCCAGGCTACATAAGAAAGTCACCTAAACCCACTTTTTCATCCTTGGTTTGTTTTTGAAGATTTATTTTATTTATTTGAAAGGCAGTTACAGAGAGGGAGAGAGAGAGAGAGAGTGAGAGAGAGAGAGAGAGAGAGAGAATATCTTTCATCTGCTGGTTCACTCCTCAAATGACTGTAAAGCCCAGGGCTAGGCCAGGCCTAAAGCCAGGAGCCTGGAACTCCATCCTGGTCTCCCACAAGGGGGACACATGGACCCAAGCACCTGGGCCTTCATCTCCTTCCTCCAAGGCACATTAGCAGAGAGCTGGATCAGAAATGGAACAGTTGGGGGACAGGTGCTATGGAGTAGCCCATAAAGCTGCCACCTGGGACGCTGGCATCCCATATGGGTACCAATTCAAGTCCCAGCCACTCCACTTCCCATTCATCTCCCTGCTAATGCATCTGGGAAGGCAGCAGGAGATGGCCCAAGTGCTTGGACCCCTGCACCTACGTGGGAGACCCGGAAGAAGCTCCTGGCTCCTGGTTCCCACCGTAGCAGCCATTTGGGGAGTGGACCAGTGAATGGCAGGTCTCTCTCTCTCTCTCTCTCTCTCTCTCTCTCTCTCTGCCTTTCAAATAAATAAATACAAGAAGAAGAGGAGGAAGAGGAGCAAGAGCAGTGGGACTTGAATCGGTGGTCATGTGGAATGCCTGACTGGTGTTGCAGGGTAGCTTAACCAGCTGTGCCACAATGCTGCCCCCTCCACTTCTTAACCTTACACAACTCAGTCTACCCAGACCGCTGTATTGAAAATATTTGTGCTATTTGTGCCCTCTTAAAACAACAGTTCTCCCTCCAATTAATACAGGTTTTTAATCAAAACTTACATAAAAGGGTCAATACTCCCAAATTCCAGCAATGCAGATTAAATACTTCTAAAGTTTTGGTTTCTTTATTTCTAGTCTTTTCAGTATACATGTATGTATATAAACAATCCTAGGGTCCCATGCAGCCAGTAACCAAATGTGGCACGATTTAAATCATGCCAATCTCTGATTTCACCAAGAGTATGCAATATAGAACCCACAACAACACTTTTTAAAATCTTCTTTCCCCAATTTTCCCCAGATTCCAACCCTCTCACCTCTAAGTCCTCCATTACCTCAACTTCACCTTCCCTGATCTTTTATTTTTATTTTATTTTATTTATTTATTTGAGAGGTAGAGTTATAGACAGTGAGAGGGAGAGTCAGAGAGAAAGGTCTTCCTTTCATTGGTTCACTCCTCAAATGGCTGCAACAGCCAGAGCTGTGCTGATCCAAAGCCAGGAGCCAGGAGCTTCTTCCCAGTCTCCCACGCAGGTGCAGGGGCCCAAGGACTTGGGCCATCATGCGCTGATCTTTTCCTGCCTTGTCACCACAGGTTTTCAGCTGTTCTCTCCCTGTCTTCTGCCTATGGTGCTTGTGATGTAGATCTCCCCATCCCCTTTCCCTGCAACACACCCCCACCCACGGTATTGATCTCCCTTGTGAGATTGGAGTCCAATATACTCCAAGATTGAGAAAATCAGAATTTTCTGTCAAGAGTAGAGAAGGGAAGAAGAAGGGGCTGTGAATACTTTTATATTAATGCTTTTCTTAAAAAATAAATCACATATATTCACTGTTAATAAACTCATAATACAGTTTTATATTTTATTTTTTAATTAGACATTTTGTGCATTTTCCAAGTCTTTTGAACTTCTTAAATGTAGATAACTTTTAGTGCTGTATTATAATCCAATACATGCTAATACTTGTTAATTGTCAAATATGTAGGTTCTTTCCATTTTTACCATTATAAATTATCTACAGCTGGCCGGCGCTGCAGCTCAATAGGCTAATCCTCCGCCTGCGGCACCCGCACACCAGATTCTAGTCCCATATTGGCGCCGGATTCTGTCCCGGTTGCCCCTCTTCCAGTCCAACTCTCTGCTGTGGCCCAAGTGCTTGGGCCCTGCACCCCATGGGAGACCAGGAGAAGCACCTGGCTCCTGCCTTCGGATCAGCGTGGTATGCCAGCCGCAGTGCGTGGGCCGCAGCAGCCATTGTGGGGGTGAACCAACAGTAAAGGAAGACCTTTCTCTCTGTCTCTCTCACTGTCCACTCTGCCTGTCAAAATAAAATAAATAAATAAATAAATAAATAATCCACAGCTAAATGCTATATGGTCTTTTTCTCTGAAACATCGCCAATTATGGAACAGCTGACTTCCCTCTTTACTTCCTGAGTCTCTGTCCTTTCCTGGATTTTGTGGCCTGCATGACTCCTAAACCTGCACAGTAACTGTTCTCCATGGTGCTGAACTAGACTCTTACTGCCCTTGTCTCCTCCCTCTAGGAAAGGCCATGTGTTCATCACTGTCCCCTCTTTATCTCCTCCTCTTCCTTATTGTCTTTCTTAGCCTCCTCTTTTCTTCTGCTTATTGCCCCCATGTTCCTTCACAATAGTTTGCTAGCACTTGCATAACAAAAATAGACCACATAGTTTAAACAACAAACATTTATTTTCTCAAGGTCTGGATTCTGAGACTAAGGTGTCAGCAGGATTGAGTTTTCTGAACTTTGGTTTTCAGATGGTTGTCCTCTCCTTGAACCTTCACATCCTCTTCCTTCTGTATCTGAATCCAAACTTCCTTTTCTTATGAGGACCCTAATCCTATTGGATGAAGCCTACTCTAAGGACTCATTTTAATTTAGGTACTTCTATAAAGAGTCTATCTCCAAATACAGTCACATGCTGAGGCACTGGGTTTTAGGACCTTAACATATTCATTGTGGAGGGGGAACACAATCCAACCCATAACAATCTATTCCCCTTTCCTTCTCAATATTAGGTATCAGTGACTCCCACTTTTGTTAGATTCTCTTTGTCTTAGAGATGAAGATTCAATTGTTTTTAAGAAATATTCAGGTGGTATTAAGTAGGAGGAGAAAGTTCTTAAATAACAGGATTTTTCCAGCCTGCTTTGATTCCCACTTCCTTCTATCTCCCCCATGCTACCCCCAACACACATATACACACAGTGTAGCAGGTAGGATTGTGGAGACTTACCTTTACCTCTGACATCACTGCAGCCTGATGCTTGGTGTAACCTTGAGGATCACATTGCAGGAAGTCAGTCCCTCTGCTCTTGGAAGCCTTGCTGGGTCAGCCTTCAATGTATATTCTTCAGTATATATTCTGTCATCCACTTTATGACCCTCTTGCCATCTTTCACACCCCCCTTTACTTTTTAAAAACATTTCATTCATCCTGATGACATTAACTATTACCTCTCAGTAATGTTTTACAAATCCCTCCCTCATCTTCAAAACCCTACGTTGGACACTTCCATGTGGATGTTACAGCTTAACAGGTTCTGTGTTGAAGCTGCCATAGTCTCATCCAAACAAACTTCTTTCCCTGGCTTTTCTAGGCCTCTTACTGACATACTAATTCTCTTTTTTAAAGATTTATTGATTTATTTGAGAGACATAGTTATAGACAAAGAAAAGGAGAGCCAGAGAGAGAGATCTTCCATCCACTGGTTCACTCTCCAGATGGCCACGATGTCCAGGGCTGGGCCAATCTGAAGTCAGGAGCCAGGAGCTTCTTTCAGGCTTCCCATATGGGCTCGGGGGTCCAAGCACTTGGAACATCCTTCACTGCTTTCCCAGGCCATTAGCAGAGAACTGGATGGGAAGTGGAGCAGCCAAGACTCGGACAAGTGCCCATATAGGATGCTGGCTCTGCAGACAGAGGTGTAACCTACTACACCATGGCGCCAGCCCCCCACAATAATTCTTTCACACAACCATGTTTGAGTCCTTAGAGTCATCTTCAAGAATGTCTTGACTTCTCCTTCTACATGGAATTAGGTTTCAAGTACATAGTATGTTGACTCAAATATACATAAAAGTTATCAGGGGGACTTGTTGAAAATGTAGAATTCCAGCCTCATCCCCCAGAGATTCTAATTCAGTGAGTCTGTGGTGTTACCCAGGAGTCACTCCAGATGAGTCGTATGCAGTGTGGTACTAGATGGGTGCCACTTGAAGAAATACTGCTCTAGATTTTGCTTCCAGGATGCCTCTGATTCCTTCCTTACTCTTCTTAATTCCATCTGATTCGGAGCACCTTCCCCCTTACATGGACTATTATAAAGGCCTCCTAAATGATCTGTATTCTTCCCTATGCTATCCCACACACCACAGTCAGATTCACCTTGCTAAGTCATCTCAAAAATCTTTAAATTCCAACATCACCCCTCCCCTCCACTGGCCAGTCAATCAAGTGTAGGCTCCAAAGATGACAGATTGAACCCTCTGCTTCCTTTCATGTCCCCTACCCAGCAGGCACACTAGAAGCATCAGCATCCCAAGCCATTACCCGAAGCTGCCCTACAATGATGCTTCATGCTCTTTCATCTTTCTGAATTTCCTCTTCTTCCTGCACAAATACCCATCCAAATCCTGTCCATAACTTAAGACCTATTTTAAACATGACTTTCATCATTGAACCCTTTTGATATCTATTAGGGTATTTGAGACTAGGGTTTGTGTTCTCATCACCTTCATTTAATCTTCAGCATGAAACACACACCTTCTTCCAGATAGTGGAGTTAAAAAATATTTGTTGAATGTACTTCCTGATAGATCAGGTCCTGTCATCCTATAAATAGAATAGACTGTGTTTCTCTAAATGCATTCACTAGTATTTGCCAACATTGCAGTGTGCATTGCCCTGTTCAGCCCTTTGGACAGCTTGCTAGCTCTTTTTACAGTGCCTCTCCATCAGCTTACATTTTGTTCCTTGAAAAGATATTGGAGCTGTCTGCAAACCAGACAATTTCATTGCCTGTATCTTATTTTCCATGTATAAGAATGTTAAAAAGGCCCCTTGCCAGGACCAATTCCTGAGGGAACATTCCTATTTACATTTCTCTTCCAAAGTCATATCAACTTACCCATCTTGTTATCCTATCAGGAAGTATCCACACTTCAGGGTCTTCTGTAATGGGTTTCCTGAGGGCATGTTCACCTCCAGCACCTAACATAAAATCTGGCACTCAGAGAGGCTCAATAAATGTTTGAATTTCAGAAGAGTGGATAAGAATGCTTGCCCCGAAGCATCTTAGCAAGGTTGCATCCCTGGAGTCAGACTGGGCCAGAACAACTCTAAACTGGAAGGGCAGTAAATGAGGGTCAGACTAAAAGACTAAGACTATTACAAGGATGCAAAACTTGGTTCAAGAGCCAGGGAGAACAGAATAGGGAAGCAGATCAAACTTAAACTGAAATCAAAGGGCTTGGGGTGTAGGTTAATAAGAGGGACTGAGAGAATACTGGCATCAATTAAAAAAAAAGATTCATTTATTTATTTACTTGAAAGTCAAGGTTACAGAGGGCCGGGGGGAGGTCTTCCATTCACTGGTTCACTCCCCAGTTAGCCTCAATGGGCAGAGCTGTACTGATCTGAAGCCAGGAGCCAGAAGTTTTCTCCGGGTCTTTCCACACGAGTGCAGGGGCACAAGGACTTGGGCCATCTTCTACTGCTTTCCCAGGCCATAGAAGATAACTGGATCAGAAGGAGCTGCCAGGACTCAAACTGGTGCCTATCTGGGATGCCAGCACCACAGGCAGTGGCTTTAGCTGCTATACCACAGTGCCGGCCCCACGCATCAATTCTTAGTAGAGAATATTTAATTGCTCATAACCATCAGTTTTCTCACTTCTAAAATAGAGATGATGGTGGTCATGTGAGCCTCATAGAGATGTTGTGGGAATTAAATGTCATCCAAGAAACATTTACTGAATGACTGTGAGGCTCCATGCTCCATGCTCCATGCTAGGTGCTAGGTCATGAATATAATAAAGCACTTAGTCTTACATTCAAGGGCAAGGTTAAATAGGAATCTAGTTTTCTAGCGATGATGCTCATCTCTTTTGTGGCCTTGTGAAAGACTTTTGAAAGTCTCAATAAATCACAGTGACTTGGATTCTCCTTGCCTGGGATCTTGCCTATACCTCAAAGAACACCAATGAATCAATGAAAGCCTAACTTCTCTCCACATAAATCATGCTGTCTTTTTTCCTCAAATTGTTAGATTTGCTGAAGGATTCTGTGAGACACCATTTCCGTCACCCCTACTTTTGATACCTGGACTGAAACTCACTGGTACCAATTAGCTGCACTGCTCCTAGTCACAGCTGCTGCCAACGGTTGCCCATGTGTACATTATGATCATTATTTCACCTACAAGTTATTTGAAGAATCTTGGATAGATGGCGCTGACTTTTAATGATATGACTACCTCTAGCCAGCCAGTGTTCTTAAGAGCATCCAAATCATCTGATCTCGTTGTATCCATGGCAGTGTTGCAGGGAATCTCAGTAAATCAGAATATCTCGGTGTTGAGAGGGATTCTCAGATCATCCAGCCCAGCCCTCCAGTTTTCTGACTGTGGAAATGCCAAGGCCAATTGTCTGATATTTTCTTTTCTCTGAGCATGAATTTTAAATCTTAATCATTAGAAGTTGTTGCCAATCATCTATGTTCCTCTTTTGGTAATCTTAAAGAATTTTTTATTATAATCTTGGCTGCTCTTGAACATGCTTTTCAAATTATTTTTGACCACCTCATTTCTAGAAAGTGAGTTTATTTTACAATGTAGTTTGAAGACTGCAGCTGCAAAAATCTGTGTAGTAGTGATAGAATTTAGAGGATGGGGCTGGCGCTGTGGCACAGCAGGTTAAAGCCCCAGCCTACAGTGCTGGCATCCCATATGGGCACTGGTTTGAATCCCAGATGCTCCTCTTTCAATCAAGCTCTCTGCTATTGCCTGGGAAAGCAGTAGAGGATGGTCCAAGTCCTTGGGCCCCTGCATGTTCGTGGGAGACCCAGAAGAAGCTCCTGGCTCCTGGCTTCAGATCAGCTCAGCTCTAGCTGTTGTCATTTGGGGTGTGAACCAGTGGATGGAAGACCTCTCTCTCTGGCTCTACCTCTCTGTAACTCTTTCAAATAAAATAAAATAAATCTGTAAAAAAAAAATAATATAGAGGATAAATAGACAACTCTACAATTACAGTCAGAGACTTCAGCACCCCTCTCTCAACAGCTGATAGAACAACTGTACCAAAAAATCAGAGGGCATATAGAAGCGACGATTCTATATATGAATCATCATATATGAAGAATCAACATATATGAAGAATCAACTTACACATATATGGAGAATGAACTTACATATTGGAAATAATATTTGGACTTTTAGAAATATTGCTTAATTTTTGAGCTATTGCTGAATGTCATTCTGACTTTGAAAAATCTCACAAAATTGCTTTAGTCTTGTTTTTTGAAATTCATATAAGCAATATTCTCAGAGCCTTATATTTATTCTTTCACTGAATCAGCCAATAAATATTTACTGGTGCCTGCTACAGTCAAGACATAGCAGTGAGCGTCACAATTGATGCCACTGTTTTTGAAATGCTTAATAATTAAATTCTGAATAGGAGAGTTCTCCTATTTAACATTATATAGTATATTGTAGGACTGTATTAATTTGATCAGGCTGACATAACGAAATAAGAAAGACTGGGTGACGTAAAGGACTGACCTATATTTGGGGACAGTTTTGGAGACTGGAAGCTCCAGTTGAAGGTGCCAGTAGGGTAGGTGTCTCCTAAGGGGTTTTCCCTTTGGCTTGCAGACAGCTGCCCCTCTCACTGCACCCTCTCGTGGCCTTGCCTCAAAGTGCATTTGGGGGACAGGATTCCCCTCTTCTTGTAAGACACCAATTCTTCTGGCTCCAGTTTTATGACCTCAGTAACCTTAACTACCTCCTAACTCATCCCCAAATGCAGTCACACTGGAGGTTAGGGCTTTAACAGATGACTAGGACCTAGGATACAATTCAGTTGGTAGCAAGGACCAAATCAGTTAACAAGCACCTTTTAGTTCTTTTATAAGCTCTTCCCTGAAGAATTATGGAATTATGGTTGTCAACAGCACCTCATTGTTACAGGTAAGAAGAAAGCATGGTCCCAAGAGAGAAAATGCTTTGCCTGGGATCACAGAGTGAATAGGAACAGAGGCAGTAGCAAAAATCAAGTCTGGCTCAGTCACCGCACTGCCCTCTTGATATGGCCTTGGTCAGAGTCACTGCTCCACCTACGTGGAGCATATGTTTAAGCTGAGCATCTGGCTTGAGTAGGAGTCCCTGCATTTCATGGACTTTTCCTATTCATCTTCCCCCCAAATCTCCCTTCTCCCATTCATCAAAACCTCATATCAGGGCTCCTGATCTAAATCTCTAGCCTGAAGACCCAAAGCTGGCTTCCTCTTCTGGGTCCTGGGTTATCAGAACTTTGGGGATTTGTGATATAGGCCTTATGCAATCTGAATATACATTCTGTATAATCTGATGCCATCAGCTCCAACAGATAATTACTGCTCTCCTTATACCATCCCTCTCATTTTAAGGGAATATTTTTTTCTTTTGCATTAAAGGCCAGTGCTTCACTCGGGATGCAGGCTCTATTGAAAGCATGCTCCCTGCATCATCATAGCTGCCTTTGTGTCTACCACCAATGCTCTCCCTTTTTGCCTCGAGGATTGATGTGCTATAGAAGATCTTACAAATTTGACCAGCAGCCTGGTCAACTCATCAACCTCTCTGGTTCAATCTTTCCCACTCACAGAAGAAGAACCTCTTCTCTGGGGGCCAGAACTTTATTTCTGCCAAAAATCAGGTAGTTTAAATTCAAGTACGTAGACTAAGGTGTTGTCCCAGTATAACGAACTAGGCAATAATTTCCTTGCTACTGGAATGTCTCTCTCTCTTCCCCCCTCTATCTCTTTTGTTTTCTTTCCTTTTTTTTTCTTTATCTCTTCTTAGACTTGGATAATTTATGTGTCCTTTCTATTTTGTATCTGGCCAAGGATGTCACAGTTTAGCTGATTGATTGGTGGGTTGGTTGGTTGGTTGACTGGGTGGACGTTTCTGACCATAATGCTTGCTTCAGCAATACAGGAATCATAGAATCTCAGACTTGGATGTGCTGCCTTTTAAACTGTAGCTTTACACTGAAAGAATTTTTACAAAATCCTGAAACCTGGGTGCCACCTTCACAGTTTCTGATTTAATTTGGTCTTTGTCTCAAAGGCTTTGCAGGTGATTCTCATGGGTAGCCAGGGTTGAAAATCTTTGGATGGAGTTAAAAAGTTGCCCAGGTAACCATGGATCTGATGATACTTAAATCTCTTCCACTGGAAAATCTAGAATGGTGACTCTTCAAAAGTAAGATTCTAGGTAGTCATATCTTCCAGTGTTCCTGGATATACAAACTGCACTGCTACTGTAGAGGCAAGCAGCAGATAGTGGGGTAGTAAACCAGAACCTCCTCCATGAAACCCCAGCTGTGACCCCTCCTGTTGTCTGAGAAATACTCTCCCAGGGGCCAGTAGTTCACAACCAGGGGAAATTTTCCCCCAAGGACAAGATCTGGAGATGCCTTTGACAGTTAAGACTTGGGGGAGTGCTCCAGGTATCTAGCAGGCAGAAGTCAGGCATACTGCTAAACATCTCGCCATGCAGACAGTGCCCTGCAACAAAGAATTATCCTGCATGAAATATCAATTGTGGTGAAGTTGAGAAACACTTTCCTGGATCCTCATTCTCTGGTCCTCCCTTTTTTCCCCCCAGGGGATAGCATTCCTAATGGAGTTCATTCTAAAGCATGTCCGCTTTCTGAAGCATGATTTCAACAGTGCTTTTCAAATCAACATTCTGCACCCTGTTTAAGTACTCAGAAGGTCATTGCCCTGCTTTGCTTTTAAGAAATGAAGGCTGCTACCTGTGTGTATGTAAGAGAGGCAGAATTGTCCCAGCACCACCTTTTCCACTGGTTACTCCCCTTTCCTTCTGATCGTCTTTCTGAAATACAGAATGAGCTCATGCCCCATGACCTGACCACTTGATCCAGCACCACAGTCAAAGGAGCCAGCCCTCGAGTGCGGGTCACTCCCTGAGACAAGCCTGGGGCTGGTGAAGTTACGGGCACTAGTCTGGCTGGGTCAGGCCTGCTGCCAGTTTGATTAATAAGGGCTGGGCTGACACTTCGAGCAGGGCCTGAACCTGCTGATTTTTCTCCCCACCTCCTTAGATCATTTCATTATTAAATTAAAGATTTTTGTGATTTAAAGTGAGCCGTCAGGCAGCCTGGGGACAAACTCGGGGCTTGGTGAAGAAACTTAACCCAGTACAGCATTTACCAAATCTGATCTCAGTGGGGTGCTTTTTCTTTCTCTTAAAGAAATAACTCAAACCTCCCAGAGCTGGAAGCAGAAGCAGAACCTTCCCCTGCAGTGTCAGGAGCCCACACAGAGAGGCTGGTATGCCAGGAAACAGAGCTGATTATAAATAGCAGGAAAAGCAGCATCAGTCAAAACTCACTGATGTGCCTGAGCAAAATGTTAAAAGAAACAAATAGCTTCTAAAACAGGAAGCAGTGACTCTCCCCACCCCCAACCTTTTTTTCTATAATTTCAAGTGCTAAGGAACAAAGAGTTTATAGCCACACAGGTTTAAACACACACACACACACACACATTTGCCAACAGAACCCCTTTAAGGAAATGATAGATTATCATTCATTTAAAAACAACGAAATCTCAAGAAGTCAAAGCCTCACAGAGAGAGAAGCCGCCTTGTTCCGCTGTGCAGTGCTTGCTATTTATTTAGAAGGTCTAAGCTTTCCCTGGTGAAATAATTTTCCTGTGTGCGTATTTTTTTCCAGCTTAGATGGAAACCATTTGAGATTCCAAAAGCATCTCAGAAGAAAATGGACTTCGTGAGTGTAAGTCAGCACCCTCCCCGTCTTCCCACCGCACTCCGCTCGTCCGCAGTGAGTGTGCGCGGTCCAGCCACTTGCAGGCTGAATGCAGGAAGCAGCCTTAGCGGAGGCAGCACAGCCAAAGTCACCGGCACGTGCCCTGGGGTCTGGCCAAGGGATGTCTCACTTATGGTACCAGATGGCCTTGACAGCAAAGGGCACTTGTGAACTGTTTGCCTCTCAGAAAGGCCAGTGGAAACTGAACGTCTTCCTAATTCAAGCTCCGTTTTGCTTAGAACAGGGGCTGTTTTTTTTTTTTTTTTTTTTTTGGCTTGATGGACCCCTTTGAAGGTCTGGTAAAGTCTATTTTTAAATGTATAAAGTAGGTTACATAAAATTATCAAAAAGTCAATTATTTTAAAACAAACTTGGTTCGTAGTTATATAAATCATAAAATCTATGGGAAAATCCAAAACCATGGCTATTAGAAACATGAGCATAAATGGCATCTTGAGATATCTATAGCAAATATAATGTGATATAAGAATATCCATGATTTCTATCATTGACAAGGTTATGGGCACTTCTAATACTGCTATGGTGTGTTACCTGCATTAGAATTAATGGAAGAAAATGACAAATTTCATCAGAGATTAGTGAAAATATATAGATATATATAATTTTTTCCCATCCAAGTTCATGACTCCCCTGAAATGGATGCTGGGTTAGAAGGGTGGCAACTCAGTTAGTGACTGGCAAAGTTCCTTGGTGCTTACAAGTGCAAAGTGCGCTGGAATACCTGTGCCCAGAGCAGGGTGCATGTTGGGGAGGACAAGGGGGCTCTAAGGAAGTGAAGTTCAAGACGCTGATGGAGGGCTCTTCTAACCAACACTCCTCACACCTGACCTAGGGGCAGTGTAGGTAACAGCCACAGGCCTAATTGTCTGGATCATCTTGAAGTCTTTGTCCTTATTCAGTGCTCCAAACTCTGTGTAGACTCACTTAAGTAGACCCTAAATTTGCACACTGAGTTAAAGTACAAAATACAGAGTTCACCTTTCCTGCAAGTAATGGGTCTCTGGAGGAGTCCTGCCCATGTGCTAAAGCTCTTGGAACTGTGCCTGATCTGCTTACCCGGCAGAGAGAGCTTCGGTCGGTCAGAACGTGTTCCTCTGCGCTGTTCTGATGAGATTGGGCTGACTCTGTTCTTTTTTTTTTTTAACAGTTTCTTCATTTGAAAGGCAGAGTTACAGCAGAGGCAGAAAGACAAAGAGACAGAGAGAGGTTTTCCATCCGTTGGTTCTCTCCCCAAATGGCTGCAACAGCCAGAGCTGTGCCAATCTGAAGCCAGGAGCCAGGAGCCAGGAGCTTCCTCTGGATCTTCCCATGTGGGTACAGGGGCCCAAGCACTTGGGCCATCTTCTATTGCTTTCCCAGGCCATAGCAGAGAGCTGGATCAAAAGTGGAGCAGCCAGGACTCGAACCAGTGCCCATATGGGTGCCAGCACTGCAGGCGGTGGCTTTACCTGCTATGCCACAGCACTGGCCCCTGACTCTGTTCTCTCTCTTTTTTTTTTTTTTTGACAGGCAGAGTGGACAGTGAGAGAGAGAGACAGAGAGAAAGGTCTTCCTTTGCCGTTGGTTCACCCTCCAATGGCCGCCACGACCGGCGCGCTGTGGCTGGCGCACCGCGCTGATCCAATGGCAGGAGCCAGGTGCTAATCCTGGTCTCCCATGGGGTGCAGGGCCCAAGCACTTGGGCAATCCTCCACTGCACTCCCGGGCCACAGCAGACAGCTGGCCTGGAAGAGGGGCAACCGGGACAGAATCCGGTGCCCCGACCGGGACTAGAACCCCGTGTGCTGGCGCCGCAGGCAGAGGATTAGCCTAGTGAGCCGCAGCGCCGGCCCTGACTCTGTTCTTAAGCAGAGGACTTCTCACAAGGTGCAAGATACCTGGAGAGCTCTAATGTTGCAACCTTCTTCCTTAAGCCTCCAAATGCCTGATACTGCATCCAAAAAGTTGATAGTAAGAATCAGACTCTGGCCGGCACCGTGGCTCACTAGGCTAATCCTCCACCTGTGGCGCCAGCACCCCAGGTTCTAGTCCCGGTCAGGGCGCTGGATTCTGTCCCTGTTGCTCCTCTTCCAGTCCAGCTCTCTGCTGTGGCCCGGGAGTGCAGTGGAAGATGGCCCAAGTGCTTTAGGCCCTGAACCCACATGGGAGACCAGGAGGAGGCACCTGGCTCCTGGCTTCAGATCGGCGCAGCGCGCCGGCCGTAGCAGCCATTTGGGAGTGAACCAACGGAAAGAAGACTTTTCTCTCTGTCTCTCTTTCTCTCTCACTCTGCCTGACCAAAAAAAAAAAGAATCAGACTCAAGAAAAAAGAATAAGAAAAAAAAAATCAGACTCCACAGATGCCAAATAATGAATTGATGTTCTGTAAATTCATCTGATAGAGCCATGAAGACAATCCAGATTTAGGCCATGGCTGGAAATTAAGGTGAGCCACAGCCCACCAAACATAAGTTGGTCAACTTCAGGCTCCCCAAAAGCATACTGGATCCCAAATGTCTCACTGGTTCCAAAGGGAAGACCCTGGTAGAACCTTGCTTCACAGCTCTCAGAGACCCACAGATGGGCCTCTTGGGCACCACTCAGACTCACCGTCCCCTCTCCCTTGCATCTCTCCCAGGGTCTGCACACCTTGTGTGGAGCTGGAGACGTCAGGTCGAACAATGGGCTTGCTATCCACATTTTCCTCTGCAACACCTCCATGGAGAACAGGTGAGCGGCTCGGGACACCCTCATTTCCCATCGCTATTGGCAGAGGCTAAAGGCCAGGCTGTACTCATACAGTCAGAGATACACATCCATTGTGGATTTCGTAGAGGGCTGTGTGTTCCTCGGAGCAATGTTGATAAATATTTATTACTAGTGATACTAAAGTGACCCTCAGGACATAAACTATGTCACATAAGAGTGCAAACAGAAAAGGGAGAAAAGGACCCTGGAATGCAGGTGTCGTTTGAGGCATTTTGACTTTCAGCAGGTTGAGGCCAGGATACCCTTACCCTCTCAGGTTCTCCAGGGCTATTCCTGAGCCAAATCCACACTGCATGAGCAGCCACTGGGGCCACTTGGTGGTGGTGAGTGAAGATGAGGGACTTTAGCTCCAGCTAATAGTTTTGCATAAGTTCAGAGTTCCAGAATAGACAAGCTTATATACCATACTTCAGTAATAATTTTTTGAAACACAGAAGTGTTCAAAGGTAGGAAGGCATTCCTACCTTTTCTGTGAGAAGCAGAATATTGTAGTTCTGCACACCACCTCAGGAACCAAAGCATTATGTCCAAAGCCCCATCCTACCCTTGCTAGCTGAGCAGCTTTCTGCAAACTGCTTAACTTCTCTGACCCATGAATCAGGGCCAAGATCACAGCCCTGTGACTGGGCGCTGGAGACCTCCCTTTGGGTTCAACCTCACATCAGGCCCCCTCGCTCCCTGGTCAAACCTGCAGCCTTCATTCTCTTCTTTCGCTTTGCCTTGTGCCTCCTGCCCCAGAGTCTTGGCCTCTGCTGTCCTTTCTGCTGTAATGTCCTCCCGCCTCCCCAGGCTCCCTCCTCAGATCTCAGGTCTGCTGTGCCCTTCTGCAAGGAAGCCTTTGCCGCCTCCCCAGACTGGCTCAAGTGCCTGTTGTTTCTTTCCCCTGCACTTGATTTTCAGAGTCCCACTGCTGTTTGTGGTGATACGGTGCAGTAATTATTTGATCACTGTCTGACTCCTTACCAGACTTTAAGGTCCTTTGAGGGCAGAGATTGGGTCGTTTTGCTCAATGTTTTATCCATCACCGAGGCTGGTATAGGATAGGCACTAAATGATAATGTGTGGAAGGAGGTAATTTGTCTAGACGGTACTAAAACTGAACATCACAGGTCTTACTCTCCGTGTTTCAGATGCTTCTACAATTCAGATGGGGACTTCTTGATTGGTGAGTTCTGAAGATTTCAGACTGCTTCACGGGTACTTGATCCCTAGCCTCAAGCCACTTTTTAATTTTATACGTATTCTTTCCCTTCATTCCTACAATCTGTCCTATTTCATGTGTGCCATCCATAAGGTGAGGTTTAGAGGGAACTGGTGGCCTGGGAAAGATTCCTACTGTACATCAACATCCTATTTCTGGGTCTCTCTTTCTTTGCTTATTTCTTCGGAGCCTTTCTGATGTGTGATATCCAAGAAGCTGAAGAAAAATGAGGAATAATGCCAACGTTAATTAATGTATTAAGATAACTCTAGGGGCTGGCATTGTGATGTAGCTGGTAAATCTGCCGCCTGCAAAGCTGGTATCCCATATGGGTGCCAGTACATATCCCAGCTGCTCCACTTCTCATCCAGCTCCCTGCTAACGACTGGGAAAAGCAGCGGAGATGGCCAAGGTGTCTGAGACCCTGCCACCCACATGGAAGATCCAGATGCTCCTGGCTTCAGCTTGACTGAAAACTTTTTTTTTTTTAAAGATGTATTTATTTATTTATTTGAAAGGCAGAGTTACAGAGAGAGAGGGAGAGGGAGAGAGAGAGATCACCATCTTCTGTTTGCTAGTTCACTCCCTAAATGGCCAAAACAACTAGGGCTGGGCAAGGCCGAAGCTAGGAGCTAGGAGCTTCACCCAGGTCTCCCATGTGGGTGGCAGGAGCCCAAGCCCTTGGGCCATCTTCTACTGCTTTCCCATGTGCATTAGCAGGGAGCTGGATCAGAAGTGGAGCAGCCAGGACTTGAATCATATGGGATGTCAATGTTGCAGGTCATGGCTTTATGCACTACACCACAGCACAGGCTCCAAATCAATAAATCTTTAAAAAAAAAAAAAAAGTAACTCGGAGCCAGTGCTGTGATTCAGTGGGCTAATGCCCTGGCCTGAAGCACTAGCATCCCATATGGGAACCATATGGTTTTAGTCCCAGCTGCTCCTCTTCCAATCTAGCTCCCTGCTATGGCCTGGGATAGCAGTAGAAGATGGCCCAAGTCCTTGGGCCCCTACACCCACGTGGGAGACCCGGAAGAAGCTCCTGGCTCCTGGCTTCAGATGGGCTCAGCTCCGGCCGTTGCGGCCATCTGGGGAATGAACTAGTGGATAGACGACCTCTCTTTCTGTTTCTACCTCTCTCTGTAACTCTTTCAAATAAAATAAATCTTTAAAAAAGAAAGATAACTCAATTTTCCTTTTGCCCAAGAAAAGATCATCTGTCATGGATAACTGCAGTTTAAATACAAATTCTCATGGGCCCATATAAAATGTAAAGTCTAGCAGGTTTTTCTGATCTGATCTGCACATCTTATTTGGCTATTTTCATGTCCAGACTTTGGAGTCAGTATTTTGGTGTGGACACCTAACATGCCAATGCTGCCATCGCACGAGAACTCTCTCTCTTATTTATTGTGCCCTTTTTGGTCTGGTCACAAAATTTTGCATATAAAAAGTTTCTTTCCTGACAACCAAAAAAATAGCAGAATAGGTCACCTGAATCATCACAATATATATTTTCCCCCAAGCGACTCAATAAAGCTGTTTTCATTTGGAATAAAAAAGGAGATGTAACCCTTATGCCTTTTATTCTTCATAAAATGTTCTCAATTGAAAAGAGTTGCTCATCACTGCCCTGTCTTTGTCAGTTCCTCAGAAAGGGAAGCTTCTCATTTACACTGAGTTTGGCAAGATGCTTGTTCAGCCCAACGAGATCTGCGTCATTCAGGTTGGTGATGTGTCTCCTTCTCCTCCCTGCCTCCCCCTAATTTGGGAGCAATCTGATGTTTCAGCTGCTATTTACAATTCTAAAATTTCTCTGTCATGTCTGGGCTATGGGGAGGGAGTTTGAGTTATGGAGAATGCTCCGTGTGCAGAAGGGTAAGCAGGCGTGGGTGCCTGCTTTGTTTTAATATAGCACAAAAATCACAAAGCAAAGCGCATCATCAGTTCACATTCTGAAGCATTCATATGCACTCCAGATAAAGCCCAGCTCCCATAGATGTAGGTAGGAGGCAGTGAAGGTGATATTTTAGAAGCTGGATAACTTGGGGCTATTATCTCTGGAACCAAGGGGAAATTAGACTAGAAATGGCTGGGGTCACTGATGTTATTAGGGGTTAAGGTTTTCTTTCTAATTTGTCTTTGATCTGATCACCTCCTCAAAGGTAGGTCAACAGCTGTAGCTCTACTTTTGCCTGTGGGACTGGCTGTGGCTCTGGCGTAGCTTCCTATTACTGCAGATGTGAATTGAGAGGACACTCAAGTGTTTGCTTCCCATTCCAGAGAGGAATGCGCTTCAGCATAGATGTCTTCGAGGAGACCAGGGGCTACGTCCTGGAGGTCTACGGCGTCCACTTTGAGTTGCCTGACCTGGGACCCATTGGTAAATCTCCACTATGAGGCTCGAAGCCTCATTTGAGATATGCAACACAGTTAACTGAACAAAATCTGACGTTCTTCTTGCCTAATCACATCACTCAAACCTCAACTTTCCTCTTTAGATAACTTCTTTTCTAGGCCAAGTGTTTTCCGTTAAATATATGCATAACAGAAAATGATCCATACATCCTAAATTTCTCCCAGGAATAGCATATAGACCATTAAAGATAAAGACAACATATTATAAACTTCTAATTATAGAGTGTACACTACAAGGAGTGCAGATATTTGAGTTACTGTGGCTTGTGTCGCCAGCCTCACAGACCAAATGAAATTTGACTAATTCTTGATGAAAATTTGGGAAGAGGGAAAGAAGAAAGGGAACTACTTAAGCAAAAGCAGACAAGTGGGAATGAGCTTTGTGAATAGGAAGGAGATGGTTCTCTGAAGTTAGTGGGCTGTGTGTAGAACATAAAGTAGTGAAAGCCATAAAAATGGCCATGACTCTATTTCTACAGAAAGGGAGAACAGATTGAGTGACACATGATCTATGAGTCTCACATTCTTACTAAGCACAAACCACAAAATCTACACACCTCACAGTAAAAACAGGTAAATCAGGGGTAGGCATTTGGCCTTGTGGTTGAAACACCAGTTAGGACAATTTCCCACATCAGAGTGCCTGGGTTCAAGTCCTAGCTCTGGTTCCAAAATCCATCTTTTGGCAAATGTGGACCCCAGGAGGCTGCGGTATTGGATCAAGTAATTGGATCCCTGCCACCCACATGGAAGACCTGAATTGAGTTCTGGCTCTTGACTTTAGTCTTCCAGACATTTGCAGGCATTTAAGGAATAAACCAGTGAATGAGAGACCTAGCTGTCTCGCTGTCTCTGTCTCTGTCTCTCTCTCTCTTTCTCTCTCTCTCTCTCTCTCTCTCTCTCTGCCTTTCATATAAACTTAAAAGAAAAAGAAATTAATGGTCCATCACTCAGTGTCATGAAGGAATGGCAACCACAGCTCCCATGAGATGGATTAACTCTCTCAAAACTGCATGGAGGTCCCTTCAACCCCTTTCTCTGGCACACTGGAGGCAGGTGATACAGAAGTAAAGTGCAGGTTGTCCTCCAAATGTGTCTTGGGCTGAATGGAGTAGCTGGGAAAATTGGCCCATGGTTTCATCTTTGGCCACACTTCCCAGTTCCTGCCTCCCT
The DNA here is from genome assembly GCF_033115175.1 of Lepus europaeus. Lineage (NCBI taxonomy): Eukaryota > Metazoa > Chordata > Mammalia > Lagomorpha > Leporidae > Lepus > Lepus europaeus. The sequence goes on along the minus strand of NC_084828.1, from coordinate 77,054,646 downwards.
TGTCAACAGCTTTTAGAGCAAAACAAGGACAGGCCAGCATGTGCCTTTTGGTCACTCCCCTGGGGATGCAAATATTCAGAGGAAGGTGGGAGGCAGCAGAGAGGCAGCTGGAGCCGTGGTGGCCCGTCTGGCATCCTGCTCACCACCCACTCTTCTCACTTTGGTCTGGCTTCCTGCTGCTGTACAGTCAGCAGAGCCGCCAGGTTCCATGGAACATGTGCCCTCTGGAAAATATATATAATTTACTAACCAGCTGGGGGCTTATTTTTTTTTAACCCCAGGAGCTGGAAATGATAAAACACTCCCCAGGTCTCTCCTTTCAGAGTTAAATTATGTTTTTGCACTTACGCTTTTCATTTTTGGCCTTTGGATTTATTTTCTTTTTCTAAAGGGAACACTTCCCCACTAAGCAAAGGTAAGCAGGAAAGTCCTGAGTCCTTTCTCTCTGAGTGGCAGAGTTCCCAGGCTGGGGAGTAGTTTTACATGCTTGAATTCCAAGTTCTGTCTAAGGAGCAGAGGCAGGCCTGGGACAACCGTATGTAGCCCTTCCTAACTGAGACCAAGGACAGAAGATGAGCACTGGAGTCATCAGAGTTTTCCTGGAACAAAAGAGATCTAGAATTCTGTCCGATCTTCCCTCTTCCTCTTTTCTAGGCTTTTCCTCTCCTGCCATTCCCTCACCTCTAAGATAATGTGTGTAAAATGGTTTTGTTAATCACAGTCGCTCTGCAACTGTAGGAAGTGATGCTGGTGATAATGATGATTTCTGTGAATTTTTCCCCAGCCAAATCCCTTGGATCCTCCTAAAAAAGATACCAGACTAGGAATCCAGGGAGTCTTTGAGCAATGGAAGAAATTTGCGGCATGGCTCTTGACATAAAAGAAAGCCCTATTCTTTCTGTAGCCGTGGGTATCATTCTTATGGGATTTCGGAAGTGTCTGATTGAGTTTTGTGTTATCATCTTCTAGGAGCTAATGGCTTAGCCAATCCTCGTGATTTCTTGATTCCTGTTGCATGGTATGAAGATCGCCAAGTGCCGGGTGGCTACACAGTGATTAATAAATACCAGGGCAAACTGTTTGCTGCTAAACAGGTAAAGCTAGAGAATTGGGAATGAATAGTTATTGAGTACCAACTGATTGTCAAGCCCAGTGTTAGGTACTTCGCATATATCCTTTCGTCCTTACTACACCATAACATACTACAAACAACGTACTAGTTGCATTCCTTGTAGTCAGGCCAGTCTGGTGATAAGTAATTTCCCAATGTCACAATAGGTGGCAGATTTGAACCCATATCTAATCTTATTCCAAAGTTGTGCTCTTTTCACTCTCCAAGAAATGAAAATCCTGGCAATATGTAAGTCTCTATAAATGGTATGGAAAACATCCTATACTCGTACAGCCAGCACAGTATGTTCTAAGGAAGCAAATGAGATAACAAGCAGATCAGCCAAGATTTATATTCTCTAATTGCCACCATATTTCAAGTATAGGCAATTATTGATACAAAACAAGGAGAACTAAGTTAATTAGCTTGGCTTGGTTTATACCATCAGACTAGTGAAGTCAAGACATAGCGAAGGCACAGATCATATTAATAATAAATTAGTATAATTTATAATATATTGCTACATATTATTTTTACACTGAATATATTAGAATAAAATAGTCATATAATAAAAATAACCCACAGCTCTCTTCTTCTGAACCATTATTCATTTGCTTTGTCTACTCAAACTATATCTTTTTTTTTTAAAGATTTACTTATTTTATTTGAAAGAGACACACAGAGAGAGGAGAGGCAGAGGGAGAGAGAGAGAGGTCTTCCATCCGATGGCTCACTCCCCAATTGGCTGCAATGGCCAGAGCTGCACCAATCTGAAGCCAGGAACCAGGAGCTTCTTCTGGGTCTCCCATATGGGTGCAGGGGCCCAAGGATTTGGGCCATCTTCTACTGCTTTCCCAGGCCATAGCAGAGAGCTTGATGGGAAGTGGAGCTGCCGGGTCTTGAACTGGTGTCCATATGGGATGCTGGCGCTTCATGCCAGGGCGTTAACCCACTGCGCCACAGCGCAGGCCCCTATTCAACCTATTTATTATCTGAAGAGACCTTCAGAAAGTTTATGGAAATTGTGTATTATGAAAAAGTTATATCTAGATTTAAAATCTTTTGTATCAACATAAACTTTTTAAAATTTCGTTTTCTACATACTTTTTGAAGACCCCTCATAGTTGCAAGGCATGTTATTTTCCTTGGACAGCATATGGAGAGCATATCAACCAGCAGAGATCAACTAGTTTGACAGAAATAAGCTGAGTGCTCACTTTGGCAGGACATACCCTAAAATTGGAATAATACAGAGATTAGCATACCCTGCACAAAGACAACATGAAAATTCATGAAACAGTCCATGTTTCTCATGCTACAGGTGGTATAATAATAGCTATTCTAAAATTACTTTTTGAAAAATTAACCCTGGAGGCAGACACATTGTCACCCTCGTTTTCTCTGAGTCACCAGGTTTCTCAACATGTGGCTCAGGGATCATTTGCATTAGAAGCCCTAGGGAGGCTTGTTTAAAATGCAGATCCTTAGATACTCCAGCAGCAAAAGTGATAACTTCTGGGGGATGTAAAAACCTACGTGCATTTTAACATGTTCCCCAGATTATTTTTCCATACAGTCGCTAGAGAACCACCATTCTAGAAACAACCAGTAGCTCCTCTAGAAAGGGTTCTGCTTTTCAAGTAGACCCTGTATTTCGTATTCTCTGATCCAGTCTGCCTTGACTACTGTGATTTGTACCCTGGGAGACTGACATCTAGCACCTGAGCTCCCTAGCTTCTGGCTGGGTTCAATCTGCAGGAAATTACAGGGCAGGAGGCAAGATCAGTTGGAGTCTTTCTTTCCCTGCTTCCTCCTCATTTGGGACTGTGTTATGGTAGTAACTACATCCTCCATGATCTCAGCTACCGTCGGCAGCCCCAGGGGTATGCTGGAGCCACTTCCTTTTAAATAACAGGAGCTGATATGTACACCTTTTCCCAGCTCTGCATTCAGTGAGGTAGCTTGAAAATGATCATGGGAGAGTACTTATACCCCAGAAATCTGTACATGTTATAACTCAGGGCTTTTTATTTTTTTCCCAAGAGTGAATGTTGAAATGCTTACCCTCATGCAACTGGAAAGCCCCTTCTTCATAGTCCTACCTCTTGCTGGAGTCCTATAACAAAATATCCCTCCCTTACCCACATGCCCAGGAATGACAATGTCTTCCCGCTATCATCAGGCTCAGATACCTCAACATCTCTCATCATTCCTCTTCATCCTAACCCCACCTCTGTGCGCGTAGCCTGCTCATTAAAGGATTCAGAACATTCTCAGCTGAATGCTTTTTCCCAAATAGGCCCACAGCTGCAGTGGGGACCACCTTCCTAATAGCAGGACGTTGATTTCCTCTTACCTCAGGCCAGAACCAAGAAGTAGCACCTTGGAATCACTCTGAAATCTCAAACCCTTGGGGCAGGATCTCTTGGAGGACTGCTCCCCTCTCCTCTCCTTCCTCACCCACCCAAGAACTGTCTTTTGGAACTCCTTTAGGCTGAAAAAACCTGGAGAACCATCACAGTACCCTTTGCACCAGAAAACAGAGGGTAGCCCAGATTTTTCAAGAATTGCTGGCATGCACAGATTCCCATAGTTAAAAACTGTTGAAAGGCACTACTTGGAGACTGTGCCATGCTTCTGTTGCACAAGGGATCAGAAAGCAGCTGGAGCTTATGAACTGGAAAAATAGGGTTAGTGGCTAAGTGAAGTCTGCCAGAGTATGTGAAGCAACTCGAGAATGCATGAGAGTTACACTTCTCCCAAAGGAGCATATAATTAAATTGAGAACAAAATCAAATTAGGGAGAGAGAGTGTTATGCCCAGGACATATTGTGGGATCACAACTACAGGCATATTAGGTGCTAAGATCACCCTTTCCTGCTTTTCGTGATTAGGATGTCTCCCCATTCAATGTCGTGGCCTGGCATGGGAACTATACACCCTACAAGTACAACCTGAAGAACTTCATGGTCATCAACTCGGTGGCCTTTGATCACGCAGTAAGTCTGGACCACATAGGGACACTGGAGATGGTGTGTGTGTGTGTGTATGTGTGTGTGGAGAGAGGCACAGGGAGAGAGAGAGAGAGAGAGAGAGAGAGAGAGAGAGAGAGATTGTGCTTTGGTAAAGGATTAAATAGCATAGCTAGTAAGGAAGCCAGGCCAGATACACAACCCTCACCCATGAACACAGCTTAGTCCTCTACAGAGTTTTCACCGTAACCCTCATAGATGAGTGAAAACTTAGTATTCTGGGGGGGAAACTATTTTTTTAAAAAAACCAACCAACTGCTGACATCAGTGATGGGGTGAGGAGAAAAGAACATTTCTGGATTGGAGAAGTCTCTGTGCTTTTCACAAATCTCAAGGGCCTGCCCTACTTGTCCGACTGCCCACCCTGGTGCCTTCATCTCTGGCTGTTTGGGGCAGTGATAGAGCAGACAGTCCCCTTCTGAAGTTACTCACAGTGCTCCTTGCTTGATTTAAACCAAAGACATTCTAATGGATGAACTTGGCCATATTTTTTCAGCCAATTAGGGGGCCACAAATAGGTCCCTGGTCTAAGTGCAGGCCCCCATGGCCCCACTTTGTCGATAAAGTGCTGGTTTTGAGATCCTGGGGGAAAGTTCATTTTGCTGCCTAGTTCATAATAGATGAAGTTAACGCACACACTAGAGGGATAATTAGAGCAGAAGCCAGAGAACCAGAGACAGAAGGATTACTCTGGGCCAGTTCAGCTTATCTCTGGTGGGGACCAAACTACCTTTCTGAACAACAGCAACTCTTAATAAACACAAAAGGGGAAAGAAAAGCAAGCTGCCAAACCCCAAACAGCATGAAAAAGAATCCTGAGACACTGATAAAACTTGATGTGAGCCTCCTACCTTCACTCTGATCGCTGCAGACCATTTCCCATGACAGATGAAGAAATGTGAACTCACAGCAATAAGGACTGGATTTTTTAAAATCGAATTTGCACAGGTTCAATATCCTCTGTACTGATCTATGGTTATTTTCTCAAAATTCAGTTCTGATTTTTCCATCACTGCATTAGAGAACCTTTGAAGGCCCCCGTGGCTTTAGGATTCAGTCTGAGCTCCGAAGCGTGGTCTTTAATGCTCTTAGCCATCTGGCCCTGGATGCGTTTTCCAGTACCACCTCTTGCCCCTGTCCCTTCTGTCAGTACACCTTGGGTTTTAGCCTTCTCTTCCCTTAACAAAATCGCTCTGTGGTTTGATATCTTTTCTCTTTTCTGAGATAAAATGCCTTCCCCCTCTCTCCCTCCCTCCCAGCATCTCTGCTCTCTGTCTCCCCCTTTCCTGCCCTCTGTCTTTCTTTCATTCATTCTTCAAGGCCGGCTCCAATGTCATTCTTTCTTTGAGGGATTTTCTGATCCTTTCAAGTAGAAATGGCTACCCTTCTCCTCCCCAATTATCTTTGAATACCAGACCCTGGCATGGTGCATCAAAAATGAAGATGATTGGGCCGGCGCCGTGGCTCAACAGGCTAATCCTCCGCCTTGCGGCGCCGGCACACCGGGTTCTAGTCCCGGTCGGGGCACCGATCCTGTCCCGGTTGCCCCTCTTCCAGGCCAGCTCTCTGCTGTGGCCAGGGAGTGCAGTGGAGGATGGCCCAAGTGCTTGGGTCCTGCACCCCATGGGAGACCAGGAGAAGCACCTGGCTCCTGCCATCAGATCAGCGCGGTGCGCCGGCCGCAGCGCACTACCGCGGCGGCCATTGGAGGGTGAATCAACGGCAAAAAGGAAGACCTTTCTCTCTGTCTCTCTCTCACTGTCCACTCTGCCTGTCAAAAAATAAAAATAAAAATAAAAAAAAAATTAAAAAAAAAAATGAAGATGATTGTTGTTGATTTCAAATAAATTGAATCTTGGTCTTCCCACTGAAGGATCCAGAAGTTCTTTGAAAACATAATATTGTCCCTCAACTTATCCACCTCTTGTTGTTACCACCAAGACTAATGATCTAAATTGTGTATTTTAGACCTGAGCAACAAAGGCAAGAAAACAACAAACCTACATCTACAACAAAACTTAAATAGTGCTCATTTCTATTTCCACCTTACTCTGAGCCTCCCTCGTTCCAGGAACTCTGCACTGCACATCCCACCTGTGCTCACCCTGACTTGAGGTTGGGAGGCAGGCACCACTTGTTTTCAGATTCATGGAGTAGTAGGTTGGATGTGATGTAGGCTCAGCAGGGTGAAAGAGCAACTCAGAATTCTCATAGCTGGTATTAATTCATTTTGCTTCAAGCACAGCAAGACAGGAAAGTCTGATGAATGTCTATTGCACTTCAACAACAAGCCCAGACTATTTGGCTTGCCCTGTGTTGTTTGATCAGAAATCAGGCTGTTGCTTGAAAACACCTCCATGGATGGGTGGCTGTGTCAGTCAGTGTCCAGTCACTTCCCTTGCATGAGTTCAACCTCTCCTTGTGCATTCGCAGGACCCGTCCATTTTCACAGTGTTGACTGCCAAGTCTGTCCGGCCCGGAGTGGCCATTGCTGACTTTGTCATCTTCCCACCTCGGTGGGGGGTTGCTGATAAGACCTTCAGGCCTCCTTATTACCACAGTAAGTCTCTCCTTTTTTATTTTCTTAAGTGTTATTTAAGGTATACAATCATATATACAGATTTAGGAACATAGTGATACCTCCCCCCACCTTCCCTCCCACCCACGCTCTAACACTTCTATGTCCTCCCTCTCCCATTCCCACTGTTAATTTTTACAAAGATCTACTTTCAGCTTACTTTTTTATCATAAAGTTAACCCTACACTAAGTAAAAGAGTTCAACAAATAGTATGAAGAAAAACAGCACTGCTCCTCAACAGAAGAGACAAGGGCTGTAAACAATCATCGAATCTCTTTTACCAAGCCACATTTGGAAACCCAACAGAAGCCAAGCAGTGAGCACTCCCCACTGGGAATAATTCCTGGGTTGTTTCTGTACACCTTCCCTGGCTTGAGTTTAGTATCCTGCCTCCCTGTGCTGCGCCCCCAGACTTTAACCTGTTTAAATGCCACCACCTGGGCAGGGATGGCAGCAATACAATGACCCCGAACCTGGGTCTCAGTGTCTGTAGCCCTGAAGGGGAAGCATGAAGGCTGACAAAAGGTGAAACAAGATGTTTCTTTATGTTTCAGTTATCTGTGTTGGGGCCTGGGGAATGATGGAGATGCTGTTTGTTTGTTGGATTTGGAAAGTTCATTACCTGTACCTGGTTCAGGAGCCTGTAAAATGTGCCTTCTCAAATCATTTTGGCCAAACAAAGCAGACGGTAGTCTACACGGGGGGCTGGAATCTGTCTATCCTGGAAGGAGTTTCTGCAGAGGATTCGTTTCCTAGAACAAAACCTAACAAATCTACCATTTTTGTTTTATTAGCATTATTATTACTAATAGCTAACAATTATTGGCCAGTCTGTATGGCCCTGTTATGAGTTCTTTATTTAATTCTTATAACAGCTGTAAGAGAAAGGTAATGTCATTAGCCCTCATTTTGTTTTCAGAAGATGAAACTGACACAGGAGGGATTAAATAAGACTCTCAAGGCCTCACAGCTAATTAAGTGGTAGAGCCAGGATTTAATTGCAAGCTGTCTGATGCCAGAGAACATGACCATGAACTGATATGGCTAGCATAATGCCTGATATATAATATGCACCTAATAAATATTTATTTAATAATAATACATCACAGTAGGCTTTATGGCTATTTTTAATGAGGTTGACATTTTTAACTGTGCACTAGCCAGCTGAAAATCAAACCTAAAAAGATCAATATACAATTCTACTTCCTGGAAATTACATTATTTGTACACAGAGCTCCAGAAAGACTAAGATGCACTTCCTCCTGTGAATGCACACCCTAGGAGGTGATAGCTCAAGTAATTGGGTTCCTGCTACTCACATGGGAGACCTTGATGGAGTTCCCAGTTCCTGGCTTTGGCCTGGCCTAGCCCCAGCTGTTGTAGACATTTGAGGAGTGAACCAGAGAAAGGGAGATTTCTTCCTATCTGTCTGTCTCTCTCCCTGTCTCTAAAATAAAATAAAATAAAAATTGATTACAGTGCTTTTCAGCTGGAACATTCTAGAAAAGAAGCTATTTTCCTGAGTTAGCCCCAGGATCTTGTTTATATAAGGTTGCTCCTTGTATGTTGCCAGCTCCCAGGCACTAGGACTCACCAGTATGTAACAGTATCTCTGATGGACAGTATAGGCACAGAAGTGGGGAACAAAGGCCCTCAGAATATAAGAAGGCCACTTCATGGTCAAAAGCCAGCATCTCCCTCTTCACCATCATGGAGGAGAAATGAAGCAATTAATTACACTGCAAAGACACCAGCTGCTTTGTAAATGAAGTCATAGTGACCTGTGTCTTTTCTGAAGAGTATCAAGCCCATTTAAAGTCCCTAACTATTCTCCTCCTGGAAGTTAGTGCCCTCGAGGGCCTGTTGTCAAGGAGAGAGAATTGCTCTGGCTTACAGCCTGTGACTCACAGCCTCATCCTGGCTAATTCACTATTGCACTTTGCCAGCCTATTGAGGTGATTCTATGCTTTCTGTGCTCCCAGGGTAGTGGTCCTTAAATTTTAGCAGGTGTCAGAGTCACCTGAAGGGCTTGTTAAAACATCAATTATTGGACTCCACCCTCAGAGTTTCTGCCTCCATAGATCCAGGGAAGAGCCTAAGAATTTGTACTGTTAACCAGTTCCCAAGTAATGCCAATGCTACTGCTCCAGAGCCCACACTCTGACAATAGTAGAGGATATAAAAACCACTTAGAATGCCTTCTTTAAAAAATGTATTCCTAAAGCCGACTCCCAGAAAGTTTAGTTGGTTTTCTGGTGGAAACTCAGGATCTATGTTTTTAACTAACAGCTCAAGGGATTTTAATGCTCTCATCTTGAGAAACTTGGGCCAAGGAAGGGTCCATCTCCCCACCCAGGTAAAGGGGTGATACAGAGGTCTGATTTGGAAAAGCTTGCTACTGTGCTATAGGCTCTCAGCCCACTCCTTAATTTTAACTTGTGGTTCTGACTTCCTAAAGAAAATTGCCTTGTGAAATGCCCCCTACAACTTTTTTAATGGTCTCAAAGTAAACTTGGCCCCAGTATAGGTCTCATAAAGGCATGGTTGCCCTCAGACAGTTGGAGAAAACCACAGAGTCCCTAGTGAGAAATTAGTTCTACCAGGACTATAAAAAAATATGGCTTTAGAAGTACTCAAAATCTTTGCTACTTTGATGCAACTTAAGGAAGAGGTGGGGAATTATTTCTGTAGAAATACTGCCTGCACTCATCTTAATGCGCCTTAGTCAACTAGATTCAGCTTTAATCAGACAGGCAAGGTCTACCCTCCCACTATCCTTTGAAATATAGAAAGTGATGTAGAAATGTCATCACTAAACTCATTGCTTCCCAAATTCATATTCCGATCAAAGCTGAATTCTGTCTTGCTGTCTTCTTGAAATTAAACTCAGAAGGTGACCCTGAGGACATACACTAGAGTGAGGAGCATGACAGGAAATTTAAGTCATGAGCAGGACTGCTTGCAAAATAGAGTTTAGGCTTCCATTTGCTTCCTTTCCTCTATTCCTGCTTCATGGAAAAACAAGTAGAGCTCTGATCTGGGCTTTACCTTTTCTACAGGATCTATCACATACTGCTCACTCTGTCGGGGCTTGTAGCAGCTCTGGGTTTTCTGGGCCGGGTAGGTGGGGATGCTTATTGGATCGTAGAGGTGTTTGGGCATGTGGTTATACTTTATACATTAGAAAGAAGGGCAGAACATTGATCAAGTGTTTGGCTTTGCAAGGTTGCCACTGCTGTATCTGTTTATTCCATCCATGGTTAGCAGGCTCGGCCCTCTTACAAGACAGTTTATGAGCAGCGTTAAGCAAGCTGTTTCTTATTCATCTCTGTATCACAGTACTGAGTACAGTAAGCAATCAAATATATAAAGTGGATGGATGGGCAGATGGTGGTGTGAGAAAAGGACAGATGAAGGGATAGATAGGTAGGTGAGCAAAGGAAGATGGAAAGGTGTTATATTTCTTTAATTCTTGTTCTAAATGTGCTTCTACTATAATAAAGAGATTTATTTCACAAGAAACGTCAGATTGGAAGAGTTAAAGAATGGTGATTTTTGTCAAATTTTGTGTGACCCCAGAAAGCACAACTAGAACCAATGAATTTAAATTAGATGAAGGAAATTTTCTATTGAAGAAAAAACTAACAACCAGAGCTCTTAAGTAAAATGATGGGTTGTTTTATAGAGAGTTTTCATTTTACAAAGCATGCAGAGCCCAGGAAGTACTATGTCAGGAATGACAAAGAATTCTTCTGTATTGACTAGAAGTGGGGCTCCTTCCCATCTTAAGATTAAGGAGTATATGAATAGAGTGTCAATGGAAATAGGAAGAATCAAATGAATCTTAAAAGCATTCTGGGCCGGCTCTGCAGCTCAATAGGCTAATCCTCCGCCTAGCAGCGCTGGCACACCGGATTCTGTCCCGGTTGCCTCTCTTCCAGGCCAGCTCTCTGCTGTGGCCCGGGAGTGCAGTGGAGGATGGCCCAAGTGCTTGGGTCCTGCACCCCATGGGAGACCAGGAGAAGCATCTGGCTCCTGCCTTCGGATCAGTGCGGTGCACCGGCCGCAGCGGCCATTGGAGGGTGAACCAACAGCAAGAGGAAGACCTTTCTCTCTGTCTCTCTCTCACTGTCCACTCTGCCTGTCAAAAAAAAAAAAAAAAAAAAGAAGCATTCTGAAGAGGTGGAAAGGCACTTAAACATACACAAATGTTATATTTCTTTATTCTTGCTCTGAAAGTGCAACTATTCTTTGTAAGTTTGATTTTCTAAATACAAAGAAAAGAAGGAAACTTAGAGGCATTTTGATGAGAGAAGCATGAGATTATGTAAGATTCAGCTCAGGCAATATTTATTATAATAAGTAGCATTTATGGTTTGTGTTTCTCAGATAACAGTATTTTTAAAAGAAAATTTATTTGAGAGGCAGTTACAGAGAGAGGGAGAAACAAAGAGAGAGAAAGAGAGACAGAGAGAGAGACAGAGGTCTTCCATCTACTGATTCACTAACAAATGGCTGCAATGGCTGGTGCTGGGCCAATCCGAAGCTAGGAGTCAGGAGCTTCTTCCAGGTCTTCCAAGTGGGTGCTGGGGTTCAAGCACTTGGGCCATCTTCTGCTGCTTTCCCAGGCACGTTAACAAGAAGTTGGATCAGAAGCAGAGCAGCTGGGACCTGAATCAGCATCCATATTGGATGCTGGCACCACAGTCAGAGGCTTAGCCTACTACACCACAGTGCTGGCCCAACAATATTCTTTTCCAAAGATTATTATTTGATGACAGACTTTAAGTCCAGGATTCTTCTCATGGCATCATCTTCCATCATCTCACACACACACACACACACACACAACATTGCAGCTTTCTAGATTGGAAAGTCAAAATATGGTGAAGCTACATACTAGACTGGAGCTATTTGGAAAGGGGTTTTGATGTGGGGGAGAAAATAACTTTGATATGACACTTACAAATTTAGATGATGGAGTACATCCACTCCTTATTATGATTTGCATTTCAGTTATTATTGTCTTGTCTGGGCCCTGACTTTCTTTCAGTATAGCCTAATTCCTTTTGGACAGTGGAACTCAAGGCCTCTCATAATCTACCTGGCCATCAAGCCAAGCTTTACCTACCAAGAATTCTACACTAATGAATGTTTATTGATTGTTCTTCTGTTGATCCATATTCTCTATTAATCTCATAAAATGTATCAAATTCTCCTGTCTTCTTGGCAATGTGCGAGGGGTTTTGGTAAATGTACTGGTCTTGCCTCAGCTGGGTAAAATAATACTGCTTCCACTTTCCCAGGGAATTGCATGAGTGAATTCATGGGGCTCATCAAAGGTCACTATGAGGCAAAGCAAGGTGGGTTCCTGCCAGGTGGAGGCAGCCTGCACAGTACCATGACCCCTCACGGCCCTGATGCAGACTGCTTCGAGAAGGCCAGCAAAGTCAAGCTGGCACCGGAGAGGGTTGCTGACGGCACCATGGTAAGTGACTTAACCACCAGTCTCTAATGACTTTGTTCAGAGGAATGGTTCATTTTGCTCCTCCAAAGTCACACAGAGGGAGCCAGGGGAGGATAATTGTGTGTCTGTCTGTCTGTGTGTATTTATATGTGTGTATACACACAGCCTTGTGTACCTACTCGACTCCTGGTACAGTGGTGGAGGAAGAGCTTTGAACTTGGAGTCAGACTTGGATTCTCATCTTAGTTCCTAGTTCCTAAGTGACCTTGAACCACTAACTTCTCTATGCTTCATTCTCCGTGTCTATGAAATGGGTGTGGTACTCAACCCTGCAGATGACCGTGAGTTAGCCTTGTAGACTAACATTGTTCCGATGTCAGGGACCATTATGAACACTGTGGGAAGGGCCCTCCTAAATCCACAGGCAGCCCTATCCAGGTGCCCTTTCTCAGAGTATTCTGCTTTGGGAAGTAATCCGCTAGGGCCACAATAGCAGAGGAGGCAGGATGCCACCCTCAGCTGTTTCCCAAGCCAAGGAGGGTCAGGATATCTCGGCCTCACTATAGTCAGGGCTTGTGAGCAGCAATTCTCAGCTGCTTTATCATTTTCCTTTGCTCTACTCTGGCATGGTATGAAACTGATGGGATTTCAAACCTGTTTTGTATTCCTTCTGTGTCATGCTGTAAACACTGAGGCTGAACACAATTGCTGTTGGCTGCGGTACTTGATTTTATTTTATTTTTGCATTCTTGGTGGTAGAGTTTATGGACCACAAGGAGTAATTTTATGCTAAATCATATGCAAATTTGGTTTACATTTTTAAACAAATGCTTCCCAGCTATCTGGTTTAAAATCTTTAGAACGGACCTGTGTGACTCCATGCCCAACTTGTAAAATACCTAAGCAGCGAGCATTATTTGTCCATCTGTCCAATACAGTTGCTTTTAGCCCCAGCTTGGGTTCAGAACTGGTGAAGCTGCTCTGAATGAGAGGGGGGCACAGAATCCTTTCCATCTGCTCAACATCAGCTCTAGTCCCCTTTGCAAGGACTTCTGCAGACTTTCCATAGAACTCTTGCATCTTTACGAGGTGAGGTTTAACAAGATCAGTTAAGGCGTTGCCTCCAAAGACTCCCAGAGGAGCATAGGCTACCCTAGAGTTGCCACTCAATAACCTTTGGTGACTCAAATTGGAGACCCAGAGAATAGTGATCTACAACATGGAGGCACAGAACAGCACTGTTTGATGAGGAGCAAGACTTTGGGTAACGTCTAGGGCCTGAAGAGCTAGCGAGAAGGGACTTCCCTCTGCAGAGAGATTAGGAGAATGGGACACCCTGGGTATCTGGAAGCCCAGAATATCTGGTGAGGGAGGTTCCAACACTTTCCCTAGATCTAACTTTGGGTCTTATGTAATTCATACCCGGGTCCATCTATCTGCCTTATCCTTATTCTAGTTTGGAATGATTAACTTGATACAAATCACAGCTCAGCTAAGAAGGGGCTTTTGGTATTGCAGCTAGATAGTGAGGTTCCCTAAGTAGCAATCAGCCAGGAGACAATCATAATAACGGCCTTTATATTTTAACAGTGATTTATAACATATACAGCATTTCTATGATCTATATGATCACTTCTATATAATCCCACCCTGTCTTTACATCTTTCTTCCAGTCTTAGGAAGTCAGGCAGGGATGCTCACCTTCATTGTTTCAGACAAAAATGAATTAATATTTGTTAGACCTCCCAAACACTCATGAGAGTGTTCTGAGTTGTAGCACAATAGAATTTCCTGATTTCTTTTTCACCTGTCTATATTTTAAAAATTCCAAATGTGAGCATATAAGCATTGTAGCATATTGGTTTTTGCTTTGGCTTTGTTTCTTTGAAAGCCACAGTAGGTAGAAAACTCAGCACCTGGTAGAGCTGTAATATCTAAGATCCTTGGAATATCTGAGTATTCATCTGTCACAAACTAAAACCTCCTGAACCCAATGCAACATGCACCATTCAGACCTTTCTGGGACACAGCTTTTTAAAGTGCTGCAGCTGTTCCTACCATTTCCTTCCCACTCCCCCTGTTCCTCCTTTTCCTTTTCACTGTCCATCTCTTGGTCAGAATCTGAAAAGCTGGCTCAAATCGCGCCTTAGACAAGTCATTTGCCAGCTCTGAGCCTTAGTTCTTCATTTGCAAAGTGGGCAGTATGCCTTCCCTCACAAGGACATGGCCACAGTAAAGGATGGCTCCTGAGAAGAGGAATAATTCCCAGGGTTCCCTCACGTCTGCCCTGGCATCTAGCAAAGTCAGCTCCATAACGCTACAAGGACGACTTGAGGCTTCCGTGCCCAACTTCATTGCCCAGAATGAAACGTGAGGCCCTGGGAGGTTAAGAGTCTTACACAACATCTCACCAGCATGTAAGTGGCAGGACCGGAGCCAGAACCTAGGGCTTGAGCCTGCTCTCTTCACCATGCTAGCACACAATTCATTCTTCAAAGATTTTGCCAACCTGTATCTTCTCTTGCCATCTAATCAAATGTGCTTTTTAAAACCAACTTCACCTTTATTTTCTCATCCCCATCCTCATTTCCTGCAGGCATTTATGTTCGAGTCTTCTCTGAGTCTGGCTGTCACCAAGTGGGGACTCAAGGCCTCCAACTGTTTGGACGAGAACTACTACAAGTGCTGGGAGCCTCTCAAGAGCCACTTTACTCCAAATGCCAGGAACCCGGCAGGACTGAGTTGAGACTGGAGTGTTGCTACCATAATTGGGAGTGGATTTGTGCAGTTTCCTTGAGAATCTCATGCCCTCTGGCAGTTTTTAGGGGAGGGAGTTGGTTAAAATGAGAACTCACTTTTCATGGTCAAGTAACTCAGAACATTTGTGGAAAGGTATTTGGAAAGTTCTACGGGTCGTTAGCTTAATTACTGAATAAATACATCCTGGTGTTCTGTGGAAATGGCAATTGATCAAAATGAAGTCTTGACGAGACAGGCGGCCTGGCAGGCCAGGTAAGCCCTTGAGATTGGGCCAAGGCCAAGGTCCCTTACCACGTGTTTGTTCTAAGGGCCTTCATTCTAGGAGCAAAGTCCAGACATCTAGCAGAGACCCTAAGACCAAGCTACAAGGAAGGCTAGGCAGAGCATTCCGGTCATGAGCTGAGGCTGAAGCCACAGCCAAACTCCTAGGAGTCAGTCCAAGCACGGGAAATTCAGGGGCTCAACAGAGCTCCAAACATCCCGCTGTCAGATAGGCCAACAGTTTCTCTAATCTTGGTAGTCATAGCAACCAATGATGACATTGGACAAGGACCAAAGCTACCAAGTAGTGAGGATCATTCAGTCACTTAGGATGCTCAGCTGTCCCAGCTGGCCCAAGACTACCCTGATCATTGCACTGAAAGCCCCACATCCCAGAAAACCTTTCAGTCCTGGTCAAATTAGGGCAGTTAATCACTGTACTATTCACTTGGTTTTTTTTTTAAGATTTATTTATTTGAAAGAGTTACAGGGCCTCCCAAGGCTGTGGGTGTGAATTACTTAGACTCCCCTGGTGTGAGAAGACATGCAAATCAAAACAGAAATATGATAAAAAGTGATGTTTATCATTGCTTCAGTTCTGTAAGTTTTCTCCACTTTGTTGCCACAGGGGTAATTCTGATATGATGCTACCAGGTTCTCACTCAGTAATAGGTAAGTGAGAGCCAGCTATGTGTCAGGGCCCAGGACTAAGGCTGCCAGTTAAGCTGCAAGAAGCCCCATTGAATCTGACTGGGCATTCTGTGTTTCTATCTGTGAAATCTGGCAACCATCCTAGGGACAGAGTGGTCAAGGATTTAGACATGTTCCTTGTCTCTACAGAGGTTGCCCCATGTACTATAGAGGGAGACTGACAGCATAACAAAAGCATTACAAACTGTGGGACACGCTGAGAAGTAAACAGGGAGTGAGATGAAGTGACAGGTGGATGGGTTGGGGGAGATCTTTGTTTAGAGAGGAAGGTCTTCAATGAAGCTGTGACATTTAAACAGACCTAAAGGTTAAGAAGGGGCTCTTGGTTGGAAGAGTGAGGCTGGGACACGGTTGAATGAGAAGGAGGCGTGTTCCAGGAAGCTACGGTAATAGTCCAAGCCAAAAAGGGCCTTGTCCTGAATTAACAAGGTAGCAGCAGAGACAGAAGAATCTAACTTCCAAGGTGTTTGGGTGTAGAAATGAAAGGACTTGTTGATGCACTGGATGTAAGGGACGAGAGAACGAGGAATGGCGAACAGGCCTGGGGTGGCTGCTGGGTTTCTGGCAACGGTATTTCATGTTCTCAAAAAATAAGGTGAGGGTATCTTTGCAGGTGACAGAGGTTGGCGTGCCTCCCCACTGTTTCTAGGATAGATGAACTTTTTAAAGGTCTACTAAACATTAAACATTGTTAAATAGCAAAGCAGTAAATATCTTTAAATGAGCTTTAAAACTGACCACAGTAGCAGAAGCTGCCAGCAGTCTACTTGTACCCCATCAGCCATCACCATCCAGGTTCAACTGCTTTCCACTGCCAGCTCTGAGGGGCCAGCACTGTGGCATAGTAGGTTAAGCCTCCACCCACAGCGCCTGCATCCCATATGGGTGCTGATTCAAGTCCCGGATTCTCCATTTCTGATCCAGCTCCCTGCTTATAGCCTGGGAAAGCAATAGAAGATGGCCCCAGTGTTTGGGCCCCTGCACCCACATAGGAGACCCAGAAGAAGCTCCTGGCTTCTGGCTTTGGATCAAACCAGCTTTGGCCATTGCAGCCATTTGGGGAGTGAACCAACAAAGGGAAGTTCTCTCTCTGTCTCTCCCTCTCTTTGCCTAAGGCCTAAATCAGAACTCAGCAAAAATGCAGAGGAACAAATGGCCCTGGACATAGCCCTCAACCAATGACACATGAGAATTAATGTACAAAAACAGCAGCTCACAGAGCCAGTGTTGTGGCATAGCAGGCTGAGCTGCCACCCGGAATGCCAGCATCCCATGTGGGCAACGGTTAGAGATCCAGCTGCTCCACTTCTGATCCAACTCCCTGCTGATGTGCCTGGAAAGCACTGGAAGAGGACCCCAGTGCTTGGGCCCTTGCCGCCCAGATGGAGCTCCGTGCTCCTGGGCTTCAGCCTGGCCCAGCCCTGGCCATTGTGGCCATTTTGGGAGTGAATCAGCGGATAGAAGATCTCTTTCTCTATCTCTCCCCCCACCCCTTCTCTTTGTCACTCTGCCTTTCAAGTAAATAAAATATAAATCTTAAGAGAAAAAAAAGCTGTCTCACCCCCTCGTCTGAGGCTTATGTTCTGCTGTGTCTCCCTGCAGCTCCCAGAGGGATTATGCACCAGTGTCCATGATGGCAATGTCTTTATAACACACACATGCATGCGTGCACACACACACGTACAACCCTGTTATTTCGTTCTTTTCCTCCTTCCTCAATTCCCACTCGCCTCTGCTGCTTACTGCACTCCTCCCTCAACCCCAAACCAAGACAACCACTACATTATTTTATTCACAACCCCAAGCTTTCCTTTCTGAGCTAATTCTAACCTTACTCTTATGCACTTAGCACTGAACACTCACCCTTTGGGCTCTCTCTATCATCAGTTGGGTGGCAAAGCCTTCCTAGGGCTGATGCAACATTCTGGGTTCCCATCCACTGAGCACCCAAGCCTTTGTACTTTATCTCCCACTCTTGGCAGCAAGTCCTAAGTGAGCGAGCGAGCTAGCGACAATATTTCACTCAGGCCATGCTGTTCATGCTAATTAAAAAAAGATTTAGTTTCCTTCTGTTGTGCCTCAGATCAGCTAGAAAGATTTGTATCATTTCCTTCCTTCCCTGCTAAGATGCTGCCTTCTGCCACACTCCCCCATCATCATACAATCTCTCTGCTTCCAAACGGAAAACCTTAAAGAACAAACAGCACCCCGGTTAGGGGACCCCTCCAAGGACAGGAGAGTCCCCTGGCATCTTTCTTTTTTTTAGAATTTACTTATTCAAAAGGCAGAATGACAGAGGGAGACAGAGATCCATCCACCTGTTCACTCTCCAAATGACTATAATGGCCACAGCTGTCAGTCAGAAGCCGGGAGCCAGGTGCTTCTTCCCGGTCTCCCATGTGAGTGCAGGGGCCCAAGCACTTGGGCCATCTTCCACTGCTTTCCAGGGCCCATTAGCAGGGAGCTGGATCAGAAGTGGAGCAACTGAGTTCACATGGGATGCTGGTGCCCCAGGCGGCAGGTTTACCCACTACACCGCAGTGCCAGCCCCTTGGCATCTTGGCTTACTTTGCGGTTACAGAAAGGTGCAACAGCAGCCGCTCTGCTTGCTCTTTCTTTCCAGGAGATTGCGCTCATGGCCCAGGCTACTAGCAATGGCTCTGGGCCAATGGTTCTCATCAGGGGTGTGTGTGCCTCCTCCCCCTAAGACATCCCGCAAAGTCACAGCTGGAACAGGTACTACTGGCATCCAGTCTGAAGGGCTCAGGAAACTGATAAACATTCCACAGTGCATGGGACAGTCTCCCAGTCCCTTCCCCACCCACCCACCCCAGCCAAGCACTAGCAGGCTGTACCCACGTGAGAACCACTGCTTCAGAAACCCACAGCGCTTCCCAGTGCCAGCTGCCCATCCAGTCTCCTGACTGCTCCCCAACGCCTGCTGCCCAGGGCCTGCCGCCCAGCAACTAAGTTAGAAGCACCTGGGGGTGAACTCAGGCTTGAGAATTTTGTTTTGAAACTCCTCAGGGGATTCCAATACACAGGTAAGGCTGAGGACCACTGTCTTGGAAATTTAAAACCAGTGGCAGAAATAGCCTGAGTTTCCAATATCAGATCCTACTCTAAATGAGAGTTTTCCTAAGGTCTTCAGAAAAGGCTTTAAAAAAATCCCTGTAGCTCCCAACTGTCCAGAAAACATGTGATGGGATGGATTGGGGTGAAGAGAGAAGGATTACCCAGGGGAGAATCAAGCTACAGAGCAGTGGTGGAGCACAGGTCAGGCGGGTGTTTGGCACAGTTGGTTGGGGGCGGGGGGGTGGCACGGCGCTGTGGCGTGGGTGGGGGGCAGCTGCCTGCGGTGCGGCATCCCATGTTGTGGTGCGGGTTTGGGTTCAGGCGGCTCCACTTCCGATGCAGCTCTCTGCTATGGCCTGGGGATACAGTAGCGGATGGCTCAAGTGATTGGGCCCCTGCACCCATGTGGGAGACTCAGAGGAAGCTCCTGGCTCCTGGCTTCGGGTCTGCACAGTTCCTGCTGTTGCTGCCATCTGGGGAGTTGGCCAGCGAATGGAAAACTCTCTCTGCCTCTCCGTTGCTCTGCATTTCAAATAAATAAATAAATAAATCTTTAAAAAGAGAGAGAGAGAGAGAGCAAGCACTGGGGACACCTGCGTCCTACGCTGAAGTGATGGTGTTCAGGCTCCAGCTGTACTTCTTGCAAATGTGCACCTTGGGAATCAGCAGGTGATGGCTCAAATAGTTGGGTCCCTGACACCCACGTGGGAGATCTGGATTGAGTTCCGTGTACCTGGCTTCAGCCTGGCCAAAGTCTCAGCTGTTATGGGCATCTGAGGAGAGAACCAGAACATGGAAGATCTCTCTCTTTCCAGCTCTAACTCTTTCTCTCTACACCTTTCAGAGGCCCTGATGAGTGCATAGTTACGAGCACAGATGCTAGAGCCATACCGCCTGGGTTCAAATCCAGGGTTCGAATCCAATACTATGACTTGTTGGTTGTGTGACTCTGAGCTTCTGCTCCCTTAGTTGTGAATTGGTAATGATATTACCTACGTCATAGTGTGAGTGAGGGTGCTAAGGAAGTTAAAGTAGGTAAGAATAGTCCCTATTCTATTTGCTTAAAATGGCACCTATCACATTATAGGCACTGGAATTCTGGTAGCTGTCATGCAGGGTGGGATTTTGGGGGTATTTTGATCTCGATACATTAGTTTTTACTATAATGATTAGAATGTATAGCAGACATTATACAGGAATTTCAGATTTTGGAATGACTAGTAATTAGGAATACAGGCTGTGGATTCCCAACTGTACTTTCATAGATGAATAAGCTTATGGAAGAGTCTTAAGCTTTCTTTCTTCTTCTGAAAGAAGGATGTGATGCCGTCGAAGGTACCCACGTGGCTTTCAGCACCCAGTGAGCAGAAGCAGACATTAGCTATTGTCATTCTTATTTTTGGTTACCCAGTGAACACTTCTTGATTCCTGCCTCAGGAAAGTTACTATGCCACGTCCTGTGGGAGTTACCAGGATGAGTATGATGAGGTCTTCGTCCCTAAATAAATTAGCGTCTAGCTGAAGAGGAAGGTGTGTGCTCTCCTAATGCAATAAACAACAGGTGTCTGGAGCGTGGAAAACGTAGAGGTGTTTCCTCTTTTTTATTGTTGTTAGGTCTGAGAGCAAGAATACCATATTGAAGTTTCATTTGAAATCTCAACAATGTATATTACCACATTAATTAAGTAAAAGTTAACACAGACTCCAAAGTGCCTTTGATAAAAGCTGTTTCCATGCAACCATCCACAGAGCTTTCCTGAAGGAATCTTGCCTAATCACAGGGGCCCTGAAGACTCTAATTAGCCTAATCTAGGCTTTTAAAATCTAAAATTATATCAGAAGCCTCACCACAACCCACTCCAGTGCTATTAACAGGGACACCTTGCAAAAATCAAGTGTATGCCATTCTATACAATCCCTGCCCAAGAAATAATGGGATAGTTTTGTTCATGAATGAGAGCAAAAGTTTATTTTGAATTGTATGAACAATATTAAAATCTGAAGGACAAATAGATTTTATGTTATCACTTTTCTTAATAAAAGGATGGGTGTCAATTAACAGTATATTCATGGGCCAGCGCTGTGACGTAGCAGGTAAAGATGCCACCTTCAGTGCTGGCATCCCATATGGGCATCGGTTCCAGTCCAGGCTGCTCTTCATCTGATCCAGCTCAGTGCTATGGCCTGGGAAAGCAGCGGAGATGGCCCAAGTCCTTGGGCCCCTGCACCGGCATGGGAGACCCAGAAGAGGCTCCTGGCTCCCGGCTTCGGATCGACCCAGCTCCAGCAGTTGTAGCCATTTGGGGAATGGACCAGGGAATGGAAGACCTCTCTGTCTTTCTCTGCTTCTTCCTCTGCCTCTCTGTGTCTCTGCCTTTCAAATAAATAAATAAATAAATATTTTTTTTAAAAAAAGTATATTTATCTCTAAGTCTCTGAAAATCTAGTATGAGCTTAAAACTAGGGCTTTTAGCTCATAAAAGAAGTCTGCGATTGGCAGTTCAGGATGGCAAAAATGGGAACATGAAGTTGTCCTGGATCCTGGATCGGGTTCTTTCTGATTTTCTGCTACCCCTGTTCTTGGCGTATTATCTTATCTTTATTTCTAATGTTCCAGGTCAAAGCACAGGCAAGAAACAAGAGTGAAGGGACAGAAGGCTTTCTCCTGGGAAAGGTTGTCCTTTTAATTCAGGAAAGGAAGGCCTGGGTCCAGTGTCATGGCACGGGGGGTTAAGCCACCACTTGCAATGCCAGCTTCCCATATGGGCACCAGTTCAAGTCCCACTTCTGATCCAGCTCCCTGCTAATGCACCTGGGAAAGCACTGGAGGATGGCCCAAGTGCTTGGGCCCCTGCTACCCAAGTGGGAGACCTTGATGGAAGATTCTCTCTCTCTCTCTCTCTCTCTCTGGCTCTCTCTCTCACCCTGCCTTTCAAATAAATCTTTTAAAAGAAAAAGAAGAAGCCTTTCCTTGCAGATGTCTCCTTAGGACCCATGGGCAGAAATGGGTATGATCCCTGCTAATCCTGATTTGATCCCTGGCTGGGGTCATGCCTCCTCTCCCTGAGATAAGGGGATCTCCACCAGCCTCCTGAACAAACCAGGTTTCTATTGGAAAGAAAGACAGACACGTAGGTATTGGTGGGCAATAGCTGGTGCCTGCCAGGGATGCCTTGCTGTGGCATCTCAGCAAGAATGACAGAGGAGGCATTGAGGTCGAATACCTCGGAGAAGTGACAAACCTGCCAGTACTTGCTCTACACACAAAATGCTTCAAATGCCTGATTTCTTCCCAAATATTTCCTTATTAAAATGGCCTTTCAAGTCTTCTGCTTGTACAGAAATGAGAAGTCATGGTGGCCATCACCTTTGTCATCTGTGATTAGAGTGATTAGAGTCATTAGAGTCACTTCTAATCACAAGTAGGTGAAGAGGTCAACAAGAGCAGTCCATGACCAGCATGGAGAATCCTAAGCCTTGAATTAGCATGGTTTCTCCATGAATTGGACAAGTCACCTCTCCAGTCGAGAAGTGGGCTGTGAACCAGCAGATCTTGAAAGATGGAGTCTCCCAGCTCTAGCATGCTCTAAGTCTGTGAATGTCCAAGGAACACTACAAGTGCTCATGGGAGTCCTTGCTCTCTAAGCTGCCATCGCTTAACCCCCCCGGGCTGGGTTAGGTGTCCTTTCTCAGTACCTAACTCCTCATCACATCAGTTTGATCCCACCGGGAATGGTTCAGGAAATGCCCTCTCGAGTTCGGCTGCCCAGACCTAGATGCTGCATCAGCTTTTGTAACCTCCTGGAATTCGGGTGAATGTTTTACCCCTCTAAATCTCACCTGTATCATGAAGGTATTAGACCCTACATAAAAGGGTTGCTTTGTGCTGTCTGGGGAGATGTGTCAAGCCGCTGATTAAATTGACAGCCTGAAAGTCAGAGTTTAATAATTATCAGCTGCTGTAATTGTTGTTCTCCATTATGAGTTTCTCTAAGGAACTGTGTCTTCTTCATATTCGCAAACTCCAGGGTCCCAGTAAGCACCTGATCGATGTGAAGGAGGCCTACAGGCCAATGTCCTCCAAGAATCTAACAGGACGCAGGCTCCAATGCCCCAGCACCTCCAGAAAACCGATTAATCCCAATCATCAGACCAATACCAGCTCAGTCTTCCTGCACCTGTTTGGTCTCGCCTCCCGCAGGCCCTGAAAGGACCCAGTCACTTCTGGAGCGTGATGTGGAGGGGAAGCTGCCTTCGCAGCCTGTAGAAGATAACTTCAGGGTAACTGACCAATCCCATCTTCATCTACCCTCCAATCAAGCCTCCCAATATGATACTCTTTAGTGCTTTCTCAATCTCATATCAAATATGAATAAAGTCCTCTTTAGAAAGCTGTGTTTGGATGTGACACATAAAATCATAAAATGTTTTTTTTTTTTTTGACAGGCAGAGTTAGTATGAGAGAGAGACAGAGAGAAAGGTCTATCCTTCTGTTGGTTCACCCTCCAAATGGCCGCTACAGCCGGCGAGCTGCGCTGATCTGAAGCCAAGAGCCAGGTGCTTCCTCCTGGTCTCCTCCCATGCGGGTGCAGGACCCAAGCACTTGGGCCATCCTCCACTCCCTTCCTGGGCCACAGCAGAGAGCTGGACTGGAAGAGGAGCAACCAGGACAGAATCCAGCACCCCGACCAGGGCTAGAACCCGGGGTGCCGGCACCGCAGACGGAGGATTAACCTAGTGAGCCGCGGCACCGGCCCAACGTAAGTATTTCTAAAAGTACTTAGCTTCAGAGTTCGAAAAGAAGTCCCTTACCACCTTCTCCCTTCTCTTTCCCTTAACAATTCCATACCAGACTGCAGCTGTTGAGTTCTGGGGCGCCTTGGCCAGTTTCCTCCTTTGCCCAGACCCAAGATTTCTGCAGAGTCAAATGATTTAGATACAGTTGATGATAGAAGGAAAGAATTGATTCAAAACTGATGAAGTGATACTCGCTGCAATCAGGGGGAAAACAAACTCAAACTCTATTGCCAGATTTGCTCCAAAATCTCAGAGGATCCACCAGCCAGCCATCTCCAGGGAAACTCAGAGGTCAGGTGTCACAGGTCACATATTGGGCTTCCTTTGTTCCTTTGAGTCCTGAAGCTTGGCTAGGAGACCGATGCATACTGCAGTTTCTTGATAACTCAGAACTAAGGGTCTCCAAGTGGATGATGCTGTTCAGTTACTTCTCCAGGCCACAGTTGAGTGTCAACAGAGTAAGTCTCTATCTCAGCCAGAAAAGTAGTCATAAACAAGGCAGCCAGAGGGGAAATGATTGAAAGTATTAGAGTCACAGTTATAGGTACAAGTGAGTCTTCCAAAGGAGAAATAGAACATGATAAAATTATTTTTGTTCACACGAAGGTAGGAAGTGGTACTGGAAGCTTTGAAAACCCAGCGTCTTGTAATGTATTTATAGGATTATATTTTTAGTCGTTTTAAGTGCTGCCTGTATTTTTCAAACATGCAGATTTGATTGAGACAGCTTCTTTTACAGATCTTTAATGTGTTCACACACGCCATCAATTATCCTAAAGAATGTAGAGATAGATAACAAGTGCTCTGTGTCTTCCCCTCTGTGTCTCTTCTCAGAGAAGACCGGACCAGGCACTACCAGGAATAGGGAACTTAGTAAGGAAAATAAACCATGGGACTCCAGCCAGACCATGAATATGATCTATCTCTCTCAGCAGGACCCATAATAAAGGGTGAAAAGACATGGTATGTGAACCAATCAGCCTGTGAGGGAAGCAAGATTGTTCGAAAGAAGGAGCAGGAATGCCACACGAGGACAAGGAACTATTGAGAAAACTGGCTCCTCACCTGCGAATAGAGGGAAGCTAATAGAGAGAATATATTTAGGCTTTCACAAAGCTTTCGACAAGTTCACATCCAGATGAGTCATCCTCGGATTGGCAGGGGCTGCTTTGTTCTGCATTGAGGGCTGTCTCGAAATTAAAAATCATGTCTGGCTGAAAATCAACAGCCTGAGTACTGTTCCTCCTGTAGCCTCTCTTGCCCTGTGATCATCCTCTACACAGGAACCAGAGTGATTTTGCAGGGATGCAAATCCGATCACATGATTCCTGTGTGATGTCTTCAGCAGCCTCCACAGCCATCAGGCTGAAATCTAATCTCCTTATGTGACAAGGGCCTTGTGCTCTGGCTCCTGGTTACCTTCTTCATTACACACTTGTCACTTTTTGAATGCTCAGCAGTACCAGTGTGAACACTTGCGCTTGGGACAGCAGTGGAAGATGGCCCAAATTCTTGGGCCCCTGCCACCACATGGGAGACCCAGATGAAGCTCCTGGCTTTGGCCTGGCCCAGTCATTTGAGAAGTGAACCAGTAGATGGAAGATCTCTCTCTCTCTCCTTACCTCTCTATCTCTCCCTCTCTCTATCTGAAACTTTACGTTGCAAATAAATAAAATAAATATTTTCAAAAAGTTTTAAAATTGCCTGCTATGCAAAATTTCCTCTGGATATTGCTTTCTTTGAACATTTAGGTGCCAAGGGAATATTGTGCACAGTTTTCTTCTTACTCAGGAGCCCATACTACAATAACTCTCAATGGAAGAAGACTTGTATGACTAGGGGTTAATATCTTTATCTTGTTTAGGTCTGAAATCATTCAGAAAATAGACATGTTCTATCAGATTGAATAGGCAGAGGATCTGAAGAAGCAAATAAGAAAATAAATATGCATGAACAAAAATATAGGCAAAAATATTCAATCTCAATAGTCAATAAAATGCTAATTTGAATTTTCATCCATCCATTGTAAAAATTGTTTTCATTTATAAAATTTTAAAAATAATAGCAAATACTCACTGAGATGATATGTCACTATTTAAATACTTTATATGTAATAACTCATTATACAATACTAGAAGTGTTACTAGTATACCTAATATATAGGCAAGGAAACTCAGGCACAAAGAGTTTATTCTTTTAAAGATTTATTTTAGTTATTGGAGAGGCAGAATTAAAGAGAGAGAGGAAGAGACACAGAGAGAGGAGAGAGAGAGAGAGAGAGACCTTCCATCCACAGGTTCACTCCCCAAATGGCTGCAGTGGCCAGGGCTGGGCTAGGCCAAAGCCAGAAACCAGGAGCCAGGAGTTTCATCTGAGTCTCCCACATGGGTGGCAGGGGCCCAAGTATTTGGGCCATCTTCTGTGGTTTTCCCCGGCACATTAGCAGGGAACTGGATCAGAAGTGGAGCAACCGGGACTCCAACTGGTGCCCATATAGGATGTCAGCGTGACAGGAAGCAACTTCAACCACTATGCCACAAAGCTACCCCAGCACAGAGAATTTAAATACTGTCCAGGTCATTTCACCAGTAAGTGGCAGACAAAGGCAAGGAATTGGGCTTATGAAACTGTGCTCTTAACCACAAAGCTCACAATATCAATGAAAGTGAGAGAAGGTACTGGGACCCAGTACCTCATTCACTGCCTGGTAATCTGAAACCTCTTATATTTACACCAAACAGAAAACATTGGCATACTTATTGACCTATAAAACTTCATTCTCAGAAATTTATCCAATGAGAAACTTTAGGGATACACACAAAATTTCACCTACAAAGGTGACCATCCCATTGATCATAACTTTGAAATTGATTAAACTATGGTAGGTACACATAACAGAGTACTAGCACCATTAAAAATGTTGCAGAAAATTCATCACATGGGAAAATGTTCATGATAAATCACTGGGCCAAAAATGTGCAAATCGTTATGCATAGTGGATCTCATTTTTGCTGGAAAAAAAAAAAGAGATTTCTAAGTACAAAGAGAAAAACAACTTTAAAAAGATAGACACCAAAATATCATCCCTCTGTGATGGTATTGGGAGTGACTTATATTTGGTTCTTTTACTTAGCTAAGTTCTACTTTTCTTGTAACAGATTTGTATACTCAACTCATCAGAAAAGAAAAAAATACACTAAAGTTATCTAAAATGGAAGACAGAAGTCAGAGTAGGACACCTTCCATTTTTTCCCTCTAGTAAAATTCAAATAAAATGATGCAATTCTTTGAGATCTGGAGAACAGTTTGAAAGCAGGTATTATCTGGCGATCAGAAATGGGGAACACAATTTGCCCAAGGCTCCCTGGCGCAGGATGGTAGCTGTAGGTTCACAAAGCCAGGAAGTACCTTATGCAGAAAGTCATGGATCTTTAGTATCCTGCCCTTACACACAGCTGTTCCCTGTGTCTACTACCCCACGCCCTTTGCATTGCTCTCTCAGTTTCTAGTAGTTCTGTATCCAAGCTTCTCTGCATTCATAGGTTAGGCTCCTCGTTACTTTATTCCCCTAATATGATATTCGAAAAATTGGGAGATTATCTCCACAAAGGCTTGGGAGCCTGCCATACCAGTGATGTCTGTAGCATCCAGTGGTCTTCAGCATGCCAGCCAGCTCCTCCAAAGTCAAGGGCAAACTGTTCTGCTTTACACCCTCTGCTATTAAGAAAAGAGGCACAGCACTCTGTTCCCTATTTGGGAGCGCCACTCTGACCCACTTAGAAGGGTGATTTGTAAAGCTACCAATTTTGAATGAAGACAAGAGAGGGCTCAGCAGCAGATTCTTGGGTCACATAACACAACAAAGCCAAGGCTCTGGGTGCCCTTGATAGACAAGGCTGCTGTTTGGAACCTCTTGCAGGACCCTGGCAATGAGACAGTTGCAGCATAGCCTCCTAAGGTGCAAAATCAAGGCCTATGCCTGCCTTCTGCTACACAGAGTAATTCATCTCTAAAAAAAAAAAAATTTTTTACTTATTTATTAGAAAGGCAAAGTTACAGAGAGAGGCGGAGAGCTAGCAAGAAAGGGAGATTTTCCATCCACTGGTTCACTCCCCAGATGGCCCCAATAGCCAAGGCTGGGCCAGGCTGAAGCCAAGAGCCTGGAACTCCTTCCAGGTCTCCCTTGTGGGTTGCAGGGGTCCAAGTGCTTGGGCCACCTTCATCTCCTTTCCCAGGCACATTCAGGGAGTTGAACTGGAAGCAGAGCAATTAGAACTCGAGCTGGCACTCATATGGCATGCCAGCATTGCAGGTAGTGGCTTAACCTGCTGCACCATAATGTCAGTCCCAACAATTAACCATCTCAAAAGGAGCCAGGCATCCACTGTGAGATCAAGGTCCATTCTATCAAAGCTGCCCATCACTATCTGCATAATGTCAGAAACACTGAGCCACATGCTCTAGGGCACAAGTGAAAGCAGTTAAGCCTATTAAGGGCTGAGCCAGGACACCAGCATGGGGACGTTCAGCAGGGTGTAGGCACAGGGTTGACAGTGCAGTGTATGCAATGAACCAAAAGTCACAGATACAGTGACCCAGAAGCCAGAGTTCATGAGAGTGAGAACCAAGAGGAGGAAGTAGGATTGGCCTTTCACCATCCCAGCGACTCCCTTGTGCTACTTGTGCCTCCCCCTCCTACAAAGTCAGGTTCTTCTGTGTAAGAATCCCTGACTCCCTCAGTGGGGCCTGAGGAACTCACTTTCACCAGGAAAGTCCAGTAACTTGAAAATACGATTATCTCCTGGTCATGGGGGATTCTTGTACCTGCGAAACAGTAAGTTACACCACCCACTAGTTTCCTTATTGGCAGTGGTAGTAACCGTGATTATAGGGATCTAAGGGTGCTGCTATATAAGGAGGGCAGGAAGCTGTTTCTGGAACCCAGTGCATTCACTGGAACATCTCAGTGCTTCCACGTCCACTGTACAACTGCCACCACAAATGCCTGATGATGTTAGAATAACTAAGGCTTTGGTCTTTGGAAATGAAGGTCTTGGTAACTACTAGGCAAGCAATATGGATCTGCTCAAGTGACAGCCAGGTCTCCAAGAAATCTGGAAAGTATGGTGGAGGGAGATGATGGATGTGTTAGAGCCTCCTTAGGACTGTAGCTTGTCCCACTAACCATCCTGTACTGAGTGTTCTGTAGATTTTACATAGCAGGACATGCTGAAGGTTGACCTTAATATGTGCAACAACAGATCCAAGCAGCACACGAAGTGGGTGTAGAAATCATACATCCCTTGTGCCTGCCTCACCACCTTTTGGTCCTCCTTTATACTTTAATTATCTCTGCCACTGTCCGTGGCCTGCAAGAATGACCTGACAATATTTCCCCTCTGCTGCATAGCCTATCACTTGCTTTCTCTCCTAAGCTTCCCTCCTCTTCCATGGTGAAGAAGCCAGACACTGAGGCAGGCTTAGACCTGGAAGTACATATGCATGGGCTAACTCTTGAATGATGGAAACAGGATGTTTCTTCCCCAGTTATCGGGAAAATCCTGTGTACATGTCACAGGCTCTTCAGAAGTCCTTAGTGTGAACCCATTACTCTCAGAGCCAAGTCAATAGCACACACGTAAAGGGCTTTTTCTCTTCTGTATTTCACTCCTCCCTGTCTCCCTCTCCTGTGCTTTCAGATTCTAACATAAATCACATGCCTACAAGCCTCTCTAAGGCTCTGCTCTATTGGGGGTCATTCAAGCTAATGGGATCAAATGACAGAACTGTCATGGAATGTTTTGAAAGTTAAAATCAACACAGTCATAAAATAAGCCCTGTGGAAAATGCTGTTTATCTACAGCACTTGATTTTATTCTGCCTTCATGGATGAAATTGCCACCCTAATTTTTTTTTTAAAGATTTATTTATTTTAGAGGCAGAGTTACAGAGAGGGACAGAGAGAGGTATTCCATCTGCTGGTTCATTCCCCAAATGGCCACAAACGCCAGAACTAGGCTGATCCGAAGCCAGGAGCCAGGAGCTTCTTCCAGGTCTCTCACAGGGTGCAGGGGCCCAAGAACTTGGGCCATCTTCCACTGCTTTCCCAGACCATAGCAGAGAGCTGGATCAGAAGAGGAGCAGCCAGGATGTGAAGCAGTGCCCACAAGGAATGCTGGTGCTGCAGGCAGAGGCTCAGTCTACTACACCACCGTGCTGGCCCTGTCACCTGTCACCCTAATGTTTCAAGACTGAGCTACACAACATGGGCTAGCTATATTTATTAATATTATGTTATTTCGTTTTCACCTTCATGAACGTTATGTATCAATGCGCATTACTGTCTCCATGCTATAAATGAGGAAATAGAAACCCAGTATTGACGCAGCATCTGATGAACTGAAAATCTTTCCAACTTATAAAATATTTCATGAGGTTCTTATCTATCATATAGGTGTTCATATAAATGAATACATTTATAAAGAAATGTGGGAATTTTTCCACTTCAAATTGAATATTATCCCATATATTACATGAATAAAATATTTTCCCATTTCCATCAGACTAATATCTTGCTTTAATTCTTTTTTTTTTTTTGTAAGATTTATTTATTTATTTATTTATTTTGAGAGGCTGAGTCAGAGAGAGACAGAGAATGAGGTCTTCTATCTGCTGGTTCCCTCCCCAAATGGCCGCAACAGCAGGAGCTGGGCCGATCCGAAGTCAGGAACCTCGAGCTTCTTCCAGATCTCCTATGATGGTGTAGGGGCCCAAGGACTTGGGCCATCTTCTACTGTTTCCCCAGGCTTTCCAAAGAGCTGGATCAGAAGTGGAGCAGCCAGGACTCAAACTGGTGCCCTTAGGGGATGCCGGCAATGCAGGCAGCAGCTTTACCTGCTATGCCACAGCACTGGCCCCTGCTTTAATTCTAAATACAAATGAAGATTATATGAAAATATATGCTGAATTATTTGTGAAGAAGTCATTTAAAGCTATTTTTAGTATGTTTTCATTTATAAGACATTACTCAAGAAATTGGTTACTATGCTTACTGTCTAATCTGGTGGTACAGGTATTCTTAAGAATTTGCAAGCACTTTAGATTTTCAAAACTGAGTAAGAGAAAACTATAATTATCTTCCAATTCCTTTTGTGCAATAAATACTCTGAAACTGACAAACTATTTCATGATTAATATAAGATTTATTTCAGCAAGAATATTTATAGTGGTCATTGCCAGACTTTAATATGAGATGTTAAATGTCCGATCCAATTTTCCTTCCCGGATAAGTTTTCCTTTCTTATCCTGTATAAGACATTGAACAAAATAAACAAAACAAAAAAGACATTAAAAACAATGCATTCAGGCACAACCCATAGTACAATTCTAAAAACAGAATAAACCACTCCAAGTTTAATTGTAGCCTTACACTCAGAAATATGAGAAAGTAGTAATAGGAAAAGCAAAAGAGACAATAAGAAAATGCTCCTATTCAAAACAATCTTACCCACATTGTTGTAACTTTATCTGATAGGTAGTTAATTTATCAGGTAATCAAAATATGTGAGCTATAACAAGAGTGGATAGGAGACAGGTAAAGGGGGATCTCCAGTCTAGAATGTGGCCCGGGGGCTCCAGCCAGGGGGTCTAGACCAGAAGTGATCTGATGCAGAAGACAAGCTTGGCTTTTTATAACCAAACATCCAGACCTCTGACAGCAGTGATCCCAGCTCAGGCCACCTTTGCTTCTCTTCGTTAGACTGTGTTTTAACATTTAATTTACAAAATGTGATCAGCTTAACTAGAATTTGTGCACATAAGGAACATTTATGTATTCCGTTAATATATGAGCCATTAAACCCAGTATCATCTTTTTAAAACAAATGAACTTAGAAAACTAAATTAAAAGTTTACAAAGAATGAGAAAAGAAAAAGCTTAGTTTCTGCACATTTAATGAGAAAAAATAGCTTGTTAAAGTTACTTTGGAATTGCTTTGCTTAATAATGTCCTTATAATGTCCTTAATAATGTCCTTATGCCATTTAAAACACACCAGGAAAACTTATGAGCTATGTTCAAGTCTTAAACATTTAAACTGACCATTTAATTACTTTATACTCTACAGCAGTCATTAAACTGGCAGGACCAGAGGCTACCATGATTTTTCGAAAGTACATTTCTGTACCAGCTGAAACCATAAAGCAGTCAGATCAAGCTTAAAATGGGAACTGTCTATTTTAACTCTGGCTGGAAAGGAATAAAAAGGAGGGGCGGGAGGGGCACTGCAGGCAGTCGCCAAGGGAAAGTGCTGCAGCCAGCACCTTGCCAGGGAGCCTGTCACACAAATGGGAAGCATTCGTCCCAACACTTACCCTGTCCGTTTTGAAAACATAGTACCAGAAAAACAGGGGCCCGATTCCAAGCAGAGCTCCTAAGAGTGAGTTCTTGGGAGTGGGTCTGAAATTGGGATAGATATTTGCTGATCTTGCGTATGTCCAACGAATTAAGGCAGGATCTTCCTGAAATTATAATAGAAAGTTACAGAACTTGAGGGCTGTGTCAAGAAACAAATTCATCAGGAATTTTGGAAAGGAACGCCGGAAGTGCCCTTTGTTCTCTCCACAGTTAAGGGTAAACCCTAAATATTCACCAGCAGCCTCAGAGAAGTTCTATCATTTCTAGTATTTTCTGAATAACTGCTGTTTCTGTTCAAATCCTACCCAGAGTTCAAGACCCTTATGTCACCCTTCAGCTTTCTACTTATTTAAGAATCTTAATCTTTTTCAACTATCAGAGAAGCTACTTCTCCTCCTTTATCGTTGTCATCCGTTCTCAGGACTGCTTTTTGCTTCACTGACTTTTGATAAGCCTGTCCATCAGATCCACTCAGAACTCCTGGTGAAGACAAGCAGATCTCCTATGCTCTCGGAAGCTTTGTATTCTGTTTCCAGGACTTTTTCTAACGTTCTCCCTACACTGCTCTTTAATGGCTACAAATATGCTGTAAGAAGGTAAAAAGCAGGCATAGGTTAAATCTGCATTAAGAAAGTTTTTTAAGCTGACTTGGCTGATATTTTTTAAGCAAGACAGTACATTTAGGGGCCAGTGTTGTGGCATAGGGAGTTACACCACTGCCTACATTGCCGGCCTCCAACATCTGGAGCACCAGTTTGAATCCCAGCTGCTCCGCTTCTGATCCAGCTCCCTGCTAATGAGCCTGGAAAGCAGCAGAAGACAGTCCAAGCCCTTGGGCCCCTGCCACCCATGTGAGAGGCCTGGATGGAGTTCCTGGCTCCTGGCTTCAGCCTGATCCTACTCTGGCCATTGTAGCCATTTGAGGAGTGAACCAGCAGATACAAGATCATTCTTTCTCTGTCTCTTCCTCTATATCACTCTGTCCTTCAATTAAATGTTTTTAAAAATTGGTACATTTTACACCATTAAATTGTTTTGGAAAGGTCAAAGTTGTTGTTAAAGAAAATCAGATCTTGGTTAAGAAAACGCAATTGTATATTTTAATATATTTATACTAGAATAACTACCTAAGAATAGCAAATCTACCCCCAAACACATAATTAAAGTTAATTAGCTAAATCCTCAAATGGTTTTACAAAATTATTCTCTCCAATTAACTGAGAGATAAAAATATGAAAGCAAAATCAGTGTTAAGACTTTAATAAATGACATGAACAGTCAAGGTGCTAACAGACACCAATAAGTCAGTCACTCTTGGTAAGATGAAAATAATTTAACTGGGTCTACGATAGTCACATTTCAAGCCAAACTGAAGTATAGCAATTCGCCCTTGACCATCAGCTGGAGCCCAGAGGTAAAGACACCTTTTATAGTGGAAATGCTCCCCTTCCGTTCAGTCAGATGAAAGCGTGTGGGCCTTCACCACTGGACACCAGTGCGGATACCGCTGCTTTAAAAGACTACTAACGTTATCCTAGCACAATAAAATGAAAGCAAGCACCACAGTGTTTTGCAGCCCTGTTTTTATTATGCCTGTACTGCAGACAGAACAGGAAAGAGGGTAAAGACACAAGAGGCAGGTTCAAGGGGATGCCCGAGTTCCGTATCTGGAAGCTTAGCTACATTTATTCTTTTATCTGTCCCTTCTGCTAGGATATATTTCAATGACTGTCCAATGGCAGACTTCTCAGTCTGCCCGTCACCTGCCAGATCTGTTTTTCAAAAACCAGACATTTCATTCTGCAAATTACCAAGAGGCCCATGACCAAGGTTCATCGAGCCCAGCACTCTAATTGAGAGAGAGGCTGCAGAAGACCCGCACGACACCACCACAGCCAGTGGCTGGCAGAACTGGACATGATGGACTTTCCTTGACATTTCTTCACCTGACTTGGCTTCCCTCCTAACTCTCTGGCCATTCACTCTTGGTTTCTCCTTTTCTCTACAACAGTGAACTGTAGGTCTTGCTCACCTTTCCTATCTACATTCAGTTCCTAGACAGTGCTGTCAGGTCATATGACTTCAACTATCTACCTACAGCTCACAACTCCAAAATTATACTCCTCGTCCTCAACCTCTTCCTGAACTCCAGATCTAACATCCAGCCACCTGACGTACCGTCTAATGGTTACCTCAAATGTCACAAATCCCAAACTGATTTCCCAGTACCCCACTCCACCTCCATACCTGCCCTACTCACATTCTTCTGCACTTTGGTGAAAGGCGACTTCATTCTTCCAACTGCTCAGGTCAAAAACCTCGAAGTCACCCAGAACCCCTCTTTCTCTCACAAACCACATCTCATCTGCCAGCAAACCTGGTTGGCTCTACTTCAGTGCACACTCAAAATTGACCACGTCTCACCACCTCCAGTGCCACCACCTGGTAGCCACCATCAAATTAGAAATTATTGCCTCCTAGTGGGTCTCCCCACCCCTGTCTTTGCTTCCCCATAGCCATTCCCAACTAAGCAGCAGGAGAGACTATTGAAGTCCAAGTGCAGATTATGTGAGTCCCTACTTCGTGAAAGTCCTAACCATGACCCAGAAGGCCTGCCGTGATCTAGTCTCAGGCGACTCTATGACTTCATCTCTGCCCACACCTTCTCCATATTAGTTAGCTTCAGTATGTTTTTTAATTACCCAGGCACACTCCTGCCCAAAGGGCCTTTGCACGTGCTGTTGCTTCTGACTAGAATTCTACTTTCCTAGAGGTAAGTGGCTAGCTCCCTCACCTTTCTCCTTCCAGATCCTTAGTCAGGTGTCACCTCCCCTGGGCCTATCTACAGTCACATCCACTCACCCTCCCTGCTACACACACACACACACACACACAGATCTCTAGTCACCTGCCGGATGTTTTCCCCTCTTATTTTTTCATCTCACTTATCACTTACGTGTTAAATGACAGACTGTTATCACTTGTCTCCTCAGCTGGAAAGGAAGCCCCATGAGGACAGGGAACTTGTTCTCCATCGTGACCTCAGCATCTCAATCAGGCCCAAAACAGATCCTCAGCAATGATTTCACTAACTAATCAATGAAGCACATATCAATTAATAACTGGTTACATCATGCATTCATTTAATTAACAGAGCCACCAAAGAGGCGAGTATTATTACTCCTATTTTCTATATATTAGAACAACTGAAACTGCCCTGGGTCACGGTACCAGAAAATACATCTGGGGTTTAAATCTCAGGTCCATCCGATCAGGGCCTTACTCTACTTTTTTACTCTTTTCTTATTTTCTAGATTATACCATCGAGCACATCAACCCCAACAATGTGGGCACATATATATTATAAATGTGTCTGTATCTTCCCAAGTAAACAGGTTCTGGCTGGAGAAGTACAGCCAACCAGTGAAAAGCAGATGCTGTAGGTTCCACCGAGAGGAGCTCAAATTCTGCTCTCTCACTCGCTAAGTGGATAGCTGTGAGTCCCCTTCCTATGCCGGCTTCTTGTCTGTAAGACTGGGATGATAACGCAGCTAAATTCTCTGGAGAGTGGTGATATTTGGAGAAAATAATGCTCAGAAATGGTGCAGCATTGTTCCTGGAACACTGTAACTTTCCTTCAATCCTCACACTTCCAACAATTCCTAGAGAATCCCAATGCAAGTGTTGGGAAGTCTTTTTTAGAAAACATATATGGCGTATTTAGCTCTGTTCAGAAAACTACCTAAAAGGACATTTGTTAAAGGATACAAGCTACCAGTTTCCAGGGTCTATGTCTGGGGCTTTGAATGTAACATTATCTCATTTAACCCCACAATTCCACGAAGAATGCACATCACTTCCACGCTGGTATCAGCACACTACGATTTACAGGGGTCAGGTAAAGTGCCCAAAGCTGTACAGTCTGCCAAAATGTGGTGCCTTGGGGTCTCACTCCAAAGCCTAAAGCTTCAAAAAACTGCAGGCTCATTAAAAGACACGGGCTGAAGCATCCCTGTATCACCACCAGGAGAGAGCAGGAGTCCTCCCAACTCTGAACTGAAAGAGGCTTTTTCAACGCTAAACAGACAGAAGCACTGAGTGAACACGTGTAGAGCCAGGCCCTGTGCTGGGCCAATCGCGTGCCTTATTTCTGCAGCCTTAGGAAGTCCTATACAACGCTCGTTGTCCGGACTTAGTAGGGCTGAATAACTTTTTCAAGGTCACCCAGGGGAATGAAGGGATCAAGCCAGGAATCAAACCTGCCCCATTTGCACGGTAGCCAAGGTCAAATGGTTAGCGCGCTGGCCGCCGCCGGGGCCAGGAAGTGGGCCGGCGTCTGGGATGTTGCTGGGGGACGGTGGCCGCCCCCGGGCCGGTGCCCCCCAGCCAGTTTGGGATCCGGGCCCCCGCGATTCCCGCCCGGCAGGCCCCCCACTCACAATGAGCCCTCGGCGGCTGGGGTCGTTGTACTGAAGCAGGTACTCCCGTTTAAGCCGGGATCTTATAGCCAACCGCTCGGCTTGCGCCTGCCGGGTTTCCGGAGAAATGTCGTATTCGGCTGGATCGAGAGTACTGGGAAGAGTGGCCAGGCGCGACGGCTTATACTTTGGGAACGACATCTTGGCGACCGGAGCACAACTGCGCCTGCGCAGCTCTGGGCCCCGCCCCCTTCACTTTGACCTTCAGCCGCAGGAAGTGCGCCTGCGCGTTAGCGGGCGGTCGAGAATGGCATTTAATCTGGCTGGGTTTCTTTCCCCAACCTTCCTGGACACTTCAGTTCGCGACACCTGATTTGCGCGTGCGCAGTCGGCCTTCCTCGCCTCCACCCACCCTCTGAACTGCCACTGCTGCTGCTTCCTAGCAGCCTTAGCGCTGCCGATGGAACCAGTGCTGCCTAGGGGAAGCTGAGCTGTGTGGGACTGGTGTTGGAGTCAGAAGTCCTGCTTTCCGGGGTGGGTTCATCCAAGCTATGTGACCTTGGGCAAGTCACTCAACATCATTCTGTAAGGCTAGCAAATTTGTTGTGAGGCTCAAAGAAGCTGATGAATAGGCGCCGAAATGCTGTGCAAAGCGTAATTCTCTATCCAAGGAAAAGAGAATTTGCTTTTCCTTATGTTACCATATTAGGTCCGTACAACCTAAGTCAACAATAAACATTTTTCATAGGCGTGAAATGTTTAATAAGAGGATGATGTTATAATAAAAGTGTTGCCTGACTGTAGCAGGTGAGGGAGAAAAATGAGCTATTGAATAAAACTTGTAAAGAAACAATACCCGAGTTAAAATGCTTAACCTTCTTACCTAAAATGCTTACTGCTCTTCGGGTGCTAAGGATGGAAAACAGGCGCAGGTGTGTGAAACAGCAGTTACGTCACTGCTTGGGACAGGGACATCCCAAACCAGAGTGCCTGGGTTTGAGTCCTGCCTCCTCCACTTCTGATTCAGCTTCTGATCTTGTGCACCCTGGGAGGCAGCAGATGTTGGCTCAAGTGCTTGGGCACCTGCCATGCATGTGAATTCTGGGCTCCTGGCTTCAGCCTGGTCCAGCCCCCAGCTGTTTCAGGCATTTGGAAAGTGAGCCAGAGGATGAAAGATCTCTCTCTCTCTCCTCTCTGCCTTGCAAATGAATTTTGGAAAAAATGAAAACCATTATTACAGATATGAAAATACAGGGGCATTGTAAAAGGTGAGTTGGAGAGAAAACCGAGGTAACAGAATTGATTCCCTCCCCATATGTACGGTCCTTCCTTCTTCCCTTCCACTACCACCAAGGGAAAAAACAAAAACAACTTCAAGTTACACAGCAGGGTCTTTGGGTACCAATCAGATATTCCTCAGAAGAAACACCATTAGCAGTATTTCCATGACACGGGCCAGGGAAGCCAGATGAAAAGAGCCACGGCTCTGCTGAAATGTCTGGGGACGTGGAGGTATGCTGGGAAGTGGTTGCTAGGCAGAGGACCTGGGAAGTGTTGGCACTTGACGTGATGAGGAGCAGCGCTGCTGTCAAATTTATTCAACATTTTTAATGCTGTTTTAAAATATTTATTAAGCACCCACCGCGTGAAGCATACTGCACGCTAGTCAGTCAATCTTCTAGGCTCCGTGGGAGAAATCCGGAAGAAACAGAGGATGAGCTGTTTTGTCTTTCAGGAGCGGACAGAACAGAAAGAACAGAGGAAGTGTGCTGATACCTGATGGTAAAGTAGTTTAATGTCCAAATGAATCCGGAGCAAAATGGACTCATGAGCAGGCAGGCCGAGAGAATGCAGAAACCAGAAATTTGAGACAAATCACTGGAGCTCCATTTGCAAGCATATAAAGAATGGAAGTTCTGATTTATTCAGAGGTGTTTTGAAATATTAAGAAAACACAGCAATGTGAAAAGCAGCAGCTGATTATACATTCTAAAGACTCCATAAAGTTGCAAAAACCTTTTGTTTATAGGTTAGATACTAATCTAGGAAGAACATGTAGAAAGAATAAAAGAGACACTTTTTTAAAGAGTTATTTATTTTACTTGAAAGTCGGAGTTACACACAGAGAGAAGGAGAGGCAGAGAGAGAGAGAGAGAGAGATCTTCCATCTGCTGGTTCACTCCCCAATTGACCGCAACAGCCGGAGCTGTGCTGATCCAAAGCCAGGAGCCAGGAGTTTCTTCAGGGTCTCCCATGCAGGAGCAGGGGCCCAAGGACTTGGGCCATCTTCCACTGCTTTCCCAGGCCATAGCAGAGAGCTGGATGGGAAGTGGAGCAGCCGGGACTTGAACCGGCACCCATATGGGATGCTGGTACTACAGGCGGCAGCTTTACCCTCTACACCACAGTGTGGGCCCCAAAGAGACACATTTCTTCTAAGGAAAATATTTAGGTGAGTTAAAGTGGTTCTTCTTACACTTGCCTGGTTGTCATAAGATTGCTGAGGCTGGTTGTCAAATATATGGAGGTTTAAAATTCCTCTGTTTAAAATTCCCTGTTCTACTCTTGGGGACTCAAAATGATATGATGGGGGAAAACTAGAAGTCTTATGTTTTTTCCAGTTTCCTGGTGGGGCCAGGGGGAAGTTTCTTAAAATAATGCATGTTTGAGCTCTCTCTCTCTGTAACTCTGAATTTCAAATTAATAAGTAAATCTTTGGAAGTCAGAGTTACAGAGAGAAAGAGGGAGAGACAGAGACAGAGATATTCTTTCTACTGGTTTACTCCATAGATGGCCACAGTGACCTGGGCTGGGCCAGGCCTGAGCCAGGAGCCAGCAGCTTCTTCCAGTTCTCCCTGGTGGGTGCAGGGTTCCAAGCATTTGAGCTATCTTCTGCTGCTTTCCCAGGTGCATTAGCAGGGAGCTGGATCAGAAGTAGAGCAGCCAGGACTCGAACTGGTGCCAATATGGGATATTGGCACAGCAGGCAACAGCTTTACATGCTACGTCACAGCACCGGCCCCTTTACTTCTAATATTATATATTTCTTGCTTCTTTTCTCCTTCATCAGTCCTGCTAGAGGATTGTCTAGCTTGTCTATGAAGACATGTAACCCTTTCTTAAAGTAGCAACTACTTTTAGAGCAGTTTTAGGTTCACAGCAAAATTAAGAAGGTGCAAAGATTTTCCATACACCACCTGCCCCAACACATAGATAGTCTCGCCTTATCAAAAATCCTCCACCAGAAAGGTACATTTGCTACAACTGATGAGTCTACATCCACATATTATCACTCATAGTTCACATTGGGGGTCACTCTTGTACATTCTGTGTGTTTGGACAGGTGTTTAATGATATGTATTTATCATTATAATAGCATGTAGTATATTTTCACTCCCGTACACATCCTCCGTGCTCTGCCTATTCAACCTTCCTCCCCACTCCCCACCCTCAGCAGCCAGTCCCCTCCCAGCCTCTGGTAACCACTGATCTTTTCACTGTCTCGCTAGCTTTCCCTTTTCCAGAATGTCAGTTGTTGGAATCATATAGTATTCAGTCGTTTCAGATTGTCTTCTTTGACTTAGTAATAGTACTGAAGTTTCCTCCTTGTCTTTTCACGGCACGATGGTTCCTTTCTTTTTCGTGTTGAATAGTATTTCACTGCCTGGATATATCACAGTGTATTTATCCAGTCACCCAAGGAAGGACATCTTGGTTGCATCCACGTTTTGGCAGTTATAAATAAAGCTGCTGCAAACATGCACACACGGATTTTTGTGTGGACATAAACCTTTAGTTCCTCTGGGTAAATACCAAGGAGCTCACCTGCTGGGCATTCTAGTAAGAGCATGTTTAGTTTCATAGAAAACTGCCAGACTGTCTTCCAAAGTGCTTACACCATTTTGGAGTCCTACTGTTACCAAAAGCTCTGTCCCTGATCCAGTGCCGAATCAAATAACAAGGACAAGGTTTGAGGCTCAAGGAAGGAGAAAGTTTCACCTATCAGTAGATGAGGAATCAGAAGAGTCACGTCTCCAGAACCACCAGCTTACTTGGTGAGGACAGTCTGGGGTTTGTAACGCAGGAGGAAGAGCAAGTGTTCAGGTGGCTGCAATGCCAGCCTGGTGCTCAACTTCCCACACACTGATGCTTAGTCCTTGAGAAGGCCTGCAAGTGAGGAGATTAATCCTGTCTCAACTGGGTGGTTCTGCTCTGGCTGCCTGTTAAGAGAGGTCAAGTTAGGATTAAAGCATTCTAAGCATGGCAAAGAAGAAAAAACTACAGGCTGTGTGCTTCAGGTACAGGAAGGCGAGAGACTGAAAAAAAAAAAAAAAAAAAAAAGCTAACAATTTAGCCTTGCAGCAAAACACAACATAGTGCTTTGTAAAAGCAGCCTGAAAAACATCATTTGGCTAGAATTAGTGACAGTGAAGCTGTACACTGGGGATTTGCCCGTTTGCATTTAATTATGGCAAGAACCAACTCCTGCAACTTTTATATCATCTTATACCTGTGGTTACACTATCAACAATAAGTGAGCATTCCTACTGCTCCATGTTTTTGCCAGTATTTGGTGGTGTCAGTATGCAGGGTTTTGACAATTCCAACAGATGAGTTATCATTGTTATTTTAATTTGCATCTCTCTGTTGACCTCTGACATGGAGCATTTTTCATGTGCTTATTTGACATCTGTGTATCTTCTTTGGTGAGCTATTTGTTAACATCTTTGGCTCATTTAGTAATAGGGTTGTTTGTTTTCTTATTGTTGGGTTTTATGCATTCTTTGTATATTTTATGAGTCCTTTCTCAGATGTGCCTTTTGTAAATATTTTCTCCCTCATTTTGGTTTGTCTTATTCTCCAGATATTGTCTTTTACAGGGCAGAAGTTTTTAATTTTAATGAAATACAGCTAATCAATGATTTTTTCATGGATCATGTCTTTGTTGTTGTATATAAAAAGGCATCATCACCCCCAACGTCATTTCTGTTTCCCATATTTATCTTCCAGCACTTGAATAATTATGGGGGGGGGCTTAAATTTTTTTATTTATTTTCATTTTATTTGAAGGCCGAGAGAGAAAGATCTTCCATCTGCTGATTCAGTCCCCAAATGCCCACAACAGCCAGGGCTGGACCAGGGCAAAGTGAGGAGCCAGGAACTCCTTCTGGGTCTCCCACATAACAGGGACCCAGTGCTTGAGCCATTATCTGCTGCTCTCAGGTTGC
Source organism: Lepus europaeus (assembly GCF_033115175.1). Classification (NCBI taxonomy): domain Eukaryota; kingdom Metazoa; phylum Chordata; class Mammalia; order Lagomorpha; family Leporidae; genus Lepus; species Lepus europaeus. The sequence goes on along the minus strand of NC_084828.1, from coordinate 77,012,792 downwards.
ATATGGATCCAGGAAGTTGGATCGGAAGCAAAGGAGCTGGGCTTGAACCCAGGCACTCTGATAGGGGATGCAAACACCTCAAGGGACATCTTAACCACTGTGCTAAATGCTAAATCCCATTTTGTGTTTTAAATTTAGATCTAGGATTCATTTTGAGTTCATTTTTGTGGAAGGTCTGTATTTAGATTCATGCTTTTGCTTGTGGAAGTCCAGTTGTTTCATCACCATTTGTTGAAAATACTGTCTTTGCACCATTGTGTTGTTTTTGCTTCTTTGTCAAACACTAATTGACCAAATTTATGTAGATTAATTCTGGGCTCTCTATTCCATTGATTTATTTACCTAGCCTTTTTACCATACCACATTGTTCTACTAATTAGTGTAACTTTATAGTAAGCCTTGAAGTTGGGTTGTCAGTCCTCCAACTTTGCTCTTCCTCAAAGTTATGTTTGTATTCTGAGTTGTTTTTTTCTCACAATATAAATTTTAGAATCAGATTGTTGATATCTACAAAATGAGTTATTGAGAGTTTCATTGTGATTCCTTTTTATTGTGCTAATCAACTATACTCAATAGTTTCTTCTACTTATTTATTTTTCTTGAGCTTACTCTAATATCTCTTTTTAGCTTCCTAAGCTGAATGCTGTCTCATTCTCTTTTATTTTTATATTTTAAAATATATACACATGTAAATCTATACACTTAGCTATACCACATGTATTTTTAAATTATTTATTTATTTTGAGAGGCAGAGAGACAGACAGACAAAAATCTCCCACCTCATGATTTATTCCCCAAATGCCCATGATGTCTGGGGCTGGGCCAGCCTCATGCTGGGAGCTGGAAACACCAGGTCTCCCACATAGGTGTCAGGGACTCAAGACTTGAGCCATCACCTGCTACCTCCCAAGTGCACATTAGCAGAATTCTGAAGTCAGGAGCAGAGCTACAACTTCAACACAGACACCCCAATGTAGGATGTGGGCATCCCAAGCAGTGCCTTAACTCTAGGCCAACTGCCCATGCCTCCAGCAGTTTTTATTAGTTTTACCATCATGTAGTTCTGAGTATGTCACAATTTCCATTATATTCTTTTTCCTTAAATCACATATATTTAATCCTTCAATCACATATTATTTAGAAATGCAATTTTGAACCTCCAAAAGATGTTTGGTTTGGTTCTATCTTTTCTTTTTTCTTTTGCAAGTAGATTTATCTTGTGTGGACCTCATCTTTTCATTCTAACCCTTTAAATCTGGGTCCAGAGGTCAGAAACAGAAGTCTGAGAGATTGTGTTTAATATTTATTTAGTTATTTTTATTTATTTGAAAATCACATCAACAACAGGGGAGGGGGCGGTCAAGAGATAGCTTCCATCCTCTGGTTCATCTCCAAATACCTGCAACTTCCAGGCCTGGGCCAGGCTGAAGCCAGGAACAGAAAACTCCATCCAGGTCTCCCACGTGGGTAGCAGAGACCCACCTGCCATCATCTGCTGTCTCCTAAGTTGCATTAGCAGGAAGCTGGATGGGAATCAAAGGAATTGGGACAGGAACTGGCACTCCAATATGGGTTGCCAGCATTGCAAGTGGTGGCTTAACTCACTCTGACACAACACCTGCCCTCCATCTTTTCACTGTTAATTTCTAACTTAACTGCATTGTTTTTAAAGATCTTTGCCTTTATGATATTAACCCTTTGAAATTTGCAGAAACTCTGCTTAGGTCTTCATATGTAATCAAGTTTGGTTTGGTTTGGCTTTTTTTTTAAAACGGACATTTTACTGAAATTCAACATACAGATAGAAAAATGCATAAATTGTATGCTCATATTCTGTTCAATTACAGAGGAATATACCCTTGTAGTAACACATAGTCAATTTTTAAAATAATTTCATGTGAGCTTAAAAAGCATGTGTATTCTCTATTCACTGAGTTCAAGGTGAGATCCAGCTTGTTAATGTGTGGTTTGCATCTCTCCCAGCCTTACTCATTTTGTCTACCTGATCTATTTCCAATATGAAGATGCATTATAATCTCCCAGGGCCATTGCAGTTTATTTTTTCCCTGAACACGATTACACAGGGTGAATTGAAGGTGATAGGGAAATATTTAATACACATGCATCTATGAACCGGCTTTATCATAAAGACAAAAGTAACACAAGCATAATGGTTTGTTCATGCCATCGGTTCAGTATGCTATACAAATCAACAAAGGGAGAGAAAAAGATTTCTGCTTGAAATACACAGTACACTTAGAAACACATCCGTCAGGTAGAGATACCCAAAAGCTTATGAATATTACATTCTGCATTTCTCTTCTTCACAGTCTTTTCATCCGAGTGTTAGCATATATCTGTTCTTCTTACAAAGTCACTTACATAAGCACATATTTGAACTTGAAAGGAACCATAAGTTTCCTACAAAGTGTAAGGTGACATTTTCTTGCAGGTTGCCAATTTTACATAAAAGAGGGTTAATCCTCTTAGCTGAGACTATGTCATTGCTTTCCTCTTTGTGATAAAACTATTTCCCTATCATCATCTTTGGCTTGAGAGGAGCAGTAGTCTCCTAGTTGGTTTTCTTGCATATATCTTCTCAGCCAGAGTGACCTGCTTAAATATACATGATTCTATCACCCCTAATTAAACTCTTAAATGACAGACAACTCCAGTTGTGGTCTGCTTCCTGCCTTTTCAGCTGCCCTTGGCTCCCGGCTCCAGCCCCACTGGCCTCTCTCAGTTCCTTCTTCCCCAGGGCCAATGCACCTATCGCCACTCTGCCTTACATATTACACTCCAGGCTGTACTCCCAGTCATCCTTCAGAACTCAATTCTGTAACCCCTTGACTACCCAACAAGGTCAAATCCCTCCTGCGCTCCGTGGCTGGTTGAAATCGAATGTCCATCAAGGTCCACTAGCAATCTTTCCCTAACACCTCAAGTAGAGGTGATTCCTCCTCTTACCTAAAGGTGAATCCTATTTCTTCTGTTCTGCTTGGTATTACAGGTGATGCAGTGCTTGGTTTTGCTCTCTTTCTTACTGGACATACTCCCCGAAGCGTCCAGCCAGGAACTTGGGAAGTACGACAGGCCCTAAGGTTGGTTGGATGATAAAGAAGCTTTTCATATTTCTTCTTGTCAGTTTTTGTTAAAGACTATTCAGGTAAGCTACTGAATTTCATGTCTCTACATGGCAGATATCCAATATGTCAATCTCGAGTCAGCCAGAAGACACCACTCTCCCCGGCCAAGGAACTGAGTGGGGCATGGGAAAACTCACCCACAAAACTGTTGACTCAAAGGTTATGCAGAGAAGTTCTCTAACCAATTAAGAGCTGTAATTGAAATGATTGCCTGGGTTGACTCTGGCTTTCGGAAATGCAGCACAAGCCAGGCCCCTGAAAGACTGGCACGTCGAGTCTGGGTCTTGAGCCTTGTGAGATATGCCAAGGAGATGGGTAACTGAAAATGCTGACATATGAATTTAACCTGCTGAGGTCCAGAGACAGACCCATTGCTGGAGATCTGTAATCTGCTCTCACTGGCATGATCTTCCTGAGCCCAGACCTCAATGTCTCCTGGTCATCTTGACCAAGCAAAGGGGATTGAGACCCAGTGATAGGTTTGCTTCATGTGTATGTGGCTAACTGAGGGCAGCTAACATTTAATTTACCACCACTTACTCGGATTCTATACCAAATTATACTTAAATTTTGGGTGTGAAACTACATTTCTCACAACTTTTATTCCTATAAGCATCTTCATTACCCTGAATTAAACAAGGATAAGAAGCAAAATGAGGCCGGCGCCACGTCTCACTAGGCTAATCCTCCACCTTGCGGCGCCGGCACACCGGGTTCTAGTCCCGGTCGGGGCACCGATCCTGTCCCGGTTGCCCCTCTTCCAGGCCAGCTCTCTGCTGTGGCCAGGGAGTGCAGTGGAGGATGGCCCAAGTCCTTGGGCCCTGCACCCCATGGGAGACCAGGAGAAGCACCTGGCTCCTGCCTTCGGATCAGCGTGGTGCGCCGGCCGCAGCGTGCTACTGCGGTGGCCATTGGAGGGTGAACCAACGGCAAAAGGAAGACCTTTCTCTCTATCTCTCTCTCACTGTCCACTCTGCCTGTCAAAAATTAAAAAAAAAAAGTAAAATGAAGTTCTTTGAAGATTTTTAAAACATTTTCCCCATATTAAAGTCATGAATTCATTACAAATTTAAAAATGAAATGAAATATTTTAAAAATCCATATATACATTACCTAAGGACAATCACATGACATTTTGATATTTTTTTCTTCCAATTTTTTTTCCATGTAGATGTTTTAGAAAATTATAATTATGCCATATATATGTGATGTATGTATGAGAAAAAGCAGAATACAGTATATATATGAATATGCATATATATACTGTATTATACATATATATGTATACTGTATTTGGCTTTTTCACTTGGGTTCTAAAAAGAAGGATTTTTCAGGGTTGGTGCTATGGCGTAGTGAGTAAAACCACTGCATGCAGTGCCAGCATCCCATATGGGCGCTGGTTCATGTCTTGGCTGCTCCACTTCCGATCCAGCTCTCTGCTATAGCCTGGGACAGCAGCAGAAGATGTCCCAAGTCCTTGGGCCCCTGCACTCACATGGGAGACCAGAAGAAGCTCCTGGCTCCTGGCTTCGGATCAGCACAGCTCCAGTCATTGTGGCCGTGTGGGGAGTGAACCAGTGGATGGAAGACCTCTTTCTCTCTGCATCTCCTTCTCTCTCTGTGTAACTCTGACTTTCAAATAAATAAATAAATCTTTTTAAAAAAAAGAAGCAGCAGCGTTTTTCTGGAGTCATTATTGTGGATGTTGATATCCATGGTATTACGGACGAATAATAGTCCAACAAGAAGACATAATCATAATTTACTAAACTGTCTCCTTGATGTGACCTTAAAGTATAAATGAGAACTTAAAGAGGGAAACACTGCTTTTGCTGACATTTTACGTTTCCTTAGTGAGTTACGTGTTTTTTCACAGTTCAGTTTATCTTTGCTTCTCACCCGGTTGGCTCTAGTAGGTACTGGGCCCACTGCAGCCTTCCCGGCAGCCCCTGCCAATCCCTTGAGGCTCTGGGATAAACAGGCGCTGTGCCTCCCTGACAGTCTTCAACTGGCCTTTAAGCTCGTGCCACTGTCGCTGCCCAGGGGCACATGCTCTTAATTTCTCTTGGCTTAAGCTTGTCCTAATCGAGTCCAATTCCCAGACAGTCAATTCATTAGAGTCAGTTAACAAAGCCATTTCTCAGAACCGCAGGCTGACCTCGGGTCAACCACAAGGAGCTGGGGTGAAGACTGTGAACTGAGCCAGACCCTGGGGTGAGATACAGTAACTTCAAACCCAGACCCTTTTCCCAATGCCCCTGCCATTTATCACCCTGTGGCCTTTAGGCAAAAGACTTGCTCTCTAAAGCCTCAGTTTCTCCATCTATGAAATGGGTCCCTAGACAGAGTTTGGGAAGTGAAATGTGATCATGAATGCAAAATACCTCCTGTCAGCATAGCAGAGATTCTGTTAGATGCCTTCTCTTGCTCTAGAGAGAAGTGGCAAGAATCAAACAGGGACCAAGCATCCTGACGTTTGAATCCTGATTTCTTCTCTACTTTAAAATCCAGCTCCCAGGGCAGGTGCTAACCTCAGTGGTTATGACAGCACTTAGGATGGCCACATCCCGTACCGGAGTGCTGGAGTTCAAGTCCCAGCTCAGCTTCCTGCTAACGTGCAACCTGGGAGGCAGCAGGTGATGGCTCAAGTCCTTGGATCCCACGTGAGGGACCGGGAATGCATTCTCTGTTCCCAACTTCTGCTCCAACCCAGCTCCAGACTTCACAGGCATTTGGGGAGTGGACCAACAGGTGAGAGCTCTCTCTCTTTCTCAATGTGTGTGTGTGTGTGTGTGTCCGCTTGCCTGTGTGTCTCTGCCTCTCAAATAAAAAATAAATAAGTAAATGCATTTTTTAAAAGAGAACAGAAATAAAATCCACCTCCTGTCACTCTATATCGTCAAAGAATCAACCCCTTTATCTGTTAGATATTCTAAATATAAAACCTGACCAAAGTTTTAAAACCAATTTTGTGGTTGTTTTTCATAGGTATTACAGACAATTGGATAAGATTTCCTCCCAGGAGCTCTTTTGAAATATCAAATAACTTCTATTTTTCATTACAGGAATTTTCAAACACACAAAAACAGGAAATAATGTAATGAACTCCATGCATTAATTCCCTAGCTTTTACAACCTTAAATGTTTTGCCTAAATATCTATCCTCCTTTATATCCTCATTTTGTTTTTTGCTGGATTATTTGAATGCAATCCTGACAGTATTTTATTTTATGTATTAAATACTTCGTTGTGTATTTCTAACAGTTTAAGAGCATTTTTTTCCTACATAACCACAGGGTGTCATCACCCAAAACAAAAGTATCAATGATCTCAGGAGCATTTAAAAATAGGATTCTGGAAACAGCAAGCCAGGGGAATGAGTAATACAGCATTTCAAGCTCTTCACTAAGAGGTTTGGGAAAATGCTCTCAGCAAGGGAGGCACTTTCGCTTTTGCAAATGACGTCATGGAGTCAGATGTCATTTCTTCCTGCTTGTCTGGAGCGGGATTGACTTTCTTGCCCCCAAGTGTGTTCTCTAGTCTGGTTTAAGGCATCAGCATCCATCAGAGGCTTCTTACCCCTGACACTTCTCATCCTTGTCGAGTCTGACTTCCCTCCCTTCTCTCTCACCATTCCATGGAACCAGTTCGTCTATTTATTGCGGCAAGAGCATTTAAACAAGACCTACCCTCGAGTAGATTTATAAGTGTGCACTATATTAACTGTTAACTCTTGCTTGGCTGAAACTTAATGCTCATTGTTAGGAACCCCATTTCCCCCTCTGCTGGCCTCCAGGCAGCCACACTTCTGTGCTTCAGTGACTTTGACTATTTTAGATACCCTGCATAAATGGAGTTACGCAACATTTGTCTATGACTGGCCCACTTCGCTTAGCATAATGTCCTCAAGGTTCGTCCATGTTATGTTGCAGAACGTCCTTGTATTTTAAGACTGGAGAGTATTCCCTCATAGAGGATACCTCAAAAAGTGCAAGGAGAAAGGAATTACAGGATAATGTGCATTTTCCATAAACTTTCTGAAGTCCCCTCATAGGTATATAGCACAATTTCCTGTTCCCCTCATGTGTTGGTGGCTATTTGAGTTGTTTTCATATCTTGCTATTGTGACTAGTGCTACAGTGAACATGGGTGTGCTACTATCACTTTGAGAAACCGATTTCAGGTTTTGGAAAAATACCTATAAGTGGAATTGCTAGATCATGTGGTAGTTCTATTTCTAATTTGTTGAGGCACTGCCCTACTGCTTCCTGTTTGCACCACTTTCCACTCCCACCAACGGTGGGTGGGGCTTCCAATTTCCTCCAAGTCATCCCCAGTACTTACTCTCTTCTTTGTTTTTGTTTTTGTTTTCTCATAACCATCCCGGCAGGTGTGAGGGAGATGGTATCTCATTGTAGTTTCAATTTGCATTTTCCTGATGATTCGTGATATTGAGCATTTTTTTCTTGTAAACTATTGGCCATATGTATATGTCTTCTTCAGAGTTATGTCCATTCAAGGCCTGGGACTGTGTTTTTATTGACTATTCGTTTTGTTTTGTTTTGCTATTGAGTCGTAGGAGTTGCTCGCCATCTTAAATCTCAGGTGACTATTCCTCATATGCACCCCCTCCTCTACATTCCCGCTTCTGCTCCCTTTGTCCGGCCTCCCTTACTTATTTCTACACTGAGGTGTTGAGCGGATTCTATTTGGGTTTCCCCAGAAACAGAGCCTGACATAAGGACTTAACTATAAATAGTTTGAGATGTGATTCAGAAAACCCTGGGAGTTGAGTCAGGGAATGAGACAGTGAAGTTAAAGAGGGCGATACAGGGTGTGAAACCAACGCACTTTAAGAAACCTATTTCTCTAGAACACTGGAGCGCCATCCCACTGGGAAATGTGGGAGACAATATGGAGTCATCTCAGTGGACAGGCAAGGGGCTTGGGGTGTTTAATCATCAGCTCTCCACCCGTTGTTGTTGAGGGCTGTTGTCTGAAATGAGCTTCCTAGATCTTCTTGCCTCTGCTGTGTCCAAGCACAGGGGGCTGAAAGTCTTTGGTATGGAGTAGTGAATACTGAGGGGACACGGGTGGGGCGCTGACACTACCCACTGCTTTGCCTCTCCTCTCCCTCTCCCCACGCAGAGGCCATGGATAACTTCCCAAGTTCAAATCTGGTTCTGACACTCTCCTAGTCAGTGAAAAGTGCATGCAGATGGCCTTCCATATTTCCCCTGCTGGAGGTGACTGTCTTGAGGGACCAAGCTATCTGATTTGCACAGAGTGTCTTTTCAGTAACTACCCAGGAATTAAATGGACACCTGGCTTTTTCATAACCTAAAAATCCCGTTGTTTAAGAGCAGATTGAGAGGGGGAAGGGACATGCAAACCATGACCCTGGTGTGGAGCTCACTGGTGCAGGCTGCTCCCTCTCAGCAGTTCTGCAGAGTCCTTGCCACCAGCACAGTGCCTCTTGCGGTGCTTCTGCCACTGCACCAAAGCGCCTCGTGGCAACACTCTGTTCTTTAGGCAGACACATTATCTGGGAATCTCAATGTGATTTACAAGCTTACATAACTTCTCAAATGAGTCAGCATGCCCATCAAGAAGGCAGCATGGTGTAGTGGAGAGAACAGGGCGTTTGGTGCCAGATAGAACAAGTTCAATTCCTGCACCTGCCGCTTCCTGTGTGTTTGGACAAGCTATTCCACCTCTCCCAGCCTGCTTCTTCCTCTAACAAAAGGGGATAAGAGTACAGTACCTACCCGGGAGAGTTATTCTAAGGATTCAGTGAGGCAAAATCAGATTGCTTTTCCCTCCCACATCCTGACTTAACACATCTAGCAGCAAGTTCTTGAGCCTCACTGACCTGCAGTGAGTAGCACGTACTGATTTATCTTTGTCTGCTTCTAGCACCAGTGAATTTCAGATGAACCTCCACATCAGCTCTTCCTCAAGGAAAATTGCTCTGGCTCTACTCCGGGCAAAGCAGCCACATTGTGTGAGAGAGACATCAGCAGCAGAAAGGGCTTAGGAGCCGAGGGTAGGGCTGGACTGGCTCAGCCCCAGCTGCAGTGGCCGCCAAACATCACTGGCTTTCAGAGGCGAGTTTGGAAGCACACCGGGAGGGAGACAGCCGAAAAACAGAAGTGCAGGGGGAGAGGACGTGGAATCGGATCTGAGTCGCAGCTTCCCGGACAGGAGTGCAGTTAGAACTGGCGGAGGTGGCATTGCAGAGCGCTCTCCTAGACAAAGCGGCAGCATTCGAATGAGGACACCGCTGTGCTGCTGGGGGCTGGGGACGACTCTGGAACTGTTTTTCCAAAGTGACTGAAACAAATGCCTGCAGGTTAAAAAAAAAATAATCAAATCTCTACCCAGCAACTGCTGCACTGCCGCCCTGCCCTTCCCTGCCGGCCACAGTTATAAGAGCAGGATACAGTTATAAGAGCAGATGACCAGCCCAGCTCATGCCCCGGATCTCCAAAGGCTGTGTAACGTGTGGTCAGCTGGGGTTGGCACAGGCATACTGGTCATGCAGGGGTGATCAGTGGGCATCCCCACAGAGCAAGAAGACCTCTAAAAGGAAGAATCCAGAATGGATATTTGGACGCAAGCTGTTTTGTTGATGTTTGAAGTGCTAAAACCAGCAGCACCTTATTTAAAATAAAATCTGACACAGACCCTCTCCCTGGGACAATTAAGACAAGAGCTACTCTGAGCAGGAGAGATCAGAGGCAGTGTGGTTCTGGGGCCCTGGCTTCCACGCCTCTATTTTTGGTCTTCACTGGTGGCCCACATGTGTGTCCTAGAAATCCTGAGATCACTACCACTGACCTTGGCTTGAGTGGACTCGGGTCTCATCCACCCGTCACATGGTTCAAGCAGGGAGGCTTGGGCACTTGGGCTCAGAGAGGGGAAGCAGCTGGTCTAAGGTCACCCAGCAGAATTGGGAAGCTAATCCAAAGCTCTTTAGGCTCCTTACTTTCTTCTAAAAACCATCCTCTCTTTCAAAAAAAAAAAAAAAAAGTCTTCAAAGATAATGTTGCCTTGTGAACTAGCTTGTTAAAGTGAACGAGAAAGCCAGAGGCCTCCGAGTGTAGAATCACTGGCTTTGGAAAGGATCCAAGTCCATCTTTTTGTCTGCTAGACCTGAGTGCAGCGTCTCATTATGTTTGTTTTTAAGGCTTTTAGAACGGCAGTCGCCACATCTAAGGAGATTTACCAAATTAATGGTCTCTTAAGCCAGGGTAAATCTAACCTCTTAGACAACAACAACTTAAAACAACAGCCACAACGGCTTAGTATCCTTAAAAAAATGTGTTTTAATATATTAGTCCCATAAGGAAGGAACAATGCATAGCAGAGGGGCTCTCAAACTGGAGCACAGGCATTTCTGTCCTGTGCCTTTACTTCCCAGGGGTGAGACTTGGACATGGCACAGCCTCCCTAGATCTCAATATAGTTTTTAAAATTTTTAGTTATTCGAGAAAGAGAAAGAAAGAGAGAGAGAGAGAGATCTGATTCCATCTGCTGGTTTACTCCCTAAATAACTACAAAAGCCAGGGTTGAGCTAGGCTGAAGCCAGGAGCCCAGAAATCAATCTAAGTTTCCCACATGAGTGGCAGGGACCCAAAAACTTGGCCATCATTTGCTGCCTTTTAGGGAGCAAATTAGCAGGAAGCTAGAATTGGGAGCAGAGCTGGGCCTCAAATCTAGGTAATATGATATGGGGTATAGGTATCCCTAGCGGCATCTGGACCCCTAGGCCAAATGCCTGTTCCCCTTAATGTTTACTATCTGTTAAATGACTACATCGTTAAAAGCATTCAAGTTGGTATTCAACAGAGCCCTGGCCCCAAACTTACCAGGGAGCAAGGTGAGCCAGCCTGTACCTACTCCAGACAGCACAAGGCTGCATCTCTAGGGCCAAGGACCTGCCGGCTGACCACTGCAGAAGAGCAGGAAGTGGCCACGTGGAGGTGGCTGTGGGAGAAGAGAGCTGGAGACGGAAAGCAGCAGGGAGAAAAGCACAGGCTCCCTGCTCGCTGCAGAGGGCTGGATCTTGGGCAGCATCCATGCTGCACATTTGTGTGACACCTGCTCCTCTGCCGTTCTCTAAATGGCAAGATAAATGGCATATGCAGATGAGGAGCGTCTGTAAGGGCAAAACCAAAATGCTAACAGAGTTGTTGTTTGCCTCTGAGTTGCATGATTATGGAGACCCTGAATTCCTTCTTTCCTCTCTCCTTGTCTCATTTCCTAAATTTGGCATCCTCCCTGTGAGTTACTTGTTTTTCCTCCATCAGAAGGTAAGCCCCATGGGTGCGGGAATTTCTGTCTCTTTTGTTCACTGTTCTATTCTCAGTGGTCAGAACTATGTCTGGCATTGAGTAGGTGCTCAACAAATATTTATTGGGTGGATGATTAAAAAGTGAGAAAAAATTTTAATTGCAGGCACCACAGGTCATATCTTAGTAGCTTTCAATCTCTTTAGGTTATAGCTGATCATAGAAAAGACCGCTTAAATTAATTGTGACACCAGTTACATAAATAAGCACACATGTATATGACATATACTCATTTAGCAGACTTCACAAAATAAGATTTACCACTATCAAATGCGCTTTGTTATTTTTAATTCCCTTCTGTTTCATTTTCGAAATGCTGACACGCACTAAATTTATTTCAAGACTCACCAATAGGTTATGACCGCAGTTTGAAAATCACAGCCACTGGGGCCAGTGCTGTGGTGCAGCAGCACAGCGGGTTAACGCCCTGGCCTGAGGCTCCGTGGGGTTTCCTTCAAACCTGTGGCCCAGTGACTCTTTTAAGCTGGGAAGAGTCTATTAAAGGTAGTAGTACATGGTGGCAAGTGATCCAATGACGCCAACAGAGTGTGTGAAAGGGAAAGGAGAATCACATTTTTAGAAAGTCAGTGTTCCAGACGTCCTGTTTGTGACATTCAACTTATCAACCTAACACATCGGGCAGTCTTCCATTGTATAGCCCTAGACACAGAGAGGTTTAGCAACCTTTAAGGTGACTGCAAGCACTCTGAGGCAGAGACTTTCTTGTTCATGCTTTTATTTCATGGGAGACACAGTACCTGATAGTGGTAGGTGATCAATAAATATCTACTGAAGACGTAGCTGAAGGACGTGGCCAAGTTTTAAACTTGGATCTGCCCAACTCCCAAATCAAATGCTTGCCACTACTGAACTGATATAATTTATTAAAAGCAACTGTTGTTTGGCCAGTTGTTTTCAGCTCCTATTTACTAAGTAAGAAAAAAAAAAAGCGCTAGGAGCTTTGTCCCCAATGCCCACTTGATGCGCTAGCTACATAATTAGTTACTAAGTTCCCATCTCTTGGCTGAATCTATAATTAAGTCAGCTTTGTAAGACATAGTTAGACATACTCCCTGGCTCCCTAAAATGCGTAACATTCACCCAGAGGACCAGACTTAGAGAAAAACACAGGACTGGAAAACATCTTATCAAACTCCAATACCATTGCTCTCTCCGGTCACCATAACAATTATAGAAGAGGAAGGTTTTTGGTCTGATCTTTTTTCTTTTTTACATCAGGAAGCACACATTCTAAAAGGCATGCATGCTCTTACATAGATTTTCTTCACAGTGCCGCTTAGAAAGAACACACATTTTGACTGGACAACACACAGTGATATTGACGTAGCACAGTTTCTGTCCAAGACCTGGAGGAAGGTGAGATGGATGCTGTAGGCTGCTGTAGAGGGCACGTTCAGATATGCCTGGGACCTTGCCCTGACCTCTGCTCCTGCTCGCACGAAGAGGGGCCCGGTGACGTATGGGTGGGTGGTTCTGATAAGCAGCAGGCAACTCAAATAACCTCTCCTTGTCTTTCTCTTTCAGGATTGCCTCCTCCCCCCTCCCTAGGCCTTGTCAGATGTGTGCCTGTCTAGGTCTTCTTTTCTCCACTCTTTCCAAGTATTTATTAAAGATTTTCACAGGCTCAGCCTCAGCCTCAGCAAGGCACTCTGGGAGCTACAGAGGGACACAGCACAGGCTGTGGGTGATCTACCTGGAACCCCACGCGGGCGGTGCCATTGGTGACTTAACTAGTAGCACCTTTCTTCCTTGCCACCTGCTGAGAGCGCTGGAAGTCTTTCTTGTTACTGAGGCCTGAGGAGTGAGATGCTTCCTTCATTCCCCCTGCAGAGGGGTCACCAGGACCTCCACCCAAATGCCACCCACTTGCCAGCATGATGATCACAGAGATGTAAACTCTAGGAGCGGGGACAGCCGGGGAAAATGCAGGATCAGCTCAGCCTTGTGGGTAATTCTCCCTGCTTCCTGCACTGAGTTTGGCTGCCTGCATTTCCAGCCTGCACTAAATCTTTTCTCTTTTCATCCAAAATCTTTTTGATTAGGGGTGGGGCTGGCTCTCCCAAAAGTCAAATATTCCCTTCATACTCTGTCTCCTGCTCTGCGTTTTCCCTCTATAGTGTCCATTCTGGTCCAAATCTTTTCAGACTTTTCAATAACAGCTTTACTGAGATGTAACTTAAAGACTTGAAATCACCCTTTTGAAGCATCCAGATCAGTGGATTTTAGCAATATGCAGAGTTGTGCAACCATGACCACTCTCTAATTTCAGAATGTTTTCACCATCCCTAAAAGAAATCCCATTCTCATTATGAGTCACTCCCCAATCTCTCCTTTCCCCAGCCCCTAGTCTATTTTGTTTCTGTGGACTCAGTTATTCTGGACATTTCATATGAATGGAATTTTTGTGGCTGGTTAGCTTTCAATTAGCAGGAAGTTTTGAAGCTTCCCCCATGCTGTCACTTGTCACTATTGGATTCATCGTTGTGACTACATAACAGCCGCTATATGGATCTGCTGCAGGCTGTTTAAGCATCCATCAGTCACTGCGCGCTTGCGCTGCTTCTACTTGTGGGTTGTGGTGAACCGTGCTGCAGTGAACATCCGTGCACAGGGATTGGGGTGGTCGTGTTTCCAGTTCTCTCCAACACGTACCTAGGCCTGAGCTACCAGGCTGGCCCCCAGGTTAAGGAAATATTCCCAGCAGTCTTCATTGCCATTGCTCTGTTCCCCAGGGAACGGGTTTCTCTGAAATCATCCAACAAAAGAGAGTGACCAATAGTTGCACCCAGTTGATGAGCTAGTACCTGCTTCTCCAAGTCAGGTACAAGCCCAAACACCGTCCCTGCCCCCAAACAAATCTGCAGCTTTGAGTGACTGTGACAGACCTGACCCAGGGACCAGACGCTTCGGTAACTGCACATTAAAAGCAGCTTGGTGCACCCCGGGGAATGTAAGCAGAAATAGCCCCTTTTTTGGGGGGAGGGGCACTGGTTTTAATTTGTAAACAAATTTTTATTTCAAAGAGCTGGTCCCTTAAAATCTATCCTCTCAAAATCTATCAAGAATCTCGGAGGTGGGCAGTTAGCCTTGTGGTTAAGATGCCCGCAGCCCATGTCACAGTGCTTGGGTGGGTTCAATGCCCAGCTCCGGCTCCTGGTTCCAGCTTCCTGCTGGTGCAGGCTGTGGACGCAGTAGTGATGGCTCAAGCAGTTGGGCTCCTGCCACCCTCACAGGAGACCTGGATTGAAGCTCTCAGGCATTTGGGGAGTGAATCAGCAGATGGGAGATATGTGTAGTATGTGTCTGCCTCTCAAATAAAATTTCTTTAAATACATTTTTTAAAAATCTTTAACTATGTCCTTTGGAGGGCATGCATAGGGCCAAGTGGGGGGGTGGTATTTAGGGCACGGAATGAACAATATATAGCGTTGGATCCTCAGCTGTCACCCCCTGCACCCCCCCCCCCCGCGCAGCCGCGTATCTCTAACTGAAGGCTGCCCTCTGCTGGTCACCGGCAGCCTAGACCCGCAGCACCTGCAGCTGAGCTGACTGCTAAAATCCTCCGTTCTCCAGGAGCCTGTTAGAAATTGGGAGAATCACTTCTCGGCCTCTTGGCTAAGAGCAAGTGTAGAAATTGCTGCAATAGATCCAGCTATAACAACACCGAGACCTGACACCTTCCGCAGAGCGTTCCTCTTTTATTTTTTTATTTTTGGTGTTTGTTTTTCCCTTCTCTTCAACAGAACTGGCCCAGTTTCATTCACCTCTAAGCCGCTCTCCCGGGTGATATCTAAGCATTATTTGTGTTGATAGAGTGTCTGCCAAGGCCCTTCTGCTCCTGCTCACTCGGGAGTCGCTGAAACACTTGTCTATGTTGGAGACAGACTAAGGCCATTTGGGAGGAGGGAGTGAAGAACCAAAGTGACTCCATTTTAAAACAATAAAAAAAAAAAAAAAAAAAAAAAAAAAAAGCAGCCTCCCTTTCCCCTAGCAGACCCGAGTCCTTGTAAAAGCAGGCATTCAGGCATTCTGGAGATGTCAAAGCTTACCAGGGACAGCTAGCTCGGTAGACCAAGGACAGCACAGTAGAGATGGTTAAACAAAGTAACTCCCTGAGCCCAGAGCTCCCGGGCTGGAAGCCCCCGCTGTAACTCCCTGTACCCAGAGCTTCCATGCTGTATGTATTTCTTTTTTCCTGCTGATGTAGCCCTTTTTTCCTTTAAAAACTCTCCCAAACAAAGACCGGGGCCCCACTCCTTCCTCCGCTGGGCCGGTTGGTTGGATGGGGTCCCTGTCGCGGCTGGTACTCCCGAATAAACCTTGCTTTTGCAGTTCAGTGTGATCGACTCTCTGGGGGTCTCTGCGGGGATCTAGCGATCTGGGCACAACATATTTTCTGGTGCCCAGCAGAACAACTTGCGCGCTGTCCGCTAATACTTGTTAGAGGCGGTCTGCAGTCTGAATGTGAGGAAAGAAAGACCTGAGCCCCCGGGCCCCAGGGCGTCTCTGTTAGCCGGGCGATCCCGGCGCGGCAGTGGGCATCTGGGGAGCGCAGGCCGCCGCGCCCAGCAGCGGAGCAGCCGGAGGCCCGCAGACCGCGGCCGCGAGAGGGAACCGAGCGGGGCTCCAGGCAGCAACGCCCCAAGGGGCTCCGATTCCCTGAGCGCCATTCCCGCAGTGAACGGCAACCCTTCGCCGCAGGCGGGGACAGGGAATCGGTGGCCTCACCCAGAGGCCCGTGCGAGGGACTCTGCAAGGGCGGTCAGTCAGGGCGGTCAGGCCCCGGCCATTTGGAAAATACGGGGGCAGGGGTGGCGGGTAGGGGGCTGGTGAGCGGGCCAAACTGGAGCAGAGTGACGTAATCCGATTCCACTTGGGACGCCGCTCCTGAAATGCTGACGCGCGGCCAGCAGGGGGCGCTCAGGCAGTGTGAGAACCCCTGCGCGCTGGTTGCCCGGGGCCAAGTCGAAGGACAAACAAAACAATGAAACTTCGTGGTTTCTCTTGGGTTCTGAATCCGGGAAGCCGAGCGGCCTGCTCTCGTGGCCGGCACCTGGCCGGATACCGTCTTAGCTTTCCTGCGTCTGTCTCTCCACCGGACGCCTTGAGTCCTCTTCGGGTGAAGCCTTTCTTTGCGCGGACTCGGCCGGCGGCTCCGTGTGTGACCGTTGTCCTGGTTTTCTCCGCATCTGGGCTTCTGCCTGCTTCTTGCTTGCCGTTTCTCTATACAATCCTAGCCCCGCCCTCCAGTACATTTTAATGGAAATTCTATGGAGATGGATCCAGGTGCAGGCTGAGCTCTGCGAGGTTTTAACATCTGGCAAAAGCTAACATTTTGAATAAACTCTAAACATGTACACCAAAGGTGGCTACTTCTGCCACCTCCGTGCTTCACGCATATTCTCCCGGTCCCCGTCCTCAGGTGGGCTGCCGGAGCCACCCTACGGCTCTTCTCCCGTCCACTGGTTACTGCGGCCGCCCACCTTCCCCAAACCACTGACCTCCAATGGCTACCTCCTTCCTGACCATCCAGACAAGGTCTCCCAGGTCTTTCGGAGAAGCTGTCTACACCAGAACAGGTGTCAGTCTGACCCAGTGTCTTGTTCCTGTCGTCTGAGAATTCTTATTCCAGAACATAGCGGGACACTTAGGATGTTGGGGGAGGGTTGAGGGACTCCAGGTGAGAGAAGGGAGGAGACCCAGCCTCTCATTCTGCCTGAAACGTCTTGTTCTTCAGAGCCAGACGCTCTGGCTTGGTCTGGTCCCCTCTGCCAGAGTTATTATCCATCTGTCTCTAACCCAGCCCTTGGGAAAGATAGACTTTAAATTCCTTTTTTGGGCTTTTAGGTTCCTGAGGAGTCCAGTAGTGTGGCCGACTGTGTGTTTAAGTTGCCAGAACATTCCATAGGAGTCAAGCAGCTCCCCCAGCAAATGACATGCTTTGCCTGGAACCCACAGCGGGCTCATGGGCCATTCTGCTTAACTGGAATCTGTCTCAGGTCTAGGCCCAAATATTGCTGCTCTGTAGTGACGGCGCTGTAACTCCCTAACATCTGCATTTCATGGCTCCTGCCTTCTAATCTACCCTGTCCTGTTGGTGTTCCCATTATTTCTCAGATCCTAGTCCCGTACGTCCCTGTGAAGAAGAGACTAACAGTAGATACCATAGCACGTGATAGTCTTACGTGTCGACGCTTCAGCTTCCTCCTGGAGCCAAGTGAAGGAAAGACAGCAGTGTGTTGTGACCGCATGTGGCTCGGCCTTGCCCAAAACTTGGTAGCTGGGACCGGCACTGTGGTGCCAGCATCCCATATGGGTGCCGGATTCTGTCCCGGTTGCTCCTCTTCCTGTCCAGCTCTCTGCTGTGGCCCGGGAGGGCAGTGGAGGATGGGCCAAGTGCTTGGGCCCTGCACCCGCATGGGAGACCAGAAAGAAGCACTTGGCTCCTGGCTTCGGATTGGCGCAGCGCCAGCCATAGCAGCCATTTGGGAAGTGAACCATCGGAAGGAAGACCTTTCTCTCTGTCTCTCTCTCTCTCACTGTCTGTAACTCTACCTGTCAAATATTAAAAGGAAAAAAAAAAAACTTGGTAGCTGTTATATTTCCCAGCTCTGAACCTTACCGGGCCAAGCTGGGGACTAAGGTGGTGAAGAGCAGGCAGACAGGTAACGTAATGCGATTCAGCATTTAAAAGCACCTACCACATGCTTGCCCTTGCCAGGCCTTGGCTGAACAAGGGCTGAACAAGTCCCAGGCTCTGTGCTCCGGGAGTCAGTGCTTCTATTGGGCTGACCTATTGTGTATTGGAAGAGGCACAAAAATGAGGCTGCTGCAGAAAACCCCCGTGTTGCAAAGCACTAACCTCATCAGGCAGCTCCCTCTGCAGTGCAGTCTGTAAGCTCTGTGACTTCCAGAACCAGAAAAAAAAAAAAAGAAAAGAAAAATGAAAGAAAGAAGGTTCTATTACCATCCAAATTAAGCTCTGCATTACTTTGGAAAGTAACAAAGCATTCCTTCCTACAGACACGGCTCCCAAATTAGACATTTTATGCTTGTACAGCTGCTCACATGCTAGTGAACGGAAGATGGAAAAGTTTCTTTGTTAGGAAGGGAAGGAGCTAGGTGCTTAGAAGGGAGAGGGGAGTGCTGGCGGAGAGGGTTGCGAGCCAGAAACCGAGCGTATAAAATGGCTCTCAAATGATTAGGTCTGGGTAAGTGTAGGTTCAGGGGGCCCATTATGGTAAGTATGTAAAGTATACTTCCAAGTGGAAGCTTGGTGACTGGCTGCACTCCACCTGTAATTAGCAGGAGCCAGAGAAATAGCATACATGCCGACGGTGTGTCTTGAGGTCAATGTGAGGTCCAATTTTCAGGATTTGACCTTGGGTGAACATTAGAATGTGTCGCAAAGCATGGCTGCACTCTTAGGGCGCTTCCTGAGCAAACAGAATCTTCACGTTCTGAAAGGCTGCGGTAGAGACAGAGGCGTGACCTGGATGAGCTGGTTTCCCAGGTGCCCTTCTAGACTGAAACGGGTACGAATTTATCCAGCATCACAGGCCCTAGCAGCAGCTGGGGAGGAATGGCCAGGTGAGGGGCCCGTGGCCCTCCACTGCCCATCTCCCACCAACATGGCAGGGACTCCCATCAAGCCGTGCGTGTATCGTTTGTTTCCTGAGCTCGTGCCTCAATGTTCACCTTGCAAAGAGGGGAGTCGTCTTGGCACACGAGCCTTTGTAAAGCCCTCGTTCCTGCAAACTCTGTCTGTAGCACTTGGCATGACCACTAGGACTCTCATGTTTCCACATGAGCTGTCCCCAGCTTATCTCTGGGTCTCTTCTAGAAGTCTTTAATTATTTGGTGGTGATGTCACTTGAAACACAGCCTTTTGGGCAGCCATTTTCACAGCCTGGCTGGTGGGAAGGAACAGAAACGGGAGCTGGAACAGCACAGGATGAGGAGGTGGAGAAATCCAGGTGCAGCCCAATAATCTCTCCCCAGAGGCTGAGGGAACAAGGGTCCTACCTGCAGCACACAGGGCCCCAGGGCCAAGCGAGAGGAGAGGAGGGCTGAGCTGGACGCTGTCCTGCTCTGGGCCCTGCAGCCCCAGGGCGTGACCCTGAGGAGCGTGTTGTCCGGCTCTGCCCAGATGAGCTGTTTGGCCCTGGGCCACTCTGGGTCTTAATTTCATTGTCTACAAGAGGAAAATATTGGAGTAGTCACTTCTAAGTGTCCTATGAGAGGGCTTCAGAAAGCTCATGGAAAGTGGGTATCATGAAAAAAATCTGTCCATGGATTTCAAAATGTTTTTGCATCAAAATAAACATCTTTTCATTGCATTTTTTAAAAAATATTTTACTTATTTATTTATTTATTTGAAAGGCAGAGTTATAGAGAAGCAGAGGCAGAGAGAGACAGAGAGGTCTTCCATCCACTGGTTCACTCCCCAGATGGCCCCAACAGCCAGAGCTGGGCTGATCCAAAGCCAGGAGCCAGGAGCTTCTTCCTGGTCTCCCATGCAGATGCAGGGGCCCAAGGACTTAGGCCATCTTCTACTGCTTTCCCAAACCACAGCAGAGGGTTGGATTGGAAGTAGAGCAGCCAGGACTCAAACTGGCACCCATATGGGATGCAGGCACTGCAGGCAGCAGCTTTACCAGCTACAGCACAGTGCCGGCCCCTTTCATTGCATTTTTCACAAAGCTTATAAGTCTTATATTTTATCTTCCTGTATGGTCTTGTGTTTGAGATTTAAATATTAATGATACCTTTCACCAATATGACAGTTTATGTCTTATAAATGCTTTCACTTACTTATCTCATTCAATACCCACAACCACCCTAAGAGATGAGCTGAGCCCAAATTATTCACCCCATTTTGGAGATTAAGAAACTGCAGAGTAGGGAAGTTATGCAATATATTGTCCCACAGATTGCAAGTGGAAAGCTGGGTGCCAGCCCGGTCTTCCTATTTGAGCCTAATTCTTCACCTGCCTGGAGGAAGGTTGGGGTGGTCAAATGTGCCTTTGAAATCAGACAATTATGGATGCCATCTCCAAAAAAATGAACTTGAGGTTTTTAGATGCCTAGAGTTCAACATGGAACCAATGGTATAACCCTGTGACCTCGGCTACTCTTATGAACCCCTCAAGTGCATGTGCCTCACTTCTCTGACCAACTTCCAGGCTCCTTAGAGGTTCAGCCAACTGTTTCTCTTCCCTGCCAACCCCTCCAGCAGGTGTCACAGAGTCAAGCACATAGCAGTGGGATTCAGTGCCAGGAAGAGGGAACGCAAAGTCGGAACAGAAAACAAGGAAGTGAGACAGACGTCTGTTTCCATGCCTGACCCCTGGCCTATGCCTGGACTCCATGTTCTGCTTCCACGCTCTTCCCCACCCCTGAGCACCATGCAGTGTCTGGTGGCAGCATAGCAGCAGCAACAGCAACCACCTCCTCACTGGTTTTCCAGGCACAACAGGAGCTCACAGAGAGAGAAACAGGAGGCCATGGCCTTGTGGAGCCGTGCCCAAGGCAGCTTGATTTAAGGAGAAGGTAGACCTGCTGCCTTGGCTGGGGTGGAGAGGGACTGCTTTGGGTTTAAGTTGAAAGAGAGCAGTGGTGCTGGAGCGCAGAGCATCCAGAAGCATCTTGCAGAAGGATGTCAGTGACATCTGGGTGATAAGGAGAGTTACAGAGTTACAGAGTCACAGAGCGTGGTCTTACACTACCGTCTGGTGGTGGGAAGGAGATGGGCCTGGGAATGCATCAACAAGACTAAGCCCAGGGCCTGGATGGGTGCTCGGACCACATGCACACACTTGGCACCAAGCCTCAGGGCAGTCTTGCTGCGTCTCCCTGGACCTCCACCCTCATCAACAACTATGACCTCCATCCTCACATCAGGAACTGCGGGAGGGAATGCTGGGTGATATCTAGGTCCCATATGGGCCTGTCCTCTCTCCACTATCCTGTATCCCAAGACCTCACTTTCCCAGATTTTGTGAAGAAGGAAAAAGAGTTCAGAAGTTGGAAGCAGGGCCACTCCCAATAAAATGAGATCACCCACACCCTAGGGACTAACTCAGTTGAGCTCCACTGGCCAAAATCTCATTGAATCCCACCAGCTGGAAGAATCTGAATTCCGGCCAATAGAGGGCTCTCTCTGCTCCCTTGTGGATACCAATGATTCCTCTACGAGAAGAGTCCTAGGATGATAGAATACCAAACTCTCAGGGAGCCCCGAGATTCTGTATTGATCCAACACCTTCATGGAGAGAGAAGGGAACTGAAGATTATGACTGTGTCAAGTGTCCAAAGCCCTCCATCCCAGGAAGTTAGTGAAAGAGGCTGGACTAGAAACTGAAAAGGTTTGGCTGAATAGCACACTAGTTCTTCTCCTATCTTACCACTAGGGGAATCTGAGGAGCCAGGAAGAAAGGCCTGAATTTGCACCACTCCTTTCTGGAAACAACTGCACTTTAGGAGACCCCTGTGTTACAGCCAGCCCTGTGGACTCTGCCCCTGTCTCTCCACATCTACCCCAACTATTCTGAAAGGCTTCTCCCTACCAAGCCTGCCCTCTCCCACCAAAACCAGTGCCTGAGCCCATCCTAGTGGACTGCTGTTTCTTGTGTTTCCTCCTGGAAGAGGGGGTTATGCTAAGTCAGGTTCAAGTGGAGCACCTTGCACAAATATTTCATAAATGGTCCATGAGCAAGTAGTAAAAGTCTCACCTCTTCTACCAGCCTCCTTAACTCACCACTTCCGGAAGCATCCAGCAAATTTGCACTCAACCTATGAATCAAAAAAAGTCAAATGAACAGATGTTTATTGAGTTAATATTGGAAAAGTGAGGTACCAGGTAATGAGCTCTATACAAAGACAAGCCTGCGTCACTGGCTTCAAAGGACTCATCAGGCTAATTGAAGGAGATCAAGCAAAATGGCATTCAAAATAACTTTCACAATTCCATGACACAAATGACTATGTGCAAAATTATTGGACTAAGGATCAGCGCTGTGGCGTAGTGGGTAAAGCACTGCCTGCAGTGCTGGCATCCCATATGGGTACCAGTTCGAGTCCTGGATGCTCCACTTTCGATCCAGCTCCCTGATAATGTGCCTGGAAAAGCAGTGGAAGATGGCCCTACTGTGGGAGACACAGAAGCTCCAGGGGAGACTCCTGTGGGAGACTCCCATGTGGGAGACCCAGAAGAAGCTCCTGGCTTCAGATCAGCTCAGCTCTGGATGTTGCAACCATTTGGGGAGTGAACCAGTGGGTGGAAGATTTCTCTCTCTCTGTCTCTCTCCACTGCCACTGCCTCTGACTCTCTATAACTCTCTTTTAAATAAATAAATAAATCTTTTTAAAAGTTACTGGAATAGGGGCTGGCACCATGGTGCACTAGGTTAATCCTCCGCCTGCGGCGCCGACAACCCGTATGGGCACCGGGTTCTAGTCCCAATTGCTCCTCTTCCAGTCCAGCTCTCTGCTGTGGCCTGGGATAGCAGTGGAGGATGGCCCCAGTGCTTGGGCTCCTGGACCCGCATGGGAGACCTGGAAGAAACTCCTGGCTCCTGGCTTCGGATCAGCACAGCTCCGGCCGTTGTGGCCATTAGGAGAGTGAACCAACAGAGGGAGGACCTTTCTCTCTGTCTCTCCCCTCACTGTCTGTAAACTCTACCTGTCAAATTTTTTTTAAAAAGTTACTGGAATAAATCATGAGAACCACTGGTCAACAGAAGACTGTGCACTGAGCAGTCCAGGGAAGTTGGTAGAAGAGGAAGAACTGGATCAGGATTTTAAAGAATGGGAAGAATTATAGAGGTGGAAAGAAGGGAAGAGTTTCAGAAACCGACAGCTGTGAAAAAAGACATAAAAGCTGAGAAGTCCGTTGAGTAACAATCATCAGGAAAGTAGATGGTGCTTGTCATGTGTCAGCACTCAACATTAATTCTCTTGATTCCAACTCAAATCATTACTATTATAATCCTGTTTTTACGGTTGAGGAAACTGAGGCAAAGAGAGGTTTAAGGGATTTAGCTGAAGCACAGCTCGCGAGCAACTGAGTGGGAACTTGAGGCCACAGACTAGACACTCAGCCACTGCTTTGTACAGCTTCTCTCCTTTTGGCTAGAGGAGTTGATTTGTTGAAAACACGTATTGGATCTTGCACACACCACGTTACAAAACTGGCCCTTGATTTTTTAGGTCGGAGGGAGCCACTAAGAATTTCTAGGCAAGAGAGAGGGTCTGCCACGTGGTTAGACCTGGAGGAAGCTCCTGGCTCCTGGCCCATTGCAGCCATTTGGGGAGTGAACCAGCAGATGGGAGACTTCTCTCTCTCACTGCCTCTACCTCTGTAACTCTGCCTTTCAAATAAATAAGTAAGTCTTTAAAAAAGAAAGAAAGAAAGTGGGTCTGGATTAAACTGAGATACATACAGGAAGTAAATCCAAATGACATATTCACACAGGGGGAAAAAATAAAACAGAGACTGTTAGCACACATTTGTAGATCCCCTTGCTTTTCCTAGAGGGCGCTGCTTCCTGTGGCCTCTTGGGTCTTACACTACCAGAAGATCAAATCCGGTCTGCGGCATCAAGGAAATAACAGGAAGAGAAGTGGCCCTCAAGTCTCTCCAGGCACGGGCTCCAAAGGCAGAGGCAGAGCCAAGCTTGAAGCCCGCTGCATACATGGAGGGAGGAGACCTCGGGAGAGAGCAGGAAGGAGTGGAGGGGCAGATGACAGCCAGGAGCACGGGAGAGGCCCGTAAAAGCATTCAGGGCCTCAGGTGTGCAAGCCAGCGATACCTTAAGCATCATGAAATTAAAATCCGGAAGGAAAGACAAGCCAGCTGGTTCCTCGATCCGTCTGCAACTGCAGATAACGTCTTCGTGAGCTCCTTCCCTCTTTCTACATGCTAAGATGGAAAGTCCTTTTCATGTACACAATGCTTTTCTTTTCCTTTAAGACTCAATTGCACTAATGTATTCCATCCTGGACCATGGAGCTGAACTTGTTCTTCTCAAGGTCATCCACGATACGTGGCCGCACAGTATAATGAGTGTGGGAAAAACCAAGGAAGGGGGCCTCTGAAGGAGCCATAATTGAAACGAGAGCATTTTCCCCCAGGAGCTGTAAGCACAAAGGAGCCTGCTCAACCCAATGGAGTGACAACGTTAAGTAATTTGATGAATCCTGAGCAGAGAGTAGATGGCTGTCTTGGATGAGGTTTTGGGAACAGTCACAGGAGATGCGGCATCATCCTGTTCAGATGGTCTGCAGGGACTATCGGGTTTGTGTGAATATTGTTCGGCCCCTGAGTCACAAAGCATGGATTGTGTGGCTGATCTCAGCCTGAGCTCCCAGTGAAACTATGTACTGACTCTTGTAAATGGTGGCATTCAGTACAGGCATCGCCCCAACTGATGGCCACACCTTCATGACTGCACTGTGAGAAATGGACTCCAAGTCTGAGTTCTGAGCAGCTGTTTTGTGTCCACCCAGAGGAAAGCAACAGCTCTCTGATGAAGGGGTGGGGTGAGAAGGAGTTGCTAACGCCATTCAAACACCATTCTCTTGAACATGTATTTTTGCTTGGATAATGAATTGACTTATTTGTATTAAAATGAGGGCAAAACTACATTCTAAAGAAAAACCACATGTTGCCTTATAGACAGCCTCTATTCTGTCACATGCTTGGCACTGACAAACTGAGGCTGATGGTGGAGCCTGCCTCTCTTCCCAGCTGCTGCTACTTGGGGGGACTTAAGCCCTGACAGCAAGGCACTTCCGCCTGGGGCTGTGCATGAGTTGGGAAATAAGTTGCAGCCGCAGTTTCAAGTTCTAAGAATAAAACAGATGCTTCTAGGTTTCTGTGTTGACCCCTTGACATCCACATCTGCAATCTTACGCACCAAGAACAACCTTAGTGGGGGGCCGGTGCTGTGGCGTAGCAGGTAAAGCCACCACTTGCCATATGGGCACCGGTTCAAGACGCGGCTGCTCTACTTCCGATCCAGCTCTCTGCTGTGGCCTGGGAAAGCAGCAGCAGATGGCCCAAGTCTTTGGGCCCCTGCACCCATGTGGGAGACCCGGAAGAAAGCTCCTGGCTCCTGGCTTCGGATCAGCACAGTACCGGCCATTGCAGCTAACTGGGGAGTGAACGGCAGAT
Source organism: Lepus europaeus (assembly GCF_033115175.1). Lineage (NCBI taxonomy): Eukaryota > Metazoa > Chordata > Mammalia > Lagomorpha > Leporidae > Lepus > Lepus europaeus. The sequence goes on along the minus strand of NC_084828.1, from coordinate 76,987,095 downwards.
GGGAGACCTCTCTCTCTCTCTCTCTCTCTCTGCCTCTCCTCTCTGTGTAACTCTGACTTTCAAATAAATGAATAAATCTTTAAAAAAAAAAAAAAAGAACACGCCTTTGTTTTCACGTGGCCCAGGTTCTCTCTGTGGCAGCCCTCCTAGTGTGTGGGTGAACTGTTATCCTGGTCCCCTTGCTAGGTTTGACTTAACTGTCCTGCCAGGAACTCTGCCTCTCCCTCCAGAACTACAAATTCCATCCAACTCTCCTCCAGCCATGTCCCATCTCCCTGTCAGCCAGTGTTTTCAGTGATGCCAGGCCAGAGAATGGCTGTGCCACAGCACAAGGCACATTTGCTGTATTAGACCCTCACGTTGATTCCTGTTCACTTAGTTCACTGTCTCTCAACCAATGATACTACTCCTTAGGGATGTGTTGGACATTTGAAGGGGTACTTTTTGTTGTCACAATCATCGGGAGTGACACTGGCAACATTTACTGAGAAGGATTCAAATTATCCAATCATGCAAGGCACAGGCAACACAACCAAGAACACCATGTGTCCTGTGTAACCTTCTAAAGTCACACTGAGTGTTTGAATGAAAAACTTATTTATAGATATCTGGGTGTGGAACTCAATCCCATTTTACTTGGAAACATAAGTTACATTTTAATAGACACTGATTTTTCCATAAACGCCTTCTAGGCATTTTTAAAACAACAGTCTACTGTACATTTCAGCAACAGTAGTCAATTTCAGAGAAGTTCTTCACTGACAGTAACAGGGCATTTGTGCAACCAGCACACCTGTCTCCATTTAATCTTGTCTGTCACATTCACTCTGATTTCAAAGCAACTACTTTCTTGTGTTTTCTAACTCATTATCCCCAAGAGTTAACATATTCCAATACACATTATTTTCTTAGAACTGATTCTTCCTTACCAATGTTTTTTCTTTATTTTTATAATTAGGAAATGATATTGAGTTTTTTAGACATGTGACTAGGAGGTTATATTACTTCTTAATTTCTCTTCAGAAAAATAAAAGGACATAACAAAGCATTCATTGAAAGTAGGCCATTGGGGCTGGCCTTGTGGCACAGCAGCCTAAGCCATAGCTTGTGATACCAGTATTCCATATGAGAGCACTGGTTCCAGTCCCAGTGGCTCTGCTTCTGATCCAGCTTCCTGCTAATACAATTGGGAAGGCAGCGGGAAGATGGCCCAAGTGCTTGGGGCCCTGTCACACATGTGGGAGATCTGGATGGAGTTCCTGCCTCTTGGCTTCAGCATGGCCTAGCCCTGGCTGTTATGGCTATGAGGGGAGTAAACCAGAAGGTGGAAGATCTCTCTTCCTGCCTCTCTCCCTCTCTCTGTTGCTTTCCCTTTCAAATAAATAACTCTTTTTTAAAAAGTAGGCTGGTGGCTGGCATTGTGGCATAATGGGTAAAGCTGCTGCCTACAACTCTGGCATCCCATATGGGAACTGGTTCAAGTTCTAGCTGCTCCACCTCTGATCCAGCTCCTTGTTAATGGCCTGGGAAAAGCAGCATAATATAGCCCACATGGCTCCTGGCTCCTGATTTTGGCCTGACCCAGCCCAGGCTGTTGCAACCATCTTGGGAGTGAACCAGTGAATGGAAGATCTGTCTATGTCTCCTTCTTTTTCCGTAACTCTTTCAAATAAATAAATAAATCTTTAAAAAAAATAGGCTGTTGAGTCTGATAGGGTTGAGAGTCACTGGCCTAAGTGGATCCTTTGGTACTGTCTGTTGAGAGCAGAAAGGGACTGACAATGAGGTCGTATCCCTGGGAAACAGCCATGCTGCCTACCAAGAGGTCTCATGGGTAGTATCCTTTTGAGCAAGTAATCACTTTCCAAATTCTACATTTAACTCTCACTAGGCTCTCAGAAGTTTTCAGGATCCTAGGTCACTCAGATCAATCAAATCCATGAGCCCAGCCTCCTGGCCAACTTTGCAATTCTCAGTGGGAAACATGTCTTCCCGGGACTGAGGAGCCTGCATTCACTGACCAGGGCAGTCCACTTTAGGATCAGAATATCGGGGGGGTGGGGGGTGGGGGTGGCAACAGCATGTGAAGATGAATGGGCACCCGGGATGCCGGGGAGAGATCACAGGGGCCCTCCTGTCCCACAGCAAAGCCTGCTTTCCAGCAACCAAGCAACCATAGGGCACAAAAGGCAGGGTCTCCCTTTTGCACAGTGCTTGGGTGGGCACTGCCAAGTGATGACTTCTTGGGTTTTTATTTACTGTAGTTCAAGCTGACCACCTCCCCTCTATCCACCTTCCCCACCCCTACCTCCCTTCACAGCCTTCCTCCAGGCCATGCACAATGCAACTGATTAAATGTCTTCCAGTAAATGACATTCACATTCTGGACCTGCCTCCCTCTGATTACAATCCAAATCACCTGCCTTGATTGCGGTTTTATCAGGTCCACCCATTTCAGAGCTGGCTAATCACAGCCATGGTGTACGCATTTCACTAGTTCAGCTACATGGTGACCTTCTGTCCCACATCTCCAAATTCATGGTGGGCAGCGGTTTCCCCAGTGTTGCTTCCATAAACTGATATCAGCTATAGGGTTGAGACATTCTCAGACTCCCTTGTTGCACTGTACCAGCCTTTACAACCAGGACCCTCTCCCTGGCTCTTATCTCAGTTTGGTAAAGCAGGGGAAAAAAAAAAAAAACAGGAGAGAAGATGTATAGATAGACACATCTGTAAGAAGGGGTAAGAAACTACCTTGCAACCCATCTTTTCAGAAAACTCGACAGTGAAGACAATTCCTGAGAGAGTGAGCCGAGGGCAGCGAGAGTCTCAGGAGAAAAGACACATTACTGGTAACTCCTGTGGGGAATGGGAGAGGAGGGGCGATCATCAGCCCATGTGTCACCCTGGGAGAAAGGTGGGACTTAAGATTGATTCAAAAAGACGGCCTAGAGTGCCCTGCAAGATCAAAGAGTTGGTGGAATCAGCTCTACAAGTGAGGATTCACCTCCCTGCCTTAAAAATTCAACAGGAACTCTGAGGCTCACACAAGGTAGAAGTTTCCACTTCTGGGAAAATGCATGACCCATGCTCCACGTGGACTATGAAAACTAAACAGTGGCCCCAGTCTAGGGAAGAAGACCTGCAATTGAAGTAGGGTAAGACTGGTGATGAGCTGGCCATGTTTTTCCTTCAGGAAACTCAGGCTGAACTCTTGAGCAATCCCAGCCATGAAGGTGGGCTTCACTCACAGACACGGTGAGCCCCAGAGCTGACCTCTAGTTTTGGCTCCAGGAGCAGGGACGGGTCTCCCAGTGCCCAGAGAGAAAGGCGGAGAAATGCCTTGCTTTCTCCGTTCTCCCACACTATCCCCTGGGACATCCCATGGTGACATAGCAGGATCAGCAACTTTGGTGACACTAGGGCCTGTGGGAGAGAGGGGAACCTACCCCTCAAATCAGTGCGGCTCCAGGATGTGGGATGAACGCCCAGTGCTTTTTTTCCCTCTCTCTGACCCCTGCCACTTGACCCTTATAAGAGGTGTGTGTGCCACAGAGTGAATAAACATGACCCTAACCTTCTGGTTGGAGAGTCTAAAAGGGGGCTCCAGGCAACCAGAATAGTGAGGAACTTGACACTAGGGACTTCAAAAAATTAATAGAAAAAAAATGCGCATTTTCCAGGAAGTTTTGAGAGTCTCACATCCAAGGGGTGCAGTTAGGGGAAAAGTTGCTCCAGGGTTCATTTCCAAGTGGCATACACATGGATCTGACCCTAACCAGCAAACCATCGACTTTGAGAACTGAACTACAGGGTAGACCACTGCAAAGGTGCCAAGCTAGCCACTGAGTGGTACCCACTGAAGCCAGATTTGAGAAGCCCTGAATACTCTCTGAAATCGGAAATCACAAGCCCTCTTGAAATATAAAAAGCCAGAAAGTCTGGCAAAGAAATTGCAGACAGGAAGAAGAAACAAATGGAAATGTTAGAGCTAAGATACCCCAAAGCATAAAACTAAGTAAGAATGTACTGAATGGACTCACAGTAGAACAGAGATGACAGAGGAGTGGAAAGGAACCTGAAGACAGATCGATAGAATTCACCCACAGTGAAGAACAGAGAAAAGAAAGGCTTTAAAAAATGAATTGAGCTTCAGGGACCCTTAGGCTGGTAGAGAGAGGTCTAGCACTGATGTCACCAGAGTTCCACGAGTAGGCAATAAAGCCTGGCACAGAAAGCATGTTTGAAGAAAAATGGCTAAAAATTTCCCTAATTTGGCGAAAGACATAAATATACAAACTCAAGGAACTCAGCAAACTTCAATAGGATAAACTCAAAGAGATCCTACTCAGACATATTATAAGCAAGCTTATAAACCAGTGACAAAGAAAAGCAATTGAAGGTGACCAGAGGAAAATGACATGTTATTTATAGGCAAGCAATAATTCAAGTGAATATGGAATTCTCATCAGGGACTATGAAAGACAGGACACAGACAGCAACATTTTTGAAGTGCAGGAAAGAGAAACATTTGTTAAACCACAATTCTATGTTCAGTGAAAATATTCTTCAGGAAGAAAGGTAAAATAAAGTCATGTTCAAAAGAGCCAGCAAACCTGCTCAAAAATAATTGTTAAAGGAAGTCATTTAGACAGAAGGAGAATGATACTGGAACATCAGGAATGAAAAGAGAGCAACAAAAAATGGCAAATATACAAGAAAATTGAGTAGACCATTCTTTTCATGAGTTTTGTAAGATATATTTGATGGTTGAAAACAAAACATGAAAAAAATCTATAACTGAAAAGTGAAAACATTACATATCAAAAATGTGTGGATGCAATGAGGCCATTTCTTGGAGATTTACAGCATTAAGTGCTCACATCAGCTAGGAAGAAAGTTCTCAAATCAGTCATCTAAAGTTCCCACCTTGAGAAACTAAAAAAGTACAACTGAAGTAAACCCAAAACTAGCACAAGGGAGGAAAAATCAATGAACCTGAAAACAGAACACAAACAGAAAAACATACTGGGGTAGTACATACACGTGGTGCAGTGAATACACTGCCGCTCGGGAAGCTCACATCCCACGTCAGAGCGCCAGTCTGAGTCCTGGAGACTATTTCTGACCCAGTTTCCTGCTACTGCACCCTGGGAGGCAGTGTGTGATGGCCCAAGTGCTTGGCCCCTGGCCCCCTCGTGAGAGACCTGTATAGAGTCTCAGGCTCCTGACTTTTGCCTGGCCTACTCTTGGTTGCTGTCAGCATTTGGGGAGTAAATCAGCAGGTAGAGGACACCTCTCTCTCTCTCTCTCTCTCCCTCTCTCTCTCTCTCTCTGATGAAAATAAATAAATGTTTTGAAAAACAAAAAAATATATTAGTGAAACCAGAAGCTCAATGAAACTGATATATCTTTTTTTTTTTTTTTTTTTGACAGGCAGAGTGGATAGTGAGAGAGACAGACAGAGAGAAAGGTCTTCCTTTGCCATTGGTTCACCCTCCAATGGCCGCTGCGGCCGGCGCATCTCACTGATCCGAAGCCAGGAGCCAGGTGCTTTTCCTGGTCTCCCATGGAGTGCAGGGCCTATGCACTTGGGCCATCCTCCACTGCACTCCCGGGCCATAGCGGAGAGCTGGCCTGGAAGAGGGGCAACCGGGATAGAATCCAGCGCCCCAACCAGGACTAGAACCCAGTGTGCTGGCACCGCAAGGCGGAGGATTAGCCTGTTAAGCCACGGCGCCGGCCAGAAACTGATATATCTTTAGCCAGACATATGCGTGAACACACACACACGCACACATAACCAGCATCAGAAAAAATGAAATAGGAGATATGACTACAGACCTTGCAGACGTGAGACTAATGAAGACGTACTACAAACAACTCTACACACAAAATTAAACAACTTAATAGTTTATGAAAATTCACAAACTATGAAAATCACCAAAAATGGACTAGATAACCTTCATAGATAGTACTAGTACTAGTAAAGAGATTAAATTCATAGTTTAAAATCTTCCAAAAAGGAAGACTCTAAGCCCAGATGGTTTTACTACTGAATTTGCCAAATGTTGAAAAAAGAAATAACACCATTTCTATACAATTTCTTCCAGAAAACATAAGAAGATGGAATGCTTTCCAATTCATTTTATGCAGCCAGCATTTTCTTGATGCCAAAACCAGACAGATAGATCTAACAAAGAAAACTTGAGACCAGTTTACCTCATAAACAGAAACACAAAAATCCTAAGGAGATGCTAGCAAATTGAATCTAGTAATATATAAAAAGAATAATACAGCACAATCAAAACAATTTATTTTAGTAATGCAATATTGGTTCAATATTTTAAAATCATTGAATCTAGTATATCCTATTAATATAAAAAGATAATATGAAGAAAATGGAAAGTCAAAGAAACCACAGATTCAGAGAAAATATTTGCAAGACAAAACATATATAAAATCTGACAAAGGACTTGTATTCAAATATATAATACAAAGAATTCACAAGACTTGACAAGGACAAATTGGAAGGAAGATTTGTGTGGGCATTTTATCAAAGATGATAAATTGACAGCCTACAAGCACATAAAAAGAAGCCCTAAATCCTTAGACATTTGGTAACTGCAAATTACAACTACAACTTGTTGACAAGGGCAGCTGAAATTAAAAAGACTGACAAAACTAAGCCTTGGTGAAAGTGGAGCAACTAGAATCCCCACACATTATAAGCAGGGATGCAAAATGGGTGGTCACTGTGAAAATCAATTTGGCAGGTGTTTTTTTTTTTTAAATAATCATCTCTTAATTCTGTTTTTTTGCCATGAGTTTTTTTAATATTTATTTTTATTTGAAAGGCAAAATTACAGAGACAGAGAGAGAGAGAGAGAGAGAGAAAGAACTAGAGAGATTCTTCCATCCACTGGTTCATTCTCAAATGGCCACAATGGGCTGGGGTGGGGCTGGCTGAAACCTGGAGCCTGAGACTCCATCTGGGTCTCCAACTTAGGTAGCAGGGGCTCAAGTACTTAGGCCAACTTCCACTGCCTTCCCAAGCATATTACCAGGGAGCTAATATGGAAAGTGAAACTGCCAACTCGAACCAATGCAGGATGCCAGTGCTGCAGACAGTGGCTTAATCCATTGCACCACAGTGCTGGCCCCAGTTTGACAGATTTTAAAAAGTGAAACATGAAGCTGGCACTGTGTGCAGCGGGTTAACGCCCGGGCCTGAAGTGCAAGCATCCCATATGGGCTCCAGTTCGAGACCTGGCTGTTCCATTTCTGATCCAGCTCTCTGCTGTGGCCTGGGAAAGCAGTAGAAGATGGCCCAAGTCGTTGGGTCCCTGCATCTGCATGGGAGACCAGGAAGAAGCTTCTGGCTCCTGGCTTTGGATCAGCCCAGCTCTGGCCGTTGGGGTCATCTGGGGAGTGAACCAGTGGATGGAAGACCTTTCTCTCTCTGTCTCTGCCTCTCTGTAACTGCCTTTCAAATAAATAAATAAACCTTAAAAAAAAAAAAAAACAGACTGCAATACTGTAAGGAGGCATGTTGTCATCACCAGAGTAACCACTACAAGAATTTCCTGTGACTATAATAAAAATAAAAATGGGATATGGAATGAAAGCAGGATATGGAATAACAATATTTTCATCATCCAAAAGGAAGCAAGAAATAAGAAACGAACAAAGTACAACAGGACAAATAACAAGATATTATACTTAAATTGTGTCGTTGAATATCATCCAATTAAAAGACAAAGCATGTCAAACTGAGTTTAAAAAAAAGCAAAACCCTATTTTAGGTAATTTACTAGGCACACATTAGAGAGAGGTGGAAACTAAGAGGGTGATTTTCCATACAAATACTAATGAAAATAAATCCAGTGTGGCTCTATTAATCAAAGTAGACATTGAGGTAAAAAGGATTGCTAGAAATTAAAAAAGGAACATCCCATAGTGATAGAAAGACATTTAAAATATTATCTATTTCTGTCTTCCTTTATTATGTTACATACTATAATTATCTAGTAATAAAATAACAGCTTTCAGGAAAGACGATGCTTCCAAAATGCCTTGTCATTTAAATACAACATGAAGAAAGCAATTTTTAAAAAATTATTGCCCATCCATGCAAGACATTAGACTTTTAAGAGTGACACCTTTGAAAATGTTAAGACTATTATATTTGCTTATCACCAAAGCTCTTATTTGTGCCAATAGAATTAACATGTGTAAAAATACTCACTGTATCTGTCCTGTTTAATATTCTGTTTCTGTTTCTTCATTCTTCTGAACTCGGGGATAATGAATTCACTAGGAAAACAGGAGTTAGCAGGGACTGCTAAACAGACCAGTTTCCATATAGATTCATGAATGGTTCACTGCTGCCTTATGTCCTCACAAAAGTCAGACATTACTGCTTTTTCTTTTTTTAAATAACTTCACTGTAGCTTCACGTTTAGGTTTTTTTTGTTTTGTTTTTTTTTTCTGGATACATACCCAGTTGCTAATACACCCTTAAACAGAAAACCACGGATGTAAAGGTATAGCGCTTCACACAGAGTTCAGATTCTGCAAGTATTTCTCACCGAACTCCGAATATCATCTTTCAGAGGCCACTATGACCCAGCGAGGTGCTTTTGCCCATAAAAACCCTTCTGATTTTCCTAGTGAGCCGGCGCCGGAAGTAGAGACGCTCTCTAAACCCGGACCCTGGAGCTCGTCCGTGAGAACACGGGGGAGGACAAACGGGACCCGTTCGCTGTAACAGACAGCTGCCTGTGACTTGGAACCCAGCGCGGTTAGGGTCAGGCCTCTCCCACCCTCGCTGTCTCCCGGGCTGGCCAAGCTCAGACGCACTGTTACTGTGCGGCACACGGAAGCTGGGGGGGAGGGAGTGGGGCCCTCAGAAGCAGCCTGTGTGGAGTAGACAAGCAGACAGGAGCAGGAGAGAGCTGGGGAGGCCCATGAACCCCCCAAGCCTCTCTCTCGCCTCTCCTTCTCGCCCTCTCCTGGGAGTCCCACAACCCAACTGGAAACTGGAAAGCAAGTTGGGCCACAGGAGGAAAGGAGTGGTGGTGGCGGGGGTTGGGACGGGACCTAGAGGGGGTAGGGAAGGCACCCAGTCCGACACTGCTGTACTTGTGTAGAAATGAGCTTCCCAGTTCTGCCGTGAACTGTGTGCTGTGTAACCTTGTGGAAATCGCTTAACTGCTCGGAGCCACAGAGCCCTCGTCGGTTAAAATGAGGGGAATGTGAGATACTGTCAACCTCATAGAATTTTTGCGAGTTATTATGAGAATGAGGTTAGTATGTGGAACGTTAAGCCCAGTCCCTGGCACACAGGAAATGCTATGTTAACGTTAAGTTACCTTCCCTCCTCCATAAACTTGTTCTCGGCTTGCCTCTTTAAAAGTAAGCCAAGAGTCTGTTTTCTTTTTCAATGTCAGCGCGCTAAGGAAAATCCTTTGATTCCTTCAGGCCCTGGAAGAGTGTCAAGGTCATTCCTAGGTCAGTCACATTACAGTAATAATGGGCTTGAGTCAGGATATTATTATACAAGAAAATATTTAATTTTTGTTTTTTCAGAAATTCTTCACATACTGCAGAGACTAATTTGGCCCTCAGCAAGTCATTGGGCATACATCACAGCCTACTTACCTGCAGCAGCAGCCTGTCTCCTAGGACCGCTAGACGCTGCCATCAGCTGAGCCCTCTCTGGTGGCCACAGGTAATGAGGGGCTTTGTATGCCGAAGGCTGTCATGGGATTTGCCGTTTGGGGAAACTTAGAAGATTTTCTCTGGGCCAATTGCTCATTCCAAGGATTAGAGTATTTTGGTCATGAAATCACACCATTTTCAAAGTCGTTTCCGAGTTCTGATGAAAAGTCTTTGTACCCCTGTGACCATCTAATGTTTTAATCCATCATGCCTCAGGCTGGAGTATTTTATGCTATTCCGTTAGCACAAAGTAATTCCAAAATATTGATAGCTGCTGTGCTGGTGAGGGTGCCAGAGGAGCCTGGACCATGCCCAGGCTGCCGCGTTTCCCTGGTGGGTGCTCTGACAACGAGGCAGAATATTGAGGGGATGGGGCACGGTGTTGGGAAAGGCTCACAAAATGACAGCAACGCTCACATGTGCGTCCACTTTGCACTTGACTAAGGAGCTTCACAGCCATTACGTCCATAGTGTGTGTAGAGATAATTACCTCTTTGCTCTTTAAAATGAGTAATCCAACTCTAGAAACATGAGGTCGCTTACCGAGGCCTTCCAACAGTTTGCATTGGTACAAGGATTACAATAGAGGGCTTCCAGCTCTTCTCAGGTGCTGCCCAAGGGATGAAACTGGACACTCACTGACTCGACACCCTGACAGGAAGTCACCGGCTGACTCCTGCTGTCAAACTATAAAACAGAGACGACCAGAGCTTTAACATCATAACAGAAAGGAGAGTTTGGAGTTGGCTTCTTTGCCTGACAAGGAAACACTCCTCTGTTTAAAAAAGAGAAACGACTGGCTAATTTGCTGAGGGGGCAGGTCAGAGTTGTGTAACGGCTGTAGAGAGGTGGAGGGCATCAAAGGTGGCTACGTAAGCCTTGAGAACGAAAGCTCTGAAGAGGACGGGGCCGACCCTAAGTCTCACACGATTGATAACATGAGCGCCAGGGCTCTTTGGTCAGGGGCTCTTCAGTTAGGCCAGCAAGGGTCTGGGGATCACCAACACCTGATGTTCCTTTTCGGCTCCAGCAGGTGACCATAGATAGGCCTGGCGTTCACTTTCACCCCTTAAACTCACCAACTTCTGACCTCAGAATCAGATGGAATGGCTAAAACACAGCTTGCCGAGCCCAACCCCAGGGTTTCAAACTCAGCAGATCTGGTGGAATGCCTGGGGATCTGCATCCCTAACCAGTTTCCAAAATGATGCTTTGCAGCTGGTCTATGATTCTTGCTTTGACAGCTACTATCCAAGACATGGGATGCTCTAAATAGAGAATTGAACATGTATACCTCTTTGATACTAAGCTTTTCTTTGGGATCTGACTACCAGATTATTCTCTCATCCCCAGGAAAGACAGAAGCCCCTCTGGATAACAGCCTCCATATTTTCCTTACGGGAAAATGGAAGTTGAGCCTTCTCTTCTGACAGTAGTTCCCAGAGCAGGGAACCACTTTTATGGGAATCCTGTGAATCCAATTTCAACAAAACTGCATACCCCTTATGTGTCCACTTCTATTTCTTGGGAGAAATCAGTACTCAATTCCTTGACTTTCCCTTTTAAAAATCATATCACATGAATTGAACCAATCTCTTTCATGTAGAGCTTGCTTTAATTACCACTCCATCCCGGTCTCCCCTATGGGGGGCAGAAACCCAAGTACTTGGACCATAATTCATTTTTTTAAAACTTTTATTTAATAAATATAAATTTCCAAAGTACAGCTTTTGGATTACAGTGGCTTCCCCCCCCCCCATAACCTCCCTCGTACCCACAACCCTCCCATCTCTCACTACCTCTCCCATCCCCTTCACATCAAGATTCATTTTCAATTATCTTTATATACAGAAGATCAACTTAATATATACTAAGTAAAGATTTCAACAGTTTGCACCTACACAGAAATGCAAAGTGTAAAGTACTGTTTGAGTACTAGTTATACCATTATTTCACATAGTACAACACATTAAGGACAGAGATCCTACATGGGGAGTAAGTGCACAGTGACTCTAGTTGTTGGTTTAACAATTGACACTCTTGTTTATGGCGTCAGTAATCACCTGAGGCTCTTGTATTGAGTTGCCAAGGCTATGGAAGCCTTTTGAGTTCACCAACTTCAATCTTATTTAGACAAGGTCATAGTCAAAGTGGAAGTTCTCTCCTCCCTTCAGAGAAAGGTACCTCCTTCTTTGATGGCCTGTTTTTTCTGCTGGGATCTCATTCACAGAGATCTTTCATTTAGGTGCTTGTTTTTTTTTTTTGTTTGTTTGTTTTTTTTTTTTTTGCCACAGTGTCTTGGCTTTCCATGCCTACAATACTCTCATGGGCTCTTCAGCCAGATCCGAATGCCTTAAGGGCTGATTCTGAGGCCAGAGTACTGTTTAGGACATCTGCCATTCTATGAGCCTGCTGTGTATCCTGTTTCCCATGTTGGATTGTTTGCTCCTTTTTAATTCTATCAGTTAGTATTAGCAGACACTATTATTGTTTATGTGATCCCTTTGCCATCTCACTAGTCAAAGTGATCAGTTTCAGTTCATAATTGATCATAATGATAGGATTAAGAGTCAAAGGGACCATAATTCTTTTCCTCCCAGGTGCATTAGCAGGAAGCTGGATCAGAAGTGTGTAGCAGTGGGATTCAAGCCAGCATTACAACATGGGATATGGACAGATAAGCAATGGCTTAACGCACTGTGCCATAGTGCTTCCCTGGAACCTAGAAATGCTTCATAGGTTTCAAAGAATCTTTTTTTTTTTTTTTTTTAGTTAATTTTTTCAGAGTCAATTAGTAGATACAATTTTTTTTTTTTTTTGGACAGGCAGAGTTTGACAGTGAGAGAGAGAGAGAGACAGAGAGGTCTTCCTTTTTCTGTTGGTTCACCCCCAAATGGCCACTACAGCTGGCGCACAACGCCTATCCGAAGCCGGGAGCCAGGTGCTTCTTCCTGGTCTCCCATGCGGGTGCAGGGCCCAAGCACTTGGGCCATCCTCCACTGTCCTCCTGGGCCACAGCAGAAAGCTGGACTGGAAGAGGAGCAACCGGGACAGAACCTGGCACCCCAACTGGGACTAGAACCTGGGGTGCTGATGCTGCAGGTGGAGGATTAGCCTAGTGAGCCATGGTGCCGGCCCAAAGAATCTTATAAACATTGCGTGCACACACTTGGTAAAAGAACATGATGATAGGGCCATAGCTGATTCTAAAATCAATCTTAGGGCTGACCACTATTGTCCAGCCTGCACTGGAACACAAACCTGAACCTCATGGATGTTGCTCTGCCCCACTTAGAGTGATGAGAAAACTGGAGTAACTCTGTGAAATGTATCCCATGAACCAATTCTATGAACAGTTTCTAATACTAAGGGCAGGATTCCTAAACCGTTCTTGGATGAGAAAAAACGGCATTGGAAAGATCCACAAGGTAAGTGAGAGTTCTAATGAGAAAACAGTAATCAAATGAGTAACTTACCTAGAAAAAAGCAGATTAGCAATCATAAATATTAGCTTTGTTTTACATTTAAATATGGATTAACCAACTTGCTAAGGAAATAGGGCCTTTTTTTAAACTTAATTTTCTGGGTAATGGGAGATGGAAATACCTTCCTCTAGAAAAATCTTTCTAAAACGGATTATTCTACTTTCAACCTTAAATTATTACCAAGTACTCATTGCTTGTTTCCTAAGGGTAGCAAACAACAATTTAGAAAATGCCAAAGTGAACTCAAAGAGGTGGTCACGGAATAGTCTTAGCAAACAGGTGACAAGAGATAAATTAATTATTATAGAATGCTGCTGGAGGTGGTGGTGAATCTCTTTGCTCTGTGTTAATTGTTTTGTCAATAGACTGTGGCTGCTTTAAAAGGGAGGGAGAGAGAAAAAACAGTCTGGGGAAGACCAACCTGCTGGCTTAACAGAGCCTTCTCAGAGTCCCGAGTCAGCAGCCCTGGTGAGGAGCGTCACAGAGGGTGATATTGATTCCCAGTGCAAGAACATGTGGGAGAGCCCACCTAGCAAAAGACCTGTAATTGGCTTCATTAGATCTCATCAAGTAAACTTCTACTCCTGACTCTTCCTAGAAGATTTTTTTGAGGCGCCATAGGGAGGATTTGTGAATCTTTGAATAGATAACATAGCCTGGGGGTCCCTAGTAGACTGAGAGCCAGGCTACTTTGATGTACACCCTGGTTTCACCGCTGGCTTTGTGGTCTTGGAAAAGTCACCGACCTCGGTTCCTGCAAAGTGACTGCCGACTGCTGCCACGACCACAGAGGTGGATGTCTCCTGTGGCCTGTGGCCACGGCTGCGGCTGGTGGCTGTTTATTGTGTATTTCTCACCGCCACTGTGAGTGAAGGAAGTCGAACCCACGAAAGGCTCAGAATTGCTCTGTGACCTGTTGGAATCTGAACGTTTGGACTTGGAACTGAGTCCTGGACACACACAAGGAGTGCACAGTTGGAATATTAGGAAAAGTGCTTTGGGGCAAAAGGCTTCCTTCACATGAAGTTTGCAGAAAAAGGAGAAAACAGTAGAGAAGTCACATAAATGAAAGTAAACAAGAGAGGCAAAGAAAGACAATTCATAGACACAGAAAGAGTAACCTATTAACTTTAAGAAAAAGAGAATTAGATTGGGAATAATACTTAAAGTTTCAATTATTCATGTTTCAGTGTACAATAGGCACAATCTAAATGAATCTTTGTCACAAGAAGATTGGGGAGGGCATTTGGCACAGCAGTTAAATAGCTGCTTGGGACATGCGCATCTCATATTGGGGTGCCTGGGTTCAAGTCCTGGTTCTGCTTCTGATTTCAGTTTCCTGCTAATGCACACCCTGGGAGGCAGCAAGCGGTAATGGCTCCTGTACTTGCACCACTGCCACGCACCTGGAAGACATGGATGGAGTTCCCGGATCCCCAGCATTTGGAGAGAGAACTAGTAGATGGAATCTCTCATTCGCTCTCTCCCTCTCTCAACCAAGTAAAATCAACTTTAAAATGTTAAAAGCAGACATTGAATGGAGATTGGCATGCAGGAAGGCAGAGAAGGGAAGAGGCACGGTGGAGCCGCCGAGAGTAGCAAGACCGTCCCAGTGAAACGCTTGAGCCAGCCTGCTGGGAGTGCAGACAATGAGATGACCCCTCAGAGCTGTCCTGAGCTGGGGCAAGAGCACCCACCTGGCCCTCCACTCCTCCTATTACTGGGTGGTCTATGGCCTTGGAGGGTAAGGCCTCCGACAATTGATGACCAGCTTCTGAAGCACCCCTACAGTTGGAATGAGTCCTTCATTCCTAGCAGGGAATGGGTGGTATGGGATAGCATCTACCACATGGGTAAAGGTGATCTCCTAGATGTTACCAAGCCTTGGGGAGTGGTGTGTGCTTTTCCATATGAACTGACTTGATAACAACGGCTAGGCCATGGTACCGCCCCACCATGTGCCAAACTGCAGAGGTGTGGACTTCATGAGCAGAGCACACAGTGCATGGAGAGAATCAGGTGAGAGCTGTTATTTGTGGAGCATGCCAAGAATGCCAGGCTAGATGGAGACGCCGGGGATGCTCTCCTGAATCAGATGATAAAAACGTCACTGGGGAAAGATGTAATATTGATGGGTTACTGCAACTACTTAGACATCTGCTGTAAATCTCGACAACAATCTGAGGATTTAATGCATTCTTGACTTGCCTTCCTGATAATTTCATCTTTCAAAAGATACAAGAGGGAGTGATGGGAACAGCTCCTCTACACTCAGTGCTAGCCAGCAAGGAAAGATTTGTTGGTGACATTTTTGATATAGAAATCTTCACTTCAACAAACATGTAACATAAAACGCAGTCCTGGCCTTCTTGAAAAGGGATCATGTCATCCCGATTCTATAATAGGAAAAAAATAGAGAAAAGAACCTCTGGTCAGAGTAGACATGTAACTGAGGCTTTGGGAAAGCAAACTTCAAAAAGTTCACAGAAATACAAATACAACCTCAGTGCCAGAGGCAATAAAAAAAACCATTTTTTTAATTGCAAAACTCTGAAAACTTACAGTTGCTACTATGAGGGTACTTCAAAAACTTACTGGAAAATAGAATTAAATGATAGGTTTATTTTGCTACATTTATTAAATGCATGCTTACAAGGGATCTTCAAAAAGTTCATGGAAATTGCATATTATAAAAAATTATGCATGGATTTCAAATGTGTTTTGCACCACCACCACCCCCCCCCGCCAAAAAAATCTTGTAATTCCATTTGTAGCACCTTTGTATAATACTACCTGCAGAAGCAAATACAATCCAATACAAGTCTATAGGTTGAAATGACACATGGAAAAATAAGAGAAAGGGCATAAGCTGAGGTGAGTAGAACAGTGATGCAAACCTGTGAGAGGCGACAGAGGCAGAACTGGAGAAAGAACTGAGTGCTGAATGAGGAAGACCGCAGGAAGGGCTCTGAAAGCACTCAGAGTTTGGAGCAAGAAGACAAGGAAGGGATAAGCTGACTGCTTCGAGAAGATCCTGGTAAATGACAGAGAAAGGCAGGGCACTCAACTGCTTCTTTCCTCTCCAGCAAGGAACTTGATCTTCAGACCGAGAAGGGCAGAACAGACATCACAGAGAGTAAATTCAAGTACAACTGAAATGAGGAGAGACTCAGAGAAAACCTGGTAGACAGGCTTTGGAGACTGAATAAAAGATTATAGGTCTCCGCACCACTGCCTTTCATCTCCGGGAGATTGAAAATGGGGCAGGTGCCAGAAATCTATGGCAGGCAAGAATACAGGTTTTTTTTAAAGGAGAGAAAACAAACTACGGGATCTATGCAATGATCTTAGCATTACGTTCTACAGTATTCTAGAATACATATTGCCTAAACCTTTGTAAGCTAATCATTAAGGTGGGCTAAACCACTTTCATATTTTTTTATAGAGTTGAAATGTAGAATATAAGAATATCAGGCACAATGAATCTTCTTTTTTGAAAAATTTATTTAAAATTTTATTTATTTATTTGAGAGGTAGAGTTACAAACAGAGAGGGAGAGACAGAATGGTCTTCTATCCTCTGGTTTACTCCTGAAATGGCCACAACCACTGGATCTGAGCCAATCCAAAGCCAGGAGCTTCTTCAGAGTCTCTCACACGGGTCCAAGAACCCAAGCACTTGGCCCATCTTACATCTTTCCCAGGCCATAAGCAGAGAGCTGGATCGGAAGAGGAGCAGCCGGGCCACAAACTAGCTCCCATATGGAATGCTGGTGCCGCAGGTGGAGGCTTAGGCTACTATGCCATAATGCCAGTCCCTGGATCTTTTTCACCGCAACATTTTGCAAAACTGCTCATAATGTTCATTGGAACAAGGCGAGGTGGTGTCTCCCAATCTGTAGACTGGTTCAGGAGAGTCTCTGCAGACAGCTGCACTCAAGTGATGCTTTCTAAGGCTGTGTACACCTGTTCCTGTCCTGCTCAACACTTCTTCTGGAGGGTTAATATAAAGACAATGCAGGTATAATAGAATATCCTAAGAATAAGCAATTCGTAAAAGTTACTGAAGTCCATCAGTCATTAGAGCAATTTAGATGAGTAAACACTATAGCAAGCAGTACTTTTAATAGTGTAAATACAAGAACTGCTACCCATGTAGACACTGATGAGGATTTACATGGGTACAGACTCTTTGGAAAACAATTTTGAATTCCTTATCAAGTTTTATTAAGCAACATCCACTTCCAAGTGTCATCCTCAGGAAATTCCCATGAGTATCCCCAAAGATGTTACAAGATGTTCGTTACAGTATCATTTATTAGTAGTACAACTGAAAACAGTCTTAAGGTTTATCAATAGAAGGAAAGTTAGATAAATTGTACCCCTACTCTCTCCAATGGAATGTTGGGTGTCAGTTAAAAAGATGAATAAATATGGAAAAAGCTCTAAAATATACGAAAGGTGAAAAGGGTAAGTTTCAGAAAAATGAATACAGAATGATATCTCAGGAAAGAACTATTTCCAGAAGCGAAGGAGTACCTGGGGAAAAGTCCTGAATGATACATCCCAGGGGCCAGTGTTGTGGCACAGCAGGTTCAACCACTACCTGCAGTAGTGGGACTCAAGTTTGAGTCCCAGCTGCTTCACTTCAGATCCGACTCCCTGCTAATGTGCCTGGGAAAGCAGCAGAAGATGGTCTAACTCCTTGGGCCCCTACACTCACATAAGAGACTACTCAAATGAAGCTCGGGGCTTCAACCTGGCCCAGCCCTGGCTGTTGTAGCAATCTGGGGAGTGAACCAGTGGATGGAAGAGCTCTATTTCTGTCTCTCCCTCTCTCTCCCTGTAACTCTTTCAAATGAACAAATAAATCTTAAAAAAAAAAAAGTACACCCCAGTTGGGTGAAGATCTTTGAAAAAAGATGTGGGTTTAGAGAAGGCCAAGGCAGAGGTTTGCTTATCTACAGCTTCAGGTTTTAGGCAATGTTATGCATTTAACATGTTACCTATAAAATTAAAAATAAATGAAGAGTTTAAAAATATGTACTGTTTTAAAGAGAGAAGACAGCTTAAGGCATTAGACTGCAGACATGCATCCCTGTTGTGGCTCCAGTAAGTTACCTCACTGCCCTGCGCTCCAGTGATCACATCTGTAAGACAGGGAGCAATCACCACTCTAAGACTTTGTTGATGAAATGGGACAATGTAAACAATGTTCCGCAAACCTCACAGTGCCCTGAAATTCCTTATAGTTTGCATTTATCCAAGTTGAAGTTTCTGCTGACCAAAGTTGAGAGGAAAATCTAATAAATTGAATGATAAAACTAGGGTCCACATTATTTTAATGAATTTGAAAATAAGCTTAAAACCATCAGAATAATTGGGTAGAGATGAGCATAAAGTTTAATTTATATGCTTAAAAAATGAATTGTGCAGGTGCAGGTTATAAGAAATACAGTACTAGAGTCATTATGAAACAGTCTTAGAAGGAGTTAATGATGTGGCTGCTACAAGTAAAGCATAATTTGAAACCATAATCAGAGAAGACTTAGGAAGAGAGGTGTGGTCTCAGTTACCAACAGGAGCAGCCACCAAGATTCTGTGGCCCAGGCTGGTTGGCCAATTAGAAACTGAAATATAGATCGTGCAGGAATGTGCCAGACTTCCCCGCACTTCTCTCCTTTGAATACCACACAAGTTCAGCAGTCGATATGATTTGAGTAATTTTCCCTGTTGTTCCCATTATAATGTAAGCTGCTTGAAAGCAGGCATCACATATCATATATACTCACTCCCATGAAATTTGGGGGAAAGTGAGGCATAAAAAAGGCATTTAATAAGTATTGAACATAATAATATAATTTTTAAGACTAAAGGTAATACATTTGCCACATTCATTGTTTTGACCCCAGCGTGATTCCAAGAGTAGCTGTCAGAGGGCAGATTGAACTTGTACTGCTAGATGCTTTTTTAATTTTTTTTTTTTTTAATTTTAGAGGTAGTGTTACTGAGTGAGGGAGAAGCAGAGAGAAAGGTCTTCCATCCACTGGTTCACTTCCCAAATGGCTTCAACAGCCAGAGCTGAGCAGATCTGATGCCAGGGGCCTAGAGCTTCTTCCATGTCTCCCATGTGGGTACAGGGGTCTAAGCTCTCAGGCCATCTTCTACTGCTTTCCCAGGCCATAGCAGAGAGCTGGATCATAAGTGGAGCAGCCAGGACACGAACCGGAGCCCATATGGGATGCTGGCACCACAGGCAGAGGCCCAGCCTACTAGGCCACAGCACTGGCCCCCTGCCAGATCCTTTAAAAAAATTATTTCATTATGACCTTGTTTTCTTGGACTGTTTCCTTTTTTAAAAACAGTGTGGTACAAAATTCCATTGATTCATTGTGGTATCACATTAATAAAAGCTTTATGAGCAGAGTATTTTATGGTACAGGTGGCAGAAATGGCTAAGACATCTGCTAGCACATGAGAGGAAATTACCCATCAATCAGAAGCAAGTGAGGGAAACAGCTAGAGGAAGCCCTTTATAGAGTTTCTTGGGAACTCGGACTAATATAATAATGGTTGGCTGTGCTAGAAAGGAAAACTCCAGGGAGCAGGCATCTCGCCTAGTAGTCGAGGCACCCACATCCCATATTGGAGTACCTGGGTTCTGTTCCCATTGCTGACTTCTGACTCCAGCATCTTGCTCATGCACACCCCGCGAGGTAGCAGTATGGCTCCCATAATCTGGTTCCTGCCCAGCACCTAAGAGACCCTGCTTCTGGCTTTTGCTCTGGCCTTGCTTCCTATAAATCCACTAATTTTAGCCTTCTCTAAGTCGTGATTCTGAGGAGGCAGTTTGTCCATTGCAATATGTAGGAAGTGGGGAGCAGTATCATTTGGTGCTGTGCTATGAATCCTTCTTTCTCAACATCTGTAGTTGGCCTCAGAACCAGGCAGAGCACGTTGTTCTGAAGGTCTTTATGCCCTGGTCTCCTGTGGTCTGAAGTAGAGCCCCAAATCCATGATTATTTTAGAGCTTTTTGATGTGTGGCCAAGACTAAAAAGAACTTGGCTAGATATGGGTAAAATAAATTTCAAAACCTGAATGATGGATTTCTCTGGTTGTCATATTTTAAAATAGTACCTCCATCTAGTTCAATTAATCAGTAATTCGTGGTGGAGAAGAAAGAAAAAGGAAATATATCCCAGCACTTTGATTGTTGAGTGGAGAAGGTAAGATCTGAGCATGTGTCACAGTGGGCATGGATATATTTGTCAGGATTCTGGCAGGGGACTGATAGTACATGCAAATAGAATCATCCAGGGAAGATTAAGGACACTACAAGGTGTAGAGAATCTACAAGGGATGGATAAGTGTCCCAGTGTCCTCCTGGAAGCTGCAAGATATAAAGGGCAGGAGGAGTGGTGGTCAGAATGCTGGCTATGGAAGAGGGTCACTCAGCAGGGACCATCAGGAGAGCAATAGCCTGCAGCCAGCCAGGAGGAAGCTGAGAGACTAGATGCCTACATCTTGTCCTTCTGCTATGTTCTTAGCTCCTGCTGACCAAACCCAGCTGTGGGAAGAGAGCAATAGAGCTGGTTGTTGCAGTCCTTCTAGGTCAGCCTCCAGGGGCACAGAGCGGACTGAGAAGGAATAAATGGAGGAAGTGTAGCACACTAGATACTCTTAATCTATATTCAATCTGATGGGCACCTCAACTCCTTCGTTTGTTTGGCAGCTATAATTTACTAAATGTAGCCAATGTGGGAAAACCTGCCAGTTGCCTGATACCTGAACTTTGTTGATATGTTTAGGAAAACTTCCGTATTGAGAACCCTGTCTCTACAAGACAAAACACAGAAAACTTGGACCCCAGTACCTCATTTGCAGCTAGCTTGTTAGTATGTGAAATAGAGTCTACCAATGATTAGGTGTATCTCCAAGCACAGCAGAGACTTGCTTGAATCAGGGTTTGCACAGAAACCATTACCGGCTTCCAGGATCAGCAGATGTCATGAGTTGTGCTCTGATGATTGAAGACGTACCTACACTGTGCCAAGAATGTCATTCACAGCAGGAATGATGGTAACACTGGTGGCAGTTGTAGTTTCAGTGAAATTAAACTTCTGTAAGCATCTGATTTACCAGAATGTCTCATGCTCCCTGTGTACAGCAGTGGTAGTTCTCCAAAGTTTGGAGCCATTTCTGGAAGTTTACGCTGAGGTCTAGTTCTCTAGCATTCCCACAATTTTATGAGCTACAGAAAACCCTTTGTATTGGTCCACTTTTCATTACTTTAACTAAAATACCCAAGAGGAACTTCTTGGGAAAGAAAAGGTTTATTTCAGCTTCTGGTTTGGAGGTTGCCATTTAGGATTCAGAGTGGAGAGCACAGTTTGATATCTGGTAGAAATTCATAGGTAGGAGTTGTAATCACAGGGTGAGTCAGGAAACAGAGAGAGAAGTTAAGGAGAACTTGAAATAATCAACCCAGAGAACTCCATCTGAAGGTGACAGAAGGACCCATCTCTGAGACACCATCATTAGATCAAGTCTCCACCCTGCATCCATCCATCATTACAACATCAGTGTTTGAACATCTACATGAGTTCTAGGAAGACAAGTCCTACTCAACCCATAACACTCTTGTAGCAGTTTAATTGTCTGCACAATCAGAGTCACGTTTTGAGGTATGTGAAATCAAAGGGATACAAATTGGAAAGGAGGAATTCAAAATATCCCTGTTTGCAGATAACATGATTCTGTATATAGGGGAACCAAAATGCTTCACTAAGAGACTACTGAAACTCATAAGAGAGTTTGGTAAATTTGCAGGATATAAAAATAACACTCAAAAATTAATAGCCTTTGTATACACAGATAATGCGATGGCTGAAAAGAACTCGTAAGATCAGTCCCAGGGCCAACGCTGTGGCATAGCACGTAAAGCCACTGGCTGCAGTGCTGGCATCCCCAGCTGCTCCACTTCTGATCCAGCTCTCTGCTATGGCCTGGGGAAACAGTAGAAGATGATCCAAGTCCTTAGGGCCCTGAACCCGTGTGGGAGACCTGGAAGAAGCTGCAGGCTCCTGGCTTTGAATCAGCCCAGCTCTGGCTGTTGTGGCCATTTGGGGAATGAGTCAGTGGATGGAAGACCTCTCTCTACCTCTGCCTCTAAGACTCTGCCTTTCAAATAAATAAATAATTTTTTTAAAAATCAGTCTTATTTGCAACAGCTACAAAAAATTTAAATATCTTGGAATTAATTTGAGCAAGGAGGTGAAATATCTCTATGATTAAAATTATAAAACATCAAAGAAAAAAAAACAGAAAAAGACACAGAAAATGGAAAAATCTTCCATGTTTGTGGATTGGAAGAATTAATATCATTAATGTCCATACTACTGAAAGCAATTTACAGATTCAGTGTTATCCCAATCAAAATATCAATGACATTGTTCTCAAATCTAGAAAAAAGGATGGTAAAATTCATATAGAGACAAAAGAGACCCCAATTACCTAAAGCAATGAACAACAACACCAACAAAAAATGCCAGAGGCATCACAATACCAGATTTCAAGACATACTACAGGGCAGTTATAATTAAAACAGTTCTGGCACAGAAATAGACATGTAGACCAATGGAACAGAATAGAATCCCTGGAAATCACTCTTTGCATCTACAACAAACTGATCTTTGACAAAGGAGGTAAAACCAATCCCTAGAGAAAGGACAGACTCTTCAACAAATGGTGTTGGGAAAACTGGATCTCTGCATGCAGAAGTATGAAACAAGATCCCCTACCTTACACCTTATACAAAAATCAATTCAAAATGAATCAATGAATCAAGGATCTAAATCTATAACCTGATACCATCAAATTTCTAGAGGAGAACACTGGAGAAACTCTGCAAGGTATTGGAAGAGGCAAAGGCTTCTTGGAAAAGACCCCAAAGCATAGGCAATCAAAACAAAAATAGAAAATGGAATTATATCAAGCTAAGAAGCTTCTACACTGCAAAGGAAGCACTTAACAAAGCCAAGAGGCAACCAACAGAATGGGAGAAAATATTTGCAAACTATGCAACTGATAAAGGATTAATATCCAGAATTTAACAAAAGTTCAAGAAACTCAACAACAACAAGCTGAACAATCCAGTTAAGAAATGGGCAGAGGACTTGGACAAACATTTTTCAAAAGAGGAAATTCAAATGGCCAACAGACACATGGAAAAATGCACAGTATCACTAGCCATCAGGGAAATGCAAATCAAAACCACAATGAGGTTTCACCTTACCCCAGTTAGAATGGCTCTCTTATGGAAATCAACAAACTATACAAACTGGTGAAGATGTGCGGGCAGTGGGGGTGGGAGGGAAGTACCCTAATCCGCTGTTGGTGGGAATGCAAGCTAGTACAGCCATTGTGGAAGACAGTATGGAGATTCCTCAGAAAACTGAACATAGGTCTACCATATGACCCAGCCATCCCATTCCTGGGAATTTACCCAAATTAAATGGAATCAGCATATGAAAGAGTTATCTGTACTCACATATTTATTGAAGCTCAATTCACAACAGCTAAGATATGGAATCAACTGAGATATCCATCAACCAATGACTGGATTAAGAAAATGTGGTGAGCCAGCACTGTGGTGTAGCAGGTAGGACCGCCAGCTGCGGTGCTGGCATCCCATATGGGTGTTGGTTCGAATCCCGGCTGCGCCACTTCCGATCCAGCTCTCTGCTATGGCCTGGGACAGCAGCTGAGGATGGCCCAAGTCCTTGGGCCCCTGCACTCGCATGGGAGACCTGGGGGAATCTCCTGGCTCCTGGCTCCTGGCTTTGGATTGGCACAGCTCTGACTATTGCAGTCAGTTGGAGAGTGGACCAGTGGATGGAAGACACACCCCCCCCCCTCTGGCTCTTCTCTCTCTGTGTAACTCTGACTTTCAAATAAATACATAAATCTTTAAAAAAAGAAAACATACATATACACTATAGGATATTACTCAGCTATAAAAAAGAATGAAATCTTATCTTTCACAGCAAAGTGGATGCAACTGGAAACCATTATACTTAGTGAGATAAGCCAGTCCCAAAAAGACATATGTTTTCCCTGATCTTTGGTAACTAATAGAGTACAAAAAATATAATGTATAATTATTTGCATTCTAATCAGCATAGAATTATTGCTGGGCATAAACAGTTGAAAGAAAATGGCTTAAAGTCTAAATGAACTTAATTATTATCTTAGAGCCACACAGAAAATATTTAGATGTTACATTGTGATTTGTGGTATTTCATTGAAAGAAATTATGAATGACTAATTGACCCAAAAATCTGTATATAGATGAAATGGTTTTATACATTCAATTATTGTTTATAGCTGTTGTCTATATTCCCACTAGAGTCTTTTAGTTTTTTACTTGGACTTTATTTGGTGAAGTATTAAGGATTTTTAATTTAATGTAAATTTAAAATGTTATCTCAAAAACTAAAAAAAAGAGAAAGAACGGGTGGGAAGGAGGGAGGAGGGGAATATCATTATGTTCTTAGACTTGTATCTACAAATCATATTGAGTCTGTTAAAAATTAATTAAAATTAAAAGAAGAAAAAAGCCAACTGCTGGCCTTCTAATAAGAGAGGACAGGAAGTTCACACTTTGGCATTGCTGTTTTCCTCAAATACATGGCAGAGATGGATAAACTGTAAAACAAAACAAAACTGACTTTGCAGAGGTCTGGGGGAGAAGACTTACTTTGTCCATAAATGAGAAAAAGCCAAAGAATGCAAAAGAGTGAACTGGGATGAGGCCAGGGATCTGCTGATCTCCAAGCCCAGAATCAGGTGGTTAGGAACCTATTCCACCTGAGTTTGGGGACCTGCATTCAGATCATGCTGTTAGCCAGAGGCTGCCTGAGATATGACTGTGAGCCCAGGAGGTAAGAGGATACAGATACAGTCTTGAAACCAGGAAAAGACCCAAGCCACACGTTAGGCTGGTGGCTGGACCTGAGATACCTGTGATATTAACATGCTTGTAACCTTGCATAGGCTTTATAGGACTTGGTTCTGAAATGCAATTCCAGTGGACCAAGTAGGAAGACAAAGAAACCCCTGGGTTTACAGAAATAGACACAAGGTGAGAAAAAAAGCAGATTGAAAACAAAGGACAAAAAAAATTTCAATTCAAAATAAGCTTGCAGATGAAAATAATGGAATCCATAATATCTAATCCTATAAGTACAGTCATTAAATATGAAATCAGAACATGAATTTACTCCAGAAGGAAATTTATTTCAATGATGTGTGACAAATTGGTTTAAATAAGAACGCTCCGAGAGATAGGAGAATAACAGTTATAAAAGGGACTAGTCATTATGGAACAAAAATGATCATAAATTAAGCAAGAACAGATGAATATGCAAAATAGCCAAATAGAACTCTTTGAGGTGGAAGTGTAGCCCTTGATATTTTTAAAATGCTTAATAGATGGCATGAACGCAAGCCTCAGTTAAGGAAGTACTGGTGAGAAGGAAGATCATAGGGAGGGGCTTCTCCTAGACTTAACCCAGAAAGACAAAGAGTTATGATACACAAAAGAATGATTACATGCATATAATGAAAATTAAGAGGATGACAGAGAAGCAACATAAGGTACTTAGCATAAAAGTAATGGCTAAGAATTCTCTAGAGCAAAAGACATAAATCTTCAGATGGAAAGTTTACTCTTGATAACAAAAAAATAAATAAATCCTCACCTCGGAACATTGTAATGAGACTTAGAGCATAAAGAATAAAAAGAAATCTTTAGAAAGAAAACTGAGGCCGGCGCCGTGGCTTAACAGGCTAATCCTCCACCTTGCGGCGCCGGCACATCGGGTTCTAGTCCCGGTTGGGGCACTGGATTCTATCCCGGTTGCCCTTCTTCCAGGCCAGCTCTCTGCTATGGCCCGGGAAGGCAGTGGAGGATGGCCCAAGTCCTTGGGCCCTGCACCCCATGGGAGACCAGGAGAAGCACCTGGCTCCTGGCTTCGGATCAGCGAGATGCGCCGGCCGCAGCAGCCATTGGAGGGTGAACCAACGGCCAAAAAGAAGACCTTTCTCTCTGTCTCTCTCTCACTATCCACTCTGCCTGTCAAAAAAAAAAAAAAAAAAAAAAAAAGAAAGAAAGAAAGAAAGAAAACTGACTACATAAACTTAAAGCAAGAGGAACGCTTCTCAGCGGCAACACTCAATGCTACAAAGCAATGAAGAAAGCAGTCCCCAAAGTGTTACAGGAACAAAAGTCTCAATCTTGACTATAATATCCAGCTAGATCACAGTATAAGTGACAGGGGAAAACACACAAAACTATGTAATTGATCATGCATAGACCTCCATTGAAAGAACCAACCACAGCTTTGCCAACCACACTTCCTTCTTCAGCAATTCTCCATCCCAGACCATTCCTACCTAACTCTCTGCTCTGTCTACACCATGCCTTGGTGCCCTGATCTCACTCAGGTAGCTAACCCTTGGTCTCCCGTCTCTCTCCACTCCTCCCCGACAGACCTGGGTCTCCTTACACCCAGGGTAGGGGCACCAAGCAGCTGCACTGTCCTGTGCTTTGCTGCCATAGGCAGGTCAGTCACATACCAGGGCCTAGAGTCTCAGATTGAGTTTTTTCCTTCCCTGTAGTGTGGCACCTGGGTAACCCAGGCCTGGAAACATGAAGCAATGCTACTCCATTATCCTCCAGCAATCAGGTGGGGTGAGGGAAAAGGAGGAGCTCCTGTGAAAATCAAAGGAAAAACCACAATGAGAGAAACACGGAAAGAGATTGTCAACATGGAGCTGGGAGGCTATTAAGGCAGCTGGACCAACCTCCATCTTGGCTGCTACTGGTCATCTCCACCCTTTGACTGCAGGGAGATGGAATAGCTGGATTATTGCATTGCATCCAGAGACTCAAGATGCATGGCAAGAGGTTATCAGCCTCTTTGTTTTACTTTAATTTTTGAATTTGTCTATTCATCTCATTTATTTGAAAGTGAAACAGACTTCCCATCTGCTGGTTCACACCCCCCAAATACCTAAAACAACTGGAACTAGGCAACACCAAAGGCAGGACACAGATACCCAGTCTGGATTTTCACATCGGTGACAGTGATCCAAATACTCGAGCCATCAGCTGCTGCCTCCCAGGTTGTGCAGTAGCAGGAAGCTGGACTCGGGAGCAGAGCAGGGACTTAGACTGCGGCACTCCAGTATGGGATGTGTGCATCGCAGTCAGTCTTCGCTGCCATTTTAACTGCTCAACTACGAGCCCTCGCCCATTCCCCAGACTCATCTTATGTATATTTTTACTAAGTATGTGCATTCTTTCTTTATCATCTGTTAGTCATATAGTCTCTTCCTTCTCAAAAAAGATTTCCACCAAAGAACTTTTATCAGTTTGTAGTAAATCAACACTGGTTCCCATGTAAGTTCCCACTTTCCCTGCCTTCCCAGATCAATCTAAACCTCGTCTCCCAAATTGCAATCCCTAAGACCTCAAATAAGGTCCTTTCAGTGTCTCAGCTTGAACTGATGGGCACTCCAGGTCAGGTCATGGGCAGGGAGATGTGACAGGAGGGAACATTGAGAATTCCAGCCATTGCCAAAATGGCTTGTGATCTTAAAATTAGTCTCTCTCTCTCTCTCTCTCTCTCTCTCTGACTTGCAGCCCGATCCTTTCCCAGGCCCGATCGTTTCGGTCGCAGTCGTATTGGTGGAAACCTCGATTGTGTCTCTTCAGTCAGGGAAGCAGATCTGCTCGGTGCCTGCAGGAGCGCCTGGGCGCAGCAGGGGTGTCGTCTTCCGAGCGTCTGGAGTTTGCATGTTGTTTTCAGGATGCAGCCTGTCCGTGAAAGCTTTGCGATAATAAAGAGCTGTTTGACTGCAGACCTGATGGCCTCTTGACCCACTTAACAGCCTATTAACACCACCTAGCAACTTTTCTAAAAACTTCACAGAAACAAAAAATTAAGGCCATTTCTGATGACTTTGGAACAAATTTAGTTTTCCTGAAGTATTGCATAAGTGGAAAGAAGAGGTATTTATTTTAATTGATGCAAAAAAGAAATAGATACAGCTCTGAAAAGTCATGTCATTTGAGAGTTCTAGTTTTAAAAATGGATTAAATACTCACCATCTCTTAGCAGATTGCAAATGAAGTCTCTTTCTTTTTTTTAAGATTTTATTTATTTATTTGAGAGGTAGAGCCACAGACAGTGAGAGGAAGAGACAGAGAGAAAGGTCTTCCTTCCATTGGTTCACTCCCCAAATGGCCGCAATGGCTGGAGCAGCGTCGATCCAAAGCCAGGACCCAGGTGCTTCTCCCTGGTCTCCCATGTGGGGCCCAAGGAGTTGGGCCTGCTTTCCCAGGCCACAGCAAAGAGCTGGACTGGAAGAGGAGCAACCGGGACTAGAACCCAGTGCCCATATGGGATGCCTACGCCGCAGGTGGAGGATTAACCGACTGCACCATGGTGCCAGCCCCATAAAGTATCTTTCCATGACATTAATTTCTTTTATTTGCTTACAAAGAAAATATAGGAAAGGACAGAGAGAGAAAATCCAGGCTTTTAACACTGTTCCAGAGATAACCACTATTAACTTTTGTAGTCTACTATTTTGTAGGCTACTTTTTTCTTAACATATAATAATTAACTTGATATATCACAAAATCTTCATGAAGTTTGATATTAATGCAGCACACCATTATTTTATGAGTGAGTTGTCATCCATTATGTGGATGTATCAATTTGTTTAATCAATCCTCTACTTTTTGGCTATTTGCTTCTAATTTCTCACTGTGATAAATAATTTTGTAATACATACCTTGTACAACAGTCGTTTTTGCAGATCTGTAATTGTCTTTTAAAGTGACTTTTGAAACATTTTTTCCCTATTGAAGGCCAGAGTGAATAATCTGAGTTAAGTGCCAGGGTTCTTTTAGCACAGGCTCTCCCAGGCGTGTTGCCTTTCAGGTTCACGGTGGTGTCAATTACAGCAAGGCTTGATGTTAGCAGTCATGTGGCCACATCACTCTTAATGGACAGGCTCGTGATTAGTGGACTCTATTTCCTTTCTGAAACCCTAGCGTTGATTTTGTCTTCCATTCCAACCAATTAAAAAATAAAAATAAACCCTGGAATGACTCTCATGTCAACTTCTTGATGTAGCTGAAATCAATTTTGACGTGTCTTATAAGAGGTTGAGAACTGTTACGTTTGGAGTTTTCATAGCTGTTCCTATACCTTCTCAATGCCAATTCATTAAGTTAATCAGATCTTCAATATACATTTTAATTAAGCCAGTAGTTGGCCAAGGAGAGTTCTGCAATTCTTAACTGAAATCTCGGAGAAACTTGATGGGCATCTTAACCCAGAGTTCAGTCCCATTTAGCACGAGTTAGGGGAAAAAAAAAAAGGCATATTTGGCTCACAAAACTGCCCTTACATTAACAGTCTCTCTTAAATCCCAGCAGGCAGAAAATGAAGTCACTTTGGCCCAAAGCCTAAGAACACAATGACTTCAGACCACAAAATCTTGAGCTAGGGAGGAGCTTGTAATAATCACCCTAACAAGAAGTAGAATTCAAACTTCTGAGGCGCAGCTAGGAGGGGAGAGGGTAGTGAGAGAAGGATAGAATTTTTTTCTATGTGCCTATTTTATTGTCTTTTCTTTTTTTTTTTTTTTTTTTTTGGACAGGCAGAGTGGACAGTGAGAGAGAGAGAGAGAAAGGTCTTCCTTTGCCGTTGGTTCACCCTCCAATGGCCGCTGCGGCTGGCGCACTGCGGCCGGCGCACCGCGCTGATCCGATGGCAGGAGCCAGGTGCTTCTCCTGGTCTCCCATGGGGTGCAGGGCCCAAGGACTTGGGCCATCCTCCACTGCACTCCCTGGCCACAGCAGAGAGCTGACCTGGAAGAGGGGCAACCGGGACAGGATAGGTGCCCAGACCAGGACTAGAACCCGGTGTGCCGGTGCCACAAGGCGGAGGATTAGCCTAGTGAGCCACGGCACCGGCCTTGTCTTTTCTTAACTGGTATTTTTGATAGTGCAAGATCTCAATGTCCATCCACTCGATACAGTATTTTCATCATGTCATCAGCACTAAAAATGGAGGGGAAATGCAGTTCTGTCCCAATTGGCCTAATCATGGTGAAGCAAACCTGATTAAAAGAAGCCTTTTTTTTCTAAACATAATATTATTCCGAGTGTCTTAGGTTTCCAGGGTGCAGTACCCGAAAATAGATTATGGCCTCTGGCAAAAGCAACATACCTTAAGATATATCAGATTTGCTGCCTGAAAATAAATAACGGGAAAATGGGAATAATGCAAGTGTACAATTTTCAACTCAGTTCTTAATATTTTTAGCAGTCCTGACCCCAGAAGAATTATAATCAGTTTTTAATAAAGGCCAATTCAAAAGCAGGGGAGAATTTTGTATTCATGGCACCTCTCATAATCACAGCTTGTTTTCTTATAAATCTCTATCATTTAATTTATAAAAATTGGATCCTGCTGCCTGGCTCCTTGAATAGCTTATGGGAGTGCAGACTGACAGGATGCCAGGGAAAGAAAGAGAAGTCTTCATAAGGGCTGGGAGAGGAGCCCAGAGGAGAAACAGGGGCTGTGCTGAGAGCTTAGGGGGGCTTGGGGCGTGTCCTGGCTGTGCCCTCCTGCCCAGCACCTGAGCCAGAGCAGTATCTGAGGAGCACAGAGTGACTACAAGAATAAAAGGCCCCTCACTGCTCTCTTTAAAAAGAGAAGGGAATGTGACCTTCCTCATTCTTTTGCCACTTAAGGTGAATTGGAGGGGGATGCGAGGGGAGATGTCCAGAGTCCGGGTGTGTGGGTGCTGCTGCACCTGTGGGGGAGAATAGCAGAGTCAAGACCTTATTAGAGGAGTCTGGGCTTGTCGCCAAGACTGGCCAGGCCCAAGGATGGGGCCAGACTTCCCCTTGGGGAATATGAGTATTAAGTCCCCAGATGATGGCCCTGCTCCCCAGCCCAGCACTTGGAAGAGAGGTCCCTCGGAGGGAGGTCCTATGGAGTTCTGTGCACCCGTGATGATAATATTGGGCGTCTGTGTACCAATGCCAGTAATAAACAATGCTGGCATTTAGATTTTGCAAAGCGCTTTAACCTTCTTTTTTCTCATTTCGGTTCCCTGGACTCCCTCACAGTTCCATCTGTGCATCTGAAAAACAGTGTGTAATCCCCAAGTTGCCAGGCAAAGATTCAGGACAGGGTTTTAAACTAAAAATTGAGAGAAAGCCAGGCTCTGAGGGTGTAGCCCTGTGGACCACGCTGTGCTGGAGGGCTCTCGCAATAGGCTGTCTTTTGTTCTGCTCTGCTAGGGGTGTTCAGAGAAAAAGAATGTTCCTTCCTTACAGAGAAGAGACACTTGAGAGGCACCGGGCTGCATTCCAGAATCACCAACGTGCACGCAAGTTTCACCCAGAGTGTGGCAAAGGGAACACCTTGCTGCCTACAAACTTTGCCCTCTCAGGAGGAGACGGGACATTTGCAGAGGGCAAGAGCACCATTAATCCGTTTTCCAATCTAGTAAGGCTGACATGCTCCAAAGGACAGATCAGCGACCAAGACTGAACTCTCTCCCACTCTCCAATTTCAGTGCATGATGATCAGGGGAAAGAGAGATCCACCTTGATAAAATACTCCTCATGCAGTTTGCCAGCAGCCTACAACATCTAGTATCAAGTCGTCTTTTTTTTTTTTTTTAAAGATTTATTATTTATCTGAAAGGCAGAGTTACACACAGAGAGAAGGAGAAGCAGAGAGAGAGAGAGAGAGAGAGAGAGAGAGAGAGAGAGAGAGAGAGATGTCTTCCATTCGTTGGTTCTCTCCCCTATTGGCTGCAATGCCCGAGCTGCGCCAATCTGAAGCCAGGAGCCAGGAGCCAGGAGCCAGGAGCTTCTTTCGGATCTCCCTTGTGAATGCAGGGGCCCAAGGACTTGAGCCATCTTCTACTGCTTTCCCAGGCCGTAGCAGAGAGCTGGACTGGAAGTGGAGCAGCCAGGACTCGAGTCGGCACTTATACGGGATTGCCAGCACTGCAGGCGGCAGCTTTACCAGCTATGCCACAGCGCCGGCCGCCCAGTATCCAGTCTTGCCCTCAGTATCATAGCTCTCCACATTGCGACCCCAAATCTCCTCCACCTCTGAGTTATTTGTCCCAGAGAACCATTGCAGCTCTTCAAGAATCCCATTTGCAAAAGGGTTCTACCACTTGCTAGAGCTAACTTGGCCTTGTGCTCAAGGTGACATCCTGTGACCCTACAGTCCTGGACCATGGATGCTGCAGCACCAGCTGTGGTTCCAGCAGCCTGAGCTGTGCGTGGAGGCAGAGAGAGTCCTTAGCTTTGGGGTTCGGAGCAAGCCTTCCATGGAGGTGCCTCACTTTTCCCTCTGCTCAAGTAGAAGCACATTCTACCTCAAAACCTGGAATTAAGTGAGATAGGTTCCTAGAGATGGGTCAGGAGATCCCCCAGGCCTTGAGGTTAGGTCTGAAAGTCCCTTGAATGCACGCTTGAAGTTTTATGGTAATAGATAACTGTTGGGGCCCCATGAGACCAAGCAGGAGGTGATCAGGGTCTCAAATGGCTCCCTCTGAGGGGATCCCAAGCAAATGGGTCACAGGATAGAACTTCTCTGGTGCTTCTCACTGGTCTGGCCCACACCTTGGTCACCCATGTGCCTTGGTAAAGGAAAGCCCCAACAAAGGTGATTAAGCAAGAGAGAAGTAACAAGGGAGGGGAAATAAAGACAAAGAGGAAGTCGGAGGATGAACAATGTAAGAGAATGCAAGAGGAGCAGAAGGGCGAATGGAGAAGGGACAGCTACTGAGGCTGCACCCCAACTGCGACCCTCCGTGTCCAATGCACACTGTCGGCACCCCACCCTAACAAACCTCCTGCACTAGCAGGAAGTGTCCCTGTTTGCATTTCATAGATGGAGACCTAAAGAATGGGGCTGAAGTGCCCTTGCCCCAGAGCACACAGAGTGCAACAGGGATTGTTCAGTCCTTTATGTGACCCTGGTCTTTCAAGGCTAAAATGCAGTATTGGTTACGCCGTAACCAGAGTATTTTCTTGGGAATCTCTCCCTCACTGTGTTCCAAGGCACAATCTGCTGTTGCCATTCTGCCTGCACACTTCCTAACGAGAGGATTGTACTGAAGCCTCAGAATGATGAAAAGCCGTTACCGAATGTGAGCGAGATGAAAGCCATTTTTGAGGTCCCTGAGTTGTCTCCTCATTTTCTAAGTAGAAACGTGAGTGCAGTCCAGAGAGGTGAAGAGACTCGCCCCAAATCATGTGGCTATGCAAGGAAACCTGGGACTGTAGCACACATGCCTTGCTGTCTAGGCAGCCATCGACCCCAGAGTCTTACCAGATGTGGAGTTCTTTTTTTAACAACCCACTCCAAAGTATTGAGCAGTCCCAGAACATTCCAAATTGGCAAGTAATAGCAAACAACTCAGTGTGATCCAAAGCAATGATTCCCAGTGTTTTCTTCAAGGGTATTTTTTGGCTTTCGATCTGTTAACCGTAAGAATATTGAATTTAGCAAAGTACATCGGCGTTTTCTGTGCACCATGTTAAGGACAGCTGAAACCAATTAAATGCTAATCAATTTCACTGTGTCTGATGCAGAGTGGAAAAAATGCTCCAGTTCTCTCCACCCTGAGATGTTCTTGGCGACGAGTCTCTTGCTAGAGGCCCCTCCCGTCGCTTTCAGTTGTGTGCACTTGGGAAGAGGAGACCCGCCAACTACCTTCAGATCCAAGAGGGGAGCCGAACTCAACCCAGCTTTCCCCTTGAAATAACAAGCTCTCCCTGGGAAGAGACGGCTGCAGCTTTGGGGGCAGTGCATATCACAACTGCGAGAAAGGAGGGACCAAGGAGGGCAGTGAGACCCAACGTCCTCTGTGGCATCTCACTGCTCCACCACTCTGCTACCTTATCTCTTTTCTAAAAAATATGCATTTATTTGTTTGAAAGTCAGAGTTACAGAGAGAGAGAGAGAGATCGATCTAGAGAGATCTTCCCTCCCCCAGATGGATGCAACAGCCGGGGCTGGGCCAGGCCAAAGCCAGGAGCCAGGAACTTCATCCTGGTCTCCCATGTGGGTGGCAGGAGCACCAACACTTGGGCCACCTTCCATGGCTTTTCTCAGGCCATTGCTGGGAGCTGGATCAGAAAGTGGAGCAGCCAGGACTCCAACTGGTGCCTTTATGAGATGGTGGCATCACAGGCGGTGGCTTTCTCCACCACACCACAGGAGGCCCCCTGCTACCTTATCTTCTAACCACAGTTTCCCCCAACTTCCACCTTCTTCCATGAGAGACAAGCAGTGACATCGAAAATTTTCAAATCCAACAAATTAGCATTTGAATTTCGCCTATACCACTTATTATATATAACATCAGGCAGCCTGTTTAACCACTCTAAGCATCAGTTTACTTATTTGTAAGAAGAGATACATTTAATAATTAAATTGCTGAAGAGAACTATTGTACAAAGTGACTATAATGAATAACAATGTACTTTATAGTTGAAAACTGCTAAGAGTACATTTTAAGTGTTCTCACCATAATAAAGCATAAATATGAGTATTGATGCTTATGTTGACTTAATTTAACCATTTTACAAGGTGTGAACGTTTCAAAACAGTATGTTGTATATCATAAATATATATAATTGTTGTTTGTCAATTTGAAAAACAAAAGAAAAAAGTGAGATCATATTTATAGAGTATTTGATGTTGTGGATGATCAACAAAGACTATGTCCCATGTCGTGCCTCCTAATTATAATTTTGTGATTATAATTATAGCTCCTTCCGATTCAAAGCTACCTTTCCTATATGCAAGTCATCTCAGCCACTTCTGTACTAGTCTGGTTTAAATATATTAGAGCGAAAAAGCGAGAGAAGCTCTGTGTCTGCTCGTCTGTCCTGTTGAACCTGTGCTAGAGGACACAGGGATGGGATTATGTGTACAGGAGGCCGCAGGTCCCAGTGCACAGCTCTAATGGCTGTGTGCAGACTCGGGAGCCTCCCACTCCTGCCCCTGCTCAGACTTTCTCATCTAACATAATCACCAGCCGGCGACCTCAGAGACTAGAACTCTAAGAGCCTTGGTGAGACGTCCACACTTCTCCAGTTCAAAGCCCCAGCCTCTGTGTATATAATTTCAAATCTGTAGCAGAGGGAGAATGTCAGACCAGCACAAGCTGACCTCACGAATGCCTACCATCTCCCTCAACACAGTTGAGGCCTGTCGCCTTCTGCCTACTTGGAGTCATCTTCATATGGCTACACTCAGGGAATGGAAAATAGCCAAGTGCGCCAAAACATGCGTGCTGAGCTGCTGGCCTGGGGGAAGTGAGCAGATCCAGCTACACTTGAAGCAACAACACAGTGAAGCTTTCATGCATGCTAGAAAACAGATTCAGGAAGGCGCCACTGGAACAGGATGGAGGGCCAGATCCTGGCCACTTTGTTAGCTTTGGAAGAGTTTCTGTCTTTCTACAAGATGAGACCTCACAGTTCGTCTCTCCTGTTAACATGAAACATGTTTTCAAAATGGCAGGTTTGGCTATTCCTCCTCATTTCTTTCCCCTGGTTCACTAGGCTCTGAAACTATGGCAAAGAATTTGCATTTGCTTAGGCTATGCATTTTAAGTAGTTAGGAATTTCTCAGGCTTTTTTTTTTTTCTTAATTAAGCATTGATTTCAAAGATGTATGTAAAAGTTATCTATCTTAGAACAATCTGTTGGTTGCCTCAAGATCCTGATATTTTGCCTTAATCTTCTCTTTTTAGTAAATTTATGTAACCCAAGTTTTCTACTATTCCTTTTCCTAACCCAATATAACTCTTAGATTTTTGTTTCTAATGAATAATGATAGTACTCTTAGTAGCCAGTCTGTTTGCCATACAATGTACATTCTGTGCAATGTAATTTCATTTTTTGCTTAAGCATTTCCATTACTATTATGGCCCTGAGATCAATTTTAAAATGAACAAATTATAGGGGCTGGCATTGTGGCATAGCATGTCAAGCCAACACCTGTGAAGCCAGCATCCCATATGGGCACCAGTTGGAGTCCCGGCTGCTCCACTTCTGATCCAGCTCCCTGCTAAAGGACCTAGGAAAGCAATAGAAGATGGCCAAAATGCTTGGGTTTTTGCTATTTAGGTGGGAGATCTGGAAGAAGCTCCTGGCTCTGGGTGGGCTTCAGCCTGGCCTGGCCCAGGCTACTACAGCCATCTCGGGAGTGAACCAGGGGATGGAACATCCATCTCTCTCTCCTTCTTTCTCTCTGTCTCTATCTCTGTAACTCTTTTCAATAAATAAATCTTTTTTTTAAAAAAAAGAACAAATTGTAAATGTAGAAGAAAAAGCAACCAAACTCACAATTTTCATACTAAGATCATATGTAGATTTCAATTTTGTTTACTGTAAATTGATCAAAATATATAGGAAATAACTAAAACTCTTTGCATCTTTGTATATTTATAATAAAATTTTTAACAACAATAAAGAAAAATAAAAGAATTTTTATAAAATGGTAGACTT
Source organism: Lepus europaeus (assembly GCF_033115175.1). Taxonomy (NCBI): domain Eukaryota; kingdom Metazoa; phylum Chordata; class Mammalia; order Lagomorpha; family Leporidae; genus Lepus; species Lepus europaeus. The sequence goes on along the minus strand of NC_084828.1, from coordinate 76,950,249 downwards.
TGGGGCAGGCCTTGTGGCATACTAGTTTAAGCTGCTGCCTGCAATGCCAGCATCCCATATGGGTGCTGGTTCCAGTCCTGGCTGCTCCCCTTCTGATCCAGCTCCCTGCTAATGCACCTAGGAAAGCAGTGGAAGATGGTCCAAGTGCTTCGGCCTCTGCACCCATGTGCTAGAACCAGAAGAAGCTCCTGGCTCCTGGCTTCAACCTAGCCCAGCCCTAACTGTTGCAGCCATTTGGAGAGTGAACCTGTGGATGGAAGATATCACGCTCTCTCTCTCTCTCTTTCTCTCTCTCCCTATCTATCTCTCTGTAACTCTTTCAAATAAATAAATAAACCTTAAAAATAAATAATTTTTTAAAAAATTGGTAGACTTAGATCCTAACATATAAACAATTACATTAAAAACAAATTATATAAATTTACCATTTAAAAGAGATTGGAAGATCAATTCAAAAACATTATCTGACTTCATGTTGTTTACAAGAAACTCTCTTCAAATATAAGAATACAGGCAGATTGAAAATAAAAGGATGGAAAAATATATCATGGGAGCACTAATCAAAGCAAAACAAGAATGGCTGTGTTAATAACAAAAACAGACTTCAGAGCACAGAAAATGAAGAAACAGTACGGTACATAATCATGAAAGAGTCAATCCACCAAGAAGACAGCAATCCTAACCATGTTTGCATCAAACATCAGAGCTGTGAACCATGAGAGTTACAAAATATGTGAAGCAAACACTGATGGAAGTAGAAGGAGAACTGGAGGAATCCTATCTGAATTATTGGAGGATTGGAGCCCAGAGAACATGGTAAGAGTGGAGAACAGTGAAGAGGGGATTTACCGTGCACTGATGGGCTGGGCTGCATCCAGGCTGAGACTGCACCTGCTGGGTCAGATGGAGCCTGAGGACGCTGGCACAGTGTGGTACCCTAAAGATTTCAGAAGGATGCCACTGAACTTCAAAAAATAATTTTTATAGCTAAGTATTAATTTCAATGTGCATTATAGAGGGGGTGGTAGTGGGGAGAATATATTGGGCACAGTAGATAGAAACATTGTTACACATAAATTCAACAAAGTCTGCCATGAATGTTTCAGACTATCCTGAATGAAATATTCCACCAGGACTTTGTAGAAAGTAGGAGTAGTAAGAATTGACTACTTGCCTTTTCTCTCCCATCGTGGTCTACGTAAGCTATCCTGCCCACAATAAGGTTGTATTAAATGGCTGTCAAGGTGCCCCACTAGGTACATCACCAAGAGGGGGCACCACTCACTGAGAACCCAGGAAGCATGTAAGTTTAGTGTCAACGTCAGTCATTCAAGTGACCAGTGTTGAACTTGGACCAGAGTTCTTCACGTGTTTAAATGATGCAGTTGTTTTCTTAAATGCAGCTCAGAAAGAAATTATATTTATTCCTCATAATATTTATGTTTATAAATATAAGATTATTATATTTTATTATTTATTTTAATAGAATTACATTTATTACTTAATTGTTGTGGGTTTTTTAACTTTTAAAAATGAAACTTGTTTGTTTTTATGATATTTGTATAAATAGTTCAGTGAGAAAGCATGACTGTGACACAACCAAAATCCAACTTTACTTTTTGTTTCCTATGCCCCCTTTAAACTTCACTGGGGGAGAGCAGGAATTTTTGTTCTACCGTTGGATAATATACCAGCAACCCCAAGATCTTTTTCGGTTATCTCTTAGGTAAAAGACAATCTTATGGTCTTTTATGTGCAAAGTGTATCTTAGTTTGGTCATTGGAATATCAAGTTCTAGCCATTAGGCAACCCTACATTTTTCTCCCTCCTCCCTAGGCCAGGTTCCACCTGAGGACTGCTTGTCTGCCTGAAAGGGAGTGTGAGTGGCTTCCGTCCCCTCCACTCACTTCCTCCTTCACTTGTCAGCTGCTCTTTTACTTCTGTCCAGTTCAGAGGGAAGAGAGATAAAGGCAAGAGGACAGTTCTTGGCTGAGGGGTCTCTGAGCCAAAGCCAAGGTCAAGGTCAAACCAATTCCTTTGCCTGGGTGCTTTCAAGATTTCCATTATTTTCTGGTGTAGGGCACTTACAGCAAGCATCTAGTGTCACTGATGATTTCTCTCACAGCCCCCTAAAAAAAAGGCACCCCCTTCTGGCTTCTTTTTGCTGGAGTTCTTCTAACTCTCCCAATTATAGGAGTGTAGCCAATTCCAACACAGCCACATTTACCCCTTCTTAGGTGAGAGTCAGGTGCCATTTTCCCATGGGATCCCAGTGAGGCTTCTCATAGTGTTGATTTAAAAAAAAAAGATTTATTTATTTATTTGAAAGTAAGAGTTACACAGAGAGAGAAGGAGAGAAAGAGACAGAGAGAGAGGGAGAGAGAGAGAGAGGGAAAGATCTTCCATCTGCTGGTTCACTCCCCATTTGGCCACAATGGCCAGAGCTGCACCAATCAAAAGCCAGGAGCCACGAGCCACAAGCCTCCTCCAGGTCTCTCATGTGCGTGCAGGGGCCCAAGAACTTGGGTTATCCTCCATTGCTTTCCCAGGCCATAGCAGAGATCTGGATCAGAAGTGGAGCAGTCGGGACTCGAACCGGCACCCATATGGGATTGCCAGCACAGCAGGCAGCAGCTCTACTTGCTATGCCACAGCACCAGCCCCAGCTCATACTAAGTTTGAAGACAAGGCAGTACCTCCTTCCCTTGGTTCTCTAGCATAGCGCCAGGTCCCTCTTAAGAGATCTGATAAATCCTTCTCCTTTTTCCACATTCTGACTTATTTTACATATTTTTTATCTGACTCAGGGAAGGATCCAAAAATCTTGGAACCAATTCTTCACAATTTCCTGTTATGCTAACTTAGGTAACACAGCTATTGTAATGGAGCCTCAGTCAACACCGTGGTTGGAAATCGCATTCTAACATCCTACTGTTATTTGCATTGTTGCCTTCTATTTAAGGAAAATGATATTTGTTTTTCATTCATGATAGAGTTTATTTTTTAAAGTAATATATTTAGGGGTCGGCGCTGTGGTGTAGTGGGTAGAGTTACCACCTACAGTGCCGACATCCCATATGGCCGCTGGTTCGAGACACAGCTGCTCCATTTCTGATCCAGCTCTCAGCTATGGCCTGGGAAAGCAGTAGAAGATGACCCAAGTTCTTGGGTCCCTGCACCCACATGGGAGACCCAGAAGAAGCTCCTGGCTCCTGGCTTTGGATCAGCGCAGCTCCAGCCAAGTTGCAGCCAATTGGGGAGTGAACCAGTGGATGGAAGACTTCTCTCTCTCTCTGCCTCTCCTTCTTTCTCTGTGTAACTCTTTAAAATAAATCTTTTTTAAAAGTGATATATTTAATTATAGAGTAGTTGACTTAAAGAAAAAAATTAATAAAATGTGGTAACATACATAAGACTAAAAACACAGAGACAGTATATAAGTAATGGTTATCATAGATTGGTCCTAAATCAAAGGTGCTTTATTAAGATTAAGTTGGTAGAAGTAAGAACAATAAACTGGAGGGAGGAGAAACCATAGATTTACCGTGAATCCTGAAAACACACACAAATACATGATCACAAAGATTTGGAAGTATAAGATCTTCTGAGGGCCAGATTACAATGCAGACTTGAATAGATCACCATTTCCTTTGTCACATTCTCTGTTAAGGAAACTCATCCAAATTCCTATAAAACAAAAGCAGAGCATTCCAAGGGGCCTCATTCCATAGCCACAGTTGAGCATTCCAGGGCAGGAGACTGGCCCAAATTTGGCCCACGACACTCCTTCTTTAGGAACCTGGCACCATGACCAAGACTTTACAACCTAGTCTGATGGCTCCTTCAGCGATGGTGTCACTGTTGATGTGGTGGAAAATTACAGTGCTGACCTTGTGAAATGGATGGGCCTCCTCTCAGAAGAGGTGTGAACTAAACCTAATGAACTTAAAAAAAAAAAAATACTAACTTTTTTTTTTTTTTTTGACAGGCAGAGTGGATAGCGAGAGAGAGAGACAGAGAGAAAGGTCTTCCTTTTGCTGTTGGTTCACCCTCCAATGGCCGCCTATAGTGACCCCACAAATTCAGTACGTTAGCGTACAAATCAGCATATTCTGTTACTGTGGTTTACTCTGCCTAAGCAGCCAACTTATCAGAAAGGCCTTTGACATCAGAACAAGGATGCTGTCTGAATGACGTGACAGGTAGACAGTGGGCATGAGGCATCCATCTCCTCCAAGGAGGGCACCGGCCTTGAGAGCGAGAGCTTTATATTCTCTACCCATGCATCGGTTCTGCCTTTCTTTATCCTTTCATTGAGAGCCAATCCATTCTTCAACTAGAACTTTGCTCTTCAAAATCCCAGTTGCGGCAGAATAAATAATAACCCCCAAAAGACATCTACTTCGTAATTCCTTGAACTTGTGAAATATGGTAAGTATTTGGCAAAAATGAGGCTTTGCGGGAGTGATTGTGTTAGAGATCTGGAGATGGAGGGGGTTATCCTGCATTGTCGGCGTGACCCAAGCTGCAGTCACAATACCGTTGAGAAGGAGAGGGAGCTGTGGTACACAGCAGGAGGCAGGGTGGCACCATGGCCACAGAGGTAGCGTGATGCAGCCCCAACTGAAGGGAAGGCGAGGCGAGAATTCCCTAGGGCCCCTGGATGAGCGGGGCTGTAGGGAGCACAGCCCTGCTGACACCTTGATGTGGGCCCAGTGGTGCCGTGTTCTGACTTCTGGCCTCCAGAACTGTGAGACAATACATTTCCATTTCCAGCCACCCCGTTCGTACAGCAGTATCTTACAGCAGTCACAGGAAACTAATACACCAATACTCAACGTTCCAACCAAGAGCCACCCTTTCTCCTGCAGGTAACTCTGCTCATTCTGATCATTCCCTCTGCCAACACACGCATACTGACTTTAGCTATCATAGTTCAAAAAGCTGCAGCAGCACCAGGTGGGAACATTCGTAATTAGGATGCAGAGGAGCTTCGAAGAGCCCGCAGGCAGGGATGCGGCTGGACTGCAAGGAACAGATGGACCCAGGTAACCTGGACACCCTCTTTCACAGTCCTTCTCTCTCTGATCCCTCCTGGATCCCTCTCAGTTTCATGGCTTCTCTTGCTGCTGCCCACCTTTCTGTTTCTCAGCCTGCAAGGCAGACAATGGCTTCCCCCAACAGCTCTCAGCTGTAAATTGTGTTTCTTCAGCTGTTAAATGAAGACGTCAGATGATATGCTCTGCGTGCTCCCCCTGGTTCTGAAACGTGATGGAATTCTGTGAGGGTGATGGGAGGGATTTCCAGGAGCACAGAGCAGACCGTGGTAGGTGGGAGGGAGCAGGTGTGCTCCAAGGGAGGTGCCTGCAGTCGGATGCATAAACACTGAACTGGGATCTCTTAAGGGACCTGGTGAAATCATGGACTTGGCCAAACTCAAGAAAAGCTGCTGACGCACGGCATCGAGAGGGTCCACGCTGACTCTACCTTTAAGCTGGCACTATCCACGTGTTACACCCTGATGGTGCTGCTCTTCTGATAGAAAGCACTGGTCCCGTCCATGCTTCCCGCTTTCAAGCTGTGATCCATCAGCGTGCAGCGTGGTGGAAAAGGAGAAGCTTAGTGTCCTGAACACAGAAATTGGCAATGTTTTCTTAAATGAGCTGGGTTTTTTTTCCCCACTATGCCCTAAACACGGTTTTCCCAAGCAGAACAGCTGTTCCAGGAGCTGCAGGAGGGAACCCAGCCCTTCCTGAATTCCAACTTGGACCCTGAAGGGAGGATTTCCAAACATCCTCCCCGCATTGTTATGGGATGACTTACATTCACCCCTTCTGAGAGCCCCTTGTGGCTTCCTCGCTCAGCCTCCTACAGACTGGAAAGCAGAATGAATTCATCTTGAGACTTCAGTTTATGTGCAGCATTCCGATGATTAAATCCACCCTGAGCAACAGCGCTCGTTGCCCTGGCTGGAGCCGCTGTGTGGTTAGCTCAGCTCATATTTTCCAAGCAAGCAAGAAAAGGGTTGATATGTGGAGCCTCAGAAGAAATCTCAGAACCACCCCTTTCCTGGGCAGGTCTCCTCTGCGTGGAGTGTTCCAGGGGCTCTCCAGGGCCTGGAGAGGCTAGAGGGCTGTGGCTGGCTCTGGGAGGAGGCAATCTTCTTGTGTGCAATAAGACTAGGGAGTCTCAGTTTCCTAGGACTGAGAGTATGATAGTTTTTAAAAACTAAGCAACGTAGAAGTTACCACTGCTTCTGTAGATGTTGCATTGCCACTCCCAACGCCAACACCAATGTCTGGGTTGGAGAAAGAGAATGGGGGCAGGTGAGGTTGTGAGGCGGAGAGAGGAAGGATCCCCTGTGGTGCCACAGAGCTGAATGCATCTGACGTGCACACATTTTATGTGCAGTCCTTCCCCTGGTTTGTGTCACTCTACCAGGGGTGGGGAACATCTGGCCCATGGGCCCTGTAAGACCCATGAACTCATTTGGTCTGGCCCTGCCAAGGCCGCCACAGGCAGGACTCAAAATTCAATAAATCTATAGCAGGCTAATTTTTAAGTTGATAACTTTGGATTGCCTGAAAATGATGTCATAAATATCCAAATGGCCCTTGGCAGCAGGCTCCCTGCAGCCATGTGTCTCAACTGAGAGTGATCTTGCCTCCAGGGCACATCTGACAAAATTTGGAGGTACTTTTGGTCATCACAACTTGGGGACTGGTACTAGCATCTAATGAATAGTGGTCAGGCTATTTAAAAATACTTCAAAAGGGAGGATCCAATTCAGGCTTGAGGGTTAGGGAAGGCTTCCCAGAAGATGATACATACACCCAGAAAAACCAGTGAAAATTAATCAGATGCAGGCTGTAGCAGTCCATGGATTTCTAGACCCTTGTTCTTTTTCCTTGATATTGACCTCAGTCTAGCACTAATGCAAATTCCCCAAATTTCTCAGGATGCTGTGATTTAGACAAGTGGCCTCACTGTCAGTTCTGGCCCCAAATAGTCCCCGCTTCCTTGTCATCCCCACTGCCTTGCCCTCCTGCAAAGGTTTCCTCTGCCTTGTGGTTGGACCCCTCTACATTCAAGCTGGCTGAGTCCTCGTCCTTGCTCTACCACCTACCAGTTGTGGGACAACAGATGGCACCAGGTTTCCCACCTGCATCCTCCCTCCAACCCCCAGGAAGTAGCCACCTCAGAGTACCAAAGGACTGTAGTTCCAGAAACATGGTAATTACCTGCTCACCTTCTAAAGTTCTGGTTCTCAACTGTGGTTTCACATTGGAGTCACAAGAAGATTACACATTACAGATTACTGATGTCCTCAGAAATTCTGCTTTAATTGGTGTGGGTGTAGCTTGAGCAGCAAGAGTTTTTAAATCATACCAGGTGACTCTAACATGCGGCAAAGCCCCGTCTAAGCATTCTGGATTCCCACAAGAAGCTGTGATCTGATGCACTGTGGCCTACATTTGCACCTCGCAACCTCCTCCCTAATCTGCCATGTGACTGCCTTGCCCACCGGTTCCCATCAACTCTGCCTTAGCCCACATGGAATTGTCTGTGATTCCTAACCTGAAACAATGTTCTAGGTCCTTTACCCCACCCCCACACGCTCTATTCAGTTTCCTTAATCACCTTTCTATCTACTCCATTCTACCTAGATACACTGTTAACTTCTGCTTCCCCCCATGTTCTCCTATGTATTTTATTGTTGTTGTGGCAATTCACCATAAACTTATTGGCTTAAGATAACACATCAATTCATTCTCTTACAATTCTGAAGGGTGGAAATCTGAAGTGGGTTTCCCTGAGCTATAATCAAGATGTGGGCAGGGCTGTATTCCTTCTGGAAACGCTAGAAGAGGATTCAGTCTCTGGCCTTGTCCAGCTCCCAGAAGCTCTCTGCACTCCTTGGTTCATGGCCCTTTCCTCCAACTTCAAAACCAGCAGCATAGCATCCTCCAACCTCTCTCTCTTTCTCTCTCTCTCTTCTACTTTCATCGTCGTGCCTCCTACTCTAATTATGACCCTTCTGCCCTAGTCTTATGAGGACCCTTGTGATTGCATTGGACAAACTCCATTAATCTAGAATAGTCTCCCTATTGCAGGATCATCTCTGCAAAGCCTCTTTTGCCATATAAAGTAACATATTAATAGGACTTAGAAATTAGGGCATAGACATCTTTGGAAGGCCATTACTCTATCTACCCCATCGCGTTTAAGACAATGGTAGCCTTGCAATCTGTACATTTTCAAATATCTAGCAGGGGTGGGCAACCTTTTTTCTACCAAGGGTCATTTGGATATTTATAATGTCATTCATAGGCCATACAAAATCATGAGCTTAAAAAATTTGCCTGCTCTTAGATGTATTGAATGTTGAGTCCCACCTGCAGTTGCCTTGGCAGAGCCAGACCAAATGATTTCACAAGCCTTGTATGGCCCATGAGCCAGACATTCTCTATTGCTGAGAGGTTCTGAGACCCCCAGAAGATGGAGAAAACTATAATGATGAACTTTCTGGATTTCAGTCTCCAATAAAATGAGGAGGGTAGATTAGGCCAACCTGGTAACGACGATGCTGATGTGATGTGATGACTTTTGCACATGTGCACACACCCAAACACATATCCCAAGGCTATCTGACAACGTCTGGAGATATTTTTGTTTTTCCCAAGTGCTGGTGGTGGTAGGGGGTGATAGTTCCATCTAATGAGTAGAGGCCAAGGATGCTGTGAAACATCTTACACTGTACAGGGCAGACCTCACCACAAAGTATTTTGTCTCTCAAAATGTCATAGGACCAAGGGCAAGAAAAATGAATTAGACCATTCCTACCCAAAGCTGGTACACCGTCAGCAGCCTTAGTGTGACCTAGAAGCTCTTAGGAATGCAGAATCTCTGACTTTAGCCCAGAGCTACTGAATCAGAGGGTGCATTTTAACAAGATCCCCAGGTGATTTATATACAAATTAAAATTTTAAATGAACTACAGCAATGATTCTCAACCCAGGCTACACATTAGAACCACCTGGGGTACTAATGACAGTAATGACAGTAACTCCTGAGTCCTACCACAGGTCAATTAAATCAGAACCTCTGGACATTGGAAACGCAGCATCAATATTTTCTCAAAGTTCTCCAGATGATTCTAACATCCAACGAGAGCTGAGACGCTCTGTTTTCTGATGTCTGGCGCTTTGCTATCCAAAGCGTGCTTGCTTGACAGTCACAGCAGTACCAACAGGGAAATTTTCAGAAGTGTGGCGTCAACCTCGGGCCCCACTCCTGACCTCCTGAATCAAAACCTGCATTGAATGAGATCCCAGGTAATTCCTGCTCACACTGAAGTTTAAGAAACACTGCTGCAGAAAGTTTCCTTCTTGCTCTAGAAATCCAATTTCTTTTCAAAATGTAAAACACCGGTGTTGCTGAGGCCATTCACTGAGTCCCTACATAAAGGAAACTATTCAGTCTTGTTTAAACAATACTCTTCTGTTCCCAACTACTGCCTATTGCATGACCATATTTAGTGATGCAGTTCATAGGTAACCATTTCATTTTAAGCCGCTCACTGCTTGTCAGCTTCCAAGATCAGGGCTTTCTAAACAGAGTGGTGTGTGGAAAAGCACTCTTCCACAAGAGGCTAGGGGGCAGGGCAGGAGGGGTGGTTAGCAGTGAGAAATTTGGCCAAGACTTACTTGGGAAAGTGGGGTCTCCAACATAGGCAGTCATACGTAGATCATGGCGCAGGGAGTGGAGAAATGAGTTACAGAACAAAAGCAGGCCAGACAGAGGAAGCCCACCTGAGGTAGACAAAAGGTTGCAGAGGGCTGGGAGCAGGTGTGTGCGTTTCTAGGAATCATTAGTATGGCCCTTGTTAATCAGTCTCAAAATGAGTTGTGAGCGAATAAACTCCATCTTTTCATGGAAACAGCACAAATAATATGGTAAGGGAGGAGCAACTATTTCCATTTTCTCCTAGAAAATAAAAAAAGAGAGAAGTATTGTAATTTCTTTATATAATTGACTTTCATCTTTAAAGTAGGAATTACTATATTTTATAGAGGAAAAAAAATTGAGGCTTTGAGAGATGAAGTAACTCGCCTGACACAGAGCTAGAAGTGGGCTGATTGAAATTTAAACAGTTTTCTCTCATTTCTATTCCTTATGTTGAAGATATCTATTATGGGTTAAATCATGCCCCCACTCCATATTCACAAGCTAAACTTCCAACCCCAGTACTTCAGAATGTAACTTTACTTGAAGGGCCAGTGCTGTGGCTTAGAATATTAAGCCACTGCCTGCAGTGTCAGTATCCCCTAAGGGCCCCAGTTTGAGTCCCCGCTACTCCACTTCCAATTCAGCTCCCTGCTGATGCACCTGGGAAAGCAGTCGAAAATAGCCAAACTCCTTGGGCCCCTGAACCCACATGGAATACCTGGAAGAACTCCTGTCTCCTGGCTTTGGCCTGACCCAGCCTGGGATGTTGTGGCCATTTGGGGAGTGAATCAGTGGGTGGAAGATTCTCTCTCTCTCTCTCTCTCTCTCTCTGTCTCTTTCTCTGCCTTTCAAATAAATAAATGAATTTTTTTAAAAAAAAAAGCCTTTCTTGAAGCAGGGTCTTTACAGAGGCCGTCAAATTGAGGAGGGATCTTTAGAGTGAGTACTGATCTAATATGACTAGTGTCCAAAAAAAGGGGATATTTGGAGACAGGTACAAAGCAAACATGGTGTGAAGACACACCCTGAGAAGACAGTCATGTCAAAGTGTAGAAGAGACACGAGGAACAGATCCCTCCCTCACAGCCATCAGAAGAAACCACGTCAGCTGACTTCCAGCTTCCAGAACTGTGAGACAATAAATATCTGTGGATTAAGCCACCAAGTTTGTGGTACTTTGTTATAGAAGTCCCAGCACACTGATATGAACTTAATAAAGGAGAGAGAAATTACACCAGTTACTTTTTCCATTAGAATTTAACTTAGGGTAAGCAGGTATTAGAGGACTGTCCAGGTAAAGGAGGCTGAGGGTGAGGTCACATAATCTCCAGGGTGAGGGAATCAAAGGGAAAAGGCCAAGGTTACCTGGATCTGGAAGCTTAGAGGAGAAGCTCTGAGGAGCAGAGATCCAGACTTGGGGCTGCCGATCAGTATAGGTGCCCCTGGAGCTCAGAGGAGGACCCCACCAGCTGGAACCCAGATTCTTGCAGAGAGGGGCCAACTGGCGATGCTGGGGTCTCCAAGAGGGTACGAGGAGTTTGGCTCACAAGTGTGGAAGAAACAGACACCAAAACCAACTGTTGTCACCAGAACATTTTCTGGGTAATACTGACAGAGAAGAAAAGCAAAGCAGTCCCAAGAATCTCCTTGAGCCTCCCAGTCTCCCTTCCCCATCCCTACTGTCAGGGAGATACAGGAAGCCAGCTACCCAAGGAAAAATGTGATTTGCTGACTCTATTAGAAAACTTGTCATCACCATAACGAATTACCTAAGATGAGCTACTTATGAAAGAAGGAGGTTTATTTCGGCTTGTGATTCTGGAGGTTCACAGTTCAAGATTGTGCAGGCCCCACAGGTTCAGCTGTCTGGTGAGGCTGTAGGACAGCAACGGTAGAGTATGCCTGGTGGAATGATCATATGATAAGGAAAGAAATACAGAGAGCAGTTGGACCTGATTCAGGCTCTTTTTTTGTTTCTAAGATTTACTTATTTATTTGAAAGGCAGAGTTACAGAGAGAGAGGGAGATATAGCGATCTTCCACCTGATGGTTTATTCCCCAGATGGCCACAGTGGCCAAGGTTGGGCCAGGCTGAAGCCAGGAGCTTTGTCTGGACCTCCCATGTGAGTGGCCCAAGCACTTGAACCATTTTTTTTTTTTGCTATTTTCCCAGGTCATTAACAGGTGGCTAGATCAAAAGTGGACACCATTGGTGTCCAAATGGGATACCAGTGTCACTTGTAGTGGCTTAACCTGCTACACCACAATACCCACCCCCTAACTCAGGCTCTTATAACCAACACTTCCATTAGAACCACCTTCCAATGGACACCCCTTTGACTCAAGGACATCCCACTAGTTGCACCTCGTAAATTCCATAATTGGATTAAGTTTCTACCCTCTTATATCTTTAACATGTCTTTGGGGTTCAACCACCTACATGAGCTCAAGAATGAAATCCTGTTCAAACCATAACAGTGATGTCTCCCTTATGACAAAGGCCTGGGTGGTTTTTCCTTCCAGAAGACTCTGCTTAACATCTCCTCTTTAGCCCCACCCCATTACCAGTCACCCTGGAATTGGACAAAGCTTACTTGCACCATTTGGTATAGCACACTTTCAAAAATTCCATCATATGCCTTTGTCATCACGTGGCTTCTCCCTCAAAATCCTTTAGTAACTCACACTTAGCTCTGTTCCCATTTTCTCTGGACCTTGGGCAGGCCCCCAGCCTTGAGCTTGTCCCTGTTCAATACCCTCTCTCATCCCCCGTATTGGCAGCTCCAGACACTCTCCTTCAGCCAGACTCAGTCTCAGCAGTCAAGATCCTTTTCCTCCCAGGGAAACAGTTTATCAGGCAAGGACTCCTGAACGTGTCTCCCCTCTTCCTCTAAACTTACCTCACACGGTCCTAGCTTTCCTCCTTCCTGCTGGAGGGTGACTTTGCAGGCCTCCTATCCCAGACTGCCCCCTTCACCTAATCCCTTCTGCCTCTTCCCAGGTCTTGAGCTCTTGTCAACATTTGGAATCTCACCCTCTCCAGGAGCTACCTCCACTCCACCTATAAATACACCCACAGCCATGTCTTCCCACACCCTGAAACAGTCTCCCCCAGATTTAGCTCTGTTTCCACACTCTCATCCACACATGTCTTCACTTCCCCACTTTTCAATCACTCCTCCACCCAGGATGTCTGGCACCTGTCATTGTCACTCAAACATCTTCCATGACATTCACTGTGTTCTCTTACCTTGGTAGACTTTGGGAAGGTTTTTGTTTCTTGGTTGTAAAGTAATGCATATTCGTTATTAAGTGTCAACACTTTGGAAAATATGGGAAAGAATAAACTATAGGTAAGAAAAGAAAAATAGTCCATGTGGGAAACATTGACACCATGGAGCATATAGGGGAGAGCTGGGGTCCTTGGAGAAGAAAATTTAACAAGGAGAATTAAAGTTGCAGACAGTTCAAAAGGCACAAAATGTTGATGTTGTAATCTCGACTATCTGCAGTCTTTGGGGAAGAATTCTGGCTGGTCCAGCATTCTGAGTGCCTAATCCTGTACTCACCAAGGTATTTGACCCACATCACATAAAGCTAAAAGCCTGTTTGTAAAATAACATATTTTCCTACCACCTTTAACAGAGATACCAGACACAATTTAACCTTCTATTGGTGGCCATGTGATGCAGTGGAAACAGCAGCAGAAATATATTTCCTACCTGCCTATGGTGTGCCAGGCCCATCTGGAAATTTTACCCATGTAACCTTAATGTGATTTCATATAATTTGTATAGCTCCACTGTGTTTTGTAAATGAGCAAACTGAGGCTCAGAGCAGTTAAGGCAGTTATGAACTGCAGCCCTTCTGCAAGGCGAGGCCCCGAATTAAACCCAATGCCTTGACTTCTCTCTGCTACACCAAGCTGCACGTCCAAGGGGAAAAACACTGGGCTCAATTCTGTGTCTTCCTGGAGAACTTGGGGAAACCACTGAACTGTTCTGTGATTAATGTAGGAAGACCCAAGCGGGTTTTTACAATGGAATCAAGGTAAGTCGGTTCTTGGCTGTGGATTTCAAAGCAGTCTCTGTGCTACTTTGCTAGGGCGATCATAAGAAATAGCATAGCCTGGACAGCTTAGACAAGAGACATTTACCTTCTCACAGTGTGGACGCTGGACATCCAAGATGAAGGAGTTGGCTGATGTTTCTTCTTCTGCGGCTTCTGCCTGCCTCGCACACGGTGGCCTCCTCACTGTCTTCTCACAGGACTTCCCTCTATGCCTGCACTCCTGGTGTCTCTGTGTGGCCAGATTTCCTCGTGCAAATAAGACACAAGGCAAATTGGATTAGGGCACCCAGCAGCCTCATGTGAACTTAGTTTTCCTTGAAAGGCCCCATCTCCGAGCACAGTTGCGTTCTGAGGTACACGGGGTTAGAGCTTCAACGTAAGAATTTGGGGGAACACAGTTTAGCCCATTAGTCTTTGAAAGGAAAAAAGGGTTTGGGATCTGGTTATTAGCAGCTAATACTCCAAAAGACTCAGGACATAAAATGAAATCATACTATTATTGTTATTATACCATATCATTAAATGATTGATCCCATATTTCCCAATTGAGCTCTGAGACACTATGATCCATTGCAAGAACAAATGAGAAATTTAGATCACGATGTAGTTACACCAGTTCCTAGAAGGCATTGATTCCGTTTTAAACACTTGCCCCTGATTTTTGCTTTACTTGTAACTCTTCCATTGCAATCACTATCAGCAGCTTTTCTTACTGTTTGCAATATACAACCAGATCCAACACTATTTTGTTCTCCACAGAAGAAAACCTAGACGCTGTCCAGGGGTACTCTGGGACCCGTTTAAATCCTCAAGTGCATGAGGACCACAGTTGCATCCAGAGTGGGATAATATAACCCCAGGTGCTCTCTCTCTACCCATCTCCTGTCCCTGAACTTCCTACCCCTTGACCAGCCTCCCTTTGATCTAGACCCAAAGTCATCCTTGCTCCAGGGCAGATTTGTTACAACAAAATGCAGACAAAGGAGAATTTGCCCCTTTGCTTTTCGTTTTCAAAATAGGCTCTGCAAGTAAAAAGGAATTTGGGTGGGTGGGTGGGGCAAGTAAAAAGTTAATGCCCAAGAAGACTCAGGACATGAAATCATGCCATAGTGTGTGTGTGTGTGTGAGTGTGTGTATGTAAATGATAAAGCCCATGTTGTTACAAGGGAACACAGAGTCTCTCTTTGCTAGTTCTAGTCATTTCGTAATTAAACAAAACAAATAAATGGGCTGTTTCTGTGCAGATCCTCCAACAAGAATAAAACAACAATTTTAAAAGAAACAGCAGCTCAACAGTAACTGAGACGAATCCCAAAGGGCCTGTGATTCTGCTCCTGATCCCAGGACTGGATGAGACAGAGGGGAGAGAAAGTCATGTCAGCCACTTGAGAAGGACCCTTGTGTCTTTTCTCCTGTGGACAAAGCCAGGGAAGAAGGTGGGTGCAGGAACTCAGAATCAGGTGGTGGGGAGGCAGAGAGCAGGCGATGTGGTGCAGTGGGTTAGGCTAGCATCCCATATGGGTGCCAGTTCGAGTCCCAGCTGCTCCGCTTCTGATCCAGCTCCCTGCTAACACACCTAGGAAAGCAGCCGCAGGTGGCCCAAGTGCTTGGGCTCCTGCCACCCATGTGGCAGACCCGGATGTAGTTCCAGGCTCGCAGGCATTTGGGGGGTGAATCAGTGGGTGGAAGATAGTGTGTGCGTGCGTGTTCTCTCTCTCTCTCTCTCTCTCTCTCTCTCTCCCTCTCCCTCTCCCTCTCTTTCCAAACATTAACAATACTAATCTGTGAGGGAAATCTGAGCTCAGGAAGTATAAAAACTCCACCCTGTGGACCCAGCTCATTGAATGAGCTGGCCCTAGAGGAGTGCGGGCAGGGAGCCAGAAGCTGCCTCAGAGAGGCCTGAGTACCCAGGATGCTAGTTTGAAACCTGGGAGCAGCTGGGCCAGGAGAAAGCTCACGTTAAGGGGGAGATCCAGACGAGAGGGGGACTCTGTAGATGCAGGCTGTGCTGGTGAGGTCGGCCCAGGGACAGCGACCAGAACTGGGTTCTGCAGCCAGCTAGAAGGGAGGCTGCAGCTGGCACTGAAGTTCAGTCAAAGGAAAGGAAAGACCCTCCAACTGGAGTTTGTCACCTGGGGACTATGTCCCCACCTCACTGATTTACACCCTGGGAAGTCGGGAAGTACAATTGAAAGAGATTCCTTCTGTTGGCTTCCGCGCTGCGTGCTGCACACACTCCGCCCAGGCTCAGCTGCTGGCCCTCTCATGGCAAAGCCCCTCCTCCACACCTTGCCAGCTGAGAGAGGCTCCCCCCTCCCTGTTCCCACAGACCTGCAGGGGCCTAGCCAGAGCCCACTTGCTCACAAACACCAGAGCCGCTCAAGCTATCCGATGTAAATATTTGTAGAAAGAGGTTATGGGAAGGATTCGAGGGTGCCTCTTGCACCTCAGAGGCAGCCAGAGGAGCTAGCCAGGTGCTGACCCGGAACTAGGCCTCCGGAGCCAGAACCAGGGCTTCAAGACCCTGAGACTCTGCGGCTCTCTCCCTCCCACTTGTCTCTCTACCTCTGCGTCCCTGCCTCTCTCCGGACCCCAGCGTTCTCATCCCATGCCTCTGGACACTACCACCCTAATGCACATGGAGTTTCTCAGCTCAAAGCCCGGGACTGAGGACCAGAGGCTCAGGAGTGAACCTTGAACTCAAGGACTTCTTAAAACATCTTTTGAAGGGGGCATGTTTTTTCCATCACATCAAAGAAGACTCCAAAGAACAGTACAACACACGCTCGTATACCATTTAGTGAAGTTTGCCAGTTGTTAGCACTCTCTGATGTTTGCATTTTCTCTCTCTCTAATATACATACACTTAAAAAAAAAACCTGGACTGCTTGAAAAGTAAAGGCAGATATCATGAGATGCTAATTCAATTTCTTCTTCCTGTGTCTCCTAAGAACAAGAATGATCCAGGAGGGAAATCGCAGTGACTCAAACACCAAATTAGCTCTCCCTGGGTGGTGTGTCCACCTCCTGGTGCAATCATTGTAGTGAAGGGGTCACAAGGCACAATCTCTGCACAGGGGGTGGTTCTCAAAGAAAGACATGGCTGGACAGGTATTCCAAAGGATTCTACTGCATTGACATTTTATACCTTTTAGAAATCTAGGTGGATAGATATGGTATATGTAAAATACCCTGTGGTCTATTAACAGCTAAACCTGTAAAACTTAAATCCACAAGTACCAAAAGTCCACTCCATTTTATAATTGACCCACATCTGCCCTTGGTAAATGTCTGTTTACCATTTCCAATGATGGAATTTGTATCTTGCAAAGTACAAGTAATAAAATAATCATGGAAAATGCAGTACTTATGAATGAATAAAATAAACAGCTAATAGTAATTGAGCAGTTACTCTGTGTTGGGCCCTATGTGACATATTTTCAATGCATTATCCAAATCTATCCTCACAAAAATCCTGTGTGATATTATTATGATCGTTATTATTACTCCCATTTCACAGAAGAAGAATCTAAGAAGTGCAGGGCTTGGGTCACTGGCCCAAGCAGCTAATAAGTTCAGATCTCTAAGACTCCTGAAGCTACAGCCTCAACCAATACTCTGGATTCAAAAGCTAAACTGTGCCCCAAATTCTTAAGGAAGCAACTCACTCACTTTCACCTGCCCCTAAAGGGGAAAAAAAGCCCATTTTTCATAACAAAGAGTGGAAATGACTCCAATACCCTAACTGGATAGGCCCAACTCAACCCTTATCGCGCTTACTGCAGGAAGTTCACTGGGGACAAATCTTCACAAAGTATGCTTTGCCATGGAGCGTTATCTCCGAACAGCCACAGAGTGAGCCAAGTACAACTAAAAGGCCACACGCCACGTAAAGGAAGGTTGTCCTTTCCTTAAGAAGGTGACAGTGTTGGAATGAAACTCTCCTTTCTAATCACAACCCTGCTTCAGCCGACAGCACATCAGTGGGCGTCTCTGTGGGCACTTAGTGAGAGCAGGAGGTGCGTCCTGGGACACCGATCCCATGTTCTGAGGGTCCTTTCCCAGGGACCCCTGGGGCTGAGCAGGGTCCACCAGGTACACTTCTAATTGCCCTCAGGCTTGAGATGGATTTAGTTCACACATGACAGATACACTACACTCCTGCCTCAGAGCAGAGGGTGCGTATTGGCGTCAAGGAACCTGTCAGGATGTTGCTGCTCACTGTTTGAGTCTGGTTTGGGGCCTCCGGGATCAGATCCTGGGGTTAGTGTCAACTTCTCAGCCCCTGCTGGCAGTCTCACCAAGAGGCACCCTTGCTCCTAGGATTGTGTGTGACAAGGATATGAGGGCCACTGGTGGGAGGACCTTAGTCCCCTCTCTGGCATCTTCCTAGTAGGAGAGGAATAGTCCCCACATATTGAATTTTTCTCAGTAACTGCATGTGGTTCCAACACGCAGGTAGATGTTAAGCTTTTCTAAGGCTAGTTGTGGCCTCTGCCACTGGATGGGATGGCAGGTGCTCTAGCGCCTCCTCAGCCACACTCTCTCACCTTTCCTGGGGTGTTCTCCAGGACAACTATTCTCGTTTTAGTTGCTGAACCCCTTGGTAAAGGAAGTATGTACCCCTACATGAGTAGGTCTTCTGGACTGCTTGGAAAAGACACATTCCCATTAGTGAGGAAAATGTGTTCATTCTTCCCAGAGCTCTGAAACAGCAGCATTGCTCTCGTTCAGTCGGAGCTCTAGCAGCTTTTCTTGCTTTCTCCAGCTGGGAGTTCTGCTTCCAAAAACAGTGCATTTGACCAGCTCATCACCACCCCGCCAGCGAGCTCCCCTTATTGGTCAGATTCTAGAACTCCTGGTCTCAATCATGTCTAGCTTATACCTATTAGCATTCAACTCGAGGAGAAATTCCTTGTTCCACCATGTATGGCCAGGGATGCACATGGTATGTGAACACCATCCAGAAGAAAGCTGGAGGCGTGACAGACGTTTGAAGCCTCATAGGCTATCTCCTAACTTATATTTATTAAATTCTGTTTCATAACTTTAGAGTTTCCTTAACACAGAAAATGCTATGGCCACAGTCGTGGAGATGACAGAAGTGAGAAGTTCCATTGTCACTGTGTGCAGAAGAGTCAACATGGCGAGCCTGGGATTGCTGTGCTTAGAGATCGCTCCATGTGTGGCATTAGGAAACTCGGGCTTTCAAGCTTCCTACCATCTCCAGAGCTGTTATGCAAACACTGTGATTTAGGATGAAGGCTGGGATGCGGTAGGTCGAAAGTGCCTCCATAACCAGCCCAGCCCTCATACGGGCCTTAAATACTGAATCTGTAGTGAGCGTCCCTGGTAGATGAGACTTCGCACACGTTCTCTCATTAAGTCACAATGTGTCCCTGGAGGAATTGTGTCCTGTGTGACTCTAACGGACGTGTTCTCTTCCCAGCTGTCACCTGATTTAACCTGGTTTTTGCCCCATGTGCCTTTTCCCCTTACTGACTTTGCTTTGTGTCCTTTTTGCTGTAATAACTCATGGGCCTGAGCATGACTCCATGCTCAATCCTGAGTCCTCCTCACCGAGCCTGGGCGTGGTCGTGGGACCTCCTACACACAATCAATGGGATCCATAGGCTTTCATTCATATTAGAGCTGTGTATTTCCACACAGTAAAAAAAAAGAAATCATAAGCTTCCCCCTTGCAGAGACACTACTTTGCTCCACCCCCTAATTTCATTGCAGCTCTTTAAGTCAGTAATTTGAAAGAGTCAGCTTTCTTTGGAAGTAGCCATAAGCATCTAAAGACTTAATGAGGGCAAAGAGGAGATGGCAGGGGGACAGGCCCAGCTGGAGGAGGTACCATCTGATAGGCTCCCTCTGAGCGATTATTCAGCAAGTTAGTGGCAACGTTTCTATTTACCTCCAAGAGCCGGTAAAAATGAGAGTTTTCTGCCGCATCCACACATTCCTAATAAGCCAGATGCCTTTCCTGCGTGACCTTTCTGTGCAGATAAGTTCCTTGGAGAAGCTGCATTTATTCTCTTCCATTCTTAGATTTCACTGGTACACTAAAAATAGGACCTGAGGGGCTGAAAGAGGCCCTACCGTTGCTCAAACATACCTGATTTACTCTCGGGGAGCAGCCCGGAGCCTGGGGATCTGTCAGTGCAGTTTCGTGATGAATGTCAGCAAATATGCTGATAATAGGGTGCTCCACCAAAACTAAGCGAGGAAGGCATTTTCTCTCCAGTGGGCTAAAAAGAGGCATAGGCATAACTTCTGCCTACAAAACTCATGGCTAGGGTGTTAGGATCCTACTGCTTCTCCCGAGGAAGGGAGTGGGAGAGATAGAAGGTATTGGAGGGAGGGAGAGCAACAGGGGGAAGACAGGGCAAGGAAGCTGCCGGAGAATGAGGCAAAGGCTCTCTCCAGCTTTGGGCCTCTATCCCTGGGGTCTTCTCAGAAGAACTCATCCCCACCCATAACTGGAAGCTTCCACCTACTCACCTGGCCTAGACCTATACCTCTGTTGACTATAAGAGGTGGGGGCATCATGTTGATCCAACATGCGGCTTTTCCGGTTTGCTCATCCTTTCTGAAGGCAGCCATCTACTCCTGAGTCTGGAGCTAGAAGGGGGAATATTCCATGTCCTGTGCTCAGGGACAAACTGTTGTTCTGCCCATGACCCTACATGTCCTCAAGCTGTCCCTGGGCTGAGAAAGAACCAGGGGAGCTGCCCAAATGCCTTGCAATGGATATTGGTTATTTCCGTCTGCCCCGTGTGCCTTCCTGGGAGATAGTTCTTCACCCATTCCACATGGTCTGGGAAGGTTTCAGTAAGAGTGTGTGGCCTCTCTAGGGATGGCATCATGACCCCACACACAGCCAATCACAAGGCTTTCCCCTTGACAATATGTTCTGTGCAAGAGCAGCACAGGCGAGGCCAATCAGAACTCTTCCCTGGGTTGGCTATTGGATCTTGGGAGAACAGGCTGTCCTTGTGGCAATTCAAAGCTGAGAGAATATAATCTGGGGACTGGCCTCAGCCTCTTCTCAGTTCTACGGGAAAACTAAGACATGGAATAAGCTGAGAACCTGGGGACAGAGAGGAGAGAGAGAGGGAAGGTAGTCTGCGGGATTAGGTTTTGCGTTAGTTTCCTAGGACTTCCACACACTTGGTGGCCTGAAATAACAGAAATTTATTTTCTCATAGTCCTGGAGGCCCAAAGCCTGAAATCAAGGCATCAGCAAGGCAGGGCTCCTCCCCAGCCTCTAGGGGACAACTCATTCCTTGCCTCTTGCAGTTCTTGGTGGCTGCCAGCATTCCCTGATGTTTCTTGGCTTGTGGCTGCATCACTCCCGTCCCTGTCTGTATGAGCATATTTCCTTCTCCTCCATGCGAATCTCCTCCCCTCTCCTCCCCTTTGCCTCTCTGTCTTTTTTTTTTTTTTTTGACAGACAGAGTTAGACAGTGAGAGAGAGAGAGAGAGAGAGACAGAGAGAGAGAGAGAGACAGAGAGAGAGACAGAGAGAAAGGTCGACCTTCCATTGGTTCACCCCCCAAATAGCCAGGTGCTTCCTCCTGGTCTCCCATGTGGGTGCAGGGCCCAAACACTTGGGCCATCCTCCACTGCCTTCCCAGGCCACAGCAGAGAGCTGGACTGGAAGAGGAGCAATCGGGACAGAATCTGGCGCCCCACCGGGACTAGAACCTGGGGTGCCGGCGCCGCAGGTGGAGGATTAGCCTAGTGAGCCGCAGCGCCGGCTCCCTCTGCCTCTCTCTTATAAGGATGTGTACTATTGCATTCAGGGCCTACTTAGATAATGCACACTAAATCCTGCTCTCAAAATCCTCAGGTTAATCAGGTTTCTGCCATAGAAGATAATATTCACTCTTTTGCCACATAAGGTACATGTACAGATTCCAGGAAGTGAGTACTATCTTGATGGTGGCATTTTTTTTAAGTGATCACAAGTCCCTCTCAAGTCTCTGGGCCATGGCCATTCGTTCCTTCCTGCAGCTCTTGCTTCAGCCCAGGAGCCAATGCAGCCTCCTCACCACTCATTAGGCTCCCTCTTGGCTTAGGTTAGCATGAGTTAGGGCTAGTCACCTGCATTAAAGTTCTTTTAAATGACACAGATTCCTGGATATGCCACAGACTGGGCAATTGTACAGAGGACAGAACATTTGTTCTTCTGCAAATGTTTGGGAAACTCACCTACCTTTATTAGTTCTGAATTTTACAACTCTGGATTTTAGGCTTCAAGGTCTTCCCTGATGGGAAAAAGAAAATTATTGGCATTGGATTTCATTTGCCCTATTGGCCTTCTTTTGTTGAATTTCTACTCTGAACTTTACGACTGTTCTGCAGGGTTTAGCCTGGGTCATTGCTTTACCTCCAGAGTGCGGTGGTGCAGGTTGCAGGGTAGAAGAGAAATGGTATCAGGAAGGAGCCTGGGCCCTGTTGCCTAAAGTGCAATTGAGAGCATGTGGAATGCAGAATCACAAATGTCCCTTTATTTATAAATAAATAAAATCCTTTTATTTATCCAAATTAATAGGTCTGACAAACTCATGATAAGCAGATGGATTATTAGCAATCATAATATGAAAACTTATACTACCAATTTACAGAAGTTTCTGACATCACCCTGGAGAAGAAGCCATGGGTGTAATATCTTTACATAGGACATAAATAAACACACATGTAACTATGCATTGTGAGGCCCCAGATTTTGGTACAGTTGGTTAAGGTACCACTTGCGACGCTGGCATCTCATATCAGAGTGCTGATTCATGCCTCCCAGCTACTCAGCTGATGATCCAGTTTCCTGCAGATGTGCCTGGGAAGACAGGATGGTGGCCCAAGCACTTGGGCCCCTGCTAGCCACACTGGAGATCCACATGGAGTTCCTGGCTCCCTGGCTTCAGTCTGGCCCATCTCAGGCTGTTGTGAGCATTGGCGGATTGAACCAGCAGAGGAAAAGCGTGTGTGTGTGTGTGTGTGTTGTTCTGCCTTTCAAATAAATCTTTTAAAAATGCATTTCTCTGGATGCAGCAATAAATACAAAAAAAAACTTTATTCCAAGTTTCTGAAGGCATCTTGTCATGGGTATTCTTAATGATACAATAAATTGTCGTAGTGAATGTGACTAATTAACTGTAATAAATATTGCACTCAATTCTCAGAGTGTCCTTTTGGCCTACCTGTGAGCTTTGGTTCTCTGTAGCAGTGGTCCTTAAACTTGATGGTCACGCACTCCTATCAACAACCACGGAGCTAACACATGCACTACAAAACACAGAACAATGTGAAATAACAAGAAGAAATGAAGACAAGGTAAATGGCATTTTAAAATATTTATTTTAGGGGCTGGCACTGTGGTGCAATAGGTTAACACACTGGCCTGAAGCCCCAGCATCCCATATGGGCACTGGTTTGAGACCTGGCTGCTCCACTTCCAATCCAGCTCTCTGCTATGGCCTGGGAAAGCAGTAGAAGATGGCCCAAGTCCTTGGGTTCCCGCACCCGCATGGGAGACCCAGAAGAAGCTCCTGGCTCCTGGCTCCTGGCTTTGGATTGGCGCAGCTCCGGCTGTTGCAGCCATTTGGGGAGTGAACCATTGGATGGAAGACCTTTCTCTCTGTTTCTCCCTCTCACTGTCTGTAACTCTACCTCTCAAATAAAAAAAGAAAGGAAGGAAGGAAGGAAGGAAGAAAGAAAGGAAGGAAGGAAGGGAGAAAGGAAGAAAGGAAGAAAGAAAAGAAAAGAAAGAAAGGAAGAAAGAAAGAAACTGTGCTGTCAATACAATGCTCTCAATATCACTGAGAGTGAGAGAAGGTACTGGAATCGGCGCAGCTCTGGCCGTTGCAGCCAATTGGGGAGTGAACCATCAGATGGAAGACCTCTCTCTCTGCCTCTCTTCTCTCTGTGTAACTCTGACTTTCAAATAAATAAATAAAATTTTTAAAAATATATTTATTTTTCTTATTAATGATTTTAAAAGCTTTCTAAAAATCTCACTGAAAGAAGAGTAATAAAAAATTTAGTGGAAAATGATGTCTTTATTTCCTTTAGAAAATATTTGCTTAATATTTTGTGACAGAAAGTCAACATTTTGACTCTAAGTTCAGTTTATTTTGACATTTGGTTTCACAACTCTCAGAGCTGAGAAAGATAACTCTTAGGCACTGAATAACGTTCCCCCAAACCCACGTGTTGAAGCCCTAATCTCTAAAGTGACTAAATTTGGAGACGGGGTCTTCAAGGAGGTAATGAGGTTAAATAAGGCGATAAGGGTGAAGCCCTAATCAGGTAGGACGAGTGTTTTATAAGAGGAGGAAGAGACCCCAGGGAAAAGGCAATGTGAGGACACAGTGAGGAGGGGGTCATCTGGAAACCAGGCCCAGAGGCCTCAGAAGAAACCAAGTCTGCTGGCACTTTGATCCTGGGCCTCTGGTTTCCAGAACTGAGAAAAAAAACATATTTTTGCTGTTTATGCTACCCTGTCTGTGTGGTATTCTGCTATGATAGTCCTTGAAGATGAAAACACTCACAAATGTATGTAGCCCTAGATGGAAGATATGCACCACTGGCTCATCAGACTATAACACATATTTTCAGTCTTGGAAACCGATCATGCAAATGCTATTGTTGACAGTAGGCTGGTAGATTTCTATCTGCTCTACAGATCACTTAGTCTTCATCTTAATTGGAAGTTATTGGATTTTAATACTATTTAAATTTTGTTTAAAGATTTGTTTTATTATTTGAAAGGCATATTGATAGAGAGAGAAGGAAATGCAGATGGAGAAAGAAATTTTCCAGCCTCTGGTTCACTTTCCAAATGGCTACAATGATTGGAGCTGAGCTATTCTGAAGCCAGGAGCCAGGCGCTTTCTCCAGGTCTCTCACATGGGTGCAGGGGCCCAAGCACTTGGGCTGTCTTCTGCTGCTTTCCCAGGTGCTTCAGCATGGAGCTGGATCAGAAGAGATGCCTGCACATGAACCTGAACTCTTACATGGAAACCTGGTGTTGCAAACAGCAATTTAACCCACTGTGCTACAATGCCAGCCCCATATTTTGATATTTTAAACAATTTTTTCATTTGTGGGTAACTAAATGATATTTCAATATATGTATAAACTGTATAATGTCCCATCAGGGTAAATATACCTACTTCCTCAAATATTAAAATTTCTTTTTGGTAAAAAAAAAATTCCAAATTCTATCTGTTTGGTGTATTTTTATTTTTTAAAAGATTGATTTATCTATTAGAAAGGCAGAGTTACAGAGACAGAGGGAGGGGAAAAAGAGAGATTGATCGATCTTCTATCCACTGGCTCACTCCCCAAATGGCTTTCATGACCAGGGTTGGTCTATGCAGAGTCAGCAGCCCAGAATTCCAGTGCAGAGAAGCCAGCACTCAAACTGGTGCTCTTCCGGGATGCTAGCATTGCAGATGGCACAGCCGAATCTGCTGAACGGCAACACTGACCCCTGTTTGTTTTAAACAGGGAAATACATAGTATTTTACCTGTGGACACACTACTATGCAATGGAACTCCGGGGCTTCTTACTCCTATCTAGCAATAACTTAGTATCCAGTAATCGATGTTTCCCTACCCTCCCTTCCCACTACTCTTCCCTGTCTCTAGTAGGCATCACTATGCTTTGAACATCCACGAGGTCACCTTTTTTCAGACTCCATATAGGAATGCAATCGTGTGACACTGTCTTCCTGTGCTTTGCTTATTTCACATAACACAATCACCTCCAGCTCCATTCCCGTTGGTGCAGATGACAAGATTCTATCCTTTTTTTGTGGTTGAGTAGCATTTGTTCTGTAAAGGTACCACATTTCTTTCTTTCTTTCTTTCTTTCTTTCTTTCTTTCTTTTTTTTTTTTTTTTGGACAGGCAGAGTTAGTGACAGAAAGAAACAGAGAGAAAGGCCTTCCTTCTGTTGGTTCACCCCCCAAATGGCCACCACAGCCAGCGCGCTGCGCCGATCTGAAACCAGGAGCCAGGTGCTTCCTCCTGGTCTCCTATGCGGGTGCAGGGCCCAAGGACTTTGGCCATCCTCCACTGCCTTTCCAGGCCACAACAGAGAGCTGGACTGGAAGAGGGGCAACCAGGACAGAACCGGCGCCCCGACCGGGACTAGAACCCTGAGTGCCAGCACCGCAGGCGAAGGATTAGCCAAGTGAGCCGTGGCACCAGCCAGGTATCACATTTCTTTTATCCACTCATCAGAGGATGGACACTTATACTGCTTCTGTTCTCCATTCCTTGGCTATTGTGAATAAACACAGGAGTACAGAAGCTAGGGTGCAGTGGGTTACAGCCACTATTGGTGAGACCAACATCCCATACCAAAGTTCTGCTTCCAGTCCTGGCTGCTCTGCTTCTGATCCAAGTCCCTGCTAATGAGTCTGGGAAGACAGTAGATGATGGCTCAACTGCTAGGGCCCCTGCCTCCCACAGGTGAAACCCGAATGGAATTTCTGGCTCCTGACTTCAGCCTGTCCCAGCCCTGGTTATTGGGGCCGATTGGAGAGTGAACCAGCGATGGAAGATGTCTGTCTCTGCTTCTCAGATAAGGATATAATTAAATCTTTTTGTGGGCATTTGCAGAATGAACCAGTGGATCTCTCTTCCTCTCTCTCTCTTTGTATGTATGTGTGTGTGTGACTGCCTTTCAAATAGACAAAACATTTTTAAAAGAGAATGTTTTTTCCAATATAGCTTTTAGTTACACACATGCACATGCACATTGCAGAACAAAACAAAAAACTTGCTTCTTCGAGAGAGAGAACACCAAATGATGCATGACGCCGGTGCAGCAGGAGGGCCCGGAGGCCCCAGGGCCCTGGAATGGGAGGTCTCGGGTGTGGCCAGGGCCGGGGCCGGGGCCAGGGCTGAGGCCGTGGCGCCCACGTAGGCAAGGCGAGGACAGGGAGTGGCTGCGGGTCACCAAGCTGGGCCACCTGGTTAAGGACATGAAGATCAAGTCCCTGGAGGAGATCTACCTGTTCTCCTTGCCCCATCAGGGAGTCCGAGATCATCGACTTCTTCCTGGGCACGGCCCTCAAGGACGAGGTGCTGAAGATCATGCCGGTGCAGAAGCCGACGCGGGCCGGCCGGTGGACCAGGTTCAAGGCATTTGTTGCCTTCGGGGACTACAACGGCCACATCGGCCTGGGCGTGAAGTTCCCCAAGGAGGTGGCCACCGCCATCCGAGGGGCCATCATCCTGGCCAAGCTGTCCATCATACCCGTGCAGAGAGGCTACTGGGGGAACAAGATCGGCAAGCCCCATACCGTGCTGTGCAAGGTGACCAGCCGCTGTGGCTCTGTGCTGGTGCGCCTCATTCCTGCTCCCAGGGGCACCAGGATTGTCTCTGCCCCTGTCCCCAAGAAGCTGCTGATGGCTGGCATTGACGACTGCTACACCTCAGCCCGGGGCTGCACTGCCACCCTCGGCAACTTCTCCAAGGCCACCTTCGATGCCATCTCCAAGACCTACAGCTACCTGACCCCCGACCTCTGGAAAGAGACCGTGTTTACCAAATCTCCCTAGTAGGAGTTCATGGACCATCTCGTGAAGACTCAAACCAGGGTGTCCGTGAAGAGGACCCAGGCTCCAGCTGTGGCCACAACATAGGTTTTTACAGGATAAAAATAAAGTGGATGGAGCCTGAAAAAAAAAATTTATTTGTGTATTTCATTATTGAAACAAAATTCAGCCAATATAAGAATCCAAGAAACATTTTTTTAAAAGATTTATTTATTTATTTATTTGAAAGGCTGAGTTACAGAGAGGCTGAGGCAGAGAGAGAGAGAGAGAGAGGGAGAGTGAGAGAGACCTTCCATCTGTTGATTCACTCCCCAGATGGCCGCAATGGCCAGAGCTGCACCAATCCGAAGCCAGGAGCCAGGAGTTTATTCCAGGTCTCCCACATAGGTGCAGGGACTCAAAGACTTGGGCCATCTTCCACTGCTTTCCCAGGCCATAGCAGAGAGCTGGGTCAGAAGAGGAGCAGCTAGGACTCGAACCAGTGCCCATTTGGGATGTCAGCACTGCAGGTGGCAGCTTTACCCGCTACGCCACAGCGCCAGCACCCAAGAAACATTTGAGACAATACATTTACAATCACTATATAACAAGCCTCCCAATCACTATATAACAAGTCTCCCACATGGTATAATATATTTCCTGCTAATCTTCAGCAATATATATGCACAGGTGATCATCCCTTGGTATCCTGGGAGATTGCTTCCAGGGCTTCCTGAGGATATTCCAACTCCGTGGGTGCTCAGATCTCTCATATAAAATGGTGTAATACTTGCATACAGCATACGCACATCCCTCTATATACTTTAAATCATCTCTAGGGGCTGATGTTATGGCGCAGTGGGTTAAGCTGCCACCTGTGACTCCAGCATCCCATATGAGCTCCAGTTTGAGTCCTGGCTGTTGCATTTCTGATCTAGCTCCCTGCTAATGCACCTAGGAAAACAACAGAACATGGTCCAAATGCTTGGACCCCTGCTATCCGCATGGGAGATGCAGATGGAGTTTCAGGTTCCTGGCTTCAGCCTGGCCCATCCCTGGCTGTTGTGGCCATTTGGGAAGTGACCCAGCAGATGGAAGATGTTTCTCTCTCTCTCTCTCTCTCTCTCTCTCTCTCTCTCTCTCTCATCCTGCTTTCAAATAAGTAAATAAATAAATCTTTAAAAACAATTAAATCCTCTCTAGATTACTTTTAATACCTAATACAAGGTAAATGCTATGTATTATTTAGGAAAGAGTGACAAGGAAAAAAGTTGGTATCTATTCATTGCAGAAGCAAATTCTTTTCCTGAATATTTCCCACTTAAGGATGCTTAAATCTACAAATGAGAAACTTATGAACTGGGGCTAGCACTGTGGCATAGCAGGTAAAACCCCTTGCCTACAGCCCTGGCATCCTATATGGGGGCTAATTTGAGTCCTGGCTGCTCTGCTTCCAATTCACCTCCCTTCTAATATGCCTGAGAAAGCAGCAGAAGGTGGCCCAAGTGTTTGGGCCTCTGCACCCCCACGGAGGCCCAGTTGAAGCTCCTGGCTCCTGGCTTTGGCCTGGCCCAGCCCCAGCTGTTGCAGCCATTTGGGAAGTGACCCAGCAGATGGAAGATCTCTCTCTCCTCTCTCTCTCTCTCTCTCTCTCTCTCTCTCTGCCTTTCCTTCTCTGTAACTTTGACTTTCAAATAAATAAATCAATCTTTAAAAAATAAAAAAACCCTATGAACACAGAAGGCTGACTGTGTATACTGGAGATCTTCTCATGGAAAACATGTGTGATAAAAAAAATGCATGGACTTCAAAAAATTTTGCACCAAAATAAACCCATCTTTTAATTCCATTTTCCATGAACTTTTTGAAATACCCTCGCATTTTGGTCAATCCCAATGGCATGTATTGACCAGAGTTGGTTTTAGGTTGTCATCATATTGTTTTCTGCCACGCCCACAGCTGTGATACCCGCGTGGCAAGATGTTGCTGCGTAGTTTTCCATGAGCTATTTCTACTATTTCTGACTAAAATAGGAAGACGATGATTTCTCCCAGAGTTATGTCTTCTCTGAATGAGTGAGGGATCTGAAAGGAAGTCTTTAAACATTGAGTGGGGGCCAATGTTGTGGCAGAGCAGGTTAAGCTACCTCTTGTGATTCCAGAATCCCATATCAAAGTGCAGTTGGCGCTCTAGTCACTCCACTTCCAGTGTAGCTCCCCACTAATGCACCTGAGAAATCAGTGAGAGATGGTTCCAGTGCTTGAGCCCCGGCCTCCCATGTGGAAGACCTGGATGGAGTTCCTAACTCCTGCCTTTGGCTTGGCCCAGACCTGGCTATTGGGACCATTTGGACAGTAAACCAGCAGATGGAAGATCTCTCTCTCTCTCTCTCCCTCCCTCCCTCCCTCTCTGTCACTCTGCCTTTCAAATGAATAAATCCTTTTTTAAAAAAACCTAGATAGTATAATCTATAAATGCATCCAAATGATCACACTGCAGAACATCAACAGTTTGTTCAGGAAACTCACTGCTGTCAGTTCCTTTGAATGGAAGAACGCCCACTCTCTCTTCATGGTATTTGGCAAACGGAGTTTAACTCATCATGACTGTCGCACATACCGACCAAATATGGGTGCAAAGTCAATGTATATGTTTGCAAAGTTGATTTCTACTTCCAGATAGAACATAAGTAAAAATAGAAATTCTCAAATCCTTTCACTGTGCCTTCTGGGGAGCTGTACCCCTCTTGGCAGAGCACTGACTGCACTGTGCAAGTTGCTGATTCATTGCTAACTAGACACCATCTAGCTACTCCCAGTGTCCAGTCCCTGTTTCTCCATTAGCCTGCTTTTCTACTAGATGTTCCCAAGAGTGGGTCCTCTTGACTTAAGGCAGTCAGCCCAACCCAGCCCCCCATTCATAGTAATCAGTTTGGTGATGTCAAGAAACTCAATTTGGGCTTTTAAAAAAGATATCCTAGACTCTATAGCAGCTCCAGAAAGATGTTATCTCCCTCACCCAGTTGGTGTGCTGAGGCCAGCCCTGCGGTCAATTTATCACCTTAAGAACACAGACCCGAGTTCCCAGGTTTCACACTCTGGACCAGGTATGAAATGAGATGGCTGAACCTACAAGAAGAGATGGTAAGAAATTTCATCCTTGGAGACTTTAACTTGAGCTCCCTGTTGAAGGTTTATCTAAGTTCAGTCTTTTCTCTAATGTCTCAGCTATATGGGCCAGTAAATTCCATAGCCATTTATCTAAGTTGGCTTGTCTTCTACAACCAAAAACTCTCCTATTGATGTAGCTGCCAACTCCTTCTTGCAGTTTGTTTTGTTGTTACTTCTATTTGTTTTGTTTATTGTAGGGTTAATCATACTCTGTAGCATAGGTACCTGCAAGATCCCTTTGTTGATTTATTTCCATAGTAGTGAAATTAATTATATGCTTTCGATGTACCAAGTATTATTCTAAGTACTTCACATATTGATACATTTAATCTATACAATAACCCTACAGAATCCATATTATTATTATTTAAAGATTTATTTTATTTATTTGAAAGATAGAGTTACAGATAGAGATAGAGCCAGAGAGAGAGGTCTTCCATCCGCTGGTTCATCCCCAAATGGCTGCAATGGCTACAGCTGTGCCAATCTGAAGTCAGGAGCCAGGAGCTTCCTCCGGGTCTCCCACGTGGGTGCAGGGGCCCAAGCACTTAGGCTATCTACTGCTTTCCCAGGCCCTGAATCCATATTATTTTATCTCCATTTTTCTGATGAGAAAACTGATATGCAGTGAGATTATGTTACTTACCCACAATTACATAGAAAATAGTAAATCCACGGTTTACAACCAAGGTAATTTTGAACCAATACAGTGTGTCTCATAAACCCTTGGTATTTAAAGCTACAGGGTACCAGAAAGACTGCACTACTTACACACCAATGTTTGACATTGACCAATTGTCTAATCTTCACCAATATCATGAGTATAAAGTGTATTTACCATTTATTACATAACATTGCACTAAAACTCTGTGTGTCCCAGGTTCCTCAGCTATGAAATGAAGATAGTAGGAGCCTTTGCTCCTGCGTGGTGAGTTAAGCTGACACTTGCAACCCAGATGCCAGCATCCCATTCTTATTGTCCAAATGGAGTTCCCCTTTTGGGAACTGCCTGTTCATACCCTTGACCCACTTTTCTATTGTTTTTCCTGTATTTTTATTATTGGTTTGCAGAATGTGTGTGTGTGTTTGTGTGTGTGTGTGTGTGTGTATATATATAATATGAGTTATGAATCCCAAGTCAATTTTAGATATTGATTTCCCCTCTATCACTTGTTTATGGTGCCTTTGAACACAAACCTTTCATTTTGATTTTTTTAATTTATTTTTTATTTATTTTTTAAGGAATATAAATTTTATAAGTACAACTTTAGGAATATAGTTATTTTTCCCACCATACCAGCCCTCCCACCTACACTTCCACCCTTCCTCCTCCTCCTTCTCCCCTCACAAGTCCCATTCTCCATTAAGATTCATTTTCAATTAACTTTGTACACAGAAGACCAACTCTATATGAAGTAAAGATTTAAACAATTTGCACACAGATTTCAACATGCACACACACACACAAAAAAAAAAACCCTGAGAACTAGTTTTACAGTTAATTCTCAGTACAACTCATTGAGGACAGAGGTGCATGAGGAGTTAGTGCACAGTGACTCCTGTTGTTAATTTAAGAATTCACACTCTCATGTATGATGTCAGTGACCACCTGAGGCTCTTGCCATGAGCTACCAAAGATATGGAAGCCTTTTGAGGCCACAAACTCTGTAAGTATTTGGACAAGGCCATAAACAATGTGGAAGTTCTCTCCTCCCTTTAGAGAAAAGTACATCCTTCTTTGATGGCCACTTCTTTCCACTGGAGTCTCTCTCATAGAGGTCCTTCATGTAGAACATTTTTTTTCCAGTGTCTTGGCTTTCCATGCCTGCAATGCTCTCACAGGCTATTCAGCCAGGAAGACTTAAGGGCTGATTCTGAGGTCAGGATGTTACTTAAAATGACTGTCATTCTATGAATCTGCTGTGTAGACTGCTTCCCATGTTGGACATTTACTCCTTTTTAATTCTATTATTATTACTACCAGGCACTTGATCCTATTTCTATGATCTCTTTAACACTTAATCCTATCCATATGTTCATTTTAACACTTAATATGATCACTTTAATAATGAAGATGTCATTTTTACCACCAAGATTAATGGGATTTGGAGTCCCATAACAAGTTTTTAAACGGTACCCTTAGAAGTAAGTCAGTAGGAATGTATGTAGAGCTATACAGCTTTACAGTTACAAACTTCCTCCTCCTTCTCTTATTCCAAATCTTATTTTTTACTGAGAGTTTATTTTTAATTGACTTTATACACATATGATTAACCCTATATTAAGTAAAGAGTTCAACACATAGTATGAAGAAAGAAAAAAAAAAAGACAAAAAAAACAAAGAAAATGAAACTGTTCCTTGACAGTCAAGACAAGGGCAGCTCAAGTCACTCCTTCTTGAAGTATCAATTTCACTTCTACAGATTTATTTTTAGGTGAAGCCTTTCATTTTGAAATACTCAAATTTATTAGTTGTACTCTCAAGTAGACAGGATAAAAATACAAAAAGCATTTCTGCTCTAAGCAACTAAAAATCTAGTTGAAGAATCAAGGAAAACTATATAAGTGTTAACCATTGCATATGTAAAAATATGCAATAAAATTCCAAGTTATGGGGCCAGCATTGGGATGCAGCAGGTTAAGCCGCTGCTTACAACATTGGCATCCCAGATTTGATTGCTGGTTCAAGATCTGGCTGTTTGGCTTCTAATCCAGCTTCCTGCTAGTGAACTTGGAAAAGCAGCAAAAGATGGCCCAAGAAGTTGGGCCCTTGTTACCCATGTGAGAGACACAGACTGGGTTCCTGGTTCTGGGCTTTAGCCAGTGGCCATTTGGGGAGTGAACCCGCAGATAGAAAAGTTCTCTCTCTCTCTCTCTCTCTCTCTCTCTCTCTCAGTCACTCTACCCTTCAAATAAATAAAATCTTTTTTTAATGCAAAGTTTCAAAGCTGTATAACCATCTCTATAATCTTTGGAAAGTATTTAAAATTTTTCTGAGCTTCAATTTTATTTGGAAAATGGAAGTAATGAAAAATGCCTTTCAGCTTGCTGAGATAATTAAATAAGACATGTTGAATGTCTCTCATAGTACCTGGCATATAGTACCAGCCTCAATTTAGATGCAAAGCAAATCAATGAAATTATAATGGTTCCATTTATAGAGGTGCTGCTAGGGTACCTACTGGGGCACTTTTTAAAATGCATCTACTTAATTTTCACTCAGTCAGATGCTGAAACCCAGGTTCAGAGAACATACATCTTTTGACCGAAGTTCATGCAGTAAATGGCATTGTCAGGCTGCGAAGCCAGCTTGGTTTGACCTCAAATCTCATGTGCTTTCTACCATGCCAAGCTGTTGTCAGAAGAGGTGGGAGACATGCAACGACGCTTGACATGGGTTCTGAAAACAACAACACAAGAATTTCAGCAGAGAAGGAGAAAGGGGGTCATTCCAGATTCCGCGGGGTGCTGCGAATGCACAAAGCTACAGAGCCTTGTGCAGTACAAAAGTGCAGAAGCACAGCATTGTCCTTCCAAGTTCCCTAGAGTATCTGGTGTGTATGCATGTGTGTGTGTGTGGGGGGGGGGTCTATTCTCTGCTCCTCTTGTCCCAGTAATAAAGACACTGGAATGAGTTGTCTGCCACCAGAGCCTCACAGAACCATGCGTATGTCACTCTCCTCACCCAAGTTTAGGGAGCAGGCTTATCCCAGGAAGCATGTTTTCTGCATTTCCACGCAGTTACACAGGAGCGAGTTTCCCAACTCTGCCTGGGATTGGGTGGGTATGGCTAATGTACAGCCAATTCTGGCGCACAGAAATAGAGGTCATTGCCCCTGCCACTCAAAAGCCATGGCTGCTGCTCCAGTGTTCACCAGGGGCAAATCTAACTTTGGCTATGGGGCAGACTCCTGTGGCTTTGTCAATGGAATCTGAAATTGCACAGGGAACACGGGTGTCATTTTGAAGCCCCTAAAAAGCACAACAGCAGCCATTCAAACCTTGGAAGAAGCCAGAACATGACAAGTTCAGAGGACAATGAGAAGACTGGCCTGATGGAGCCAGGCGAGCACATTGAGGTAGTGGAAGAGAGGTTAGACTAAAGGTGGACCCAGCAAGCCAGGGCTTCCCCAAGACAGAGTTTGGATCTGATACTGGTCGAAGAGAACAGAAAGTGACTAGAGTGAGGAGGAAGAGGGCGTTAGACGACACAGTGAGAGACGCAGTCGCACCTATGACTGTGGAGCAGACTCCGCGGGCAGAGGTCCTGGAGACGCGGAGCGAGCACGGGTGGTTTCCAGAGTGGGCAGGGAGGAACAAGAATGTGCGGCCTAGGGTACTGGAAGGTGACCGGGGAGAAGCGAAGCCTACGAGATCCAAAGGGAAAAATGCCAGGCCTCGGTGACCCCTGGGCTGGGGGAGAAAGAGCTAGTTGTCGAAGGCTGGGATCCAGGGAGTCAACATCGTGTAAGAGATACCGTGCCGTTAACGCGACTGGGAAGAAGTGGGTAGAGGTGGTGAACCCGAACCCTGAGGCCACGAAGGGTGGCATGGATGGGCTCAAGGACACAGGGGAGGAGTGGGCGGCAGGAACGGGACAGGCACGCTCCGGCACGAGGAAAGGGCAGGATGAGGCTGCCGGCCAACGCTGGGCTCAAGATCTCTGCAGAGCAGGACGACCGCCACTTCTCCCCCCCAGGAACCCACAGCTGCACCCAAAGCAGCCCTCTCCGCGGCGGGTCTGCGGCCTCTGCGGCCACTGTCCGCGCTCCGCCTGCAGTGACCCCTGGGGCGCGGGCCCCTAGCACTCCAGGCCCGCTCCCTTTCAGCTGTAGCGGGCGGCTCCGGCTCCCCAGGCCGCCGGGCGCCTTTCCCTCGAGGTTCTCCCCCGAGTCGGGGCCCAGGCCCCCAACGGCACCGCCCACCGGCCACCGCCGCAGCCCGCGCCCGCAGCCAGCCCGGGCCGCCCCTCCCCGGGGTGGGGTTTCGCCTCTGCCCCACCTCCCCTCCCCCCCCGCTCCGCCTTGGTTGCAGCGCCCCCAGGGTACCCCCTTGCTCTTCTGCCTCCGCGTCCTGGGGTCCCGGGGGTGCGGAGCGAGGGGCTTGCGTGGAGCGGGGCTCGGACGGCTCCAGGGCGCCGGGCGCCCGGGGCGGGAGGCGGGCGGGGAGCCGCCGCGGCAGAAGTGGGAGGAGACTGGGGAGGAGCTGGGGGGCAGGCAGGCGGGGAAGGAGGGGTCTTAAGGGGCTGCGAGCTCAGGTCGGATTTCCTCCCAGGCTGGCGATCGGCGGGGCTCCCACCTTGTCTTAGAGCTCGCCGCCGCCGCCCTGCCCCGCGCCTTCCGGACCCCGGGACCGACCATGGTGAGCGCGGGACGCAGGGCGCAGGGTCCGGACCCCGGCGGGCGGCCGGGGGCGCCTGGGCGGAGGGGGGCGAGCCTGCGGGACCCAGGGAAGTTTCCGGGGTGGGCGCGGGGCCCGGCGCCTTCAGCCCCGTTGCCCTCTCTCTTCCGCAGATGTGGAAACGCTGGCTCGCGCTCGCGCTGGTGGCCGTCGCCTGGGTCCACGCCGAGGTAGGTGAGGGGTCGGGACACGGGCCGAGGCCACTCGAGGTGCGCGCCGGACCGGCCGGGCGCGCGTCGCGGAGATGCGCTCCCGGGGCGGCACTGGGAGTTTCTGGCACTTGGGGTGGGGTGCGGTGCGGTGGGGTGGGCCGGGCCGCGCTGGGCTGGGGGGCGCTCGGAGCAGAAATGCTACTTGGGGAACTTAGATCTCAAGATCTGGGAAAGTCGTTCGGGCCGGGAACGGGAGCCCCACGGCAGCTAAAATGGAGGGAGAGTGGGGAGGGGCAGCGGGCACGAGCCGGGCCGAGCGGGACGGAGGCGGCGAGCAGAGGGGCAGCCGAGTTCAAAAGGGGGCCCGAGTTCTTCCCATCCCTTCAGAGGAAATTGAGAACAGTTAGGGACCTTCCTGAGGGGCCCGGGGGCCCTCAGGAGGCTCTCCTTGGGGGTTAAGATAACATTTCCTTTCTTTTTTATAAAATGATACTATGAGGCCCCGACATTTGCTTTTTCTTTGTAAAGAGTCCTGGGGTTCTGTGATAATACCCGGGCCACATAGCAGCCTTTTAAAACCTAACTTTTTCCCGGCAACTGCCGTTGCGCGCTGGGACGAGGGCCACGGCCGGCCCTCCGGGGACTAAGCGGCCAGCCAAAGCATTTCAGCGCTGCTCTCTCTAATGTTTTCTTTCCAACTCCGGTGACCTTCCGAGACACCCCAGACTGACCAACAGACCCTCCGCTCGCAGGCCCTTCCATTAACTTGAAGGTTTATGGGCACAGAATAAACAATTCGAAACTCCCTGGGCTCTGGGTCTCCAGAAAAGTGAGGTCAGAAGCTCAGCATTTGATAATGATGGCAGGAAATGTGGAAGGAATTAAGCATGAGAGAGAAGAAATGGAATGCACATTACAAAAGAAATAGCTCCCTGGTGGCTGGTTGATACTCCCTCCATGGTTTTTTTTCTTCTTCTTCCTAATGCAGTTTAGCCCCACCCTTTGCATCACAGCTTGATTCTGCCCTCAACAAAAACCATAGTTGCAGACAAGGTCTTCACAGATTTTGAAAAACCCACCTTGTACTGAATTCCCATTGAATTCACTACCACATTGTTGTTTGAGACGGAAACATGGGTGGTTTTTTTGCCCAGTGTAATACAAATGTTGGATAGCCGTATACTGTCATCAAATTTACCGTCATCAAATTCGACTCAGATGAGAGCAGCTGAGGGAAGGTTATATAAGGTATCAGACCCTCAGCCATTAAATTGCTAGGGGTGAGATTTGAACCCAGGCACTCTGGCTCCAGATGCTGGGTTCTTCATCACTGCCCACTCCCCTTCCAAGAACAAGCTTGGCATTTGCCAAGTGGTTTTTGTATGCCAAGCACTGGGCTGTGTGCATGACCTACCTCATTTCTTCTGAGGCTCCCCAAGCCTGGAAGGTAACTTCTACTATCCCCTTTTCTAGAGAAAGGTTTCTACACGCTTAAGGAGATTGGGTAACTTCCCAAGGTCAAACTGTAGTTACTTCTAAAGAAAGATCGGAATCCAGCTCTTCCACCTTTGAGCCCAGGTTTTAGTGCTGGCCTGTTTCTTATTCATGTTGTTGTGCAGGGTGCGAATTTCAGAGAGTATCCCCTTCCCTGACTGATGAGCCCTGGTTCAGGAACACTCCTCCATCCCCTGCTGTGGTCCTCCAAAGGCAGCTGCAGCCTGGTGATTGATGAGGTGAATCCCTGGTTGGTTTCACAGCAGGCTTAAGAATTGCCAGCTAGTGTGTGAAATGGCTCTGTGAACTGGAATGCACATAGGAGGTGTGAGGAGGCTGTTGGTTCACTCCCCTCAAGGCTGTGTGGCCCGGGGTCTGGGATCTATTCTAGGCAGCCTGCACTGCACCCTCCTCCTCTTCCTCCTCACCCCCCTGCATTGCAGGGAAAAGCCGAGCCTTAGTTGGAAGTCCCTGTGGCAGCAATTTCCTGCTGGAGGTGGAAGAGCATCCAGTGTTCTCACAGAATTCCCAGGCACAATCTATGGAGAAGTGCTGAAACATGAAATCCCAGGGAGCTGGGGCAGAAAGAAGGCTGGGGAATGGGAACTGTTCCCGTGACAAGAGTGAGGAGTGGATACGAGCTGGGCTGCATTTCCTGACTGCACATTATTAAGGATTATTATCTTTTGATGAACTCTATCTCTTGGTGTCTGACCAACTAACAGTTTTAAACCCAGGTGTTAATAATGTACCTACAATTATTAATGAACCAGGTAAATTAACCCTCTCTGTTGGAGACTTGTGATTTGAATGTTATTTTAAGCAGTTTAGCTATCTGCTTGGAGAGAAAAATATTTTCCTTGTTAAGTATAAAGGACATTGAGCAAACATAGGCAAATAATGGTCTTTGCAGAGCTTTTTGACTTGAATCCATTTTAATAAGTTTTAGATCAGCCAAAATCATGGAAACTTTTTAAAAATGAAATTTAGAAAATAAAGTGAGAATTCTTGGTGGTTTTTACTTTAATACGAACTCAGGGGAGTAATTCAGCATTTTTTGAATAATGTGGCTGCCTTACGAATTGTGTTGCTATTTGAAGGCCTTCCAGAACCAGTGGAGGGCCATGTGTGGGAAGGGGTTTTGTCAGCCCTGTGAATGCCGGGCTAAGCAAATCTCATGTTCTAGATCCGTCCAGAGGGCCTGCGGACCTGCTAGATCTCCCCCCAACCCATCTCCCTCCCATTGGGAATTCCTGCAGGTCTTTGACATGTGTTGGAGGCATGGTGTGGACCCTGGGAAAAGGTTGAGAAGCCAGGCGTAGGTGCCTCTTGAGTGTCAGTTGTTAGATCTCTGTCACTCTTAAGGGGCAAGCAGGAGAGCAAGCTGTGGCTCCTTGCGTCACGTGGGCTGTCTTGGCAGGTACCCAAGCATACCCCAACTCCTGCTTGCTGACTGTTGCTGGCATTCTGATTTCTAGCATTCCAGGTCTAGAAATTCACTATTGTATGTCACATGCCCAGGGGACTGATTTGCAAATCAGGACCCTCAGTGCAATAAGGGATTCATACCTATGAGTGTACCACCTATGAGTGTAGTAAGAACAGTAATTTTGTAGACAGGCACGCTTCACTTAGCTCTAGGCATGCAATGCTGAAAGGTTATTAGGGATTTGTCCCCCGGAAGCTACGCTCTTAACCTTATTTACACCCTGTGATCAGCATGTGGTTAACCACTAGGGGCTTCATGGGTGAGTCTGGGAGCTCCCCCACGTTCTTTAGAGCAATCCTAACGGTAAACTCATGTAGGCCTACAGAATAATCCACACCAGTGCCTGCTGCTTCTTGGAGCTGTAGCTTGTATAGTAATAACTAAAATGATCTCTTGTTTTTTTGTTTGTTTGTTTGTTTGTTTTGTTTTTTTTTTTAAAGATGTGTGCATCCATTTGAAAGGCAGAGTTAGAGAGAGAGAGAGAAAGAGAGACAGATATTCCATCTGCTGTTTCACTCCCCAAATGGCTGCTGGGCCAATCCGAAGCCAGGAGCTAGGAGCTTCTTCTGGGTCTCCCATGTGGGTGCAGGGGTCCAAGCACTTGGGCCATCCTCTGCTGCTTTCTCAGGCTCATTAGCAGAGAGCTGGATCAGAAGTGGAGCAGCCGGAACTCAAACCAGCACCCATGTGGGATGCTGGCACTGCAGGCAGTGGCTTAACCCACTATGCCACAGCGCCATCACAGCACCGTCCCTTGTTTGTTTTTGCTTTGGCAAATAAACTACTTACGATCGTGACGGCTGTTGTTGGACATTGGGATGCTAAACCATAAATAGCAAGGACTCTGCTGAATAGCCAAAACAGGTGGGCCAGCACCAGCACATCATGGTGGTGCCCACTGGCCACTTAGAAGGTGGACACAGTGTACTTCCCAGGCAGTCCTCTGGATTCAGTGACAGAAAGCAGGAGGCAACTTCCAGGCTCACGGGAGCAGGTTAGGAAAGAGCTGTGAGGATGAGAGGACCAGGGGTTTGGACTAAGGTGGTTGGGATGACCACAGGGGGAATGTCCCAGAGGAGAGTGGGTGAGGCAGAAAGACACCTGGAGCCATAAGAACAGCTGGTGAAGCAGAAGCTATAAAGACCAGTGGTCACAATTCCTTTCCCTACTTGTCTTCTGGGAACTGGATATCCAACAGGACATTTCTATTTTATTAGCTTGATGACACCAGATACTGAAGGTTTGAAAAAAAATTTTTGCACTTAGATGGGCTCACTTTTGCAAGACAGGTATTCACTGTCCTTGGAGGTCTAATACATACGTTTTTCTAAGGTGCCCTGTTCTGTGGCCACTTCTCCAAGAGTGAGCCATTAGTGGCGTGAGCCTTCCCTGCCCTGTGCCCAGGAGGCAGTATTCCGTGCTGCAGGTGGAGCACACCATACTTATGCAGTGGAGCCGTGGGTAAAGGGAAAGACAAGGACTCTGCCGGGGTTTCTTACAATCTAGTAGGGTGCCACTGCCATAAATTGTGGTAGTTACAATGTATGTCACTAACCACAAGGTGAACAAATATCTACATAGTTATTGTTGTTACATTCACATAGAGCTTAGAGAATGAACACATCTTTGATGTCTAGCTTGGTGAACTTTTACATCTGGATACACCATGTAGTCACCACCTGGTCCAGGTGGGAGTGCAGAACAAAGGCTGTGAACTCAGTGTGTGGACTGAGCAACAATGGAAACGGGGAGTGCTGGGGGTGATCTAAGGTGCAGTTATGACTCCTTGTCCAAAGATTATTAGCATGTAATCAGTCTACACTTTTCTGGTCTGGCCCTGGTAACACTGGGCAGGCTTTTAATCCATGTTTTAACAACTAGGAACTATTAATAACTAATGAAAAGATTAAGTTACCCTCTCCATTTAACTTGCAGTTTGGATATTATAAGCATTTTAGGGGGCCGACATTGTGGCATACCCGGTTAAGCTGCTGCCTGCAACACCAACACCCTGTATAGGCACCCGTACGGGTCCTTAGGCCCCTGCGCACACATGGGAGACTCAGATGAAGCTCCTGGCTGCTGGTTTGGCCTGTTCCAGCCTCAGCTGTTGTGGCTGTCTGGGGAGTGAACCAGCAGATGGAAGATCTCTCTGTCTCTCCCTATCTCAGTAACTCTTCCTTCCAAATAAATAAAATAAATCTCTGGGGGAAAAGAAAGCATTTTAACTTTGATTTGCAGTGCTGATGATGGAAAATTGCTTTCCTTATTAGCTACAAGGATCTCCAACAAACACATTCATGTATTTTTTTTTTTTAAGATTTATTTATTTATTTGAAAGGCAGAGTTACAGAGAGGCAGAGGCAGAGAAGGAGAGAGATCTTCAATCTGATGGTTCACTTCCCAGATGGCGTCAACGGCCAGAGCTATGCTGGTCTGAAGCCCAGAGCCAGGAGCTTCCTCCAGGTGTCCCACACAGAGGCAGGGGCCCAAGGACTTTGAGCCATCTTCTACTTCTTTCTCAGGCCATAGCAGAGAGCTGGATGAAAGTGGAGTAGCTGAAACTTGAACTGGCACCCATATGGGATGCTGGCACTGCAGGTGGCGACTTTACCCGCTATGCCACAGCACCGGCCCCATTCATGTATTTTTTTTTTTTTGACAGGCAGAGTTAGACAGTGAGAGAGAGAGAGAGAGAGAGAGAAAGGTCTTCTTTCCGTTGGTTCACCCCCCAAATGGCCATCAAGGCCAGCGTGCTGCGCCAGTCCGAAGCCAGGAGCCAAGTGCTTCCTCCTGGTCTCCCGTGCTGGTGCAGAGCCCAAGGACTTGGGCCATCCTCTACTGCACTCCCAGGCCATAGCAGAGAGCTGGACTGGAAGAGGAGCAACTGGGACAGAATCCGGCGCCCCAACCGGGACTAGAACCCGGAGTGCCGGCGCCACAGGTGGAGGATTAGCCTAGGGAGCCATGGCGCCAGTCATTCATGTATTTTTTAATGTGTATTTATTTATTTGAAAGGCAGAGTGACAGAGAGAGGGAGACAGAGAGATAACTTCTATCTGTTAGCTTCCCAAATGCCCACAAGAGCTAGGAATGGGCCAGGCTGTAGCCAAGAGGCAGGAACTCAATCCAAGTCTCCTGTGTGGTGGCAGGAATCCAAGTACTTAAGCCATCAACTGCTACCTTCCTAGAGTGCACATTAGCAGGACTGGATTGGATGTTGAAGGGAGACCTGAACCCAGGCACTCTGATCTGGGAGGTGGGTGTCCCAGGAGGCAGCCTCACTCACAGTGCCAGAGCACCTGCTCCACCTTCGTGTCTCCATTGGCATGAATCCATCTTAGCAAATATCACTCAGTTCTGCAGGAGCTTATTTCACTGTTTCGTGGATGGAAATTTCAGGGTTCACCATAATCTACACAGAGAAACTAAAGGAAACGGACACAAGTCATTCTACCTGACCACGCTGCTCTGGTCATTATTACTTTTAAAAGGACTCTGTAAAAGATGCCAGTCATGTTACTTACAAGAGCTAAAAGCTTAAAACTGACTAAATATCCAGTGCCAGGAGAAAGATCAAATAAATCACAGCACAGCCATATGTGCTGCGAAAAGTTGTGATTACAAAAAATTGTAAGGCTCTGGCCAATGATTATGATTTAGTTTAAAAGGCAGAATTCCCATTCCCCAGTGCTTTATCTTCAGAAATGGTGAAAAAAATTCATAAAGCAGCATAATAAAAATGTGTTAGAAATTACTTGTAGGTGGTGGAATTAGGGGTAATTTTATTCTTTGCTCTAGTCTTTATTCTGTTAGGTTTTTGTGAGCACCTTTTGTCAGAAAATAGCACATTCCCTTTATTTAAAGAAAAGAACACATTAAGAGGGTACATTCATCTTGAAAAAAAAGAGGGTCAGAAGAACCCTCATAATGAGGACACACTGGATGGAATACGCAGGGCCTAGGACCTCTAGGAATTGCTTAAGGAGAAAAAGGCAGGTGCAGGGAGATGAGGTTATAGTTAGCTACTACTGCTTCATCCCCTTTCAGAGAAATTACCAAAGGCAGTCAACAGGAATATGTGATGTATCTGCAAGACAGTGTAGGCAATAAAAATCAGTACCTCCCAGCACTGTGAGATAAATGCCCTGTGTAAATGATCCAAACAGAGCATACACGTCACCACCACCTACTCTCTTACACAGAACAGACATTGCTAATAAAATCATAGTATGCATTCCTAGTGAACCTGGTGGAGGTCTTAAAGTCCTACCCAACCATGTTCCAGGTAGCCATTAATAATCAATCAGAGGCCGGCGCTGCGGCTCACTAGGCTAATCCTCCGCCTTGCGGCGCCGGCACACCGGGTTCTAGTCCCGGTCGGGGCACCAGATTGTGTCCCGGTTGCCCCTCTTCCAGGCCAGCTCTCTGCTGTGGCCGGGAGTGCAGTGGAGGATGGCCCAAGTGCTTGGGCCCTGCACCCCATGGGAGACCAGGAGAAGCACCTGGCTCCTGCCATCGGATCAGT
This sequence comes from Lepus europaeus, assembly GCF_033115175.1. Classification (NCBI taxonomy): domain Eukaryota; kingdom Metazoa; phylum Chordata; class Mammalia; order Lagomorpha; family Leporidae; genus Lepus; species Lepus europaeus. The sequence goes on along the minus strand of NC_084828.1, from coordinate 76,906,657 downwards.
GCGGTGCACTGGCTGCAGCGCGCCAGCCGCGGCGGCCATTGGAGGGTGAACCAACGGCAAAGGAAGACCTTTCTCTCTGTCTCTCTCTCACTGTCCACTCTGCCTGTCAAAAAAAAAAAAAAAAAAAATCAGAGTCTATGTGGGATGAAAGCTATTTGCCATTCCTACTAGAAAAAAAGTGAATCCAATTGATAAACATTGACAGATTTTTAGCTGAAATTAAGAAAATTAGAAAGCAGAGCTCAAGACTGTGTGAACTGGTGTAGCAAATGGCTGAAAATGTCAGGAAAACGGCTCTTACCCAATTCTGGCCCAAACTTCTCCAAACACCTTTCTATAAGCCACACCCTCTAATGTTGGCTATCAACAAAAGTATGAGAATGAGAATTGTCTCGGCTGGTCCAGTGAAGTGAACAGTTGTTCTTGCTGAACTCTTAAGAGCTGCTGCTGTCCTAGATAACAGCCTCTGCCTAGTAGCAGTCTGGCAATCACCTGCTAATAGAATGCTCTTTGGGTATGAGAGTACAAAATATCTCCTATAAATCTGCATATTCTGCTGTGGTTGAAGGATTTTCATGTCATCTCTTCAAGGACTTTTTATCTGCTCATTTGAAGCCATCACCAATAAGCTATTTCCAGGAGTAAGTCTGAATTTATGGTGCCCTAGCATGTTCTCTGAATAATCCCAGACCCTCTTTGTGAACAGCCAAGCTGGTGCCAAATAACTCATGTGATCCATGGAAAAATCATGACATCCTGCAGGTGCAGATGTATATGCACACATATGTGGGGTGGAGGAGGGAGAGAAAGAAGGAAAGAAAGAGAGATGGGATCTTGGCTTGAAGTGACATAGGGAAAAATGTCTCTTTGTCTTTTTTCTACTTATTGCTTTCAAAATTTAAAATCCTGTGTCTGTTGCCAAGTTTGTCTTTCCTCAGCCTTCCATTCTATCCTTTAGTGATGGTAAATAGGTGCAATTCATTAATCTCCTACAAGCGACATATGTGCTGATCACTCTGCATATATGATCTTAGGAATAGTGTGGGACTAAAAGGCAATACCTCACAGGTTCCTGTTCTGGGGAAGCTGCCACTGCTATAGCCGTACAAATGGCCGTTGGCCAAATCTGTGGCTTTCCCAGAAATTGCCACCTGTCTCCTCATCTGCTTGCCCTGACTCAGGCAATCCTGCGGTGTGGCAGTGGGGTGGATGGTCCCCCTTCTCAGGATTTGGAAGGCTCCACTTGGGCAGCTGGAGCCATGTTCAGCCTGCCTACCCTGTTGACCTGATCAGTGTGTCCAGTAGAGGGCAGCTTTTTATGTACAACTTCTCTGAAATAGTCTGTTCTGGAGGCTTTGGTGTTTTCATGTCACTCAAGCCTTTCCCTGAGGTCCTTCCTTCACTGTCCGCTCTGTTCTCACACCTGGGTATCCCCAAGTCCGTATTTGCTGTGGACCCGTTTCCAGAACCTTTTCATCATGAAGAATGACGTTGTGGAATAGTGAAAGAGTCTTTGACTTAGAAGTCCTTTCTTGCTGATGTCACCTTTATTATTTTTTATTATTTTTGGTTATTTATTTCATGCTGTAGTTTTAATATCAGTGTCTTAATATCGGAAATGCAAGTATGAAACATTGTACAAGTATGGTTTTTACTACAGGGACAGAAAATAATACATTTGTGTTTTTACCAGAATCTTTTCTGTGTCAGCCAATACTTGCTCTTGTGCCCATGTCTTTCCACAGAGATTTTTTTAAACATTACTATGAGGGCTTTTTTTTTTTCTGTTGTTATCATGAATAAAAAAGCTCACAGCTCTTCAGCTATTGCAGATTTACACTTATCTTAATATCCCTGTTAAAGATGCTTCGGAGAACTGCTAAGAAATACAAAATCACCTTAGCTAGGAATTTTGATTGGGTAGTATTATCTCACGTTGGCAAGATCTTCCCTGTTGGCATTACAAAGACACTGTACACTTTTCTGAGGTTATCAAAAGTGTTGTCTCAATAGCTCTCTTCCTGTACAGGAAGGCAAATTACCATTGCTTGGAAATTTCAGGACGTCATGATAGTAAGTGGATAAGCAATAATTCCCAGAACCCCACCTGCAGAAGACAACTGCAACAGGGCACCCTTACATCCCCCGTGCACTAAAGAAAGGCAGGTTTGCAGTTTCTCACGTCTGTCTTTCCTGCCTCTACCATGGTGTAACCACAGCAAGAGTAACGTCAGCCAGTAACGCAGAAGTTCACTGTGCCAGTGTCCAGCATTCAGCTTCCATCAGAGCTCACGGTTTTCAGCCACTTCAGCTAGGACTGTTCTTTGTGACAGCCAAAAAATAAAAGCAAGAAAGCAGCATTAAGATGGCTGGGAAATACTGGGAAATATATATATATATATATATATATATACACACACACACACTAATTTTTTAAAAAGTTTTTTTTTTTTTTTATTTGAAAGTCAGAGTTACAGAGAGGGAGAGGCGGGGAGGGGGGGATCTTCCATCCACTGGTTCACTCCCCATAGCCGCAATGGCCAGAGCTGTGCTGATCCAAAGCCAGGAGCCAGGATCTTCCTCTGGGTCTTCCACATGGGTGCAGGGTCCCAAGGACTTGGGCCATCTTCTGCTGCTTTCTCAGGCCACAGCAGAGAGCTGGATCAGAAGTGGAGCATCTGGGACTCGAACCAATGCCCATAAGGGATGCTGGCACTGCAGGTGGTGGCTCTACCCACTATGCCACAGTGCCGGCCCCAAAATATACTAATTTTATAAACTATTTGAAGCCAATTTTGTTTCTGTTTTTGAAGATTTATTTATTCATTTGAAAGGTAGAGTTACAGAAAGGCAGAGGCAGAGAGAGAGAGAGAGAGATCTTCCATCTTCTGGTTCACTCCCCAAATGGTTGCAACTATCTGAAGCCAGGAGCCAAGAGTTTCCTCTAGGTCTCCCACATGGGTACAGGGTCCCAAGCACTTGGGACATCCTCTAGTGCCCTCTCAGGCCACAGCAGAGAGCTAGATTGGAAGTGGAGCATTCAGGACTTGAACCAGTGCCCGTATGGGACGCCAGCACTGCAGGCAGCGGCCTCACCAGCTATGCCACAGTGCTGGCACTGACCAATTTTGTTTTTATATATAAAATGCTGTCTTTTTTTAAAGATTTTAATTAATTTATTTATTGACAGGTAGAGTTACAGACAGTGAAAGAGAGACAGACAGACAGACAGACAGAGAGAAAGGTCTTCCTTCCGTTGGTTCGCTCCCCAAATGGCCGCCATGGCTGGCACTGCGCTGGTCTGAAGCCAGGAGCCAAGAGCTTCTTCCCGGTCTCCCAGGCTGGTGCAGGGGCCCAAGCACTTGGGCCATCCTCCACTGCCTTCCCGGGACACAGCAGAGAGCTGGACTGGAAGAGGAAAAATCGGGACTAGAACCTGGCGTCCATATGGGATACTGGTGCTGCAGGTGGAGGATTAACCAAGTGCGCCACAGCGCTGGCCCCAATGGTGTTTATTTTTTAAAAAATCATTCAAAGTTCTGTCAATCTTTAGGGGTAAATGTTGAGATAGTTTAAATAGCATGTTTGGAAAACAACCAAATTTTTAACTTTCAGCAGTACAGTTTATTCTGGGAAGAATCATCTTTGTTTCTTCCTTTCATTACGCAGTTATAAACTCTGGCCATGGTGACTTCTGTGGCTGTAAATTGATCGCGAAGAAAGTCAAGGTCTTCCTCAAGAGAATCAAGATTCTTTGTGGCTGTTAATAAATTCTTTCCCAGTAATGCCTGAGTCATCAATATCATGTTGAAGCGTGACACTAGCCCCTGACCACAGACACGCCCTATCAGGAGAGGGAACTGAAGCTTGGCAGTGCCAATGACCTGCCAGTAAGAATCCCCTCTCCAGTGAATTGGTGGACTCTTTTTTTTTTAAGATTTATTCATTTATTTGAAAGTCAAAGTTACACAGAGAGAGGAGGAGAGTCAGAGAGAGAGGTCTTACATCCACTGGTTCACTCCCCAGATGGCTGCAATGGCCAGAGCCGCACTGATCCAAAACCAGGAGCCAGGAGCTTCCTCTGAGTCTCCCACACAGGTACAGGGGCCCAAGCACTTGGGCCATCTTCTGCTGCTTTCTCAGGCCATAGCAGAGAGCTGGACTGGAAGTGGAGCAGCTGGGACATGAACGGGCACCCATATGGGATGCCGGCATTGCAGGTGGTGGCTTTACCCAATATGTCAGAGCACTGGCCCCAGTTGGGCTCTTTCTTCTTCTGCAAGTATCTGCTTAATCCCAGGAGTCTGATCCTTTAGGCTCCTTTTCTTTTGAGCAAGGTTGACTTGCATACATGTGTACTTCTGGTTTGGCTCTTTGAGCTTCTTTGGTACTGTGTCTGCAGTTTCATTCCCAGGCTGTTTCATGAAGGAGTCTGTGTCTTCCACAGACACTGCCTCAGGAATCTCCAGGGGAAGCCACCACCCATACCCTGTGGCCGCCTCTATGCCACAACCGTCCTTAGTGACCACCATCTTGGGGAAGCCTATTATTTCTTATTTTTTTTAAAAAAATTTATTCATATGAAAGGCAGAGAGACTGTGTCTGTGAGAAAGGGAGGCACACACACATACACACATAGAGATCTCAATCTTCTATGCTGGTTTACTCCTCAAGTGGCCACACTAGCCAGGGCTGGGCCAAGGCAAAGCCAGGAGCCTACAACTCCATTCTGGATTCCCACATGGCTAGCAGGGGCTCAAGCACCTGGAGCATCCTACACTGCCTTCCTAGGTACCTTAGCAGGGAGCTGGATCACAAGTGGAGCAGCCAGGACTGCAGCTGGTGCTCACGTGGGATGCTGGTACTGCAGGTGGCAGCTTAGCTCGCTGCCCCACAATTCCAGCCCTTACTCATGTCATATTAGAAAATTACCTAGTATCTCTGACTTACAGCCACACTTAAGAGGGATGGACTAGGTTTGAATTCTGGCTTTGTTTCCCTTTGAGACTTGTACAAGTTACGTAACTTCCCTGCAGTCGCTTTCCTGCCCTGTAAAAGGGGAATAGTATTCTCTTTCTCTCTGCCCAATGATTCAGCAATCCTGGGAAGGTTTCCTGTGTGACATGACATCTCCATCAGTGACGGGCTGCATATGCAATAGCGATTCCCTAAGATGATATCGTCTAGGACATTGCAGCTGTCTTTGTGTAAATACTCTTTATGTTGGTCACACGATGATGAAATCACCTAAACACACATTTTTTAGCAACAGCTGACTGTGCCTGCAAGAGGTTCAGCACCCCTGGCCAGTGCCTGCCAGCCTGACAAAGACCATCTTTTACAGTAATGATTTTGACATGAGAATTCTCAGTTTACGTACAGTCGCTAGGCATTGTCTCTACTTGTACAACTGTGCATAGTTCAGGTTGTTCCTCCATTTACTGAAGTTTCCTTGAGAAGAAGTATAGCATAATGGTTCAGCACTCAAGCCTGGAAGCTGTATAACTTGAGTTTAAATTCTAGCACTGCCCTTACTATGTGATCTTGGGGAAGTTACTTCAGACCTCTTTGGGGCCAATTTTCCCATCTATAAACTGGATTAATACAGAGTATCTACCTCATAGGTTAGTTAGGAAAATCAAATAAACTACTACACATAAGGCAGTTGGAAGAGTGGCTTGGCACCTGGTGTAAAATACGTTTCAGTCTGTATTATATCTGTGGGATCTCAGTTTATGGGGAAGAATTCCAAAAGTCGTGTGTGTGTGTGTGCGTGCATGCGTGTGTGCTCAAAGCATGTAGAACTCTCCTTGCCTCTTAAACTCTCTCCAGAGGCCTAAATTTATCATCTTCTTTCTTAAGAAAAGAGCTAGTATATTTATGGTAATACAAGCTTTGATGCTCAGAATTTATGTCAGAACCCTTGCTTCTACTGAGCCAATCTTCCTCTTAAACTTCCCTGAAGTGTTTTCTCTATGAAGCTGCAACTCAGTCATTCCTCCAGGAAAAGAATTTGGAGGACCAGCACTGTGGCGTAATAAGTGAACCCTCCACCTGTGGCACCAGCATCCCATATGGGTGCCAGTTCATGTCCTGGCTGCTCCACCTTTGATCCAGTTCCCCGCTGATGGCTTAGGAAGGCAGTAGGAAATGGTCCAAGTGCTTGGGCCCCTGCACTCACATGGGAGACCCAGAAGAAGCTCCTGGCTCCTAGCTTCGCATCAGCCTAGCAGCCATTGTGGCAATTTGGGGAGTGAACCAGCAGCTGGAAAACACCTCTTTCTCTCTCTCTCCCTCTCTATGTCTGTAACTCTGCCTCTCAAATAAATATATAATCTTTAAAAAAATTAAATTTGAATGCTCTTGGCTCCCCTCCTGTGTGTAGAAGGTGAGATGTGTGTACCAGCATTGGTTCGTTCTGCAGTCAGAAAGGATGAAAGAGATTGGATGACAAAGAGAACAGGGAGAAAAGGCAAAAGAGGAGGTACTCAACACCCCCGCTCCCCGCCCAGGATTTCTCTACACTGACCTTGACCCCCCAGTGTTCCTCCTTACAGAGGGGGCCACCAGACATCATAAATGGTCACTCCATATGGCTGTGGTCACCATAGCATGACCCGTTACCAGGCAGACACTGAATTCAAACCTGGGGGTTTGGAAAAGATGATTGTGCAAAGGAATGAGGTCCTCTGCCTTCACTGTGGCACAAAAATAAATACCAGCAACTCTCAAAGACAGGCTGGGATCTGTTCTTCCGGCAGCCCATGTGACAGCTTCTGCTTTGCACACACATTTTGAGTCCTGCCAGGGCAGTGGCTGCGCTGTGTGCAGCCAGCCGGGCCTGACCCCTCCCATCCTCAGGCTGCAAGCCTGGTCTCTTTGTTGCTCTTCCCTCTGCTCCTCTGCTGACTCCTCTACCTGCTTTCCTGGTCTTTGCTTCCTCATCTTCCTCCCCTCGCTGTTCCAGAGAGGTCATCCTGGATGGCTAGACTGCAGATGAGGCTGCAGAAGCCCCCCCCCCCCAACCCCGCCCCAGCCCCTGTGAACTCAAGCCCGGGTGAAACTGCACCTAGCCCTGATGCACTATGCTGCAACCCTCACCCAGGACGGATTTTGTGTGTCTGTGAGCATCAACTCAAAAGCGGAAGGTAAAAGATCCTACAGATCTCTTCTATGTCAGCCACTTTGTCACAGCCACTGTCTGCCTGTGAATAAGACAAAGACCTTGTCCCCAAGGAGCCTGCGGTCCAACGTGGAGCCGACAGGACCACAAGCTCAGAGTGACCCAGCGTGAGAAACACTGCGACGGGGCGGAGAACCTGAACCACTGTGGCTCTAGGAAGGCCTCCAGGAGGAAGTGACCTGCCAGCTGAGCCCTGAAAATGACTAGTCATTAGCCAGACAGAAGGAGCCTCGTTTTATTTCATTCTTGCCACTGAGGCAGTTATTATAATCTTCATCTTATCAGCGAAGAAGCTATGACTCAGAAGACTTTGATAGTTGACCCAAATCACCTAGTAAGTAGGAAAGCCAGGATGCAAACCCAGAACTTAAAATCCCAAGGTGCAGGCTGCGTGTTCTTTGCCCCCTGTGCCTTATTTCTGAAAGTGACTTTGGAAATGAAGCGAAGACACTTGTGCTTTGTAACGTGGACTCAGCACTGTACAGGCCTGGTCATACAGCTCTTCAGCTTGCACAGCTCCTCCCTGGCCTAAGTGCCTGCATTGACACCTAGGGCCCACTCAGCCTGCCCACATACACATGGGCATGGTCTCCACTTGGATTCCAGTCCAGCTGCTTCTCTGACCCTCACTAGAGGGTGATTTTTACAAGGCAGCATGATGGCCAGTGATTCAGATGTTTGAAGGCAATTTCTTTGTCCCTCAGAAGTACTCAAAACTCCTCTCCATTTAAATAAGACTGGATTGCAAGACAGCTACAAAATGCTGGCTGAGTCGCCACGTATGCTACTGTAGATTGTTTTCTTTGTAAGTGTCCCCCACCGAGGGGGTGAATGAGGCCAACTGTGTCCTGTATCCTGCTCACTAGGCTCTGTGCCTGCACGGAGCCTGTCTGCCCATCCAGAGGAAGGGGACACTTTTTATCTAAGTGATGAGCAAAGGTCTCCAAACCCAGCATTGCAGCTCCCGTGACAATGCCTAACTGCTAGGTTGGCTATTTCCGAATCTTTCCTTGTTACAAGTTGTTTTCATTCACAGTCTTAGAAAATGTTCCTAACTGGCTTCCATCAAAAGCCAGTTGGAGTACAGGCATGTAGGGCTAGCAGTTCACATGTCTGTCTCTTTCACTGAAAGACCTGGACTCAGTTCCCAGCTTTTACTCCTGCTTCCAGCTTCCTGCTATTGTAGACCCTAGGAGGTAGTGGTGATGGCTCAAGTAATCAGAATCCTGTCACCGTGTGGGAGACCTGAACAGTGTTCATAGCATCTGGCTTTATCTCTGGCCCCGTCCTGACCCAGGCCCAGCTCTAGTGGGCATTTGGGGAGTAAACTAGTGAATGGACGCTCGCCCTCTCATTTTCAATCTCTATTTTCTATCTGCCTCTCAACTAAATGAAATTTCTTAAAAAGAGCCAGTTCTGTGTTTGTCCTTGTGAATAAACTAAATTCTGTGTTCTGTGCGTTTTCCTCATGGAAAATTCTCAAGCCTGTTTTTTGCACCCACAGTGCTACTTTTGGCTGTTGCCCAACTCAGTCTACTTTGGGAGCTATGCTTTCCTAAGAATTGAGAAGAGCACACCCGGCCTCCTTTGGATGGCTGGATTAGCAGAACTTCCCTCAGTCCACAGCTGAATTCCAGCCCCTGGGAAGAAATGTCTCAGCCAGAGTGAACCCCCAGCCTGCAGCCTGTCGGAGGTTGTGTCATGTGTTTGCATTAGCTGAACAAAAAGCAAGCAGAATTCCGGCCTGGCTCCCTGCTCCCTGCTCGCCCTCCGCTGGGAGAGGCCGGTTAGCGTCTAGACAGTGTCTGCTTGGCCCTGTGCCTTCTCAGCACAATCCACACAGTTCTGCAGCTCTGGCTTCAGTTGCCTCTTCCTGCTTTTCTCCGTCAGCCTTAAACTGTCTCACGGGACTGGCGTGAGCGGCACGCAGAGGAAGCAGGTGCGTGGATCCGGGACACTGTCGGCATTCGGCTGCCTGGAGTCGGTCAGTGTAGGGAGGGTGAGCAGCAGAGCTGGCAGATGCTGGGGCTCAGTTTACAGAGATCTCTAGGAACGGGTTCCCAGCTGGCTTCACCCAAGCTTCCATTGAAGACCCTGGGACAGACAGGCACCCCAGGTTTGAGCCTCATGCTATGTGGATTTGGGCAAGTCACAAGACCCTTAGACCCTTTGTGTGAAAAATGGGGAGCCTAGAGCAGGTGAGCTCTGAAATACTGCCCCAAGTCCTATCCTCAGGCAAACCTTCCAGGGCCCATTGTCAAAATATCCTGCTTAATGGGATTAGGAAGCCTGATTAGTTCTTATCTTAATTTATGGCCTAGGGAGGAGTGGTTTGAAAGAGAGGCTGGGCCATGAAGGAGACAACAAAATGAATAAAAGCAGGAGGCACTCTGGGGCCCTTACTTCCTCTTGCATGCACAGGAACCCCACATGCTGCTTTCTGTACAGAAAGGAATTCCTTGATTTTCCACTTCAGAAACCAGCATCTCAACCACACTGAGCAACAAGTGAAAGTGCTGGGTCCCCATGGGGTCAAGGAAGGAATCTTAAAAATAAAAAAAAAGACAACTTCAGTTCCAAAATGTGCAAGTGGAGATTTATCAAACTTACGTTTATTAAAAAAAAACAAACAAACAAAAAAAAACTTTCTTCTGACTTTGTAAATGTTCACTTTTTCTTTTGAAAATAACAATTCAGTATTTTGCAAGTGATTTATAAAAATAGTTGTCTGAAAATGTTGCTTGAACCCTAATTTCGAGTTCTGGACTCCTTGCCTTCTCACCATGTTGCTTGGCCAGTGACCAGGACCCAGGGGCTCCCGCTCTGGTCCCCTAGCCCTGATCTCTGAGTTTTTATTACAGCCCACGGGTACTGGTGTTTGGCCTTGGCCTCTGTGGTTAAATCAGATAACTTGTGGGGCCTGCACCATAGTACACTAAGTTAATCCTCCGCCTGCGGCGCGGCGCCGGCATCCCATTTGGGCGGTGGTTCTGGTCCCAGTTGCTCCTCTTCCAGTCCAGCTTTCTGCTGTGGCCAGGGAAGGCAGTGGAGGATGGCCCAGGTGCTTGGGCTCCTGCACCTGCATGGGAGACCAGGAGGAGGCACCTGGCTCCTGGCTTCAGATCAGTGCAGCTCCAGCCGTGGCGGCCATTTGGGGAGTGAACCAACGGAAGGAAGACCTTTCTATCTGTCTCTCTCTCTCACTGTCTATAACTCTACTTGTCAAATAAAAAAAAATCACTTAAATCAGATACCTTGTAAGGGTGGGTGCTGTGAGGAAGCAGAGGTCAATCCAGTTGGTCCTGCTTGGCTGAACTCCAGTTTCTGCAGCTCTGGATAATCCCCAGTGTGCTAAGTGTGCTGATGGTTGGTCCTGAAAAGGGGTGGGGAGGAGGCAGATCTCAGTATTGCAGCTGGCTTTTCTTTAGTTTCTTTTTAAAGACTTATTTATTTGAAAGAGTTACAAAGAGAGAGGAAGAGACAGAGGGATAGAGAGACAGTAAATAGAGAGAACTTCTTTTTGCTGGTTCACTCCCCAGATGGCTACAGTGGTCAGGGCTGGGCCAGGCAGAAGCCAGGAGCCAGGAGCTTCTTCCGTTCTCCATTGCAGGTGGCAAGCACGTGGGCCATCCTCCACTGCCCTTCCCAGGCCACCAGCAGGGAGTTGGATTGGAAGTGAAGGAGCCAGGATTGGAGGTGGAGGAGCCAGGACTCAAACTGGTAGCCACATGGGATTCCCGTGTCACAGGCAGTAGCTTTACGTGCTACATCACAGTGCCAGCCCCTGCACCGGGCTTTTCTAATATGGGTGCCTGCATAGGTTAGAATTGAATTCAACATGGCTGTGTCCCAGGGTAGACTATGTTTCATATGTCTGCACACGTACATGTTGTCAATGTGTAGATATGTGCGTGTGCATACGAGCACACACACGCACACTGAAATTTCACCACTTGGAGAACATGACCGTTTACCTGTAGTTCAAATAGTGAGAATTCTCTCACAAAAATGAGTTTCTATGGAAACTGTTGAAGAGAAGTAAATATGTAAGCTTGCCTGCATTTAACTGTTTTATTTTAGTATAGTGTTGGACTTCTGTTACATTGCTCTGGCTACTTTCTGAGCCAAGGCACTGCTTATTTTTATGGTTATAGAATTTGGCTGTTACTGAACTTAGTAAATGTGTGGTATTCATTCATTCATTTCCTACGTCATCCCCGAGAGAAGAGGTATTTTGCCTTCTCTAGTCTTATAACTGGCGTGTCCTGTTAGCTTCTGTAGGGTTAGGCTCATTATTTGGGTCTCTGCTGGTGGAGAGGAGCTGAAGTTAGTGATGTAACATTTGTGGCAGAAGACGACCCTCACAGGGATAAGTGGCTCATCTGAACTTCCGTGTGAAATTGGCACATGTGAATTTCTGTCCACAGCGAGAAACTCTTGAATCCGGGGCACAGGTTAGCCGAGAGCACAGACTCCGATGCCCCTGAGTCCCTTTGACTGGCAGGTCCTCTCTGGAGGGCCGAGGGTGGCTTCTTGTAGTCCAGCCACTCACAGGATGCAGGCAGATGTTTGTGTGCCTGGCGTGTGCAGGTGCTCAGAACGCTCCACTTCACTTCTCAGGGCACCTCCGTGCTTCGTCTTCACTGCATGCTACCGTTAGGATGCTGGGGGCAGCCTGGGACCCACATCGGAAGCAGGTGTGTTCCTTGGCTTCCCCTTAGAGTTCCAGGAATCTTAAGGAATGCATCCTTTCTGCTTTGCTGTCTCTCCTCTTTCCTCCCTAACATTTTCCAATTTCCTTCTTGTGTGGCCTTGGCCTTGCCATCAGCCACACCCAGAGACGCAAATTTCCTGGCTTGGTTTTTTAGTTGAAGAGGAGAGCCTTGCAGTTTCTCAGTTGGTGCCTGCATCCTGTACAACAGAAGAGTGATTTTCTGGATGACACCAAGGGCTGGAGAGTGATCCCAGCAGCAGGGGGAGACAGCAGGAGGGATTTCAGGTGTAAGTTCACGTGGAGTCTCTCGGTTTCCTTTCTTGGGGGACGGAACTAGAAGGAGGGATGAGGCTGCAAAGTGTTCTGAGTGGAAGCCAGACATTCAAGTCTTTGCTAGTTGTTGCAGAATAACTTCAGTGCTCACTGTAGACTTATTTCTTCATAAAATTCCCTGAAGCTGCTTGTGGGCCTATTGTTTAAGGGATAATTACAAAGTTAACAGCTTCTCGTAGAGATGTAATAGGAAAAAAGAGTCTTTTGTTTCTTTGTTTTCTACAAAAGAACATGCATACTATATCCAAAAGATAATAAGAAACCATATAAATGAGGCTGGCCCCGGCTCACTAGGCTAATCCTCCACCTGTGGCGCCGGCACCCCAGCTTCTAGTCCAAGTCGGGGTGCTGGATTCTGTCCCGGTTGCTCCTCTTCCAGTCCAGCTCTCTGCTGTGGCCCGGGAAGGCAGTGGAGGTTGGCCCAGGTCCTTGGGCCCTGCACCCGCATGGGAGACCAGGAGGAGGCACCTGGCTCCTGGCTTCAAATCAGCACATCACGCCAGCCGTGGAGGCCATTTGGGGGGTGAACCAACGGAAGGAAGACCTTTCTCTCTGTCTCTGTCTCTTTGTCTCTCACTGTCTAACTTTGCCTGTCAAAAAAAAAAAAGAGAGAGAGAAAAAAAGAAACTATATAAATTGGGTCTGATTTTGTGTGTGTGTGTGTGTGTGTTTATGTTACTTGCCCTATGTCAGGCACTCTCCTTTTTTGGTTTAAGAATAAAGAGACCATAGTGGTGAGATGAAATCCTATAAGGGCAACGATTACTTGAGGATTACTGACCCCACTGTGTTGGTCATTTTACAGCTTGGGTAATTGCAATTTCTTTCAAAATAGCCCGTACCCACCTGATCAAATCCAAGGCCTTCACTGCCTGCCTGTTTCGTGCCACTGATTTGCTAGGTGCATTAGAGAGCAAGCTGGGGTCCTCCCGAGTGGCTGTGTGCAGTTGGTTGATTGGACTGTTTTCCAGGTAACGCCCTCATGATTTTGGCCCTCGTAAACGGCATTGTCAGTTAGTGGCCATAGTTACTCGTGTTATAGTGGCTTGGAATATAATGACCTCTTTGTTCCTCCAGTGATTTGTGTTTAACTAACTCCAAGGAAAATATCCCTCTGCCTAGGCTGTGTGTGTGTGTGTGGAGGCTGGTGGAGTGTGTGTGTGTGTGTGGAGGCTGATGAAGTTTGTGTGTGTGTGTGTGGAGGCTGGTGAAATGTCTGTGTGTGTAGGCTGGTGAATTTGTGTGTGTGTAGGCTGGTGAAGTGTCTGTGTGTGTGGAGGCTGGTGAATTGTGTGTGTGTGTGGAGGCTGGTGAAGTGTCTGTGTGTGTGGAGGCTGGTGAATTGTGTGTGTGTGTGTAGGCTGGTGAAGTGTCTGTGTGTGTGTAGGCTGGTGAATTGTGTATGTGTGTGTGTGTGTTTGTGCGTAGGCTGGTGAAGTGTGTGTCTGTGTGTGTATCTGTGTGTGTCTGCCTCTCGGCTATCTGGGAGCTATCACAGGCTCTAGATTGCTGCGGGCTAATATGTGACAGTAGCCACATACAGAAAGCCATGACGTTCCCTTTGAGAGAGGGACAAAAGTTACAGGTTCAGTGCATACAATGAGTGGTCCCCGCATGGTTCTGGAAATGCTGGGAGGAACTGGGAAGGAGGAAACTCGTGATGAGAACAGGAGGGAGGCCACGCTAGGAGAAGGAACCATCTCTGCTGACCACAGCGAGTCCTGAAATGAACAGGAGGTGATGAGGGAAAGAGCTGCTGTCTTTATCCTTCACGCTTCAGGGGGGGCACTGGGAGCACACTGCTGACACACAGGACCCCGCTAAGTGAATGGGCCGTCACGTAAAAGCTGTGGGTTCAGTTAGCTCCTGTTGAGAGCATGTAGTGAGGGAGGAGATGTAGCAGAGTGCCTTATGCAAGGTGAGAGCTTATTTAATAGTAGCTGCTATTATTCTTGTTGTGACCCTCGCTTGGATTCCGGGGAACATGTACACGGGGAGAGACGTGAAGAGCCAAGGCCGTGTTTCCCAAACTGTGTAGTAAGCGATGTTAGTGTACGTGCTAGGTTCAGTGGGTTTTTAGTCACCAAACTTGTCCGAGCCTTACAATATCATGTGTGTTTAATTAATATCTCTCTTGGAGGAAAGAATCTAATAAGCACTGTTTCCCAAACAGCTCACCACACAACACCACTTCAGAAAATGCCAGAAATTCCATAGGCCAGTCTGGACAGATTTTAGTGAACAGAGTCCTTGTACAGTGACCGCAGGCCTTAGTGAACTTGCTGAATTTACTTCCTTATCAGGGGTGCATGGGATTCGTCTGCACCCCAGGGCCCATCTGAAGGAAGATCCTTTGGGGAGTGACTTGATCACCTATCCCTATGAAAAAGTCTACAGTGTTCACCATTTTATTAAGAATAAAATGCTGAGGCTGGCACTGTGGCGTGTGTCTGCTGCCTTTGACACCGGCATCACAAATGTGGGCCAATTAGAGTCCCAGCTGCTCCACTTCCAATCTCACTCCCACCTGGGATAGCAGTAGAAGATGGCCCAGGCCAGCACTGTGGCATAGCGGGTAAAGCCTACACTTGCAGTGCTGGCATCTCATGTGGGCGCTGGTTCAAGTCCCAGCTGCTCCACTTCCCATCCAGCTCTCAGCTATGGCCTGGGGAAGCAGTAGAAGATGGCCCAAGTGCTTGGGCCCCTGCACCCATTTGGGAGACCTGGAAGAAGCTCCTGGCTCCTGACTTTGTCCTGGCCAAGCCCTGGCTGTAGCAGGTTTCTGGGCAGTGAAGCAGCAGATGGAAGATCTCTCTCTCTCTCTCTCTCTCTCTCTCTCTCTCTCTCTCTAACTCTGCCCTTCAGATAAATGAAACAAATCTTAATAAAAAAGTTGGGGAGTTTCTTTGGGTAACCCAAAGCAGTTAAGTGTGTTTTTTCTCCAGTGTTATTTAGTTGAAAATGAAGGGTAACAGCTTTGAGAACTACACTTAGAAAGTACTTGGGTATGTTTTACCGTGAATGATAATCCGTCCACAGCAACTAAGCAAGTAGGTGTTTGTGTAGAGTGTCTAATACAGTCGTTGGGGAAAAACAGTGCACAGAAAAGGAAGTCTGTGAGTATGGCTTGAGGGCCTCATGGGATTGGAATCTTTGCAGAAATAGTGAGTTTTGCTGCAATGGAACAGAATCTCTGGCAGTTGTTCATTGGTGGGCTTCCTGTCAACTCAAACCTGATTGGCCAGTACAAATAGGTTTTACAGCTGCTTCCCCCAAGCTGTGACTTCCCACTGCTCCAAGGACAGAATGCAAGCCAGGAATGTCTCAAAAAGAATAGAATGTGCACATTTTCATTGATTTCAGTTTAAGGTTCTAAAATTGTGCGTGTGCATATGCTTATGTGATATTGAAAGCTGATGCAAGAAAGTGTAGCAATGAAACCTAGAAAATGAAAAAAGATACCTTTGAGAAAATAATTTGTTCTTCTTAGAATAATTTGTTTTTCTTATATCCACCTCATTGCTAAATCTGTCCATGGATTTTTTTAAGGTGCCTTTAGGTAAAAGAGGACTCTAAATATGTACAATGTAATTAGCCCTTTGTTGTTTTCTGAGTAAACTGTACGAAGTCCTAAAGACAGGAGTTGGCAAACATTTTATCTCCTAGGGACCAGAGGCTGAAGTGGCCTGTCCATGGGTGTTGAAAGCAGAGCTAGAATTAGACTTAAGTACCCATGACACTTGCCCGTTTTCAAAGGATGAGGTATTCATGACTGCAATGGCCTGGTCCCACGTATAGGCCAGCATATTGTTCTGCCCATGTGTTCAGATGTCTGCTGGCTTCAACTAGACAGCACCACTCTTAAACCATTCCAAGTGACAGTCTCACTCTGTCTCCCCAAACTCTCCTCCTCTGACTCAGAAAGGCTGGAAGTCAGACTTCACTCTCAGTGTGGGCAGCTAGGAGGCACAAGGGACTGTTGAGCACTTGAAATGTGGCTAGTCCGCTGAAGCTGTGTGTAAGTATAAAATACTTACCAGATTCCAAGGATTTAATATGAAAAAAAAAGGCACACTTGGCACAGTGAGTAAGATGCTGTGTGGGACACCCACATTCCATGTTCGGGGACCTGGGTTTGAGTCCCAGCTCCGCTTCCATGCCAGCTGCCTGCTGACAGACGGAGTGCGGGTGATGGCTGCAATGCTTCATCCCTGCCACCCCCATGGGAGACACGGCTTGAGTTCCTGACTCCTGGCTTCGGCCTGGGCAGACATAGGCTGCTGTTTACAGCTGAGGAGGAAGCCAGCGGATGGAAGCTCTCTCTTTGTCTGTGGCTATTTCTGTCTTTCTCTGCTTTCACATAAAATATTTTTTAAAAAAAAATTTTAAGTGGAAACTATCTCAGTAATGTTGATTAAATATTCAGGTGCTAGTAGTTTGGATATATTGGCTTAGAAGAAATTATTAAAATGAATTTAACCTGTTTCTTTGACTTTTTAAAATGTAACTATCAAATGTTTAGTTATATTTGAGATTAGTATTAGCTTTCTTTTGGACACAGCTGTTCTACACAGGTGTCATTAACATACGTTAGTTACATTTAGCCACACTTTGGCTTGAATGATCTCGTTAAATGGTGGTGTTGTGTTATTTCAAATTTCACGTATTGACGCCGCAGCTCCTCACCTAAACTGAGCTCCTTAAAGATGGGAACGGTGCTTTATCGCTTCTTGTGCCTTTTGCATGCAGCATGATGGCTGGGATTTTATTGCTTAATTGTCCCATATGTTGTTTACTTGCTTGGAAATCATTTTCATCCGTTTCCACTTTGGACAGTGATAAAGAATTGCAGATTAATTTGTGTTTTGAGTATTGCTTTTTTTTCCCCCAAAAGAACAGATTTTCTGAGTTCTTAATTTGTTCCAGAAAGATTAACATTCCTCTTAACTGGACTGTTAAAATTCAGGGGCCTGGAGGGGTGTCAGAAGTGCCTGACCCATGCCTGATAGAGCAGTGGTGTGAAACTCCGTACTTAACAGGTTGTGGGGAGCTCCCTCTTCACCCAGAATCTTGGGAAATTTCAAATTCAGCTCAGATGCTTGCACCCCACATTCCAGGACCTGTCTCGGTGCAGGCACCACTAAAGGGGGCGTGCTGGCCCAGTGGCTCCCCGTCCTCAGCCAGTGTGGAGAAAAAGGCCACCACCAGCCATGGTGGCCACAGTTGCTGTCTGGAGCACCTACTGGATGGCAGTGATTCTCAGGGTCTCTGAGCTAATGCTAGGAGATAGACCCTAAGTGGGCCTTCCTCTTGAAACAGCCTGCAGTTTTGTAACAGAACTTGTGGCAGACTCCCATGCTCATAATATCAGGGCTGGCTGTGTTATTCCTAAAATACAGTCATTGCTCTGATCCCCTTGGGAGAGTCTAACCTTTCACTGCGTTTCCTGACCACAGGATTCCTAAGCCTCTGTTTCTGGTTCAGTTGCTAAGGAATGTGCAAGGCTGCGCCCCTGGAAACCTCCCGCTTCGGGGGGCAGATTTATTAGGTCTCGTGACTGGGTTTGATCCCACTCCACTGATTGCCATAAACAGCTCCGAGGGAACCATCCCCCCTTTGGTGACTATGTGTGAAATGAGTAATCCTGGCTTTGGAGAAGGGGTTGGAAGAATTTATAGTGGCCAGGGTTTAGCAACAAAAGCAGTCCCATTTGCCTAGGCTTCCCAGCTTCCCAGTGGCAACCCCCTCCCCCCAAAATCCTGCAGTTTCTGTCAAATCAAAGGAGATTTTAAAACTTTTTTTATCTTTTATTTATTTTTTTGTCAGGCAGAGTTAGACAGTGAGAGAGAAAAAGAGAGAAAGGTCTTCTTTCCATCGGTTCACCCCCCAAATGGCTGCCACGGCCGAAGCGCTGTGCCGATCCGAAGCCAGGAGCCAGGTGCTTCCTCCTGGTTGCCCATGTAGGTGCAGGGCCCAAGCACTTGGGCCATCCTTCACTGCACTCCCGGGCCACAGCAGAGAGCTGGACTGGAAGAGGGGCAACCGGGACAGAATCCGGCACCCCAACCGGGACTAGAACCCTGTGTGCTGGCGCCGCAGGCGGAGGATTAGCCTAGTGAGCCACAGCATCGCCCAAATCAAAGGAGATTAAGGCTACAAGAGGCAGTCCACGCCTATAGTAGTCATTTCTTCGGGTTTCTCCTCTTACATAGGTTATTGAGTTTGGGTTAGGATTTCTGGATATTTAAGCAAATATGCCCCAGTTCAGTCCCCAATGTCAAGGTTTCTGGGGGCCAACGGACTTCAGGTTAAAGTTGCCACTGTATAAAATAAAATTAACAGTTTTTCCCTTAGGCAGCTCAATAATTAATAATTAAGGTGGTCTTATTGTCCAAGTGTATCTATTTGAAAGGTCCTGTTTGCTCCCAAATGTCCCGGTTTGTGTGATAGAATGCATGGCTGAGAGCTCTATTCACACACTTGCATGTGTCCTGGGGAACCATCACCGCAGAGGAGCTGGGCTCGCTCGCAATATGTCAATCAAGCCTGCAGTCTCCCTGGCGGAGCCTCAGACTGAAGCCAGAAAGCCCCCCGAGATCAGAGACTGCCGAGACAGTCCGCACAAACTCTCCCAAAATTTCCAACTCCTTCCTCTGGATGCTGTCCGAGGGGAGCCCTGATTTGCACCGGAATGGCTCCAGGCCTCGGTCTATGCAGTGGGAGTGGGAATGAGGAGGCAGTGGAGGGAAGTCTGGAGTGGGTGCGCTGGAGGAGCCAGCCATGGGGCAGAGCGGCGTGGATACCACCTGCAGCCGGCAGTCCCTGGGAAGACTGCCATTCTGCGCTCAGGTCGCCCTCCACGGTGTCCCCGGCCAGCAGTTGCCATGGCAACACAGTGGCTGAGAACTTGTAATTACATCTGTCTGCTTCCCCTAGACCCATAGGTGCCACACATATGGAGACTTCATTCCGCCCCCGGGGTTTTAGCCGTTTCTGCATGCGTGGCCTAGAGGATCAGCTCTAGAATGCTGGAAACTAGATGTCTGCTCCAGCCACACTGGCCCGAAAGAGTCTTGGGGCTGCGCCCCTGTTTTCAAGTGTAGGCTCATTGCTGCTCTGCTCCGCTGGGTCTCCTGTGTCCCAGACCGCCCCACCAGCAACCCCAGTAGTCTAAAGGATGAGCCAGAGGAGAGTGATTGGAGACCCCAGAACTTTCTGGGAGTGGCGCAGGGGTAGAACAAGGCAAGACACTTCTTTTTATGGCCCAGAGAAACTCACCGCCCTGCCTCTGTCTACCCCAGGACCACATAGGGGCCGCATCTCTGAAAAGAGGGAATGCAGTTGCCTTGAGTAATAAGCCTCTTGGATAAGCCGCCTGTTCTGACGGTTTCTGTTGCCACCTTCTTGCTTCTCTTTGTGTCTGCTTCTCCCTGGTCTGGGCCACCACGGGGTCAGGCTGCTTACTGACGGCCCAGCCCTATACTCTGAAGTCCTACCCAGTTTGGCCATGCTCTGAGCTATCTCGTGCACGCTCCTTGCCTTGTCTTCCTCCTCCTTTCTCTTCCAAGTTCCCATTTTCTTAGCATGTCTTGCTAGGTTATAGGTTAACTGTAGACAAAGCAAGTGACTCCAAGCCATTTCAGCACCCCTGCTGCTCTCCTGTCCACCTCAACACATACCCAGTGTCTCTCTATGGGCCTAAGAGAACCTCTACTTAGTGAAATTCCAGGCTGGGTATTTATAGTCTAGTGCAAGACAGTGGGGTCTTGAGTCTCTTTCCCCTAAGAACGGATCCTGTATGAGCAACCACAGGTGAGGGGCTGACACAGGCACTGTATCTTTTTGCCCCTAACCCAAGTCCCCCAGGGGGCAGTGTGGTTCCCAGCCTCTTACACTTTCCACTGAAGACTGCATGGCATGGAGTCTTGTGTGAGGCCCTGCAAAAGAGCTCTACAACATAATTCTTGTTTGCCATGAGTTTATCGGATCGCTAGAAAGACAGATCTGCACAATTACATCTTAGACGTTAAATGATCAAAATGAGTTCACACACAGAGGAATCAGAGGTCAAACAAGGAAGGAAGAATTTCCCAAGGAGAAGGAAAAGGTCACTAAGGCTGGAGTGTGTAACCTGAGCTAATCCTTGAAGGACAGGAAGGATTTGGGCAAGCCAGACAATAAATCAGACTTCCCACATGGTGACATTATTTTTGTAGCTGGTCTTGTGGGACATCCTCTGCCCGTCGAAAGGTTAAAGAAGCAGCTAACAATACCTGCTAGTGCTGACATTTTCAAAGGGTAATGAGTTCCCATTGCAGACGAGAAGCTCGGGAGCGCTGCGTCCTCTCCCTGAGTCTGCCTGCAATGTCAATCCACGTGGCTCCCGGCTCTGCTCTCGGATACCTCCGAGGCTGCCTGGAGCCCGGGCCCCAGCTCCTGAGGCCTCCTGAGTGATTAAGTCACTCAGGGAAGAGGGAAGGTGACTCCCACCCACAGGCCGAAAGTAGATGACACACTGGGCATCCAGCTCAGGGCTGGGTCATGTGACCGCCATCCCCCACCCCCACCCTTGGAGAACAGTGGCTTCACTTGCAGGTTTAGGGGGAGCTAGGTACCAGTTGGCGGACCAGGAATCCAAATTCTCTGCCACAGTGGCTTCCTAACCCTAGAAGATATGTGGTATTAGGATCTACCCCGGGACCAACGGAGTCAGTGGCACCCAGGGCAGAAGAGCTGGGGACAGAGAACCAGATAGCCCTGGGCCACATGCATGCCTCATCTGCCCATCCAGCCTATCAGAATCCCAAAGAACCTGGATCCTAACAGGGACCCGGCTTGGGAGGTGCAGGGAGGGGGAGGGTCGGCTTACTCCCATGGCGTTCCGGGACCATGCGGGGCTGTTGGTCCAGATGTGGGTGGCCCTGCGTTGGCCTCTTCTAAAACTGGCTCTCTAATTCCCCCTCCACTACCCTGGACCTTGGTCCCCTTTTTGAGTTGAGGATATTGGGGTTTAGGTGTGTGAGGGTTTTTCTTTTTTTCCTTTAACGTTGGATCCACCATTTTCCTGGAGCCACACGTGGAAATAATTAGAGCATGGATGCCGAACCAGTGGAGCGTTGGCAGCCCCAGGCATGCGTCAGTGACAGGTTCTTGGCAGCAGCAAAGACTTGGGAATCTCCTGTGCGTTTCCTTTACCCACTCCCTCCTTTCTTTTCTTCCCTGTTTTCGTGCAACGCAAATGCAAGTCGAAGAAAACCTTGATTCATGCCGTTCTGGGGGAGCAGGGGTTGCAGCCAGTTCAGCGCGAGTGAAATCGGGCCACTCAGCTGGCATCCTATCCCGGCGCCCCTGGTCTGTCCTGATCCGGGAGGGAATGACAAAGCCTGGCTCATGAAAACCCTTCGATTAGGAGAGCCAACTCTCATTGTCCCGTCCAAACCCAGCAAAATCCCTGAAGCTCCCTGCTCTCCATAACCAGTCCATTCGGTCAGGGCATTTAGGCATTTAATTTGATATTCAGGATCACCTGAAATGGTAAGTTCTTGAGCTTCCTAGCTAACTCTTTTTATTTTATTTTATTTATTGTTTTATTTGACAGGTAGAGTTGCAGACAGTGAGAGAGAGAGAGAGAGACAGAGAGAAAGGTCTTCCTTCCGTTGGTTCATTCCCCAAATGGTCACTACGGCCGGCGCTGTGCCAATCCGAAGCCAGGAGCCAGGTGCCTCCTCCTGGTCTCCCACATGGGTGCAGGGGCACAAGCACTTGGGCCATCCTCCACTGCCTTCCCAGGCCACAGCAGAGAGCTGGACTGGAAGAGGAGCAGCCGGAACTATAACCCAGCGCCCGTATGGGATGCCAGCGCCGCAGGCCAAGGATTAACCAAGTGAGCCACGGCGCCAGCCCTGCTTCCTAGCTAATTCTGACAGTTTAAGGGACTTCAGCATCAGGCGCAACTCTTGCATTTGATAAATGGGGAAAGAGGTCCAGAGAGGTCAAGGTCCTTCCCTAAGTCACACAGTGTGTCAGAGACAGAGACCTGTCTGCAGTTCCAGCCTCCTTGCTGAGGTCCTCACTGCCTCTGCCTGATTCGCGTTTCAACAAAGGATTAAAAGCTTTTCCTTTTTTTTTTTTTTTTTTGTTATCCAAACGTTTGCCAACTCCATTTTCACGCAGTGACATTCGTCATGCATTTCTTGGAGCTTTCCAGACACCCTGGTTTTCCTCCCAGTTTTCTGAACCCCCCTTCTCTGTCTTCTTGGCCGCTTTGCTGTCAGAGCCCTCACACAGTTGTGCAGGCTGTTGACTGCACAGGGAGGTGAGGAGGCCAGCAATCCAGCCTGCACTGTCTCCTGGCAGTGCGTTGCATCTTCCCGGAGGGGAAGGGGCCTTTGCAGGTTTGCACAGAGACCTGTGTGTGATGGAGCAGCCTATTATCCGCCTGCTCTCTCTCTTCCTCCTTCCCCTTCCTCTCTCCGGCTGCCTCTGCCCTCCACTCCCACCCTTCCCTCCCCAGCACGGTTCCTTGGCTTCGTTTCTCACTCCTGCGCAGATGACGTCCAGATGTGTATCTTCCACCTGTCCTTTCTGCTGGCGGTGGGGTGGGGGGGTGTTCCACTGTCCCCTTAAACTCATGCCCGTGGCTGACCCATCACCACGGCCCCGCCCCATGCTCCTCTCTGATGGAGACGCAGCGGCAGCCGGCCAGGCCCTCGAGGCCAGACGTCTTGGCAGCTGCCTGGATTTGGCCTCCTCTCCTCCGCCCAGGATGGAGCTCTGGCAGAACTCATTCTTTCCAAAGTCCCTCCTGGGTTCCCTCCCTCTGTCTCCGTGCCACCGTCTGCGAGACTGCGCTCAAGCCCTTTCTAGCTAGTTTCCTTGCTCTCTGTCCCTCCTCGCCCATGCCTTCCCCTGCGCCACTGTCTAGCTGTTCTTTCTTAAAAGCCTGCAGGTTTTCTCGGTAGATCCTCTTGTCCCTGAGGGCTTGTCTGTGATCCCACCTCTCCCCGAAAGCCCGTCTCTTGCCATCAGCCCCTCACCGCAGGGTGCGCTGCCCGAATGTTGGCGGCATGGCCCCAGCCAGGCAAAAGCTCTTGTGAAGGCAGAAGCCGCATCTTCCCATCTTCCACTCCTCTTGGAGCTGGCCCCGTGCTGGACACAGGTCGTTACCGTGCTGATTCTCTTGCTGAAGGCATTGGTCAAGTATGCTTTTCTGTAGGTTCAGGTCATTTGCCTTGGCCTTGACCAGAGAAAACTGGAGAGCTATCCAGGTCTGCACGCCCCATCCCAACACTGGGCCTTTCATGTGGAGAAGTCCTAGGCAGGCAATTAGAGAGCAAGACATGACCACCACGCTCCAACCCCAGAGGCTCATTCGGGGCGGATATGTGGCCTGAATTAACGGGTCCCACACAGGCTCTCAGAAGAAAACTGAAGGGCGAAACTGCGAAATGGGGTGTCTTAGAAGGCACTCCAGAGGAGACTTACAGGATGGCTCAGCCCTCGCCAAGGACCGCAGACACACACAGCTGGCTCCTGCCAGGCAGCCGGCCCACCCCACCCCGTGTGAGTGGGGTCACGGGATGCTCCTCTGACAGTGAGGCAGCCTGGCGGTGTGCAGGGTCTTGTCCCCACTCGTCACTGTGCATTGTGAGCCGAGGCACGGGAACAGCAGTGGCCTCCCGTGGGATGGGCTCAGGCCACCTGGGTTTTGGGTTTGACTCTCACCTTGGTCCCCGCATGGCATTGGAAGGCTTGGATCCACTGGGAGTGGATCCGCTGGCCTCACGGACCCCGTGAGAGCACTTGCCATTATCTGGGAGAGGCCCTAACGTGTTTCTGACTGAACGTCTGTTGCAACTAGCCGGGACCCTGGCCGAGAACCTGAGTTTGTTCTGTAGCCAGCAAGCGTGTCGTTTGCTGTGCGTTGGCTGCGTCTCTCGAGAGCGACCTGAGTAGACGGAGCAGGGGGCAGTCCAGAAATGGCCCGCGAGCTGGCTGCGCCGCGCCACTGCAGACCCCTCTGTGAAAAGGCAAAGGCTGAGCGGATGTGACAGGTCTGTGGTACGATGAAATGGCTCAAGCGAACAGCATTGTCCCTGATGAAATTTGAATGTAGTCATTTGCAGGCGCACAACCCGTTGTCACATAATGGGGACAGGATGTCATGTGGATGCTGGATGCCGTGAGCTGCGAGAGAGACAACATTATTGAAATAAGTACAAGGAGAATTCCATGATTCTCAGTTGACAGGTTCATAATAGTTTTTAAATCTTAAAGCCGGTCCTCATCCCTGAGTTTGGTATCATGGAGCCCCACTCGTCCCTTCCTGGGAATGTCCCGACTACTGCTGTCACTGGACACTGACGCTGACATGCACCTGAATTCATTTGCAAATAGCTTTATTGAGTTATCACTAACATATGAAAATTATCTGTATTTAAGGTGTACAACTTAGTGTTTTGGTATTTATATGTAATGTGGAGTAACCACCTCAGTCAAACCAGTGAGGAAATCCATTGCGTACATCTATGTGCATTGAGTTCTAATTCAGGATCTGTCCTCTTAGAGCATGAAAAGGCACAGCATTGTTAACTGGTGTTACACAGGATCACCATGCTATACATCAGATCTTCGGGAATGGTCTTATATGATTTACATCACTGAACTGTGTACCCTCAAATGTCATTGAATGCACAGATCATTGATTGGGGATTTTCTCAGGCAGGACACTGGTGGTCCATGAGCCCCCAGAGTGCAAGGCACTCAGGGTCTACATGAGATAAGCCATCTGTGCATGAAATCTGAAGTGCAGACCTAAGAGACTAACAGGCCAGATGTCATTATTGGCAAGGCCTTGATTATGAGAGAAACAATTTGGCAAATGGAGAACAGGTTTACCAGGAGGCTAATGAAGCTTCAGTTTCAGGCCTTTTACTTACCAAGCCCCGTCCAACGTCCTGTGTCCCAGTTTTTTGTTCATGGTTATATATTCTCTTTTTCCTATGGAAGATTCCCTGAATTGTATAAGATTTCATTAACCTTGAGATCTGTTGGATTGGCTAGCTTCTTTTTTATGTTTAATATTTACTTATTTATTTAAAAGAGTTGAAGAGAGAGATGCAGATCTTCCATCTCCTGGTACACTCCCCAGATGGCCACAATGGCCAGGGCAGGGCCAGGCCAAAGCCAGGAGCTTTATCTGGGTCTCCCATATGGGTGACAAGGGTCCTAACACTTGGGTCATCTTCAGCTGCTTTTCCCAGGTGCATTAGCAGGGAGCTGGCTTTGGAGTGGACGTGAAGCCAAGACACAAACCGGCACCCGTATGAGATGCTGGCATCACAGGTGGTGGCTTTACCCACTTCACCACGATGGAGGGACACTTAGAGCTGCAGGGATGGCACAGCTGGTTATTGTCAAGCACATCAGAACCACTCTTAAGATCAGCCTTCTCCCTCCTCCTCTTCCCCTAGAATATGCAGGATGCCCCCACAAAGGAATCAGGGAGACAAGAACAGGGTTATGTGATGCTCCCGCTGAATTTCAAGGCCCTCAAGCCATCGTCCTCTTTCCCCTTGGCCTTTCCAGGCATTGCTACAGGGATCCACTCCAGAATGGCTGCCTGGGCGCAGCTGGCATTCCCCGGCCGCTCTCCCCAGTTCTGAGAATTCCTTTGTCCCCAGCTCCCTGGTGCTCTGTGTGTCTGAGGGGCCCTGGTGTTCCTGCGAAGTTTCCATGACTAATTCTGGCAAAGCCAGGAGAGCCTTTCTCACATCAGCAAAGCCGCTGCGTCACAGAAGAGAGGCAAATGGAGCCAGCATTCCACCTTGGCATACGCAGGGCTGTGTTTAAAAAAGAGAAAGTTGTAAAGGAAGAGAAAAGAGTGGAGAGGGCTGAGCCGACCCAGCCGAGGTAAGGAGGCAATGGTGGTGAAGCTGACAGCCGTGTGGCTTTGCTTACACACCTCCCCCCTCTGCCAGAGCACACTGGTCCTCCACAACCAGCCTTCTGACTTCCAAAACCATTCTAAATGTGTCTTCTCTCCAGTCAGACACACTCTGCTGGTGGTCTTGCGAAGAGCTCGCTTTTCCGTTAAAGGATCTTTTCCGGTTGCAAACAGAATTTCTCTTTTTTGAGATCTTGGATTGGAACCAAGGACCTGGGCCTGCAGCTGTGAGACCTTGGACCATCACACGTAGCTGTGAGCCTTGGTGTCAACTTCACCATTGGATCTTATGCCTTAAGGGCTATGGAGGGACCTCCGCTGCCTGCCTATCTTAAAAGGTCTTGAGAATCAAAAATCCTAGTAAAAATTACAGGTTCATCAGAATGCTGTACAAGTATGAGGTGTTATCACCACACAGTGGTGGACTGTGGCTCCAAGAGAATGTTTCCACCAGGTAGAATGTCCCTGGTGAGCCATTTACGAAAGGGAGTCTACAGGGTGAAGATTAACCCCAGGACCAGCCCTCCAGAGTCCTGTTGGCAACACACATCATGAAACAGGCGGGGAGCAAGTCGGGGAGAGGAGGCAGAAGGAGGAAGCTGGAACTGCGATGTTTCTGCATTCGGAGGCAGATATTTTACTGACCAAACTCTGGGTGTCCACACTTGTGGAACACACCTTTCACCAGCACTCAGTCAACCCCGCGCACAGCCACATTCAGGCTCACATACCATCCGTGCATCTGTCACAGTGGCCCTGCCTGTGAGCGAGCTCTGCTGGAGTGTATGCTTGTGCATAGATCAAGTGTTTTCACAGCCTTGCGCCCTGGCCTCTAAAGTCATCAAGAGGCTAAAGCAAACAACTCTGTTTGACTTGCAAAACCTGCGTTGTGCTCTGGATCTGGCCACCCTGTGGTCTGATCCTGACTCAGCTCTCCCTAGTTATGTGGCCTCCATCCATCATGGAGCTTTTCCAAGTCTCAAGTATCTCTGCCATTGTGTCGTGGGACCAAAAATACAGAAACCCGCACAGAGGCTGTGAGAACAGAGATGTCTGTGCAGAGCCTCACTCACAGGTAGTTGTGCAGCTAACATTAGCCCTGCCCCTAGACCCTTCCCTTCCCCCACTAAGTTCCTGCCTTAACCTACCAGGTATCCCTGCTTCCAACCTCACTCCCTGCAGGCTGCCCTGCGCTTTGAATCAGAATTGGAAGAGACCTTACCCAAAGGACATTCCAGAGACTCCCATTCGTCGTACCACCAGCCTGATCCCAAACATTTAAAGGGCCTTGTGACCCACCAGCTCTGGAGAGAACCCCTCAGATCAACTGTCAAGACTCGGCCCCTCACCACCGCCATCTGCTGTAGCCAATTGTCTGTTCCTCTCCAGGCGGCCTTTGCTGACCCATAAGCACGTGTGTGCTGTGTTCATCCTCTGTCCAGGTGCTTGCTCTTCTCTCCCACCCAGAATCAGCCATACAGCAGATGGGGTGGGGACAGGCGGCCCCTTCCACCCTAAGGAACTCTGATGGGGCTTGGGGGTGCACCTGATGCTCTTGCTCCCGAGAAGATGGGGCTTGGAGAAGAACTTTGAATGGTACCCAGAAGCCATCTCTTTAGAGAAAAATTTCTGTGTTGATTTCTACCCTGAAGCATGGCTGTGAGTGAGGAGAGATAGGCAGAACTGGAGAGACTGTGAAGGCTGCAGGAAAGATATCCCTACCCAAGTTGGCGAATCCTCCTGCCTGTGCATGGGGCGGGGGTCTGGTCTGGGCTCCCACTGCCTGCACCACTTCTCACTGGGAGGACGGAGCTGGGCAGAGCTGCAGGAGCCCAGACTGCACTTCTGCATTGCGGCTCTGGGCTGAGACAAAGCGGGAGATTGCCACCTATTGACAGGCAAACCTTTCCTGCAAAGAGGAAAGATTGTGTAACAGTGGCTCCCATCTCCGGGCTCTTCAGACAGGCCCCCAGGGGTGGCTAACAAGACCAGGCCTCCTGCTCTCAGGATTATTCCAGTGTAGGGGAGGACAAGGGGAAACTGTAGACCCCAAGGTGACGACGTGAGTGTCTCTGTGGGAAAATTGTCTGGAAATAAATCGCCCATCATCAGAGCCACTTCAGTCGTGTGGCAGGCGCCTGCTGCCTGCAGTCTTCTCATTTAACCCTCACAACACATGCGGGAGCTGAGGTTTAACAGGAGTTCCCAGCCCCATCATCCATGGCCAGGAAGGAGCAGAGGTGGGGTGTGGGAAGTCCCCTAAATTTCTGTCCCATTCAGAAGCGCTTTCTTCCAGTACTTGCTGATCATGCAATTCATACCCCCAGTTCAAATCAGAATTCTGTAACCCAGGTGATCTGGAAAATGTGGGCCCCGGTTCCTTTTGTTGGGTAGATGCTAGCTCTGCCGTTTCCTGTGTGATGACCTTCTAAGGCTTTGTTCTCTCAATGGTGAAACAGGGATAATGAAGATGTCTAATGTGGGTGTTATTGTAGAGCTTAAATAGCATAATATATAACAAATCACTCAGCGGGGTGCTAGGGATTTATAAATGGGAGCTTAGTTATCTGTGGTCTGAACACCTGGGTTAGAATCCACACTTCTCTCATTTTTAGCTCTGGGGCCTTGGACAAGGTACTTGACCTTCTGATACTCAATTTCCTTATCAGTAAAATTGGGCTAATAGTAATATATCCATTCCTTTTTAACAAAAGATTTATTTATTTTATTTGAAAGGTAGAGTTACATAGAAAGGGAGAGTCAGAGAGAGAGAGAGAGAGAGAGAGAGAGAGGTCTTTGATCCACTGGTTCACTAACCAAATGGCTCAATGGCCAGATCTGGGCTGATCATAAGCCAGGAGCCTGGAGCTTCTTCCAGGCCCCATGAATGCAGGGGCTCAAGGACTTGGGCCATCTTCTGCTGCTTTCCCAGGCCATAGCAGGGATCTGGATCAGAAATGGAGCAGCTAGGACTCAAAATGGCGCCCATATGGGATGACGGGCACTGCAGGCGGCCTTACCCACTACACCACAGTGCCAGCCCCAATATACCCATTCTTGCCAAGTTGTCTGCATGGAAAGGTAAAAACAGTTTGCAAATTTTAATTGTCCTATTCAAGTATTAGTGTTATAATTTCAGTAAAAAGATAACTCTTTCTTCAAATGAATTGGTGAGTTTTCCTAACAGTGACTTGGGTTGAATTCAACGTGTAAGTTAAAGCTTTTATTTGTGAGGCTCACTAGCAACAGCAACCTAAGATGACCAGAGGAGGCTCTGTGGGTGCCATAGCTGTGCTGCAGGTGGCTCTGGGAGGTATTCCTCTGAAAACCCCTGTTCCCAGTGCATCTTCTCCTTCCATCCTCATGGGCCAGGGTTGGCATTCACTGCTGTTTGCCAGGTGAGGAGACATGAGGCCTACAGAATTGCACTGGCTGTCACGGCCCTGGGGTGGGTCCGAGGAGGGCTAGGGTGTCTTTTGAGTGTGGATGTTGAGTCCAAACATGCTTTTATGCTTGCCTGTCTGGATCTGGTGGGACACACCCACAGGCTCAGAATGCTGTTGACTGGAGAACGTTATCTGAGTGTTTTTTTTAAAGCTGATCCGCAATAGCGTTTTCCTCCTCCTTTGCAGTGTGGTTTTGTATTCCCAGGCACGGTTTCCACAAGGGGGCCCTGCCTGCAACCACTGGATTTTATCTCAGATCCCTGTTTAGGAAACAGCAGCTCTCCACCCCCCTCCCTCTCAGCCTGCTGGGAATTACTTCCTCTTTTCTTCCCTGCCTGCCAGCTTTATTGAATTCTCCTTAGCAACATCCGAAGGAGAATTGCTCCAGCAACAGCCTGAGAACCAATGAAATGTGAACATGGGAATGGTTTCTAGACCAATGGGAACCCTCCCTGGCAAGCAAAATGGCTTACAAGAAAATAATAACCTGAAGTTTGCAAAGCAGCCTCTGGGTGGCAGCACACTGGCTGTGTTGGACACAGCTCTCAAACATCAACTTTGTTTTTTGCTTCTTGTGACCTATTCTTGATAAAAATCATCTTCCAACTATAAGAATTTGACTTTTATAAGCCTGTGTGATGTGGTAGACATGGACTAGAGGATGGGCTCTTGGCTTCCACCCCTGCTGTACCCATCCTATCCTGAAACCCCCTCGTGGCTCCCACCTTCTCTGCTGCTTTGTCACAAGCAATGCTGGTCCAGCGGGCTGGGGTCTGGAGGCCTTTGGTGACTCTCCCTGCCCAACCAGTCAGGGAGAGGAGCTGGAGAGGACACATTGTTTCTTCTTTAGCCACCTCTACGGCTGGGCTGAGAGGTGAATGAGGTGGGGTTGGGGGTTGATGGGCGGCCGCCAGTGAAAGAGGAAAGAATGTGCACTTGTCAACGTCACATTTCTGAGTGGCACAGACTGACTCTGCTCCTGGCCCCGGCAGTTCTGCCTCACACAGCTGAATAGCAGTGCCTGGCCAGAAAGGGGTCTGACGAGTTCTGCTCTCTGTCAGGTGGTTTTAGGCCTCTTCATCAGAGGCAGCCGTGGACGAGAGCTGCATAGGACAGTGGTGAACAATAGCAAATCCCTGTATCCAGTGGTGTAGCCATGCTTTTCATGAGATGTGACCTTGAACACCACGTGGTGAGGTTTTGGTCCTTCGGATGTTCACATTTCCCCAGGGCTACCCATTGCTGTCTGGCTTCCCTTCTCATCCGTAAACAGTCCGTGAAGTCCTGACTCTCCCAAGAAGTCCCCTTTCATTCATGCCCCCTTCTCCCCTGTTGCCATACTGTTTTCTGAAGGTCTCCTCCTCTGTCCGTTTCCGCTAAGGGTCATAGAGTTTCTGGAAGGCAGGGACAGTCCTTTGTATCTGCAGCCCTTACTGTAGCATCAGCCTGTAATAGGTGCACAGGAACATTTTTAGAAGAAAGGAAATATGCAACATATGCAAGAAATGAAGTCTGGCTCTCCAAGAAGCAACCTTAGGGAGTTTGTGGGCTGGAGCAGTGCCTGGGAGTATGGTGCTGGCTATAGGGGAAACTTCTAGTTGTTCCAGATCCTTCGATGTCATGAGCCACGACTCCAAACCAAAGCGCAAGCCTGAAATCAGTGACCATCGTGGGCCCATCCTGTGATTGGCTCATGTCAGCCACATGGTTTCCTTTATGATTTTATGTTTTAGGAAGAACTGAGGAGCAAATCCAAAATTTGTGCCAACGTATTTTGTGGAGCTGGCCGGGAATGTGCAGTCACTGAGAAGGGAGAGCCTACCTGTCTCTGCATCGAGGTAAGTCCCGGAGTGAGGGAACAAGGACAGCGCGGCCACCTTGCTAGAGCCGCCAGCGACTTCATCATCTATAAAAACACAACTTGTCTGTCAGAAGTGCGCAAAATTTTTAAGCAAGGTGTTAAAAATTGGATACCTGATTTTTAGTATAGGGATTTTTATATTTTCTTAATGTTTAGCTGTAAAAGACCTTTAAATTATTAAGTTAATGATTACTTTATATTTGTCAAATAATACAGGCAATTACAGCAGTTCAGAAAGTTTTAAATGAATGATCTAAAAGATAAGTGTATTTCAATCAAAATATTTTAAAATCCATGCATAATTTTTCCATAATATGCATTGCCCATGAACTTAGTGAAGAACCCTCCCATGCGTGGATTTCAATCTTTTTTGCACCAAAATAAACTTACCTTTTTATTCTATTTCCCATGAACTTTTTGAAGTACCCTTATACTTGTACTTCCCCCACTCTGATCCATTCAGTCTGAGGTAACCAGTGTTTGGTACAAAATGTTCCATATTGTTTCTTTTGTCTATGCTACTATAAACCTAGGGTTTCCCCTTATTTTTTGCAAAATGAGATCATAGTATTTATAGACATGTGCAGTTTATATCTTGTACTCATTAGTAAACCATGGACAGCACTACAGATTAGTTTGGTAATATGAATCAACTAGATTTATTGAGTCATTTCTCATAGATGAACATGTGGTTGTCTCGTGGGTTGCTTATACTACAAACTATAGCCTCCTGCACAGATATCTCTTCATTGTGCTGCTGCCTTTATTTCCTAGGACTGATTGCTAGGTCAAAGGATATGCAAAATTTGTTAATTGTAATGTATTTACTTGAGAGAGAGAGAGAAATCTCCCATCAACGAGCCTACTCCCCAAATACCTCAATGGCATGGACCTGGCCAGGCTAAAGCCAGGAGCCAGAAACTCCATCAGGGTCCACATGGGTGGCAGGGGCCCAAGTACTTGGACCATCTTCCACGGCCTTCCAAGGCACATTAACAGAGAGCTGGATCAGAAGCAGAGTAGCTGGGACTTGAACCAACACTCTGATATGGAGTGCCAGTATGACAAACAGTGGCTTAACTTGTGCCATAACACTGGCCTCTTGCCCTGTGGCCCCTACCCCCTTAAATGACATTTGAAAAACAAAATGAGCTTTTGAGAAATACAGCTTTTGTAGGCATGATTCTGATCCATTTTGTCTCCTAAAGCAAACATGTGCCCTTGCCCCAGACCTTTCTGTCAAACCAGTCCGGAGCTTAGAAGGACAGCGTTCTGCCCATAAATAATCCCGAGCTTAGTGGATCCTCATACATAGTCCCAGAAAGGAAGTCTCCCAACCCAGAAACCTAAAAAGCCGATCATGCCGGGCATGTGTTTGCTGTTGGAGATCCTTTCTTGAAATGTATATGGCCACAGTCCAGTCTCAGCTCAGCTGCACAGAGTTGTTGATTTTGAGCAAACTGCTTTCCACCAGATGCCAAAAAGGCCGGACCTACCTTGGTCTATGCACAGCGAGCACTGCGTAGTAAACATTGTGAAATGAGTAAGTGCAGTGTGGGCTTCAGTATCCTCATCGCACACTGGGAGGCTAGCCTGCCTCCCGCGTCCAGTGTTCCGTGGTCCTTGGTTCTTACTACATTTGATCTGTCTTGTTTTGTCCCTCTGTTAGATGCTTCCCCTTCACCTCTTTAAAAACCACAAGTAAAGAAATCGTGCTTCTTTGTGATCTTGACACCGTCAATAGGCAAAACAGAACCCAGTTGCCAAGTGAACATCATTCCATGTCTCCCTCCAAACTGGGTCTCTGTAGTACTTCACCAAGACCCATGGCCTCCGCCCCTAGGTAGTGAGGTGAGGAGGAAAGAAAATAGCCTCAACATCTTAAACGGAGCAACAGAACCTTAGAGTCAGGCCCTAGGAGAATTGGAGGGTGTGTATATGTGTGCATTCACGCACCTGCCTGTCTCTCCCGTTCCCAGCTCCTGGCTCTGGCCCCTTTGTGTCATACAGCATTGGAATTGTAAGGGATCTTAGGACACCTGAAGATATTGGATGACTTTTTCCAAAGTGACAGAGAATCCAAATTCTTGACTTTTCATGAAATTCCCTTCTTGCTAACTTGATAGGGTGAAGGGGGTGCCTTAGATTATTTGGGTTGCTCTAACAAAATAGCTGAGACTACGTTGTTTCTAAATAATAGAAATTTAATTACCTTAGTTCTAAAGGCTGGGAAGGCCAAGATCAAGGTAACAGGTGGTTTGATGTCTGAAGAGGGCCTGATCTCTGTTTCCAAGATGGCACCTTGAACGTTGCATCCCCTTGGTGGGAGGTAGAAGGGAAAAGGATCAAATGCCACGTGAAGCACCTGTTATAAAAACCTTAATCTCATTCGAAAGGGAGGAGCCCTCGCGACCTAATCAGTTGCTTTGGAGATTAAGTTTCAATGAAATGTGGAGAGAACACAAACATCCCAACAGTAGCAGGAGGTATTTCTTTTCTGAATAGAAGAAATGACCTTGGAACAGGATTGACCCAGAGGACCATGGGGGACTGGGATGGGATGAGATGCCTCCAGCGTCCACTGATGGCCACTGATGACCAGAGCTGAGGTTCCCAATACCCTGATAGGGGAAAGGCGCCATCTCTGATGGTGGAGAGTCCCCTCATAAGATGTCTCTGTACGTGTGTGTGTGTGTGCATTTGTGTATGTTCATGTATGTGTACATGTGTCTTTGTGGGTCCATGTGCGTGTGTTCGTGTCTGTGTGTGTTGGTACCCATGACTGCATGAATATCCCCCTGTGCCTCTGTTTTAGCAATGCAAACCTCACAAGAGGCCCGTGTGTGGCAGTAACGGCAAGACCTACCTCAACCACTGTGAGCTGCACCGAGATGCCTGCCTCACTGGGTCCAAAATCCAGGTTGATTACGACGGACACTGCAAAGGTAAGGCAGGCTCTCCCCACTGCACGGCAGCTGAAACCATGGGCAGCTGGAGAGCAGAACAGCTGGCTGGGCTGACCACAGCCAGCAACGCTGTGGAGACCACCAGGCAGCAGGCACGGTGTGCTTTTGGCATGCATGAACCTGCTGAGTTTGGCCTAGATAAAAGCCCAGGTTTGATCCCAGGACTTCCTACCTCAGACCCCGAGGGGACTTCCAGCTGTGTCTGCAGCTGGAAAACACATGAGGTGACCACATCATTAATCAAAAATAATAAGGAAGTCCTTAAGTAAATTCCATACTTTTTTAGAAAGTAGCTAGATTTCACTCTTCAGTGTGCTTTTGATTTTGGCACCTCTCAACCCTCAACCCTGGTAGTATTATGTTTCACCTGTTTTGTGCTCAAACTATTCCCCATTGGAGTAAGAGGACAGGAGTCCCACACCTGTTGCTAACTAGACACCCACCGCCTGCCAGTCCTAGCCCTGTCTCGTTCCTCTCGGCCCTGACCTTCCATGGAGAAACAAGAAGCTATTTGTCAAGTGTCGGTGTCCACCACATTTTCTGTCCAGATTCTTGATATGAATCTTTTTTGTTAAATATTTATTTATTTGAAAGGCAGAGCAACAGAGAAAGAGAGGGAGAGAAAGAAGAGGGGGGACAGAGAGAGAGAGAAAGAGAGATATTCCACTCTCAGATGGCCACAACAGCCAACGCTGAGCCAAGTGAAAGCCAGGAGCCAGGAATTCCATCCGGTTCTCCCAAATGGGTGGCAGGGGCCCAAATATTTGGGCCATCATCTGCTGCTTTCCCAGGTGCATTGGCAAGAAGCTGGATCAGAAGAGGAGCAGATGGAATCGAACCCATGCTGTGACGTGGGATGCCGGCATCTCAAACAGCAGCCTAACCCACTGTACCACCGTGCTGTCCCCTTGATGCAAATTCTCACACTCTCAGGACAGTGTCAATCCAGCAGGAGGAAGTGTGAATGCAGGAGGGCAACTCAGTGACCCCAAAATGTCAGACAGCACAGACAAGAAAGCATCCCCGTCCTTGGGCCCTGGAAGAAGGAGCAGGAAGCAAGGTTTCAGGACAAGATGATGAGATGTTGCAAACATCCCCTTAGTGTGGGGCTGGTTCAGTCCTAGAAATCCACAGACATTGTCTGCTTTTCTTCGCTTTGCGTCACATGCTCTCTTTCTGTCTTGCAGAGAAGAAACTTGTGAGTCCATCTGCCAGCCCGGGTGAGTGCTTATCTCTTCTGCCGTGTGCACGCACGTAGGAAATTCTCATTCTGTTCCTGAATCCCTGACGAGCTCACAAGGTCAGAGCTCGTGACCCGAAAGTGGTCATTCCTCACACTAGCTTAGAAAAGCTGCAGAACTGCATTGTTCTGTGCTTGGCAACTGAAACAGCCGACTGGGTCGCAGTGTTGGGCTGGGTTTCCCATTTGGGCTGAGCAGTGATTGACCTCCCCGTAGTGCCCAGTAAGACGCGCTCACATCACTGGAGCAGCTCAGGCTCAGAAGACACAAGTCCTTTTCCAAGGGGCTGGTTGGAAATGCAGAAAGACTTTCTGTGACTTTCCACAAACAAGAATGAAAATTTCACCATGATTTGTGGTTACAGACCCCAGGGGCATACACTTCCCTAGATCCTCACGACAGCCTGTGAGGCAGCTCTCAGGGATAGCCTGATGGGAAGAGGGAGGCTCAGAGAGATGAAGTGAGTTTTCCCAAGTCCACACGAAGAAATAAGGGTTGGGGGCGAATGCCCGGCTTTACATTCCCGGGCCCGGTGCGCACGTCACACGCCTGCACAAGTCGTCTTCCAGGGATTCCCTCTCTGTGCTGCTTCCTCCTCCACCTGTTGTTTCCATGTCCAGAGCTTCCACATCTCCCAGCCTCGGCCCTAGTTCCTGTTGTGTGTATTGAGGGGAGATACAGGTGAGGGGAAAGCTGAATGGGAGGGAGTTTTGATACACCAAGTTAGAAAGAGAGAAGCTACAGAAAAAGCATCGGCACTCCAGTGGCAGCGAGAATTGTTTTCATTTATCAGATATTATTTGAGCTCGTCTTTGAGCCAACAGAGCCACTGTGTGGATTTGCTTTTCTCTCCCCTTTTTTAGTTTGTTTTAAGATATATTTATTTATATGAAAGGCAGAGTTACAAAGGAGAAGGAGAGAGAGAGAGATCTTCCATCTACTGGTTCACTTCCCAAATGGTCTCAACAGCCAGAGCTGGGCCAGGCCAAAGCCTGGAGCAAGGAGCTCCTCCAGGGTCTCCCATGTGAGTGCAGGAGCCCAAGCACTTGGGCCGTCCTCTGCCGCTTTCCCAGGAGCATTAGCAGGGAGCTGGATGGGAAGTGACTTAACGCACTGTGCCACGAGGCCAGCCCCTTACCTCTCCTATCTAAAATTAATGAAAACATCGTTTTTCTGCCGACTTTTCCCTCAGCTAGCAACAGCATCTCTGTCGCAGTATTCTCAGGGTTTGATGTTTAAAGGTGTAATCCTGGGTTCTGGGTTAGACACTGCCTGGCCGTGGACCTTGGCTGTGATCACGCTGTCCCTCCCCTGCAGTCGTATGCTATCAGGCCAACCGCGATGAGCTGCGGCGTCGCATCATCCAGTGGCTGGAGGCAGAGATCATTCCAGACGGCTGGTTCTCCAAAGGCAGCAACTACAGCGAGGTCCTCGACAAGTACTTCAAGGTAATAACGCCGCTGAGGTCAAATCTGGCGGGAAAGGGACGCCTCTTCCTCCCGCTGCTCCATCGCATCTCCTCTTCCTCCCGCTGCTCCATCGCATCTCCTCTTCCTCCCGCTGCTCCATCGCATCTCCTCTTCCTCCCGCTGCTCCATTGCATCTCCTCTTCCTCCCGCTGCTCCATCGCATCTCCTCTTCCTCCCACTGCTCCATCGCATCTTTCCAGATCTGAGGCACACCCTACATACAGACACATACATTCAGAGGCCCCAGCCGGCCACCCTGCTCACACGCTCTCACCTGCTTCCCCCGCTAACCAGCCACAAGAGGGCCTTTTTAGCAGCTCTGAGCCCACCCAGCCTGGTCAGCATGAGGTCAGTCTGCATTGCTGTCTCTGGCCTGCACTGTGGACCCCACAGATGGAAGTCTACTGGGTTGGGATGAAACGGAGTTGGGGTCGTCTTAGAAGTCTCTCGTGTGACTGTGGATGGAGGTTTCTGTCCTTGGCTGTTGAAATGGAACCTGGCTGGGCGCAGCAGGATGAGAAAGCACTGCTCATGTGCTCTGTCTTCTGGCTTGGCCAGGCCCCCATTACTGAGTCCTGGGGGCAGGGCCGGGTCTTTCTCCAGAAACACATGGCACTGCTGAGCCCAGGGGCTTGGACAGGCACAGAAAGCCACTTAAAGGAAATGGTTTTTTCCCCATAGCTGTGTAAGTGGTACCTCCGGGCCTGTTGTGAGCAGTGTCTTTGCCCTGTGATTATAGCTTAGGAGCTGTTGGGCCCAGAACGCTTCTTCCAAGGTGCCACTTGGGACCTTGTAACCATGGGTCCTGGATCTCTGGTGGTGGCACCCCGCCCCAGGCACCACTGACACCTGCTATTAGATTTGATTGCCAAGTCCCCTGGCACCCCAGCCCCCACCCCAGACACACATACAACATCTCCACAACCTAGCAGTAACTGGCTCTTGCAGGCTCCCATCTAAAACCTGCACAGCCCCTGGAGAAAGTAGCTTTTCTCTAAGCCATTCTCACTCCCAACTAAGAAAGCATTCCAGTGCCCAGGTCCCTCCTTCCAGACCCTGGCAGTGTCTCCCAGGAGAAAGGAGGACCTTTGCAAACTCCCACTTCCTGCTGCAGAGGCCCCTGGGTGCTGGCCTCCAAGGCGGACTCTGCCCCTAGGCGACAGCTGCCAGTTGGTGACAGGTCCGATATTTCAGAGGCGTCTGTTTCTGGACCAGTGAGTTGCTCTCCTGCCCAGCTGGCATTCCTCACATCAAAATGAGTTGAAAAAACAAATCTAATGGGAATCTGGATAAGGCCCAAAGCTGACTTTTACCTCAACTAGTGATTCAGTTGCTGTTTCTGAAGTGAAAGAGCAGAACAGAGAAGAGCAGAGTCTTTGCTGCCTGTGTCCACACCACCAGCACCACCACCACCTCTACCACCACTACCACCACCGCCACCAACACCATCACTACCACCACACCACCACCATCACCACTACCACCACCACACCACCACCATCACTACCACTACCACTACCATCACCACCACCACCACCT
Organism: Lepus europaeus; assembly: GCF_033115175.1. Taxonomy (NCBI): domain Eukaryota; kingdom Metazoa; phylum Chordata; class Mammalia; order Lagomorpha; family Leporidae; genus Lepus; species Lepus europaeus. Next base: position 76,867,960 of record NC_084828.1, on the reverse strand, counting down.
CTACCACCACCACCACTACCACTACCAACACCACCACTTCCAACACCAACACCACCACTACCACCACCACCACCACCACTACCACTACCAACACCACCATTTCCAACACCAACACCACCACTATCACCACCACCACCACACCACCACCTCTACCACCACTACCACCACCACCACCATCACCACTACCACCACCACCACCACCACACCACCACTACCACTACCAACACCACCACTTCCAACACCAGCACCACCACTACCACTACCACCACCACCACCACACCACCACCACCACCACCACACCACTACCACCACCACTACCACTACCAACACCACCATTTCCAACACCAACACCACCACTATCACCACCACCACCACACCACCACCTCTACCACCACTACCACCACCACCACCACTACCACCACCACCACCACCACCACACCACCACCACCACTACCACTACCATCACCACCACCACCACCACCACTTCCAACACCAACACCACCACTACCACCACCACCACCACACCACCACCTCTACCACCACTACCACCACCACCATCACCACTACCACCACTACCACCACCACCACCACCACACCACCACACCACCACTACCACTACCACCACCACCATCACCACTACCACAACTACCACTACACCACCATCACCACTACCACTACTACCACCACCCACCCCAGGATTCCAGGTGGCAGATTCATGGTGGCCAGGCTGAAACTGGAGCCAGCCCACCCACCCACCTTGTCACCCATCACCCCAGTCTCTGTGTGTGAGTGAGGGCCTGGCTCAGCCCATCTGTGAGCCGTCTCCAAATGTGGGTCTCATCACCCACATCCTGCCTTTCCACAGCCCTACAGTGACAGAAGAAAAGTGTTGTTATCATAAACAAAGCTGGCAAATGCAGGCCTCCAGAGGTATGAGGGGGCTTCAGAAAGCTTATGGAAAGAGAATTAAAAGATGAGTATTTTCTTGGGAACAACAAGTTGGAATCCCTGCACAGTTCTTGCATAATATGCATCTTCACTGAACTTTTTGAAGGCCCCTCACATGCATGAGTTTCAAAATTTTGGGCACTAAAGCAGCTTACCTTTTAAGTTTATTATTCCATGAACTTAAATGTACTCTCATTCTTTGTAAGCAATTGGCTGAACATAGGCCAAGTGAATTGGTTGCTTCACAGTCCAAGCTCAGGACCCCACAGATAGACATCCACTCTCCTGCCCTGGCCAAGGCGTTGCAGTCTGTTTCAGGATCAGGTACCAGACTTCTGCTTTCCTATAAATTCCACCTGCAGATGTGGCCTGGGGAGGCCCAATGTGGCCCCTCTGAGACAAGAATGCAGGCAGACCACAATGGCCCCTGACCTTTAGGCCTAGATCCTGTTCCCTGAATTTCAGGTACATGCACATAGTATTGCTTTTTGAGAGCCTACTGGGCTCAGCCAGGTTCAGGGTACCCACAGGGGCCTCTGGCAGCCCATGCTGGACTGTCCCCCTCCTTACACTCTCTGTCACCAGGCCCTGAGGACACTGGGGTCTCTAAGGGTTGCTCCTGTCTGCCCACACAGGAAGACCTGGGCTACTAAGAATGGCTCCTGGCCAAGCTTATTTAATGACTCTCCATTAATTAATCAAGACATCATACAAGATCGACATTTACAGAGGGTTCCTCAGAAGAATGTATAATGTGTATAAGAACATCTGAGACTTGTTCCTAGGAATGAGGACAAGGATAATAAATAGATACTAAGCCAGGGCCCTGCAGTTGTTTCATATGTTCCTGTCATGCCACATGCCACAAAAAGACTGGCAATCTTCTGTGTACATATGTGACACATGACAGTCATGGAAGCAGACGTGGTAACTGTAGTCTTCCCTTCTACCTGGAAACCCAGAAAGACTTTTCTACAATCCCTTGACACCATCCAGGAGCCATTCTGAAAGGAACATGGGGATGCTGATCATTGCCCAGGGCAGCCAATGAGGCAGCCTGGGGAAAGAATTTAGGGATGAGGGGGTGCAGTGCCATTGGAACTAGTTAGGAGGGCAGCTGACACCGTCCTCCTGCAGCAAGGGCCTGGGCATTGCAAATGGTCCCAGTTGGCTGAGGTCTCAGTTTAGCACCTTTCCATACAGGGAGCAATGTTTGAGCTCCCTGTCCCCTCAGGCATGCTCATGGGGTATCAGCTGGGGCAGCAGGACAGCCTGCACTGAGTAGCCCTTCCCCACTGATACCCACTGGACAGGGCCTTTGCACCACCCTGCCTGCAGCTCACTGATGGGGGGTCTTTGCCTATGAGTTCTCTCTGATGCAGTCGGTTCTGGGCACCAGGATGAGAGTTAAGCCCTGATAACAGGGCATAGAGGCTGGAAGTCAAGCAGTTCCCAGAGTGAGCTTGGAGGGCCGCTTGCATCACCGCTCCCGAGCAGCCTGGTGGAGGCACACCTCTGGGCTCCAGCACAGAGATTTTCCTTCCCAGCTTGTCACTTTTCACCATCTTCCCATGCTCCCCCGGGTCAGAGCATGGGGTGTCGGCTGTCAGGACTCAAGTGTAAAGTCGAGAATGTCTGCAGGCCTCCTCCCTCCTGGGCAGGGCCTGGATTTGAAGGAGCCTGGGTGGCCTCTGTCAGACACTTTCACGCTCATCTGGGGACACAGGTGTCTTCTCTGGATGCCCCAGCGATTCCGGCCAATGTTGCTGGAACTCTCTGAGGCCAGAGTCGGACAAGGGGTCAGTGATGAGAGTTCTAACAAACATCTCTGAAGGGTCTTTTCATGCTCTTTCTAGAACTTCGATGATGGTGACTCACGCTTGGACTCCAGTGAATTCCTGAAATTTGTGGAGCAGAATGAAACCGCCATCAACATCACCACCTATGCAGACAAGGAGAACAACAAGCTGCTTAGGTGAGCAGAGTGAGGGTGTGGGCCGTGGACAGCCTGGAGGAAGCTGCCTGGGACAGGGGTTCTGAACCCATTCTGCTTGTCAGAGCCACCGGCGATCAGAGAACTGGAATTCTGGCCTATGCTGTCCTGTGAACAATGTATTGCACAACAATATTGCAATATTGCACAACACTGGTATCTGAATGGTCACTGTTTGGGACCAGGACTTTGTCAGAAATAGAAGAATGTAATCTTAAAGTAAATTACCAAGGTCACACCAGAGCAGAGCTGTAGAGGTGTTGTGGTTGTGGATGGTGTTTCACTGGCTCACTTTCTGAAGGGTTTACATTCATGCGTTATTTAACTGAAGGCCTAAAATAGCTTCAGTGTTGATTTTCAAGATAATCAGTGCCATTTCGTGTCGATTTCCCTAATGACTACTAAAGCATGTCCCTCTCTTTTTTTGCATCACCCCAGGATAAAAATTTTTCAAAATCAACCCCTACAGAACTACTGGTTTGCTTCTAGTGTATCAGTAAGAGTTAAAAACAGGAAAATAGCTCTGTTCTCAAGGAGCACAGGGCACAGCAGCTAGAAGGAGTCTTCCTTAATCATAGTTGCTGACCTTAAAGCATAGCATACGTCATACTCTGATAGCCTGAAATTCGATAACGCTTCACAATTTCAACGCTTGCTCCTCCTAGCATCCCAGTGAAGGGGAGCATCTTGTCCTCCTTTTACACATGAGAAAACAGGCACAGAAAGGTTGAAAAATTGAGCTCAAGGCCATGCAGTAGTAAGTGACGGAGCCAGGGCTCAGATCCAGCCAGGGGGAGAGAGGGGACGGAGACTCTATAAAACTCTTGGTGAAAGATCTCTCTCTAGAGTGGTTAGAATAATGCTTCTCACTGGATTCTTTGAGATTCCATGTTCTTTTCGTATCATCTGTCATCTCGTCTACTTTGGTTTTCTCATTTTTGTTGATGTGACCCATAAAGCATGGGGAAAGGCAGCTGAGCGCTCATGGAAGGTGTGTAGGTCTTGGAAACATCTGACAGTCATGGTGGACAAAGCTATCCACTGACTTTTGCCGTCTTGGAAGGAACAGTTGAGCAGCTTGAGTGATCTGATATCCAGTGCAACAAACAAAAGTGTCAAGGCTGCCAAGGTCAGGATGGGGGAAGGTTGTGGCAGCTCAGCACGGGAAGAAACCTTCCCAGTCAGCAGCCAGTTAGCAGCCATCTCCTTGGGCGCCCCGCAGGGCAGGCCACAGGTGTATGTGATCATGGTGCCGGCCGCCTTTCTTGGGAGCAAAGCTGAGGCCTGGCTAATGCATTTCTCTGTGTTTTCCTGTCAGAGGCCTCTGTGTCGACGCGCTCATCGAACTGTCTGATGAAAATGCTGACTGGAAACTCAGCTTCCAGGAGTTCCTCACATGCCTCAACCCATCCTTCAACCCTCCTGAAAAAAGTACGCCTGAGCCAAGACAGAGCCGTTGGGAGCAAGGCCTGAGAGGGAGGCCAGGATGGGGAGGACTGGGGGAGCGCTCCAGAGTGACCTGAGAAAATCCTCCGCGATTCTAGGCTGGGCGGCAGCTCCATCATCTCCATGCTGAGTGTAGGGTCCAGACATCTTGCGGCTGATGGTCACGTTTGCTCTGCTGTTGTGCCCCTGTGGGACAGGAAGGTCTTCCTTGGGAATGGGTAAGGTACACAGACTGTAGCAGAGACACCCTCCCAGCTAAACTGGTGCCGCTCTCTTTGTGGTCCAACAGAGTGTGCGCTGGAGGATGAGACCTATGCGGATGGAGCCGAGACCGAGGTGGACTGTAACCGCTGTGTCTGTGCCTGTGGGAACTGGGTCTGCACGGCCATGACCTGTGACGGTGAGCTGCGCCTCGGGCACGGGGAACAGGAGGAGGCCACATCACAAGATCGCCGTGGAGACATCGAGGGGGGTGGGGGCGGGTGGTGGAGAGGAGCGCTGGGGCTGGGAGCAAGGACCCAGACCCCGAGTTGTGATGCCAGAGCTCCCGGTGGGCATTGCTGAGGGCAGAGCACTCTCCCAGATGCCCAAGTGTGAAAATCGCCCCAGAGGCTTCCAGCAAGAGAGCCCTCAGATCCAGGGCCCAAGTAAATGTTGCTATGGGACTGGAATAATAAGGAAAGCAAATACTTAGGTAGTGAGAACTATATGCCAGACGCGCCTCTAAGTATTTCCCTGTTAATCCACTTATCCTTTATGACACCTTAGAAAATTCGCTGTGAAGACTCAGGAGGTAGGAGGACGGAGTGACCCCTCCTTGCCGTACCCAGAAGAGAATGGAAAAATGTCTCTAGACCTTCTTTCACCTAACAACACTGGGGAATCTTAAAAAAGAGAGAAAGATGAGGGGGTTGAGGCATGGGCAGGGTGAGCTGGGGCGATAAGCATGTTAGAAAGATTTAGGGGGACAGGGCGGGGGACACAGGCTCCCAGCAGGGCTGGGCTACAGTGATGCCAAAGTTCAAGAGGGACTGCTAGGTCAAAGCCAAGGCCCAGCCAAGGACCAGGGACGCTTGAGATTGGAAGAAAGACAGAGAAAGGTGGTGAAGCCAGGTCTGGAATGAAGAGTCACATCGGGTGTGAGAAGAAAGGTCAGTTAGAACCAGACCCAAAAGTTAAACTGAACGTGGAGAACCTAAAACTAAGCCCCACCGCACACATCACACAAAATCCAGATTGCCTCTGTGTGGACATCATTTCACAGTCAGACAGCCCTGGAGTGCTCATCCTCCCTCCCTGGGTGACCGCAAAGAGCAGGTCCACTGTTGTTGCCCCAATGGCCTGAGCATGTCTTGGTGTGTAAGCCAGGGATATTTGGATTTTAAGTAGCTAATGGAGGCAAGAAAGAGCAGTCTGTGCCTAGGATCCTGTTTAGGAACATCACGTAAGATGGTAAGTGGGATACAAAGGGCAAGGACCCAGGAAGAGGTTCTTCTAGACAAGGCGCTTAGGGGACCCCAGTGGTAGAAATGGAACCTGGTATTACCCAAGAGATCCCAGTCTGCCTCAGTCCAGCACCAAAGGTTGTCAGGGTGGGAAGGCAGGAGACCAGGAGAATTCCAGGGACAGTTTGTAAAAGAGCAGGAAGACAAACGAGATGCGCAGTAGCTACTGAAGTCAGCAACATCTCAAATCAGTGGCCCAGCCTGCCTGAACCACTTGTCTTCCTGCAACTCCCATCAGTACCTCTCCATGCCTGACTGTGCCTGTGTGGCTTTGTCAGGAATACCCTGCATTTCTGACACAGCAGTTGGGGTGCAGCTGGTGTACAGGACTGTAAGCACAGTTGTCTGGTTAACAAGCCCCATCATATGCATCAGATGATGGCCAGACTCCTACCCCTATGGACACTGCCCATCCACACACACACAGCTCTGGGCTGCTGGCCCTCCCTGCCTGGTTCAGAGCTCTGTATGAGTATGGGATCCTGTGCTGGTGACCAAGGTCCTGAGCGTGTCTTGATGCGTAGGCCAAGAATTTGAGAGGACGCAGTAGGGGTGGCATTTTACGGCATTTTCAGGTTAGTGCCTGAAAGTTAGCATACTGGTCTTAGATCGTAAATCCCAGTGAGACAAAGGAGAAGGTCATCAAGAGGGGAGGGCATGTAGAAGCAGAGCCAAGGGAAACTGCACTGAGGGACAGCTTGATGCCAGTGTCCAGAGTGCATGTCCTGGACCTATCTCCTGATAGGAAACATCACACCTGATAAACAGAGATTGCCGGGCTCTGTCCCAAACCTACTGGATCACAATCTGCAGAAGAGCAGCCTGGAGAACCTTGTAGCTTTTGTTTTTGTTGATCCCATTGCAAGTTTGGGAAATATTTCTAGGGCCAGTGCTGGTCAGCCTTGGCTGCACATCAGAATCACCTAGAAAGCCCTTTAAAAAAAAAAAAAACAAAAACAAAAAACACTGAGCCCCAGGTTTTATCTCATGTCAGCCAAGTTAGGATCTCTGAAGGTAGGACCCAGGCAATTTTATTTTTAAAAGATTCTCCAGGACAGTTTGAAGGGGTGTGAGTGGCTGCCAGTCACTGCCCAGAGGAATTCCCTGAGCCAGGATCCAGGTTTTTGCCACAGCTTTTTCTTCATGGTATGCTAAGCAGTTGAAGGAGCACGAGGAACAGGCCAGAGAGGAGCTGGGGTGAATAGCTTTGTTAACAGATGGGAGATGAATTGAGCACATACAGGGGAGATCTTGGTGGGACCTCTCACTGGGTTACCACAGCCGCCACTGCTCTGAGCTTCGGTTCTTCTTGCAGGAAAGCATCAGAAGGGGCCGCAGGTGCAGGAGGAGGAGGAGATGACCAGATACGTCCAGGAGCTCCAGAAGCACCAGGTGAGGGGCGGCCTCCATGCTGGTTCAGGCCCATTACACCACCCAGCACAGACACGACCTGGTGTCCCAGGAGACACACCCTGCTCAGTACAGCAGATCCTGACTGAAACCACCTCACCTGTACCGTCCAAATGTGATACCAATGTATCCCTGCTGGGTCCTCCCCCCAGGGTCAAGGAGATCCCAGCAGACGTAGTTACAACCTGGTGGGGGCTGCTCAAGTAAGAACCAGCCAGGTGGCGATTTGCAAATGAGGTGGAAGTGGTTTGCAAGTGAGCCTGGTGCTAATGTTTCCTGTCAAGGCCACATCCAGACAGGAAAATTCTGAGCTCCTTGAGAGCAGGCTTTGTAAGTAGTCACCATTGCACCCTCCCATAGAGCACAGGACCTGGAACATAGTCAGCACTCACCAAGTGTGAAGTTAGTGGATTTGGACCACAGCAGAAAGGATTTCTGTTAAGTGCCTAACTGGCTAGAAAACAGCTTGGGATTGACAAGTCTCCTTCCTGGAGACCCGAGATCATAAATAAGAATTCTGTTCGGGTTCTGTGTCATTAAGTTGAAGGCCTCCTTGGGCAAAGGCTTCTTAAGCAGAGTAGTGATCTATTGTCATATTAAGGAAATGTTGGGCACCTGGTCCTGCCTTTCCACTGACTTGTCATCATATAGGCCAGGTCTAGCAGTACAAGCCTTCTCTCCCACACAGATGTTTTTAACGAGTGTAATGGTCATAAGCACTGCTAAATTATTGAGATGAAATATTTGACATGAGTAAAAAGAGCCATAAATAGTAATTGCCCATACTTAGTGATAATTCTTTTTGTATATTTTATCATTGTCACTGCCGATATCAGTGAAAAAGCACAAGTCTCTAGTCTTGGTTTTTCTAAATTCTATCAGTGTTGGGTGCCCAGATGAGTTCAGCCACATAGCTGGGAGAGGGGGGAGGGAGCTTTCCAGGAATTCCTTTCATCTAGGGTGGGGCGATTCTCAGATTGTGGGGAGTGAATTATAATCACTGTTTGTAAGGGTCTCTGTTTCATGTGAGATTCCTTAGAAGCAGAAGATGCCGAGACAAGGACTCAAGTACAAGTAGTTTATCTGGGAGGTGGTCCCAGGAAACATCAGAAGGGGACTTGGGGAACACAGGGGGTGTTCCTTGTTGCCATCAAGGGCAAGTGCAGTTGAACCCTGTTGGGGAACAGTTACTGTGGCTGAGCGGCAAGGGAGCTGGGGTATTTCAACAAAAACTCCCATCAGCCATCAGAGCCTTGGAAAGCTGCTACCAGGAAACCTGAATTCCTTGGCATTTCTGGCTGGCCAGCAAGTGTGCACTGAGTGGGCTCCCATGGCCAGAGAAAGCCCTCAGACAAAGAGACGGAGCACTGGCAGAAGGAAGTTGAGTCAGTGTTCACCAGCACTGTCAACCCAACGGACTAGGGGAGGAGCACCAGCTGTGTGTGGTAGATAACAGGCCTTCACTATTCAAGTTTTAAAAACTGAGATGTCACATACCATGAAATTCAGTCCTTGATAGTGCATTCTTCACTGGTTATGTATAAGATTGCCAACCATCACCACCACGTAATTCACCGTCATCCTCCCAAGAGAAAACGCATAGCCGTTGGGTACTCCCCATTCTCCTGTCCCTCTAGTCCTTGGCAGCCACTAATCACTTTCCAGCTCTATAGATCTGCCTAGTCTGGAGATTTCACTTAGATGCCATCAGACAATATTTGCCTTTTCTGCCTGACTTCTTTCACTTCGCATACTGATTACAAGGCTGAATAACCTTCCAGGGTCTTACAGTCCATATTGTGTACCCATTCATCTGTTGCTGGATATTCAAATCATTGCAGTGTTTTGCCGGTGATGAATGACATTGCCGTGAACACTGTTGTACACCTTTTTGTCTGAACATACGCTTTCCATTCTCGTGGGTCCATGCCTTGGTGTGGAATGGCTGAGGCCCAGAGTGATTCCATGTTTAACCTTTGAGGAGGCCCCAGACTGTCTTTCCAAAGTGACTGCACCCTGATACACCCTCATCAGCTGCTCCACATTCTTCACAGCCTTGACAACATTTGTCATGGGATTTTTGTTTTGTTTTGTTTTGTTTGTGTTAGTGTGGATTGGAAGTGGTACCTCCTTATGGTTTTGATTTACATTTCCCTGTTGACTAATGATGCTGAGTATCTCCTGATATCCTTACTGGCCGTTTGTATATCTTGTTTGGAGAAATAGGCCAGGAACAGTTGTTAAGAGGGGCTACTTTATCACTCCTGTTTTGCAGTTGAGCACATGGAGACACAGAAGTTTTCATAATCGGTCCGAGGTCTCCCAGAAAGTATCACAGCCTTGATTCCAGCTCAGGCAGCCTGCTCACAAAACCTGTTGCTCTGAACCCTTCTCTCCGTCTGTTTGCTTCAGAACATCTTACAGCACTTCGATTTAGCATCATTTTTTTCCTCCTTAAAAACGGAGACAACAATATTTGATTTGCTTGTTCTAAAGAAGTTCAGGTGGGGTCAGCTCTTAATTTCAGTGACCATGTCACAGATGGGACATGGTCCTTCCTCCTGAGTTGTTCATTATCCATGGAGGTGCCAGACAAGAAAACAGACCTCAAATTCAGTGTCATCTTCTATCTGCTACATACCAGATACATGCCACAAGCGTGTAACATTCCCTGTTTTCTCTTCTCAAAGGAGACAGCTGAGAAGACCAAGAGGGTGAGCACCAAAGAGATCTAAGGGGGAGGCGCCAGGAACGGTGTCTGGACCACACCTTCTCTGCCACTTCAGCGCTGAGTCCAGGACACACGAGGGTCTGCTACAATCGCTGAATCACCAGTATTTGCTTGTATAGCAATGACTTTTATTTTGTTTATGTGTTTTGCAATAAAGGAAATGGGGGTGGCTGGCTAGGAGGGGAAGGGTCATAGCCTTCATTTTTGGAGTGGTTTGGAGGAAGCTGTAAACGATGCCCTGGGGCTGGAGGCAGGTCAGGAAAATGCATCAGAGTTGGGAGAAGAGCAGAGCCAGATCTGAAGCCTTTCCGAGGCTGCAGGGATGGCCTGCAAGGCCAGGCCAGAGAACTCAGCAGGCTGTCCCTGGAGGAGGGCTCTGGGAGGCTCAACAGGGAGGAACGCCTTCTGCTTCTGGCCCCTTCCAGTTGCACCAACATCTGTCCTTCCCTTCTTGGTCCCAGCCGCTGCCTGGACCTCCACAGCCATCCTGCTGGTTGCCCAGTGTCCCACAGGCTTGGATGGAGTTGCCGGGAGGGTGTGCTCACATGATGGAGATACTTGTCTACTTCAAGCCCCTTAGAGACCTAACCAAATTTTTAAAATACTTTTTACCAAAGGTGCTATTTTTCTGTAAAACACTTTTTGTTGGCACGTTGACTTCATTCTTCAAGTATTATCATTATGTTATTGTTGTTTTTTTAATATTTTATTTTCTTGGCTAGATATCGAGCTTTTGTAATTATTTTTCAGTAGTCCTACCATTTCAATGGTGAAAGGAGTTCTATAATCCAGAGCTTCCCAACCCTGCTCACTAGACCCAGTCCAGAGCCGGCCCCCCTGACTTCGAGCAGATCAGCCACATTTTAGGGGAGCAGGGAGTGCCTTGGACAGAAGCCAGGGGAGGAACATGCATCTTCATTTATAAAGCTTTCAGGATCCAAAAACTTCCATTTGTTTTCATTTATTCTGAGAGGTTCAGGCAAACCAGTATTCCACAGCATGGTGACAAACGCACCTGCCAAATGAGCTCATGGAGGACCTCTCGGAGCTGTGGCTCTGGCCCTGCCTCCCAGTTCAGGCCCTCGGGCTGCTCAGTGCATGCATTCACCTTTGGATTTGAGAAATCGTAAGCTCTGTGTGGTTCTGGTCATTGGTGCAGGGGAAGACAGGTCCCCATGCTTTTCCTTCTTTTCCTTACGGTAAATGAAACCTTGTTGTTAGGACATCAGAGGTCAGACAACCAAAGCCAGGATGACCAACTCTGAGCTCACTGTCAATGTTCCTGCAGGTGGGGCTCTGATGCGGAGCCTTTGCTGGCCCAGGAAGAGAGTGGCAAAGAGAAGCACCCTACTCAGTCTCCAGCTTTGCATTTCCTGTTTAACCTGAGTGGGAAACAAACGGCCTTTCCCCTTAGAGATGAGGACAAAAGAAGGTTTCAGATTCAAGGGAGCTAAAACACGGAGACTGAATCTTAAAACTGTCACTTGGGAAAAGCCGGCCATTCCAGTCAGCCCTGAGTCTTTTAGCCTCTCTGATTATTAGCTCGCTATCATGATTAGGAGGCATGTGGAATAACAGATTAAAAACTTGACGTAAGAGCTCACTGGCAAAGAAGCAGACTGCAGACCATCAGCGGGGCATTGAGCTTGGGCTGCCTAGGCAACGCTGAGAAACTCTCTCGTGCCGGAAATGGAATTCCTTTTAAATAGTTTTCCTTGTTCTCATTTGCAAGGAGAAAACTCCCTGCACTTGGTTTAGAATTCTGACCTTTTCTGTATCGTGCCACTTAAAATCTCTCTTGGCACCCCACTTTGCAGTCTGAAATGCAGCTCCCTGTCCCAGTGCCTTGGAACACTCCCAGCAGCACGCCTTAATCAAAAGTTTTGCCAGCCCTTAGACGCTATAAGAGAGGGCAGGGGGACCAGTTTGGTGAAAGCAAGCAGCACGGTGTCCCTTGGCCATCTCAGCAGCATTCAGTGTCTGTTCACATTGAGAACAGCCGTTACCACCCAAAGCTCCGGCCCACCCTGCAGCATTGAATTCCCCAGAGCAAATCCACATTCCTCTTGAGTTCTGCTGCTTCTGTGTAATTAGGGCAGCTGTGGTCTGCACTGTAGATTCACATGATCTGAGAACCACTCGTGGAAAGCTGCTCCCTAGCCTAGTTTGGGAAGTCTTGCATGGAGCAAACAGACAGGATTAAATCAGGTTCAGTTCCCTCAGCCCTGTGAAAGCACAGGGCAGAGACGGCCAGTCCCCTTGGGCTCTCTCCGTGTGTGTGGTTTTATAAACATGACGGCATTGAGATCCGTGTCCATGGAAACCTGCCCATGTGCTGTGACCCTGGACTCTTACATCATTGTCTCTGGCAAGCGAGGCTCCCCCACCTGCTACAAAGCCCGTGTGAGCCAATCTGAATGTCCTTCCTTTACACCCATGTTCTTCAATAGTCCAACTTCAGGAAACAATTTGAACAGGGTTCTATTGCCTGTGTGTTTGTGAAAACGTATTTGTATTTAGTATGCTTCCATATTGCATTTAACTTGTTCTTGTAACTCCTGATTCTTTTTGTTACTATTGATAAATAAAGAAATTAAAATAATAGTTTGATTGGTTTTCTTCTCCCCCCCCCCCCCGCCCCTTTAAGACCAAATAAAGTTGTAAGAACATTAACTGTTTACCTCAAAGAAGTGGATTTGTGATCAGGAGCTTTAAAAGAACCTGAAGAATCTCTCCTAAAAGACCTTGGGACTACAGCTGGGAGGGAAGGTTTACTCAGGGGCTGGTAGGATCAATCTTGTAGTTGGATCACAAGGAATATCTTGTCCATTCAGGCCACTGGGTAATTTTTAATGAACAATAAATTGCTGACAGTTGTGTAGTCTACAAAAGTCAAGATCAAGACACAGATTTGTATGCCGAGGGCTTGCTCACTGCTGCAAAGATGGTTGGAGCCTCTGTGCTGCATCCTCTTGGGGCAGAAGGGGTAAACAGGCTCCCTCCAGCCTCTGTAATGAGGAAATTGCCCACTTGTGCAGGTGGAGCTCTCACGACCTAAAGGCCTCTGACTATTGCTATGCTGGGGGCTAAGTTTCAGCATAGGAATTTTAGGAGGACACAAACATTCAGGCCACAAGTGATGAGCATCCTATTGGGAGGAGGTTAAACTCTGATTCCTAAAGTCCCCAGAGTTCTTATGAGCTGAATGGCCCCAGTGAGCCTGGTTACCAATAAAACAGAAACCACATAAACAGAGAAGGTTGGCATAGGGAACAAAGAATCATTGCCAGGGATGGGCTGGGGTACCCTGAAAGACTTCCTTGATGCACACATCCCACTGGGATAAACATTTCCAAATGGACTAATGTGAGCTGGTTAAGACCCTCTGTTCTGCTCCATCTTGGAGACATGAACAATACTTACTTTCCAACTTTGCATTTTTATAGGTGTGATGCACTCCACACCCCCAATAATTCTGCCTTTCAGAAGAGCACGTTAGGCCGATGCCGGGGCTCACATGGCTAATCCTTTGCCTGTGGCACCGGCACCCCGGGTTCTAGTCCCGGTCGGGGCGCCAGATTCTGTCCCAGTTGCTCCTCTTCCAGTCCAGCTCTCTGCTGTGGCCTGGGAAGGCAGTGGAGGATGGCCCAAGTGCTTGGGCCCTGCACCTGCATGGGAGACCAGGAGGAAGCATCTGGCTCCTGGCTTCAGATCGGCACAGCGCACCGGTCGCAGCAGCCATTTGGGGGAGGAACCAACGGAAAGGAAGACCTGTCTCTCTGACTCTCTCACTGTCTAACTCTGCCTGTCAAAAAAAAAAAAAAAAAAGAAGAACACGTTATAGTTAATGAGGTTTAAGATTTAATTTATTTCAGTCATATGTGTAGAAGTCTTTTTTCCCTAAAATTAACAGCCAGATCACCTTGATTAGATTTGAGGCATTACCCAAATGCTAGTCAAATATTAAGACAATCTCTTTGGCTATGTAACTACTACAGATTACTGATTTCTCTCATTACAATTTTATTATTTTAGTTTTCATTCTCAGAAGAGAATCTTAAACCCAGTTTGATGGGTGCATTGTTCACAACCATTTTTAAATCCTGGCCATTGGGGCAGGTTTCTTGGCACTGATGGTTAAGCTGCTGCCTGTGTCACCAGCATCTCAAGTCCTGGCTGCTCCACCTCCAAACAGCTCCCTGCTAATTTATCAGGGAAGACAGCAGCAGGTGTCCCAAGGACGTGGGTCCTTGCTACCCAAGTGGGAGACCTGGATGGAGTTCTAGGATCCAGGCTTCAGTCTGGCACACCCCTGGATATTGTGGGCATTTGGGGATTGGACCAGTAGATATAAGATCAATCTCCAAATCTCTCTCTCTCTCTCTCCCTCTCTCTCCTTTCAAATAAATAAACAGATCTTTACAAAAAAAAAAAAAATCTTGGCTGGCTTCTCCCAACCTTGAACTGTGCTCTAGAAACAACTTTTCCTACTGTATTCAGGAAGTGAAAATTCTCAGAAGCAGGCTAAACAAAGTTCAGAAGTAAGCTTCTTCTAATCAGAATTTATGAATTGTACAAATCAACAGGAGTAATTTTACTTTTTGAGCACCTCTATCATCTTTCTGTCAGTCCTGCTGGATTGTTTCTGAAATAGGAGGAAAGAGGGTTGGGGGAAATTTTTAATAAGTAGATCTAGGTAGCTATCCTCAGAGGCCTGGAGAAAATCATTCACAGATGTGGAGACATGGAGAGAGTAAAACCTGGGCTACTGCTGATGGTGTCTGTTTCATAATGTGACACAGAAAGCAAATTGTCACTGTCTGAATGGGAGGGTCTTCCTTTCAATAAGAGGTCATTTTGGGCCAGTGCCATGGCTCACTTGGTTAATCCTCCGCCTGCAGCGCCGGCATCCCATATGGGCGCCTGGTTCTAGTCCCGGTTGCTCCTCTTCCAGTCCAGCTCTCTGCTGTGCCCAGGAGGGCAGTGGAGGATGGCCCAAGTGCTTGGGTCCCTGCATCCGCGTGGGAGACCAAGAAGCAGCACCTGGCTCCTGGTTTTGGATCGGCACAGCGCCGGCCGTAGCGGCCATTTGGGAGTGAACCAGTGGAAGGAAGACCTTTTTCTCTGTCTCTCTTTCTCTCTCACTGTCTATATCTCTACCTGTCAAATAAAAAAAAAATAAATAAGAGGTCATTTTTTTCTTACTACGTTTAACACTTTTGGAATGGAAGAAGTAATATGTAATAATATTATAATACGTACACTAGTAAAAAAGAAATCCAAGTTGTATCAAAGAAAATATAAGAATAAATTCTCTTGGAGGGGATGTACATTTATGAATCTGCTTATAATTGCCAATTGTTCTTTAAAGAGGTTGTACCATTATGTACTCCCACCAGGAGTACATATACAGAGCATGTCTGTTGCCCTACAGTTTTGCAAACAGTGTGCGGCCAAAACTTTTATTGCTTCCAACAGAGGAAAAATGATTAACTCTTTGTTGCTTTTAAAAACAGTTATTTTATTATTCTCTTCATGACATTGAGCATCTTTCTATAAATTATCAGATCTTATCTTTCCCTTTCATTTCCTTCGATTGTTCTTCTGTTGGTTGTTGGCCTTTTCTTAGGCTTGATTTGTAAGAAGTCTTCATTAGTACATCATTAGTCCATTGTCTGCAGAGTGTGGTGAATATTTTCCCCAAGTTTTCTCCCCCTTTGACTTTATTGATGGTATTCTTTGCCTTGTAGAAAACTTTACTATTTATGTAAAACAATTTATCCCTCTTTTTCCTTCTGTCTTTAGGACAAAAGAACTTTCAGATCTGTGCCACTGTCAAAGCAGAGGACAGAGGCCAACCTCTGAACCTGTCAGACAAAGAGTGCAGAGAATGTCCACTCCAGGAAGCCCGGCCCAGTGCAGTCATTGCTGAAGTTAGGGAGTGTCCAAGCCAGACCAAAGGTTGTAATGAAGGATATATCCCAGGACAGATCATCCAATCAGTAGACTATTCCAACCAGAGGGAGTACAAACCTGACCACAATCATTCTATGATCAATTCTGTTCTATGATTTGTTAAGGGTGATTTCAAGTTCTTTTTGTGAAAGAAAAGTAGAAACTGAGATCAATACCATTAATATTAATTCAGAAAATGTTTTTTGTTTCTCTACTATGTTCCAGGCATTTTTCTAAATATTCATTCTAAGTGCTTGGAAAAAAAAAGATAATGACTTCAGCTTTGTTTCAGCTTACATTCTAGCAGAGAGAGACTGACAATAGACATAGAAATAAGTAAAGTTTATGATGTGTGAGAAGGTGATCGGAGCTATGTATGGCAAGAGAGGGATTGGGAAAGTGTGGAGTGAGAGTCTCCATTTGCAATTTCAGATTCACTGAGAATGTCAACAAAGACTTGAGCCTGAGGGAGTCAGCTGTGTGATGTGGAAACAAGGGCATTCCAGATGCCAGAGGTGTGCCAGAGAGTCAGTTTGGCAGGGCTACAGTGAATGAGGGAAAGAGCACAGAATACCAGGGCAAAGAGGAGATGGGGCAGGGTAACCAACTGAGTGTGTTTTGTGTTCCTAAAAGGCCACGCCAGGACTTTGACTTTTACACTGAGTAAGTGAGATGGAGGTGTTTCTAGGTTGTTATATGAAAATATGCAGAGTAAACCCTAGGTGATTCTCATTCTGCAAGTGTGCCCAATCATTCTCCAAAACTCCTTCAATACGTTTATGACAGCTAAATTCTACCCTCTCTAATACGTTGGTTTATACAACCACCCACCAGGTAGGTCTTATCAAGATTCTGACACACCATAGACAAAAAAGAGTTGTTTCCTGTAACGCATGTATGGAAGAGCTTTAGGTGTGTAAATACCATCAACATCTGTGAACAAAAAATATTGATACATATCCTGTTAACAGGTGAGACCAAGGAAGTCCAAATAAATGAAGTGAGCGTGTAGGATGGAACAGACATATACTGAGGACTGAGTGCCAGGTCCTGGGAAAGGGGACTAGGACTGGAATTGAACTTAGTCTCCCGGGGAGAAGACACAGCAGTCTGTATGGTATCTACTGATTATACCATCACGAGACAAGAGACAAGCACATGTTGTTGGCTGAAATTTGCACAATAGAGTTTACCTAGTCAAAGTCCACTGGAGGGAGTAGCGCATGCTGAGATGCAGGCAAGTGGGAGAGGGAAAACGAGCTTCAGGTCCAGACCTACGTATGAACGCTCCTCGCTTACTTGTTGCACAGCCTGGAGCAACTCAAGAGTCTCTGTACGTGTATTTCCCCATCTGTAAAATGGAAGCAATCAGAATTTGTATTTCATAGCATTGATATGAGAAAGAAATGAATGAAAGAACGTATTTTAAAGGGGCAGATGTGCTAAGTGTTAGCCTTTGTTGTTGCTGTTGCTATTCTTGTCCATGGAATGGAGGTAGCAATAATCCTTCATAACATTGCTGTGCAGATTAAATGAAGTAAATGTAGAGTGACTACTCAATAAAAAGTAATTGCCCTGTGACAAATATTGATGACCTTGCGCCTATTTGCACAGACTGTATCCTAAGGACAATAGAGGGCTAATGAAGATTTAATGGAGGAGAAAGCCATGATCAGATTCAGTTTAAGAAGAAATCTTCAATTCTGACACAGCACAGGAAGGAGCAAGACCCAGCAGTAACTCAATTAGGAGGCTGTATCAGGAATGAGGCAAGAAGTAATGGGGATTTGAATTGAGATAATGCATTGGGGTTGACAGAAGGTTAAGAAGCAGCATTGACAGGAATGGCTCTTGACTAGTTTATAGGAGTTAAGATGGAAGCAATGATCAAGAATGACTCCAGGGCCAGTGTTGTGGCATAGCGGGTTCAGCTGCCACCTGCAACACTAGCATCCCATATGGGTGCCTGGTTTGAGTCCCAGCTACTCTTCAGATCCAGCTCCCTGCTAATATGCCTAGGAAAGCTACAGAGGAGGGCCCACGTGCTTTGAGTGCCTGCACCCACATAGGTGACCTGAAGAAGCTCCTTGCTCCTGACTTCAATCCGGCCCAGCCCCAGCCATTGCAGCCATTTGGGGAGCAAACCAGCAGATCTCTCTCTCTCTCTCTCTCTCTCTCTCTCTCTCTCTCTCTCTCTGTAACTCTACTTTTCCAATAAATAAATCTTAAGAAAAAAAAGAATGATTCCAAAGGTCTGTCTTGGACAACTTTATAGATAGTGGTGTTGTTTTCTGGGTGTGGGAAGAGAACAGAAGTCAGTTGGCTGGGGGAGGAAAGAGTGGAAGACGATAAATTCAGTTTTGCAGCTTGAATGTGAGTTGCCATGAGACATCCAAATGGAGATATCTCGTGGACAGTTGGACAGAAAGTTTTTGGAAGAGATATGAGTTGGTGAGATAGATCTGGAAATAGACAATGTACAGATGGTATTCCTGTGCGGGGACACATGGCCCGTGGAGAATGTATGAAGTGCAAAAATGGGGGGAAATGTTGTTTAGTTGGTCATAAAGAAAAGCCTTGTCAGAAACTCTAGGTATATGTATTTCTCTGGTTTCTTCACGGCATCATTAACCAAAAGGGTACACAGATAGAAAACAATGGTACAATGTGTTGGGTTTGTCTATGAGAGCAAAACATGTGAAGCCAGAGGAGAAATGACTCTGTGGATTCCATCTAGAAGTTGAAACTTATAAGGAAGAACCCACATATAGAATGCAGAAAGGTAACTCATTGGAATATAGGTCAAATGAACTTAGGAGGAGAACAAGAAGTGCACCCTGATGCTTACCTCTGGAATGCACAGGCCTTATCTGGTGGCCTTTGATGGTTAGATAAGAAATCTACAGAAACTTGACAGTGCTGGGGCTGAAAAGAATGGACAGGGTCAGTGTTGTGGTGCAGCAAGTTAAGCCACCACTTGCAACACAAGCATCCCATATTGGAGTGCTGGTTCAAATCCTGGCTGTTCCACTTCTGACCCAGCTCTCTGCTAATGCACTTGAGGAGATATGGATGATGGCCCAAGTACTTGGGCCCCTGTCATCCATGTGGGACACCCAGATGGAGCTCCTGGCTCCTGGTTTCTGCTTTGCCCAGCCCTGGCTGTTGTGACCATTTGGGGATTGAACTAGAAGTTATCATCCATCTTTACCTCCCTATCAATCTATCTATCACTAATCTAATCCTCTTTCTGTCATTCTTTCAAATAAATAAATAAATAGAAAAATAAATAAATAGAATGGACAAGTATTGCCAGAAAAATAAGAAAGTCAAGATTGAAATAAAAATATTTAGTCAGAAAATTTGTACAAAATTGTTAAGAAAATGTAATGTTTGGAAGGAAATTTTTGCCTACAAAAGAAAAACTTTATCTTTCTAGGTCCTGGCCTAGATTTAAGTTGCACACATGATTCAGGCATTTGGCACAGTGGTTAAGATATCACTTGGACACTCACTTCCCATATCGGGGTAGCAGGGTTCAAGTCCTAGCTCTACTCCCAATTCTTCTTTCCTACTAATGTGCACTCTCGGAGACAGCAGATGGTAGCATTAGTACTTGGGTTACCCATGTTGGAGATCCAGAGTGAGTTCCCAGCTCCTGACCAGCCTGGCCCAGCCCCAATGGCTGTGGGTATTTAGGGAGTGAATCAGTGATATAAGATCTCTCTCTGTGTATGTGTGTGTATATGTATGTGTACATGTGTCTATCTCTACCTCTCCTCTTCTCTACTTTTCAGATGAAATTAAAACAAATTTTTTTAAAAATTTGAATTATACACTGTTGCTGTGGATTCGTTCTGAGAGGAGGAGCGTGGTGGGGACAAGAGATACAGAGTCACCACACAGACCCTGGGAGTCAGGTGAAAGAGGGCCAGAGGCGAGTAGCCCTCAGACTCGTTTATTTCAGTTGGTACAGCAGCTTATATAGCTGAGGCAGCCAATCCAGTCAAGGGGCAGTTTATGCCCTAACTGCTGCCAGGCAGTTTCCGAAGCCATCCAATCACAGCCTGTTGCCAGGCAGGCTCTGTTGCCAGTGGCCATCTTGGCATGGCCTTCTCATTCCACCACAATACACATTAGAAGAATTTGTTCTTTTCCAAGGACTTGGAACAACTCAAGACAAAATCTGTTTGCTCCAAAATTTTTCTATAAGACTTCACAAAGTTGGTAATCAGTGACCTTTATATCCTCACATATTCTTTGTTTTTCATAAATGCCAGTCATTTTAATTTTACATTTCAGTATCTTCCTAATTCATCTGCATTGAGACAGCATTCTTTTTTTTTAAGATTTATTTATTTATTTGAAAGTTTGAGTTACACAGAGAGAGAAGGAGAGGCAGAAAGAGGGAGAGAGAGAGGTGTTCCGTCCACTGGTTCATTCAAAAATCGGTCACAATGGCCGGATCTGTGCCAATCCGAAGCCAGGAGCCAGGAGCTTCCTCCAGGTCTCCCATGCAGGTGTAGGGGCCAAGGACTGGGGCCATCTTCTACTGCTTTCCCCGGCCATAGCAGAGAGCTGGATTGGAAGTGTAGCAGCTGGGACTTGAACTGGTGCCCATATGGGATGCCGGCACTGCAGGCGGCGGCTTTACCTACCACACCACAGCTCCAGTCCTGGGACATCATTCTTACTGTGATTGAAAATACACTGAGAGATAATATATTGTAGTACTTAAGAACTAAGCTTACTGGGTTTAAATCCTGGCTGTGTTCCTACCCTTTATGCTTCTGAAAGATATTTAATTTCTCTGTGCAATTTTCCCTTTAATGTGGCACAATAATAGTATCTACCTCATTTTTTCTGAAGATTAAATAGGCTAATGTATGTAATTTTTTTCAAACACTTTCTGGCACATAGAAAGTTCTATGCAACTGTCAAGTCATCATTATTATTACTAATTATATTTTCATCTATTATGTATTCTCCCAGTTCTTACAGTGAAACAGATATTTATAGATAAGGAACATACAAATCATAAAATTTAAGGAACTTTTCCAAGACTACATACCTAGCAATATACAGAGTCATGATTCAAACCCGATTCCTCTTATGTTCATGCTCCATTGTCACCATATTCCCTTTGATTTTTTTTTTTTGACAGGCAGAGTGGACAGTGAGAGAGAGAGACAGAGAGAAAGGTCTTCCTTTGCTGTTGGTTCACCCTCCAATGGCCACCACGGCCAGCGCACCGTACTGATCCGAAGGCAGGAGCCAGGTGCTTCTCCTGGTCTCCCATGGGGTGCAGGGCCCAAGCACTTGGGCCATCCTCCACTGCACTCCCTGGCCACAGCAGAGAGCTGTCCTGGAAAGGGGCAAGCGGGACAGAATCCAGTGCCCCGACAGGGACTAGAACCCAGTGTGCTGGCGCCGCAAGGCGGAGGATTAGCCTGTTGAGCCACAGTGCCGGCCCTGGACAGTTGTTTTTCTTCTCCCTCATTTTGCAATTACCTTTTCCTCCTTTCTTCTATAACCTAAGCTTGATACCTAAAAGGCTCAGCAGCCAGAAAAGACATTGTCCCTTGGAACTCCCAAGAAGGAACACAGAAGGATGTCTTGGTCAGTTTGTGCTTCTACATCAAAATACCATAGTCGGAGTGGTTCATAAGCAAAAATGCATGGCTCACAGTTCTAGGAGCTATGAAGTGCTGACAGACTGAGCCTCTGGTAAGGGCCCCCTTGTTGTTTCATAGATGGCACCTTCTCCCTGAGCTTTCAGTGGCAGAGAGGACAGGAGACCTCTCAGGCCTCACTTGCGAGGTCACTAATCCCATTCATGAGGGCTCCACCCTCACAACCCAATCATTTCCCATAGCCTCCTCCTCCTCCTCCCATCACTTAGGAAATTAGAATTTCAACAAATGAATTCGGGGGAGTCACAAACATTTGGATCCCAGCAGAGGAGAATCTATGTGCAGAAATAAAAGACGTAGGAGAGGTGTGGTAGGTGAGGTATAGGAAAAATAGACTCTAACATCAGTTGGGCAAATCAGAAAAGTTCAAAGGTTAGTCTTGCCTTCTTTGCATTTACAGGATTTCCAGAGCCTTTGTCCAGTAATGCCCAGAGAAGACTTAAACAGATATAATAATTTATATCCATAATTGTTTTTAAAATATCTATTTCTTTATGTAATTTGGAGGCATAATGAGACTGAGAACTCCCATTGGCTAATTCACTCCCCAAATGTCTAGTGCTGGAGCTGGGTCAGGCTGAAGCCAGGAGCCTGGAATTCTATCCAGGTCTTCCAGGTGGGTGACAGAGACCCAAGTACTAGATCCATCACCTGTGCCTCCTAGGGTGTACATTAGCAGAAAAGTGGAATCAGGTGCAGAGTTGGAACTTGAACCAAGCACCTGATATTGGATGTGTGTATCCCAAGCAGTGTCTTAACGGCTACAACAAATGCTCACCCCCATAATGTTTCTGGGGCCAGCATTGTGGCACAGTGGGTTAAGCCACCTCCTATGATGTCGGCATCCCGTATGAGCACTCTCCCAGCTGCTCTATTTCCAATCTAGCTCCCTGCTAATGCACCTGGGGAAAGCAGCAGACGATGACTCAAGTGCTTCAGCCCCTGTCACCCATGTGGGAGACGTGGATGAAGCTCCTGGCTCCTGGCTTCAGCCTGGCTCAGCCCTGGATATTGCAGTCATTTGGGGAATGAACCAGCACATGGAGGATCTCTCCCTCTGTCTGTGCCTTTCAGATAAATTTTTCCTTGTGTCAGTAAGGTGCCCATGTACCATCATTACCAGAAACAACAAGAACCAAAGGCCTGGCTTTGGGACAATCTACAGCAGGTTTCCCTGCTCTGAACTCCCCAACCAGTCACCCCCAATGAAAAACACACAAAGTAGACCATTTATCAGGCTTTTAATCTGCTTTCACTTTGCAGTTAAGATTTTTGAATTTTACTCAAAATTTTACACATGAGAGGCATAAGGTCAAATAAAAAAATGAACATTATTAATAAAACAGAGAAATAGAGATAAAGAAACAGACTTCAACACACAAGCCTAGGACAGGCAAAATACAGGAACTCTAATTACTTCACAGTACACAGGTAACATCCAGCACACTGGACCTGTTTCTTCCTTACTTACTTTTGTTTATGACAGGATAAGTGTCTAGGATAAAAAGAGACTCATCCACAAGAGAAAACTGGGACTCCGGTGGCTCAAGGCAAGACAGGCCCTTGGGCAGACGTTACTCAAATGTCTCAATAGTAGTCATACGTATGGGGATACTTTCTCTCTGTTTAAAAAAAAAAAAAGGAAAGAAACACAGTAGATTAGTTTTGCATTAGAGGCAATCCCTGTGTCCAGTTTCAATGCATTTCTTGAAAGTCACACAGGAACGAATGATCATGAACAATGAATTCTTTGGCCCCCACTGAAAGTGGTAGCCGTTGGGTAACTCATTCACCTTCGTTTACAAGATGCCATCCTAATTCACCTTCCTACAAGGCCAGCAAATAGCATTTGGAAAACCATTATAGAAGAGCAAACAGAAAAGGTAAGTGAGTGGGCTTATATTTCTGACAGAGAAGGGAAACAGGAGAAGCACAGAACCAGGGCCATAGCATGGCTGTCCTGTGTCAGTGGGCTTGTGGGCCTGAGACACCCAGAAGGGACGCTGAGGGCATCAGGTCAGCAAATGCCACCGCATTCCAGGGTACATTCCAGGGTACTCCAGCAGGAACTCAGTCTAGGTACGAGAAGGGCTGCAGAGCTTGTTTGATAGTTTGTGAGTTGTAGGGTAGGAAGGAGGAGGATATTCCCAATGGACCCTAAGACAATGAATCAAAAGGACACGCATTCTCACTTCATGGCTCTACATTATTTTGCATTTCTAGGGACAGGATGATTAGACTGGAAAGTTAAGAGCTAACAGCTACTGCAAGTACCGAGTATCTGTCAGGACCCAGAAAAGAGGAGAATTCTGTCCCTGCTCATGATTCGCAGTCTTGTGACAAGGTGAATAATCTTCTGTTGTCCGTATTTCCCCTCCCACCATTCAGTTATGTTAGCTGTTGGCTCTGTCCTAATTCTTGGTGTCACTATCTCATACATGATCCATCTTTTGACTTCTTTGGGCCCTGACCTCTACTCCTCCAAAGATCTTTTCCTCCATCTCAGAACTTAGATGATATCACTAGGAACAATCAAAACCTCTCCACTACCTCAATTTCAAGCATATCACCCTTCAACCACTACCTTCTATTCTTCCAACTCATTCTCTCTAGTACCCCAACTCTAACAACTCTCTGGCTGCCTGCAGGACCCAGAATCTAATAATCCTACCACTTTTTTTTTGCCATCCTCCTCCTACTTTGCATCCTTTATCCTTCTCACCCCAGCTTAAAGTCCATGGTTGATCATTATACTCATTTGAGATCTTGCATCTGTCTTCTTTGTCATGAATGGGTGGCAAAACCCTAACATCTGGTTAACCAAACCCTCTTGCCACTCTATGCCTATATCAGGCAGCTAAATGAGGCTGCTGGGTATTTTCACTTTCAATTCATGACCATGAACCTCAAGAATGCCTTTCATACCTACCCACAAATCTTGTTCCATAAACATTTCTTTTTTTTTTTAAAGACAGAGATCCTACATAATATTTTTTTTAAATTAACTAATTTTCTATGCCATTTCCAATTTAACACCAGGTTGTTTTTTTCATTTCCAATTATCTTTATATACAGAAGATCGATTCAGTATATAATTAGTAAAGACCTCATCAGTTTGTACCCACACAGAAACACAAAGTGTAAAAATACTGTTTCAGTACTAGTAATTTTCTCTTGCTCCCCTAGACGACTATGTCACCACTTCTCAACATTGTCATGCCCATCCTCACGGTCAGCTAATGACTTGCTTCTTATTTTACCAGGTAAGTTAAAAGAAGTACAAGAAAATTTCCACAAACTCCCCCTACTGCACTACCTACCTTTCGGCATCTATGCCCACATACCTTGTCTCACCTCCTTTTATGTGCTCTTGCCTCAGACAAACCCTCTAATTGTGTACTAGACCCCATCCTTCTGCCTATGAAAAGACATTACTCAACAGTTCTTCCCCTTCTCCTGGACAAGTTGTGACTGGTTGCAGAGGGGAGAAGGGTTGGATGCTGGAACGAATTTTGTGGTTTTTTTGCCTCAACTTAGTATAGAAATAAAAAGCCAGGAAACATTTTTGAGAAGAGGCAGAAACTTACTTGACAGAAAAGAAACTTTTAACTGGTTGGCAAGCAACAGAGAAAGCATCTGGTCAGGGAGGAGACTAGGCAGAGTGCCGGAGCAGGACACTGGCATTGAGGAAGTGTCTTGGATTTTTAAGACACTGCTGTTTTGTTTTGTTTTGTTTTTTCCATTGGGTCATTCTGGGGGTGGGGATGGGGATTTAACACACTGTATGTTAATTGGCTTGGGGCTCATGGAGATAGTGGGTATCTCCTGGAGATAGTCTGTCTCCTTAAGGGCTCAGTCCCCTCCTCTGTCAGCTCTGCACCCACTCTGAAGATGTGATTTAAAGCCACAAGGTCACACCTGCAGGACAAGAAGCTCTTAGCGGGGGAGATGCCAGTCGGTCTGCAAACAAGCTTTCCAGCCACAGCTGGCAGCCTGCTTGTGAAGCACACTCTACCCATGTCTGAGGGGCCCCCAGACCCCTGCCCCACTGGATGGCCTCACAAGTCTATCCTCTCTCTCTGTTCATTACCAATGTGAAAGCATGCTATTATTTCTGTCATCTAAATGGTGGAGGATGGGACACTACAATTATCCAGTTAATACACATTTCTCTGCTGCCCCTTTTGAAGCAAAATGTCCTTTCTTTTAGGGCTTCAGGGATCTGTTCTCAGTTCCCAAAAGTTGTCCATATTCCTTCTTTCAAATGATCTATTCCCAGTCCTCACCTTTCTTGACCCATCAACTCTCAACACAGTCAAACACCACATCCTTCCTGGAACGCTTGCTTCGTTTGGTTCCCAGGTCCTGACACTCTCCTAGTTTCCTTTCTACTTTAGTACCCACTTCTTGCTGTCCTCCTTCTCTGACTTCTCTTCATCTCCTAAACCTACAAATGCCAGAGGTCCCAGGCTTAGTTCCTTAGTTCTCCATCTATGCCTCCTCCTTTGTTGATCCCAGCCAGTCTCATAATTTGAAATACTATGTACAGGCTGACATTCCCAGGTTCCTGTTTTAAGCCTGGACCTCTTTCCCAAACTACAACTTCATGTTCTACCCCCTACTTAACATTTCCCCTCAAAGATCTCACATGGGCATCTCCAACTTCACACTTCCCAAGCCAAACTCCAGCACTGCCTACACAGAACACTTGCTGATTCCAGCCTTCCAGCCGCTCAGGGGAAAAGTCTCAGGCATCAAAGACCCCTCTCTTTCCCTCCTGTCCATGGTCTCATCTGCCAGCAAACCCTAGTTGCTCTACCTTCACACACACACATGAAACCCAGTCCTTCCTCACTGTACACTACTAACACTTTGTGCCAGGCCTCCATCTTCTCTTTCCTGGATTCTTACTGGGTACCCTCCTCTCACCCTTGCCTCTCTTGGGTCTATTCTCAAGGGTAACTAGAAAGTCCCCTCTACAATATGTTAGATCATTTAACTCCGGAATTTTAAACTCTCTTATGGCTTTCCATCTCTTTCCACAGTGTGAGCAAAAACCCAAAGCCTTACAATGGCTTATAAGGCACCACACAATCAAGCCTGCCTATGGTTATCTTTCTGCTACCGGAGCACCCCTTCCAGCCCCAAGGCACGGCTCCCTAACCGGCTTCAAATCCTTGTTAAAATTTAACCACTCAATGAGGCTTTCTCTGGACAGCCTATTTAAAATTACAATCCTCCCCCCTCTCACTTTAGTTTCCTTCCCTACCTTATTTTTCTCCTTACATAACTATTCACCATCTGATACACTACATGCATTTTATTTTATACTGAAAGCACACATATAGAAACATATATGCTAGGTGTCCAACTTGATTAATTTTCACAAATTCAATAGAACCCTGTAACCAGGACGAATATGAAAGAGACCAACACCTCAGGAGTCTCCTATGTTCTCTTCTAATCACTATTGTCCCATCCCTCAGAAGAGATGAATGTTTCCTGTTTTTGTATTTCATCCAAATGGACTCACGCAGTGACACACTATATATTTTAATACTCTATTTACTGTCTATTTTCCCTACAACTGGCATATAAGATTTAAGATGTCAGGAATTTGTTTTGTTCACTGCTGCCTTTCCAGGATCTAAAAGAGTACTTGACATAGCACTACAACCTAACTACTGTTCAATGAGTGAATGAATGAAATATTGTATGAATGGAAATGAGAGTAAGAGTGTAGCAGGGCTTAAAGTCTGGGCCAAATCTGGAAGGAGGAGCAGGAGTTCAAGAAGCAGAACAAGAAAACAAAGGCATTCCAAGAAGACCAGTTTGTCAAAGGCCTGGCCCAATGCATCAGAGCAAAGAGCAATGGCC
This sequence comes from Lepus europaeus, assembly GCF_033115175.1. NCBI lineage: Eukaryota > Metazoa > Chordata > Mammalia > Lagomorpha > Leporidae > Lepus > Lepus europaeus. The sequence continues at coordinate 76,840,402 of NC_084828.1, read as the reverse complement.
ATGTGCTGAAAAACAGGCAGATGCCAGATGTTGTACAAATAAGTACAAGAGAAGGGGTAAAGAAAAATAAAATATGGGGCCTTTCAGGCATTTCTAGGACTTTTTTTTAAAAGGTGTTGAAATTTTAAGGGGATAAGAAACAGAGGTTTCTTTGAATTCAGTTAATTAGTAACATATCTTAGAGTTCTCAGAAGAGAGTCTGAGGCCCGGTATTCTGTTCAAAGACCTCTAAACTACTCCTGAATATGTGCGAGAGACTGAAAAGTCTGGGGATGGAAACCCCTCTTTTCTGTCCTTGGAATGAACGGCCAACTCCAATGGGAAACTTAAATTTATGACTCTATCTGGTTAGTCTTGTTTTACTGGACTGGGGCAAGGAGCCAAGAGCTCTGCCTTCCTTACCTGCTGGACACGGCTTTGAGGAGAGGGTACCCCCATCCACACAGGGAGAGATAGGACAGAGGTGCTCTGGGTGTCTTCACTCCCCCAAGAGCCGACACCTTTCATCTGTACTTCTCAAACTTGAGAGCAGATTAAACAGTCAGCGGCCTTGTTAAATCACAAATTGCCAGGCCCACTCTTGGAGTTTTTCATTCAGTAGGTCTCAGACGAGCCCTGAGAATTTGCATTTCCACAAACTCCCAAGTTGTGTTGATGTTGCTGACCAAGGACAATGTGTGCAAAGGCACTACCCTATGCAATGCTAGCCTGCTAGGCCAGGTGAGCAGGCCCTGCTGCACCCAGTTTCTCTCCACCATAACTCTTCCCACTCTGCAGTGTTCACTCATTTAGCTCAAATTGACTGCTCCAGAAGGTAGGAGTTATATCTATCTCACTCATGTCCATGTTGAAGTGCCTCTATCTGATACTGACAAGGCATTCTACCAGTATTTGCTGAGTTAATAAACGATGACTCCAACTGGCTTCCAAAAAGACAGGACAAAGCAATAGGAAAGGGAGTGGCCACTAAGGCCATGATTCTGGCTTTCTTCTACACATAAGATGGAAAACATGAGGGAGCGCTTTAGTTTCTTCTTTCTGCTCTTACAGAGAGGTTTGAATGCCTTGCTCACCACCTTGGAGCTTCTAATTTCCCATCAATTAAATGTAGGATTGCCAGAAAAAATATAGGACACCCCGTTAAATATGAGTTCCATATAAATGACAATTTTAGTATACAAATATAGCGATATTGGCTTAGTTGAAATTCAAACAAATTGGCATCCTGTATATTTTCTAAATCTGGCAAAACTACTTATATTTAAATAGTAATATTACTTACCTCATGGTGCCCCTACAAGGATTAAATAAAGCCTTAGACTAGCAAATAGAACCAAGTAAGAGCTCTGTCTAAGCAGTTGCTATTATTTTTATTATCCCATAAAACCCCCACACAACATAGAATCCTGGCTGGATATTCAACACTTTTTTTCAGAAACCTATTTCAGTTTTGAAAACCTTTTTCATGATATTTAGAATTCATGTTTAAATGTATGCTTATTCCATTTTATTATCCTCTCCACAAATCTCATGAAGAGCTAGCTAATTACCTACTATATCAAGAACCTTTAAATATCTAAGCTCAAAATAAAGTAATCTCTTAATCTTTTCTTCTTAGGATAAAGTCCCAATTATTTGATCTTTCAGTATAATGATCCTATTTATCTTCTCTGAAGTCTTTTCTAATTCCTAACAGTATATTTTCTTTAAGTAGAAAAATATGTGTTTATTATAATAAACTCTTATAAAGGTGAAAGACTGTTCTTTCTTCTTGTAGCATTATCAGAATTTTCCACAGTGTGTTTTTAAATAGCACTGCTTTTTTTTTCTATTTAGAACTTCCTTCCCTCATTTTTGTCATTTTAAACTTAGCCAGTTATGCCTGGTTAACTTATTTAAATAACTTTCATGACTTATTAGTAATTTTGCCCATTATTAGTCAATTATTTTATGATTCTGGATCAATACGTAAACAGCATAATCTGTTTTCCCATCCTCTCAAAGATAATGGAATCCCATCCTCTAAAGACAAGTGCTCATAAAGTACTGGAATAACAGAAATAATAAAGAGGACATTATTAATGATGACAGCATCTAACAGTTACTTAGTATACTATGTTCAGAACTTTAACTTAATGAAGTCTTTTAATCTCCAACAGTGCCATGAGGAAGACAGTGTTACTACCAACCACAATCTTTTCTGCTCCGGTTGCTGGACAATTGCTCCACCGGGAGCTCTTGCTAAGGTCATGAGAGATCTGCAAGTCACTCAATGACATAAACATTTTCTGTCTTTATCTAACTTGGCCAACATATATTGCATCTTCCTCCAGGCTTCTCTTATTTCCTCTTTCTTATTTTTTTCTTTTCTCTTTATCTGTCTTACAGTAAGGTGAGTCTGAACCATTACACCCTTCAAAACTACAACAGGAGAAAAATTAATACTAAAGTCGACTTCACTTCTTTAGTTTGTGTCACATACCTGCTCTTTTCTCTCCAAACTCACTTAACTGTTGAAATCTTTACTTAGTATATACTAAATTGATCTTCTGTATATAAAGATAATTGAAAATGTATTTTGATGTGAATGGGATGGGAGAGGGAGTGGGAGATGGGATGGTTGTGGGTGGGAGGGAGATTATGGGGGGGAAAAGCCGCTATAATCCAAAAGTTGTACTTTGGAAATTTATATTTATTAAATAAAAGTTTTAAAAAAACAACAGTAGTCACTGTGCATTTGTTCTCCATGTTGGACCTCTGTCTTTAATGAGGTGCACTATCAGAATTAACAGTAAAACTTGTCTTCAAACTGTACTTTATACTTTGTGTGTCTGTGTGGGTGCAAATAGTTGAAATCTCTATTTAGTATAGAGTTGGTCTTCTGAATATAAAGTCAATTAAAAATGAATCTTAATGGAAAATGGAATGAGAGAAGGAGTGGGAGGTGGGGTGGGAGTGGGGATAGGAGGGCGGGAACAGGAGGAAGAAACACTATATCCCTAAAAGCTGTGCATATGAAATTTGTATTCATTAAATAAAAACCTGCAAAAAATTAAAAAATATACTAATGGCAATGCTTCCAAAATTGATCTACAGGTTCAACATGATCCCTATCAAAACTTACTTTTAACTAAAAGTTGATAATGATCCCTATCATAATATTCATATGGAAATGTAAGGGCTGTAGAATATCAAAACATCTTTTGAAAAAGAATAAAGCTGAAGGAGTCATTTCTCATGGTCAAAACGTAACAATAATGAGATGAAAACAGAACTCAGTAATGGGGTGGGCCTTTTAACCTGGCAGTTAAAATGTAGGTTGAGATTCCCACGTGCCATGTCAGAGTGCCTGCGCTTGAGTTTTGACTCTGCTCCTAATTCTGGCTCCCTGCTAACGCACAACTTGGGAGGCAGCAGCAGATGGCTCCAGCACTTGGGGCCCCGCCACCCACATGGAGCCCTATGGGTTGTGTTCCCAGCTCCCAGCTTCAGCATGTCCCATCCCAGCTGTTGCAGGCATCTGGGGACTGAACCAGTAGATGTAAGCTCTTTCTTTCTGTCTCTCTGCTTCTAAGTAAATTAAAAAAAAAAAAAAAAAAAAAAACACATTAAAGATAAATCAACAGAATGAAATTTAGGAAATAACAAATATTTAGGAATTAAACAACACACTCCTAAATAACCAAAAGATTAAAGAGGAAACATCAAGAGGTATTAAAAATACTTTAAGATGAAATAAAACATAGCAAAACTTAGAGCTAAATCAGAGCCAGAATGGAAATTTACCATTGTAAAAGCCCATATAAAATGGAAGAAATTCACAAAGCAGTAACCTAAACTTCCAACCTAAGTTACCAGAAAAAAAGAAAATAAGGGGGACAGTGTTGCGGCATAGCAGTTTCTTTTTAAAAAGATTTATTTTATTTATTTGAAAGACAGAGTTACAGAGAGAGGAGTCAGAGAGAGAGAGAGAGAGAGAGAGAGAGAGTTCTTCCATCTGCTAGTTCACTCCCCAGATGACTGTTAATGGTCAAAGCTGATCCAAAGCCAAGAGCCAGGAGCTTCCTCTGGGTCTCTCACATGGGTACTTGGGCCATCCTCTATTACTTTCCCCGGGGCCATATCAGAGAGCTGGATCAGAAGTGGAGCACCCAAATGGGATGGGGGCGCTGCAGGGCAGGCTTTAACCCTCTATACCACAGCGTCGGCCCCATGGCATAGCAGTTTGAGCTACCACATGCAATGCCAGAATTCCATCCCATAGTGCAAGTTTGAGTACTGGTTACTGTATTTCCAGTCCAGTTTCCTGCAAAGTACTTGGGCCCTTGCCATTGCTTCTGGCTTGAGCCTGGCATAGCTCTAGCTGTTGTAGCCTTCTGGGGAGTGAACCAGTGGTTGGAAGATCTCCCGCTCCCTTTCCCCCTCCCCCTCCCCCTCCCCCTCCCTCTTCATCAAAATCAGGAACTTTTCTGCTTCAAAGGACATTATCAGGGCTGGCATTGTGATGCAGTGAGCTAAGCTGCCTCCAGCAATGCTGATATCCCATATGAGCACCAGTTCAAGTCACAGCTACTCTACTTCTGATCCAGCCCCCTGCTAATGCACCTGAGAAGATGGCCCAAGTGCTTGGGCCCCTGCATCCACATGGGAGACTTGGATGAAGTTCCAGGCTCCTGGCTCTGGCCTGGCCATTGCAGACATTGAGGAATGAACCAGTGGATGGAAGATCTCTCTCTCTCTCTCTCTAACTCTGCCTTTCAAATAAATAAATAAATGATAAATAAATAAATCTTTAAAAAGGGACATTATCACAGGTAGGAAGAAAATACCTGTAAGTCATATATTTGCAATGAATTGGTTTTAAAAATATACAATGAACTCTTTTCATTAAGAAAAAGATAAATAAACTACTATAATGGGCATTCTATAAATAGACACTTTATACAAATAACCAATAGGCAAATAAAAAGATGATAAACATTATTTGTCACCAGGGAGATGTAACTCAAAACTACAAACACCACTCATACCTATCAGGACGGTTATCATGGCAAAGACAGATAACAGTGAGAGCTGGCAAGGATGTTAAGAAATCACCCTCTGCTGAAATCATATATTGCTGTTGGGGATTTAAAATTGTACAGACACTTAGAAAGCTTGGCAGTTTTTCAAAATTTTAAAAAGTAGTATGACTCAAATTCACTCCTATGTATAAATCTAGGATAAGTGAAATTCCAGAGAAAGATGTACACAAATGTTCATAGCAGTATCTTTCATCACAATGAATTTTCAAAAAGTGTAATATCCAAATCTCTACCAACTGATGATAGATAAATAAAATATGGTATATCCATCCAAATGGAGCAATAAAAGGGAAGAAGTACTCTTGTATGCTACAACATGGGCAAACATTGAAAACATTATACTCAGTGAGATAAGCTAGTTACTAAAGACCACATATCATATATGATTCCATATATTTGAAAGGCCAAAACAGGCAAACCTAGATAGTTAGAAAGTAGTTAGTGGTGGCTTAGGACCAGGGGACATGGTGAAGGGAATAGAAAGTGACTGCAAAGGTACAGGGCTTCTTTTTAGGGTGAGAAACATATTGTAAAATTATAAAGTGATGGTTGCACAACTTCATGAATGCACTAAAACAACTGTACTCTTCATATGTGTGAATTTTATTGCATGTGAATTATATTTCATAAAGTTGTTAAAAATCATTTTTTAAAGTACAGCCTTTTTGCAGACTATAAAAATAATCATATTCATTATAGCATTTACACTAAAGAAACAAGTACAAAGATGAAAATAAAATTGCCTATAATTCTATCATGCAGATGTAACCAGAAATCATTTTTAATAATTATGATTATAATAATAACTTCTATATTTTTCATCTGCATATAAACAACCTGGGCTCATGTTATACACACCAACCTATAGTCTGCCTTTAAAACTTTTACCATTGCTGGGCCTGCACTGTGGCACAGTCGGTTAAACCACAGCTTGTGAAACCAGCATCTCATCTTGGAGCGCTGGTTCAAGACCTCACTGCTCTGCTTCTGATCCAGCTCCTTGCTAATGTACTGGAGAAGGCAGCAGAAAATGACCTAAGTGTTGGAGCCCCTGCCACCCATGTGGAAAATTGGGATGGAGTTCCTGGCTCCTGGCTTCGGCTTGACCTAGCCCCAGCTGTTGCAGTCATTTGTGGAGTGAACCAGTGGATGGAGGAGATCTCTCTTTCTCTGTTTCTCTCTGTAATTACCTTTCAAGTAAATAAAATAAATATTTTTATTTAAATGCTAACATTGTGAGCCTTTTCCCATGTCATTAAAAGTGTAAAATGAATACCTTTAGCAGCTGTATAATATTCACAGCTGGTTACTGGGAGATCCAAGATTGTAATGGTGTCTTGAATGTTTTGATTAAGTTCCAGGCCCATACAGACTACACCTCAAAGCTGACCAACTGGCTTTGGCATGAAGCCAAAGACCCTTAACACTTCTTGTGCAGGGGCTGTACGACCTTGGACAGCACTCTCACCTCTATAGACTTCCGCTTTCTCCTCCAAAGTGGCTGGTAGAAAATGATGCCTAAGTACCCGCCACATCTAACCCCCGCTACCCTAGGTCTTCGTAAGGATCTCTGTCAGGACACAAGAAGGGAGGAATTACTTTAGGCAGAAAGTCTGTTCATCAGCATCACTCTCTCCTTGATGAGGAGACAGGTGGAGTCACTGTGGCAACACAGATCACTGACCACGGCCTGAGGCTGTGGACACTGTAACACAAGGAATATAAGGCCTCTGCATCCACCAAGCTGCAATGGAAAACGCCGAGGCCTTTCTGAGAGTCAGACCTGGGGTAAAGTCCTGGATTCTAACGCTACCCGCTGTGCAGCCTCTGACCAATAATTCACCTTTTCTCAGCCTGTTTCCTCCTCTGCTGAGTGGGATAATTTAAGTAGCGATCACTGTGTGGTTAAGTGTGGCAGGCAAGACTACCTCAGTCCACACTGGCATATGGGACACATTCAGTCAACACTGGTTCTTTTTCTTATGTGCTTCAGCAAGTCCTTGAGTATAGACAGTTAAGAAGAAATAGCACAGCTCTATAAAAAATTATCCATCAGATTTTCTCCCAAGGACCTTGTCATGGGACTGCAGGGGGCCACAGCACAGTTATAGGCCTCTGACAGGGCAGCATTAGGACTGCCCAGGGTGCATGTTGGGAGCATGCACCTCATGACTCATCACACAAGGGCACCCCTTCTCCACACAGGTAAGGCTTAGAGCTACTCAGGTATCAATGAACCCAGTGGGGGATAAAAAAAATCAATAAAACTCAGCTGGTGCCGTGGCTCACTTGGTTAATCCTCCACCTGCGGCGCCAGCATCCCATATGGACGCCAGGTTCTAGTCCCAGTTGCTCCACTTCCAATCCAGCTCTCTGCTGTGGCCCGGGAGGGCAGTGGAAGATGGCCCAAGTGCTTGGGCCCCTGCACCAGCCTGGGAGACTGGGAAGAAGCTCTTGGCTCCTGGCTTCAGACCAGCGCAGCGCCAGCCGTGGTGGCCATTTGGGGAATGAACCAACGGAAGGAAGACCTTTCTCTCTGTCTGTCTGTCTGTCTGTCTGTCTCTCTCTCACTGTCTGTAACTCTACCTGTCAATAAATAAATAAATAAATAATCTTTAAAAAACACCATTTTATTTATAAAAACATAATTGGTCAGTGCTGGCACTGTGGCATAGCTGGTGAGGCCGCTGCCTGCAGTGCCGGCGTCCCATACGGACACTGGTTCAAGTCCTGGATGCTCCACTTCCAATCCAGCTCTCTGCTGTGGCCTGGGAGGGCACTAGAGGATGTCTCAAATGCTTGGGATCCTGAACCCACTTGGGAGACCCAGAGGAAACTCCTGGCTCCTGGCTTCAGATAGTTGCAACCATTTGGGGAGTGAACCAGAAGATGGAAGATCTCTCTCTCTCTCTCTCTCTGCCTCTGCCTTTCTGTAACTCTACCTTTCAAATGAATAAATAAATCTTCAAAAACAGAAACAAAATTGGCTTCAAATAGTTTATAAAATTAGTATATTTTGGGGCCGGCACTGTGGCATAGTGGGTAGAGCCACCACCTGCAGTGCCAGCATCCCTAATGGGCATTGGTTCGAGTCCCAGATGCTCCACTTCTGATCCAGCTCTCTACTGTGGCCTGAGAAAGCAGTAGAAGATGGCCCAAGTCCTTGGGACCCTGCACCCGTGAGGAAGACCCAGAGGAAGCTTCTGGCTCCTGGCTTTGGATCAGCACAGCTCTGGCCATTGCAGCCATTGGGGAGTGAACCAGTGGATGGAAGACCTCTCTCTCTGCCTCTCCCTCTCTGTAACTCTGACTTTGAAATAAAAAAAAAAATCTTTTTAAAAAATTAGTGTGTGTGTGTGTGTGTGTGTGTATATATATATATAGTATTTCCCAGCCATCTTAATGCTGCTTTCATGCTGGGTTCTAGCCCCGATTGCTCCTCTTCTAGTCCAGCTCTCTGCTGTGGCCCAGGAGGGCAGTGGAGGATGGCCCAAGTGCTTGGGCCCTGCACCCACATGGGAGACCAGGAAGAAGCATCTGGCTCCTGGCTTCTGATCGGCGCAGTGCTGGCCGTTGCGGCCATTTGGGGAGTGCACCAATGGAAGAAGACCTTTCTCTCTGTCTATAACTCTACCTGTCAAATAAAGTTTTAAAAAAATCAATAAAGTTCAAAAACTTTGGATTCAGAAAGAATGGGTTCGGGGCCAGCACTGTGGCATAGCGGGTAAAGCTGCCGCCTGTAGTGCTGGCATCCCATATGGGCACTGGTTCAAGTCCTGGCTGTGCCTCCACTTCCAATCCAGCTCTCTGCTATGGCCTGGGAAAGCAGTGAAAGATGGCCCAAGTCCTTGGGCCCCTGCACCTGTGTGGGAGACCTGGCAGAAGCTCCTGGTTTCAGACTGGCGCAGCTGTGGCCTTGCGGCCATCTGGGGGAGTGAACCAGCGAATGGAAGACCTCTCTCTCTCTCAGCTTCTGCCTCTCTATAACTCTGCCTTTCAAATAAAATAAATAACTCTTTAAAAACATCATATTTAAAAAAAAAGAATGGGTTTGAATTCTGACTCTTGTGCTTCCTCACATAGCAGGGAGACAGTCATGCCAATCACCACTCAGAGTTGAGGAAGGACAGGCACATGGTGAGAGAGGCTCTCTGTGGCCACCAGGACCTCTCAGCCTGTCACATCACAAAGCCGATGCTCCTAGCAGAAGCCCGTACATGGTCACAGCCCCGTGTATCAGGATGAAAGCTGCCAGTCCCTGAGGCACGGCCATTTCTCCAACCCAGAGAGATTCCACCTCATCTCCTTTTCCAGCCCTGGGCCACCAACTGATATTCCTGATGCTTCTGGACATCCCCAAGGTGCCCAGGAGTGCCTGACACACTTGGCATTGAGTAAAAATTAATGAGAGATGACCCTTGGTGATGAAGTATACCCCCACTCCCACTCCTCTTTCAGCCGTGCACTTACTTGGGTACTTGCGGATGATTCTGAAGGGCCGGTTGTTCGCATCTGTCTCTGCTATGTAGCAGACGTATTTCTCATTTAACTTGACGGGGAATTTCAGGACAGAGAAGACCCTGTAGAAGCCATTCATCTGCTCCTCCAGAACCTCCACGGTACTGTGGTTGCTCAGGTCCCTCTCTGCGCGATCTAGCCAAGTCACGTTGGGTGCAAGATACCAGCCCTTGGAAATGCACGTGGCCACGTCCTCATCATCCACTTTAGCAAACTGCACCTGGGGCATTTCAGAGTCTGGTTGGAAAAAAATAACAAAACAATTAGTTCCTTTCTTTCAGCCTCAGAGTCTCAGGCTAGCATAGATCTTGCCCTTGGTTTTTAGATTAACCCCTTACTTAAGCAACACATCGTGAGGCTCCCCATGCCTAAAGTCCTGGTCCAAACAGAGTGAGAGAAGAACAGGAAACTTGCATGCCCTGGCCTTCCACGTTTCATCTATCCCTGCTGTTTTGGGGTCTTCCCTCCTTTGGGTTAGTGCACTGCAGTCTCTGGGTTGGCCTCAGATTCTCTGCTGAGGCCCATGGAAGGTGATGACTGACTCTCACCACCACCACCACCACCACCACCACCACCACCACCACCTTTCCCATCTCTCCCAGCTCTCATCCTGGAGGAATTCTGCCATGCTTTCCCCAAACCCCATCAGATCTCCCGTGGGAAGAAGACAGCTCTTCATGCAACCCTTTGAAGTGTAGGGATCCTTGGGGCACCATGGAGAGCCTCTCATCCAGTCCAACCTGTATTTTCATAGTGAGAAAAGCTAAACGAGCTACTGCTCAAAGTCATCCAGAATTAGAACCTGGGCCTCATGACTCCTAAAGCAGGGCTCTGCTCACTAAACTACACGCCACACCTGAGTTTTCATGCAGGATTATTGTATCATATTTTGGGGATTAACTCATTTGCAGAGTCCAGAATCAGACTAGTGCTTCTTTATCCTTGCTTTTTTTAAAACGTTATGTTTGTATGAATGAATGATGCGTACAGGTACAAACACAGCACCTTTTGTTCAGCGGGATATCTTTTTGAAATGTCTATTTGTTTTTATTCATTTGAAAGGCAGAGTACCAGAGAACAAGAAGGAGAGAGGGAGGGAGAGAGAGAGATCTTCCAACTGCTGGTTCACTCTCCAAATGCCTGCAATAGCCAGGAGCCTACAACTCCATCTGGGTTTCCCAAATGGGTGGTAGGGGCTGCCTTCCAGGATGCACACTGGCAGGAAGCTGAATTGGAAGCAGAGAAACTGGGACTCCAACAAGGCACCCTGATATGGAAGCAGGCATCCCTAGTGGCAGCTTATTGTGTTGTCCCCCTCTCCCAACAATATTTTAGCTAAGAAGAACTGACATTCCAAACCCCTGTCATTGTGAGGGCAAGAAGAACCTATAACAATGTGAGTAACAGAGAAAAAGTGAGAACAGCCAAAAATGGACAACTCATCCTTACGAACAGAGGCAGAGCTTGAAACCAAATTTGTCCAAATAGTTCCCTTACCTTCTACTATTAGCTTAATTCTACTTTCACCTCTTCCATCTGGTGTGACAGCTGAGCACTTGTAGACAGCTTCATCCAAGAAATCCACATTTCTTAGTAAAAGTGACAGAGTCCCCTCGAAAATTTCATCTCGATCCACAGAGACTCTTCCTTCATACAAGGAGTTCTGGTCTTCCAGTTGCTCTGTGTTATTGTGAAAATGGTAAACCAACTTCGAAAAAACTTCAAAAAAATCATAGTACCTGTAAAAGCGGTAATATTCTTTATCATCCTCTACCTCATATTCTTCTATGATGTCTTCTCTTTCCCAAGAAAATTCAAGATTTTCTGTGTCCTCCACAAAGGAGAAATGGCAAGAGAGGGTAACATCAGTGAATGGGTGGGCCCGCAACTCCTCTTCTGTAGACACTGAGAACGTCAAGGGAGTGAAGTTAGTCAAGACCAACCAACACTGCATCAGGCAAGGCTTGACGGCAAAGAAAAGAAACCACTCATGCTGTTTCAAGCAGAAGGCGATTCAGAACAGGGAACTACACACTGAAGGCCAGAAGATTGGGCCCAAAGAAGGACATGGAAGGTGCGATGTGCAATGTGTGTGTTCTGTTCTCCCCATTATGCATGGCAGAGAACAAGCCCTGCACAGCTGGTCTGCCTCTGCCTCACCAGGAATCTGCTGAATCAGGACGTCATCACCACAGGTGTGGCTTCCAGAGCCAAACTGCACTTGTTGGATTCACACTGGCAAAAGACAGGATGCTTCAATCACTATCACCTTTCTCCCCACTTTAATCGGTTGTCAACTGAAACAATGAACAAGTGTATCTGATTGGCAGAGTCCAAGTCACTCCTAGAACCCTAACTGCAAATGAGTCTCAGAAATGTCGGTTTTGTTTGTTTGTTTGTTTGTTTGTTTTTTACTCTCCAGCTTCAGTGATAAGGAAAGCAGATGAGAAAGTCAGAAATCGATGCCCAGTCCTTCAATCTGCTCTGTTGGCCATATAAACTAACCACACTGGGCAGGGTTAGCAAGAGGAAGAGCTGAAGGCAGTGGAGAATAGATCTGTGCACTATGTACTGTTCATAAGATCATGACATGATTCAATATTTCAAACTGTTGTCCCCAGATGTTGCCACTAATGGCCAGGAAAAGACCAAATCAGTAGCTCTCACCTTTCCACTGCAATCAGAATAATCCCTCTCTACTTTACTTTATCAATTAAGCTCCTAAATCAGAATTCTTTTGTCAAATGACTGCTACTGAAATACAAAACTGATTCCCAGGAAAAAAAAAATTGTCCACGATCATAAGATCAGATACTGGTAGCACACAGAAAAAAATAAGACCTCCTAGAAATTAGAAAAGATATTTAGGACATAGTTAGCAAGTTTTTGAGCCTAAAAGACTAATGAAACCCCCGATTTGAGCAAGAGTAATGAGACAAGCCTATGAAAGTAGGTTCTCTAATAAGAAAGCAATTTTTTTTGCTCCTAGAGACACTGTAGGTGACAAGCAGTGGAAAGGAGTGTGAGCACAAGTAAGGTTACTGTTTGATGTCACCAGGAAAGATGAAACAAAAGAAAAACATATGTGGAGCACCAAGAGTAAATCCCAACGATATGTTAGACTAGGAAGCTTGCAAGCCAGCAGCCCAGCAAGGAGCAGCTGAGACACTGCCAGCAGGGGGCATTCCAGCTGAAGAGCAGATTCAATTCCAGCGGCTGCAATCCCAGGCCTGTCGGAGGGATCATGCAGTTATGTGGCCACGCATCATTCTGGGTGCCTCTGTGAGGGTATTCGGGATGAAGTTAACATTTGAATGGGTAGATCCAGGAAAGCAGATCCCCTCTAATCTGAGTGGCCCTTGTCTACTCAGCTGAAGTCCTCAAGTGGATAAGAAGGTGGGTCCTCCTACAAATAAGGTGGAACTCTTCCTGTTGCATTGATTGCTCTGTCTTTTCCTGTGTGCAGACTCCAGCTGGAACATGGGCTCTTGGAACTCGAGCCTTTGGGCTCAGAACTCCACCATGGGCTCTCTGGGGCCTCTAGCTCGCTGAATGCAGGCCTTGGTACTTCTCGGCCTCCATATTGCACAGGCCGATTCCTTACGATCAGTTTCTCCCTCTCGCACCCCCTCAGGTTTTTCTGTTTCTCTGCAGAATCCTTGACTGTGTCAGGTAACATTTACCTAAAATGTGTGAAACATGTTCTAAGAGAGTTTCTGGCACTAATGCGTGTCATCTGCAAGCTGACATAGAGGTGGTTACTATTAGTATCCCTGGCTTACTACTGAGAGAACCAAGGTCACGGTGGGCTGAAGTGAACCGCTCAAGGACACACAGCTAGTGAGCAGCAGGGCTTTGCTTCAAACCCAGGTACCCTGGCTCCAAACATGCTCTTCCAGCTCCTAATCACAGGCCCTCATTCTAACTTTGACAAATGAATCAATGATGCATTAGAAGAATGAATGAATATAAGGAAGACAGGATGGAAGGAGGCAGACAAGGAAAAGCTATTTGTATAAACTGTATGAGAATGGATTTGCAAATCAAAAACAAACAAACAAACAAAAACACCCAAGTGCTTTCTTGCTCAAATTATTGTGATTTTTCTGATGCAACTATCATCAACTATTTTTTTTAATCCTGGTCTGCAGAATTGTAAATTCTAGTTTCAAGTACCGCCTTCCTCATGTTTTGTAATCTCTATGAGTTACAGTTTCCTCATGTGTAATTAGGAAAATAACACCTGCCCCAGGGTTGTTATGAAATACCTTGGGATCCTTTTTTATGTTCAGGGACTGTTTTTATCTGACATGGCTGAGTCATTTTTCCAGAGCATCAGAAAGAGCAGAGTGAGGTGCCCCTTCTCCCAACCACTTATGCTGGTCCTTGATTCTACTCAGGTGGTCTAGCTCCAGCTGTACCCTTTCTGGCCCCAGAGGAAAGTCCTGATTTAGGAATGCAAGCCAATGAATCATGAAACACGATCTACTGCTGATGTAACTGGTAATGCAAAAGCCAGCTTCTGACTGTCTGCAGATGGTCCTACTTGAATCTGAATAACCCCTTTGTGTATTGCAATTCATGTTATTTCTAGACCATTGTCTCTCTACCTACCCAAGCCCTAAGGGGCTGTGGCAAAAGCTCGGTAAAAACCCAATAATATAGGAAAATACAGGGAGACCCATAGAAAGATACTAGGCTAAAGCACATGCTATGGGATCTGGCACATTGGAATAGGTTGTCAATATTGCTGTGAGATGTTAAGATATTATTACAAGTAACAGACATACCTTTCTGTTTCTCACCTACATACTTCCTTTCATTTATTTGATTAGGATTTCCCTGAGTGGATTACCGCCTCACTTAGCCTTGGTGGACAAGGGCTTGCTCTAATCCCTGAGCAGATCTGCCCTCTTTAAGGGACTGGCAGAGCAAACTGTCACAGGTCCCTGAGAGATGGCACATGATTGAAGGCTGTCCATATGTTTGGTCACTTTGCAGAGTAGTTATACTGCAGGGTTTGAGTACATCATATTTTCTTTTCTCTTTCTTTTTAGAAATGTTTACTTAGATATTTTTGTTTTTTCAGAATTACATGAACATTTCCAACACCTATATATTGTTCATTGCTAAGAATTTTGAAGAACTGAACATCAAGAGTTACATAAACCCTGTGTTGGCTGCCCATACGGATTTTTCTGAATAGATCTGATATTCTTCAAATAAATTCTTAAGAATCAGCACTTGTCAAGAGTCACCTGAAGGAGTTTAGTTTTGGTTTTTGTTTTTTGCTGGTTGGGGAGTTCATACTGTAGATGTGAAGATTAGTCATCAAGATTTGGCTTCATATGGACAAATCAAATGGGGGTGGTGAGATAGGAGCTTTTCTTACATTAAAAAAAGAGAGAGAGAGTACAATAAACAATGAGCTTTACAATATGTGTCTGCTACTTCCCTGCACTCTTTACCAGTCCTGTGTAGAGAATACAGTAGGTGTTTGTCATTCCCATTTAACAAATGAAAAGACTGAGTTTGGAGGGATTAAATAATTTGCTTTCTTGCCTCTAAACCACCGTTTTCCTCACTAAAAGTGACTCACCTGCACCATGAACAAGTAGAAGTATGTTGACAGTCACCACAAAGAAAGACATTCTGTAAGGAACAAAAAGAAAGGCAAAATGTAATTTAAGGCCTCCCACGATGAACTGTATTCCCTGGTTTTTTTTTATACAAAGTTTGCAATATATGATTTGGGTAAAATAATTTGTTATAAAAATTCTGCTTACAAATTAAACTATAAAAGTATCCAAAGTCTAGAAAGAAAAGCAGAAAATTTGCAGCAGCCAAGAAAGAATGTGATCCCCAGAGTCACCTGCTATAGGCTCAAAGGACGTCTCAATACAGGTGATACCTCTAGACCACAGCCTGCTGTTCACCCAGGCTGACCCTGTGCAGGTCTGTATGTCCTACTGTACAAATCTAGTGTTCTATTTCTATAATGTGCCAAATCTATCTCTAAGTAAGCTGAGCTGAATTCATTTGAATCCACAGTCATCCCTGAAGGCCCAGTGACAGCTTCCCAAGCAATGGTCACTGGCCTCTCTACATGTTGCTAGGCCAAGGTGGAGGTGGAGGAGATGTGAGCAGCAAATATACAAATGCACCTGGGAAGTTATGGAGCCATGCTTCCAAATGGAGAAAAATAACCAAGAGATGGCAGCAACCCAGTCTGCCCAGCCTGGGTTGTATTTTGACAGGAGTGACATTAATGGACCTATGACACTTATGACAGCTCTGGAAGGGCCAGGAGACAGGGCCCAAGGAAGGCCCAGGCCCTTCCAGAAGCTCTGACTTAATACACACTACACACAGGTAAAGCCTCTAATACTCACAAGTTGAATCCAGCCTACCTCTCTGGCCCCATCTTTCACTACTCCCTCACATTTTAAGTTCCACAAGCAGCATCCCAAAGTCATGGTGCTGTCTAAACCCTCTGTGCCTGGCACAGTCCCCATCAACACTGCCTTCAACCCATTTTCCATTACTCAAACCTCTGCCCAAATAGCACTTTCCAAAGCTCTCCCCAGCCCCTTATCCAGTTAATTATTCCTTCTTTGTCTTGAACACACTTTTATGGTTCCATGAATCACATTATATGGCCATTTTTTCTTCACATGTTCTTTCCTCGCTTACTATCTCAAAGGAAGAAAGGTAGCTGTTATCTATGAAGGAGAAAACCCCCACCATAATCCTTCAGTTTACAATACAACATAAAATAGTGTCTGTATTGCAAGTGCTTGCAAAGACTCAGTTTAATCGTCAAGATAAGCCTAGGAAGCAGGTGCTATTATTCCCATTTTATGGGTGAGAAAAGTAAGGCATAGGGAGCATAAGCAATTCATCCAGGGTCACACAGAGCCAAGACTCTCACCCTTTAGGTTAGCTGAAGCCTGGGCATTCCACCTCAACTCTGTTCTCACAAACCTCTCCAACTGTGACCACAAACCTAAAGAAGCCCCATCACCCAGGACATCCGCCAAGGGGCCAGGAATTTCATGGGCCAATGAAGCGGATGGCTTGTGCAGTATTACAATAAGTCACTTTCCTAGAGGCCTATTCAGCCCTGGAAAATATTTGCTCTGTGGGTTGAATATTAACAGACACATAAGTCCTCAGATGAAGAGCAGGTTAAAGCAGCAGCCCTTGCCAGCCAATAACTCTTCTGGGGTTAGTAGAACAAGTGGAAAGATCCATTGCTAAATCAATACACTCTAACCAGGAACATGGCTAGTGATTGACATCATCTACTGATTTAGAGAGTTCTTCTTTGTGGTAGACATTGGACAAAAATTTTCATGTACCTAAAATAATATGAAACGTAAAAGAGAATATGGCAGATAACCACTACTAGTGCTATAGCGTTAATAGACAGGAAGATTACAACTAAATGCCATAGCGGGGAAAGTGGTAGGAATATAACATGAATTTTCAACTCAATAAAACATCATTATGGATTCCTAAGAGACAAACTTTTTTTTTTTTTTTTTGACAGGCAGAGTGGACAGTGAGAGAGAGAGAGACAGAGAGAAAGGTCTTCCTTTTGCCGTTGGTTCACCCTCCAATGGCCGCCGCGGTAGCGCGCTGCGGCCGGCGCACCGCGCTGATCCGATGGCAGGAGCCAGGTGCTTCTCCTGGTCTCCCATGGGGTGCAGGGCCCAAGGACTTGGGCCATCCTCCACTGCACTCCCTGGCCACAGCAGAGAGCTGGCCTGGAAGAGGGGCAACCAGGACAGGATCGGTGCCCCGACCGGGACTAGAACCCGGTGTGCCGGCGCCGCAAGGCGGAGGATTAGCCTAGTGAGCCGCGGCGCCGGCCGAGACAAACATTTTTGATCATTAGGAAAGACATAAATCCTTAAGCCTTCCAGATCCTCCCCCCCAACCAAGATGTAATATATATTTGCTCCTCTGCACTTCCACTGCTTTTGTACTGCTTTGTACTGCTCTCATTCCTTCAATAAAGCTTATTTTTAGTGACTCTAATATGAGGGCACTTCAAAAAGTTCATGGGGAATGGAATTAAAAAGTTAGGTTCATTTTGGTGCAAAAAATCCATGCATATGGAAAGTCTTCAGCAAATTCTCTGAAAATCCATATTCTGGAACAACTAGGCACGGATTTCGAGAATTTTTTGGCACCAAAACAAACTTCTTTTAATTCAATTTCCCCACAAATATTGTGAAGTATTCTATTAATACATGTTTATCATATTAGTTGCTTTAAAAATAGAAAGGAATAGAGAATATAAAATTACTTTTAACTCACTCAGACAACCACTATTATCATTTTACAGTATTCTTTTCAGTATTTCATATGTGGACTTTCTGCTACATCTAAATTTGTATATTCAGCTTAATGCCCAGTTTAATTTTCCTCATCACACTATTTTGTGTTTCTCCATCATTAAATAATAGGTTAACCTGAACTAGTTATTTATTTGCTTATCTTATCATCTCTACTAGGCTGTAAGGTTCTCCTGGTCTTTCACATATCATCATGGTGTTCCATACATCATGGGTACCCAACAAGTGTTTTTTGAATTAACTGAATCAAACTGAAATCTGGTGTAAAATTCTTACAAAGTTTCACTATATAATAGGAAAAAGTAAAAAAAGACACATGAACAAAAAGACACAAAAGAAATTCACATGCTACTAAAGATGAGCATAAATTATGCCAAAACAGAAAATCCCAACAGTGCACCTAGGTCTTAGGTCCAGGGCTTGTGCCCTTGTCACCTCTGGTTTGCAGAAAAACGATGAGAAGTCTGAAGCAGCTCTACGTGGTGATATAGCGTAGAGGGACCAGGCACAATGAGAATAGATACCCGAACACTCCAGTCGCATGACTGGTCATTAGGTTTTCCGGTTCACCATATGGCCATCAATTACTCCCAAATAAATAGTCCCTTCATCCACAGAGCTTACCTGTATCACTGCTGGTCCCTCTGATCAGCGGCGTGAGAGGCAAGTGAGGTGGAGTCAGCACATCTTTGAAGGGACCGTTGCATAGCAATCCCCAGGGAGAGGGCTTGGTTATAATCAAGCTGTTACTGCAAGGGCTCAGCAGAGTGCTCCGTGAGACTGAATACTTCTACAGCTATATTTATTGGCCTGAAAAGTGTAAGAATTCTGGTAGAAGAACGGAAGTAAAAGAACACCATAATTTCCGATGTTGGGGAATTACTCTGCACTCATTTTCTAAAAATCACATTTTCAGAGGATAATAAAATAACAAGAAAATGCTCACTATACAGCTTTTGGTAAAAAAAAAATCAAAATACAAAACTTTACACACTACACACACACACACACACACAATGGGGTACAGAGAATGAGAGTACAGGAAGAAGAGAGCAAAGGGAATTTATCCTTTGTATCTCCTGTCTGATGTCATTTCCATCAGCCATTAGGCTGCAGTTCCACAGTGGCCAGTTCTTTATCAGGACGCCTTGTCCTCTGCCCTCCCACAGCACGTGCACTACCATCTGGATCTGAATGGGCTGACCTGGTCCTGGCACTCAGCAGGTGACGGCTCGAGGTCCATTGCTCTTGGTTAGTTAGTTCCTCACCCTGCCTTTCTGTGAATGACACACTTAGTGCCCGGCCTGGGTCTGCAGAACCTCAAGGTTCCTCCAACCACCTTCAGTGGCTGAGCGAAGGAGAAACACCTCTGCAATTTCAACAGAAGGTGAATGCTACATCCACGAACATGAACAGTTGAGGGCTTTTTGTTCTTGTTTAGCGTCTGCAGCACCCCGTATAAATGTTTTTACATAGTAGGCCCTCACTAAAATAACCAGAGAATGGAATATACTGGAGAGGCATGAAATAACTGACCACTGTGTGTCACTTCTCTCCTTCCTGCTACACAGCCCGAGGCTTGACCTACATTTCTTTCATTCTGAGGCCCAGGAGGAGCATCCTAACGTGACCACAATGTTAGGACAGCGTGCAGAGTATTCTTTCCTCAGATATAAGGCTACTTCGGCAGGCGTCACATCCCACAGACTCTTCCAAGCTGTACTGCCTTTCAATGGGCCACTAAGGGCGTGGGGCCTGGAGCTCCCAACAAGAGAAGAATCAGAGGCAACATCCTTACCTGGTTTTCATTACCCGTCTACCCGCAGGGCATAGACAAATCGTCATTTCAGAGTTTACCCCCCTCCTCCTCTGGGCCATATTATAACACATACCTTTGACTTCTGGGGCAAAGTTAAGATTTTAAATATTTTCTGCCCTTACTCTCTGAAACGTGGCCATACTTGGCCATTGTAACCACCAGTAGAAAGCATGCCAGTCAAACCAGACCCTTCATAACTTCCCAGATAGGTACTGTAATTTTCTCCTTGTCTCTGTCATTCTTTCTCAAGAAACACCATTCTTTCCATCAGTTTCATATCCTCATTCCATCTCTGCCAATATCCTACCACCCCCTGAAGGCTGAATGTGTGTTTTGCCTTTGAACATTGATGGCATTTTGTCATGCCTTTGTATTAACAGTTACCAAATGCTACTTTAATATTTTAGTTACTTTGGGGTTATTTTAAAAAATAACTTGATTGCAACATAATTCATCAAATTTACCTACCTTGAGTGCACAATTCAATGGTTGATAGTATTTCAAAGGCTTGCAGTGGCTCTTTAAGATATAGAATATACTTAACAGTGTGGATGATGAAATCAATGTGCAGAGAAATTAAGCAACAAAATTAAGTAAAGAGAAATTTGATTTCTAGAGGTGTGTTTTGAAACTTTGAGCTGGTAAAGGCAAAGTCCACTCTTCTAACCACATCCCCATATTCTGCCTCCCAGCCAGCATGGTTATGAAAGCATTCTCCCTTCAGATCACTTACTGGGTTTTCAGCAGTCAATAGGTCAATAGGGTACATCTAAAGTAGGTATGCCAAAATTATTCTTGTGTTTATTTCATTCACTCATGATTTACTGAGTGCCTACTTTGTCTCACAGGATGTCATTCGAAAGAGACATATACCCCGCCCACTGGGAGCCTAGCCCGGGTGACTGAAGGAGAGGGCCATTCGTTTGGTCTCCTACCTTTTCCCAATAACTTCTAGTTGGGATACTTACCCTGAGATGTTTTCCATTTGACCAAGCATATACAGCATAATGGTCAACTTTTGCCAAGTGGAGAAACAGGCCAATCACTTTTCCACTTCCCAGTAATCCCGGGTCCTTTCCCCAGGTAATGCATCATGTGGTCTCCTGGGTCCTTCAAGTCCCCCAGCATACCTTCAGCTAGCGACCATTGTCGGCAGGATCCACAGGCTCCCAAAGCTGGCTCACCTCCCAGAAGGTCTTCACGACTCTGCAGCTGATTGGGTGGTTTCAAGGAACACCGCAGGTTTGGCGTGTTCTGCTTGCCTGAGGCTCATCTCAAAGCACTGAAGAAAGACACTTCCGAGGTAGCTCAAAGAGGGGTTCTTACAATGAGCAGTAGCCTTGGAGAAGCTGTACTTAGAGTGTCATTCTGGACATAAGGCAGCCTGAGTCCTCGGCAGTGATATTTTATGAATCTTTGCACTTACGAGGAGTCTACAAAAATTTCACGGAAAATTCACATTATTAAAAAACTGTGCATGGATTTCAAAACTTTTCTGCAATAAATGTGTATTATAACTCCATTTTCCAAGGACTTTTTGAGGTACCTTTGTATGTTCCACAATCAATAAAAATTAGCAGCTCTCTATGTGTCTGCTTCTTTCTGATCTGCTACCAATTAGGATTCCCTCTAGGTTCTTTAAATTCCTGGGAAAGAACGTAGGAAAAAATGACCTCTATTTTTCTCCATTTGGGCAGTGTCTTAAAACCAATAAGCCACCTGCCAGTCTGCCAACAGGTTTACCTCGTCAGATAGATCCACCACGGTTCTAAACGGTGGTGGGCCTGGAGCAGGGCCATGTGATATAATTTTCTATAATAAATTTCATTTGATTCATGTGCCTCTCATCCAAGTGCCCTACTCCAGTTTTGTGTCAGAGGCCCACAAAACTCCCAACCCCAAACAAATGCCCTACAATCCTAACAGTTCCAGTACTTTGAAGTACCATAAATAGATGAATTCCATTTGTTATACTGACCACACTCTATTTGCAAATCTTATAATTGCTTTGAATAATTTTTTTAAAGATTATGCTAGGTTCAAGAGAACAGTGTGGCGCAATGGAAGGATCATGGACTCTGAAGTCCTGTAGACCCAAGGCTGAACTGCTACCAGGCCTCTTACTCTCTGTGTGATGTCAGTTACCCAACACTTCTGAGCCTCAGTTGCCTTGTCTCTAACACAGGGAAATAAATTTCCTTTTGATAAATTTGATGTGGTCAATGAAATTACATTTAAAATTCTTGATAATATAGGTGCTTTACAAATATAACTTCAACTAAAACAGTATTTATAAATACATTCAGCTGTTCAAAAGATACAGAGTATCTACTTTGAACCAGCCATGTGTTACAGATGGAAGATGGAGTAGTGAGAAAAGCAGTTCCTCTCTACAAGGATCTTACAATCCAATCTAATTATTAAAAAAAAAAAAAAAAAAAGAGTTTACTAGGACACTCAATACAATCAATTCAAATTATCTGCAATAAATCATCCGAGGTAGTGGTAGTGTATGTGCTACTTATGAGGTAGAATACAAAATGAATAAAGATATATAGATAGATAATTTGGATCAGAGATAAGTATTTTTTACTGAAATTTATAGTTCTCTTGCCAAGTGTTTCAAAAAGCCAGACACTGTAATTTTCAGAAGATGGTTTCTGAGTTTTTTTTTTTTTTTGCTGTCAATAATCTGGTTACATTTATCTTAAATTCAATAACCAGATAGTTGAGTCTTTATTATAGCAAAATAGTTCATACTACAGCTCAGCAAGCAGTAGGCTTTCGAAATCTATCAGTTCACTTACTTCTTTCCTGTACGCCAGTTTTATTCTTGCAACTTCCATAGTTTCTGTCCTGAAGTATTCAACTTTCTCCCAGGTGGCATCTTTATTATTGGGAATATCTTTTCCCCTTTAATTTCAATGATTTGTAAACCTAATCATTCTATTTTTGAATCACATTCAAATTATTTTCCTCATTTTACATTATTCTTTATCACATTCTCAAAGCATAGAACTTTATTATTATTATCATTAAAGGCTTATTTACTTAGAAGGCAGTTACAAAGAAGCAGAGGCAGAGAGAGAGAGAGGGAGAGAGAGATAGTCTTCCATCTGCTGGTTCACTCCCCAAGTGGCTGCTCAATGGCCAGAGCTGGGCCGACCCGAAACCAGGAGCCAGAGCTTTTTCTGGGTCTCCCAGGCAGGTGCAGGGACCCAAGGACTTGGGTCATCCTCTACTGCTTTCCCAGGCCATAGCACAGAGCTGGATCAGAAGTGGAACAGCTGGGACTCGAAGTGGCGCCCATATGGGGTGCGGACACTGCAGGTGGCGGCTTTACCCACTAGGCCAAAGCGCTGGCCCCTATTTATTGCTATTAATATTATTTATTTGAAAGAGTTACAGAGAAAGGGAAGAGAAAGAGATCTTCCTACTGCTGGTTCACTTCCCAAATGTCCACAACAGCCAGGGCTGGGCTAGGCCGGAGCCAGGAGCTTCTTCCGGGTCTCCCATGTGGGTGCAGGCGCCCAGGGACTGCTGCTTTCCCAAGCTTACTAGAGCAAGGATCTGGATCGGAAGTGGAGCAGCCAGGACTGGAACCAGTGCCAACTTGGGATACCGTAACTGCAGGTAGTGGCTTAACCTGCTGAGTCACAGTGCTGGCCCCAGAACACTATTAGTTTAAAATCATTGCAGTTTTCACATACTAGGGCAACTGCCAGAATGTTAGCTTGATCCAAAACAAGGCCTATTTTATAAAGGACTCTTTCAAGCAGGAGACTCCAGAATGTAGGTTTTACAAACATTCCACCCTTGGATTAAATTAACAGTTTATCCTCCAGTGACTACAATTCAACCAGAAGTGAAAGTTAGGTTCTGGCTAAGAGACATAACATTTCTCAAATGACTGGCAAGAAAAACTTTTATCCTTCTTTCTTTAGGAGAAAAGCAACTTAATGTCATTGATTACAACCAATCATTTAAGTTTCTTTTGCATCTGCTTTGCTAGAAAATGAAAAAGCGCAGTATTTTTCTCATTCCTACTCATGACTTGTAAACATAAAAAGTAATTTCAGAAAACCTTGAGTTTGGAACAAAGATGAAAATATATTACTTAAAATTACCAAATTAAAGCCAGTTAGGATTTTTCCACCACGATTGTCAGATTCATTCTTAATCACAATTTAGAGCAACCACCTGAGGTGCCAGTACAATTAGGATAGGCAAAACGTCCTTACTTGACATATCTCTAGACTTCTTTTTAAAACAATCCTTTACCGCAAGTAGCCTAGATATTACCCATATTTTATGGCCGGAATAACTGAAACCAAAACCCTCGTCCAAAGCCACCAGGCTATTTAATAACAGGGTTCTGATTTCTAGCCCAGCTATTGCCCTTTGTTAATTCCCAGACTTCTGATGCCTTGGGTTGGCTGTGACCAAGCTGAACCACACGAAATTCCTGCGTTCTCAAAGAACCCTGCAGTCCCGGGGGCCCAGCCCTCACGGGGCGACCCAGTGGGCGGCGCGCCCATGACGCGCGGACCCACAGGGCCAGATAACCAGTCTCCTGCGGCTGTTTACAGGGGCGGTCCTGGAGCCCGGGGGCAGGGCAGCAGCCTCCAGCCGCTATAAAGCCGAGCCGCCCAGGCCGGCCTCCAGCCAAGGGACAACGGAGCGCGCCCGGGGCGGCTCCCCCCGCGCCGCGCACCCCACGCCGCCCTCCCAGGCCGTCCGCGCCGCGCGCCACGTGAGGCGGAGCCCGCCCCCGAGCAGCGCGCGCACCGCGGCGCCTGGCGTCGCGTGACTCGGCCGGGGCGCGCGGGGTTAGCGGCCGCCCGCGCCACTTCCGACGCAGCCGTCGGTTCAGGTTCCGGGGCGCCGCGGCGCGCCAGGCCTGGGGATCGCGCGCGCGGCGGCCAGGATGGAGGAGGCCGGAGCGGGGGTGGCCACGAACGGGGAAGCAGAACTGAACTGGTCCCGCCTCAGCGTGTCTCTCGAGACGCTCGAGTCGGAGCTGGAGGCGCGGGGCGAGGAGCGGCGGGGCACGCGGGAGGCGCTGCTGCGGCTGCTGCTGCCCCACAACCGTCTGGTGTCGCTGCCGCGGGCGCTGGGCAGCGGCTTTCCGCACCTCCAGCTGCTGGACGTGAGCGGCAACGCGTTGACCGCGCTCGGGCCGGAGCTGCTGGCGCTGCGCGGCCTGCGCACGCTGCTGGCCAGGAACAACCGCCTCGGCGGGCCCGGTGCGCTGCCCAAGGGCCTGGCCCAGTCCCCGCTCCGCCACAGCCTCCAGGTGCTCAACCTCAGCGGCAACTGCTTCCAGGAGGTGCCCCCCTCGCTGCTGGAGCTGCGCGCGCTGCAGACCCTCAGCCTGGGCGGCAACCAGCTGCAGAGCATCCCTGCCGAGATCGAGAACTTGCGGAGGTGAGCTGGGGGCCCTGCCAGGGGCCGGGTGGGGGTGGGGCTAGGAAAGCCTGGGGCGGGGTCTGGGGCCCCCGTGACCCCGAGCCTGGGTGCCCTGCGTTTGTCATTAACTCTCCTAACAGGCTCTCTCTTTACCTTTTGGGTGGTGAGTCATGCCCTACCGGCCCAGCAGATTGCAGTAAAGGTATCCTAAGATTGCGTTTGCAACACCGTTTGCTTGTTGCTTTTGATCTAAGCAGATTTGCGAAGCGGTTTTTTTCTCTTCTTCCTTAGGTCTGGAGAGTGATCCGAACTGCTACTCCAGATGGTGTAAATCTTACTTGTTCAAAAGCCTCTCTACCTATAGGTCAAAGGACATGCCCCTTAGCATGACCTGACTTTCCATTGCATGGCCAATTCTCTCTTCCCTGTAGCAAGAGAAGCACTATTCGTTTGTGGAGCTCAGTGAGCCAGGCACGTTCCCAGCATATAGGGGAAGCTGCCCGCAGGCACCCAGTGGCATCTAGTGGGTACTAAATAAGTCTGTGTGGAATAGATGCATTGTCTCTGTGCATGTGCTGTTCTCTTTGCCTGGAATGAGTTTTTTTGCTTGGCAAACTCCTATTCATCCTTCAGAACCTGTCTCAAGGGTCACCTCCGTGATTTCCTCCTTTAATGCTCCCTGGACAACTATTAGTTATTCCCTAACGTGTGCTTCTGTACTTCATTCATCCCACCATTACATTTACCTTACTGAGTATTATTCCTTGTCTTTGGAGGCTGCCTGCCTCAACCTTACTGGATTTTTCAGTTAATGGAAGGAGGAGGTAGAGAAGCAAGATAAGAAAAGTCCCCGAAAGGTGCCCCAAGCAGGAGAGGGAAATCCAGAGTGAAAACAGAAGGGTCTTCTGCTTTTAAAACATTTTCGTATCCTTTATTGAATTTTCAGCAACAACAGGATCTTATCTCTGAATGAGGCCTCAGAGTTAAGTGTAATGAGAGGACCATTGGCCTGGGAATAAGAACTCTTGGTGTCCCAGCCTTGGGCAAATCACTTAACATAGCCTACCATGGCTTCCTAATCTGCAAATGAGGCATTTGGACAAGATGTCCTTTTGTTCACCTCTCAGCAGATGCTGACGGAGTTGCTGACATGTGTCGGGCACTGTCCCAGGTGCTAGGGATGTGGTGGTGGACATGGTTTTCCCCTCATGGAGCTAACAAACCAGCGGAGAAGAGGGACATTCAACAACTGACTATAAGCCTCATTATAATTACAATGGCTATAAGTTCTAAGTTCTAGGAAGACATATAAGATGTCTTGAAACAAAATATCAGGGAAACCTGACATATTTTGATCCTTGAACAAGTGACATTTGAATTAAGCTTTTGAAGGGAGGCTAAGAATAACTGGGGGTGGAAGGCATAGGGATCAGCCCTGTTGGAAGGAACAGCATATGTGAAAGCTCAGAGGCAAGAAGGAGAGTAGCCAAAAATCTGAAGGGTAGACATGGGACGTACTAGGAAGTGAGCAAGAGAGAAAGTGGTCAGTCAAGCCATGGTAGGTCCTGAGGGAGGTGGTGAAGTTTGGATTTTATTCCAAGTGCACATGGAAGAGTTCTAAGCACCCGTGTCTTGTTGCTATGCAAGACTGAAGTAGGATCCCTTACAGAAAGTATGTTTGGAAATAGGAGCATATATTTTAGAAATCTCATTCTCACAAATCATTGAAAGATTTCAAGGCCCTAGAACTTTCGACATTACTTGAGTTTTAAATAAGTCTCAAAGTGTAACTTTAATATTCTAGTTGTGTAATGTGGTTAGTGATACCCATCAATTGCAAAACAAGTCTTAGGGTACATAATTTCAAAATTGTGGACTTGCTTTTTTGTTTTAGAACTTTGGATCTTTCTCTGCCAAAGTCATAGCTACTTTTTGGAATCCTTTCTATCTGTATACTTTCTCTGCCCATTCCCATGGAGAGAAGACATTAAGTAGCAGCTGACCACTAGAGACCAGTTTCTGTTCTTGTGTCTCAGCAAGTTTAGACTGCTATACAAAATAATAAACTGGGTGATTTATAAACAACAGGAATTTATTCTTAACAGTTCTAGAGACTGGGAATTCCAAGATAGGAGTACTGGTAGGTTCCATGTCTAAGGAGGGCTTCTCCCTGTGTCCTCATATGACAGAGAGGAAGCAGGCTCTCAGGATTACTACAAAGACATGAATCTCATTCATGAGGGTCTAGCCTTGTAATCTCATTTAATACTAGGCACCTTCCAAAGACCCCACTTTGTAATACCACATTAAGGGGTAAAGTTTTGATTTGAATTTTGTGAGGATATATGTGTTGAGTCTATAACATTGGCCTAAGTACGTAGAAAGGACACTCTTCCCTTCTTCACTTCAATTGTCATTGTTCCCCTAATAAACTATTTTGCAAGTTGTTTATCAGATCCTTTATTGAAACAACTTTCAAGTTTGGTAAACTTTTTCCTCCAGTTAGTGTTCTTACTACCCTTTTTCTAGGATAGTTTCTGTGATTTAAACTCCAATCATTCTATTCTATTCTATTCTATTCTATTCTATTCTATTCTATTCTATTCATTTTCATCATTGAAAAATAGGAACTTCTGAATAACTGAGCGTTAGCTTATTCCATCTCAATAGGGTCAAAAAGCCTTGCCTAGGAACTTTTTTTCACCCAGTGCTTAAGCCCTTACATAGAGGAGAATTCATGCAGTCAGTTGATGCTTGCTACAAGGTAGTCTTTGAAAGAGGAAAGGTAATATATCAAAAGTAACATATCAAATTAAAGTTGTCTGCTTATTTTTTCTGAACATTGTTAAGTCTAAGAAGAGAAATGCAGTGTTGAAAAGTTTGTGCATAATCAGAAATGGGAAAAATCTATTAACAAAAAGAAGAACTTCAGATTCAAGTTGGCTTTGTCAGTCACCATAAATCAAGGAAGGTTATGAAAAATAGAAGAAATGTAACACCTAAAAGAATTAATAACTGAGAAAATATTATAACAGTTCATAAAGAACTTTTCAAAGTGTATTTCCTAACTTCAGAGAAGTAAAGGAAGGAAATTCATCAGTGAACCAAGAATAGGAAGTTTTAAAACTGACATTCATGAAAGGCTCAATTAGAATTCCTAGAAATGAGAAAACATACAGCAGTCTCCCCTTACCTGACATTTCATTTTCTTTGGTTTCCATTCCCTGTGATCAGCTGCAGTCTAAAAATAGTAAATGTAAAATGCCAGGAATAAGAACTATCTAGGATTGAAATTCTGTCATACTGAGTAGTATGATGAAATCTTGTGCCATCCTGCTCCAACCCATCAAGATGGGAATTGTCCAGTGTGTACCCTGGATACACCACCCATCAGTCTCTTAGTAGCCATGTTGGGATCAGACCAGCTGTCACACTATCCATGCTTGTGTTCAAGTAACTTATTTTATAATTACCTGAAAACACAGGAAGCAGTGATGCTGCCAATTCAAATAAGCCAAAGTGAAATCAGTGTTTCCTTTAGGAGAGAATGTGGAAGTTCTCAACTTAATGAAAGAAAAAATATTATTGCAAATAGCTGTGTAAGAACAAATCCATAAAACTGTGAAGAAGGAAAAAAATTTCTGCTAGTTTTGCTGACACACCTCAGATGCTGAAGTTATTGCCACAGTGCATGGTGAAAGCTTAGTAGTGGAAAAGGTATAAAATTACAGAGTTCAGTCCTATGTGCGGTTTCAGGCAAGACTGGGTATCTTGGAACATATCTCCTGCTGATAAGGGAGGAGCTACTGAGATGATGTTTTCACCAAAAGGGCTGATTGTTGGACTGAAGTCATCTGAAGAGTGAATTCATAAGCTGACAGCGCTTACCAAGGCGTCCTCCAGAATGCAGCACAAATGGATAACTTCAGAAGAGTTGAGACACGGAGGGTGCATTCTGACATTCAGACTGCTGAGAGCAATTCTAGAAAGAAAATAGAGACAATGAAATACAGTGTATGAAGTAAGTAATATTGGCTCAGATTTCCCACAATTGAAGAATGATTCTCTAGTCTGGTTATTTTGACAAATCATAGTACAGCTTTAGAATAGTAAAGCTAAGTAGAGAAAAATATGCTCAGCATTCCTAATGAGAAGTAAGCAGATTATTGCATCTACGAAGGAAGAGTTGTTCTATTAAGATCATGGAGTAGCTAAAGAAAAGTGACTGCCAACCTAGAATTTTATGTCCAACTAAACTATTACTCAGTAATAGCTGGGAAAGGGATAAAAAAAATAACAAAGACAAAGGACTCAAAGATGGACACTGATGACTGCTAGCTGAAAGAACCACTAAAGGGTATACTTCAAAGAAAATGAACTTTAAAAGAAATAGCAAGAAACAAAGGTGAACAAGTAAATGGGCAAAAACACATTGATAAGTCCGAATAGTTATCTACTAGAAGTTATTTCCGGTCAATAAATTGCTAGAAAATCAAGGTAGAACTGATTGTAAAGATGATATGAAGAGAAGGACAGAGTGGATCATGGGTATGTTTGAAAGTACAAGAACACTCAAGCAAAATTGATGTGGGTAGCTGCTAGCAAAATAGAAATGGCACGTACAGTTCAGAACAGTAGAAGGGATGCAGACATTTGGCCCCACTGTTAAGACACCCACATCCCATATTGGCGTGCTTGGGTCCCAGTTCCAGCTCTGGCTTGTAATTCCAGCTTCCTGCTGATGCAGACCCTGGAAGGCAGTAGTGATGACTCAAATAATTGAATTACTGCCACTCAAATGGGAGAGACATGGATTGAGTTCCTGACTCCCAGCTCTGGCCCAGCCCCAACCAACTCAAGCATTTGGCAAACAGGGACTTAAGTAGTTAAGCCATTACCTGCTGCCTCTCAGAATACACAGAAAGCTGCATCAGAAGCAGAGAAACCAGGACTCATACATACCCCCCAGTAAAGGATATGGGCATCCCAAGTGGCAGTCTAACTGCTGCACCAAACGCCACCTCCCAGTCCCAATATTTATCCTGTTAAATAGTAGAATTGGGATTGAGGGGAATAAATAGCAAAAATAAAACTGATAGACAGTATTGAAAATCAGAGGAAACATTTCAGGGAAAATGGCCTAATTTAAAGGAACAAAGGAATGCTTTATATGAATTAAAGAACAGTTAAGATGTTTTAGTAGTCATGGACTTGAATGTCTTTGCAATATAGCTTCTATTGAGTGGGAAGAGAGCAACAGTTGACGGAACTCTGAGGGAAGAAGAAAGACCATGATTATGGTAGGAGACTAACCAGCAACACAAGAAGGCAAAATAATAATAAGAGAAACTATAACAAAAATGAATTGCTCAGCTTACAAGCCTGATGCTAGTAGCTGTACATCCTTTTAATACATTTAAAACATGAACAAACACAGACCTTGTTTATGCCACAAAGGAACAAAGTTATGTAGAACATGTATTGACAACAGAACTCTCAACAAATTCATGAGAAAATGCTGAGTAACCCATAGAAAAATGGGCAAGTGATGTGAACAGGCAATTCTCTGAAGAAAACATGTAAAAAATGCTGACCTTCACTAATAACAATGAAAAACTGCATATTGAAAGAACAGAGTAAATGCTGTTGCTATATTATGGCACAGAGGATTTCTCCGCTTCCAATCCAGGTTTCTGCTAATGTGCAACCTGGGAGGCCACAGATGATGGCCCAATACTTGGGTCCATTCCACCCAGTTAGGAGACCTGGATGATGGAGTTCCTGGCTTCTGATTTTACCTGGTCCGGTCCCAGTTATTGTGGGTATTTGGGAAGTGAACCAGTGCATAGAAGATCTCTCCCTTTTCCCCTCCTTTATCACTCTGTATTTTAAATTATGTATCTATTTATATTTTTTAAAAAGAATGATACCACCAAGTACATAAAAAAAATTAAAGTGGGTGATAATAGCAAGTTTTGACAAAGTTACAGGTTTAAGGAATGCTCTTAAATGCTAACTGGGAGTTGTACATAGCTTCGGTTCTTCACAGCAACTTGGCTTTATCTACTAAAATTACATACTGTACTCCAGAGGCTGCCACTTCAGAGGGCGCTTCTGCTGAACCCTAGATTTTAAAGCTTTAAAGTTATCCCACGTAATTCTTACTGTGGGATTTTGGGTAACAGTTTAATAAATTTTTTTTTCACATGCAAAGATATTTTGAAAGTGATGGCTCTACTGAGTTAGCAGATTTAGCAGGAGGACCAAAGCAATATAGTCATGGAAAAGCTCTCTCTATATGTGTGTATACATTTTATTTATTTGTATGTGGTGTAAGAGCTGAGTCTACAACCCCCTGCTAAACTTTGGAGGGAGCTCTTCCTTCATCACCACAGACAAAAGCATTATATTTTGGTGTCATATGTGCTGTATCTAAAATGTTAACTTATTGTTGGCAAGCAGGGTAATTACCTGTATCTTTTTAAAAAAATTTTTTTTTTATTTGACAGTGTTAGTGACAGAGAGAGAGAGACACAGAGAAAGGTCTTCCTTCCGTTGGTTCACCCCCAAAATGGCCGCTATGGCCGGCATGCTGCGCTCATCCGAAGCCAGGAGCCAGGTGCTTCCTCCTGGTCTCCCAGACGGGTACAGGTGCCCAAGCACTTGGGCCATCCTCCACTGCCTTCCTGGGCCACAGCAGAGAGATGGACTGGAAGAGGAGCAACCAAGATTAGAACCCAGGTCCCAAAAGGGATGCTGGCGCTGCAGGCGGAGGTTTAACCAAGTGAGCCATGGCTCCGGTCCCCCTGTAACTTTTTTTAAAATGTTCTTGTTTGCATTTTTAAAAAATAATTTATTTATTTGAAAGGTAGAGTTACAGACAGGGAGAGACAGAGAGAAAGGTCTTCGATCCACTGGTTCACTCCGCAACTGGCCACAATGGCGAGAGCTGGGCCTATCTGAAGCCAGGAGCCAGGAGCTTCCTCCAGGTCTCCCATGTGGGTACAGAGAGCCAAGCTCTTGGGCCATCTTTTTCTGCTTTCCCAGGCCATAGCAGAGAGCTGGATCAGAAGAGGAGCAGCTGGGACTAGAACCAGCACCATATAGGATGTCAGCACTGTAGGTAGAGGCTTAGCCCACTATGCCACAGCATTGCCCCTCTTTGCCTTTTTTTTTTTTTTTTTTTTTTTAGATTTTTAAAATTTATTTGAAAGGCAATATTACAGAGAGAGAAGGAGAGATAGAGATCTTCTGTCCACTGATTCACTCCTCAAATGGCCACAATGACTAGGGCTGGGCCAGGCCAAAGCCAGGAGCCAGAATTTCCTTCCTGGTCTTCCCTATGGGTGCCAGGGCCCAAGGACTGGGCCATCTGCTGCTGCTCTCCTAAGCACATTATCAAGGAGCTGGATCAGAAATGGAGCAGTCGGGATTCAAACCGGCGCCTATATAGGATGCTGGCACTACAGACAGTGGCTTAACCTGCTGCACCACTGTGCCAGCGCCTACCTATAACTTTACTTCTACAGTAGTGGCCAGTGTCACATATGAGGGTGCTTCAGAAGTTTCATGAAAAATGGAATTAAAAGACAATGTATGTTTTCCTTGAACCTTTTGAAGATCTCTTATAATTTACTTAGACAGTCTCTGAAAAATGCCTTTACTAAGAGCAAAGAAGAAATATAGAGCTCCCAGACGTGGTTTTCCATTTCCTATCAGTGTATCGGAACCCAAGCATACCAGCATGGAATCCAGGATTCCTGTAATGTGTCCTCTCCAGCTTTGTACTGGATTCCTCAAGGATTGTCTGCTTCTCTTAAAAGGTGTATTCACTATCCATTAGAAGTTCTCTCCTCCAACCTGAAGTGTCCTCCCTCTTATTAACATGGGTTAAGGTCAAGACCCAACTGTCTTTTCCAAGCAGTATTTCTGTGACCTTTTCTTCCTTCTCTTCTTTTTTCGATTTCTGTATCATTTACTGATTCTTTCTCTTATTTTGGTAGTTTAGTCATGTGTATTGCTTATTTTTAGACTCTTTTTTTTTTTTAGGTTTTGTAATTTATTCAGTGAGAGAAATACCCAGGAAAGTGAGGGCTTTATTTAAGAGAAAGAGGAGTTTAGAAGCTTAAGTTGGGTCCATACCAAGAAGAGAACAGGCCAGGAGCCAGGTGTGAGAAATCCACTGGCCAGAACCTTGTGGTGCAAAGCGAGTTGTTAGAAGTAGCCACAGGTAGCATAGTGGGTGGGCAGGAAAGCAGAGAGAGATGGCCCAGAGGTGCAGGATGACAAGGGAGGGGCCCAGCCCACTCCACACCTTTTATGGGCTTCTAAAGGGAGAGTGGTTACAAAATCTAATCAGCAGGTGGGCGTACAACAGGTGGGGCATGGTTTTCCAGCTCATGAATCTAATTGATTTAATCCTGTCTGCGTGCCTATATCATCCCCCTCTCAGAAATTCCAGACCTTAATCTTAAGGAATGCTGAAGGGCGTAGAATCATCATATCTTCTATGGCTGCTTCCTGCTGATCAGGAGTGTCAGCTGTGCCTGTCCCGGGTCCGGAGGCCCTCCCTATCTCATCTAACTAATCCTTTTCACAAGCTGCAGTGCTCTCGGGCACCACCAATAGCTGCTGGACTCATTTTATGCTTAACACTGACGTTGGTGTGTCCTTCCTGCTTAGCTATAGAATAAGCTTCCTGAAGATTCCACTGTTTCTCTAGAGACTGGAAAAACCTAGTAAATCCTAAGCAAATGTTTGTTGAATGAATAGATGAAATGTGTTCATTGCAATAGAGACAGTCAACTATCTTGTCCAACTTTATTTATTCATTTTGGTTTTCATTTATTTTTTTCAGTTTAGAATGTTTATATCTTGGAGGAAACTTCATCAAAGAAATCCCACCTGAATTAGCAAATTTGCCTTCTCTGAATTACTTGGTATTATGTGACAACAAAATCCAAAGTGTGCCTCCTCAACTTTCACAGTGAGTAGTTTCAGACGATGTGCATTCACACAGACATCCATGGTTAGGAGTTATTATCCTGGATTCACTTGTTTTTTTTAAACATTTATTTTCTGAGAGGTGGAGTTGCAGAGAGAGGGAGAGACAGAAAGGTCTTCCATCCTCTGGTTCACTCCCCAAATGGCTGCAGCTACTGGAACTAGGCTGATCCAGAGTCAGGAGCTTCTTCCAGGTCTCCCACGTGGGTGGAAGCATCTTCCACTGCTTTCCCCAGCCATAGGCAGAGAGCTGGATAGGAAGAGGAGCAGCCAGGACACAAACTGGCACCAATATGGGATGCTGGTGCCATAGGTGGAGACTTAGCCTACCACGAAACAGTGCCGGCCCCTTCTGGATTTAATTTGTAAATGTAGAAAAGAGTTAGGTATTCTCAAGGTCAGTGATACATTATAATTACAATTCTGTGGTAAGCTGGGTTATTTATGTTTAATTTTACTTTCAAATGCCCTGATTCTTTCCTTGGAATATTTATTCAGCCTGTTTTCTATAACCCAAAAATAGAGTATCAGTTTGATGTAGATTTCCCTAGGTTTTGTGCAATTTTTCCTTTTTTTTTTTCAAAATATTTATTCATTTATT
This sequence comes from Lepus europaeus, assembly GCF_033115175.1. Classification (NCBI taxonomy): domain Eukaryota; kingdom Metazoa; phylum Chordata; class Mammalia; order Lagomorpha; family Leporidae; genus Lepus; species Lepus europaeus. Next base: position 76,805,605 of record NC_084828.1, on the reverse strand, counting down.
TGAAAGGTAGTGTTACAGAGGCAGAGGCAGAGAGAGAAAGAGTCTTGCATCTGCTGGTTCACTCCCCAAATGGCTGCAATGGCTGGATCTATGCCTGTCTGAAGCCAGGAGCCTGGAGCTTCTTTTAGGTCTCCCACATGGGTGCAGGGGCCCAAAGACTTGGGGCATCTTTCACTGCTTTCCCAGGCAATAGTAGAGAGCTGGATTGGAGTGGAACAGCCAGGACTCAAACCGGTACCTGTTTGGGATGCTGGCACTGCAGGTGGTGGCTTTACCCACTACGCCACAGTGCCAGTCCCAATTTTTTCTTATTTTATAATTAATCAGAAGCACTTTTGTCTTGAAGGAGGCTTTATAATGTGAAAAATGTTCATTCTTGTTATACCTGAAATCTTTGTTGTTTTTTAGTTCTCGGAATGATAAAGCATATCTCTCCAAAGTCTTTAAATTTGGCATTTACTTGTATATCAGCTAGCACATCAGAGTAGTGTCAGTATTCGAAATTCTTTAGGATTCCATGGGCTGCAGTCTTGCATGACATTTACAGATGTGTGCTCTGGTCTAGTTTAAGCGCCTTTTAAGTTTACTTTCATTGACCTTACTCTTCATTTCTTGGTCTTATGGGGAAATCAAGCTCTGTACATCCATGCATACACACACATACATATATATGAACTTAGCTCCCTTGTTGCTTACTGCCATTGATTTTTGAACTTTGTCCTTTCTAGGTTGCATTCACTTCGTTCCCTCAGTCTCCACAATAACTTGCTGACTTACCTGCCTCGAGAGATCCTCAACCTTATTCATTTGGAAGAACTGAGTTTACGAGGAAATCCATTGGTTGTCCGTTTTGTTAGAGATTTAACCTATGACCCTCCAACTCTCCTGGAACTAGCTGCACGGACCATTAAGATCCGAAATATTTCCTATACTCCCTATGATCTTCCTGGGAATCTTCTTAAATACTTGAGTTCAGCCAGCAACTGTCCAAACCCAAAGTGTGGAGGTAAGTTAAGTTAGTGTTCCTGTTTCCTACTCAAAGCTGTTTTAAAAATTTGATTATGTAAGTATTGCTTTCACTGAGTCTTCTTTCAGAGGAAGTGGCTCTGTTTCTGTTCCCTCATCCTTTAACCATTTTCCCCAAAAGTGACACATTTCAGCCTCTGTGGATTTCTTTTTTGAATTCTTGTCACAGTATTTTAGAATACATATACAAGAAAAATAGCCACATAGTCTCATCCTGTCCCAGAACTGTCACAGATAATAAAGGGAGATGGTAAAATGGGAGGAAACACAAAGGAAGCATAAACAGTCCTAATTATGTGAAAAGAATCTCTGAAATGTTGGCCATCCTTCACATTTATTTTAAGAACATTTTCTTAGACTCACCGTTCTGTGTATCAGACATAATAGGGTCCGATTTAAGATGAATGAGAGTGGGCTGAGTGGGTGCCAGTTTCAGGATATACTTTAGAACTTTATATTCTTTTAAATCCATTTTTCACAATATCTTGAGTTTGATGCATTTGGGGAGTGAAACAAGTTATATAATGTAAGGCAGAGTGAAAGAACTATCCCAAGGAGTTCAAAATGCTGTTGACTATCTGCAGAGGGAGAAAATGTATTTAATTGGATTTGAAAAAGATGAAAAGATTGTTGCAGTTTGGGATAGATTTTGAAAGGATCAGATTGACAAAGGAAGCTTCTCGGGGAGATGACAGAGTAGAGCTACAACATATGGTGCGGAATGTTGGACGGGTGATAATTTGGCTCAGATGTACAGTTAAGAAAGTAATGGGAGACAAGAGTGAGTAGATAAATTGAGTCCAGCTTGTACAGGGCCTGAAGTGCCAGGGTATATGGGTGAGATTGGTGCTGATAACGACTCATGTTATTTTGGTTTCTTCATAAAAGACTACTTTGAAAGGGAAAGACCAGTTTGGTAGGGATAGAGAAAGGTTTTGCTGTTGAAAGGTAAATGTACACACTGAGAAAATGCTGCGTAACAACGGTCAAAACCAGATGAGATGTTTCCTGAGTCTTGTCTCGTCTTGAAGCTGTTGTAAGGTTAGAAGCGAAGAAAATTATTAAGTAAAAGATAAAGACACTTACGGGTTAAAAAAGAAAACAAGGCGCTCCTCACCACCTGCTCTGGGAAGTGGAAGCTGGGGTGCGATGCCTGCACGGGAGTGTGCAGCGTTTCTCTGCAGTCCTCTCCTGAATGACTTTGACAGTGGCAGGAGAGCACCCGGATGGCGTCTACGCCAGACTCTCAGGACAGACAGTCTAAATCTAATCTCTGCTTTGAATTCATCCTTTCCTGGAAAAAGACCACTGTAAGAATTTTCCTCTCTCTCATAAATGGTTTCTTAATGATTTCTTTATTGTACTGATATATCTTAGGAACAAAAATGCTTTTTTTTAAAGACATATTTTATTTATTTGAGAGACAGAGTTACAGAGAGAGGTAGAGACAGAGAGAGGTCTTTCATCTGCTGGTTCACTCCCCAGATAGTCGCAACAGCTGGAGCTGCACCAATCCGAAGCCAGGAGCCAGGAGCCTCCTCCAGGTTTCCCACTTGGGCCATCTTCTACTGCTTTCCCAGGCCATAGCAGAGAGCTGGATTGGAAAGAGGAGCAGCCAAGACTAGAACCAGCGTCCATATGGGATGCCGGCGTTTCAGGCCAGGGCTTTAACCCATTGTACCACGGTGCTGGTCCCCAAAAATGCTTTAAAAGTTACCAGTTAATACCAGGATCAGAAAACTACGAGGTTAATTGAGAAGGATCGGTGGGTGCATTGGGGTTGGGGGAGAATAGAAATCGCTGTTTCTCCTCTGCTTGGACCAACTCGTTGTTTTGGTCTCTTGCGTGATAAACACACAGAAATTGGGAAACGTAGTTAGAATATAAAGGTGGAAATTCCTCTCCAGAGAGGTGACAGGACCCAGAGTTCTAGATGTAGGTATTTCAGAGATGTGCGGTATCTTCACAACCAGCTAGGACCAGGCACACAGCAGCTGCCTTTCCCTTAGCGGAGGGCCGCAGTTCAGGAATCAGGAGAGTTGAACACTAGTTTCTGTCTCCCTGACAGTATGTAATTATGTGAAAGTCAAGGGAGATGATGTGTGAAACAGCTTTGAAGCCTGTAGATTTAGAGCCTCAGGAAATTAAGAGGAATTTTGTTTGTTTCGAGTTTTCCTTCCCATTGTGTAAGAGCCGGAGAATTAAGAACCATCTCTTTTCTGCAGATTTTGTGTAGAATAATTCTTGCAATATTATTAAAAGTGTTTATGTTTTTGTTTTTGTTTTATTTTAGTTTCCTGACTGTAGGGTGGTATCAAAGGGGTGCCTTGGGGAAGAAGGGAAGGTACTTTAGGTATCCTATGATCTCTGTCAGCAGCCACTGCTCCCCACCCCCGTCACCCAGAGAACAGAAGCCAAGTAAACAGTGTGCTTTCTGTTCCAGCTCCCTTTAAGGTAAATCCCCCTGACCTTTTCTTTGCAGCCTTTTCTTTGTAGCAAAATTGCTACCCCACGATCTTCCAATTTTTGTGTACTCAGCTATGGAAACAACGGCTGCTTCTGCTTAAGATTCACAAGGGGGAACACTGTATATGACATTACTCCACAGTGACGGAGAAAGGGCCGGCAAACTGTGGCTCTTTGCTTTGTAATGATTACCTTGCATTCCTTCTCTCTAGGAGTCTACTTTGACTGCTGTGTCAGACAAATTAAGTTTGTGGACTTCTGCGGGAAATACCGCCTCCCACTGATGCACTACTTGTGTTCGCCAGAATGCTCTTCCCCTTGCAGTTCTGCCTCTCACAGCTCCACGTCCCAGAGCGAGTCCGACTCAGAGGATGAAGCTGGCGTCGCTGCACACAGGATGCAGAAGGTTCTTCTTGGCTGAAAGGAGAGCAGCGTGGTGTGAGACACGGGACACTGACTAAAGGCGGGTAGAAAAAACTGGAGCTTCAAGTCCACTGGAACCCTTTCCTTCATCTTGAGTGTCTGTGACAGAGGTGGGCATGTTGTAAGAGAGTCTGGGTTTCGTCTGCATATTCAGCAGGAACAAGTCTATTCCATGGATGGATTCTCGGGATGTAATTCACTGTGAATGGCAGTTCCAAATTTGGCTGGTTACAGTTTTGACTCGAGTTTTGAATGACTCAGAGCAGAATGGTACATTCTGGAGAGCATTGCTAACCTAAGCCATGAATTCTATAAATTGTTGCAGTAGAGATGAAGAAATTATCGCCTATTAGAGATCCCTGGGGTTTAGGTTGAACACCATACCACAAACAGGATTCACCCTCTTATTTTGCCCATAGGTATAGAGTACAGAGCTATTCAGATAAGCTCAGAGGTAGTTACATAGGACTGAAATCTTTCTGACCAACCAACTCGTGAAGTAAGGAATAGAACTTCTAAATGGGCTGTTAAAATTCTTCAGTGCTTCTCTGTTGTTCTGTGTGATTGTTACTAGTCTTATGTAATTCAGCAGTGACTTTTATAGTGCCTTAATCCCAGCAAGAGTATTAGCAGTTTCTTCAAGAAATAATGCCAGAGCAACATGTATCCTGACATACTATGCAAGACACTGTACAATATGCTTTAACAGAATACGTAAACTGTGTTTAGCAGCTAAGCTCATAGCCAGCTTAACTTCATTTTTGTTTGTTTAAGCTTGCAGTGCCCCCTTTTAAGCATTCTACTTTTGCATTTAATGGAAAGCCACAGCCTTGGAAATGTGTTCATTGTAATATAGAAGATTTTGACAGAAAAATTTAGAAGAGATGTGAGCTAGGAAAACTGCTTTATGTATTGCTAAATAAGTGGGGAAAAGATTTAACAGTCAAATATTACTCCTTTGTCTGTGTCACGTACTGAACTATAGCTATCTTTAAAAGAAAAACTAATACATCTTGAAAAATAAGACAAGCCAAATACATTTGGGAGCAGAAGCTGTTTTGTTTTTAGACACAGTAGAAGAGTTTCCAAAACTAGCTTAGTCATGGAATATGTTTTGAAAATAAAGTACTTGTAAAACAGAAAAAATATATTAAATATATCATACCCTTAAAGTATAGCAGAAAAATAGTTCTACAGATTAGTTTTAGAAATTAAAGGTTTACTAACTAGTTTAATACTCAGTAAAATTGTATAATAGTATAACTACAAGTTGGAATTATAAAATATACAAGCTTTCTAGTAGTCATTAAGTAGCCAGCTTGCAATAACATGATGGTTGTTGGTAAGTGTTAAATACACAGGTCAGATGTGCACCAGAACATCAGATGATCTCTTTTCGGATGACTATGCACATCATTTCTTAAAAGCAGATTGTTGTATAATAATGATATATACTTAGGTTGTATTCACACATGTTATTTTTTAGAAGAACATAATAGTGTAGGGTTTAATAGTGTCAGGGTTTATGTGTTTATTTGTATGTTAATTCATGAAACATCATGAAAGTTTCATGAACTGCGGTTATGAAACGCTGCTATAGTGAATCCCTTCACCTTTACCCTGTTACAGTGTAGGAAGAATCTTTTTTCCTGTTGATTTAGAATTTTTTTAAATATGTCTATAAGAAGTCTAAACTGTTTCTAGTGCCTAGCAAAGTAGTTCATGAAAGTAAGTCTTTGCTTACTTCTTCCCCATGTGAGCTGCAACAACCTGCACACTGCAAAATTTATGAAAAGTAAAGATGACTTAGGCATGCTTAAGTGGTAAACCTAAATTTTTTGTAAGTGACTTAAAGATATTGTATTACATTTTCATAAAACATGAATGTATTTGTAGTAAAATACTCAAATTGAAGACCAAATTTTTCTGACTTAATTGCCTCTACTAATTGCTTTTCAGTTCATACCAGCTTGGACTAAGTAGCAGCTTAAATAATGTTCAAAGAGTTGATCAATGTAAAATAAATGAGTAGATATGTAAATGCAGCACTTACATGCCCTTCCCAGCTTCCTAGAAAGAGGGATTACTTAATCTTTTACAGATGAAAGTAAGCCTGCCAGAAACAGTTTCTAGTCTTTGCCATTATAATTTAGATATATATCATAGTGTTCTCTCAACAAAATATTTGTTGTTTTTTAATATGTCTAGTTGAAAAATCTATGATCAGTGTGTACCTACCAATCTAAGTTTTAGTGAAATTTACATTGTACTTTAATTTTATCTTTTTAAAATCTTTGGTCTTTTACAAGAGCTGCTAATAATTTCTAAGGTTTTTTGTTTCTTTACTGTCTTTTTTCATAATTGATGATTATAGGAATTAATGAGAAGATGAGAATCAAGGGTCCAGATCTTTTAAACTAGATGATCAGCTGCCAAGTCAGCTAGCTATGTGTTTAAAATGATAGACTATCTTTTTAGTTGCTTAGTCACATTTGTGTTTAACCATAATTAATAAACTTTCATTTTTTTAACAAATTCACAAAATCAGCAGTCTAATTTTCAAAATGAAAAAAGGTTTTGATGTGGCTGCAGTTGGACAATTGATGCCCAAAGTTTCTGTGGCTGAAATTACTTAAAGATTAATGTACTTAGAATGGTAATATTTGAAATTCAAATAGATATATTATACATTCTTAGTAATCTTTATTCCTGGCTTCTAGTTCTGTCAGCATTATCAGAATGATTTGGACAGATAACCCTAAGATTTTAGGAAATAGGAAGATTAGCTAGTGTGTTGTTTTGATTCCATGGTGCTGAGAATTGGCTGATGCAATAAGCAGCTGTCAGAGTTCTCAGTCTTCCCTGCATCTGAGTGGTAGTGATAAAACCAAAAATATTATTTTACTGAAGGTGTCTTATTCCAGAATTCTTGCTATTTAGAACTTTAAATTGTCCAACAATTAAAGCAAACACTTGCATTGTAAACCGTGCCTTAACCTTGAGAGATTTTGTGTTGATGTAAAGGAAAACGAAAGGTCATCCACAGTGGTCCAGTGTAAGCAGCAGACCTGTGCAGCCAGACTTTGTTAAATGGCAAGTGCGAACAAAAGATGAGTAGGAAAAGGCTGATCGTTAGAGTAGTCGATGAAATAGGTTTTTAAAAACAACAAAAAGGAATAGAAGAATCCCCAGATACCCAGACCTGTTCCTGAGCCAACCTTGAAGTAACAGTGAAATGTTTTACAATTAAGTTTCTAGCTGGCTGATTGATTGCCATCCAAAAGCCTGTCACTAAATTTTATCTGGAGACAAATTTATGTGGAGATAGTCCACATCTCTCTGTAGTGAAGAGCCAGCAGATAATAGGATTTTCATGCAGCCAACCTTGGTCTTCCCAAAGGGAGAAAGGAATACCTCATATACCTGGAATTTGCGGTCCAGCAAGTAGACTTGGTTAATGTTCACCTGTTGCTGTGTAAAAAAGAAAAAAAAGATACACTAAACAAATGATGCAAATAAAGTTTATCTTTTAAAGCATTTTAGTAGTAGCTATTAATATAAAAACTGATGGTTATTATTCCTAAATCTTCATAAGACTCCTTGTAGAAAAAACTTTAGTGTGTGTACATAAAACGTTAAGTTGCATTTAGTTAAAAATACTAATTTTTACCTGAACGATCCCCCATCTTCCCATCTAAAAGTCACGATTTTATTATGTCATTATAAATACTAGTCTGCATTTAGCCCAAATAATGAGCTTTTAAGTTGTGCTGGGCATTTAACAATGGTAAAGGCTATTATGTAGGTTTTTAGCCCCATAACCTGTAATACATAGTTCTAATTCCATCTGTATTGAAAAAGTGTTCTTGACCTTCATTATTCCTATATTAAACACTATAACCTGTATAAACATGAGTTTAATAGTATGCAATTTTGTATTTTCATTATAATCATGATTAAAATAACGTTGTCTTTAGTTGTGGTCAGAATCTACGTGCCTTAAATCCTCTGCTCTAGACCCAGAGTTTGTGGAACTGTTTCACTGAGTAACTTGTTTGTGCCTCATGGCCTTATACATTTGACTTGAGGGATACTGTGATCCTGAGAGATCATTTTCCCTAAAATCGGGGCCTCGTGTGTTGGAGTCAAAGACATCCCACTGGAGGGGGAATCTATCAAGTGTATTGTCAGAGGAGGTCAAAACCATAAGGATCAGGGTACCCTGAAATGAAATCAGTGAAAAGACATATTCTCTTATAAATTAGTCTATTTTAAAAATTTATATGATGCCATCAAAGGATGACAACAGTTCCTGACGAACTTCATATTTATAGTATCATGTGAGGATACTAGGGAGGCCCAGTATATTTTGTAATATAAGCTGAAAGGCAGCTATGTTTTAGTATTTGTCCATGTAAATATCTCCATTTGTTTTCTGTTTCGCCTTGGTCTATATTTGCTAAGATTTAATGTAAACAATAATCCACTGACAACCATTACACATTATTGAACACTCACAGGGTAATACTGATTTGGGTGCTACTAGACTTTTACCTAGCATTGGTCAGTCTCAGTCTTATAAGGGACAGTATTCAATCTAGTAAATATTAAAATCTGTTAGTTTAATGAAGGTTATTTATGTACTGTCTTACCAAAAGCCATGGCGAAGAGACCATCTGCATTCATTAGAACTTAACTTTGTTCCTTTGGCTGTGAATAATTTGGATAAAAATGTCTTATTCTGAATTCCAGCTATTGGAAGAAAGGATAAAATTCACGTTGCTGTTGCTAATATTGCAAACACATTATTAAATACATTAATTCTGTCTACAACTGTTGTTTAAGAGACTCCTTTTACTAAGTTATCTGGTTAACATTGATGTGTTGTGAGAAAGATATTAACCTCAATGGTCACACTACAGCATGTTCCTATAGCTGAGGTTTGTTGCATTCCTGAGCCCACTTTGTATTCATGAAAAACAAAAACATGATGGTGGAAAATTTTAGAATAACGAATAAATAGGGTTTGGGACTTCAAAGAATCAAAAAAGAATTCTGAAAATATATTAACACTTACTTTGGTCAGATTACTTTTTATGATCTGATTTCTTCATTTTCTGTATTTGAGATCTTATGAATTTAAATCTGTACACATGGATAATTAAAAATGGCAAGAAATGTAATTGAGCATGATTCAGAAATAAAGTTTTATTTTCAGGATACGATAGCTTATTGTACCAAATTGATATATTGTAATAGTAAATGCTCAAAAAAGAATAAGCTACTTCAATTCTAGTACCTCCTTTCCCTATACTCTTTCCCTGGACTTGGAGAAGAATGTGATCTTATATTTAACTAACAATATGTATGAATTATGCCTTTTCAAACATTGTGCCTTATTAAAAGTGTTTTCTTGAAAACCAATTTTATATTTTGGAAAAATAACAGTATTTTAATATTAATTGACAAGCATTTCCTTTTAAAGAAATCTAAAATCCTTATAATGTTTGTATTTACCTGATTACTTGTTATATCATTGCTTATCTGTTTATTGAATTTATTCAATACAAGAATTTGTACATTAAGCATGTATTAGCGTTTACTCTCTGTGCTAGATGCAAGGGATAAAAGATGAGGTAGACTAGACCCCTCTCTGCTAGTGCTCCTGTATATACAGTCTCCACACAATAAGGGGTGCCTACTGTAGTAAGTTGGTGAGGTCATCTTGCCAAGGCCAGTTACTTCATGCTTGTAATCGAGAATCCTGCAGTCTTAATCCGGAGTAATACAGTATTAACTGAGCACAGTGATGCTAAGACACTTCACACTGTCATTCTCTACTGCCATTTGGTGACCTTAGGACACTTGACATCTTTCTGGTTTCCAGAGTATGTGGTTGGTTATGAGTTGGAGTAAATGGGTTGGGTATGAAGGATATATTCTTTGAAAAATAGCTCAAGTTTCAAATTTGCTGAGAAAAAGCTCAGGATTTCCCAAGTTAGTATATAAGAAGACTTCTTAGTGAAGATAGGACCAGAAAATTGAGGAGCAAGAGGAACAATAGAGCATAGCTGATCTCTTTTCATTTTCAAAGGATAAAACTACTCCAGCCCACACAATTTTCTTTAGAATTAGTGTTACAAGGAAATTTTATTCAGTGATTTGCCCATCTCACTGCAGATATCAAATAGAAGGTTGGAACGTTTTACAGGATGTCTGAGATTAGGGCATGCCCCATCCATCACACTGGTCACTACCAGCTTCGTGAATAATTCATCAGCATTCACTAGAATGTTAGAAGAATCCTTTGAAGTCTAAAATTGATGCACATGTTTGAGAAATGGAAAAAATTCAAAAACAAGCTTGGCCAAGACTCCAGATGACTGAATCTTTAACCCAGGCCGCTGGATTCTCACTTCAACGTTGTTTCCATTATAGAATGCTGCTTCCCTTATATAAGTAATGACAGGAAATAAATGAGAGCATCAATAATCTTATTGTGGCCTGCGCCGTGGCTCAATAGGCTAATCCTCCGCCTGCAGCACACTGGGTTCTAGTCCTGGTCAGGGCGCCAGATTCTGTCCCGGTTGCCCCTCTTCCAGGTCAGCTCTCTGCTGTGGCCCAGGAGTGCAGTGGAGGATGGCCCAAGTCCTTGGGCCCTGCACCCACATGGGAGACCAGGAGAAGCACCTGGCTCCTGGCTTCGGATCAGCATGATGCGCTGGCTGCAGCGCACCGGCTGCGGCGGCCATTGAAGGGTGAACCAAAGGAAAAGGAAGACCTTTCTCTCTGTCTCTCTCTCACTGTCCACTCTGCCTGTAAAAATAAATAAATAAATAAATAAATAAATAAATAAATAAATAAGAATCTTACTGTATAGTTTTTATGTAGTTGTTAAGTGGTATATTGAGCCTACCAGCATTGAGGTGATGCTGGCTGCACTATATCTTAGTGTGCTCAGAGTTTAAGATCAGGTGGGAGGCCTTGGGTAAGAACAGATATCTGGGTAACTCTACAAAGAACACTGAAGAGCCCACCTTTTTAATTTTCATGACACTATTGAGGAAGTACTAGATTTGGTAAAGCTTGTTAGTATGGCTAGTCAAAGCCTTCCCCTTTCTCCTTAGAGTTTGAAATCAGTCAGGAAATTGTCATGGATCTGAGAAGTCTAAATGTCAGCTTTATCATCAGGATTTAGCTTTATTCCTCCATTAAATTGACTGTAACCAACCACAACCACAGATGCTTCCTACATACCATTCTCCCAAGGCACACAGAACACAGCACTTTGGGTGAGTAAATGCAAAGGAGAATAGGTCAAATCTTAAATCCCTTAGTGATGGCCAGTAGGGAAACCTGGACCAATTATCTTTAGACCCTGGCCATGCAGGCAGACCACAGCAGAAGAAAGCTCCTCTGGGCAGCTGTCCTCAACCCTGGCTACTCATCAGAATCACCAGGGTGGGCATTGTAGCACAACAGTTAAGACACCACTTGGGATACCTGCATCCCATATCAGTGAGTTTGAGTCCTGGCTCCACTTCCGATCCAGCTTTCTGCTAGTGCACACCCCGGGAGGCAACAGCTGATAGTTCCAGGACTTGGGTTCCTGCCACCCCCACAGGGGACTGGGATGAAGCTCTGGGTTCCTGGCCCAGCCCTGGTTGTTGCGGGCATTTGGGGAGTAAACAAGCAGATGGAAGATTGTCTTTATCTCCGTGTTGATCCGCTTTAAAATATATTTTAAGGCTGGCGCCGCGGCTCACTAGGCTAATCCTCCGCCTGCGGCGCCGGCACACTGGGTTCTAGTCCCAGTTGGGGCGCCGGATTCTGTCCCGGTTTCTCCTCTTCCAGTCCAGTTCTCTGCTGTGGCCCGGGAGTGCAGTGGAGGATGGCCCAAGTGCTTGGGCCCTGCACCCACATGGGAGACCAGGAGAGGAACCTAGCTCCTGGCTTCGGATCAGCGCGATGTGCCGGCTGCGGTGGCCATTGGAGGGTGAACCAAAGGAAAAGGAAGACCTTTCTCCCTGTCTCTCTCTCTCTCCCTGTCCCCACTCTGCCTGTCTATATATATATATATATATATATATATATATATATATATTTTAATAATCACTTAGGTAGCTTACAAAATATGCAGATGCAGGGGCCTTATCCCCTGACAAATGATCTTGAAAGATGAATTCCAGGCCGGCACTGTGGCTCACTTGGCTAATCCTCTGCCTGTGGCGCCATCACCCCAGGTTCTAGTCCTGGTTGAGGCGCTGGATTCTGTCGGGGTTGCTCCTCTTCCAGTCCAGCTCTCTGCTGTGGCAGTGGAGGATGGCCCAGGTGCTTGGGCCCTGCACCTGCATGGGAGACCAGGAGGAAGCGCCTGGCTCCTGGCTTTGGATTGGCGCAGCGCGCCGGCCGTAGCAGCCATTTGGGGGGGTGACCCAACGGAAAAGGAAGACCTTTCTCTCTGTCTCTCTCTCTCTCACTGTCTAACTCTGCCTGTCAAAAAAAAAAAAAAAAAAAAAAAAAAAAAAAAAAGATGGATTCCAGGTTTCCATAGTTATAGGAGCTCCTTTAGGTGACTCAGTTGCCCAGTGAGGGTGATCATGCTTTAATAAAAGTTCCCTTAAGGTAGCCTAAGGTTGGTGGAGTAAGATTTTTTCAACAGGTGAGTACATGGGACCTAAGTTATGAAGTAACTTGTCCAAGTTATCTTAGATACATAGTCACAGATCTGGGGCTAGAATCTACTTATCTTAAAAAAAATGTTGTTAATTGCATGCCTACTTTAGTACAGGCACTGATTGCTAATCTAGTGTTTTTTGCTTCTCCCTTCAATCGCTGCTGCTTCTTCTTTTTTTTTTTTTTAAATGAAAGTGTTTTGCAGGCATAAAATGGTATATTCAAGAGGGTTGGCCAGAGTGGAATCAACTGCAACTAAGGCAGAATGCTGAGTTGAAAGCAAATAGATGAGCTTAGCCAGAAACATTTGTGAAAACATGGTTTGGTCAAGCATTTCAAGTTACAGCCACGAGGCAGGAGCCATCATTTCACGCACGAGGAAGACCTTGCCAAGACATGCGCTGGTCCTTTTGACTTCAGAGGAACACGTGACTGACATCTTAAACAACAGTGATAAATAGTACAGCATTCCCAGGAAAGGTTAAAACGTAGACGTCTGACAAGGAGATGACACTAGCTAATCCATAAACAGATCCCAAAGATAGGAAACAGCAAAGTACAACTAAAGTATACACTCTGATTTGTATGTTTGGAATTTTTTGAAGGTTAATATAGTGTTAATTATTCAGAGCAGAACAGGAATGACCTAGGCCCAGGAACGACAAGGTCAGCAACTTTTAATGAGTCTTGGGTGGTCAAACTCTAGTCAGAATTTATGTATTCCGGGGGCCAGCGCTGTGACGCAGCAGGTTAACACCCTGGCCTGAAGCACTGAAATCCCATATGGGCGCTGGTTCTAGTCCTGGCTGCTCCAGTTCTGGTCCAGCTCTCTGCTGTGGCCTGGGAAGGCAGTGGAAAATGGCCCAAGTGCTTGGGCCCCTGCACCCACAAGAGAGACCCGGAAGAAGCTCCTGGCTCCTGGCTTCAGATCGGCGCAGTTCTGGCTGTTGCAGCCAATTGGGGAGCGAACCATTGGATGGAAGACCTCTCTCTCTCTCTCTCTCTCTCTCTCTCTCTGCCTCTCCTCTCTCTGTGTAACTCTGACTTTCTAGTAAAAAATAAATAAATTAAAAAAAAAAGAATTTGTGTATCCGTGACAATAGACTTTTCGTTGCTACTCAGTGAACATACACTGAAGCGTTAGGTAAGCAGAAGTAAAATCTCTCACAGTGGGAGGTTACTTTCTTAGAATATGGTTGGTTATAATCTTCAATGAGGCTACTGAGTAATTTTAAGGATTTTTCTGAGACTAGACAATAGACTGCATAGATAACAAAGGATCTTTGCAAGGTGAACTCTGGATGGCTAAGATGAAACCCACCCTGTGTGCACATCACTCAAGTCAAATTGGACCTGGTGAGTAAGATCAAGAGCTCTGTCTGGACACTCATCAGGTCTCCATATCTGTGTTTCTCTGGAATGCTTTGCAGCCTGTTGTAGGGGCAGTAGGTTCTCAGTGTAATGAAGAAATACAGAAACATTCCTCCCCCCACCCACTAAAAATTTTTTTTTGAAAGATTTATTTATTTACTTGAAAGTCAGAGTTACATAGAGAGAGAAGGAGAGGCAGAGAGAGGGAGAGAGAGAGAGAGGTCTGGTTCACTCCCCAATAGGTCACAATGGCCTGAGCTGCGCTGATCTGAAGCCTGGAGCCAGGAGCTTCTTCCAGGTCTCCCACGTGGGTGCAGGGGCCCAAAGACTTGGGCCATCTTCTACTGCTTTCCCAGGCCATAACAGAGAGCTGGATTGGAAGAGGAGCAGCCAGGACTAGAACTGGCACCCATATGGGATGCTGGCACTTCAGGCCAGGTCTTTAACCCGCTGCACCACAACGCTGGCCCCCGCAGTAGTCTTAAATGTTATTATAAGTATTTCTCCCTACAAATAAAGAATGAGTTTCAAATGTTGTTTTGGGGGTTTTAGAAGCTGAACTAGATGAAGATATATGAAATAAGCTTAACTCTTGGTAATTTATCTTATTTTACAGCTAGAAACTACAATTTTATGATTTTTTGGTCATTAATTTTATTTTTTAAAAGATTTATTTATTTGAAAGTCAGAGTTACATAGAATGAGAGGCAGAGAGAGGTAGGGAGGGTCTTCCACCCGATGATCTACTCCCCAATTGGCCACAATGGCCAGAGCTGGGCTGATCTGAAGCCAGGAGCCAGGAGCCAGGAGCTTCTTCTGGGTCTCCCGTGGGTGCAGGGGCCCAAGGACTTGGGCCATCTTCTACTGCCTTCCCAGGCCATAGCAGAATGCTGGATGGAAAGTGGAGCAGCTGGGACTTAAACCAGTGCCTATGTGGGATGCCAACGCTTCAGGCCAGGGTGTTAACCCACTGCGCCACATGTGGCACCAGCCTGGTGGTTAATTTTAACCCCTTTGTAACCCTAACAATGATCTCTGAAATTCTTCCTAACTTTGTCAACAATTACCTCTCTTCAAAACTTCTTTCCATTTTTTTAGTTCTCAATCATTTGTAAATTCTTTTATCACCCACCATACCCTTTTTAGTCATCTCTTTTAATCTTTCCTGCTAAGCCAAGCACACCCAGCCCAGGGCAGAGTTAGTGAGGGTAATGAGAACTTTACCCAGTCTGCAGTGAAATCCACCCTCCATATCACTTCCAAGGGTTTCTGGTGGTAGATGATTGGAATCAATAGTCATCTCTGAAACAAATATTCTTAGTTTTGTTTTTTTTTAATTTCTACTGAGGATAGCATCCCATAAAAGAACAGTATGTGTGTTATTGACCAATGGATGAAAATGAATCAGATGATTACCACATGCCTATGACTTAAGCTGTGGCATAATTGTAATTACATTTTAAACCCTAGCCTGCTATAGGAATTTCAGTCTGGTTGTAAGCAATCACAGAATCAAAAATTTAACAGTAACAGTTTGAGAAGCCATTTTCACACAACTTTATGCAAAAGGACAACTTAACCCTTGGGTTTCAATATCTCTGGGAGGAGTGTGTTCAGCATTTCTGAAGCTTAGCAATTACTAGTGGTGGAAGCATTTCCCAAGGTTCTTGTAATTTGTGCTAGCCAGATTAGATATGAAAGCAACTTTTAAATTATTTATGCCTGCAGACAGGCACGATGACACTGATAAGACAAAGCGTTTACTCCTATGAGATTTTAGCATGTACATGTACATACATATGCACATGTCCACATGACATTCTGAGAGAATGCCAAAATGTTTGTGGAAAGTGAAAGTAAAAGATAAGTTTATTTTGGTGCAAAGTATTTTTTAAATTTGATTTTTTAGACCTAAGTAAAAAATAATAATGGAAATAGGAGAGGAAGGAGGAAGAAGGGTGGGAGTGCCGGTGGGAGGGTTGGTAGAGTGGGAAGAGTCACTATGTTCCTAAATTTGTATTTATGAAATGCATAAAGTTTGTATACCTTAAATAAAAGGCTTCTGATGAAAATTTTTATTTTAACTGGCACATAAAATTGTACATATTTATGGGGTTCCATGTGCTATTTCTATACATGTAGACACTGCATAATGCCCAATCAAAGTAAACATACCTAGCTCCTCAAACATTTACCATTTAACATTTCTTTATGGTGAAATATTCAGAATATTTCCTTCTAGATATTATATTTTAGAGAAATATTATAATTATCTATAGTTACACTACTTTGCAATAGAACATCCAAACTTCTTACTTCTATATAACTCTAACTTGGTACCAGTTAATCAGTCTTAACCTTAATCCCACCTCCCTCTATCTCCCCAACCATTAGTAGCCACAATTATACTCTTAACTTCCTTGAGATAAATTTTCTTATATTCCACATACATGTGAGATCTAGCAGTACTTGTTTTGTTGTTCATGATTTATTTCATTTAACATAACGACTTCCAGTTCCATCCATGTTGTTGCAAAAGACACGTCACCTTCTGTATGGCTGAGTGGTATACAACTGTGTGTATGTCACACATTTTCTTTATCCATTCATCCATGGATGGACATTTAGCTTGCTTCCATTTCTTGGCTTTTGTGAGTAGTGCTACAGTAAGCAGGGAGTACAGATGTCTCTTCCACTGATGATTTCATTTCCTTGAAGGTATACCCAGTAGTGGGATTTCTGGATCATATGGTAGTTCTATTCTTAGTTTTTTGAGGAACCTCCATACTGCTTTCTACCATAGCTGCACTAATTTACCTTCCTACTAACAGAGTACAAGGGTTCACTTTTCTCCACATCCTCAACCAGTGCTTCTTATCTTCTTTTTTTTTAACAACCAATCTAACTGGAATGAAGTGGTTTGTCATTGTGGCTTTGATATGTATTTCCCTATGACTAGTGATGTTGAGCATTTTTTCGTGTACCTGTTGGCCATTTGTATGTCTTCCTTTGACAAATGTCTGTTTAGAGTTCCTAACAAATTTGTAATTGGATAGCTTTTCATCGAGTTGTTTCAGTTTCTTTTATATTCTGGTTATTAATTCTTTGTCAGATGTGTAACTTGCCAATTTTTTCTCTGGTTCTGCAGACTGTCTCCCTACCCTGTTAGTTGTTTCCTTTTCTGTGCATAAGGTCTTTAGTGTGAGGAGCTCCCATTTGTCTAGTTTTGCTTTTGTTTCCTGTGCTTTTCGTTCTGATCTCCCAAAAAAATCTTTGCCCATTCCAATATCCTGAAGCAGCTCCCCAATATTTTCTTCTGTAGTTTTAAAGTTTCAGGACTTCCATTTAGGGATATAATCCTTTTTCAATTGATTTTTGTAAATGAGTCTGGCTTCATTCTTCCACATGTGGATATCCAGTCTCCCCAGCACCTCTTGTTGAAATGACTATAATTTTTCCAATGTGTGTTTTTAGTACCTTTGTCAAAGATCAGTTGGCTGTAGATTTTTAGGTTTACTTCTAGGATCTCTATTTTGTTCCATTGGTTTAAGTGTCTGTTACTATGTCAATGTCATGGTGGTTTTTTTTGTAAGATTGATTTATTTGAAAGGCAGAATCACAGAGAGACAGAGGTAGAGAGAGAGAGAGAGAGAGAGAGAGAGAGAGTCTTCCATCTACTGGTTCACTTCCCATATGGCTGCAACGGCCAGAGCTGCACTAATTCAAAGCCAGAAGCCAGTAGCTTTTTCTGGGTCTCCCACGCAGGTGCAGGGGCCCAAGGACCTGGGCCATCTTTTACTGCTTTCCCAGGCCATAGCAGAGAGCTGGATTGGAAGTGGAGCAGCCGGGACTCAAACCGGTGCCCGGATGGGATGCCAACACTGTAGGTGGCAGCTTTACCTGCTACATCACAGCACCGGCCCCCCATGGTGTTTTAGTTACTGTAGTTTTATAGTATATTTTAAGGTAAAGTAATATAATGTGTCCTCCATTGTTTTCTTTGCTCAAGACTATTTTGGCTATTTGAGCACTTTTTTGGTTCCACCCAAATTTAGCAATTTTTTTTCTAATTCTGTGAAAATATTATTGATATTTGATAGGGATTGTGTTGAATTTGTCAATTGCATGGGGTAGTTTGGATGTTTTCATGACACCAATTCTAATATATGAACAGGGGATGTCTTCTCATTTATTTGTGTTCTCTTCAATTTCTTTTATCAATATTCTATCGTTTTCATTGTAGAGATCTTTCACTTTGGTTAAATTTATTCTCAGGTTTTTAAAATTTTTTTGGTAGCTATTGGAAATGGGATTTTTTATTTCTTCTTCAGATAATTTGTTATTGATGTATAGTAATGCTACTGATTTTTTAAAAGATGTATTTATTTGAAAGGCAGAGTTACAGAGAGAGGGAGAGGGAGAGACAGAGAGATAGACATCTTCCATGTGGCTACTCCCTAGATGGCCACAATGGCTGGGGCCGGACCAGGCTGAAGCCAGGAGCCAGGAGCCAGGTATTTCATCCAGGTCTCCCATGTGGATGCAGGGACCCAGGCACTTGGACCATCTTCTGCTGCCTTCCCAGGTACATTAACAGGGAGCTGGGTAAGAAGTGGAGCAGCCAGGACTCAAACTAACGCCCTTATGCTGGCATTGCAGGTGGCAGCTTAACAATCTACACCATAACGCCACCCCACAATGCTACTGATTTTTATACATCGACTTTGTATCTTCCAACTTAGAGTAACACTTTCAATAGTTGTTGGTTTTTTTGTTTTGTTTTGTTTTGTTTTGTTTTGGTGGGTGGGAGGGCAGGTGTAGTCTTGGTGTTTAATTAATTCTACTACAAGTAGTGACAATTTAACTTCCTCCTTTCCATTTTGGATGCTAGTTCTTTCTTTCTCTCCTCTAATTGCTCTGGATAGTAGACCTCCTGTACTACAATGGTTAAAAGTGCTGAAAGTGGCCATTCTTATCTTGTTCCAGATCTTGGAAAGAAAGTCCTCAGTTTTTCTCCATTCAATATGATTTTAGTTATTGGCTTGTTGTATGTGGCCCTTATTGTGTTGAGATATGTTCATTCTATACCTAATTTGTTCAGTTTTTATCATGAAGGGGTGTTATGTTGTATCAAATGCCTTTTCTATATCTATTGAAATAATAATAAAATTTTTTTTAATCTTTCATGTGGTTGATGTGCTGTGTCACACTTCTTGATTTGCATATGTTAAACCATTTTTGCATTCCTGGGATGAATTCCACTTTCTCATGATGAATAGTCTCTTTAATATGCTGTTGGATTTGGTTGCTGGTATTTTGTGGAGGATTTTTATATGTATGTTCATCAAGAATATTGGCCTGTAACTTTCTTTTTTATTGCTGTGTTCTTGTCTGCTTTTAGTTTGAAAGCAATGACCTTGTAAAATGAGTTTGGAAGTATTTCCTCTTCAACTTTTTGGAATAATTTAAGAATAATTAGTTTTAATTATTCTTTAAATATTTGGTATAGTTCAGCAATGAATCCCTCTGGTCTTGGCCTTTTCTTTGATGGAAGACTTTTTATTACCAGTTCAATCTTGCTACTCATTCTGGGGCTGCCTAGATATTCTATTTCTTCATGATTCAATCTCAGTAAAGTATATATGTATAGGAATTTATCCATTGCTTTCAGATTATCAAAATTGTTGCTAGGTAACAATCTTTTGTATGTCTGCAATGCCAATTGTAATCTCACCCTTTTTTCATCTCTGATTTTGTGTACTTAAATCTTTTTCTTTTTTTTTTTTTTAGTTTAACTAAGGGTTTGTGAATTTTGTTAATCTTTTCAAAGAACCAGCTTTTCATTCCACTGATGTATGTGTGTGTGTGTGTGTGCAGTCTCTAGGTCATTTACTTGTGCTCTGAATTTTATTATTTCTTCCAGCCTACCAATTGTTTGATTTGTTCTTGTTTTTCTAGTTCCTTGATGTACAGCAATAAATTATTTATTTAAAATCTTTCTGCTTTTTAAAATGTAGGCATTAATTGCCACAATATCCTTTTAAGTACTAGTTTCGCTATATTCCATAGGTTTCAGTATGTTGTGCTTCCATTTTCATTTGTTTCAAGAAATTCTTAAACTTCCTCCTTGATCCATTACTTGTTTAGGAGTAAGTTGTTTAATTTCCATGTATTTATGTAGCTTCCAAAGTTTCTCTTATTATGGAATTTTAAGTTTATTGCACTGTGGTCTGAAAAAGTACTCACTATGATCTCTAAAATTTGTTGAAACTTATTTTGTGATCTGCGTGATCCATCCAGGAGAATGTTGCACATGCTACTGAGGAGAATGTGCGTTCTGCAGCTGTTGAACAGAATGTTCTGGAGATGTCTGTTAGTTAGGCCTAATTGATCTTGGGTGCAATTTAGCTCCACTGGTTCTTTGTCAATTTTCTTTCAGGATGATTTGTCCATTTCTGAAAGTGGACTGTTAAAGGCCCCTCCTCTTATTGTATTGGAAATTTTCTCTTCCTTTAATCGATTAATATTTGCTTTATGTATTTGGGTGATCTGATATTGGTGTATATATACTTACAAGTGTTATTTCCTCTTGCTGGATTGAACCCTTTATCGTTGCATAATGATCTTCCTTGTCTCCTTTATTGCTTTTGACTTAAATTCTATTTTATTTAATAAAAGTGTGGCTACTGATGCTTTCTTTTGAATTTCTTATTCTTATTTCTTATTGCATCCTTTTACTTTCAGTCTTTGTGTGTCTTTAGAGGTGAATGAGTTTCTTGTCAGCAGCTTATAGTTGAGTCTTATTATTTTATCTGTTTGGTCACTTCATATTGTTAAGTTAGAGAATTGAATCCATTTATACTTAAAATGATTATTGATAGGTAAGATTTTACTACTGCCATTTTGATATTTGTTTTCTTTCTTTTCTTTTAAAGATTAGAGAAATCTTCATCTGATGGTTCACTCTTCAAATGACTATAACAGCCAGGGCTGGGCCAGGCCAAAGTGAGGGACTTCATCCAGGCCTCCCACATGGATGACAGGAAACTATATACGTGGGCCATAACCTGCTGCCTTCCTGCTGCATTAGGAAGAAGCTGGAGCAGAAGCAGGGGTGGAATTCAGTCCTAGGCACTCAGCCTCTGTTTATCTGAGAATGTCTTTATGTCTCCCTCATATCTAAAGGATAACTTTGCTGACTTTTTTTTAAAAAAGGATTTATTTATTTATTTGAAATACATAATTATATATAAGAGAGGGAGATGGGGGGGAGAGGGAAAGAAAGAGAGAGAGAGAGAGAGAGAGAGAGAGAGAGAGCTCTTCCATCCACTGGTTCATTCCCCAAATTGCCTCAATGGCCAGGGCTGGGCCAGGCCAAAGCAAAGATCCAGGAGCTTCATCTGGGTCTCCCACATGGTGGCAGGAGTCCAAGGGCTTGGGCCATCTTCTACTGCTTCCCCAGATGCATTAGCGGAGAGATGGATCAGAAGAGCAGCTAGAACTCAAACTGGCACCCATATAGGGTGTTGGCACTGCAGGCTGCAACTCAACCTGCTGTACCACAGCACCAGCCCCTTGGGCATTGATCTTATTGTTGACACTGGGTTTCAAGTCTAATATCTGTGCTTAATTTCCTCTCCTCCCAAGAAGGAGGCAAGGTGTCTCTCTCCACACTTCACTACCTGCAGCTGAGGGGAGAGGGGACAAGGGCAACTCTCCTTCTGTGTTCTTCATCTCTTATTGTTATACCAAACCGTGCATGCCAATCTCTCTTGTGAAGGTGACAGTGCATGAAGAGCTGTTCAAATTTGTGTCTCTGTAGAGAGCTGATCACCCAAATATCTTACTCCATGAAACCCTTGATACAAAGAAATTTTGAAATTCATCCTGTCTTTTCTCTTTTTTTGAAATATTTATTTCACTTATTTGAAAGGCAAAGTTGCAGAAAGAGAGAGGGAGAGAGAGAGAAGGGGATGAGAAAGAGAGAGAGACAGAGAGAGAAATCTTCCATCTGTTGGTTCACTCCCCAAATGTCTGCAATGGCCAGGGATGGGCCAGACCAAAGCCAGGGTCCCGGAGTTTTCCCAGGTCTCCCATGTGGGCTCAGGGGCCCAAGCATTTGGGTCATCCTCTACTGCTTTCCCAGGCACATTAGCAGGGAGCTGGATTGGAAGTGGAGCAGCTAATATTCAAACTGGTGCCCATATGGAATGCTGGCATTGCAGGAGGCAGCTTAAGCTGTTATACCACAATGCTGGCCCCCCAGTCTTTTCATAGTAAACATTTTCCTTGAACTTTTTGAAAACACCTCATATATATATTTTCAAATAATTTTTTGCACCAAAATGTTCTTATCTTTTAATTCCACTTTCCATGAACATCTTGAAATAATTGTGCATTATTTTTGCATCTTTGTCTGGCTTCCCCCTTCCTTTCCTTGCTTATTCTCCATGCAAAACTACAACACTCCAGACATTCAGCACCCATCAGAGTCATTCTTCCAATAGTTTCTACATTGCAAGTGTTTGTGCAACACCCAGTAGGAAGAGAAAATGAGAGAAAACAGAATCTGAGGTCCAAGCTATTGGGGCAAAAATCCAATAATAAAAGGATTGGACACCAAACTATGCTAAATGGAGAGAGCAGAAATTGATAGTGAAACCTTCAACCTTGACACTAAGCAGCAGCTGGACTAATATGGATACAGAAATTGATGTATCCAGCAGGAGGAAAGAAAGATAAGATAACTTCCCAGATAAGATACATCTGCTTATCACTATTGGCTAAGCAGATGTCTCCCAGCTGCCTCACTAAGGAAGGTTGGTGGTTAACACCTAAATCTCAGTGAAGTTACATCTTCAAATGATTTATAAATCATCATTTAGATGCATGTGTACAGTGTTTGTAAGCTTATCTCAAAGAAAAGATTCATTCATTTACTTATTCTTTGGTATTCTTATGAACTGTCAAGTAGTAGGTGTACAATCTCTTCAAGGTACTATTAAGTAGAGGAAATTGCATTGGGCCTCATAACTATCTATATTTAGATAAGCCCAAATCTTTATGCAGTCCCTTTACACCTACAAACCTAGCTACTCCATGCAAATACACACATATGCACACCTGAGACTTAAGTCCGACCGCTGAACACAGAGCAGAATGTGTCTTTCACTCTTGCCTGACCACGTGGCTCAGAAAGGAGCACATGAGCCATGAGGTGACGTGGACGCAGCGCTGGGCCCACTGTGTGCTGGGATTGCTTTGCTTAACCCCTGGAGAGATGTAAGGCCAAACGTTCTTCCGACAAAGCAGATGTCTCTTCTCAAATCAAGATTCGGAGACATTTCCTCACCATTAGTGAGTCTGTTACACTGATGAGGGTGATTTCTTCTTCTTCTTCTTCTTCTTCTTCTTCTTCTTCTTCTTCTTCTTCTTTTTTTGTCAAAGAGAACACCATGTTTTCAAACTCAATACTGTCTCTCTCTCTCAAGATTTATTTATTTATTATTTGAAAGGCAGAGTTACAGAGAGGCAGAGGCAAAGAGAGAGGTCTTCCATCCGCTGGTTCACTCCTCAGATGGCCGCAGTGGCCAGAGCTGTGCCGATCCAAAGCCATGAGCTTCTTCCAGGTCTCCCGTGCTGGTGCAGGGCCCCAAGTACTTGGGCCATCTTCACTGGCACCCATATGGGATGACAGCACTGCAGGCAGCAGCTTCACCTGCTACGCCACAGCACAGGCCCCATGAGGGTGATTTCTTGCATGTACCTTTTAGCTACAGGTACCCAGCATCTCATCTCTCTTTTGAAATGCAAGCTAAATTCCTAAACTAACAGATCCAGAAATACAGACCTCCTAAGGGCACATTCTCATAAAATTGGCCAGTTAGGAAGGTGAGAAGGTTATGTTAGGGGCAAGTTCTGATTTAAGGAAATCTCTTGGAGTTAAGAAACAATCTTCAGGGCCAGCACTGTGGGTAGTAGGCTAGAACTCCACCTGCAGGCCAGCATCCCAATATGGGTGCCCATTCGTGTGCTGGCTGCTTCACTTCCCATCCAGCTCTCTGCTATGGCCTGGGAAAGCAGTAGAAGATGGTCCAAGTTCTTGGGCCCCTGTACCCACATGGGAGACCTTGTCTCTCCCTCTCTGCCTGTAACTCTGCCTCTCAAATAAATAAATAAATAAATAAAATCTTAAAAAAAAATAACCAGCCTTCAAAAGGCAACAGCGCTGGGGCCAGTGTTGTGGCATAGTCAGTAAAGCTGCCTGGGACATTGGCATCCCATATGCGCACCAGTTTGTATCCTGGCTGCCCCACTTCTGATCCAGCTCCCTGCTATGCTAGAGGAGAAGATGGCTGAAGTGCTTGGGCCCCTTCCACCCATGTGAGAAAAGAAGCTCTTGGCACCTGGCTTTGGCTGGCCCAGCCCCAGCCATTGCGATAATCTGAGGAGTGAAACAGCAGAAGGAAGATCTCTGTCTCTGTCTTTCCCTCTCTGTAACTCTATCTTTAAATCTTAAAAAAAAAAAAAAAGACAGCAGCACCACTGAAGATTTTTGGCACTATTATCTTGCTTTCCTTTTTTCTTTCTTTCTTCTCATTCTCTTACTCTCCTCCCCTTCCTCTTTCTATTCTTCTCCTTCTAAGATGCCAATATTGGTCAAATTCACATTATTTTATAAACTCTTAGAAAAGTACTTTTCTAGCCTTAAAATTTTTGGTTTAGATTTACTAAAAGTGCTGCTACTTTATACATGTTTGTCATGTATCATCCTGTGCAGCCATAACACGGGAAATGCCTTTATATTCAGAGTCATGATCTCCTGAATCAATTTTCTATTCCAAATTAGTAATGTCAGTGTTTTTCAATAAGTTTGTTCACTATACCATCAAAAGCATCAGTAACATAAATAAGGGCCTGTTAGTGTTTTGGGATTTTTTTCCCAACCTGCTGGCATTCCCTTGGCAACTTTTTATGCCAACAGGTGTCAATGAAAGGTTTCAGTCAAGTTTGCACAGGCACAGGCACAAGCAGTGACAGCTGTGTCATGACTTGGGCTTAGCCAATGGCAATTGTCAGGCCACATCCTGATTTTATAAACACCAAAATGTGAAAAAATAGTTATCAGATAATTGGTGAAATATTGTAGTATAAACACAGAAAACTGTAGATTTGTCTCACTTAGGGAATATAGGTACAAACATTCTAGATAACTTGTTAGCAACCAGAATCACGCAATGCAGCCAAACAATAATAACCAAACTCCAGACTCTCAAGTCTGAGAAGTAGTTGGGCAATTGACAGGAAGAGAAATCAGGGGAAGGTAGTTAA
Source organism: Lepus europaeus (assembly GCF_033115175.1). NCBI lineage: Eukaryota > Metazoa > Chordata > Mammalia > Lagomorpha > Leporidae > Lepus > Lepus europaeus. The sequence goes on along the minus strand of NC_084828.1, from coordinate 76,780,312 downwards.
GCAGTGTCTAAGAGTACTGGTGTGGCCTTTTTAAAAATCTTTAATTTTTGACAAAGCAGTACTTACTCAAGACCTGGAGCCCCCAGCCATGAAGCCTACTTAAGTCATTTACCAGCTGTGTGACTTGGAGCAGTTCAGGTCATTCTTGATCTCAGTGCCCTTGAGTGAAAGGAGACCATATCCACGGCCCTTTTCAGCTCTGATATTCCAGTGGCCCGTGAGTCTAGGTCACTTTCTCATCCACCAGGAATCCAGCCCTGGTTTTGTATAGGATCTTGTTCAAGCCAAATCCTGGTTACTCAGTGAGAAAACTGGTCACACTGCTCAATAAATCCTCCTGCTCTTTAATTTCACACAACAGTGTGGAGTCTAATCACAACTCAAATGGAAATAAAAAGTTGCCAGGTTCCCCTCCCCAACTTATTCCAGACAAATGTCCATGGGCTGGCTCTTTCTGAACCCCTCATAAAAGCCTGGGTAGGCCTCCTACACAGCCGCCTCAGTGAGGCTCACACAGCCAGCCCCAGCCGCTGCGCTGCTCTGACTGCGCCTCAGAGCTGCTCACGCGGGAGACTCTTCCTTCCCGCAGCTCCTCAGTCTCCTCGGGATATTTCTTTTCTTTAAAATGAACTCACATATTTTTATTTGCTTTTCTGTGGAAAAAATGCAAAAGAAAATTTACCATTTTAACCATTTTGAAGTACACAGTTCAGGAGCACATCACATAACTGTGCAACCTATTAATTTCCTTTCTACATAAAAAAAAAATCACAGGCCCTTAGTAATAAATTCAAATAGCACCTAAAGGTATAAAGTAAAAAGGAAAGTCTCCCAGTCATTCTTTCCAAAGAATATTCTCAAGTTTCTCCTGGAAACTCCCAGAAATATATTGAATGTACATGTCTATAAATATGTGTACTTTTATATTTCTATAGAATGAGCAAGTTTTTTTTTTTATTTTTAAAGATTTATTGTGCTGTCCCTTGCTTTTTTCATTTAATAAGATGTTGTAGGAAACAATATCTTGACATTGTTTCTATGTCAACACATAAACCCTACCTCATTCTTGTTGTTTTAATTTTATTTATTTATTTATTTATTTATTGTGAGAGAGTCAGATAAACAGAGAGATCTCCCATCTGCTGGTTCACTCCCCAATGACTGCAACAGCTGGGGCTGGGCCAGGCCAAGGCCAGGAGTTCAGAATCAATCCAGGTCTCCCACGCAGGTGGCAGGGACTCAAGTACTGAGCCATTCATTGCCTGCTGGGTTCCCAGGCAATAATAGGAAGCTGGAAATGGAAGCAGAGCCAGGACTTCAACTGAGACATTCTCATAGAGGATGTGAGCATCCCAAATGGAGTATTAACCACTGTGCCAAATAATTGGTCCTTTTTGTTGCTTTTAAACATATGATATGAGACAATTGACTTAACCAGTATCCTATTGATGACATGGTATTTCCAATTTGTTTTTGCCTTTGTTTTTTCCTTGCTGCTACTGTTGCTTTCCCTATTACAAATGCTGTCATAGTGTATATAATTTGTCACACAGTAGCTCATTTCTGTAGTCTCAATTTCTCACTGTGGAATTGTAGAATTAAAGGGAATGTGCATGTGACTGCTTTATTTTAAAGACCCTTTTCGATGGTGTATAAACATGTAGTTTGCTTTTTCAGTCATTGCTTTGAACTATGTTATATTGAATATTCTCCAGGCTCTTAAGGGTATCTTGAAAAGATTCCATAACTTTCCAGTGCATTTAAAACTTCAAAGCTGATTCAGTGTTCTCCTCTACCCTTCAGAGACTTGAAGGGGCTCCTTCAGTGATGGATACAGGTAGGAGGAATGGAGGTTTGGAAAAAGGCAAAGACCTCTCGACGTCTAACATTTCTTGTTGACCAGGCTGCTTCTCTGGCCAACACAGGTGGTTGTCACTTGTGTGTCAAGCATCAGGATTTTGAGTTCTTTGGGTGAGTGGGGGTTCTGGTGAGGTTTCCCTCTGTTGAAGAGTTCCCAAATCTTACTCCAGTTCAGTTTCTTCAGCCCACTGAACCACTGGAGTCTACCTCACAGCTGTTGGCTCCTGCATGGGTGAACTTCTTGGGTGGGTACTGGGAATTAAACCAAACCTAGACACTTTCCACAGGGTTTTCTCAACCCTCTCAACAAGCAAGTGTCCTTGTCCTACCAAGGGGTGTAAAGCAAGCAACTCTGCCCTTTCTCCAACTCTTGTCCCCACATCAGGCAGTCACGGGTGTGCCTATATAGCCTTCCATTAGGTAGTGAAACGTCTATCTCACTTTCTAGTTGGTATCTCTAACATAAACATATGTTGGTCAAAGGACTTGAGAATCATCCATCTTAAGATTTAAAAAAATATACCAGGCTAAAACAATGAAGAAGGAAAAGAGATGTGATAAAAGTTCATGAAGTCATGGTTATGGAGATAGTAACCAGTGAGGACTTACCCTCCATCAACTTTCTAAGTATTTAAATCTTGAAGGAGGAAAATTTAACACAAGCAATACGTACAATAGGTCACATCCATTTGAGAGAATCTACTAAAAAATAATGCAAGCTTAAATATCAAAAAGATTTGAAGGAAACCGAAGGAAGACACATCAACATCGACCATTTCTTGAGGAAGAATAAACTTGAGGGACTTTATTGTAACTTTCTGAGGCTATGGAACAGAGCCAATACACACTGTGTGCTTTGGATTCACTCTGGAGGTACAGCCCTCAGTTGAGATAAATGGAGATGACTCAGTTTCATGTCTCAAAGGAGGGGACCCAATTACACCAGACCTGGCTTGCCTGCTTAGGATTCTCTGGGTCTCCTTCTGTTGCCCAATCACTCTTTGACTTGCTGCTACTGAGTCTCTGACAAACTTCCATTTCTTTCTCTTTTTCAAAAAGTTTATTAATTTATTTGAAAAACAGAGTGACAGAGACAGGCAGAGAGAGAGAGAGAGAATCTCCTATCTGTTGGTTTACCCCCCACAAATGCCCACAACAGCCAGAGCTGGGCCAGGTTGAAGCTAGAAGGCAGGAAGTCCATCCAGGTTCCTGCAGGGGTGGGAGGAACCTCAGTACTTGGGCTATCATCTGTTGCCTCACAGGAGCATAAACAGGATCAGAAGTGGAGGAGCTGGGACTCAAATGGGCACAATGCCCATCCTAAACTTCCATTTCTACTAGTACTCTTGCATACTCAGGTGGAAGAGATACCAGACAAATCCTGGCAATTTGTTTTTTTGTTTTGTTTTGTTGACAGGCAGAGTGGATAGTGAGAGAGAGAGAGAGAGAGAGAGAGAGAGAGAAAGGTCTTCCTTTTTGCCGTTGGTTCACCCTCTAATGGCCACTGTGGCCGGCGCATCGCGCTGATCCGAAGCCAGGAGCCAGGTGCTTCTCCTGGTCTCCCATGGGGTGCAGGGCCCAAGCACTTGGGCCATCCTCCACTGCCTTCCCGGGCCATAGCAGAGAGCTGGCCTGGAAGAGGGGCAACTGGGATAGAATCCGGCGCCCCGACCGGGACTAGAACTCGGTGTGCTGGCGCCGCAACGCAGAGGATTAACCTGTTAAGCCACGGTGCCGGCCAAAATCCTGGCAATTTGTTATTATTCTCAGAGGAGTCTAGCTCCAGACTGAAATCCAATGTGTGATTTTTCTGGCTGACCACAGGCAATTTCAAGGCTTAGTCCAGCAGGCCTCGTGGAGGAGGAGCTGTCTCCTCACACCACACTTGATACAGGGCCAGTGTCTTGCAATTTCCTGGAACCGGTACTGGTTAGGACTCAGATGTTTTTCTCCTTCTGAAATGAGCCATGCTCATATAGATAACAACAGGTGGCTCCATTCAGAGGCCTCCTCTTGCAGCTTTGCTAGGCGCTTTCTTCCATTCCTAGCCCTTCTCTTTTCTTTCCATCCCCCTGGCCTTGGATCCATTAAGAGGCAGGAGCTTTATGTTCAAGGGTTGTTGACAGTGAAATGACTCCCTCCATATGCATTGCAAAACCGAAAAGTTTTCCAAAATATGAACATTCATAGCCAGAATGCTCAGGAGTAAGAATAGAATGAGTAAAATTTGGTACATCTAGAAGATAAAATATTATGCAAATATTTAAAGTGATAATGAACATAAATTTAAAAGTGTGTTAAAAATAGTTCCAAGTAGTGTGTACTCCACGTTTGCACTCATATAAAAAAGTGTTAACATAAGAGTTACCAGTGGTTACTGCTATAATCCAAAAATTGTACCTATGAAATTTATATTTATTAAATAAACCCTTTCTTTTAAAAAAAGTTAAGGTAAAGAGTTACCAGTGGTTATCTCCACTATGCTACCAATAAGTGAAGTTACACATGCTTGACTTTCTTGCCTATGCATAATTTTTAATCTAGGATGACCATTATTTCTTTAATGAGAAAAATTTTAAAAGTTATTATATTTAATATGTATCCTCCTTGAATGAAAAATTATGTCTCTAGGAATTCATCTTAAGTATATAATTTTAAGCACACATGTAAATATTTAGATATGGTAAAGTTTATTATAAATCTATTTATAATAGTGACAATTTAGAAATAACTCAATATCTAGTGTTGAAGACTGGGAAGGCACATTTCAACATATTCATAAACTGCAAAATTAGGTAGTCAAAATACTTAATTACCTGTGAAAAGTTTCACAATATATTGAGAGGTTAAAAAATCAGGTTACACAACAGTGTATTTTTATACCTTTGACCCAGCAATTCCACTTTTAGGAAATACTAGCACAAAAAACAAGTATAAATATCTTGGTTGCATCATCTCAGTAAAAAGTTAGAATCCACACAAATTTTATCAATGGAGAGTGCTGAGACAAATAACTACACTCACATAATGGATTACTAACAACTATTAAAAAGAATTAAATAAGTCACTAAGTAAAACTGTTAAAGAGAATAAAAGAAATGGAAAATGGCATAACATAGTCAAGATTTGTATGAGATTATGAAGTATGTTTTTATACTATTTCAATAGCTTTACTATAAGCACCTATAAATTTTGTTATAAGAAAAAGAATTTTAAGTCTGGCGCTGCAGCTCACTTGGCTAATCCTCTGCCTACAGCGCCGGCACCCCAGGTTCTAGTCCCAGTTGGGGCACCGGTTCTGTCCCGGTTGCTCCTCTTCCAGTCCAGCTCTCTGCTGTGGCCTGGGAGTGCAGTGGAGGATGGCCCAAGTGCTTGGGTCCTGCACCCGCATGGGCGACCAGGAGGAGGCAACTGGCTCCTCGCTTCAGATCAGCGCAGTGCGCTGGCCGTGGCAGCCATTTGGGGGGTGAACCAACGGAAGGAAGACCTTTCTCTCTGTCTCTCTCTCTCACTGTCTAACTCTGCCTGTCAAAAAAAAAAAAAAAAGGATTTTAAAATATATGCAATATGATCTATTGTATGTGTGTGTATTATGTGCATAGCAAAAACTCTGAAAGAATATTTATCAAAATATTTGAAATGGTTATTTATGGGTGATAGGATCAGTTGATTTTATTTATTATTTTTGTTATTTTATATATGAAATGTTTATATTATTTTTATAGTAATAAATTATTTAAGTTTTAAAACTTCCACTTAGCTTTTTTAAAGATTTTTTTATTTATTGAAAGACAGAGTTACAGAGAGAGGTAGAGACAGAGAGGTCTTCCATCCTCTGGTTCATTCTCCCAATGGCCACAATGGCTGGAGCTGAACCCATCTGAAGCCAGGAGCCAGGAGCTTCTTCCAGTTCTCCCATGTGAGTACAGGGGCTCAAACACTTAAGCCATCCTCAGCTGCTTTCCCAGGCTCATCAGCAGGGAGCTGGATCAGAAGTGGAGCAGCCAGGACTTGAACCAGTGCTCATATGAGATGCAGGCACTTCAGGCCAAGACTTTAACCCACCGAACCACAACAGTGGCTGCTAGTTTTCATTCCTAATGATGTCAAATTCCCTGCCCAGAGTCTTTCCACAGCTCCTGGGTTCCTCCTGCAAAATTGCAGCTTCTCACAGGCAAGAGGCAGCTTAGCTAAAGGCAAAAAAGATAACAAAACCCAGTCATGGAAAACCACATATTTATGGTTCCATTGGTATGAGAGCCCAGAATAGGGAAACCTATAGACACAGAAAGTAAATTAGTGATTTCTAGGGCTTGGGTGGGGCAAGGAGGCAGGGACTGGAAGGCACTAGTTGAAGAGTATGGGAGTTTTAAAAACCTACCTCCTTCTATGCTTTATGGCATCTTATGTTGGGGAGTACATGCTGCCGTGGTCTAAAGAATTTTAGATTTAAAGAAAGCTCTACACTCTCAAAGCTGTGCTGCTCTATTGTTCCCATTTTCCAGATGAGGACATAGAGGGAATGAGAAGAGGGTGTGTTGGCTGCAAGGCTTGCAGTGGAGGGGAGAAGCCTGCCTGCCTTGCAGTCCACGTCCATTCTGCCCTGCTGCTGTGGGGCTTTCAGACAAGTTGGAGACTGGGTATAACTAATCTTTCTTCTCAACAACTTCTTTTTAAAAATTATTTATTTATTTGAGAGGCAGACAGGCCAAGAAAGAGCCTTGGGTCTGGGCCAGGACCAAAGCAGGGAGCTGGGAATTCAATCTAGGTCTCCCATGTGGGTGGCAGGAACCCACTTGACTGAGTCATTACCACTGCCTCCCAGGGTCTGCTTTGGCAGGAAGCTGGAGTCAGGAGCTCTAGCTCGGAATTGAATCCAGGCACTCTAAACAGGATATAGGTGTCTTTTTAATTTTTTTTTTTTAATTTGACAGATAGAGAGTGAGAGACAGAGACAGGGAGAAAGGTCTTCCTTCCGTTGGTTCACCCCCCAAATGGCCGCTACGGCCGGAGCTATGCCAATCCAAAGCCAGGAGCCAGGTGCTTCCTCCTGGTCTCCCATGTGGGTGCAGGGCCCAAGCACTTGGGCCATCCTCCACTGCCTCCCGGGCCACAGCAGAGAGCTGGACTGGAAGAGGAGCAACCAGACTAGAACCCGGCACCCATATGGGATGCCAGCGCTGCAGGCGGAGAATTAACCAAGTGAGCCAGGGCGCCAGCCCCATGGATATAGGTGTCATAGGCTAAATGTGCACCACCACACCATCCCTAAGTAGCCTCTTTATGGTATTTTTTTAAAAAAATTAAAATGTGGTAAATTATAAGTAACAAAATTTGCCATTTTACTAATTTCTAAGTGCACAGTTCTATGGCATCATGTATTTCATATTGTCATGTAACCATCACCACCATCCAACTCCAGAGTCTTTTCATCTTCCCCAGCTGAGGCTCTATGTCCATTAAACACTCCCATTCTCCCCTCCTTGAGCCCCTAGAAACCACCACTCTACCCTTTTTCTATATGATTTTGATAATTCAAGGGAAATGGAATCAGAGAATATTTAACCCTTTGTGACTGGCTTGTTTCTGTTAGCAAAATGTCTTCAAAATTCACCCATGTTCTTGTGAACATCAGAAATCTCTTTCTTTTAAAGACTGAATAATATTCCAATGTACACTTAAGTCACATTTTGTTTACCCGTGAATCCATTAATAGACACTTAGTTTGCTTCCAAGTTTTGGCTGTTGTGAATGGTGGTGCTATGAACACAGATGTGTAAACATCTCTTAAAGTCACTGCTTTATTTTTTTATTTTTATTTTTTTGACAGGTAGAGTTAAAGACACTGAGAGAGACAGGTCCTCCTTCCATTGGTTCACTCCCCAAATGGCCGCTACGGCCGACACTGCACCGGCCCGAAGCCAGGAGCCAGGTGCTTCCTCTTGGTCTCCCATGCAGGTACAGGAGCCCAAGCACTTGGGCCATCCTCCACTGCCTTCCTGGGCCACAGCGGAGAGCTGGACTGGAAGAGGAGCAACCGGGACTAGAAGTCGGTGCCCATATGGGATGTCGGCGCCACAGGCATAGGTTTAGCCAAGTGAGCCACGGCACCGGTCCCGTAAAGTCACTGCTTTCAATTTGTCTGGACATATACCCAGAATTAGAATTACTGGATCATATACCAACTCCATGTGTAATTTTCCTGAGGAATCACCATACTGTTTTCCACAGTGGTTGCACCAATTTACTTTCTCACCAGCTAATGCTTCCTTTTTATTCTTTTAAGCATAAAATTATTCTAAAATTAACTATGGTGAGGTTTGCACATTTCTGTGAATACACCAAAAAACACTGACCTGTAACTTTTAAATTGATTAATTGTATGTTATATGAATACATAAACAAAACTTTTTAAAAAGGCCAGAAAAACATTTGCTTCAGAGCACTGAGGCTGGGGCCAGCGTTGTGGAGTAGTAGGTTAAGCCTTCGCCTGTAACTCCAGCATCCTATATGGATGGCAATTTGAGTCCTGGCTGCTTCACTTCCAATCCAGTTCCCTGCTAATGCACCTGGGAAAGCAGTGGAAGGTATCCCAAATACTTGGGCCCCTGCACCCACTTGGGAGATTTGGATGAAGCTCCTGGCTTCTGCTCGCCCCCCACCCTGTCCGTTGTGGCCATTTGGGGAGTGAACCAGCAAATGGAAGGTATTTCTCTTTCTCTCTTTCTTTCTCTACCTCTCCCTCTCTCTAACTCTGCCTTTCAAATAAATAAAATAAATCTTAAAAAAAAACAAAACACTAAACCTTTCTTGATTCCATCTCCAAGAAGGGCTGCACACCAGCAAGCTCCCCAGATTCAAAGGACTGACAGTTTCCATCAAATGTATTGGATCCTAGACCTCCGGCTTCAGGATTGATTGATTTATTTTATTTTATTTTATTTTATTTTATTTTATTTTATTTTATTTAAAAGGCAGAGACATACAGGGATCTTCCATCTACTGGTTCACCCCCCAAATGCCCACAATAGCCAGGACTGGACCAGGCCAAAGCCAGGAGCCTGGAACTTAATCTGGGTTTCCCACATGGGTGGCAGGGACCCAAGTACTTGGGTTACCACCCACTGCCTCCCGGGATGTGCATTAGCAGGAAGCTGGAATTGAAGGTGTGTCTAGCACTCTAACTCAGGCACTCCACTATGGAAGGCAGGCATCCCAACCACTGCTGTAACTGCTGTGCCAAACATCTGCACATCTGATTCTGTGGAGTCTGATGTGCTTGTTACATGGGGCCATAGCATATCAAATATTTGATGATGAAAATGGGCTGCTTAATATCCACTTTATTAACTTAATTATCCTTAATATAATGTTGACTTACATTCCCCACAGCTGTTCCCTGCTGTATCTTCTTGTTGCCCACCCGCAGAATTCACAGCCTGACAAGTGAAGCCTAGCAGACAGCCGGCCTGCTAAGATCAAAATGGTAACACCTTTCAGTGACCTCCCATTCATCCCAACAAGCACCAACAAAAGATGCCTCTTACCTTTTCAAAGCCTTGCTTTGAAAGTTAACCAAAGAGTCATTTAGGTGCATGACTGTAACATTAAAAAAAACACCCAACAATAAACTACTAATTACTGTGACTCAATGCCTTTGGTTCACACAGGGCTGGTATCCACACATGTAAGGACCAGCACTGTCCCACTTGCTTTATGGAAAACTACTTGATTTGTGCTCCTGAAACAATCCTTTCCCCTGTTATTGGACTCCTGGAGGGCATCTGCCCTTTTTCTTCAAATATCATACTGTTGACGCCTTTATTTCCTGGGATGGACTGCTCACACTGACATCATATTTAATTTTCTGAGACACGCAGCTGGTATTCAAACGAGTATTCACTTCATCTCACTAACTGTTTTTTCTTTATAAAATGAGGAGATTGAACTAGAATATTTTAAGATTTTTTGACACTCTCTATAGTCTGTGACTGTATACCAAGTAAATTTTTGAGGGAGGTATTTGGGGGTATTTTTCATTTTCTTAACAATTTAGCCTATAATGGGACCCTTGTTCTCTATTCAGGGTCACCAACACTAACCATACAGCTCTTCTACCTTAGAAATCAATCAAGAAGCTATCCAGTCTAGTCACAACCTATCTGTCCAATAATTTTCCATTACTCCCCTGTAAGAGCCCTCTGGTTCCATCTGAATATTCTTGCCTTCCTGTTCCTACTCAAGCTCTTTCCTCTACTTGAATATCTTACCCTTCTCAGACCAGTTCAAGTGCCCTTTTCTCTACGAAGATGTATCCCTAAGGTCCTTGACTGAAGAGGCATGACATATCTATCATCAGCACTTATCACAAATCCTTAAACTAGAAAATTATTCTAAAATATTTGGTGATAATATTTCCACTTGAATTGTCATTATTTATGTTAATATCTCATCTCTACTATAAAACTACAGATTTCTTGAGGGTACGGTCCAAGTACATAAATTTTTTTGACTTACCCATAGCTTCCAGCCATAACCTGCACAAAGTAAACATCAATAATCAGAGTTTGAGAATGAGAATCATATCTATCTTGCCTTGGGTTCTGAACAATACCACATCAATCCAGGAATCAGATAATTCAAGTGTTTTACCGTGATGCCAGATTTGAGAACACAGCTTGGCTTAGAAGTCAAAATGAGCTTCATATTCCTTCCCCCCAAATTGAACTTAGCCACCCAAGCACAGGCAGGACTTGTCCAAACATAGTCCCTCCATAAACATAGGGTCTATTATGGTCTACCATATAAGGAAGAGAATACTTCCTTACACATAGATCCTGTGGGAAGGGTCGTTCCAAAGAAAGTCAAAGAGGGATGTGGCCATGTGTATGCATTGATCCTTTTTCTAAAACAATTATGCAAACCACTTTCTCTCCCATAAGAGAAACAAATGGGAGGTAAAATCAAAGAGGACTGACACTTTCTCCCTAACACATCTGAGAAAGCCAAATAACTGTTTTTGGACCAAAGTTAAAAAAAAAAAACAAAAAAGAAAGGAAGAGGTTTGTATTCCCTATACTTTATAAGTATTTGTTGAAAAAAATAATAACAAAAGAATGAATGTCCTTCTGACACTAGTTAATTCTTAGAATGTTCTGTGGGGCCAGTGCTGTGACGACGTATTGGGTAAAGCTGCCGCCTGCAGTGCCAGCATCCCATATGGGCACTTGTTCCAGACCCAGCTGCTCCACTTCCGATCCAGCTGTCTGCTATGACCTGGGAAAGCAGTAGATGGCCCAAGTCCTAGGGCCCCTGCACCTGTGTGGGAGACTCAGAAGAACCTCCTGGCTCATGGATTCAGATTGTTGCAGCTCCAGCTGTTGCAGCCAATTGGGGAGTGAACCAGCAGATGGAAGACCTCTCTCTCTCTCTCTCTCTTTCTCTCTCTCTCTCTATTTGCCGCTCCTTCTCTCTCTGTGTGTGTAACTCTGACTTTCAAATAAATAAATAAATCTTAAAAAAAAAAAAAAGAATGTTCCACTCATAATTTAGCCACAGCACTCGAGGTACCAGTGGAAGTTGGGGCCAATCTATGGAGTTCAATTTGAGGCCAGGCAGGGAAAATTCGGGAACCTGAGCTACAACTAAACCTCAACTTCTGATGCCACCAATTGATTAAGAAGAGCAAGGCCTGGAGATTCTTATGCAGTTCCAGGTCAGTTTCAAGATACAAATTCTGGAGCTTTAGTTTCAATTCCAAGTGGAACAAAATGAAAAAGGAATCAGGATGAGAGAAGAGTGGAGAACAGAGGTCATCTTTTTCCTGGGAAGGGTTAGCATGGGTGACTGGAAGCGAAACACTATAGGGCTTAACCTGGTCAGGGTTCATGAACTAACTTGATTCAGTGTTTTGATCTTACTTATTGGAATGGCTAAAATTGTGCCTGGAAGATTGTTATAATCTTGGAGATGGCAACTTATTAACAATCCAAATAGACCAATCTCATATCTGATCATCATTCCGACAGAAATTAGAGTATCGGAGCGTTTGGATATACATAGGATATATATTGTAACACTGATGTCAGTGGTGATTTTTTTTAATTAAAAGAAGTTGAACGTCATGGGCAGGGGAACTCTAGAATAAATTTTAATATGTTTATATTGCAGAACATTATGGAGAATCTAAAATAAAAGAGTAAATTAGAATCTTACCAGTTGAATTGGAATTTTATCACTTATTATTTAATAAAAAACACAAGAAGCAGAAAAGTGTATTTAATATGATAGTCTGACTTTAAACAGCCCTTGTCTCAACTGTTGAGGAACAGTTTTTTTTTTTTTTTAAGCAAATTGTTGAACTCTTTACTTAGTATTCAGTTGGTCTTCTGTGTATAAAGTTAATTGAAAACATATCTTAGTGGAGAATGGGACTGGGAATGGGAGAGGGAGGAGGAGGAGGGGTGGGAGTGTAGGTATGGTGGGAAGCATCACTGTGTTCCTAAAGTTGTAGTTACGAAATGCATTAAGTTTGTATTCCTTAAATAAAAGGTTTCTTTGGAAAAAAAAAAAAAACCTGATATTCCTTTTTGTAAAACAAACTAGAATAAAAATTCAGATAGAATACATAGATATAGATATAAGCTTGGGAAAAATAAGGAAAACTATAAATTGCTTTTAACTTTTAAGTAGTTGGAAGTAAGAGAAAGTAGTGAGGGAGCAAGTCAGGTAAGAAAAGATTAGAATGGCCGGCACCGCGGCTCACTTGGCTAATCCTCCACCTGCGGCGCTGGCACCCTGGGTTCTAATCCCAGTTGGGGCGCCAGATTCTGTCCCGGTTGCTCCTCTTTCAGTCCAGCTCTCTGCTGTGGCCTGTGAAGGCAGTGGAGGATGGCCCAAATCCTTGGGCCCTGCACCCGCATGGGGGACTAGGAGGAAGCACCTGGCTTTGGTTCGGCGCAGCGGGCCGGTTGCAATGCACTGGCCGTAGCGGCCACTTTTGTGGGGGGGGGGTGTGAACCAACGGAAAAAGGGAGACCTTTCTCTCTGTCTGTCTAACTCTGCCTGTCAAAAAAAAAAAAAAAAAACAGAAAGAAAAGATTAGAATGGATTCAGAGGTTAAGATGCCCACATCCCATGCTGGATATAGAGAATAATGCTTGGCTTCTGCTCCCAATTCCAGTGTCCTGCTAATGTGCATCGTGGGAGACAATAAGTGACATCTCAAGTATTTTGATCTCTGTCACTCATGTGTGAGACCTAGACTGTATTCTTGGCTTTTGGCTTCAGCCTAGCCCAGCCCCGGCTTCTGCAGGCATTTGGGAGAGATCGCTGTCTGACTTCGGTTTCTCTCTCTTTCTCTGCCTGTCAAATAAAAATAAAGACCAGAAAAGAAGGAATCAAAACAAAAGACAGAATGCATAAAATGATTCCATTTGTGCATACATGTACGGACAAGTGCATAAAGAAGGCATGAAAAAATATGATCACTGAAATATTAACAGTGGCTATTGCAGGATGTGGAGATTTATTCTCTTCCTTATACTTTTATGTATTTGATTTTTTAAAATAATAAGCACACAGGTTACATACAACCAAAGAATAGCTATTTATTTTGAAATGTGTGTGGCCAATTGCTCTGAGAATGAAGATGAGTCAGAAACATACCTTGCCTTGCAGGCCCTGACAGTTGGTGGGGAGACAGGATGACCCAGCAGCTGTAACACAGTGGACTTCCTGAGAGCTGTCATCGAGGCAGGGAGTGCTGGCAGAGACATTAGCTGATCTCGCAGGTCCTACTGGGAAGGCATGGACGGAGACAGGTAAAGGAATAGGCACTTGAGATGGGTCATGAACATTTAGGAGCAGTTCATTAGGTTAAGGTGGAGAAAAAGAGAAATCCAGGATAAAGGAACAGAGTGAGCAAAATAAACAGAGGCATTAAAAACCCAGGGAGGGTGGTATTTGGCCCAGCTTGGTATAACTGGAACCCGGGCAGTGAGTGAACAGAAAGTTGGAGAGGCAAACTGGATTCCAATTGTGACGATTAAGACCTTAACTCCAATTGCACAGGGAGTTATGGCAGATTCGAGGGAGGGGGGAAGGTGTTTGTTTTCTTTGGTCACAAAAGTGACATTAAGTCTGTGTTGACAAACAAGAGGCAAGGAAACCACTTAGGCAGCCATTAAGACAACTCAGCCACCGCTACAATCCAAAAGTTGTACTTAGGAAATTTGTATTCATTAAAAGCTTTCTATTAAAAAAAAAAAAAAAAATCAGCGAAGGCAATCTAATCTAGCCAGAACAAGCAGTGTGGGGACTGCAGAGGACGCCACCCTTTCCAGAATCACTTCTGAGGTCAGTATAGCAAGGAAGACCAAAACTTTCGTGCCTGGCACCTGAGATGTTGGGTATACTCCAATCTGAGGTGGGGGCCAAGCTGGGAGAAAAATTCCACTGTCTTGCAGAATCCAGAGAGGGGCCGTGGGAATAACGGGTTCAGAATCTAGAGGAAACCTGGAGCAAAACCAGAAGGGCAAGCATCCCCCATCTAGACGCACAGAACCGAAGATCTGGTTCTGGGCTGGGAAGTCCGACGCCAGGGGAAAGATGGACGCCCAGTCTCCCGCCCGCTCCCCCCAGAGAAAGCGCCTGGCTGTGCACACTGAGGCCCGGAAGGACCCCCGGGGGAAAAATCCCACCCAGAATCCAGGCTCCTGGGGAGCCAGCTCTGCTCACGGCCTGGAGGAAACCGGGCTATCCCTTCTTCCTCCGTTTTCCTTCTCAGTAGAAGCCTAAGAAGCCTTGGGTGACACCGTGTGTACAACATCCAAGAACGTCGCTCCCTCTCGTCCCCGAGTGGGGGCGGCTCTGCCCGGCTTCCCCCCGCCCCCAAAGCCAAGGGCTTCCTCGAGGCCGAGAAAACTGTGGGACTTCCCGACAAGCGTAAATAGGTCTGAGGTTTTAAACGAAAAGGAACAGTCTAGATGGGTTCCCAGGATCCTTCGGGCCTCTCTGACTTAGCTCCTCTTCCTTCTCCTCCCTCACAGCGAGAGCGGCTGAGGGGACCGCGGACGGGGCGTCTTGTTCGCCGCCGCCTTTAGCGTTCCTGCAGCAATATCCTCGGCTTTCCGGTTATAAAATAAACACAAACCCAACGTAAAGAATCTAGAAGCCCCCGAGAATATACAAGGAAACGAGTCGGTAGCCCCGCCCCAGAAACAAAAATGAGCCTTTGCGTGGAGCGCTTCCAGGCCCGCTACCGGGGCTCGTGTGTGGGACCCGCACCTGGGGCTCCCCGGCCCGGGGCCAGCTCCTCCCGCAGCCGCTGGCCCCAAGCCCGGGAAGGGGCGCCGGAGGCGGGGCTGCCCCAGGGCGCCAGGCGCCTGAGCGAGGCGCTAGACGCCGGCAGCCGGACGGGCGGCGCGGCGCCTAGGGTCTGCGGGTGGCCGCTGGTCCGCACCGCCGAGCGCGGGTCCGAGAGCACCGCGTCGCACGGCGCCAGGCGAGCCCCTGGAGCAGCGGCCGAGCTCCTGCCGCCACCCGAGGCGGCTCCGTCAGGGCACCGCACGCGCGCGGCAGACGCGGGCGCCACCCTCCGGCCGCCCCCCACGCCCGACTGCCCTGGCGGCGATGGGCGCGGGTCCCGGCCTCTGCCCTGCCCGCTGGTCCCTTCGCGCCCTACCAAGCCGCGACTTCCGGCGTCCCGCGAACAGCCGCGAGCTCGGCGCATCGCCACCGTCGAGGACCCGGTGAGGTGAGCGCCGCGCCCCGGGGGAATCACCGGTTAGGGGTTTTGTTTGCAGGACCCTTCTGTGGACAAAACATCAGACAGTGATAGTGCACGGGAAGAGGGAGGGCCTTTCTCTCATCTCCAGAATCTGGGCCGAAACTTGCCAACGCCACCTTGTCACCCGTCAGGACCGCGAGTAGCACTGTTGGAAGAAGCGAGGGGCGAGTGCTGGGGTTCGGGGGGGGGGGGGGGAACAGGATGAGCGACAGACTGCTGCCCTGGAGAGACCCCGGCTCATTGTCCCGCCACCTGGAGACTCCCCAGAGCCTCGCAGCAGAGCCTGTCCCCAGTCTGCCTCTCGCAAGGGGCACGGTAATGCCCCAGGGTGCAGGGTGGCCTACGGGATGGGCGTCCCCGCAGGGCCGGTGAGGCCCTGGAAAGAGAACGTTTAATTGCCCAGCGGTCTGCCCGCGGGTTTTGCTCCTGGGCACAGGGGAGTCTTGCTCTGCCGCAAGCTGCCAGCCTCTTGTTAGAACTCAAGGTACACGTGGGTTACTGCAGAGCAGGAGCCGGGAGATCTTACTTTAAAATCAAGTTTTGTTGCTCCCATTTAGGAATAGGCATCTCTAAATAGACGTTTGGAGATAGAAATCTGCGCGGAGACAAGTCTTGGCCTGGCCTACTCTTAGCGCTTTGCTGGTTTTCTGGGTACTCGCATGCGTAACAGGGAATTACAGCCTAGAATGAAATGCTTTTGCCCAGGATGAAGAAGATAGCCTTGCATTTCTGCATCCCCAGGCAAAAGAGAGAAATGTTCAGGTGGGGGTTGAAACCTGGACAGCCTTGTAGGTATAGTTGTACGAGTGTGAGGCAGTCGGCCCATGGAGAAACTGGTTTTCTCCACGATGGCTGAGTTGTGTACAGAGGGTCTTCCAACAGGCTGGTTAGTGGCTGGGCTTGCAAAGCAGCTGTAGCTCCTTGGGCGGCTGCAGGTGGAGACACAGCTGGGGAAGCGCTTGCATGTGGATTAAGGCAATTTGAGTCTGAAGAACAAACTGCTCTCATAGGTGACCTAGGGACCTGGTGGGAGGGCT
Source organism: Lepus europaeus (assembly GCF_033115175.1). Taxonomy (NCBI): domain Eukaryota; kingdom Metazoa; phylum Chordata; class Mammalia; order Lagomorpha; family Leporidae; genus Lepus; species Lepus europaeus. The sequence continues at coordinate 76,763,626 of NC_084828.1, read as the reverse complement.
GGGAATGGCTCTCTGGGCCCCATTTTGGCAGCCTGATGCCACTTCAGGGCCACCACTATCTCTGGAATGTCCCCTGTGTTTCCACTTCTCTCTCATCTCCAGCTGTTAGCTTCTCCCTGCTGCCCGGTAAAGAGAGGAAGAGTTATGGTTGCCTGGGGACAGAGAACTTCCAGTCTGGTGAAGGCAGAGATGTAAAGGAGGAGAAACCCCAGGGGTGTGTGGAATGAAGCATCTTCCAGCCTTTCAGAGAGTGGGAGAATAATGACCACAGGAAAGAAATTCTCTGCAAGGGAGACTAGGCACCGGTCAGTTTGTTTCCTGTTGAGGGTTGGAGTATTTCTTTCTTGTGTTTTTTTGGCCATAAGGGCATTTCCAGAGGGGATTGGAGGAGGATGTGGCCTTCTCTGAAAAGTGACCCTTCTCCCTGAATTCTCATTTTATTCCAGTTCTTTATAAGTTTTCAGAGAGTAATTGGGGGCAGGAAGAGAGAGGGAAAAAATTCTGAGGCTCTGACATGGCACTTCATGCAATAAGAATGGAGGAGGGCGGAGAGGTGGATCCGAGAGTTGAAAGGGTGTTTTACATTTAGTACAAAGTCAGAGCCGATATTCTTCAGGAAGATAAACCACAGTCTTTGTATTTTGTCATTGATGAATTTTGCCAGATAAAGAGTGCAAAACCCACCTCCCTGTTTCCTCCCCTGTCATTTTGTTATGAAAAAAATGTCAGATGTGTAGAGAAGTTACCTATCTCTTTTTCTAAAAACATCTACTTGTTAACAAAGAGCAGAGTTTAGAATCCAGATATATGTGATCTGGCCTTGGACTGAGCTGGAATCCACAGGGGTGGTTAAGAAGTGGATGTGTGAAGGATATTAACATCTTGAGAAAAAAAACCTGAGCTAAAGCAGCCCTTTGTCCTTCAACCCTGCTTTCTCTTTCTTCATGGCACTTATCAGTACCTGTCCTTCTACAGTCTTTCTTTCTTTCTTTTTTTTTTTTTTTAAGATTTATTTATTTATTTGAAAGTCAGAGTTACACAGAGAGAGGAGAGGCAGAGAGAGAGAGAGGTTTTCCGTCCAATGGTTCACTCCCCAGATGGCCGCCACAGCCAGAGCTGCGCCGATCCAAAGCCAGGAGCCAGGAGCTTCTTCCGGGTCACTCACTTGGGTGCAGGGGCCCAAGGACTTGGGCCATCTTTCACTGCTTCCCCAGGCCATAGCAGAGAGCCGGATTGGAAGTGGAGCAGCGGGGTCTTGAACCAGCGCCCATATGGGATGCCAGCACTTCAGGCCAGGGCGTTAACCAATGCTGCGCCACAGCACCGGCCCCTATCTGTTTCTTTCTTAATTGTGCATATTCCCTCCACTCAAATGCAAATCCAGAAGGAGAAGACATTTTTGTTTTATTTATGACCATGTTCCTGTTGGCACATCCTAAGTAATAAATAATTATAGAATTAATCAGATAGTGAAATGACACAAACAAGGCATTGGCCCCCATAAGGGTTGTGAGACTCTTGGTAGAGCACTAGAAGTCCTTTCAGGTAATTTAGGCTAATCAATATTTTATAGGTAAGTGGTGATCCTGGAGATCAGTGGCTTCTTCTCTCCTCACCGGGCTGCTAAGCTGAATCCTGTGCTAGAGGCTGAGCCAGTTTTGAGAAACCCACAACCCAAACAAGCTATAAAAATCTTCAGTCCTGGAAATTTTCCCTAGGCCCCATGTAGTAACCTGCACCATCTAGAATCATAGCCTTAGCTATGATTTCTGTTATACTGTTGGTTTTGCTGGTTATTGAACTTCGTATAAATGCAGTTACCCAGGGTATACTTTTGTGTCTGGATTCTTTTTGCTCAGCACAGAGTTTGTGGGATTCATTCATATCAAGTGTATCAGTAGTTCATTCCCTAGTATTCCAAGGTAATAGTCATGGTGTGACTATCATGTGTTTATCCATTCTCTTACTGAGGGACACAGGTTATTTCCAATTTGGGGCTATTTTATTTATTTATTTTATTGAATAAAACTGCCATGACCATCTTTGTAGTACCCGCCTCATTTTGAGTTCTGTGTATGTTATTTGAACATGTACCTCATGTCACCACTGCGGATAGAAGTAGGGCAAGAATGTGGGGGCTGGGACGGATGAGGCAGCCTAACTTCACCCCAGCCAGCTGCAGGGGGCCCAGCTGTGGAGGGCCCTTCAGTGCACTGGAAGTGTTTGTAGACCCCTGTAGGGTGCCTGCTGCCATCTCCATTGTGTTCCAAACCCCTCCCCTCGCAGCCTCCCCAGCCTCCAAGCATCGTGCTGCTGAGTTTAAACATTAATGAGCAAGAGTCTTGTTCAGAGCCTGATGAAATATTAATGTGTTTCCATGGGGGCATTGGTTTCCATCTAGACTTCTCAAGGCGTTTATTTCTCTCGGCTGCTCGTCATCATCATAAAGTACTCAGAGATAGAGGATCGGGCCTGAGCGCACCTGTGGGATTGAACCCTCCCTTGCAGAGCCCCTGCTTTCCGGGGTGGGAGAGAAGGAGCACGCAGAAAATCAGGCAGTAATGGTGTCTGGATCAGAAGAAGGACCACATGTGCTGATGAAAATGGCTTGAGGAAAGAAGAGCCAGTTTATGTCGTGCTGTGAAGGTGTAGATTCAGAGTGGATAGGGAGAGGAACTTGCTGGAATGGTGAGGGATTCATTAAGGCAGGATGTCTGAATTCCAAATGGAAGCCTGGAGGCATTGCCTTTGTAAGAGGCACAGTTACACTGACACTGAGGTGGTCAAGGGCTACACATATAACTAAGCTGAGAGCTCTAATTAAGCTATCACAACTTGCTGTGAATCTGCAGGCAGTGGGGAAGGCTAGCCAGGGCTCCCAGATGGAAGATGGAGCACTCTTCCAGGAGAAATCATTAGTTTCCTCCAAAGAAAAAGGGGCTTTTGAGTCAGATTTTGAAGGAGGTGTGCCTGTTTGACTGGCAGGCGTGGTGTCGAAGGGCATTTCCAGTTAGAACCCTTGAACAGGTATTTGTGTCAGGGGCAAAGTGCAGGTGTGGTTTGAGTAGGGTGAGAAGGGAGGGGGGGAGGATCAGAGCAGGGTTGCAATAAGAGATTAAAACAGGGAGCTAAAGGCTGGTTTATGAAGGGCACAGGAGTACGGACTTTAGTCTGTTTGTCCTAGGGAACCGGATGACTTTTGCCCACACCAGAGATTGGTTCAAAATTTGAGCAAATTCCAGCACTAGCAAGACCTTGAGGTATGTTTATGTACACTGCACTTCCAGAATATTCTGCCGTGTCCAGCCCAGGTGAGAGACTCTCAGTGGTGTTCTCTAAGGGAGGTGTATAGGAGGATGTTAGATGGATTCTGTACTCCTAGGACTGACCGGAAGCAGACCTCACGGGAAATCAGAATGCCTCAAGTCGCACTGCATTCCCAGGCGGCACGCTGCATCCTTTGACCTCCTTGGGACCGCTTCACCTCAGGGAGGGAGCTGAGAAGGTCTAAGGATCTTTTTCTCACCTGAACCCAAATCTGAGCCATTGCACTGCTGATGTGGGTTGCCAGGCAACGGAGGAAGTGCTGATGCTGGCTGGGCCAGGAAGCTGAGCTGAGAGAGGAGATGGCTCAGGGGCTTGAGGTAATGCAGATCCTGGGTCCATGGACAGGACCGCTGGAGCCCTCCATGTGTGTTTTTCCCTTCAGGTTGCAGGCTCCTATTCAGAACTGCCCATGATGAAAGCAGTGAAGGAGAGAGGGTGTTAGCCTGCCAGACATCTGTGCCCTGTGCTTGTGATCAGAAAGACGTTACTGTGGAGGTTATGGCCCTGGGGAAGTCAGTCTTCAGTGAAGAGCTTTGCCCGAATACTTGTTCCTCTGTGCCCATCGGGGGATGGTTCCAGGATTCTCTATGGACACCAAAATCTGCCAGTGCTGAAGTCCCTTATGTATTTGCATATTAACCTATGCACATCCTCCCAGATATAAATCATCACTAGATTACCTACAGTAGCTAGTACGATGTGAATGCTATGTAAAATAGTTTTTTTACCGTGTTGTGTAGGGAATAATGAGAAAGAAATCCTGTACATATTTGGTACACAATTTTTTTTTTAGTATTTTTGATCCACAGTTGATTGAATCGCAGATACAGAAGGCCACATTTATATAGACTATATATAGAAATATCTGGAGGCCAGCGCCACGGCTCAATAGGTTAATCCTCTGCCTGTGGTGCCAGCACTCCGGGTTCTAGTCCCGGTTGGGGCGCCGGATTCTGTCCTGGTTGCTCCTCTTCCAGTCCAGCTCTCTGCTGTGGCCCAGGGAAGGCAGTGGAGGATGGCCCATGTGCTTGGGCCCTGCACCCACATGGGAGACTAGGAGAAGCACCTGGATCCTGGTTTTGGATTGGCGCAGTACGCCGGCCGTATTGGCCATTTGGGGGGTGAACCAACAGAAAAAGGAAGACCTTTCTCTCTCTGTCTCTCTCTCTCTCTCACTGTCTAACTCTGTCAAAAAATAAATAAATAAAAATCTGGAGTTCTGATGGGGAGAGATTTCTTGGGGTAAGAGTAGGAAAAAACATGGCAGGGCTTCTGGAAACTTTGTGATTCTGCTCAGGGCACTGCTGGTTGAAATTGCTCTGCCTCTCTCTCATGGGATCTTGGGAGCACCCAGGAATGTATGCTCTGGGCCTTCCCATTGTTGTCTGCCTATGCTGGAATGTCCAGCGATCATTGGGCATGCCCAGCTCACCATCTGGTTTTCCAAGGGTATTTGGGAAGACCTTGAGAAAGAAAGAAGGCAGAATTGAATTCTTCACTAGGGGAATGCTGAGGACCTGATGGCATGGTCTGGGCTGAGGCGTGGTAAAAGCCTGAAGTTGATAGTTTGGCAAGACCCCAGACTAACCAGGCCTTTCTTAGCTCTAATCTAAAATATTCCTGGCCGGCGCTGTGGCTCACTAGGCTAATCCTCTGCCTGTGGCTCCAGCACACCGGGTTCTAGTCCCAGTCGGGGCGCCGGATTCTGTCCCGGTTGCTCCTCTTCCAGTCTAGCTCTCTGCTGTGGCCTGGGAGTGCAGTGGAGGATGGCCCAAGTGCTTGGGCCCTGCACCCACATGGGAGACCAGGAGAGGAACCTGGCTCCTGGCTTCAGATCATCGCGATGCGCCGGCTGCGGTGGCCATTGGGAGGTGAACCAACGGAAAAGGAAGACCTTTGTCTCTCTCTCACTGTCCACTCTGCCTGTCAGAAAGAAAGAAAGGAAGGAAGGAAGGAAGGAAGGAAGGAAGGAAAGAAAGAAAGATTCCTGATGTTATGTGGGATGGGGTCTCTCCGGGGCCACATTAGCTGCAGTCTTTCCTCTGAACAGGAGAACAGAATGCATGCTTAATTGAATGCCTTTTCTAGACAGACATTTCAGTGATTCTGCAATTGGCTGAGCCATTGAGAGTTGCCTGCTTTTGGATGCTGCTGGGATAAATCCAGAAAATCAGAATAAAGAGAGAGAAAGGAAAAGATAATGGTAGGAGTCAGAAAAGAGAACAGTGGTGACCTGCTGGGGTCATAGGTACCCAATCATCTGTAAGTGAGAAACTGTAATGGAAGAAGATCAAATAACCACTCTTGGGAATCGTCACGTGCACAAATTTCTGACTTCTAAGGCAACTGTGAGGAGTAAAGAAGGGAGGAGACATGAAGGCTGCTGTCTGAGGAATATTAGCACAGACTTGTCATTGGGAAACATGTGGCCACAGCACATCAGGGGAGGAGGCACAGCGGAAATGCTCTGACCAAAGCCCCTTTCAGACTTACAGCCTATCGTATTTATTCATAGTGTTATGGACAATGGTACTTCTAAAAATTCATGGAAATGGAATTAAAAGATAAGTTTATTTTGCTGCAAAAAATATTTGAAATCAATGCACAGTTTTCCTGTTATATATACTTTCCATGGACTTTTTCTTGAGATTCATTTGTTTGAAAGGCAGAGTGATACACAGAGGGCAGGGGATGAAGAGAGAGAGAGAGAGAGAGTAGAAAAAGAGAGAAAGAGAGAGAGAGATTTTCTATCCACTGGTTCACACTCCAAATGGCCACAACAGTAAGGGCTGGGCCAAGCTGAAGCCAAGAGCATGGAATTCCATCTGAGTCTCTCATGTAGATTACAGGGGCCCAAGCACTTGGGCCATTGTCTGCTGCTTTTCCCAGGTGCACTATCAGAGAGCTGGATGGGAAGTGGAGCATCTGGGACTCCAACGTGGACTCTGATATGGGATACCAGCGTCACAGGCAGCAGCTTAACTTGCTACACCACAGTGCTGGCCCCTCCATGAACTTTTTGAAGGCCTTTCTTATGCATGAATAAGAAAAAAATTTGGGGGGCAGCGCCGCGGCTCACTAGGCTAATCCTCCACCTTGCGGCGCCGGCACACCGGGTTCTAGTCCCGGTCGGGGCACCGATCCTGTCCCGGTTGCCCCTCTTCCAGGCCAGCTCTCTGCTGTGGCCAGGGAGTGCAGTGGAGGATGGCCCAAGTGCTTGGGCCCTGCACCCCATGGGAGACCAGATAAGCACCTGGCTCCTGCCATCGGATCAGTGCGGTGCGCTGGCCGCAGCGCGCCTACCGCGGCGGCCATTGGAGGGTGAACCAACGGCAAAAGGAAGACCTTTCTCTCTGTCTCTCTCTCACTGTCCACTCTGCCTGTCAAAAATAAAAAAAAATAAAAAAAAAATTTTGCAGTTCAATAAACTTATTTTTTAATTCCATTTCTCCATGAACTGTCTGAAGTGCCCTCCTGTGTGAGATATTCATCTGTGTTTGCAAAGATACACAAATGCACAACACTAAAAGGGGTAAACGATTCCAAAATGTTGGTGAAATTATGAAAGGTTATTTTTCTTTTTTCAAGTCATCTGTGTTTTCCATGATTATTATAGTCGTGCCTGTCTATGATGATCAGGAGAACAAGAAAGATAAACCTATTAAAGAGGCTCAGAGGCAGCAAGAGGCATGAGTATGGGATGATAGGATTGTGGAAGGAGAAAAAAGGACATTTGGAAGACAAACAATTTAAAAAATCAGCTCTTCACAGATTGCTAGCTTCTGCATATCTTTTCCTCATTACTGAGTGTCATTTGTCCATTTACTCCAGAAGATCTGGAAGTATCTGCATGAAAACAAACAGCAACAACTGAGCCAAGTGTTACACATCCAAGGCCATTGCCTTGCCAGTGCCATTCTGCAGGTGACAACTGGAAGGCCATGGGTGGCTTCCAGGGGAGTCAAAGTGTCTTCCACCAAGTGCCAACACAGAACGCAGCTCGGGCAGTATCTTCTCTCCCTCTGAGTTTAATATTTACCCCTGCAGAGGCTGGGCCAGCTTTGCACTTCTCATCTCTGAAGCACAGAACAGGAGCCAACAAAGCCTGTCGACACTGGGAGTAGTGGGATTTTCCCAGACAGAAGCCGGTGCTATTCACGTCCACACCTTTGCTGGCTGCTCACTGCTCAGGCAGCTGCCAGGGAAGCTCTGTGGCTGAGGCTTTGGGAAAGTAAGTGTAGTTTTCATTTCACAACCACCAGCTTTTTACAGGGCACTGTCAGTTCTGTGCTTTAATTGGCTTCTGTTGAATCATGCAGGCTGAGCCTTCTCTCCTGGAGCAGACGTTTCTGTCTGTAGCCGCTAGGATGAATTTAAAGCACCTGCAAGGAGCTGCACACCCCACTGAGCTTCAGGCTCTGGCATTACTTGTAATTATACAGTCTTAACAAATCCATTTTTGTATTTCGACTGCATTGCATTTTTCAGCTATGCAAGGTACACACACACTGTTGCAAGTCTAAGACAGCAGTACATAAAAAAATGCTGCTACTCTGCATTCTCTCCCCTCTGTTGTCCTGACAAAACCATTATTAAAAGTTTAGTGTGAATCCCTTCACTGCTTTTCTATGTTCAAACATATGTAGAATTGTTTTCTATCTTGTATATAAACAGAATCATTTAATACGTCACTCTGTTGTTTCATTTTATTATATTATGTACATTATTCTATATTAATACATATAATTGATCATACACATTAATATTCTATATTAATTAATATAATTAATTATTATTTTAAAGATGTATTTATCCGAAAGGCAGAGTTACAAAGAGGGGGGGAACAGAGAGAGAAAAAGAAAGAGATCTTTCACCTGCTGGTTTACTCCCCAGATGGCTGAGGCTGGGCCATTTGGAACTCCTTCCTGGTCTCCCATGTTGGTGGCAAGGACCCAAGCACTTGGGCCATCACCTGCTGCCTCCAAGACCCATTAGCCTGGAGCTAGGTGAGAAGTGGAGTAGCTGGGACTTGATCCGGTGCTCATATTGGATGTTAGCATTGCAGGCTGCAGCAGCTTAAGCCACTGCACCACAATGCTGGCCCCCAATTTATTATTTTTTAATAGCTTCCTAATATTCCATTGTAGGAAATTCCAGGTTTTCTCACTATTTCTCTGCTGATAGATATTTATGTTGTTCCTCCATCTTTTTTACATAACAAATGATATCACAATAAACATTCTACATTCATGCTTACAGTTTGCATTTTATTTCCTAGAAGATATTTCCAAAATTGGCATCCTGAGTCAAAGGGAATCCACACAATTTTAATTCTCGCTGTGGGTCTTCCCTATAGCAGTTGCTTTGCTCCCTTCTTTTGCCTTCCCTCCCATCTTCCACTCCAGGAAAGCTTGTATGTTTAGAAAGGAGAACTTGCAGTGAGAACTCATCTGTGCCAAGTGTGGATTATCTCAGCTCAGTGGGGAACAGGGCCGCAGGATCTCGGTTGCATTGTGTCTCTCTCTTGCTTTTGGTTAGCCAGGTTGTTTATGATCCCTTTGCTCATTTATTCCATGCTGTGGAATTAAACATGGTTTACATCTGAGGTTAGTATATGCTTTCAGAGAGAATAGGTTAAGTCATATTGCTTTTCCTCAAAGCCATAGCTGGGACAGTTTTTGTATGTCCTTTCTTTAATAGTTGGATTGAGATGGTTCCCATCTCAGTCTTCTTCCTTCATTTTGAGAACTTGGGGTTTGGGGAGTTTTGTGAGTATAAAATCAATCAACTGTGAGTATTTGACAAGAGGATAATTAGTTTAGAAGGTAGGGGTCTTGGCGCTTAAGGATCAGTGCCAAGCAACAGATGTGAACACTTTTAAACAAATGATCTTAACAAACTTGACGTGAGGGGCGAAACTTCACAGGAGTACTTGGCTTTCATCTTAAGTCTAGCTCTTATTGGGTTGTAAAACTTGTCTAGTCCACCAGACTAGAGAGGAGTAGGATTCCCCAGGACACCAGGACTGAAGAAGATATCAGAGAAGCATTAAGAGAAGCTGGAGAGTATACAAATAAAATATGAACAACAAAATCTGTGCTGTGACCAGTGGGCCCTAGAAGGAAATCTGTGCTCTCTAATCCACATTAGAAACCCCAGTGTGAGTCTGTGTTCAGAAAGCGAACATTAACTAAGCAGGGGGGAAGAAATCTCAAGTCCTGTTGGCAAATACTTTGTTGTTAGCTTGTATCACACACGCTGCAATTTTTAATAGCTTTAGAATGGATTTCCTTGTCCTAGAGTGAAACCTAATTACAAGATAGTTGTTATTACAATTAATAACTAAGGAGAAACTTTAAACTTTGGTTTGCTGTGTTTATACCTGTAGAATAAGCATTACCCTTAGTGTTAATGCATTCTTTTACACACATGTCTAATTTTCAAGTATGCACTAAGAAATAATGATAGTAGAACTAGTTTATATAATAGGTTTGTCTTTTATAACTAAGAGATTCTATAGTGAATCTTAGTTGATATCACAGTTACTAGTAGGGGTAGTTATACTCTTTCCACTATCATTTGTGTTTGTGAAAATTATATTTGGAAGACATTCAACATCTGCTTCTGGCAATAATGAATTATCTAGTAGTATAGACTGGTGTTCCCATGGAAGATATCTAGAAAAGCTATACTTCAAAAATATATCTGGGGGCTAGTATTTGACCAGCAGTCAAGATTCTGGTTACAACACAGCACCTATTACAGAGTTTCTAAGCTGACTCCAGCTTCCTAATACAGACCCTGAGAGGCAGAGGTTGATGACTCAAGTAACAGGGTTCCTGCCCTGGATATGGGAGACCTGGACTAAGTTCCCGGGTCCTAGCTTCAACCTGACCCATCCCCAATCATTGCAGAAATTTAGGAAGTAAACCAGTAGGTGGGAACTATGTCTGCCCTTCAAATAAATAAAGAAAAAGTTATTAAAAATATTTGAATTCATGGAAGACCTACTAAGGCAACTAGGATTTGAGAACTAAGGCTCAGAAAGAAGAGAAAGTTGGTGTTGGCATTGTGGCGTGGAGGGTTAGGCTGCCCCCTACGGTGCCAGCATCCCATATGGGTGCCGATTCAAGTCCCAGCTGCTCCACTTCTAATCCAACTCCCTGCTAATGCACCTGGGAAAGCAGAAGAGGATGGCCCAATTGCTTGGGCCCCTGCCACCCATGTGGGAGACCTGGAGGAAGCTCCTGGCTTTAGCCTGGCTCAGCCCCAGATATTGCGGCCATCTGGGGAGTGAACCAGCAGATGGAAGATCTCTCTCCTTCTTTCCCTATATATCTGTCTTTCAAATAAATCTGAAAGAGAGAGAGAGAGAGAGAGAGAGAAACTGAGTGCCCGCCCATTCTATATTGTTTTTCCCTTTGAGACATTTACCATTTATTAAGTTGTACGTGAGGAGAAACTAAGAACCAATGAACAACTGCTTGCTAACAGAGAAGCTAATCAGAATATTCTGCAGTCTCATAGGATTGGGGAGGAAAAACAAATGGAATTCAAAGCTATCAAATGAGCCAGTACATGAGAGACCATGATTATAGAAAGAAAATAGATGCACAGAAATCAGCCCAGTAGTCTAAAGCAATTTTTCTTCAGAGTCATTCACTGATTTCTAAGTAGCACAGATCAAGAGGTAAGAAAATCCAGACAGAAAGCATGTGCTAAACACTTGAGAAGCCAGTCAGAGCTACTTGCTGGGAAGATAAGAATTGGAGTGTAGGGAGCACCTTAAAAACACCCACAGCTTTTCACTGGGACTCCTGGAGGATTATGCATGAGCAATTAGGGGAAACAAGAATTGGAACCTGGTTTTATTCCATTTTAGAATGCAGTTCCCAATCAGCTCAGCCATTGATTGTATTAAAGTGATCTGTTTTTATTTTAATACCCTAGCAGACTCTGGCCTCAGAATCGGCCCTTAAGGCATTTGGATCTGGCTGAAGAGCCCATGAGAGTATTTTAGGCATGGAAAGCCAAGACACTCTGGCCAAAAAAAAAAAAAAAAGAAAACTAAATGAAAGATCTCTGCGAGTGAGATCCTAGTAGAAAGAACAGGCCATCAAAGAAGGAGGTACCCTTCTCTGAAGGGAGGAGAGAACTTCCACTTTGACTATGACCTTGTCTAAATAAGATCGAAGTCAACAAACTCAAGAGGCTTCCATAGCCTTGGAAACTCATGACAAGAGCCTAGGGAGATTTCTGACGCCATAAACAAGAGTGTCAAATTGTTAAGTCAACAACAGGAGTCACTGTGTACTTACTCCTCATGTGGGATCTCTGTCTTTAATGTGTTGTCCAATGTGAATTAATGCTATAACTAGTACTCAACATTATTTTACACTTTATGTTCTGTGTGGGTGCAAACTGATGAAATCTTTACTTAATACATACTAAATCAATCTTCTGTATATAAAGAGAATTGAAAATAAATCTTGATGTGAATGGAATGGGAAAGGGAGTGGGAGATGGGAGGGGTGCAGGTGGGAGGGAAGTTATGGGGGGAAGCCATTGTAATCCATAAACTATACTTTGGAAATTATATTTACTAAATAAAAGTTAAAAAAAAACCTAGCAGAAGCCTTCTCTATAATTTTTGGAGAAGATAAAGATGATCCAGAGCCTCTTTATTTGTAAATGCAGAGTTTGCGTTATTTGGTGAAATAAAACAAAGCAAAAACAGGCATTCTAAGACACAGTTTCCACAATATGGTGCAAAGAGGGAGAGCTGAGACTCCCTGAGTCAAGAACACAAAGTTTCAAGTCTAGGGAGACGAAGGCAGCTAAAGTTTTCAGGACAGAGTATTGGAGAGGAGAAAGCTGCAGAGAGAACTCCAGAGAACCTCACAGCGCAGATATCAAATATAAAGCTGAATACAGATCAGTACATGCATATGAGGAAACTACCTAGGGATGGAGAAAGAATCACCCAAAAGGATTAGAGGGGACAGTACTCTGTTCACACAGAGCTGGGAATAGTGCTTGTTCCCAATAGCCAGACTAGCGAGAGCTTGTAATTCTTGAGGTGTTGGGTATTATGCTCTGAAAGGCTATGTCTTGTTAAGGAGGAATGCTTAGCCCTATACTGGACAATACTCTGATCCTGCCTAATAGATCTTAAAAGTACACTTGAAAAACCAAATGGTTCTCGAATTAACTATATCTCAGAACAAAGCTCAACACTATTTAGAGGCATTTAAGGTAGCAATATTAGTATCAGATGAAGTATATTGCAAAGCAAAGAATATGACCAGGGATAAAGAAAGTCATTTCATAATGACGAAGGAGTCAGTTCATCGGAAAGACATAACAATACTAAACATTTATGCATCCAATAACAGAACTTCAAAACACAAGGAGTAGAAATTGATAGTACTTCAAGGAGAAGTAGACAAATCCATAATTGTAATACAAAATTTCATTATCCTTCTCCCAGTAAATGATAAAACAAGAAGACAGAAAATAATTAAGGATATAAAAGAGAGTAACAATACCATCAACCAACTTGGCCTCATTGATTTTTATAGGACACTCTACCCAACAACAGCTAAATACACATTCCTTTCAAGTGTGAAACATTCATCAAAATAAGCCATATTCTGGAATATAAAACAAGTCTCAATAAATTTAAAAGGATTGAGCTCATACAAAATATATCATTGACTGGTGGAATTAATTAAGAAATCAGTAACAGGAATCTTCAAATATTTGGTAACTAACATGCTTCAGAATATTCATGAGACAAAGAGGGAATCAAAAGGAAAATGAGAACTTATTTGGGACTGAATGAAAGTGAAGAGTCACTTAAGAAAAGCATTACTTGAGGCCGGCGCCGTGGCTCAACAGGCTAATCCTCTGCCTTGTGGCGCCGGCACACCGGGTTCTAGTCCCAGTTGGGGCACCGGATTCTATCCCAGTTGCCTCTCTTCCAGGCCAGCTCTCTGCTATGGCCCGGGAGGGCAGTGGAGGATGGCCCAAGTCCTTGGGCCCTGCACCCGCATGGGAGACCAGGAAAAGCACCTGGCTCCTGGCTTCAGATCAGCGCTATGCGCTGGCCGCAGCGGCCATTGGAGGGTGAACCAATGGCAAAAAGAAGACCTTTCTCTCTGTCTCTCTCTCTCTCTCACTATCCACTCTGCCTGTCAAAAAAAAAAAAAAAAAAAAGCATTATTTGGGTGGAATTTATAGCATTAAAGGCTTATAAAACCAAAAGTTCCAGATCAATTTCCATATTAAGAAACTAAAACAAAAAAGAGCAAATGAAACTCAAAGTAAGCAGAAGAAAGAAAAGAATGAGAGCATAAATCAATAAAAATTGATTTAAAAACTAAAGAAAATTAATAAAAGCCAGTGCTGTTTCATCAAGAATATCAATAAAATGGATAAACCTCTAGACAGACTGACGAAAAATATGGGAGTAGACACAATCTAACATCAAAAAGAGGTGACATCACCATACATTCTGCAGATATTAAAGGATTTAATAAAGGACTGTGTAAACAGCTTTATTCTAATAATTTCAGCAACTTAGATGAAGTGAACTATTTACTTGAATAATACAAACTACCAAAGTTCACTCAAATTTTCAAGAATATTAAAGCCCAGATCTATTAAACATGAAGTCTGAACAAATTAGTAATAGAACTTCTCTAACCCGATAAAGGGAATCTAGCGAAACCTGTGTCTAATACCAAATATTGGCAAGAAACTGAATACTTTCTCCCTAATATCAGAAACAGACAAACAATTGCATTCCCACTACTCCTATTCAACATTGTAGGTTTCTAGCTAGTGTAATAAGAGAAAGAAATGAAAGACATCCAGCCAGGAAAGGAAATAGTAAAACCATCTTCATTTTTCCTATGTAGACTTGATCATCTCTATAGAAAATTCAGTGGAGTTTACAAAAGAGTTACCAGAACAAATTGAGTGAGTTTAGTATGGTTGTGAAATAAAATACCAGTATACAAATATCAGTTGTATGTCTCTATACTCAATGTTGAACAACTGGAATTCAAAGTTTAAAACATTTCTAACAGCATCTAAAGTATGAAAAATGTACAGATAAATCTAGCAAAGATGTACAAAATTAACACACTGAAAACCCCAAAATGTTTCTGAGATATTTTAAAGACCAAAATAAATGGAGAGATAGTCCTTTTCACGAGTTAGAAAACTCATTATTGCTAAAATGTTAAAATGTCCTCCCTAATTCATCTATAGAATTATAGATCGCCTTTATATAGAAACTGATAGGGCTGGCCTCGTGGCATCCCATATGGCTTTCTGTGGATTTGAGTCCTGGCTGCTCCATTTCTGATCCAACTCCCTGCTAATGTGCCTGGGAAAGCAGTGGAAGATGGCCCAAGTCCTCGGGCCCCTACCAAACTTGTGGGAAACCTGGAAGGAGCTCCTGGCTTCTGGCTTCTGGTTTCGGACTGGCCTAGCTCCCGCTGTTGTGCCCATTTAGGGAGTGAACCAGTGGATGGAAGATTCTCTCTCTAACTCTCCCTCTTTTTCTCCATAAAATCTACCTTTCAAATAAACAAATAAATAAATCTTTTTTTAAAAAAAGAAACCGAGAACTGAAAAATTCATATAAAATTGTATATTACTTAGAATAGTGAAAGCTTTTTATAAAAGAACATAGCTGGAGGACTGTCACTTATATGTGCATTATTTTGAACTTAAAAATGGATTCCTGGGTGTTTATGTGTCAAAACTTAGGAAACTGACATTTTAAATATGCATGGTTTATTTTATATCATTTATACCTCAGTGGAGCTGGTTTTCAAAAAGCTAATGGGGAAATGGAATAGTAGAAAATACCAAAAAAGGAGAGCGGCGAGATGGCAGAATAGGAAGGGAGCACACTGATAGTCCGGGAAGAGACAGTTTTTGAAGAGTAGGGGAAGAAACAGCAGAGGAAACTCTTCCAGAACTGGTGATTCACCGTGGACCTGCATGGAGAGCGTGGGAGCCCAAGTTTGGGACACCAGGGGCAGACTCAACGCACCAGTGCTGGAACGCGAGGTGAGCAGAAACTCAATAGCCCGAGACACCAGCGGGCAAGCGGAAAGAGGAGACTAGAGGGAACGAGGCTTGAAACTCCGTGGGGAAAAGTTCACTAGGCTAACTAGAAGAGAGAGAGGAAAAAAAAAAAGTGACCGATACGGACACAAGTTTCTCTCTCTCCGCTCACCTCTCAAAGGCGAGCAAGACAAAGAGCAGGCGCCATTTTGGACATACATCATAAGCAGGGTGACCTCAGGTCTGCACCTGCCCTGAGCCTAGCAGAAAAACCTGACTCTGGGGGGGTGAAATAACAGGAGATTAGGATCTAACTTGGCAACCCAGTGGGAGACTGCAGGAAAATTGGAGCACACACTGAGGGCAGCACAGATTCCTTGTGTGGTCCTTGGGAAAGAGCTTCCAATCTCTGGCTCCTGTGGGTATATCATTCGCCTGCTAACTATCTCCAATTAGGTTCAGCTGTGTGGAATTACATCCCTTTTGAATCAAAAAAAAAAAAAAAGAATGAAAGAAAGAGAGATTTACCACGCCTAACCTGGGAGTGTCACCTTTGGCACACCCTCAACCCTGAGGAACCAAACAGAGCTCTCATCCCACATGCATCTCAAGCCTCTAAGGCTCCATCGAAAGCAGACAGTCCACTTAATCTAGAGCCATAGTATAACAAGAAAAAACACCACAGTGAAGAAACCAAATATTCCCAACATGCCAAACAACAAACGCAAAAACCGAGGTAACAAGAACAAGGAAGACACTATGACGCCCCCAAATGAAAAAGACACCCCAATTCAAGATTATGAAGATGATGAGATAGAAGAAATGCAAGAAGCGGATCTCAAAAAATTGATAAGAACATTAAGAAGTTCTCAAAAACAAATTCTTGAACTACAGAAATCCTTAATGGACAAGATAGAAAATCTCTCTCGTGAAAATGAAATATTAAGGAGGAATCAAAATGAAATGAAACAACTAGTAGAACAAGAAACTGTGATAGTGAAGAGAAATCATAATGATATGAAGAATTCAATAGATCAAATGACAAACACATTAGAGAGCCTTAAAAACAGAACGGGTGAAGCAGAAGAGAGAATATCAGACTTAGAAGACAGAGAACAGGAAAGTATACAGTCAAACAAAAGAAAAGAAGGGGAAATTAGAAATCTAGAAAATATTGTTGGGAATCTACAGGATACTATTAAAAAACCTAACATTCGGGTTCTAGGAGTTCCTGAAGGCATTGAGAGAGAGAAAGGATTGGAAGGCCTTTTTAGTGAGATACTAGCAGAAAATTTCCCAGGTTTGGAGAAGGACAGAGACATCTTAGTACAGGAAGCTTATAGAACCCCTAATAAACATGACCAAAAGAGATCCTCACCACGACACGTTGTAATCAAACTCACCACAGTGAAACATAAAGAAAAGATCCTAAAATGTGCAAGAGAGAAATGTCAGATTACTCTCAGAGGATCTCCAATTAGACTCACAGCAGACTTCTCATCAGAAACCCTACAAGCTAGAAGGGAATGGCGAGACATAGCCCAGGTACTAAGAGAGAAAAACTGCCAGCCCAGAATATTATATCCTACAAAGCTCTCATTTGAGAATGAAGGTGAAATTAAGGCTTTTCATAGCAAACAGAAACTGAAAGAATTTGTTGCCACTCATCCTGCCCTGCAAAAGATGCTTAAAGATGTGTTACACACAGAAACATAGAAACATGGTCACCAATATGAAAGAAGGTAAAGGAAGGAAACCTCACAGCAAAAGATCATAGGAAGCTCAATTTCTCTTTGACATAGAATTAAACTCTGATGCTCTGTTAAAGCAATGTGTTAAAGTAATCTATTATGTTCTCTTGATGTCTGTTAAATTCTAATTGTTCAAAAACAGCTGAATTTTTATTAAGAGCTATGGGTTATTTAAATATGTGCTTTTTTTCAAAGATTTGAATAATCACCTTGTAACAATGATCAAATTTGGTCTATGTTATGTCATGATTTTAAGGAATCTTATTTCAACCAGATATTTTGGATTTTGAGCCTTCTTGGCATTCTTGACAGGCATTCAAAAAATCAAAGTTTCAAACAATCTGGACTCTAAAATTTCCAGTAAATCCTGGACTTTGGTTTTTCCAGTTTGGGCCCAACTGAAAAAATCGAAGGACCTATGTCTCTCATCTTATGAGACACCAACTAATCAGGCTATTTGGATTATATTAGAAGTACTGTCAAGATGTGATGTGGTACTAAATGTTAAGTTTCCTTAATGGAAAATGCTATTATTACAAATGTTTGAGAATTAAAAAGTCTAATGATCTTGTGTTACTAGACATGATAGTTATCTTAATGAGAAAGCTGCAGAGGCCTAAAGGGTTAAATACTTGCAAAATCCTACAGGTGCTTTCAAAAATACTGTGAAGTAAGCAAGTGCCTCTTGTTGGTTGATGAGTTTATAATTTTAAACATGGCGACTTAAAGTCTTTGGTCATCCACAGTTATATATGATTTGCTGCTCATAAAACTAAAGCGTTGTTGGTTCTGTGTTTAGCTGTCCTCCTATAGATTCCTATGGACTTTTTCCAGCCACTTCTATTGTATTCAGTACTTTGGGATGGCTCTGTAAACAGATGAAGCCAATAATGTATTAACAGTACCAACTGAGAGAAAGTATGGTTAACTGAGGTTACTAAAAACAAAAAGCAATTCAAATCAATTGGCAATCTATAAAAAGAGTTAAAGACTTTAAAAGCTATTATTAAAATTGCTATATTGGTCTACTATGCTATGTTATATGTGTGTACATGTTGTATGTCCACATGGGAAAATTTTATTAAGAATTTTATTTTAATTTGCTTGTAAATAAGATTGTCCATAAATTTAAGCTGCTAAAATTAATCAAAGATACATTTTAATTTGTGTGACCTGAATCTCTGCATCATATGTTTTATACTTGTTGGTAGAAAGAAACTAAAAACATTTTATATGGTTGTGCTTAAGTTTACTGGCTAAACAAACTACACCATCTTAGATATTTAAGAGGTGTTTCCAAATACATGATTCTTAAAATTTATAGAAGGCATTGGACCTTCTGGTAAATGTTTTCTTAAGTTGTTACCTAATGGTTGAAACTGTTTGCTAAGTATTCATGTGATATTGCTATTGTCAGCAAGCGATCTAGGACTTGCTCCCTCATTTCTCTATTCTAAGCCCAACTTGTTCTTTCATTTCTCTATTCTCTTCAAGGTAGGAAACTAATTCTATTATGAAGGAATCTGTAGGACGCACAATTTAATCTTTAGACCTTATAAAAGAGATGGCTAACATTTTTCTGTAATAGCATAGCCAAAATAAGAACTTAAATAATAATCTCATAGCTAGATTCACTTTGCCATCAGTGAAGTAAACAGTAAGTAGAAAAAACCTCCCTTTCAGACCAAAGGGAAAGAAAGTTTTAAAGTGAGAATATAATTTTCCTCATGGGCATTGTCTACCTTAGAAAAACTACTACAGAACATGCCTGTGACTATAGACTTGTAGTTCAGGCCACCAAAGATTAGAGATGGGACATGGGCACTCCCTTGACTTGCATCCTCTGGTCTGCTTTAACACAAACCAGGAGGAAAAGAAAGCTAGGCATCAGAAGCAATGGGTGGCAGGCCTATTAATGGCTGTTCTGTACAGTGATCTGCCCTCAAGGAGACCCAACAGGCCAGTCCACTGCAGTGGCTTTCAATGTGTTAAGCCTGGGCTTCAGCAGAAGTCAGCTTGGGAAGAGCCCTGGCAGCTCTGCCAAGAGCTGGATCACTGGAAATGGATCTGCCCTGGAGTCGAAGGATGCCCAGGTCAGAGCCACAGATCTTATTGGCTCTAAGCTGAAAAGCCCTTCACTCAGCCCAACTTCCAAAGTGACCACTGCAGCTGAGGGTATGGTCAAGTAGGGTCAGCAACATTGCAGGCAGAACTGTAAATTTCTTGTTAGAGATGCCCCCTGCCTTTACCTGGCCAGCTCTCCTCCCAGGCCAGCCAAGTAATGAAAGTCAACAGAGTGCCTTCCCCTAGGAGGTTCACACCTCCCTTAGGATATACCCCATGTGAAGAGATAGATAGGTCTGGGTCTCTTAACTTACAAGGCCTAAAGCCCACCAGATTATTATCAAGCCCCTTCTATCAGGTTCTATTTGCCTCTCAATCAGAAAACTTAATTGTAGCTTAGACAGCACCTTTCTTAGCTCCTCTAATATTGACTCTGTCCTTTGTTCTAGACCCTGTCTAGCACACTTGGGCCTCATTCCTTCATAATCATAACCTCTACTCTGCCTCCAATGGCTCTACTCCCAACCTGTGTGTACTGATGGTCCTCTTCCCCACTTAATGCTGTATAATTGTTCAAACCTGGTAAATGCCACTCTTAGGATCATTGGTTACTATCCTCACCCTGTCTTTTATGACCTTGTCTAAATATGATCAGAGTTGGCGAACTTGGAAGGCTCCATAACCTTGGCAACTCATGACGAGAGCCTAGGGTGGTTACTGGCGCCATAAACTAGAGTGTCAAATTGTTAAGTCAACAACAGGAGTCACTGTGCACTTGCTCCTTATGTAGGATCTCTGGCCTTAATGTGCTGTACATTTTGATTTAATGCTATAACTAGTACTTAAACAGTATGTTTCACTTTGTGTTTCTATGTGGATGCAAACTGTTGAAATCTTTACTTAATATATACTAAATTGATCTTCTGTATACAACGAGAATTGGAAATGAATCCTGATATGAATGGAATGGGAGAGGGAGTGGGAGAGGGGAGGGTTGCGGGTGGGAGGGAAGTTATGGAAGGGGGAAGCCACTGTAATCCATAAGCTGTACATTGGAAATTTATATTCATTAAATAAAAGTTAAAAAAAACAGAGCAGATTGGATAAATAAAACACAGAGTAATATAATAGATTTTCACTTATGCCTTAAGTGTTAATTGCTCTATCAAAAGATAGAGATTGTGAGACTAGAGAATAATTGTATTCAAAATAATTTTTTAAATCTTTACTTGGTGACAGTTTGTCACAGCCTTTATCATCTTAATGTACCATGCTTTATTAATGGTAGCCACAAGGAAATACTTACATTTATGAGAATGCCATAAGGAATAATTTAATAAACAGTATTTTTATCTCTGGCTTCAGCCGAATTGTAGTTTGAAATGAGGCTTTTTCCTAGGGATGTTTGGGCTTTACAAGGGGATTAATGGGTAGCCTATGGTTCCCCCACTCTTAATCTTATATGTAAAATACTGCGTATTTGTCCAGGAAAGAGTTAATGGCTTTCATTAGTATCTCATAAATAAAATATATGTAAGAATCATAATTTAGAATGGGAGAAGTAAGTGCTGTCCTACATATTTAATTTCTCAATAGTACATCCCTGAAATTGATTTCTAGAAAATGATTCAGATGAGTTGATCTGTATGTGTTTGAGTGTCACCACTGTAACCTAGAGCAACAACTTAAATGTTATTTTGAGGCTTTGTGTGGTTTAAACTCCGATAAAATCCCCTTATTTCTTACTGCTGCACCAGGATTCTCATGGTGTGATTCTCATATCAGCAGTAGCAGCAGCAGCTGGGAACTTGCTAGAAATGCATATTCTCAGGCCCAGTGCAGACCTTTGGAATCAGAAGGTCTGGAGGTGGGGACCAGCAATCAGTACTGTTTAAGGAGCTCTCCAAGTGATTCAGGTGTGCCCTAAAGTTTGATAACCATCAGATTAGACTACACTTACAAATTCATATCTCCTTCCCTGGTTCCAGGCTAAGTTTAGAACCATTTGTTAAGAAAATGGCTATAGAATGACCAGGCTAACATTGATGGCTTATATTTTCCATCTCTTTGTCCTCAAAGAGCCCAAATCGCTCTCACACAAGTGTCTTGGGTTGCACAGCAACAATGAACAACAGTTTAGAGAAACCAGTGTCCAGCTGAAACTGAATTTGGAGACACAGCATGAGTCCACTCTTAAAAATTCTGACCAGGCGGCTTTTCAGGGATGGGCCCAGCAATTCCAAGGGCCTTGGCTTTCAGCCTCCTTTGAAGAGTAGAACATTCAGACTCTGAGACACACTGAACCCCAGGAATGAAGTCTTATTTATCCCCTTCTAGCCATGTGGTACCCTCAAATGCCCTTTCATGCAGTGCTCAGGGTCCCCATGCTCCATCTGCAAAGTAACTTTATTAATTCACTCAGCCTATGTTCAGAGAACCAACGGGAAAAAGGTGTCAACATAAAACTTGAGCCATCCAAAACCAGCCTCTGAAAGCTTCAACTGATCTTTCTTTCTGGTCCTCCTGTTGGCTGAAGCTTGATTTGTTATGGCACCTTACTGTTCTGCTGACAGGAAATAGCCTAGGGTGCGTCACGCAGCTCTCATTAAAGGAGGGCAGCCAAGTGGAATTCATTCTTGGCTCTTAGCAGTTTTCAAATGAGAATTTTATTGCATATTAATGAGCCCTAATTGACATTTGTGACTGGTTTTTATGGAAATCATGCACGTATAATTTGCATAATAGTACCTAAGTGATTTTAGATAACAGGAACTCTGGGACATTGGTAAGAGCTTTTATTTTGTTTTGTTTTGTTTTTCTATTCCCAAACCCTGGCCTCTGGAATAGTGTGGAATATTACCAGGTTTCTAGGATTTGAGTATGAAGCCCAGTTTGTCTGGTTGCTCCAGCTTGTACCCATGAGTCAGAAGAACATAGCAGGGCTCCTGTCTGGAAGGCGGAGGTTCTCCTGTGGTAGTCAGGGGAGATGTCCCAACCCTCACTGTACTTTCATGAACTGACTCTCATGCTTCTCCTAGGTGGTAGGAGTATCTAGTCAGTCCCGAGGATTGTTCCTGGGACTTGGTGCTATGTAATGTTTTCTTTTTTAAAAAAATTATTTATTCATTCAAAAGGCAGAGGGACAGGGTAATGGGGGGAGAGAGAGAGAGAGAGAGAGAGAGAGATCTTCCCTCATCTGGCTCGCTCTCCAAATGACCACAATGGCCAGGTCTGGGCCAGGCTAAAGCCAGGAGCACCATCTGGGTCTCCCACATGGGTGGTAGAGATTCAGGAACTTGGGCCATCCTCTGCTGCCTTCCTAAATACATTAGCAGGAAGCTGGATTGGAAGCGGAGTAGACAGGATGGCAGCCCACACTCTGATATGGGATGCCAACATCAAGCAATGACTTGACCCATTGCACCACAATTCCTACCTCTATATAATGTTTTCTAAATATCTCTGGGTCATGTCAACAAACAGGTATTGGTAACTTACTGTGTACCAGGCACTGTGCTAGGTGCTAGAGCAAGACCACACTGCTACATCCCTGGCTCTTAATATAAAGACTCGTGGGCAGCAGTTACCAATCAATGTTTATTGATTTAATAAATTTGATCTCTGCACTCAGGAATCTAGAGTTCATTATTCTTACAAAATCTGTTTTAAGTACAATATAAAGAATATTGCTCTTCAAGTTAGAAAAAATTTTAATGATTCAAAACTTGGGAATTCTTTCAGGAACTGTAGAGAAACAAGATGAATAAGCTGTGTGCCCCAAGTCTTCTGTATAGATGGCTCTACTAAATAGTAGAAATGAAAGAAGACAATGTTTTTCTGAAGACCTATTATAAATCAATTTCTTTTGGATATCATCATAAAACCTGTGAGGTAGAGATAGTACTATCCCCATTTCATTGAGCAGGCACCTAAGAATTGGAGAAGTAATTAACCTAAGGTACTAAAGATAGAAAACTATGGAGCTGAGACTTAAATTCAGGCTATGGTTTGCCTGTTGCACTGCCACTTAGTACATTAGATGATCCTAGGATATGTGAAGTGAGGCTGCACTCCAGGTACTGGGATGGAGGGGTGAATTGGCCTAGGGCCCTGGGTATGCTGTACATTCAGCTGATGTACTGTGTATAGTAAACCTACTGTTTTCAAGTTTCCTGGATCCTTTGGGGACCCAAAGCGTAGCCAATCTGCGTCACTATAATGCTGCCAAACAGCCAGAACCATTTAAATACTGTGTAGGAAAGGGATAAATCAAGGTTTAATAGAAGAAATGTTGCAAGTAAGGTAAAACTAAAAGGTTGATTGTGATCTTCAATAGTGCTGAGCAAGACTGTTCTCCAGATTGTGGAAAGATCACTGTGGGCTAGGAAGGACATGAGAGGAGGGATTTGAAGCACTGGGATTAGAAGGGAGTGGCGGTACAGTTCAAGAATTCATCCAAAGTCCCCTGGCATCCCAAAACATTGTTTTTTCTGAGATTCATGCTAGACTAAGGGAGTCAGTTCCACTCCCCTCCACCCTGCCCCTTCCCACCCGCCAGAGGACACCCAATGGTCCCTCTTCTGCTTGTAGAATCCTCTAAGAAGGATATGTTTGGGGTGACCGTCTCTTCTCTCTGCCCTTCCATCTGATGAATCAGGATACCCCGTGCAAGCCCTGCCCTGGGGTCTTTGAGGTGATTATTCAGAAATCAAGAAAGTATGTGAAAATCTTAGCTAGAGGCTTTAAAAGAGAACCTATATCATTTCTTGCTCTTTTGTAAGGCAAATCTGAGTTTTTGAGAAGCAGATTAATTCAACCCACTTTATGTTAATGAGGAGAAAGCATAGGAGTCCCAGCACTTACTCCTTTGCCCCTTGGACTTGCTTCATGAGCTTCTAACCACAGTCCTAGAAATATTACTGCTCCCCATGACCCACCTGTTCCAGTTGTCTCCACTGGCCTTGGACCACTCTGTATACTCAAATCAAAACTAGTCACCACTCTCACACAGCATCTCTGCCCAGACACATGGTCTCCACTTTCCTTCCTCAAGTCCAGGCCTTTACTGCAGCTGCCCCAAATGCGTGAAAGGCCAACTTTGCCTCTTCCCTTGAAGGCCATTAAAGTAGTATAGAAAGACCTCTGAACGTGGAAGGCTAAATTCTGTTCTCAAGCTCAGTGTGTGATTCCCAAGCCTCTCATTTAACCTCTATGGAGCTCAAGTTTCCTCACCTATTAAAAAGGAAGAGATTGGATTTCATGATATCTAAGGTCGCTTCCAGCTCCAACATTCTGTGGCTCTTCACCTACTGTCCCTGACTAAGCTGTTCTTGTATACACAACACTTTCCCACCTCTTCTCATGCTCTTGGTCCCTTAGAAAGTAGTTATGACAGTGAGCTGTCTTCTGTGTTGAGGATTTGTGTGGCAGGTGGTCTTTGGGGGAGATTTTTATTCCCCTCTACTATGCTGACTTCTGCCCTGCTGCCCCCATGAGCAGCAATGTATACTTAGAGAATAAAGTGAATTTTACTATTAGAATAGTGACCCATATTCAGGATGTTTGTAAATTGGCTACCAAAACATAACATAATGCATTCAAAGGTAATTGGAAAATGCATTTTATCTTTCCTAATATTTAGAATTAGCCATGTATGAGCTGCCTATACTAATGTAGTGAATGGAGAGCTAAGACATCAGACAATCTTGGTACCAGAAAGAAATATAATAAATGCTGTCATTGCTGTTCATTTCAAAATGAATATACTTCAAAATGTACATGAAGGGGCTGACACTGTAGTGCAGCAGGTTAAGCTGCCACTTGTAATACCTGCACTCCATATCAAAATACGAGTCCTAGCTGTTCTGCGTGTGATCCAGCTCCTGCTACTGCACCCCAGAAGGCAGTGGAAGATGGCCCAAGGGACTGGGCTGCTGCCACTCACCCCGTACACACACACACACACACACGGGGGGGGGGGAGGTCTTCCATCTGCTGGGTCACTACCCAAATGGCTGCATCAACGGGACTGGGCCAGGCTAAAGCCAGGAGCCTGGACTTCTATCTGGGTCTCCACATGGGTGACAGAGGCCCAAGGATTTGGACCATCTTCTGATACATTAGCAGGCATATTATCACAGAGCTGGACTGGAAGTGAAGCAGCCAGGACAAGAAATAGTACTCATCTGGAACGCTAGCATTGTGACTTAACGTGCATCACATTGCTACCTCTCAAATAATTCTTTTTTAAGTTAATGAAAAATAGTACAGCAAGTTTTAAATCCATGTATTGTTTCTCAATAATACTTTTTTCCATAAACTTTTAAAAAACCCATCATATACATGTTTTTGTTTGAATTTGCATATGTCTGTCTTTTCTCTCTTAGTAGATAACCCAAGGCTCAAGTACTTCAAATAATGTATCTATTTAATCATATTTGGTAGGAACACTCATAATACTCTAATTGTCCCCTCTGGTTTTTTTTTTGTTTTTTTTTTTGTTTTTTTTTTTTTTTTGTATAAAGCATGTAGTGAGATGAAAGATAAAGAGGTGAAGAAATCAGGACTGAAAAAAAAATGATCACTAGATATAAAATGAGCCAGAGGCGCCTAAGACTGCATAGTCACTGTGTCACACAATTTTTTAAAGATTTATTTGAAAGTCAGTTACAATGGAGGAAAGAGAAGGAGAGAGAGAGAGAGAGAGAGAGAGAGAGAGAGAGAGAGAGAAAGGTCTTTCATCTGCTGGTTCACTTTCCAGATGGCTATAATGACCAGTACTGGACCAGGCTGAAGCTAGGATCCAGGAGCTTCATCCATGTCTCCCGTGTGGGTGGCAGGGGCCCAAGGACTTGGTCTGTCCTCTGCTGCTTTTCCAGGCACATGAGCAGCAAGCTGGCTTGGAAGTGGAGTAGCTAGGATGTGAACCAGTGCCCATATAGGATGCCAGCATCTTAGGCAGAGGCTTTACCCATTGTGTCACAGTGCTGGCCCCGAGCTGCATGTTTGATTCCAACCTTCTCAGTGGCCACATAACAGAGGAACATGATGTTATCTTGACATTAAAATGCTCTTCTGTTTCTTTGGATTTGAGAGGAAGAGAAATTTACGCTATGGATTCTCATGAGGTCGAAGTTGTAGACCAGTAAGTCAAAGTTATAGACTATACCCTCATCAAAATCCTGGCCGGCGCCGTGGCTCACTTGGCTAATCCTCCACCTGCGGCACCAGCACCCCAGGTTCTAGTCCCGTTTGGAGCGCTGGATTCTGTCCCGGTTGCTCCTCTTCCAGTCCAGCTGTCTGCTATGGCCCGGGAAGGCAGTGGAGGATGGTCCAAGTGCTTGGGTCCTGCACCCGCATGAGAGACCAGGAGGAAGCACTTGGCTCCTGGCTTCGGATCGGCTCAGCGCGCTGGCCATAATGGCCATTTGGGGGTGGGCGGTGAACCAACAGAAGTTAGACCTTTCTCTCTGTCTCTCTCTCTCACTGTCTAACTCTGCCTGTCAAAAAAAAAAAAAAAAAAAGATATCTCTCTTCTCTGTCTCTCGCTCTGTGTGTGTGTGTGTTTGTGTATTCCTGTCTCCCTCCTTCCCTGTCTGTCTCTCTGCCTTTAAAATAAAAGTGAAAATTTAAGAATTTTAAGACTCATTCAAAACATTAGGAAATAAGAATGTTTTAGAAAAAAAATTCCTGAATCCACATTAATATTTTCCATTTAAATTAAAGAGGAAAAGGTTTTTACTTAACTTACTTTATATGTGTAGTTCTTTTTTTTGATTTGAAATCTTGGCTCCCAATGACATGAACATAGTTGCTTATTTGCTTTATCCTATTAGATACATACTCCTATATGTATGTATGCGTAGGTACCTCTATATACAGAACAGGAAAAACATCCACATGATGTGATCTATGACTTCTTTATCAATATTTTTGTCCTTAGGATACTTAATCAAATTACTGTAACTTGAAATAATTCTCCTGGGGTGGGCATTTGGTGCAGCAGTTAAGATGCTGCTTGGATGGGTCCAGCATTGTGGTGGAGCAGGTAAAGTCACTGCCTGTGATGCCAGCATCTCCTGGGCACTGGTTTGAGTCCGGGCTGCTCCACTTCCAATCCAGCTCCCTGCTAATGTGACTGGGAAAGCAGCAGAGGATAGCTCAAGTACTTGGGCCCCTGCACTCATGTTGTAGACCCAGAAGAATCTTCTGGCTCTTGGCTTTGGACCAGTTCAGCTCCAGCCAGCCATTGTGGCCATTTTGGGAGAGAACCAACAGATGGAAGATCTCGATCTCTCTCTGTCTGTCTCTCTCTAACTCTACCTTTCAAATAAATAAATAAATTTTTTTTAAAAATGATACTGCTGGCCTGTGCCACGGCTCAATAGGCTAATACTCTGCCTGCAGTGCTGACACACCGGGTTCTAGTCCCAGTTGGGGCGCCGGACTCTGTCCCGGTAGCCCCTCTTCCAGGCCAGCTCTCTGCTGTGGCCCGGGAGTGCAGTGGAGGATGGCCCAAGTCCTTGGGCCCTGCACCCCATGGGAGACCAGGAGAAGCACCTGGCTCCTGGCTTCAGATCAACATGGTGCGCCAGCCACAGTGCGCTGGCCACAGCAGCCATTGTGGGGGTGAACCAACGGCAAAGGAAGACCTTTCTCTCTGTCTCTCTCTCTCACTGTCTAACTCTGCCTGTCAAAAAAAAAAAAAAAAAAAGATACTGCTTGGAATATCTGCATCCCCCATCAGAGTCCCTGGGTTCAAGTCTAGGCTTCCCATCCAGATTCCTGTTAACGTCCACCCTGGGAGCCGTGAGCTGTTGGCTCAAGTGCTTGTATAGCTGCCGTGCATGTGGGAGACCCAGAATGAGTTCAGACGCCTGGCAGGTTCCAGGCCCTGGCTGTTGCAAGCATTTAAGAAGTGAAGCAACAGACAGAAGAGCAAACACACTCTCTCTCTGCCTCCTGCCTTTAAAATAATGTTTTAAAATCTATTAAAATTATTTCTGACATAAAATTTATTTAATTTTTAGGGGTTGATTTTCTCTTTGATTTAATTTTGTCTTTAAGTTTTGTAAAGTAGTGTTTTGGGTTGAATCAAAACTATAAACAATGGGCAGTCTATTTTGTCTGCCTGTCCCTTCCCTCTTGTTATGTTACGTCCCTATTCTTCCATATACTTTTTGAAAATAAGCCAATGACCTATATATATCCTGTGCACTTTCTTCCAAAAAAGGTACCATATTATATACATGTTTTGCATCTTGCTTTTTTGAGAGTTTTTTTTAAAGTGTTTATTTGAGAGACAGAGCTCCAATCCTCTGGTTCACTCTCCAAATGCTCACAATGGCCAGGACTAAGTTGAACCAAAGCCTGGAACTAGGATCTCAATCCAGATATCTCACATGAGTGACAAGAACCCAATTACTTGCCAATATTGCTTACATCCCAGGATCTGCATTAGCAGGAAGCTAGAGTCACAAGCTGGAACTGGTGTCAAACCTAGATTCTCTAATATAGGATATGGGCATCCCCACTGGCATCTCAACTTTGGGCCAAATGTTCACCCCAGGATCTTGCTTTTGTTGTTGTAAACAACTTATGCTGCAAAATCATAGCTGTATATAGCTATTTCCTTGTAATTTTAATTTTTAATTTTTTTAAAGATTTATTTATTTTTTATTTTTATTTTTTTTCATTTTCAATTCTCTTTATATACAGAAAATCAGTTTAGTATATATAAAGATTTCAACAGTTTGCCCTCACATAGAAACACAAAGTGAAAAAATACTGTTGGAGTACTAGTTATAGCATTAAATAACAGTGTACAGCATATTAATGACAGAGATCCTGCATGATATTTTTTTTTAAAAAGATTGATTAATTTTCTATGTAGTTTCCAATTTAACACCAAGGTTTTTTTTTTTTTCATTTTCATTATCTTTATATACAGAAGATCGATTCAGTATATACTAAGTAAAGATTTCTCTTTTTTTATTTTTTTTATTTTTATTTTTTAACTTTTATTTAATGAATATAAATTTCCAGTGTACAGCTTATGGATTACAATGGCTTCCCCCTCCCATAACTTCCCTCCCACCCGCAACCCTCCCCTCTCCCGCTCCCTCTCCCCTTCCATATGCATCAAGATTCATTTTCAATTCTCTTTATATAAGAAGATCAATTTAGTATAAAGATTTCAACAGTTTGCACCCACATAGAAACACAAAGTGAAACATACTGTTTAAGTACTAGTTATAGCATTAAATCAAAATGTACAGCACATTAAGGACAGAGATCCCACATGAGGAGCAAGTGCACAGTGGCTCCTGTTGTTGACCCAACAAATTGACACTCTAGTTTATGGTGCCAGTAACCACCCTAGGCTCTCGTCATGAGTTGCCAAGGCTATAGAAGCCTTCCAAGTTTCCCGATTCTGATCATATGTAGACAAGGTCATAAAAGACAGAGTGAGGATAGTAACCAATGATCCTAAGAGTGGCATTTACCAGGTTTGAACAATTATACAGCATTAAGTGGGGAAGAGGACCATCAGTACACACAGGTTGGGAGTAGAGCCATTGGTGGTAGAGGTTATGATTACAAAGGAATGAGGCCCAAGTGTGCTGGACAGGGTCTAGAACAAAGGACAGAGTCAACATTAGAGGAGCTAAGAAAGGTGCTGTCTAAGCTACAATTAAGTTTTCTGATTTAGAGGCAAATAGAACCTGATAGAAGGGGCTTGATAATAATCTGGTGGGCTTTAGGCCTTGTAAGTTAAGAGACCCAGACCTATCTATCTCTTCACATGGGGTACATCCAAAGGGAGGTGTGAACCTCCTAGGGGAAGGCACTCTGTTGACTTTCATTACTTAGCTGGCCTGGGAGGAGAGCTGGCCAGGTAAAGGCAGGTGGCATCTCTAACAAGAAATTTACAGTTCTGCCTGCAATGTTGCTGACCCTACTTGACCATCCCCTCAGCTGCAGTGGTCACTTTGGAAGTTGGGCTGAGTGAAGGGCTTTTCAGCTTAGAGCCAATAAGATCTGTGGCTCTGACCTGGGCATCCTTCGACTCCAGGGCAGATCCATTTCCAGTGATCCAGCTCTTGGCAGAGCTGCCAGGGCTCTTCCCAAGTTGACTTCTGCTGAAGCCCAGGCTTACCACATTGAAAGCCACTGCAGTGGACTGGCCTGTTGGGTCTCCTTGAGGGCAGATCACTGTACAAATGAGAGCTTTGCAGGATATAATATTCTGGGCTGGCAGTTTTTCTCTCTTAGTACCTGGGCTATGTCTCGCCATTCCCTTCTAGCTTGTAGGGTTTCTGATGAGAAGTCTGCTGTGAGTCTAATTGGAGATCCTCTGAGAGTAATCTGACATTTCTCTCTTGCACATTTCAGGATCTTTTCTTTATGTTTCACTGTGGTGAGTTTGATTACAACATGTCGTGGTGAGGATCTCTTTTGGTCATGTTTATTAGGGGTTCTATAAGCTTCCAGTACTAAGATGTCTCTGTCCTTCTCCAAACCTGGGAAATTTTCTGCTAGTATCTCACTGAAAATGCCTTCTAATCCTTTCTCCCTCTCCATGCCTTCAGGAACTCCTGGAACCCGAATGTTGGGTTTTTTAATAGTATCCTGTAGATTCCCGACAATATTTTCTAGATTTCTAATTTCTTCTTCTTTTCTTTGGTTTGCTTGTTTCCTTTCCTGTTCTCTGTCTTCTAAGTCTGATATTCTCTCTTCTGCTTCGCCCATTCTGTTTTTAAGGCTCTCTAATGTGTTTGTCATTTGATCTATTGAATTCTTCATATCATTGTGGTTTTTTGTCACTATCACAGTTTCGTGTTCTACTAGTTGTTTCATTTCATTTTGATTCCTCCTTAATATTTCATTTTCATGGGAAAGATTTTCTATCTTGTCCATTAAGGATTTCTGTAGTTCAAGAATTTGTTTTTGAGAATTTCTTAATGTTCTTATCAATTTTTTGAGATCCGCTTCTTGCATTTCTTCTATCTCATCATCTTCATAATCTTGAATTGGGGTGTCTTTTTCATTTGGGGGCGTCATAGTGTCTTCCTTGTTCTTGTTACCTCGGTTTTTGCATTTGTTGTTTGGCATGTTGGGAATATTTGGTTTCTTCACTGTGGTGTTTTTTCTTGTTATACTATGGCTCTAGATTAAGTGGACTGTCTGCTTTCGGTGGAGCCTTAGAGGCTTGAGATGAGTGTGGACTGAGAGCTGTGTTTGGTTCCTCAGGGTTGAGGGTGTGTCAAAGATGACACTCCCAGGTTAGGTGTGGTAAATCTCTCTTTCTTTCTTTCTTTTTTTGATTCAAAAGGGAAGTAGTTCCACACAGCTGAACGTAATTGGAGGTAGTTAGCAGGCAAATGATTTACCCACAGGAGCCAAAGATTGGAAGCTCTTTCCCAAGGACCACACAGGGAATCTGCTGCCCTCAGTGTGGGCTCCAATTCTCCTGCAGTCTGCCACTGGGTTGCCAAGTTAGATGCTAATCTCCTGTTATTTCACCCCTCCTCACAGAGTCAGGTTTTTCTGCTAGGCTCAGGGCCAGTGCAGACCTGAGGTTGCCCTGCTTATGACGTATGTCCAAAATGGCGCCTGCTCTTTGTCTTGCTCGCCTTTGAGGGGTGAGCGGAGAGAGAGAAACTTGTGTCCGTATCGGTCACTTTTTTTTTTCCTCTCTCTCTTCTAGTTAGCCTGGTGAACTTTTCCCCACAGAGTTTCAAGCCTCGTTCCCTCTAGTCTCCTCTTTCCGCTTGCCCGCTGGTGTCTCGGGCTATTGAGGGTTGGCTCACCTCGCGTTCCAGCGCTGGTGCGTTGAGTCTGCTGCTGGTGTCCCGAACTTGGGCTCCCACGCTCTCCACACAGGTCCACTGTGAATCACTAGTTCCAGAAGAGTTTCCTCTGCTGTTTCTTCCCCTACTCTCCTTGACCCTGCAGTATCTCCACTGTTATTAACCTGTCTCTCCCCCGAACTAATAGTGTGCTTCCTTCCTATTCCACCATGTTGCCGCTCTCTAAAGATTTATTTATTTGAAAGTCAGAATTACAGAGATCGAGGGAAACAGATAGAGACGTCTTCCATTTGCTGGTTCATTCCCCCAGATGGCTGCAGTGACCGGAGCTAGGCCAGTTCAAATCCAGGTGCCGGGAGTTTCTCTCATGTCTCCCATGTGGGTACAGGGACCCAAAGACTTATGCCATCTTTCACTGCTTTCCCAGGCACATTAGCATGGAGCTGGATAGGAAGTGGAGCAGCTGGGATATGGAATGCCGACATAGCAGGCAGCAGCTTTACCCGTTATGCCACAGTGCCAGTCCCTCCTTGTCCTTTTTTTTGAAGTTAAGATATTCCTCACTCTTTTTGAATCACACGTTATTTATTTAAAATAAACACTAGAGGGGCTAGCGCTATGGTGTAATGGGTAAAGCCGCCGCCTGCAGTGCCGTAATACTATATGGGCCCCAGTTCGAGTCCCGGTAGCTCCACTTCCAATTTTGCTCTCTGCTATGGCCTGGGAAAGCAGTAGAAGATGGCCCAAGTCCTTGGGTCCCTGCACCCACATGGAAGACCTGGAAGAAGCCCCTGGCTCCTGGCTCCGAATTGGCCTAGCTCCAGCCATTGCAGCCATTTGGGGAGTGAACCAGCAGATAGAATCCTTCTCTCTCTGTAATTCTGTCTTTCAGATAAATAAATAAATCTTAAAAAAATAAACAGTAGAGTGATTTTTCTTGGAGGGGACACTGTGGGTAATTGGGAGTGGGTAATCTGGAAGGAGTATGCTAATGTATTAATGATTAATTTTGAATGCTTGTTATTCTCTTTTTCTGAGTTTTAAGAACAGCTACAAATTTAAATACAATCTAAAGCAGAACTGCATGCCAAGACAACCAATTCAGGAATCACTGAAATGTGAAAATCAGATGGGATTAGATCAAAGAGGGGACTTTCAAGTGAGGGTGCTCATGGGAAGGTTCTGTGGAAGGCAAAGCTGAGCCTAAGCAGTCTAGGTACTCTGTGTAGGACACCAGGAATGTGAGAACTGCTGTAGAAAAGGCCTCCCCAAAGTTAGTTTGCTTAGCTGATAATTGTCAGTGGACTCTGAGTAGATTACTCTTTTATCATCCATGCTGATATCATCAATGCCAATTCCCTTTGCTAATGAAAGAGAGATTGTTGTGGAAAGCTGTAATAACTTTTGCTATAGAATCACTGTTTGACATTTTAGGTTCATGAGGACAAATTGGACAATGTCTGTTAAAACTACTCCACACCTTTTTTGATATTCCCACATCCGCTTTCCCTGAGCAGCCTTTTCCTTCATTGTCCTCAATACCTTTTAACATATTATTTCATTCATTTATGTGTTGTCTCCACTGATTAATGTTTGCCTCCCCCAATGGAATACAAATTCTTTTAAAGTTAGAGATCTTTATTTTCTTTATTTTTTAAAACATGTTTTATTTATTTGTTTGAGAAGTACAGTTACAGCCAGTGAGATGGTGAGACTGAGAGAGAGGTCTTCCATCCGCAGGTCCACTGCCCAAATGGCTGCATCGGCTGGAGCTGGGCCAATCTGAAGCCAGGAGTCAGGAGCTTCTTCCAGGTCTCCCACGCAGGTGCAGAGGCCCAAGCCGTTGGGCCACCTTCTACTGCTTTCCTAGGCCATAGGCAGAGAGCTGGATGGGAAGTGGAGCAGCCAGGACAAGAACCAGCACCCATATGGGATGCCAGCACCACAGGCAGAGGCTTAGTCTACTAGGCCACAGTCCGGGATCTTTAATTTCTTAACCAATGTATTCAGTGGCTACAACAGAGCCTGTCACATTGTTGCTACTCAGAATTATTTTTGATAAGTGAATGAATACCAGCAGCAACAGAGTTTTGGAAAAAAAGGGAATGTGTAATTATGGAGAAATATATTAATGTATAAAAATTCTTCCCTTACACATTCATCACATCAGTTACTAGCCCTGCAACTCCATCATCATTCAGCTTTGTTGCTGGTAATTCAGGCTCCAACTCAAGGAGAACATGACCCCAGGCAACTGTGTTTAAAAAATGAAAGGCTATGTGATATGGGTGAAATGAGAATTCATTGTGTTATTTTACCAATAAGTACATGCTTATGAGCATAGCTTTTAAAAATAACAAAAGTGATTTTTTTACACTTGCTCACATTTATCTTTTATAGAACTCTGAATTCCTTTGAATAGATCCATATTTGCAACTAGTACCATTTTACTTCTGCTTTAAGAATTACCTCTAACATGTCTTATAGTGCAAGTCTCTAAGATTTTTTTTCTCTGAAAATAGATTTGACCTTCATTTCAGAAAGATATTTTCAGTGAGTATTATATTCTCAGTTGTCATTTTTTGGAGGTATCACTCTAAAGATAATCATTCCATTCTCTCTGGCTTGCATAATTTTTGTTGTAACTACTTTTTTAAAATCTTTATTAGTAATATTAATATTATTATTTATTTAAAAGTCAGAGTTACAGAGAGAGAGAGGGAGAGAGAGAGAAATCTTGCATCTGCTGGTTCACTCCCCAAATGGCTGCAACAGCTGGGGCTGGGCCAGGCCAAAATTAAGAGCCAGGAGCTTCTTCCAGATCTCCCACATAGATGCAGGGATCCAAGCACTTGGGCCATCTTCTGCTGCTTTTCCCAGGCCATTAGCAGGGAGCTGGATTGGAAGTGGGTGGAGCAATGGGGAAGCGAACCTGCACTCATATGGGATGGCGATGTTACAGGCAGCAGATTCACCTGCTTAGGCCACAACACCAGCTCTTGTTCTAAATATTTCTATTATTTCTCTCTATGTAATCTGGTTTCACCAAAAATTTCACCTTTATCACCAGTTTTCAGCAATTACAATTTGTGTTTGTGTGTGTGTGTTTTCTGTATATAGTTAGTTGAGGTTGAATCTATGGGTTTAGACTTTATATCAGACATGAAAATTTTTGGTTATTAGTTATTTCAAGTATTTTTTCCTACTCAAATGCCTCCATTTTTGCCAAAGCTCCAATTACATGTATGGTAGACCACTGCTGTTGTTCTGTTCATCACTGAGGCTATGTTCATTTTTATTGATTATTTTTTCCTCTGTCCTTTTTTTGGATAAGTTCTATTGCTGTGCCTTTAAGTTAACCAATATTGGGGCTGGCACTGTGGTATAGTGGGTAAAGCCATTGCCTACATTGCCAGCATCCCATATGGGCGCTGGTTCTAGTCCTGGCTGCTCCGCTTTCTTTTTTTTTTTTTTTTTACGTTTATTTAATAAATATAAATTTCCAAGGTACAGCTTTTGGATTACAGTGGCTCCCCCCCCCATAACTTCCCTCCCACCCACAACCCTCCCATCTCCTGCTCTCTCTCCCATTCCATTCACATCAAGATTCATTTTCAATTATCTTTATATACAAAAATTCAATTTAGTATATATTAAGTAAAGATTTCAACAGTTTGCACCCACACAGAAACACAAAGTGCAAAATACTGTTTGAGTACTAGTTATAGCATTAATTCACATTGTACAACACATTAAGGACAGAGATCCTACATGGGGAGTAAGTGCACAGTGACTCCTGTTGTTGACTTAACAATTTGACACTCTTGTTTATGGCATCAGTAATCACCTGAGGCTCTTGTCATGAGTTTCCAAGGCTATGGAAGCCTTTTGAGTTTACCAACTCTGATCTTATTTAGGCAAAGTCATAGTCAAAGTGGAAGTTCTCTCCTCCCTTCAGAGAAAGGCACCTCCTTCTTTGATGGCCCATTCTTTCCACTAGGATCTCATTTGCAGAGATCTTTCAGTGTTTTTTGTTTGTTTGTTTGTTTGTTTGTTTGTATTTTGCCAGAGTGTCTTGGCTTTCCATGCCTAAAATACTCTCATGGGCTCTTCAGCCAGATCCTACTGCCTTAAGGGCTGATTCTGGAGCCAGAGTGCTGTTTAGGACATCTGCCATTCTATGAGTCTGCTCTGTATTCCACTTCCCATGTTGGATCATTCTCTCCTTTTTAATTCTATCAGTTAGTATTAGCAGACACTAGTCTTGTTTATGTGATCCCTTTGACTCTTAGACCTATCATTATGATCAATTGTGAACTGAAACTGATCACTTTGACTAGTGAGATGGCATTGGTACATGCCACCTTGATGGGATTGAATTGGAATCCCCTGGCACCTTTCTAATTCTACTGTTTGGAGCAAGTCAGATTGAGCATGTCCCAAATTGTACATCTCCTCCCTCTCTTAATCCCACTCTTATATTTAACAGGGATCACTTTTCAGTTAAATTTCAACACCTAGGAATAACTGTGTGTTAATCAAAGAGTTCAACCAATAGTATTAAGTAGAACAACAAAAACAAACAAAAAAAAAACTGAAAGGGATCAAGTATTAAGTTGTTCATCAACAGTCAGTACAAGGGCTGATCAAGTCACTGTTTCTCATAGTGTCCATTTCACTTCAACAGGTTTCCTTTTTGGTGCTCAGTTAGTTGTCACCGGTCAGGGAGAACATATGATATTTGTCCCTTTGGGACTGGCTTATTTCACTCAGCATGGTGTGTTCCAGATTCCTCCATTTTGTTGCAAATGACCCAATTTCATTGTATTTTACTGCTGAATAGTATTCTATAGAGTACATATCCCATAATTTCTTTATCCAGTCTACTGTTGATGGGCATTTAGGTTGATTCCAGGTCTTAGCTATTGTGAACTGAGCTGCAGTAAACATTAAGATGCAGACAGATTTTTTGTTTGCCAATTTAATTTCCTTTGGGTAAATTCCAAGGAGTGGGATGGCTGGGTTGAATGGTGGGGTTATATTCAGGTTTCTGAGGAATCTCCAGACTGACTTCCATAGTGGCTTTACCAGTTTGCATTCCCACCAACAGTGAGTTAGTGTCCCTTTTTCCCCATAGCCTTGCCAGCATCTGTTGTTGGTAGATTTCTGTACATGAGCCATTTTAACTGGGGGGAGGTGAAACCTCATTGTGGTTTTGATTTGCATTTCCCTGATTGCTATTGATCCTGAACATTTTTTCATGTGTCTGTTGGCCATTTGGATTTCCTCTTTCGAAAAATGTCTATTGAGGTCCTTGGCCCATCTCTTAAGTGGGTTGTTTGTTTTGTTGTTGTGGAGTTTCTTGATCTCTTTGTAGATTCTGGTTATTAATCCTTTGTCTGTTGCATAGTTTGCAAATATTTTTTCCCATTCTGTTGGTTGCCTCTTCACTTTCCTGACTGTTTCTTTTGCCATACAGAAACTTCTCAATTTGATGCAATCCCAGTAGTTAATTTTGGCTTTGACTGCATGTGCCTCTGGGGTCTTTTCCAAGAAGTATTTGCCTGTGCCTATATCTTGCAGGGTTTCTCCAATGTTCTCTAATAGTTTGATGGTGTCGGGTCATAGATTTAGATCTTTAATCCATGTTGAGTGGATATGTGTGTAACGTGTAAAGTAGGGTTCTTGCTTCATGCTTCTGCATGTGGAAATCCAGTTTTCCCAGCACCATTTATTGAATAGACTGTCCTTACTCCAGGAATTGGTTTCAGATCCTTGATCAAATATAAGTTGGCTGTAGATGTTTGGATTGATTTGTGGTGTTTCTATTCTGTTCCATTGGTCTATCCATCTGTTTCTGTACCAGTACCATGCTGTTTTAATTACAACTGCCCTGTAGTATGTCCTGAAATCTGGTATTGTGATGCCTCCGGCTTTGTTTTTGTTGTACAAGATTGATTTAGCTATTCAAGGTCTCCTGTGCCTCCATATGAATTTCAGCATCATTTTTTCCGTATCTGAGAAGAATGTCTTTGGTATTTTGATTGGTATCGCATTAAATCTATAAATTCCTTTTGGGAGAATAGACATTTTGATGATATTGATACTTCCAATCCATGAGCATGGAAGATTTTTCCATTTTTTGGTATCCTCTTCTATTTCTTTCTTTAAGGTTTTGTAAATTTCATCGTGGAGATCTTTAATGCCCTTGGTTAAGTTTATTCCAAGGTATTTGATTGTTTTTGTAGCTATTGTGAATGGGATTGATCTTAGAAGTTCTTCCTCAGCCGTGGCATTGCCTGTGTATACAAAGGCCATTGATTTTTGTGCATTGATTTTATATCCTGCTACTTTGCCAAACTCTTCAATGAGTTCCAGCAGTCTCTTAGTAGAATTCTTTGGATCCCCTAAATAAAGAATCATATCATCTGCAAAGAGGGATAGTTTGACTTCTTCCTTCCCAATTTGTATCCCTTTAATTTCTTGTTCTTGCCTAATGGCTCTGGCTAAAACTTCCAGAACTATGTTGAATAGCAGTGGTGAGAGTGGGCATCCCTGTCTGGTACCAGATCTCAGTGGAAATGCTTCCAACTTTTCGCCATTCGGTAGGATGCTGGCCATGGGTTTTTCATAAATTGCTTTGATTGTATTGAGGAATGTTCCTTCTATACCTAATTTCGAGTTTTCATCATGAAAGGGTGTTGTATTTTATTGAATGCTTTCTCTGCATCTATTGAGATAATCATATGGTTTTTCTTCTGCAGCCTGTTAATGTAGTGTATTACGTTGATTGTTTTGCGGACGTTGAACCATCCTGCATACCAGGGATAAATCCCACTTGGTCTGGGTGGATGATCTTTCTGATGTGTTGTTGCATTCTATTGGTCAGAATTTTATTGAGGATTTTTGCGTCTATGTTCATCAGGGATATTGGTCTATAATTTTCTTTCAATGCTGCATCTTTTTCAGGCTTAGGGATTAAGGTGATGCTGGCTTCATAGAAAGAATTTGGGAGGATTCCCTCTTTTTCGATTGTTCTAAATAGTTTGAGAAGATTTGGGGTTAAATATCTGGTAGAATTCAGCAGTGAATCCATCTGGTCCTGGGCTTTACTTTGTTGGGAGGGCCTTTATTACTGTTTCAATTTCTGTCACAGTTATAGGTCTGTTTAGGTTTTCGATGTCTTCCTGGTTCAATTTAGGTAGGTTGCATGTGTCCAGGAATCTATCCATTTCTGATAGATTTCCCTGTTTGCTGGCATACAACTCTTCATAGTAATTTCTGATGATTCTTTTTATTTCTGTGGTGTCTATTGTTATATTTCCTTTTTCATCTCTGATTTTATTGACTCGGGTCTTTTCTTTTTTCTTTCTTTTTTACAGGCAGAGTGGACAGTGAGAGAGAGAGACAGAGAGTAAGGTCTTCCTTTTCTGTTGGTTCACCCCCAATAGCCAGTGTGGCTGGCACGCTGCGGCCGGCATACCGTGCTGATCTGAAGGCAGGAGCCAGCTGCTTCTCCTGGTCTCCCATGTGGGTGCAGGGCCCAAGGCCTTGGGCCATCCTCCACTGCACTCCCGGGCCACAGCAGAGAGCTGGACTGGAAGAGGAGCAACCAGGAAAGAATCGGCGCCCCAGCCAGGACTAGAACCCAGGGTGCCAATGCCTCAGGCAGAGGATTAGCCTATTGAGCCACGGCGCTGGCCTTCGCTTCTTTTTTTAGTTGGGCCAATGGTGTGTCGATTTTGTTTATTTTTTCAAAAAATGAGCTCTTCATTTGGCTCATCTTTTGTAATGTTTTTTTGGATTCAATCCTGTTGATTTCTTCTCTGATTTTAACTATTTCTCTTTTCCAACTAGTTTTGGGTCTGGTTTGCTGCAGTTTTTCTAGATCCTTGAGATGCATTGAAAATTCATTTACTTGGTGCCTTTCCAATTTCTTGATGTAGGCACCTATTGCTATAAACTTTCCTCTTAACTGCTTTTGCTGTATCCAATAAGTTTTGATATGTTGTGTTGTTATCCTCATTTACATCCAGAAAGTTTTTGATTTCTCTTTTGATTTCTTCTATGACCCAGCGTTCATTCAGGAGCATGTTGTTCAGTCTCCACGTGTTTGCATACGCTTAGGGATTCCTGAGTTGCTAATTTCCAACTTCATTCCACTGTTGTCTGAGAAGCTGAATTGTATGATTCTAATTCTTTTTAATTTGCTGAGACTTGCTTTATGACCTAGTATGTGGTCAATCCTAGAGTAGGTTCCATGCACTGCTGAGAAGAATGTAAATTCTTTAAATGTAGGATTGAAAGTTCTGTAGATATCTGTTATATCCATTTGGGCTATAGTGTCGATTAAATTTGCTATTTCCTTGTTGATCTTCTGTCCGGTTGATCTGTCTATTTCTGAGAGTGGAGTATTGAAGTCCCACATTACTATTGTATTGGAGTCTAATTCTCCCTTTAAGTCCCTTAACATATCTTTTAAATAAACCGGTGCCCTGTAATTAGGTGCATATACATTTATAATAGTTACATCTTCCTGTTGAATTGAACCCTTAATCATTA
The DNA here is from genome assembly GCF_033115175.1 of Lepus europaeus. Taxonomy (NCBI): domain Eukaryota; kingdom Metazoa; phylum Chordata; class Mammalia; order Lagomorpha; family Leporidae; genus Lepus; species Lepus europaeus. Next base: position 76,723,026 of record NC_084828.1, on the reverse strand, counting down.
TATAGTGCCCCTCTTTGTCTCTCTTAACAGTTTTTGTGTTAAAGTTTATTTTGTTTGATATTAATATGGCTATGCCAGCTCTTTTTTGGTTTCTGTTGGCATGGAATATCTTTTTCCAGCCTTTCACTTTCAGTCTGCATGCATCTTTGTTGGAAAGATGTGTTTCTTGTAAGCAGCAAATAGATGGGTTTTGTTCCTTAATCCATTCAGTCAGTCTGTTTCTTTTAACTGGAGAGTTGAGGCCATTAACGTTGAATGTGACTATTGATAAGCAGTGACTTTGCCGTGCCGTTTCCCCAAAGATATTTCTAATATATGCTTTGAACTTCCTATGATCTTTTACTGGGAGGTTTTCTTCCTTTACCTTCTTTCATATTGATGGCCGTGTTTCTGTGTTTCTGTGTGTAACACATCTTTAAGCATCTTTTGCAGGGCAGGACAAGTGGCAACAAATTCTTTCAATTTCTGTTTGCTATGAAAGGTCTTTATTTCACCTTCATTCAGAAGTGAGAGCTTTGCAGAATATAATATTCTGGGCTGGCAGGTTTTTTCTTTTAGTACCTGGGCTACATCCTATATCCATTCCCTCCTAGCCTGTAGGGTTTCTGATGAGAAGTCTGCTGTGAGTCTAATTGGAGATCCTCTGAGAGTAATCTGACGTTTCTCTCTTGCACATTTTAGAATCTTTTCTTTATGTTTCACTGTGGTGAGTTTGATTACAACGCGTCATGGTGAGGATCTCTTTTGGTCATGTTTATTAGGGGTTCTATGAGCTTCCTGTACTAGGATGTCTCTGTCCTTCTCCAAACCCGGGAAGTTCTCTGCAAGTATCTCACTAAAAAGGCCTTCTAATCCTTTCTCTCTCTCAATGCCTTCAGGAACTCCTAGAATTCGAATGTTGGGTTTTTTAATAGCATCCTGTAGATTCCCAACAATGTTTTTTAGATTTCTAATTTCCTCTTCTTTTCTTTGGTTTGACTGTATACTTTCCTGTTCTCTGTCTTCTAAGTCTGATATTCTCTCTTCTGCTTCGCCCATTCTGTTTTTAAGGCTCTCTAATGTGTTTGTCATTTGATCTATTGAATTCTTCATTTCATTATGATTTCTCGTCACTATCACAATTTCTTGTTCTACTAGTTGTTTCATTTCATTTTGATTCCTCCTTAATATTTCATTTTCACGAGAGAGATTTTCTACCCTGTCCAGTAAGGATTTCTGTAGTTCAAGAATTTGTTTTTGAGAACTTCTAGATGTTCTTATCATAAATTTTTTGAGATCTGCTTCTTGCATTTCTTCCATCTCATCATTTTCATAATCTTGAGTTGGAGTGTCTTTTCATTTGGGGGCATCATAATGTCTTCCTTGTTCTTGTTTCCTTGGTTTCTTCATTTGTTGCTTGGCATTGTGGAGATATTCTTTGGTTTCTTCCTCTTTTTTATTTCCTTGCTGTGGTGGCTCTTCTCGTTATACTATGACTCTAGATTAAGTGGACTGTCTGTTTTTGGTGGGTCTTTAGTGGCTTGTGATGGGTGTGGCCAGAGAGCTCTGTTCAGCTCTTCAGGGTTAAGGGTGTGCCAAAGGTGACACATCCAGGTTAGGTGTGGTAAATCTCTTTCTCTCTCTCTGTCTGTCTGTCTCTCTCTCTCCCTCTCTCTCTCTTTTTAATTCAGAAGGGAAGTAATTCTGCACAGCTGAGCGGAATTGAAGACAATCAGTGTCTTAGCTCTGGTCCCTGTGGATATAATATTCGTTTACTCTGTCCCAAGGACCACACAAAAGATCTGTGCAGTCCTCAGTGTAAGCTCCGATTCCCCTGCAAGCTCCCACCGGGTTGCCTAGGTTACCGAGTTTGTGGCTTTTCCCACTGAGTACTCACGTCTCAGGGACTCCGTGAGTTCTCTCACACACCCTCAGTTTTTTTTTTTTTCACAGTCTCAGTTACTAATTGCACACCTGTTATTTCTCCCCACCAGAGTCAGGTTTTTCTGTTTGGCTGAGGGCGGGCGCAGCCCTGAGGTGGCACAGCTTTTATGTATGTCCAAAATGGTGCCTGTTCTTTGTCTTGCTTGCCTTTGTAAGGTGAGTGGAGAGAGAGAATCATGTCCATACCGGTCCCTTTTATTTATTTAATTTTTTCTCTCCTCCAGTTAGCCTGGTGACCTTTCCCCCACTGGGCTCAAGCCTCGTTCCCTCTAGGCTCTTCCTGCCGCTTTCCCGCCAGTGTCTCAGGCTGAGACCTCACCTCCCTTTCCAGTGCTGGTGCATAGACTCGGCAGCTGGGGTCCCAAGCCGTGGGTGCCCGTGCCCTCCACCTAGGTCCACTGTGTCCCACTAGTTCTGGAAGAGTTTCCTCTGCAGTTTTTTTTCCCTAACTCTTCCCTGAAACTACAGTATCTCCACTTTTATTAAACTATCTTTTCCCAGACTATCAGTATGCTCCCTCCCTATTCCGCCATCTTGGAGGACTCCTCCACTTTCAACCAGCTCTCTGCTATGGCCTAGGAAAGTAGTGGAATATGGCCCAAGTCCTTGGGCCCCTGCACCCACCTGGGAGACCTGGAAGAAGCCTCTGGCTCCTGGCTTTGGATTGGCTCCGCTCTGGCCATTACGGTCATTTGGGGAGTGAACCAGCAGATGGAGGATCTCTCTCTCTCCCTCTCTCTCTCTCTCTGCCTCTGCCTCTGCCTCTCTGTAACTCTGCCTTTCAAATAAATAAATAAATCTTTAGAAAAAGATTTATTTATGTTAGCCAATATTTGTTGTGATGTGTAATGTGGTATTTTCAGATTATATTTTTATCTCTAAAAGTTCCATTTGAGTCTTCTTATTTTTCATTTCTCTCCTAATTTTGTTTGTGTTTTGCTTTATATCCTAGAACACATTTATAGTAATTGTTTTAAAGTCTTTGTGTGCTAGCTATATCATTTTTGTTATTTCTGTGTTTTTTAAACATATAGATCACTTTCTTGCCTCTGTGAATACATGCTAGTTCTTTATTGGATGTTGGACATTTTGGATTTTATGTTGTTGAATTATAGATCTTGTTATATCCTTAAGAGTATTTGATTGTGTTCTAGAATGCTGTTGAGTTCTTTGTGGATGAATTTGATCCTTTTGAAACTTTCTTCTGAGCATTATTGGGAAAGCTCTAGAGTAGCTTCTGATTTAGGGTTTAGTTCTAATAATGAGACATGGCTTTTCTGAGGATTCTACCCAATGCCCTGTATATTTTAGGGTCCTCTACTCTGGTTGATGGGAACACAGGTATTTCCAGCCCCATGTGAACTCTGGGAATTGCTCAGCTACTGCCTACCAGGAGCTATTTCTTCAACTTTGAGTAGGTTTTTCTTTCTAATGGTGTGATCAGTACTCAGGAAAACACCATAGAAACTGCCTGCATATTCCCAAAGTACTTCCTCTCTCTCTCTGTCTCTCTCTCTCTCGCTTTCTAGCTCTCCAGCTCTCTCACTCTCTCTTTTGCTTTCTCCCTCCCCCCTTCCATCCATCCCTCTCTCCTGCCTTCCCTCTCTCTTCACCATTACTCACACAATTTCCACACACCTCAACTACCCCATGCTTCAATCTGTTCTTCATACATCAGCAAGACTTCTAGATTTCTGTTGCTTTTCCCAGCATGTGCTGTGGTCCATAAACTGCCTCTAGACAGGATTTCTTAGGAAACACATTCCTATAATATGCATGATCCAATGCCTGCAAAGAGTTGTTTCATATGCTTTGTCTGGTTTTCAAGCTGTTTGTGGACAGAAAGTATTTCCAATACCAGTCAGTTTTTCATGGGATGAAGTAGAAATCATACCCACTGCAAAATAACTGTTATAAGACAGTTGATGTGTGACTAGTTTTTCAATGGCCATAAAAAAATGGAATATAAGAACAGGGGGCTGGCGCCGTGGCTTAAGAGGCTAATCCTCCGCCTTGCGGCGCCGGCACACTGGGTTCTTATCCCAGTTGGGGCTCCAGATTCTATCCCAGTTGCCCCTCTTCCAGGCCAGTTCTCTGCTATGGCCCGGGAAGGCAGTGGAGGATGGCCCAAGTGCTTGGGCCCTGCACCCCATGGGAGACCAGGAGAAGCACCTGGCTCCTGGCTTTGGATCAGCGAGATGCGCCGGCCGCAGCGGCCATTGGAGGGTGAACCAATGGCAAAAAGGAAAACCTTTCTCTCTGTCTCTCTCTCTCACTATCCACTCTGCCTGTCAAAAAAAAAGAAAGAAAAAAGAAAAAAAAAAGAACAGAGAAGATTTTGTGGAAATACTGGGGGCTGTTGAGAATTGTGAACCTGTGAAAGACCATCTTGCACTTGAGAACAGTGTACCCAATGCAGCATCAATTTTTATGATTCTAATCACTGGGAGGATTTTGTAATGTCTGTCAAGTAAATTTCAGTTACTACCATACATGGCCTTGAGTCTACTACTGTCTGCAACATAGATGGCTTATCCCTAGTGACTTTGTGTTGGGCATGTCAGGAGGGTTGTTTTTGGAGGGGACTGGAATACCTTTCTCTGTATGTATTAGATTCTGAATTTTATCTTGTAATCAGATGCCTCATCATTACTCTCTAAGTGCCACCCACTTTCCCAGTTATGCAATACTTTGACACCATTCAACTTTCAACTCTCTCTTCTCAATGACTGAGTCATTCTCTGTTTTACCAGCTCCTCATGTGTAGGCTTGTGTGACAATGTGTAGTTGGAGCTGGGAGCCCAATATCATGTTATATAAAGTTCCTACACAGGATATCCTTGGAGTGGAGGAGGGTCTAGCATTCAAACTTCCAAGCCAATAGATTAATTTTGTCAAAGGGGAGCTGTAGAATGTAGTCAGAAATTTATCCCAAGTCAGATTTGCATCCCACAGAACTTTATGGTCAGATAGACAATCCCATCTTGTTCATAGACTCTCTTTTTTTTTTCTTTTTTCTCTTTTGACAGGCAGAGTGGACAGTGAGAGAGAGACAGAGAGAAAGGTCTTCCTTTTCCTTTGGTTCACCCTCCAATGGCCACCATGGCCGGCGCACTGCGGCCGGCGCACCACGCTGATCCGAAGCCAGGAGCCAGGTGCTTCTCCTGGTCTCCCATGTGGGTGCAGGGCCCAAGCACTTGGGCCATCCTCCACTGCACACCCGGGCCACAGCAGAGAGCTGGCCTGGAAGAGGGGCAACCAGGACAGAATCCGGCACCCCGACTGGGACTAGAACCCGGTGTGCCAGCGCCACAGGCAGAGGATTAGCCTATTGAGCCGCAGCGCCGGCTGTTCATAGACTCTCAAAGATGATTTGGGCTTATTGTTGTCAGCCCTTCTGGGATCCATAAACATTCTCAATCTTAGCATTATTGACACCTGGTATGAGATAATTCTTTGTTGTTTCAAGCATACTGTGAATTGTAGGATGTGTACTCACATTCCTGGCTTCTGCCTACTGCATCTCGGTGGCACCAGCTTCCCATTTTGACAGCCACAAATGTCTCCAACGTTGCTAAATGTCCCCTGGGATGTAAAATTGCCCCGGTTGAGAAGCACTGGTACTAATGCACTGTGGTGTGCCATGCTCCAGGGGATTACAGGAGTGCAGCTCTGGGAACAAAACCTGGAGAAACCCAACAGGCTATTGATACGAGGGAAGTCAGTCCAGAGTGTACGCCCTATGTAGAGTGTGTACTGGGAAGACGTTGACCTTGGAATATAAATCCCTGGATTCAGGTTCTTCCTCTGCAGATTTGGAGCAAGTTTCTCCACTTCTCTGCTTTCACATTTTCTTATTTGAAAAGATGTTTATATCACACAACACTACAGAAGTAAAAACTAAAAAACATAAAGTAAAAGCTAAATTAGATTTTATATTTACACAACCATACATATATAGTCTCACTTCTCCCATACGATATAAGGATACATTAACATAGACTTCACAGTTCAAATACAAGTGTACTTATTCGCCAGTATGATTAAAAAGGTCATGTAGGAAAAAAAAATCTTCTTCCAGTCCCTCTTGTGGGTTAGTCCTCCCTGTGGTTTGTGATATTACTTTATGCTAGAAGGCTCAACAGGAGATATCTAATTTTTAAGAAAAGGAAAAACAAAAAATGCTCTTCTGTCATGAGTTGAAATCTCACCTAAATTAGAATGCAGATAGTCAGGATTTTATATTTGCTTCTTAATTTCACATTCAGTAATCTGACTCCACAAGAATTTAAATGTCTTGGTGGGAGATGGTGGCTTTTAATTCTTCTGGGATTTCATTGTAATAAACGTAAATAATTCAGGAACATTTGAGAGGCCAATGAATGGGCAGCACCTGGTGCTATATTGTTCATGCCTAAGCACACAGAATCCAAAGCTGGCATTCTACACCTGTCAGTATTGTTCTGGCTTAAAAGTAGGTCCTATGTTCAGTGCTTATTGGAATTATAGTAGTTGATATCTTTTTCCTTGTCCAAGTTTCCTCCACAATCAAAGAAAACTATGCTGTTTCAAGAACCTAAACCAGAAGTAGCATTCTTTTAAAAATTCCAATTAGTAAAATTTCAACTCTATTTTCTCTATTAAAGGATGGATTACTTCAGAGAATTATGGTTGTTTGCCTTTTCTGCTGGCGCTAATTTGAACTTTTACTTCTCTGCTTTTGTCCCCCAAGGTTGAACTTCTTTTTAGATTATAGTATTCATATTGCAAGCATCATCTGAGAAAAGTAACACCATCCTCCGGCCACAGACTCTAGGTGTTCCTACTTCCCTCAGTTTCTCTCCCAGTTACCTGGGTAGCCTGTCTTACTTCTGTTAGTCTAACAGTTTGATAAAGGACTTGGGTACCCTTCTGTGACCCCAGCTGATGGGACATAGAATTTTCCTCCATTCACTGAGGGAATGGAGACAGCATGGGGCACTTGAGCCTCGTGCCACCCAGAAGCACAGCCTAAGCCATGAGCTGCACAGAGATCTTGGAATGGCAGGGAGTTTCCCAGAAGGACAAAAAGGTCAACTTGACCATGTCTAAACTAAAGTTCTTATGGTGCTGGGCTGTAAGGGACCGAAGAGAAACTGCAAAGTCAAACCAAGAAATTGTTAAAGATGTTTTCCCTTTGTCTTTAAAATGCTGCTTAATATGATTTTTAAATAATTTCAAACCTTTATGGTCTTTATAAGTGTATACAAATCTATGAGAATACTTCAAAAAGTTCCATGAAAATATGTTACAAAAAATACATGATTTTCAAAATATTTTGTACCAAAATAAACTCATCTTTTAATTCAACTTTTTGAAGTACTCCATATATAATAAAAATATGGCTACATATAATTAAAATATGTGAAATGTTAGACCTTTGTGATAAATCGTCTGTGTTACATATGTGTTGTGTTTGTGTGTGTGTGTGTGACAAGTTTTATTGCTTTCCTTTCTTCAGGGTGTGAGTACTTGGAGCAGTGACTGCCATCTGGTGGCAAGCCAGAATCGCCGCTTTGTGGAAGCAGATGGTTGCAAAGTGGTCCTCTCTGGACTCCCCGGCAGCAGGGGACCCGTTAGACAATGTCTGATGCTGGAGGGCATCTGATGAAGCAGCCTCATGAAATAACCCTTCGCTTCCACGTGAATGGGTTTTTCATCCTGGATTCTGAGCCAGGAGCCAGCTCCAATATGGGGCCTCTGAAGAAAAGATTTGAGTTGCTCTTGTGTTTGCATCAAAGAGCTGCATCCCTCCCTGCGGGTAACCGAGACTGTGAGTAAGTGCACACCATACCAGTGCTTGGTGACATGGAGTCTGAAATAAACTGCTCTGACTTATGTGACAGTGTTCCTGGCCAGGAGTTGGATAAGAGACCCCTTCATGATCTCTGCGGGACGACAATTGTAAGTGAGACCTGTTGCTGGTGTTGGTAGTGCTGTTGGTGGTGGCGGCTGTGGGGTGGGGGCAGAGGAACCAGTCATGCAGGACATACTGTTTCCCAGCTCTGGTGATGATGGGGTATTCACGTTTGGTCTACGCAAGATCCTGCCGTCCTAACCATTTTCCTTTATTCTGTCCTCAGACCTCTTCGCACCATAGCAGTAAGAGCCTCCCTTCATTATCTCCTGCCCTCTTGGGTGTTGTGTGGACTTTGCTCAGCTGTGGCCTTCTTCTGATGCTCTTTTTTCTTGCCTTCACCATTCGCTGCAGGAAGAACAGGTAAGCAGCCCCATGCCTAGTTTCTTATTCCCCATAAACCAAATCCTGAAACCCCCAAGCTGCTAGCCAGAGTCAGCCAACTCGTCTCCCCCTCTCATGCATGAGTTCTGCCTGAAACTGGCCTGACTTGGCAGTACAGTTCCCTCGTGAGAAGAAGAAAGGTCTAGCCTGGGATTGTACTAACTGCTCCAGAGGTACCCAGCAAAGAGAAGGGAGCATCTCTCGCCCCGCAAAGGAGGGTGCAGTGCAGTCCCTGAGAGGGTGAGATGTTTGTATTTGTGTGTAATACAAACACACACAAAAAGACCATGTGGAGAAAAGTTTCTGAATGACAAGCCACTCTGGGTGGGTTAAGGCTTCTGCCAAAGCCCTACTGCACGGCTGTTCTGCTGGACAGTTCTGGCTGGCTGTAAAGTCACTGGCTCGCCACGGTAAGTATCCAGGGCTCCGGGCTGACCACAGAAGCAAAATGATGACTTCATCTGAAGGGACTCGCAGAACGCTGCTGTTGCTGATATTGGAGCCTTCCCTCAGGGCAGCCCCGGCTCTCCACCCCAGCACGCCGCCGTGCCTGCATCCCGCCTGGCTGTCGGCAGGTGCCTCCTGAGAGCTGCTGCCCCCTCCGCAGGCCCACAGCCTGCTTCTGCACGGTGCCCACAGTCGGAATGCGGCAACCCCCTCCCAGACCCAACTCATCCAGCCCCATACCAGCCTCACACCTTGTGGCCAGCAAGTGTGCTGTGCTCTGTTGCCTATGAATTTGGCACTTAGGTGAGGATCAGCCAGCTGTAGTTGTCTGGCAGGCCTTCTGGAATTTTAGGCACAGAGGATGGGCGATGGTTAAGCAGCAAAGACTTGGCTGGCTGGGTGAACCTCAGCATGGCATAAACACATGGCGCTCTGATCTGAGTATACCCGAGGCTTCCCCAGTCACTTTTCATTTGGTTCCTCCACCACACTAAGCTTGCTCCCATCTCATGGTTTGGTACTTCCTATCCCTTGTGGTTTCCTTTGCCTGTCAGTCTTCCCCAGGTCTGCCCATGACTGGCTCCCTTGCATCCTCTAGTTCTTGGCCCCCATGTCACCTCCTCATTGAAGGCTTCACTGACCAGGTATCTAAAGTAACATCTCTACCCAGGGGTCTCATTCTGTGCCCCATTATCCTTTTTAATTTTCTCAATACAGGGTATTGGGATAATTATTATTATATTAGTACTCTGGTTACGGCCACATCATGTTTTTTCCTGTCCCCATTATTTTTATATGTGATTTTGCAACAAGCAAGCTTTATCAAGCATTTATACATCCTGTAAAGACAGGAATAGCTGTAAACAGCATTGAAGTAGAAACACCTATATTTGCTTCATTCTCTTGAAGATTTTTCAGCTTGTTGCATTTGCTGTGGGAGCATGACTTGGCATAAAGAATAAAATAATAAGCGCTGTGAATGAAAATACATTTTGCAGTTAAGTAGCTTACAAGGTCAAACAAGGAAAGATAAAATAGCCACTTTGAAAATGCTTTGCTGAACAATAGAACTTGTTCAGCGGTGCAACATCCCCATCAGATGCTCATTTCATTTCAGTTCTGTGGCCTCTAAATCCGTGGCTGTGTGTGTGCATGTGCGTGTGTGTTTGGATGCCAGGTGAATAACACTATTTTAACAATATAATAATAGTTAGATCCAGTTGCAGATTTGTATTTTTGATAAAAATGTTAAATGTAGCCTACCAGAAAAAAATCCGTAAAGATAGAAAACTTCAACAAACTTGGCCTAATTGACATTTATATAACTCTGCACTCAACAACAGCACCATGCACATTCTTCTCAAGTACATGTGGGACATTTAACAAGACAGATCACATTCTAGGTCACATAAAAAATATCATTAAATTTAAAAGGCTGCAAGTCATCCGAAGTATATTTTCTGAACACAATGGAAGTAAATAAGAAATCAGTTACAAAAAAGTCTCTGGGAAATTATAAAATAATCAGAAACTAAACAGAACACTTCCAAATTTCTTACAATTAAACAGTTAATCAAGGGACTGGCATTGTGGTGCAGTGGGTTAAGCCACTGTTTGCTATGCTAGCCTCCCATGTTGGAGGGCTGGTTCAAGTCCTGGCTGCTCTGCTTCCAATCCAGCTTCCTGCTAAGGTACCTGGGAAGGCAGCAGATGATGGCTGAAGTACCTGGTCACCTGCAACCCATGTAGCAGACCTGGATGAAGTCCCTGGTTCCTGGCTTCAGCCTAGCCTAGCTCTGACTGTTGAAGTCATTTAGGGGAGTGAATGAAAAATACCTGTCTGTTTCTCTCTCCCTCCCTCTCTCTTCCCTTACTCCCTCCCTCTCTGTTGCTCTGCCTTTCAAATAAATCTTCAATAATAAATCAAAAGAATCTAGAAAGTCTTTTGAACTGAGTGAAAGTGAACATATAACATATCAAAGTTGGGGAATTTAGAGCACTAAACTCCATATTAGAAAAAAAGAATGATCCCATATCAATGACTGCAGCTTCTACTTCATGAAAAGAGGGGAAAAAAAAAAAAGCAAATGAGCCCTTCAAGTAAGTAGGAGAAGGAAATGGTGAAGATCAGAGTAGAGATTGGTAAAATGAAAAACAGTGGAAAAAAAGTCAGTGAACCCAAAAGCTGTCTCTTTATGAAGATAATAAAATTGACCAATCTCGAGGCAAAGAGATCAGGGAAAAAAAGAGATACAACTACTCAAATAATGAATGACAGAGATGATATTTTTATAAATTCTATAGATATTAGTATAATAAGATAGTGTTGGTTGCAGAAGGGCTGGTTGGTAAAGTCTCTCCCTCTCCCTCTCCCTCCCCCTCTCCCTCTCCCTCTCCCTCTCCCTCTCCCTCTGTCTCTCTTTTTCAGTGTCTTGTCTCAGCCATTTGGAATGTGCAGCCGAGGACCTTTCTCAAGCAGCAGCCATTCCACTATCCTTTAGATTATCTGTGCCCAGTTTTGGTTTGGGGATTCGAGGCCTCAGTGGCCTGACAGGTCCTAACAGAGGCAGGCAGGCATGGCTATACCTACCGGCCAAAGCCCGCCCCCCACCATGGTGGCTGTTTTCCTTACTGCCTGTCTCTACCCTAGCCAAACTGCCTTCTTTGACTGCCAGAGGCCCCAACAGACCAGACTAAACCACAGTTTTTAGGCAGTGCAATAAGGCAAGAAAAAGAGACAAAAAGTGACTACATTTTTTAAGATTTACGTATTTATTTGAGAGGTAGAATTACATACAGAGAGAGGGAGAGACAGAGAGAAAGGCCGGAATTCCATCCACTGGTTCACTCCCTAAATGGCCACAATGGCTGGAGCTGGGCTGATCCAAAGCCAGGAGCCAGGATCTTCCTCTTGGTCTCCCACATGAGTGTAGGGGCCCAAGGACTTGGGCCATCTTCAACTGCTTTCCGAGGCAATAGCAGAGCGCTAGATTGGAAGTGGAGCATCCGGGACTCAAACCAGTGCCCATATGAGATGCTGGCACTGCAGGCAGAGGCTTTACCTGCTACACCACTGTGCAGGCCCCAATAAGCCTATCTTTTAGTTTCATTTTTCATTTTAGTTTCATTTTCCATGAACATTTTGAAGCACCTTCATATATGACAAACTCTTAAAAACTCAATGATAAGAAAAAAATGCAAAGTTGTAAATGAGTGAAAGATTTAAGCAGATATTTCACCAAAAAGATAGATAGTAAATAAAGATATGAAAAGATATTCAATTCCATTAGTTATTAGAGAAATACAAATTAAAATGACAATAAATTACCACTACCCATTAGTACCTATTAGAATGACTAAAATGTAGAAAGACTAAATCAAGTCTTGGCTTACACTACTGGTGGTAATACAGTACAACCACTATAGAAAAAGTCTGGTATTTTCTTTAAAAGTTCAGTATCAGGTACCCTATGATCCAGCCATTCTACTCCTAGGTTTTTTTTTTTTTCCAAGAAAAATGAAACAAAATGAGGGATCTTCAGAAACTTCATGGGAAATTTGCATTATCTTCCAAAGCACAAACTTTTTAAAGTATCCACAGACATCTTTACAAAGACTTATATAACAGTAATCCTAACAGCTTTATTTGGAATGCCAAAAACTGTAAATAGCACAAATAACCATCTGCTGTGAGTGAGTAAATAAATTATACATGCAATATATACAATAGAATAGTACTCAGTGATAGAAGCAATTAATTATTGATACTTGGAACAACATGGATAAATCTCAAAATAATTAAGCTGAGGGAAAGAAACAGTGCAGAAATTTCATACCATCTAATTCCAACTATAGAAAACTCTAGAAAATTAAACTAATCTATTGTTAACTACTCTGTAGTGACAGAACACAGATTAATGATCGCCTGCAGGTAACAGGATTGGTGGAAAGAGGCAGGAAGGAGGAATTGCAAAGGACACATGGGAACTCCTGGGGTGATGAATATGTTCATTACCTTGACTGTGGTAAGTATTTCCCTGGTGCATACATGTTACAAAATTTACCAAATCATGTACTTTATTAGCAATTTATTGTATGTCAGTTATATATTGCATACTCTTCCAAAGGTCCCTACTAGCTGACCTAAAGCCATCTGATAACTTTGCTAGATATTAATGATTAATATGAGGGAATTTTTTTAATAAGAACTGTAATAACTTAACTCTTGGGGCAAAGTCAAAGCAAATAACTAAGGCCCAGAAAAAAAGCTCTCCTTGTGCTTCTGCTAAAATTTATATAAGGGCAGTGTTGCAAATCACTTGTGATAATGATTGCAGATGGTAGTTGTGATTTACATATTGCTACTTCTCATAATTAAAGGTAGCATTTTCACAATAATCCCCAGTGTGTGGGATTTTACTTTCTGTAAAATCAAAAAGTTTGAGTAACAAGAATTGAGTAGAGTACGAGCTTTTATCCTACATTCAAATTAACAAGTTAGCTTATTTACTGTATCATGGATATTAGCAAAATATATGAGACTCCTGGGCAGAAATAAAGTACTTTATTACTTATGTCAAAAGCGGTAATGAGAGCTTTATGCTGGGCTTGTGCTGGTTCCCCACCCCTGCCCTGCCATGTCCCATGAGGATAATGAAAGGCCTACTATGGATGTTTGCACTCACGGTGGACTCCTTTCAAGGAGGAGAGCCTAGAACCTGGCAGGTTGACCACTTTTAGAGTGAGTTGTTCCCTCAAGATTACTCAACTGCAAACATAATCCTAAGAAATAGCCGAGTAGAGAACATTTAGGCCTTGCCTCTTTGGTGTACCCAGCAAAAATGTACAGAGTTGCTCAGGGCCCATGGCAGGTTACCTCTTCCAACACTGAGAATTGTGCATGGAGGCAACTGCCACCTCTACTTGCACCCTGGACTAGCGTGGAAGGTGGAGACTCGGACACTGGTGAATGGCAGAATTGTGTCCGTCCCTGTGGTCTCCTCATGGCACTGTAACTTCCTTCCTGATGAAGGTCATTGTGCAGGCCCTCTGCCTGCATCTGACAAAGTTGTCTTACATATTGTAATGTCCCCTGGTGTGTTCATTTTCTCCGCCTTCGGAAAATCTGACATACTGCATGAGTCATGGTTCTCAAGCATGTTATTGCCATTCCCTCTGAGAATCTCATTATTTTTTGTTATTATAAAAGTCCTTGAGACCTCCATGCTTTTGAGGAGGATTGTACTCATTTTTTTCTTTATTCTTTTCTGATGACTCTTATTACCAAACTGAAGTTTATCCAGCAATATCAGCAAATACGTATTTACTGAGCTGAACACCGACTGTGCTCAGAATACTGTATAAATATAATCTCAGGGGTTCCTAGATGCATCATCTTGGAGGGAAACAGGAACAAGTGGAAAAGCACATTCTGGGTTTTTAAAACTAGCTTTTCAAAAAATAGTGCCTTGCTGCAGGAAAAAGAGCTGTGCTCATTTCACATTGGTTATTTTAGTTCTGTCCTTTTTTGTGGTTTGAGTAATTGGAGCTGACAATAATTAATTATTAGAATGAGTAAGAGTCAAGGCACTATTCCTGCAATACTGACGTGCAACCTAAGAGGCAGCAGGTGATCCCCAAGTAGATGGGGATCCCCAAGTAGATGATCCCCAAGTAGATTCCCAAGTAGATGCCCCCCATGTGGGGAACTTGTGTTGAGTTTTCTGTGTGTCTGTAGGTCTGTCTCTATTTCTCTCTGCCTTTCAATAAGGTAAATAAATGAAATTTTTAAAATAAAAGTAAAATAATAAGTGGCAAGGGGCTCTGGGAAGATAGCAGTGGCAGCATAGACTTTAGATCTTCCTGAATTTCCACATGAAAACAGAGAAGTAGACAGAAAAGACAAAAACACAATGGGCAACAAAACAAAACACATTTACAAGAAAACTTGATGACATGGTATTGCTCTGGGGACAGATCACCTGTGGCCACTGAACTGTGCTGTTTGTGTCTGTGGGGGAGAAAAGCAAGGAACATCTGACAGATCTGAGGACAGAGAACCAAAATAGCCTAGAGGTAGTCACTGGAAATTGTGAGTGGGGCAGTTTGAGGTCTAGATCTACTAGCAGACTCAATATTGTATAGATGTCATTTCTCCCCAGATTGATGTATGGATTCAATGCAATTGCAGTAGAAATTCCAACAGCTTTGTGTGTGTGTATGAAACTCCACAAGCTGATCCTCATATGTATATGGAAATTCAAAGGACCAAAAATAGTCTGAGGGGGAGAAACAGCAAAGTGACAGGATTTCCTCTTTTAGATATCAAGTTTATTATAAAGCTGGTAATTGGGACATGCTACATATGCTGTTGAGGGAAAAAGAGACAAACCAATGAAACAGAATAGGGAGAAATCCAGCAAGAGTTGAGCAAAGACTTTTTTTTTAAGATTTATTTATTTATTTGAAAGTCAGAGTTACACAGAGAGAGAAGGATAAGCAGAGAGAGACAGAGAGAGAGAGAGGTCTTCCACCCACTGGTTCACTCCCAAATTGGCCGCAATGGCTGGAGCTGAGCTGATCTAAAGCCAGAAGCCAGGAGCCAGGAGCTTCTTCTGGGTCTCCCATGCGGGTGCAGGGGCCCAAGGACTTGGGCCATCCTCCACTGCTTTCCTAGTCCATAGCAGAGAGCTGGATTGGAAATGGTACAGCCGGGACTTGAGCTGGTGCTCACATGGGATGCTGGCACTGCAGACAACAGCTTTACCTGCTATGCCACAGCACCAGCCCCTAGCATAAACTTTTTTAAATAAATGGTTTATGGTCAGTTGCCTATCTACACAGGTAAAAAATGTGACAAATCATTTGTAGATAAACTCTAAAATGGCAAAACCATTAAGCTTCAGAAAAATAGAGGAGAATGTA
Organism: Lepus europaeus; assembly: GCF_033115175.1. Lineage (NCBI taxonomy): Eukaryota > Metazoa > Chordata > Mammalia > Lagomorpha > Leporidae > Lepus > Lepus europaeus. The sequence goes on along the minus strand of NC_084828.1, from coordinate 76,707,452 downwards.
TTCATGAACCTGGGACAGGAAAACATGTCAAACAGAGAAGAAAAGGCATTATTCATAAAGGAAAAGATTGTTAAACTGTGCTGCATTAAAATTGAGGAATTCTGTTTCCTGAAGACCTCACTAACAGAGGAAAAAGGCAAACTAACGGTTGGGAGGATACATTCACAAAGTGTATATCATCAAATAATTTTATCCAGAATAAAGAATTATGAATCAATAAGTAAAACACAGAGCCCAGTCTTTTAACTTCATTAGTGGCTAACTTCATTAGTCATCAGAAAAATGCAAATAAAAGCCACAATGAGATAACACAGTACTCACTTGAATGTCTACATTAAAACTAGGCTGGCAAAAGCAAGTGTTGATAAGGACAGGGCACAGTGGGAATTCTCATGCATTGTTGTAGGGCTATACATGTATACAATCACTTTAGAAATCTGTGTAGCACTATTTACTAAACCTGCAATTAATTCATACCCTATGTCCCAATAATTCTACATAGAGTCATTCATTGGTATCCACAGAAGATTGGTTCAGGGACACCCCATGCCCAAATTGTGGATGCACAAGTCCCTTATATAAAAACATAGTTCTTGCATATAATCAGTGCACATCCTCCTGTATACTTTCAGTCAACTCGAGATTACTTACAATACTTAATATAATGTACATGCTGTTCACACAGTTGTTTTACTCCATAGTTTGGGGAATAATGACCAAAAATCTGTAAATGTTCAATACAAACAATTTTTTTCATGTATTTTCCATCTGGAGTAGGTTCCATCCACAGATGTAAAACCCAAGGGTATAGAAGGCCAATGGTATTTATCAAAATACATGTATTAGAGTATACTTAGCAGCATTATTATTTCCAGCCAAGCTGGAAACTTTTCAGTTGTTCATTAGCAGTTAATATCTGAGTTCATCTCATTGATTGGGTCCCATACAACAATGAGAATAAACAATCAACTGCATGCCGCAATATGGATGACTCACACAAAATGATTGTTGAAGACAGGAAGCTAGATGCAAAGATCATACCTTATATGAGACCATGCTCATGAAGCACAAAAGCAGGCAAGGCCAATGTAAGATGTAAGAAGTCAGAATAGTAGTTAGGCTGGAAGTCAGGAGGAAGGGGAAAGGGTGATCAGAAGAGAGCAGAGGGGGGCTTCTGTTGCACAGGTGTTGTCACTTTCTAGACCTGCATGCAGTTTGCACAGGTGTGTCAGCTTTTGAAAATTCAGTGAATGTTTACTTGTATGCGTTTTATTTATGTTGATTTTTCTTCAACAAAGGTTTAAAAAATTATCTTTGGGTTTCCTGACAAGAGAAAAAGAAAACATCCAAAAGGCTACATGTCAGCTTATTAGTGGAGACAAAAATTTTTTAGATATTATTTTCTGAAAAAATTTCTCACCCACAACTTTAGATTATGGATATTAAAAGATGAAATGTATATTTTTACTATAAATGCAAGAGTAGATTTTATATAACATGACATAATTGATAATAGTAAAAAAGTTAATAACTTATGTCTATCAAAAGACAATTAAATGACACTAAGATCACAGAATCAAAAGGAAAAATAGGTTCATTCAGTAACATCAAAATTAAAAACTTCTGTGCCTGAAAGAACACCATCAAGAAAGTGAAAAGAACCCACATAATGAAGAAAGTGTTATCAAAGCATATGTGTGATAAGGGGCTTGTGTCTACATATACCAAGAATGCTTACAACTCCATAATAAAAAGACAAATAAATCAATTTTAAAATAGACTAGCATCTGAATAGACCTCTCTCCAAAGAAGAGACACAAATGGCCAGTAGGCACATCCCCCATGAGGGAAGTTCAAATCCATACCACTTTACACTCACTAGGATGGCTATAATAAAAAAAAAATTAACAAGTGTTTGGAGGATATGGTGAAATTAGAACTCTCATATACTGCTGTGCTACTGAAAAATGCTGTGGCCACTGTAGAAATAGGCTGCCAGTTCCTCCAATGTTAGATGTAAAACTACCATGGGACCTATGATATAGTCCCGGCTGCTTCACTTCCAATCCAGATCCCTGCCAATGGCCTGGGAAAACAGCAGAAGATGGCCCAAGTGCTTGGGCCCCTGCACCTATGTGGGAGACATGGATGAAGCTCCTGGCTTCAGCTTGGTCCAACTCTGGCCATTGTGGCCAGCTGGGGAATGAACCAAGAGGATGGAAGATGTCTTCCTCTCTCTTTAACTCTGTCTTTCAAATAAATCTTAAAAATAAAACAAAAGCATGTCCAAACTAAACTCTGTATGTGAATATTCATAGCAGCATTATTCATCCCAAGAGTAGAAGCAACCCAAATATTCATCAACTGATGAATGGATAAATGGAATGTGGCATAGTCATACAGTAAATATTATTCAGCAATAAAATGGATACACTGATTCATGCTACAACATGGGTAAAACTTGAAAATGGTATGTCAAGTGAAAGAAGTTGGGGCCGGTGCCATGGTGAAGAAGGTTAAGTCTGCCTGCTGCATTGGCATCCCATATGATCGCCAGTTCAGGTCCTGGCTGCTCCACTTCTGATCCAGCTCCCTGCTAATGGCCTAGGAAAGCAGTGTAAGATGGCCCAAATCCTTGGGCCCCTGCACCCACGTGGGAGACAGGGAAGAAGCTCCTGGCTCCTGGCTTCAGATCGGTGCAGCTGCGGCCATTGCAGTCATCTGGGGAGTGAGCCAGCAGATGGAAGATCTCTCTCTCTCCCTTTCTCTGTCTGTAATTCTGCCTTTCAAATAAATAAATGTCTTCAGAAAATAAATGAAAATAAAAAAGAAAGGAGCCAATCATAAAAGACTACAGGTTATAGGATTGCATTTATATGAATTATCAAGAGTAGACAAACTTATAGAGATGGAATTAGATTAGTGATTGTATAAGGATGGAAAGATGCAAAGTAAAACTACAATGAGATATGTAATAAGAGCTTATATTTTTAAAGATAATGTTGAGATAAAGATGTGAGGCTATGAAAGTCTGACCTACTTGTGTTCATGTACATGGTACAACCACCTTGGAAACATAGCCTCTAAAATTCATACATATACCTTGTGACCAGCAAATCTTCTAAATTATACTCAGTATAACTATGTACACATTTATAGCAAGGTATGTAGAAAAATTCTTAGTTGCATTGTTTGTCATCACCCAAAGTCATCATTTGATTTGTAGAAGGATAAATTACTTGTGGTGTGGTCCTGCAATGGAATATAATAATATATCAGTGAAAATGAGCAAGCTGCAGCTTTACCTAGCAACACGGATGAATCTCACAAAGAAGCCCACTGTGAAGTAGTATGTCCTGTATGATCCTCCTTTATAAAGTTCAAAAATCTGGCATAACTAACCATTGTTTAAAAGGTTAATACAGTAGTTTGCCTTTAGGGAGAAGGAAAAGGGTCATAATTACAGGGTGGGATTTTAGGGTATCGTAGTGTTCTCTTAGTAGAATTGGGTTGTAGTTATATAGATGGTTGTGATATTTCTCTGAACTATAATTGATCATTTGTGAACTTAAAAATACCTTTTCTAGCCCAAGATTTCTTTTAAATGGCAATCTGCCAGGGATCTACCATTGTAGGAGTCATGAATAGGAAGAAGCAATGACTTCAGGGGACTACTGAACGTGAGGACAAATAGTCAACTTCCAGATGCCTTCTTTATATGATAGCAAATGTTATGGACTGCATGTGTTCCCCCGAAATTCATCTGCTGAAGCCCTAGCCCCCATGTGATTATATCTGGACATAGGGCCTTTGGGGAGATAATTAAGATTAAATAAGTAGTAAGGGTAGGGCCCTAATTCAGTAGGGTTGGTGTCTTTACAAGAAGAGGAAGAGAATTAGATCTCTCTCCACGCTTGCCCAGAGAAGGGGCCACGGGAAGGCACAGTGAGAAGACAGCGATCTACAAGTCACAAAGAGATCTTACCAGTACCACTGCTGACCACTCCTTAATATTGGACTTCCAGCCTCAAAAACTGTGAGAAAATAAATTTCTGCTGTTTAAGCCACCCAGCCTGCAGTGTTTTGTTACGGCAGCCCAAATAAGCTAATCTACCAAATGTTCACATGTGTTCAACTGCCTCATCGTGATAGTTTTCCATCCTTTGATCAAATCACTACACCAGGATTTGTTCTTTAATTTGCTGTTCTCGTTGCTTTTGTAAATATAGCTGAGCATCCAAATCTCGCCCCGTTGGGATGCTAACAAGATTAGACAGTAATCTGACGTTCATCACTGCCGGATCCTATCCTGTAGCTTCTTCCATCACCATCCTGCTAAGGAGCTTGCTTTTTCTTTGTCCCTTTTGGTCAGATAGTAAACATTTTTCAGGCATTTTGAATTTTGCTATTGTTAGGGGTGAAAGATTGTGGGGGGGGAGGGGGCGGTGATCAGGATGCTAATCTATGCACAGTGACCTTTGTTTCTGTCTGGCTGAGCAGATGTAGGAATTAATCATTGTCACTCCTGGATGGTGCGGCTGCAGCTGTCCCCCGCTGCCTTTCTGCCCCTGATAGATTTATTACTGCTTTTTGTTTGCTGGAAAACATGCTTCAGCACAAAAGAACTACCAAATCAGAGCAGCTTATCGGTGAGAATAATTTTCTAGAAACGTATTATTTCTACACCTCTGTACTTATCGACTCTGAACTCTTGTTTTTTTAAAGGAGGAGGAAAGAAAAATTGAATACAAATATTGTCTCTGTAACATCTGAACCGTGATTTCCCATCCTGAGAATTTTCATGTTGGATCAGTGTCATGCCTAGGATTGCAAAGACCCCATTGTCTTCTAACCTCCATGTCCTTCTTTGTGCAACTGACCCCCTTAATCTGAACTATCAGTTTAGTCCCTCCCACCAGAACCTGGGAATACTTTGGCCCTAGGCACATGAAAATAAGTGATGTGGGTTTACTTAGTGTTCAGTTTATTTAACAGTAAGTCCCACTACAACCTCAGACCATAAATAACACTTTCTGGGCCCCAAGCATCCCTACTATGCAGATTTCCCTGCAACCTCACTAAATCCAACTCATGGTGACAGCAACACCAGCCTGGATGGAAATCAAAGTAGCCACATCCCTTTGGATGTTGGGAATCAGCCCCAAAGTCCTTTGCAAGTTTCCTGAACCTGTTTTGTTTTTTTGTTTTTTTTTTTTTTTTTTTTTTTTTTTTTTCATTTTTCCTCCACCTTGCACTCCAAATCAGGTCACCATTCCCTGGAGCAGAGGTTAAAGAGAAGTAGCCAGTGCCTATTGAGAGCCTGCTTGCTCCTTTCTGGTGATCCACTGCCTGCCTCAAATCCTAGACAGTCACTGGTGAGCCCCATGCTACCACCTTTCTAGTTACACCCCCCCTCACTCATGGGGAGCTCTGAGAATTTGCTGTACTCCCTGACCCTGCCTGATACCCTGTGATTCTCATTCATGGCTTTCTCTTTTGCTGACGCTGTATTTCTTTCCCTCTGAATCATCTGGTTTTAAATACCCTTGCATGTCTGAGCCCTAAATCATCCCTGCTTGTCTTTAACTTCACGTTCCTAGCATCTGGTACATGGGTCCTAACCTTATGGGTCCACCTGGACTCCTGAATTTAAAACTTCTGGTCTAAACTCTTCAACCATGATTTGAGCTTCAACTCTGACAGCTTTTCTGTCTTTGATAATGATATCAAGTGTATGAGAAGGCAAGTTAATCCTCCAAATGTCAAGTTTAGTGTTTAAGACCATCTTCCCAAAAGAGAGAAAGAAAAACTCCTACTAATTGGACAAATAATCGATCATGGGACCATTTTCTTGGTTTTTTAAATTTTTTTTTAATTTATTTTTTTGACAGGCAGAGTGGACAGTGAGAGAGAGAGACAGAGAGAAAGGTCTTCCTTTTTGCCATTGGTTCACCCTCCAATGGCCGCTGCGGCCGGCGCACCGTGCTGATCCGATGGCAGGAGCCAGGTGCTTCTCCTGGTCTCCCTTGGGGTGCAGGGCCCAAGCCCTTGAGCCATCCTCCACTGCACTCCCTGGCCACAGCAGAGAGCTGGCCTGGAAGGGGGGCAACCGGGACAGAATCGGTGCCCCGACTGGGACTAGAACCCGGTGTGCCGGCGCCGCAAGGCGGAGGATTAGCCTGTTGAGCCGCGGCGCTGGACGGGACCATTTTCTTAAAGTGGTATTTTGTAGCCTGCATCATCTCTTGGGGGATAATGATCATGCTTAAATTACTAAGTGTCTTGTGAAGTTTGTACTTCATTTTTCATGCCCTAAACTTGTATATCAGAACCTGTAAACGGTATCTTTTCTTGCATGTATTCTGGGATTCATTCTACTGTACTCAAGATCTCTTTGTGATTTGCTGGGTTTGTGTGGGTTTCTCTCTCTCTCTCTCTCTCTCTCTCTTTTTTTTTTTCTTTTTTGACAGGCAGAGTGGACAGTGAGAGAGAAAGAGAGAGACAGAGAGAAAGGTCTTCCTTTACCGTTGGTTCACCCCCCAATGGCTGCTGCGGCCGGCATGCTGCGGCCAGCACACTGCACTGATCCGAAGCCAGGAGCCAGGGGCTTCTCCTGGTCTGCCATGCAGGTGCCTTCCCAGGCCACAGCAGAGAGCTGGACTGGAAGAGGAGCAACCGGGACAGAACTGGCGCTCCCAGTGGGACTAGAACTCAGAGTACCAGCGCCACAGGTGGAGGATTAGCCTAGTGAGCCGCGGCACCAGCCTGTGTGGGTTTCTCTTTTTCAGACTGCAAAATGGTTTGTCTTGGTTTAATAATGACCCTCCTGCTCTATTTTTCCTTTGCTAGAATTAGTTTATTTCCTTGTATCCTTTTGTGTAAAGGTGACTGCAGCCAGATGTTTCATTGTGGCACACTGCAAGGCTTTCTCAGGGCACTAAACTCTCAGAAGAAAAGAGGTGAGGGAACCTGGTGTTGAGAGAATAAGATATGAAGGAAGCAGTACTAAAATAGAAATGTTATTGGTGAGAAGAGTCTTTCTCAAATATCTGTGAGTAATAATTGCTCATAGAACAATACTTCCCTTTCTTTCTTTTGAGATATTATTCACATAAATGAAACTCACCTTTTTAAAGTTTTAAATTATTTTTAGTATATTTACAAGGTTGGAGAATCACTGTTATCTAATTCCAGAACATTTTCATTACCCCAAAAAGAATCAATGTACTTATTAACAGTCTTCTTATTGTTCCTGCAACCACCGGTCTACTCTCTCTCTAAAGGTTGTCCTACTCCGGCATGTCAAATGAATAGAATCATATAAACAAAGGGCCTTCTAGGCCTGACTTCTGCCATTTAGTAAAATCTTGCATAATGTTTACAAGGTTCACCTATGTCGTAGCGTGGAGCAGTGCTTCATTCCTTTTTATGGCTAGATAATACATTATTCTATAGACATTCCACATTTTTTATCCATTCATCAGTTGATGGATATTTAGTTGTTTCTTATTTTTGGCTATTATGAATAACATGCTGTGAACATGTACAAGTTTTATATGCACATATGTTTTTATTTGTCTTGGGTATATGCTTAAGTGTGGAATTTCTGGGCCAAATGGTGACTTTGTGTTCAACATAAGTCCAGAACTGTTTTCCAAAGGTGCTACACTATCTGACCATCCCTCCAATAATGTATGAGGCTCGCAATTTCACCACTTCATTGCTAATAATTGTTATTATCTATATGTGTAGTTCCAGTCATCTTAGTGACTTTTATTTGCATGATGTTGAGTGTCTCTTCGTGTAGTTATTGGCCATGTGTCTATCTTCTTTGGAGAAATATCTATTCAAGTCATCCAACAATTTTTAATATTTGATTGTCTTAGAAATATACTTAAAGTAGTGCTTCTCAAACTTGATGATGCCCAAGCTTCACCCTAGATCAATTGAATTAGAGTATCTAGGGTTAGGACCCATGCAGCAGTTTTAAAAAAAAAACTCTAGTTACTAATGTTTGAGAATCATTGCTATTGGCTAGATAAATTGATGATACTGATATAGAAAAATCAAAGACTTAGAAACTTTGAAATCATGGCAGGCATTTAAAATGAAAGACTTGACCTAAATGTGAATTATAAAATACTTAATCAGATCAAGAGTTAGAAGCGAGTTTTTTAACAAAGGTTTTTTTATAAGATGGATTTTCCTATAACAGGAAGTTTCAACTCACTTACAGTTACAGAAAATCTGCTGGTTGTGGTTCTTGCCTTGTGACTAGGAGTTGGTTTTATGAGATAATCCTGGGTACACAAATAAATATGAGTATCACAATGCAATTAAATTCATAAGCCCAGAAAATTTATCAGGTATTCAGTGTTCACTAAGGAAGCTGAAAAAATATGAGTATTAGCTAGGAGAAAATTGAAAGGTAGGCTTTGGGGGCAGGTGTTTACCGCAGAAGTGCCATTATGGAGCCTACATCCCATATCAGAGTGACTCCACTTTTAGACTCCAGCTTCCTGTTAATCAGCATCCTGGGAGGCAGCCAATGATGACTCAAGTACTTAGGTCCCTGCTACCACACGGGAGACCCAGATTGAGTTTCAGGTTCCTAGCTTCAGCCCACCCAGCCTCAGCTGTTGCAGGCATTCTGGGAGTGAGCCAGTGGATAGAATCAGTCTCTCTCTCTCTCTCTCTCTTTCTCTCTCTCCACCCTCCCTTTCAAATAAAATGAAAATAAACTTTTAAAAAATTTTCAAAAGAAAGGCAGGCTCTTGAACATCATAGAAATATAGAAATTATAAAGAAAGCCTTACTGAAAGTATAGGGGAATAGTAACTGAGATTTTTTTTAACTCAAACACATAAAAATATGACAGTCACAGTGGTTATTGTAGAGGGAAAATGACATCTCTCAAAGAATGTAGAAAGCTGCCAAGAGGAGACCAGGAAGCCCACAGAGTGTGTCGGGTTAGGTACAAAATAGGTATTAAAAAAATCAGAAGCATCTTTGAAGGAAGTTAGAACATACAAAAGGATTATTTAAAAATTTATTGAAAGAGTCTTTTGCTGCTAATACTAGAGCACAAGTAGTGCTCAGGCACCAAAAGACAATTGACTGAATTAGTTAGTGCCTCTTGCCTCTGAATTTATTGAGAAAGATGTCAAAGTGATTATCACACTCATGGCTGCCAATGAATGGATAGTTGATCAAAGAGTTTTCTGTGTTTTCCATATTTCAAGTCAGGTGGAGGGAATAAATGCTGATTAATCTCCAGAAACTATTGGCTGTTCCTCTTGACACTTTTGAAGTCCTCCAGAAGGAACGCTTCCCTTAGTCATGCCTTTCTCTGAAGCTGTTGCCCCAGTCCTCTCCCACCTGTTCCCACTAACCCTCTTTACAGAGTTCTGTTCAGTACTATTCACTAACCAGCTCCACTGCCTCATCTCCAATTCACTCTTCAGCTCATTGTTCTGACTCCATTGAAAGGTCATGAAATCTGACTCATGGATAAGGTCGTTACATCAACCACTCTTTCAGACTTTATCTTTTCCAGCTATTAAGACATATAACACCATTAACTACCTCCTGTTCCTCCCTTCTAAAAACTTATTTTTTCTTAAATTCTGCTATACATGAATGCCCTAGTCTTCTTCCCTCTCTCATTCTATTTTATTTTTAATGCTTTTTTATTCAAAAGAGCGAAGGGGGGCAGTTTCTCTCTCTCTCTCTCTCTCTCTCTCTCTCTCTCTCTCTCTCTCTCTCTCTTATACACACACACACACACACAGAGAGAGAGAGAAAGATCTATCTTGTAGGTCACTTCCCAAATGCTGCAACAGCCAGGGCTGGGGCAAGGAGCTAGGAATTCAATCCGGTCCTCCCACATGGGTGGCAAGGACTCAGGTACTTGAGCCATCTTGTGCTAACTACCAGGATACACAGTAGCGGGAAACTGGGCCAGAGCACAACAGCCAAGACTTGAACCAAGCACTCCAATGGGGAATGCAGACATCCCAAGCAACAGCTTAAACACAGGGCCTACCCCAACCCCTGCTTACCAGCTGCTTTCACTGCCTTCAGAATTCCACCTACCCATTTAATTTTGGTATCACTCTGGATTCTAGTTTTGATTTATTTATTTTTTTAAAGATTTATTTATTTACTTGAGCCGGCACTGTGGCTCAATAGGCTAATCCTCCGCCTGTGGCGCCAGCACATTGGGTTCTAGTCCCGGTCAGGACACCGGATTCTGTCCTGGTAGCCCCTCTTTCAGGCCAGCTCTTTGCCGTGGCCCGGGAGTGCAGTGGAGGATGGCTCAAGGGCTTGGGCCCTGCACCCCAAGGGAGACCAGGAGAAGCACCTGGCTCCTGCCTTCGGATCAGTGTGGTGCGCCGGCTGCAGTGCGCTGGCCGCGGTGGCCATTGGAGGGTTAACCAGCGGCAAAGGAAGACGTTTCTCTCTGTCTCTCTCTCTCACTGTCCACTCTGCCTGTCAAAAAAATTTTTTTTATTTATTTACTTGAAAGTCAGAGTTACTCAGGAGAGGCAGAGAGAGAGAGAGAGAGAGAGAGAGAGAGATCCTCCATCTGCTGGTTCACTCCCCAATTGGCTGCAACGGTTGGAGCTGCACCGATCTGAAGCCTGGAGCCAGGAGCATCTTCCGGGTCTCCTACATGGGTGCAGGACCCAAGGGGTTGGGCCGTCCTCCATTGCCTTCCCAGGCCACAGCAGAGATCTGGATGGGAAGTGGAGCAGCTGGGACTTGAACCGGCACGCATATGGGATGCTGGCACTGCAGGCAGCAGCGCTGGCCCCTGATTCACTTCTTATACCACACCTTTGATTGTTTTTAATCTCTCCTAGGACATATCTCCAGCCTTGCCTCTCTCTAACCCCACTTTCTAGCTTCATAGTTAGTATAGTCATATAGATTTTCCATTGTTCATCCAGATCGAGTACCAAAACCAGGGTCATATCTTTATCTCCAACCATGTAATTCCTGTCTTGGTTGATAGTGCTGCCACCATTCATCCATTTCACATTCTGGATACCTCTGTCTCCTGCCACATCTAGGCAATCACCAAGTCTTAGATATTTAACCTGGGAAATGCCTCACCATCCCATCTCGCGCTGCTGTCTCTATTGCCCAGGTGTAGACTGCATTTGTTTCTCATCTGGACGATTGCAGTAGTCCTCTAACTGGTCTTGCCCACTTTTTCAGCTACTGCCTTCTTGACAGCATTTTGTTTTCAAACACAACCTGGTTTTCAAACACAGACTTCTACTGCCTGTGCAACTCCTTAGGTAAGTATTTAAGGTCTTTTTATAATCTGGCTTTAACACACAATTTCCACTTTTTTCCCTTTAAATTAAGTTGTACTCTGACTATATACAAAGAAATGGCCATTCCTCAGTCACAACATGCATATTCATCACCATGTCTAGTTCATGCTCTTCCTCAGGTCATAACTCTTCTCTTTTCTCACCTGAAAAACTCCTAGTTAACCTGTAGGACAAATCCTCTTTCTCAAAATGTGGACCCTGGGCCAGAAGCAGCAGCATTACCTGGGAACTTGTTAGCAGTGCAACTTTTCAGAGCCTCACCATGGTCCCTACTTAACCCAAAACTCTGAAGAATGAAGATCATCAACTTGTATTTTAATGAGCTGTTCGGGTTATTCTGATGCATTCTAGTATTTAAGAACTAATATTCTGGGGCCAGTGCCGTGGCGCACTAGGTTAATCCTCTTTCTGAAGCGCCGGCATTCCATATGCGTGCCGGGTTCTAGTCCTGGTTGCTCCTTTTCCAGTCCAGCTCTCTGCTGTGGCCTGGGAGGACAGTGGAGGATGGCCCGGGTGCTTGGGCCCTGCATCCCTGCGGCCATTTTGGGAGTAAACCAACAGAAGGAAGACCTTTCTCTCTGTTTCTCTCTCTCACTGTCTGTAACTATACCTGTCAAATAAATAAATAAAAATCTTAAAAAAAAAAACTACTGTTCTAAGGCAGGATTCCTCATCAATGCCCATAGCCCTGTATCACCTACTGCATTATTTTATAATCATGTTTGCTTACTCACTAATCCATCTCTCTGCTAAATTTTTGGGTCTTCAAGATCAAATAAAATATTTTTGAATTCTAGCACTTGTTATAGTTTCTGGCACATTGGAGGTGGTTAATAAGAATTCAGCATACTAGAGGCAGGCATTTGGCCTAGCAGTTGCTTTAATTAAGATGCCCACATCCCAGACACTGCATATCACTGGGTTTGATTTCTGGCTCCAGCTTCCAGTTCCACCTCCCACCAGTGAAAACCCTGAGAGACAGCAGATGATAGGTCAAATAACTAGCTTCCTGCCACCCATGTGGGAGACCTGGATTGCATTCCCCACTTGGCTCTACCTCCAGCCCAGCCCTGGCCATTGCAGGCATTTAGGGACTGAACCAGCAGATAGAAACTCAGTTGCTTTGTGTGTGTGTGTATGTGTGTGCGTGCACATACACTCTCTGTTTCTCTCTTTGTCTGCCTTAAAAATAAAAACAGAATTCACCATGCCAAAATTCTTCGTTTCCTCTCCAGAATTTAGTCTAGAGTACAAACAAATACACACTGATGATCAAATGTTCTCCATTGTTGCTTTGTGCCATATAAACCAAAAGTACACACACCAGCAATACCAAATGTGAGCAAGGATGCGAGAAATAGAATCTTCCTACATTGCTATACATCTGCTCTGGAAAAGGCAGGCAGTTTCTTAGAATATTAATCATATACTCACTGTGTGATTCAGCAGTTGGACTCCTGGGTAGTAACCCTAGAGAAATGAAAATGTATGCTCACAGAAGTTACAGCAGCTTTATTTATAATAGGCAAAAACTGGAAACACTAACAATGCACTCTTTGAAAAGGAAATAAAAACAATCCCCATTTATAATAACATTAAGAAATCAAAAGTTAGAAATAAACTTAAACAAGGAGGCAAAAGATCTGTACACTGAAAACCATAAAACACTGACAAAGGAAATTGAAGAAGACAAAAATAAATGGCAAGACATCTCATATCAGAGATTGGAAGATTAGATATTATTAAAATGCCCATACTACCCAAATGATATATGGATCCAGTGCAATCCCTACCAAAAATCTAGTGGCATTTTTTTATAAAAATAGAAAAAAAATTCTTAAATTCTCATGGAACCACAAAAGACCCTAAATATCCAAAGCAAGCTTAAGCAAAAAAGAACAATACTGGAAGAATCACATTAGCTGGTTTCAAAATCTGCTGCAGAGTTATGGCATCAAAACAGCATAATACTGGCGTGAAAACATACTAGAACCAATGGAACAGATTAGAGAACCCAGAAATAAATCAACAGATTTACAGTTCATTGTTTTTCAGCAAAGGTGCCAAGAAGACATGAAGAAAAAAGGACAATTTCTTTAATAAATAAGTAAATTGGATATTCACATGTAGAAGAATGAAATCGATCCTTTTCTCACAGCATAACAAAGATCAACTCAAATGGTTTAAAGAGTTAAATGTAAAATCTGATACTGTAAAATTACTAAAAGAAAACATGAGAGAAATATGTATTATCTTGACTACACAATATTTTTAATATGATCCCAAAAGCACAGGCAACAAAAATTAAAATAGACAAATGGTATTACATCAAACTAAAAAGCTTTAGCTCAACAAAGGAAACAACAGGGTAAGAGACAACTTGCAGAATGGAAGAAAGTATTTGCAAACTATTATCTGATAAGAAACCAATATCCAAGAATAAATAAATATCCAAGAATAAATAAAGAACTCAGCTCAATAACAAGAAGCCCAATACAGATATGGGCAAAGGCATTTAATAGGCATTTCTCAGAAGAAGACATACATACAAATGAGCAACAGGTATATGAAAAAATGCTCAACATCACTAATCTATGAAAATTGAAATTAAAACTGCAATGAGATATCACCTCTCACCTGTGAGAATGGCTTTTACCGAATGGATGAAAAATAAGTGTTGATAAGGATATAGAAATTATACAATGTTGGTGGGACTATAAATTAGTAAAGTCATTAGGGAAAACAATATGAGATTCCTCAAAAAATTAAAAACAGAACTACCATATGATCCAATAATCCCACTTCTGTGTATGTATTCAAAGGAAATGAAATCTGTATGTGGAAGAGATGTCTGCACTCCTATATTCATTGCAGAATTATTCACAATAGGCAAGATATGGAACTACCTTAAGTGTCTATTTACAAAAGAATAGATATAGAAAATGTGTTGGCCAGCTCCCCGGCTCACTTGGCTAATCCTCTGCCTGTGGCGCCAGCACCCCAGGTTCTAGTCCCGGTTGGGGCACCAGGTTCTGTCCCGGTTGCTCCTCTTCCAGTCCAGCTCTCTGCTGTGGCCCCAGAAGGCAGTGGAGGATGGCCCAAGTGCTTGGGCCCTGCACCTGTATGGGAGACCAGGAGGAAACACCTGGCTCCTGGCTTCGGATTGGCGCAGCGCGCCGGCCGTGGTGGCCATTTGGGGGGTGAACCAACGGAAGGAAGACCTTTCTCTCTCTCTCTCTCTCTCTCTCTCTGGCTGTCTAACACTGCCTGGCCAAAAAAAAAAAAAAATGTATTATATGTCTATAATGTAAAAAAAAATTTTTAAAGCAGGAAATCCCATTAGTTGTGGCAACATGAATGAACCTGGAAGACATTACGTTCAGTAAAATAAGTGAGACACAAAGACAAATACTATGTGATCTAAAAGAGTTTTTACTCAGAAGCAGAGTGGAATGGTGAATACCAAGTTTTGGCAGGGGTTGTGGGTGGAAATGAGGAGATACTGATCATGTCAAAAGCTGGAACGTTTCAGTTAGGATAAGTTTTGGAGAGCTGTTGGATTAATGTACACTTGAAGAATGCTAAGAGATCAGATCTTAAACATTCTCACCATAAAAGAACGATAAGTATGTGAGCTGATAGATATATTAATAGCTTGATTTTATTGTTTTGCAATGTATACATATATCAAAGTATCACATTATACACAATAAATATGTAATATTTGTCAATTATACCTTTATAAATCTGAGGGGGGAAACTAAGAACAAACGAGATGTCTCTCAACAGGTAAATTGATAAACTATGGGGGCATCCTACAATGGAATATTACCCTGCCATAAAAATGGAACAAAATATTGATGCATGCAACAACTTGGATGGATGTCAATGACATAATGCTAGATGTAAAAGAGCCAATTCCATTTATATAACACTCTCAAAAAACAAATTTGTAGTGATGGAGAAAAGATGAGTGGTGATTGTCAGGAGTTAGGGTTGGCAGAAGAGTATGACTATAAAGAGGCAATGTGAGGGAGTTGTGTGAGTAGTGGGGGAGGTAGTGGGTGGATATGTGTGACAGTTCAGGATCCTGATTATAGAGGTGGTTCCATTAATCTATACATGTGATAAACTTCACAGAACTACACACACACGTGCAAAGTGTGCATGTAAAAACTGGTGAAATTCTGAAGGTCTAGAGTTCAGATATTGGTATTACACCAGTTTCTACTTCCTGATTTTGCTTGCGTGTTCTGATTATGTAAGATAGTACTCTGGAAAGCTGGGTGAAGGGTACACAGCACCTCCCTGTGCTGTTATTGCAACTTCTTGTGAGTCTTAAATAATTTCAAAATAAAGAGAGCCCAGGGATGCCTGGTGAAGGCTAAATTAGCATGGGCTGCTCCTGACTGCTTGCCCCTGCATGGGGAGGAGTGATTTCGGGATTGGAGAGAGAGAGGAGAGTATCCTGCTAGCAGGTTTATTGGATGGTCTGTGCAGAGTACTTTGCAACTGCTAGCACATACTTAACATGTAATTAATGCTGGCTACTCCAATATTGTTCTATATCATCAACAATATGCATTCTAAGAGGTAGGAAAGAATGCGCTCAGATGATTCTGACTACATGAAATGTTTCACGATTCAATGGTGCTTCAGAATCCTTCAGTACTTCAGACTCACAAAATCAGCATTTAGTCCATAGATGCCTTAATTCAATTTAACCTAAAATGAATAGTTACTTCCAGTGTTGACTATTTATGTCTCTTATTGTGTCTTTGTACATGTGCTGCTGAAGCGAGCACTCCTATTGTATCTTTGTGTTCTGTCCTTTAAATGCATTATCTGCAACCTTGGAAGCATACAGGATAAATAGTATTTCCCTCATTTTCAGGTGAAGAAAACTGCCTCAGAGAGGTGAGGCAATTGACCTAACTCACACCACCAGTAAATCTAGCTGTTCTGATTTCAAAGCCCATGCTCTCTCCACTACACTATGTTACCACAGTCCACAAAAGATGCCTAAACACATACCCGCACACATTGTGTATTAGTTATTCCTTTAATGTCAGCTTACAAGACAGAATAACTAATTCATGTCACAGCCTAGGGTAGATCCTTGCAGGCCACTGCTGGGGCCAGGACTGAGAGACACTAGACAATGACAGAAACCAAGAACCCAAAGTGGGTTGCAATAAGAATTCAGTTTGGAGTTCCAGCCAGCAGACAGATCCAAGAGACATAATGGAAACTCTGCCAAAATCCAAGGTCCAAGCCAGCAAGCAAAACCTTAAGGGGCAGGCAAAACCCAGCAGAAGGCACGGCAGCCCAGAGCACTTGACTCCTTCTGAGTCCCCCTCTTGATGACACTGCCCGCCAAAGGAGGCCTTTTGTGGGTCCTCCGTTTAGGGGGCAGGCAATACCCTTGGACCTATCAGCACTACTTCAGAGCATTCAAATCTAGGGCCAAGAGAGCCCTTGGCCAATGTCCATTAATCAGTGGGATAACCGCAGGGTGCCAGGGAGCTGCAGTAACCAGGGGGAAGTGAAAGGAACTGGAGGAATCCAGGAGTCAGCACATCTGGATCAGCTGTGCCAACATAGTCCGTCTGGCCCTAAGACCCCGTGCAAGTCCCTTCATCCTACACTGAGGGTGTCAGAGCAGCTTACTGGAATCATTTGTCCTCCTCAGAGCCCCAGGCTCCAGGACTCTGATCCTGCCTAGGGTGTTGATGGGACAGTGATGGGGTCAAGTGGGAGGCCCTGCCTTTCCAATCTCTTCCTTTTAGCTACCCAAGATCCCTCTCATTTTAATGATTTTTCCAGTTTAACAAACATTTCATAAGTTTCTGCTAGCTTCAGGGCCCCAAAGAAGGTGTTGGGAAAGCTGAGCCAAACCCAGTCCCAGAATCCCAAATTCCCAGACTCTGGTTGGCGGGGAATGATTCCAGCAGCCGTAGGATTGTTCAGAATTCCGCTCAGATTCTCAGACAGACCTAAGCCCAAAGTTCTCTCACTGCAAAGTGAAGGATGAGAAAGAGGGTAGGGAAACTCCCTACTATGTCAGGAAATCTTTTGTGCCTGAAAGAGATCAACCGCCATGTCACCTGGCAGCTGGTGCATTCTGGTTTAGCAGCACACTCCCTGCGACTGGACGTTTCACACGGCCAATTGTGCCTGTGCTTTATGCCCTACTTAAAATCAGGGCATCCGCTGTGTCCTTTTGGAAGTGCTGCAAGTCTCCGGGTGGGAAATGCACAAAGCCTTGTCCCGCAGCTACGGAGAGGCAGCAAGTTGCCAGCACTGCCTTCTAAATATCAACACACGTCTGGGTTGTAACCTTGGGCTCTGAGGTTCCAGAAGGAGGACAACAGAAGGCTTTTTGTGTTTCTGGTGCTTTTCACCCTCGCATTTTAGAGCAGATTAAAAAATATTACAATGTGTGAGATGTGACAAAAATGCACTTGAAAACCAGATTTTTTAAATGATGTGAACGTGACCATAATATTACTAGGTAAAGCTGCATAGGCTTCTTTTCCAGGAAGTTTATCCTTTGGGTCTCTTTTTCTTCCTTACATCCAGTTTATCTTGAATTTATCAGTATGCTTTTTCACCAAACTGGAGCCCTTATAATGAAGTAATAGGGCCAGAGCCGCGGCTCAATAGACTAATCCTCCGCCTGTGGCGCCAGCACACTGGGTTCTAGTCCCAGTCGGGGCGCCGGATTCTGTCCTGGTTGCCCCTCTTCCAGGCCAGCTCTCTGCTGTGGCCCGGGAGTGCTGTAGAGGATGGCCCAAGTGTTTGGGCCCTGCACCAGCATGGGAGACCAGGAGAAGCACCTGGCTCCTGGCTTCGGATCAGCGTGGTGTGCCGGCTGCAGCGCGCCGGCCGCGGCGGCCATTGGAGGGTGAACCAATGGTAAAGGAAGACGTTTCTCTCTCTCTCCCTCACTGTCCACTCTGCCTGTTAGAAAATAATAATAATAATAATAATAATAATAATAATAATAATGAAGTAATGGGCCTATGGCCTTATATCTAGATTTCTGCATTTCAGCCTTTACTATAGTTGCAAGAATGCCATTTTAAACTGATCCTCAGGCTTGCATGTCATTCAGGAAAGCTATGAATTCAGAAATGTATATACTATAAATTTATATTCACATTCACACAGTGATATATAATATACATTTATGTACATAAATTTTGTTAATGGCCTAGTGTATACTGAGAAGACAACTTTAATCATTAAATTAAAACTTTACTCTATTTTGAGGCCAGCTCTGTGGCATAGAAGGTTAAGCTTCCACTTGCAGTGCTGGCATCCCATATGGGTACCTGTTCAAGTCCCAGCTGCTCCACTTCTGATCTAGCTCCCTGCTAATGTGCCTGGGAAAAGCAGCAGAAGATGGCCCCCAATTGCTTGAGCCCCTGCACCTATGTGGAAGACATAAAAGAAGCTCCTGGCTCCTGGTTTCGGCCTGGCCCAGCCCTCACCATTGCTGCCATTTGGGGAGTGAACCAATGGGTGAAGAGTCTCTCTTTCTTCTCTCTATATCTCATTTCTAATAAATAAATAAATAGGCCGGCGCTGCAGCTCAATAGGCTAATCCTCTGCCTGTGGCGCCGGCACACTGGGTTCTAGTCCTGGTCGGGACTCTGGATTCTGTCCCGGTTGCCCCTCTTCCAGTCCAGCTCTCTGCTGTGGCCAGGGAGTGCAGTAGAGGATGGCCCAAGTCCTTGGGCCCTGCACCCACATGGGAGACCAGGAGAAGCACCTGGCTCCTGCCTTTGGATCAGCGCAGTGCGCCAGCCGCAGCGCGCCGGCCACAGCGCGCCAACTGCGGCGGCCATTGGAGGGTGAACCAACGGCAAAAGGAAGACCTTTCTCTCTGTCTCTCTCTCTCACTGTCCACTCTGCCTGTCAAAAAATAAAATAAAATTAAAAAAATAAATATTTTTTAAAAATTACTCTAGTTTAAAAGAGGGAAAGAAAGAATAAGAAAAATGAAAAATGTCCTTTTAGTGAAAAAGTTAGAAACCAAGGAGGCCGTGACCTAATGAGCTGAGAGCAAAGATTATGTCTCATTTGCCCTCCTGTCTCCAGTTTTTAAAACCTTGACAAGTTGATATTTAGGACTTGTTGAATTATTGTTTGACGCAAGAAGATCATCAAAGAGATAATTAATGAAGTATGGGAACACTTACGCTAAAGAAGAATTTAGGGCAGGATATTTAATCAGTTTTCTTTAGTGCTAATAGCTAAATGTTTTGTTTGGTTGGTTGATTGATCAATTGGGATGTAAATTCTACTGCATCTCTCAGAACCAGCTCAGCCTGATGATGCTGATTAAGGAAGAGAGGCAGAAATGCAGGTCTGACCAGCTTATCAATAAGTGAGCAGTAGGGGAAAGACAGCTGGGGGAGAGAAGAGCTGGAAGGGACCTTAGATCTCATTATGTCCTGCCAGTACTGAGCATGGAGGGCAGAATGACTTTGTTCTTCCAGGTCCTCCAGCTTCAGCAGCTACAGGGCTGAACTGACAGAATGGTAAGGCGTTCACTCTCTCCATGAAAACAAAGCTATGCAAGCACTTAGGAGCACAGGAAAGAATTTAGAAAGGCCAGGCCCACCCAGCACAACAGGCAGTGCTGACTGTTTCAGCTTATGACAAAATATCATTTACTGGCTTTAGGATATAAAAAGAAGGCATGATTGCTAGCCCAGCTGCAAGCAGCAGATCAGGCCAAGATTGTCTGAAGCCCAGGAGTGGGATGCATGTGGTTAACCTGTGATGCAGATGTCAGCTGAGAGTCGGTAATCTGTGTGGTCATGAGGATGAAGACTCATCATCCATCAAATACTCAACAAGGGCTGTCATAGCTCGGGTCTCTGCGGCCCTCAGCACAAGCTGTGGATGGCTTTTTGGACAAAAGCATTTCCTGGGAGAAAAAGGAACCCTTCAAGTGGCCTGATCTCATGGAAGACAAATAAACATGTACGTGCCTGTGTGACTGTGAGGACGCATTGCCCCAGGAGGCTGCATTTTCCTACAACCAAAGAGAAAGGGAAAGCAGAAAGCTTCACCAGCATTCTGTTGAGCTCCTTTCTCTCTTGTATGTTTAGATTCCCTTCAGCAGTAGGCTGAGATGGGAAGCAAAGGAGGGGCTCAACCACGGGATGAGGTTTTTCAGCGAGAGTCTGGGGTGTGGAGTTTGCCAGGCGGTCAGTATCTGGTGTCTGTGGATGTCTGTGGCACTCAGAATGCCCAAAATATCTCTGACCGTTTCATGTTCAGTAATAGGATTTCTCAGTCAATCCCACAGGGACCATGGGATCTTCCTGAAAGCACTCCCATTACCCAGAATGTGCCTCTCTTGACCTAACACACAGGCATTGACCCAGCTCCAACTCCCAGGGATCTCTGGCACTTGCCATCCATTTGGCTCGCCTGCCTAGTCCTTGCACTTCCACCTCACAGAGGAGAGCTTTACTAGGGGAAAATGAAATTAGTGAAGAGGCCAAGGAAAGGAAGGCGGGCCTTCCATATCTTTTAATGAAATCATTCATTCATTCAACAAATGGTTATGGAATGTTTTCCAAAGACCACTAGAGGATGAGTTATAGATGAATCAGAAACAGCATGACTTTTGCAGAGTAGAAATTGTCTGGTGGGACAAACATAGCAAGGCTGTATTATAACATGACAATTGTATTGATACATGTACTTATGTACCCTGGAGTATTACAGGGACATAGCAGGCGACACCAAACCTAGACTGAAAACATCATGCAGACAGATACATGCCCTTATTTCTTTGAATCCAGTGAAATGAGTCACTCACAAAGAAAATGTCAAGAAATACCTCACAGAACAAGTAGGAAGATTGGCAGCAGCACAGTAATTTGACTGACTGATGTTGGAGCCCACATGTTTGGGTGGCAACAATCTGCAAGACTGTATCATTTTCTCCTGCAACACTCAGCTGCCTACAGGTAACAGCACACAACAGCTGCTAATTCTTACCTGAGTTAATTGGGCAGATACAGCAAAAATTTGAAAGGAAATTAGGTGTTTTAAGAGAAGAGTTTGGATGACCAACCAGAGAACTGAAATTGGGTGGATAAAGGAAGAGAGATGTAATAGACTGAGAGGAAGCAAAAGAACCAAGGAAATGTTGGTGTGTGGGCTGTCAGTGAGCAAGTGTGTTGAGAGTATCATTCATTCATTCACCCTGTGTTTATCAAGTGCCTTCAATGTCCAGGTAGTGTTCTAGTGCTAGGAGTACATCATGAACAATTCCAATTGGGAAGAAAAGACCAAAAAAAAAAAATCCCAATAGTAGTAATAAATTATGTAATATGTTAAAAGGTAGTAAGTACTGGGGCCGGCACTGTGGCACAGTGGGTTAAAGCCCTGGCCCGAAGTGCCGGCATCCCATATGGATGCCGGTTCTAGTCCTGGCTGCTCCTCTTCCGATACAGCTCTCTGCTATGGCCTGGGAAAACAGTTGAAGATGGCCCAAGTTCCTGGGCCCCTGCATCCACATGGGAGACCAGGAAGAAGCTCCTGGCTCCTGGCTTCAGATCGGAGCAGCTCTGGCCGTTGTGGCCATCTGGGGAGTGAACCAGCAGATAGAAGACCTCACTCTCTCTGTCTCTACCTTTCTCCTTAACTCTCTTTCAAATAAATAAAATAAATATTTAATTTTAAAAAAGGTAGTAAGTACTGTGGAGGCGGAGAGAGAATAGAGAAGGATAAGAAAGACTTGGAATTCTAGGACAAGGGAATAATTTTAAATGGGGTTGTCATTGTAACCCTGGTTGAGAAAGTGACATTTGAACAAGATATGAAGGGAGAAAGGGAGCAAGCTATGCAGATACGTGGATTTAAATATTCCAGGCCAGAAAACATCCACCTCAAAGCCTTGGAGTGTGTGAATGTGTAGTGTTTTCAAGGAATAACAAGGAGGCCTGTGAGGCTCAAGTGTGGAGGGGAAGGGGAAGAAGAAGAAGATGAAGTCGTGAGAGGAAAGGGTCCAAATGTGTAAGTGTTGTAGACCCGGGGAAAGACCAGCTTTTTTGCTGGCAATGGAGAGCCACTGCAGATCTTTGAACAGAGAAGTGAGCTGATCTTATTTACCTTTAGTGGATCTCTCTGCTTGCTATATTGAAAATAGACCATAGGGCAGTTCCAGGATAGAAGCAGCGAGACCAGGTAGGAGGCTATTGCAAGGAAGACTTAGATAGGTGGTGGCATCAGATGTGGAGAGAAAAAGTTAGATTCTGGATGTATGTTAAGGAAAGAGCCAACAACATTTCATGACAGATTGGATGTGGGTGGTGAGCAAAAGTCAAGGATGACTCCCAAGTTTTTGGTCCAAGCCACTGGAAGGATGGAGTTCCGATTATCTGAACTAGGGAAGAATGTAGGAGGAACATATTGAAGGAGAAGACTAGGAGTTTAATTTTGGATGACTAGTGGCCAAAAAGAGGCTACCTATGTTTAAAATTCCTGCCGTGTAACAATTCTGACTGAGCATAAGATGCGTGGTGTAACCCTGGGGATGGTGTCTGAACTGGAATAAAATGAAGTCATTATTATGATTATAGAATTTATAACTCTGGTAGTTGAAAGTTAATGAAATCTCCTGGGATGGTGGCCCGGGAAGAAGGAGCAAGGCCAGCTCTTATGCTACAAAGTTTAAATATAAATGATTAGAGGTCACATTAATAATAGCTTGAGGTATGCATAATTTGAATTGGGTTGAGTTTGACTGATACATTAGACACAAGAACAATAGCAAATTTGCTGGAACACATCAGATATCATTAGGATATAATTCTTTGGAACTTTAAATGACCTAGACGGATTTATAATCCCATTGTGACATGGATTAAAAATCAAACTGAAAAAGAAATTCAATAGATTTTCACAATTTTGTTAAAAATATTTTTTAAGACATTCACATTTGGTTCTGCATGTGTTAAAAGTCACTGATACAATTTTTGTAAACTCCTAGAACATTTGAGAAAGCATGGCCCTGTGACATCTGAGAATTTCCTTACAGTCACAGTGTACCCAGAAGTACCTTATATCTCATTTTCAGGTGATGTCTCCAGACTCAGTAACTCCAAATTTTGTAAACTTCCACATGCTGAAACCAGTATTTGATGAAGACTTTTAGAACACCACACTTGTGAGCTGGTGATTATCACTTCAGCATCTGAATTCATGAAAGACTATTGAGTTGATAATGCAGGATTGTACAAGCTCTGCAGGTGTAGATGAATACAAGTATTGAGACCCTACTTGAGAATAAAAAAAAAAAAATCAAAAAAGCCTGTGCCTTACATTTCTAGTCAATAAATGAAGAATAAGAGATGATGAGATAGCTATCTAATCCCTTAAAAGTAAACAAAAAACAAAAAATACCACTTCCTTGTTTCTGATGGCCAGTCACCCAGGCTAGGCTTTTAATTCTTCGTAAGGAGACATCATAATCTAGATGGCACTGGCTAGTCACAATTTAGTATGTAACATTTAAATCTACTTGCCTTGTGGAAATTATGTGTGCTTGTGGCTGAATGAAAATATTCATCTACGTAAGCTTCATCTTTCAGCTCTACAGAAAGGTATAAATGACAAATGATGCTGGTAGTTGAATTCCTATGAAAATGACAAATACACTTCCCAGACATACATAATTCACTGGCAGAATTGAAGATGATTCACCTTTCAGTGAGTTCACAGTTGCTCATTTGGCCAAACAAAATAGGGAAATCATGTTATATTCAATTTTTTTCCCTTGGGCAAATTTTCAGTAAAATTATTCAAAATATACATAATGCCATATAAGTTAATAGCATGTCTAATTAAACAATGAATTTGCACCAGCATCAGAGATGTGACAATGTAATATCTATTTTGTAGAAACTAAATTGAGGGGCTGTCATTGTGATGCAGAGGATTAAACTGCTACTTATGATGCCAGCAACCCACATCACAGTGCCAGTTCAAGTCCTGGCTGCTCCACTTCTGTGCCAGCTCCCTGCTAACGCTCAGGGAAAAGCAACAGTGATGGCCCAAGTGGAAGCCTCTCACCTGGGGAGACCTGATGGAGTTCCTGGCTCCTGACTTTGGCCTGGCCCAGCCCAGGCTGATGCAGCCATTTGGGGAATGAACCAAAGGATGGGAGATTGATCTCTCTCTCTCTCTCTCTCTCTCTCTGCCTTTATCAACTAATTAACTAATAATAAATAAATATTTCTTTAAAAGCTAACTAAGTTGAGTTCCTCCTAACTAAAGCAGCAAGGAGAGGAAGTCCAAATCAGGATTTTATGCAGATTTTATGCACTCAGAGGAGATCTGATTAGACAATGGTTTTCAAATAAAATGGATTCAGAGAAGAATTAAGTGAGAAACCTACCTTTTAGGGATCTAAACAAAATAGATACGTCACTGTGGGACCCAGGCTGTTGCTTTTTGAGGAGACCACCATAAGGTCTTTTGTAAATGTTTTATTTATTTGTTTGTTTGCTTCCATTTTATTTGACAAGTAAAGAGAGATCTTCCATCTGCTGGTCCATTCCCCAACAGCTAGAAATTGGCTTGGCCAAAACCAGGAACCTGGAAACTCAATCCAAGTGTGTGGGAGTGGCAGAGACCCAATTAATTTCTCTTTCTTTTTTTTTTTTTTTAAAGATCTATTTTATTTATTTGAAAGGCAGAGTTACAGAGAGGCAGAGGTGGAGAGAGAGAGAGGAGAGAGAGAGAGAGAGAGAGAGATGTCTTCCATCCTCTGGTTCACTCCCCAAATGGCTGCAATGACTGGAGCTGAGCCAACCCTAAGCCAGGAGCCAGGAGCTTCCTCCAGGTCACCCATGTGGGTGCAGGGACCCAAGGACTTGAACTATTCTCCACTGCTTTCCCAAGCCATAGCAGAGAGCTGGATTGGAAATGGAGCAGCTGGGACTTGAACCGCTGCCCATATAGGATGCCAGTACTTCAGGCCAGGGCTTTAACCCACTGTACCACAGCACTGGCCCCCCAATTACTTTCTTTCTTTTTTTTATTATTAAACTTTTATTTAATGAATATAAAGTTCCAAAGTACAGCTTATGGGTTACAATGGCTTCCCCCTCCCAAAACTTCCCTCCCACCCACAACCCTCCCCTTTCCCGCTCCCTCTCCCCTTCCAATCACATCAAGATTCATTTTCAATTCTCTTTATATATAGAAGATCAGTTTAGTATATATTAGGTAAAGATTTCAACAGTTTGCCCCCATATAGCAACACAAAGTGAAAAAAAAAATACTGTTGGAGTACTAGTTATAGCATTAAATAAGAGTGTACAGCACATTAAAGACAGAGATCCTACATAATATTTTTTTAAAAATTAATTTTCTATGCCATTTCCAATTTAACACCAGATTTTTTTTTAAATTTCCAATTATCTTTATATACAGAAGATCGATTCAGTATATAATTAGTAAAGATCTCATCAGTTTGTATCCACACAGAAACACAAAGTGTAAAAATACTGTTTCAGTACTAGTTACAGCATCACTGCACATTAGACAACACATTAAGGACAGATCCCACATGGGATGTAAGTACACAGTGACTCCTGTTGCTGACTTAACAATTTGACACTCCTGTTCATGGCGTCAGTAATCTCCCTAGGCTCTAGTCATAAGTTGCCAGGGCTATGGAAGCCTTTAGAGTTCGCTGACTTTGATCTTATTCTGATAGGGTCATAGTCAAAGTGGAAGTTCTCTCCTCCCTTCAGAGAAAGGTACCTCCTTCTTTGATGGCCCCGTTCTTTCCGCTGAGATCTCACTCACAGAGATCTTTCATGAGCCATTACCTGGTTCTCCCAGGGTGTACATAGAGTCATGATTTGGGAAGCCGCTGGTTAGCATTGTTCTTACTCTGTAGTTCATATTCACCATGTATTCTTTTTTTTTATTTTTTATTTTTGACAGGCAGAGTGGACAGTGAGAGAGAGAGAGAGAGAGAGAGAGAGAGAAAGGTCTTCCTTTGCCATTGGTTCACCCTCCAATGGCCGCCGCAGTTGGCACGCTGCGACCAGCGCACTGCGCTGATCCAAAAGCAGGAGCCAGGTGCTTCTCCTGGTCTCCCATGGGGTGCAGGGCCCAAGCACTTGGGCCATCCTCCACTGCACTCCCGGGCCATAGCAGAGAGCTGGCCTGGAAGAGGGGCAACCGGGACGGAATCTGGTGCCCCGACCGGGACTAGAACCCGGTGTGCCAGCGCCGCAAGGCAGAGGATTAGCCTAGTGAGCCGCGGCGCCGGCCTCATATTCACCATGTATTCTTACTTCTTACACAGAGAGGCAAAGGAACTCAGGAAGATCATGCTCCGTAAGTCCACAATTTGAAGACATGCAGACTGAGGAGACAGACCTGAATAAGTAGTGGATAGGGTGAGACCTCGAATTTGGTTATAGGAGATTTAAAATAGGCTCCCAAGGAGGATGATTTTGTGTTGGCTTTAAGGGGGTAGCAGGTAATCAAGAGACAGCAAAGAATGCTTTCCTCCTCTTTTTTTATTTTAAAATGGTAGAGGTAGGTGTCTTTAAGACACTGCTTGGGACTCTTGCATCCCATATTCAGGTCCCAATGTTACTCTCAATTCCAGCCTCCTGGGAGGCTTTGTAGCAACGATTCAGGTAACTGGGTCTCGGTAACTGGGTCCCTGCCATGTGTGTGGGAGACCCGGACTGAGTTTGAGACTGGGCAAGCCCCAGCTGTGGCAGGCATTTGAGGGCTGAACCAGTGAATGTGATCTGTCTGTCTCACTTCCTCTCTCCCTCCTTCCCTCCTACCCTCTTTCATGTAAATCTTTTTTTAAGTATAATTAAGTGTAGTTATCACCTGGCTCTTAGTAGCACTATTCCGTTTAAGTAGAATATACTATTTAGGCTACGTCTTAAATACAATTACATTCCTACTTGTTACTTTTACTTGTCTGTGATCAATCACTCCAATAGGCCTGGTTTTCTATTTAGACTAACCAAGTCATGTCCTGAAGCCCTGTTGGTGCCCAGGATTTGCCCACATCTCCCAGTAACCTCCAAACTGCTCTCTAACCTCCTTTGAAAACTACTGCAGAAGATACCTTCCCAAATTTCCTGCGTTTGATCCCTGCTTCCTCTTTCTCTCTTGATCATGTAGAAAAAGAAAAAGTCTGCGTATCAAATAAAATAAATAGTGTATGAAAAAATTCCCAAACCTCTTTCTGATTAATGATTTACCTTACAGCTCTTTTCTACAGGTTCCGCCCGCCTCTGTGGGTATCTATACCTGCTAGCTGTTTATTCATACCTGCATATAGAGCAGTCCCTTAGCAACCGTAGGCTTCACAGAGAAAATCCTAACTCTGACACCACCTGCTTGTAGGTAGTCAGCCTTCTTTTAAAAGACTTGGAATTATACAAGGGAGAAGTGTCAGGATTTAGTTCTTTTAGAAAATAAATTTAAATAAATCTTAAGTTTTCACAGGGCTGTGAAGTGCTTTCTTCCCACAGGGACCCTTCGTCTGGGGCTGCCTTGGAGATTAAGCTGGTGGGGAAGCTTTGGGGTCTTGCGGGCCCCTGACCCCAGGGCAGAGGGTCATGGCTGTGTCTCCCTGCCGGTCCACTCTAGGATTGTGAAGATGTCCAGCCCCAATCTGAACATCGTGACCTTACTGGGCAGTTGTCTGACTTACAGCAGCGCTTACCTCTTTGGGATTCAAGATGTTTTAGTGGGGACCTCAATGGAAACTCTCATCCAGGTATGTGATGTCTTAAAAAATTGTTTTGAATGTAATCTTAAAGTTTTGATACATTTTTAAAGCAGCTGCTCCTCTGGATGGTGGTTCCCTTTTTCTTTGTGGAACACTACTTCCTTTTTCACAAATAGCTTTACTGAGGTATGATAGTATAATGTCAAGGGGTCCCTGGGACACTTAGTTGGGGAGGTCCAGCTTCTACCCCCTGCCCTCTGTAGGTCTGAGGCTTTGCAGGTCAAGATGCGTGAAGAACTGACAGTTTCCTGTTGGGACTCTTCCACCTGTAGATCCGACTGTCCATGCTGTGCATTGGAACCTCCCTTGTGTTTGGTCCCATTCTGGGGAAGAGCTGGCGACTCTACAAGGTGTTTACCCAGAGAGTTCCGGACAAGAGAGTGGTGAGTAGGCATCAAGTCCACAGTGCGTGGCTGCAGATGGCGGCTCCACTGTGGATTAACAACTGCAGAAGCTTGTGTGGATTTCTGGGCCTAGCCGGTCTTCAGAACTTTAGGGGATCTGATGTTCTTGGAAGTCATGTGGCCTCAGAAAGCCCCAGGCCTAGGAGGCTGTGAGTCAGTGCTGTTGGGAGCTCTGCTTCAAGTGCAACTCAGGCCCTGTGAGGATGTGTGAGCTGGCGGCTACCTGGCACCAGTGTGAGGGAGAACTAGAAGCCCAGAGACTGTGGGTTGGTGCACATGTGAGCTAGAAAAGGAGGCAGAGTGTGGTGTCAGAGAAGCTGTAGCAAGGGAGTTACTTTCCTTCCTGGAGCCCAATCCTGTTCTATGTAGAAAGCAGTTCCCTGTGCTGAGCTGAGTGTGGCTAGAGCAGACAGCAAGGTAGAGACACCTAGAAGCAGCCTAGAGGCTATGTGGCAGCCAGGTCTCATACGTGCCACTCATAGCAGGCATCATCTGAACCACATTCCCACATTTTACCAGGTTCCGTGACAGGACTCCCCAGACTTCACAGCCTGGTCATCTACCTCTGTGGCTGTAGGCCCTGCCCCAACCCTAAAATATTATCCAGCTGGAGTTTGCTTCTCCAGAATGATGGGAATTTTTTTAAGCAAATGTTATTGAATCATGGTGAATATTTGTCAAGAGCTCAGTTGAAAGTAACCAAGAAAATGAAGAAGATTGCCTAAAGACACAAAAAATTGATCCATCACTGTAGAACATTAATTCCTTTTTCACAAATAGCTTTACTGAGGTATAATGGGCATGCAATAAGCAACACATATTTAATACATACAATTCAGTAAGTTTTGACAAATGTATTCACCCACGAAACATAATTTATAATGAACACATCCATCATCCCAACAGCTTCCTCATTCTCCTTATTATCTTCCTCTCCTATCCAATCCTTATGTCCCCTATCCCTATGCTCAGAAAACCATTGATTTGCTTTCTGTCTGTGTAGTTTAGTTTACATTTTCCAGAGTGTTATAGCAGGGAAGTCATATAGTATGTACTCTTTTTGTCAGATATATTTTACTTACTTATTTAATTTAAAAGACTTACTCATTCGATAGTCAGAGTTACAGGTTGTATAATAATGTATGTAGTAGTATCTCATTGTGAATTTAATTTGCATTTCCCTAATGCAATTTTGAGTATGTTTTTCTATGCTTACTTGCTATCCATATATTTTATTTAGTGGAGAGTATGTTCAGATCTTTTGCACATTTTTAAAAATTGGATTTTTTTGTTTCTTTACTATTGAGTTAATAGAGTTCTTTTTGTATTATGAATATAAGTACTTGCTTTGTGACACATATGATTTGCAAAGATATTCTTCCAGTTTGTGCCTTTCCCTTTCATTCACTAAGAGTACCTTTCAAGGGTTGGCATTGTGGTATTGCGAGTTAAGCTGCCACCTACAATACTGGCATCCTAGATGGGCACCAGTTTGTGTCCTGGCTGTTCCACTTCTGCCCAACTCCCTGTGAAGGCAGTAGAAGAAGGCCCAAGTATTTCTACCCCTGCCATCCATGTGGGAGACCCAGAAGAAGCTCCCGGCTCCTGCTTCAGCTCACCTAGCCCTGGCTGTTGCAGCCAAATGGGGGAATGAATCAGCAGGTGGAAGATCTCTCTCTCTCTCTCTCTCTCTCTCTCTCTCTCTCTCTCTCTTTCTCAGTAACTCTGACTTTCAAATAAATAAATCTTCGTTTTTTAAGAAAGAGTACCTTTTGGGGCCATTACTGTGGCACAGCAGGTTAATGCCCTGGCCTGAAGCGCCGGCATCCCATATGGGTGCCGGTTCGAGAGCCAGCTGCTCCACTTCCGATCTGGCTCTCTGCTATGGCCTGGGAAAGCAGTAGAAGATGGCCCAAGTCCTTGGGCGCCTGCACCTACGTGGGAGACCCGGAAGAAGTTCCTGGCTCCTGGCTTTGGTTCGGTGCAGCTCCGCTGTTGCGGCCGATTGGGGAGTGAACCATTGGATGCAAGACATTCTCTCTCTCTCTCTCTCTCTCTCTCTCTCTCTCTCTCTGCCTCTCCTTCTCTCTCTGTATAACTCTGACTTTCAAATAAATAAATAAATTTTTAAAAAAATAAAAAATAAAAAAGAGTACCTTTCAAAGAGAAGGTATTTCTAATTTTGACGAAGTCCAATGGTTTTGAAATCATAACTAAACATAATTTGCCTAAATTAAGGATCCAAATGGTTTTCTCTTATATTTATCACTAGAAATTTTAGAGTTTTAGTTTTTACCGTTAGGCCTTTAATCCATTTTTAGTCAATTTTTGAATATGATGTGATGTATCAATTTGAAATTCATGATTTTACATATGGGTAACCAATTCTTCCAATTGTTGAAAATACTGTCCTTTCTTCAATGAATTCTATCTGTGCCTTTATTAAAAATAGATATGAAGATCTATTTCTGGACTTTCCATCCTGTCTCATTGATGTGTTTGTTTATATTGACTGTAATACTATATTACCTTGATTTCTATAACTTTATATGAAATGTTGAAATCAGGGAGTGTTAGTTCTCCAACTTTGTTCTTCTCTTTCAGTGTTGTTTAGGCTAATCTAAGTCCTTTGAATTTCCACATGAATTTTGAGTCAGCCTCCTAATTTCTATAGTAATCCTGTTGGGATTTTGATTGAGATTGCATTGAATCTAAAGATCAAATTATAGATAGTTGATTTCTTAATAATATTGTATCTGTCTCTTAACCCATGAATGCAGTATATCTCTCCATTTATCTAGCTCTTTAATTTCTCTCAGCAATTTTTTTGTAATTTTAAATATGAGTCTTTGTTATCTTTTGTCATATTTATTCTATGTTATTACAAGGTAATTATTTTTAATTTTCACTTTCAGATTGGTTGTTGCTAATATAGAAACATATAATTTTTTAAAGATTTATTTATTTAAAATGCAGAGTTACAGAGAGGCAGAGGTGGAGACAGAGAGAAAGAGAGGTCTTCCACCTGCAGGTTCACTCCCCAGATGGCCGCAACCACCGGAGCTGCACCAATCCGAAGCCAGGAGCCAAGGGCTTCCTCCAGGTCTCCCACATTGGTGCAGGGGCCCAAAGATCTGGGCCATCTTCTGCTGTTTTCCCAAGCCATGGCAGAGAGCTGGATCAGAAGTGGAGCAGCCGGGACTCGAACTGGCGCCCACATGGGATGCCAGCACTGAAAGGGGCAGCTTTACCCGCTATGCCATAGCACTGGCCCCTAATTGATTCTTTTAGGCTGATCTTGTGTACATCAGCCTTGCTAAACTACATATTAGTTCTAGTAGCCTTTCTGTGGATTTCATTGGGTTTTCTACAAAAAGTTGATCAATATTTGCGAATAAAGATAACTTTTTTCTAATGTTTTGTCTGCTGGCACTGGCTAGAAAAAAAGGAACAATCTTGAATGCAAAAAGTGAAAACAGATATTCTGGAGTTATTCTTGGACTTATGGGGAAAGCATTCAGCCTTTTAAACCTAAGCCTGATGTCAGTGGTTTTATTGTAGAAATTGTTTATCCAGTTGGGGAAGTTCCCATCTAATCTGACTTTGCTTAGTGTTTTTGTCAAGCTTTTTGAGTTTCTTCAAATACTTTTTATGCGTCTATTGAGATGATTGTATGTTTTTTTTTTCTTTTTTAGTTTGTTCAATGGAGGATTACATTAAATAATCTTAGAATGCCATTTGCATTCCTGGGATAAATTCTACCTGGTCATGATGTATTATCCTCTGTGTGTATTATTGCATTCATTTTTTTAAAAATATTTATTTATTTGAGAGGTAGAGTTACAAACAGAGAGAGGCAGAGGCAGAGAGAGATGTCTTCCATCCACTGATTCACTCCCCAAATGGCCTCAACTGCCAGAGCTGAGCTGATCCGAAGCCAGGAGCTAGGAGCTTCTTCTGGGTCTCCCATGGAAGTGCAGAGGCCCAAGGACTTGGGCCATCTTCTATTGCTTTCCCAGACCATAGCTGAGAGTTGGATCAAAAGAGTAACAGCCGGGACATGAACTAGCGACCCTATAGGATGCTGGCACTGCAGACAGTGGCTTAGCCCACTATGCCACAGCCCTGGCCCCTATATTCATTTTTAGAAAAATTTTGCTTACCACTTTTGTATTCATGTTCTTAATTGGTATTGCTGTGTAATTTTCTTTTCTTGCAATATTTTTCTAGTTGTGGTATTAGGATAATACTGTCCTTAAATGAGTTGGGAAGTATTCCCTCTTTCAATTTTTGGAAAGGTTTGTATGTAATTGTATAATTGGCACTCACAAAGAGTTTAAGTACTTTACAGTAATTATTTTCATCTCTTCCCATTTCAATCATTGTTATTGTTTTTGCTTTTACACATAGTGTAAGCCCCTTATAATTTATTATTTTTGTTTAAAAATCAATTATCTTGGCCAGCGCCGTGGCTCAACAGGCTAATCCTCCGCCTTGCGGCACCGGCACACCAGGTTCTAGTCCCGGTCGGGGTGCCGGATTCTGTCCCGGTTGCCCCTCTTCCAGGCCAGTTCTCTGCTGTGGCCAGGGAGTGCAGTGGAGGATGGCCCAAGTGCTTGGGCCCTGCACCCCATGGGAGACCAGGAAAAGCACCTGGCTCCTGCCATCGGATCAGCGCGGTGCGCCGGCCGCAGCGCGCCAGCCGCGGCGGCCATTGGAAGGTGAACCAACGGCAAAGGAAGACCTTTCTCTCTCTCTCTCTCTCTCTCACTGTCCACTCTGCCTGTCAAAAATAAAATAAAGTAAAAAAAATCAATTATCTTTAAAAATATTTAAATTAATAAAAATAGACAATCTGATTTTCCATGTCCTGACCATTTGAAGTGCTCTGAATTTCCTCTGTAGTTCCACATTTTCATTCACCTGGTATCATTTTCTTTTGACCTCAAGAATATCTAACATCCTAGTGTGTGTTAGCAATGAATTCTTTCAGCTTTTATATATCTGAAAGTCTTTATTTTGCCTTTGTTTCTGAAAGATACATTGATGGGTATAGAATTCTAGATTAAGGCTTCCTTTTCTTTCAGTTCTTTGAAGGTGATTTTCCACTGTGTTCTCCTGTGCTCTTGTGCCGGAAAAGTCTCTTTTCTTCCTTCTCTTTGTTCCTGCACACACAGTGTGTCTTTGCTCAGTAGTTGTTCTGAAGGTTTTC
The DNA here is from genome assembly GCF_033115175.1 of Lepus europaeus. Taxonomy (NCBI): domain Eukaryota; kingdom Metazoa; phylum Chordata; class Mammalia; order Lagomorpha; family Leporidae; genus Lepus; species Lepus europaeus. Next base: position 76,673,678 of record NC_084828.1, on the reverse strand, counting down.
TCTTTGTCACTGCTTTTGAGCAATTTGTTTAGGCAGCGGATCTGTATTTTCCACGCAAGTACCTGGAACCACCTGATTGTGCTGATTTTCTTGGGGGTGGCCAAAAGCTCAGATCCACATTTCTTTTTTTTTTTTTTTTTAAAGATTTATTTATTTACTTGAAAGTCAGAGTTACACAGAGAGAGAAGGAGAGAGAGAAAGAGAGAGAGAGAGGGAGAGAGAGAGAGAGAGAGAGAGGTCTTCCATCCGCTGATTCACCCCCCCAGATGGCCACAACGGCCAGAGCTGCACCAATCCGAAGCCAGGAGCCAGGAGCCTCTCCCGGGCCCCCCACGCGGGTGCAGGGGCCCAAGCAGTTGGGCCATCCTCCACTGCATTCCCAGGCCATAGCAGAGAGGTGGATCGGAAGAGGAGCAGCTGAGACTCGAACTGGCGCCCACATGGGATGCCGGCACGGCAGGTGGCGGCTCCACCTGCCATGCCACAGCACCAGCCCCAGATCCATTTTTCTATATCACTTTATGTGTGCTTTGTACACTGCTGGCCTGAGCCTTAATCATACTTCTTATTTCCTTTCTTTCCTGTTATTTTTCAGCATTTTCATCCTGTCACAGCATCTATATTTTCTGCTTCATGTCTATAATCACAAAAGTAGCACATTGTCTTCATATTAACTCTAATAGTTCATATGTACATGAAGAAAATCCTGGTAATTTCTCCTGTGTCTGCCTCTTTCCTCAATACCATTCTATGAGTTAATAGTTACCAAGGGCCAGTGCTGCGGCTCAATAGGCTAACCCTCCGCCTGCGGCGCCGGCACACCGGGTTCTAGTCCTGGTCAGGGTGCCAGATTCTGTTCTGGTTACTCCTCTTCCAGTCCAGCTCTCTGCTATGGCCCTGGAAGGCAGTGGAGGATGGCCCAAGTGCTTGGGCCCTGCACCCCATGGGAGACCAGGGAAGCACCTGGCTCCTGGCTTCGGATCCGCACAGTGCGCCAGCCGCAGTGCGCCGGCCGCAGCGGCCATTGGGGGGTGAGCCAATGGAAAAGGAAGACCTTTCTCTCTGTCTCTCTCTCACTGTCCACTCTGCCTGTCAAAAAAAAAAAAAAATAGTTACCAAAAGTGGCAGGTGTTGTTGTGCAGAGAGTTAAGCTGCCCCCTGGGATGCTGACATCCCACATCAGAATGCTGATTCGAGTCCCAGCTGCTCTGCTTCTGATCCAGCTTCCTGCTAATGCAACTGGGGCAGGGGATTGGGGTGGGAAGCCATGATGGCTCAGCTATTTGGGCTCCTGTCACCTATGTAGGAGGCTTGGATGGAGTTCCTGATCCAGCTCCAGCCATTGCAGACATATTGGGAGTGAACCAGTAAGTGAAAACTATCTTTCCCACCCTTGCTCTGTCTTTCAAATTAAATAAAGCTAAATAAACATTTTTAAAAATTATCACAATGATTTGATGTGAAAGCTGCCACATCTCTATGTGTTCATATAAACATATCTAGAAATATAAGTGTATTTATTTTATAAGACTCCTTGAATCCCTGGAGCAAAGGGAGGATATGAAAAAGTTGAGCAACGGTAAGGTTAATTGGGATAATGATGTTATCAATATAGAAGTCCCAGCAAGTGTTTAGCATCTGCTTCATCTTTTTTTTTTTTCATTTTTTTTTTTTTGCATATTTTTTTGATAGGCAGAGTGGACAGTGAGAACAGGCAGAGTGGACAGAGTGGAAGCAGCTCTTGGGAGAGGCCGCCTTTCTTTCTTTTTTTATTTTTTATTTTTGACAGGCAGAGTGGACAGTGAGAGAGAGAGACAGAGAAAGGTCCTCCTTTTCTGTTGGTTCACGCCCCAATGCCCGCTGCGGCCGGTGCGCTGATCCGAAGCCAGGAGCCAGGTGCTTCTCCTGGTCTCCCATGCGGGTACAGGGCCCAAGGACCTGGGCCATCCTCCACTGCACTCCCAGGCTACAGCAGAGAGCTGGACAGGAAGAGGAGCAACCAGGACAGAATCCGGCGCCCCGATGGGGACTAGAACCCAGTGTGCTGGTGCCGCAGGCGGAGGATTAGCCTATTGAGCTGCGCTTCATCTTTGATGACTGGACTTGAAGCTCCCCAGGAGGGCTGACCCTGGAGCCTAGCTCAGCGCACATGGGACACTTTAGCCCCGGTGTTGTGTGGTCAGCAAGCAGAGGGAAGTTTTAACCTTGACTCTTTTGCAGATTATCAAAGACCTGCAGTTGCTGGGGTTGGTGGCTGCCCTGGTGATGGCCGATGTGATCCTGCTTGTGACGTGGGTGCTGACGGATCCCATCCAGTGCCTGCAGATCCTGGGTGTCAGTATGACGGTGAGGGACCCAGTCCCTGGGTGTGTGCTGCACGTGTGTACTCGACAGGCTCTGTGTAGACACAGGGGTCATCTCCTAGCAACATTCACTGTGTGGTCATCTTGTAACAAGAAGATAAAGGGCCCAGAGAGGAAGAGTCAGGGGCTGTAGCTGCCAGGAAGGCCTTGTCCCTTCTGCCGGGCGTGCTGCCTTCCCCTCTGTGCCCCTGGCCCCAGGGGTCTTGTCATGGGCGGCCACTGAGACGTCAGCACACTGCAGTCTACCTGGCAGTTGTCTCCGCTTCCGCATCAGCAATGATGGGAAATGCCAGCTACGGGAAGTTGCCTTCCCCTAGCTGTTGAGAGGTAGAGGTTATATTTGGAGGTGGTCTTTGGTGTTAGTCAACCCTGGTTCAAATCCCAGTTCTACCAGGCTCACCAGTGTTGTGGGCTTGGGTAAGTTATTGAACCTAAGTCTGTGTTTCCTCACAGGGAAAAAGGAGATATATTATCTGTTTCTCAGGACTAAGGTGGAGGTTAAATGAAACAATTCAGGTAAAGGACTTAACTGTGCTGGTACTTAGTGCTCAGTTAATAGGAAGTATTGCGGGCCAGAGGGATATGGTAGAATAATGACAACCCGAATTGAATGTTTAAGGATTCAGCTGCTTGCCAACAGAAGGTCCCTGGTGTAAACAGATTTGTCACTTGGCCGAGGCCCGCATTTGAGTGGTGGTGGCAGGAAAGCACATCACTGAGGGGCAGGCCGTGCCGCCATGACTTCTTCACTGTCTCCTCCCACTCAGGGTCACTCCCCAGAGTTCCGGTGGGGGCACTGGAGCTCGCAGTTTGTACATAGTGCAGGGGCAGTGTGTGCTGGCAAGGAGCTCCCACTGTGGCATGCTCACGGAACTCTGCTGTGTCCCTGGTAACCGTGGTGGCCTCCGTCCTGACTCTGTGTCCCTCCTAGGTGACAGGGAGAGACGTGTCCTGCTCTTTGACCAACACACACTTCTGTGCTTCCCGGTACCCCGATGTCTGGATCACTCTTGTTTTGGGATGCAAGGTTGGTAGCCACATCTCCATATGAATCTGTCACCCACAAAATGGCTATGAAGAAGGAGACACGGGAATTGATGGGGTCTGCTGATTGAGGAGTTGGGCGAAGAACCTTGACTTCACAGGAGACCGCTGTCGATGTGCAAGTCTCACAGTCACGACCCTTTTCATTTCCAAGCATTTTCTATAGGTGGAGGTCACTCAGGGCTCCTTCGTTCAGTCTCCCCCGGACCACCTGGAAACCACCTACTTTCTCCCATGGCTTGGCCGGGTTTTTAAATTGCTTTGGCAGCACCATTTTTCTCCCCTGCTCCCCTGCAAGGGAGATTATGGGAAAACATCCTACCCACTGTTTGGCCTCCTAAGTGCCCTTATCATGCCTCTTGTGTTTTTCTTCAAGATTTGAGTCAGAGTACCCTGCTGCCTTTCACCCACCTGACTGCCTCACGCTGGTTGGAGGCAAAGCTGGCTCTAGACCACATCTGTGGTTTCTTTTAAGGGGTTCCAGCTGCCTCAGAGGGTCCCCCATACTGTCCCACAACGCCCTGTGGGGGAGGAGCCTGCATGCTGGCCGCGGGGGCAGAGAGGCCTGCTTGCCAGAGAGCAGACAGGGCAGAGGGGCCTTCTGTAGAAGGTGGCGTCCTGTAAAGGTCACTTTTCCTGCCTCCACCCCCAGGACAGCGATCAGGAGGTTGCTTCTGAGTCAGGCCTGGGAACAGGCAGGGCTGGGACAAGAAATGGTGCCTTTTAACCATGTTATTTTGATAGAAATATCATCATTTTACTAGAAATATTTTATAAAGGGGCTTCCAGGAAGTGACCAGGTCTGGGCCTCGAGGATCTTGCTGATGTTTAAGGTCATGGACAGAACCGAGTTTGAATTCGGACTCGGCCCCTTCCTAGCTAGCCTGGAGACTCACTGACCATCTCGGAGCGGTCCCGGGTTTCTGGAGAGCTCACGTGTGTTGTGAGTTTCCAGGTGTTCCTGGCCCATAGCAGAAGCTCCAGAGATGTCAGGTGCTGCTGTTCTTCCACTGCCCCCGGACACACAGAGCCTCTCCCGGCTCCTTGAGTCCCTGTAGCAGAGCGTGTCCTGCCCAGCCCTGCTCCCCCGCCCCCCTTGCCTTGTATGTGCTTCCATTTCCACCTGCTTCACCGTAGTATCTTTCTGTAGGACAAAGACAGAAATGGGGGAAGATGCTGGACATCAGGAAGCTGAGCCAGACCCCCATAGGCCGAATCTCCTGAGCAGGAACCCAGTCTCCACATTCAGTCCCAGGACTCCCCGCCTGAGCCTGTCGCCAACCCTTGTACCCCTTCCTTCTCAGTGAAAGTGAATAACACAAAGATCAGCCGTGATCCACTCAAACAGGAGCCATGATGTATAAAGCCCTATTCATACTAACCTCCCTTTTAGCAAGAATTTTAACAGAATTAAAATATTTTAATAGAATCGTATTTGAACATTTCAGAATCACAGAATTATTTTTGTTAAAGTTTTATGGATTTATTTATTTGAAAGGCACAACATCAGAGATGGAGTGGGGGGAGGAGACTGATTGATCAATCTCTCCATCTGCTGGTTTACTCCCCAAATGCCTATAATAGCCAGATCTGGGCCAGGCTGAAGCCAGGAGCCAGGAACTGCATCTTGGTCTCCCACAAAGGTAGTAGAAGCCCAAGCACTTGGGCCATCTTCTGCTGCCTTCCCAGGCACATTAGCAGGGAGCTGGATCAGAAGTGGAGCAGCCGAGACTTCGCCTGGCACCTTGATACAGGATGCTGGTGTCATAGGCAGCTAGGTAACCTGCTGGGCTACAATGCCGGCCCCTTTCATTCATTTTTTATACATTACTAATGACTCAGCTCTACCAAATGTCACCTGATAGTGTCAGTCACTCAAAAGTCAGGCCCCACTGGCCTCCTGATTTCTGTGTCCTTTAGCCAGTGATGATCTCACATGGACACATTTGGCCCCTGAGGCCTCATGTGGGACCCTGGACATTAGGGACACCTGGAAGGCATCTCGGCCCTGCTGACTCCTTCTCTACTGGCACAACCCGTCCTCCAAAAAATTATCTATAGAGCCATCTGTGCAGGTGGAGTTGGCCAGATCATGTGATCCCAGGGAGGTGTCTTGTAGACACCTGACTGTAACTTTATTATCAGTTCTCCCTCTGGGCACCCATCCCTCTCCTCACTCCATCTCCATTCTGTGATATAAACCTGGGCATTAGTGCGCTCCTCTGAAATCTCCCTACCACATGGAGTGCTTGGAAAGCCAGGCCCATGCCTTCTTCCCTGCACTGTTGTTTCCTGCCCTGTGCCTGGTACAGCACCTTGCACAGAGTCAGAAAGGGCTTTTTTATTGATGAAAGCTTTGATCTCTGTTTATATGCAGCTCCTTCTGGGAGAAGCAGCCCTTGACGGTGCTGTGACTTATTTTCTCCTTAGCGAAGACGAGAAACCTGAGAGCAGGCGTCTATTCATGGGAAGAGGAAAGAATAGGGCCCTGGGTTCCTTGTGTGGGGGCAGGGAATGTCACGGAGCGAGTGGAAAGTGTAGCTGGAGCATTCGCTGCCAGTGCCAGCCCTCCCCACAGCCGTGCCCAGGTGCCAGCCTGCCTTTGTTCTCTTTTTCCACCCTGCATCTCCCATGAACACCCACTGGCACAGAGCCGCTGCTGGCCTGGAGAGACGCTTTGTGTAGGGTGGAAAAAGGCATCCCTTCTAGGGAGACGCAGTCTCGCAGGTGCAGAGCTTGGCAAGCAGATGGTGCCTGAGGGCAAATTAGGAAAAAGAGCCCGTTCCCTGACTGGACACGCGGACCGCAGGTCAGTCTCAGCTTCCACGTGCCCCTCAGCTTTGTGCGGTAGCTCCCGCCACCAGCAGCACCGAGTGCCCACTGCCCTCCCTGTAGGAGAGGAAAAGCACATTTTTTAAGAACCTACCAGCTAGAGGCAGCCGCTCTCAGAGTGTTCCTGTACACTCTCTTTGTGAACCGGTGCAGCAGCCGTGTAAGGCGGGTGGTGTCGTCCCTGGTTTACGGAGGACGCTACCGGCCCTGAGCCCGCGGCTCCTTCACCTGCTGCCCTTCCTCCCTGAGCCATGGGTTCTCGTCTCACTTTCAGGGTCTGCTCCTGCTGTGTGGTGCCTACCTGGCTGGCCTGACCGACCACGTCAGCTCACCTCCCGTCAATCAGTCCCTAACGATCATGGTGGGGGTCAACCTCCTGCTCCTGACTGCTGGGCTGCTTTTGGTGGTCACCAGATACCTGCAGTCCTGGCCCAACCTGGTCTTTGGGCTCACATCTGGAGGCATCTTTGTTTGCACAACCACCATCAACTGCTTCATCTTCATCCCCCAGGTACGCTCATGGGGCTAGGGGGACGGGGTGGAGTGGGGCAGGGCCGAGTGTGTCGGAATAAACCCCTCAGCCACTCCACTGTTTGCTCCGGGCGTGAGATGGCTCATCTTGTTTTCTACAGATACTTTTCCATGTTTTTTAGAGTTAGAAGAAAGGAGGGGATCCTAATGAGCTGGGCCCCCTCCGTCGCTCCTCGCCGTCCTGGAGGGGGACAGCCCTGTTCCCCAGGCCAGCGCGGCCCAGCCGCAGCAGCTGCCCCATTCCACCCTGACACTTTAAGTGCCTGCTCCTTGGTGGCTGCCGCCCAGACCTGCTTTTCTACCCACTCCCTGCCCCTCCCCCGCTCCGCTTCACTCATTCCCCATCCCCCCTCTGTCTCAGCTAGTCCGGAAATGAGGAGTCCGTATTTCTTTCCAATCAGGGATTGCAAATTCACAATGAAAAATCCATTTGGAATTTTTTGATTCAAGACCCTTTCTTTTTTATTGGAGGAAAATGTAGAACATTCCTTTTCCTTGTACACCAAGGAGAAATAAAAAATGTGTTTCAGATTATGGGGATTAAGAAAGAAATCCAACTAGGGAGGAAGCTAGAAGCAGAAATACCCAGACAGCAAAGAGGAAGAATGGGAGTTTGAGGGAAAGGGCAAGGGTTCCATAGGCTCGGGAAGGAGGGTGATGTGCGCTCGTTCATGTCGTGCCCCAGGGACACGGAACAACACATCCAAGTTCATGAACTTGGCAGTGGGCACTTTCCTCTCTCCTCCTGGTTTGCCTTTCCTTCTCCTGTGAACCCTCCTTCATCCCACTCTCCTGCTGAGATCCCATGGCAACTTCCGCTTCACCGTGAGCTACTTCCTCATGAAAGAGCTAATCAGTGATTTTCGTGTGTGTATTTACAAAAGAGAAAAATGCACTTTGAGACATGATGGCGTGACACACGCATAGACCCTTTTCTCTTCATCCTGTTCACAAGTTTTCATGAGAATGTTCAACAAAATAACAAAATATAGAAAAATCTACAGCAGCAGCACTAGAAATCAAGGATAGGTATTACGTCTGTGGCAGAAACTGGAGGAATTGTTGCTGGATGTGAATGTTCTAAGAACAGACTGAAAGCAGCCATCGAGAGCTTGTTTGTCTCAGACATAATAGACAAGGCCATAGGAAGCAGCTTTACTTACTCCCCGTAAGGGCTGTTCCTTCCTGGGAGATGGGAGAAAGGGAGTGGGGTGGGGTCTTTTGGGAGGCCCACCCCTTAGGCCCTGAAACCAAAATTGTTGAATGGTACCCTCTTCATCAACCCCTTCCAATCTTGCTTGCCTCTACTCTATAAGCTAAAAGAGCAGAAACACTTGCTCCATCAGCCCCTTTATAGCCTCTTTGAAATGGAACAGCATTCTACATACTAGAAATTTCTTTGGGAGGCCTTCCCTTGAATCCCCAAAAAAGTGATAAGTATGGCTGGCATCACATCTTTTACTTTATATATATATAAAAGATTTATGTATTTATTTGAAGGGCAGCATGACAGAGAGAGGAGAGAGACAGGGACCCTCTGGTTCAGTCCCCAGATGTCCACAAAAGCTGGGACTGGGCCAGGCCAAAGCTGGGAGTCAGCAACTCCATCTGCAGTTGCCATGTGGGTGTGAGGAACTCAAGTCCTTGGGCCATCATCCGCTGCTTCTCTAGTACATTGCCAGGAAGCTGGACTGCAAGCAGAGTAAGCAGGACTCGACCCAGCACTCCAGTATGCGATGTGGATATCCCAACGGGTGGCTTATACCTGCCCCACCCCTTTTATCTTCTTTCTGCCTTCAATGTTTGTGATCCCTGGAACAGCTCTAGCTGTTTGTGACCATGAGGGAAAGACTAAGAGAATACAACACACACACTCACACAAAATACAGCTTTTCCCATGGAGGAATATAAATTCATGGGAAAAAGACCCATGAAGAGAGTCTGAGATCCACAAAAAGAGGACCACAAGTGTCTGAATATTGGCAGAAATCTCCTTCCTCTGAAATATACATTTTTAGAAGGCATCTGATTTGTCTTATCAGTAAGATTCAAAGGATGTTGCCTCTCTTCAATGACAACAAGCCACCGTACAAAGGACAAAATCTTAGATAATGAAATATTGAATAAGAATGAAAGATATGGTATTACATTTAAACCCTCAACAGAAGCCTTGAATAGGCAATGGGACACTACAACAATATCCATCTACTGAGTAATTTAAGGAAACAAAGCAAGACTAGCAGAAATGAGAGACTAAGTAAGAAATATAGAGAGCAGATCTATAAATAGAAGTTAGAGCGAACAGGAGTCTCTGAAAGAGAACACTGTCATTTGGGACAGAAGCAGTCATCAAGGAACTATTAGGAAAGCCTCCTTGATCTGAAACACGATTGCTGTCTGGGAGTGGAGTAAACCAGCAACTACGGGCACAGCCTTGCTCGTGGCTCCTCTCCACCCTCTCCTCTCCGCACTGCCCGCTTGTCCCCTAGGCCTCAGCCTGCTGTCATCCGCTTCCTCTGGGTCTGAATCTCAGCCCCTAGGACAATAGCGCTTTCTTGGTGTACTCCCACAACACACAGACACAAAATGCAGGGCCAAGCACGGCTTGAACTCGGACTTCCAGCTCTGAATTAAGCACCAACAAGCTGTTGATTTGGGGTGGGAGAAGGTGGGGGTCCTGGAACTGGGAGATACACAGAGCTCGCTTTTCTCACTCCCTCTCTCTGCCTGGCTTCCACTTTTCCTCCATGGCTTGCTTTCTCTTACTCCACCCTTTCTCTGTCCATTCTCATGATTCTTTTCCTTTTGAGTTGAGCGTGATGTAAAACTAAAAAAACACATCTTACAGTCTGCTTTATGTTAGGTGTAGGATGCAAGTTCCTTTTCAATATATGAACGTGTCACCGTGGTTTGTCCCTTTATTGATTTGCCCCTCTGGCTCGGAGGGCTTTGATATGGAAGAGCAGTTCTCCCTGTGAGCCTTGCACTGTGTATTCCCAAAAAAGTAGGACACTGGGTAAATTTGGAAACGCGTGTAAAGAGAGCTATGTGGAGGGCTGGGGCGGTGGTTTGCAGTGAGGGGGACTCCTTGCCCGGCAGCCTTCAGACTGCGCTGTGATGGGAGGGGTTTGTAAAAGCAAAGGCATGGATACCCCCCAGGACAGCTAGGCGGTGCTAGAGAGCTGGGTGAAATGGATGACAATGCACCAAGTGGACCACTCAGGAAATGCCTAAGTGTTTATGCCAAGCGCTGAGGTCATCCCAGCAATCATGCCGCCTCTGCTCTTTAAACCTGAGTGTGACCCTACCTCCACCCGCCACTCCCTCTCCGAGGCAGCAGGATCCTGAGGCAGGCTGTTGCTTTCTCCTCTAACCCCTAAAGTGTTTTCACCGGCTCCTCCATGAACTCAGGGCTTTTCACCTTGCCTAATGGCGATGGATGTGCCAGCACCCCTACCAGACCTGTGAGCTTTTTAAAGCTCATTTGTTCATTTGCCCTTCCACCCATCCATTAATTGCTGGCTATGTGCAGCTAAACCCATGGCCCCACCTCTAAGTCACAATACATGTGTTCAGTGCTACACAAGGCCAAGAAGGGTGCACGCAGACTCCCTGGGGAACTGGGGTGTTTGAGATCAGCCTGGAAGGGCTAGCGAGAGTTCACCGAGCATGTGGAGGGAGGACAGCGGGTGGAAGAGCAGGTGAGATAGCACCCCAACCAGCAGCAGAGAGAGCTGGGGGCAGCCTGTTACAAATGCATGCTTGGAGACCACAAGTCTCTGCTGAGCTTGAAGCACAGAGGGAAGTAAGGGGGGATTGGAGGAAAGGAGGGGGGCTCCTGTGGTGAGCCTCCTGTCCATGTGCCCCGCTATGGACTTCATGTTTAGCCTGTGGCATCAGTGTCCCATGGCTGCCACCCAGACTTGGGGGCTTAGCACAGCACGTATCTATCATCTTTCAGTTCTGGAGGTCAGAGTCTGGAATGGACAAAGGCCTGCCCCCCTTCGGAAGATGCTAGGGGAAAGCCCGGTCCTTATCTCTCCCAGCTTCTGGAGAACTCCTGCATCTGTCGGCTCACTGCCCCCTCCTCCACCTTCTGAGCCAGCTGAGTGGCATGTTCACATCTCTCTCTCTCTCTCTCTCTCTCTCTCTCTCGGGCCTGTTCCCATTGTCACACCTCCTCCGACTCTGACCCTCCTGCCTCCCTCTTCTAAGCACTACTCTGGCTAATCCAGAGTAGCTGCCCCATCTCACCACCCTTAACTTAATCACGCTTACACCATTCCTTTGACTGTGTGAGATAATGCATTCCCAGAGCCCCAGAATTAGGAGGTGAGCGAGCATCTTTCAGGGGCCATTACTCATACTATCTCGCCCACAGAGCTCGCAGGCTGTGAAAACAAGAACTTGCTGGTCCCTCTAGAGAGGCCCTGGAAATGGCACGGGAGGGTCATTTAGGTCTATATCCAGAAGCACTGAAGGGCCCAGTCTCAGGAGCCAGGATTTTCCCCCAGCTAGGAATTAAGGGAGGCTGGAGATGAGGGGCAGATTCAGTCCAGGGGTGCCTTGGCTCCTGCTACCAGCTCGGGGAGAGATGGACTAAAAGTCTTGGAGGTGCCTTTAACCTGTGTTGTGCCCTTACATGCGTGTTGGGCAGGTCCTCCAGGGGCCCGGCAGAGGGGGCTCACTGGGAGGAAAAGGAGGACCTGTATACTCAGGGAGATCAGGGCGACACTCCAGGGTCGCTGCTAAGAGAATAACCCCTCGAGGTCAGCCTCAGCCGCCTAAGACCAAGAGTGACGGTGACCCTGGGTGTGGGTGCCATCCCGAGTCGGGTGATGAGCCTATGGGCTCCGTCTGTAAGGAGGGGGCCGCCTGAGAGGGGGCACTCCTGTGGCGGCGCAGGCCAGGCAGACTCCTGGTGCCATGCAGACTCACGCTGAGTCAACGAAGGACTCCAGAGGGCCTGGGTGACAGGACGAGGTGGCGTTGACCTTGATAAGGAGATTCAGAATCCCATCTGAGATTTACAAAACCTAGATCACACGATCACAGGCTTCAGGGTTTGAAGAGTGAATCACAACAGTTCAGATGCCCTGGGCGCATATGCATAGCCACCTCATCGTGGCTCCCAGAACAAAGGTGCCAGTGTCCGCAGCACCCATCATGGGAACACTTTTTATGGGGATTCCTTGGGCACTGGGGATGCCTCCACCCCCACGGCACTGGCACTGAGCAGGTAGATGCAGTGTCCCAAAGGCTGCAGAACAGGAGCACCTGCTGTGAATGTTCTGGGTCCAGCCCCAGCCCTATTCAGTTAACCTGCCTGTGCTTCTGCAGGTTGTTTCCCCGGACTGGCTTCTGCTGAGGAACCTGCCTAGGACCACTGTAGGCGGTGGCCTCTCTCTTCACCAGCTGTGTGAGGACCCACGGAGTGGCCTGGTGCCCTGGTCACAGCTGTGGTTCTGCTGCAGACTCGCTGTGTGAACTTAAGTCACACTCCTTCTGAGTCCCTCCTCACTTGTCAAGGAGAGAAGGTGGCCTTGTCTCAGACCTGGCGTCCCGACATTTCTGTTACCATGTGTGGTTTTCTGTCTGCCTGAGCCTTGATTATTCATTGTATTGGGCATTCACCAACAAGGAACTGAGTTTCCTTTTTTAAAAAAAACGTATTTTATTTATTTGAAAGGCAGAGTTACAGAAAGAGAAAGGGAGGGAGGGAGGAAGAAGGAGGGAGGGAGGGGGAGAGAGAGAGAGAGAGACTCTTCCATCTGCTGGTTTACTCCCCAAATGGCAACAATGGCCAGGGTTGGGCCAGGTCAAAGGTCAAAGCCAGGACCCAGAAGCTTCATCTGGTGTCCCATGTGGCTACAGGGGTCCAACCACTTGGGCCATCTTCTGCTTTTCCAGGTGTATTAGCATGGAACTGGATTAGAAGTAGAGCAGCCAGGACTGGAACCAGTGCCCATATGGGATGCCAGCATTGTAGGCAACGGCTCACCCCACTACACCACAATGCTGGCCACAGAACTGAGTTTTCAACAGTAGCAAACACACCATTAGTCTACAGATAAAAAAATAATTAAAAAACAGCTATGTACAACTAGAAGCAATTCCATTTAAAACAAATGATGCTTAAATTGCTGGATCCCTGTGATAAGTCCTAATCTGTGGCTTTGGAACACTTCTGGTTTTCTTTGATCAGTTTAGTGATGGGTAGGTAGGTAGGCAAAGGCTTTTCTATTTTTTAAGTTATTTGTTTATTTATTTGAAAGGCAGTGACAGAAAGAGAGGAAGAGAGAAAGAGAGAGAGAGGTGAGAGAGAAAGAGAGGGATCTTCCATCTGCTGTTCACTCTCCAAATGGCTACAAGAGCCAGGAGCCAGGAGCTCCATTCAGGTCCCCCACATGGTGGCAGAGAAGTACTTGGGTTGTGATCTGCTGCTTTCTCGGGGGCATCAGAGGGAAGCAAGATGGGAAGTTGAGTAAACCAGTGCTCCCATATGGGATTCCAATGTCGCAAGTGGCAGATTAACCTGCTGTGCCACTACACCCACCTGTTTCATCCACCTGCCACATTCTTCCTTTGATATTTTTTAAAGATTTATTTATTTATATGAAAGAGTTACACAGAGAGAAGAGGCAGAGAGAGAGAGAGGTCTTCCATCCTCTAGTTCACTCCCCAATTGGCCGCAACGGCCAAAGCTGTGCCAATCCGAAGCCAGGAGCCAGGAGCTTCTTCCAGGTCTCCCATATGGGTGCAGAAGCCCAAGGACTTGAGCCATCTTCTGCTGCTTTCCCAGGCCACAGCAGAGAGCTGTATCAGAAGTGGAGCAGCCAGGGCATAAACCAGCACCCACCTGGGATGCCAGCACTGTAAGTGGCAGCCTCACTTGCTAAGTCACAGGGCAGGACCCCTTTGATGTTTTTAAAGTGAAATAACCTTAACATCATTCCTGTCTGCAAGTCATGCAGAGTGAAGAACACTTTGAGGAGAGAATAGTTTGTGCATGTGTGTATCCGTGACAGTGTCATTCCTTGATGTTTATGAGAGTGAGGGAATGTGTTTCTGGGTGTGTAATTAAATAAATAACATGTGTTCTTTTATCTAACAGCTGAAGCGATGGAAGGCATTTGAAGAGGAAAACCAAACAATCAGAGGCATGGCCAAATATTTCAGCACTCCCAGCAAAGGCACCCGTGCCCAGTATGTTGAGGAACAGAACTGCCACCCGAGAGGCGAGAAGAGCTCCATGGAGAGGCTCCTCACAGAAGTAAGCCACACCCCTGCCTGGCGGACTCCCTAGAGGGAGGAGCTCCCATCATGCACCAGGGCGGCACCTGCCCTCATTGATAGTGCTCTCTATTCCTCCCATTCTTCCACTCCCCTGACAGCAAGCAGAACCTCCGAGTTCCCAGGGATCCGCATCTACTTCATTCATTCTATGAACACATGTATATTGAGTCACAAGCATCGTGTTAAGTGTGATAAGCAAAGCAAAAGTAGTTCCTACCCTCACAGATCTCAGTCTAGTGGGGGGAACACATTGACCAGCTATGAGGTGGAAAATGGGGCCAGCCCTGTGGCTCACTGGGTTAATCCACTGCCTGGGACACTAGTATCCCATATAAGCACCAGTTCAAGTCCTGGCTGCTCTGTCTCCCATCCAGCTCCCTGCTAATGCACTTGGGAAAACAGCAGAAGATGATCCAGGTGCTTGGATCCCTGCCACCCACATGGGAGACCTGAATGGAGTTCTAGGCTCCTGATTTCAGCCTGGCCCAGGCTGGCCCTAGCTGCTATTTGGGAAGTGAACCCGTGGATGGAATGTCTCTCCCTCCTACCCTCCGTCCCTCCCTCCCTCCCTCCTTGTGTCTCTGTAACTCTGCCTTTCAAATACAATAAATAAATCTTTTTAAAAATGTGGAAAATGGAATTATAAGCTACATTTATTTTCATGCAAAAAATTTCAGAATCCCAGCATGTGAAGGAGCCTTCAGAAAGGTCATGGAAATGCATTTTTAATTATTTTTTTAATTTTTTTTTTTGACAGGCAGAGTGGACAGTGAGAGAGACAGAGAGAAAGGTCTTCCTTTGCCATTGGTTCACCCTCCAATGGCCGCCGCGGCCGGCACGCTGCGGCCGGCGCACCGCGCTGATCTGAAGGCAGGAGCCAGGTGCTTCTCCTGGTCTCCCATGGGGTGCAGGGCCCAAGCACTTGGGCCATCCTCCACTGCCTTCCCGGGCCTTAGCAGAGAGCTGGCCTGGAAGAGGGGCAACCGGGATAGAATCCGGCGCCCCGACTGGGACTTGAACCTGGTGTGCCGGCGCCGCAGGTGGAGGATTAGCCTATTGAGCCGTGGCGCCGGCCGGAAATGCATTTTATGAATGGATTTCAAATTTTTTTGCACTGAAATAAGCAGCTTCATACACACACACACACACACGTATATTTGAGAGGCAGAGAGAGGGGCGGGGGAGCTCCCATGTACCCACTGGTTTACTCTGCCAAATTCCCAAAGTGGCCAGGGGGAGGGGGCCCGGGGCAGGGGCAAGAGCCAGGGAACTCATTTCAGGTCTCCCACAAGGGTCTCAGGGGCCTCATTACGTGAGCCATCCCTAGGCCTTCCAGGGCCTGCATTAGCAGAAAGCTGGGACCCAGGGCCCGAGCGGGGAGTTGACCCCATGTACTCTGGTGAGACACAGGCATCTTACCTGGCAGGCCAAGTGCCCACCTCTAAACTCTCCTTTTATCCATTTCCACAAACTTTCTGAAGCTCCTTCATAAGCATGGAATCATACATTGTAATGAGAGTTACAAAGGAAACATTGAAGGTAGTAAGGGCAAAGGAACCGAACTTAGAGCAGTCAGAATAGACTCTTAGCAGAGAAACTGAAGGTAAAATACGAATTGACCAGGTAAGAAGTTTTGGGAAAAGTATTCCAAGCAGAGGAGACAGCAGTATAATGGCCTGGATTGTAGTGGATAGTGGGGTCTGTGTGATACGTTCCTTCTCTCCAGACGAGGACACTTCAGAAAGTTCATGGAAAATGAATAGAAAGCTAAGTGTATTTTGGTACAAGTTGTTTCAAATCCAAGGACAGTTTTTCATGAACTTTTTCATGAACTTCATGAAGACCCCGCGTATATGTGGATTTCAAAGTGTTTTGCACCAAAATGAACTCAGCTTTTAATTCTGTTTCCCATGACCTTTTCCAAGTACCCTCGCAGAGTAGCGTTGTCTTGTCCAAGATCTTAAGAGGCCCTCGCTGTCTGTCCCAGGTACCAGCGACTGATCTCCACATCCCCATCAACCTGGACAGGCCGACACGTGTACGGATGGGGACGGGGACTGGCCGGGGCCTCTGAACGACACCGAGGCACTGGGGTGGGGGTGCGGGGTGGGCAGCCCTTGGCCGTTTTTCTGTTCCCTGAGCCGGAGCCGGCCCCTCCCCTAGACTTGGGCGGAGCTACCGCAGCCTGAAGAGAGCACGTGGCTGCGCAAAGCCTGCGCTCCTCTCCTGGGGAGGGCACCAGCCTGGGGATCAGTCCGCGCGTGGACTGCAGCTGAGTGACGTGCTGCGTTGTTTTCAGTACAGAATGTACCTGCGTAGGTGCTCCTTGGGAAACTGCCTTCTACCTCGGAACTTCCACTGGGCATTCCCAGTTCCTAGCGAGGGGACTGAGTCCACACGGGTAGCACTGTGCACACCCCCAGCTCCCCTGGACCTCTGTTGCCCATCAGCCTGGAAGCGTCTGTTTCTTACTGCTTATGAAAAGCGCTCGGGACGTTATTTCAAAGCCAGCCCTCTTCCCACCTGGCAAGGGAGTAGCAGTGCCTTTGATACTCTGGGAAGTCTTCAAAGAAGCTTTTCTTTCTTTCTTTTCACTAAACAGAAGGCCAGAAACTTGGCTAGAACATCCACGATGGTTTCCATTCACAATCAGCTAAGGCTGGAACAGCCAAGTGGACTGGGAATGCGTGACGTGCTTTTTGTACTTGGGCCGTGCTACCCGCTTTCCAGAGCAGTGCCTGACTCTGCTCTCTCTGAAGGAATGCCCGGGCCTGCAGAGGGAGGTACCCGCACAGGTGCAGCTGCAGAGGCAGGAAAAACTGGCCTCAGCCGCCCACGCCGCACCTGGTACACCTTGGCCAGGATGGGCCTGCGACCCAGCAGCAATGCGGGCCTGTGGCAGGCCGAGAGGGGGTCTGTGGCCACACACCCGGCTCTGCAGCTCCTTAGGTAAACACAAGCATGCCTCCTGCATGAGGCCGGCCTCTGCCTTCCCGGAGTCCGTCTCTGGCTCCCTCCCACACGGCCCCCTCTGCTGCCCGGGCCTCCCTCTTACCTGGCCGTGATCTTCTCGTTCCTGCCCCTCTTGCCCGTACGACTGGGAGTCCACAGGAAGCCGTTGCGGGCAGCATCTGCCACGGATTTCCCAGTCTGTGTGAAGAACAGGAGCTAGCAGCTTCCAAGAGCTTGAAGAGTCCCCCTCTGAACTCTGCAGCAGAGAAAACTCACCTAGTGCCTTTGTTCCTTGAAGCACCGAAACCAGTTGATTCCATTTCTCCTACTGCCCGCACCCTGCGAAGCGCGGCAGAGGGTTCTTGGCTTCCCCTGGTTTGCCCAAAGTAGTGATTCACAAGCTCATGTAAATGCAGCTGCCAGGCTCCCGCAGGCTTTGCTCCCACAATGGCAGAGCCTCGCACTGCACCTCTAATTAGCATGCAGCCATGGGGACAACAGAGTCCCACTGCCTTTTCTGGAAGAAGGGAAATGCCCTGTGCAGGCCAACGGGTGTACATCTGTCAGCAGGCAGCGGCAGAGATTGCGTTTGCTGAGAGCCGAGCACTCTTCGGCGGTCACTGTTTATACTGATTTGCTATACGCAGAGGGGTTGGTGGGTAAGGCACAAAAAGGCAACGTCTACAACGCACTCACTGCAGTGGCTGTCACCGGCTAAGGCATCTCCCTAACTCTGTGAGGGGCTAGAAGTCCCCTGAAGGCAGCATGAGAATGTGCAGGGTGGGCTTCAGGAGGAGGGGCTGGTGGAAGAAGAAGAAGATCGGGGTCCTCCTGTGCAGCCATTATAGTGAGACCCTTGGGGGGGGATGGGTCTGGCACAGCCCAGAAGTGTAGAGCCTGAATGTCTCGCTGTTACTTATCCCCTCTGCTCCTGCTGAGTCCTTGAGTCATGAGTCATGCCCACGTACCCAGCAATGCCCAGACTCTACCACTCTGCAGGACAGGAGCGGGGAGAACAGGCAGGCAGGTGCTTAGCTGAAAGGCCCCTGCCTTATTCACAGTCGCTTCCTGGCCCTGGCCTCTGTCTTGATGGCGAAAGCAGTAGGCTACGCCAGGGTGAAACGGGGAGTAGTGAAAGCATCAGAAAACTCATCTTCTTGCTGTCGACGGGGAGCAGCGGGTTAGCCCTGTGGCTGCTGCGGGTGTTGGGCTGTTGTACTGCCATTGCTCTCCCACTTGTGCACAACTCTCCCATGTGAGCTTGAGAAGAAACCACAGGTCCCCTCCCTAGGCTGGGAATGTGCTTTGGTTTCCAGAGCATGCTCAGTGAATACCCAGATGCTCATGCTCGGCCTCTAACTTGGTAACAGAGAAACAGCCTTTTGATGTTCAGGCGAGCACTTCCTGGAACTTAAGGTCTGGCTACTGCCTTCCCCAAACCCTCAACCCAGTGCCGTCTGCCCCGGGACCTCCAGTTGCTGCTGAAGATCTCACCTCTGCTCCTCTGCCTCTGAGTGCCAGGAGTTCCCAAAAGTCCATGTAGGGTCTGAGCTGGAGCATCGGCTGCCGCAGCAAAGATGCAGGGCATAGCTGTACCCTGGACCCCACCACTCAGCTGCCACCCCTACCTCACGCCATGTGCTCTTGCACTCAGAACTGGCACATCTCTGCGGCTCCCGCCTGCCAGCCCTGCTGCACACTGCCTGGCTGTGCAGCACGAGGGCCGTTCAGCGGCCGCTGTGCCCCAGCCCCATTCATCTTCTGGGCTCCACACAAGATCTACTGGATCAAAAACCTGGGCCCCGCAATCCTTCTTTGCCCTTTTTATTTTTATTTATTTATTTATTTTTTTTTAGCTTCTCCAGTGATCCCAATGCACATACTTCTTTGAGAGGTACTGACAACTGCTACTGCCACTGGCTTTGGCCTTTCACCCGCAGAGGTTCAGCCTGGGCAGGTGATGACGCCAGCCCGAGATTCTCATTGGCCCTCCCCGGGTCTACTCTTACTCCTTCAACCTGGGAGTCTCCGCCCTCCTCCCTGTCTTTCCCATGTCTAGACTCCATAGCAAGAGGCAAATGCTGGTTGCCCTGCTTGTTCATCCTCTGGGGATGTGTTCAGATTCTATAAAAGTGTGGTAAACCTAGGACTGACCAATCCCAAACTATTCAGACTGGTGGCCTGCAGAGTAAGCTGGTGGTCTCAGTTCTGGGGGAAGGTGGGAGGGGGTTCAGCAGTCAACACGGAGCCAGAATGTGTCTTCCGCCTCCTCATGGACAGTGCCACACAGACTGGGGACAGCACGGGGAGACGAGAGTCGCAAGCATCAGTGGTGGCTAGCCTTACTGAGTGCTGCAGGTTGGTCACTGTGCCAAGCACTTCATGTGCCTCAGCTCCGTCCCCGATGGAGGGGCCCCGGCCTGGACATTGGAAGAACTGGGATTTGGCCCCAGGTCTTCTGGGAAACGGTGTGGAACCCCCAACAGCATCTTTCACTGATGGTTTTGCTTTTATTTTACAGAAAAATGCGGTGATTGAAAGCCTGCAGGAACAAGTAAACAATGCCAAAGAGAAGCTGGTGAGGCTGATGGCAGCTGAGTGCAGCTATGACCCCACTGAGGGCGCTGTCCCCCCTGCCTTTTCCCAGAGCGAGGGCGGCCTGCAGGTGGCCTCTGCCCAAGGCCTGCCAGCTCAGGGACCTTCAGACTGCCCCCCTGACGGCGGCATGGCTGCCCAGGGCTCCCAGTGTACCGCAGTGCCTTCGCCACCAGTGCAGAGCCGCCAGCAGCCTGAGCGGGACAGCAGCCACTCCCCGGGGCAGAAGGAGAAGACACCCGACATGAAAGACTTCTCTCACCCTGTGGACTTGGTTTGCAGCCAGAGTCCAGAAAGAGGGGCCCAGGGACCCGCGGCCGCTAGCCAGAGCGTCCTGCCGGGCAGAGGGAGCTCCGATCCCCAGAGTCTGAAGCAGCCAGAGAACTTGGAAGAGCCTGTGAGGCGGCTGCCCAGAGTGAACTCGGTGATCAGGGAGAAGCTGCAGGAAGTCTTAGAGGAGCTGGGCCTGGGCCCGGAGGCGCCCCTCCCCAGCCCCCCATCTTGTCCTCAGCAGCTCTGGAAGAACAGTGCCGCCCCTAGCCCCCAGAAGACGCCCCTCCGCAGGGAGCTGGGCTTCAGCCCGTACCTGGTGAGGAGAAGGCGGGTGGCACCTCGAGCTCGCTCGCTCGTTCCTGGCTCTGTGCCCTCGTTTGTGGGGCATCGGGTAAACAGGACTCTTTCTGGGACACATGGTGGGCTGAAGGTGCAGGATGGGGACAACCCCAGGCCGGACCCCCAGTGTGCTGACTCCAGGGTACCGAGGCCCTCTTCCAGGAAGCCTTTACTACTCCCCGATCCTCGGGGCAGGTTGGGCACCCTGGAGGGCAGCAAACAATGCCAGCCAGAGCCCGGGGGCGCGGGAGGAGGCAGTGCTGCCTTTCCTCACCAATCCTCGGCTTCTGGCCGAGCACCAAGTCCCACTACTCCACACCTACCCAGAGCCTCCGCCGACCTCCCTGAGCAGTGGCCGCTGCGGCCTCCGCGGTCCCCAGGGTGCCCCTCCCTGTCTTCTCGGTGCACCTACCTTGACACTGAGTCCAGCAGCTCAGATGAGTTCTTCTGCCGCTGCCACCGGCCCTACTGTGAAATCTGCTTCCAGAGCTCCTCCGGCTCCAGTGACAGCGGCACCTCAGATTCTGACCCTGAACCTGCTGTGGGGCTGGCCTCCTGGGAAAAGCTGTGGGCCCGCTCCAAGCCGATCGTGAACTTCAAAGATGATCTGAAACCCACGCTGGTCTGAAGAGCCTCAGAGCTGGTCTGGACAGAGTCCAGGACAACGGCCCCGAGGCCTTGGGAGGAGAGCCGGTTTCTGGTCTTCAGGGACCGGCCCAGTGGCCTGCATTTGACCAGCTCTTACCGTGTTGCAGCCACACTCACTGTGCTACTTGGGGCACCTCTTGATCTATAAAAAGAGTGGTGCTTCCTGTCTTGTTACTACCTCACATCATTACTATAAAAGACTGCAGCTGGGTAACTGTAAAAGATACTGACTCCTTGAATGAACCGGTGCTAAGTGAACGCATAGGGTTTCTGCCCAGGTCAGCCTGCATTCTACAAAGCTCTTCATGTACACAGATGGCTGGATGGCTGGAAGGACAGACAAGGTGGAGATGGACGGGAAGCATCTGCAGATCCTGAGCTGTGGCCTGTGACCTATCAAACTGGCTTTTTGGTGGACAGGCCTACCCGGAAGATAAGTCTCCATTGTCCTCGGGCCTCCCACTCCTGGAAGGGTGTGTGTGGTTGGTGCTAAAGGTTGTGAACAGCATCACCTCTGGCTTTCCAGCCTCTGGCCAGACTCAGCTGAGAGCCGCTTCTGTACCACTATTCCTTGTTCCTGTCTTTCTTCCAGCACAGCCCCTCACACATCATCATCCCTGAGTGTCAGGTCTCCTTGTGTCCTCAGGCCTCCCACAGCTCTCTCCTGGGCCCAGCTGGTACCCGGTCTTGTGGCCCACACCCTGACCATCCCAGTGGTGCAGAGCTGCGCTAGGGGGAGCACATACCAGCAATCTCTGTTGCATTAAAAGGGAGGCCTACTGGTCAAGAGACTTGATGCCATTGGGGTTGCATGACCAGCAACACTCACACAGATAAGAAAATAGGAAGAATTGGGGGACAGAAAGACAGGGAAGAAAACAAGTTTTGAGTTTGGCATGGTGCTTGTAATATCTAACTTCAGCAGTTCCTGATGATAACCATGCGAGTAGGCACTGTGATCTCTACAGATGGGAAATAGGTGGCTTAGAGAAGGGAGGTGACTCCCAGCATCGTACTGCTGGACAGTGGCTGAGGGAGCTCTCGCTCTCAGCCCCTGGGCCTCTAATTTGGTGGATTTCCCTGAGTACACATGTCTTCATTCACTCTTCTGGGAGTGACAGGTGAGGCTTGGCAGGCCAGACAGTGGAACAAGGGCAGTGTAGAGAAACTGAGATGTGCTCCCCCTGCAGTCCAGGATAGCGAGACTGGGTCCCTTGCCCCAGGGGCAATCCTCCCCTTCCTCACTGCCGCAGAGGTGCCAGGGAGTTGCCTGCCACCAAAGCCACAGGGGGAGTGCCGCTGGGTCCGCTTTGCTTGTTACTGAGC
The DNA here is from genome assembly GCF_033115175.1 of Lepus europaeus. NCBI lineage: Eukaryota > Metazoa > Chordata > Mammalia > Lagomorpha > Leporidae > Lepus > Lepus europaeus. Next base: position 76,651,479 of record NC_084828.1, on the reverse strand, counting down.
TGCTGGTCATTTACAGGCTGTCCCCTGCACCTGCTCCGCTCCCGTGTATGCATTTGTGGGCGTGCACAGGTTTATGGGAGAGAGTTTGGGCCTTGTGAGGTTGGCTCTAAATGTGTCACAGATCCATCCCAGACTCTCGGGGACTGCGACACCTTGTGACTCTTGAGGCTCTGGACAAGGAGGTTATCCTGGTGGCACAGCTTTGTTCCATTGACTCTGTTAAATACAAATTTCATAATTTATTCTGCGTGTGCATTTGTAGTTTCTGCTTGTGCTGTTGGTGTGCTGTCCAAGTGGTATCTGAATAAAAGAGAGATGAAGGCAAGTCTCTTCAGCAGTTGTAGTCTTGGGCCGGAGACGAGGGACTGGGGAAGACTGAATCCCCCAAAGGAGGGGAGGCGCAGAAGCTGTTAGAGTTGCTGCTCTGGGTTCCAAGAGGATCTTCTACCAAACATCCATTGGGAGCAGATTTGTCTGTGGTCTCTGTTCCATCCTAGAAACACTCCCCCAGTGGGAGGAGGAAACACTGGAGAGCCTGGGCTCCTCCTACCTCTCCTTGAACTCCCTTGTTGCCTTAGTGCCACCAGCAGCAGCCCCTGTTCATCCATGTGGAACGTACAGGCTCTTGGCCTGGCCCCCTTCAAGCGTCTGCACTCTGCCGCTAGACCCTCAGTCCCAGCCTCCACGCCCTGCGACCCGTCCATCCTTCTACCCTGCATTTCTTTCCCCACTGTGTGCGTCTTGTGAAGTAGCTGTGCTTCTATGTTCAGCTGGAGCGCCCCTCCCTTCTCAGCCTCTCCTAAACAGACCCAAGTAAACCTGAGGCTTCCACTGCCCATCTTCCCTCGAACAACTTTATAACCCTTGCCAGGCCTTGCTGAGATGTGGAGAATCCACCCCAAGTTGTTCATTTGGTTCAAAACCCATGTGCCAAACACCACGACTGCCTGCCCAAAAATGTCCCCAGATCTATTACTTGTTCTGTGCACACCCCACACCCCGATCTGTGCCAGCTCCTTTCCTAAATCTTTTGCCCGAAACCAGTGAATCCAGTGATGAAATCTTTCAAGGCATGAGTGTGCCTTGACTTCTGGCATGTCTTGGTTGTTATGCTGTTGAAGAAAGGGCAGTAAATTGTGCGGAGGAATCCTGCAGAAGTAAACATTGCCTCTGCTGCCGTCATCCCGGCTCTTTCTGTCTCTGTTGGTCCTGAGCGTGGCACGGAGCCAGGCCTGCTCCTGACTCCAGCATTTGTTCTCTGCTGATTGAGAATCTCAGGGTGGGAGGTGTCCACACTAATCCCAAAATCTGTCCCTTTGCCTCCCAGCCTATCCCAAACCCAAGGATCATCTTGGCCTTCCCAGAGTTCCTAAAAGAGAACACAAAGCATCAGATGTAGGAGGCGTGCTGTTTTTCAAGAAGCCCAGTGCTTGGCGGGTGGTAAAGAGAAAGGTCAGTGCACGTTCCACGGAACCTCGTCTGGGTCTGCATTTATCATGTTCCATCCAGACGCGTCTCCCGCACAGACTGAAAGTTCCTGGAGGCACTGAGTTGCCTCCTTCATCTTTGTGTTCCTTGGAGTAGCCATCAGAGAGCTTTGTCCAAGCTGTAAGCCCCGCAAATGCTTACTGGGTGCATAAGTGGGTGAAGCAGGGGAAGGCAAAGGCCCCACTCGGGCTGCAGGATGGCACAGAAGGCAGACTGAGCCACTGGCTGCGCTCTTTCCAAAGAGTTCAGAGCATGAAACAGCATCGCTAACAGACCCAGACGTAACCAAATTCTGAAAATGACGGGGCTTTAGGTCTCTTAGGAACAGCGTGATGGAGTTAATGCAGGGGAAGCAAGAAAGTTCTTTCGATAAAGGGCTTCTCCTCAAGATGTGTTCTTCGCAGGCCTGCTAGTGGGTAAGAAGCAGGAACAGCAGAACAGCTGTTCATCTTCATCACCATCAGCTTCCTGAGTCTCCTCTCCCGGAGCCCCACGTAAAGCAGTCTCCCTGTTGCCTCTGGCTGCTGCGTGTTCCTGGTGACACTCTCCAGGCCCTGTTAGGGGAGGTTCCAATGCGGTGATGGTGCTCAGGAGGCCCAGCGCAGGACAGAGCTCGCCCCTTTGTCCTCGGACTGTGCTATGCCTCGCCTCTGCTACCCACTCTGATGTGTTTTCATCCAGAAGTCTTTCCGACTTCAGCATCCCCTACCAAACTGCGCTTGAATTAGGCAACATCTTGGGATGTTCAGTTCACTGTTGAGGTCCCAGACAGACAGGAAAGGCCAGTGTCGCGAGGCAAAGTAACCTGTCATGAGTGTGGCAAGATCTGGGTTGGGCCTTCCCAAGTCACGCAGGCCCAGAGAGTAAGAGCTGAGGAGAGGCCCTGGGGAGGCCTGCAGGTGACAAAGAGAAAAGCAAAGGACAGGACAAAAGAAGAGGAAGGAGGAGCAGTCCAAAGAGCAAGGAGAGACAAAGGGAGAGGTGGTGGAGGAGGAAGTCAGGCAAACAACCAACCATTCTGCGTGGCCTGCTCAGCGGACATGGAACGGCCGCTAAGAAACACGCTGGCTCCGGTTCTGAGTCGAGACACAGCAAGGCTCACTTCCTCAGAGAAGGCAGAGAGACCTAGCAGCGTCCTTCCTGTAGCACGTGTGTCATCACCGGTCCATTTCTCCACTTTCCCCGCTGGACTGTGAGCTCCATGAGCCAAGCATTTGTTATAATTGGCTTGGTTTCTGCTGCGCCTAGCACAGAGCCCGGCCCCTGATTGATGGCCAGCACATGTCAGTTGAAAGAAACAAATCAAAGGAGGAAGAGTGGCCAGGCCGGGTCTCCAGAGGCACCCCGGCGAGGCGGCTCGCCAGTGTTCACCTAGGAAGCAGCCCTTGGGTGAGGGGTGACGGCGTTACTGATTCACCCAAGTTTAACCCCCCCTGTGAGAATAGCTGATCTCATCATCAAAAGAAGGCATTTTGGATGGGCTCTCCTTTCCATTAAAAAAATGGGGGGGGGGGCAGCACCGCGGCACACTAGGTTAATCCTCTGCCTGCAGCGCCGGTATCCCATATGGGCACCAGTTCTAGTCCCGGTTGCTCCTCTTCCAATCCAGCTCTCTGCTATGGCCTGGGAAAGCAGTAGAGGATGGCCCGGGTCCTTGGGCCCCTGCACCCGCATGGGAGACCAGAAGGAAGCACCTGGCTTCTGGCTTCGGATCGGCACAGCGCCGGCTGCAGCAGCCATTAGGGGAGTGAACCAGCGGAAGGAAGACCTTTCTCTCTGTCTCTCTCCCACTGTCTGTAACTTTACCTGGCAAATAAATAAATAAAATCTTTAAAAAAAATTTTTTTTTGGTTGTTTCTTTAAGTGGTAGAGAGAAAAACAGAGAGAGCACTCGTCTGCTGGTTCACTCCCCAAATGCCCACAACAGCCAGGACTAGGCCAGGCCAAAGCTGGGAGCTGGGAACGCAATCCAGATCTCCACGTGCTTGAGCCATCAGCGTTGCCTCCCAGGGACTACATGAGAAGGAAGCCAGAGTCAGGAGCTGGAGGTGGGCGTCAGACCAGACTCTCCAGTAAGGGACAGGGGCCTCTTAACCACTAGGCTACACATCTGCCCCTCCACTCATTTCTGTACAAGAATCTCTGCCCTCCCTGCAATGCCTACACTGAAAGTCACCCACACGCGTGTGTGGCTTTCAGCAAGTTGCATCATCTTTCTGTGCCTCACTTGCCCCAATTGTAAACTGGGCTGAGAACACCTGCCTCCTAAGGTTGCCATGAGGGCTGAGTGAATATTTCTAAACTAATTAGCACTGTGACTGGCCCACAGCAAGCACTTGTTAACTAAATACACACCACGCCTTAGAAAGGCACCTGGAAAACACAGATTTATAGTCAGAAATCCTCTTGATGCTTCCCTGCTTTAAACCAAAATTTCCCATTTTTTGTCTTCACTTTGTTCTGGATAGAAAAGATCTGTTGAAGTGAGGATAGGCCTTTGGGTCTGTCGACTTTGGGGGCGACAGAGTCTTCCCCCCAGCTCTTCTCATGCACAGAGTGCGTGGGGAGTGCGCGCCTTTGCAGGACTCAGACCCCGGGGTTGGGCCAGAGGGGAAGGTGCAGTTGGAAATGTCAGGAAATGGAATTTTTATTTTTTAGGGGGCGCCGAAAGTCACAATCAATTTCCTTTGCAGAAATGTTATGTACTTTGGAGTAGAGAAAAATAGATACCTACTATGTGCCACTTAATGCTTCTCATTTGAACTTCTAACCACCTCATAAAGGCGGTTATTGCCTGCTTCACAGATGAGGAAACTTTAATGGAGGAAGTTAGGGAACTTGTGGGTGGTCCTGCAGCTGGCTAGAAGCAGAGCCAGAGTGCCGAGCGGGCTCACGCCCCAAAGAACTCTTGACCCCGAAGCTCAAAGCAACAGGGCCTATAAAAGCAAAAACCACAAGGAGGGGAGGGGAACACATGGTTACTAGGGTCAAGCTGACCTAAGGCCTATGCAAAACCAGTATCAATTACAATCTCGACAATAGACAAATTACGATCTTAACATTAATCCAGGTGCAGCTTATCTGTTTTAAGGGATTTGATTCCAAATCCCTCTTTGGCCTCCGCAGCACACCAAGGTTGCACAGCACGTGCTGCAGGCGTGCGACCAGAGCAGAGAAGGAATTTCAAGCCAGTGGGGCAGGGACTCAGGCTGAGGTTTCCTTAGGACACCAAGGTTTCCTTGGGAAAAGCAAGCTGGTCTGGTTCTGCAAGTGGATTGCAAAACCTCCCATTGCTGAGTCATTGAATCAGCCTCCTGGAGGCTGGGAGGGAGCTTGCTAAAGCTACCTGCCACTCAACCTGTAGTCTGTGTTTAAAACAACTGCAGTCTGTCCCCCGAACTGAACTTTTTCAAGTGGCGCAAAGAGGTGACAGTGGGGGGCCGGTGCTGTAGAGTAGTGGGTAAAGCTGCCGCCCACAGTGCTGGCATCCCTTATGGGCTCCGGGTTCAAGTCTCGGCTGCTCCACTTCTGATCCAGACCCGGGGAAAGCAGTGGAAGATGGTCTAATTGCTTGGGCCCCTGCACCCATGTGGGAGACCTTGAAGAAGCTCCAAGCTCCAGGCTGCTGGCTTTGGATCCGCTCAGCTCCAGCCATTGCAGCCATTTGAGGAGTGAACCAGTGAATGGAAGGCCTCTCTCTGCCTCTGCCTCTCTGTAACTCTGCCTTTCAAATAAAAAAAAAAAAAAATGCAATGCTGGGCAAGAGACCGGAAGAGCCCCTGAGAGCTGGCAATGTACAGACTGTGGACCTGCTGAGGCTGCGGAAGAACCATGGAACCTGCCTCCTCCCAGTTCACCTCAGCATGGCTGGGAAACCTTTATTGCTCCCCTGTCCTGCCGGATGAAACCTGCCTGCGGCTTGGGATTTGAGATCCTCCATGATGGAGCTCTCCCATTAGTAACTTACCTACAATTCGCTTTGCTCCTGCCCTGCGGGTTCGCATCTGCCTCCACAGCATATCCACACATGTGCTCACACCAGCCCCTCTCCCCTGCCTTCTAACTCCCTTGGGCTGGAGTAGCCTCCTCTTCTCTCCAGTTCCAACTCTCCTCAGATTTATTTATTAGATTTATTAAATCATGTGCTCCTGATGCCCCTTCCCCGCCCCCCAACAGTCCTACTGTTGTCTCAGGCTGTTATATAAATCTTTTATTGTTAACTTTTCTCATGCTCTCATCTTGCCTCTCAAATGGACCATTAGAGACTGGAAGGCAAGAGCTGTGTTTAATTTCTCCTCGTGTTTCCACATGCCTGATACCTGGTAGATCTTAACAAACATCTAGTTTTATTTTGAAGATGGGCCAGCTCCCTCTTTGCCCCCATATTTCCGTTTGTACCTAATGTATACAGAGCAGATAACGAGGGGTTGGGTGGTATTTTTGGCACTGACAGTCCTTGAAGGTTAGCATTTCTTTTTCTTTTTTAATTTAATGAATATAAATTTCCAAAGTACAGCTTATAGATTACAAAGGCTTCCCCCCCCATAACTTCCCCCCCACCCGCAACCCTCCCCTTTCCCACTCGCTCTCGCCTTCCATTCACATCAAAATTCATTTTCAATTCTCTTTATATACAGAATATCAGTTTAGTATATATAAAGATTTCAACAGTTTGCCCTCACATAGCAACACAAAGTGAAAAAATACTGTTGGAGTACTAGTTATAGCATTAAATAACAGTGTACAGCACATTAATGACAGAGATCCTGAATGATATTTTTTAAAAAAGATTGATTGCTTTTCTATGTAATTTCCAATTTAACACCAAGGCTTTTTTTTTTTTTCATTTTCAATTATCTTTATATACAGAAGATCGCTTCAGTATACACTAAGTAAAGATTTCATCAGTTTGCACCCACACATAACCACAAAGTGTAAAAATACTGTTTCAGTACTAGCTATATCATTACTTCACATTGGACAACCCATTAAGGACAGATCCTACATGGGACGTAAGTACACAGTGACTCTTGATGTTGATTTAACAATTTGACACTCTTGTTTATGGCATCAGTAATCTCCCTAGGCTCTAGTCATGAGTTGCCGAGGCTATGGAAGCCTTTAGGGTTTGCCGACTTCGATCTTATTCCGACAGGGTCATAGTCAAAGTGGAAGTTCTCTCCTCCCTTCAGAGAAAGGTACCTCCTAAAAGGTTAGCATTTCTGAGACTCTCTGTGACCTTGTTGGAAAGGAGGGGAGCACACACGTGCTGTGGCCTGCTCTGCGCTGGGAACTGGGAGAGGGGCTTACGCACTTGGTGGAAGAAAGGGAGCTGGCAGCACCCTGGGAGGAAGGCCCCTGGCTTTGTCTATTGCTGCTGTAATTGGCTAGCACAGAGTGGGAAGCCGGTAAAGCACAGACAGGCACTTCTCATAGTTGAGGAGGCTGAGAGTTTGAAATTCAAGTTGCTGACACGGGCTGCAGCCTCTGGAGGGGAGGAAGGCAGTGTCCTGGCGTGGCCGAGAGCAGAAGGGTCAGGGAGTCTCTCTCCCAAGGGGCTTTCCAAAAGTTCGTGGAAACTTATGTTATGAAAATACTATGCATAGATTTCAAAATTCTTTGCACCAAAATAACCTTTTTTTAATTCTATTTTTCCATGAACAATTTTAAAGTCCTCTAGTATAAGGCCTTAATCGCCTTCACAAGGGAATTGCTACCTTTTTTGTTTAAAAAATATTTATTTATTTACTTGAAAAGCAGAGTTAAAGATTCTCTCTTCTTGGGGGGAGAGAGAGAGAGAGAGAGAGAGAGAGAGAGAGAGGGAATCTTCCATCCTCTGGTTCACTCCCCAAATGGCAACAATGGCCAGGACTGGACCAGGCAGAAGCCAGGAGCCAGGAGCTTCTTCCAAGTCTCCCATGTGAGTACAGGAGGCCAAGGACTTGGGCCATCTCTGCTGCTTTCCAAGGCACATTAGCAGGGAGCTGGATTGGAAGTGGAGCAGCTGGGATTCAAACCAGTGTCCATATGGGATGCCGGCAATGCAGGCCGTGCCTTTTACCTGCTGGTCCACAGCGTCAGCCTCCTAATTGTCTCTCAAAGGTCCCATCTCATAATGCTGACACATTGACAACTCCTGAATCTTGGCACAACATTCAAATCACAGCAGTCCCTAAAACATGTACCCAATTTCCCCAATATCTTCAGCAAACAAAAAATAAGCACAGCACAAGCATCTCTCTGTTTGGTTTCTGCCCATGAAGAGCCCCAGGGAGAGGAAGGAGCCTCAGAAGGTGGGACAGCAGGTTCATCTTGCTGCTGTTGCTACTGCTCCTGGTGTAACATGCAGAAAAATTGGAAACAAGATGAGATCTGTCAACACATTCTTCTGGTGTCACAAGCATGCACTTTCACCCTCAGGAAAAGGAGGCCCTGCCGGTGGAATGCAGCCAGATGTCTTGTTTCCAGCAGTCATCCTCACTGCACAAGCTGCAGGCACCCCGAGCCTGGGCCCGAGGAGCCTGGGCCTTGCAGTCAGAAGGCAGTGCTGTCAGCCTGCCTCCTAGAGGGACTGCTGCTCTCTGAAGTCCTGCCAGCATTCTTGGGATATCCACGGTCAAGGCAGGGGCTTGACCGTAGCACTATTGAAGTTTCCAAGGCACTGTAATGAGCAAAGTTGAGAACTTCTGACTTTGACCTCCTGAGATGCCAGAATGAAGCTTCTGGGTTCTGACCATCATCTTCGTCTATAGGCCTGGGGCAATCCCACTCTTCCCTAAACGCAGACCCTAGGTGGGAAGGTAATGGATCATGAGTATGTTACTCCCGTATACTCTCCTGCTCTCTCCTTTCAGCTCAAGTGCAGGTGCTTTCTCTGTGAGCCTCTCCCTACACTGCTGAGCCTCCCTCAGCACACTGTGCCCTTCGGCAGCAGTGACAGAGCAGTGAGGTCCCAATGCCTGGGGCCGGCACTGTGGCGTAGCAGGTAAAGCCAGTGTCTATGGTGCCTGCATCCCATATGACTGCCATTGTGAGTCCTGGCTGCTCCACTTCTGATCCAGCTCCATGCTGGTAGCCTAGGAAAAGCAGCGGAGGATGGCCCAAGTAGTACCCAAGATCCAGTTCTTCTATCTCTTTATGCTCTGACAGCAACAGTCATGGGATGCTGTGTACACGGGAAGCATAAGAGGTGCTTACATACTGAATAGATGGAGAGAAGGAAGGAAACAAGAAAGGATAAATTTTCATTCAACAACTATTCCTCGCAGTATTGATGATGAAGGTAGTGGAGAAACAACAGACCAGTAAACAAAACACAAAATGAGTTCTCAGAGAGTGATAAGTACAATTAAAAATGATAATAATAAATCAGGGTAAGTATGTAGGAAATTGACAAATGAATAAATGAATTTATCAAATATGCAGTAAATGCAAACTACACAGTATGTAAGTTATGCCCATCCAATGTTTTTCCCATCACGTCATACAAGAGCAAGAGGGAGCCGCTGAATATCTGTAATAGTTTGTAGGCACTGTCATAACAAAACACTTACAGCCTGGGTGCCTTAAAGAACAGAAATAAATTGTCTCACAATCCTGAAGGCTAGAAATTAAAGATCAAGGTGTCAGCGGAATTGATTCCTTCAGAGAGCTGTAGCAATCTTCTCCAGGGCTGTCTCTATGGCTTGTCACTGGCTGTTTTTTTCCTATGTCTTTTCCCATTGTCTCCCCTCTACGCTTAGCTCTCTGTGCAAATGTCCCCTTAGCCGAATGACCTCACTTTAACATGACCACCTCAGTAAAGATCCTGTCTCCAAATAAAGTCATATCCTGAGACACTAAGGGTTGGGACTTCAACAAATGCATTTTGGAGAGACGCAACTCAAATCAGTGTCCAAAGTTTTCAAGTTTCCATTAGGATCCATAGACCATTCAGGGTTTCCCTTATATGCAACTGGAAACTCCTTGAGGGCAAGAACTGTAACCGTTCACTCCCATTTCTGGAGTCTCTCAGACGAATCACGCCTCGTCCATGGAGGGCACTTTCGTAAATGATAGATTGAATTCATTTTTGTCCAAGAAAACACAGGGCAAAGGGTGAAGCTGTTTAACCCAGGAAACAAAGAAAGGTTCATAGCCTGCAGCAATTCCAGGAACTCTCTGAGTCAAAGGAAATTATATCTCCGTGACACAGAATCTGACTCTGGCTTCCTTAATTAGGGGTATTTGCTTGATGCGAGGAGACTTGTTTCTGAGTAGTCATGGCTCTCCTCTCAAATCAATGGTTGCTGCCTCTGCTGCCGGAATTATCTCTACGGCAACTATGTGACTCACTGAGAGAGGGTTTGGCTCTTGGGAATGAACAGCAGGAAGGGCCGACAGCGTGTTCGGATAGGGACTCTACCAGGATGCACCGGAGAAAAGGAGGGCCCGCGGCTCGGCTTCTCGATGAGCGGATGCAACAGAGCCTTCAGCCAAGGGTCTCCCTACCCTCGGGAGACACTGCTCTACTTCCCTTCCAGTTGCTTGGTACAGGTTCCCAAAGCCCCACACTGTCCAGGCCCCCTGCCCACACCCACCCCTCCCCCAGCCCTGGATGGTGCACCTGCACCCTGCCAGCAGCTGCTGCCCCACTGAGGTCTCCTGTGTACTAACACTGTGCCCTGGAGGCTTCAGATGTAGCATGTCAGTAGAGCCTCACAGAGCCCCCGACTGGGGTCAATCAAAGACATGCCTCCCATGTCACCTTCTGTCATTAAGAGAATCCAACAAAGATCTCCACAAAGTCTGTCAGACTGGGCAGCCTTCTCCGGATCTACCCATTTCGAGATCACCGAAACTGAGACAGCACGTGGTTACACAGCAAAAGCGTCCTGGGCTTTCCTTTTCCCCCACTGGCAGCCTGCCGCGGGTACCCAATCTTCCAGATCAGACAGCCAACAAGACACTCAGGACTCTGGGAAGATAATCCCCAATCCTGAGGCGTGTCGGCCATCAATCCAGACAAAAATAAAGACCACCTTTCTCCTGTACTGCCGTAAAGAGGCTGCTGCAGAACCACAAGGCAGTTGAAAATGGTTAAAAACAATTAGGAGGCCGGCGCCGTGGCTTAACAGGCTAATCCTCCGCCTTGCGGCACCAGCACACCGGGTTCTAGTCCCGGTTCGGGCGCCAGATTCTATCCCGGTTGCCCCTCTTCCAGGCCAGCTCTCTGCTATGGCCCGGGAAGGCAGTGGAGGATGGCCCAAGTGCTTGGGCCCTGCACCCGCATGGGAGACCAGGAAAAGCACCTGGCTCCTGGCTTCGGATCAGCGAGATGTGCCGGTCGCAGCGGCCATTGGAGGGTGAACCAACGGCAAAAGGAAGACCTTTCTCTCTGTGTCTCTCTCTCACTATCCACTCTGCCTGTCAAAAAAACAAAAAACAAAAAAACAATTAGGAGCTTTTAGCAGTGTCTCTGGGGGAAAGATGCAGAGGTGGCCAAGACCAAATCCTTGAACTACCACATCCCAGGGGAGCTCCGGAGAGAGGACTCTCGCAGCAAATGCATACTGCCTGTGACTACAGCATTTGGGGCTTCTGCCCCAGGAAACAGGGCTGGACCATGGAAGGGCTGGGAGGGTGTGCCTTGCCCCCGTGTTCTAAGACTTAGCTGGGTGTTTGTCCAACGGGGAGATATTTTCAGGAATCTGTAAGATCTTTCTGAGAAGTTTTGGAAATCTGGCTTTCTCCTTGGATGATACTATAAAAATTCTTAGCTTGTTTGGAAGTATCTGGATTACTGCCCTAGAACCCTCTCTGAAATGTCAGTGCTTAAGGTTGTGCCTGTGGATGTTTTCACAGTGATTGAAGCTCGAATGACGTCAAGGCCTACTGTATAAGTGAGAATTTTGAAATGGTTTAAATGTAAAAAAAAAAAAAGAAAGAAAGAAAAAGAAAAAGTGGTGGGAGAATTGAATCATCACATGGCAGATGGTAAATGTGGCGGATTTTGTTTTCCGAAAAATGAGCTCAACTATATTCCTCCTCTTCTGTGCTTCTTCAGAACCCAGTTACCACCCCATCAGGCAGTGGAGCCTGCGTTGGCTCCCCTCTGCCTGGGTGGGCATTTGCAATGGCCTCAACAAGTAACACAGTACCAGTGAGGCCTCGTGACTTCTGAGGCCGGGTTATTAATAAAGAAGCAGCTTCTGCCTGGCTGTTTCTGAGCACTCTCTCTTGCAACACAGGTCTCTGTTGCGAGGAAATTCAGGCCCCATGGAGAGGCCACGTGGTCAGGCGTTCTGACCTGAAGACCCAGATAAGGTCCCAGCCAATAGCCATAATCAACTATCAGACACGTGAGTGAGCAAACTTATAGATCAGTGGTTGGCAGATTTTGGCCTGTGGGCCAAATCCAGCCCGTGGCTGCTTTTTAATATATAAAGTTTTATTGGAATACAACCATACCCATTTCTTTATCTCTGCCTGCTTTTGCATTGCAACAGCAGATTTTGCTAGCAACAGGAACTGCATGGACCACAACACAAAAGTCATATATTATCCTTCCTAGGATATCCTTTTGGTCTTTTACAGAAGAAGTTTGCTGATCTCTCCATTAAATGACTTTAGCCCTTGATCTCTGACTCGCCCAGGTAGAGCCTGGTGGAGCAGAGATAAACTTCTGATTCCACAAGGCTCCTACTCAAATCATAGATTTGTGAGCCAAACATTGTTGTGCTAAGTTTTGGAATGGCTTATTTCACAGCAATCTGAATAGCTTTGTAAGGATGCTGACGTCAAGTGACCTCGGCCATAGCTGATAATTTTGTATTCAGATTCTATTTCTTGGTACTTATCTCTTTTTAAAAAAATATTTACTTTATTTATTTGAAAGGTAGAGTTACTGAGAGAGAGAGAGACAGACAGACAGACAGAGACAGAAACAGAGAAAGAGAGGTCTTCCACCCACTGGTTCGCTCCCCAAACTGCTGCAACAGCTGGGGCTGGGCCAGGCTGAAGCCAGGAGCCAGGAGCTTCTCCAGGTCTCCCTCATGGGTACAGGGGCCCAGGGACTTGGGCCATCTTCTGCTCTTTCCCAGGCGCATTAGCAGGGAGTGGGATAGAAAGTGGAGCAGCCGGGACTCAAACTGGCACCCACATGGCACACTGGTGCCACAGTTAGTGGCCTAACCCACTATGCCACAACAACAGCCCCTGGAGCTTATCTTTATATGTACTAACTAGCAACAGTTCACCAGCAGCAATTGTAGTAGGTAATCACTAAAATATGTTTCTGTTCCCAATTCTAACAAGAATTAGATTAGGTGCCTGTTTAATTCAGATTTCAATAACACCACAGTGCTAATCTTATCTCCAAGAAAAATAATTTTACATTATTATCTAGTAACACTTCATTAAAATAGGTGTCCAAGAACCGCTTGCTGGCAGTGTTATGGTTAAGTGTGTGGTCTGATGATTCTACACTGGCAAACAATGCTTTGATGTTCCTAGTAACGTTTTCTATAACACACATATACAGTTGTTCTTTGCATTAAAATAATTACAGCCAAAATTTAAGCACAAATTAAATATAGAACCAGAACCAAAACTATTTATATTATTAAACGACTCTGGGATTTTGTTTCAGCAAAACATCACGTCTCACGTCATACTTAATTATATAACATTTGCAGATTTTTAAGTTTAGTTTGATAAATTGGTTCTATAATTGTATAAAGTGTAAGTACAGCTGTAAGCTTGGGATTTTACACCTCCTTCTATACCCATGCGCAGGCAACATCACAACATCGCAGAGCAAGTCTGTAATACAAATTTTTTTCCTGAAAAAGAGGCCTGTATACTATACAAAAGGACAAAAGGATCACAAAATATTTTATGATTCCACTTGTAGGAGGTTCCTAGACTTCTCTAAGACAGAAAGAAGACTAACAGTCAGGAAGGGCTGGGGGAACAGAGAGTCCGTGTTTAATAGGCATGAAGTGTCAGTGTGGAATGAGAAGAATGCTCTGGAGACAGCGGCCATGGTTGCACAACAACGCGAATGCACTTATTGCTCTGGAACTTTACACCTAAAAATGGTTAGAATGCTACATTTTACAATATGACTGTTTCTCCACAACACAAAAAAGAGGATTGTTGTTCCCCAGATACGAGGAATCCCAGCCCAGGCTAATAGCAGCAGAGGGTCCTTCTAAGACCGTTTCCCTCAGGCCTAGCTGCCTACCTAGCCTACACCTTTGAGATATCAGCACTCAGATGCTGAAAAGAGCCCCTTGGGAAAAGGGAACCAGAGAATTGATCCTCAGGAGGAGAGCAGCTCTTGCTCTCTCTCTCTCCCTCTCTCAGACCCAGCTCAGTGCCAGCCCCAGCTTCTCCTCCCCGACTTGGGTAAGTGGTCCCTTGATAGCCCCTGCGTGTGGGAAGGAGGATGTGATTCTGAACGGACACGGCTCTCTACCTGCAAGCACAAACGCTCAGTGCCTTTTGGCAACTCAGAAGCTTCATCATGATTATAGCTCTTCCTTGTGGTTTTGTTTCACCCCAAATGAAAACTCCGCGTCAGCCATGCTGGAGATTGGGGTGCACTTCCGATGGGCAGGAGGGAGGCTCGGGGAAGGAAGAAGTGTGTGGAGGAGGGACATGTACAGGCAGTGCCCGAAAAGGACAGCCTGGTGCCAAAGCCTGGGCTTTCCACACTTTATCCTCTAAATTCTTCATATTCTTTATCACCTCTCAGTCTTCCCAGGTAAATGGAGAAGAAACTGAGCCAGGAGAGATTAGCCACCTTGCCTGATTTGTCACCCCATCTGGGTCTGTGTGGCTGTGCGGGTCCTGGCCCCTGCCTGTTTGTCTCCCTGCTGGACCAAGCCTGGCCGCTTTCTTACTCTGGCCTGCTCTGTAATGACTCTGCCTGGCCACACCTCAGCCTCCTTCTCAGAAAACACCTTTTCTCACAGCCCATGAGGGGCACTGGAGCTCCGTTTGAGGAACACATGAACTTGGTAGGTAATAAGGGACCCTGGAGGGACCAGCGGTGGGGTGCAGCTGGTTAAGCCACAGCATGTGAAGCTGGCACCCCCTCTCAGAGCACCAGTTCCTGTCCCAGCTGCTCGGCTTCCTGCAAGCATGCCTGGGGGGGAGGGGGGCAGTAGAAGGTGGCCCTAGTCCTTGGGCCCCTCCCACCCACATGGGAGACCTGGATGGCATTCCTGACCCCTGGCTTCGGCCTAGCCCAGACCTGACCATTGCAGCCATTTGGGGAGTGAAGTATTGGATGGAATATCTCTCTCTCTCCCTCTCTCTCTCTCTCTCTCTCTCTCTCTATATATATATATATATATATATAATTCCTGCATCTCTGCTTCTCTGACTTTCAAATAAATAAATAAGCATTCAAAAAAAAAAATGGGTAGGAGGATTGGAGTCCAGTGGGAAAACAGTGAAAATGTCTCAGACCCACCCCCGCCCCCCTAGCTAGGCACCGGCCATGCCAGGGCCCCTCACGCTGTCAAAGGCGTCACTAAGCATCACCCAGTGGGCACTGGTGAGGCATGTCTTTCTTCTCAGTGCTTAATTCAACATTGCGCTGCATATAGGAAAAAGCTGTTCTCTAACAAAGTGAGCCATGTGAAACTGTCTTCCCAGCAAAGCTGCGCCACAGCCCTGCCCAGCCACGCTCGTTGAAAATAGCTCCAAAAATAATGTCGCCAGCAACTTCTATTTGCCCTTTGCTAGCAGAAGATAAACAACGCAGCTGAAAGGCAGCTGCCAGCCAGCCGCCTCCTCCTGTGTTTGTTTCTTCTCTCGGGGACGGCCCAGTCTCCACCCCACTCCGTTCCTCCTGCTCTCCCCTGTGCCCACGAGTGCCTCTCCTCCACCAAGTTACACGCCGAGGCAACATCAGTCACAGACAGTTCTTCAGAAATAGGTATTGTTTCCTGTATATTTTGTCTATTTTTGAAAAATTTATTTGAAGGGCAGAGAGAGAGAGAGAGAGCCAGAGACCTTCCAGCCACTGGTTCATTCCCCAAATGCCTGCAACAGTTGGTGCTGGACCAAGCCAAAGCCAGGCATCTGAAACTCAACTGAGGTCTCTCCCACATGGGGGGCAGGGACTCGAGTACTTCAGCCATCACTGCTGCTTCCCAGGGTATGCATTAGCAGGAGGCTGGAATTAGAAACAGAGATACAGAGATTGGGGGGGGGGGGGGCATTGTGGTGTAATGGGTTGAGCTATAGCCTGCAAGGCAGGCATCCCATATGGTTCAAGTTTCACTGGTTCAAGTCCCAACTGCTCCATTCCAATCCAGTTCCCTGCTAGTGGCCTGGGAAAGCAGTGGAAGATGGCCCAAGTGCTTGGGCCCTGCATCTATGTAGGAGACCCAGGTAAAGCTCCTGGCCCCTGGCTTCCATCTGACCCAGCCCTGGCCATTGTGGCCAGTTGAGAAGTGAACCAGAGAATAAAAGATCTCTCTCTCTCACCCTGCCCCCACATCATAACTCTGCCTTTCAAATGAATAAAACAAAAATATTGACCAAGAAAAAAAAGATAATGCCTAAGCAGTGGTTTAACTGCTGTGCCAAATGCCTGCTCAGACTTTTTTTTTAGTAATTCTTTATGATGTTTACAATAGTGTGAAATAATTCTTGTACAATGCTGCCCATTTGATATTTTCCTTTTTTTAAAAAAAGATTTATTTATTTATTTGAAGGTTAGAGTTACAGAGAAGGAGACAGAGAGAGAGAGCACTTCCTCTTGGTCTCCCACATGGATGCAAGGGCCCAAGCATTTGGGCCATCTTCCTCTGCTTTCCCAGTCACATTAGCAGGGAGCTGGATCAGAAGTGGAGCAGCCAGGACTCAAATCAGTGCCCATATATGATGCCAGTGTCACAGGCGGCTGCTTTACCCACTACGCCATAGCGCTGACCCCATCTGATAATTTCAAAGTGGCTAAATATGTCCTGTGATCACAGTAAGGGGCCACTACTGGAAAAGAATAAACTTGTCTAGGCCATGATATTTCCATACCTGAAGAGACAACAGATGCCAAGAACGAGCTCACACTTGCGGGTTTGGGCCACTGGCTGGCAATTATGCCCTTGGGTACAGTTGCACCTGGCCTTCGGCAACAGGATCTGACTGGGTCCTCTCTGGTACAGAGATCTTGGAGAGGCTCACAAACACCCCTTTCATTACAGCAATCTACTCTTTATGGTCTACCTTTCACCTGACTAGAAATACTATAAAATCACTCAGGAGACATTAGAAGTGAACAGAGAAAACTTCCATACCTCAGTAAGAGCTCCTCTGGCCAAACATTTATCTAAAATTCAGCAAGAGCCTTTGGTCTACTTGGAATCATCTTTCTTATGTCACGTGCTTGGCTTGGAAAACCTCCACTGTGGTGATTCCTCTGTGGAGCTGCTCTCTCTTCCTAGCACTTCCCTGAAGGAAGTTTACCAGGAAGCACTGCTTAGAACACTCCTCTGTGCCTCCTTCTCTACCTGGAGAAGTGCCAGGCCTTCTCTAAATCCTTCCTCAAGTCTCCTCTTCTACCCCCTCACCAGGTACATTCAGTACAGGTATTTGGCATGAGCCTATTGAAGAGTTAACACATGGTTCTATTACTATTTTCCCACAGCTGTCTCCCTCACTAGATGGTAAGTATCCAGACAGCAGGGGTAAGGTCTGATTTATGTATTTCTGACGTCCATCGTGCCCAGCCCCATGGTTGGCAACTACCACTTGGATAGCAGGTAGAAACTGAAGAGAAGAGAACCCTACTACCATCTCTGGAACTGTCAGCTGTGCACTGAGAAATTTCACATGCCCCCTTCTGTCCTATCCTATGGCCTGGGACAATCAGCATCGCCACATGGATGAGTGAGGACTGAGTGTTGGAGGGATTTCCAAGTTTGTGGAAAATGAAATTAAAAGATGAGTTTAATTCGGTGCAAAAAATTTTGAAACCCACGTATAGTTTTTTTTTTTAATAAGATGCATTTTCCATGAACCCTTTTGTACATGCATAGTGGGGTAGAAATATCTAGGTTTCTCTTGAGCACTAATTGGTTCCCTTCTTGCTCACAAAGAAATGTCATTTTCCTAGAGGAGATGACAAAAGCCAAGTGGACAAAGGCATTTCTGTTCGTCTCAAAGGTGCTTGGATGAAGGTCACTGCCATTGTCCTAGACGTGCCTTTCTTTGCAGGAAAATCATATCCATAGAAGGGAATCTGAACTCTGAGATGTTTTTCATCTGCTTGCTGCAGAGTCTTGCTACTCAGAGTGTGGTCCTCGGGCCAACAGTATTAATATTTCTCAGGAACTTATTGGAGATGTGAACTCTCAGGTTCTACCCAGATCTGCTGAATTAGGATCCACATTTTTATGAAATCCCCAGATGACTCACATGCACATGGAAGTACAAGAAAACTGATCCAGAGCACACCTTGAGGACACAGGTGGGTGTGGCATCTCTGTAACTACAGGGGTGTTCTGTCTGGCCCCAGTGAAATTGGCCACATTCTGGCAGGCTTTAGGTGTTCAGCAGAAAGCCCATTATTTGGCAATTTTGGGGCATTAAACAGCTCTAAATCTTTTTCAAGATATTAGGATTTAACCATTAAGACCTCAACTGATATAAAGCTGGACCCCAGACTGGGGTATTGTCAGGCTATTGGAAATTTTCTCCATTTTCGCCAAGCTATGAATACCCGAAGTCACCTGGGGTAAGATACAGGCCAAAGATAAAACGAAGAATTTCCCACAGGCTCTGTAGAACTATGGTATTCTGGGTGGTGTTTTCTTGGTACAGGTATGGGACAAGTCTGTGAATAAGCAAGACGTTCAGAGTGCAGTGCAGAGGTCATATAACCCATGGTGGGCAGCCATAGCCTGGGATTATTTGAAAGATTTTCACAAAGTCTGAAGAGGCCACAAGGTTAAACCATGGCAAGCCCCAGAAATCTTCCACAGGTGAGTAGGCCCAGCAAGGTTAACCTGGGGCTGACCTTAGTTACACAATGCTTTCTTTAAATGAGGCAGGGCACTGTTCCCCAGCCTTCCTAAGGTCAGATGCATATGGGTAAGAGCAGAGCGTGTTCCCAGGGAACCCTGGGAAAGCAGCTCATGTTCTCTATGAAATTGTACAGGTTACCGGGGTCTATTCCAAAGCTTATTCCTGGTAGGTGTGTGTATACAGGGTAAGGCAGCAGCTAGCAGCCTGTGTGTTCATGGCCAGCAGTATGTGTGCGGTTCCACAACCCCCCAGTTAGCAAGTGAAAATACAGCAAGAACCTGTGCTCAGGAACACAGAGGCAGAAAAAATGTGCTCTTAGGCCAAGAAAGTTCCAAGTAACAGAACTAGGCAAGGCAAAGAAATGAAGCTTTAATCAAGATACGAAGAAGAAATGAGTGAAAATGAGGTCCAAGGAGACAAAAAGGAGGTGGGTTTGGCACTGGAGACCCATTCTGTGTACAACCCAAGCTTCTCCTGAGCCGACTCTGATGTCTGGAGAGTACGAATCGTTCACTTTCTTCTTTCATCTTTTCCTTGTTGTGCACAAAGTGACCCCTTGTCTGCCTTCTCATTCAAGCCCTAGTAGAACCTTTAACTCCTCTGTCTCCAGACGCGTGGGCTTTTCCTGCCAGAATCTGAAGGGGGCCAGGGATCTCCTGTGTAGAAACCTTCACTGGGGCTGGCACTGTGGTGTAGTGGGTAAAGCCACCACCTGCAATGCTGGTATCCCATGAGCACCACTTCCAGCTCCTTGCTAATGTGCCTGGGAAAGTAGTAGAAGATGACCCAAGTCTTTGGGCCCCTGTGCCCACGTGGGAGACCCAGAAGCTCCGGCTCCTGGTTTCAGATCAGTCCAGATCCAGCCATTAGGGCCATTTGCGGAATGAACCAGGGGATGAAAGACCTCTCTCTCTCTCTCTCTCTGCCTCTGTAACTCCACCTTTCAAATAAATAAATACATAAATCTTAAAAAAAAAAAAGAAACCATCACTGACCCAGTGTCCAGTCAGAACTGGTTCCCAGACCAAAGGGAACAATTTGTGCCTTTAGCTCTCTCTCTCTGTCTCTCTCTCTCTCTCTCTCTATATATATATATATATACACACACACACACACAGAGGTATAAACATAGCATACATATATATATATATATACACATGTTGTATATATACATAGATACACAATATATAAAATTTTGTGGTGATAATTTGACATTTTAGTATTTATAATATTTGTTAATTTTATGGTAACAGTCTGATAATAACCATATATATTTGCTGTTAAACTTATAACCCATGCATCTAAGTGTGACTATTTTTATCTCTATGTCATTCCTATGTGCCTCAAAATGACAAATAAACATATCTGAATATAACTCATGTTGTTCCAGGCCACACCTGTCTGAAATAAAATAAAGTCACAGTAATGGTAAAAATGGCGTGTCTCTCTGCTGTCACCTTCAAGTGCGGGACATCTAACCACGCTCAAACACCACCCAACTATTTCTGGCAGTCCCTAAGCCGGGGTAGGGGAGGGGATAGTTTCCTGTGCTTTCCCAAATGAGGCTTTTCCAGCCACATGGTGACTACAGCTTTGTCACCTCCCGAATGTCTCTACAGTCAAATATTAACTCCTTCCCCAATGTTCCTACCCCACTGGTAACTGCTGCAGCCACTAGGCTCATTATAGACTTAGGTCAGCTCCAGGGTCCTCCCCTTTCCTAGGGCCCTGCACAGGGCCTCCCAGTGTCTGAGAAGTCTCTAGTGCCCCAGCGTGTACCACGCTGCCTGGACTGCAGGCTGAGCCCAGTGAGCAATGGCACGCCACACTTGTAGTCCTAGGGGATGCACTCCCAGGCAGGCCCAAGGTCAGGAGCCCTTGCCAGGGGCTTAGCCAACAGCTGCTGGTGGTTGTGGCAGAGAATCTTAAAAATGCTTCAATTCACTAATTACGCTAACATTCATACTCTCTTCCTCTCATGGTTAGGGGTAACCATTGCTGACACGTTTCTCAACCTACAATGCCAGGGGCTTGGAAAGCTGGATGTTTTTGCTTTCCTCACCCACAGAATTGACTCAGCTGAGGGGCTGAGATGTCTTCTCATGGGACAGGGATCTGAACCTGGCTTGGAGGCATTAGTAAAGTGTGTGTGATAGAGCTGGTGAAAGTGTTTCAGATGGAGAAGATGCTAAGAACAGGGGCACAGCACCAAGCAAACACACGGCTTGCTCAGTGACCCGCACAGCTGGATCCGCCACTCAGCCAGTGAAGCTTCATGCTGGAAGGGGCAGGCTACTGCCATGAAGAGAATCTTAGTGCCAGCTCAGGAGTCTGAAATTTTTTTTTCAAGATTCATTTTATTTATTTGAAAGGTAGTTGCAGAGACAGAAAGAAAAAGGGAGAGACAAAGAGAGATCTTCCATAAATTGGTTCACTCCCCAAATGGCCACCTAGGCTGGAGCGGGCCAGGCTCCTAAAGCCAGAAGCCAGGAGGGTCTTCCCGGTCTCTCACATTGGTGTAGGCCCCAAGCACGTGGGCGATCTTCCACTGCTTTCCCAGGCCATAGCAGGGAGCTGGATCTGAAGTATGGTAGCCTGGATTTGAACCAGTACACATATGAGATGCCTCCATCATATGCATTGGCATAACCCATTTTGCCACACTGCTGCCCACCACTTTTTTCTTGAAACATTTATTTTACTTATTTGAAATAAATAATTGAGAGAGAGAGAGAGAGAGAGAGAGAGATAAGTCTGAATTTTTCCTAGAGGCACAGAAAGAAACTGAAACACTTTGAGCACGTGAATGAAATGATAAAACTGGCATTATAAAGAAAATCGTTCTGGTATTTATATTCAGAAAACATAGGAAAGAAAATTCACAGGTGATAAAAGCAAATATATTGAATTGTACCTATGCCTTTTGTTTAAGATTTTTTTTATTTGAAAGCCAGAGTTACAGGAAGAAAAGGAGAGAGAGGAACAGACAAAGAGAGAGGTATTCGATTTGCTGGTTTACTCCCCAGGTGGCTACAACAACCGGGGCTGAGCCAGGCCAAAGCTAGGAGCCAGGAGCTTCTTTTGGATCTCCCACATGGCTACAGGGGACCAAGCACTCAGGCCATCTTCCACTGCTTTTCCCCGGCTATTAGCAGGGAGCTGGATTGGAAGTGGAGCAGCCGAGACTTGAACCAGCACCCATATAGAATGCCTGGATCACAGGCAGTGGTTTTACTGTGCTAAAACTCAGGCTCCTTTTGTATTTCTTTGAATTGTGTTCTAAATTGCTTATTTAAATATAGGGTTTTTTTTTTTTTAAAGATTTATTTATTTATTTATTTGAAAGGCAGAGTTAGAGAGAGGCAGAGGCAGAAGTAGAGAGAGGTCTTCCATCTGCTGGTTTGCTCCCCAAATGGCTGCAATGCAATGGCCGGAGCTGGGCTGATCCAAAGCCAGGAGCTTCTTCCGGGTCTCCCACATGGGTGCAGGGGCCCAAAGACTTGAGCCATCTTCCACTGCTTTCCCAGGCCATAGCAGAGAGCTGGATCAGAAGTGGAGCAGCCAGGACCCAAACCAGCAACCACGAATGCTGGCACTGCAGGCAGCAGCTTTACTTCCTATACCACAGGGCTGGCCCCTTATTGCTGTGCCTTTCAAATAAATTAATCATTTTAAAATTATATTATTGATAGCAAAATTATATAACTGAGTGCAGACACATTTTTACTGTTCGATTCACCAAGTTTTCAGGAAGTTTGGTTGCTTTAAATATCAGATTGTATCAGATTTATTTATAATTAATATTTTATATCTGTTGGTACATTAGAAAAAATAGCTTCTAGTGAAAATAAGTTCATTAAAGATATAAAAAAGATGACAGGTATTTTGAATCAAATTTTTGGCTAGAAAACTAGAAAATGTGAGATGAGTAAGTTTCAAATATGAAAGGCACATAAGTTCAGATGACTTAATAAAATTTTTCCCAGATGTATCTAATATGTGTGCATCTATTTTTTCCTATTTTTGAGGTAGGCACTGTGTAGTAGGTTGAGCTTCCTCCTTTGGTGCTGGCATCCTATATGGATGCCAGTTAGAGTCCCGGCAGCTCCACTTCCAATCCAGCTCCTGCTAATGGCCTGGGAAAAGCAGTGGAAGCTGTCCCAAGTGTTTGGGCCCCTGCACTCACGTGAGAGACCTGGAAGAAGCTCCTGGCTTCCAATGGGACCAGCTTCAGCTATTGCAGCCATCTGGGGAGTGAACCAGGGGATGGAAGACTCTCTACCTCTCCTTGTTTCTCTCTGTAACTGCCTCTCAAATAATTAATTAAATCTTTTAAAAAATTCATCTTTCTTAAAGTGTTTACATTGATGTTAGATTTTTGTGTTGACTTGGTTTGGGGTGGGTTGGATTTTTTTCTTATGTTTTGCTCTATTATTTTTTTTAAAACATTACAAGGGTAAGGGCAAGTTTTAACTTTTATTTGGTTTCTGTATTTGGAGAGTTCCTTACCTTAGGAGCCTTGGTGGGAACAGATCTTGCCTTGCAAT
The DNA here is from genome assembly GCF_033115175.1 of Lepus europaeus. Lineage (NCBI taxonomy): Eukaryota > Metazoa > Chordata > Mammalia > Lagomorpha > Leporidae > Lepus > Lepus europaeus. Next base: position 76,628,419 of record NC_084828.1, on the reverse strand, counting down.
CTAGAAACTGCAGTTCAAATGATCACTTTCCTATCTCCTTAGTCCTTGGGTATGGGACCATGTCCTGAACTCAAACAAATGTGCACTTCCTGAACTATTGTCACTGAAAGGCAAGCTTCCATTTTTCATGACAGGTGAACGCAAGACAGGCAGCAACACTGAGTTTTACGGTCAGCAGCAGTGGTATCCAGAATTTAAACGCAGAGAGTCACGGAACAGTGGTGGCAGGGAGAAGGGAAGATGGCTAAGGATGAGGGACAGCAGAAGCATCATCAATCAGCACACTTCTGGGTGTGGTTTGAGGGTTCCCTTCTTACTGCCTCCCTTCTAGACCTGGTTTTGCAGACTGCCGCGTGGTTTTGTGAGTTCCCACTGTCTTTTCCATAAATTCCTCTTCCATTTAATAAGCTTGCTCATCTTCTATTGCTTGTAAGAACCTTAACTAGTACAAGTTCATTGTAAAAAAAAAATAGTAATAGTTAATTTGGTCTGGCACAGCCCTGGTCATGCAGCTATTTGGGGAATGAACCAGGAGATGGAACACCTGTGTGTGTGTGTGTGTCTCCCTCTCTGTAACTCCACTTTCAAACAAATAAAATCTTTTTTAAAAATTTAAAATATAGACAAGGCAAAAAATAAAATAATTCATAATCTCTTTACCCAGATAATAATCTTTATAATTTTGTTTATGTAGCCTTTCAGAATTTTTTCAACATTTAAAGTTCACAAACAATTAGCATCCTTTCAGATTCAAGGAGTCAACCTATAATGCAGGTGCTGTTAGCAGCATCCTGACATTTAACCTTAACCAGGGCTCATAGACCTCAAAGTACAGACTGACTTCCTGGCTACCTTTAATAATCCTGGCTTGCCTGAGCCTACTTTGAGTCTATCAGTTTTGAGTCTACAATGGGATCCTGCACTCCACTAACTATTACACCTGCATCTTGACTGCCTGTGGCAGCAGAAACTAACTGCAAACCTCCAGGTATCGTGAGCCAGCAGAGATCACAAACAGGTGGGCCCTGAGGACGCCCAGAAGAGCTCAACTGTAGCAAACGCTCCAGGGATGACATCATCTGGATCTATGGCACATCCACTCCCGATCCTTTCCCTGGCCTCTCTGCAACCCCTTCTGTTTAGATCAAAATTTTCCTTCAGACCTTGATTCTTGTCCTTTCTTCAGTCTGACATCTTCTATGGTTGTTGTGAAAACCGGACTTGGGCCACTTTTAATTCCACCCGTTGCTGGTGGACTTTTTCACCTTTAGTTGTTCCATTGCCTTACCTTAGTCAGCTTCTGATTTGTGATTGGTTTCAGGTCCCACCATTGGACCCGGGTTGGAAACTTGATCCCTGAAGCTGGTGCCAATAACTGGGTAATGGTACCATTCTTCCTTATTGCCAGTGAGTTTCCCATAGTTCTGGCAAATGCAGAAAACGAAAGTATCATAAAAATAATCAATGGGGCTGGTGCTGTGGTTTAGTAGGCTAAGCCTCCACCTGCGGCGCCAGCATCCCCTATGGGTGCCAGTTCTAGTCCTGGCTGCTCCTCTTCCTATCCAGCTCTCTGCTTATGACCTGGGAAAGCAGAGGAAGATGGCCCAGGTTCTTGGGCCCCTGCACCCCCATGGAAGACCTGGAAGAAGTTCCCAGCTCTGGTCGTTGCGGCCATTAGGAGAGTGAACCAGCAGATGGAAGATCTCTCTCTGTCTCCACCTCTCTGTAATTCTACCTCTTAAATAAATACATGAATCTTTAAAAAAAAAAAATCCAACAACGTCCTCCTATAGGTTCCTATGGACTTTTTCCAGCCACTTTTATTGTATTCAGTACTTTGGGATGGCTCTGTAAACAGATGAAGCCAATAAGGTATTAACAGTACCAACTGAGAGAAAGTATGGTTAACTGAGGTTACTAAAAAGAAAAAGCAATTCAAATCAATTGGCAATCTACAAAAAGAGTTAAAGATTTTAAAAGCTATTATTAAAATTGCATATTGGTCTATTATGCTATATTATATGTGTGTACATATTGTATGTCCACATGGGGAAATTTTATTAAGAGTTTTATTTTAAATGGCTTATAGATAAGATTGTCCATAAATTTAAGCTGCTAAAATCAATCAAAGATACATTTTAATTTGTGGGACCTGAATCTGTGTATCATGTTTTAGACTTGTTGGTAGAAAGAAACTAAAAACATTTTAGATGGTTGTGCTTAAGTTTACTGGCTAAACAAACTACACCATGTTAGATATTTAAGAGGTGTTTTGAAATACATGATTCTTAAATTTTATAGAAGGCATTGGACCTTCTGGTAAACGTTTTCTTAAGTTGTTATCTAATGGTTGAAACGGTTTGCTAAGTATTCATGCGATATTGCTATTGTCAGCAAGCGATCTAGGACTTGCTCCCTCATTTCTCTATTCTAAGCCCAACTTGTTCTTTCATTTCTCTATTCTCTTCAAGGTAGGAAACTAATTCTATTATGAAGGAATCTGTAGGATGCACAATTTAATCTTTAGACCTTATAAAAGAGATGGCTAACATTTTTCTGTAATAGCATAGCCAAAATAAGAACTTAAATAATAATCTCATAGCTAGATTCACTTCGCCATCAGCGAAGTATACAGTAAGTAGAAAAAACCTCCCTTTCAGACCAAAGGGAAAGAAAGTTTTTTTTTTAGGTTTTTTTTTTTTTTTTTTTTTTTTTTTTGACAGGCAGAGTGGACAGTGAGAGAGAGACAGAGAGGAAGGTCTTCCTTTTGCCGTTGGTTCACCCTCCAATGGCCGCCGCGGTAGCGCGCTGCGGCCGGCGCACCGCGCTGTTCCGATGGCAGGAGCCAGGTGCTTATCCTGGTCTCCCATGGGGTGCAGGGCCCAAGCACTTGGGCCATCCTCCACTGCACTCCCTGGCCACAGCAGAGAGCTGGCCTGGGGAAAGAAAGTTTTAAAGTGAGAATATAATTTTCCTCATGGGCATTGTCTACCTTAGAAAAACTACTACAGAACATGCCTGTGACTATAGACTTGTAGTTCAGGCCACCGAAGATTAGAGATGGGAAACGGGCACTTCCTTGACTTGCATCCTCTGGTCTGCTTTAACACAAACCAGGAGGAAAAGAAAGCTCGGCATCAGAAGCAATGGGTGGCAGGCCTATTAATGGCTGATCTGTACAGTGATCTGCCCTCAAGGAGACCCAACAGGCCAGTCCACTGCAGTGGCTTTCAATGTGGTAAGCCTGGGCTTCAGCAGAAGTCAGCTTGTGAAGAGCCCTGGCAGCTCTGCCAAGAGTTGGATCACTGGAAATGGACCTGCCCTGGAGTCGAAGGATGCCCAGGTCAGAGCCACAGATCTTATTGGCTCTAAGCTGAAAAGCCCTTCACTCAGCCCAACTTCCAAAGTGACCACTGCAGCTGGGGGGATGGTCAAGTAGGGTCAGCAACATTGAAGGCAGAACTGTAAATTTCTTGTTAGAGATGCCACCTGCCTTTACCTGGCCAGCTCTCCTCCCAGGCCAGCCAAGTAATGAAAGTCAACAGAGTGCCTTCCCCTAGGAGGTTCACACCTCCCTTAGGATATACCCCATGTGAAGAGATAGATAGGTCTGGGCCTCTGAATTTACAAGGCCTAAAGCCCACCAGATTATTATCAAGCCCCTTCTATCAGGTTCTATTTGCCTCTCAATCAGAAAACTTAATTGTAGCTTAGACAGCACCTTTCTTAGCTCCTCTAATAATGACTCTGTCCTTTGTTCTAGGCCCTGTCTAGTGCACTTGGGCCTCATTCCTTTGTAATCATAACCTCTACTCTACCACCAATGGCTCTACTCCCAACCTGTGTGTACTGATGGTCCTCTTCCCCACTTCATGCTGTATAATTGTTCAAACCTGGTAAATGCCACTCTTAGGATCATTGGTTACTATCCTCACTCTGTCTTTTATGACCTTGTCTAAATATGATCAGAGTCGGCAAACTTGGAAGGCATCCATAGCCTTGGCAACTCATGACGACAGCCTAGGATGGTTACTGGCGCCATAAACTAGAGTGTCCATTTGTTGGGTCAACAACAGGAGCCACTGTGCACTTGCTCCTCATGTGGGATCTCTGTCCTTAATGTGCTGTACATTGTGATTTAATGCTATAACTAGTACTCAAACAGTATGTTTCACTTTGTGTTTCTATGTGGGTGCAAACTGTTGAAATCTTTATACTAAATTGATCTTCTGTATATAAAGAGAATTGAAAATGAATCTTGATGCAAATGGAAGGGGAGAGGGAGCAGGAGAGGGGAGGGTTGCGGGTGGGAGGGAAGTTATGGGGGGGGGAAGCCATTGTAATCCATAAGCTGTACACTGGAAATTTATATTCATTAAATAAAAGTTAAAAAAAATAAAAAAAAAATCCAAGTCTGGAGATTATATTGACAGAAGCAATCTGGGGAAATTACAAGCCAATTTTTAAAATTTTTCTCTTGGTGCTTCTCTTTAAGGATTATGATAATTTTGACTGAATATTAACAAATACCTGTATTAGAATAATGATTTTTAGAGTATATTTTAAGCTCAGTTGATGATGAGTTTTGTTTTCTTGTTTTCCAGTTCAAGGGAATGGCATACATTTTTCAAACTAGCACAAGAAAAACAGAAAAATTGATAGGTCAAAGTGTCTACGAGTTACTGCAGAGAGCAAGAGTTAGGGGTCCTTCTGTTTTAGCAGGGAGCTTGCATGAGTCTAACTTCATAAAGATAAGCACCAACATCTCCCATATCTCAAGCTCAGGGTTAAAGAACCAAATGGAGGGGAGGAAGGGATGAAGAATAAGTGGAGTTTAAGGTCTACATAAACCTCCACGTCACCCCTAGTCTTCAGTGGGCCTGACTGCATACTCAGTTATCACATGGGTGATTTGGGGAGGCAAGGAAGGGGAGAAGGGCATCATCCCCCTCCTCGAAAAAGAGGAGCCTAGAGAAGAAAGAGCTGCCAAAGTGATATGCAAATGAGATAGATGACACAGGAATTGGGATTGTGCTTTTGGCCTAGTGGTGAAGCCACAATGTCCACATTCCACATCAGAGCGCCAGGGTTCAAGTCCTGACTCTGCTCCTCATTCTAGCTTCCTTCTAATGCATAACCTGGAAGACAGCAGGTGATGGCTCAAGTAGTTGAGTCCTTGTCACCACAAAGGACACCAGATTGGGTTCCCAGCTCCTGGCTTTGGCCTGGCCCAATCACAACCATTGCACTGGTTTGGGAAGTCAACCAGTGGATAGGAGCTCTCTGCCTGCCTGTTTCTCTCTGTCTCTCAAATAAATAAACAAACATTGGTTTTTTTTTTTTTTTTTCAAATAACTAAAAATAAAAGGCATCACTAAGGTTTACTTAAAAAAATCTGGCCAAAGACTCATTTCATTTTCCCACTGATGAAATAAATGATTGTACTTCCATACAATGGAAAACTATGCTGTTGATAAAACAAATGAAGCAAAACTTTATGTAAAATTAGGAACCGTCTTAAAGATATATTGTAAAAAGATAAACATGAGCTTCAAAACAGTGTGTCCATTGTGCTATAGTTACCCCTTGTCCTTATGCCCTGCCACTCCACCTCCAGCTCCTATATTTGTAGACTATTTCTGAAAGGAGACACTAGAAGCTAGTAACAGCGGTCGCCTCTGGGTTTGGCACTTGGTTGACTGAGGTTACAGCGAGTAGCTAATAGTATAGGTTGACTTTTCATCACACACCTTGGTGTGTATACCTTTTTAAATAATAAAACAAAAACAAATAGGTATTAAAGGAATTCCAGTCTACCTGTATTTCACCCATTAGTAACTGTTGCTAAATTATCTCAGATGTCAACCCCCATCTAAGTTTGATTTGTAGGCTTCATTAACCTCACTGCTTGGTTTCCAGCGCTGCTGTGTTGCTCTTTCTTCACTGTTGGACTCTTAAAGAATTGTTTTTCTTATTTTCTCTCTGAGAATGTATCTGTTCCTGCATCTTGGAGCATTCTCATTGCAGCTACCTGGAGCTTCCTGGTGGTGTAATCAGGAAGAGAAGATGCCTTTGTCCTCTTTCCACTGCCCTAAAGACGTCAGAGAGAGACCCACCAAAGCAAACAAACACTTACCTAAGAGCACAATACCATCAGTATACTCAGTGCCATCTTTCCTTGTGGTCTTCTCCAATCAGGGCTTGCTTTCTTTTTTTTTTTTTGACAGGCAGAGTGGATAGTGAGAGAGAGAGACAGAGAGAAAGGTCTTCCTTTTTGCCGTTGGTTCACCCTCCAATGGCCGCTGCGGCTGGCGCATTGTGCTGATCCGAAGCCAGGAGCCAGGTGCTTCTCCTGGTCTCCCATGCGGGTGCAGGGCCCAAGCACTTGGGCCATCCTCCACTGTCTTCCCGGGCCATAGCAGAGAGCTGGCCTGGAAGAGGGGCAACCGGGATAGAATCCAGCGCCCGAACCGGGACAAGAACCCGGTGTGCCAGCGCTGCAAGGTGGAGGATTAGCCTGTTAAGCCACGGTGCCGGTCAAACTATGCCCTTTCTTTCTTTCTTTATTTTGATAGGCAGAGTGGACAGTGAGAGAGAGACAGAGAGAGAGAGATCTTCCTTTTTCATTGATTCACCCCGCAATGGCCACTGCAGCCGGTGTTCAGCTGTTCCGAAGCCAGGAGCCAGGTGCTTCCTCCTGGTCTCCTATGCAGGTGCAGGGCCCAAGCACTTGGGCCATCCTCCACTGCACTCCCAGGCCACAGCAGAGAGCTGGACTAGAAGAGGAGCAACCGGGACAGAATCCGGCACCCCGACCAGGACTAGAACCCCGGGGTGCTGGCGCTGCAGGCGGAGGATTAGCCTATTGAGGTGCAGAGCCGGCCAGGGCTTTCTTTTAACAACCATACTTTTTCTAGCAGGATTCTCTAATCCTTGCAAGTACAAATATTTCCCTACAATGGAATTTCTCTATTTAGAAGTCAAGTTTTGAAGATTTACAATGAATTTGCTCCTAAATATTCCCTGGAAAAAAATTTCAAGAGGACATTTTAAACACATTTTCAACCTAGTTCTTAAAAAAATTTATAGTCTTTTGGTTTACTGCATGTAACAATGTGAAAAAAGCATTCAAATCAAGGTCTGTTTATAATTTCCCTTCTAGAAAGGAGCTTCTTCAGCTTGAGATGATCACAGAATCACTATTGCCATAAGAGAACTGTAGGGATCAACTAGTTCCTTCCTCCACTGAAGATGAAAATCACTGCGCATTATTCATAGCATGTGGCTCTCAGGAAGTTTTAGAAAGGCACTTTCTCCAAAGGCAACTGTTTCCATTTTTCTCTTTCTTTCAACTATTTCCATTTATTTCTTTTTTTTTTTTTTAGGTTTACTTATTTGAAAGAATTACAGAGAGAGAGGGAGACACAGAGAGAGACAGAAAGGGAACTAGCGAGCTTTCATCCACTGGTTCACTTTCCAAATGGCCTGGGGCTGGGCCAGACTGAAGCCAGGAACTCCATCCAATACTCCCACTTGAGTGTAGTGGCCCAAGCACTGCTTCCCAGACCATTAGCAGCTGGTTCAGAAAAGGAGCAGATGGGACACAAACCAGTGCCCATATGGGATGCCAGCACTGCAGGTGGAGGCTTAGCCTTACTATGCCACAGTGTTGGCCCCTCCATTTCTTAATGGTTATTACTATTAGAATTCTTTTTTGTTTTTCTAATGCCAAGTTCTGTCCTATATTCTATCATTCCTCTTTATTCTTATTGCCTTCTGGATAGGGAAAACACTTATATGATACTAATAGGCAACAGATGGTACCCACGAAATGGAAGACTCGGGGCCAGTATTATGGTGCAGTGAGTTAAGTGAGATATGGCTCACTATGACAACACTGCATATCAGAGTGCCAGTTCTTATTTTTTTTTAAGATTTTATTTATTTATTTATTTGAAAGAGTTACACAGAGAGAGAAGCAGAGGCAGAGAGAGAGAGAGAGATCTTCCATCCGATGGTCCACTCCCCAATTGGCTGCAACGACTGGAGCTTCACCAATCTGAAGCCAGGAGCCAGGAGCTTCCTCTGGGTCTCCCATGCGGGTGCAGGGGTCCGAGGACTTAGGCCATCCTCTACTGCTTTCTCAGGCCATAACAGAGAGCTGGATTGGAAGTGGAGCAGCTGGGTCTCAAACTGACGCCCATATGGGATGCTGGCATTTCAGGCCAGGGCATCAACCCACTGAGCCACAGCGCCGGCCCCGAGTGCCAGTTTTTGTGCCAGATGCTCTGCTTCTGATCCAGCTTCCTGCTCATGTACCTGGGAAGGTGGTGGAAGATGGCTCAAGCACTTAGGCCCCTACCACCCATGTGGGAGACCCAGATGGAGTTCCTGGTTCCTGGTGTCAACCTGAACCAACTCTGGCTCTTGAAGTCATTTGGGAATGAACCAGATGATGGAAGGTCTTTCTGTCTGTCTCTTCACCTCTCTCTGTTGCTATATCTTTCTGAATGAATAAATAAATAAATAAATAAATTTTTCTTTAAAAAATTGGATGATTAATGAGAGGTTGATAAAAGGACTATTAATAAAGTTATCTTTTAATTCTATTTTCATAAGCTTTTTTGAAGTCCCCTTGAATTCTTCTTCCCATCCCCCTATTATTTTTCAAGGATTCCAATTACATGGATATTAGATGTCTTAAAGTTGTCTCACAACTCACTTATACACCACATTTTTTTTTTCAATTCTCTTTTCTCTCTTTATTTAAATTTGGACAGCTTAAATTAAATTAAATTAACTAATCAAGTAATTTTATTTTAAAGGTAAAGAGAGAAAGAGCTTGCATCTGCTGGTTCACTCCCTAAATGTCCAGAACAGCCAGAGCTGGACCACGGTGAAGCCAAGAACCTGGAACACCATCTGGGTCTCCCAAATGGTTGACAGGGACCTAAATACTTGAGCCATCACCTGCTGTATCCTGGGGTACACATGAGCAGGAAGTTGTATTGGAAGTGAAGCAGGGACTCAAACCTAGGGATTCCAATATGGGATATGGATAGCCCAAGCAATATCTTGCATACTGCATCTAATGCCTGCCCCTAATTTTGAATATCTTCTATTGCTATATCTTCCAGTTCACTAATCCTTTCTTCTGCAATGTCTAATTAGCTGTTAAGCATATCCATTGTATTTTTCATCTCACACAGTGTTTTTTTTTAAAGATTTATTTATTTATTTGAAAGTCAGAGTTACACAGATAGGAGAGAAAGAGAGAGAGAGAGAGAGAGGTCTTCCATCTGCTGGTTCACTCCCCAATTGGCCACAATGGCTGGAAGTGCACAGATACAAAGCCAGGAGCCAGGAGTTTCTTCCGGGTCTCCCACGCAGGTGCAGGGTCCCAAGGATTTGGGCCACTTTCTACTGCTTTCCCTGGCAATAGCAGAGAGCTGGATCAGAAGTGGAGCAGCCGGGACTAGAACTGGTGCTCATATGGGATGCCTGTGCTTCAGGCCAGGGTGTTAACCCACTGTGCCACAGCATTAGCCCCCACAGTGTGATTTTATCTTTGAAGTTTGGATTTGAGTATTTTCTTTACCTTCTATATCTCTACTTATATTTTTGAACCTGTGGAGTACCATTTTAATATTTTTATCTAATAGTTATCTACATCAGTGCTTGTTTGATGTTCATTGATATATCTGCTTACTGTGAACTAAATTTCCTGCTTTTTTGTATGCCTGGTAATTTTTTAAAATTAATAACAGACTTTGAGAAGAATAATGACATGAGAACACACTACACAATACACACACGAACACACACACATGCAGACTATTGTGACACAATTCTCTGAGATATTACAATATCTATTATCAAGGGTTTTTTATGGTTTATATACATTGAGTTTTTAAGTCAGACCTTGTTATGGGTGGTTTCCTTTTTCCAATAATGTTGAAAGGAATCAAATATTTCTTTTTTGGGAGAGGGTCTTTTTTCCCAAAGAAACCTTTTATTTAATGAGAACAAATTTCATAACTATAACTATAGGAATATAGTGATTCTTCCCATCATACCCACCTTCCCGCCCCTACTCCCATCTTAACTCCTCCACCCTCTCCCATTCCCAGTCCCATTCTCCATTAAGATTCATTTTAAATTAAGTTTATACATAGAAGGCTAAGTAAAGATTTTAACAATTTGCACATACACACACACACACAAAACTGGGAACAAGTTTTACAGTTAATTCTCATAATACAACTCACTGAGGATAGTGGTACTGCATAGGAAATGCACAGTGACTTCTTAGGTTAATTTAAGAATTAACACTTTTATGTATTATGTCAGTGGTCATCTTGACATCAGCTGCCAAGGCTATGGAAGCCTTTTCAATCTACAATCTCAGTATTTAGACAAGGCCATAAGCAAAGTGAAAGTTTCTTCCTCCCCTCAAAGAAAAGTGCATCCTTCTTTGATGGCCACTTCTTTCCACTGGGGTCTCACTCACAGAGATCCTTCGTATAGGACATATTTTTGCCATAGTGTCTTGGCTTTCCATGCCTGAAATGCTCTCACAACCTTTTCAGCCAGAACAGAATGCCTTAAGGGCTGATTCTAAAGTCAGAGTGTTATTTAAAGTGCCTGTCATTATTATTATTATTTTTTTTTTACAGGCAGAGTGGACAGTGAGAGAGAGACAGAGAGAAAGGTCTTCCTTTTCTGTTGGTTCACCCCCTCAATGGCCACTGCGGCTAGCGCGCTGTGGCCAGCGGACCGTGCTGATCCGAAGCTAGGAGCCAGGTACTTCTCCTGGTCTCCCATGTGGGTACAGGGCCCAAGGACTTGGGCCATCCTCCACTGTACTTCCAGGCCACAGCAGAGAGCTGGACTGGAAGAGGAGCAACCGGGACAGAATCCGGTGCCCCAACTGGGACTAGAACCCGGGATGCCAGTGATGCAGGTGGAGGATTAGCCTATTGAGCTGTGGCGCTGGCCAAGTGTTTGTCATTCTATGAGTCTGCTGTGTGTACTGCTTCCTGTGTTGGAACATTCTCTCCTTTTTAATTCAATTATTAGTACCAGACACTTGATCTTATTTATATGATCCTTTTAACACTTAATCCTATCTATATGATCACTTTAACACTTAAAATAATTACTTTAACATTTAAGATGGCATTTGTGCCACCCAGCTTAATGAGAGTTAGGGTCCCAAAGCAAGTTTTTAAACTGTACTCTTAGAAGAAAGTCCATAGGAATAAATGCAGAACTATACAGCTTTAAAGTAACAAACTTCCCCCTCCCTCTCTTATTCCCACTATTATTTTGTACTGAGGCCTATTTACAATTGACTTTATAAACATATGATTAACTTTGTTAAATAAAGAGTTCAATAAGTAGTATGAAGAAAAAAGAAACTGTTCTTCAACAGTCAAGATAAGAGCTATTCAAGTCATTACTTCTCAAAGTGACAATTTTACTTCTATAGATTTCCATTTAGGTGCTCTATTAGTTCTCAGAGATCTGGGAAAACATATGATATTTGTCCCTTTAGGACTGGTTTATTTCACAAGTATGATGTTTTCCAGATTCATCCATTTTGTTGCAAATGACTAGATTTCATTTTTTTTTTTACCACTGTGTAGTATTCCATAGAGTACATATCCCATAATTTCTTTATCCTCAGTTGATGGGCATTTAGGTTGATTCCATGTCTTAGCTAATGTGAACTGAGCTGCAATAAACATGGGGTACAGATGACTCATTTATTTACTAATTTCATTCACCTTGGGTAAATTCCCAGGAGTGGGATGGCTGGGTCATATGGTAGGTCTACATTCCAAGTTCTGAGGTATCTCCAAATTGTCTTCCATAGTGGTTTTACCAGTTTACATTCCCACAAACAGTAGATTAGGGTACCTTTTTCCCCCACATCCTCGCCAGCATTTGTTGTTTTTGAATTTCTGTATGAAGCCATTCTAACTGGGGTGAGGTGAAACCTCATTGTGGTTTTGATTTGTATTTCCCTGAAGGCTAGTGATCCTGAATATTTTTTTCATGTCTTTGTTGGCCATTTGGAATTCCTTTTTTGGAAAATTTCTCTTTAAGCCTTTTGCCCATTTCTTAACTGAGGTTGTTTATTCTGTTGTTGTGGAGTTTCTTGATCTCATTATATAATATGGGTATTAATCCTCTGTCAGTTGCATAGTTTGCAAATAATTTCTCCCATTATGTTGGTTGCCTTTTCACTTTCCTGACTGTTTCTTTTGCCATACAGAAACTTCTAAATTTGATGTAATCTCAGTTGTTAATTTTGGCTTAGTCTGTGCCTTCTGGGGTCTGCTCCAAGAACTCTTTACCTATGCCAATGTCTTGTAGGATTTCTCCAATGTTCCGTAATAATTTGAAAGTATCAGGTCATAGATTTAGGTTTTTAATCCATTTGAATGGATTTTTGTGTAAGGTGTAAGGTAGGGGCCCTGATTCATACTTCTGCATGTGGAAATCCAGTTTTCCCAGCATGTTTGTTGAAGAGACTGTCTTTGCTCCAGGGATTGGTTTTACTTCCTTGTCAAATATAAGTTAATTGTAGATGCTTGGATTGATTTCTGGCGATTCTATTCTGTTCCATTGGTCTATCCATCAGTTTTTATACCAATACCAGGTTGTTTTGATTATAACTGCCCTGTAGTATATCTTGAAATCTGGTATTGTGATACCTCCAGCTTTATTTTTGTTGTGTAAAATTGCTTTAGCTATTTGAGGTCTCCTGTGTTTCCATATGAACTTCAGCATCATTTTTTTCTAGATCTGAGAAGAATGTCTTCAGTATTTTGATTGGTATCATATTGAATCTATAAATTGCTTTTGAGAGAATGGACATTTTGATGATATTGATTCTTCCAATCCATGAACATGGAAGATTTTTCCATTTTTTGTATCTTCTTTATTTCTTTCTTTAATGTTTTGTGATTCTCATCATACAGATCTTTGACATCCTTGGTTAAATTTATTCCAAGGTATTTTATTTTTTTAAAGCAATTGTGAATGGGATTGATCTTAGAAGTTCTTTCTCAGCCATGGCATTGTCTGTGTATAAAAAGGTTGTTGATTTTTGTGCATTGATTTTTTTATTCTGCTACTTTAATCTTATATGAGTTCCAATAGCCCTTTGGTGGAATCTTTTAGACCCCCCTATATATAGAATCATGTCATCTGCAAATAGGGATAGTTTGACTTCCTCTTCCCCAATTTGAATCCCTTTGATTTTTTTCTTGCCTAATGGCTTTGGCTAAAACTTTAAGAACTATATTGAATAACAGTGGTGAGAGTGGGCTTCCTTGTCGGGTTCTGGATCTTAGAGGGAATGCTTCCAACTTTTCCCCATTCAATAGGATGCTGGCTGTGGGTTTGTTATAAATTGCCTTGATTGTGTTAAGGAATCAACACAATATATCTACACCCAATTTGCTTAGAGTTTTCATCATGAAAGAGTGCTGTATTTTATCAAATGCTTTCTTTGCATCTATTGAGATAATCATATGGTTTTTGTTCTTCAGTTTGTTAATATGGTATAGCACATTGATTGATTTGCGAATGTTGAACCATACCTGCATATCAGGGATAAATCCAACTTGGTCCAGGTAAATGATCTTTTTGATGTGTTGTTGGATTCCATTGGCCAGAATTTTGTTGAGGATTTTTGCATCTATTTTCATTAGGGAAACTGGTCTCTAGTTGCATCTTTTCTGAGTTTAGGAATTAAGGTGATGCTGGCTTCTAGAACGAATTTGGGAGGATTCCCTCTTTTTCAATTGTTTTGAGTAATTTGAGAAGAATTGAAGTTAGTTATTTAAATGTCTGGTAGAATACAGCAGTGAATCCATCTGGTTCTTTTTTTTTTTTTTTGTGGGGAGGGTCTTTATTACTGAATCAATTAATGAATCTGTTTAGCTTTTCTGTGTCTTAATGGCTCAATTAGATAGGTTGTATGTGTCCAGGAATCCCTGCATTTCTTCTAGGTTTCCCAGTTTGTTGGCATCTAGCTCCTTGTACTAACTTCCGATGATTCTTTTTATTTCTGTGGTGTCTGTTGTTACATTCCCTTTTTCATCTCTAATTTTATTTATTTGGCTCATGTTTCTCCTTTTTTTTTTTTTGGTTAGTTGGGCCCATGGTGTGTCAATTTTGTTTATTTTTTCAAAAAATCAGCTATTAATTTTACTGATATTCTGTATTGCTTTTTTGCATCAATTTTGTTTATTTCTTCTCTAATTTTAATTATTTCTTTTATCCTATTACTTTTGGGTTTGGTTTGCTGTTGTTTTTCCAGATCCTTAATATGCATTGATAGCTCATTTAACTGGTGCCTTTCCAATTTATTGATGTAGGCACCAACTGCTATAAATTTTTCTCTTAACATTAACTGCTTTTTGCCGTATCCCATAAGTGTTGATATGTTGTAATGTTGTCTTTATTTGTCTCTGGAAGTTTTTTTATTTCTCTTTTGATTTCTTCTATGACCCACTGTTAATTCAGGAGCACGGGGATGGCACTGTGGTGTAGCTGGTAAAGCTGCTGCCTGCAGTGCCAGCATCCCATTTAGGGGCCGGTTTGAGACCCGGCTGCTCCAATTCTGATCAAGCTCTGTGCTATGGCCTGTGAAAGCAGTGGAAGATGGCCCAAGTCCTTGGGCCTGCATCCACTTGGGAGACCCAGAAGAAGCTTCTGGCTCCTGGCTTCAGATCAGCATAGCTCCGGCCAATGCAGCCATCTGGGGAGTGAACCAATGCATGGAAGACTTCTCTTTCTCTCTCTGCCTCTCCTTCTTTCTCTGTGTAACTCTGACTTTCAAGTAAATAAATAAATCTTTTTTTAAAAATTCAGGAGCATGCTGTTCAGTCTCCATGTGTTTGCATATGTTCTAGAGATTCCTAAGTTGCTAATTTCCAGCTTCATTGCATTGTGGTTTGAGAAGATGCATGGTATGATTCTGATTTTTTTTTTATTTGCTGAGACTTGCTTTATGGCCTAGCATATGGTCAATCCTAGAAAAAGTTCAATGTACTGGTGAGAAAAATGTGTATTCTGTGGCCATAGGGTGGACAGCTCTGTAGATATCTGTTAGGTCCATTTGGTCTCTAGTGTCAATTAACTCCATCACTTCCTTGTTGATCTGTCCATTGCTGAAAGTGGGGTATTGAAATTCCCTATTACTATTGTATTTGAGTCTATGTCTCCCTTTATATCCTTTAACATTTCTTTTTTAAGTCACCAGGTGCCCTGTAATTAGGTGTATATATGTTTATAATAGTTACATCTTCCTGTTGAATTTATCCCTTAATCATTACATATTATTCTTGTCTCTTTTAACAGTTTGTGTGTTAAAGTTTATTTTGTCTTTTATTACTATGGCTACACCAGCTCTTTTTTTGGTTTCTGTTAGCATGGAATATCTTTTTCCATCATTTCACTTTCCCACATGCATGCATCTTTGTTGGTGAGATGTGTTTCTTGGTAAGCAGTAAATATATGGGTTTTGTTTTTTTAATCCATTCAGCCAGTCTATGTCTTTTAACTGGAGAGTTGAGGCTATTTACATTCAAAGTAACTATTGATAAGTTACAACTTTGCCCTGCCATTTTCCCATAAATATTCCTTTTTTTTTTTTTAACTTTGGATTTCCTTTGCATTTTTACTGGGAAACTTTCTTCCTTTACCTTCTTTCTTAGTGATATGTTTCTGTGTGCAGCACATCCTTAAGTATCTTTGGCAAGGTTGGACAGGTGGTGACAAATTCTTTCAATTTCTGTTTGTTATGGAAGATCTTTATTTCACCTTAATTCATAAATGAGAGCTTTGCAGGTACAGTATTCTGAGTTGACAGTTTTTTTTTTCTCTTAATACTTGGAATATATTTTGGCATTCTCTCCTAGCCTGTAGGGTTTCTGATGAGAAGTGCACTGTGAGTCTAATTGGAGATCCTCTGAACGTAATCCGGCATTTCTCTCGTGCCCATTTTAGAATCTTCTCTTTATGTTTTACAGTGGTGAGTTTGATTGCTATGTGTTGTGGTGAAGATCTTTTCTGGTCATATCTATTAGGAGTTCTACATGCTTCCTATACTTGGATGTCCTTTTCTTTCTCCAAATTGGGGAAAATTTTTGTTATTATTTCACTAAAAAAGTCTTCTAATCCTTTCTCTCCTTACACACCTTCAGGAACTCCTGTAACCTGTATGTTGGGTCATTTGATAGTATCCCGTAGATTACCAATAGTGTTTTTTAATTTTCTAATTTCTCCTTGTGTTTGGTCTGACAATATAATTTCCTATGCTTTGTCTTCTAAGTCAGATATTTTTTCTTCTGCTTCACTGTTTCTGTTGTTAAGGCTTCACACTACATTTTTTTTTTTGACGGGCAGAGTTAGTGAGAGAGAGAGAGACAGAGAGAAAGGTCTTGCTTCTGTCGGCTCACCCCCCCAAATGGCCGCTATAGCCCGCACTCTGCACCAATCCGAAGCCAGGAGCCAGGTGCTTCCTCCTGGTCTCCCATGAGGGTGCAGGGCCCAAGCACTTGGGCCATCCTCCACTGCCTTCCTGGGGCCACAGAAGAGAGCTGGACTGGAAGAGGAGCAACCAGGACAGAACCAGGAGCCCCAAATGGGACTAGAACCTGGGGTACTGGCACCACTGGCAGAGGATTAGCCTAGTGAGCCACGGCGCCGGCCCACACTACATTTTTTAATTTGTTCTATTGAATTCTTCATTTCCATGATTTCATTTTGCTTTCTCTCTAAGATCTGAATTTCAAGGGAAAAGTTTTCTTTCATCTCATGTATGGATTTCTTCAGTTCATACATTTGCTTCTGATTACTTGTAAGTAATCCTATGATCATTTTTTGAATTCCATTTCTGGAATTTCTTCAATCTCTTCATCTTCACAATCTAGTTCTGTTCTGTCCTTTTTGGGGTGTCATATTGTCTGCCTTATTCTTGTTTCTTGAATTGGTGTGTTTGTTATTCAATACTTATGGAGATACTCGTTGGTTTCTTTATTTTTTCACCATGGCAGTTTTTATCTTTGGACTAAGTCTGTGTGGACTGGTGGAGTGTCTGCTTTCAGGGAATACCTAGAGGTGTGGTGGGTGTAGTCAGGGAGCTCCGTTCAGTGCTCCAGCATGAAGGGCATGTCTGAGGTACCACACCCAGGTTTGGCTTGGTAAATCTCCACTTTATTTATTTATTTATTTATTTATTTATTTTTTCTTTATCAGAGGGGAGGTTTGTTCTTTTCTGTTGGTGTAGACTCAGCTGAACTTTCCTTGAAGGAGACCAGTGCCTTGGAGCTAGCCCCAGTGGGTATATTATTTGTCTGCTCTGCCACAAGGACCACACAAAGGATCTGTGCAGTCCTCAGTGTAAGCTCAGATTCCGTAGCAATGTCCCTTGCCAGTTAACCAGGCAGCCCTGACCATGTGGAGCCTCCCACAGAGACTGCCCAAAGTCCCAGCCACAACCTGAGTCCTCCCATGCAGCCTCAGTGTTTCCACAGTCCCGGCACACACAGTTTCCCACAGTCACGAGCACTCAGCCCTCTGTCTGTTTTCCCCATCAGATGCAGGAGTCTCTGCTTGGCTAGTTGCTGGGTGTGGACACAAGCTGGTACAGCTCTTATGTATGTCCAAAATGGCACCTGCTCTCTGTTAGCTTGTTACAGGACACTGTTGCAGGGTGATTGGAGATACAGAAAACATGCCCCCTCTTTGTTTTTTCTCCTCTAGTTTGGCAGGTACAACATCCCCCATGGGACTCCAAGATGGATTCCTTCTAGGCTCTTCGTGAAGCTTTTTTGCCAGTAGCTTGGGCTGCTGCAGTCTGGTCTCACCTCACTCTCCCAGTGCTGGTGCAGAGGCTCTAGGCTGCTGTGTCCTGAGTTGTGTGTATCTATGCCCCCCATGTAGGTCCACTGTGTCCCTTCAATTTGTGTAGAGTTTCCTCTGCTGTTTTCTCCCTAACTCTTCCCTGTACTCTTTTCTCTTTTTTAAAAACTGTCTTCTAGACTAGAGCAGCAAGCTCTACCATCTTAACCCAATTCACATATTTCTTTCCTTCTTTCTTTCTTTCTTCCTTTCCTTTTTTTTTTTTTTTTTTTTTTTTTTGACAGGCAGAGTGGACAGTGAGAGAGAGACAGAGAGAAAGGTCTTCCTTTACTGTTGGTTCACCCTCCAATGGCTGCCACGGCCGGCGTGCTGCAGCCGGCGCACCACACTGATCCGAAGGCAGGAGCCAGGTGCTTCTCCTGGTCTCCCATGCAGGTGCAGGGCCCAAGCACGTGGGCCATCCTCCATGGCACTCCCGGGCCACAGCAGAGAGCTGGCCTGGAAGAGGGGCAACCAGGACAGAATCCGGCACCCTGACTGGGACTAGAACCCGGTGTGCCGGTGCCACAGGCAGAGGATTAGCCTATTGAGCCGCGGCGCTGGCCCAATTCACATATTTCTTTTTAAAATCAACAAAAAGCCATGAGATGAGATTCCAGATTTCCTTCTGTGCTCAACTGATTGATAAATGACCAGGATGGGACCAACCTTTTATACTTTAGGGAAATCTGGCTGTTTTCTTAATTGATTATTTTTATAAGCTTTCATATTACTTTCTTGAAGTAGTTCCTTGCTTGTAGCAATAGGTTAACAAGCTGATAACTTTTTCATCCTTCTGCATGGCCACCTGAAATTGGTAAATAGTTTGTGAGGACAATTTCCAATAGACTTAACCTATCTGATCTTCACTTTGATTATGAACAGTGAGAATATTAAGACTTAGCTCACAAGGCTGTGTGAGGACTAAATGATATAGCAAGGGAGAACCTGCCAAGAAGAAGGTGTGGCGTTTAGAAGGTCTGCCATGAATGTGAGTTTCTTTACTTGGGGGTGGGGAATATTTGGTGGATACGGTTAAATTTGACTCTGTGTTTTCCTAATTGTGGCCTTTTTCCTTCTAATTCTGGTCTAATCTTGGAGTATTTTATATCAGATTAAAAACCTATCTGAGAAAGGAGATATACTTCTGCCTTTGCACCTGTTACATATCTTTTGCTGCTTAGCTCTTAGCTCGAGAAATGAAGGGGCCACGTGAACAAACCAGACATTAGATGGGAGCGCCTGTTCTAAAGGTGAGGTTCTGAGACTAACAGCATAAGGATCATCTGAAAATTTGTTAAAGATGTAACCTTTTGGGGTCAGCATTCTGGCACAGCAGGTTAAGCAGCTGCTTGCGACACTGGCATTACATATCAGAATGCCTGTTTGAGTGCCAGCTGCTCCACTTTCGATCCAGCTCCTGGCTAATGTGCCTGGTTAAGCAGCAGAGGATGGCCCAGGTACTTGGACCCCTGTCACCCACATAGGAGACCTGACCCAACCCTGGATGTTGTGGCCATTTGGGCAATGAACCAGTGAATGGAACATGTGTGTGTGTGTGTGTGTGTCTCCCTCTCTCTCTGTGTAACTCTTTTGAATAAATAAAAATATATCTTTGTTTTTTAGAAAAGTTAAGTATCCTTCTTTAACAACATCTTTTCATGCAATTCAACATATCAACTAATCTGAATTATTTGGGACATTTCTTTTAAAAAATGCAAACTTTTGGGCCCTACTCCAGACATCCTGGAGGAGAAACTCTAGGGGAGGGAACCATTAACCTGTGCTTTATTAGGCCCTCCAATTAATTCAAATGCATGCTAAAGTTTGAGGATTTCCTTTGAAGCACTAAATGAAGAAGCCAACTGTCTGCTAATGGTCAGAGCAACTTCAAGAGTGGCTAATAACTCTGTGACAGGAAAAATGAAAAGGTCAGAAGGAAACACAGCTGTGTTTGTGTATGCAAAGGGAAGGAGCTGAAAAAGGTAAAGTATAAGCACACAGGGTTTGGAGCAAAAGAAATACCCCTAAAAGGCAGAGGAAGAGAATGTGGGGTGGAGCATGTGGGGTCAGAGGAAGAGGACTCAAAGCCCTGGAATACATTGTGTGTGTGCATGTACACATGCATGAGTGTGTGTGCAAGCATGCATTAGCGTGCATGTGTGCATGCACAGGTGTGTATGTGCACATGAACATGAGTGTGCATGTGTCTGTGTATTTCTACTCTTTGAGAACCAAAAAGGGCAAGGTCTCCCTCAGCCAGGGACCAGAATAAGACTCAGATGGTTGTGGACCTCGGCAGCGTTGTTTAAGCAGAGCACTTTTTCAAAGAATTTTGAAAAATTATGTTTTTTTTAATATGTTTAAGGTTGATATTTAAATTTTTCATCAAAAACAAAGAATTGGGAAGGATACAATTTCCAGTACATTGTAAGTAAATATTTCATCACTTTCATAATTCTCCAATGATATCTGAATACCAGAGTATCTTGATATCCACCAAATCCATTTTACAACAGATTTTGCTTTCGCAGCTGAGACTTCTTTGGTTTTTTTTCTCCTTGAATTTGTATTCCCATCCCACTTCTTCCACAGATTTTAATCTAAAACACTGTATTTCTACACATGAAATATTTTTATTATTATTTGAATAATAAAGAGAGAGAGACAGATCTTCCATCCACTGGTTCATTTCCCAAATGCTGAATAGGACTTGGTCAGGCTGCAGCCAAAGGCCTGGAACTCCAATGTGGATGGCAGGGACCCAGTACTTGAGCCATCACCTGCTGCCTCCCAGGGTGTGCATTAGCAAAAGCTAGACCAGAAGCAAAGTAGCCAGGACTCAAGACAAGGGACTTTGATATGGGATGCAGGTGTCCCAAGCAACAACTTTCCCATTGCACCAAATGCCAGCCCGAATGCTTGAAGTCTTTCATTGATCACTCTGCTGATCAACAAAAAATATACATGTGTAAAATGAAAGTTAAAAAAGAATTCTATGACCATAAATATATGCTACACAACTGAGCAAAATAGCCTCCATCATCAAAAATTCTAATGACTTATTAAATTTTAAAAGTAAAAGCAAGATGGGGCTGGAATTGTGTCATAGCAGGTTAAGCTGCCACTTGCAACATGGGCATCCCATATTGGAGTGCTGGTTCAAATTCTGTCAACTCTGCTTCTGATCCAGCTTCCTGCTAATGTCCCTGGGAAGGCAGCAGAAGAGGGCCCAATTACTTGGGCCCTGACACTCCTGTGGGAGACCAGGACAGAGTTCCTGGCATCAGCCTTGCCCAGCCCTTGCTATTGCAACCATTTAGGAAGTGAACCAGTGGCTGGAAAACCTCTCCTTTTCTTTCTGTCACTCTGTCAAATAAGTAAATACATCTTTATTTGAAAAGTTTTACACTTGATCTTAGCCAAAAGGCCGAGAAGCGATTTATTTGAAAAGTTTTAAAAATTTTATTTATTGAGAGGCAAAGGGAGAGAGAGAGAGAGAGAGAGAGAGAGAGAAAGAAAGAGCGCTCCCACCCACTGGTTCACACCCCAAATGCCTGCAATGACAAAGCTTGAAGCTGGTAACCAGCAACTCAATACAGGTATCCCACATGGGTAGAAGGAACCCAGTTATTTGAGTCATCACTGCTGCCTCTCAGGATGCATATTAGCAGGAAGCTAGAATCAGGAGTGGAGCCAGAAAGGGAACCCAGGCATTGTGATATGGCGCTTTCACACTTGCTTCATTCAGTACGCACAGCAGAGACTCATATAAAAGGCAGGGGTGATGATCATTAGTTGTTTTTTTTTAACTTTTATTTAATACATATAAATTTCCAAAGTACAACTTTTGGATTGTAGCGGCTTTTTCCCCCTATAACCTCCCTCCCACCCACAACCATCCCATCTCCCACTCCCTCTCCCATCCCATTCACATCAAGATTCATTTTCAATTATCTTTATATACAGAAGATAAATTTAGTATATACTAAGTAAAGATTTCAACAGCTTGCACCCAGCACAAAAACACAAAGTATAAAGTACTGTTTGAGTACTAGTTATACCGTTAATTCACACAGTACAACACATTAAGGACAGAGATCCTACATGGGGAGTAAGTGCACAGTGACTCCTGTTGTTGATTTAACAATTGCATTAGTCTTATTTTTATTTCATTTATTTTTAAAGAGTTATTTATTTATTTGAAAGGCAAAGTTTCAGAAAGAAGGTGGGGGGGGGGGGAGGAAGGGAGGGAGAGGGAGAAAGGGAGAGAGCCAGAGAGATCGATCTTCTATTTGCCAGTTCACTCCCCAAATGGCTGCAACAGCCAGGTCTAAGCCAGGTTGAAGCCAAGAGCCACAAACTTCATCCCAGTCTCCCACATGGGTGGTAGGGACCCAAGGACTTGGGCCAGCTTCTGTTACCTTCTCAGGTCATTAGCAGAGAACTGGATCAATAGTGGAGTAGATGAGATGGGACTTGAACCAGTGTTTTATTATGGGACGCCAGTGTTACAGGCAGCACCTTAATTCACTGTACCACACAACATCTGCCCCATAGTGTTTCTTTTTATTTTTTATAGTTTTAAAGATTTACTTATTTATTTGAAAGGCAGAATAAGAGAGAGAGAGAGAGAGAGAGAGAGAGAGAGAGAGAGAGAGAGAGACTCTTCTATCTACCGCTTGATTTCCCAAATGGCTGCAATGGCTGGGGATGGGCCAGGCAGAAGCCAGGAACCAGGAGCTTCTTCCAGGTCTCCCACAAGAGTGGCAGGGGCCCAAGAGCTTGGGCCGTCTTCTGCTGCTTTCCCAGGTGCTTTAGCAGGCAGCTGAATTGGAAGTGGAGCAGCCAGGATACAAACGAGTACCCATCTGGGATGCTGGTGTCATGGCAGCAACTTCACCCACTATGCCATAGTGCTGGTCCCAATAGTGTTATTTTTAAACAGGAAAACTGAGGCACAGCAGGTGAAGAGCCTAGGCTAGTGTCATACAACACATCAGAATGGATCCAGGATTCAACCCCAGCTCCACCTCCAAAGCTCATGCTGCAATGATTCTGTAACAATGCTTCCTTGAACAAATCATTCTCCGACTAAGGGCCTCGGGCATTCACCCATAAAATTGTGGGAGATGAGTTGGAAGAACCTGAAAGTCACTTATGTATTTGGCATCTGATGAATGTTTGAGTGGTAAAGGCCCATGTTGGAGGTAAAAAGGACTTCACAGAGATTCACAGTCCAAGTGATTCAGAGTGATTTTAAGAAATCCAGAAATTCATTACCCTAAATGAGTGGTGATTCCAAGAGAATCTTAGAGTCTAAAGAATTTGACCTGGCATTCAATCCAGGCATAAACAGAACTGATGTGAAAGACAATGACTAGGTATCTAATGACTGGACAATGGAAAGAGAATGGGGTGGGAGGGAAGCAAGACAACACATGTAGCCCTTTTTAGGTTCACTGAAATTTATCTATAAAAATATATTTCAATTTTTTCCCTCTTTTATGTAGCGAGATCTTTTGAATAATTGGTACAGTCATAAGACTTACAAAGTAACTAATTCTAGAGTCAGTTACAAATTGCAGTGAAGTAATAATTAACCTCATCTTATATTTTACAGTACTGGATCATGTGGATTTGCTTCTTTTTACTTTACATTGACGAGCTGTATAATCTTCTCAAATTATCAGTCTACATTTATCCTTAACTTCATTGCTTTGATTTACTCCTAATTTTTTTTCTTAACTAGTTGTAATCTAGCTCTAAAGCATCACTGGAATTATTTTCTCCAAGGCCATTAAACTATTTCACTGAAAAACTCAGGAGTATCATTAAAATTTTTATTCTCTAGGAACTTCCTATGGCATTTAATGTGACTTGTTTTTTAAAATACTTCTTTTTTTGTTTGTTTTTAGCTACACATAGTAATTGTACAGAATACGGGGTTACATGTATTGACATTTCAACACATATATATATATATATAATGTGTAATGATCAGACCAGGGTAATTGGCATTATCTATCACCTCAAACATCTACCATTTCTCTGTATTGGGAACACTGAAGAATTTACTTTGTTAGCTGCTTGGAAATATTAAATTAACTGCTGTCCACCACAGTTATCATATTGTGTTATAGAATATCAAAAGTAAGGCTTTTAAAAAGAATATCAGCCGGCGCCACAGCTCAATAGGCTAATCCTCCGCCTGTGGCACTGGCACTCCAGGTTCTAGTCCCGGTTGGGGCGTCGGATTCTGTCCTGGTTGCTCCTCTTCCAGTCCAGCTCTCTGCTGTGGCCCGGGAGTGCCGTGGAGGATGGCCCAAGTCCTTGGGCCCTGCACCCGCATGGGAGACTAGGAGAAGTATTTGGCTCCTGGCTTCAGATCAGCATGGTGCGTTGGCCGCAGCGCGCTGGCCACAGCAGCCATTGGGGAGGTGAACCAATGGAAAGGGAAGACCTTTCTCTCTATCTCTCTCACTGTCCACTCTGCCTGTCAAAAACAAACAAACAAACAAAGAATATCAAAATTTCCTTCTGCTACCCAGCTGTACCCCTCTACCGTCCTTTCTTATCCCTCCTCCCTCACACCTTTCCCAGAGTCTAGCAACCACTACTCCATTCTCTATCTTTGCAAGATCAACTTATTAATTTCCACATGTAAGTGAGAACATGTGGTCTTTGGCATCCTGTTCATAATTTATTTCACTCAACATAGTGTCCTCCAGTTCCATCCATGTCACTGCAAATGACAGAATTTTATTTTTTATGGCTGAATAATATTCCAACATGTATAGATGCCATCTTTTCTTTATCTATTCATCCATCAACGACACCTAGGTTAATTCCTTGCCTTGGTTATTGTGTATAGTGCTGCAATCAACATGCAAATGCAGATGCTTCTTTGACATGCCAATTTCAATTCCTTTGATTATATGACAGCTCTATTTCTAGGGCTTTGGTGTTTGAGAAAACACCAAACTGTTTTCCACAATGGCTATACTAATTTACATTCTCACCAACAGTTAGAGTTTTCTTTTCTCTATATCCTCACCAGAATGTTACTTTTTATCTTTTAGATAATAGCCATTTGGGGCTGGCGTTGTGGTGTAACAGGTAAAGCCACCACCTATGACACCAGCTTCCCATATGCATGCCAGTTTGAGTTCCGGCTGCCCCACTTCCAGTCCAGCTCCCTGCTGATGATGCACCTGGGGAAATAGCAGAAGATGGCCTAAGTGCTTGGGCCCCTGCACCCATGTAGGAGACCCAGAGAAGCTCCTAGCCCCTGGCTTCAGATCTGCCCAGCCCCAGACATTGTGGCCATTTGGAGAGTAAACCAGCAGATGGAAGATTACTCTCTGTCCCAGTCTCTCCCTCTTTCTGTAACTGTGTCTTTCAAATAAAAAAAAAATTTAAAACAGATAATAGCCATTTTAATTGGAGTGAGATGATATCTCATTGTGATTTTGATCTGCGTTTTCCTGATGATTAGTGATGTTGAGCATTTTTCATATACTCATTGACCATTTATGTATTTTTTTCCAAGAAATATCTATTCAGCTCATTTTCCCATTTGCCCATTTTTGAACTGGAATACTATATTTTCATTTTGTTTCAGTTCTTTATATTATCTGCATACCAGTCCCTGAGGAATGAATAGTTCACAAATATGTTCACACATTTTGTAGATTGTTTCTTCACTCCATTGATTGTTTTCTCTACTGCACAGAAGCTTTTGGGTTTGTTGCCTTCCTATTTGTCAATTTTTGCTTTTTTGCCTTGCTCTGGGGTAATATCCAAAAAACTTCTGCACAGACCAATGTCCTGAAGCATCTCCCCTATATTTTCTTCTAGTAGTTTCATAATTTCAGATCTTACATTTATCTGATACTTTCTGACTTGATTTTTTAATTTATGGGTGTGAGATAGGGATCCAGTTTCTTTCTTCTGTATATGGAGATTCAGTTTTTTCAGTACTGTTTATTGAAGAAATGTTCATTCTTGCTGTCTTTGTCAAAAGTATGAGAATTTATTTTTTGGGTTCCCTATTCTGTTACATTCATCTGTTTTATACCAGTACTATGCTGTTGTGGTTACTTCAGCCTTGTAGTATGTTTTTGAAGTCATATGTTGTAATGCCTCAGCTTTGTTCTTTTTGTTGAACAAAGGATGATTTGGCCATTGTGGTTCTGTACAAATTTTAGGAGTGTTTTTCCTTTCTGCAGAGAATGCCATCAGAAATTGCACTGAATATGTACAATGTATAAGATGATGTGGACATTTTAACAATATTAACACTTACAACCCATGAACATAGGATGTCTTTCTTTTTTGCTTTTTTTGATATCCTTTTTAATTTCTTTCATCAGTATTTCATATTTTTAAGTGTCCAGATCTTTCACTTTGTGGGCTAAATTTATTTCAAGTTTTTTGGTAGCTATTTTGAATGTGATTGCTTTCTTGATTTCTTTTTCAACAATTTTGTTTCTGGTGTATAAAAAACTACTGATTTTATATGTTGATATTGCATCCTACAACATCACTGAGTTTGTTTATAAATTCTTACAGCTTTTTGGTGTCATCTTTAGGTTATTCTACATATACAATCAAGTCTTATGCAAAACGGGATAATTTGGCATCCTCTTTTCTTATTTGATGCTCCTTATTTATTTCCTCTGCCTTATTGTGCCAAGACTTCCCATAGTATACTGAATAAAAGTGATAAAAGTGGACGTCTTTGTCTTCTTCCTGGTCATAGAGGAAATGATTTCAGACTTTCCCCTCAGTATGATGTGAGCTATGGGTTTGTCATACATAGCTTTATTGTGTTGATGTAATTCTTTTTTTTTTTTTTTTTTGACAGGCAGAGTGGATAGTGAGAGAGAGAGACAGAGAGAAAGGTCTTCCTTTTTGCCGTTGGTTCATTCTCCAATGGCTGCTGCGGCAGGCGCATCATGCTGATCCGAAGCCAGGAGCCAGGCGCTTCTCCTGGTCTCCCATGCGGGTGCAGGGCCCAAAGACTTGGGCCATCCTCCACTGCCTTCCCGAGCCATAGCAGAGAGCTAGCCTGGAAGAGGGGCAACCGGGATAGAATCCGGCACCCGAACCGGGACTAGAACCTGGTGTGCCGGTGCCGCAAGGCAGAGGATTAGCCTGTTAAGCCATGGTGCTGGCCGATGTAATTCCTTTTATACCTAATTTTTTGAGGGCTTTTTGTTCTTTATCATGAAAGCATGTTGAATTTTATCAAAGGCTTTTCTGTATCTATTACAATTTTCTATGGTTTTTGTCCCTCATTTTGTTGATGTGATACAGTATGTATATTCATTTACATATATTGAAACATCCTTGCATCTCTGGGATAAATTGAATTATTTGATAAATTGAATTTGACCATGGTATTTAATCTTTTTGATGTGCTACTGGATTCAATTTGCTACTATTTTATTGAGAATTTTGGTATTTACGTTCATCAGGGATATTGGTCTATAGTTTTCTATTTTTTTGTTATGTTGTTGTCTGGTTTTGATATCTGGTTAATGCTGGCCTCGTAGGATGAGTTTGGAAAGGTCCTCTCTCTTTTAATTCTGTGCAACAGTATGAGATGAATTGCTGTTATTTCATCTTTAGAGATTTGGCAATACTAAGCAGTGAAGCCACTCAGTCCTAGGTTTTCTTTGTTGAGAGACTGTATTATTGATTCAATCTTGCTATTTGTTATTGATCTATTAGTTTTCTAGTTCTCATGGTTCAATTTTAGTAGGTTATATATGTTCAGATGTTCATCCATTTCTTCTAAGTATTCCAACTTGTTGGTATATAGTTGTTCAGTATATAGTTGTTCATAACAGTTCCTAATAATTCTTTACATTTCTGTAGCATCATTTGTAATGTCTCCTTTTTCATCCCTGACTTTACGTGGATCTTCTCTTTGTCTAGGTTAGTCTAGGTAAAGGTTGTCAATTTTGTTTATCTTTAAAAAAATCATGTCTTCCTTTTATTATCTTTTATATTTTTAAGTCTCTTTTATTTATTTCTGCTCTGAAATCTTTCTTATTTCTTTCTTTCTACTAATTTTGAATTTGGCTTGTTTGCTCTTGTTTTTCTAGATCTATGAGTGACATTGTTAGGTTACTTATTATAAGTTTTTCTATTTTTATGTAGGCATTTATTTCTATAAACTTCCCTCTTGGTATTTTTCTGTATCCATACGTTTGGGTATGTTGTGTTTTAATTTTTATTTGCTTTAAGAATATTTTACATTTCCCATTTACTTTATTCATTGACCCACTGGTAATTCAAAGCAATGTTGTTTAATTTCCATGTTTTTAAAATTTCTGAAGCTTGCCGGCACCGTGGCTCACTAGGCTAATCCTCCGCCTTGTGGCGCCGGCACACCGGGTTCTAGTCCTGGTCGGGGCACCGATCCTGTCCCGGTTGCCCCTCTTCCAGGCCAGCTCTCTGCTGTGGCCAGGGAGTGCAGTGGAGGATGGCCCAAGTGCTTGGGCCCTGCACCCGCATGGGAGACCAGGAGAAGCACCTGGCTCCTGCCATCGGATCAGCGCGGTGTGCCGGCCGCAATGCGCCTACCGCGGCGGCCATTGGAGGGTGAACCAACGGCAAAGGAAGGCCTTTCTATCTGTCTCTCTCTCACTGTCCACTCTACCTGTCAAAAATAAAAAATTTAAAAAAAAATTTCTGAAGCTCCTCTTATTGATTTTTTTTTTTTTTTGACAGGCAGAGTGGACAGTGAGAGAGAGAGACAGAGAGAAAGGTCTTCCTTTACTGTTGGTTCACCCTCCATTGGCCGCCACGGCTGGTGCGCTGCGGCCGGCGCACTGCGCTGATCCGAAGGCAGGAGCCAGGTGCTTATCCTGGTCTCCCATGGAGTGCAGGGCCCACTGCACTCCCGGGCCATAGCAGAGAGCTGGCCTGGAAGAGGGGCAACCGGGACAGAATCTGGCACCCCGACCGGGACTAGAACTTGGTGTGCTGGCGCCGCAAGGTGGAGGATTAGCCTATTGAGCCGCAGCGCCGGCCCCTCTTATTGATTTTTAGCTTTATTTTATCATGGTCAGAAAATACACTTGCTATGATTTTGATTTTTTACATTTGTTGACAGCTGTTTTGTGCCCAATTTATATTCTGAGAAAATGTTCCATGTGCTAATAAAAAGAATGTGTATTCTGCAGCTGTTGCACGAAATGTTATATAAATGTCTTTAAGCAGGCTGGCATTGTGGTGTAGTGGGTAGAGCTGCTGCTTGCAAGACCAGCATCCCATATGGGTGCCAGTTCAAGTTCTGGCTGCACCATTTCTGATCCAGCTCCCTGCTAATGTGCCTGGGAAAGCAACACATTAGAAAATGTGCCCATGTGCTCGGGCCCCTGCATCAACGTGGAAGACCTGGAGCCATGGCAGTTGGGACCATTTCACTTAACAGTTGAAAGATCTCTCTCTCCCTCTCTCCTACTGTGCCTTTCAAATAAATTAAAATAAATCTTCAAAACAAGTCTTTGAGGTTGACTTGGTCTATAGTTAGTGTAACACTGATGTCTCTTTGTTGACTTTTTTGTCTGAATGACCTTTATTGATTAAAGTAGTGTTTTGAAATCCCCAACTATTAGTGTATTAAAAGTCTCTAGGTTTACTTTTAGAGCTAATAATATTTGCTTCATGCAATTGAGTACTCTAGCATTAGGTGCATATATGTTTACAATTGTGATTTCCTCTGGTTGAATTTGTTCAATTTCTTTTTTAAAGATTTATTTATTTATTTGAAAGTCAGAGTTACACAGTGAGAGAATGAGAAGGAGAGAGAGAAAGAGGGAGAGGTTCTCCATCCATTGGTTCACTCCCCAATTGGCCGCAATAGCTGGAGCTTCGTCAATCCGAAGCCAGGAGCCAGTTTCTCTAGGTCTCCCAAGCAGGTGCGGGGGCCCAAGGACTTAGACCATTTTCCACTGCCATTCCATGCCATAGCAGAGAGCTGGATCAGAAGTAGAGCAGCCAGGATATGAACCAGCACCCATAAGGGATGCCAGCACTTCAGGTGGTGGCTTTACCTGCTATGTGACAGTGCCAGCCCTTGAATTGGATCTTTTATCACTATATAGTGACTTTCTTTGTCTCTTTTTGACTGAAAGTTTATTTTGTCTGATGTAAATGTAGCTACTCCTGCTTACTTTTGATTTTTGTTTACATGGTATATCTTTTTCCATTTTTTCACTTTCAGTCTATGGATCTCCTTACTGGTGAAGTGAGTTTCTTGTAGATACTACATTGTTGTGTCTTATCATTTTTATCCAGCCAGCCAGCCTATAAAAATTTTATGGAAAGGCTTATATAGTATTTGGCAATGTTTCCTAGGGCATTGTTTAGGTAGGCTGTATTGGCTTTGGTTTCAGGTACTTATTTTACTAAAGTGTCTGTGTAGCTTCTTTTTATAAATAACATTTATTCATTCATTTATTTTCAAATTTTATTTTATATCTCAGAATCTGGCAAGGAAATACCCAGAATGATGGCAGTGCACTTTCTTTCTTTTTGTAAAATACTTATTTCATTTATTTGAAAGGCAATGTGACAGGGAGTGAGAGAGAGCGCGCGAGTGTGAGCATGATCTTATTCCACTGGTTCACTCCTCAAATGGTCACAACTTGCAGGGATGGGCCAGGCTGAAGCCAGGAGACTGGAGCTCCATCCTCATCTCTCACATTGGTGCAGGGGCCCAGGCATTTGGGCCAACTTTGCTGCTTTCCTAGACACATTAGGAGGCAGCTACATTAGAAGTGGAGTAGATGTCACTCACATGGCATGCTGGCATCACAGGTGGTGACACAACACTGGCCCCTATTTATTTATTTGTTTGTTTGTTTGAGAGACAGAAAGAGAAACAGGGAGAGAGAAAGAGAAAGAGAGCTCTCACCCTCTGGTTTACTTCCCAAATGCCCACAATTGTTGAGGTTAGACTAGGCCAAAGCTGGGGAGCCAGGCACATAATACAGGTCTCCCATGTGAGTGGCAGAGACTCAACTATGTGACTCATCACCCACTCTTCCCAGGGTGCACATTAGCAGGAAACTTGTCTATTTCCTGGGGTTCTTATGGACAGAGATGCTTAAGGTCATTTTCCCAGGTGCTTCCTGTGGCCATGGATTAGGGAGGGGGATAGTGCCACCCAACTGGTTTGCAGAGCTGGTCAGGCAAATTACTGGGGGCAGCTGAAGACCTGCTCCACAGGGATTTGGTGGGCAGGGTCTCAGGATGGCTTCATGCAGCAGGAGTCTGAACAGAAAAGGGCTCGGCAGGACTTTGCCTTTTCTCAAGGGCAATGCAGTGGAGTGGGAAGGTGGCAACTCTTCAAACTGCCTTCAAGGTCTGTGAGGGTCAGGTACCTGTGGCATGTGTGAAGACTTTTGGAGGCCTCATGCTCATCCTTCCCCAGTAAGCAAAGGCCCTTTTGGTTTAGGGTTGATTTCTAGAGACGGGACAGTAGATGCTGTGTGCTTTGTTCCCTTTTTGATGGGGCCATTATGAATCTCCGTGCTCTGTGGAGTGTCTGCCTCATCCCCACTGCACACTGACATTCGCCTCAAACCTCCCGTGATGTAGCCATTGTTTCTTCCTTGTTCTGCACTTTTGTTGTGGGGGGAACCATGCCAGGCCCCTCTAGTCAGCCATCAAGCTCCTGGTGTGAGAAATTTATCTTCTTTTTGGAATCATGTCCAGCTTTGGCTGATCTAATATTAAAATCATCGAGTTTTCCTCATACCCTCTAAGCACTCCTCTCTTTCTGGGAGCTTCCTCCAAATATCCATTGTCTAAGCCAATTGCTCCAGGTTTTGTTCTTAGCCTTGTCTTTTCTCTTTTCAGAATGTTTATTTTGTTTATTCGAAAGGCAGAGTGACAGAGGAGACACATACACACACAGAGCGATCTTCCATCTGCTGATTCACTCCCAGTCAGAAGCCAGGAGCCTAGAAATCCATTTGGGTCTCCCAAGGACTTGGGCCATCTTCCACTGCTTTCCAAGGTGCATTAGCAGGGAGCTGGATCAGAAGTGGATCAGCCAACAGTGGAACTAGCACTCCCATAAGGGATGCCAGTGTTGCAGGTTGTGGCTTACCTTGCTACAACACACTGCCAGCCCCTTTAGCCTTGTCTTTTTCATTCTCATCCTGTGGGTAAAGCCCCAACGACTTCTGTTGACAACACATATTTCAGTTTCGTCCTTCAGACCAAAATACTAAAAAATGTCTAACTCCTCAAGCTTCAAATTCAACATGTCACAAGCCAGGGCTTCATTTTCACTTGAGGACCTGCTCCTCCTCTTGAACTTCTTGCATCTATAATAGGACTTACCTTCCTTTCAGTCATCCAGGATAGGAATCTCGCTGCCTTTGACTTTATTGATTACATTTCTAGGTAGTAACTAGGAAAAATATATAAAACACTTAAAAAGAGTTGTATCGCTGCTTCAAGGGCAGATAGATATGGAGAAGCTGGGAATTTACTCCTAATTTATAAGTGGTCTGGAGGAGAGGCACCTACCAAGAAAATATGCTGGCAGCCACTGGATCTCATTGCCGATGCCTCAGGTATGTTGCTCTTTTGGCCTCATCCTTTCTGGCTGCATTGTTCTAATTCAGTACCTTGTGCTTTTTGCCCTGGATTATTGTAATAGCTTTTAAACTTGAAGCCTTGGGCTTGGTTTTCAAAATCTAACTGGACAAGTCAAGACAGGAAAGCTGTGAGCAAGCAGTAGAACACAGCAAAGGGCGGAGGGAGTGGAAATGCAAGTGGTTAGCTGCCCATTGGAGAAACACAAGACAACTGTGTGAAGTCAGCCTCAACAGAGTTAGTGCTGCCTTGGGTTACAAGATCTAGAACAAGCAAGATGATAGGACCTAACTAGAGGGTGTCACAAAGTTGGAGTACTATCTTCTGTTCTTGCAGCAACACATTAAAATAAATAAGGACAAAATTAGAGTTTATTTGAGAGTGTAATCAGAATAGTGAATGAACCCAAAGTTTTTTTTTTTTTTCAGTGAGAAATTGTTGACTAACTGGCTTTTAAACTTGGAGAAGGTATGAAAGGGATAGTACAGTTGTCTTCATCCATGTAAAATACTGTCTTGTGGAAATCAACTAAGAGTTTCCTAAACATCAGAGTTGTCCTGAGATAGAATTCATTCATTCCAACTAATATTTATTGTGTGCCTACTCTGCGCCAGGCCCTGGGGTTATGTGATACAAGATAGTCTCTGCCTTCAGAGAACTTGGATTCTAGTCTGGCAGAGCAACAGCGAGCAAATAAACGAAATAGTAAAAGAATTTCAGAAAGTGATGGGGCCAGCTGGCATAGGAGATAATAATGTATCTGATGCTGGGAGTTTTTGAGCCTAACTTTGATAATCACTCTGTTGGGAAGTTTTAGAAGAGACTTAGACAGTGGATGTGTTATTGGATTAGATGACTTTTGGGGACCCTTTCATGATTTCATATTTCATGAATTTTGCCTTCTTACTATCATCTTCCAAATTAGGACTTCCTTCCAGATGCTCTAAGGCTTGGAAACTCCAACCCCCTTGCTATTCCAGGAACAAGAGGTTCCTGAGGTTAGTGACTCAATAGTGACTCAGGGTGAGAATTTGCCCATGTGGTTCCCTTGCCTAGAATGTCTTTCCCGCACTTCTCTGCTTCTCAAAAATTCAACTTGTTCATAAAAGCTCGACTGAGAGATGAGCTTTTTCATTAAGCCTCCTGGGTATCACTGAAATGTGTTGTTTCCCTCTGGGCCCAGTGGCCCTTAGCTTGGAGCACTATTAAAGCACTTAGTGTATTTTATTTCTAGTGGAGTTCATTATTTCTCAATTTCCCAACTAGCTTATGATTTTTTTGAAGGCAAGGATCAGGTTTTTCTCTTTTCATAATCCTGCATATTGCAAGTCTCCTCTTGGAGGGAGCTTCATACCAGAAGATACTCAACAATCCCATGGATGTTACATAAGGCAACACGTTCATTATCATCTGGAGTGAATTAGAATGACCACTGCTGGAAGTAAGAAAGAATAACCTAATGGCTTAATTAAGAACTTCTGGGGCCAGTGCTGTGGCATAGTGGGTTAAGCCACTGCCTGCGGCAGCACCAGCATCCCATATGGGCACCAGTTTGAATCCTGGCTGTTTCACTTCCAATCCAGCTCCCTGCTAATGTGCCTGGGAAAGCAGCGGAAAATGGCCCAAGTGTTTAGGCCCCTGTACCCATATGGGAGACCCACATGGAGCTCCTGGCTCCTGGCTTTGGCCTGGCCCAGGCCCAGACATTGCAGCCATTTGTGGAGTGAACCAGTGGATGGAAGATTCTCTCTCTCTCTCTCTAACTCTTTCAAATAAATAAAATAAATGTTTGGAGCCAGTACTGTGGCACAGTGGGTTAAGCCACTGCCTGCGGCAGCACGAGCATCCCACATGGGCACCAGTTCGAGCCCCAGCTGCTCCACTTCGGATCCACCTCCCTGCTAATGGCCTAGGAAAGCAGCAGAAGATAGCCCAAGTCCTTGGGACCCTGCACCCATGTGAGAGACCCGGAAGAAGCTCCT
The DNA here is from genome assembly GCF_033115175.1 of Lepus europaeus. Lineage (NCBI taxonomy): Eukaryota > Metazoa > Chordata > Mammalia > Lagomorpha > Leporidae > Lepus > Lepus europaeus. Next base: position 76,593,887 of record NC_084828.1, on the reverse strand, counting down.
GGCTCCTGGCTTTGGATTGGCCCAGCTCCGGATGTTGCAGCCATTGGGGAGTGAACCAGTGGATAGAAGACTTCTCTCTCTGTCTCTCCCTCTATCTGTAACTTTGCCTCTAAAATAAAGAAATATTTTTTTAAAAAAGGAAAAAGAATAAATCTTTGAAAAAAATAACTTTCTCCTCTTATTTCTGCTTACTATCTCTATTTACTAAGCTGAATGAGTCTGGGAAAGTTGTCTAAAATCTTTATACCTTGCTTTCTTCACCTGTACAATGATCAATAATACCTAATTCATTGTACCTACTTCATAAGCTTGTTGCAAGGATTAAGTGTAATAATTCATGTGAATTCATATTAAGTGTCCAGTATAGTATTTACCACAAATTAGTCTTCACTGAATATTAGCAATTATTATTAATATTAGACATATCTGTCATATAAAACCTTTATGGTTTAAAAGTATTTTTTAGAAATATGAAAAAATAAAACATATTTGAACAGAAATAACAAAAGAAGACAGAATAGTGATATTGTTAGGTAATGTTTCTATCATCACATCAAAGATAATTTGAGACATAAAATTAAGAGTGAAGCCTTTACTTTCATTCAACTTAAAAATAAAAATAGCATCATATAAACACTGAATATAGACACTATCAGTAGTCTCTGTAGGGCATGGAAACTGGAGACAATCACCCCTTGACAGTAAGGAAATAGATGGTGCAGAGAGGCAATTAGAGGCAATTTTGAAAATTTTCCAAAAACCTGATGTGCTCAAGGCCACACAACTAAGGGTCAGCTTGGGGAGATCAGCCTTAACTTTCCAACTCTGGCTCCCTATTTGCTGCTCTCTCTACTACAATCTGTTGCTTCACAGTTGCGTGGCTGAAGTCAACATAGATTAGAGGGGCCAGCTCTGTGGTGTAGCAGGTAAAGCAGCCGCCTGCAGTGCCAGCATCCCATATGGGCACCAGTTCAAGTCCCAGCTGCTCCACTTCCAATCCAGCTCTCTGCTATGGCCTGGGAAAGCAGCAGAAGATGGCCTAAGCCTTGGGCTGCTGCACCCATGTGGGAGACCCAAAAGAAGCTCCTGGCTCCTGGCTTAGTATCAGAGCAGCTCCTGCCATTGTGGCCATCTGGGGAGTGAACCAGCAGATGGAAGACCTCTCTCTCTCTCTCTCTCTTTCTCTCTGCCTCTCCTCTCTCTGTGTAACTCTTTCCGAATAAATGAATAAATCTTTTTTTTTAAAAAAGCATAGATTAGAGATGCTGTCACTCCAAAAAACCAAAACACATTGCTAGCACACTATGGGGCAGCAAGACTATTTCAAACTGTTGGAGCTGAAGTTGCCAGTACTCTTCTGGCCTCAGACAGAACTGTCTCCCAGGATCAGGCAGGCAGGGACCTGCAGGTGGAGGTTACCTGAGGTTCCATCTGTGAAGGGCTGGGGACAGGATAAAGGTGGAAAGTCCAAGGATATCTGATATGTGTGTAACCCAGGAGAAGAGAGAGTACTGCATGGGTTTTCATTTGATTTGTCAGGAAGACAAGCCCTAGAATAGATACACGCTTCCCCAATGTGCCAAAGCCAAACAAAATGGATTTTCAAACTCTGTTCAGAGCAAGAACAAAAAAAGTATGAATGGATAGTCCTCACCCTCTTGCTCTTTGAGAATGTGTGTAAGCTTAATAAAGAATGGAAAGCGGCAGAGTAGCTATGATCTGAAGCAAGGGAATGGTATCCAACTAGACAGATTAGAATAAACACAGGGAGAAAAACTGAAGCCCTTCTGAAGCCAGCTGCTTTCCCTAGGTCTTAGGCTTAAAAGGATTATATGCCAAAGAACTGCCTAACACTGATGTTCTTATTTAACCTTTATATTTATGTAAGGCTCTTCTGTTTCAAAGGGTTGATGTTTCAACAGTCAACAAATTCAATTTAATAAACATTTATTGAACTTTTCTCACGTACAGAGAACAGCTACTTCACCCCAAATCAAATGGGATGACATGGCCTCCAAAAGCATCTATCCTAAACACAATTCAAGCACATTCTGTTTCTCACCCTGGCTTACACTCTGTGTACCCCTACCATGTGCCAGGAAAGCAGAAAGCCATGGGTGATGTGGAGTAGCTCCCTAAAGACTCAATTATTTGAAGATATGTATGTGGGTCTGTGCGTACACTTCTGTAGTAAACAAACATCTATTTGTGGAGTAGAAGACAGTCTGCTTTATTGGGCTGTTTTTGGTTTTGTTACAGAAAGAGGGATAGTTTTCTAGTTGAAAACTTTGAAAAGTGGTAAATCTTGACCTGGCCTCTCAGACTAATGCATTAATTTGCAGGTGTATTAAAAACTCATGGGCTGGTGCCGTAGCTCACTAGGCTAATCCTCTGCCTGAGGCGCCAGCACCCTGAGTTCTAGTCCCAGTCGGGGTGTCGGATTCTGTCCCGGTTGCGCCTCTTCCAGTCCAGCTCTCTGCTGTGGCCTGGGAGTGCAGTGGAGGATGGCCCAAGTCCTTGGGCCCTGCACCCGCATGGGAGACCAGGAGAAGCACCTGGCTCCTGGCTTCGGATCAGCGTGGTGTGCTGGCCGCAGCGCGCTGGCCGCAGCAGCCATTGGGGGGTGTATCAATGGAAAAGGAAGACCTTTCTCTCTGTCTCTCTCTCTCACTGTCCACTCTGCCCATCAAAAAAAAAAAAAAAAAACTCATTAGGGGCAGCCCATATGGGCACTGTTTTGTGTCGCAGCTGCTGCACTTCAGATCCAGCTCCCTGTCAATGCGCCTGAGAAAGCAATGGAGGATGACCAATGGGAGAGACATAGATGAAGCTCCTGGCTCCTGGTTTTAGTCTGGCCCAGCCCTCGCCATTGCAGCCATTTGGGGATGAACTTGCTGATGGAAGACTTCTTTCTCTCTGCTTCTGCTTCTCCTTCTTTGTAATTCTGCTTTTCAAATAAATGAATAAATCTTTTTTAAAAAAAGCCTCATTAATTCTGGTTCTATTTGGAATTTATAATAATTGGAATGAGTAATGTAGTTGGTATATAGTCATAATATTAAAATTATGATGAGATTTAAAATTTTTCAGTTCTATGATTATTTAAGTAACAAAGAAAACTAAAAAAAAAAAACCTTAACACATTACAAGCAGTAATTTATATTCAACTATTTAATACACAAATTGTAAGTATTCTTACCTACTCATCAAAGTAGAAGCTGACATTTTGTCAGTATTTTTTTAAGATTTATTTATTATTTATGTGAAAGGCAGAGTTATAGAGGCAGAGGTAGAGAGAGAGATCTTCTATCCGCTGGTTCAATCCCCAAATGGCTGCAAGGGCCAGAGTGGGGCCCATCCAAAGCTAAGAGCCTGTAGCACTTGGGCCACCTTCCACTGCTTTATCAGGCCATAGCAGACAGCTGGATTGAAAGTGGAGTAGCCGGGACTTGAACTAGCACCCATATAGGGTGCTGGTGACACAAGAGATGTTTTAACTTTCTATGCCATAGTGCCAGCCCCTGATCAATATTGTTTAGAATTACATTATGTAACTAAATACTCACACTTCCATTTGTTTAACAATATTAGAATAAAGGCTTTCCTTTTTTCCCACCTTTCTTGCCATTTCTGATAATCTCTAAGATTTAAATCACTAACCACTTCCTATTTTCTACCACATAAACTTTCTAAAGAAAATGTGGTTCCCTACCTTGTAGTTGGGCAAGTTGTAACCAGATCATTGCATTGAGGTTTCCTCACATTATCCTTGAAATGACCTTGTTAACTTCTATTCATTGGAAAACAATTGGTAAACAAAAATAATGCAAAAAATAATGAGCCGTTCTCTAGGGATACCCTGACATACCTTTAATTATTGCTAACTTTGAATAATATACTCTATTTAGGTAGAAGACAACAGTCACAGTGTCAGTGTTGTGGTACAATGGATTAAGCCACTGCTTTCTTTGCAAGCTTCTAATATGGAACTCTGAGCCAAGTCCCAGATGCTGTTTCTGCTCCAGCTCCCTACTAATGTGTCCGGGAAAGTAGTGGAAGATGGCCCAAATGGTTGGGCCCCTGCCATCCATATGGGAGATTCAGATGGAATTCTGAGTCAGTCCTGGCTGTTAAGGCCATTTGGGGAGTGAACCAGTAGATGGAAAATCTCTCTCTCTCTCTCCTTTCCTCCATCTCTCTATTGTTCTGCTTTTCAAATAAATAAATATTTTTTTTTAAAAAGAAGACAATTGTCAAAAAATTTCCCTTCCAAAGTCCATTGAACAAAAGTTTGCAAGTTCATTCCCAGTTTTATTGAATTCTCTAAGAGGGTGGCAAATTCAACATAAAGGTCATTTGCTGCAAACACAGCATGTTGCAAGCACACTGGCATTTTAAGTTCTCAATATTGCTTCATCTATTATTTACCCCATGCCATCCTGGTCCCTGGACACCAGTTTTATACACCCTGTCCCAGTGTTGAGGACCAGAGGAACAAGTTATAAGTGGAATGCAAAGCATATTATCATGGCCACAGTGTAAAGGCTGTGTGTTGTCTTGGGAATATCACGCAATCTCTCTGGCTTTCATTTTCTCCAACCATGATATGTAAGAGTTGAACAAGCACCAGTTTTTGTTAGGCCTGCGAGCTCCAACAGTACTTGCTTCTAAATGTAGAGCACAAAGAGCTGGCACTGAAAGATGGTGGAGGCTGGTGAATGAGTGGCAGGGATGGATAGCTGAAGGAGAACTTTGAATGCAAGACTGAAGAGCTTAGGTTTTCTGCAGCAGACATCGGAGGCAAACCCGAGAGGCAGGGTGAAGTGATGACAGTGGCATGAGAGTAAGATTAATCTGGTGAATGTGAAAGGTGTGCTAGAGCAGATTTAGGGATGTCACATACACAGCAACAGCAAAGTCAAGGCAAATATTCTTGTTATTTTTGCCTCCCAGAAGGGAAAAGATTCCACTCCAGTCCTCTTGAAAAGACCTAATTAAAAAAGAAGTAGTGAGCCCAAAGGGAGATTCAGGATGGAGGCCTTACCTTTTTATCTCCTGGCAATCATCCCCATTCACACACCCCACCCCCGCATGAGTACAGATCTTTAAAGTTTTCAAACAATTTTCACAAGTGCTGTCTCATTGCATCCCCTTAAGAATCAAGCATTTTCCAACAACAGAACAGTCTTAAGCCAGCATCAAGAAGTAACTGACTATAGATTCTTTTAGGCAACCAGCCACTTGAACATTTCTTTACGGAATGATTCACTCAGCTGATGGCTACTTGGTGCAGGTACTTTGGGGAAGTGGACCGTTAGCATTAAAGCATAGAAATCCACCTCCTGGAGCTGGCTGGATGGCAAGTGGGTCCCTGACCTGGACATCCTCATGAGTATACACTGACTCAGTTATGCTGCCCAGTATTTTAGGAGATGAGATTCCCTCCCATCACCAAATGATTTTCAGGTCTGCTATCCTCTCATCTTATGGTAGATCAGGCTTATGTCACATGGGAACTATTCATAGGCAAGGAAAGAGGTTTAAAATGATCTGAAAATTCCCAGTGGTGGTTAGTCGCTATCGAAAGTGCTGTGTTGATTAAGAAAGATCCTGATTAGTTATGTTATCTGCATCTGCTGTGGATATAGAAGGGAAGAATGCTAGCAAAGGTCCTCATTCTTGTCATTCCTGCCCTGGGTCTTAACACTGAAGTCTTAAACCTCTCACTCAAAGATTTCCCTTTACCTAGGGGGTTTCCAATTTGCCTGGTCATTAAAATAGTGAAATGCCCAGTTACTTCTACTTTGATTTCAGTACAGCCTTCAGCAAATTCTTTGTTAACAGTTTGTAATGTCTTCTCTAATGTAGGCTACCTTTCCCTTTCTGGGTTATGCTCCTTGGTCATCCATGATGGAGTTTGATTTATTTTTTATTTTTATTTTATTTTAGCAAACTATCATTTGGCTGTCAACATAGTATGCATCCTCTAAGTAATCCTGATTTTGGCAAGGAACACTTTGGTTCTTTAGGGAGCATGATGAGGCTTCTTTTTTACATTTTCCTACGAATGCCACTAGATTATAGCATCAACACAGGAGCCCAAGTCAAGAGTCCAATCTTGCTTTTAAATGTGAACCTGGCAAAAACACGGAAGTTTGTCCCTAGATTCACTGGATCCTGGGCTGCCTTCCAGAGAGGGAGAAAATCTATTAGACTGCTTGGGGAAGCTTCAGCCAGTCTCTAAAATTGGCAACTTTTGACTTATTAGCTTTGGAGTAAAACTGTAGTGTGCTATTGACAAAACCCTATAGATTACCAATGTCCTTGCAAATATACAAAATATCAATGCAGATGATCTCAATTTAACTTGCAATTTTTCCATTTGGGAGATTTTAAACCACTGTTCAATTTTCTGTTTTATTAGTGAGTAACACAAATCTGAATTTAGGTAGAAGAGTACATGTCTGTGTCAATTCTTGCCTTCCAGAGTGATCGTTATACTCACCTTCCAAGATAATGTGTGTGTGTGTGTGTGCGCGCATATAATGGTGGAAGGCAGTGGTTCAGGACAACTTCTGTTTCATTTCCAAGAAAAACATCAATATTGCCATATCTTTTACTGTACTATTACCTACTTCTAGCTCTTTAATTCCTGCAGTGAAGTATTCTTTTATCTATTCAAATTGGTCCTGCAATGTGACCTCAGCTTAATTCTGACTCTACATGGTTCTAGATGCCTCTCAAGGCTACTTAGTGGTGAATCTAATATTCTTTTGTAGTCTTTAAAAAAAGTTGATATAATGGTTTACTGCCTGCCTTCTTTGCCTGTTCTACTGTTTTCATATCTTCACAATTCTTGAAAGTGAGACAGTCATCATCTCAACTCTCCATTTACTTTTTTTTTTTTTAAGATTTTATTTATTTATTTGAAAGAGTTACACAGAGAGAGAAGGAGATGCAGAGAGAGAGAGAGAGAGAGGTCTTCTGTCCTCTGATTCACTCCCCAGTTGGCTACAATGGCTGGAGCTGTACCGATCTGAAGCCTTTTTTCGGGTCTCCCATGTGGGTGCGGGGCCCAAGGACTCCACTGCTTTCCCAGGCCATAGCAGAGAGCTGGATCGGAAGTGCAGTGGCAGGGACATGAACCTGTGCTCTCATGGGATGCCAGCACTAGAGCTCAAGGCTTAACCTACTATGCCAGAGCACTGGCCCCTATTTTATGCAGTTATCTTACACCAATCACTGAAACACATAAGGGAATAAATAGGGCAACGAGAAAAAGAAGGACATGGAGAAAAAAAATGATGTCACATTATAAGCTACTCTCATTTTATGAGATAGTTCTCTTGTCTGATCAGAGCATACTTTCATGCCTTTTCTTTAATGTTACTCCAAGAAGATAGCAAATTCCATATACCTGTGACTACTCAAAAAATACTTATTTATCAATGTAATAAGGTTGAGCCATAAAATGTAATTATAGTTTTCTCTGCCATGTTTTATCTGTAAAATGGGAAAAATACCAGTGTTTTGTCCACCCTGTATGTCTCAAACCTATATCTAATACTATAATGTTCATTATAAACTACTGAACACTATATGAAATGCAAAACCCTGGAATTTCCACTCCAGCAATCTTTAGATTCTTAAAATAGCATTTTAGCTGCAAATCATATACTTTCAAAATTACCTTTTAAAAGACTAGACAGATTTTTCCCACAAATATTGGAACATTTATCAGTTTCTTAACCTAACAGAAGATGAACCATATTTAACTTGCATTTGTGGATCATATTGTGGGAAAAAAATGCCCTGCATTAAAAAAAAAAGGAGCAGTAATCTCGGCTCAGTGATATGATCACACAAATAAAACCTGGGTGAGGAGGGGGGTAGCGTTGTGGCATAGCGGGTAAAGCCGCTGCCTGCTGTGCCGGCATCCCACATGGGCACTGGTTTGAGTCCCGGGTGCTCCACTGACAATCCAGCTCTCTGCTGTGGCCTGGGAAAGCAGTAGAAGATGGCCCATGTCCTTGGGCCCCTGCACCCACATGGGAAGACCCCGAGGAAGTCCCTGGCTCCTGGCTTCGGATCAGCACAGCTCCAGACATTGAGGCCAACTGGGGAGTGAACCAACGGATGGAAGACCTTTCTCTCTTTCTGTCTCTCCTTCTCTTCCTGTGTAACTCTGACTTTCAAATAAATAAATAAATCTTTAAAAAAAAACCCAACCCTGCGACCCTGGGGACCAAGTGAGGAAACAGATTTACTTCTCAACAGCTCATGTTCTTTATCAGGTAAAAAAGCAGTTGAAGGTTTTGTAATCCATATTTCATTGGCTCCTGCCATTGCCTGCTGATGCTGATATTGGACTTCAGCTCCTTGCAAAGTCCCCTGTCCAAAATTTCTGAGAGCCCATAGGTTCCTGCTACCCACGTGGGAGATTGGACTGAGTTCTTGGTTCCCAGCTTTTGCCTTGGACCAGACCTGGCTGTTGCAGATACTTGGGGAATGAACCCTTCTGTCTCCTGGGTAAATAAATAAATAAGAAGCCTTATCTGTAGCCACATGGATATCTGCTGCTGAGGTTTCCATTGTCTGGCACTCATCAGTGAGACAGCCCCATGAAACCAGGTCACCACTACCTTCTGTTGGAAATCCATCTCCTGATCTCCCGTGTGACCCTCAAGTAATCAAAATGCTTCTGTGTTTATTGAAGTCTGCAGAATCATGCCATATTTTCTGCACAAGTGGCCACAAGATGCAATCATTCAACTTTGGATTATATTTTGTGATGTAATAAATATTTTAGTGCTCTTATTTCTGCTTTTGATGTTCTCCAAGGGGAGTCCTTGGGGTTTACATTACTGTCTGAATCTTCAAGATACATAAGGAAGGGTGACATTCAAAACAGGTTAACAACTGGTATGATGTGGGACACTGGCTGGTGACTGAGGCAGTGCAAATTAAAGAACAGTGTGGCCAACCTCCCCTCACCTCTGGCACCCACCCTTCCTGGAAGTCTTTCTACCAAAACCCTTATGTAAACCACCTCTTGGCAGCCTGAGCCTATTAATTTGCCAGATATGCCAAGACATGTTTGAAGGCCAATGATGAACACAGCTTTGTCCTACATTGTGATTCTTTTTTAATATTTCAATGTATTTAATTTTTAAAACTTGACACCCAAAGCATATTATAGCAACAATACCGGAAAAATTTTTAATGTAAGGAAAACATCCAGAAAACCAAAAAAATTAATGAAGCAAATGTTTTTCTTTGGGGGCATTCCTGCTGAGTGCTTCCTTACATACAAAAACTTTATAAAACTGTAATTTTAATGGTTATAACTAGGCTTCATTTTCCAATTATAATCACCTACTCATTTTGCAAACATTTACTGAGTTCCTACTATGTGTAACTGAGATCAAAAGAAATCCTTCATATATTCATGTAATTCTATCTAATGAGGAAGAAAGTTAGATATAAAGGCAAATCATGTATGTGTTGTGCTTTTGGCAACTCCCTGTTGATGTATTTTTTTCCCACTCAGTGGTTTTCCTTGTATTTAGAAGTACTTCACATTAACTCCTCTGATGCCAGATTAAAAGCTTAACCTCCACAAAATAGTTTACTCAGAGTTCCAGTTGACAAGGCTCTGTAAGAGACTTGTTTTTAATTTTGAAAGAACCCATACCCGTTTCACATTGGAAATATTTTAAAAATGCAGTTGAATAAACTATAGTGAGGTTTTAAAACATATCAGCAGTTTTCTCAAATACAGGCATATGTGTTTCCTACCACAAGTGACACAGTTTTGAGCTTACAGTAAGTAGACACACAGTAAGCACTTCCTGGTGTAATAAGGATACATTGTTTTTATCTTTTCTTGTATTTTGCAACGCTGATCAACGTTTATGAAATCTTATACAAAAACAAAGTGTTTCATGATTACAAACTAAAATAATGGGAGTACTTCTGATAAGAAAACTAACAATGAAAACTGTATTCAACTTGTATTCTTTTTTATTTATTTATTTATTTATTTTGACAGGCAGAGTGGACAGTGAGAGAGAGAGACAGAGAAAGGTCTTCCTTTTTCCGTTGGTTCACCCTGCAATGGCTGCTGCAGCCAGTGCTGCACCGATCCGAAGCCAGGAGCCAGGTACCTCCTCCTGGTCTTCCATGAGGGTGCAGGGGCCCAAGCTCCTGGGCCATCCTCCACTGCCCTTTTGGGCCACAGCAGAGAGCTGGACTGGAAGAGGAGCAACCAGGACTAGAACCCAGTGCCCATATGGGATGCCGGTGCCACAGGTGGAGGATTAACCAAGTGAGCCACAGCACTGGTCCTGATCTCCCTCTCTCTCTGTCTCTCATTCTGCCTTTTCAATAAATAAATAGATCTTTAAAAGAAACTGGTTAGAGAAAGTAGAAATGTACTGAGAGAAAAATGTAATTACCTATCTCAGACATGCTGATTCCCTAAAAAGAAAAAAAAATCTAAATTGGTGTTCTCCTGAGATTCCCAAATGCTCTTAAAAGGGAAATAAAAGTCATTTTTGGAAATATAGTTATTATTTTTATAAATTATTATTTTCATCTTCAAGTACTGGACACTACTAATACATATTAGTTATAAAAATAATGACTGGGTTAATGGGCTTCCAAAATGGGAATATAAACTGGTGTAGCCACTGCAGAAGACAGTATGGAAATACCTCAGAAATCTGAATATAGACCTACCATGTGACCCAGCCATCCCACTCCTGGGAATTTATCCAAACCAAAAGAAATCAGTATTTGAAAGAGTTATTTGCACCCCCAAGTTCACTGCAACACAATTCATAATAGCTAAGATAGGGAATCAGCCCTGAACCGTAAAAACCCTCTCCCATAAGAATCCTTTCTGTTCCAGTATCTAGCACTTTCTACTACTGTCTGATCTGATGTTACATTCCTCAGAGCTTTTCACATTCCCTCCCATTTGCTTTTAGAATTCTGTCCTGCAGGGCACAGTAATGAAGTTAGAGAGATGATGCATCTTGTTGGCCACAATCCAAGAGACTCTGGCCTTACTGGGGGAAATAGGCTGTATGCATTTTGGAATTGGTTTTTGGATAATCCAGGGGACTTCATTTTTTTTCCAACTTTTTTTTCTTTCCTTACCCTTAAAAATATTTAATAGTCAAAAATGAAATGCCAATTTTCTTGTAGCTTTCACATTTACATAATATAAAGATAAGTACTTTTATCAGTTATGAGATGTGAGTCTTATTCCCTTGTGAAGAAAATCTGACCATTTCTGATTTACAGCTGACTATTAAGGTACTAAAATATTTGTCCTGAGAATTTCTCAGACTTGTATTTATTACCTCCCCCTCTCTCCTCCTTTTTTTCTTAGTTGGGTTGCAGGAACCCAAATACTTGAGCCATCACCTGCTGCCTATCACGGGCACATTAGCAGGAAATTGGAATCAAGAGCAGAGCCAGAACTTGAACCTAGGTATTCCAATATGGGATGCAGGCATTTTAAAAGTGGTATCTTAACCACTTTGTCAAACACCTGCCCCTACTTATTATATTTCAATGCACATGAAAACAAACCTGAATTTGTTGTAAAAAAGTATGCCTAGGGATGGACATTAGGAGCATCTGTGAATATGTGGTTTGGGATGCTGGCAGCCCATCTTGGAGTGCTTTGTTGAAGTCCCTAGGGCCTCCACTTGATTCCAGCTTCTTGCTAATGCATATCTTGGGAAGCAACATATGGTGGCTCAAGTCCCTACCACCATGTGGGAGATTCAGATTGAGTTCTAGGCTTCTGGCTACTGCCTGTTCCAGCTCAGGCTGTTGTGGGCATTTGGGGTGTGAATCAGAGGGTGGAAGATCTCCATCTTTCTGTCGCTGTATCTTTCAAATAAATTGAAAATAAAGTTTTTAAAGAATTAAATTGATCCACACTTTTAAAATCAACAACAACAAACAGCCCACTTAAGAAATGGGCAAAGAACGTGAACAGGCATTTTTCAAGAGAGGCGATACAAATGGTCAACAGACACGTAAGAAAATGCTCAGGATCATTAAACATCAGGGAAATGTAAATCAAAACCACAATGAGGTTTCACTTCACTACAGTTAGAATGGCTCCCATACAGAAATCAACAAGCGACAAATGCTGGTGAGGATGTGGGGAAAAAGGTACTCAGGTCCGCTGTCAGTGGTAATATAAACTGGTGCAGCCACTGCAGAAGACAGTATGGAAATACCTCAGAAATCTGAATATAGACCTACCATGTGACCCAGCCATCCCACTCCTGGGAATTTATCCAAACCAAAAGAAATCAGTATTTGAAAGAGTTATCTGCACCCCCATGTTCACTGCAACACAATTCATAATAGCTAAATAGGGAATCAGCCCAGATGTCCATCAACTGTTGACTGGATAAAGGAATTATAGTATATATACACTACAGAGTACTATCAGCAGGAAAAAAAAAAATGAATCCTGTCTTATGCCACAAAATGGACGCAACTGGAAACCACTACACTTAGTGAGGTAAGCCAGTCTGAAAAAGACAGATATCATATGTGTTCCCTGATCTGAGGTAACTAATACAGTACCTGAAATGCCATGTATTGGAGTGAAATAGACATTTTAAGATTCAATGATCATTTATAGCCCTTGTCTTTTCCATTGAAGAACAGTGTTTTTGTTTTGTTTTGTTTTTCTCTTCATACTATTTTTTGAACTTTTTATTTTCAGTAGGGTTAACTATATGATCATTAAGTATACTGAAAATAGATCTTTGCAAAAAGAGTGGGATTGTGAGAGGAGGGGGAGGAAAGCGTGATGTATGTGCTGGAGGGAGAGTAGAGGAGGAAGTGTCACTATGATCCTAAATCTGTATATATCAAATATATGAAACTTGTATAACTTAAATAAAAATTTAAAAAATTAAAGAAAATGGTGTATTAGATACTTTAACACTTTGTATTGGAGGAGAGTATAGTAATGTAAAACCTAAAAGCATTGTTACATCTTGACATAATAAATGAATGTCCAAAGTGCTTCGATATATAGACTACTCCAGATAATTTTGCTCCTTTACTACTTGTAGCTTATTGTATTTTTTTTAAGAAACTCAAGGTCATTAGTATCACACGAAATAAGTGCTTTAATTGATACAGCTATATAGTTTTTTGATTTTTGAAAAACCCATAGAGACAGCATTCTTGTCCTTAAAATATGATAGTCCTTTCAGTATAATGTCTTAAAGTCTTTGCCTTTAAAATCTGTTGGATAGAAATATACAGACTTCAAATCTCCTTATTTTATGGTTTTTTTTTTTTTGTTTACATAGGGAACAATGTTTATGGTTTTGTGTACAGTAGGGGTCTACAACAGGAAGAGCATATTTTTAAATAATTTTTAATGATTTAGTATTTTTATAAATAATTTTTGTTATTCTTCTGCTGTAAATTCTGTGAATCCCTTGCTTACTCATGCATAAGTGTACTTGCAAAGTCTACCAAATATACAGGTTTAGTTCCTTTGCCTGCTAGTTATTGTTTCACATGTGTAGTATTTTAATTGAGATGTTAAATGGTGGACAAGTACTGTGGATGTGAATGTGGGAAGTAATTTTAATCATATGCCATTGGTCATAAGACCTAATTTCCAGTAATCATTGCTGTTTTATTTAACAATGCCTTGTTGCTTTGTATGCATTAACATTTCAGTGTAAAGGCTGTGTGTTTATCCAACAAGGAAATACAGTATTTAAACTGACCAACCTAATGTCATAAGTACTTTGAGATTGCCAAATGTAAACTAATAGCCTTAATTAAAATGATGCAGTTTTATATAACTTAGCATCAATAGTTCAATAAATCTGTATTGGCATAAAAAAGTATGCTTAGATCAAAGTATTTAATCAACACATCCTGATTTTAGTTCATGTGAATTCATTTACTTAACTCAATGTTAAAATATTTGCACTCTTATCTAAAAAAGCTCTCGAGGAAATGCAAGTAGAAATGGAATAAAATAAGTAAAATAAAGGTAGTGTGAAATAATGTAATCAGTAATAAGATAATAAACTTATGGGGGCCGGTGCTGTGGCGTAGGGGGTAAAGCCACCACCTGCAGCGCCAGCATCACCTATGGGCACCAGTTCGAGTCCCAGCTACTCCACTTCCGGTCCAGCTCTCTGCTATGGCCTGGGAAAGCAGTTGAAAAGGGCTCAACTACTTGGGCCCCTGTACCCACATGGGAAATCCCAAAGAAGCTCTTGGCTTTGCATCGGCCCAGCTGTAGTTGTTGTGGCCATTTGGGGAGTGAACCAGTGGATGGAAGAACTCTCTCTCTGCCCTGTGACTCTGCTTTCCAAATAAATAAATAAATCTTTTTACAAAACGATAGTAAACTTATGATTATACTGTCAGAAGCAAACAATGTGATAAGCATAAACAACTAAAAGGATTCCTCAAGGCTTTGCTTTATTTTAGTACCAGCTGTCTTCGACAATTAAGAGTATTTGGGACAGACAGTTTTGTGTAGCTATTAAAATACTGCTTGAGATGCCCATGTTTCATATTGAAGTGCCCAGATTTGAATCTCAATTTGGCTTCTGATTCCAGCTTCTTGTTAATGCGCATCTAGGAAGCAGTAAATGATGGCTCAAGTACTTGGACCCTTGCCACCCACACGGGAGACCATGATTAAGTTTCTGGTTACTTGAGGATATGAGTAACAACCATACTAATGTTGGCAAACAAATTACTCTGTTTTACAACTTTCTGATGAACTCAAAATATAACTTTTAGAATTTATTATTTAACTTTTCATGTAGTTGTTCTCCAAAGGGTTAATGAAGCTCCCTAAGAGCATCGGACCATTCATGTATTTCTTTGTATCAGATACCTACCAGACACCTTGCATTTGTATGTACTTAATAAATATTGCCTGGTTTTCTGAATTCAACTCATGACAAAAGAATTATCAGTAAAAGCTTGGTTGGAAGGCTCTGCTGAGATTTGGAGTTTTTGTTAAAACTTCCATTGTGTTCAGAGGCTGCTGAGGTACATGTGAATTACAGTGAAGAGATGTGTTATTTTGAGAGCCAATTCCTTTTAAAATCAAGAAAACCGAAATTTGTTATAAAAATACTAAATAAAAACATTTGGAGTGAATATTTCCATGTATAATTAAACATGAAAATATACTAACAAAATTATTTTTTCTTTTCAAACTTCACCTAAATGTATTTATATTTTGCAGAATTGGAAATATGGTACATATATATATATATATATGAGTATAATCTGCAGTTCTGCATTTTTCAAATAGTATTGTTTCCTAAATATATATTTGTAGTTGCCTTAGTTGCCTTTAGTCCTTGCATTTATTTTTACTGGCTACCTACTATGGAGCTAAGATAGCATAGCTTAGTTCACTGCTCTTCTATTATCCATTATTGGCTTCTTTATTTTCTCTTGGTTCAAATCTTTTTTTTTTTTTTAAGATTTATTTATTTATTTGAAAGTTAGAGAGAGGCAGAGACACAGAGAGGTTTTCCATCTGCTGGTACATTCCCTAAATGGCTGCAATGGCTGGAGCTGGGCCGATCCAAAGCCAGGAGCCAGGAGCTTCTTCCAGGTCTTCCATGTGGGTGCAGGGGTCCAAGCACTTGGGCCACCTTCCATTGTTTTCCCAAGCCATAGCAGAGAGCTGGATCATAAGTGGAGCAGCTGGGACTTGAACTGGTACTGAAGGTGGCTTTATCTGCTATGCCACAGTGCTGGCACCTGGTTCAAATCTTATATGCTACATTAATTTCACAGTACCTTTAGGTTTCTGAATATCTTGTTACATGTATTTTTGTCATTGCATATCCTCTTGTCTTTGCCTGGAGTGTTCTTCCCTTTCTTACCCATCTGGACAACTAATCTTTATTTAAGCTAGTTGTCTATAAACTTTTTTGATCTTAATCTTGAACTAATATAGTATGCATATGATAATATATACAAAAATAAAAAGGAAAAAAGTATAATAAAGAACATTTTAAAAATAATAAGATCCTAAATCTTTTTTTTTTTTTAATATTTACTTTATTTTCTTTGGGTCTGTGTTGGCAAGAACCTGGAGTCAGGAGCTAGGGCAAGGTATCACTCAGGTACTCTGATATGGGGATCTTAACCCTTCCTGTTAATCTTCACGTTGGTCCTGCTATCGGTGGGCTTTCCTAGGGTTTATCACTTAACAATTCTTTCCATCTCATTGTATCTCGTTGCAAGTACCTGGAGCACAGAGTGAATATCCTATTAAATTTTGAGCACCCAACATCATTTAGGTGTTTGATTCATATTGGCCAAGTAAGTGAGATCCTGGGAAGAGCTGGCTCACATTCTGTTGGGAATGGTTCACTCTGGCTTCATCAAAATAAAGTGTACCTTATAATCTATGTGTTACTTTATTATTAATCCCGCCTTTAGGGGCCAGTGTTGTGGTGCAGGTTAAGCTGTGACTTACTACACCGGCAGAGAGGTGGGGACTATGTACAAGAAAGAGGTATGTGAACCTTGGTTCTGCATTTTAGTTTTGTGAACCTTGGGTAAGTCAGTTTCCACATGCAAAAACTGGAAGTGATAACAGTACTTAACTTCACAGGATTATTTTAAAGTTTAAGAGGGTTATGCACAAAGAACTGAAGAGCACATTGGAACACTGATACACTGTAAACAATAAATATTAACTATTAAAATTATTATGACTTTTTTTTTTTTTTTGACAGGCAGAGTGGACAGTGAGAGAGAGACAGAGAGAAAGGTCTTCCTTTTGCCGTTGGTTCACCCTCCAATGGCCGCCGCGGTTGGCGCGCTGCGGCCGGCACACCGCGCTGATCCGATGGCAGGAGCCAGGTGCTTCTCCTGGTCTCCCATGGGGTGCAGGGCCCAAGCACTTGGGCCATCCTCCACTGCACTCCCTAGCCACAGCAGAGAGCTGGCCTGGAAGAGGGGCAACCGGGACAGGATTGGTGCCCCGACCGGGACTAGAACCCGGTGTGCCGGCGCTGCAAGGCGGAGGATTAGCCTAGTGAGCCACAGCGCCGGCCTATTATGACTTTTTATGTGATTAACAGCATATGACAGGTAGAGTAGGTTTGAGAGTTCAGAGAAAACGATAGAATGTTGGTTTCAATAGTTCCATATTCTCCCACAAACTTTGTCCTCAAGTCCTAATTTTAGACTGAAATACGCCCTTTTTTCTCCTATAAAATTTCCCCCACTTGGTCAGGTCTTTAAACAATATCAGTTCAAAATATTGGAAGGCAGGAACAGCAAAACTAACTATAACCTGAAAGTGGCCTACTTTTGTATTTATATACAAACAACCGTATTTCCAATTTGTATAACTTAAACATTTGTTATTTATTTTCCTGCTGGTATAACTGCGAACAGGGATGGGAAGTACAGAAGTAGGCAGGATTTAAAGCTTTGCATCACAGGACATTCAGGAAACAGTGGCAAAGGTCTTTCATAATAGCATGGAGAGGCACGACTAAGATGACAGAGTTGCCAAGCACTGAGTTTGCTTTTAACATTCTTTACCCTCCCCCATAGCATCCAGTGACCTCATGTTCTCTTTTAATTGCAAAGAACAAGAGTCTCTACTGCTATAAAAATGCAATCTTAGGTTTGAAATTACAAATTGATTACCTATTGGTCACATCTAGCCTGAGATGTTTTTAGTTTGGCCTGCAGGGTTTTGAAATGCTGGTAGCCAATACTTAAAAAATCCAGAGACTTTGCACAAAAATCCAACTTCAAGGTTTCTTTTGGAATAAAACCGAGTGTCTCTGAACAGAACCAACATTTTGCAAGGGCAACAACCTGCTCGCACTCAGCAGCTAGTCCCTTTAGTTAAGCATGTAAGCTCCAATTTGTCATATTCCCTATCATCCCCCACTGTCTTATACCAGGCCAGTCTCATTTGTTTTCCTGCAAGCCCTATCTAGACTTTCCTGTCTCCCATCAAAGGTTACTTCCTTACCTCTCAAGCCCTTCATTAGTTCTGCAAAGCAGCAGCCAGGTAATCTGATCAAGTATGGGTTCTTTCACAGGTGCTTTCTGGAGATAGCATCTTAACAGAAAGGGATGACTCTGCAGGTGGAAATGACAGGCGCCGCTGGATTACAGTCGGGATGGCAACAGCCCCCTCTACGTTCTCCGCTGTCCTAATACAGCCCCACCTTACTGCACGAAAGGAACTGGTTCTGTGGCAGAACAATGGACACTGGTTTATGTATGAGGCCTTCTCCGAAACCACTTCTACAGTTCAGTGCGGCTCCCAAAGACCCAGAGCTACTAAGGGCTCTTCCGACTCCCCGCTGCCTCGGAGGCTTCAGGATATCCGGCTTGACCGCATTTCCCCTCACCTGCTATCGGGGCCAGTTCTGAGGCGGGCGGTCGCGCCCAAGGAGCGCGCGCATCCAGCATGAGCTCATCTTTCGGGGGGCGTTTCCAGAAGGCCCGGCCCGGCCGCGCGCACCCACCACAGTGAACCCCACTCTGTCAATGGCCCTGGACAGGGCGAGGCGCGGCCGCCCACAGGCGCTGCCTCTCTGGAAGCTTTGTTCGTACTTTGGCATCTGAGGGCTCGCACCCCGCTGGGGAGACCCCTTAGTCCGTCAGGCCCTTTCAGGAAAGACGCCGCTGACACTCGGCAGGCGCGACCTCGGGCTGAGGGCAGAGCCAGCCGCGCCCCTCGGAGAGCCTCTCGTGGGTGGGGGGAGCCCCTGGACCCTCTGCTCATTTCAGCGCGCCTCAGAAACCGGCCCCGCCGACCGCAGCAGTTTCGGACGGATGAGGGGAGGGCTCGTGCTTCCTTCACTGCGGTTTCCACACCGGTCGGGAGCAGCCACAGGCGAGCCCGACACACAAGTCCGCCCCAGCCCAGTCAAGCTTCTCTCAGCTCCTGGGACCGCCGCCGAAGGCCAAACGCCAATCACGCTGCAGCTAGGTCTTGCGATTGGATGGCACTCAGGGCCCATTGGCCACCGCTACGGGGTTCGGCCTCCCTCCCTTTCTCTTTCGCCACCCCTCCGGCTCCAAAGCTTCCGGCCAATGAGACGGCACCTTATAGACCTCCTCCCTCCGCTTTCCTCGCCCCACCTCGGCGAGGGGGGAGGTCTTCTGACTGGCCACATGTCCTCGGAAGCCCCCTGCCCTTCGCCAATCATCGAGGGAGGTTCACTCCCAGCGGAGTTTTCCAGCCAATTACGAAGCAGCCCCAGCTCGCAGCCCTGCAGCTTCACCAGCGACTCTGGGTTTCACCGTCCTTAACTCTTTAATGCTTATTCGCGAGGGCGACGACTGTGATTGGCCCCTGTTGCCCTCGTCGAATTTGTCCTCCAGCCAGCCACAGAACAAGCCGAATCCACCTTTTTTCCGTTCGGATGCCTTCGGCATTTTCCGCTCTCTAGGCGAGGCTTCCCGGGGGCCCTTTCTAATTGGCTCTTCAGGCCGATCGGCTTTTTCCGGGAGGAGCCGCAAAGAAACGACGCCCGTGATTGGCTTCGCTGGGGGTTCGGCTCCGCCGCCGAAGAGGGCGGGCGTTGGGCTCGGCCGGCGATTCCCAGACGCCTGTTACGCGGGCGGCGGGGCGCGGGGCGGTATAAGGCTGGGTGGGGGAGGAAGGAGGCGGAGGACGAGTAGGAGGCGGGGAGAGGGAGGGGGAGGGGGAAGGCGCTAGGCGGCTGCGCAGACGGAGCTCCTCACACAGAGCAGCCCCCGACCCGGGCGAATGCGGGTTTGTGCTGCTGCTGCCGCCGCCCGGGCCGAGTGACAAAGGAAGGAAGGAAGGAAGCGAGGAGGAGCCGGCCCCGCAGCCGCTGACAGGGCTCCGGACTGGGGGCACAGCACGGACACCTCCTCAGCGGACACGGAGCTGAGGCGCGGGGCGTGAGGGCGGCCGCGCTGGTGCTTTGGCCGGGGGAGGGGGCCCCGAGGGAGACGGAAGCGGTTGCCGGGTTCCCATGTCCCCGGCGTATGGGGAGCAGTCGAGGAGCCGCTGCCTGGGGTCTGAAGGGAGCTGCCTCCGCCACCGCCGCCGCCATGGCCGCTGGATCCAGCCGCCGCCTGCAGCTGCTCCTGGCGCAATGAGGAGAGGAGCCGCCGCCACCGCCCGCCTCTGACTGACTCGCGACGCCGCCGCCCTCCAGGACGCCGGGCCCCCGCCGGATCCCGCCGCTGCCGGAGCCGCAGCGTTTCCCGTCGCATCTCCGAGCCGCCCCCTCCCTCTCCCTCCCTCCTTCCCATCCCCCCTTCTCTTCAAGCGTGAGACTCGTGATCCTTCCGCCGCTTCCCTTCTTCATTGACTCGGAAAAAAATCCCCGAGGAAAATATAAAATCCAAAGTACTTATTTTCAATCAAGTATTTGTCCCCATTTCACGTGATTTTTTTTTAAGGAGTCCCCCCTCCCAGGAAAGGGGGGGAAAGAATTGTGGGTTTTTTTTTTTCCCCCAGCCCCAAATCATCTATATGTTAAATATCCGTACGGATCCGTCTTGAAGGAGAATACATCGCTCGTGCTTTTTTTTTTTTTTTTTTTTTTTAATATAGCTATACAAAAGGAGTGAAAAGCCAAGAGGACGAAGTCTTTTTTTTTTTTTTTTTTCTTGTGGGAGAACTTAATGCTGCATTTATCATTAACCTAACACCCCAATATAAAACAAAAGGAAGAAAAGGAGGAAGGAAGGAAAAGGTGATTCGGGAAGAGAGTGATCATGTCAGGGCGGCCCAGAACCACCTCCTTTGCGGAGAGCTGCAAGCCAGTGCAGCAGCCTTCAGCTTTTGGCAGCATGAAAGTTAGCAGTGAGTATTGATTTTATTTTACACCCCTTCTCCATCTCACCCCTAAAATAAGAAACCTCGAAGTACTAGAACCTTAACATACTAGACCTGATGGAACACTCACCAGAGCTAATGGAAAAGAGCAAGACCTGTCTTCAGTCGAGGATGAGGCAGCTCCCTCTTTTCTCCTCCCCTAACCCCCTCCCTCGGTCTCATTAACCTTGAGTTCAGAGAGTACGATTTTTATTTCGATGATTCTATTTGAAACATTTCTTGTGCTTTCCTTGCTACTGATGGTCGCCTTTATCCAGTGCTTGGGTGTTTCCACTTGGAAATTGTGATGGAAGCGTTTGCTTGCAGATCCTTTTGAATAAAGAGGACAAAACGACTCATAAACCATTATGTGCATTTGCAGAGTGTTTGTCTTTTGGAACGAGGGAGGAAATTCTGGTTAGCTCAAGTGTTGGGTTATCACAGCTTTGTGTACTTCATAGAGACATGAAATGTCCCAGTCTCCTAACGTTTCTCTTCGTGCTGGTGTAACTATACAAAGTATTTGTTCTTAACCTGGGGATGAACTTGTTCAGTAGCCAGCATTCATGTGTGGAGGTGATCATCGCTCCCTCCCTTTACAAGGGGCTGATGGGAACAGATAAATATGCAGCAGCAGTAGCATCTCCAGATACATTGTCTTCAATTGGATAAGTGGTTTAATCTGTTATCTCTTAACCTTCCTGTTTTGGCATTACCAATCTGCCACCATATAATTTGTTTAATCAAAAGGTAACTTGGAAGGAGGTCCAAGTTTTGATTGAGGCATATGTTGTCATAATGCCAGATACTAAGTTAAATGTTAATTGTCACTGACTCATTGTCATTTAAGTTCAATTTGAACGTGCTGTTGCATTTGTTACTTGTTAAAATATTCTAGAGTACAGAGGATTCCTTTTTAGGAATACTTAAAATATCCTTGCATCAGTTTTCTTGTAGATAAGATTGAATTTAGTTAAAAGAACATAGATTTAGTCCTTTCCATCATAGTTTTTGCAGAAGGCTGTCCTGGAAATGGTAGGGCTGCCTGGACTGTGGTCTCAGGGTTGTTACCAGACTGTACTTTCACAAAGTCTGTTTTCTTGAGGTGTTTGTTATACTAAGTATCCAGTGATCCCACAGAGCTCTGTTTGTGAAGGGGTTTGTGTGGCAATTAATGGCAGGTTATTTAAATATACTTCCAGATTTTGACAAAAAAATGTTTATATTGTTTCCTTATTCTCTGAGAAAGGGGCATGAAGAGGGCAAAGACAAACTATTTTGTTGCCTAGAGGAGCTAAGAGAACTAAAGAGCCTTAAACAGTAGATTCTGTTATGTGGACTTGATTACATCCTTAAGCAATATAAAATGTTTACTTTTAAATGAACTCAAGATTCCAATCACTTTGGCTTTTGGAACTTGCCTGAAACAGGATAGTCCAAGATAATAGCTGAATGGGAGATTATTTTTGAGTTAATTTTTTTTTCAGTGACTAGCTAGTAGAGAATGCAGACTATGTGAAGAGGGAAGCTGATTATGCATCTTTTTAGAGAAGGGTCATGCTTTCTAAGCTCTTCATGGGGTCATTTGAAAGAAGTTTTTTATTCTGGGGGTAATTTTTAGCTATGATGAAGCAAATATTACAATAGCTAATGAAGAGCCTCTTGTGATACTGCAGTGTTTGTGTGTTTTACATCTTGGTAATAATTAAAAAACATTGAAAGTCAGTTTTAGGAATATAATTAGATGTATTTCAGAGATCTGTAATACTAGTGTATAATGCTAAATTCTGGGATTTTATATTTTGTTTCTAGGATTTTCTTTGAAGATGACTCCTTAATTCTTGATGGCATACATGTTGACCAAGAATGGTGTGATTTTTGTAAAGTATGTAGGTTAAAATGTTTGATTTTCTGTTATCATGTCCTTCAACTTAATATTTAAAAAGTTGGAATTTATTGCCGAATATGCATTTTTGATAAGCCTAGCTTTAGGGACCTTTAGAAGAAAGGGGAGTCATTAAGCATTTGTTAGGTGCTGGTGTTTTCAGGACCCATGTTCAAAACAGAGATACATATGAAATTATAGTCCTTGGCTTCAAAAAAAGCTGGTCAATTAGTAGTAGAGGCAATTTATGGGAAGAACAACGAAAACAGTGGCATTATGACTGCAAGATGATAAAATACAAATTGAATCCTTTGTTCAGAGGGACAAAGAATAAAGGGGTGAGACATGCATTGGAGGGAGAAGGCTTCCTGTAGAGAAGGTGTGCTTTTAAGACAGGTGTTAAAGAAGGCTGTGTCTTGAATTGGTGGAGAAGCATGAAAGATTCTAGGTGAAAGGACTCCAGGCACAGAGATGGTGAGTTTTGGAGGAGAGGCAATAAATAAACTGGTAAATCTGTAAGCCTAAGTAGGAAAATAACAGGTAAAATTTGAGACATATTGGAAGGATAGCTGACAGAGGGCAAGGGGTCTGAAAAAGTTTGACATTCATGAGAGCTCTGAACAGTTTTTTTTTTTTTAAACTTTATTTATTTTAATTTTATTGGAAAGGCAGAGAGACAGAGATCTTCTCATCTGCTGCTTCACTACGCAAATGGTCACAACAGCCAAGGCTGGACCAGGCCTAAGGCAGGAGCTGGAACTCAGTCTGAGTCTTCCACTTGGGTGGTAGAAACCCAAGTCCTTAAGCTTTCATCTGCTGCCTCCTTGGATGTGCTTTAGCAGGAAGCAGAGGAGCTGGGACTAGAACTGGCACTACCATGTGGGGTGAGAGCTGTACCAAACACCCACCCCTGAACAAGGTATTTGAAGATGATTTGGGCAGCTAAGTTGAATTAGAGTAGAACTATATTAGAGCCCTTTAGGGAGATGCTAGTGTATGTTGTGAATCCTGAGGGAATAAAATAAACTGAAAATGGGATGAAAGGAACAGATTTGAGAGATGGTGTGAATGAAGAACTGGCAGGGTTTTGGATTGGACTGAAGCGGACTATTTGTGAACAAGTCAGGAGTTAAAAATAAGTTCTGAGGTTATTGGTCTGGAAGACTTGACCGCTGAGTTACATTGTTAATTGTAATGGGAAAATTGAGAAAGTGCTGAGATGCAATGGTAGATGAGTTAACTTTTTTTTAAAAAGTTTCATATAGGATAAGTTGCCTTGAAATTCATCAGACAGCAGTTATTGACAATTATATTTAACTTTCCAGTCTAAAGTTGCACTGATTCTAATTTTTCTGTACCTACAAATGTTAGATTTATATTTAGGAGCATTAAACTAAAGGTTTTTATTTCCAGGCTTTTCATTAAAGTCTTAAAAAATAATTTGAAATTCAAAAGCCTCACATTTGAAACTAAGTTATAATTTATGTTTCATGGTAACTTAAAAACAATGAATATACTTTTTGGAGTAAATTGTGACTTAAACATTTTAAATATTTTGAATATGAATATCAGTTTTTAGTTTTTGTTGCATACTTAAAACTTTTTCATAAATAATTTTTTTCCGGTAAACCTTACATTAAAAATGATAGTAGTAATACTAAGAGCCTTCATTTTGCATGTGAAGATTCTTACAGAAATTAAAAGTTGATTTTCTAAAAAAGTAATTTTTGTTAAAGTATTTATTCCAAGTTTAAATTGGTATATGAGTATTGAAATCCTTACTTGGTAAAGTAAAATCGGTTTCATTTTCGTTCACATCAGGTTTATGTGTTATTACCTAAATGTTAATATTATTATAATTCCTTCTTTAGAATCATGTGATCTTTTACTCAAAACAGAAAGTAAGGGGCTACCAACTATGGCAATTTCAGTTAAAATATCAGTAATGAATCCTTTTGACAAACTTTTGGAAAAAAATTTAGCTATTTGTCTAGGTTCAATGTTTAAATAGAAAATTGGTAAAAGAGGAAAATAAGCCAGTGAGTAGCACTTAAATTGTTTCCTTACATAAAGCTTTTTTTAAAAAAAGATTTACTTATTTGAAAGGCAGAGTGATAGAGGAAGAGAGAGCAAGACACACATGCGTACACACACACACCTTCTATCTACTGGTTCACTTGCCTGAAACATCCAGACTGAGATAAACTGAAGCCAGGAGCCAGGAGTTCCATTCAGGTCTCCCATTTGGATGGCAGAGACCCAAATACTTGGGCCATTATCTGTTGCCTTCTCAGGCACATTAGCAGGAGGCTGAATAGGAAGTGAAGTAACACCATCATGGGTTACTGGCATTTTAAGCAGCAGGCTTAACTTGTCATGCCACAATGCCTGACCCTCATGTAAAGCTTTTTTGGATCAAAAATGTTATTACCAGAGAGAATAATTCATAATGGTATGTTTTGCAGTATTAAGTTGTGTGATAGTTGAAACTGAAGAGTAAATAAATAACAACTTACTTTGTGACATATAAAAATTAGATTATTAGAATTCAGTTTCTTGATTAGCCTGTAATAATGTAGGAAAGAGCTCATGTTTGAGAATGAAAACAAGAACCTCATTTTTACTCTTCCAATCAGACTTAGCTCAGAATTGTTATAACAGTTAAGATGGTAATGTAAGAATTACATGCTGTTTTGTTTTATGCACCTGTAGAATGACAATATGACATAGGCATTAGGAAAAAACTTCAAGGGCACCCAGTGATTGACAGTTCAATTTCTGACTGGGCGTCACGTTTAGAAAATGACATCTCATTCCACTGATATAGTTCAGCTGAAAATCAGACTGTACTTGCATCTGTCCTGTCTGTCCCTTTAATTGTACTTCAGTTGCAGGAATAAGATACTATTTTGTAAAAAAACAGCAATGCTGGGAAAGCTGGCTTTTTTTTAAGTGCCAGCAGCAGACATGGAAACAGCTCTATTTTTCTATTTGCTTTATGCACAGAGAAGGCTGTGGAACAGTATATGCTGACCATGCTGCCACAGTTCCATACTTTTAAATAAAACTCATGGGATTGTGAGAGAGGGATGGGAATGGGAAAGATGTGAGATTGTGGTGCCTCTTGTGATGCCCCGTCTTAAAATGTAGAATGGCAGGGCTGAGCACATGGGTGTGACAGGAGTGTGTGCTGTGCTGGCATTAACAGGACTAACCTGATTGCCTGGATATTGTTCTTCTAAAAACACAATCATCATTAGTATATGAATTTGGTGGAATATTTAAGATCACTTTCTAGCTGATTTGGAGGTGGGAGGTGGAAGGGGGAGTTTAGCATAACTTCGAGAATAAAAGCATTTTAATAGTTTGTGGATTTAAAAGTAGAGGTTGCATTCTTTGCTTCTGTCCTCAGTTGTACAGCTATTCCTTGGCACAAATAGTTTTTGAATCATGCTGGAGGTGACGTTGACCTGTATATTTATATAAAAGCCTGTGTGGATAGAACAACAAGGCAAAATTGACAGTAAAATTAAAGAACTGTTTGTGTTTCCAAAAAAAAGTTTCCTACCATTAAAATTAAAAAATAAATGAATATATTTATTCTATTTTAGTTTTTTCATAAGAAACACTTAGGATATAGTAGACAGTAAATTATTCCAGTATACACTTGCATCTGTAATGCACTGGTTTTGATATATGATACAAAGACACACAGCTTTGTAGATTTGGGTTGTTAGTTTACAGACTCTTCCAACTTTGAGGGAGGAAAGCCTGCATTCAAAGAGTTCTGTTTTGTAAATTGTTGAATCTCACACTTTTGTATTGGGTCATGTATTTGCATTTTTGGTTTGATCACCTGGAGGTAGTGATGTATTTTTCTTGAAATGGATCTTGTAAAATTGACTTCCCCTTTTATTTCCAAGACACTGTGGTCAACAATGGCACAAAGCAGCACTCTTATGTTCCTATATTAACATGATTATCCTTTCAAATCAATTTAGTAATAAAAGTAAACATTGCTGAGAAAGGAGGAACTTTTTTTCCTAGAAACCTGTATTTTATTTTTAAAGATTTTTTTTTTTAAGATTCATTTATTTATTTAGGGGCCGGCGCCATGGCTCACTTGGTTAATCCTCTGCCTGTGGCACTGGCATCCCATGTGGGCACCGGATTCTAGTCCTGGTTGCTCCTCTTCCAGTCCAGCTCTCTGCTGTGGCCTTGGGAGGGTAGTGGAGGATGGCCCAAGTACTTGGGCCCCTGTACCCGCATGGGAGACCAGGAGGAAGCACTTGGCTCCTGGCTTCAGATCGGTGTAGCTCCAAGGTGAACCAATGGAAGGAAGACCCTTCTCTCTGTCTCTCTCTCTCACTGTCTAACTCTGTCAAAAAAAAAAAAAATTCATTTATTTATTTGAATGGCAGTTACAGAGAGAGAGAGAGAGAGGGAGACAGTGAGAAAGGTCTTCCATCTGCTGGTTCACTCCCCAAATGGCCATAACTGTAGGAGTTGGGCCGATCCGGATCTGATCCCATTCAGGAGCTTCTTCTAGGTCTCCCACATGGGTGCAGGGCCCAAGCACCTGGACTATCCTCCACCACTTTTCCAGGCCATCAGCAGCCAGCTAGATTGGAAGTGGAGCAGCTGGGACTTGAACCGGTTCCTATATGGGATGCTGGCAACACAGGCTGAAGTTTAACCCTCTATGCCACAGTGCCAGCCCCAAGATTTTTATTTTAAGGATTTAGTTTTGTTTCAAAGGCAGAGTGACAGGGAGAGACAGAGACAAAATTAAAAACTTGTATTTTAGATGATTATATAATTTAAATGAATTTAGCAAATTCAGAATTAAATAGGCATGCCCTAAAGCCAGAAAGGTAGTAAGTAAGTAGGCAGACAAAAAGAAACATTGGGATCTGGTGTTGTGGCTTAGTGGGTAAAAGCTACTCTCGGAGATGCCAGCATCCCAGATGGGTGCTAGTTTGTGTCCTGGTTGCTCTGCTTCCAACCCAGCATCCTGCTAATGGCCTGGGAAAAGCGGTGGAAGATGACCCAAATGTTTGGGCCCTGCCACCCATGTGGGAGACCCAAATGAAGCTCCTGACTCCTGGCTTCAACTTGGCCCAGTGCTGGCCATTGTGACCATCGGGGGAGTGAACCAGTGGATGGAAGATTCTTTGTCTTTTTCTCTCCCTCTTTATTTGTAACTTTGACTTTAAAAAAAAAAAAAACAAACACTGGTAAAAAGCAGTGACATTAATATTCCATTTCCATTATAATTAATTGTATCATGGCGCAATCCTTGGCTTAGGAAAATAACAATAGTTTGCTTTAATAGAAAGTGGCTATAAATAATAATGTTGTTAACATATTAATATTAGTGTGTCTCTTGAGTGTTTAGGAGTCTGTCCTTTTTTTTTTAAGGTTGATTGATTTATTTGAAATGCATGGTTAGAGAGAAGGAGAGATCTTCCATCTGCCAGTTTATTCTTCAAATGCCCACAGCTGCCAGATGTGGGCCAGGCTGAAGCCATGAGCCAGGAACTCTATACTGGGTCTCCCACATGGATGGCAGGGGCTCAAGTATTTGAGTCATCTTCTGCTGCCTTCCTAAGTGCATTAGCAGTAAGCCTGGATTGGAAGTGGAGCAGTCAGGACTCAAAGGCACTCAGGTGGGATGCTGGTGTCCCAGGCAGTGGCTTAACTTGGTGTGCCATGGTGCTAGTTCTTGACAAATTCCTTATATGCAGTATTTCATTTTAATCATTATGGCAAGTTCTTTTTTTGAGAAAAAAATTTTTTTGACAGGCAGAGTTATTAGAGAGAGAGAGAGACTGAGAGAAAGGTCTTCCTTTTTCTGTTGATTCACCCCTCAAGTGGCCGCTATGGCTGGCACATTGCAGCCAGCGCGCTGTGCTGATCAGAAGCCAGGAGCCAGGTGCTTCCTCCTGGTCTCCCATGCGGGTGCAGGGCCCAAGAACCTGGGCCATCCTCCACTGCACTCCCGGGCCACAGCAGAGAGCTGGACTGGAAGAGGAGCAGCAGGGACAGAATCCGGTGTCCCAACCGGGACTAGAACCCGGGGTGCCGGTGCCGCAGGTGGAGGATTAGCCTAGTGAGCTGCGGCGCTGGTGAGAAAAAAACTTTAGGATGTATTTATTATGTATTTGAATGGCAGGGTGAAACAGAGAGAGGAGAGATCTTCCATTCCCTGGTTCACTACCCAAATGGCCACAACAGCTGGTAGTCAAAGAGCCCAGAACTCTATCTAGATCTCCCATGTAGGTGGATGGCAGGGGCCCAAGTCTTTGAGTCAACTTCTGCTACCTTCTCATACACATTTGCAGGGAGCTGGATTTGGAAGCAGAGGAGCCAGGACTTGAACCAGCACTCAGATATGGGATACCTGTATTACAAGAGGCAACTAGCTTATCCTGCTGTGCCACAATGCCAGCACCCATGGTACGCAACTTAATAAAGCAGCTAATACTGTTTGTTATCCACACCTTATAGATGAGATAAATGAAATAAAGCGCACTGTCCAAGATTACCTAGCCAGAAATGTGCTCAGCCAATTTAAACCTAGGCATTCTGATTTCAGAGCCCTTGTTCTTTTTTTGTTTAGGTTATAAAGAATGGATTGTTGTTACCTTAATACATGGATTCCAGAGGTTAAATGCCTTTTGATTTTAGGATTGTCTTTCTTTAGTAATTTAGCAGTGATTAGGTAAGACTTTCATTGTTAATTCTTTGGAATTAGTTCCAGGCATGCATATTTGCACAATATATATCCATTTATAGTTATACTGGAAAAATCTCCAATTCTTTTAAGATATCTGGGAAAACTTAAGACAAACTTTATGAAAAATAAAAATATTGGGGCCAGTGTTATGGTGTAGTGGGTAAAGCTGTTGCCTGTGAAGCTGGCATCCTATATGATCACCTGTTGCTGTCCTGGCTGCTCTACTTCCCATTCAGCTCCCTGCTAATCGCCTGGGAAAAGCAGCAGCAGATGCCCAAGTAGTTAGGCCCCAGTTACCCATTTGGGAGGCCTGGAAGAAGCTTCTGGCCTTGGCTTGGCCTGGCCCCAGCTATTGGGGCACTATGGAGTGAACCAGCAGATGAGGCGCTCATACACACACTTCTCTTTCATCTCTGTGTAACTCTGACTTTTGAATAAATAAATATTAAAAAAAAAGTAGGGCTTATGCTAGCACAAGAAGAAAAATAAGTAATTTACTTTTTTGTTTTGTTCTGTGCCAAGTCAGAGCATTGTTTGCTGTTGAATAGTAATGACCACTCATAAATAAATCTGTATTTATATCAGGTAATATTAAAATGTGATTCTCCACATCAGCCATTATCAACGAGTTTTATTTCTCTCCATCTCTCTTCCTGTGAGTTGTGAAAAATGTTTTATCCCTCCTTTGAAAATTGGATGTGAAATTACATGAAAGTATTTTTATTATGTACAATCCATTAGTCAGTCATATTGAACATTAGTTATGTTTTGAACTTGAATCCTCCTCTCACTTCTTTTCACTTCTTTTTACCCCAGAGAGTAACAGCTATACATCAGTGTGGAACTGGAATTAGCTTGTAGTTGATAATCAGGAAGTAAAACAAAGTCTCCTGAGCAGTTCCTATGGGCAGGCAAATGGAACATATACTTTGTTCATTTTATTTTTTAAAAAATATTTATTTATTTATTTGAAAGAGTTACACAGAGAGAGAAGAGGCAGAGAGAGAAAGAGAGAGAGAGGGGGATCTTCCATCTGCTGGTTCACTCCCCAACTGGCTGCAGTGGTTGGAACTGTGCCGATCCAAAGCCAGGAGACAGGACCTTCTTCCAGGTCTCCCATGTGGGTGCAGGGGCCCAAATACTTGGGCCATCTTCTACTGCTTTCCCAGGCCATAGCAGAGAGCTGGATCGGAAGTGCAGCGGCAGGGACTTGAACTGGCACCCATATGGGATGCCAGCACTGCAGGCGGCAGCTTTACCTATTACACACAGTGCCGGCCCCTTAAGTTAGTTTTTAGGCTTATCACTTTACTATTTCATCCACTTATTGGTTTCTTAAAAACTACAACTCTGAGGGGAATGGATAGATGCTGATGTTAAGTATTATGCCTACTAAAGAGAATAGATAAATGATTCAGGAAAACAGTATATTGGGATTAGTTAGTATAGGCTTATGCAGCTTCAGGGGTAATGATTGTTCAGAATGTTCACCTAGAGAAGGTTAGTTACACTAGCTTAACTCTTTTAAAGGGGCAGGAGGCAGGAAAGTCTCTACTGGAGAACTGGGGTTCTTCAGTAACTCTTCCCTAAATCAAACATACTCTAATTTGTTGGTCACTGAAGTAATGATGAGGAAGAAAACTGGGTTCTTTCTTTAATTCTTTCTTTCTTTCTTTAAGAAAACTGGGTTCTTTCTTTAATTCTTTCTTTCTTTCTCTTTCTCTCTCTCTCTCTTTCTCTCTTTCTTTCTTAAGATTTATTTATTTATTTGAAAGTCAGAGTTACACAGAGAGAGAGAGAGAGCCAGACAGACAGACAGACAGAGACAGGTCTTCCATTGGCTGGTTCACTCCCCAAATGGCCACAGTGGCTGGAGCTGAGCAGATCTGAAGCCAGGAGCCAGGAGCTTCCTTTGGGTCTCCCATGCAAGTGCATGGGGCCCAAGCACTTGGGCCATCTTCTGCTTTCCCAGGCCATAGCAGAGAGCTGGATCGAAAGTGGAGCAGCCAGGACTCGAACCAGCGCCCAAATGGGATGCCAGTGCTTCAGGCCAGGGCGTTAACCCACTACACCACAGTGCTGGCCCCAAGAACTGGGTTATTTCTGATTGGCCAACCTCCAGTTAGATTTCTGTGATATGGTCAAAGGTATTAAAATTTTTAGAATGCTAGCCAGGATATTGATACCAAGTCTTTCTTCCATTGTCCATGTACATTTATTACCCCGCAACAGAATTATATGTTTTAGTGTTTGTTGGTCTTGTTTTTTTCTCCTTGGTGCATGTGGAATTAAAGTTTGGCTTTTGATCTGCCTATACCTTGTTTGTGGAATGCATAGAAGGACTTTCATGGAGTCATTTAAGCTTTCCTAATGAATTATGAATAGCTATTTAGAGGGTAACATTACCCAGTACATTTATAGGTGTAATGAAAACTGAAAAGCTAGGTTTCTTAATTGATAAGCTGAAGAAAAAAGGATTGTCATGGCAAAGTATTTTTTCTTTTACAGGTCTGAGAAATTTTTAGAGGATTAATTGGCTGAATAACTAAAACGGTTATGTGTCTTAAGATTTCTTTGAAGAGGGGTTGGTATTGTGACGTGTTAGGTAAAGCCTCCACCTGTGATGCCAGCATCCCCTACTGGCACCAGTTCATGTCCTTAACGGTCTGCTTCTAATCTACCTCCCTGGAGGTGCCCTGGAAAGAGCAGTGGAAGATGGCCCAAGTATTTGGGCCCCTGCTACCCATGTAGGAGACCTGGAAAAAGCTCCTGGCTTCTGGTTTCAGCCTGGCCCAGTCCTGGCCATTGTGGCCATCTGGGGAGTGAGCTACTGATGGGAAGATCTCTCTCTTCTGTTGCTCCCTCTCTTTGTAATTCTGCCTTTCAAATAAATAAGTAAATGAAAAACAAAAGAATAAATTTCTTTCAAGGAATGTGACTCCCTCTACTACTTATTATACAAAATTGTGAATCTTTTTATTTGATCAACAATTTTCTTCATGATTTATGTTGAAGTTATTGAGTTTAGGCAAATAAATTGTTAGTGGCTAGTCTTTTGAGTTTGTGGAGATGCACCTAAAGAGGTAGAGTTGTTGGAATTGTACCTGGAATCAGAATGACAGTATTCCAGATACATCTCTGGCTTATTGGAATTTTAAGACTTTCATACTCCATTCATTATCTAACTCTGAAGGAAAGGGGAAATTTTTGAGTTGAAAATTTCAATAAAATATATGATTACATATAGCAGAGTATGTCATATCTACATGATATATGATAATAACCACAATAAAATGAGTTACGTCCTATATGCTAGACAGTTACATGCTTATTTATATGTTGTGCTTTATTTATTTTTTTAACTTTTATTTAATGAATATAAATTTCCAATGTACACCTTATGGATTACAATGGCTTCCCCCTCCCATAACTTCCCTCCCACCTGCAACCCTCTGCTCTCCCGCTCCCTCTCCCCTCCATTACATCAAGATTCATTTTCAATTCTCTTTATATACTGAAGATCAATTTAGTATATATTACGTAAAGATTTCAACAGTTTGCACCCACATAGAAACACAAAGTGAAACATACTGTTTGAGTACTAGTTATAGCATTAAATCACAATGTACAGCACATTAAGGACAGAGATCCCACATGAGGAGCAAGTGCACAGTGGCTCCTGTTGTTGACCCAACAAATTGACACTCTAGTTCATAGTTCTAGTAACCACCCTAGGCTCTCATCATGAGTTGCCGAGGCTATGGAAGCCTTCCAAGTTCGCCGCCTCTGATCATATTTAGACAAGGTCATAAAAGACAGGGTGAGGATAGTAATCAATGATCCTAAGAGTGGCATTAACCAGGTCTGAACAATTATACAGCATTAAGTGGGGAAGAGGACCATCAGTACACACAGGTTGGGAGTAGAGCCATTGGAGGTAGAGTAGAGGTTATGATTATGAAGGAATGAGGCCCAAGTGTGCTAGACAGGGTCTAGAACAAAGGACAGAGTCAATATTAGAGGAGCTAAGAAAGGTGCTAAGCTACAATTAAGTTTTCTGATTGAGAGGCAAATAGAACCTGAAAGAAGGGGCTTGATAATAATCTAGTGGGCTTTAGGCCTTGTAAGTTAAGAGGCCCAGACCTATCTATCTCTTCACATGAGGTACATCCTAAGGGAGGGGTGACCCTCCTGGGGGAAGGCACCCTGTTGACTCTCATTACTTAGTTGGCCTGGGAGGAGAGCTGTCCAGGTAAAGGCAGGTGGCATCTCTAACAAGAAATATACAGTTCTGCCTGCAATGTTGCTGACCCTGCTTGGCCGTCCCCTCAGCTGCAGTGGTCACTTTGGAAGTTGGGCTAAGTGAAGGGCTTTTCAGCTTAGAGCCAATCAGATCTGTGGCTCTGACCTGGGCATCCTTCGACTCCAGGGCAGGTCCATTTCCAGTGATCCAACTCTTGGTAGAGCTGCCAGGGCTCTTCGCAAGCTGACTTCTGCTGAAGCCCAGGCTCACATTGAAAGCCACTGCAGTGGACTGGCCTGTTGGGTCTCCTTGAGGGCAGATCACTGTACAGATCAGCCATTAATAGGCCTGCCACCCATTGCTTCTGATGCCGAGCTTTCTTTTCCTCCTGGTTTGTGTTAAAGCAGACCAGAGGATGCAAGTCAAGGGAGTGCCCGTTTCCCATCTCTAATCTTCGGTGGCCTGAACTACAAGTCTGTAGTCACAGGCATGTTCTGTAGTAGTTTTTCTAAGGTAGACAATGCCCATGAGGAAAATTATATTCTCACTTTAAAACTTTCTTTCCCTTTGGTCTGAAAGGGAGGTTTTTTCTACTTACTGTTTACTTCACTGATGGCGAAATAAATCTAGCTATGGGATTATAATTTAAGCTCTTATTTTGGCTATGCTATTACAGAAAAATGTTAGCCATCTCTTTTATAAGGTCTAAAGATTAAATTGTGCATCCTACAGATTCCTTCATAATAGAATTAGTTTCCTACCTTGAAGAGAATAGAGAAATGAAAGAACAAGTTGGGCTTAGAATAGAGAAATGAGGGAGCAAGTCCTAGATTGCTTGCTGACAATAGCAATATCACATGAATACTTAGCAAACAGTTTCAACCATTAGGTAACAACTTAAGAAAACATTTACCAGAAGGTCCAATGCCTTCTATAAATTTTAAGAATCATGTATTTCAAAACACCTCTTAAATATCTAACATGGTGTAGTTTGTTTAGCCAGTAAACTTAAGCACAACCATATAAAATGTTTTTAGTTTCTTTCTACCAACAAGTATAAAACATATGATGCAGAGATTCAGGTCACACGAATTAAAATGTATCTTTGATTAATTTTAGCAGCTTAAATTTATGGACAATCTTATTTATAAGCCAATTAAAATAAAATTTTTAATAAAATTTTCCCATGTGGACATACAATATGTACACATATATAACATAACATAATAGACCAATATAGCAATTTTAATAATAGCTTTTAAAATCTTTAACTCTTTTTGTAAATTGTCAATTGATTTGAATTGCTTTTTGTTTTTAGTAACCTCAGTTAACCATACTTTCTCTCAGTTGGTACTGTTAATACATAATTGGCTTCATCTGTTTACAGAGCCATTCCAAAGTGCTGAATACAATAGAAGTGGCTGGGAAAAGTCCATAGGAACCTATAGGAGGACAGCTAAACACAGAACCAACAATGCTTTAGTTTTATGAGCAGCAAATCATATATAACTGTGGATGACAAAAAACTTTAAGTTGCCATGTTTAAAATTATAAGCTCATCAACCAACAAGAGGCACTTCCTTACTTCACAGTATTTTTGAAAGCACCTGCAGGATTTTACAAGTATTTAACCCTTTAGGCCTCTGGGGCTTTCTCATTAAGATAACTATCATGTCTAGTAACACAAGATCATTAGACTTTTTAATTCTCAAACATTTGTATTAATAGCATTTTCCATTATAGAAACTTAAAGTTTAGTACCACGTCACATCTTGACAGTACTTCTAATCTAATCCAAATAGAATGATTAGTTGGTGTCTCTATAAGATGAGAGACATAGGTCCTTCGATTTTTTCAGTTGGGCCCAAACTGGAAAAACCAAAGTCCAGGATTTACTGGAAATTTTAGAGTCAAGATTGTTTGGAACTTTGATTTTTTGGATGCCTGTCAATAATGCCAAGAAGGCTCAAAATCCATAATATCTGGTTGAAATAAGATTCCTTAAAATCATGACATAATATAGACCAAATTTGATTGTTGTTACAAGGTGATTATTCAGATCTTTAAAAATAAGCACATATTTAAATAACCCATAGCTCTTAATAAAAATTCAGCTGTTTTTGAACAATTAGAATTTAACAGACATCAAGAGAACATAATAGATTACTTTAACACATTGCTTTAACAGAGCATCAGAGTTTAATTCTATGTCAAAGAGAAATTGAGCTTCGTGTGATCTTTTGCTGTGAGGTTTCCTTCCTTTACCTTCTTTCATATTGGTGACCATGTTTCTGTGTTTCTGTGTGTAACACATCTTTAAGCATCTTTTGCAGGGCAGGATGAGTGGCAACAAATTCTTTCAATTTCTGTTTGCTATGAAAAGTCTTTATTTCACCTTCATTCACAAATGAGAGCTTTGCAGGATATAATATTCTGGGCTGGCAGTTTTTCTCTCTTAGTACCTGGGCTATGTCTTGCCATTCCCTTCTAGCTTGTAGGGTTTCTGATGAGAAGTCTGCTGTGAGTCTAATTGGAGATCCTCCGAGAGTAATCTGACGTTTCTCTCTTGCACATTTTAGGATCTTTTCTTTATGTTTCACTGTGGTGAGTTTGATTACAACGTGTCGTGGTGAGGATCTCTTTTGTTCGTGTTTACTAGGGGTTCTATGAGTTTCCTGTACTAGGATGCCTCTGTCCTTCTCCAAACCTGGGAAGTTCTCTGCAAGTATCTCACTGAAAATGCCTTCTAATCCTTTCTCCCTCTCCATGCCTTCAGGAACTCCTAGAACCCGAATGTTAGGTTTTTTAATAGTAGCCTGTAGATTCCCAACAATATTTTCTAGATTTCTAATTTCCCCTTCTTTTCTTTGGTTTGCCTGTTTCCTTTCCTGTTCTCTGTCTTCTAATTCTGATATTCTCTCTTCTGCTTCACTGATTCTGTTTTTAAGGCTCTCTAATGTGTTTGTCATTTGATCTATTGAATTCTTCATTTCATTATGATTTCTCGTCACTATCAGAGTTTCTTGTTCCACTAGTTGTTTCATTTCATTTTGATTCCTCCTTAATATTTCATTTTCATGAGAGAGATTTTCTATCTTGTCCATTAAGGATTTCTGTAGTTCAAGAATTTGTTTTTGAGAACTTCTTAATGTTCTTATCATAAATTTTTTGAGATCTGCTTCTTGCATTTCTTCGATCTCATCATCTTCATAATCTTGAATTGGGGTGTCTTTCATTTGGGGGTGTCATAGTGTCTTGCCCTGGTTATCTCAGTTTTTGCATTTGTGGTTTGGCATATTGGAGATATTCTTTGGTTTCTTCACTGTGGTGTTTTTTCTTTTTATTCTATGACTCTAGATTAAGTGGACTGTCTGCTTTCGATGGAGCCTTAGAGGCTTGAGATGGGTGTGGCCTGAGAGCTCTGGTTCCTCAGGGTTAAGGGTGTGCCAAAGGTGACACTCCTAGGTTAGACGTGGTAAATCTCTCTCTCTTTCTTTCTTTTTTTGATTCAAAAGGGAAGTAATTCCGCACAGCTGAATGGAATTGGAGGTAGTTAGCAGGCGAATGATATACCCACAGGAGCCAGAGATCGGAAGCTCTTTCCCAAGGACCACACAGGGAATCTGTGCTGCCCTCAGTGTGGGCTCCAATTCTCCTGCAGTCTCCCACTGGGTTGCCAAGGTTACCGAGTTGTAGTGTCTCTGGAGAGTACTCACATGAATTCTGTGAGTTCTCTCCCCCACCGTCTCTTTTTTCACAGTCTCAGTTCATTAGCACCACACATTCATTAGATCCTAATCTCCTGTTATTTCACACACACACACACACACACACACCCTGCCAGGCTCAGGTTTTTCTGCTAGGCTCAAGGCCGGTGCAGTCCTTACTGAGGACGCCCTGCTTATGACGTATGTCCAAAATGGCGCCTGCTCTTTGTCTTACCCGCCTTTCAGCGGTGAGTGGAGAGAGAGAAACTCGTGTCTGTATTGGTCACTTTTTTTTCTCTCTCTCTCTCTCTCTCTCTCTCTCTCTCTCTTCTAGTTAGCCTGGTGAACTTTTCCCCACAGGGTTTCAAGCCTCATTCCCTCTAGTCTCCTCTTTCTGCTTGCCTGCTGGTGTGTCAGGCTATTGAGGTTCGGCTCACCTCGCGTTCCAGCGCTAGCGTGTTGAGTCTGCCGCTGGTGTCCTGAACTTGGGCTCCCACGCTCTCCATGCAGGTCCACTGTGAATCACTAGTTCTGGAAGAGTTTCCTCTGCTGTTTCTTCCCCTACTCTTCCTTGAACCTGCAGTATCTCCACTTTTATTAAACTGTCTCTTCCCGGACTATCAGTGTGCTCCCTTCCTATTCCGCCATCTTACCGCTCTCCATGTTTTGCTTTAAATTAAGAAAAGTTATAAGCAGTGATTCAAACAAATAGAAAAGGTGTTCAGTGAAGTTTTCCTCCTCTCCTGATCTGTAACTATCTGTTTCCTTTCCTGGAAAAGCTAACGTTACAATTTAAGTGTCCTTCCATAGATTTTCTGAATCCTTACAGAGTACTGATGTCTATACCTAACATAATACTGGCTTTAGCAGAAGAGTGTTGGAATTACACCAAAATTTAAATCAATTATTCTTGAAAATTGTTACTGCTTTTCAACTAGTAGATTACTGAGCTTTTATTTCTCTGAATGTGAGTTAGATGGAGAATAAGTGCAAAGATAAGAGAGCTTCCCTCTTGGCTGTTGTAGGTAAAATGTAATATTCTTAACCAGTGAACACTTGGTAGCACTTTTAAAATACTTTCCACCTTGTGTGTATTTATGAAAGTATTGCAAAGTAGATACTGTATTCTTCATGGAAATAAATGTTTATTTCATGATAAAGAGAAAGACAAAGGGTGATTTTTTTTCTTTTAACATTTCATGTTTTGGACATCTTAGATGAGAAAACCTGTTCTCTTGAGAGATCAGAGGCGCAGAGTGCGTCAATATCAATGAAGCCTGTGCCTTTTACCTCTTTAAGAGCGCACGGTTTCATTCTGCTCCTAAACTAAGCATTTGTCAATCTTTAAAACATATTTTGTTACTTTTATAAGTAATTTATTAATATAATTTTAAAAAACCCAATTATACAAGAAGGCTTGCAGTGAAAACTTATATTCTGCCTCCAGCCCTGCTTCTCAGAAGCAACTTTAATTATGATAGCTTTTTCTCTACTAGGTGTGTTAATATTTTTAATTAGTATGTTCCAAATTTATCTCTTAGTTTAGATATTTTATCTTCCCATTGTGGTGGAAACCATTTATTGTGGAACATCTTCTTTTTGCCATCATGCTAATATAATTATACAACTATTTTTAGTCAACCTATTGTTTAAATTAAGTATTACTTAGAATCTAGACACCAAATAATATTTTTAGCAGAACAAGTAGTGTACAATGACCACATTACTTTTTTTTTTTTTTTTGTAAGATTTATTTATTTATTTGAAAGCCAGAGTTACACAGAAAAGAGGCAGAGAGAGAGGTCTTCCCCAACCGGCCGCAACGGCCAGAGTTGCACCGATCCAAAGCCAGGAGCCAGGAGCTTCCTCCAGGTCTCCCACGCAGGTGCAGGGACCCAAGGACTTGGGCTATCCTCCACTGCCTTCCTATGCCACAGCAGAGAGCTGGACTGGAAGAGGAGCAGCCAGGACTAGAACCGGTGCCCATATGGGATACTGGCGCTTCAGGCCAGGGTGTTAACCCGCGCCAGCCCTGACCACATTGCATTTTAAAAACAGATTTATTGAGATATAATTCACCATAAAATTCACTCATTTAAGCTATGCATTTTAGTGGTTTTTAATATATTCACAGAGTTGTGTAACCGTTACCACAATCTAATTTTAGTATACGTCTGTGGTCCCAGATAGAAATCTTGCACCCATTAGCAGTCATTCCCCATCTTTTCACTTCCCCCCAGCTTTAGGCATCCATTAATCTCTGTGACTCTATAGATTTGCCGATTCTGTATATTTCATATAAATGAATTTATATAATATGTGGCCTTTATATGACTGGCTTCTTAGTATAATGTCTTCAAGATTCTTCCATGTTGTATCATGTATGAGTACTTCATTGCTTTTTTTTTTTTGCCAAGTAATATGTCATACAGTGGATATACCATAATTTATTTATTCATTTATCAGTTGATGAGCCTTGGGTTCCCTCTGCCTTTTTGTTGTTTATTTTAAAGATTTATTTGTTTATTTATGTGAAAGAGCAACAGAGAGAGGCAGAAAGACAAATCTTAGGTCTGCTGGTTCACTCCCCAAGTGGCCACAACAGCCAGGTCTGGCCCTTGCTGAAGCCAATAGCGAATTACCCCATCCTGGTCTCCACATGGGTGGCAGGAGACCAAGTACTTGAGCTATCACTGGCTGCCTCCTGGAGTATTAGCAGGAAGCTGTGTCCAAAGCCGAGTAGTCAGGTGTGTAGCAGGCACTATGATATGGGATACAGATGTAAAAATTAATTTATTAAGTTAAACCTAGGGTTTTTGTTTAAATGTGAGGAAACAATAGTCGAGAAAGGTAAGAGACACAGATATAGATACTTCTCTTACACTATGTGCTTAGCACTGAGTGGCTGTGAACTCTTTGGATGG
Organism: Lepus europaeus; assembly: GCF_033115175.1. Classification (NCBI taxonomy): domain Eukaryota; kingdom Metazoa; phylum Chordata; class Mammalia; order Lagomorpha; family Leporidae; genus Lepus; species Lepus europaeus. Next base: position 76,553,505 of record NC_084828.1, on the reverse strand, counting down.
CTGAATGAATGAAAGAATTCAGATGGTAAGTTGCACTGGTTGGTAAGTGTCAGTACTTTGCAAACAAGGGGCATGTGTGGTTATTACAGTATTCAAGGCTCCTATAAAGCTTCCCGGATTTTATTTTTAGTGAGTGAAGATGAAAGAGAGATTTAGGATGGTGAAATCTGACAAATCAAGTTCTTTCTTTTCACCAAGTAGCTGATCCTGCAAAAGAGTAAAGATAAAATAGTATTTAAATATGAACAGTTCCTTTCATCATGGATATACTTAGGCCTATGTAATTGTCCTATTGTGGAAATCATAAAAACTTTGATTTTTACAGAACCTGGATCTTAATAATATTTGTTTGACATACTAGTACATATTAGTGTTTCAGTTCTATAGCTTCCCCAGAGAGTAAGATATTAATAAATAGTATAGATTCTGTTGCTAAGTAATACAGCTTCTTATATTGCTGTAAAATATGGCTGTCTGTTTTTGGGAAAACTGTTCTACTGATCAGCATAGTATCTGCTTCTGTGACTAATTGTGTACTTTATGAGGTGTTTGGCTGGCCTAACATACAATTCTTAGACATGGATGGAACAATTTGTTTTCTGTGTTAAATAGCAGATCTTTGCTATGTCCTTCTTAAACCAAAAGGAGTTACTAGAGAACAAGGTTTAATTCTATTTAAATTGAATTGAACAGCAGGGGTAACTTCTATTGTGAGACTTTTGAGACCTTTAAAATATACACTTGCTTGCATGTAGAGCTTTGCTACTTTTTGGTACTTGAAAGCAACCAATTTTGAGCCTGGTAAAACTCATTAGCTTGATTCAAGGCAGGAATAAAAGTGATAGATTTTGCCTGCCTCCATCCTTATTATTTCCTATGGCTGCTGGTCTTGGTATTTTTTTGTTGTTTCTTTATATTATTCTTTCACACAATGATTCTATTTTATTTTTTTAAAGATTTATTTATTTACTTGAAAGGCAGAATTACAGAGAGAGAAGGAGAGATAGAGAGAGGAGAGACAGCGAGAGATCTTCCATCTGCTGCCTCACTCCCCAGGTGGCCTCAAGGACCGGGGCCAAACGCGCCAGAGCCAGCAGCTTCTTCTGGGTCTCCTATATGGGTACAGGGACTCAAGCACTTGGGACATTCTCCTCTGCTCTCCCAGGCTCATTAGCAGGGAGCTGGGTCATGAGTGGAGCAGGTGGGACGTGAACAAGTGCCCATATGGGATTCTGATGCTGCAGGCTGTGGCTTAACCAAGTGAGCCACAGTGCTGACCCGTGATTCTCTTTATTTAGTTGGCATTTAATGAATAATGAATGTTAGAATATAAAACCAGAAATTTAAGACTTTGAATCTTAAATATAGAGACCAGATTGTGATATGTTATTTCATGGTCATATTTTCTTTTTAAGAAGTGTTTCTGTGGCCAGCGCCATGGCGCAGTAAGTTAATCCTCTGCCTGTAGTGCCGGCGTCCCATATGGGCGCCGGTTCTAGTCCTGGCTGTTCCACTTCTGATCCAGCTCTCTGCTGTGGCCTGGGAAAGCAGTAGAAAATGGCCCAAGTCTTTGGGCCCCTGCACCCACATGGGAGACCGGGAAGAAGCTCCTGGCTCCTGGCTCCTGGCTTTGGATTGGCACAGATCCAGCCATTGAGAAAGACCATTTGGGGAGTGAACCAGTGGATGGAAGACCTTTTTCTCTGTTTCTCCCTCTCACTGTCTGTACCTCTACCTCTCAAATAAAAATAAATAAATAACATCTTTAAAAAACAAAGAACTGTTACTTTGGTCTTTGGAAGTAAATACTAATAGGAGAGGTTGATCTATAGTTCTCATGATTTGCAGAAAATTTTCTGTACCTCTTATTTGAGGAATCTTTTAAGTATCAGGTTACAAATAAAATCTGGTGATTACAGAATTCAGAAGCAGTGTAATTGGCTCTGCTGTACCTTTTGTCTACAAATAAGGGCCCAGGTACACATTTCGTTTGTAATAATTAACTTATTTCATCTTAGGTCATACATTTCTTTTCTTTTCTTTTTTTTTTTTTTTAAGATTTATTCATGGGCCAGTGCTGTGGTACAGTGGGTTAAAGCCCTGGCCTGAAGTGCCAGCGTCACATATGGGCGGTGGTTATAGTCCTGGCTGCTCCTCTTCAGTCTAGCTCTCTGCTATGGTCTGGGAGAGCAGTGGAAGATGGCCCAGGTGTTGGGCCCTTGCACCCACATGGGAGACCCAGAGGAAGTTCCTGGCTCCTGACTTCGGATTGGCTCAGCTCTGGCTGTTGCAGCCATCTGGAATGTGAGGCAGCAGATGGAAGACCTCTCTCTCTCGTGTGTACCTCTCTCTGTAACTCTGTCTTTCAAATAAATAAAAGAATAAATAAAAATATTTTTTAAAAAATATTTATTCTTTTATTCATTCATTTTTTTAAAAAAAGATTTAATCATTTATTTGGAAAGCAGAGTCAATAGAGAGGCAGAGAAAGAGAGGCCTTCCATCTGCTCATTCACTTCCCAAATGGCCACAGTGGCCAGAGCTGGGCTGATCCAAAGCCGGGAACCAGGAGCTTTATCTGGGTCTCCCACGTGGGTGTAGGACTTGGACCATCTTCTACTGTTTCTCCAGACCATAACAGAGAGCTGGATCAAAAGTAGAGCAGCTGGGACTTGAACGGAACATATGGGATGCTGGCACTGCAGGTGGCAGCTTTACCTGCTGCGCCACAGTACTGGCCCCTGTTTCATACATTTCTAATATGAAAATCAATTTATGAACTTTTTTCCTTTCCTTCCAGTATGTAACTGAAGACTAGAGGGAAATGCTGTTTTGTGTTAACGTTGTAATAAGAAGCCCTGTTTTTTTATGAAGTTGGATTTTTTGGATGGTACTTTAAAGAGTATACCTGGGTTTTAATGTACAGTATTTATTATTATTTAGAGTACTTATATATTTGGAAAGTATTTATTTGCTAGCTCAGCTGTCCAAAATGAAGGTGAGAAGTAAGTAGCAGATAAAAATGAGCATTGGTTCCTGAAGTTTTGTTTTTCCTGGGATTTTACTATACTGTGATGTGATTTTATTGAACTACTGCCTATTGGATTTTATTTCTTAATAAGAGCAATTTAGTAGCAATATAAGGAAAAGACTAAGCTGCACTTTTGAAGGAAGAGGAAAAGATAAAAAATTGACACAAGTCCCACATTTTTGTTTTGTATTAATGAATTCCATGTCCCAAAGGGAAAATTTCACTGTAAATTAAGGTGCTTCTTGAGTGACGTTTGATATTGTCTTTGGGTTTCTTGAGCTTTTTCTCTGTTTTTTTTTTTTTTTTTTTTTTTTTTTTTTTTTTTTTACTTTTTGACAGGCAGAGTGGACAGTGAGAGAGAGAGACAGAGAGAAAGGTCTTCCTTTTGCCATTGGTTCACCCTCCAATGGCTGCTGCGGCTGGCGCGCTGCGGCCTGCGCACCGTGCTGTTCAGATGGCAGGAGCCAGGCACTTATCCTGGTCTCCCATGGGGTGCAGGGCCCAAGGACTTGGGCCATCCTCCACTGCACTCCCTGGCCACAGCAGAGAGCTGGCCTGGAAGAGGGGCAACCGGGACAGAATCCGGTGCCCCGACTGGGACTAGAACCCGGTGTGCCGGCGCCGCTAGGCGGAGGATTAGCCTGTTGAGCCACGGCGCCGGCCTTTTCTCTGTTTTTGACATCATAAGGCCATCTGGTTTCTTCTCTGATCAGGTTTAATGGTGTTTAAGAAAGTTACTGCTTTAAAAGTTTGCTTATTTAGAATGTTAGTAATAAAATCTACTTTTCTGAGTGATGATGAGGCTTAAAGGAAGTAATTATGCATGTAAGGTGCTTAGCATACTGTCTGGCACTTAGTGATATTAGCTGCTATTATTATTACCAGCACTAACAATAATAAGGCTTAGGTGGAGTTTATTAACCTTTCTGTAGCCTGGTTTTTTTTTTTAAATTGGTCTGTGTAAGGTGGTTATAAAGAAAGCCTCCATATCTTCTTTTTCCTTTGTGTTCAATTGAGAAAAGAAATCATCACAGGGTGCTTTTTTTTTTAAGCAATGGAAATTCCATAGAAGGACATTAAAGAAAGTTGCATTTCTCACCCTGGATGTGGCACTTTTTTAGCCAGTATTAGGTGTAATCAGCAGATGTTGGTTGGCCTGGGTGCCTTTAAACTTTTGTTTTTAATGTATTTTAAGTAGATCTGATGTTTATAGAGTTTAGTCTTTTTAGACTGCATACTTTCCCTCTTAAAACTTATTTTGGGGGGAGGGGGGGCGGTGCAGTTGCTCACTTGGTTAATCCTCTGCCCGCAGTGCCGGCATCCCATATGGTTGCCCGGTTCTAGTCCCAGTTGCTCCTCTTCTAGTCCAGCTCTCTGCTGTGGCCGGGGAAGGCAGTGGAGGATGGCCCAAGTGCTTGGGCCCTGCCCCTGCATGGGAGACCAGGAAGAAGCACCTGGCTCCTGGCTTCGGATTGGCGCAACGCCGGCCGTAGCGGCCATTTAGGGAGTGAACCAGCGGAAGGAAGACCTTTCTCTCTCTCTGTCTATAACTCTACCTGTCAAATAAATAAAATAAAATAAATTTAAAAATTAAAAAAAAACACAAAACGTATTTTAGGGGCCAGCGCTGTGGGGTAGTGGGTAAAGCTACCTGTAGTGCTCACATCCCATATGGGCGCCAGTTTGAGTCCTGGCTGTTCCACTTCTGATCCAGCTCTGCTATGGCCTGGGAAAGCAGTAGATGGTCCAAGTCCTTGGTCCCTTGCATCTGCGTGGGAGACCCGGAGAAAGCTCCTGGCTTCAGATCGGTGCAGCTCCAGCTGTTGTGGCCCACTGGGGAGCGAACCAGTGGATTGGAAGACTTCTCTCTCTCTCTCTCTCCCTTTCTCTCCCTCCCTCTCTCTCTTTCTCTGCCTCTCCTTCTCTCTCTGTGTAACTCTTTCAAATAAATAAATAAATCTATATTTTAAAAAACTTATTTTACTCTGATTTGTATGCAGTGGCAGTTTGTTTATATTGATCACTAGGTATTAAATGTTTTAGTTAAATGTTTATATGTGTTAGACATACCAGATTACTATGGGATGTAAAGATTTTTTTCCCAACTGTGATTCGTTTTAAATGAGAAAATATACCATGGCCAGTGTTTCCAAGTCTAATTTTGTTTTAGGATTAAGGGTCTAGAATTAGAAGATTTGTCTTTAAAACTGTTTAGTTTTAGACTTACAGTTCTTTTATGCTTAAAATCCTGAGACTAATAAATTATTTGCTGTATTATTTATGTTTGTACATATACAGGATAATACTGTTATCTTGATATTGTAAAAAATTGTTGTTAAACAATTTAAGAATTATTTTCAATTTAAAATCTAGTTGGGATGTATACTCAAATTATTATTTTTAAATCATTCAAAAAGATTGTTCTCTGTGTGTTTAAGCCACCCATTTGATGTGTGATTAAGTTCATTTTAATGTCAGCTTGTAAGAATGGCCTTTTTTGGGGGCCGGCTCTGAGGCATAGCAGGTAAAGCCACTACCTGCCAGTGCCGGTATCCCATATGGGCACAGGTTCAAGTCCTGGATGTTCCACTTCCAATCCAGCTCTCTGCTATGGCCTGGGAAAGCAGTAATGGCCCAAGTCCTTGGGCCCCTACACCCGTGTGGGAGACCTGGAAGAAGCTCCTGGTTCCTGGCTTCAGACTGGTGCAGCTCTGGCTGTTGTGGCCAATTGGGGAGTGAACCAGTGGATGGAAGACCTCTCTCTCTTTGCCTCTCCTCTCTCTGTGTAACTCTTTCAAATAAATAAATAAATCTTAAAAAAAGATGTTTTTAAATTTTGATTTAACTTTGTTTTATAATTGTAAGGAATGTTTACATGGCTCCAAAACCAAAGGTGAGGTAAAATCAGAAAAGTGCTTTTATGCTTTACTTTTCCCATAGAGAGCTATGTTTATTAGTTTTTGGTTCTTTTAAAAATAAATGTATATGTTTATTCATATTTCTCTCTCCTTTTATCTTGCTTGCTTTTTTTTTTCTTTTTTAACTTACAAGTCCTAGGGATCACTCAGAAGTGTATGTGGAACTCTTTCTTACTGCCTTCTGTACAGCTTAGTACTCTTGATTTTTTTTTTTCCAAGCAGTTCCATTTTCATGGGTATTAGTGTTACACAGTAAAATTTTGATGGAACTGGGTGCTTGGTGCAAAGATACTTAAAATAGTATTGGAAATGTATACAATAAAATGTTTCAGACTTTCTCTTATTTTCGTATGCTCATTTTTCTTGTGTTTCATTCTCCAGAAATTATCACTAGTATGTTAGTTCAAGCCCTTTTTCTAGACAAGTATAGTATTTATATATTACAGATGTTTTTTAAGCAAAACTGGGGTATATCATGAATATTTATAACTTGATTTTTTTAATGCAGTTAGTTGAGCTTTAATTTTGGATAATAAAAGATTGCTGAAAAAAATAGAGCTTTAAAGCATGATTTTTTTTTTTTTTTTAATTTTTGACAGGCAGAGTGGACAGTAGAGGGAGATAGAGAGAAAGGTCTTCCTTTTTGCCGCTGGTTCACCCTCCAATGGCTGCCGCAGTAGGCGTGCTGCGGCTTGCGCACTGCGCTGTTCCGATGGCAGGAGCCAGGTGCTTATCCTGGTCTCCCATGGGGTGCAGGGCCCAAGAACTTGGGCCATCCTACACTGCACTCCCTAGCCACAGCAGAGAGCTGGCCTGGAAGAGGGGCAACCGGGACAGGATCGGTGCCCCGACTGGGACTAGAACCCCGTGTGCCGGTGCCGCAAGGCGGAGGATTAGCCTGTTAAGCCACGGCGCCGGCTAAAGCATGATTTTTGAGAGATTTTTTTCTTCTGCCCTTAGTACTAGATATGTATTGTCTATGTGTGTATGTGCATTTCTGTATATGTACTTCCTAAATATTCTATTTTGCAATCATTGCTCTAAAATCCAAAAAGTGGTGTGTGCAGCTATGTTCCCATATACTTTTTTTATAGACTTAAACTTACCTTTAGTAAGAAACTCAGCAAAATCTTACCTGTTATGGTTTAATACTAAAAGTAAGTGCAGATAAAATTGAGAGGTGCCTATTGACCATCAGAGTTTAATGTAATTTATTGAAAAGCAGGGAAGAACCTGTCTATCTTGTTCATAATTGGGTCTTTAGCACCTGGGATAGCAACTGATACTTCATTCTTCAATTTTCTATTACTTAGGTTTTGCCATATAAATTATAACTGAATCACATTTTACAAGCCATTCTGTGTTCTTTTTTCATTTGTCAATATATCATGGACATTTTTTCATGCTAACACTTAAGTATTTATTCCTTGAGTGTGTTACTGGAGATACTGTAGATTACATAATTAGCTAGTTTAAGATTTTAAAATTGTTTGAAAGGGGGAGACACACTGAGACTGATAGAGAGGTGTTCATCCTCCAAATGCCTGCCAAGATTATGGGCTGAGGCTTAAGCTGGGCCTGGGGAACTCAATCCAGGTCTCCCATGTGGGTGACAGAAACCCAGTTACGTGAATCATTACTGCTGACTCCCAGGGTCTGCATTAGCAGGAAGCTGGAGTGAGGAGCAGGAGCCAGAACTGGGAATCAAAGCTAGATACTCTGATGTATAGGACATGGGCATCTTAACTGCTAGACTAAATGCCCACCCCATAGGTAGTTTTAAAGGGGCCAGCACTGTGGTATAGCAATAGTGGCATCCCGTATAGGTGCTGGTTCGTATCCTGGCTGTATCACTTGTGATCCAGCTCTCAGGTAATGTGCCCGGAAAGCACTGGAAGATGGGCCAAGTGCTTGGGCCCCTGCACCCACATGGAGATGTGGAAGAAGCTCCTGGCTTCTGGCTTCAGACTGGCCCAGCTCCAGCCATTGTAGCCATTTGGGGAGTGAACCAATGAATGGAAGCTATCTCTCTGCCTCTCCCTCCCTTTCTCTCTTTGATTCTGCCTTTCAAATAAATAAATCTTTTTTTTTTTTCCAAAGACTTTGAGCCATTTATTTTCTCTTGGTCTTTGGCATTAGTGTTTTGTTTTTAAGTATTAATGAAAGATACTAAGTTGGGGGTTATGATGGAATGAGAATGTAACTTTCTATAGATTCATGAGGTAAATATGTTGTATTGAATGGTAGTACATGGAACTTGTTTTAAACAAATCCAATCTGATTATTCTCACTATGAATATTGGAATAATTCACTTTAAAATTTCTGACAAGCAGTTCATATAAGAATAAAAATCAACATGTGAAAGAATGTTTAGTTTAGGGTGTGTATAATTGTAGAAGCAAAATTATATTTCTTGTTCCCTAGTCAGATTGTTATTGATTAGAAATGCAGTCACTTAGTGACAGTGGTGATGTATTACTGAAGGAAAATAAATTTGTGTATTTTTTCAGAGAACACTTTAACAAGACTTCAGAAGTCCTACTTCTGGGACTTCATTTGAAAGAAAAAAATTAAAGATATGACCAAAAATTTAGGTATACTTGGATATTTGTTAAAAGTTTAATCCTGGGACCAAGAATAGTAGTAGTACAGGTATTTCTCTGGTCTTTGAGAGGTTGGTTCTAGGACCTCTAGGAAGAGAAAATCTCTGGTTGTTGTCCCTTATTTTTGTATTAAATTGTGTAGTATTAGCATGTGACTTAGACACATCTTTCTATGTACTTTAAAATATCCAAATTAAAAATTTAAAATTTTTATAACTAATGTAAATACTATGTAATAATAATTGTTAATACTATTTGGTTAGGGAATAGTGATAAGGAAAATAGTCTACATGTTCAATAGGAATGTAGTTTATTTTTTCAAAATTTTTTAAAATTATTTTTTAAAGATTTTATTTATTTATTTGAAAGTTGGAGTTACACAGAGAGGAGAGGCAGAGAAAGAGAGAGAAAGGTCTTCAATCCCCAATTGGCTGCAACGGTCAGAGCTGTGCAAATTTGGAGCCAGGAGCTTCTTCCGGGTCTCCCACGCAGGTGCGGGAGCCCAAGGACTTGGGCCATTTTCTACTGCTTTCCCAGGCTGTAGCAGAGAGCTGGATTGGAAGTGGAGCAGCCGGCTCTCGAACCGGTGCCAATATGGGATGCTGGTGCTTCAGGCCAGGGCATTAACCCGCTGCACCACAGCACTGGCCCCTATTTTTTCAAATGTTTTCAATCTCAGGTTCATTGAATCCATGGATGCTGAACTCATGGATATAGAGAGCCATTGTGCTTAAATAATGCTTCCTGTGTGCCAAACAGTATGCTTACTTCATACTCTCAATAATTTGGTGATTTTAAAGCAAGATTTATATATTTATTTGAAAGGCAGAGTTACAGAGAGGCAGAAAGAGAGAGAGAGAGAGGTCTTCCATCCGGTGGTTCACTCCCCAAATGCTTGCAACGGCAAGAGCTAGCCAGGAGCTAAGTGCTTCTTCCAGATCTCTGATGTGGGTGCAGGGGCCCAAGGATTTGGGCTGTCGTCTGCTGTTCTTTCAGGCACATTAGCTGGGAGCTGGATTGGAAATAGAGCAGCCAGAACTTGAACTGCTGCCCATGTGGGATGCCAACACTGTAAGTGGTGGCTTTTCCCACTGTGCCACAGCGCTGGCCCCTTGTGATTTTTTTTTTTTTAAGATTTATTTATTTATTTGAAAGGCAGAGTTACAGAGCCAGAGAGAGCCAGAGAGAGAGAGAGAGTGCACTTCCATCCACTGATTCACTCCACAAATGGCCACAATAGCCGGAGCTGGGCTAGTCTTAAGCCCAGAGCTTCTTTGAGGTCTCCCATGTGGGTGCAGGAATACAAGTACTTGGACCATCTTCTGCTGCTTTCCCAGGTGCATTAGGAGGGAGCCTGATCAGAAGTGGAGCAGTAAGAACTCAATTGGCGCCCATATGGGATGCTGCATTGCAGGCAGTGGCCTTATCCTCTATGCCACAGGACCAGCCCTGATAATTTTTTTTTTTAATGCAATAGGATTACAAATGGCGATTCATGCAGTAGTGAGTGGAAACAATAGATTTCAAAGGAATATGTGATTACATTGACGAGCAACAGTATCTAGGGAATAACTTGTGAGAATATTCTCCAGAATATTTTGTCAGTTTTACTCTTGTTACTCAAGTTACAGAATTTCTTTTGGCTGTTTTTTATTTTCTGTGGTAAACCTATATTATCTAACAAGAAACTTAAGCTATTTTTTAAAGTGGCATTTGATTTTTTTTTAAAGATTTATTTATTTATTTATTTGAAAGGCAGAGTTTCAGAGAGGCAGAGGCAGAGAAAACCTTCCATCTGCTGGTTCACTCCCCAAATAGCTGCAATGGCCAGAGCTGTGTGACTGAAAGCCAGGAGCAAGGAGCTTCCTGCAGGTTTCCCCTGCAGGTACAGGGGTCCACATACTTGGGTCATCTTCTGCTGCCTTCCCAGGCCACAGCAGAGAGCTGGATCAGAAGTGGAGCTGCCAGGACTTGAACCCATGCCCATATGAGATGCCAGCACTGCAGGTGATGGCTTTACTTGCTTTGCCACAGTGCTGGCCCCTTGATTTTTCAATAAGATTTACTTCAGGATTCTTATAAACAGTAAATTCTGTGAAAGTTCCTTTAAAATAGAATTCTGAGTAAAAACTAAAATCTGTAAATAACTCTTGGAGAGCATATAAACGGATTAAAATGAAGTACATTTTGTACAGTCTTTAATTTTTGCTAATTTGAGTTTTTATTTGAGATGCAGAGACAGATTTGAGGGACAGAAAGGGAGGGAGTGTGCATGCATGAGAGCTTGCATGTGCTGGTTCACTCATTACAACTGTGGTTAGGCTGGGGCCTGAGCCATAGAGGAACTCTAGTTTTCCCAGGTGGGTGAGAGGAACCCAATTATATAAGCCATCACCATCTTCTGGGGTCTGAGTTGGGGGGATAGGTGGAGATTAGAGCTGGGTTTCAACCACTAGGCAAAATGCTTCTTTCCTGATGATTTCTTATTGTGTGTAAACTATTTATTTGAAAAATCTCAGTAAAGCTGATAAGGGTAAAAAGACACGCACAATTTTGTAATGTATCACTTCTTGAATAGAAATAGGTAAATAAGGCGGCTGGAAGAATGTAAGGTTTTGTATTTTGCTGGTATTTTTTGTTGCTAGAAATGGAAAAATGGAAAGTTAAGCTTAAACATCCAAAGTTTGAAGGCTGACAATGGCAAAATGGCAGATTTTTTTTTTTTTTATTTGACAGGTAGAGATATAGATAGAGAGAGACAGAGAGAAAAGTCTTCCTTCTGTTGGTTCACCCCCCAAATTGCCACCACAGCTGGCACTGGGCCGATCCGAAGCCAGGAGCCAGGTGCCTCCTCCTGGTCTCCCATGTGTGTGCAGGGGCCCAAGTACTTGGGCCATCCTCCACTGCCCTCCCAGGCCACAGCAGAGAGCTAGACTGGAAGAGGAGCATCCGGGACTAGAATCCGGTGCCCATATGGGATGCCGGTGCTGCAGGTGGAGGATTAAACAAGTGAGCCATGGTGCTGGCCCCAAAATTTTTAAAATATTAATTTTGTGGTTGTTGGCAATGAGCTTTACCAAAAATGAATTAATGAACTTGCAGTATTTTCGTGATACTGTAATTAGATTTTTTTCTCTTTCTCAATAACTTAGCAACTCTTATAATTGTTGTTTCATCTTGTTTTTAAAAATATTTAAAACTCTTTGTTTGAAAGTTCAAGAGGTACGTGTGCACATGTGCAGAAACACACACAAACACACACATACACATGCAGATTGAGAGAGACACAGAGAAAGAGAAATCTCATATGCTGGTTCACTCCCCAAATAATAATAGTTGTTATACTGTTTGTTTAGGAAATAATGACCCGGCCAGGCTGAATTCAGGAGCCTACAGCTCAGTCCAGGACCCGGTCTGGTTAGAGGGATCCAACTACCTGAGCCATCTGTCTGCTGCCTCCCAGGCTGCACATAAGTTGATTGCCATGTTGGGGAGCAGAGGCAGGACTCAAACCCAGGAACTTCCATATTGGATGAAGGAGTCCCATTCTGCATCTTAACTGCTGTTCTAATGTCTTCCCCTGTTTCACCTTCTTAAGAATTGATTTCTCAGGGCCGGTGCCATGGCTCACTTGGTTAATCCTCCACCTGCGGCACCAGCATCCCATATGGGCGCCGGGTTCTAGTCCCGGATGCTCCTCTTCCAGTCCAGCTCTCTGCTGTGGCCTGGGAGGGCAGTGGAGGATGGCCCAAGTACTTGGGCCCCTGCACCCGCATGGGAGACCAGGTGGAGGCACCTGGCTCCTGGCTTCGGATCGGTGCAGTGCGCCAACCGTGGTGGCCGTTTGGGGGGTGAACCAACAGAGGGAAGACTTTTCTCTCTGTCTCACTATCTGTAACTCTACCTGTCAAATAAAAAAAAAAATAAAGAATTGATTTCTCAAATCATCTATGTCTTATGCTTTTCTTGCTTCCTACCTTTTTGAAGATTCGAAAAAAATTAGTTCACTACGTAGCTGTTACTGAATCTGATCTATCTAGAACTAAAACGTGTTAATATTATATAGTTTCATTTTTAAGACTGTTGAAATATTTTTCTTAGTAGTGAAGTTTTAACTCTTATTTTAAACATTGCAAGTGTACCCCTTGACCCTGCACTTCATTTCCCTGCTCTGCTTTATTTTTCCTTTAAATATTTGCCATTTTAATACAAGATAATTTACTTATTTGTGTCTACTGTTACCTCCTCTGCTTCTCAGCTTTATGTAAACTCTGAGTATAGGAATTTTTGTTATTAGTTCATTGTCTATTCTCTGAGTTCAGAATAATGCCTAGCACCTGAGGGATTTCAATAAAATTTTTTAAAGATTTATTTATTTAGGGGCTGGTGCTGTGGCACAACGGGTTAACACCCTGGCCTGAAGCACCGGCATCCCATATGGGCGTTGGTTCTAGTCCCAGCTGCTCTTCTTCCAGTCCAGCTCTCTGCTGTGGCCTGGGATGGAAGTTGAAGATGGCCCAAATCCTTGGGCCCCTGCACCCGTGTGGGAGACCTGGAAGAAGCTCCTGGCTCCTGGTTTTGGATCGGCACAGCTCCGGCTATTGCAGCCATCTGAGGAGTGAATCACCAGATGGAAGACCACTCTCTCTCTCTTTCTCTGCCTCTCCTCTCTCTGTGTAACTCCGACTTTTGAATAAATAAATCTTTTTTAAAACAATAAAAAAAAAAGATTTATTTATTTATTTGAAAGTCAAAGTTACACAGAGGAGAGGCAGAGAGAGAAAGAGGTCTTCTATCCGATGGTTCACTCCCCAATTGGCCACAATGGCCGGAGCTGCACCAATCCGAAGCCAGGAACCAGCAGCTTCTTCTGGATCTCCCACACAGGTGCAGGGGCCCAAGGACGTGGGCCATCTTCTACTGCTTTCCCAAGCCATAGCAGAGAGATGGATGGGAAGAGGAGCAGCCGGCTCTTGAACCGGCGCCCATTTGGGATGCTGGTGCTTTAGGCCAGGGCATTAACCCACTGTACCACAGTGCCAGCCCTCAATAAATATTTTTAAATAAATGAATAATGGGCACTAAGTATTTGTGGAATGATTGTATATACTATTTGGTTGATGGAGTGAAATTTGTTCTAAGTATTTACAGAAGAGGGTTAGGTTTGCATAGTTGTGTAGTGTGGCTGTTGCATTGTGGGTCTAGTAGTCGAATGTACACAAGTTGGAATTTCAGAACTTTGCTCCCTGGCACATAGTAGGTACTCCTTAATTATTGCTAAGTGAATACCACAAAAACACTAACTGTTCTGTGGGGGGAAAAATCTACCTTGCCATGAGATTCTGACCCGTTGGCATAGCCTTTTTGGTAGTGGAGTTGGACTATGATTTCAGAGCTTTTCTGCTTTCTTGATCTCCTGCTCTCACTCATGTTAAGATTCTCTCAGGCGACTTTGTAAGTATATTTCTTTAGAAACAAGATGTTGTGAGGAGGTGAATTGGATGAAACTTCACTCAGGATTGCTTTTTTGGATCAAAACTTGTTGAATCTTATTTAGCACCACAGCATTGTGTGAAGGCTTTTAGACTTGAGTGATAATGAAACTTGTTATTAGAGAGCCAAGAGTGTTAGATTTTCAATGGCCTCCACGTTTATTTATCCAACAGTTAAGGCACTCTGCTGGATGACTGAAGATAAAAAAATCAAAAAGGGCAGATTCAGTAATGAATCAAACATAAAAATATATGTTCCATAATACTGCTTCTGGGCTTGAGGTTTTCCAAAAGGCAAGGGAAATTTGTTTTCTAGGATAGTTTGATTTTGCTTTAATTTAAATTGAAAGTACATATGAGCCATTAACTATTGAGAGAGTATGTAATTAGGGTATACTTATATCAATTTTGTGTTAAGTTAGAGTTTGCATGGTTCTTTTTGACAGAGTGAGCATTTACTAAATATTTCTTATTTTATTCTCTTAAAGTATATTGTGATTGTAAACCCTTCAGATTTTTTTTTTTTTTTTTTTTTTTAGATTTATTCATTTGAAAATGACAGGGGAGATAGACAGCTTCTGGTTCACTCCCCAAATGGCCACAATAGCGAGATCTGGGCCAGGTTGAAGTCAGGAAATCCATCCTGATCTCTCATATGTATGGCAGGGTCCCAAGTACTTGAGCCACCTTCTGTTGCCATCCTAAGTGAATTGGCTGGAAGCTGGGTCAGAAATGGAGCAAGTGCTGTGCCAAAATGCTAGGCCCTAGATCTTACACTCTTTCATGTATTATTGTTTTAACATAGAGCTCATAACAATCCTGAAAGATAAAAATTATTACCTGTATTTCACAAATAGGAAAATTGAGTGTAGAGAGGTTAAGTAATTTGATTAAGGTTCTCAGCTTGCAAGTTGTTGATTTTAAAATAGGTTTCTTTGATGCCAAAGTCCATCTACATTTTGTGACACTTGCCAAATCATCAGACAATAACTTATCCATACAGTGGAATGCTATAATATTTTCAACCATCTATTTTTTATTAAAAATTTTATTTAAGTTATACAAGTTTAATATGTTCATATATGTAGATTAGGAAACATAGTAACACTTTTCCCCTACCCTCCCTGCCGCCTGTGCTCCAAACCTTCCCTTTTCTCTCGCAATCCCACTCTTGATTTTTACAAAGATCTATTTTCAGTACACTTAATGATTGTATAGTTAATCCTATATAAGTAAAAGAGTTCAACAAATAGTATGAAGAGAAAACAAAAAACCAAAACAGTGTTCCTCAGTGGAGGAGACAATGGCTATAAACAATCATTGAACCCCAAAATATCTATTTCATTCCAATACATTACATTTCAGGTACTCTATTAGTTACCTCAGATCAGGGAAAATATTTGATATCTGTCTTTTTGGGGCTGGCTTATTTCACTAAGTGTAATGGTTTCCAGTTGTGTCCATCTTGTTACAAAAGACAGAATTTCTTTTTTTTTTTTTTTTTTACAGCTGACTAGTACTTCATAGTGTATATGTACTATAATTTCTTTATCCAGTCAGCAGTTGATGGACATCTGGATTGATTCCATATCTTAGCTATTGGGAATTGCACTGCAGTGAACATTGGGGTACAGATAACTCTTTCAATGTGCTGATTTCTTTTGGTTTTTCAACCATCTTCTTGATAAGCTTTTGTCCCAGGTTTTTTATCTGCAGTTGAGCATAATGCTTTAGTGAATATTCTGGTAGCAGAACTTGTCATATGTTCTTACTCCGGAGTTGGTTGACTGAGAAGTAGGTACACTTTTAATATTTCTAATCCATTTTGCTTTTGATTGTCTTCTAGATAGGTTGAAATAATTTATATTCTTAGTAGTAATTTATATGGGCACCTGCTTACCTGCATTATTACTGAATTAGATAGCTAATTTAAAAATATCATTGATTAGTAAGTTTCAGATTTTTTTTTTAAAGGTTTGTTGTATTTATTTGAAAGGCAGAGCTACAGGGGAGAAAGAAAAATGGTGATCTTCTATTTGCTTATTCACCCCCCAAATGACTTAGCTTGGGCCAAGCTGAAACCAGAAGCCAGGAACTCCATCCTGGTCTCCTCCTGGGTGACAGGGGCCCAAACACTTTGAACCATTTTCTGCTGCCTTCCCAAGCACATTGGCAGGGAGCTGGATCAGAAACAGAGCAACCTGGACTTGAACTGGCACTTTTTTTTTTTAAAGATTTATTTATTTGGGGGGAGGAAGAGAAAGAGATCTTCCATCTGCTGGTTCATTCCCCAGATGGCTGCAATGCCTAGTGCTGGCCCAGACTTAATCTTTTTCCTGGTCCAGACAGGATCTTCTTCCTGGTCTCCCATGGGTACAGGGGCCAAGCACTTGGGTCATCTTCTGCTGCTTTCCCAGGCCATTAGCTGGGAGCTGGATCAAAAGTAGAGCAGCTGGGACTTCAAGTGGTGCCCATGTGGGATGCAGGCATCGCAGGTGGTGGCTTTACCAACTCCACCACAACACCAGCCCCCCAGACCTGCACTTTTAATAAGGGAGATGTAGTTCTAAGTGGTAGCTTAACCTCCTGTGATTAATGTCAGCATCAAGAGCTCTTTTTTTTTAAGAATTTATGTATTTCAGAGAGTTAGAGAGCGAGAGGCAGCGAGAAAGGTCTTCCATCTGCTGGTTCACTCCCCAAAAGACAGCAATGGCCAGAGCTGGGCCTATCCAAAGCCAGAAGCCAGGAACCAGGAGCTTCTTTTGGATCTCCCATATGGGTGCAGAGGCCCAAACACTTCCCCAGGTCATAGCAGAGAGCTGGATTGGAAGTGGAGCATCTGGGACTCAAACTGGCACCCATATGGGATGCTGGTGATGCCCTCAAAAAAGTCTCCTTTCTAATTATGAAAGTGATGCATAATCATTGTAGGACATATAAACTGTACTTGAGAGTAGGAGTGTTTGGCCTAGCAGTTATGACACAGGTTGGGTTACCTGCATCCCATATCAGAGAGCCTGAATTGGAGTCCCATCTCTGATCTTGATCCTAGCTTCGTGCTTAATGTATACCCTGAGTGCTCTGTGTGCAGTGGGGAAGTGAATCAGGAGACAAGAGCTCTGTCTGCCTCTCAAATAAATTAAAAAATTTTTAATGTACTTAGAAGTATAAACAAGTACAATCACTATTAATATACAAAGTGCTGCTGTTTTACTCTTTTTACTGTGGTAGAGGTTACTTTTATAGTTCCAGGAAATTGACTATATACAAATTCCTACTCCATTGTTAATAAACTGTATGTCTCTCTCTCTTTTTTTAAAAGATTTATTTATTTATTTGAAAGTCAGAGTTACACAGAGAGAAAAGAGGCAGAGAGAGAGAGAAGTCTTTCATCTGATGGTTCACTGCCCATAGGGCCGCAACGGCTGGAGCTGCACCGATCTGAAGCCAGGAGCCAGGAGCTTCTTCCAGGTCTCCCATGTGGGTGCAGGGGCCCAAGAACTTGGGCCATCTTGTACTGCTTTCCCAGGCCATAGCAGAGAGCTGGACTGGAAGAGGAGCAGCTGGGACTAGAACCAACGCCCATATGGGATGTCGGCGCTTCAGGCCAGGGCGCCAGCCCCTGTATGTTTTTAAAAAGCGAAAAACTTTGTTTTCCCTTTTTGTTTGCAAGGCAAAGAGAGGGAGAAAGAGAGAGAAGAGATTTCCATCTGCTTATTTACTTCTGAAATGCCTGCAGCAGCTCTAGCTAGATAGGAGCCTGGATTCCAGTCTGAATCTCATGTGGATGGCAGGGACCCAAGTACATGAGCCATCATCTGCTGTCTCCAGGGTGCTAGTTAGCAGAACGCTAGAATTGGAAACAGAGCTGTAACTTGAACCCTGACACTCTAACATAGGGATATCCCAAATGGTGTCTTCACCATTGCACCAAATACCCACTCCGAATTCTCTGTTTTGATATGTCACTTAGATTCTTGGAACCCTTTATTCATTGGACTTACTGATAGCTCTTTGTGTGTTTCAGAGTACTTTGGATAAAAAGAACAAGACAGTTTCTCCCATAATGAGGTTTGCAAGTTAACGGAAAAGCATATATGTTATGTGATAGGTTATTGTAGCCATAGCAATTATGAATGTTATTGGGAAAGCCTAAGCAAGGTATTGTTGAAGTGATGGAGGAGAGAAGAGACATTGATTTGAAGACTAAGGTTATGCAATCTTTTTAGTGTTTGAAGATTTGTTTGAATGAGTCAAGAGAAAAAGGAAATGAGTGACTCTTGAGAGCCCAGATGGATGATTATGTTTGCCAAAATATACCCAAACAAAACAAAAACTCTTTTGCATATCTTACATTTTTCCAAGACTCTAATTGTTCTCCTGCTTTCAAAGGTCGTTTACTTTGTAGACATGTTTAGTTTGATGGACCTGAGAAATCCTCAGGTGCTGGTGTGTAGGAAGCCTTTGGACAGCTGCCAGGAGTCTTAACTGCACTGAGTAGTGTAGCACCAGTGGTTAAATAGAGGCTAAAATCTTTCTTTGAGAATTGTTATCAGGAAAAGGGCGGAAAGCCAGAGGCCATTCAACATTTGAGGGACAAGGAGAGAAAAATGAAACCAGCCAGAAGTCATTAAAGGAAAACAAGAGTGATGTGTAGAGGGACTGACTGGAGTTTAAAGAAAGGAGGAGGACAGTAGGGGAGAAAGAGAACTAAGTATTAAATCCTCCTTAAAGTAAAATTAACCCCTCAGAAGTATTCATTAGATTTAGGAATCAGGAGGCATTGATGACTGGCAAAAACAACTGAGAATTTGGATAATAGAGATCAGAGAAGTAGAGGATAGAGGTGAAAAAGTAGAAGATGAATGTTGAGTGCTCTTGGAGAAGTTAGCTTATGAAATGGGAGTGCAGGTTAAAAGCGGTTAAAAAATGATTTCACTATATATATATATATATATTCTAAGGAAGAACAGAGATGTTGGGGGGAATCATCTTGAACTTTTTAGAGAAAAAAATTTTTAACAGTTATGAGATTTTTATTCTAAAAGCTATAATTACAGTACCTGTTGTAATGAAAACTGAAAACAGGCATACAGAACTGTTGATTCCTAATCTTGTATTGAAAGCAGTAAGAGGTTCCATGACACCAAATAAAATAGTTTTGTGATTTTCCCCAAGATAACTTTAACAGCTATAGGTTCTTCAGTTTATGAAAATACAAAAACAAAACAAAGAGGATATCTTTTTTCTATGGCATTTGGTGAAACCCCACGCACAACGCCCCTGTGTTTGGGCAAGGCGTTAAGGGAGTGGGTCCTTGGAACTACAGACTCCCACACTGGGAACATGCTTATAAAGGGGACCTCCCAGCTCACTCCCCCTCCCCCCACCCAGGTAACTGGGTGGGCACAATAGAAGCAAAATGCTATGGAATGCAGGGTGGCTCAAAGACCAGTAAGCCACAGGGATCTCTATTATGACCATGCACAATGGCTCCCAGTTGGTTTTGTCTTCTTATGTTTCCCAAGGGGAACTGAGGATGCCATGGACCAAAGCTCACTCAGCCTGTTAACTGCAAAACCTACACTCTAGGCGTTCTCCCTGCTGTGTGTTCAAGTATTCCCTTCATCTTGTAATTTTAACTGTTTTAAAAAATGAGCAGAGTTCAGATTAAAAACCAACTGCCAAATGGATTTTAACAATCTAAGGCCTGGAAGCTTGTCCAGCTCTTAATATAACAGGGTGGCAGGTTTCAGGAGGTCAGGTGCCAATGTGCCTAAACCCCTTCACCCTACTGAACAGTGAGTTGATTTTCTTTCTACAATGCTAATAAAATAAAAGTGAGTAATATTGCATAGGAGTACCAGAAACTGCCTTGGTAGGAATAGAAACTATTTACATTAAATAAAAACTTGGCTGTGCAGGCTGCATCTGCACAGGGACAGAATGGTGCGATGCACACTGACCACTATGTGGAGACAGCTTCTGGCAGTCAGGGCTACAAGTCTGCCACCAAAGAGTAAAGGGGCGGGGAGGAGGAAGTGTGGGGGTTGGGGAGATTCTCATTAACATCTGGCTCCAGAGCTGATTGGATAGACAGTCCAATCCTTCATAGAGCCAGTCCCTGCTGACTGGCATAGGTAGCCGGACTGTATCAGTTCTTGTTGTCATAGGGGGTGTAGCCCCAGCTTGTCTATGATTTCAGCTGCGTTCATGGCATTCAAGCGATTCTACTTGTTGGCAAATACTAGGAGGACTGTGTCTCATGACTCATCCTCATGATCTCCTCCTGCACTTCATTTACATGCTCTCTGTCATTGCTGTCCACCACAAAGATTTTGGTGTTTCAGAAGTTTGTGGCACCACAGTGGCCGAATCTTGTCCTGTCCACCTACATCCTGCATGGTGAAGCTGATATTCTTTGACAGTCTCCACAGTGAAACCTATGGTGGAATGATGGTCAGATTTCAACGAGCTTCTCTTGTACAGAATCATTCTCTTCCCTTCCGCATCCAGGCCCACCATGAGGATGCATGCTTCCTTTTTGCCAAAAAGGCCCTTGAAGAGGTTTGCAAAGATATTCCCCATGCTTGTGGACAAGTGGAAGCTAGAGTGGCCAGAAACCTCGGTGGTGGCAGGTCAGAGCCAGGTGTGTGTTGTGCTTCCACAAGATGGCGGCTCTGGCTGCAAGAAAGGTTTTTAAGTATTTTTTACTTTTTTAAAAAATTATTCTAAAATGTCTGTGGCATATAGTGCTGAATATGATTTTTTATATCTATTTACCTACTTAAGTCACCATGAACATTAGTTCTTTTTTTTTTACTGTCCTGTTGAAATATATAGGACAAGCCACATTCTAAAATACAATAGCTTAGGGCCATTTAATACAATCATATAATAGCTTTTTAATAGTCAATTTAATCTTTTCCTTGTGTGTGTACTTCTCTCCTACCCGGCAACAACTTGAGTGTGATTATCCTAGCAGTTGGTATCACCTTTTTTCTATAAGTATACTAAATAGCCACTAGCTGGGAAATCTATATTATGAAGTTGTTAGAATTGTACTCTTAATGAAATTATTAATTTTATTCAGTAGATTCTAAGGAATATCTGGGTATTGCTTCCATAAAACTTAGTCTGTGATATTTGTGGTTTTTCTATTGCTATTTCACTTAAGAATGTACAACTGTGTAGTTAGACTGCTTTCTAATGCCAGCTGAACTCTGAACCAAATGACTGACTTTACAAATTTTATCTAAGAGGGTGATAATGT
Organism: Lepus europaeus; assembly: GCF_033115175.1. Taxonomy (NCBI): domain Eukaryota; kingdom Metazoa; phylum Chordata; class Mammalia; order Lagomorpha; family Leporidae; genus Lepus; species Lepus europaeus. The sequence goes on along the minus strand of NC_084828.1, from coordinate 76,532,187 downwards.
ATCTATTTCACAGGGCTGTAGTGGAAATTAAATTAGATAATGCATGAAAAACACAAGTTGGCATAGAATTGGTACTTACTCAGTATGCATGACCTGTTAATATTTTCTCCTTGTCTCCAGGATTTTTATTTCCCAACCTTGATGTTTTTGGAAGTCTTACAGGATTTTACTAAATTTGAAAAGGGACTAGACTCCAATAGAGTCAAAATTCAGACTTTTTATGTGTCTGGGAGGGAAGTAAGAATCTGCAGCATATATAAATAAGGAGTTTTTTTCTTAAGATTGATTGGTTATTACAACTGTTTAGGGAAGCTGCATTTCTTTTGTGAGTTTTGTTTATTTTCATCTGCTGAAAGAAGAGGAGAGCACAAGCGCGAAAGCGAGAGAAAGAGGGAGGTCTTTCATCTCCTGGTTTACTATGTGAATGCCCATGACAGCCAGTACTGGGCAAGGCCTAAGCCAAGAGCTAGGAACTCCATCTGGGTGGCAGGGGCCAAAGCATTTGAGCCACCATCTGTTTTTTTTTCCCCATCTACTTGAAAGGCAGAGTGTCAGAGAGTGAGGGAGAGCTTCCTATAGATGATGTGGTAGTTGATGTGGGCATCCCAAGCAGCAGTTTAACCTGCTCTGCCACAAAGCCCATCCTAACACTCCATTTCTGGAAGCCACTCTGTAATCTCTTTCTTTTTGATTGAATACTAAAAAATATTTTAAAATAAGAGGGGAGGAAAAGATGATGTAGAATGTTGTATGAGATATTTTACTTGAAGAGTTGGCTAGTTGCAGAGTGGGTATAGAGTTATTTTGGACTAGTTATTTTAGGGCAGGAAATTAACTAACATGACCTGCTGAGGCTCATAAATATTTCAGACGTAATATCAGAACTACTAGGTAACATGTAATTTAACACAGGGCAGTACTTAGAGGGCAGAAAGTTAGGGGTTTAGGCCGCAGTCTGAGAAGGCTTACATTGATTCACCATTTTATATGAGACTTGTGATCTCAGAATGAAATTTTGTAGGATTCACCTCTTTGTATGAGATTTGTTGTTCTTAAAAGAGAGAACATAAAATTTCTAGGGTATTTCATAACCATCCATTTAGTCATTCTTTTTTTTTTCTTTCTGTCAAGTCATTTGTACTATTTTGTTAAATGTTTTAAAGAATCTGTACCTTTGGTACAAATGGTATAAAATGTCAATGGATGTCAAATACGAAGGGTGGCCCTTTCCATTGAACCGCTCCAACACCCACAGATCCCATTCTGTATGTTTAAAAGTAATAAACTAAATTGTTTCTTTTTGTTATTTTCTCGGGATTTGTTAATGGTGTTTAAGGCTGCTAAATCCACAAAGAAATTTTCACTTGTTTTTAATGCCACAAAAGCAAGTTTTTTTTTTTTTTACTTTTTTAATAATTTGTTAAATTCAGCAATGGTTTAACACATTATTAAAGGCTTCATTTTTTTTTATAAAGTGCTTTCTGTTTTCATGTCTCTCCATGTCTGTAGTCATACCAAATGACTTGTCAGTGCTTGGTTCTTGCTGCACATTTAAAATTATTCTCCCAGCAATAGGTAGAACTTGCTGGCATTGGCAGTAATTGGTCAGTGATTTGACCATTAAAGCGATGCTAATTTTTTATAGAAGAGGAAAGAAGAGATGGTATCTCTGTGGTCTGGTGAAATAGGTTAGATGCCTGTCAGTTGAGGAAACTATTATACTATTTGTGATGAGTATTTAATTAATGTGGTTTAGTATTTTTGACTTGGTAGAGTAAGATTTGATTGCCTATATTAAAAAGTTTCTCCTGGGACTTTGACATAGCAGGTAAAGCTGCTGCCTAAGTGCTGGCATCCCATATGGGCGCCAGTTTGAGTCTTGGCTGCTCCACTTTGATCCAGCTCTGCTATGACCTGGGAAAACAGTAGAAGATGGCCCAAGTCCTTGGACCCCTGCGCCATGTGAAAGACCCAGAGAAAGCTTCAAGCTTCTGGCTTTGATCTGCCCAGTTCTGGCTGTTGTGGCCATTTGTGGAGTGAACCAGTGGATAGACCGACCTTTCTCTCTCTCTCTCTCTCTCTCTCTCTCTCTCTCTCTCTCTCTCCCCCCCTCCCCCTCTCCCCCCCTTCCCCTTTCCCACTCTCCCACTTTCTCTCTCCCTCTGCCTCTGCCTCTCCCTCTCTCACACACTCTCTCTCTCTCTCTCTGTAACTCTGCCTTTCAAATAAATAAATCTTCAAAAAATGTTTCTCTTATGATATAGTGCTTTTGGAAATTAAAAGTTTCACTAATATAACACTTGGACAGTTTAGTAATCTCGGTGGAATTCCCTTTTTTTTTTTTTACAGGTAGAGTTATAGACAGAGAGAGAGAGAGAGAGAGAGAGAAAGGTCTTCCTTCTGTTGGTTCACTCCCCAAATGGCCGCTACGGCCGGCGCTGCGCTGATCTGAAGCCAGAAGCCAGGTGCCTCTCCTGGTCTCCCATGCGGGTGCAGGGGCCCAAGCACCTGGGCCATCCTCCACTGCCCTTCCGGGCCACAGCAGAGAGCTGGACTGGAAGAGGAGCATCTGGGACCAGAACCCGGCACCCATATGGGATGCCAGTGCCGCAGACAGAGGATTAACCAAGTGAGCCACAGCGCCGGCCCCCTGGAATTCCCTTTCTTAAACTAAAGCAAAGCAACCTCCCATAATTCCAATTTCAGTTAGTCATGAAAATAATTCCCCTTTTAAATATGTCAGTTGTTATAGTGTGATAATTATTTTCCAAAGATACATCAGTGTTATAAAAAATTACATTTATATTTTTAATGGTATAAAGTTACTGTAATTTTAGGAAAAAGGAAGGTTATGACTTAGTAGTTCAACGTTTAGATTTCCAGTCAAAAAGTAAATTTTTTTTTAATACAGGAATTTGAATAGTAAAGTTTTCTTTTTTCCTGTAAATTATAACTTTATATGTACAACGTAATTCACACTGAATAAGTAAGGTGGGTGACATAAATGTAGCTTTTACACCAAATCAATGACCTTTTTCTATCATCACTACTGTCATTATTATACAAGATAGCTATGGCTACATAACAAATCAGTCTAAAACTTGGCTTCAAAGTACCACCATTTATTATTGCTCATGAATGTTTGGATCATCATGGTAGTTTTGCTAAGGTGGATCAGAGTTCAGTGATTGTACAGGCTTGGTTGTTTGGTACCTTAACTGGTAGATTTGCCAAGGTTAACTTGTCTAGGGTGGCCTCATTTGCATATCTGTCAATTGGCTGGGTGTCAGATGGGATAATAGGGTATCTGAGTCATGTGTCCCTAAATATCCATCTGTCTGGCTAGAGCTTATTCAATGGTAGCTGAGCAGATTTGCAAGAGAAGAGAGTGGAAGTACTCAAATGTTCTTGAAGCTTAGGCTCAGAACTGGCATAATGGCTCCCTCATGTCCTTGTGTTAGCCATAGCAAGTCATCAGGCCAGTTCATATTGATGAGGTAGGGAATATGTAGCCTCATGGATAGATTATGGATGACATGAAAAACCTGGAATATTTTTATATAATCCTCCACACTTAGTAGAATGCTTTTTATAATTACCCAGTTACTTACTTTCAAAAAAAACTTCATTAATGATAGAACCCAGATTCACTTTACTGACTGGCTGTACTATACCTGTAATACCTATTTTATCTTATTTCTTTCACAGTTGCAGCTTTGGGGTGGGTGTTTGGCTTGGCAGTTAAGAGTCCAGAATCCCACATCAAGAGTTGTTAACAGCCTATGGCTCCTGGCTCCAGCTAATGCAGATCCTGGGAGATAGTGATAATTCAAGTAATTGGGTCCCTGCCACCCACAGTTTTATTTTCCAGTGTTTTGTTCTCTGGCTTGCCCACCGGGTTTTCTGCTTTTTTTTTTTTTTTAAAAGATTGAGGTGGAAATGAATATAAAAAATTAACCATTTTCAAATGTTCAATTTAGTGACTTTTGGTATGTTCATAGTGGCCATCTACTAGATTTATCAAGTTCCAAAACATTTTCATCACCCTAAACAAAACTAATCCCATTAAGCAAGCCCTGGCCATTCCCTCTGCCTCCAAGAGCTGCTGGCAACCACTGGTCTGCTTTCTGTCCCTATGAATATACCTGATCTGATTTATTTTAATCACTGTGTATGTTTATATTCTTTATGCCTAGAGTAGCCTAAATCCTACTAGATCTCTTTGGTGTTTGGCCCACTGATGTCTTTCTCAGAACGATTGTATTGTGAAGCATAATTTAGCTACAGTGATCCTTAACATTCCACTTCACGGAAATTGATTTTCTCTGTGATTGTTTTTTCTGTCTTCCTTGCCAAATACTTCCCTACCCATCTCACTCTTTAAATGTTTATATTTAGACCTCAGCCCATTGTTCTTTTTCTACCCTCTTTCCATTTCCTGTTTTTTCTTCCATAACCAAATCTGGATCTGTAACCCAGATCTCTTCAGAATTCCATACCTACTGTGAAAACCATTTAGCTGTACATTAAACTGAAGACTGAAATTATTTTCTCTTTCATCTTTTTTCCTTCCCTAAACTAAATGAAGCCTCAGCATTGCCTTTTTTCCTTTTTTTTTTTTTTTTATCTTGGTGGAAATTCTCTTTATTCATAGAGATCTCTGGCTTCATTCCTAAGAAATCAGTTATTTCCTCTTTACTCTTAGTTTTCTACATTTAGTCATTCCTCAGCTCTACCTTCTGTCTCTGAAATCCATTCCTCTTCATTTCTCCAGCCCTTACTTTAAGATCTTCTTACCCTTTGCCTAGAGCAGAGGTTCCCAAATAGTAGCTCACAAGACTAAACTAAATACTGGCCAGTGACCTTTAAGTTTTATTAGAATACAACCTTGCTTATTAGTTTTATGTATTCATTATTGATGGCTGTTTTTATGCAGCAGAGTCTAAAGTATTTACTGTTTGGTTGTTTATAGAAAAGGTTTGTCTATTCTTAGACTGGTAACTGATTTTTTTTGTCTCCAATCTTGTCTACTCTTCTCCTTAACTGCAGGTAAACATTCAGAAGTCTGATCATATGTCCTTTTATATGAATCTTTTATTCATTATTCCTTCCTTAAAGAGTAAAGTTGGAGACGTTTATCATGGCATAAGAAGACTATCTCCTTCTCTGGTTCAGAATGCATCTCAGTCTCTTTTTGTTAAGTGCTCTGTTTCTGTCTGAAATACCATTGGTTCTCTTTTCTTGGTAATTTTTTTTTTTTTTTTTTACTTTTCTTTCTTTTTTTTTTTTTTTTTTTTTTGACAGGCAGAGTTAGACAGTGAGAGAGAGACAGAGAGAAAGATCTTCCTTTTCTGTTGGTTCACCCCCAAATGGCAACTACGGCCAGCGTGCTGTGCGGATCCGAAGCCAGGAGCCAGGTGCTTCCTCCTGGTCTCCCATGCGGGTGCAGGGCCCAAGCACTTGGGCCATCCTCCACTGCCTTCCCGGGCCACAGCAGAGAGCTGGACTGGAAGAGGAGAAACCAGGACAGAATCTGGCGCCCCAACTGGGACTAGAACCCGGGGTGCTGGCGCCGCAGGTGGAAGATTAGCCATGTGAGCCGCAGTGCCAGCCGTTTTCTTGGTAATTTGTCTATTTCTCAAAATTTGATACAATTGTTGTCTTCCTAGGAAGTTATCTGACATTACAAACTATTCCCTTCTCCTTGACTCCCTTCAGACTTCTACAGCTTTTGTGGTACTTACCACACCAGTTGTACATTTTTTTCCGTTTCACAATATATTCCTAGTAGATTAAATACCAACCAGGGTCAGGCCTGGAGTGAGGCATTGAGTACTCTTTCAAAAAATGTTTGTTGACTGAATGAATAGCTTTCTTTTATGTTAGACTCTTCCTGATTAGTCTGCCAGTTCAGGAAGTATGTCTCAAACAACTTTTCATCCCTAAATCCATAGTAGTTTTAGTTATTGGTTAAATTGTTGATTTGAATTGTCATTTACATTCAGTGAAGGGGCACTTTTAGAGGTGGTAGACATTAATCAGAGTAAAACTATTTGGCTAATCAGCCTGCTTAAAAAGGAACATGATTTGCCTTGACTACTAGTTTTCCTCTCATATAGGCATTTCCCCCTTGCTTTGTATTTGGGAATTTGATTGGCTTTCATTGAAAATTTTGTGTCATAGGCATCATTTGATTTCTTCTATATAGTGTATGTATAAACAACAATTTAGTTGGAATGTGATGATACATTATCATATCACAGATTGCTGAGGTAGTCTAGGTGTAGATGGGAACAGAAATGGAGGGCTGTTGATACTATTAACTGTTATCCACCTATCCTTCCCCGCCCACTGCATCAGTAAGCAAGCTTGTAAAGTTTATGAAGAGAATACATCTGGCAGGCCAGGTGGGCATCTCAGAAAAGAACTGAATTTTGTTTGTTTTAACTGGATTGATTTGCCTGTTTGTAGTATGTAGGTACTTTTGGTAGGATTCCTAGTAGTAGCAACAGCATCAGCAACAGAAAAAAGTCTATCTAGTGCTTTTTATGTGCCAACCAGTATTCTAAGCACATTATATAAATTAACTCATTTAAATCCCCATAACCACCCTATGAGATAAGATCCTATTATTTCTGTTTTACAGATGAGGAGCCCCAAGGCAAAGGGAATCGAAATAAATGAACTTGGCCGAAGTACAACTAGGAGTGATAGAGCTAGGATTTAATTCAGGCTGTCTAGCTCCACAGTACATGCTCTTAATGGCTACCCTAGACATTCTCTGTTTGGATCATGGGAAATTTCGATTGCATAATTATTTCTGTATTTTTATCTACTTGAAAGGCAGAGCAGCACACACAGAGAGGAGGCAGTTGTGAGAGTTTCTGTCCTGTGGTTCACTCCCCAAGGGCTGGGCCAGGCTGAAGACAGGATTCTGGAACTCCATCTGGGTCTCCCACATGGGTGGTAGGAACCCTATTACTTGATCATTATCCCTTGCCTCCCAGCATGCATTAGCAGGAAGATGAATTGGAAGTGGAACAGCAAGGACTCAAACAGGAGTCTGATTTGGGATGTGGGTATTCCAAAGAGCAGTTTAACCCACTGCACCCCAATGCCTACCTGGAGTGCAGAGCTTTTGAGTTCCTTCTCTCCCTTCTAACAGAAGCTCTAGCTGTGGGTTTGGGTTGGTGTGTTGTTGGGGGGCGGCAGGTGTGGTGGATGAACACATACTAATTGGTTAAAGATTTTTTTTTGTTAAGACATACATTCTGTTTTAAATTTATCGAGATTAGTTGTAGCACTCAACTTCTTAGCACCATTCTGTTTTTTATTTTTTACTAGAAGTTGAGATAAGAGTTTGGCTTTCTTTTGTCTTGCCTATGTCCAATAGGTGCAAATGGTTGGCTTTAAGTACAGAACTACAAGATTAAAATGCATTACAGTTGGAAAGTTAAATATATATAATGAAACATAAAATCAAGTATGTGGTTCCAGAAGTTATAATTTTATTTAGATGTGATAATATTGAGTCCCTGCTTCTAGAAGTATATTAATATCTGTAAGTGCCAAAGGAAATCATTTAAGCAAGGTGAAATGCAGGGTTAAAACACTTGGGGTTACAACTTAACATACAGCAGATTGCATGAAGCCTGAGTATATAGCTCAGTGAATACCACCACCCAGATCAAGTTAAATGTGGAACATTTTCATAATTGTTTCAGAAGACTTTCCTATGGCTCTTTCCAGTCAGTATCTCACAATTCACTTAATTTTTTAAAATTGTATTTATTTCCCCTTGCTGTATTTCAGTTTTTCTTCCCTTCTGGAGTGTAAAAACTTGGTTTTGCTCACCATTCTTTTTCACTGCTCAGCATAGTGTCTGATGTACAGTAAATGTTCAACAACTATTTTGTTGAATGCCTCTATTGAAAAATAATTGATTGTTATATACAGTATTTTATGGTAAAAAGGTGCTGTTTTATGTATTGTATACTGAGGATAGTTGATAAATTATATATTTCTTGGATGAGACTTTTGATATTTAGCTTGTTAGACCAATTTTAAGACAAAGGAATTAAACCATGCTGGAGTGTGTGTGTGAGCTTTGCTCATATGAATATTAGGAAATAGGAGGAAGTTGCTACTAGTAACAGATAATGCCAGCCTATTGGATTACCTTCTTGAGTGTATCTGATTTCTTATAGTTATCTTAAATTCTTAACTTACACTCTTGATGATCTTTTTGAATACTTTAAATAGCCATGAAAGACTAAGCAGAGAACTGTGATAGGAAAAACATTAAATTATTTGATCATTTATTTTATTTATGACAGTATAACTGTACTTTATAGGTCTTTGTGTCACCTTAGTTGAAAAAAAATGAAAATTGTGGCATATTGATTTATCTTGGTTTAAGATAATAAAGGAATATGGCTTATAAGTCATTTTTTATTCAAACTTAGACATTTGTGGACAGGAGAAAGAAACTGTGATCTCGGTACTCTAATTCATGTTCCTATCTGTGAAGTTTAGCCTTGACATTTTACATTTGACAGAATTATGATGTCAAGAATTTATGTTATGTTCTGGGATAGTAGATAGCAGCAATCAAACCAGTTTATTTAACTGAAAATTGCTATATTTTTTGCTTGATATTAACAGTAGTATTACCTAGGAAGCCTTTTAAACTTACACATGCGAGGCTCCCACAAACAAAGGTTTCTATTATGTTTGGAGTGCGGTCTAGGCATGTGTAAAAAGATAAAAAAGCAAAGCAATATAATAATTCCAAATTAATCTATCCCCTTAAAATTTTAATAATAAATAAACTTTCCAAATGGTATGTACTCTTGTGTCAGAACCATTATGCTATCATGACTTTTTCTTTTTCTTTTTTTTTTTTTTTAATTTATTTATATGAAATGCAGAGTTACTGGTAGGGGAGAGATGGAGGGAGGGAGAGAGAAAGATAAAGAGAAAGAGGGATATCTTCCATCTGCTCCTTCACTCCCCAAATGGCAGCTGAGACAAGAGCTTCTTCCAGGTCTCCCATGTGGGTGCAGGGACCTAAGGACTTGGACCATCTTCCACTGCTTTCCCAGGCACATAGAGGGAGCTGGATCAGAAGCGGAGCAACTGGAACTTGAAACATTGCAGTGCCGACTTAAGCCATTATCGCACAACACCAGCCCCATGTCACGGCCCCCAAATTAGTAGACTGTTTCTTAAAGCAGCTTTAGATTTTCAGAAAAAGTGAACAGAAGGTATGTAGACTTCTATAAAACCCCTTTTTTAAAGTTTTATTTAATAAATATAAATTTCCAAAGTACAGCTTTTGGATTATAGTGGCTTCCCCCACCCCCATAACTTCCCTCCCACCCACAACCATCCCATCTCCCGCCCCTCTTCCCTTCCATTCACATCAAGATTCATTTTCAATTATCTTTATATACAGAAGATCATTTTAGTATATATTAAGTAAAGATTTCAACAGTTTGCACCCACACAAAAACACAAAGTGTGAAGTACTGTTTGAGTACTAGTTATAGCATTAATTCACATTATACAACACATTAAGGACAGAGATCCTACATGGGGAGTAAGTGCACAGTGACTCCTGTTGTTGACTTAACAATTGACACTCTTGTTTATGGCATCAGTAATCACCCTAGGCTCTTGTCATGAGTTGCCAAGGCTATGGAAGCCCTTTGAGTTCGCCAACTCCTATCTTATTTAGACAAGGTCATAGTCAAAGTGGAATTTCTGTCCTCTCTGCAGAGAAAGGCACCTCCTTCTTTGATGGCTGGTTTTTTCCACTGGGATCTCACTCGCAGAGATCTTTCATTTAGGTTTGTTGTTTTTGTTTTTGCCAGTGTCTTGGCTTTCCATGCCTGAAATACTCTCATGGGCTTTTTAGCCAGATCCAAACGCCTTAAGGGCTGATTCTGAGGCCAGAGTGCTATTTAGGACATCTGTCATTCTGAGTCTGCTGTGACTCCCGCTTCCCATGTTGGATTGTTCTCTCCTTTTTAATTCTATCAGTTAGTATTAGCTGACAGTAGTCTTGTTTATGTGATCCCTTTGACTCTTAATCCTATCATTATGATCAGTTGTGAACTGAATCTGATCACTTTGCCACCTTGGGATTGAATTGGAATCCCATGGCATGTTTCTAACTCTGCTGTTTGGGGCAAGTCAGATTGAGCATGTCCCAAATTGTACATCTCCTCCCTCTCTTATTCCCACTCTTACTTTTAACAGGGATCACTTTTCAGTTAAATTTAAACACCTAGGAATAATTGTGTATTAATTCCAAAGTTCAACCAATAGTATTAAGTAGAACAACAACAACAAAATACTAAAAGGGATAAAGTATTAAGTTGTTCATCAGCAGGCAGGACAAGGGCTGATGAAGTCACTGTTTCTCATAGTGTCCATTTCACTTCAACAGGTTTCCTTTTTGGCGCTCAGTTGTCACCAATCAGGGAGAACATATAATATTTGTCCCTTTGGGACTGGCTTATTTCACTCAGCATGGTGTGTTCCAGATTCCTTCATTTTGTTACAAATGACCGGATTTCATTGTATTTTACTGCTGAATAGTATTCTATAGAGTACATATCCCATAATTTCTTTATCCAGTCTACTGTTGATGGGCATTTGGGTTGATTCCAGGTCTTAGCTATTGTGAATTGAGCTGCAATAAACATTAAGGTGCAGACAGCTTTTTTGTTTGCCAATTTAATTTCCTTTGGGTAAATTCCAAGGTATGGGATGGCTGGGTCGTGTGGTAGGGCTATATTCAGGTTTCTGAGGAATCTCCAAACTGACTTCCATAGTGGCTTTACCAGTTTGCATTCCCACCAACAGTGGTAACTAACATGTGCCTTTTTCCCCACATCCTCTCCAGCATCTGTTGTTGGTAGATTTCTGAATGTGAGCCGTTCTGACCCGGGTGAGGTGAAACCTCATTGTGGTTTTGATTTGCATTTCCCTGATTGCTAGTGATTCCGAACATTTTTTCATGTGTCTGTTGGCCATTTGGATTTCCTCTTTTGAAAAATGTCTATTGAGGTCCTTAGCCCATCTCTTAAGTGGCTTATTTGTTTTGTTGTTGTAGAGTTTCTTGATCTCTTTGTAGATTCTGGTTATTAATCCTTTGTCTGTTGCATAGTTTGCAAATATTTTTTCCCATTCTGTCGGTTGCCTCTTCACTTTCCTGACTTTTTTTTTGCAGTACAGAAATTTCTCAATTTGATGTAATCCCACTTGTTAATTTTGCCTTTGACTGCCTTGTGCCTCCGGGATCTTTTCCAAGAAGTTCTTGGCTGTGCCTATATCTTACAGGGTTTCTCCAGTGTTCTCTGATAATTGGATGGTGTCGGGTCATAGATTTAGATCTTTAATCCATGTTGAGCGGATTTTTGTGTAAGGTGTAAGGTAGGGGTCTTGCTTCATGCTTATGCACATAGAAATCCAGTTATAAAACCCTTTTCTTCCACTAAAATTTCTCCTATTATTAACATCTTCATTGGTGTGGTACATTGTCTACTATAATTAACATCTTGGCATTGGTGTGGTCTGTATGATACAATTGATAAACCAATATTGATCCTGTGTTATTAACTAAAGTCTATAGTTTATTATTCATTATTGCCATCAGAGCCTACACTTTTTGTTGTATAATTCTGTGAATTTTGACAAATGCATAATGTCAGGTATCCACCATTAATTTTTGTCTGTAAACCATTAATTGGTATACAGAGTGGTTTTACTGCTGTCCAAATACTGTCTTCTACCTTTTTGTCCCTGTTTCTTATTCCCTGGCAACCACAGAACGTTTTGCTTTATCTGTGGTTTTCTAGAATGTCTTATATGACTACCATTTCTTTCAGTTTTTCCTGGGGATTGGTCCAAGGAAGACTGTGCTGAGTATACCAAAATCTGAGGATGCATATGTCCCTTATAAAAAAATGGCATAGTATTTGCATGCAACCTATGTACATCTTTCCTATGATTTAAATTATTTCTAGATTACTTATAAAATATCTAATACATTATAAATGTTATACAAATAGTTGCTATACTGTATAGTTTAGGGCCTGATGGCAAAGTCTGTCTATGTTCAGTACAGATGGAATAACTCTTCACCCTGCCCCAACATAGTATTTTTGATCCAAAGTTGGTGAGTCACAGATTTGGAGCCCATGGATAGAGAGGACTGATTATAGTTGGAATCAGAGATATGTAGCATTTTTAGACCTGCTTCTTTAACTTACCAGTATATATTTAATGTTCTTTCATGTCTTTTTTGTGGCCTGATCCCTTTTCTCTTTATTCCTGAATAATACTGCTTTGTATGGATGTACCACAGTTTGTTTATTCATTTGCCTATTCAAACATCTTGATTGCTTCTATATTTTGATGAAAAATTTTTAAAAATTTACTTGCGCAAATATCTGTGTAATTGCTGGATTGTATGACCTTACCAAATTGGCTGTACAATTTTGCATCCTCACTAACAATGAATGAGTGAGAAATCCCTTTGCTCTATATCCTTACTAGCCTTTGGTGCTGTCAGTGTTTTGGATTTTAGCTATTCTGATAGGTGTTTGATGACATCTCCTTGTTTTAATTTGCAGTTCTCTAGTGATATATGTGGTAGCTTTGGGATCCGCATGGAGGGAAGGCCTATACTTCCGGGAATGGAAAGTTCCTACCTGTACTTCTGGGGAAGAAAAGTCCTTGTCAAGCTCCCTGCGGGTGCCTAAAGGTCAACCAATGAGGATCAGACCTGCCTCAACCTTTAACCCCCATGCCCTGAATCTATAAAAGGAGCCCACCCAACCTCTGATGCGCGACTTCCCGACTTCCCCGGACCCCACTCTGTTGCTCTGTTGGGGCCGTGGAACCTCGCCCGGGAGCGGAACCCCAATAAAAACCTGTGAATTAATTGATTTGTCTGCTTGGGAAGATTTGTTATGCGCCAGACACCTTGCAATATGATGTTGAGCATTTTTCATATCTGTATATTTTCTTTGTTGAGGTGTCAATGTAGATTTTTTGTCTATTTTTTTTTTTTGACAGGCAGAGTGGACAGTAGAGGGAGATAGAGAGAAAGTTCTTCCTTTTGCCATTGGTTCACCCTCGAATGGCTGCCATGGCCAGCGCCCTGAGGCTGGCGCACTGCGCTGATCCGAAGGCAGGAGCCAGGTGCTTCTCCTGGTCTCCCATGGGGTGCAGGGCCCAAGCACTTGGGCCATCCTCCACTGCACTCCCGGGCCACAGCAGAGAGCTGGCCTGGAAGAGGGGCAACCAGGACAGAATCCAGCGCCCCGACAGGGACTAGAACCCGGTGTGCCGGCGCTGCAGGCGGAGGATTAACCTGTTGAGCCGTGGCACCGACCTTTTGTCTATTTTTTAATTGTGATAGTTTATTTTTAAAAATTTTGAGAGGCAGAGAGACAAGAGAGAGTGTTCTTATGTATTTGTTCATTCTAAATGCCAGCAAAAAGTGGAGCTGGGCCAGGCTGAAGCCCATAGTCAGGCACTCAGTCTAGATCTCACGTGGAAGTGGCAGGGATCCAGCTACTTGAGCCATCACTTCTTGCCTCCCAGGGTATGCATTAGCAGGAAACTGAAATGAGAATTTGACTCAGGCACTCCAATATGGGATGCTGATGTTCCAACTGGTGGCTTAAACCCTAGGCCAAATGCCTATCACAAGTGGTTTTCTTACTGTTGAATTTTGAGTTCTTTGTGTATTTTGGATGAATCCTTTATTAAATAAGTGTTTTGTAAATATTTTCTCCTAGTCTTTGTGTATCTTTTCATTGCACTGCCTGTGCCTTTTGTAAACAGAAATTTTTAATCTTAAGCCTATCTTAACCATTACTGTTTCATGGACTATGTATTTGGTGTTGTACCTACAAAGAAATCACAAAGGATAGACATTTGACCTAGTGGTTAAGCTGCTAGTTGGGATGCATGTGTCCCCTAAAGGAGTGCTTGGGTTTGATAACCTGGACCTGGCTCCTTTTTCCAGTTTTCTGCTAATGCAAGTTCTAGGAGGCAGCCGTGATGGCTCAAATAGTTGGGTGTCTGCTACCAATGTGGGAGACCGAATTGATTTCCTGCCTCTCAGCTTTGGCCTTTGCCTGGGTTCAGGGGTGTTGGTGGACATACAAGGAATGGATCAGTGGATGGGTGCCCTCTCTCTGTGTATCTCCTCTCAAATAAGTAAGTGAACATTTTCTAAAAAGATTTTTTTTAAAAGTCATACGTTCAAGGCCACTTAAATTTCTTGTAAGTTAGCTTTTAAATGTGTATAGTTTTGCATTTTAATTTAGGTCTGTGCTGCATTTTGAGTAAATTTTTAAGTGAATTTTTGTACCTCAGATTTTACTTTTTTTTTTTAAATGAATTATTTATCTGAAAAGCAGTTATAGAGAAAGATAATTTTTTGCTAGTCCATTCCCCAAATGGCCTCAATGACTAGGACTAGGCTGAGTAGAAGCCAGGAGAGAGTAACTCCATCTGGGTGACCCATTGTAGGTAGCAGAGCCCAAAACACTTGGGCCATCCTCTGCTGTTTTCCCGGGTACATTGGCAGGAAGCTGGATTGGAAGCAGAGCAGCCAAGACTGTATGCGATATTGGTGTGCCAGGTGATGGCTTAACCTGCTGTGCCATAACACTGGCCCCAACATTTTGTTTTTGTATAAGGTGAGCGTCTATTTGTGTTTTTGCAATGGGATATCCATTTGATCCAGTACCATTTTCAAAAAAGATTTCATGCTTTTTTTTTATATTCTCTGTCAGTGATGTGCTTTTGAGCATGAATTGTGATATGAGAAACCTGGGATTATCATAATAAATTGACTTTAAATTATGTCTTTAAAAATAGTGTAGTAGTGGGCTGGTGCTGTGGTGTAACAGGTAAATCTGCCACCTGCAGTGCCAGCATCCCACGTGGGATGTTCAAGTCCTGGCTGCTCTACTTCCGATCCAGCTCTCTGCTATGGCCTGGGAAAGGAGCAGAATATGGCCCAAATCCTTGGGCCCCGACACCCCTGTGGGAGACCCAGAGGAAGCTCCTGGCTCCTGGGTTCGGATCAGTGCAACTCCAGCCATTGAGGCCATCTGGGGAGTGAACCATTGGATAGAAGATCTCTCTCTGCCGCTGCCTATCTGTAATTCTGCCTTTCAAATAAAAAAATAAATTTTTAAAATAGGTATAGTAGGTGGCAAAAAATGACCTAAATGAAAGATTTCTGTGAGTGAGATCCCGGTGGAAAGAAGGGACCATCAAAGAAGGATGTACCTTTCTTTGAAGGGAGGAGAGAACTTCCGCTTTGACTATGGCCTTATCTAAATAAGATTGGAGTTTGTGAACTTAGGAGGCTTCCATAGCCTTGGCAGCTCATGACAAGAGCCTCGGGGATTACCTAGGTCATAAATAAGAGTGTCAGTTGGCTGGCGCTGCAGCTCACGAGGCTAATCCTTTGCCTGTAGCGCCAGCACCTTGGGTTCTAGTCCCGGTTGGGGCACCAGGTTCTGTCCCGGTTGCTCCTCTTCCAGTACAGCTCTCTGCTGTGTCCTGGGAAGGCAGTGGAGGATGGCCCAAGTCCTTGGGCCCTGCACCCACATGGGAGACCAGGAGGAAGTACCTGGCTTCTGGCTTCGGATCGGTGCAGCACGCCGGCCGTGGTGGCCATTGGGGGGTGAACCAACGGAAGGAAGACCTTTCTCTCTGTCTCTCTCTCTCTCACTGTCTAACTCTGTCTGTCCAAAAAAATAATGATAATAATAATAATAATAATAAAATGTCAATTGTTAAATCAACAATAGGAGTCACTGTGCACTTGCTCCCCATGTAGGACCTCTGTCCTTAATGTGTTGTACTATGAGAATTAACAGTAAAACTAATCTTCAAACAGTACTTTATACTTTGTGTGTCTGTGGGGGTGCAAATTGCTGAAATCTTTATTCAGTGTAGAGTTGATCTGTATATAAAGATGATTAAAAATGACTCTTAATGAAGAATGAGATGGGAGAGGGGATGGTTTGCAGGTGGGAGGGCAGCAGGTATGGGGGGAAGAACCACTATAATCGAAAAGTTGTACTTTTGAAATTTATATTTATTAAATAAAAGCTTTCTATTAAAAGAAAAAAGGGGGAAAAGGAAGAAAAAAAAAAGGTATAGTAGGAGGTAACATGTGAGTTAAGTGGGCTCTGAAGTAAGTTTTTTTTTTTAAGGTTTATTTAGTTATTTGAAAGGCAGAGTTACAGAGAGGCAGGGGCAGAGAGAGAGAGAGAGAGAGGGATTCCATCTGCTGAATCACTCCCTAAATGGCTGCAACAGCCAGAGCTGAACCTATCCGAAGCCAGGAGCCAGGAGCTTTTTCTAGGTCTCCCATGCAGGTGCAGGAACCCAAGCACTAGGGCCATTTTCTACTGCTTTACCAGGCCATAGCGATGAGCTAGATGGGAAGTGGAGCATTCAGGACTTGAAATGGTGCCTATATCAGATGCCAACACTGCAGGCAGCAGCTTTACCCGCTATGCCACAGTGCCGGCCCTGTAAGTCAGTTTAATTCAGATTCTGAATTTACCATTTAATACCTGTGATCTTGGACAAATTAATGAGCTGTGCCTTGGTTTCCTCATATATAAGAAGTACTCATTTTCTTAAATGTATAAAATGTAATACAGGGGCCAGCGCCGTGGCTCACTAGGTTAATCCTCTGCCTGCCGCACTGGCATCCCATATGGGCGCCAGTTCTAGTCCTGGTTGCTCCTCTTCCAGTCCAGCTCTCTGCTATGGCCTGGGAGTGCAGTGGAGGATGGCCCAAGTGCTTGGGCCCTGCGCTTGCATGGGAGACCAGGAGGAAGCACCTGGCACCTGGCTTCAGATAGGCATAGCACCCACCATGGCGGCCACTTGAGGGGTGAACCAACGGAAGGAAGACCTTTCTCTCTGTCTCTCTCACTAACTCTGTCAAGAAAAATAAATACAACTAAATCTAAAAAAAAAAAAAAAAATGTAATACAAAGCATTTAGTGCAGTACTTTATATTATAAGATTATTCATAAAGAGCCCTCCATATGTTTTGAATACTTTTAATTTATTAATACTTATTATTCCTGCAGGATATTCTTGGGAAATAATAATGGTATTAACCTAACCAAGAGTTAACTGCATACCTGCACTGCTTCTGTCATTGTTGATGCTTTCTGGCAGGGGCAGATTTACATAAGGAAGTTCAGTTACAGACCTAGAATAGTCATCAGTTAAACAACATTAACTGTAAAAAATCTGAATGCTTCTGCATGTTCAGTGATTTCTAAAATCAACAGCATAAAATAGTTGAAAGAAGAGCAAAAGTGCTTTATAAAATATTTCATACCTTTGCATATGATACATTATATACTGTTTGCTTATATATTTTGAATCATTTATTTCTTTTTTTTTCAAGATTTATTTATTTGAAAGGCAGAGTTACATAGAGGTGGAGAGGAAAGGGGGAATGAGGGAGGGAGAGAGGGAGGGGAGAGAGAAAGAGAGAGAGAGAAAGAGAAGAGAGAATAAGTATGAGTGAATCTTCCATCTACTGGTTTGCTCCTCAAGTGGCCACTGGAGTTAGGTCAGGCTGAAGCCAGGAACCTGGAACTCCAGGGGCCCGTGCATTTGGGCTATCTTTCACCACTTTCCCAGCTTTCCCACATACATTAGTAGGAAGCTGGATCAGAGTGGAGCAGCTGGGACTCTGACCGCTGCTCATATTTGGCTGTGGCACAGCATTGACCCCTGTTTCTAATTGTTTCTTAATTTAAGGTTTATTTGAGTTCTCTCTCTAGAGTATAAATTCTTTAATATGGCTTACCCTTTCTAATGCTTGTCACAGAACTTTTGGATAGAGAAACACATTGCTTAATTTGACGTTTTTTTCCAAATGATGGTGAAAGCATTTAAAGTGTAAGAAATTCTTGTCTGTTTTTAAAATTAAGTCTGGGTAGGCCAGGTGGATAAATAGGGGTTCTTTTGGGTAATACTCTGAATAAAAGCTAAGCAGTTCCTCGTTTGCTTTAAGCAATTGCTAGTGAATAGGGATTATTTCTAAACTACTGTATATTTAGCATTTCACATGTTTGTTTAGAAAACAGGATATTGAGATGTTAATTATTTAGTGCACTGATAGAAATTGCTATCTAGCTGAGTTACCACAGAGTTAGGTTTTGTCAGCTAAGGCAGATGAGTTTTAGTAATTCTGTTTCTTTGTTTAGGACCTTGTAAATGCATCTGACAGTGATTGTAAAAATTTATTGCTATCAGGGCCAGCACTGTGGTGCAGCAAGTTAAGCGGCAGCCTGCAGTTCTAGATCCCATATGGGCACTGGGTCTAGTCCTGGTTGTTCCACTTCCAGTCCAGCTCCCTGCTAATGTGCCTGGGAAAGCAGTGAAAGCCCAACTACCTGGGTGGCTGCACCCACATGGGAGACCCCTAAGAAGCTCCTCACTCCTGGCTTCGGTCTGGCCCAGCCCTGATCCTCCCAGATGTTTGGGGAGTTAACCAGCAGATGGAAGATCTCTCTATGTGTGTGTGTCTAACTATATAACTATATATAACTATAAATTTGATCTCTGTGACCATTTCCTTTTCCTAAAATTGCTGGACGGTATAAATTTGTTTCTTTAATTAAATTTTTGTTCTCAGAATCATTTAGTAATTTAATGAACCATAGTACCTCTTCCCTTAGGATACTTTAATTGGTGACATCCTGACAACAGCAAAGACCAGGGATCAAAATTAGTTTGAAAATGTAAATATTCTTAGTGAACATATCTTGTGAATTGTTAAACTGGTGTTTATATTGTTCTGCTGTATAAAAAGAAAAACTAAAGCTTTTTTGGTAAATTGTCCTAATACCAGTTTAAGTAATTCAGTACATCACAGAATATCAGTAAGCTTCACATTATGTAGAATACAGGGACTTTTAAAAGTATATTCTATTCATGATAAAAAATACTCATTAAACTAGGGAAAGATACTCTGATAAGGAACATCTATGAAAACATCCTAAGCTAAAACTTAATGGTGAAAGACTAGATATTTTCCTCCAAATATTAGGAGCAAGGTAAGGATAAATGTATAAATTTTATTTCTGTACAGAAGTGAGCAAAATAAAAATGAAGAATGGAAAATGAAATTAAGGAAGCAATTCTACTTACCATAGCATGAAAAGCAGTAAAATATGTAGGGATAAATTTAGCAAAATACATTTTTATTTGGCCTAGCAGTTAAGATGCCTGATAGGATCCATCCCATATTGGAGTACCTGCTTTAATTCCCAGCTCTACTCCTGATTCTAGCTTCTTTTTAATGTGGTGGGCCCTGGAAGGCAACAGAGATGGCTCAAATAGTTGGATTCCTGCCACTCATGTTAAGTTCTGGCTCCTGGCTTTGACCCTCTGGCTGTTGTGGACATTTGGGGAATGAATGAGCGGATGAGAATCCTCAGCTTTGCTCTTGCTCTCTCTGCCTCTCAAATCAATAAGTTAAAAAAAAAAAAAAGAATGTAAAATGTACTTCAGAAATTATAAAATACTTATTAAAAAATTAAAGAAGACCTTAATAGAAATACATTCCATGTTTATGGATTGGAAGACTCAGTATTATTTAGATAGCAGTGTTCTTCTAATTGATAAACAGACTTAGTGACTTATCAAAATTTAATTGCCTTTTACAGAAGTTGATTAAGTGGAACTCTGTATTAGTTTCCTAAGGCTGCTGTAACAAATTACTAAAAGCTAGCTGCCCTCAAAGTACAGAAATTTATTGTTCCACAGATCCAGAAAGTAGAAGTCGACAATCAAGGAGTTGGTCAGAGTGCGTACTCTGTGATAACTATGTACAAGGAATGATCAAGGATACTTCAAAAAATTCTTGAAAAAATGGAATAAAAGTAAGAGTTTATTTTGCTGCAATGTTATGAAAAAAACATGCATGGGTTTAAAAAATTGCATCAAAAAACCCTCACTTAAAATTTTTTTCCATGAATTTTTTGGTATCTCCCTGTATTGGTTAGTTTTTCATTGCTATAATGAAGTATTCTAGGCAGGCTAACTTTAGAGAAAGGAGGCTTATTCAGCTCATAGATTGGGAGGCTCAGAGTCCAGATAGCATTGTGCAGGCTTGTGCAAGGGACCTCATTGGCTGCATTTACCTCATTTAGATGGCAATGGTATGTGCATGTGTAAAAGAGAGATAAGCTTGTGAATCAAGAAGCTAGAGAGTATATCAGTGATTGGGCTTGCTCTTATGTTTACTCTCATGACAGGTTAGGTGCTCCCACAAGAACTACCTTAATTTCTTCTGAGGGCAGCTCTCCCAGTAACCTAAAAACTTCCCACTAAATCCCGCCTCTTAAAAGGTCCACACCATCTCCTAACATTACCATAGTAAGTGCCACACCTCCCATATATCAACCCTTTGTAGAACACACTCAAACCACACCTGAATCAGTGTAGGGAATAATCTTCCCTTGCCTCCTGATGTTTGTGAACAATCCTTGGCATTAGTTGTCTTGTATATCACTATGGTCACTTCGATGTCTTTTTCCTGTGTCTTATTATATCATCTTCTCTCTGTGTGTCTGTGCTTAAAATTCTCTCTTTATACAAGGACACTAATTGTATAGGATTAGAGGCCACCTAAATGACCTCATATTGACTCAATTACTCCCATAAAGACCTTCTAAATAAAGTCACATTATTAGGTACTCAAGGGTAGAAGTTAGTACATCCAGTACAGCCCATAACTGACTCTGAAAATTCAAATGAGAAGAATAGACTTGGAAGTCTCTGATTTCTCCATTTCAGAATTTACTAAAGCTATAGTAATCAAGCAGTGTGATACTTATGTAAGGATAGACATAGAGATTAAAGGAATGCAGGGGGCCGGAGTTGTGGTATAGCTGGTAAAGTTGTGGCCTGTGATGCCAATATCTCATATGGGCTCCAGTTCATGTCCCAGCTGCTCCACTTCCAATCCAGCTCTCTGGTAATGGCTTAGGAGACACAGTAGAAGATGGCCCAAGTGCTTGGGCCCCTTCCTGCCATGTGGGAGACCTGGATGAAGTTCCCAGCTCCTGGTTTCAGCCTGGCCCAGCTCCAGCTGTTGGCAGCCATTTGCCGAGTGAACCAGATCTCTTTCTGTCTTTCCTTTTCTCTCTCTATAACTCTGCCTTTCAAATAAAAAAATTTTTTTTCTTCCAGTAGCTGCTTAAAAAATGAAATAGATAAAACTAATTTTAATATTGTTCTTCAACCAAATATATGAGTATAATATTTCAACATGTAATCCATATAAAACTTACATCAAGATATTTTACATTCCTTTTCCTGACTAGATCCTCAAAGTCTGGTATGCATCACAGCACGTCTCAATTCAGATTAGCCATTTTCAAGTGCTTAATAACTTCACATGGTGACTCTTGTACTGGATAACATCAGTCTCTATTGATCTCCTGTTGAAAATTTATATATGCATCTATTTTGGATATGAAGTTTTTTTCGCTTCTCTGTTTGGCAGTGGTTGGTTTGTATATGGATTCTAGATGCCTTTGCAATAACAGATTCTCATATTTTGAAAACCATGACCAGGGACTAAACCACTTTTGTTTTTCTTTCACACCTTTTCTCTCTCTCTCTCTCTCTCTCTCTCTCAAGATTTATTTATTTATTTGAAAGGCAGAGATACAGAGAGAGAGAATGTTCCATCTACTGGTTCACTCTCCAAATGGCCACATGGCTGGAGCTGGGCCTATCCAAAACCAGGAGCTTCTTCTGGATCTCCCACATGGATGCAGGGGTTCAAGCACTTGGGCCATCCTCTGCTGCTTTCCCAGGTGCATTAGCAGGGAGCTGCATCAGAAGTGGAGCAGCCGGGACTCAAACTGGCACACATATGGAATGCCAGCACTGTAGGTGGAAGCTTAATCTTTTATGCCACAGTGCCTGCCTCACACTCCTTATCTTTCTCAGGGCTTGTGCCCAATGCTCCTAACAAAATTCTCCTTTACTCAGTGACTTTTTCCCAACTACCACTATTGCTGAATATTTGTGAATAATTTTAAGGCTTTAATTTTAAAAAATTGTATTTTGAATGCCTAGTTTTGTTATACCCTTTGTTAACCTTGGGTGTTTATTTTTAAAATAGCAGATGCTTGTGAACTTAAAAAAGGGTTACTTAACTTCCCAATAATTATATCATAAATTGAACATATTAAATCGAAAATGCACTTAGTATGCCTAACCTGTTGAATGTTCTGGCTTAACAACACAGTATAGGGCTGGTGCTGTGGTGCAGCAGGTAAAGCTGCCGCCTGCAGTTCCAGCATTCCACATGGCCGCCGGTTCTGGTCCTGGCTGCTCCACTTCCTATCCAGCTCTCTGCTGTGGCCTGGGAAAGCAGTAGAAGATGGCCCCAAGTCCTTGGGCCCCTGAAACCATGTGGGAGACCCAGAGGAAACTCCTAGCTCCTGGTTTTGGATCGGCCTAGCTCACTCCGTTGCGGTCATCTGGAGAGTGAGCCAGTAGGTCAAAGACCTCTCTCTTTCTCTGCCTCTCTGTAACTCTGCCTTTCAAATAAATAAATAAAGCTTAAACACACACACACATGCATACACAGTGTATTGTATAGCAGGATCCTTTACCCTTGTGATTGCATGACTGGCTGGGAACTGCGGCTCTCTGCCACTGCCAAACCTCACAAGAGAGTATCCTACTACATACCACTTTTTTCTAGCCCAGGAAAAGATCAGAATTCACAGTTGGAAGTACAGTTTCTACTGAATACTTCTCACTTTTACACCATTGTAAAATAAAAAAATCTGAGGTCAAATCATCGTTAGAATTTGGTTGTGTTTGCAATCTGTTAGTGAAATGTGGTAGGTATATTAATGGTTAACTTAAAGTTGAAAGTTGAAAGGTGAAAACTAGGCTTAAAACTCATGTTTTCAATTTATCATGTTCATTTGGCTGCCATGAAATCATGTACTCTCAAGGCAGAAATGCACCTAAAATTTGTATTTGTACAGTCTTTTCAGTTTATAGATAGGGAAACTGAAGCCTAGAAGAGGTTTCTTTATGTCCCCAAGGTCATAAAGCAAACAATAACATTCTAAGAGATTGACCTGCTTTTTTTTGTTTTTTTAAAAAATAGCATATTGGTTTTTCTCATAAACATTTCCTGCCTGTTGTGCCCCACCCAACCTTTTAGGTGTCTTTTTTTCTCATTCTGATGCCTGGGAGACTCTTTTTTCTCCTTAAGTTTAACAAGGATACTTTTTTCATTGTGAGTCTCTCCTTTTTGGCATATAGTACTTTTTTGTCCTGTAGACAACATTTCTCTCAATTTTAAGGAAATTTGTCTCTTTTGGTACTTTTCTATTTATTTATAGAATTCAGACTTCCAACAATAATTATTCTTGTGTTGAATCATCTTTCTTCTCTACATTTCTCATCTTTATCAGTTAATCTCTTGATTAAATTCGCTGTGATTTCCTCTTCTCCCCTCCATTGATTTTTTTATCATATTTTTTTCCTGTTTCTAACTTATTAGATTTGTGATTGTCTTGCTAAGCTAAAAAATAAATTGAGAACTGTGGTAGCTCTGGCTACTGTAACAGAATATCATAGACTTGGGTGGCTTAAAACAGAAGTTTTTAGTTTTGAAGGCTGGGAAGGCCCAAGATCAAGGTGCTGGCAAATTCAGTTCTTGGTGAAGCACCTCTGGCTTTTAGATGGCTGCCTTCTCACTGTATCCTCACGTAGTGGAGACACTCTGGTATCTCTTCCTCTTGCAAGGGCATTAAACCCTTCATGGGAGCCCCACCCTCATGACCTCACCTAAACTTAATTGCCAAAGACCCCAATCCTGATACCATCATAATGGGGCTTATTGCTTCAACTTGTTTATTTTGGAGAGGGTACAGGATTCAGTCCCTAACAATATCTGTGATCCAATCCCTGCAGATTTATTTGGAAAAAGAGTTTTTGCAGATTTTAATTAACCTAAGATTCTTGGAATAAGATCATTCTAGGTTGTTTGGATGAGACCTAAATCCATTGACAAGTGTCCTTACAAGAGATACATAGAAGACAACAGACACAGTGGAGAGATCTGAACGTAGAACCAGAGATTTGGATTATGAAGCCACAAGGACACAATTCAAGTAATACTACCAGCTACCCACAGCTAGACGAGGGAAGGATTGGATTCTCTCCTAGTGCTTCCTGAGAGAATGCAACCCTGTCAACATCTTGATTTTGGATTTCTAGTTTTTAGGACTGAGAATAGTAATTTGTTACTTTAAGCCACCTGGTTTGTGGAAATTAATTACGACAGCCAAAAGAAACTAATATAAACACCAGCAGTATCCTTTTTTAAATCTGTTTTATCACTTTATTTTTGGACTCTTGTTTTACTTATTTCATATTCTTAAGTTCTTCTGTAGTGCTATATTCTCAGAAGGAATTTTTTTTTTCCTCCTTAGATTTTCTCCCAGTTATACTTTTTGGTTTGGCTTTGTATGTTTTTCCTGCATTATTTTTGTCACATCTTTTATTTTTATATAATACTTATCAGTGAATTCTTCTTTTTCATTCTATTCTTAATCTTTTATTTTTCTCCTAATGTGGCTGTTGTTTTTAACCCACTTTTTTGTAGCCTGATGGGTGTGATAGTGAGGTAAAGAGGGAGGTGCCTGTAGTTGATTGCAGTCTTTTTGAAGATCTGTTTGAGCATCAAATCAGGAGTTTGTTCCACTTTTCTGGGCTTCTATTTATTTCTTCTACTTAATAGACTAACCTGCAAGATTATGGTCTTACAGATTATATATTACGAACTTTCTTGAGTGAAAAATATTAAGGGTAGATCTTTCCTTCTCTACCATGCTCTCTCTCTACAACTGCCTATGGCATTTTCATGGCCCACCTTTACCATATTGAAGAATGTTACGGACAGTTGTCAGTAAAAACAATTTTCTTTTTTGTTGTTACTGGAAGAGAAAGAATAGTGATACTGATTAATTTCAGTTTTTCTGTTTACATGACAAAATTTTTTTCACTGATCATAGTTTTCTAAGCATAGCATGGCAAATATGTCTCATTTTATGAATAATTAATTAGAGGCCATTGACTTCTCATTAACTTCAGTTACATTTAAAATATTCGGTAGCTAAAGTAGTTAAAGTATTTATCTGATTTTTTTTCTATATAGCCAGTATGGGGGAGATGGTGGATCTTCTTGAGTTGCAGTGACTATGTATTATCAGTCATTTAATTAGACTTAGTGCTACTAATATGGCCTGCACTTTCTGTCAGTCAGCCTACTAACATTAGAGAATACTTAACAACAAAACACAAGTGATGTACATAGCATAAATAAAAGTAATATTTTATAATAAAGTCATACAAGTGACTGACTAAAATGCAAATACTTAAGTGTAAGGTTACATCTCTTTTTTATTTTTTCACTGACTTTCTTTTTTAATGAGTATGTGTTCTAATGCTTCTGCAGAGATATAAATGGGCTTAGCCAGCAGACGCTTAGCAGGCTTGCGCTGGTCTTAATTCTAGTTAATCATTAAGTTAAGTAGATAATGGTAGGAGATGATAAATACCACCTGAAAACAGGCTATGGATGTAGGTATTTCCCACAGATAGAGTTCTATTTTAAGAGGAATTGTCTCTTAGCTTTATGTCCTTCTTGGGACACTTCAAGTTATGAGTAAGCAGTGTGGGAGATACTTTTCTCTGGTATGGATCTCCTAGGGTGTTTTACCATGACCCAGTAACAAGAGGATCCAGCCAAACCTGATAGGCAGCAGCAGTGGAACCAAGTCCTATTGTAGATCCACTGTGAATGTAGGAATGTGTCTTTTCAGTGGCCTTCATTTAATAGATCCTAGTTAGCATCTCTACTAGCAAGTTTGGTACGGAGAAATGGTATACTTGGACTTACCTATTTGAATTATTGCTGGGTTCTCTTAAAGTCTGTGATGGGGAGGGGTTTGGAGAAATGATAAGCCAGGTTTTAGAGGCAGGAAGATTGATGCAAATTTAAAACTTAATATGAATTTGAATCCAGGTATTAGAATAAATTGTGACAATTATTTATTTTCCTATAGATATTTCCTTGTTAACTATAAACATAGCACTCATGTAGTTGTAAATTAAAAATTAATCATTGTTGAAAAATGTATGGTATATCTTGTAGAAATGAAATTATGACTGATCTCTTATTATCGGGCTGTTTTATTTTCCAGAGTTAAAGAGATAATTTTAAAGTTGTTAGGAGGTACTCTGTCTTTGTAGTTATTGTTTAAAAAGTTAAATTGTGGGGCCAGTGTCATAGAGGGTCAAGCCACCGCCTGCAGTGCTGGCATCCTATATGGGTGCCCATTTGAGTCCCTGCTGCTGTACTTCTGATCCAGCTCCCTGCTAATGTGCCTGGAATAGCAGCAGAAGCTGCCCAAGTGCTTGGGCCTCTGCACCAACTTGGGAGACCTGGGAGAAGCTCCTGGCTCCTGGTTTTTGGCCTGGTCCAGTCCCGGTCATTGCAGCCATTTAGGAAGTGAACAAGCAGGCGGAAGACCTCTCTTTCTCTGCTTGTCTCTCTGTAACTCTGCCTTTCAAATACATAATTTTTTTTTTTTTTAAGTTAAATTGTAGGGACCGGCACCGTGGCTCACTTGGTTAATCCTCTGCCTGCGGCGCCAGCATCCTGTATGGGCGCCAGGTTCTAGTCCCGGTTGATCCTCTTCCAGTCCCGCTCTCTGCTGTGGCCCAGGAGGCAGTGGAGGATGGCCAAAGTGCTTGGGCCCCTGCACCTGCATGGGAGACCAGGAAGAAGCACCTGGCTCCTGACTTTGGATCCGCGTAGTTCTGGTGGTAGTGGCCATTTGGGGTGTGAACCAACGGAAGGAAGACCTTTTTCTCTGTCTCTCTCACTGTCTCTCTCTGTCAAATAAAAAAAAAAGTTAAATTCTAATGTTAGGTGTATTTTCCCCTCCTCCTCAATTATACAGAAAAACTTTGGCTGATAAACAGATTATATTTTATAAGGAAGTTCATCAATTATTTGGGAATTTAGAATACATTTTTCCATAGGAATTTTTTTACAGATTTACTTTATTTATTTGAAAGAGTTATAGAGAGAGGTAGAGCCACAGAGAGGTATTCCATCTGCTGGTTCATTCCTGAATTGGCTACAACGACCAGAGCTGAGCCGATCCGAAGCCAGGAGCTTTTTCTAGGTCTCCCATGCAGGTGCAGTGCGGGGACCCAAGCACTGGGGCCATCTTCTACTGCTTTCCCAGGCCATAGCAAAGAGCTGGATCCGAAGTGGAGCAGTCAGGACTTGAAACGGAGCTTATATCAGATGTCAGTACTGCAGGTGGCAGCTTTACCCGCTATGCCACAGTGCCGGCCCTGTAAGTCAGTTTAATTCAGATTCTGAATTTACCATTTACTACCTGTTACCTTGGTCAAATTACTGAGCTGTGCCTCGGTTTCTTCATATATAAGAAGTATTCATTTTCTTAAATTAAATGTATAAAATGTAATACAAAGCATTTAGTGCAGTACTTTGCATATATTATAAGGTTATTCATAAAGAACCCTCCATATGTTTTGAATACTTTTAATTCATTAATATTTATTATTCCCACAGAATATTCTTGGGAAATAATAATGGTATTAATCTAACCAAGAGTTAATCACATACCTGGCTGAGCCAGGAGCCTCTTCCTGATCTCCCACTTGGGTGCAGGGGCCCAAGGACTTGGGCCATCTTCCGCTGCTTTCTCAGGAGCATTAGCAAGGGCGCTGGATTGGAAGTGGAGCAGCTGGGACTCATTGGGATTCCATATGGGATGCTGGCGCTTCAGGCTGGGACTTTAACCTGCTGTGCCACAGCGCTGGCCCCAATAGAAACTTTTATAAATGCATAATATTAAAATGGTTAGGCTACCCTTTAACAGCTTAATAATTAAGCTATGATTAGCTTAAATGTCTCTGTTTACAGTGACAAATTATAAAGAGTAAATAAAAATTTGCAGGAATAGTAATTAAACAAAATTTTTTTAAAAAATGAGGATTAGTTTTGAAAAATTATCCAGAATGCTGGTAATAGATTGATAAAGGGATTTAATCAGAGGGAGCTAAGGAGTGGAGATTTGTGGGAGTCTAACTGGCCTTTCTGGGTACTTTTGAGGGCTTTACAGGAGATGGCATTATTTTCTCTTAATATTGGTACAGAGTGATTGGTACATAGTGGAAGTGCTATCCTTTGCTTACCAGCTATGGTTAAGATTGCTTTTTAACTGTTGAAAAATATGTTCTAAGTTAGAATACAAATACAATCTGTTTATCCACTAAAGCTTTTCTGTTTAATGAGAGTAGGGGAGATACACCTAAAATCTTAGTTTATCTTGTTAAGCTGTTGTTATAGAGATAGGATACCTCCTAACAACTTTATTTTTTTTAATTTTTATTTTTATTTTATTTTATTTTTTTAACAGGCAGATTGGATAGTGAGAGAGACAGAGAGAAAGGTCTTCCTTTACCGTTGGTTCACCCTCCAATGGCCACTGCGGTTGGCGCGCTGCGCTGATCTGAAGCCAGGAGCCAGGTGCTTCTCCTGGATGTGGGTGCAGGGCCCAAGCACCCGGGCCATCCTCCACTGCACTCCCTGGCCACAGCAGAGAGCGGGACTGGAAGAAGAGCAACTGGGACAGAATCTGGCGCCCCACCGGGACTAGAACCCGCTGTGCCAGTGCCACAGGCGGAGGATTAGCCTATTGAGCTGCAGCACCGGCCCCTCCTAACAACTTTATAATAATGAAGATAGTAGGGAAGAGGAAGAGTGAATTTCCTTAAGTAGCTGAGATTTGAAGGAACAAAGGTAGAGTAAATCTGGGATGTAGGTTTGAAAAAGAAGTTGCTTGGGGTAGATTTAATGGTTGAGGTAAAGGAGTGTGTGGAGAGTGTAACGTGTGAATGATCCCTGATACAACAGACAAAAGGTGATAATATTAAAGTGATGCAATCCTGGTGTTGGTCAGAACTGGTGCTGGCTACTTTGGTGTTTTTGAACAAACTATTTGAGAGTTGAAAATTTTCATCATGTTGAACAGCATGATGTTGAACAGCAGCCCCCAGCAATACTTAAATAGCTTTATATATATATATATTTAGAATATTTCTCTTTAATAAATTCAATTATTTTTAAGCAATATGTTTCTTGAATTTATGAAAGGTAAAATATTGCACTTTAGCTAAATTAATAGGAGTTTCCTAAAACTATTGTATGAGTGGAGGAATTTTTTCTTCATATTCCTCTTTTATAATGATGCTCCCCTATTTTTTCACTTCCCAGTATGTTTCATATTTAGAATAAGCCGACTTCAACCCCCTCCCCATGAAAAAACAAAGCAGGAAGTATTCCTTCTAGTCCTGCAAAAGTAGCAGTTGTTTTCAAGTAGTGGATTATTGCTTTGTATTCTAACAAATTTGTTCAAATGTTTGCTATCAGTTTACTGATTTGATTTTCCTCAGGGGAATTCTGTCTCTCCTTTTACTCATTTAGATGATTGCCTCTCAGATAGCCTTATATCTCAAGTAAAATGAAACAGTTTTATTTTAAAAGGTATCTGCGATTTATTTTAAAAAGTATAAGGACTCTTATTGAAAATATGATTATATTGGGCTGTTAACTTATTGATTTCTTTTGGAGTATAAAAGGTTTGTCATTTCCATTTTTATAGGCATTGGAAAGTGTACTAGGATTGGATGACCGACTTCGGTTGTAGTCTTCAATATTACTAAATAATCCTTAGCAATTTTAGCTATTTTTTTTTAGCTTCTGTTCACTTTCCTGTTTTGGTGTTGGTTCTCTCTTTCATAAGACTATTGCTTGGATGAAAATATGCTTGATTCCAGTTCATAGATTTTAAGTAACATAATGTTTAAGTTCAGACTTGAAAATTAACAGGATTTATTCTAATTTTTGGTTTATTGTTTGGGTTTTAGAAGAAAAATTAAATTAGTTCAAAGGAAGTATGGATATTTCAAAGTAAAAAGTTGGATAGTTAATAGATATTTGAATCAGAATCTTGTAAAATACTTGAAATTTTCAGTTTTGCTGAATACAAGATTAATTTGAGGACCTGAACACTTGGGTGATGTTTATGGCATGGTCCTTAGCAAAGTTATATAATAGGGCATAGGTGTTTGGAGTAAATGGGCAGATTTGAATATTGTGTGTATGTTTTGTTGAAGGAATTACTTTGCGCAAATTATCAAAACCTTGAGTATCTTAGGTTCTCTCATTTTAAAAATGATTATTTTGAGTATGTCACAGAATTGTTGTATAAATTTTATAGTATATTATGATTCTCAAAATATGGTGGAACTTAATTAAGAATCATTTGTATTAAATATATTAAAATATAGTTTTTAAAAAAGATATATTTATTTGAAAGGCAGAGTGATGGAGGCTGGGGGAGTGGGGGAGAAGAGGAAGAGAGAGATCTTCAATCTGCTGGTTCACTCCCCAAATGACTACAATGGCAAGTCTGAATCAGGCTGAAGCCAGGACCCTGGAACTCCATCTGGTCTCTCAAGTGGGTGTGGTGCGTTAGAAGGGAGCTGGGTAGCTGGGTCTGGAACTGGTGCTCAGATATGGGATTGCCACATTGCGACAGTGGCTTAACCTGCTGCTTTACAACACTGACCCCTGTGGAGTTTGTTTCTTATCTTTTTTTGAATGTATAACTATTTATTTATTTCCCCATATAGTTTCTTGAGTCCTACTGACCTTTCTGGGGCTCAAAATCCAGAATTGTCATTTAGTAAATCCTCTCAGGCTGTACTTACTTCCATTGTGAATGTTGCTTGTAAATTATACAATGATTCTCAAGGAATATACTTAATATATATTTGCTATAAATTCACTTAAGACCTGAGATATGTCATTTGCCCAGTTCCTACTCATTGCTGTATATTGATTCTCCAAAGAAACCAGAATTGTTTGGAGAAAGGTTATAAAATAGAGTAATTCTCTTGCTTGTGAACAAATACACATGTGTCAGATGGGGTTATTTATTTTTGCTACTTGTTGTTGGCATGTTTTCATTAAGTCCTCCATTCTGTTCTACTACTTGTAAAGAGTTTTTCTAGATTCCTCATCCCCTCAGATTTTACCTGACCAAGGACAACCATAGGAAGAAGCAAAAGCACTGTCGTGTTTGCATGAAGCAGTCACTTGTCAAATTTTAACATTCTTTCTGTTTGAATGATTCTTAACATAAATTCAATAGCAAAGAGAGTGCTGAGTACTTTACTTTTTTTTTCCCTGCCTGCTAATTAGGAAATCAAATTCCCATGCCCCACCCCACCTTCCTGAATCAGATCCTGTGTAGGAGACCTGTTATAGTTGCAATCTGGGTGGTTTTAACAGTGCCGTTGGGTGGTTCTGATTCACACTACAGGTGTGTTTTTGTTTTGTTTTGTTTTGTTTTAAGATTTACTTACTTGAAAGGTGGGTAGAGTTACAGAGGAGGAGAGGCAGAGATCTTGCATCCACTGGTTCACTCCTTAAATGGCTGCAATGGCCAGGGTTGTGCCAGGAGCCAGGAGACTCCCCCAGGTCTCCCACGTGGATTGCAAGGGCCCAGGGACGTGGGCCATCCTCCACTGCTTTCTCAGGTGTACCAGCAGAGAGCTGAATAGGAAGTGGAGCAGCCTGTGCCCATATGGGATGCTGGCACTGTAGGCTTTGGCTTAACCCTCCACACCACAGCACCAGCCTTGCCGAATACTTCCTTATGCTGAGTAATAAGCACTAGGGAACTGTAAGTGATTGAGATAATATCTGATTTTCCTGAGAACTCTTAATGAAGTGAGGGCTCACACTCTTAGTAGGGCACAGATTGGTAAAATGGTATAGGGGAGCAGAATTATGTTTTTTTTTTTTTTCCTGTTCCCAATGCTATTAATTGAAGTTGAGAAAATCTTTGAATTATATTTATAAAGGAAATACAAAGTGAGGAACTGAGGACCATAAAGTTGACAAATTTTAAAACAGACTTATTCTTGTCATGAAGTAGAGGCTTCATGAGGTGGAATCTCCAGTCTATACTAATTATTTATTGAGCATTCACTTTTTAAAAAGTAACTGACTAACCTATGTTATTTAATCATCACAATAGCCCTGTGAAGTAACAGTTTCTCTGTTTTACAGGTATTAAGTGGTAGAATGCATGGTTTAAACCTTGATACAACTTCAAAGCCCATATTTTTACCATTACACCAATTATGTCTCTTTCTAGGTGCTTTTTTGGGAGAGATTTTATGGATTAATATTGTGTCTTCCTGTGTTTGAAAAGAACTCTGGAGACCTTTGTTTATCTCCGTCCTCTGCCACCCTATGTTTTTCCGTTCATTTCTAGAAGTGTGATATACAGGGAAAACATTTCCAAAAGCCAGTCTCTATGATATGTTTTGTTTTCCCTTTCTCCTTTTGTTTATTTTTTCCATCGCCGTAGAATATTTAGTAATTCTTTTGTTTTTCGCAATCCCTTGGATAGAATCATGTGGAATCATTTGTACATGAGTAGTATCTAAAAGAAAAGAACTTATTAGAAAAAAAATTTATATCATAAGTTTACATAGAAATTACCCTGAATTTTTTTTCCCCCATGCTGTTGATCATTAAAGTTGGTTTGATTGATTCAGCTGTTCAGATTGTTACCTGCCCTCTTCCCTCCTCCTGCATGGGCTTGTTAAGCGTTATTTATTATCTTCATGTATTTTAAAGAATAGAGAGAGAGAGAGATTCTTTATTTGCTGGTTCATTCCCAACATGTCTGCAATAGCTAGGGCTGAGCCAGACAAGCCAGGAGCCTGGAACTCAATGAGTAGCAGGAAACCAACTGCTTGAACCATCATCTGCTGCCCAAGGTGCATCTTTTCAGAAAGCTGAATCTGAATTGGAGCAGAACTTGAACCCAGGCACTCCAGTATGGGATGCAGGCATTCTGTGTGGTGTTTTAACCATGGTGCCACAACAACTGCTTGCCCCCTTTCTCTTTCTTTGAAGTTTTATTTACTCCAAGGTATGTGAGCAGTTGCACTTGCAAGCTAGGATTCCATATCATAGAATAGAGCCCCTGTTTCATGACAGTTCATTCTAGAATTTGTCTGATTCTGATTCTGTGAGCCTCACTCTTTATTACCTTTATTTTTATGTTGTGCTCATGTTTCTAGCAGTTTTGTTTACTATGGAGAGAGCATCTGGCTTTAATAGAGGTTCTTTAGGTAGTTGCTTAGAATAAATAGTTGTTTGAACTCTGATTTTAAAATCCTGAAAAATTGATAGTGGCCAGTGCTTCCCATCTGTCAATCTTAATCTTATCTGACAACAAGGTTTTTGTTTTTTTAAGTAATTTATATAATTTAAAATATTTATTTATTTATTTGAAAGGCAGTTACAGGGAGACAGAGGCAGAGAGAGTGAGAGAGGTCATCCATCCGCTGGTTCATTCCCCAAATGGTCGAAACGGCTGGAGCTGAGCAGATCAGGAGCCAGGAGCTTCCTCCGGGTCTCCCACGCAGGTGCAGGGGCCCAGGGACTTGGGCCATCTTCTTCTGCTTTCCCAGGCCATAGCAGGGAGCTGGATCAGAAGTGGAGCAGCCAGGACTCAGACTGGCACTCTTATGGGATGCAGGCATTGCAGGTGGTGAGTGTTCCTGCTTTGCCACAGCATCGGCCTCTATAATCATATTTTTAAAGAGTACTGTCTTACTGTTAAATATTCTTTAAAAATAGCTATCTGTTATTTTTCTACATGATAAAGAAACGATAGTGCTATTTTTCCTTACTAATACTATTGTCAGGTTGAAAATGCTTTGTATATTCTGCATAATTACAGAAGGCATGCTGGTTTCTTTGGGCTTCTCTTGCAGAATTTTAGCTCTCTTATTTCTACATGGAGTTGTTATTCTTGGGGTATAGGAAGATTTGATAGAGGCATTCATTGCAGACTGATCTTTCTACATCAAATCACCAGGGTATTTCTTGGATTGTAGCATGACTTTGCTGAGTTTTTTTTTCAGTAGTGTGGCTTATTTGTATCTTACAAAAGCCTCTAAATTAGAAAATATTTCAGTTCTTGCTTTTTCTTAGATCTGAATCTTAAAAATTTAAGATTAAAAGAAAAGAAACATCAAATTAACTATCTTTGTTAAAAGAGTATTTTCAACTTTGATATTTATCATTCATATAAAATTAGAATGTCAGTGCCAAAGACCTCCCAAATATTTAAACATCCTTAAAGTGGCACATTGATTTCTGGGTACTCACTCAACACTTTGGATGTGGTATATGTCATATTGCTACATTTGTTCACTCAAGGTAGATTGTTCTGGAGAAAGCTTCAGAAGACTGAAAATAAGACCACAAGATGTTGTTTCAGGTACAACCCTGTGTTTGAGAGATTGATAACTATGCTACATAAAGCATTTTGGGATATGCTTAAATTTGCCAAGACTTTTGTAAAATATGTGTTCTTTCTTTCTTTTTTGGGGGGTGGGGGTTTATTTTATTTATTTGAAAGGCAAAATGTGAGAGAGAAAGATCCATCCATCTTCCATCCACTGGTTCACACTCCAAATGGTCACAACTGCCAGGACTGGGCCGAAGCCAGGACCCAGGAGTTTCTTCCTGATCTCCCACGTGAATGTAGGAGCCCAAACACTTGGGCCATCGTTTGCCATTTTCTTGGGCACATTAGCAGGGAGCTGGATGGGAAGTGGAACAGCCAGGACGCAAACTGGCGCCCATGTGGGATGCTTGTGTTGCAGGTAGCAGCTTTACCTGCTACACCACAATGCCAGCTCTGTAAAATATATATTCTATATGTAACAGCCTTCAGTAGAAAGTTATTGTTCTTTGACACAATGATTTCATGTCTTTTGGATATATACCTAGTAGTAAGATTGCTGAATCATAGGGCATTTCTATTTCTAGTTTTTAATGAAATCTCAATACTGTTTGCTGCAGGGGCTGTACTAATTTACATTCCCACAAAGAGTGTATGAGACCCTCTTTCTGCTCACCTTTGCCAGCATTTGTTACTTTCTGTTTTTTTGTTTGTTTTATTATAGGCATTCTGGTGGGGTGAGGTGGTATCTCATTGTGGTTTTGATTTGTATTTCCCTGATGGCTAGTGATACTGAGCATTTTTTCTTAATTTGAGATCTGATCAGGTCATTTGCCCATTTCTGAACTGGATTGATTTTTCTTTTTTGTCATTAAGTTTTTAAGTTCCTAATGTATTTGGGATATTAACCCCTTGTCAGATAGCTCTAAACATTTTCTCCCATTGTATTGGATGTCTGTTCACTGTTGATTGTTTCCTTTGCTGTGCAGAAGCTTCTGATTTTGATATAATTCCATTGTCTAGTTTTTCTTTTGTTTTCTGTGCTTTTGGGATCTGTTCCCAAAAAGAAAACCACTTATACCAGTGTGTTGAAGTGTTTCTCCTATATTTTCTCCTAGCATGTTCATAGTTTGGATTTCACATTTAGGTCTTTGATCTATTGTGAGTTTATTTTGTGTATGGTAAGAAGTTCTGCTCCATCACATTTATTACAGCAGTGTTGACAATAATCAAGATATGGAATCAGGCAGAGTGCCCATCATTAGATGAGTGGACAAAGAGAATGCGGTATATGTACAATATACAATGGAATATTATTCTACCATGAAAAGAATAAAATGGCTGTCTTCTACAGCAAAAATGGATGGAACTGAAGATCATGTTAGGTGACTTAAGCTAGACACAGAAAGGCATAATACTGCATGCTCTACCTCACATGTGGAAGCTAAAAAATACCTCAATCTGAACACAGAATGGTGATTATTAGAGACTGGGAGTTGTAAGGACAGGTGGAGGGAGTTTGAATAGTGGATTCCAAATCAGATCAAAGGAATAAGCTCATAATGCAATGTAATGGAAAAGACTATAGTTGATGATAACCTAGCATATATTATATAAAATAGATAAAAGAGGCTTGAAGCCTTCAATCACAAAGTAATGTAAAAGAAGGGGAAATGTTGATTGCCCTGTTCAGATCAATATACATTGTATACATGTATTAAAATAACATACTATATTGCACATAAATATCTGCAGTTATTAACTTTTGAAGTAGTTGTTTTGTTTGTCCATTGCTCTATGAGGAGTCTATTATCATTTATATATTTAAGATCTATCTATTATAAGGAGTAGGGGATTTAAATCTATTTTCTAATTATAGTAGGAAATTCCTAGAGAATCCCAGGAGTGCTGTGGCCATGAAGAAGGCCTGGAGCTGAGTTATTTCCCACTGCTATACTGTCATTGCACCAGAGGCAATGACATTTTTTGAAGTCCAATTTTATTATAATGACTGGTGTTTTATAGTTAGTGTGAGATTCACTGTCCATGTGTTCTGGGAAATTTAGTGTTGGGTAAAGTGTTCATTGTTTTCAGTGAGACATATTTGTTATGACTTCTAGTCTTACATGAGGATTTGGTCTCTTGAAGCAGTGCTCCCAAAATAATCCAATGTTTAATGGCAAATTTTAAATTATTTGGGTGTCACAGAATCAAGTACTTAAAATTTTGTTTTTCACATGTTTTTGCTTTGGGGTAAGTTTCTAAAACCTAATGATGCCAAAGTATCTTTGGAAATAGCTCTGTTGCTTTTAAGGAGTAAATAGTTGAAGCCTGAAAACTTTAAAAGATTATTCATTTATTCTCCTATTGCTCTGGAAGTGATTTTTAAATATTATTACCAGAAACATTGTCTCTTTTTTGGGGGAAAGGTGGGAAAAATACATAAAAGTTCATCTTTCAGTGGTAGTAGAAAAGTAGTAAAGTAACAGTAGAGGCAGCATGAGGCATGTAGATTCTGCTGCTTAAAACTGTATGATCTGTTACTCAAAACCCTAAGTTAATCTGTCTTAGTCTTTGTGTAGTAGATACAACAATGTATCTCTGTTTGTTTTAAGTGTTAGATGAAGCAATGAATCAGAAAGTTTTTTAACAATACAGTTTTATACAAATGTTACCTTATTGGTAAGTAGGCTAATTACAATGCTAAATGATGACATACATTTTTTTTCCCCCTTGGTATATTAGCTGCTAACTGCTGTGTGGCATTATTGATGTTCATACCAGGTCATCTCTGGTGTTAATTTTAAACCCTGCTGCTCAGCAGTTGCAGCTGAAGCACTCTGAAGAGCTTGACGATTTCAGACTAAAAATTCCAGGTTGCTTGAGCTCTATAGAAAACCTGAGAGCATTACTCCAAGCATACCTAGACATTTCATGTTAGTAGAGATGGTAGTTCATAAGAGTTCTAAGAAACTTCTCTATGCTTGAAAGAGAGGAGAGGAAGTGTTTTAATTCTTGCTAAGATAGTAATAGCCCCCTGCCTTGTGCAAGAAGATGAAAGGAATCAAACCTCAGTTTAAAGAGGCCTGAAGAATCTTTCAGTTATAGCATCCATAGGACCCATTTTATGTTTCTATTCTGCTGTTAATATTTTAGCAGAATTATTTCATTTCCCATTTGCAAATTGTAATGTTGGGATAGGTGTTCTCGGTTTACTAGGTAGTATGTGGAGTGAAGAGATGCTAAATCCCAGGATTGTAATGAATGTCTTTCATGGCTTATTCTGCAGTCCCTGGATTCTAAAGATTTTTAAAGAAATAAACCTCAGTGGGGAAGAAGAGAAAATCTTCCCAAATGTTGACATTGCTTATGTTCTCTTACTGAACAAGCACAAAGGTGTGAGTTGTTTTCTTTATTGAAATATAATCATAATGTAGAAAAGCATAATTTTGTGGTATACTCCAGTTTTTGTTTTCATATAAAATTGTGGAGTATAGCAGCCGATCTCCAATTTATTCATTTATCTTAATTAAGATAATGATGGTCTGTTTTGTGAGTTAGACATGTAAGATTTTGCAAGCAATTTGTACGGTGAAATTAATTCATAGTTCCTGAAACTTTCTGGTGATAGAGTTTTGACTTCAGTGATAGAGGGAAGAGTCAGATTGTATTTGAAATCACTCCAGCTTTTTGTCTTCTTTGGGACCTTTGGGTTGTAAGAATATATTCAATACCTTGGATTTTAATGTTTCCGAATGAAATCTTTCTGGGCTTGTTCATTTTGAGTTTAAGTTCTCAAAATTAAGCTCTGTCTTTAGTAGTACTAAAAACAGATAAAAAGAAATTTATTTTGCAGATGAATAAGAAAATAACGTAAGGTTTATAGTTTTTTGTTTTTAAGATTTACTTATTTATTTGAAAGTCAGAGTTAAACAGAGAGAGAGGAGAGGCAGAGAGAGAGAGAAAGAGGTCTTCCATCTGATGGTTCACTCCGAATTGCCCGCAGCGGCTGGAGCTGTGCCGATCCAAAGTCAGGAGCCAGGTGCTTCTTCCCTCGTATCCCACGCAGATGCAGAAGCCCAAGGACTTGGGCATCTTCTACTGCTTTCCCAGGCCATAGCAGAGAGCTGGTTCGGAAGTGGAGCAGCCAGGTCTCTAACCGGTGCCCATATAGGATGCCAGAGCTTCAGGCCAGGGCGTTAACTCACTGCGCCACAGCGCTGGCCCCAAGATTTATAGTTAACTTGGAAAATTATAGTTAAGGTTAACACGGATTTTTGGGGGGGCCGCTGAGTCATAAAAACTAGAGCTCTAGATTAAACTAGATTTTTAGTAAATGTATCTGAGATGTATTTTATTAGGAAATGAGACTTAAAGTGAGCATTTGGAAATTTTGGGAACTGCTATGTATGTGTTGGTTTGTGCTAGGGTTTATATGCATTTAAAACGTGTAATGTAAAAAAAATCAGCACTCTTTAAAGCAGTAGCAGGTTAGTGCTAATTTAATCTTACCTGCTTGGGTATTTTTACCTTGAAACAAGGTGTATGTGTTCAAGAGTTGTCCATGATGACTGCCTGTAAATTACCTATGCAGGGGTGGGGAAATTTTTTTCTGTCAAGGGCCATTGGATATTTATAATATCATTTGCAGACCATACAAAATTATCAACTTCAAAGTTAGTCTGCCATAGATTTACTGATTTACTGAATTTGGCAGGGCCAGATCAAATTTCATGGGTCTTGTGTGGCCCAGGTGCAGGACATTCTCCACCCCTGTAGGAATCAAATCATTTCTTTGTATCTGTTATGAAAATTGTTTTATAAGCAGGAGAGTAAATCTCAGTCATTATTTATTGGCTTTTGTTTATATTAATGTTTCTATGAATTTAAATGGTTATAAATCTGTAATATAATGTTCCACCAATATTTTGGATATTAATTTATTTAAAAATTTAATTTTTGGTGATGAAGAATACTCCAAAAATATTATATTTCTTTTACTGGGGTAGTATGAATTAGGTAAGGATGGCAGAGGAAATATATACAGTTCAGTCAGTGAACCTGAGGACTTACTTTATTCTGAAAATTGGTTTTAGATTTGTCAGTGAAGAGATAAAGTAGGAAGCACAACTGCTATTTCTGCTATTTTAAGATGATTTTAGTCTTCTAGAGTCTATGTGTATTCTGAAATCACTAGGAGAACAATATGATGCTTTTAAAAACCAGGGAGTTAGGAGTGCAATTTAGAATAATTTAAGAATTCGGAGAACATGGTGATTCTGGGCTATGCCTAGTTAAGCACACAGTAGGTCTTCAGCTTGAATTGAAGAGAGCTTTTAGGATTTCTACTAGGAGGGGAGGCACAAGAGGGCTATGATTGAGCAGAGATCTCAGAGCCATAAAACTTATTGTAAATGGGGCTGAATTCAAAATAGGTTTGATTTTGTTTTCAAATTTTGTATCTGTTGATCCCAAATTAACATTTCTTTTCTTCATCTGACCTCTCAGAGTTATTCTTAATAAAATGGTCTTATTGCAGTTGGCATATTTCTATATTTTCAGTGGTACATGTTTTATTTTCAAGTAAAATAAGGCTCTGAGGAAAGATCTAGGACAGATAGAAGTAGAAAGATAAGGTCAAACACTGGTGGATCTACCATTCATTCTTCAACCTTGGGGAAATTTAAAGTTCTTTCCATTACCTTTAATATGGTAACATCTTCTTCATGGGGTCCTGTTTTCACTAAATAAAATTATACATATAAACTAAGTAAGATGCCTGGTCTACAGAATGATTAAATAAATGGTGGCTTAAAAATTGCTTGTAATTGAAACATATTACTGAAATAATTTTATGTGATAAACTAAGATGACTATTTAAAAATTTATTTGTAGTGAAGAATATGGTGGTCTTTGTAGTTTGGGGGAGTTTCCTCAGTTTAACTTTGTACACTTCTAATTTTTGTGTTTTTTTTTTTTTTTTTTTTAATCCCTTTCTTCCTTTAGGAGACAAGGATGGCAGCAAGGTAACTACAGTGGTGGCAACTCCTGGGCAGGGTCCAGACAGGCCACAAGAAGTCAGTTATACAGACACTAAAGTGATTGGAAATGGGTCATTTGGTGTAGTGTATCAAGCGAAACTTTGTGATTCAGGAGAATTGGTTGCCATCAAGAAAGTATTACAGGACAAGAGATTTAAGGTAAGAACATTTGTGGCTATCTTTTTTTTTTTTTTTAATTTATTTTTTTAAAGATTTATTTTATTTATTTGAAAGTCAGAGTTACAGAGAGAGGTAGAGACACAGAGAGAGGTCTTCCATTTGCTGGTTCACTCCCCAAATGACTTCAGTGGCTGGAGCTGTGCTGATCTCTGCAATATTTTTCTGTGAGTATCCTATGTGCTTAAAACTTTGCTAAAGGGGCCAGCACTATGGTGTAGCGGGTAAAGTCAGTTCCCATATGGGTACCGGTTCAAGTCTCAGCTGCTCCTTTTCTGATCCAGCTCTCTGCTATGACCTGGGAAAGCAGTAGAAGATGGCCCAAGTCTTTGGGCCCCTGCATCCACTTGGGAGACCTGGAATAAGCTCCCTAGCTCCTGGCTTTGGATAGGCCCAGTTGCGGGTGTTGTGGCCATTTGGGGAGTGAACCAGTGGATGGAATGCCTCTCTTTCTCTCCTTTGCCTCTCTGAAACTCTGCCTTTCAAATAAATAAATAAATCTTAAAAAACAACAACAACAACAACAACAACTGTGCTAAACATGAAGGCACATAAAAGTAAGAGTTACTCTGAAGATAGCACAAGGTCTGTCGTCTACCTATTTTGGAATGCCTTGAACACTCTGAATAGAAATTTGTTTGTTTTTAATTCTAAAGATATGTTTTCAGTTCTTGCATCTCCTAAGCACTAGTCTTATGTTGTTAAATGCCTACTGGATCCTTTTAAAAACTTTTTTTTTTTTTTTCATTTATTTAGAAAGCAAAGCAAAGGTCTGAGGGGAGGGGCACAGAAAGCAGAGAGGGAGATCTTCTATCCACTAATTCACTGCCAGATGCCCACAACAACTCGGGCTGGGCCAGGCTAAAAAATAATAGCCAGAAGTCTGGGTCTCCTGTGTGGGTAGCAGGGATCCAATTAGTTGAGCCATCACCTGCTGCCTCTCAGGGTGCAGATTATCAGAAAACTAGATCAGAAGCGAAGCTGGGACCCAAATCCAGGCACTCTGACATGGATTGCAGGTATCCAACTGATGTCTTACCCACTATGCTAAATGCCTGCTCCTGCCTCCTGGATCTTAGTATCTGAATGTTGCACTATTATCTCAAACTGGCAAGTTCCCTTTTCTTAAAAATAAGATTTATTTTGTTAGTTTGAAAGGCAGAGATACAGAGAGAAAGAGAGGGAAAGACAGAGAGAGAGATCCTCCATCTGTTGGTTCACCTCCCAGATGGCCGCAGTAATGGGACTGGGCCATGCCAAAGCCAAGAGTCAGGAGCTTCAGGTATCCCACATGGGTGCAGGGGCTCAGAGCCATCTGCTGCTTCTTTCCCAGGCACATTAGTAGGGAGCTGAATTGGAAGTGGAACAGCCAGGACTGGGAAACCAGTGTAGAAGACAGCTGCTTAGCCTACTGTGCCACAACAGAGCCCCAAGGGCCTCTTTTCTAAACCTGACTTAACATTAAGCCCCAGTGGAAATCTTTTAATTTTTTTTTCTTATAAATATTTTATCATTCATCCTGTCATTTGGATTACTTCATTCTCTCATTTCTAATATCTAATCAATGTCAAATTTGGGTGACATCCCACCTTTGACCCCTTACCTCTGGTTGATGTGTTCCTTCTTTCCTTTGTCGTTACAGCTATTCTAGTCAGTCCTCTACATTAGTCTTCTCCCTTCCAGTTCCTTTTATATGTGAACACTAGAATAATCCCCAAATTCTTTTTTTTTTTTTTTAATTTTTGACAGGCAGAGTGGACAGTGAGAGAGATAGGGAGAAAGGTCTTCCTTTTGCCGTTGGTTCACCCTCCAATGGCCGCCGCGGCTGGCGCACTGCAGCCGGCGCACTGCGCCGATCCAAAGGCAGGAGCCAGGTGCTTCTCTTGGTCTCCCATGGGGTGCAGGGCCCAAGGAGTTGGTCCATCCCCCACTGCACTCTGGGGCCATAGCAGAGAGCTGGCTTGGAAGAGGGGCAACCGGGACAGAATCCGGTGCCCCGACCGTGACTAGAACCCGGTGTGCCGGCGCCGCAAGGTGGAGGATTAGCCTATTGAGCCTCGGCGCCGGCCGCCAGGAGCTTCTTCCCAGTCTCCCATGGGGTTGCAGGGGCCCAAGAGTTGGGCCATCTTCTTCTGCTTTCCCAGGCCACAACAGGGAGCTGGTTTGGAAGTGGAGCAGCCGGGACTCAAACTGGCGCTGGTATGGGATACAGGCATGCAGGTGGTAGCTTTAGCTGCTATACCACAGTGCTGTCCCCACCCCCAATTCTACTCGTTTATGTTATTCCTCCTTCTATGGTTCTTCATAGTCTAGGAAAAACATCCTCTAGCTAGTTCAGATGTGCACCCAGGAGGTTCTCTAGATACTTAGCTTACCTAACCGTCTACATCCTGTTCTTGAAATATGTTAGTCTTTATGGCCTCTCTGCTTTTATTCATTTTCCTGTCACTTCCATTCTCTTAATATCTGAATCCTGTGTATGTGTGTATGTGTGAAGACAGGTCAAATTCTTCTTCTGAAATTTCACAGATGATTTCAGACAGCTCTGTGGATCTTTTATTTTGAATTTCTTGAACCCTTATTGTCCAGACACTAGGAAACTGTTTTTTATTTCTATGAGAAAGTATCCATTTTTGTAGTGTTTGTCTCCTGAATACTCACACATTCATGTTTTTAAATTAGTAGTTAATGATGATAGTAATTACTTAACAAATCCTTATTATATGGATTTTTTTTACCCCTGTGAGTAGTGATACTTAATCCTTATCATTGGTTTTGTGACATTGATAAGTGTTACTGTTTGGATAAAGAAAAGTAAGCACAAAAAGATTCTAAATTAACTTTTCAAGGGTCACACAGCAAGTAGATGGATGGTCAAGGATTTGAATCTGGACAGTCTGACACCAGAGTGGCTTAGTGTGTTTTGTTTTAATGTGTTATTACTGTGTTAAACTCTCCTTTTTTTTGCTTTTTCAGACAGGGTTTTGAACTTCTATGTTACAATATCAGATTCTTAACAGGACAAATCTCTATCACAAGATTCAAACGTACTTCTTCCTCTTCCCCATGTGGTTACTCATAAGAGAAATGGGCTTTAAGATCATCTGCTAATGATTACATTACATCTTATGAAGTGAATATGCCCTGATTTGAGTCACTATGTTATTGATAGCTATTGAGTTTCGATTTTTTTTTTTCTATCAAATAACAAATATAAGGGTACTTCAGAAAGATTGTGGAGAATGGAATTAAAAGATTCTTTTTTGTTGTAAAATTTTTTTGAAAATCTTATATAGAAGGATTCATTAAAATGTATATTATGAAAAAACTGTGCACAGATTTCAAATATTTTTGTACCAAAATAAGCTCATCTTGTATTTTCACTTTTGCATGAACTTTTTGAAGCAACCTTACATATG
The DNA here is from genome assembly GCF_033115175.1 of Lepus europaeus. Lineage (NCBI taxonomy): Eukaryota > Metazoa > Chordata > Mammalia > Lagomorpha > Leporidae > Lepus > Lepus europaeus. The sequence continues at coordinate 76,488,039 of NC_084828.1, read as the reverse complement.
TACTTAATTGGCATGAATTTTTTTAAAATTTATTTATTTAAAAGAATTAGAGACAGACAGAAAAAGAGATCTTTCATCTGCTGGTTCACTCCCCAAATGGCTGCAACGGCCAGGGCTGGGCCAGGTGAAAGCCAAGAGCCAGTAGAATCATCCGGGTATCCCACATGGGTACAGGAGCCTAAGCACTTGGGCCATCTTTCACTGCTTTTCCAGGCACACTAGCAGGGAGCTGGATTGGAAATGGAGCAGCTAGGATATGAACCAGTGCTCATACGTTTTGCTGGCGTTGCAAGTAGCAGCTTAGTCTGTTATACCACAACACAGCCCTGGAATAAATTTCTTAAAACTCGAATTCTTGGGTTTAAGACTTGGAGAATATTTTAAATTTTAATACAATCTGACTTTCAGTTAAATTTTATCAGAATAAGTATACATTATTTGAGTGTGAGTAAAACCAGTTTTCTGTGTAGTCTCTAGATATTAGTAATATTTTTAAGTTTCTCAAGTAGTTGAAAAATTATCTCAATTTATAACATTTACTTGCTGTGACTCTTTTTAACCTCTCCTAGATGTCTTCCTTATTTGTTAAGCATTCTGTTATCTATTGTTGCATAATACATTACCTAGAAAACTTAATAGTGTGAAACATTTTATTATATCATTGCTTCAGGAACTCAAGCATGGCCTAGCTAGGAACATATTACCCAGAATATCTCACAAGGCTGTTAGCAAGGTCACCTGGGCCAACATCTCATCTGAAGGCCCTATTGAAGTGGGGAATATTTGCTTCCCAGCTCACTCATGTGGTTGTTAGGAGACTTTGGTCTCCTGCCACAAGGACCTCTCTGCCAGCCTTCCTCATGACATGGCATTTGTTACCCGTGGCAAGAGATCAAGAGAGAAGTTATCAGCAAACCCAAGATATGTAAGACATAAGCCACATTTTTTTGTATAATAAATTATTGAAAAGGCAGACTTATGAAAAAGGGTGTGTATATCAGGAGGCAGGAGTCATTGGGGGCCATCCTAGAATCTGCCTATACAAAAATAGGAAAGCCAGAAAAATATTTTCTTAAAAATTAAATCATTTGAAAGGGAGGCAGAGGGGCAGAGTCAAGAGGATTTCCCATCTGCTGGTTCATTTTCCTATTGCCTGCTACAGCCAGGTCTGGACCAGGTTGAAGCCTGGAGCTGAGAACTCAGTGCAGATGTTTTGCTACATGAATAGCAGGGACTCAGTGACTTGTGCTATTACATGCCTTCTAGGAAGCTAGAATCGAAAGCAGAGCTGGGGCTTGAACCTGGCACACTGATATGGGATACAGGCATCCCAAGAGGTACCTTAACTGTGTTCAAAATCTCTCCCCAACCTCCTCTCAAATATTTTCATTTTTTTGTTTGCTTTTTTTTTTTTTTAAAGATTTATTTATTTATTTGAAAGTGCTGCTTAGAAGGATCTTCCTTCTGCTGGTTCACTTCCCAAAAGGCCGCAGCAGCCAAGTGTGTTCCAGTGCTGAGCCAAGAACTCTATGTCATGGATGATAGGAGCCCAAGTACTTGAATCATTTTCTGCTGCTTTGCTGGGCACATTAGTAGGGAGCTGGATCAGAAGTGGATAGCCAGAACTGGAACTGGTGTCCATATGGGATACTGGGATTGCAAGTGGTAGCTTAACCCATACTGTTCTGCAGTATTCCCTTGAGCCTTCTTTTGATATATTTTACTATGTGGATGTTGATTTGGACTTTGGTATCATGCTGAAAATTTTTGCATATTTCTTTATTTCCTTCTGGAGTTATAGTTTGATACACAGTATGAAGTAGTAATATATCTTAACTTTTCCCCAAATGGTACATCAGAAACCATCTTATAATCTTTGTCCAGTGATGGGAAAATGCCATTCTAGTTCTTCTCAAGCTATTCAAAACAGTGGAAAGGGAGGGTATCCTCAACGAAGCCAGCATTACCTTAATTCCCAAACCAGAAAAAGAAGCAACAGAAAAAGAATTATAGACCAATTTCCCAGATGAACATAGATGCAAAAATCCTCAACAAAATACTAGCCAGTAGATTCTAACAAGACATCAGAAAGATCATCCACCCAGACCAAGTGGAATTTTCCCTGGTATTCAGGATGGCTCAACAATCGCAAATCAATAAATGTAATACATCACATTGACAAACTGAAGAACAAAAACCATATGATTATCTCAGTAGATGCAGAGAAAAACATTTCCTAAAATTTAACATTCTTTTATGATGAAAACCTTAAGCAAATTGGGTATAGAAGGAACATTCCTCAACATAACCAAGGCAATTTATGAGAAACCCACAGCCTGCATCCAATTGAATGGGGAAAAGTTGGCGGCATTTCCATTAAGATCTGGAACCAGACTTTCACCATTGTTATTCAATATAGTCCTGGAAATTTTAGCAAGAGCCATCAGGCAAGAAAAAGAAATCAAAGGGGTACAAATTGGGAATGAGGAAGTTGAACTATCCCTATTTGCTGATGACATAATTCTATATATAGGGGACTCAAAAGACTCCATGAAAGCCTATTGGAACTCATAGAAGAGTTTGGTTAAAAAAAAAAAAAAAAAAAAGGAAAAGAAAAGAAAAAAGAACTCCACTAAGAGACTATTGGAACTCATAGAAGAGTTTGGCAAAGTAGCAGGATATAAAATCAGTACACAAAAATCTACAGCCTTTGTATACACAGACAATGCCATGGCTGAGAAAGAACTTCTAAGATCAGTCCCATTCACAATAGCTACAAAAGCCATCAAATACCTTGGAATAAACGTAACCAAGGATGTCAAAGATCTCTATAATGAGAATTACAAAACTTTAAAAAAAGAAATAGAAGAGGATACCAAAAAATGGAAAAATCTTTCATGTTCATGGATTGGAACAATCAATATCATCAAAATGTCCATTCTTCCAAAAGCAATTTATAGATTCAATGTGATACCATTAAAAATACCAAAGACTTTCTTCTCAGATCTGGAAAAAATGATGCTGAAATTCATATGGAGGCATAGGAGACCTTGAATAGCTAAAGCAATCTTGTACAAAAAAAAGCAGAGCTGGAGGCATCACAATACCAGATTTCAAGACATACTAGAGGGAAGTTATAATCAAAAGAGCATGGTACTGGTGCAGATGGATAGACCACTGAACAGAATAGAAACACCAGAAATCAATCCAAACATCTACAACCAACTTATATTTGATCAAGGATCTAAAACCAATTCCTGGAGCCAGAACAGTCTGTTCAACAAATGGTTCTGGGAAAACTGTATTTCCACGTGCAGAAGCATGAAGCAAGACCCCTACCCTATACCTTTCACAAAAATCCACTCAACATGGATTAAAGATCTAAATCTATGACCTGACACCATCAAATTATTATTGGAGAAACCCTGCAAGATATAGGCACAGGTAAAGACTTCTTGGAGAAAACCCCAGAGGCACAGGCAGTCAAAGCCAAAATTAACAAATTGGATTGCATCAAATTGAGAAATTTCTGTACTGCAAAAGAAATAGTCAGGAAAGTGAAGAAGCAGCTGACAGAATGGGAAAAAATATTTGCAAACTATGCAACAGACAAAGGATTAATAACCAGAATCTACAAAGAGATCAAGAAACTCCACAACAACAAAACAAACAACCCACTTAAGAGATGGGCCAAGGACCTCAACAGACATTTTTCAAAAGAGGAAATCCAAATGGCCAACAGACACATGAAAAAATGTTCGGAATCACTAGCAATCAGGGAAATGCAAATCAAAACCACAATGAGGTTTCACCTCACCCGGGTCAGAACGGCTCACATTCAGAAATCTACCAACAACAGATGCTGGAGAGGATGTGGGGAAAAAGGCACATGTTAGTTACCACTGTTGGTGGGAATGCAAACTGGTAAAGCCACTATGGAAGTCAGTTTGGAGATTCCTCAGAAACCTGAATATAGCCCTACCACACGACCCAGCCATCCCACACCTTGGAATTTACCCAAAGGAAATTAAATTGGCAAACAAAAAGGCTGTCTGCACCTTAATGTTTATTGCAGCTCAATTCACAATAGCTAAGACCTGGAATCAACCCAAATGCCCATCAACAGTAGACTGGATAAAGAAATTATGGGATATGTACTCTATAGAATACTATTCAGCAGTAAAATACAATGAAATCCGGTCATTTGTAACAAAATGAAGGAATCTGGAACACACCATGCTGAGTGAAATAAGCCAGTCCCAAAGGGACAAATATATGTTCTCCCTGATCAGTGACAACTAACTGAGCACCTAAAAGGAAACTTGTAGAAGCTTGACACTATGAGAAACAATGATTTGATCAGCCCTTGTGCTGACTGTCGAGGAACAACTTACTATTTTATTCTTTTTAATATTTTCTTTTTCTACTTAATCCCATTGGTTGTACTCTTTAATTAACACACAGTTATTCCTAGGTGTTTAAATTTAACTGAAAAGTGATCCCTGTTAAAAGTAAGAGTTGGAATAAGAGAGGGAGGAGATTTACAGTTCAGCACATGCTCATTTGGACTTACCCCTAAGGGTAAGGTTAGAAACATGCCATGGGATTCCAAATCTGATTATGTTCGCACGTTCCAATGCCATCTTAGTACCAATGCCATCTTAGTTAAAGTGATCAGTTTAAGTTCATAATTGATCATAAAAATAGGATTAAGTGTCAAACGGATCACATACATAAGGCCAGTGTCTGCTAATAATAGTTGATAAAATTAAAAAGGAGAGAATGATCCAACATGGGAAGCAGGATACACAGCAGACTCATAGAATGGCAAATGTCCTAAACAGCACTCTGGCCTCAGAATCAGACCTTAAGGCATTTGCATCTGGCTAAAAAGCCCATGAGAGTTTCTCAGGCATGGAAAGCCAAGACACTGTGGCAAAAAATGACCTAAATGAAAGATCTCTGTGAGTGAGATCACAGTGGAAAGAAGGGGCCATCAAAGAAGGAGGTACCTTTCTCTGAAGGGAGGAGAGAACTTCCAGTTTGCTTATGGCCTCGTCTAAATAATGTTGGAGTTTGTGAACTCAAGAGGCTTCCATAGCCATGGCAGCTCATGACAAGAGTTCATGACCAGAGTGGTTACTGATGTCAAGAATAAGAGTGTCAGTTGTTAAATCAACAACAGGAGTCACTGTGCACTTACTCCCCATTTAGGATCTCTGTCCTTAATGTGTTATACTATGAGAATTAATGGCAAAACTAGTCTTCAAACAATACTTTATACTTTGTGCGTCTGTGTGGGTAAAAACTGTTGAAATCTTTACTTAGTAATAGAGTTGATCTTCTGTATATAAAGATAATTAACAGTGAATCTTAATGAAGAATGGGATGGGAGAGGGAGTAGGAGATGGGATGGTTTGCTGGTGGGAGTGTAGTTATGGGGGAAAAAAATCCTCTATAATCCAAAAGTTTTACTTTCTTTTTTTTAGAAAACTTATTTACTAAATATAAATTTATTATTATTAATATAAATTTATTTAATAAATATAAATTTCAAACAACTGGCCGGCGCCATGGCTCAACAGGCTAATCCTCCGCCATGCGGCGCCGGCACACCGGGTTCTAGTCCCGGTCGGGGCACCAATCCTGTCCCGGTTGCCCCTCTTCCAGGCCAGCTCTCTGCTGTGGCCTGGGAGTGCAGTGGAGGATGGCCCAAGTCCTTGGGCCCTGCACCCCATGGGAGACCAGGATAAGCACCTGGCTCCTGCCATTGGATCAGCGTGGTGCGCCGGCCGCAGCGCGCTACCGCGGCGGCCATTAGAGGGTGAACCAACGGCAAAGGAAGACCTTTCTCTCTGTCTCTCTCTCACTGTCCACTCTGCCTGTCAAAAATAAAAAAAAAAAAAAAAATTTCAAACAACTTTTGGACCCTGATTTGCTTCAGCAGCCTTAAACAACAAAAACAAAGCTGGAGGCATCACAATACCAGATCTTAAGAAATACTACCAGGCAGTTATAATCAAAATAGCTGGTACTGGCACAAAAACAGACATGTAGACCATTGAAACAAAGTAAAAACTCCAGAAATCAAACCACACTTTACAACCGACTTATCTTTGACAGATGAGCAAAAATCAATCTCTGTAGCCAAGACAAGCTCTTCAACAAATGGTGCTGGGAGTACTGCATCTCTGCATGCAGAAGTATGAAGCAAGACCTGTACCTTACACCTTACACAAAAATCCACTCAAAATGGATCAGAGACCTAAATCTGCAATGTGATATCATTAAATTATTAGAGAACTTTGGGAAAATCATGTATGACATTGGCATGGGGAAATATTTCTTGGAAAAGACAACAGAAGCACAGGCAAAGCCAAAATTAACAAATGGCATTACGTCCAACTGAAAAGGTTCTGTACTGCAAAAGAAACAATCAGCAAAGTGAAGAGGTAACTGACAGAATGGGGGAAAATATTTACAAACTATGCAACTGATAAAGGATTAATTTCCAGAATCTATAAAGAGCTCAAGAAACTCAATAACTACATTACAAACAACCTAGTAATGAAATGAGCAAAGGACCTGAACAGAATTTTTTTTTTTTTTTATTTGACAGGTAGAGTTATAGACAGTGAGAGAGAAAGACAGAGAGAAAGGTCTTCCTTCCGTTGGTTCACTCCCCAAATGGCTGCCACGGCCGGTGCTGTGCCGATCCAAAGCCAGGAGCCAGGTGCTTCCCAGTCTCCCATGCAGGATCAGGGGCCCAAGCACCTATGCCATCCTCCACTGCCCTCCTGGGCCACAGCAGAGAGCTGGATTGGAAGAGGAAGTGGAACCTACAGGGTGGCCATTGGAGGCATTTTTCTCAAAAGGTATTAAGCACTCCTCATAGGATCTCCGTAGTTGGGTTCAGGAGTGAGTTGTTAGAAAAGAGCAAGCCTCTCCTCCCCCTCTGACTTCCAGTTCCCTGTGTTATATTCTGCTTCCTGCATGCTCCTACCATGATTCCATCCCCATAGTTTGCTGGAGTCCAAGCTTTCCTAGGCTAGACTTTCACCTTCTAAATTGTGAGCTAAATAAATTTCTGTTCTTTATGCATTACTCAACCTTAGGGATTTCATTATAGCATGTGAAAATGGACTAATACAAAATAGTTTATCTAGATGCCAAAAATGAAGTGGTGTGGGTGATGATGTTGTTCTGTTTTTTATTCTTACATTAACAGTTTTTATTAGGATTAGATGTTGATTTTATATTGGTTTAATTATTTTAAGTGTAATAATAAATTATATAAATATGATAATATTCAGTCTGTTTTTTCCTTCTTATAAAATCGTACTTTTATCTTTGTTAAACATTTTAATGTGTGTGTGTGTGTATTTTACCTTTTATTTTCCCTGGTCAGTCTTGCTATATAACTTAAATTATCTTTTCAAGGAATGAGCTGTTTTATTTTTTACTTCTGTATTCTAATTCATTATGTCTTTCATCATTATTCCCTTTTTAAGAAAGTTCTAAACATATCAAACTACTTTCATCAAAAAATGAAATATATGCTTCCATAAATGAAGTGTAATCTGAAAATGAACATTTAAATGATAGAAAACTGCTAATGTTGGGTGGCACAGTGTAGAGCACAATAACACCTGTGATTGTCCTCACTGGGAATTGTCCACCTTTTATACGTCATGCATTGCAGTGAGGTACAAGTACTCTGGCCGGAAACAAAAGAGTGAGAGTCAGGAAAATAAAATAAAGCAAAAGAACACTCAGAGACTTGACCTTCAAGAAATTGTGTGTTTGATATTGTATATTTTTTGTTTATTTATTTTAAAGATTTATTTATTTACTTTGAAAGGCACAGAGACAGAGATAGAATCTTCCATCTGCTGTTTCACTTCCCAAATGGCCTCAACAGCCTAGCTGGGTCAGACAATAGCCCCTTCCTCCTGGTCTCCCACATGGGTGCCAGGGGCACAAGAACTTGGGCCATCCATTGCTGCTTTTCCAGGCGTATTAGTAGGGAGCTTGTTTGGAAGTGCAGCAGCCAGGACTTTATCTGGTGCCCATATTAATTGCCAGTATTGCTGGTGGTAGCTTAACCTATCACGCCACCACTCCAGCCCCATGTCATAGGTTTTCTTTTTTTCTAGTGCCCATATGGGATGCCACTGCCATAGGCAGTGGCTTTACTTGCTGTGCCACAACACTAGCCCCTATGTGTATTTATTGATGAGGAAAGATAACCGTGATCCATTGTTAACAAAACAGTGGATCTAATATTTTGTTATGATTTTTGTTTTTGATGTTTTGATGGAGGAGAGCTGTAAAGTGTCAACAAAGTGGTGTAAGAGTACACCATAGAAACTATGCAGCATACCCCAAACTAGCATTGCTGGGTATGTTAATCAGTATATAACTGTCTAGGTAATTAAGATACCCTTTAAGTAGTTAATTTAATTGGTATTGGTTGGTCTTTTGATGATGGAAAGTAATTGAGCTGTCATATAGCATTTATAGTTTTAAAAATTACTTTAATAAACATCAATTATTTAATTCTTACTACTTATTTTGAGATAATTTTAGATTTAAAATAGCCAAATACTGCAAATAATTCCCTGAATCTATTCATCTAGATTTCCCAAATATTTACATTTACTACACTTGCTTTATTTATTCCTATATATACATTTTATTTCATGAAATGTTTAAATGCAAAATCATTATCTCTAAATTATTCAGAGTATTTTTCAAATTCAAGGAATTTAGCTTATATTACCACAGAACAATTTATAAAAATCATAAAATTAATATTTCTCCAATACCTATTATTGTCTAATACACAGTCCTTTTTGAATTATCTCCAGCCACCCCAGTACTAATCATGTCAGCAAAAGAAAATCCTGAGCTGTGTATTTAGTCATTATATTTCTGTATTCTGTCCTGGGAACAGTTCCTCGATTACTCGTACGACATTCATATTTTTTAACAATATAGGCCAATTATTTGGTTTATCTGCTTATTTATACTTAGATTCAGAATATTTATTTTTGGCAGGAATACCATAGAAATGATGTTTTGTTCTTCTTAATGCATCATATCAGGAGGTCCATGATGTCTCTTTGTCCTGTTACTGATGATGTTGACTTCCATCACTTAAGGTAGTGTCTACCAGGTTTCTTTTCTATAGAGTTATGATTTGTCCTTTTGTGATTGATAAATATTCTACGGGGAGATATTTTAGACTATGTAAATAACACCTGTTTTTCATCAAACCTCGCCAGTTTTAGTATGCATCAATCAATTTGTTTTGAGTCACTTACAATAATAGCTGCCAAATGGTGATTTTCAAATCATTTATTCCTTCTTTATTACTTGATATTCTACTCTTAAGTATTATAAGAAGGAAGAAATTTTTACTTCTCTTGTCCTTATTTATTTGTATATATGCAGACTCATTTTATTAAGTTAGTTAGAATCATTAGCTTTTTTTTTTTTTTTTTTTAAAGATTTGCGTATCAGACTTAGAGCAAGTGAGAGCTAGAGAGAGGGAGAGATTTCCCATTAGCTGGTTCACATACAAGATGGCTGCAGTGGCTGAAGCTGGTCTTGGCCAAGCCAGGAGCTTCATCTGGTTCTCCCACATGGGTGACAGGGTCCCAAGCACTTGGGCCCTCTTCTACTGCTTTCCCAAGCAGGTTTCTGATGAGAAGTCTGCAGTGAGTCTAATTGGGGTTCCTCTGAATGTGTTACAGCATTTCTGTCATGGACATTGTAAGATTTTTTTCTTTCAGTTTTACTGTGGAGAGTTTTACTACACTGTGTCTTGGTGAAGATCTTTTCTGGTTGTGTTGATTGGAGTTCTGTGTACTTCCTCTACTTGTATGTCTTTCTTCCTCCAGATCGGGGATGTTTTTCCTTATTACTTCACTAAAAAGGTCTTCTAATCCTTTCTCTCTTTCCATGCCTTCTGGAACTCCTAGGTACCATACGTTGGGTCACTTAATAGCATCTTGTAGGTCTCCAACAGTGTGTTTCAGTTTCCTAATTTCTTCTTCTTTCTTTTTGTCTGTACTATTCCCAGAATTTTGTCTTCTAGTTCTGATATTATTTCTTCTGTCACTCCTGTTATGTTGTTAAGGCTTTCCATTGCATTTTTTATTTTATCTGTTGAATTCTTCATTTCTAGTATTTCATTTGACTTCTCTTAAATGTCTCAATTTATTGGGGAACTTTTCATTTAGATCGTGAATTTGCTTCTGATTACTTCTAAGTAATCTGACAGTTAATTTTCTGAATTCCCTTTCTGGCATATCCTCAATCTCTTCATCTTCATCTTCACCTTCTGTTATTGAAGTGTTGTAGTGTTCCTCTAGGGGGTTCATTGTGTCTTCCTTATTCTTATGTAGCGTTTTTGCTTTGCTTTTGCATTTATGTATTTTTCCTTTTTCTTTTTCTTTTCTTTTCTTTTTTCTTTTTGTCTAGTTGCTTTTCTATTTAATTTGTATCTTTGTGATTTAGTGGGATATCTATTCTTTCAGTGAGTTCCAAGAGGAGGGTGCTGGATGTGGCCTGGATGTCCTGTTCCATATTCCAGGGTGGAGCAGGTATCTAATGTAAGGCCCCCATGGGGCATTGTAGTTTTCCTCTGATTTTTCTGTTTAGAGGAATTTGTTCATTTTTATTGGTGTGACCTACCCTTTTCCTCACAGTTTTAGGATGCCCTGGTTTTAGGCTCTGGTGTGTTCAGGATTATATTGCCTTGCTTATTGAACTGTACCTCTAATCTATGGAGATTTTCTTGTGGGGAAGTTTCCTTCAGTTATGATCTCCTATGGGTCTGTGCATTTCAAATGGAAGCCAGAGCCCTGCCTACTGGAGCCCAGCTCAGTTCTCAATCGTGGTGGAGGGGGTTAAGAGCTCTGGTGCAGGCCGGCGCCACGGCTCACTAGGCTAATCCTCCGCCTTGCAGCGCCGGCACACCGGGTTCTAGTCTCGGTCGGGGCACCGATCCTGTCCCGGTTGCCCCTCTTCCAGGCCAGCTCTCTGCTGTGGCCAGGGAGTGCAGTGGAGGATGGCCCAAGTCCTTGGGCCGTGCACCCCATGGGAGACCAGGATAAGCACCTGGCTCCTGCCATTGGATCAGCGTGGTGCGCCGGCCGCAGCGCGCTACCGCGGCGGCCATTGGAGGGTGAACCAATGGCAAAAGGAAGACCTTTCTCTCTGTCTCTCTCTCACTGTCCACTCTGCCTGTCAAAAATAAAATTTAGAAAAAAAAAAAAAAAAAAGAGCTCTGGCTCACTAGGCTAATCTTCCACCTGTGGCACTGGCACCCCGAGTTCTAGTCCCAGTTGGGGTGCCGGATTCTGTCCCGGTTGCTCCTCTTCCAGTACAGCTCTTCTGGCCCGGGAAGGCAGTGGAGGATGGCCCAAGTGTCTGGGCCCTGCACCCGCATGGGAGACCAGGAAGGAGTGCCAGGCTCCTGGCTTTGGATCGGTGCAGCACGCCAGCCGTAGCGGCCATTTTGGGGGGTGAACCAATGGAAGGAAGACGTTTCTCTCTGTCTCTCTTTCTCTCACTATCCAACTCTGCCTGTCAAAAAAAAATACATAAAAATTTAAAAATCCTTATGATATAGGATTAAAATTCAGCTTGATACCTAATTAATGAAGGAATCTTTCATAGTAGAACAGAGAGAGAGGATCATTTAGTCCTAAAAGCTACTTCTGGTTCTTGAGGCTGGCTTCTCCTGTTTGAAAATCAGTAAGTTACATTTTTAATTAACTTAATGATCTTAGTTGCATGAACTATTAACTTCAGTTCTCCTTTGAGCTATATATTGTGAAGACAGCATGCAGGAGGAAGAGCATGCTCCACCACTTAATAGTTGTAAAAAATTGAGTATATCTATTAAGTCCGTGAATATCAGTTTTCTCACCTGTAAAAGAGATGCTACTACTACAGTAATACTCCAACTCAGTGTTTGGTACATTAAAAAATTCAATATTATTTTGCTGTTTGATATTATGTGGATTAAATGAAAGTATTCTTGGCCCATATTCCATTGCTTTCCCAGGCCATAGCAGAGAGCTGGATCAGAAGTGGAGCAACTGGAACTCAAACTGGCGTCTATGCCAGCACCACAGGTGTCAGCTTTACCTGCTACACCACAGTGTTGACCCCAAGATTTATAACTCCTTATATTAAGCTCTATTTTTATAGTTAGGTGTGCATTACTAGAAACTGCTATGTACTTGGATTTTTACTTCTTGAAGTTGATAATCCTATTTTAATGTACCCAATTATGTGCATTTATATTTAAGTCATTTGTGGGAAATGTGTCTTGGTAAAACTCACAACTTGAAAGAAATAGTCATCTTCATTTATATCCATATTGCAGGGTACTTTGGCTAATAGAAACTTATGTTTTTCAAGTAGAAGCTAAAATCCAGGTGGAAGAGAAGGTATAGACAGTAGCAGGTCGGATATGAAAGCTGATAGGAGTCCTCAAATCAGAATTACCCTGTAGGTAGTCTGTGTAGAAAAGGCCTGGGAAAGGCCTCCTCCATTAAGTATACCTGCCACGTTCATTGGCTGGTAGTAGTTTGTGGGAAGCTTGACTTGGAAACAGCAAGAGAATGAATTTGAGATCTCAGCACTTAGAACCATTGGACCAATGATGTTCTTTCCAGTGGGAGATCTGAGAGACACATTTTCATGGTTGCCATACCAGCGTTCTTAAGGATACAGTCTGTTACATAACCACTTTTTATACTTTCTCTAGTGCTTAATTAGTGTAACCATTAAAATACAAATTTTTAAATTTGAGTTTTTAAGGACTCTAGCATGGCTAATGTGGATGAGGTCTATTGAGTTTTCTGGTAAAATTGTATAATCTAATTGCCTCCATTATTCCAGAAGTGGGAAAAATGGAAGGATTATATTTGTGGTTGTGAATGTCCTATTTCTCATGTTCAGTGGTTTAAATAGCTTAAGAGACAGAGGAATAAAACTTGATAAAAGATATATGCTTTTTAAGTTTCCTGCTTTTTTTTTTTCTTTATTCTTATGTGGTGTTTATTGTTTCAAATTTGGATGAAGCTTTGGTAAATTCAAAAGCACTGTCTGGGGGCCAGTGCTGTGGTGTAGAAGATTAAGCCTCTGCCTTCAGTGTTAGCATTATATTTGGCTGCTGGTTGAAATCCCAGCTGTTCCACTTCCTATCTACCTCCCTGCTAATTCACATTGGAAAGCAGCAGAATATGGCCCAAGTACTTGGGCCCCTGCACCCACATTGGAGACCTGGAAGAAGCTCCTGGCTCCTGGCTTTGGCCTGGCCCAACCCTCGCTGTTGTGGCCATTTGGGGAGTGAACCAGTGGCTAGAAGCTCTCTCTGACTCTCCCTCTCTCTGTAACTCTGCCTTTCAAGTAAATAAATAACTTAAAAAAAAATAAAGAATTAAGCCAATTAAAAAAAATTTTGTACTAAAAGATGTACAGGTTTTTTTTTCTTGTCATTATTCCCCCAAACAATACTTTTTCTTTACAGTGCTTATTGAGTGGTTTCAGTACCACTTTTTAAAAATGATCCTTTCTCCTTTGAAATGTATTTATTCCTTTGTGAAAGTTCAGTTGACAATATTTGTGCTATTTCTAGGCTTTCCTATTCCAATAATGTGTGGATGAACAGTAATTCTTGAAGTCAGGTAGTTAGACTCTGCCATTTTTTCTTCAGTCTTATATGTTGGCTATTCTGGATTGTTTACCTTTCCATACAAACTTTAGAATAAGTTTATTGATATCCACAAAATAATTTGATTGGGATTATGTTGAATTTGTAAGTCAGGTTGGGCTAGGCTTAAGACAGGAGCATGGAACTCCCTGTGCATCTCCCATGTGGATGGCAGGGAGCCATCTTCCACTGCTTTCCTATGCAGTATAGCAGGGAGCTGTATGAAAAGTAGAACAACTGGGACTTGAACCAGCATCCATATGGGATGCTGTCATAGAAGGTAGGGGCTTATCCCACTGTGCTACAGCATCATCCCCTATAAAATAATTTGAAATCAGGAAGTATGATGCCTCCAACTTTGTTTTACTTGTTCAAACTTGCTTTGGCTATTTGGGGTCTTGGGCTCCATATAAATTTTAGGATTGCTCTATTTTTGTAAAAGATGTCATTGGGATTTTGATAGGGACTTAAATTGAAGCTGTAGATCACTTTGGGTGATACGGATATTTTTTTACAATAGTTACTTCTTCTAATCCATGAACACAGGATATCTTTCCCTTTAAATTTGTGTCTGCTTTAATTTTGTTCATCAGTGTCCTGTAGTTTTTAGTATATAAGCCCTTTGCTTCCTCTGTGAATTCCAAGTATTTTATTCTTTTCACTGTTAATGTAAATGATAATTCTTGTTAATTTTTTGAATACTTTATTGTTGGTGTAAAGAATTTTTTAAAAAAGATTTATTTATTTATTTGAAAGCCAGAGTTACACAGAGAGAGGATAGGCAGAGAGAGTGAGAGAGAGAGAGAGAGAGAACACGAGGTGGGGGGGTGTCTTCCATCCGATGGTTCACTCCCCAATTGGCTGCAGTGGCCGGAGCTGTGCCGATCTGAAGCCAGGAGCCAGGAGCTTCTTCTGGGTCTCCCACATGGGTGCAGGGGCCCAAGAACTTGGGCCATCTTCTACTGCTTTCCCAGGCCACAGCAGAGAGCTGGATCGGAAGTGGAGCAGCTGGACTAGAACCAGCACCCATATTGGATGCCAGCGCTTCAGGCCAGGGCATTAACCCACTGCACCACAGCACCAGCCCCAGTGTAAAGAATTGTAACTGATTTTTGCATGTTGATTTGGGATCTTGCTACTTTACTGAATCCCTTTATTAATTCTGATGGGGATTTTTTTGTGGAATCTTTAGGGTTACTACAATATTATTTCATCTATAAACAGATAATGTTACTTCTTTCTATTTGTGGATGCTTTATATTTCTTTCTTACCTAGTTGCTCTGGGTAGGACTTCCCCTAGTTTGTTGAGTGGCAGGAGTCAGCCTGCTTTCCTTGTTTCTGATCTTACAAGAAAAGTGTTCAGTTCTTCTTCATAAACCATGATGTTATTTTTTGGACTTTCCACATGTAACCTTATTGTATTCAGGCCAGTTCCTTCCCTACATAATTTGTTGAAGCTTTATTTTTCTTTTAGATTTTATTTACTTATTTAAAAGTCAGAAATAGAGGGAAGGAGAGAGACATAGATAGATAGATCCTCCATCTACTGGTTCATTCCCCAAATGGCTGCAATGGCAAGTGTTGTGACAGGTCAGAGCCAAGAGCTTCCTCTGGGTTTCCCACATGGTGCAGTGACCCAAGCACTTGGGTCATCTTCCACTGCTTTCCCTGGCGCATTTGGAGGGAGCAGGATTGGAAGTGGAGTAGCTAGAACTCAAACTGGCGCCTATATGATATGCCGGGTCTGTAGGCAGAGATTTAACCTTCTGTGCCACAGTGCTGGCTGCTGTTGAAGATTTTTTAACATGAAAAGTGATATTGAACTTTGTCAAATGCTTTTTTGTTGATCTATTGAGATGGTCATGTGATACTTGTTTTCTATCCTGTTAATGTGGTCTATCACATTTATTTGAGTATGGAATCATCCTTGTATCCCTGTGATAAATCTCATTTAGTCATGGTGTATGATGTTCTTTGGGTGGCTTTGACATTGATATTGATATTAATGCGATATTGGCTTCATAAAAGTAGTTTGGAAATATTTTTTAAATTATTTTGTATTTTTTTAAAGATTTATTTATTTATTTCAAAGGCAGATTTACAGTGAGGTAGAGGCAGAGATAAAGAGAGAGGTCTTCCATCCATTGATTCACTCCCTACTTGGCAGCAATGTCTGGAGCTGCGCCGATCCCAAGCCAGGAGCTTCTTACAGGTCTCCCATATGGGTGCAGGGGCTCTAGGAGTTGGGCCATCTTCTACTGCTTTTCCAGGCCATAGCAGACAGCTGGATAGGATGTGGAGCAGCTGGGTCTCGAGCCGGCGTCCATATGGGATGCTGTCACTGTAGGCAGCTTTACCCTCTACGCCACAGCGCCGGCCCCTGGAAATATTCTTTACTACTTTCTTGAAGTGTTTAGGAAAGATTGGTATTAATTCTTTAAATGTTTGGTAGAATTCACCTGTGAAGCCATCTTGTCCTACTCTTATACTCTGTTATGGTGTTATAGTCTTTCTTATTTCTTCGTTTAAGTTTTTTTTTTTTTTATATTTGAAAGGCTGAGTTTGAGAGAGAGAGAGAGTGAGGGAGGGGAGAGGTCTTCCAACCACTGGTTCACTCTCAAATGGCTGCAATTACCGGGACTGGGCCAGACCAAAGCCAGGAATCAGGAGCTTATTATGGGTCTCCCACGTAGGTTCAGGGGCCCAAGCACTTGGGCCATCTTCCGCTGCCTCCCCTGGTGCATTAGCAGGGAGCTGGATTGAAAGTGGAGCAGCCAGGACTCAAACTGGAGCCCATATGGGATGCCAGTGCTGTAGGCTGAGGTTTTAACCTGCTGTGCCACAGCGCTGGCCTCAGTCTTTTTTACTTCTGTTGACACAAGTTGAAAAGTCTGTGTGCTTTCATTTCTGATTTTATTCATTTCTGTTGTCTCCATTTTTCTTAGTCTAGCTAAAGACTTGTCAACTTTGTTCCATCTTTTGAAAAAAACCTCTTAGTTTTATCTTTTTTTCCGAGTTTTTCTATTTCTTATTTAATTCTGCTATAATCTTTATTATTATTTCCTTTCTTCTGCTGATACTGGACTTTATTTGTTTTTATTCTGGGTTCCTTGAATTGTAAATTTAGGTTGAAATCTTTTTAAAACATAGGTATTTATCAATATAAATCTCTTGGTACTGTTTTTGCTGTATCCCAATTGTTATGGTATATTTGTGTATATCCAGTTTGATGTATTTATTGTTTTTTGTTTCATTTGCCCTGAAATATTTTTTGAGTTCCTTTTGATTATTCTTTGGCATAGTGGTTATTTAAGACTATGCTGCTTCCACGTATTTATGAAGTTCCCAATTTTCCTTTTTTTTTTTTTTTTTTTTTTAAGATTTATCTGACAGGTGACAGTGACTCTGGTTCATTCCCCAAATGACCATAATGGGCAAGGATGGGCCAGTCTGAAGCCAGGAGCCTAGAACTCCATCTGGGTCTCCCACATGGATGTCAGGGACTGAAGTACTTGGGCCATTTTCTGCTGCTTTCCCAGGTACATTACCAGGGAGCTGGATAGGGAATGGAGCAGCCAGGACGTGAACCAGTGCTCACATGGGCTGAGACAATGTTAGTGCTGCTTCCATATTGAGAGGAAAATGTTGGGGATATTTTGATTAGCAGCTCAGTTAAATAAGGGGATTTTACAGTTGGATTAGTAGCTTCCTAGAAGTCAGTGCCTCTTAGAAAGTTTTATTTAGATGATTATTGTTCCTTCTTAAGATTATGTGTCAGGCCAGCACTGCGGCTCATTTGGCTAATCCTCCACCTGCGGCGCCAGCACCCCAGATTCTGTCCCGGTTGCTCCTCTTCCAGTCCAGCTCTCTGCTATGGCCCAGGAGTGCAGTGGAGGATGGCCCAAGTCTGCCCTGCACCTGCATGGGAGACCAGGAGGGGGCACCTGGCTCCTGGCTTTGGATCGGTGCAGCGCACCGGCCATAGTGGCTATTTGGGGGTGAACCAACGGAAGGAAGACGTTTCTGTCTGTCTCTCTCACTGTCTAACTCTGCCTGTCAAAATAAATAAATAAAATAAAAAAAGATTATGTGTCAATGAAAGAATTCAGGGATAGAAAATAGCACATTATAATATGTATGGATGCCTTCCTTAACATGTGAACTAAGAACATGTCTCTTTGGGTTTGGAGAAGTTGGAATGAGGTTTTATTTTTCTCATCATTTTTTTTTTTCATTTTCAATTCTCTTTATATACAGAAGATCAATTTAGTATACAGATTTCAACAGTTTGCACCCACATAGAAACACAAAGTGAAACATACTGTTGGAGTACTAGTTATAGCATTAAATCAAAATGGACAGCACATTAAGGACAGAGATCCCACATGAGGAGCAAGTGCACAGTGGCTCCTGTTGTTGACCCAACAAATTGACACTCTAGTTTATGGCGCCAGTAACCATCCTAGGCTGTCGTCATGAGTTGCCAAGCCTATGGAAGCCTTCCAAGTCTACCGACTCTGATCATATTTAGACAAGGTCATAAAAGACAGAGTGAGGATAGTAACCAATGATCCTAAGAGTGGCATTTACCAGGTTTGAACAATTATACAGCATTAAGTGGGGAAGAGGACCATCAGTACACACAGGTTGGGAGTAGAGCCATTGGTGGTAGAGTAGAGGTTATGATTACAAAGGAATGAGGCCCAAGTGCGCTAGACAGGACCTAGAACAAAGGACAGAGTCATTATTAGAGGAGCTAAGAAAGGTGCTAAGTTACAATTAAGTTTTCTGACTGAGAGGCAAATAGAAACTCACAGAAGGGGCTTGATAATAATCTGGTGGGCTTTAGGCCTTGTAAATTCAGAGGCCCAGACCTATCTATCTCTTCACATGGGGTATATCTTAAGGGAGGTGTGAACCTCCTACGGGAAGGCACTCTGTTGACTTTCATTACTTGGCTGGCCTGGGAGGAGAGCTGGCCAGGTAAAGGCAGGGGGCATCTCTAACAAGAAATTTACAGTTCTGCCTGCAATGTTGCTGACCCTACTTGACCATCCCCTCAGCTGCAGGGGTCACTTTGGAAGTTGGGCTGAGTGAAGGGCTTTTCAGCTTAGAGCCAATAAGATCTGTGGCTCTGACCTGGGCATCCTTCGACTCCAGGGCAGGTCCATTTCCAGTGATCCAACTCTTGGCAGAGCTGCCAGGGCTCTTCACAAGCTGACTTCTGCTGAAGCCCAGGCTTACCACATTGAAAGCCACTGCAGCGGACTGGCCTGTTGGGTCTCCTTGAGGGCAGATCACTGTACAGATCAGCCATTAACAGGCCTGCCACCCATTGCTTCTGATGCCGAGCTTTCTTTTCCTCCTGGTTTGTGTTAAAGCAGACCAGAGGATGCAAGTCAAGGGAGTGCCCGTGTCCCATCTCTAATCTTCGGTGGCCTGAACTACAAGTCTATAGTCACAGGCATGTTCTGTAGTAGTTTTTCTAAGGTAGACAGTGCCCATGAGGAAAATTATATTCTCACTTAAAAACTTTCTTTCCCTTTGGTCTGAAAGGGAGGTTTTTTCTACTTACTGCTTACTTCGCTGATGGCAAAGTGAATCTAGCTATGAGATTATTATTTAAGTTCTTATTTTGGCTATGCTATTACAGAAAAATGTTAGCCATCTCTTTTATAAGGTCTAAAGATTAAACTGTGCGTCCTACAGATTCCTTCCTAATAGAATTAGTTTCCTACCTTGAAGAGAATAGAGAAATGAAAGAACAAGTTGGGCTTAGAATAGAGAAATGAGGGAGCAAGTCCTAGATCGCTAGCTGACAATAGCAATATTACATGAATACTTAGCAAACCGTTTCAACCATTAGATAACAACTTAAGAAAACATTTACCAGAAGATCCAATGCCTTCTATAAATTTTAAGAATCATGTATTTGGAAACACCTCTTAAATATCTAACATGGTGTAGTTTGTTTAACCAGTAAACTTAAGCACAACCATCTAAAATGTGTTTAGTTTCTTTCTACCAACACATTTAAAACATACGATACACAGATTCAGGTCACACAAATTAAAATGTATCTTTGATTGATTTTAGCAGCTTAAATTTATGGACAATCTTATCTATAAGCCATTTAAAATAAAACTCTTAATAAAATTTCCCCATGTGGACATACAATATGTACACACACATAACATAGCATAATAGACCAATATAGCAATTTTAATAATAGCTTTTAAAATCTTTAACTCTTTTTGTAGATTGCCAATTGATTTGAATTGCTTTTTCTTTTTAGTAACCTCAGTTAACCATACTTTCTCTCAGTTGGTACTGTTAATACATTATTGGCTTCATCCGTTTACAGAGCCATCCCAAAGTACTGAATACAACAAAAGTGGCTGGAAAAAGTCCATAGGAACCTATAGGAGGACAGCTAAACACAGAACCAACAAGGCTTTAGTTTTATGAGCAGCAAATCATATATAACTATGGATGACAAAAGACTTTAAGTCGCCATGTTTAAAATTATAAACTCATCAACCAACAAGAGGCACTTGCTTACTTCACAGTATTTTTGAAAGCACCTGTAGGATTTTACAAGTATTTAACCCTTTAGGCCTCTGGGGCTTTCTCATTAAGATAACTATCATGTCTAGTAACACAAGATCATTAGACTTTTTAATTCTCAAACATTTGTATTAATAGCATTTTCCATTATAGAAACTTAAAGTTTGGTACCACATCACATCTTGACAGTACTTCTACTATAATCCAAATAGCCTGATTAGTTGGTGTCTCTATAAGATGAGAGACATAGGTCCTTCGATTTTTTCAGTTGGGCCCAAACTGGAAAAACCAAAGTCCAAGATTTACTGGAAATTTTAGAGACCAGATTGTTTGAAACTTTGATTTTTTGAATGCCTGTCAAGAATGCCAAGAAGGCTCAAAATCCAAAATATCTGGTTGAAATAAGATTCCTTAAAATCATGACATAACATAGACCAAATTTGATCATTGTTACACGGTGATTATTCAAATCTTTAAAAATAAGCACATATTTAAATAACCCATAGCTCTTAATAAAAATTCAGCTGTTTTTGAACAATTAGAATTTAACAGACATCAAGAGAACATAATAGATTACTTTAACACATTGCTTTAACAGAGCATCAGAGTTTAATTCTATGTCAAAGAGAAATTGAGCTTCGTGTGATCTTTTGCTGTGAGGTTTCCTTCCTTTACCTTCTTTCATATTGGTGACCATGTTTCTGTGTTTCTGTGTGTAACACATCTTTAAGCATCTTTTGCAGGGCAGGATGAGTGGCAACAAATTCTTTCAATTTCTGTTTGCTATGAAAAGCCTTAATTTCACCTTCATTCACAAATGAGAGCTTTGCAGGATATAATATTCTGGGCTGGCAGTTTTTCTCTCTTAGTACCTGGGCTATGTCTTGCCATTCCCTTCTAGCTTGTAGGGTTTCTGATGAGAAGTCTCTCTTTCTTTCTTTTTTCTTTTTTTTTTTTTTTTTTTGATTCGAAAGGGAAGTAATTCTGCACAGCTGAACATAATTGGAGGTAGTTAGCAGGCGAATGATATACCCACAGGAGCCAGAGATTGGAAGCTCTTTCCCAAGGACCACACAGGGAATCTGTGCTGCCCTCAGTGTGGGCTCCAATTCTCCTGCAGTCTCCCACTGGGTTGCCAAGTTAGATGCTAATCTCCTGTTATTTCACCCCCACCAGAGTCAGGTTTTTCTGCTAGGCTCAGGGCTGGTGCAGACCTGAGGTCGCCCTGCTTATGACGTATGTCCAAAATGGCGCCTGCTCTGTCTTGCTTGCCTTTGAGAGGTGAGCGCAGAGAGAGAAACTTGTGTCCGTATCGGTCACTTTTTTTATTTTTTTTCTCTCTCTTCTAGTTAGCCTGGTGAATTTTTCCCCACGGAGTTTCAAGCCTCGTTCCCTCTAGCCTCCTCTTTCTGCTTTCCCGCTGGTGTCTCAGGCTATTGAGGTTCTGCTCACCTCGCGTTCCAGCGCTGGTGTATTGAGTCTGCCGCTGGTGTCCCGAACTTGGGCTCCCACGCTCTCCACGCAGGTACACTGTGAATCACTAGTTCCGGAAGAGTTTCCTCTGCTGTTTCATCCCCTACTCTTCCTTGACCCTGCAGTATCTCCACTTATATTAAACTGTCTCTCCCCCGGACTAATAGTGTGCTCCCTGCCTATTCTGCCATCTTGCCGCTCTCCATCATTGTTTTAATGTACCAATAATGAGGAAGTGAAGAGTGTGGTTATATGTGGTTACATAATTTTTGGTGGGCCAGAGTTTGGATAAAGGGTTATATTTTCCTTTTAGGATCTCTGTAAGTGAGACCCCAGTGGAAAGAAGTGGCTATCAAAGAAGGATGCACTTTCCTCTAAAGGGAGGAAAGAACTACCACTTTTCTTATGGCCTTGTCCAAATACTGATGGAATTTGTGTACTCAAAAGGCTTCCATAGCCTAAGCAGCTCAGTTCAAGAGCCTCAGCTAGGTGCCGGGCGCAGCTGGTTAACACCCTGGCCTGAAGTACAGGCATCCCATAAGGGCACCAGTTCGACCCGGCTGCTTCATTTCCGATCCAGTTCTCTGCTAAGGCCTGGGAAAGCAGTGGAAAATGGCCCAAGTCCTTGGGTCACTGCACCTGCGTGGGAGACCCGGAAGAGGCTCTTGGCTCCTAGCTTCGGATTGGCACAGCTCCGGCCATTGTGGCCAATTGGGGAGTGTACCATTGGATGGAAGACCTTTCTCTCTCTCTCTGCCTGTCCTCTCTCGGTGTAACTCTGACTTTCAAATAAATAAATAAATCTTAAAAATAAAAATAAAATAGAGCCTCAGGTCATCACTGACATTGTACATAAGAGTGTTAATTGTTTATCAGTTAACCAGAGTCACTGTGCACTAACCTCCCCATGCAGGACCTCTGTCCTCAATGAATTGTATAATGGGAGTTAATTGTAAAACCAGTTCTCAAACAGTTGTGTGTGTGTGTGTGCGTGTGTTTGTGTGTGTGTGTGTGAAAATTTGTTGAAATCTTTACTTAATGTAGAGTTGGTTTTGTGTATAAAGTTAATTGAAAATCGATCTTAATGGAGAATGGAATGGCAAGGACAGAGGCGGGGTGTGCCAAGCTTGTAGTGTTGCACTGTGAATACTGGTCTTTTGATCAGTTCTTAGTTCTTATTGTTCAGTTGGAGAGTGATTTGGGAAAGTGGTACATCATAGCTGTATTCCTCTGAATGGAAAATATTCTCGTATGTATGAGAGTTTATATACCCAATTCACATATTCAGCAGTTGAGTTGATGTATAGGTTTTCAGCATATTAACAGTCAACAAAAAAGCCCCCAAAACTGTTACTTTAAGCTTATATTCTTGTGGAGAGAGGCAATAATTAGTAAATATATGAAATAGATTTGTTAGATACTTTTTTTCTCTGGAGAGGAATGCAGGAAAGAAGTAGGGATTGAGGTTGCAATTTTAAATTATGTGAGAATTTGGCATTTGAAGAAACACCTAGGGGCCAGCGCTGTGGGCGCAGGAGGTTAAAGCCCTGGCCTGAAGCACCAGCATTCCTTGTGGGCACCGGTTCTAGTCCTGGCTGCACCTCTTCCGATCCAGCTCTCTGCTATTGCCTGGGAAAGCAGTAGAAGATGGCCCAAGTCCTTGGACCCTTTCACCCTTGTGGGAGACCCAGAAGAAGCTTCTGGCTCCTGGCTTTCAGATCAGCTCAGCTCAGCTCTGGCCGTTGCGGCCAATTAGGGAGTGAAGCAGCAGATAGGAGACCTCTTTTTCCGTCTCTACCTCTCGCTGTAACTCTGTCTTTGAAATAAATAAAATAAATCTTTAAAAAAAAAGAAGAAGAAAAAACACCTGAAGTAGATGAGGGTTGCTAGCTGTTCAGATATTTTATTAAAAACAATGGGGAAATTCCATGTACCCTCAACCCACTTTCTGTCAATGATCTTATCTTGCAAAACTATGGCATAGTATCACTATCAGGATATTGGCATTAATACAGTCCCCCAGTTTTGTTCAGTTGTATTTGCATTCCTTTGGGGGCAGTATATTCAGTTCTATGCAGTCTTACTGTATGTATAGGCTTTTGTATTCACGGTGACAATCAAGATGGAAAATATAGCAGGGAGTTTCTTACTTTCCTTTTAGAATCACACTGACTTTACCTACCAGCCCTCTGCCCCTACTACCCAGAATAAATCTGTTCTCAATTTCTGTACATCTTTTTATTCATGAAAGTTACATAAATGGAATCATACACAGTATGTAACTTTTGGGATTGGCTTTTTCTTTTTTTTCTTTTGCTCTGCTTCTCTGGAGATTCATCCATGTTGTCACAATGTATCAATAATTATTTCTTTCTTACTGCTTCATTGTATTCCATGGCATATATGTACCACAGTTTATCCTTTTACCTAGTGAAGGCCATCTTGTGGCTATTCTGAGTAATGCTGTTTTGGACATTCTTTTGTAGGTTTTTATGTTAACATACACTTCCATTTCTATGGAATAAATACCCCAGATTGTAAATGCTGGGATCCTGGGTGTATTTTGAAGATACAGCTAATAGATCTTGACATATTGAATGTGAAATCAGAAAGAGAGGATTCTGGATTTCAAGCATTTTTGCCTGGGCAGCTAGAAGAATGGAATTGCAAACAATTGAGGTGGGGAAAACTACAACTGGATCTGATTTAAAGAAGATCAGGAATTTTTCATGTGACTTGTTTTGCTTATGTATGTGATATATATATATGTATTAAGTGCAAAGTTTAGAGTGAGTATAAGGAATTTTTTTTAACTTTAGGGACATGTGGACCAGCTACTTATTTTTGTAAATAAAGTTTTATTGGAACACAGTCATATCCATTATTTTCTGTAAGATCAGGGACTGCTTTTTCCACTGCAGAGTTCAGTAGTTACAATTGAGTCCATATGACCTACAAGACTGAAATTAAGACTTTTCATAGCAAACAGAAACTGAAAGAATTTGTTGCCACTCATCCTGCCCTGCAAAAGATGCTTAAAGATGTGCTACACACAGAAACATGGTCACCAATATGAAAGAAGGTAAAGGAAGGAAACCTCACAGCAAAAGTTCACAGGAAGCTCAATTTCTCTTTGACATAGAATTAAACTCTGATGCTCTGTTAAAGCAATGTGTTAAAGTCATCTATCATGGGTTATTTAAATATGTGCTTATTTTTAAAGATTTGAATAATCACCGTGTAACAATGATCAAATTTGGTCTATGTTATGTCATGATTTTAAGGAATCTTATTTCAACCAGATATTTTGGATTTTGAGCCTTCTTGGCATTCTTGACAGGCATTCAAAAAATCAAAGTTTCAAACAATCTGGTCTCTAAAATTTCCAGTAAATCTTGGACTTTGGTTTTTCCAGTTTGGGCCCAACTGAAAAAATCGAAGGACCTATGTCTCTCATCTTATAGAGACACCAACTAATCAGGCTATTTGGATTATAGTAGAAGTACTGTCAAGATGTGATGTGGTACCAAACTTTAAGTTTCTATAATGGAAAATGCTATTAATACAAATGTTTGAGAATTAAAAAGTCTAATGATCTTGTGTTACTAGACATGATAGTTATCTTAATGAGAAAGCCCCAGAGGCCTAAAGGGTTAAATACTTGTAAAATCCTACAGGTGCTTTCAAAAATACTGTGAAGTAAGCAAGTGCCTCTTGTTGGTTGATGAGTTTATAATTTTAAACATGGCGACTTAAAGTCTTTTGTCATCCATAGTTATATATGATTTGCTGCTCATAAAACTAAAGCCTTGTTGGTTCTGTGTTTAGCTGTCCTCCTATAGGTTCCTATGGACTTTTTCCAGCCACTTTTGTTGTATTCAGTACTTTGGGATGGCTCTGTAAACGGATGAAGCCAATAATGTATTAACAGTACCAACTGAGAGAAAGTATGGTTAACTGAGGTTACTAAAAAGAAAAAGCAATTCAAATCAATTGGCAATCTACAAAAAGAGTTAAAGATTTTAAAAGCTATTATTAAAATTGCTATATTGGTCTATTATGCTATGTTATGTGTGTGTACATATTGTATGTCCACATGGGGAAATTTTATTAAGAGTTTTATTTTAAATGGCTTATAGATAAGATTGTCCATAAATTTAAGCTGCTAAAATCAATCAAAGATACATTTTAATTTGTGTGACCTGAATCTGTGTATCGTATGTTTTAAATGTGTTGGTAGAAAGAAACTAAACACATTTTAGATGGTTGTGCTTAAGTTTACTGGTTAAACAAACTACACCATGTTAGATATTTAAGAGGTGTTTCCAAATACATGATTCTTAAAATTTATAGAAGGCATTGGATCTTCTGGTAAATGTTTTCTTAAGTTGTTATCTAATGGTTGAAACGGTTTGCTAAGTATTCATGTAATATTGCTATTGTCAGCTAGCGATCTAGGACTTGCTCCCTCATTTCTCTATTCTAAGCCCAACTTGTTCTTTCATTTCTCTATTCTCTTCAAGGTAGGAAACTAATTCTATTAGGAAGGAATCTGTAGGACGCACAGTTTAATCTTTAGACCTTATAAAAGAGATGGCTAACATTTTTCTGTAATAGCATAGCCAAAATAAGAACTTAAATAATAATCTCATAGCTAGATTCACTTTGCCATCAGCGAAGTAAGCAGTAAGTAGAAAAAACCTCCCTTTCAGACCAAAGGGAAAGAAAGTTTTTAAGTGAGAATATAATTTTCCTCATGGGCACTGTCTACCTTAGAAAAACTACTACAGAACATGCCTGTGACTATAGACTTGTAGTTCAGGCCACCGAAGATTAGAGATGGGACACGGGCACTCCCTTGACTTGCATCCTCTGGTCTGCTTTAACACAAACCAGGAGGAAAAGAAAGCTCGGCATCAGAAGCAATGGGTGGCAGGCCTGTTAATGGCTGATCTGTACAGTGATCTGCCCTCAAGGAGACCCAACAGGCCAGTCCGCTGCAGTGGCTTTCAATGTGGTAAGCCTGGGCTTCAGCAGAAGTCAGCTTGTGAAGAGCCCTGGCAGCTCTGCCAAGAGTTGGATCACTGGAAATGGACCTGCCCTGGAGTCGAAGGATGCCCAGGTCAGAGCCACAGATCTTATTGGCTCTAAGCTGAAAAGCCCTTCACTCAGCCCAACTTCCAAAGTGACCCCTGCAGCTGAGGGGATGGTCAAGTAGGGTCAGCAACATTGCAGGCAGAACTGTAAATTTCTTGTTAGAGATGCCCCCTGCCTTTACCTGGCCAGCTCTCCTCCCAGGCCAGCCAAGTAATGAAAGTCAACAGAGTGCCTTCCCGTAGGAGGTTCACACCTCCCTTAAGATATACCCCATGTGAAGAGATAGATAGGTCTGGGCCTCTGAATTTACAAGGCCTAAAGCCCACCAGATTATTATCAAGCCCCTTCTGTGAGTTTCTATTTGCCTCTCAGTCAGAAAACTTAATTGTAACTTAGCACCTTTCTTAGCTCCTCTAATAATGACTCTGTCCTTTGTTCTAGACCCTGTCTAGCGTACTTGGGCCTCATTCCTTTGTAATCATAACCTCTACCACCAATGGCTCTACTCCCAACCTGTGTGTACTGATGGTCCTCTTCCCCACTTAATGCTGTATAATTGTTCAAACCTGGTAAATGCCACTCTTAGAATCATTGGTTACTATCCTCACTCTGTCTTTTATGACCTTGTCTAAATATGATCAGTGTCGGCAAACTTGGAAGGCTTCCATAGGCTTGGCAACTCATGACGACAGCCTAGGGTGGTTACTGGCGCCATAAACTAGTGTGTCAATTTGTTGGGTCAACAACAGGAGCCACTGTGCACTTGCTCCTCATGTGGGATCTCTGTCCTTAATGTGCTGTCCATTTTGATTTAATGCTATAACTAGTACTCAAACAGTATGTTTCACTTTGTGTTTCTATGTGGGTGCAAACTGTTGAAATCTTTATACTAAATTGATATTCTGTATATAAAGAGAATTGAAAATGAATCTTGATGTGAATTGCAGGGGAGAGGGAGCAGGAGAGGGGAGGGTTGTGGGTGGGAGGGAAGTTATGGGAGAGGGAAGCCATTGTAATCTATAAGCTGTACACTGGAAATTTATATTCATTAAATAATCATTGGATCTGCCCCAATCCAAAGCCAGGAGCTTGGAGCTTCTTCCAGGTCTCCCACACAGGTGCAAGGACCCAAGGACTTGGGCCATCTTCCACTCCTTTCCCAGGCCATAGCAAAGAGCTGGATCAGAAGTGGAGCAGCCAGGACTCAAACTGGCACCCGTCCATATGGGATGCCAGCACTGCAAGTAGTGGCTTTATTCACTACTCCCAGTGCCAGCCCTTCCATCATTTTTTGGGTAGTTATTCTGTGTGTAGGTAGGGAGCACATTAAGAAATCCATTTTTTTAAAAAAAGATTATATATTTGAAAATCAGAGTTAGAGGGAGAGACAGAGAGAGAGAAAGATCTTCCATTTGCTGGTTCACTCCCCAAATGGCCTCAATGACCACGGCTGGGCCAGGCCAAAGTCAGGAGCAAGGGGTTTCTTCTGTGACTCTCACTTGGGTGCAGGGGCCCAAGCACTTGGGCCATCCTCCATTGCTTTCCTAGGCCATTAGCAGGGTTCTGGATTGGAAGAGGAGCAGCCAGGACTGTAAACCAGAGCCCATATAGGTACTGGCATCACTGGCGGCAGCTTTACTTGCTATGCTACAGCACTTTTCAGCTATAGCACTTTTCAAATTGGACTCAGCTTTCGCTTTCTCTAAGGCTCTCTCCTGTTAATCTGCCAGGGATGTGTGGGGAACTGATTCAGGCCCTTTATGCCTCTCTCATTCCTAGTATCTGCCTGTTAAATTTCAGGATTTCTTTCCAGTCTGTTACTTGCTCAGCTGGGGTTGCAGCCTCATGATAGCTGAACTGTGGGCCTTTCCCTTTGTTTCCTATAAAATTTGCTATTTTTACTGCTAGTGCAACTGCACATGGGATTCTGCTCTCTTCTTACTAGTAGCCCCAACTGGAAGCAAAATTCTTGGTTTTCATGGTCAGCCTTGCTCTGGTACAACTACCTCCTCACTGACTGAGTTGGGTGGTAATAGGGGAAGGTAGCATCCTCTGAAGTTCATTTTTTCCATGTCTTAACTGTAATATCTAGAAACTTTTCATGACTTATCACATCTCAATTTGTTGTTGTCTTCAATAGAATTCCAGAGCCCTTCACATGGGGTATATCCTAAGGGAGGTGTGAACCTCCTAGGGGAAGGCACTCTGTTGACTTTCATTACTTGGCTGGCCTGGGAGGAGAGCTGGCCAGGTAAAGGCAGGGGGCATCTCTAACAAGAAATTTACAGTTCTGCCTGCAATGTTGCTGACCCTACTTGACCATCCCCTCAGCTGCAGTGGTCACTTTGGAAGTTGGGCTGAGTGAAGGGCTTTTCAGCTTAGAGTCAGTAAGATCTGTGGCTCTGACCTGGGCATCCTTCGACTCCAGGGCAGGTCCATTTCCAGTGATCCAACTCTTGGCAGAGCTGCCAGGGCTCTTCACAAGCTGACTTCTGCTGAAGCCCAGGCTTACCACATTGAAAGCCACTGCAGTGGACTGGCCTGTTGGGTCTCCTTGAGGGCAGATCACTATACAGATCAGCCATTAGTAGGCCTGCCACCCATTGCTTCTTTTTTTTTTTTTTTTAACTTTTATTTAATGAATATAAATTTCCCAAGTATAGCCCATGGGTTACAATGGCTTCCCCCCTCCCATAACTTCCCTCCCGCCCGCAATCCTCCCCCTTCCCGCTCCCTTTCCCCTTCCATTCATGTAAAGATTCATTTTCAATTCTCTTTGTATACAGAAGATCAGTTTAGTATATATTAGGTAAAGATTTCAACATTTTGCCCATATAGCAACACAAAGTGAAAAAACTACCATTGGATTACTAATTATAGCATTAAATAGCAATGTACAGCACATTAAAGACAGAGATCCTACATAATTGTTTTTTTCGAATTAATTAATTTTCTATGCCATTTCCATTTTAACACCAGGTTGTTTTTTTTTTTTTCATTTCCAATTCTCTTTATATACAGAAGATCAATTCAGTATATAATTAGTAAAGACCTCATCAGTTTGTGCCCACACAGAAACGCAAAGTATAAAAATACTGTTTCAGTACTAGTTATAGCATCACTTCGCTTTAGACGACACATTAGGGACAGATCCCACATGGGGTGTAAGTACACAGTGACTCCTGTTGCTGATTTAACAATTTGACACTCCTGTTCATGGCGTCAGTAATCTCCCTAGGCTCTAGTCATGAGTTGCCAGGGCTATGGAAGCCTTTAGAGTTCGCTGACTTTGGTCTTATTCCGATAGGGTCATAGTCAAAGTGGAAGTTCTCTCCTCCCTTCGGAGAAGGGTACCTCCTTCTTTGATGGCCCCGTTCTTTCCACTGGGATCTCACTCACAGAGATCATTCATTTAGGTCTTTTTTTTTTTTTTCCATGATATCTTGGCTTTCCATGCCTGCTATACTCTCATGGGCTCTTCAGCCAGATCTGAATGCCTTGAGGGCTGATTCTGAGGCCAGAGTGTTGTTTAGGACATCTGCCATCCTATGAGTCTGCTGTGTATCCCACTTCCCATGTTGGATCTTTCTCTCCCTTTTTGATTCTATCAGTTAGTATTAGCAGATACTTGTCTTGTTTGTGTGATCTCTTTGACTCTTAGACCTATCAGAACTATCAATTGTGAGCTGAAATTGATCACTTGGACTAGTGCGATGGCATTGGTACATGCCATCTTGATGGGATTGTGTTGGAATCCCCTGGCACATTTCTAACTCCACCATTTGCGGCCAGTCCGATTGAGCATGTTCCAAATTGTTCATCTCCTCCCTCTCTTTTTCCACTCTTAGATTTAACAGGGATCACTTTTCAGTTAAAATTTAAACACCTAAGAATAATTGTGTGTTAATTACTGAGTTCAACCAATAGTACTAGAACAACAACAACAACAACAAATACTAAAAAGGATAAAGTATTACATTGTACATCTAAAGTCAGGACAGGAGCTGATCAGTTCATTGTTGCTTATAGTGTCCATTTCACTTAACAGGTTTCCCCTTTGGCGCTCAGTTGTCACCGATCAGGGAAAACAAATGATATTTTTCTCTTTGGGACTGGCTTAATTCACTCAGCATGATGTTTTCCAGATTGCTCCATCTTGTTGCAAATGACTGGGTTTCGTTGTTTCTTACTGCTGTATAGTATTCTATGGAGTACGTGTCCCATAATTTCTTTATCCAGTCTACTGTTGATGGGCATTTGGGTTGGTTCCAGGTCTTAGCTATTGTAAATTGAGCTGCAATAAACATTAATGTGCAGATGGCTTTTTTATTTGCCAATTTAATTTCCTTTGGGTAAATTCCAAGGAGTGGAATGGCTGGGTTGTATGGTAGGGTTATGTTCAGGTTTCTGAGGAATCTCCAGACTGACTTCCATAGTGGCTTAACCAGTTTGCATTCCCACCAACAGTGGGTTAGTGTCCCTTTTTCCCCACATCCTCTCCAGCATCTGTTGTTGGTCGATTTCTGAATGTGAGCCATTCTCACCGGGGTGAGATGGAACCTCATTGTAGTTTTGATTTGCATTTCTCTGATTGCTAGTGATTTTGAACATTTTTTCATGTGTCTGTTGGCCATTTGGATTTCCTCTTTCGAAAAATGTCTGTTGAGGTCCTTGGCCCATCTCTTAAGTGGGTTGTTTGTTTTGTTGTTGTGGATTTTCTTGATTTCTTTGTAGATTCTGGTTATCAATCCTTTATCTGTAGTATAGTTTGCGAATATTTTTTCCCTTCTGTTGTGTGGGCTGTAAACCCATCAGGACTATGTAAATTCTAGCATGCCATATTTTAATTTTTCCTGAAGCATAGCATCTGAGCTCATTTCATAGAAAAATACTCTCAGTATTTTTCATTGTGTCTTGGAAAGTAACGGGATCGTAAGAACTTTCTTTGTTCCCAAATTCATCTGTTTGGTTCGAAGTTTAACTTTTTTATTACAGTTGCAAAAAATTACACTAGTAACTTCATTTCTGATATTTCTTACATATTACAGATTTACAGATCTCAAGGTATTTGTGGTAAAGTATTAGTTTTTATAATTTCCAATTCATTAAAGACTGATTTTTTTTTTTAAGATTTATTTATTTATTTGAACAGAGTTACACAGAGAGAGAGAGAGAGAGATCTTCCATCCCTAGTTGGCCACAATGGCCAAAGCTATACTGATTTGAAGCTAGGAGCCAGGAGCTTCTTCCAGGTCTTCCACACGGGTGAAAGGGTCCAAGGACTTGGGCCATCTTGTACTGCTTTCCCAGGCCATAGTAGAGAGCTGGATTGGAAGAGGAGTAGCCAGGTCTCAAACCGGTGCCCATATGGGATTCCGGCACTTCAGACCAGGGGGTTAACCTGCTGCACCACAGCGCCAGCCCCTAAAGACTGATCTTTTTGCAAAATACAATGCCAAAGAATTACTCAAAAAGTGAGATCTAAACTATGTAAAATATAGGTCCCATTCTTATTACCAGATTCATAGCTATCAAATTCTGTCAGATTGCTATAAAAGATTCCAAACATTCTCAGTTTGCATATTTATCTTATTTCCAAGGAATAACATAGTTCATGGATTAGTAACAAATAGTTTGCAGATCAGTACTGATCCACAGGTCACACTTTTAATAGCAAACCACAGCCTGCTGTTTGTAGTGTTTAATGTTACTTCTGAAGCATCTTTGTTAATATGATGAACCACGGTTAAACTTTTTTAAAAAAACATTTTCATGTGTTTCCTTTTCAGAACCGAGAGCTCCAGATTATGAGAAAGCTAGATCATTGTAACATAGTCCGTTTGCGTTATTTCTTCTACTCAAGTGGTGAGAAGGTAGGTCTCACAGTAAATCTGTACTGAATATTGTGATAAATTTGTTACTCTTCTGCAAATATTGTCTGTTCTCCCAAAGTGAGAAAGTTTTGTTAATTGAATGGAAGAATTCAAAAACACATGCCCCAGTGATTCTGAGTCCAAGATACAGTTATTGAATATCAGGAAAATGTTAATGAGAAGAGAAGGTGTGTGTGAATGTCTGAGAATTTTATGTTTTTTTTTTTTCAATTTTCAAGTAAATTTATATATTTTATTTTATCTTTTTTATTTTATTTATTTTTTTGACAGGCAGAGTTAGTGAGAGAGAGAGACAGAAATGTCTTCCTTCCATTGGTTCACCCCCCTAAATGGCCACCAAGGCCGGTGCACTGCGCCGAAATGAAGCCAGGAGCCAGGCGCTTCCTTCTGGTCTCCCATGTGAGTCCACTGCCTTCCTGGGCCACAGCAGAGAGCTAGACTGAAGAGGAGCAACTGGGACAGAATCTGGCGCCCCAACCGGGACTAGAACCCAGGGTGCCAGCGCCACAGGCAGAGGATTAGCCTAGTGAGCTGCGGCGCCGGCCAATTTATATATTTTATTAAGCCTTCTCTGTTCCTTATGTGTTTTTGGAGCCCTCCACAATAGTTCACCTAATTATTGGAGGGAAGAAAATTATGTCATTTTGTTAATTGTATGTTGATTAGAGGGAATAGCAAGAGGAAGTAAGAGGATTTTGGAGGACCAAAATGAGAATTAAATGCCAGGGGAAATGTTGGCAAAGGTATTGTATTACAGAGGTGATTCTAAGTGGTTACTAGTTATGTTCATATTTAATTCTGTGAAAGCAAAGGATAGTTAAAGGCTTTGTGCTGTGAATCTCTACCCATTCTCACTACTCCTTGGTCATTCTCCAGAGGATACAGTAACTAATGTCATTGTACTCACTAGAGTTGGAAGCAAAACCAGTTTTTTGATGCTCTACATTGATGTTTTTCTTTGTGCCTGTCATTCTCCCATTTCCTCAGATTCAGTCTTTCTTACTTTTTTTTCTTCACTAGTTTGGAGCAAAGAGACAGGAACGGTAACATGCCACTGATTCTTTTTTTTTAATTTGGCTAAATAAACATGATTTTGAGTAGGTTCATTTTTGTATTTTGGATTTCAGGTTTCATGCATGTTAACATCTAATGTTGTTAGATCCATAATGCTTCTTGATTTCTACCCCCGTTTTCTTGTGTGACTGTTTTTTATCGTTTTCCATTATACTCTATTTTGAGTGTTTCCATAGGATTTTCTTTTTATGACAAAGCCTATCATGGTTGTGATATACATGCTTATAAATCTATAATTGTTCTATATGTATGTGTGTCATACCAAATGTGTTTTAATAACCATAATTAGCAAATTGGCCCCTATTTACACTTGTTCAGTTTAAATGATGCCTCTGTTATTGTAAGCCTTCATAAGTATTTGAGCTATTTTGTTTTTAAACTCAATTGTTTGATTCATGCTACTTTTATTTTAACCTAGCAAACTGCCTATTATTGCCTTTAATTTTATCTGTTTGGAAATGTCTTTACTTTTTCCTATCCCTTCCTAAATAAAATTATAGAGCATCTGTTATATTCACAGCATTCTTATAATGGAATTTTGCATCCTCACGGCTTTTTGTTATTAGTTGGTAGACATCATAATGCTCCAGGGAGTAAAGTAAAGGTCAGAGTTATTTGTTCCTTGAACCACTAAATCACATACAGATTCATTTGTAAGACTTTCTTACAAAGTCCCTAAACAGGTTGTCTTGATTACTTACTTTAATTTATATATAGCATTACCTGTTGCCAGGCATAGTGTTAATGCTTTGTAAATATTGGCTCACTTAATTCTTACGAAGTTAAAGAGCAGAAAAGAAGGATGTCAAGCCTTTAGAATACAAGAAACCTAATGGCTTACCTGTGCAGTTTG
The DNA here is from genome assembly GCF_033115175.1 of Lepus europaeus. Taxonomy (NCBI): domain Eukaryota; kingdom Metazoa; phylum Chordata; class Mammalia; order Lagomorpha; family Leporidae; genus Lepus; species Lepus europaeus. Next base: position 76,453,345 of record NC_084828.1, on the reverse strand, counting down.
GGTTTTATGGGAAGCCCTGTCAGAGTCAGCCCCTTTACCTTGACTTAATCCTGCCTTAAGGAAGACACCTGCCTGGCTACTATCTATTTCCTTCAGAGGATGATTGTTCTCCCTGCTGCTGCACACAACTTCCTATTTGTCTTAAACATTCTTACAGATAAAGAGAAACCATTAACAGAGGTTAACCAGATTTCAGATTTGTCTCTTGTTAAAAGGAATGCACTTCCTAATGTTTTATTTGTCACACTACTTTCTCTTGAGCAATGTGGATTTTCCAAAATAAAGACACCTCTTAGTTTTGGTTAGCTCCGTCAAAGAAAATAAAGGAAAGACTGAAGGAAAGGTTGTAATACTTGACTGGAAGTAATGGTGGTTCTTTGTCTAAAAAAAAAAAAAGTTTTATCAAGATAAGACATCAATACCACAGGTTCAAGATGTACCATAATCCTCCAGTCACCACAAACATAATTTCTTCTTGTCCCACTTATGATCACTTCTTCCAAAATATTCTGGCAAGACTAACATATCATTTCAGATACCGAGTAATAAACTTCTTTTTTTTGGAGATGAATTCTGTTCTAGGGCTGAGAGCTCCAGTTATTTATTGTCAGCTATGACTCTCCAGGAATGGATTAAATGAGAACAACTACTGCTGTTAGTAGAGAATCTAAATATTTCTGGGTGTGGCAATCCTATATTTGATATTTTTCTATCAGAAACATTATTTATTAGTTTTGTCTATATATGATGTTTCAAACATTTACATTAGAACATTTGTAAATTTAACATTTGTTTGAGCTCTCATATTTCTCAAAATTCAGTAAATCAGGGTTTCCATCCTGTAACATACATATAACCTTTCTTTGATGTATTCTGCTTTGTTGGTATTATGAATAAAATATGCTGCCTAAGAGGGGATACCCTGTGTACTTCAAATGAGGCCTTAACTGTACAGAGTAGAATTATTGGATGTTGATATGAACACAATATTTCTGCTTTAACATAATATTTCATAATTTTTTTCATTAGTTGCATCTCAATTTTGATTCCTTTGGAGTTATGTACAGTTGCACTTACCACTTAATTTCTGGATGAATTACTCTCAAGTCCAATTTTGATTTTGCCTGATCTGTCATTCTATGTAATTATTACTTTGATTTTAGTCATAGGCCTATTTATCTTGGTTAAATTTCACATTAGTCTATCATTTCAGCCTGTCAGAGTCTTTCAAATTCTTGTTCAGCCTTCTATTTTAAACCGTTTTTCCTAGGTTTATGCCATTCTTAGGTGACTGATGAAATGATATTGTAAACTGTCAAATCTGTCCTGGGGTGTGATGTATTTGGCTAACACTCTTTGTTAGTTTTTTGTTTTTGTTTTTTTTTGTTTGTTTGTTTGTTTGTTTTAAGTGGAATGTTTTTAGTGAAGTCTTTATTGGATTTATCAACTGCTGCCTCTTCCAACATTATACTTTTGGCTTCACCTTTACTTGCTTAGCTGTTGAAGATAGTTGGCTTTTGCAACCCCTAAAACATGAAATCACCTACATGACTGGGACTAGGGAAGGGCAGAGCTTAGACTCTTACAACTAGAAATATCTGTTGAACTTGACATTCATGTTTTAATGTTTTTAGTGTTAACTTATAGTATGATTCTTTAGCAAGTGAAGTAACTTGTAATTCAGTGCTGGTTATCCATATTTAAATTAATGATTATTTGTCAGATGTTTGATTTATGAAAATTAAGAATTGCTTTAGTTTAGTAATTGATTTTTTAAATAAAAGTATAGCTTCTACATTTATATTAATGACCTTTTCAATACCTGAAGTCACTATTCCTTGAATTCTACTTACCTACCTTGAATATCCAGAATCCCTAGGGACCAGAAGTTTTCAGGAGTTCAGATTATTTTCAGATTTTGGAATATTTTCACGTGCATACTGAGATATCTTGGGGATGGGACACAAGTATAAACACAGAATGAATTTATTCATATTACCTTATTCAGATAGCTTGACATAATTTTATACAGTAGTTTTAATGTGCATATGTTTTCACTGTGATCTGTCACATGAGGTCAGGTGTGGAATTTTCTACTTGTGGTGGCATGTTGGCATTCAAAAAATTTCAGATTCCGAATTGTTTCACATTTCTGACTTTTGAATTAGTGATGTTCAACCCAGCATCTTTCACACCAGTTCAGCATTCTATTTATTCATTTTATTAGATCTTACTTTCACTGATTTTCTTTGAACCTTGATCTCTGAAGTTTTCTTTTCTTAGTATTTTCATTACCCTTATTATTCTGTTTTGTGTATGATCTTATCACAAGAAATAGGATCATCAGACATATACTCAATTTGCATTTGTTTCCCTTTCTTCAATACATTTATAGAATGAAGTAATACTCTTCTTTGAGGTTGATAATGATTAAAACTTGAGTCCTTATTATGTGCCATGTAAAAAATCACTTAATATGGATTACTCTCAAGACATTCTAAGGTATATACCACCATTTCCCCTACTTTACAGTTAGGAAACTGAGGCTTGAAGAGGTTAGGTTACTTATTCATGCTCACATAACTCATAGCAGAGTTAGGACTTCATGTAGTTTTTTTTTTTTTCTTACCCAGAAACCTTTTATTTAAGGTACACAAACATCATACATTTCATAAATACAACTTTAGCAACATAGTGATTCTTCCCATCCTACCTGCCCTTCACCCTTTACGTGTAGTTCTGTGTTATGAGTACTAGACTCGCTTCTCAGTGACTATACTGTGTAGCTAGTTTCTGTTCTTTCCTTCTCTTTTTATTTATTTATTTATTTTTTGACAGGCAGAGTGGATAGTGAGAGAGAGAGAGAGACAGAGAGAAAGGTCTTCCTTTTTGCCATTGGTTCACCCTCCAATGGCCACCGCAGCCGGCACATCTTGCTGATCCGAAGCCAAGGAGCCGGATGCTTCCTCCTGGTCTCCCATGCGGGTGCAGGGCCCAAGGACTTGGGCCATCCTCCACTGCCTTCCCGGGCCATAGCAGAGAGCTGGCCTGGAAGAGGGGCAACCGGGACAGAATCTGGCGCCCCAACCGGGACTAGAACCCAGTGTGCCGGCGCTGCAAGGTGGAGGATTAGCCTGTTAAGCCACGGCGCCAGCCGTTCTTTCCTTCTCTTAATGTTCTCAAACCTTGTTTCATCAGTTGTCCATTTTCTGTCTCTTATAAGTAGATTCTATCCTTATCTACTTGCCTACAAATAAATTTGAGTGTCTTTGTAACTAGTAAAAAGAGCAAATAAAAAGGACACCAATTTTTCTTCTTGCATCTGCTTAAGTTATCAAGTCCCAGCTGTATCCTCACTTTTACCAGCAAAGGTGTTTTTTTTTTTTTTTTTTTTTAAGAGCAAACTGAATTAACTATCTTGTTACTTACCTGCCATCTCCTACTCTTGAATTCAGTACAGTTTGCTTGCTATTGGTATCGAGGTCTTTCAAAGAGCAACACTGAACCAAGATACACTAGATGCAACAGCTTGTCATTCTTCATTGCCTCTTCCTATTGACCTGGCATCTTGAATATAGTGTTCCTATTGCCTGATATGTTCTTTTCATGCTCAATTTAGATGTTCTGTCTTTTATACCTATGTCCTGAGTGGCTAGTGACATTTAGAAAATGCTTTGTTAATGCTGAACATTGAAATTCTCCACTTCAGTTTGGTAGGCAAGATGATTTAAAATTGTGACATTATTAAAATTTGCTTACTGGTAGTTTTTCCCACTCAGCAACTGATTCTAATATATAGTGATTTTCGGCTTTGTTTTGTGCTTCAGTTTACTTAACTAACAGTGTTCACAGGAAACAGGGTAGAGCTAGTGCCCTGTTCCTCTTTCCTACTTGGTTAGAATGCCTTTCTTTCTCTCTACTGATCTTGGATTAGTATCTTTATACTTCTGAGAATGGTTATTTAAACATAAGAACTATAATAAGCTTGTGAATATGGTAACTTCACTGCCTTATAAGTTATTCTTTTTATTTTAGTTAATTATAGAAGACAAGTGGTTGTTCTACTAATTGCAAGCTATCAGATAACTGTAGGATCTTTTTTTTTTTTTTTGTGGGGGGCGGGATAGAGACATTTTGAAGAATCTTGTTCAACCTTTCATATTATAGTAAAAGAAACTAAAGCCTCCAGAGATTAATTGACTTGCATGTACCAGTTAGCAGTAGAGTTAGGGCTAGAAATCTGCGTTTCCTAGTTCTCAATTCAATGTTCTTCCTACTACCATGCCACTTTTCTTGATAGGCTATGAGGCATCAATTATTAGTCTAGAAAATATGAAATTTTATGAAAGGTGATAGCCTCTGAAATCATGGTAACCAAAGAATAGTTTAAACCTATTGGGAACCTTAACAGCATTGAATTGGCCATGTTTTCCCATGGAATTATTAGTAAAAAGATGTGGTGGACTTGTTTTTACTGTTATGTGTATATTCTGAAGTAATTTTGAATAATTGAAATTGAATCCTAATGTATTCTTTAAGATCAGAATAAGTGAATATATAAAGATTTAATTTGAAATTTTAAAGATAAATGTCTGATTTTTTTGCTTATTTTTGAATATACTCTTTCAGAAAGATGAGGTCTATCTTAATCTGGTGCTGGACTATGTTCCGGAAACAGTATACAGAGTTGCCAGACACTATAGTCGAGCCAAACAGACACTCCCTGTCATCTATGTCAAGGTATGTGAAATAGAACAATTTCCCACTTTAGAACATATTTGCTATGAGCAAGAGATTGTGCTGAGTATGTTTTAGCAAAATTACACTTATTTCTCAAGAGGAGAAAAACCTACAAAGTGGATATTATGAAAGTGTTATTGACATTTTATATAGTTTCATGACTCAGGTACTGAAGATATATTATGATAAACTGAAGTGGCAGTTTTTAAAAAATTTAGATTATTTATTTATTTATTTATTTGAGAGGTGGAGTTTCAGAGAGAGATAGAAAGGTCTTCCATCTGCTGGTTCGCTCTCCAAATGGCGGCACAGCAAGAACTGGCCCGATCCAAAGCCAGGAACCAGGAGCTTCTTCCAGGTCTACCATGGGGGTGCAGAGGCCCAAGCACTGGGGCCGTCTTCTACTGCTTTTTTAGGCCATAGCTGAGAGCTGGGTCAGAAGAGTAGCAGCCGGGGCTAGAACTGGCACCCATATGGGATGCTGGCACTGCAGGCAGAGGCTAAGCCTACTATACCACAGCACCAGCCCCTACAACTATTACATTTTGAAACTTCACAATAATTTAATGGCTACCAGTGCAGGAACATTAATATTAGAAATTCTTTTCGGATTTTTGGTAGTTAGATCATTTTGACAGAGTCCAGGATTCCTATTGAATTCAGTGCTAGAAACTAAAAACTGATCCCTGTTTAATTTTATTTGAGTTTATTATAATTTGGTTGGGGTTGTGGATACATTAATAATAGTAGAAACTAAAAAAGTTACAGTTTTTTTTTTGTTTGTTTTTTGTTTTTTTGACAGGCAGAGTAGATAGTGAGAGAGAGAGACAGAGAGAAAGGTCTTCCTTTTTGCCATTGGTTCACCCTCCAATGGCCGCTGCGGCCGGCACATCTCGCTGATCCGAAGCCAAGGAGCCAGGTGCTTGTCCGGGTCTCCCATGCGGGTACAGGGCCCAAGGACTTGGGCCATCCTCCACTGCCTTCCCGGGCCATAGCAGAGAGCTGGCCTGGAAGAGGGGCAACCGGGATAGAATCTGGCGCCCCAACCTGGACTAGAACCCGGTGTGCCGGCGCCACAAGGCAGAGGATTAGCCTGTTAAGCCACGGCGCCGACCAAAAGTTACAGTTTTGTATTATAAATTTACTCTAGTAATTTGTTAGGATTTTAGAATTGCAGATCTTATTCTAGATGACTAGCCCAGCAGTGGATCCACTGTGAACTCCTTGGAATAATCTTTTATATATTTAGTTTAGATGATGGTGGTTTGGATCTGCTTACCCTCTATCTCTTATTATTGTCAACAAAAGCAGTGGCACATTTGTGAACCAGAAGAAACCCTAGATTTTGTTCCTAAAGACCTAATTTTGGAGCCTCATGTTGCTACTTAGTTAAATGATTTTAGACAAGTCACTGATCCATTCTCTACTTAACATCCATGTTTTTCAAGTTACACTTAATTCCTTTTCTGCCCACAATATAGAACTGTTGGTCTAAAGATAAGTATAACACACAAGAAAACATTTTTGGGGCTGTAAATAGAAGTAAGAGAAAGTCTTGAACATGATCAAAAATGACATGCTGTGGACATTTCAGTAACAGGCACAGAGTGGTTAGACCAGTTTTTTGTTCCACCTCTTTAATTTGGCAAATAAATGCTTAATGATTGTAGAATAATCTGAAGCCTAATTAAATATTCCTTCTCTAATAGGAAAAATCCATCAATATTCATAACTATAAAACAAGATATGTGTGTTATAAAGTGGTTCAGAGGGTGGTAAATTGATACTTTGTTGAATCTGCCCTCCAGGTTTATTACTTCTTCATAGATTTATAAGCTAAGCAATACCTATTTTCCCACTTTTTTTTTTAGATTTATTTTTATTCATTTGAGAGAGAGAAAAGAAAAAAGAAACAAAGAAAGAAGGAATCAAAGAAAGAAAGAAAGAATCTTTCATCTGCTGGTTCACTCCCTAAATGGCCTCAAAGGCTGGGGCTGGGCCAGACTGAAGCCAGGGGTCAGGAGCTCCTTCAGGTCTCCTATATGGAAACCCAAGCATTTGAGCCTTCTTTTGCCGTTTTCCCAGGTGCATTAGCAGGGAGCTGGATTGGAAGTGGAGCAGCTGGGAATTAAACTGGTGCCCATATGGGATGTTGGCATTTACAGGCAGTGGCTTAACTGGCTATACCATAATGCCAGCCCCTTACACTATTTCTTAACATGTGATATGCAAAATGATTTTCTGTTCTTCTGTCTGCAGAAATTTTGCTTATTTCATAATCTATTTTAGTCACTCTAAACATTTGTTTTTATTGTTGAAGATTTCAGACATACATGAAATTAATGAAAAATAGAATAATGAACCCGTATGCACTCATCACTCAGCTTTAACAATTATCAGTTCATAGCCAGTCTTGTTTTATCTGTAACACCCTCTGCTCTGCTTTCCTTTTATTTATTTTGAAGCAAATCCTAGATTTTATTTTCTTACGTAAATATTACAGTATAATGTAAAAGAGCCTTTTTAAAAATATAATTACAATGTCATAATATGCCTGTATAGGTAAATGATATTTCATTGGTGTTATTGAATGTCCAGTTACAATTTAAATTCCTTATGTCTTAAATTTTTTACAAGTTTGTTTGAATTGACACTTATAATTGGCATATTATAATTGATTGATGAGCTGGAAATTTTTTTTAAATAAGAATCTATTTTATTTATTTAAAGATTTTACTTATTTATTTGAGAGATAGAGTAGTGAGAGAGAAACAGAGGAGTGAAAGGATTCCATCCGCTGGTTTGCTACCCAAATGGCCGCAACGGCCAGAGCTGGGCTGATCCGAAGCCAGGAGCTTCTTCCAGGTCTCCCATGTGGGTGCAGGGGCCCAAGCCCTTGGGCCATCTTCTTCTGCTTTCCCAGGCCATAGCAGAGAGCTGGATTGGAAGAGGAGCAGTGAGGACTCAAACCGGCACCCATATGGGATGCTGGTGCCACAGGCAGAAGATTAACCTACTTTGCCACTGCCCCGGCCCCTGTAATGTTTCTTTTAATCTATACTTTGTCTTCCTTTTTTTTTTTTTTTTTTTTTTTTTTGACAGGCAGAGTGGACAGTGAGAGAGAGAGAGACAGAGAGAAAGGTCTTCCTTTGCCGTTGGTTCACCCTCCAATGGCCGCCACGGCCGGCGCACTGCGGCCAGTGCTCCGCGCTGACCCGAAGCCAGGAGCCAGGTTCCTCTCCTGGTCTCCCATGGGGTGCAGGGCCCAAGCACTTGGGCCATCCTCCACTGCATTCCTGGGCCACAGCAGAGAGCTGGCCTGGAAGAGGGGCAACCGGGACAGAATCCGGCGCCCAGACCGGGACTAGAACCCGGTGTACCGGCGCCACAGGCGGAGGATTAGCCTATTGAGCCGCAGTGCCGGCCTGTCTTCCTGTCTTAAGCTTTGTTGCTAAACAGACTAGATTATTTGACCCATATTGGTCTGGATTTTGCTAGTTGATTTTCTGTAGTATTATTAACACATTCCTGTGTCCATGTATTGGTGATTAGATAATTGATAATTAAATGCATTTTTTAAGAGTCAAGGCTACTTCATTTGCAGTGTTGGGTACCTCCCTAAGGAGGAACATAATGTGCTTTTTGTGATATTAATAGTCATTGGTTACATATTACCTAAATTTGTTAATTCATTAAATGCTACAAAATGTTGGTATTATGTTATTATTACTTCTTAATTTATAAGCTGGGGTATTTCCATAAAGAGAAGCTTTCCCATGTCAATTATTTGTACCTAGAACTACAGTTAATAAAGAAAAGATAGGATATATATTTGATTGTTTCCCTTTATTTACTAAAATTTATAATAAAAATAAAAAATAAAATTTATAATAAATATTTAGCATTCTCCATAGGTGACTAATGAGGTGTTTTGTTTTTATTTGTTTTAAAGTATCATGTCTGAATTTCATACTGTTTGATATATTACTTGCTTTCTGGCGTGACAAAGTGCTTCAGATTCATCTTACATACATTTCTTCCCTAGACTTAGAATCAGCCTTTTCTTTAAAGAGACCTTCTTTTAATGGGAAATGATATTGAGAGACCACAGTCTGATGCTGAAAGTCCTTATTACCAATGTTGGTTTTTGTTTCTGGGCCTTTTTAATGAACAGAACAAAGAAATATGTAGGTAATTTTTTCAGAGATACAATGCATATATTTTCCCCCAAAGATAAATAATACCATGATTTTATATTGAAATTTCCAATTAAAATCGAGGGACTTTTACTTGACTGTAACAGTTTTACATCTTTCTCTTAAAATGAAGATCTACTTTTCAATGTCAGCAGTATGTTACTTATTCTGTCCCATTTTCTACATACTGCAGCAATCTTAGAGTAACAATCACTGTACTACCACCAGCAACTGAAAATCATTTAAGATCTTTTCAAAGCTCTTTTTATCTCCCTTTAGGTCCTGTTAAGTATAAACAGTCAAATGTCCCTTTTTTAAAGCAGCATTGAATAATTACTCTCTGTGTTATGATGCCTTGTTAAGCTTTGTCTCATTTTATTATGAAATATTTTTGAATTTTTAAAATATTTATTTGAAAGGGAGAGCAACAGAGAGAGGGACAGAGAGAAAGTGAGATCTTCCATCCACTGGTTCATTCCTCAAATGGCTGCAACTGCCAGGTTAAACCAGGAGCCAGGAACTCCATCCTTGTCTCTCACATGGGTACAAGGGGCCCAAGTACTTGAGCCACCTTCTGCTGCCTTCCCAGGCAGTAGCAGGAAGCTGGATTGGAAACAGAGCGGCCTGTACTCAAACCAGCATTCCCATTTATGATGCCATTGCAGGTTAAACTGGTGTGCCAAAATGCCAGTCTCTATTTTTGAAATTGTCAAAAATTAATCTTACTTTTAGAATTAATGTAAAATATTTACATGGTTCTAAGTTTTAGTAAATATTCAGTTAAGTTTAGCTTTTATTTCTGTTTCTTCCCTCTACCAGGTAAACATTTAAAAATTTAAAATAGTTTAACCTACCATTTATCAAATAAGTAAAAATGTGGTTGTATATATGCCTATATCCTTTTTTATATCTAGCATATGCTAGATATCTAGCATATCTTTGACCCCCCCCCCTTATTTTTCTTTTTCTTCTCCTTGTATGCACAATTTTTTTATAGTTGCATATTGCTCCAGTATTTGGCTGTATCCCAGTTCTATTCATCCAGTGACCTATTAATGCCTGGTGTTTTCAGGTTTTGTCTTTTTGTCTTTTTTTTTTTTTTTTTTTTTTGCTATTTAAATAATGTTGTATTGAGTAGCTGTTTTTGGTAGATGTGCTATATCTTTAGCATTCTGTATATTAAAATAAGAAAATAAGATTAATGTGCATATTGAAGCTGGCATTCAGAGGAAACGTGTGAGTGAACGCACACTACACTCATTTCTCCCCCTTATAGGAAAAGAGATCATTTCTTTTATAACCACAGTCTATCCAGGATCAGAGCTGTTGGCCCTTGGTATTATTCCATAGAGACAAATCAGTTCTTAGGTTACAGCTCTGCAAAGATATAAACAATGTCTGCAATCGAGTTTATGATTTGATCTCCTTCGCTTAGTCATCCTAAGTAGTTTTATTGTAATACCATTATATGAAAAATCTTAAATTAGGAGATAGAAGTAAAGGTGATAAATACTTATGACTCTTGCCTTCATGGACCTTACCATCTAAGGACTTGTTTGCCATACACTTTGCCAAGATAGCAGCTGCATTTTCTATGATGGTTTGACCTTCACTTTTTCTGGGTAAGTGGAGTATGTCCTATGACCATATTGCTTGGAATCTTTTTTTATCTCCCCACCCCCAATTTTTTGTTTTTGTTTTTTACTATTGCTTATTTTGTAGTTGGTGCTAGTTGATTTGCAAGTTTAAAAGCTTTTGAGCACCTTTGCTTTTCTTGTGAATAACTTTCAGAATTAAATGGGTTTTTAAAATACAACTGTTTTAAAACAGATGACTAGCAAATCATTGTTTTGAACTTAAATGCATTCTAATTGAAAACTCATTTAAAGACAAGGTCAAGTACATAAAGAGAACTGGATTCATTTTTTTGTGAACCATAACCAAGTTTTGATTATATTATTTGTTTTATGTAGATGTGTTGAAGAGGAAAGGACATTCATTGGACTTAATTAGATTTGATAGCTGTGTGTTCAGACTGTAAATATAATAAGGATAAATATGTATCTTAGAGTGGTTAAAAGAAATAATCAATGAGTAGAAAAGTACTTGGTATGGTAGTTAGTATATGTTAAATAAACTTTATCAGAATACTTCAAAAAAGTTCATTGAAAATGAAATGAAAAGATGTTTATTTTGGTATAAATTTTTTTGGAAATACATGCTTAGCTTTTTCATAACATACATTTTCTATTAACTTTTTGAAGCCCTCTTGTATTTCAAGTTGTAATTTGAGATTCTAAGAATCTACTCTTTTACTTGCCAGGCTATTTTAATGATCTTATTTCATATCTCTACTTAGTGAAATAAAAATATGGCAAAATAAAGAAATTATAATTAAAAGAGAGGTAATTACCAGGTGCACTACAGAATATTTAGTATGTGACTAGGCAATTTGCTTAATTTCTGCACTTCAGTTACTGTATATTTAAAATGGTAGTAATAGTAGTGCTTATTATATAAAATTATTATAAGGATTAAATGAATGAGAATACACAATAGTGCCTAGCACATAATATGTTGGTTTTTTTGGTGGTTTTTTTTTTTGTTTGTTTGTTTTTTGTCATCTTTCTAGCTTAGAGAAATTTCCTTCTTTCTTACATAATTTTACGAAGTGGAACAAAAATGAAGATATAAAATTCATATTTCATTCTGTATCTTGATTTTCCAAGATATAGTGAAGAGAACAAGGATAGAGTAATTTTTCAAATGGTAGAAGACAGTAAGAAGGCATCTTTAAATTAACTTCATTTAGGCTATTAAGTATTTTTTCAAAGAAGACATTTTTTACACTGATTTTACTATCAATTCCGAGATACAGAATTAGACAGTCTCTTTAGTAAATTAATACCCATGAGCTCAATTTCTTATGGGAGATCATTTTCCTAAAGACAGTTCATGAAACACTTCAAGTAAGGTTTTTTTTTTTAAGATTTATTTATTTATTTGAAAGAGTTACACAGAGAGAGAAGGAGAGGCAACGAAAGAGAGGTAAGTAAGTTTTAAGGCTTATAGATTGATTCTGTACAGGGATGACAGTAAAATTACAAAGCTTTTTAAAAGTTACAAGGAAACCTAAATGCTCTAATTCTAACTTCAGTGATAAAATGCTGATCTTATGTATATGTTTTACATTGTGCTTCATTTTAATGTAGTCAAACTTCTCCAGCTTTTTTTGAAATTAGCATTAAGATTTAACATGAAGGATGTATTGAAATTCAAATCTGCAGTTTTCATTACGCCTCTTTGAAGGGAAGTAGGTTTATGTTAGGTTTAATTACTAAGCTTCAGCAATAGCCTCTGAAGATGGTGCTATATGTCAGTGCTTCATCTGACCTTAAGTATGCTTTTGTTTTTTACCAGATACACTGGTAAAAAGATACACTGGTATCTTTGGTTTGAGGTAGAGGTCAGAAAATGAGTAGTCAGAAAAATTTTAAAGTGAACATGATTATTGACCTTGGCATAAAAAGAAGGCTTAAAGTATACTCATTTTCTCTATAAAGCCCTTCCTTCCCAAGGAAAGAATATGATTCACTCTTCTACACATACCTAGTTTTTCAGTATATCTTTTTTTGTAATAAAAAAATGTTCTTTTAAAGTGATATTAATAGTTAACTAAGCATCTGTTTTCAAGTGGCTTTTTAAAGGGTACTTACTTCTAAAGTATACCAACAGGATTACTGATTCTTGATAGGTTATTGACTATAGATTTTCCCAGTCCACCTATGAATTTTCCTAGACTGTATCAGTAACTTCAGTAGTTAACCATCTGCTTGCTATATCAGAATACCTGGATTTGATGTCTGTTGCCAGCCCCTGTTTCCAATGTTCTGCTAATGCAGACCCAGGTGGGCAGCAGAGATGGCTCGCTTGATCAGTTCCTGCCACTCACATGAAATTATGTTCATGGCTCCCATCTTTGGACCTGGCCCAGATCTGGCCATTGTGGGTATCTGGGGAGTAAACCAGAGGATAGGAACTGGTTTGTTCGTTATTTCTCTCTCTTTCTCTTTCTCTCCTAAAGAAAACATCAAAACAATCAAAAACTTAAATAAAAAGCACCTTAGAGACCAACATCAAAGAAAAAGATAATTCTAAAGATGACAGTGGAAATACTTTTATGTTAGACACTCTGATATACGAGATTGAATGATGAGTTAAAAACCAGAAGCCCTGCCTTCTGGTGTAAACATTGTTACTTATTACTGATGTTATTGGGATACCTCTCTGAGCTTTTCATCTGTTGACTCAACATAGTATCACAGGTCAGATAAGTTATAAAGAAAAGAGGTTTGTACTCACTGTTCTTGTCCAAGATGGAAGGACATATATGGTGATGACCTTCTTGCTGGCAGAGTCCCAGGGTTGCACAGGGCTTCACATGGCAAGAAATACAATGTGTGTATGTTGTGGTCTTCTCCCTATTATTTATTTATTTAATTAGTTTGAAAGGCTGAGCAACAGAGAGGGAGACAGAGAGAGAGAGAGAGAGAGAGATCTTCCATCCACTGGTTTATTTCCCAAATGGCCACAACAGCCAGGACTGGGCCAGGCCAGAGCCAGCAGCTGGGAGCCAGAAACTTTACCCTGGTTTTCCCCCGAAGGTAGCAGGCCCCCAAGTACTTGGGTGGTTTTCTGCTGCCTTTCCAGGTACATTAGCAGGAAGCTGGATCAGAAGCAGAGCAACTGGGACTCAATACTCCTATATGATGCTAGCCTCATGAGTGGTAGTTTAATCCACTGGGCCACAGCAACGGCCGCTCTCCCCATTTTATATAAAGCCACCAGTATTCAATCAGACTCCACCCTGATGATGAAATTTAATCTTAATCTCTTTCCAAAAGCCCCACTTCTAACCACCACAGTTGGAATAAATTTCTACTTTTTTATACCTCGCAATGGGAATTAAATTTATACATGAGTTTTCTGAGGGGACAAATCATATTCAAACCATAAAATCTGTGTTTTAAATAAAAAGCCCATCTTACCAGTTTTGATGTGAAATGTTAGCAAAAGTTATAAAGAACATTGTAAAGTTCTGTGAATTATTAAAGGATGGAAAAATATTATATGTAGTTAATGACAGTTTAATGAACTAATTTTTAAAGATATCTCTAACTAATACAGAAACGGCATGAAACTTACTAAAGAACGATTAAATGCTAGTAACATCCAGCATTCACCTGTTTGGGAGAATGTGTTACTTTATTGCTTGAGGATTCTTATCCATTTGAAATAGGAAGTATTCAATTAATTTTTACTATTTATTCCAGTTGTATATGTATCAGCTGTTTCGAAGTTTAGCCTATATCCATTCCTTTGGAATCTGCCATCGGGATATTAAACCACAGAACCTCTTGTTGGATCCTGATACAGCTGTTTTAAAACTCTGTGACTTTGGAAGGTAAGTCAGCTTACAGAATAGTTTATGTACAGAAATTTTTATTATAGCATTGGCTATAAATGTCCATTAGTAAGAAAATGACCAAATAAATTCTAGTACATACACATATATAGTGATGAATTCAGCTATGAAATGAATGAAGCAGTTCTGTATGAGCTGAAAGGGAATGGCCTCTAGAAAGTATTAAATGAAAAAAAGCAAAGTCAAGACTATGTATACAGTATGCTACTTATTACATTTTAAAAACACATAGAATGTCACTATATGTATACACATACATACCTGTCTATACATGCTTATCTTTGGAATGAACATAATAGTCTCATTACATTGATTGGCCCTGGGCAGAGAAATTTGAGAATGTACTGTAGTTGAGAAATCTGCTTTTTTTCACTGGTTGTACTTCAACTATTGTTTGACAATATATATTGTGTGCATATACTCCATTTTAAACTAAGAACTATTTTTTAAAATTTTTTGATTATTGTATATCTGTATATTATTTAAACTGTTTAACTTCAACATTTATCTTAATTTCGGTTCATGTAAAAGGTCTAGTATCTGTGTTTGCTTCTTTTTTCCTTTATTATTTAATCTTTTATTCTCTCTTCTCTTCTGCAAATCCCAACAAACTTTCTGCTTTCTTAAACTCATAATATACTGTGAGTTTGTGATGAAACTTTATATTTTGCATTTCCATAGTTTTTAGTATATTGTATCTCTGTGATCTAACCTTTTAACATGCATTCAGGCTTATTCCCATGTAACTCGGGTTATTACCTTGCTAGTTGATTTTTGAATGAAGAAATCCCTGCATCAAGTAATCTCTTTTCTCTCAGCTCTAAAATATCTCTGCATAACTTGGATTCTCTACACTTTAATTTTTTATCATTGTCACAAATCCTTATTTTTTAATTTAGCTCTATAAATTATATATCAACTCACATCAGCTGATATGTGTATTCCTACTTCTTTGTAATACTGTTTACATCAACTCATAGTTTAAATTTGGAGTTTAACAGGCTGTCTCTTGAGAGAGATTCTTAAATAACCCAACAAATCTACTCTGTCATAAGTTAGTTCTTCGTCTCACAACTGTGTCCTCTTCGACCATCCCCATTTTAGTATTTGCTAATTTCATACACCTATTACAGGATCCACCTCACTTTACAGTTTGTGACTGTCCTCTAAACATAAGAAAGGGTAAAAGGTACTAATTCAAAATTATTATTTGATTGCTTAAGATAAAGTACTATTATTATCTGTAGAAAAAAACTGCCCAATCTGATGAGTTTTACCATTAGGAATACCTTATCCAAGAACGACGGACTACTGTGGACTATATAAGGACTGTGAAGGACCAAGCTTAATAGAGATTCTATTCTTGGTCTTTCTCGCTCTCCATCTCTCTGTTATTCTTTCAAATAAATGTCTTTAAAATAAATTTTAAAAAACTATAACAGGGGGCCAATGTTGTAGCACAGTGAGTTGAGCCTTGTCTTGTGAGCACTCCATATTGGAGTATTCATTGAGTCTCAGAAACTCTTTTTCTAGTCCATCTCACTGATGTTGTACCTGGGAAAGCAGGGGAATATGGTCCAAACATTTAGTCCCCTCACACACACTTTGGAAGACCTGGATGGAGTCCAGGCTTCTGCCTTCAGCCTGACTCAACCCCAGCTTTTGTAGCCATTTGGAGAGTGAACCAGTGGATAATGGGAGATCTCTTTTTCACCCTCTCTCCCCCTCTTTCTCTAACTCTGCCTTTCAAATAAAAGATCTTTAAAAATTTTTTTAAAGCATTGGTATGGACCTTTAACTTCGGACATAAAATAGATTTGTTCTAATGAATTTGGAATAAGGATTTCACTTGGGTGATAATAGCTTATTGTAAAATACCTTCTCTTAACACACCTAACTGCCTTTTTAGTTTTTTGTTTTGTTTTGTTTTGTTTTTTGGACAGGTAGAGTTATAGACAGAGAGAGAGAAACAAAGGTCTTCTTTCACTCCCCAAATGGTCACTACGGCTGGCGCTGTGCCGGCCCGAGGCCAAGAGCCAGGTGCTTCTTCCTGGTCTCCCATGCGGGTGCAGGAGCCCAAGCACTTGGGCCATCCCCCACTGCCTTCCCGGGCCACAGCAGAGAGCTAGACTGGAAGAGGAGCAACCAAGTCTAGAACCCAGTGCCCATATGGGATGCTGGTGCCACAGGTGGAGGATTAGCCAAGTGATCCACAGCACCAGCCCCCACCTTTTTAGTTTTTAAAAAAATTTGTGTGGGCAAGTAGGGTTTGGGAGATGCTGTAGACTCCTAGGTACCAGGTAGGTAGTGAGTAAAAATATCACTGTCTTGCTAGTAATTCTTTACTTAATGAAACAAAGTCTAGAAATACTAGAGTTAGTTGGCCTGTGTAAGCTCCAGCTATGTGTGACTGCTATATTATGTAGGGAATTCCATTAAGCCTCATATGCATGAGAAAGAACACAGTTCCATCAAGTAGTAGAAAAGTATACAGGTGCAAGGCTTCAAATAGGTGCTGCCTAAAAACATAGGTTGAAAGTTTTAATTTATGAATTAGCTGCTGTATGTCATTACTTGAGGAAAGGATTAAAAAATAAACTTCAAAACTGGTGATAAAGAGAAAATGAGTTGAAATTAGAGTTATCACTGAGTAGAAATAAATGGAGGAAAAGAAAACCCAGGCTTTGAAATCCTTGTGACTGCTTTCATCTGTCTTTGCAATGGTTTTCTTGTTCCTGTACTTCAAATTGTTCTTGCCTTTTTTTTTTTTTACTAATTTGTTTTTGTTGCTTATATTTATTTATTATATTTATCTTTCATATTGCTATTTTTCTTTTTTTAAAAGATGTATTTATTGGCCGGCACCGCGGCTTAACAGGCTAATCCTCCGCCTTGTGGCGCTGGCACACCGGGTTCTAGTCCCGGTTGGGGCGCCGGATTCTATCCCGGTTGCCCCTCTTCCAGGCCAGCTCTCTGCTATGGCCCGGGAGTGCAGTGGAGGATGGCCCAAGTCCTTGGGCCCTGCACCTGCATGGGAGACCAGGAGAAGCACCTGGCTCCTGGCTTCAGATCAGCACAATGCGCCGGCCACAGCGGCCATTGGAGGGTGAACCAGCGGCAAAAAGGAAGACCTTTCTCTCTCTCACTATCCACTCTGCCTGTCCAAAAAAAAAAAAAAAAAAAAAAAAAGATGTATTTATTTATTTGAAAGTCAAGAGTTCTAGAAAGGGAGAGAGAGAGATCTTCCATCCATTGGTTCACTCCCCAGATAGCTTCAATGACCTGGCCAAAGCCAAGAGGCAAGAACTTCTTCCAGGTCTCCTGTGTGTGTGCAGGGCCCAAGCACTTAGTCTATCTTCTATTGCTTTTCCTAAGCCATTAGCAGGGAGCTGGATCAGAAATGGAACAACCAGGATTTGAACCAGTGTCCATATGGACACGTGGTGGCTTTACCTGCCACATGCCAGCCCCTTTTGATACTACTTTATGTCAAAATGCTTAGCTTCTACATTAGCTTATTTATTTTAATTATTTCAGGTTATTCTAAGAAAACATCTCAAAAAAGTTATAATTTGAAATATAGTATGAAATATTGTTTTTAAAGAATTTACTGGCCGGCGATGCGGCTCAATAGGCTAATCCTCTGCCTATGGCGCCGGCACACTGGGTTCTAGTCCCGGTCAGGGCGCCAGATTCTGTCCCGGTTGCTCCTCTTCCAGTCTAGCTCTCTGCTGTGGCCCAGTAATGCAGTGGAGGATGGCCCAAGTGCTTGGGCCCCTGCACCCGCATGGGAAACCAGGAGAAGCACCTGGCTCCTGGCTTCAGATCAGCGTGGTGCACCAGCCGCAGCGGCCATTGAAGGTTGAACCAACAGAAAAGGAAGACCTTTCTCTCTGTCTCTCTCTCTCACTGTCCACTCTGCCTGTCCAAAAAAAAAAAAAAAAAAAAAAAAAAATTTACTAATACGTTAGGTTCTTAGGATCACAGCAAATCCATGATAATTACTACAACACAATTCTCATCAATTTAAATATTAATGTAATAAAACCAGGAGAACAGATTCAATGTAATTCATAAATATAATTCTTAGAATGTAACAATCCTTCCCTCCTCCCTGCTTCCCTCCCTGTTTTCCTCCTCCTTCCTTTTCTTCTCTTTCTTGTTTTTTGTAATTTTTGAGATCACATTTTTATTTACATTATAGTCAAAGAGTTAATGTTCCACTAAATGAATAAGTTCAACAAGAAAAGAGATCTTAGTTCAGTGGGAATTTATGCAAGACTATAAACAATAATTGGAGGAGAAGATGACCATTTTATTTCTATACAGTAAATTTAAAAATAAACAGATTATTAAGTCTATAGTAGTATGTCATTCTTAACCATTGGTTTGACAAAAGATATAAAACACAAGTTTGACAAAAGTATATTTTCAGCCATACTGATACACACAGGCATTTCTTTTTTTGTTTTGTTTTGTTTTTATTTCTTTTTTAATTTTAGTTCCCACATATAAGGGAGAACATAAGTATTTGCCTTTCTGTGTCTGGCTTATTTCAGTCAGCATGTCGGCCTTGAGTTACATCCATTTTGATGCAAATAGTAGAATTTGATTCATTTTTATACCTGAATAGTAGCCTGTGTTTTCTTTATCCATTCATCCATTGATGGACACCTTGGTTGATTCCATATTTTGACTATTGTGAACAATACTGCTGTAAGCATGACAATTCAGTTATCTCCATGATACAATGAGTTCGTGTCTTTTGGGATTTCTGGGTCCTATGGCTACCATACAGTGGCTATACTAATTCACATTCTCACTAACAGTAAATAGGAGTTCCCCTTTCTCTACATCCTTGCCAGCATGTGTGACTTTACTCTCTATCTTTTGGATGATAGCCATTCTGACAGGGATGAAGTGATATCTCCTTGTGGTTTTGATTTGCATTTCCCTGATGGCTTATGATGTTGAGCATTTAAAAAATATATTTATAAGCCATTTGTATTTTTTTTTAAGATTTTTTATATTGATTTGAAAGATACAGTTGTGGACAGAGAGAGGGAGAGACAGAGAGAAAGGTCTTCCATCCATTGATTCACTCCCTAAATGGCCGCAACGACTAGAGTGAGCCAAACTAAAGCCGAGAGCTAGGAGTTTCTTCCCAAGTCTCCCACAGGGGTGCAAGGGCCCAAACACTTAGTTTGTCTTCAGTTGCATTTCTAGGCTTTAAGCAGAGAGCTGGATTGGAAGAGGAGCAGCCAGGACATGAACCAGTGCCCATATAGGATGCCAGCACCACAGACGGAGGCTTAGCCTAATATGCCACAGTGCCAGGCTACTGTTTCTTCTTTAGAGAGCTGTCTATGGAGGTTCTTTGCACATTTCTTAATGGGATTGATGGTTTTTCTGTTGTTGAATTTTCTGAGTTGCCGATATATTCTGGATATGAATCCTCTGTCAGATAGGTAGCTTGCAAATATTATTTCCCATTCTGTTGGCTGCCTCTTCACTCTATTGATTGTTTCCTTTGCTATGCAGAAGTTTCTGAGTTTGTTATAGTCCCATTTGTCTAATTTTGCTTTTGTTGCCTCTGCTTTGTGGATCGTATCCGAGAACTCATCACCTATACCAGGTGACCCCCTACATTTTCTTCCATTAACTTCAAAGTCTCATGTCTTAAATTTAGGTCTTTGACCTATCTTGAGTTGATTTTTGTGTATGGTAAGAAGTAGGGATCTAATTTCATTTTTCTGCATATATATCCACTTTTGCTAGCACCATTTATTGAAGAGATTGTCCTTTCTCCAGTATATGTCTGGACACTTTTGTCAAAAATTAGTTGGCTCTATGTATGTGAATTTTTTTTCTGGGCTCTCTATTCTGTTCCACTGTTTTAATTACTATAGATTACTATAGTAATTAAGTATTTTAGAAGGATAATTTGAGTCAGATAACATCTAAACTCACAACATCAGAGTTTCATAGGCTTTGAATCATATCTGTAAATCATATATATGCTGTAACATTGAAGCACTGTCTTTTTGCATTTTGTACAATAATGAATGTTTAGACAGTTAATAAATTGATCAAATGTGGAAAAATAAAGCAGATTGAGTCTATAACCCTTGAAATATTCACCCAAGTCAAAAGTTGAATAGTAAAACAGTGACAAAATTTTCCACGTTTTAAAAGAAACACACTGCGTGATGAGTATTCAACTTAAATGAGAGTACATCAGAAAATTCAAGGAAGATAAACAGTAAGTATAGGATGGGCATTTGGTGCAGAGATTAAGTTGTTGCTTGGGGTGCTCACTTCTGAATTCATCGTGGTTAGAGTCCTAGCTCTTCTACTTCCAATCCAGCTTCCAGCTGATGTGCATTCTAGGAGGGAGCAGAAGATGACTCAAATACTTTGATCCTGCCACCCACATGAGAGAACCAGATGGAGCTCTAGGCCTCTACCCTTCACCTGGCCCAACCCTGGCTGTAGTAGTAGTAGGCATTTGGGAAGTGAACCACTGGATGGAAGATCTCTTTCTCTGTCTGCCTTTTTATTTTTTTCTGTATGTCTCTCTGCCTTTCAAATAAAATGAAAGTAAATAAATAAAAATTTAAATGTATTTTGGTGCAAAAATTTTTGAAATCCATACATAAGCTGGGCCTTCAAAAACTCCATGGAAAATGCATATGGAAAAAGTCTGCATGGATTTCAAGTTTTTGCACCAAATTAATGTATATATTTTTAAAAATATTTATTTATATAAAAGGCACAGTTACAGAGAGAAAGAGGAGAAAGAGAAAGAATGAATGAATGAATGAATGAATGGGGATATTGATCTTCCACCCATGGGTTACTATCCAAATGGCCACAATGGCTGGAGCTGGGCTTGTCTGAAACTAGGAGTCAGGAGCTTCTTCTGGGTCTCCCACATAGGTACAGGGGCCCAAGGACTTGGCCATCTTCTGCTACTTTCCCAGGCACATTAGCTGGCAGCTGGATCAGAAGCAGGGCAGCCAGGACTCGTACTAGAGCACCACAGTGCCAGCCCCACATTAATGCATATTTTAATTCCATTTTCTTAAGATTTTTTTGAGATACTTCTAATCTATTATGTTTTTGGGTGGAAAAGATACCTGTTCCTTTTCTGCTCTTCTATGTATTTAGAGATGGAATTCAGAAAATAGTGAAACAGAAAAAAATTGGACTTTTATAATTCTGTAACTTTCCATCCCTTTTTTTTTTAGGCAACAATTATAAACTGCTTTCTTGAAAAGTTAATTTTTCTTTCTTTTTGCAAAGTGATGTAAAATTATAAATTTCTTTTGTGGGAGGTAGTTGTGGTTTCTTCTACATATGTGCTATAGTTGCAATGATATGAATCTGAAATATAAATTTCTTTTGTGGGAGGTAGTTGTGGTTTCTTCTACATATGTGCTATAGTTGCAATGATATGAATCTGAAATAAACATTTTGATTTTGTGAATAACAGTCTAAGTTCTGTTAAGGTTTAGATTTAAAGCTTATCTGCTTTTTTGTTGTTGTCGTTATTAGTGCAAAGCAGCTGGTCCGAGGAGAACCCAATGTTTCGTATATCTGTTCTCGGTACTATAGGGCACCAGAGTTGATCTTTGGAGCCACTGATTATACCTCCAGTATAGGTAAGTACTGAATCCTAATATAATGCATGTATATATTAATTACATTCTGGTTTTAATAATTTGGTACTATTAATCTATAATTTCACTTCTGTAGAAAGATAAATAAACCATATAATACATTTCTTCTTAATAAAATGCTGAAATGGAATTTTTAAAATTTCACCTTTAATATGGCCAGTGTTTGGTGTGGCAGTTAAGATGCCGCTTGGGGTGCCTGCATCCCATAACTGGAGTGCCTGAATTTGAGTCCCAGCTGTGCTCTGGATCCCAGCTTCCTGCTGATGCACACTGTGAGAGGCAGCATATGATAGCTCAGGTAATTATGTCTGTGCCCCACGTGGGAGACCTTGGTTGAATTCCTGGCTCCCAGTTTTGTTCCAGCCCAGCCCTGGCTATTACAGGCATTTGAGGAATGAACTGATAGATGGGAGATGTCTCTCTGTTTTTTGCCTCTCTCTGTGTTTCTCTCTCTCTCTCCCTCACTCCCTCTGTCTTTCCCTCCCTTCTTCCCCCAAAACTCTGCCTTTAAATCAATATTTTTCAAAATTTCACCTTTTAGAATTTAAGATATACCTACTGTCTTAAGGCTTCAAATAAATGCTAGTAGTATACCTTTGCTTAACTTTGTTTTTAAAAATCTTTCTGAATACTCAACTTCTGAGTGAATATTCATCATTTGGAGAATTTGTTTAATGCAATGTTATTTTGTAGGATTTTTCAAGGTGGCTGAATAGGTGCACCCAGCATTGGCTTTCTCCTTCATAGAGAAGAATGAAGACAGAAAAATAGCTGAATTTCCAGAGCATAGGCTGCAGTGTGCCTCCATCTTAAGAAAGGAATTGCTTTCAGAATCCGTACTGCCCCTATAGGCAGAAGCCTCTGCATATCCCCATCCCTGATGCCCCATAGATATTCCACCACAGTCGCAAACCAGTTTATATGGTCACAGACCCAACTAAACTGAACAGAGTGATGGTGACCCCAGCATCTAGTCCACTTAAAGCTCTGTACTGTAAGATACACAGGCTATAGAACAGCAGGGGACCTTGTCTCAGTACCCTAGAAGTAGGGGTACCTACCTTCTCATCTGGGACATGTCCACCATCCTCCTCTACCCCGCCCCATCCCTACCGTCCACCACCCAAGACATTGCTCACTCCTTATGGGACTCAGCATTCAGCCTAGATTACCCTCCAGCAGTGCTCCTGAAATGCCAGTGCTGGACCCATGCAGCTCCACTGGAACTGAGGAGTACCCCAGACCCCCACCACAACCAGTAACATCTCTTAGAATAGAAGAAGGTAGAAGTAAAGTGTACTGTGGCATGCAAAGAATTTTTTTTAACATGGGAGCCACCCCTTAAGTGAATGGCAGAAGTGATCTAGCAGATGTGTAAATATCAGCCTAAGGATCCAAGAAATATCAAAAAGGAAGGCAATATGATACTTCCAGAGTAACACAATAAAGTTTTAGGAACAGACTCCAAAGAAAAGAAGGTTGATGAAATGCCTGATCAGGAATTCAAAAGGATATTCAAGGAGTTACAAGAGAATATAAACAGATAGCTTCACAGAATCAAGAAATCAATGCATGGCATGACATGATTAAGACATTTAGCAAAGATACAGAGACCTTAGAAAAGAACTGAACAGAAATTTTGGAAATGAATAACTGAGTAAAGCAAGTAAAAAGAATTTGGAAGACTCAACAACAGATTAGATCAAGCAAATGAAAAAAGATCTGAACTTAGAGTGAAGATTGCAGTGTGATGTGCTAAGCCACCATTTGGAACTCCTGCATCCCATATTGGAGTGTCAGTTTTGTTAGGGCAACAGATGGCAGCCCAAGTGTTTGGGTCACTGCCACCCATGTGCAAACCCAGATGAAGTCCAAGCTCCTTGCTTCAGCCTGCACCAGCCCTGGCTGTTGTGGGCATTTGTGGAGTGAATCAGCCAATGGAAGATCCCTATCTCTGTCTCTTCCTCTCTCTGCCTTTCAAAAATGTAGACCTTTTTTTAATTATAAAAAGAGTATCTGAACTTGAAGATAGATCTTAAGAAAAATTCCAGTCAGACAAAAAAGAAAAATCAATAAAGACAGTCTCCCAGACTTCTAGGATACCGTTAAAATGAAACAGTATTTGAAGTTTGGGATCCCTGAAGGAGAAGACAGGAATAAAATCATAGTAAAACTTTTCAACATATCATATCATAGTGATACCATATGTGAAAACATCCTGAAACTGGAGAAAGATATGGATATCTAAGTACAAGAGACCCATATAATCCCAAATAGAAATGGTCAGAAAAATCCTCATTGTGACATATTTATAGTCATTCTCAAAAGTACCATACAAAAAGAGAATTCTTTTTTTAAAAAAATATTTATTTATTTGAGAGGTAGAGTTACAGAGAGGGAGAGATAGAAAGAAAGGTCTTTCATCCACTGGTTCACTCCCCAGATGGCCGCAACAGCCAGAGCTGAGCTGATTGGAAGCCAGGAGCTTCTTCCAGGTCTCCCATGCAAGTGCAGGGGCCCAAACATTTGTTCCATCTTCTGCGGCTTTCCAGGCTATAGCAGAGAGCCAGGTTGGAAGAAGAGCAGCCAGGACACAAACCAGAGCCCCTATGGGATGCCGCCGCTGCAGCCAGAGTCTTAACCCAGAATTCCACAGTGCTGGCCCCAAAAAGTGAATTCTAAAATTTGCAAGAGAAAATGCCAAGTCACATTTAAGGGAACACTCATTAGACTAGCAAGATATTTTTCAACAAAACCATGAGGGAATGGAATAATGTATTCCATGCTCTGAATGAAAAATTGCTTACCAAGAATATTATATCTGGCAAAGCTATCATTTATAGATTAAAGGAGAAAATAAAGACTTTCTAATACAAGCAAAAACAGGAAATTAATCACCACCAGACTATCAGCTTCTTATGATCATAGCTTGAATACCTGAGAGAAAATAAGGAAAAAGGAAAAAGAACATTTTTGCCATTTTGGAGGTTCACAGTCCAGTATCATCCATCCCCATTGACCTGGCATTTGACAAGAGTGATGGATGGTGGAATATATGCAGAGAAGGAATCACATGGTGATCCACAAAGCAGACAAATGAAACAGATTCAGCCCTGTTGCCTCTCCTAATAAACTTATGATTAGTTGTGATGTTTCACCTTGTAGCCTAATTCCCAGAGGCCCTACCTTCAGACTTCATAATTGCATTAAGTTTCCACTCTCCTAGCACTATTTTTTTTAATTTTTATTTATTTCTTTATTTTTTTTGACAGGCAGAGTTAGTGAAAGAGAGAGAGACAGAGAGAAAGGTCTTCCTTTTTCCGTTGGTTCACCACCCAAATGGCCGCTACGGCCGGTATGCTGCGCCGATCCGAAGCCAGGAGCCAAGTGCTTCCTCCTGGTCTCCCATGTGGGTGCAGGGCCCAAGAACCTGGGCCATCCTCCACTGCACTCCCGGGCAACAGCAGAGAGCTGGACTGGAAGAGGAGCAACTGGGACAGAATCCCGCACCTCATCCGGGACTAGAACCCGGGGTGCCGGTGCTGCAGGCGGAGGATTAGCCAAGTGAGCCGTGGCGCCGGCCTTCTAGCACTATTAGCATAAGATTTGAATTCTATTTAAAAATTTTTATTTTGATGGAGCATGCTAGTACTCTGCCATCCACTGGTTCATTGCCCAAACCCAAGCTGGGAGCTGGGAACTTAATTCTGGTGTCTCATGTGGATGACAGTAACCCAGTTATTTCAGTCGTCACCACTGCTTCCCAGGGTACGCATTAGCAGGAAGCTGAAATCGGAAGCAGAGCCAGAACGTGAACCCAGACACTCTTAATATGAGGTATGGCCATCTCAAGTAGTATCTTAACCATTAGGCCAAATGCCCATCCCAGACTTTGGAACTGAAATGCCTACATTATTTGGTAAACCAAATCATGTTCAAACTATAGCACTAACCTTATAAGACACATTAATTACTCCTCCCTTCTCCTTCAGGGATTCCTAAACCAAGACCAAAATTAGCACAAGAGGAGCCATAACAAAGAGCAGAAATAAATGAAAGAGATTAAGAAAAACAGTACTGAAAAATAGTTGATTTCTTGGAAATGTAAACAACATCAACAAACTTTATTTAATAGTTTTCAATAAAGAAACAAAGAAGATTTATATAAGGAATATCAGAGTTGAAAAGGAAGACATTTCAACTGATATCACAGAAGTAGAGTCATTAGGGACTGTTAGCAACAACTGCATGCCAACAGATTGGAAGATTCAAAAGAAATGGATACATTTATAGACAACATAACCTGCCAGAATTGAACCATGAGGTTGTAGAAACCCTGTCCAGACCAATGATAAATAACAAGAATGAATTAGTAATAGAATGTCTTCCCAAAAAAAAGCTGAGGACCCTATTGCTTAATGGCTGAGTTCTTCCAAACTTTTAAGGAAGAATTAACACCAGTCCTTCTAAAACTATTGTTAAAAATTTAAAGAGAGGGAACCCTTCCAAACTCATTCTATAAGACCAACATTACTCTGATACCAACACCAGACACAGGTCATAAAAGGAAGGAATGGAGGGAGAGAGAGAGGAAGGAAGGAAAAAGAAATTTGCAAATTATTATCACTGATTAACAAAGATCCAAAAGTTCTCAACAAAATATTGGCAGACTGAATCCACTATCACATCAAAAAAATCAACCACCGTAATCAGTTGAGATTTTTCTGAGGGATGTAGGGATGATCCAACATATACAAATCAATAACATAATATGTCAACAAAATGAAGGTCAAAAGTCATATGGTAATCTCAGTAGATGTAGGACAAACATTAAATAAAATCCAACATCCTAAACAAATTAAGAATAAAAGAATTATGGTTCAACATAATGAAGGCTATCTGTGACATAACACAAGCCTCATTCTACTAAATAGAAAAAAGCTGAAATTGTTTCTTGTAAGGTCTGCACCTAGGTAAGGATGTTCACTCTCAGCATTCTTATTCAGAATTGTATTGGAAGTGTTTTCCAGAGCAGTTAGGTAAGAGAAAGAAAAGGTATACAAATAGGAAAGGAAGAAGTCAAATTATGCTTGTGTAGATGGTATGATTCTATTTGTAGAAAACTATGAAAACTCCTCCCAGATACTATTGGATCTGATAAGTGAATTCAGTAAAAGTTGTGGGATACAATAATCAGCGTTTTTATAAGCCAGTAGTTCAGTTGTGGAAAAGAAAAAAAAAAAAATCAAGGAAGCAGTCCCATTCACAATAGGTACCCCCAAAAGAACTTTCCTAGGAATAAATTTAGCCAAATACGTGGAAAAACTTCAACAATGAAAATTATAAAGCCTTGATGAAGGAAATTGAAGAAGACACAAAAAGTGGAAAGACATTCTTTGTCCATGGATTGAAAAAAGTAATGTTAAACTATTCATGCTATCTATAGAGATTTACAGATTCAAATGCAACCCTTTTCAAAATACCAATGGCATTCTTTGCAGAACTGAACAAAACATTCCTAAAGTTAATACATTAACACAAAAGCCCCTGGTTACACAGTGCAATCCTGAACAAATATAACAAAGCTAGAGACATCACAATGACTGACTCAGAACTATTACAAATAAAACCATATAGTACTGACTTAAAAACAGACACATAGACCCATGGAACACAATAGAGATTCCAAAAGTGAATCCACACACCTATAGCCAATTAACAAAGAATCACTCCACAAAAGCATCAGAAACATAAACTGAAGAAAGGATAGTCTCTTCTATAAATGGTATAGGGAGAACTGGATATTCACATTCAGAAGATTGAAAATTTGACCCCTGCTGCTCTTCCTATACAAAAAAAAATCAAGTGAAAATTGGCTGATCAAAGATTTAATTTGTAAGATCTGAAATGATGAAGCTGCTAAAATAAAGCATAGGAGAAATACTTCCAATACATTGGGATAATTAGTGATTTTATGGATAAGACCCCAAAAGCATAGGCAACAAAAGGAAAAATTGACAATTGAGATTCTATCAGACTAATAAGCATTTGCATATCCAAAGAAAAATTTTAAGAGTGGCAGAGGATTTTTATACACTACTCATCTGAAAGCTTTAATATCCAGAATATATAAGGAACTCAAAAAACTCACTAACAATAACAAATCAATTTAAAATGTGAAAATGATGTTGAATAGAGTCTTAGCAAAAACAAATGAGCAAATTTATGAAAAAAAAAAAAAAGAGCTCAACATCATTAACCGTCAGGGAAGTTTGTATCAAATGCATCACTTTGGTTAGAAAGATTTTTCAGAGAGTTTAAAAAAAAAATAGCAGATACTGGTGAGGATATGGACAAGGAGGAGCCTTACACACTGTTGGTACAGGGTATGTTAGTGCAGCTATAATGGAGAAGAGTGTGGAGATTCCTTAAAAAAACTGAAATTAGATCTACCACATGCCCTAGCTGTCCTGCTCTTCACAATAGCAAACAGAAGCCTGCACTCCCATATTGTTGCTCCACTTCCTAAAATAGCCAAGATATATACAATCACTCTACATGTCCATCAGCAAATTAACAGATATAGAAAATGTGGTGTATATACACAGCAGAATATTATTCAGCCATCGGAAAGAATGTTATGCTATCATTTACAACAAAATGAATGGGACTGGAAAACATCATGTTAAGTGAAATAAGTCAGTCTCAAAATGACGAATACCACATGTCTGTCTCATGTGGATCAAACAAAAAGTTCATTTGAATGTAGGGTGTTGATTACTAAATTTTGGGAAAGGAGTGATGGAGAGGTGGAGGGCAGGTACCAGAACACAGAAGAAATAAGTCCTAGTTTCTATAGCATAGAAGAGTGACTATAGTTCACAATAACCTGTTATATATTTTATGAACAGACAGAGGAGAGGAGCTAAAAGACAGCAAGCACAAAAGTGCTTGATTTGATCAGTACAGGTTCTGTACATTGGTGAAATGTCATAGTGTAGCTTACAGATATGTGAATTTTTGAGTATTAATTTGAAAACATTTAAATGTTTGATATGAAAACCCTAGCCATGCTGATTTGATCATCCTCCAGTGAATACATGTATCAAATTATCACACTGTACCCCATAAACATACACAATTAAAGTAACATTTCTTTTAAGTTAATAATGAAAGTGATAGGGTGACTATATAGTTGATGGTTCTGTCATGCTGTATCAATTGATTCTTTAATTTCAAATCATTTTAAATCTTTAGTTGTTCGACTGAACTCACGAGTTCTGTAGAAGTCTACAGCAGAGGAGTGTAGTGATAGAAGGAACTGAGCACAGTTACCCTCAATCTGCTGTAACCTCTTCTATCTCCTTTTAACTTTGTAGCTAGAAGTAATCAGAGAGAGCATAATCACTGGGCATGGATAGAAAGCTAAGATAGAATTAGTTACCTTAGGCAGGTAGAGGCCAAAATTATTTTACTTTTATACATTATCTCTGAAGAGGGTTCCTTAGTCCAAAACTTACATACGCAAATAATGAACATACAGACCAAAAAACCCCACACTATCAGAAAACTAAAGAGTAAGACAAAACCGTAACTTAGGACAGTTTTTTTCCTTCTTGATAGAGGTAAAGATTCTCTTACAAGAACAAATAGCCCTAAATAAAACATATTAACATTTATTTTTTGCCAAAGGGCAGAATACCAAAGTACACTATCGTTTGTGTCAAGGGCTGGAAGTTTTACCCACCATTTCTTTTGTACCATCAGTGTAAATTTTAATACAGTGGAAAACGCATATTCTTATGAAAATAGTTTTCCCTTCCAGGACCTCTGAAAGTGTCCAGAGGTTACAGGGTTCCACAGATCATGTTTTGAGGCCTGCTTCTCTAGATCATGGAGAGTATAATAATGTGTATTGTATGTAATGCTCAGAGTCTCATCATGGCTGCATTGTCTGGCATGTATTAAAGAACAAATGAGAAATAGTACAAAGAATGTTTTGCGTAAAGTGGACTTGGATTTGATATCAAGTTTATTACTTACTTAACTGAGCTGTAGAGGTCACTAACAGTTCTGTCTACATTTTGAGTGGCTATCATGATTAAATGTTATCAAAAGTACTATTGAAAATATAAAGTAGCAGTAGCAGTATTCTGTTTGTGGTATTTATTAACTTGACTTTCCCCAAGAATGAATTTCAGCCCTTTGCCTTTGGGGATGTTATTGGGCTTTCCAGCTGCATTATTTGTTATTCAGGTTTATGATGATATGTATCCAAGATACTAGGGTGAGTTGGAACAGTGTCCCCTAAAATAAAGTCAGTTTAATTTTCTAAAATCATAACCACATCATTTGACACATTAGTGAACATATATATAAACTGGTTCCTTCTGATTGCTACCTAGCAAGCTTAGATTTGGCCTTCCTTTTTAGATTTAGTATACCTGCTTCTTGAGGCACTGTAAGATTTGTATACAGATTTTTTAAATGAAGTTATTTGGAAAAATTTTAATACAGGCATTTTTTAGTGTTTTTAACAACAATGTTTGGATTAAAAGACTAGGTGGTTCTGACTACTCTTGTCATTATATGAGATTACCCTGAATGCTCCCAATCTCATCTGATCGCAGAGGATACTTTAAAAAGTTCATAGCAGGGGCCAGCGCTGTGGCATAGTAGGTTGAGCCTCCCCCTATGACACTGGAATATGGGCACTTCTTTGTTATCCGGCTGTTCTTCCATTCTAGCTTTCTGCTATGACCTGGGAAAGCTGTAAGAGATGGCCCAAGTTCTTGGGCCTGCACCTGTGCGGGAGCCCTGGAAGAATCTCCTGGCTCCTGGCTTCAGATTGGCCCAGCTCCGAGCCATTGTGGCTATCTGGAGAGTGAACCAGTGAATGGAAGACCTTTCTCTCTGTCTCTCCCTCCCTCTTAACTCTGTCTCTCAAATAAATAAAAAAAATTTTTAGAAGGCTTTTATTTAATGAATATAAATTTCATATGTGCAGCTTTTAGGAATATAGTGGTTCTTCCCCCCCCCCATTCTCACACCCCCATTCCCATCTCACCTTCTACCCCCTCTCCCATCCCATTCTTCATTAAGGTTCATTTTTAATTGACTTTATATAAAGAAGCCCAACTCTATATTAAGAAAAGATTTCAACAGTTTGCACCCACACAGACACATAAAATATAAAGTACAGTTTGAAGACAAGTTTTACCGTTAATC
The DNA here is from genome assembly GCF_033115175.1 of Lepus europaeus. NCBI lineage: Eukaryota > Metazoa > Chordata > Mammalia > Lagomorpha > Leporidae > Lepus > Lepus europaeus. Next base: position 76,422,014 of record NC_084828.1, on the reverse strand, counting down.
CTCATAGTACACCTCATTAAGGAACAGAGGTCCAACATGGGGAGTAAGTGCACATTGACTCCTGTTGTTAACAATTAACACTTATTTTTGACGTCAGTGACCACCCGAGGCTCTTCACAAGAGCTGCCAAAGTTATGGAAGCATTTTGAGTCCACAAACTCTGTCGGTATTTAGACAAGGCCATCTGCAAAGTGGAAGTTCTTTCTTCTCTTCAGAGAAAAGTACATTCTTCTTTGATAGCCTTCTTTCCACTGGGGTCTCACATAGATCCTTCATGCAGAACAGTTTTTGCCGCTATGTATTGACTTTCCATGCCTGAAATGTTCTCGTGGGATTTTCAGCCAGATCCAGGTGCCTCAGGGGCTGATTGTGAGGGCAGAGTGCTCTTTAGGGTGTTTGTCATTCTATGAGTCTGCCGTGTGGACTGCTTCCCATGTTGGAACTTTCTCTCCTTTGTAATTCTATCTATTGTTATTACCAGACACTTGGTCTTATTTATGTTGATCCCTTTGATACTTAATCCTATCTATATGATCAATTTCATGCTTAATATGATCATTTCATTACATAACATGGGATTAGTACCACCCAGCTTACTGGGATTTAGAGTCCCATGGCAAGTTTTTAGCTTTATCCTTAGGGGTAATGTGTGGGAAAGTGTGCCAAACTGTACAGCTCTTCCCTCTTTCATTCCCACTCTATCTATTTTCAGTTGACTTAATACACCTATGATTAATTCTATGTTAAGTAAAGAGTTTAGCCAATGGTATTAAGTAGAAAAAAAAGAATAACTAAAAAAATAAAATGAAATAATAAACTGTTCCTTAACAGTCAAGACAAGGGCTGTTCAAGTAATTTCTTCTCATAGTGTCAGTTTCACTTCTACAGGTTACCTTTTAGGTGCTTTGTCAGTTATCACAGATCAGGGAGAACATATGGTATTTATCCCTTTGGGACAGGCTTATTTCATTAGTGTGCTGTTTTTCAGATTCATCCATTTTGTTGCAAATGACCTGTTTTTTTTTTTTTAACCGCTATGTAGTATTCCATAGAGTACATATCCCATAGTTTTTTTTTTTTATCCAGTCTTCCGTTGATGGCCATTTAGGTTGATGCCATGTCATAGCTATTCTGAATTGAGCTTCAATAAACATGGAAGTGCAGATGACTCTTTTATGTACTGATTTCATTTCCTTTGGGTAAATTCAGAAGAGTGGGATAACTGGGTTGTATGGTAGGACTATATACAGATTTCTGAGGTATCTCCAAACTCTCTTCCATAGTGGTATTACCAGTTTGCATTCCACCAACAGTGGATTAGGGTACCTTTTTCCCTACATCTCGCCAGCATTTGTTTTCTGTATTGTTGATTTTTGCATGAAAGCCATTCTAACTGGGGTGAGGTGAAACCTCATTGTGGTTTTGATTTGCATCTCTCTGATGGCTAGTGATCCTGAGCATTTTTCATGTGTCTGTAGGCCAGTTGGATTTCCTTTTTTGAGAAATGTCTATTTAAGTCCTTTGCCCACTTCTTGACTGGGTTGTTTGTTTTGCTGTTGAGTTTTTTGATTACTTTAGATATTCTGGTTATTAATCCTTTATCAGTTGCATGGTTTGCAAATAATTTCTCCCACTCTGTTGATTGCCTCTTTACTTTCCTGTTTCTTTTGCTGTATAGAAGCTTCTTGGTTTTATGTAATCCTACTTGTTAAACTTGGTTCTTATTGCCTGTGCCTGTGGAGTCTTTTCCAGGAACTCTTTGGCTATGCTGATGTCTTGCAAGGTTTCCCCAATGCTGTCTAGTAAGTTGATGGTATTGGGTTGTAGATTTAGGTCTTCCATTTTTATTATGTCTTCATCTATTTCTTCCCTTAAAGTTTTGTAATTTTCATCGTAGAGGTCTTTGACTTCCTTGGTTAAATTTATTCCAAGGTATTTAAATTTTTTTGTAGCTATTGTGAATGGGATTCATCTTAGAAGTTCTTTCTCAGCCATGGCATTATCTGTGTATACAAGGGCTGTTGTTTTTTCTGTGTTGATTTTATATCCTGCTATTTTACCAAACCCTTCTATGAGTTCCAGTAGTCTCCAAGTGGAGTCTTTTGAGTCCCCTATACATATAATCTTATCATCTACAAATAAGGATAGTTTGACTTCATCCTTACCGATTTCAATCCCTTTGATTTCTTTTTCTTGCCTGATGGCTCTGGTTCAAACTTCCAGGACTATATTGAATAGCATTGGTAAGAATGGACATCCTTGTCTGGTTCCGGATTTCAGTGAGAATGCGTCCAACTTTTCCCCATTCAATAGGACCCTGGCCATGGATTTGTCATAAGTTGCCTTGATTATGTTGAGGAATGTTCCTTTTAGACCCAATTTGCTTAGAGTTTTCATCATGATTGGCTATTGTGTTTTATCAAATGCTTTCTCTGCATCCACTGAGATAATCATATGGTTTTTGTTCAATTTCTTAATGTGATATATCACATTGATTGATTTGCGAATGTTGAACCATCCCTGCATAACGATGATAAATCCCACTTGGTCCTTGTGAATGATCTTTCTGATTTATTGTTGAATTTGATTGGCCAGAATTTTGTTGAGGATTTTTGCATCTATGTTCATCTGTATGTATGGTCATATGTATGGTCTGTGTTACTCTCTCTGTTGCATCTTTCCTGGATTTAGGGATTATGGTGATGCTGGCTTCACAGAAAGAATTTAGGGGGATTCCCTCCCTTTCAATTGTTTTGAATAACTTAGAAGAATTGGAGTTAGTTCTTCTTTAAATGTCTGGTAGAATTCAGCTGTGAAGCCATCCAGTCCTAGGCTTTTCTTTGTTGGGAGGGCCTTTATTACTGATTCAATTTCCATCCTGGTTATGGGTCTGTTGAGGTTTTCTGTGTCTTCATGGCTTAATTTAGGTAGGTTGTATGTCTCCAGGAATCTGTCCATTTCTTCTAGGTTTCCCAGTTGGTTGGCATACATCTCTTTGCAGTAATTTCTGTTGATTCTTTTTATTTCTGTGGTGTCTGTTGTTATATTTCCTTTTTTTATCTCTAATTTTATTGATTTTGGTCTTCTTTTTTTTTTTTTTTTTTTGTTAGTTGGGCCAATGGTGTGTCAATTTTTTTTAGTTTTATAAAAATACAGCTCTTCATTTTGCTAATCTTTTATGTTTCTTTGGACTCAATTTTTTTTATTTCTAATTTTAATTATTTCTTTCCTTTTGCTTTTGGGTTTGGCTTGCTGTTTTTTTTTTTCCCCCTAGATCCTTGAGGTGCATAGATAGTTCATTTATTTGGTGCCTTTCTAGTTTCTTGATGTAGGCACCAATTGCTATAAACTTTGCTCTCAACACTGCTTTTGCTATATCCCACAACTTTTGGTATATTGTATTTTTATCTTCATTTGTTTCCAGAAATTTTTTTATTTCTTTTTTGATTTTTTTCTATGACCCACTGTTCATTCAGTAATGTGTTGTTCATTCTCCATGTGTTTGCATATGATGTAGAGATTTTTGAGTTGTTGATTTCCAGCTTCATTGCATTGTAGTCTGAGAAAATGCATGGTATGACTTCAATTTTTTTTAATTTGCTGAGACTTGCTTTATGGCCTAGTATGTGGTCAATCCTAGAGAAAGTTCCATGTACCAGAAAGAAATATATGTGTACTCTTTGTCTGTAGGGTGGAAGGTTCTGTAGATATTTGCTAGGTGTTTTTGGTCAATGGTGTCGATCAACTCTGTTCTTTCCTTGTTGATTTTCTATCTGATTGATCTGTGCATTGCAGAAAGTGGGTTATTGAAGTCCCCCATTACTATTGTATTTGACTCTATCTCCCTTTAAATCCTTTAACATTTCTTTTAATAGCCATGTGTCCTTTAGTTAGGTGCATATACATTTATAATATCACATCTTCCTGTTGAATTGCTCCTTTGATCATTATATAATGTCCTTCTTTGTAACTCTTGATGCTTTTTGTGTTTAAGTCTATTTTGTCTGTTATTAGGATGGCCACACCAGCTCTTTTTTGGTTTCTATAAGCATGGATTATCTTTTTCCATCTTTTCACTTTCAGTCTGTGAGCATCTTTGTTGGTAAGATGTGTTTCTTGCAGGCAACAAATAGATGGGTTTTCTTTTTAGTCCATTCAGCTAGTCTTTTAACTGAGGAGTTGAGACCATTTACATTCAGTGTTACTATTGTTAAGTACCAACTTTGCCCTGTCATGTTTCTGTAAATAGTTCTGTTTATGTACTTTGGTTTTCATTTGTTCTTTTGCTGGGTAATTATCTACTTTTTTAGTGATGTTCCTATTTCTGTGTGTAGCACACCTTTGAGCATGTTTCATAGGGCTGGGCAAGTAGTTACAAATTCTTTCAATTTCTGTTTTGTGGAAGATCCTTATTTCTCCTTCATTTGTAAATGAGAGCTTTGCAGGGTACAGTATTCTGGGTTGACAGTTTTTTTTCTCTTAGGATTTGGAGTATGTCTCACCATTCTCTCCTTGCCTGTAGGGTTTGTGATGAGAAGTTCAGGGAGAGTTTAATTGGGTTTCCTTTGAATGTGATTTGTTTCTCTCATGCACATTTTAGGATCTTTTCTTTATGTGTTACTGAAAAGAACTTTGCCACTATTTGTCGAGGTGAGGATCTTTTCTGGTTGTGTCTATTGGAAGTTCTGTGTACTTCCTGAACTTGGATGTCTCTTTCTTTCTCCAGAAAGGGAAATTTCTCTGCTATTATTTCATTAAGAAGGCCTTCTAATCCTTTCTCTGTTTTGATGCCTTCTGGAAATAAATAAAATCTTTTAAAATAAAATATGTTCATAGGAAATGGGTGGGTGTTTGGCCTATTGGTTAAGATACCCACATCTCACATCCAATAACCTGGATGTGATACTGGCTTCTGCTCCCAACTCCAACTTCCTGTCAGTAGCAGTGATGGCTCCAGTAATTGCGTTCCTACCACCCACACTGATGACCTGAATTGAGTTCCCATTTTCTGGCTTTGGTCTTGTCCAGTCCCTGATACTACAGGCTTTTGGGCAGTAAGGCAATGGATGGAAGAATTTTCCTTCTGTCCAGTTTTTTCTCTGCCCTCCTTCCCCATGTCTCTGTCTACCTCTCAAATACATAAAAGCAAAGAAAAAGATATGTTTATTTTAAAGCAAAATATTTTTGAAGTCCCTGCATGCTTTTTCATAATACACATTTTCCATGGACTTTTTGAAAATTTCTCATATATAACCAGATCTAAGACTGACGGGCAGAATGGAAATAAAGGGCCTCGTTAGCACAATGAATTGAGCTTTTACAAGACCTTTAAATAAGGTGCTATTCCATGGCAGTGAGACAGTTACTGAAAACAGTGGTGTCTTTTTTGAGAACTGAGAATGGGTTCTAGAGCTAGCCGTGTTCCTCAATAGCTTTACCTTGAGCAAGTCATTTAACTTTACAGTGCCTTAATTTTCTTATCTGTAAAGTAAATTTGTTAAACTAGGTACTGTTGAAATAGAACTTTACTGTGATTTAAAGGTACTGAAAGTTATTTTGCCTTACACCTCGGGTAACTGAAATTCAGTAGGATAAAGTAATTTTTTGGTAATGCTTCTGTATAGTAGTTTTATCCAATTTAGAGAATTGCATCTATTTGTTCTTTAAAGTAAGAAAAGAGATTTCAGTATCTCCCAGAAAGAATTAAGTACCTTCTTTTTAGTAATTTGACTGATGTATTATGAACTGGAGACCATAATATAGTTGTCACCTGAAGCATTTGATTATTAATCTTCCATGATACTTACTCACTAGATTATAGTGTTCCTTGATGTTTTACCTGCCTTCCAAGGTGTAGCAGAGTACTGCATAAGAAAGTGTTTCCCATGGTTGTAATTTTTTTATGAAGGCATAATTATTCCTCTGCAGTTTTTCCAACCTTGCCTTCTGAGAGGAATTACTCTGTAATAAAGAGGAAAGAAGTGAGTGTATATTATTTTCTGTCTAATTAACAAGTAAAAGCATATTTATAAATCTTAGGTCAAAGTAAATAATTGAGATTAATAAGAAATTGCATCTTTTCCACTTGAACAAGCATTATTTTTAATACTGACTTTGAAGTAAGGAAGTCCTTAGCAGATTTTCGTATGTTTGCTTCATTTGACAATTTCCTAATCTATCAAGTAGGACTTATTCTATGTTGCAGAATAGGTACTAGACAAAATCTACTAGTTTCCTAAATGAATTCTGTGTCATTTTTCTAGGTCAGTAAAAAGTAGTCACTGGAGCAGAGCTTTTCAACCTCTCTCTCCCTCTTTTTAAAGATTTATTCATTAATTTGAAAGGCAGAGGTAGAGAGAGAGAAAGAAATCTTCCAATCCGCTGATTCACTCCCCAGGTAGCCATGACTGCTGGAGCTGTGTTGATCCAAAGCCAGGAGCCAGGAGCTTCCTCTGGGTCTCCCATGCAGGTGCAGGGGCCCAAGGATTTGGGCCATCTTCTACTGTCTTCCCAGGCCACAGGAGAGAGCCAAATCAGAAGTGGAGCAGCTGGGACTTGAACCGGTGCCCACATGGGGTGCCGGCACTGCTGGCGGCAGCTTTACCCGCTAAGCCACAGTGCCGGTCCCCCAATATCTCTTAACAATATATCTAACTGCATCAAAATTTGTAAATTGTTTTTTGTCTCCATGCCCTTCACTATTATTCTCTATTCTCTTTCCTACTGGTAGATGGGAAAGCCTAGCAATGATTTATATCCATCTCCCTAAAGCGCTTGAGTATTGATACAAATAAGCCTGGAATTTCAGGAATTTTTTTTTTTTTTTTTTTGACAGGCAGAGTGGACAGTGAGAGAGAGAGAGAGACAGAGAGAAAGGTCTTCCTTTGCCGTTGGTTCACCCTCCAGTGGCCGCCGCGGTAGCGCGCTGCGGCCGGCACACCGCGCTGATCCGATGGCAGGAGCCAGGTGCTTCTCCTGGTCTCCCATGGGGTGCAGGGCCCAAGGACTTGGGCCATCCTCCACTGCACTCCCTGGCCACAGCAGAGAGCTGGCCTGGAAGAGGGGCAACCGGGACAGGATCGGTGCCCCGACCGGGACTAGAACCCGGCGTGCCGGCGCCGCAAGGCGGAGGATTAGCCTAGTGAGCCGCGGTGCCGGCTGGAATTTCAGGAATTTGGAAATTGAAAAGCAGCTATGCTTGCAGGAAATCTTGAAAGGCAGAGTTAGCGATTTCCTCCATGTACTGGTTCACTCCCCAGAAGCCCAGGGCTTGGCCTGGCTAAAGCCAGGAATCTGGAACTCCATCTGGGTCTCTTAATGTGGATGCAGGTACCCAAGCACTTAGGCTATATTCCGATTCTTTTTTGGGTGCATTATCAGGGGAGCTGGATCATAAGCGGAGCAATTGGAACTAGAGATGGTACTAATATGGGATATTGGCATCTCAGGCAGTGAGATTAACCCACTGTACCACAGTGCTGGATCTTGGTAGAACTTGTAAGAGAAAAAGAGGATGCTATTAACAATTATGTCAGGACAGTAGATATAAACCAAAGATTATCCTGGGTAGGCAAGCATATGTGCTTTAATTTGTTTTTTAAATTTAATACATTTATTAAATTATTACTTTTTAAAAGTGTTCTTTCAGTATTGCAGTCTCTGAATTGATTTAAAAGTGAATTATTTTTATAATATATGAAATAAAATATTCTTTTTTGTCATCCCTTTGCATTTAATAATGATAGTAGATTTAAGTACATTTTTCACATTTTTCTGTCAGTGATCTTAAAACATAATAGCCAACCATTTAAAGTTTTACAAATTTTCCTGAGAATTTGCTTTGGCTTAAAACCCAATATGTATGGAGGATTGCTTACTTCCTCTCTGTGAGCACCTATTAATGTGTAAAGGTTGTGTCACTTTTACATTTTTAAGTGTAAGTAGATTGTCATGCCATAGCTTTGATACTATATTCCCTTGTGTTGCCATTTGAAGAATTGAGTACCTGATATTTGCCAATAATAGACTTTACATGTTTTTGGAATATTCTTACAGGCCTTATTTCCTGTTTAGCAAATTCAATGCTTAATTTAAAAATGCATTGAAGTTTTTTAACTATTTTCCTTTTTGGATTATACAATCTTTATATTTACTCTGTGATCAAAATAAAATTTAAAAATGTATAAATATTTTTAATCTGATACTACAAAGTATTAATAAGCCTTTGTTTTCTTTCCTCTTCAGATGTATGGTCTGCAGGCTGTGTATTGGCTGAGCTGTTGCTAGGACAGCCAATATTTCCAGGAGACAGTGGTGTGGATCAGTTGGTGGAAATAATCAAGGTGAGAAGGTTGAACCTGAGATTTTGAACTAGAAGGAATTTTGGTGCTGTTTTTGTTTGTTTGTTTTTGTTTTTGTTTTGACAGGTAGAGTTATAGACAGTGAGAGAGACAGAGAGAAAGTCTTCCTTCCATTGGTTCACTCTCCATATGGCCGCTACGGCTGGCGCTGTGCTGATCTGAAGCCAGGAGCCAGGTGCTTCTTCCTGGTCTCCCATGCAGGTGCAGGGGTCCAAGGACTTGGGCCATCCTCCACTGCCTTCCCGGGCCACAGCAGAGAGCTGGACTGGAAGAGGAGCAACCGGGACTAGAACCCGGTGCCCATATGGGATGCTGGTGCCGCAGGCAGAGGATTAACCAAATGAGCCACGGAACCAGCCCTTGGTGCTGTTTTAATGATGTAACCCAAACACACATTGACAGGAAAGTTAAAAAATGGAGAAAGTGATCCAGAGGTACATAGCAAGTTCACCAACCTTTTGGTTTCTAATTTAGCTGCTGTTCTGTTGTATGGTTATGGGAAAAGTATTTTATATATGTATATGCTGAAGCAATTGATTGATGCAGAGATTAAGACTCTGGGCTATCTACCTTCTGTATCAGGGTACCTAGATTCAGGTTCTGGTCCTGCTTCCAGTTCTTGCTTCCTGCTGATGTGGCTCACAATGACTTAGGTAGTTAGGTTTCTGCCACCACGTGGGATTCCTGCATTGAGTTCCTGGCTCCCTGCTTCAACCTAGCCCAGCTTTAACTGTTATAGGCATTTGCGTGGGACTACTACATGGGAGACTTCTCTTTTTTTCTCTCTGTTTCTCTTTCAAATAAATAAAAAATGATAAATTAATTTTAAATCGATATATCTGTTATTTAAAGTACTTTAAATAATAAGCTCATTAAAATATAAAAAATAAAAGCAGAAAGTATGTCTTTGTTCAACATGTTTTCTCTGCTAATACTCAGTAGAACACATAGAAGATACTTATAATTATTTAGTATGTGAATATTATAAGATGAAAGAAAGAATACCTGTGTGTATGGATGGACTACTGATATATAAACAGAATTTCTGAAAAAAATGGGCAAAGAATCTGCATAAATTTTTCTCCAAAAAAGATATGCGGATAACCAATACACACAAAAAGATGCTCAGCATTATTAATCATTGAGGAAATGAAAATCTGATGTGGTAGTGAATACTATATCGTACTCACTAGAATGGCTACAATAAAGAGACAGTAACTAGTGTGGGTGAGGATGTGGATAAATTGGAACCCTCATATTTTTGCTGATGTGACTGTAAAATGGTGTGACCTCTTTAAAAGCACCATGCCCTCTTCTGCACATTAAACATTGAGTTACCATAAGAGCCAACAGTTCAATTGATAATTATATGTACCCCCAGAGAATTTGAAAGTATGCTCAAATAAAATTTAACACAAAAAGCTCATGAGGATTATTTATAACCAAAAAATGGGAACAAAAAATATCAGCTGTTGAATGGATGAGTAAGTAAATATTACACACAAAATGTCAGATACTATTTGACTTCATTTCAGTGAGAGTGCTTCAAAAAGTTAATAGAAAAATGGAATTTGAAGTATGAGTCTATTTTGCTGCAAAAAGATTTTAGTATGTATGTGTGGTTTTTTTACAGTACTCATTTTCCATATATTATACAAAAATTTTCTTTGCTCTCCTGATTCTTTGTACCAAAATAAACTCATACCCTTTTTGTGTGTGTGTGTGGGTTTTTTTTGGTAATTTATTTTAAAGGGAGAGAGAGAGATCTTCCATCTGGTGGCTCACTCCCCAAATGTCTCTTTTTTTTTTTTTTTTTAAGATTTATTTATTTATTTGAAAGAGTTACAAAGAGAGAGAAGGAGAGAGAGAGAGGTCTTCCTTCCATCCGCTGGTTCACTCTCCAATTGACCGCAATAGCCGGAGTTGCGCCAATCCGAAGCCAGGAGCCAGGAGCTTCTTCCAGGTCTCCCATGCAGGTGCAGGGGCCCAAGGACTTGGGCCATCTTCTACTGCTTTCCCAGGCCATAGCAGAGAGCTGGATCAGAAGTGGAGCAGCTGGGACTCAAACCGGTGCCCATATGGGATGCCGGCGCTGCAGGTGGCAGCTTTACCCGCTGCACCACAGCACTGATGCCCCCAAATGTCTTTTAATAGCCGAGAATGAAGCAGGTGGAAGCCAGGAGCCAGAAACTCCATCCTGTTCTCCCACGTGGGTGATAGGTACATTAGCAGAAAGCTGGATCAGAAGCAGAGTAGCTGGGACTTGAACAGGCACTCCTATTTGTGATGCTGGCAGATTAACATGCCATGGTACAATGCTGGCTCCTCAGTTCCATTTGCCACAGGCATTTTAAAGTACCGTCATCTGAAAATCAAAAATAGGAAGATCCAGGGAGACAGACAATAAACTAGTGGTTGTCAGTAGCTGGAGTTAGAATGGGACTGACTGCTCTTGGTAGGTAACGTGATACTTGTGAACATACTAAAAATCACTGAACTGTGTGTCTTTAAAGGGTGGATTTCATGATAGGTCAAATGTATTTCAATCAAACCACTAATTCTTTCTAAAAAGGGCTAGAATGAGAGTATGTGCTTGTGGAACTATTGTTAAGGTAGTCTTACTGTTTCTACCATATTTTAAGGAAGATGTTAAACTGACCACAGTCACTACAGATGATTCTAGAGCACTTCTTAGGTTTATACCTGACAGCCCCACTCCTCTCAAAAATACAAGGAGGAAGCAGATCAGCTATGGTTAAGTGTTCTCATTCATCCTCCCTAGGCTGAATAAATACTCGGATTGTTGTGTTCAAGTACCATGACAAGTTACTGTTCTTTTCTCTACTTAATTTCTTACTTGGGACTTAGGGACTTGCACTACTGCTACCGTAGCTTTTTGCTTTTTGGCTTTTGGAAGTTGGGAGGGGCCGGCGCTGCGGCTCACTAAGCTAATCCCCCACCTGCGGCGCCGGCACACTGGGTTCTAGTCCCGGTCGGGGCGCTGGATTCTGTCCTGGTCGCTCCTCTTCCAGTCCAGCTCTCTGCTGTGGCCCGCGAGGGCAGTGGAGGATGGCCCAAGTGCTTGGGCCCTGCACCCGCATGAGACCAGGAGAAGCAGCTGGCTCCTAGCTTTGGGTCAGCGCGGTGCACTGGCCACAGCGCACTGGCCGTGTTGGGGGGTGGACCAATGGAAAAGGAAGACCTTTCTCTCTGTCTCTCTCTCTCTCTCTCTCTCTCTCTCTGTCCACTCTGCCTGTCAAAAAAAAAAAAAAAAGGAAGTTGGGAGGAAAGTTTTTTTCCCTTTAAAAAAATTTTTTTTATTTAGTAAATATAAATTTCCAAAGTACAGTTTATGGATTACAATGGCTTTTTCCCCCCCATAATTTCCCTCCCACCCGCACCCCTTCCATCTCCCGCTCCCTCTCCCATTCCATTCACATCAAGATTCATTTTCAATTATCTTTATATACAGAAGATCAATTTAGTATATATTAAGTAAAGATTTCGTCAGTTTGCACCCACACAGAACATAAAGTGTAAAATACTGTTTCAGTACTAATTCACATTGGACAACACATTAAGGACAGAGATCCCGTATGAGGAGTAAGTACACAGTGACTCCTGTTGTTGACTTAACAATTTGACACTGGGAGGAAACTCTTAAGGAAGAAAATATTACACCACAAGAAGAGGGTTGCTTTCACCAAAATCTCAATATAGGGAGGAGGTAGAAATTCTGTAAAATTGGTGAGTTTATTACTTTAGCTATCTATATTTAGTAGATTTTTAAAAGGAAAACCTGTTAGTAGTAGGGAGTTGCCAGAGAAGATAATATTTCCTGTCAGTCCACTGGAGGTAAAAATGTGCAGTAGCAATTCTATTGTTGTTGTTGTTAGAATCCTGATATTTTGAAATAGAATACATGTTTTCTAGTTACGTAGTTCTAATTTCTAATTCAAGAAGTTTGTCATACTTAGTGTCTAGGCAGCCAGTCTAACAGTATTCCAAATTGAATGTGCAGTTCTTTCATGCAGAGAAGAAATGAGAATGGTTAATTATTTAATCATGCATTCAGTGGCTTTACATGTTATTGTATTATACAATTTTCCATACTTATTTTAAAAGTTTTTATTGAATTCATTATTTACAGCCTTAGGCACGCATTCCTTTAGTCTTTCACAGTGCGTACCACCTTAAATATGTATGTTGATTTTTTTGAACAATTTTTGCTAAGTGTTAGGCAAGAAAAAATAGGGGGTTCTTGGCCTAAAGGAGTTCAGAGACTGAGAGGAGGGGAACACCATGACAATAAAGCAAAGCACAAATTATCCTGGTAGTCTGAAAAGTGTATAAGGCAGAAACCTATTTGGAGCTACTGCTGTCTGGAAAGGCTTCATAGGAAAGAGAATCTTGAGCTGAATTTTGATCATGGAAAGGTATTCACCACTTACAGTGGGCAGGAGAATGGCTAAATACTTGTGAAATCAAGGTCTGGTGTCAGGGTGTAGGTGCTTTTGGTTGGTTGGTTGGTTGGTTGGTTGGTTGTTGGTTTTTCTCATTAGAACCTAGGGTTCTGAAGAGGTGGAATTGATAGAATATGATTTTATCGGGAAAAAGAAGGCTGAAGCTCTGAGCAGTGGCTGGATCACATTAGCATATAGGCTGTTGGAAGCCTTTGCAGGATTTTAAGCAGAGGAGTAACATTTCTAATAAGATTGCTTCTGTTTCACACTTGGCTTTAAATAGAGCTGCAGCTATATGTTGAAGTTTGGCGACCTCTGGTGTTGAGCTATAAAAAAAAGCAAGGCTGTGGAAGAAATGTATTTCATAGCTTTGGCCAGTTTATTTCCTTGAAGATGATAATTATCAACTTACAATTCCTATTTGATCTTTCTCTGTAACTGGATAAATGTGTAAACAGTGAATTAAAAAAAATTTTTTTTTAAAGATTTGCTTATTTGACAGGCAGAGAGAGAGAGATTGAGATCTTGCATCCATTGGTTCACTCCCCAAATGGCTGCAGCTGCTGAAGCCAGGAACCCAAAACTACATCTAGGTTTCCCACATGAGTGGTAGGGGCCCAAGTACTTGGGCCATCTTCTGCTGCTTTCCAAGGCTCATTAGCAGAGAGCTGAATTGGAAGTCAAATAGCCAGGACTCAACTGGTGCCCTGATATGGGATGCCAGCATTTCAAGCAGCAGCTTAACCCACTGTGCCACAATCGTAGCCCCCTAAATGAATTTCAGAAAATTACAACAAATGTGGATGAAACTAGGTACAGCTAAAATTATTGAATGATTGATTCCTAAAGGGATGTACCAAACTGATTTCTGGTTTTTTGGATCTTTCTACCACTCACCCCCCATTATGTTCTAGAATGGTGGACTTTGTAGAAAAAAAGTGTTTTTTTGCAATAATTAGTAGTGTCATGCATTCTAATAGATAAGTGAGGATGCTTTCTTCCTGTTGGTGTATTAACTTTTAACATTTCCTCCCCCTTTTTATCGTATGGAATAACATACTTAGAAAAGAGTACATAAAACATTTATATACAGTTTAATTTCTTTTATACTAAGGAGAGATTCAGTTTTTAGGAAATCAAAACAAAAAGAAACCTGAAGTATTATTTTTAAAATTTATGTCTTAAAAGTTTAGGAATAACATTCTTTTTGGCCCTTAAAACTGGAGGACATTATGTTAAGTGAAATAAACATTGACACACAAAGCCAAATTTTTCATTTGTATGTAGAAGCTCAAGAAGTTGTTCTTTGTGTCCGGCGCCATGGCTCACTTGGCTAATCCTCTGCCTGTGGTGCCAGCACCCCAGGTTCTAATCCCGGTTGGGGCGCTGGATTCTGTCCCAGTTGCTCCTCTTCCAGTCCAGCTCTCTGCTGTGGGCCGGGAAGGCAGTGGAGGATGGCCCAAGTACTTGGGCACCTGCACCTGCATGGAAGACCAGGAAGAAGCACCTGGCTCCTGGCTTCGGATCGGCGCAGCACGCTGACTGTAGCAGCCATTTGGGGGGTGAACCAACGGAAGGAAGACCTTTCTCTCTGTCTCTCTCTCTCTCACTAACTCTGACTGTCAAAAAAAAAAAAAAAGTTGTGCTTTGTAAGAGAATAAAAATCATGTGTTATTATACCTTTAAAAAAATTGATTTCCTAGAAGTAGAGACTAGAATGATGGTCACTAGAAGCTAGGAATGGAAGGGTGAAAGTGATAGGAGGAGGTCAGATAACAGGTACCAAATATAAAGTACTAGAAGAGAGGAGTTTGATGGTCTCAGTGTGAAGATATGGTAAATATATAAGGAGATTGAAATGTTCACTACCCTGATTTGTTTACCATACACTGTATACATGTATTGAATTATCACCCTGTATCCCATAAATATGTACAATTATGTGTAAAAGACAAAAAATCTTGGAAGTTACAAAGATTTAGAATATCTCTATTCCCTCCAAATTTTCCTCTTATAGCCTGCAGTGACCAAACGTCCCGTTTACCAAGATGTTCCCAGGTGATCTAGGATGACTGTCCATGCCTCTTTGCCGTCAATCTCCCATCTTATGTTTCATGTGACTACTGATCTGCTTTCTGTCAATACAGATTAGTTTTGCCTATTCTAGAATTTCATAGAATTATGTTTATTATGTTCCTTTTGTATAGTGCTTTTGGGATTCATCCATATTGCTTATTCATTTTTATGCTGAATTATTATATCAGCATACCACAATTTGTTCATACATTTACCTGTGCATAGTCATTTCACTGACTTTTTGGTTTTGGCTATTAAAAGTAAAGCTGGTATAAATGTTTGTTTGTAAGTATTTTTGCAGACATAATGTTTATATTTCTCTCTTTTTTTAAGATTATTTTATTTATTTGAAAGGCAGAGTTACAGAGAGGCAGAGAGAGAGAAAGAGAGGTCCTCCATCTCCTGGTCCACTCCCCAATTGGCCACATCGGTTGGAGCTGTGTCACTCCAAAGGCAGAAGCCAGAAGCTTCTTCTGGGTCTTCCATGCGGGTGCAGGGGCCCAAGGACTTGGGCCATCTTCTTTTGCTTTCCCAGGCCATAGCAGAGAGCTGGATTCGAAGTGGAGAAGCCTGGACTCATGCCGGCACTGCAGGCATTGGCTTTACCCGCTGCAGCCAGTGCCAGCCCCCTTGTGTTTATTCTTAAGTCCCATCTCTGAGATATTTTACTGTGTCTGAAGTCTGAAATACTTCTTGTCCCAAGCATTTAGGGTAGGGGATCCTAAACATGTTATCTTTTCTTATCCTATTTTGCCTTCATGCTTCAGCCTTGGTTCACAGATGCTTTTTCTTTGTTGTTTACTGTTAATCTTCTGCACTGAACTTTTAATTTCACATGCTGTATTTTTCCTTTTTTTAAGATTTACTTTTATTTATTTGCAAGAGTTACAGAGAGAGGTAGAGACAGAGAGAGAGGTCTTCCATCTGCTGGTTCACTCCCCAGGTGGCCACAATGGCCTGAGCTGTGCCGATCCAAAGCCAGGAACCAGGAGCTTCTTCTGGGTCTCCCACGTGGTTGCAGGGCCCCAAGGACTTGGGCCATCTTCTACTGCTCTCCCAGGCCACGGCAAGAGCTGGATGGGAAGAGGCGCAGCTGGGACTCGAACCGGCACCCATATGGGATGCCAGTGCTTCAGGCCAGGGCTTTAACCCGCTGCGTCACAGCACCGGCCCTGACATACTCTATTTTTCAAGTGTGCAATTTACATTTGTTTCTTTTTTCTATTTTCTATTTCTTCATTATAGTAACTATTTTAAAGTCGTCTTGCTAATTTTATCATCTCTCACTTCTGTATCTGTTTCTGTTGACTGATCTTTTTTCTTCCTCTTGCTCTTCCATGTTTTATTTTTCTACTTCTTTAAAATTGTCGAGTTTTATTTCTTGGTCTCTTTTTTTTAGTTGTTTACACTTAGAGGAAAATGCCTGAATCGGTTACTCTGTAATGGCTGGAAGCAGAAGTCCATAATAGCTCTTCCACTTTTTTATTTTTAATAATTCATGACTTTGCATAGCATTCCAAATTCACCAACCCTTTAATACAAAGTTATACAAAACTGTACTACTTTGCTGAAGGCTTTTACTTTACATTTTGTAAGGCTTTAGTTTACATTTGGTCACATTAAGATAGTTATAGCTCCATGTTAGATAAATGCACAATATTTATCCCCAAAGCAAGTATTACTAAACTTTAATGTTTGTGTGTTAGTGACTTTATGTATGGTATTGCAAATACACCTAAGCATGAGCGAGCAAGTGAGGGATTTACAATGAGAATCCACAGCTATGGAAGTCTGAAAAGTAACTTATCAGAATTGCTAGGTCATTTAAACAATTTTTATAAATTTGTGAAGCATTATATAAGTTTTAGGTTTGTAATAGTCTGATTTTGTTTTGCCAGTTAGGTAACTATTTCTTCATATTTTTCTGTTGCCTGAGACCTATGTTATATATAATTTAAGATATTTTCTTAATGGGGGCTGGCATTGTGGTATAGCAGGTAAAGCCACCGCCTGTGACACCAGCATCCCAATATGGGTGCCAGTTTGTATTCTGGCTTCTGATCCAGCTCCCTGCTAATGGCCTAGGAAAAGCAGCAGAGAATGGCCCAAATGTTTGGGCCTCTGGCACCCACAAGGGAGACCTGGCAGAAGCATCTCACTCCTGGCTTCCGCCTGGCCTAGAGCTGTCCGTTGCAGCCATCTGGGGAGTGAAACCAGGCATGGAAGATCGATCGATCTCTCTCTCCCCCTTTCCATAACTCTGCCTTTCAAATAAATAAATAAATAAATTTTATTAAAAAAAGATTTTATTACAAATTGAATTATCATAGGAAGAATATTTTTTAAATCATGTATTTTTTTTTAAAGATTTATTTATTTATTTTAGTTGAAAGAGTTACACAGAGAGAGAGAGAGAGGTAATCCATCCACTGGTTCACTCCCCAATTGGCTGCAGTAGCTGGAGCTGTGCTGATCTGAAGCCAGGAACCAGGAGCTTCTTACTGGTCTCCTACGTGGGTGTAGGGGCCCAAGGACTTGGGCCATCTTCTACTGCTTTCCCAGGCCATAGCAGAGAGCTGGGTTGGAAGTGGAAAAGCTGGGACTCGAACCGGCACCCATATGGGATGCTGGCACTGGAGATGGTGGCTTTACCCACTACACCACAGCTCTGGCCCCCTAAATCATGTTTTTTATTAGGTTATCAAAAAAGCAAATTTTTCTTTGCTGTTTATAGCCTCATGATCTTATTAAAACATGAATATATCTTACACATGTCAAAAGGATTCAGGTTTATTTTTTATGGCATAATCAATGTAGTTTAAGAGTTTTTCCCAACAAAAAAACCCTCTCCCTTTGTTTCTTTTATTAAGATTTATTTATTTATTTGAAAGGCAAAGTTACAGAGAGGCAGAGGCAGAAAGAGACTGAGAGAGAGATCTTCAATCCACTGGTTCACTTCTGAAATGGCTGCAATGGCCAGAGCCACGCTGATCCAAAGCCAGAAGCTGGGATCCTCCTCCAGGTCTCCCACGTGGGTGCGGGAACCCAAGGACTTGGGCCATCCTCTGCTGCCTCTACAGCAGAGAGCTGGATCGGAAGTGGAGCAGCCAGGACTCAAACCAGTGCCCAAATGGGATGCTGGCACTGCAGGCGGCTACTTCAACTGCTACACCATAGTGCCAGCCCCATTATTTTCTGACCTTAATACTGGGTAAACCATTTTAAGGGATCCATTATACCTGCATTTGTATCCACTGTCTGATCCTGACAGACTGTAGCTCTAACACTTCAGTTAGCCTTTAAATTTCTTCAGCCGTAAAATAGAGTAATATAGTAATATAAAGTGTGAAAATTTATATGCCTAGCATAGCATTTTTATATACTGGGAGCTCGATAAATACTTCTTTTTCTCTCCTTTTCCTCCCTGATGTACTTTTGAATAAAGAACGTACGAGGAGCTTAAACATTCATAGAAAATGTGTAGTATGGGCTGGCGCCGCGGCTCTCTAGGCTAATCCTCCGCCTTGCGGCTCCGGCACACCAGGTTCTAGTCCCGGTCGGGGCACCGGATTCTGTCCCGGTTGCCCCTCTTCCAGGTCAGCTCTCTGCTGTGGCCAGGGAGTGCAGTGGAGGATGGCCCACGTGCTTGGGCCCTGTACCGCATGGGAGACCAGGAGAAGCACCTGACTGCTGCCATCGGATCAGCGCGGTGCGCCAGCGGCAGCGCGCGCCAGCCGCGGTGGCCATTGGAGGGTGAACCAACGGCAAAGGAAGACCTTTCTCTCTGTCTCTCTCTCTCTCTCACTGTCCACTCTGCCTGTCAAATAAATAAATAAATGAATGAATAAAAGAAAATGTGTAGTATGGGTCTACGTTGTGGCACAGAAGATTAAGCCTCTGCCTGCAACTACTGGCTCCTGGCTTCAGCCTTGTCCATCCTTGGCCATTGTAGCCATTTGGGGAGTAAACAAGCAGATGGAAGATTTTTCTGTCTCACTCTCTTTCTCTCTGTATCTCTGCCTTTCAAATAAATAAATATTTAAATAAAATGCATAGTGTAAAAACTGCATGAATCTTTTACAAATTTAGCATCAAGATAAACCTGCCTTTTAATGCCATTTTATTCATGAACTTTTCTTTAAAGATTTGTTTGTTCATTTATTTGCAAGAGTTCCTGAAAGAGAGAGATCTTCCATCTACTGGTGTACTTCCCAGATGGCCACAACAGCCAGGCTTAATGATGTGCATGTTGGTGTGTCCTGATGTCTGTGACTTCTTTGGCAAGGCACTAAAAAATAGGTGGCTAATTAGCTGTTAGAGGGTTGGATATGTGTTGGTCTGCCAAATATATAGTAAAATGTTAATTATAGAATTTGGGTTTGTAGTAATATTGTGGTTTTAATTAGCATTTCCCTAATGATTAATGATGTTGAGCATCTTTTCATGTGCTTATTTGCTGCATCTCTTTGTTGAGGTGTATATTCATACCTTTTGCCCATTTATATTGAATTGCTTGTCTTATTTATTGAATTATGAGTTCGTTACGTATTTTAGATATAAGCCTTTTGCCCAGTGTTTTCCAAATGTTTTCTCTTAGTTCATGACTTGCCTTTTCATTTTCTTAAAGAGTGTCTTTTGAGAAACTATTTAAAATTTTGATGAAGTTATGACAGTTTTACTGGAGTCTAGAGAATTAGAACCAGCAAAAAATACTGAAATTCTCACTTTCTCCTGAAGAGTTATGGAATTATGCCTGATTATTTACTGGTTTGTACCACAGATTAGGTACTTATCATTGAATTCCTCTCTTTCTGTGCAGCTATCCTTGAATTGTAAATGGCTTAATATTTTATTTCAGCAAATGTGTTTTTATAGCAGATCCTAGGATTAGAAAGATGAGTGATGTATGGCATCTCTCGTCAAAGTGCTCCTTGTTAGTATTTAACGTTTCTTCTTACCATCTGGGAGCCAAGTCCATATACTTTTCATTGTCCAGTGCCTCATATAGCTGTGGAGGCAATATGGTTTTGTCTTACAATTAAACTTTTTCAACACACAAATATGTAAATTCATTGTAGCAGGACATCTTTTGTTCTTTGTATCCACCATAGATCATAGCATATTTCTGTGTACATTGGGAATGCTCATTAAATATTCAGTGACTGAATGAAATTGTTGATGACCATGTTCAAATAAGGTTCTCCATACTTTACTAAGTCAATAGAAGATACTCTCATTTTAGATGTGATCATTGCAATAGGTTGCTTTTCTGGTTACAAAAAAGATGCCTGATTTTTATTTGGATATATCTTATGGGTGTTTGCTTAATTTTTTAAAAACCTATTTCAAACTAACCCATACACTGTGTGCCAGGCTACAATGCTGAGAGACCATCTTTGGTGTGATTTTCCCTCTTTTTTTTTTTTTTTTTTTTTAAGAAATTTTTTTAAAGATTTTTATGTATTTATTTGAGAGGTAGAGTTATAGACAGTGAGAGAGAGAGAGACAGAAAGGTCTTCCTTCCGTTGGTTCACTCCCCAGATGGTCGCTACGGCCGGCACTGCGCCAATCTGAAGCCAGGAGCCAAGTGCTTCTTCCTGGTCTCCCATGTGGGTGCAGGGGCCCAAGGACTTGGGCCATCTTCCATTGCTTTCCCGGGCCATAGCAGAGAGCTGGATTGGAAGAAGGGCAGCTGGGACTAGACCTGGCGCCCATATGCAATGCCAGCACTGCAGGTGGAGGATTACTGCGCCACGGAGCCGGCCCCATGACTTTCATTCTGACAATCACCAATACCAGTGTTCTGATCTGATAGGAGAGTGAGTCAGGACTTACATGAATATTTTTTAAAAGATTTATTTATCTGAAAGTAGAATTACAAAGAGAGAGATATATCTTCCATCCACTGATTTACTCCCCAAGTGGCTATAACTGCCGAGGGCTGAGCCAGGAAGTTTATCTGGGTCTTCCACATGGGTGCAGGGGCCCAAGTACTTGGGCCATCCTCTGCTGCTTTCCCAGGCACATTAGCAGGGAGCCTGATCTGAAATGGAACACCTGGGACTTGAACTGGTACTCATCTGGGATGCCAGCACTTCAGGTGCCAGCTTAACTCACTACGCCACAGTACTAGTCCCTCCATTAATATTTTTGAAGAATCTTTTTTTATGATACAGATTTTATGTTGTTTTCATAGAAGTCTGTTTGTGTTAGTATAGCACAGAATCTGTACTCAGTTGTAAATGAAATGCTTTCACAAAGCTTACTCTATTCAACAAATTAGGTGTTTTATTTAACTTTGGAATTCCTTTTTTTAGATGAAACCAATGTGCTAAAACTCGAGACTATATATGTAAATATGTGACATAAGTTGGCAATAATTTGCTTTCTTTATCTAGGTCCTGGGAACACCAACAAGGGAGCAAATTAGAGAAATGAACCCAAATTACACAGAATTCAAATTTCCTCAAATTAAGGCACATCCTTGGACTAAGGTGAGTCAAAATGAGTTTGTTTTTTTTTAAGAGTGGGTATTAACCAGTTCTTAATTAAAACCTGAGTTTGTCATTGTTCTTAAACTAAGCTCTGTTGAGACCAAACAGCTGCTTAAATACAAGTACTAAGTAGTTTTGCATGTAAAGATAGCTGAGTGGTTGTCCTTCAGTGCTTCATTATGTGTAGTTTCTTCGTGTTGATTTCTATGGACAGTTTCCAGCCTAAGTTTTTATTTGCAAGGTAAAGACAATGTACTAATATTATTAAAATGTATGCACAAGGTCTTACATTTAAATTCAGAAGTTAACATATAGAGAGGTTTGTAGTTCATTTTCATATATAACATTTCATATATTTTCTTTATTTTAAGAATAAATTATTTTGTTTTTTCTTATGTATACTTTGTTAGGAAGCTGGATTAAAAAGCAGATTGCTGGGAGTATACATTAAAAGCAACTAGCTTTTGTCACTAGCCTTTGTAAAAGCCTGACCTTAATATTAAATGGAATTTTAAAGAGCACAATTACTGATTTACCAGAAGATTATTTTTTCCTTTGACACTTGATTGAGATGATTAAGGAAGATTCAATTTTATTTGTGACATTTAAATGTACAGGAAAAAAATAACAATATCTGAGTAGAGTTTATAAAGCTAGTGTGATTCTGTAGCTTGTTCATTTTACAGGTTCAGAAACTCTGGCCAGAAATACAAGTGACTTATCCAAGATTATATAAGTGGCTTGTGACAAGGCCAGGATTGAATTTCTACTATTGTTGTATATGTGTGTGTGTTTAATGTCAGATCTTTTAGACTTTTCCTCATGTGCCATATGCTCCTTCCCCTGTTTAATTATATCTCAGTATATATTTTTCATAGGTTAGAAATGGTCGTCTTTTTATTATATATATCAAGTAGAGACTCTGTATTTAAGACATACATAAAACAGTTTTTGTACATTGATTAATTCATTTAGTTAGTTATAGATCATTTATAATGAGATAAAAGTAATTTACAGCTATAGGTGAAATAGTTAATATTCCCTAGACAAAAAATGTTAGCACTCCTCCCACACAAGTTGCATTATGACTAATTCCATTCCTTCAAGTTCTCACATCACATTACCTCTCTCAATCATTTATTTTCTGTTTAAAATCAAAGGCCTCAGTATTACTTTAGTGTCAGAGTTTGTAGCTTTATTTCAAATAACAGAGTTACACAGAGAGGGCAAGAAAGAGGTCTTCCGTCTACTAGTTCACTCCTCAAGTGGTCACAATGACCAGTGCTTGCTTAGGCTACAGCCAGGAGCCTGAAACTCCATCAGGGTCTCTTACATGCATGACAGGGGCCCAAGCACCTGGGTCATCTGCTGCTGCTTTCCTAAGCACATTAGCAAGCAGCTGGATGGGAAGTGAATCAGCCAGGACAAGAGCTTGCGCTCATATGGGATGCTTATATTGCAGGTGGTACCTTAACCCCTGCACCGCAATGCTTGCTCCAACCCACTCCCTTTTAGTGTTGTGGGGCAGAAGGTTAAGCTACCACCTGCAGTTCTGGCATCCCATAGCATCTCAAGTGCTGGTTCGAGTTCTGGCTGTTCCACTCTGATCCAGCACCTTGCTAATGCTTCTGGGAAAGCAATGAAAGATGGCCCAAGTGTTAGAGCCCCTGCCACCCACATGGGAGACCCGAATGAAGCTCCTGGCTACATCCTGGGCCAGCCCCAGCTGTTCCAGCCATTTGAGGAATGAAACAGTGGACAGAAGATCTCTGTCTCTGTGTCTCTCCTCCCCCTCTCTGTAACTGTGCCTTTCAAATTAATAAAAAAAATCTTTTTTAAAGTTACTATCAACACTAAATAGTCTGAGAGGTACTTTGATCTTTGTACTTAAATTTTATTTTGAACCCATATTAGAATATATTTAGGGGTTCTCACCTGACTCTAAACCCAGAGATTCCTAGTAGTCTGGATTTAGGGGCTGAGTGACAATTTGAATCCATGGAGGTTATTTTTAGTTAAAGTGACTATTAGAAAATGATTTGTTAGTGTACTATGATTTCAGCCAAGTTAAAGAAAAGCCAACAATAGCGTTCTGTGTATTGCATAAATATGGAAAAATGGTCTAAAATGCTAATAAATTTGGGTGAGTAGGGTGATTTGATTTTTTTTGTATTGTCTTTTCATATTTCTGTATTTCCTTTAATAATCTTGTTTATTTTGTAAAGAAAATAAAGTTCTTTTTGTTACATCTGAAGTATTCATCACTTTACCTTTGATATAGCATTTCCAACAAATGCTGAAAATGAGGCCCTGTCCTTTTTTATTTTAAGTCAACATTGTCACCAGTACTAGAGTGTGTCCCCTGAATTATCTCTACTGCATGCAAATATTAAATAGAAAAGAATGTAAGGAATAATTTATTATAATTATAATACAGTCAACAGAAGAGCTGAGGTAAATACGTATCTTTAAGCCTTCCTTTGCCTTCTTGGATTCCTGATACATTTTTATCTACACTAATGATTTTCAAACTTGAATTATCTATACAAAGCCCTTTATCTTAAGTTTCCATTCCTGTACCATGCGTAGAATAATGACTCTATTCTCCCACCTTGTGTGTGTGTATGTGTGTGTGAAAATTACTGTCAACTATTCATTCAAATTGTGTCCCTTGACATAATTTGGTTTTTGCTTTGTATAAATGCATTATTAAGTAGATTTATGGTAATTTCTGATTAGTACGCATATCCCAAGTGAAACACAGAATTTCCATGATTCTACTCTGTCATCTAGATGATCTAGAATATGCTTGTGTTGATTTTTTTGTAGATAAATTATTATAAGAATGAAGATAAAAAATTTAAAATTCCTGGAGGGAATTCATTCCCCTTTCCTCCTAACCCCCACTAAGATAATAGGCAGCAACCTAAGAATTGCTGCTTTGTGCTAGGCAGGCAACAGAATCATTTAAAAATCATACCTAATGTTCTTTAAAGAAGAAAGCTTGTTGCCCTTGGAGGGCAGGTAAGTACAAGTGTAGAAACAAGAATTGCTTACTTTTATTTGTTGTCTTTGATTAGGATCCACTTCAGTCACATTTCCTGAAGTTATGGGGATGGGAACCCTGGGTTCCTGTGTTCAGCATAGTACAGCTGTATCCAGAGGATCAGGAACTCTTCTCAAAAAAGTAGAGAGAAATAAAGTGTCTTTCATGGAAATATTGAGGTGAGGGGATAGAAGTGTGTAAGAAAGATACCAGGAAAAAGACACTGAGATACTCCTGTGTAGTGTATGGCAGGAATCTTGAGGATTTAAAGATCCAGTAAATTGTCCTTGACTATTACATAATAACCAGTGCAGCCTAATTAATTAATAAATAGACTTTTAATGTTAGGTGGGAAAGAAATGGATGTTGATGTTTTTGTTCTTAAGATGTATTTTATTTATTTGAAAAAGTGAAGAGAGAGATTTTCCATCCACTGGTTCGTTCCCCCAAATGGTCTTAACATCCAGGACTGAACCAGGCTGAAGCCAGGAGCCAGGAATGAATCCATCCTGGTCTTCCAAATGGGTGGCAGGGACCCAAGTACTTGTGCCATCTTCCATTGGTTTCCCAGACACATAGCAGGGAGATGAATCATAAGTGGAGCAGCAGAGACTTAAATTGGCTTTCTAATATGGAATGCCAGTATTGCAAGAGGCTACTTAACCTGCTGCACCACAATGCCAGTCCTGGTGCTGCTAATGTTTTAAACAAGGACCACTATTGGGAGTGGGAGCATAAAGATCTCAGCATTGGTGTATGCTATAATACTTCAGAGAAGGAAAACCAGATGCAAAGCAAAATAAAGTGATACAAAAGTAGACTGAGAATTAAATAGAGTCATAGACTGACCAGAAGACAAAAGGAAGCTTAAATTCTGCAAGTGACAGGCTGTAAGATGAAGGGAAGATCTAGTTTACATCGCTGCTAGTTTTTATGCCTTAGCTTTTATCTCTCATTAATGTGGTGATTGTCTGCTTTACCCTTTCTCATGGTTCTTTTGAAAATATAGCTGTGATATAAATATAAAGAATTATTTTAGATCTAAATAAATGTGAAATTTCTACCTCCATGTAGTTCTCTGATTTGTCCTCGTCTGTCTCTACTACCCTAACCTTAGTTTAGACCATTATATCATAGTTTTATTTATTTGAAAGAGTTATAGAGAGAGGTAGAGACAGAGAGGGGTCTTCTATCCACTGGTTCACTCTCCAGATGACCACAACAGCCAGAGCTGAGCCAAGCCAAAACCAGGAGTCAGGAGCTCTCCCATGTGCTTGCAGAGGCCCAAGCACTTGGGCCAACTTATGCTGCTTTCCCAGGCACATTAGCAGGGAGCTGGGTTAAACATGGAACAGCCAGGACTCGAACTGGCACCCATATGGGATGCCGGCTCTGCAGCCTGGCGTTTTAACCTGCTGCACCACAGCACCAGCCACAAAATTAGCTTTCTTAAAAGCACATATGGTACTGTCACTGCTGTTTAAAATAAGCTGTACTTTGGAAATTTATATTCATTAAATAAAAGTTTAATTAAAAAAAAAAAAAACATCTAACCCAACATCCATAGCACTACACTTACCTCCTTGATTGTACTTCCAACAACACGGGCACAGGCATACTAACTTCCAATCCAGGTTCTTGTCTCACACACAGGTTAAAAAAAAAAAAAAATTATTCTCTTATTCCTCACAGCTTTTAGGAAAATTTGGCATAATATGGAAATGTTCGTCATATATCCTGATTTGTACTTACCCAGTGTAATTACCAATTATTTCCCACTTTACTCTCAAAAGTGTCCCAGTTTGGATGACAGATAATGCAGTCACTCTGTTCTTTGATCTTTCCTACTTTTGCTTGTCAGGAAAATGGCAATTTAGTTCTTCCTGATCTTAACTTTCCCTAAAGTATCTAGTTGCTTCAACCTAGTCTCTTTCCCAAATTACCCAGTTTCCATCATCGTGAAATGTTTATGTTAAGCAATGAATTTAAAAGTATAGTTCCAAGTTTAGGATAAATTAGGGATTTCTAAAATGGTTATATTATAGTAGATGTATGAGTGTTTACCCAGTTTTGAATAACTGATACTGTTACCCTTTCTAAAGGCCCCTGAACTCTTAGAATTATACTAGGGCTTTTTAATGTGTTAGTTGTGTATGGGAATGTTGTGCAGTTTGTGACTCACTGAAGGAACCACACAGTCATGCTTAATTTTCTGCCTGATTAAGACTGCCTTCTAATTGTCCCTCAGAGAAGCCACATTTATTTCTACTTTTTGCTAGCATCTTTTTTCTCCCACTTAGAATCCTCTTCTTTTTTTTTTTTTTAACCAACTCTTAACCTTCTTGAAGACTTGAAATCTCACTTCCGCCATAAGTATTTTCTCATTGTCCAAGTTCTCTGTGATTATTCCCACCACTTAACTCCTGTAACTCCAGTATGATCTACTACTAAGTCATACTTTGTTTTATAGCAGTTCTTAATTTCTATTTCATAATGATAATATGGATATGAATGACCTTAAATATCTGTTACCAAGTTTTTGGCATATGTAGTACTTTAATACTCAATAGGCATATGTCTGTAGGTTATAAGGGTCCATTGATTGTTGGACAATTTCCTAGCAAGCATTGTCCACAAAAATCAGTTTCTGTGTACTTAATTTCTTAGAACACTATCAATGTACTTCCATGTGAATGAACACTAGTATGTCTATCTGGGTAACACAGTAAAGAGAGTTCTGAGGTCATTTTTGCTATCAAAATGGTAATTTCAATTTGAAGAAGTTATTATTCTCTGTGCTAAACCCAAAAACCTTCCTATCCTTCCTTCTTTTTGAGACTTTATTCATAATCTTAACTCTTTTTTTTTCCTCTCAATGCAAGATTTTTCAGAACTGATAAACTCACATATTCCAAATATTATTCAGCATTTTACCAGGAATGCCTTCAGAGAGACCCAGAAAACACAAAACAAAAACTGCTGCCTCATTGTTCTGGTCTATCTACCTTTTCTGGTCTCTCATTTTATTAACTCAAATTTCAGAAAACATAAAACCATATTGGGGGGGTTGGGGGGGCAGTGCTGTGGCTTAGTGAGTAAAGCCGCCACCTGCAGTGCCAGCATTGCGTATTGAGTCCTGGCCTCTCCACTTCGATCCAGCTCTCTGCTA
Source organism: Lepus europaeus (assembly GCF_033115175.1). Taxonomy (NCBI): domain Eukaryota; kingdom Metazoa; phylum Chordata; class Mammalia; order Lagomorpha; family Leporidae; genus Lepus; species Lepus europaeus. The sequence goes on along the minus strand of NC_084828.1, from coordinate 76,394,406 downwards.
TGGCCTGGATATGAATGACCTTAAATATCTGTTACCTGGGAAGGCAGTGGAAGATGGCCCAAGTCCTTGGGCTCTTGCACCCGCGTGGGAGACCCAGAGGAGGCTCCTGGCTCCTGGTTTAGGATCAGCACAGCTTTGGCCATTGCAGCCATTTGGGGAGTGAAGCAGCAGATGGAAGACCTCTCTCTCTGCCTCTGCCTGTCTGTAATTCTGCCTTTCAAATAAATAAATAAATCTTTAAAAAAATATTGGGGATTTCTGTTAGCTCCTAAGATCACACTTTGTCTATTTTATTCTGTTACTTACAGTAAGTCAGGCTTTATATTATTCAACTCCCTCTCCCCTGAACACTACTGATCCATCATTACTTATCTCGTTTGTATATACATACTATCTGCTCTCCTGAAATTTTTACCCTCATATTTTTAGAATAATCAATTCTCTTTTTCTAATTTCCATTTTTCCATGTGAATTGACTTTTCTTTTTATGCTGCCCAAAGAAGCCTTTTATTTAAGGAATGGAAACTTCATGCATTTCATAAGTACAACTTTAGAAAATAGTGATTCTTCTTACCATACTTGCCCTCCACCCCTCCTCCTCCCTCTCCCATTCCTAGTCCCATTCTCCACTAATATCCATTTTCAATTAACTTTATTCACAGAAGACCAACTCTATACTAAATAAAGAATTCAACAATATATTCAATTTCTTTGATGGAAACTGTACACATTAAAATCCAGCTCCTGGGGCCAGCAATGTGACACAGTGGGTTAAGCTGCTGCATGTGACACCATCATCTCATATGGGTTCATCTCATACTGGTTCAAGTACCAGCTGTTCCACTTTCCATCCAGCTCCTTGCCAATGCACCTGGGAAAAACAGCAGAGGATGGCCCTTGCTTGGGCTCCTGCCACCCATGTGGGAGACCTGTATGGAGGTTCAAGGCTCCTGGCCTTGCCCACCCCCAACTATTGCAGCCATTTGCATGGATGGAAGGTCTCCCTCTGTCGCTGTCTCTGCGACTCTGCCTTTCAAATAAATAAATAAATCTTTAAAAAAAAAAAAAATCCAGCTTCTAGGGTGACTAATCCATATGTGAAAGGAATAATGTAAAAAAGGAAGAATACTAAGTCATGAGTTTAAAAAACGCTTGTAGAGGGGCAGTGGATGGAATTGAGGTGAAAGACAAAAGAAGATAGCATCTATTTTTAATTTATAATTTCTTCTTTATATCCTGTATCTTCTGTGTAACCAGTACTTGCTGAGTATTATAAAGAATGCAAAAGGAAGTAAATTTATAGTCCTTGTCTGTGAAAAATTTACAGTTGAAAAGTTCAGTTGACACAAATATTAAATAATGTCAGGTAATATATGGGTATAACTATACATGTATACTTGATTGTGTACTGTAAGTCTCAAGAGGTGTTCCACGTGCTGTAGGTCTTATGAGGCATACCATTAGTGAAAGTGGTGAAGGAAAAAATGAAATTATCTTTCAAGATGATAGACATAGGCTATTGAAGGAGAATTAGGATTTGCTCAGGTGTGAAAAAGATTAGTAATTGTTGAAGCCTAGGTGAAGCTTTCAGGATGGGGAGGTATAGATGAAAAGGAAATATTCGTATATTTTTCGGAAGACCAGCCTCACTACAGTAACTATTTTGTGAACAATGAAAGATTAAATTGGGGTAAGTGTACATTTGGGTAAATCATACTTCTTTGTGGGCCCATTGTTCTGTTTCATCAATGAATGATATTGGAGGGAGAAATTTCATTTCATAGTAAATGCTGTTATCTACTCATGTGAATACTTCACAAATATATAGAAAAATAGAATTAAGGATAAGCTTATTTTGGTGCAGAAAATATAAAATCAGTACATATAAGTCATCTTCAGAAAGTTCATCGGAAATGTATTTATGAAAAATTAAGCATGTTTTTCAAAAATTATTTGCACCAAAATAAACTGCTCTTTTAATTCCATTTTGCATGAACTTTTTGGAGTGCCCTTGTGTATGATTTTTCTTACATGCAGTATACCTCAGAAAAACTCAGCCTTTTCATTAGTGCAAGTGAAATTCACAAATACTAGATCTGTCATAGCTAAGGAAAGGGTTGTTGATATTTCTTATGCTCAACCTACTTTGCCTGAATTTAGGAACTGACTAGAGAAAATCTACTGAAATCTACTCAGTGGATTTGAGCTGTATTTTTGCATACGCTATTTAGATGCTAACCTCAAAGCTCATAGACTCTGGAAGTTGACTTAGCCTATGGTAATCATTTTTGACAGCTTTTAGAATGAATTAGATTACCTTGCATGTCAGTACATCGTTAGATCGATGTTTAAAAGCTTCACCAAGGAATGTTTTAAAACATAGTGTACACTGAGTATTGAACTATGTGCTACATGTAAGTGCTTACGGAGACTCAATGTCTTATTTAGCCAACATCATCAGCTTTTCAACAGAGCCATGGCATTGTTTCATGTTTAACCATGTATTTAGGTTTATAAATTGCAAATAAATGATTACTAGAATACCTGAGAGCCAGTATTGATGTTGCTCTCTAGAGTACTCATGGTTTGTCAGGTTTTAAAACTGAGCTTATGTTTTGTATATGTCTGAAAAACACTGCTAATGTTGCACATCTATCATACTGAAAACTGGCAAGGAATAACTGGAACAGGCCCATTATTTGTTCTGTTTCATTAGATCAATTACTATGCATGGCCATTAAAAAATGGACATTTTTTTTGTATTGCCCTGGTTGGCTACTTAATACAGTAGAGTTGCTGCAAGCTGATGCTGTGAGAAGTGTGATTGTTTATAAGTGTCCATTTTAAAGGACTTGAGAGTCAGTCATAACAGTTAGCTCCAGGTTGAAATTTGATGGTCTAAGTCTACTCTAGGACATGTAGAGGGAAAATTGCTTGTTGTTTTTGTTTTCCAAATGCAAGCTTGTTTTGAATAACTCTTCACTTAAGGATTTGGTTGCATTTGTTCAATACCACAGAGACTTTCTTTTTGAAAAACTAAATTATCTCCATTAGTTGCTTCTATGAACTAGTATGTGTGATGATAGTCGTGACTCGTTTCAATTTAAGAAAATGAGTTGCTGCATAGGTGAGGTAGTATTCGAATCACTTTAAAAGTTCATGTCAGTGTTTTGGTTCTTTTCAATTTTTCCTTTTTCTTTCTTTTTTCTTTTGTTTTGTTCAATTCTGTTCCGTTTTGTTTTGTTTTGTTTTTATTTATTTACTTAGTTTTTAAAGGGGCGTTTGGGAATCTCCATGGCCTTGCTGCATACTTGGCTGGCCATATTTAGTCTGCGTACTAATTGTTAGTTGGCCCAGTTGAGTCTTACTTTGTGCTCTCAGTTCTTTTAGTCTGGCTTTCTATTTTTGTCTACCTGGTTGTGTTTTGAGATTTTTATTCTTATGGGCCGGATTTTAATCCGTGTACTAAATTTTAGTCTGCAGACTAAAAGTAATCCGCGGATTATTTATTTTTGCAAAATATTTAATTCCCCCACTGGAAACTATCCTAAAAGAATGTTAAATTCTCCTAGAATAGTCAAGGGAGTTCACAGCTACTGGTGAGTTCTGCCATTTTTTGTTCTCAATACCTAGACATAATAGACCCTACCACCTCCCTTGCTTATTTGGCTCCGTTGTGCCTAGGTGTTGGTATACATTACTATGCATGTCACCTGTAACTGTGACTGTCCCTTAGTTGTATTGTTCATTGTATATATTTTTGTTTAGCTTTTGGTGGGTGAATTGGGCATATTTGCAGATGGAACTGTGTTGAATTTGTAGTGCTCAAAGATGTAGAATTATATTTTCAATGAGTTTTTCCAAAAAAGAGTGTTCTATATTTATTTTTCCTAAGTAATGGGTGCAAGGGTATGAGGAGGCAATGCCCACAATAGACAAAGTAAGTTTATACCCGCACTCCTGAGGTGATATGTCAATTTCCTGAAGAGTTCTAAGATAAAGAGAATGTCAGCAATTGAACATCTTTTAGCAGGGAAGTCAATCCAAAATGAAGAATAATCCGCGGTGGCCTGATCCTTCTTAGCTCGCACAAATTGAAAATATCTGGCTTAAAATCTGTAGTAATATAGATTAACTATATATATTACTTTCCTCTCATCACTAATAATTTAGCAAAAAATGTTTATACTGTATAACTGGAACACATTAACAAAAATTAGCATATTGAGAACTTAAACCTTTAAAAGCAAGCAAATGTGCCCCCTCCCAGCCATATCTATGGATGATGAATCCAGGTCATAGAAGACCACTTTACTTTGGGAACTTTACTTCTAGATTTCATTTTGATTTAACTTTTTTTGGTTTTGTATTTTTTTAATAAACACACTGGCATTGGAACATAATAAATTAAAATTAAAAATGTTTCTTTACTGTGCCTCACCATTGCACAATCAAAAATTTTTTGGCATACACTGTGGTGAAATAATTTTTAAAACTTGGACTTGCTACTGTGGAGACTGATGTTTAAAGTTTATAACTGTATAAACATTTCTATGTCCCCCCCACACCATGGATTTCTTATAACATTGGATATATTTTTCCTTGCTGTACTATTCTCTTTTGGATTGACTTCCCCTGTTTGGATTATTTCACTGAATTATCATCTTTAGGATTCGTCAGGAACAGGACGTTTCACCTCAGGAGTGCGGGTATGTACTTAATTTTTTCTTTCCCAAAATTTCAGGGCAGGTCTATAAAACTCGGGGGAAAAAATTTTCTGAAATGCTGAACAATTGTTCATTGTTGAAATGTAGTACTAAAAACATCTTAGGTACCTGTGATTTCTGTTTTCATTCCTTGTGTGGAACAGGTTTTGCTTATGGTATGTTTAGATTGTCAGTCTCCCAGGTGATTCATTCATAAATATCTAGACTGAAGTTTAGGAATTATAGGCTTTTAACATTATTCTTACCAGAATAAATATTGATGAAGATTCATGAAACCAGATTCTGGGTGTTAAGCAGTTTCAATGAGTGAGGAATGTCATGGCAGCCAAAACTTCTTAATCAAAAGCCAAATTTCAGTAGTTCTTAGTTTCTGGTTTAGACATAAAGGTATTTCTACTTTGGCCTGTAATATTGTAAATTGCATTCTACCACACCCTGTATTATGGTCAGAAATCTAAACTCTGGGAGATACTGGGTTTTGACCCCACATAATTTTCCACTTAACCTTTGTCCACAGAATACTGAACCAAGGCTTTTCTCATCAAGAATCTCTCAAAGGGTTTAAAGTAACAGCGGATACTTTTTGTAAAGGCAGGTTAAATCTTGATTTTTTTTTTTTAATGTAGGCTCTTGAAATGAATTTTTTTTATTGTTTTTAACTCTGATTCCATGAGTTAAGATCTCTGACAAAATAAGCTAATATATGTCTTAGTACCAATATGGATGGTCACTTATAGCTAAAAAAATACCAAAAAGATATAGATGACTTTTAAGAGAAAAAAATCAGAAATAAGCTTACAGCACTGGTTTATTAAAATCTTTAACACAAAGTCTTTATAAATATAACATGAAATTTTTCAATTTGAAGTAACTAACCATTCAGATATCCTACAGTTGAACATTGGCAAGACTTTATTTTTACCTTTGGTACTACTTTTAATTCTGCTTATGTGATACCATATTGGTGCAAAAGCATTTTTGCTAGCTAGCAAAATAAATCCATATCAAAAAGATGCAAACTGGCCTCAGGGATAAAATATGTCAGTAGTGTGTAATATTTTTGTGACAACTTTTCTGGGTTTTTTCACTGATTTATATTCTTTTTGCATTCTGGATTTGATTGTGGACCTTGGGAGCAAGAGAAGGGAAAAATGACCAAGGACAGCGGAAGAGCTAAATATTTCAAGTAATACAAAAAGTTTGCTTGACTGAAATAAGCCAGCGTATTTAAAAATATCAAAATAAGGCAGGTTTTGCCCTCACAGTGGCTTTCTAACATAGCCAATAAATTGAGGCCTTCTAAGGTTCTGAAATAAATTCCCAAAATGCTACTGTCTCCATTTTCAGAAAATATATTTTACAGTAATAGAATATATGTAAAAGTAGAATACAATAAAGGGCATTTTCATTGTAGAAAGTGCTTATATAAAGGCTTTTGAAGCTCTAATGAACTCTGTAGTTATAATTAGTTCTCTTATCTTCAGTCAGCTTAAGCAACTAGTCAGATATTACAGAGCCATTCTCATTAGGAAACCTAACCTCCCAGGCTCCACCATGCCTTGTCACAGTCTGCATGTCCTTTCCTTGCTGGTGAGTCTACTTCCCTCATTTCCTTACACATGTCTGCTTCTCTTTATGTCTGTCTACCTCCACCACCCCACCTTTTATTTGGTTATATGTTCTTCCTATCAAGGGACTGTATGTTTTCTTTTTCTTTAGTTTCAAAGGCTTTTTGTTCATCTATTTTTTGATGATTTCTGATTCTTTCCCTCTGGTTCTATTCTTTAGCCATAATTTCGAATGAAGTATGTTTTGTGGTTTTATATATTGACAAGTATTAACACGTAAATGAATATAAAGCTATGTATTCCTTTAAGAATATTAATTATATTTTATTTCAATATAGCCTTCAGTTGACTTTTTCTGTGATTTAATGGCTCTTAATGAAAACTACCTTTTTCTCTCCCTGATTAAAATTCTAGTACCATCATTCTAATGAAAATAATCTGGCCACATTCATGATAATAGTTGCTTCAGAAAACAATGTCAGACATTTTGTCAAATTCTCATACTAAAGAATTTGTACAAATTAAGATAGGTTCTGCTTATTGAGAAGAAAATACCACCTCATTAGCATTTATCAATTTAGAATGACAGTTTTTTTCTTTTTTTTCTGATTGCTGAATTTGAATAGTTCCATCCATTATCAATAATTGTTCTGCTAAAAATAATGCAAAAGAGGCAATTTTTTATTTACTACCACAGCTGTCAAACTTTAAAATTTTTTCTACTCTCCTAGTTGTGCTTGCCTCCAGAACCCAGCCTTTCTCATATGCCTGTCATATTTTGTATGCATGTTTGATTGTCCTGCTTCATGACTAGCATATATAGACCACTCACTGAGCTTTTCTCATATAGTCTCTAACTAGCAGTTCACCCCAGTGTGGTGAGTCATAAGCAGTTAACTCTTTTCATTCTGGAAGATTCCTTTCCCAAATGTAACCATGTTTTTGTACATGGTGGGAATTAACTAAATACTGAGTTATTTACATACGTTCTTATAATAAAACACTAATTGTTCCTTCCTTTATTTTGTACTACAGGTCTTCCGACCCCGAACTCCACCAGAGGCAATTGCACTGTGTAGTCGTCTGCTGGAGTACACACCAACTGCCCGACTGACACCACTGGAAGCTTGTGCACATTCATTTTTTGATGAATTACGGGACCCAAATGTCAAACTACCAAATGGGCGAGACACACCTGCACTCTTCAACTTCACCACTCAAGGTAATTCCAAACACTTTGTTCTTTTATTTTTTTTTTATTTTATTTTACTTACTTTTTTGACAGGCAGAGTTAGACAGTGAGAGAGAGAGACAGAGAGAAAGGTCTTCCGTCTGTTGGTTCACCCCCCAAATGGCCATTATGGCAGATGCACTGAGCTGATCTGAAGCCAGGGGTCAGGTGCTTCCTCCTGGTCTCCCATGTGGGTGCAGGGCCCAAAGACTTGAGCCATCCTCCACTGCCCTCCCGGGCCACAGCAGAGAGCTGGACTGGAAATGGAGCAACCAGGACAGAACCGGCACCCCAACCGGGACTAGAACCCGGTGTGCCGGCGCTGCAGGCAGAGGATTAGCCTAGTGAGCCATGGCGCCGGCCAACACTTTGTTCTTTTACCATTTCTGTAAAAGTTACTAGGTGCAAAACGAAATTCCATTAAAATCTATGGAGGAAAATATTGGACATAGTAAGTATTCATGGATGTAGGAAGCTTCCTCTCTAAATTATCAGACCACTACTCACATGGTGTTCAGAAAACAGTGGCAAGTAAAATTTTTTCTAATAGGCATAGCTTCTTTAGTTTTGATAGATTATAAAATCACAAAGATTTCACTGAGTGGTATTTACCACTAGTAACACTAATAATTTAAATTTTAACTGTTGAGTTTGAATTTTTTATTTACTTCCATTTCATTTGAAAGGCAGAGAGAAAGACAGAATATCTTCCATCTGCAGATTCATTCCCCAAATGCCCACAACAGCTAAGGTTGGGCCAGGATGAAGCTAGGAATTGAGAACTCCATCCATGTCACCCATGTGGGTGGCAGGGACCCAAGTACTTGGGGCATCATCTGCCTTCCCAAATGCATTAGTGGGAAGCTGATTGAAAGTGGGAGGACCAGGACTCAAACTATGCACTCTGGTATAGTGTCCCAAGTGGTGATTGAACTACTGCTCCAAACATCTGCCTCTGTATCAAGTTTTTTAAAACCTGAGAATGAAAGTGGTGGTTTTAATGACTTATATTGAGTTATCTTACACACAGGAGGAAAACTATAAATCAGTTCTAACTATTTCACAGGGGATATATACAGAGAAATCCCTCTGGGACTTGGTACCATTGCTACTGCTGAGAAAAGATTTTAAAAAAAAATAGAGTTTTCTGCATTCATTGATGGTTTCTCAAAGATTTAGTGATACTCATTTCCACACCACTTCTCTGTTCTCATTTCCTTTCTCTTTGAATAAAATCCTAAGTGATTTGTTCAGTCAGTCACAACAGCCTTTGATGATGTGATTATCTTCTTAAACTGACTGTAAGAAGTGTACAATTCAGGACAGATAAAAGAAATTGATATATTAGTTGATTGGTAAACTTAGACTAGATGGAAAACGTTCTGTCTCCAAGAAAGCAATGCATTTCCTTTCAACTGAGGTGAATGTTTTCTCCATACTTAAATTTTTCTAAAATTTAGTAGAGACATGAATGACACAGTTTATGTGAAAGATCTGAGTTGATAATAAAATAAATTTGAATAGCTTAGTTAACTATAAATTTTTTAAAGATTTTTATTTATTTATTTATTTGAAAGTCAGAATTACACAGAGAGAGAAGGAGAGGCAGAGAGAAGTCTTCCGCGGTCCACTGGTTCACTCCCCAATAGACCGCAATGGCTGGAGCTGTGCTGCTCTGAAGCCAGGAGCTTCTTCTGGGTCCCCCATGAAGGTGTAGGGGCCTGAGGACTTGGGCCATCTTTTGCTTTCCCAGGCCACAGCAGAGAGCTGGATCTGGATTGGAAGTGAAGCAGCCAGGACTTGAATTGGCGCCCATATGGGATGTGGGCACTGTAGGTGGCAGCTTTACCCACTACACCACAGTGCCAGTCCCAGTTGACTATAAACTAATTATCAATATTATATAACCATTATCAATGCTGATGTTATCTACCTTTTTGAAAAATTCCAGAAACCCTGAGACCATTAATTTTATTTAAAGATGATCAGAAACCTTTTTGAATATTGTTTTGAGTAGTATTTACACCATTTTAAGAATATTAGTGAGGTGCCAGCACTGTGGCATAGTGAGTTAAGCCACAACCTGCAGTGCAGCTTCCCATATGGGTGCCAGTTCGAGTCCCGGCTGCTCCACTTCTGATGCAGCTACCTGCTAATGTGCCTGGGAAGGCTTTGGAAAATGGCCCAAATACTTGGGCCCCTGCACCCACATGGAAGACCCTGAAGAGGCTCCTGGATCCTGGATTCAGATCACCTCAGCTCTTGCCATTGTGGCCATTTGGGGAGTGAGCCAGCAAATGGAAGATCTCTCTCTAACTCTCTCTCTCTCTAATTCTACCTTTCAAATAAAATAAATAAATCTTTAAAAAAACAAAAAGAATATTAGTGAATAGTGGGTAGAGTATTCAGAGAAGCAGAATTAATGTAGAGCCTGGAAAGGGGAAGACTTAAGGCACTCCTTGATAAATGTCTAAAAATACTTCAAGACTATCTCATAGGATGGCCCAAGTCCTTGGGCCCTGCACCCGCATGGGAGACCAGGAGAAGCACCTGGCTCCTGGCTTCGGATCAGTGAGATGCTCCGGCCACGGCGGCCATTGGAGGGTGAACCAACGGCAAAAAGGAAGACCTTTCTCTCTGTCTCTCTCTCTTTCACTATCCACTCTGCCTGTCAAAAAGAAAAAAAAAAAAAAAGACTATCTCATAAAGCAAGGAGTAAACATATGTTCTTTCGACAGATAGCAAACTTTTCAATAGTAGCAGCAAATTCCAGGGCTATTTGGATTTGGACTTAATATAAAGAGCTCAGTATCCAGCACAAATATGTACTGAATTTTTATTAATGAATCAGTGAAAAAAATTTTCAGTTAACAGTGTAACAACTTGTTTTCAAAGTATTCCTTTCTGTACCTGGAAGTATTCAGGGGAAGTCTGGATATTGCCAAAAATTGTTTGTCGGGTTACTCATATATGGCAAAAGTTTCTTTCTTTCTTTTTTTTTTTTTTTTAAGATGTATTTATTCAAAAGAATTACAGACAGATGGGGAGAGAGAGAAAGAAGCCTTCCGTCAGTTGGTTCACTTCCCAAGTGGCTGGAGTGGTCAGGGATGAGCCAGACCAAAGCCGGAAGCTTCATTGGGGTCTCCCACATGGGTGACAGGGCCCCAAGCGCTTAGGCCATGTCTGCTGTGTTTCTGAGGTCATTAGCCTAGAGTTGGATCAGAAGCAGAGCAGCTGGGATGTGAATCAGCGCCCATGTCGGGTACCAGCATTGCAGACGGCAGCTTTACCTGCTACGCCACAATGCCGGCCCCCAGTTTGGCAGAGGGTTAAACTGCATGACTCTGTCACCATTTTTCAAAGCAAAACATCTGTGAATCCATGTTATATATTTTAGGCTGTGCTGAGAAAATAAATTTTATTTTTAATTCTTATTGCTTTGGTTTTAATTAAGAGTGATACATGTAGAGTGAGAAAAATGTTGAGAATACAAAAGAAGTATTGAGAAAATTAAAATCATAATTCCAAAATAAGCCCTCTTAGCATTTAGAATAATTGCTTTTCAGCATTTTATACAGTATAGACTTTTTCAAAATCTCCTTTTTAAAAGAGATTGTTTATTTGAAAGGCAAAGTGACAGAAAGAGAGAAGTCTTCCATCCACTGGTTCACTCCCCAGATAACCATAGTAGCTGGGCCAGGGCCATGCCAAATTCAGGAGCCAGGAACTCTGTCCAGATCTCCTATGTAGGTGGTAGAGGTTCTCATATTTGAGCCATCATCTGCCTCTCCCAGAGGCAATAGCAGGGAGCTGGATCAGAAAGTAAAGCAGCTGCAACTTGAACTGGTGCTCTGAAATGGTATGCCAGCGCCGCAAGCACACTGTGACATAAGTACTGGCCCCAAAATCTCTTTTCTAACACATACACTGATAATCATTGAATATAAAATGATTCCTATTTTTCTATTAAGATTGTGAAGTTATATATTATACAAAATTAATTTGGAATCTTGCTATTTTGCATCTCAAATTTCATAAAACAATTTTATTCAAGCTCTTCATATGCATCCTGTATATATATATCTTTATAATCAATAGAACTACTTTTTGAACCTTCTATCATAATTTCTTAGGTTATACAACTTTAATTTTTGATATGGAGCACTTTGAATTTAAGGATTCCATTGAAAAATAAATAAGCACCCACTTACATAATAACAAGTTTCATTTTCTTTTGTACTATAGATATATGTTTATTAACTACACAGTATAACTGTTTTGGGATTGCTTTTTAAGTGGTCTCTATGGGGCTGGCGCTCTGGCATAGTGGTCTAAGCCTCTGCCTTCAGCAGTGTCATCCCATATGAGCACTGGTTCTAGTCCCGGCTGCTCCTCTTCTGATTTGGCTCTCTGCTTATTGCCTGGGCAAGCAGTAGAAGATGGCCCAAGTGCTTGGGTCCCTGTACCTGCATGGGAGACCTACTTCTGGCTGCTTGCTTTGGATCAGCCCAGACCTGTTTGATGCAGCCATTTGGGGAATGAACCAGCGCATGGAAGACCTCTCTCTCCCTCTCTCCCTCTCTCCCTCCCTCCCTCCCTCTCTCTCTCTCTCTCTCTCTCCCTCTCTCCCTCTCTCCCTCTCTCCCTCTCTCCCTCTCTCTTTCTCCATCTCAAATAAAAAGAAAAAAAATCTTTAAAGTGGTCTCTAAAAGGCTATGCAGCAATATTAACTATTAAGAAAACCCCTTGTCAGGCGGGGGTCCTGGGAAAACCTCAAATACAATGTGATACTAGTGATGAATAGATTTTGCAGAATACTTCCTGTATTCTTTTTTTTTTTTTTTTTTTTTGTGACAGGCAGAGTTAGACAGTGAGAGAGAGAGACAGAGAGAAAGGTCTTCCTTTTTTTCCCGTTGGTTCACCCTCCAAATGGCCGCTATGGCTGGCGTACTGCGCCGATCCGAAGCCAGGAGCCAGGTGCTTCCTCCTGGTCTCCCATGCAGGTGCAGGGCCCAAGCACTTGGGCCATCCTCCACTGCCTTCCTGGGCCACAGCAGAGAGCTGGACTGGAAGAGGAGCAACCAGGACAGGACTGGCGCCCCAACCAGGACTAGAACCCCGGGTGCCGGCGCCGCAGGCAGAGGATTAGCCAAGTGAGCCACGGCACCTGAAACATATCCTATAATGTGTGTGTACATCTGTATGTGATGACCAAAAATGAGATACTTGGGGCCAGTGTTATGCAGCAGTGGGCTAAGCATGCCAGCGTCCAGTAATTGAGTGCCAGTTTAAGTCTTGGCTACTCCACTTCCAGTCCAGCTTCCTGCTAATGCACCTGGAAGGCAGTGGAAGATGGTCTAAGTGCTGGGGCCTCTGGAACCCATGGTGGATACACACACGGAATTCCTGGCTCCTGCCTTCATCCTGGCTCAGCCTTGACTGTTGGAGCCATTAGGGGAGTAATATCTCTCTATGTTAGTCTCTCTCTTTTTTTTCTCTCTCACTCTCTCTGAAAGTATAAAATAATAATAAAAATTGAAGTGAAATCTACTTAAGATTAATCATATTAATGTAAACAATTGAGTGGAATTTAGTACATTCACACTGTTGTATAGCTACCACCTCTATCAAGTTCCCAAACATTTTTATTGCTCCTAAAGAAAACCCTGTTGCTGCTAAGAGGTGATTCCACATGCACCCTTCTTCCAACCCCTGTTAACCACCAATTTGTTTTCTGTCTCTGTGGCTGTTATATGTAATATGTAGCCTTTTGTGTCTGGCTTCTTTCACTTAGTGTGTTTTCAGTGTTCATCCATGTAGCACATTTCAGTACATTATTACTTTTTTAAAAAAGATTTATTTATTTATTTATTTGAAAGAGTTACACAGAAAGAGGAGAGGCAGAGAGATAGAGAGATCTTCCATCCGATGGTTTACTCCCCAGATGGCCGCAATGGCTGTAGCTGCACCGATCCAAAGCCAGGAGCCAGGAGCCTCCTCTGGGTCTCCCACGTGGGTGCAGGGGCCCAAGGATTTGGGCAGTCTTCTGCTTTCCCAGGCCATAGCAGAGAGCTGGATCGGAAGAGGAGCAGCCGGGACTAGGACTGGCGCCCATATGGGATGCCAGCACTTTAGGCCAGGGCGTTAATACACTGCGCCACAGTGACAGCCCCCATAATTACTTTTTATGGCTGAATAGTATTCCAGTTTGTGGATTTACCACATTTGCTTCTCCATTCACTTGTTGATGATCATTTGAATTGCTTCTACCTTTTTTCTACTGTAAATAGTGCTGCTGTGAGCATTGATATATAAATATTTGCATACTCGTTTTTCATTCTTTTGGGTATTGCTTCTGTGTTTTAACTTTTTAAGGAACCACCAAACTAGTTTCCACAATGGTTGTGCATCCTGACCAGGAATGTACAATGGTTCTAATTTTCCCATATCCTTATGAACATTTTTTTCTTCCTTCTTTCCTTCCTTACTTCTCTCCCTCTCTCTCCTTCCTTCCTTCCTTTCTCCCCTTCTATCCATCCATCATTATGGGAGTTATGTATCTCATTGTGGTCCTAAGCTTATTGCATTATAATGAATCAGGACCTGATAAATGCAATTTACCTATTCTTTAATAAATATATTTATAAGACAGATAAACATGAAAATAAGTTGGATTAAATTTTAGAATATGATCTTGAAAATATTGGAAGGACTTTTTTTAAGAATGAGGAGGTTAGCTAGCTAATAGAGTTAATTAACTTTACTGTCTTTAAAAACCTCTCAAGCTGTTATGATACTTTATCTTTGGCATATGACTTTTTTTTTTATTTTTAATTTTTTTGACAGGCAGAGTGGACAGTGAGAAAGAGAGACAGAGAGAAAGGTCTTCCTTTGCCATTGGTTCACCCTCCAATGGCCGCCATGGCTGGTGCGCGCTGCGGCCGGCGCACCGCGCTGATCCGATGGCAGGAGCCAAGTGCTTCTCCTGGTCTCCCATGTGGGTGCAGGGCCCAAGCACTTGGGCCATCCTCCACTGCACTCCCAGGCCACAGCAGAGAGCTGGCCTGGAAGAGGGGCAACCAGGACAGAATCCCTGACCGGGACTAGAACCCGGTGTGCCGGCGCCGCAGGCGGAGGATTAGCCTATTGAGCCGCGGTGCCGGCAGCATATTTCTTTTTAAAGTAAAGGCTCAGTTTAAAGAATAATAGATGGGGCCAGCACTGTGGCGCAGTAGGTTAATCCTCTGCCTGCAGTGTGGGCATCCCATATGGGCACCAGTTCTAGTCCCGCTGCCCCTCTTCCAATCCAACTCTCTGCTATGGCCTGGGAAAGCAGCAGAAGATGGCCCAAGTCTTTGGGCCCCTGTACCCACGTGGGAGACCGGGAAGAAGCACCTGGCTCCTGGCTTCAGATTGGCACAGCTCCGGACATTGTGGCCATCTGGGGAGTGAACCAACAGGAGAAAGACCTTTCTCTCTGTCTATCCCTCTCACTGTCTGTAACTCTACCTCTCAAATAAAATAAATAAATAAAATTTAAAGAATAATAGATGATTCAGTTCAAACTTACCCAAACATAATATTTCTAAAATGTTTTAAATGAATGAAAGGGCTTTTTTTGGTATTGAAGAATACAGTATTCTCTGGTATATTAGGCAAGAATATGACTATCTGAATGTGTATATGTGTTTGAGAATTTGAATAGTGCATGTGTATTTGGATAAAGTGTGTTTCTATAACACGTTCAATCTTTGTAGCTATCAAAGTGTTTATGTGATTCCATGAATATCAGAGAAAAGTGTGCATATTGAATCTTTCCTATTTATTCAAGTAGACCTGTAGATATATCCTTTAAATCACTTTTCATCACACTAAATGTATTAAATTGAAAGTACCACCATTTTGAGATATAGCCTCCTTTATTTTTTAATTTTTTAAAGCATTAAAATGCCCCGTTTTTGAAGCAGTTCTGAAACTGGAATATGGTCATATAGTAGTACTTTGTCCCTATCTGACTAAATCATTGTTTTTCTCAGTGTTTCTATATAAGGACACAACTGTCCAGGAAAGCGGTATTACTTGATGTCATTCTATTTGATGCTGTCCTGATTTTGGAGAGATGTGTCCAGGTGGTATTCTGTTTCCTAAAGCTAAAGATGTAACTGTTGTCCAGATGCAACTTTAAAGCACGTAGTAGGTAACACTAAATAATGGTTAATCAGAATGGAACATTAATTCAAGGGGTTGAAGGAGAACCAGTCCCTTAGTTGGTTGTAAAGTCAGAGAGAATACAGAAGTAGTAGCAGATGGTAAAAGGAATTGGAAGAATTTGTGAGGATATTCTGTAAGCAGTATAAAGCCTTCTTCCATCTTCACAATACATTTTCATAAAGTCTGCACAGCTACCCCCCAATAAGATAAATTTAATCCCCAATCTACATATGGTACATGCTCAATTAATGCTTGAATGAGTGACACATACCAATTTATATAAACATGGTAACAAGGGGACTTCAAAAATGTCATGGGGAAAAAATGGAAATAAAAGATAATGCAGTGTTTCCATAAACTGTTTGAAACCCCCTTGCATTTATTAATTCATGCAACTATTGTTTGAGGGGCATTTCTAATGTTCCCTCTAGTTGTTACTATTTCACTTTTTAAAGATCTGTTTACTTATTTGAAAGGCAGAGTTAGAGGTGGGGGAGAGAGACAGAGAGAGATCTTCCGTCCAGTGGTTCACTGCTCAGTTGGCCACAGTGGTTGAGGTTGGGCCCAGCCGAAGTGAGGAGCCTGGAACTCCATCATGGTTTCCCATGTAGGTGGCATAGGCCCAAGCACTTGGACCATCTTCTTCTGCTTTCCCAGTCACCGAAGCAGGAAGCGGGACTAGAAGTGGATAAGCAAAACCTTGAATCAGCCCTCATATCCAGGTGTCATAGGCTGTGGCTTAACCACCTTGGCCACAACATCAGCCCCTACCATTGTTATTTTAATCAACAAAGTAAACTTGCCATTAAGACTCAAACTATGAAGATTAAACATTTCGAGTAAAATAGTGTTGCATTAAAATAAAGCTTACAAAAGAGCTAACTACAATTTTTTTTTTAAAGATTCATTTATTTGTTTGAAAGGCAGAGTTAGAGAGAGGCAGAGAGAGGTCTTCCATCTGCTGATTCACTCCCCAGATGCCCGCAATGGCTGAAACTGTCTCATTCCAAAGACAGGAGCCAGGAGCTTCCTCCAGGTCTCCCACGTGTGTACAGGGGCCCAAGAACTTGGGTCATCCTCCACTGCTTTCCCAAGCCACAGCAGAGAGCTGGATCAGAAGTGGAACAGCCAGGACTCAAACCGGCACCCATTTGGGATGCCAGCACTGCAGGCCGCCACGCCACAGGGCCAGCCTCAGCTAACTACTATTTGATATTTGTTACTTTGTCATGTTAATTTGCCCTAAACAGTAATTAGTATTACTTCCATATAATCACAGGAAATATTTCTGTGATCACTAGAGGAAGGAAAGAGATGAATAGATATGGAACAGAAAACTTTGAGATCTTCTGAATGACTAAATAGATAGATTGGGAGAATATTAGACCTTTGAGTTTTCTAGCAGAGGGGCTTCATTGTTCTGTGACCCCTTGAGGGTGTTATCTGCCTTCACACGTTGGAAACCAAGGTGAACCTTTGACAGGCCTCCTTCTCTCCCTGTCCTCTTCTTAATAGACATAAAAGATCGAATATAAGTGAATGACCCTAGGAAGCAGCTGGAAACAGGAAAGACCAACAGGATTATTATTTTTTTTATTCACTAATTAGTGAATACCTATTCCACTAATGCCTATTCTAAGACTGAAATATATCAGGAAATAAGTTGTTTTATATGTTTAAAGGGGATTCTTCCCTCCAACTCCACCAAACACAGTTCCTAGTCCCATTTTTCTACCCAAAATTTGCATGAAGTTTTGTCAGTTGAAATTGTTTTAGCAAGCTCAGTCCTCCTGAGGGCATGACAGAACTGGTTTAATTTGAAGAGTCTACTTCTCTACTACTTAGCTGCAGTACCTGAGAGAATGGTAACTTTGTGGAGATTTAGGGTGTGGTGTCTTTTTTTTTTTTTTTTTTTTTTTTGACAGAGTTAGAGACAGAGACAGAGAGAAAGGTCTTCCTTCCATTGGTTCACTCCCCCAAGTGGCCGCTACGGCCGGTGCTGCGCTGATCCGAAGCCAGGAGCCAGGTGCTTCTTCCTCGTCTCCCATGTGGGTGCAGGGGCCCAAGCCTGGGCCATTCTCCACTGCCTTCCCAGGCCACAGCAGAGAACTGGACTGGAAGAGGAGCAACTGGGACTAGAACCTGGCACCCATATGGGATGCTGGCTCTGCAGGTGGAGAATTAACCAAGTGAGCCATGGCACCAACCAAGTGGTATCTTAATATCTAGTCCAGAAGAAGCTTTTAAAAACTCTGGGGAAACTGCTTGACTAAGAGAATATTTGGGGCAGTCAGCAACATGCAAACTCAGGCAGACTGGATGTCTTAGGGTAGAGAGGCATGAGAAAAGAGGTTCCAGAAAGCAAGTGAAAAAAGGACAATAGAGGCTGGTGTTTGGCACAGCAGGTAAAGTGCCTTTTGAAGTAGCAACATCCCATATCCAATCACTTGAGTTTGAGTGCTGGCTCCATTCCTGATTCCAGCTTCCCTTCTGTTCCCCTCCCCTCCCATCTCCTCTGCTCTCCCAGAGTATCTCTGCCTTTCAAACAAAATTAATAAAGTTTTTTTTCTTTTTACAGAAAAGCACAGTAAAAGAATAAGAATAAAAGGAAAATTTGAAAACGGATCAGAGAGATTTTAAAACAGTATAGGAATGTGTTACAGAATGGGAACAGATGAAATGAGAGAATTGAAAAGGAGTTGGTGATGGGCAACAAAAGCAAGTGGTTTAGAAGCCCAACTCATTAGAAAGCTATAGGCTACTTATTTATAAATTTTCTGTAACTCATTACTTATAATTAGGAGGTTCCATGACCTTTGTAGCAGTGGTTTGTATAAATGTATTTTCCTGTTAAAAAATAGTGATAGACTTAAATATGTTTTTCTGTTTATCTGCCTTTCAATGTCTTGAGAATTTTCCTCAAAGCTTGCCTTTATCTTTATACATCTAAAGTAACAACACATTGTTACAACACCCTGAGGTAATCAAGTTATCTTCTGATATTATTTTCACATTACCATGAACACTGAGGTTGAGCTTTTGCTTCTTTTTTTTTTTAATTTTTTTATTTTTTATTTCATAAATGTGAATTTACAAAGTGCAACTTTTGTATTGTTGTGGCTTCCCCCCCAACCTCCCTCACTCCCATGGCCCTCCCCTCTCCCTCTCCCATTCCACCCTTTATCAAGTTTCATTTTCAATTACCTTCATATACTGAAGATCAACTTTTGCTTCTCACACTTAAAATTTATAATTTACATTAGAAATGATAAATTTACATAGGATAGGCTGGCGCCCAGGCTTGCTGGGCTAATCCACCTGCAGCGCCGGCACCCGGGTCGGTTGGGGTGCCGGAATCTATCCCGGTTGCTCCTCTTCCAGTCTAGCTCTCTGCTGTGGCCCGGGAAGGCAGTGGAGGATGGCCCAAGTGTTTGGGCCCTGCGCCCGCGTGGGAGGCCGGGGGGAGTGGGGAGAGACACCTGGCTCTTGGCTTCGGATCGGCGCATCGCGCCAGCTGTGGGGCCATTTGAGGGTTGAGCCAACGAAGGGAAGACCTTTCTCTCTGTCTCTCTCTCTCACTGTCTAACTCTGCCTGTCAAAAAAAAAAAAATATATGTAGTATAGGAACGTCTGACAAATGATTTGATGGCAGGATTATTCTTTAATAAATAATCCAGAAGAGTAAAATTTCTAGGAAATTGGGCCATATTATTCTAGGCATTTAAATACTAGACCAAAGGAGATACCCTGAAAGGAGAATGAGAAAATTCATATGTAGACTAAAAATTCATATGTGAACTAAAAAGGGTCAGGAAGATTTGGTTCAGGAAACTACAATACCAATGGTATTTTATCTTTATCTCATCGGAGGACAAGGCCCCTGAGGGCTGCCTGCCTGCACCTGTAATCCTCCAGGGTTCTGGCCAAGAACCAACTTTGCCTCAGGCTTCTTCCACACTCGCTCTGCTCGTACGACACACCTGGGCTTTGTCCAGAAAAGGTGCACGGGACCCAGCACGGTGTCTGGGCCTCGCTGCTACGGTGGTCGAGAACTGTCAGCCAGACTCTCCCAGGAAAACGCGCCGCCGTCAGACTGCTCCATGGTTCTGAAATGGAGGCATCTGAGTAGTGGACTGTGTTGCTGTTAGCCCTGGTTTCAACGCCTTACAAGTCTTGCTTATGATCTCACCGGTATTTAGGTATATCAGACAGCTGATTGTTCAGTTAAGTTTCTGGTTCTCTGCATCTCTACAACCCTAACCTCACATGCATTATGTAAGAAAGTGGCAGGTAATAGGGAACTTTATTTATAGCATGAAAATAAAAAGCTGGTGGCTTGATCCTCAAAAAAACTCTAACTTGTCAGTTTTATGTTTGAATTCTTATCATTTTTCCCTGAGATTATTTAGTGTACTCTGCTGTTTTGGACAACTACTGAGGAAAATGTAGACCTGTATAAGAACAAGTAATCAAAAACCAATGTCTTAACTGAAAGTTCTTTGTGTAGTTTGGGTGGATATACTTTCATGAAGACCAGAATACTGGTGTCATGATTTGTAACCAAGGTGGTAATGAAGGCAGCATTGCATGTGGAAGAGTAAGTCAAACCTGAAGTCTAATTCCCTCTAACTAGTTGTAAACAGCCCATGACCAACGCACTATCTCTGCCTAAGTTTTTTCATTTAAAATAATGACATTGAGGGCCAGTGCTGTGGCACAATAGGTTAATTCTCTGTTTGCAGTGCCAGCATCCCATATGGGTGCCGGTTCTAGCCCCAGATACTCCTCTTCCAATCTTGCTCTCTGGTATGACCTGGGAAAGCAGTGGAAGATGGCCAAAGCACTTGAGCCCCTGCACCCGCGTGGGAGACAAGGAGGAAGCTCCTGGCTCCTGGCTTCAGAACAGCCCAGCTCCAGCCATTACAGCCATTTGGGGAGTGAACCATCAGATGAAGGACCTTTCTCTCTGTCTCTCTCTCTCTCACTGTCTTGTAATTCTACATGTCAAATTAACTAATTAATTAGTTAATGACATTGTACAATTAAAGCATGTTCAGGAATACTTTTATCTCTAAAAGATGATAAAAATGAATTGACTCCAGAAAGATAAAGCAACAGTGAAAAATAAAGCTAAAAATGTAGACCATGATAGGGTACAGGTATGTAAAATTATGATAAATATAGAAAAACCTAAACTGATTCTCCCAGAATTGAAAATACTAGCAGGATTATTTCTAAATGCTCCAAAGGATAGTTGAATCAGAGGAAAGAACCCAATAATGCTCTGTTTATTTTACTCATCAAGAATGGTGTTCTGAGTGTAAGATTTTCAGGGTAATCATCAAAACTTTTAAAATACTAATATTTTCCTGGATGACTTTTAAAATACATTTGTGTTATAAATGTAATACACTGAAACATTACAACTTTTTTGTGGGGAGTGACTGACATAAATTATGGTTCTTTCTGTTGGGCAATTTTAAGGCAGAGTAGTCCTGGGGTAGGGAGAAATAACATAAAATTCCTCCCAAGAAACAGCAGTATCTCCAGAACAGCAAGAGTAAGCCTTGCAGTTCGCTTACTCTTTGTCTGATTTTCTTGTTAGTATAGTATTTGTTTACTTTTTTTTTTCTCTTTATATACAGAAGATCAATTTAGTATAAAGATTTCAACAGTTTGCACCCACATAGCAACACAAAGTGAAACATAACTGTTTGAGTACTAGTTATAGCATTAAATCACAATGTACAGCACATTAAGGACACAGATCCCACATGAGGAGCAACTGCACAGTGGCTCCTGTTGTTGACCCAACAAATTGACACTCTAGTTTATGGCGCCAGTAACCATCCTAGGCTCTCGTCATGAGTTGCCAAGGCTATGGAAGCCTTCCAAGTTTACCGACTCTGATCATATTTAGACAAGGTCATAAAAGACAGAGTGAGGATAGTAACCAATGATCCTAAGAGTGGCATTTACCAGGTTTGAACAATTATACAGCATTAAGTGGGGAAGAGGACCATCAGTACACACAAAAGTATGGAACGCTTCACGAATTTGCGTGTCATCCTTGCGCAGGGGCCATGCTAATCTTCTCTGTATCATTCCAATTTTAGTATATGTGCTGCCAAAGCGAGCACTTGTTTACTTTTTTAATGAGTATAGAACATGTAGTCAGTGGTAGGAAACTTGATCAGGGATTTTCTAGGAACTTTGAATTTGTTAACATAGGGAAAAACACTTATGATATGGTACTTTCATGTAAAAAATACATGAGTAAATAACATTCAAATCTGATAATGTTTGGGACCAAAGAGCACCATACATACATTTGAATTACTGTTGAAAATAAATACACAAATGTAATGGGTACCCCATTGTTAAGTCATTTAAACATTTTAATGAATAATAAGAAATAGCAATTTTAACTACATAGACAACTACTAGTAACTTTTGTGTGCACATAAGAGCCCTGATTTTTACAAGAAGACCTCAAATTACTTGTAGAAGTGGAAAAAAAATCTATTTCAGTGACTTTCCTGGAGATCTGCAAGGCAGATTCCTTCTATTTGGTGATTTATATTTTATTATGTTATAAGAATAAGCATATTTATAAGAGAGGTTCATTTCTTCTCTTGGTTCACATATTGACTACTGATCTAAAATTTATTCTCAACTTTCACACAACAGGTTGAGTAAATAAGCAGATTACCACTACCACCACTTCCCCCAGCAAAAAACTAGGAAGCTTCTTACCTGCTCTTTCATAGCAATGAATTTGAGCACCTTACATGTGGATGAATGGAAATTTTAGATTAAGAGAAAGTTGATGTTTTGCCAACTAAATTTAGATTTTATTTTCCCATTTAAAAAGAAAAGTTGGTGTGGGCATTTGGCACAGTGGTTAAGACATTTCTTGGGGGGCCGGTGCTTGATGTAGTGGGTAAAGCAGCTGCCTGTAGTGCCGGCATCCCATATGGGCTCCGGTTCAAGTCCCAGCTGTTCCACTTTCTATCCAGCTCTCTGCTATGGCCTGGGAAAGCAGTGTAGGATGGCCCAACCCGTTGGGCCCCTGCACTGCATGGGAGACCCGGAGGAAGCTCCTGGCTCCTAGCTTTGGATCGGCACAGCTCCAGCCATTGCGGCCAACTGGGGAGTGAACCAGCAGATAGAAGACCTCTCTCTCTCTGCCTCTCCTTATCTCTCTATGTAGCTCTGACTTTCAAGTAAAATAAATAAATCTTAAAAAAAAAAAAAAAAAGCCGGCACCGCGGCTCACTAGGCTAATCCTCCACCTTGCGGCGCCGGCACACCGGGTTCTAGTCCCGGTAGGGGCACCGATCCTATCCCGATTGCCCCTCTTCCAGGCCAGCTCTCTGCTGTGGCCAGGGAGTGCAGTGGAGGATGGCCCAAGTCCTTGGGCCCTGCACCCCATGGGAGACCAGGAGAAGCACCTGGCTCCTGCCATCGGATCAGCGCGGTGCGCCGGCCGCAGCGCGCCTACCGTGGCGGCCATTGGAGGGTGAACCAACGGCAAAGGAAGACCTTTCTCTCTGTCTCTCACTATCCACTCTGCCTGTCAAAAAAAAAAAAAAAAAAGATTTCTTGGATCACCCATATCACACACTCTTATATCTAGGTTTGAGTCTTGGCTCTGCTCTCTATTATAGTTTCCTACTAACATGCACCTTAGGAGACAGCAGATAGTGGCTCAAATACTTGGGTCTACCTACATGAGATGTCTGGATTGTGTTCCAGGCTCTCGGAACTCTTCAGCCTAGCCCACCATCAGCTGTCGTGGACATTTAGGGACAGAACCAGGGGATGGAAGATCTCCCTCTGTCTCTCACTGTGTTTTTTTGTTTGTTTGTTTTGTTTTGTCTCTGTCTTACAAAAAATAAAAAATAATTTCTAAAAAATAAACATTTTACTTTTGCTTAAATTGTGAATTAAAATGTTTGGTTAAGGACACACAATGATTGATACACTATCAAAACATAGGTTGTTTCCCATAATAAACTACTGTTTGGCTTTCTTTTTGTTTTTAAATATTTATTTTCATTTACTTAAAGAGTGACAGAGACAGAAAAAAAATCTTCTATCTGCTGGTTCACTCCCCAAAAACCCACAACATCCAAGATTGGCTGGGCCTGGCTGAATCCAGGAGCCAAGAACTCCATCTGGGTCTCCCAGGTGGGTGGTAGGGACCTAAGTATTTGGGCCATCATCTGCTGCTTCTCAGGATTCATTAGCCAGAACCTGGATCAGAAATGGACTTGAACCAACATTCCAGTATGAGATATAGGTATCACAAACAATGGCTTAACCCACAGCACCACAATGCATGTTCTACCATGTGGTTTTGTTTTGTTTTGCCATTTTGTTTTGAACCATGTCTTTGAGGTAGCACAATCTGTCTAATTGTTCCTATATTTTAGTTTCTTTAAAACTAGCCCCCACTTCAATATTATGTACCATCTTATTCCCTCAGTTGTCTCCTTATTCTTAAACTTAACATACATATTTAGTAAATAAATACTAGCTTTTCTTTTTTTTTTTTAATTTTTTGACAGAGAGAGACAGAGAGTTAGAGACAGAGAGACAGAGAGAAAGGTCTTCCTTCTGTTGGTTCACTCCCCAAAAATGGCCGCCACGGCCAGCACTGCACCAGTCTGAAGCCAGGAGCCCGGTGCTTCCTCCCAGTCTTCAATGCGGGTGCAGGGACCCACGCACTTGCGCCATCCTCCACTGCCCTCCCGGGCCATACCAGAGAGCTGGACTGGAAAAGGAGCAACCAGGACTAGTACCAGGTGCCCCAACCGGGACTAGAACCTGGGGTGCCGGCGCCACAGGCAGAGGATTAGCCAAGTGAGCCACGGCGCCATCCAATACTAGCTTTTCTTTTCTTTTCTTTTCTTTTTTTTTTTAATTTTTTAAACTTTTATTTAATGAATATAAATTTCCAAAGTACAGCTTATGGATTACAATGGCTTTCCCCCCATAACTTCCCTCCCACCCGCAACCCTCCCCTTTCCCGCTCCCTCTCCCCTTCCATTCACATCAAGATTCATTTTCAATTCTCTTTATACACAGAAGATCAGTTTTGTATATATTAAGTAAAGATTTCAATGGTTTGCACCCACATAGAAACACAAAGTGAAAAATACTGTTGGAGTACTAGTTATAGCGTTAAATCACAATGTACAGCACATTAAGGACAGAGATCCTACATGAGGAGTAAGTACACAGTGACTCCTGTTGTTGACTTAACAAATTGAAACTCTTGTTTATGGCATCAGTAATCACCCTGGGCTCTTGTCATGAGTTGCCAAAGCTATGGTAGGTAGCCTTTTGAATTCACTGACTCTTATCATATTTAGACAAGGTCATAGTCAAAGTGGAAGTTCTCTCCTCCCTTCAGAGAAAGGTACCTCCTTCTTTGATGACCTGTTCTTTCCACTGGGATCTCACTCGCGGAGATCTTTCATTTAGGTCTTTTTTTTTTTTTTTTTGTCAGAGTGTCTTGGCTTTCCATACCTGAAATACTCTCATGGGCTTTTCAGCCGGATCCGAATGCCTTAAGGGCTGATTCTGAGGCCAGAGTGCTGTTTAGGACATCTGCCATTCTGAGTCTGCTGTGTATCCTGCTTCCCATGATGGATCGTTCTCTCCCTTTTTTGTTCTATTGGTTAGTATTTTCAGCTACTAGTCTTGTTTATGTGATCCCTTTGATTCTTAGTCTTATCATTATGATCAATTGTGAACAGAAATTGATCAAATGGACTAGTGAGATGGCATTGGTACATGCAACCTTGATGGGATTGAATTGGAATCCCCTAAACTTTAGTCACAACACATGGGTCCAAGTTAACAACCAAGAACAAAAGATAGGGATTCCACAGATTTCTCACAGTTCTAGGTTTCTACATATCAGCAATGAGAATAAATTAAAAGCAGTATTCAGTTTTCATTTTTATTCAAAGGATAAATACAAAATTAAGAGATAAAATACAAAGCCCCCATAAATCATACTGGCTAGACATAGTCAAGTCCAACAGCAAGGAATTAGATGAATGCATTACTATTTCTCTTGCCTATAAACAAGACTTTATTATCTCAGACAATAATGCCCCATCCCATAGGGGTCTTATTTGAAGACAGTGGATCAAGACAGTGGATCAATACTAGCTTTTCAATTTTAATCCCTGGGGCCGGTGTTGTGGTGTAGTGGGTGAAGTCACCTCCTGTGACACAGCATCCAATATCGGCACCAGTTTGAGACCCGGCTGTTCCACTTCCAATCCAGTTCCCTGGTAATGTACCTGGGGAAGCAGCAGAAAATGGGTCTAGTGCTTGGACCTCTGCTCCCCTGTGGGAGATTTCCTGGCTCCTGGCTTCAGCTTGGCCCAACCCCAGTCATTGTAGCCATTTGGGGAATGAACCAGCGGATGAAAAATCTCTTTCCCTTTCCCCACCCCCTTCCTCCCTCCCTTCCTCTGTGTAACTCTGACTTTCAAATAAATAAACAAATCTTTAAAAAAAAATTTAATCCCTAATACACTCCTTGTTGGCCTCAAGCATACATACAAGTTCTCCCTGATCCTGACAAGTAGTACTGCTTTTTTAGATTTTTCTGTTGTATAAAATGCTATCATTTTTGCATTCTTTAACTATGACAGTTAACAGTCAACAAAAACTATACTGACCGATCTCCTTGAAGTACAGAACAGTAAACAGGTGGAAGGATTGGATCTTAAGAAATGTCCATAATTAAAGAAAAGAAGAAGGAAAATAGGGTATAGAGGTTGGAGCAATGTTTAATTAGGAGTAATTGCCCATTTTAGAATTCTTAACTTTTAGAGCATTTTACACTTAAAAAGTTCACAAGCTCCCCCTGCCATTCTGTTTTTAGGTGTGGCAAAGCCTCCAGGATCTCAGAACTCCTTTTCTTGCTGTCTAATTTTGTTCACTTTTTCCTTTCTTTCCCTTCGTTAGCTACTCCTTACCCCTATCCAAGGCCAGAATGACAATCTACTACCTAAGTAAAAGGAGGATTTGCTTTCCTTTTTTCAAGCCCTGCACCTGTATATGCATGTATGTCTGTGTGTTCACATACATATACCTTTATCCAGACTGGGACACAAAACTTTCAGGGTTCTCAACTGGATGTGCAGCTGAACAGAAGTATGGTTCATCTGCTAAGAGTGGAAATGAATGGGAGAAAATGGGCAACATGGGCTGTAGAGAGCAACCACAGACCATTGCTGCCCAGTTTATTTTAAAGATTATACTAACAGGAGCTTATATTAAAATCTCTGTAGCCTTTTCTTTTTATGAGTTTTGTTTTAGATGTTGGGCACATGACCAGAGAAGAACACTTTCAGTATGTATCTCTATACTAAGGATGAACACCTTTCTTGCCAGCTTGTTGATTCAGTTGTTCATTTCTATTTCTGTTGATCAGACAAGGACAATTATCTTTTTAGCTCTCTGTCCTGGAACCTAACACACTCTTTAATGCTATACTGTTAGTTGGATAGGTATGTGGGTGGGTATATAAATTGGCACGTGGATTTTTTTTTTTTTTTTGACAGGCAGAGTTAGAGAGACAAAGAGAAAGGTCTTTCTTTTTCCTTTGGTTCACCCCCCAAATGGCCACTACAGCCGGCACGCTGTGCTGATCAGTAGCCAGGTGCCCCCTCCTGGTCTCCCATGTGGATGCAGGGCCCAAGTACCTGGGCCATCCTCCACTGCCTTCCCGGGCCACAGCAGAGAGCTGGACTGGAAGAGGAGCAACCGGGACAGAATCCAGCACCCCAACCGGGACTAGAACCCGGGGTGCTGGCACCACAGGTGGAGGATTAGCCAAGTGAGCCATGGCGCCAGCCGGCACATGGATTTTTAAGAAGGCTTTCTATTTTAGGAGCTTTTAATTTTAATTGGGATAGTAAAAATTCCTTTTAGGTTAATGAAGAGCACAACATACTGCACTAATGCTCTGTGTATTCCTAAAAACAACCATGGAACTACAAAGAATTCTCTTGCTTTCCTAGGTATAAAATTGTGAATTAAAATTGGACTAATTTACACTAAAATTGGCAGAAGATCTTCCTGTTCCTCACTGAGAACCAAAACAGCCATTAAATCTGATTGTGGGAAAACAGCTTCTCTTAGAACCTGATAATTAGTGGTGAATTTCCAACTGTCTTCTTAGGGAAGACTGTTACTTGATGAGCTGGATGATTTTATCCTTTAAAGAGAAACAATAATGAATAGTCTACTATTACTTTGGTTTTTGTTTGTTTTTTTGTTTTGTTTTGTTTTCTTTTGTTTTTGACAGGCAGAGTGGACAGTGAGAGAGAGAGACAGAGAAAGGTCTTCCTTTTCCATTGGTTCACCCCCAATGGCCACTGCGGCCGGCACACCGCACTGATCCGAAGCCAGGAGCCAGGTGCTTCCTCCTGGTCTCCCATGCGGCTACAGGACCCAAGCACTTGGGCCATCCTCCACTGCACTCCTGGGCCACAGCAGAGAGCTGGCCTGGAAGAGGGGCAACCAGGACAGAATCTGGTGCCCCGACCAGGACTAGAACTTGGTGTGCCGGTGCCGCAGATGGAGGATTAGCCTATTGAGCCGCGCGCAGGCCTCTACTATTACTTTTAAGTTTTTCTTCGTGTTCATCTTTCATAAATCTTGGCAGAAGTTTATTGTTTTTCTTTACTGGGGGGGGGGGGGGAGGAGCGAGGTTACATGGTTGAGTGGAGAGAGTACACCTGGCCAGACCAGGCAGGCGGCTCAGCAGAGGCTGCGTGCACAGTCTGGTTGAGGCTGGGGGTTTTTAAGGAGATGGGTCTTGCTTCCCCACCTCTGCTGCTCTTGGAACAAAGGGCTTTTTTGGATGTAAATAGAAAAACTTTTCTCTTGAAGGTCTGAAACAAAGGACTTTATGGATGCAAATGTTAAGAAGTTCCTCCCTGAGTTTTCTCTTGAAGGTCTGAAACAAAGGACTTTATGGATGCAAATGTTAAGAAGCTTCTCTCTGAGTTTTGCAAATGTTAAGAAGCTTCTCCCTGAGTTTTCTCTTGAAGGTCGGAAACAAAGGACTTTATGGATGCAAATGTTATCAGACAGGAGGAAGGGAGCAGGATGTTTGAGATGCAGATACTGGGCTGCACCTGGGAGATTGTGGAAGATTGTCAGGCAGAAGGGGTGGGGACCTCCACCTGGCAGGTTATCAGGTAGAAGAGGGCAGGGCAGGATATGAATACCGGGCTGCCCCTGAAACACCATCGGGATGACCTTGAGATGCAGCATATGCTGGACATAGATGTCTTCTCTTTAGGCCTTTATGTCACACACACATAAGCTCATAACTGACTTCCTACCTAATATTCCCCCCTCAAGAGGCAATACCCAAAATTCTTCTTTGGGATTATGGATGGAGATCCGTTTTCTGTAACTTCAAAGCTGGCATGTGGGCGTCGAGGGGGATATGGGTATTTCCTCTTGCTATCTGTCTTATGGTGTGCGACAGTGGCCTTGGAAAGACTGTCCTGCTCGGTCCAGAGAACTGCTCAGGTCATCCAGTGGAATGGGCTGGAAGCCTTGTCTGACAACCATTTGGAGTTCGACAGCTTTTAGTCTGTTAGAGACAAAACGAACAAGGGCATTAAAAACACACAGTCCAAAGAGAAGCATCAAGATTACAGAAGTTATTGGGTCAAGGAGAGGAAATAGCCAGGATTTCCATGACCAGATGTCAGGCCAGAAATCCCAGCCCTGCTTGGCCTGGTCCTGGAGCTGTTTGGTGGCTTTGTCCAGGAAAAGTACGAATTTGGATTTGTACCTGTCTAGTCTGATTGACCCAGAGACAACATTCTTCCTGGAACATGGCACAGATACCTCCTGGAGCAGCAGTTAGCATGTCCAATATTTCTTTCTTTCATAACCTTTTGTGACTTCTGCACACCTTCTTCAACTTACTTGAAACGTTCCATCCTTTCCATTCCAGTCTAGAGTAAACTAGCCATCAGGATTCTTATAAACCATGTCCTTTCCTTATTTAAAAAGCTCTTTCCTTTTTAACCCTTCTTACCAACAACACTCTTTCCTTCTAAACCTTTCTTACCAAGCACACATTTCTATACTTGTAATGTTTTCCATAGAGCCTGGTTGGCTCTTTCTACCTTACCAGAAGACTGAGGTCTCCATGCAGAGTGAAGATGCCTTACAAATCCCTTGTGTAATCTAGAGCTCTGGTTAAGGCAATCAGTTCTGCTAACTGAGCAAAAGTTCCTGGGGGCAGAGCACACTGCAATAACATGCCATGCTGTAACTGTTGCATACCCTGAGAAGCAGGTCCTGTCTGACAAAACTGTTTCTGTCTGTGAACCAAACCTCATCTGCGTTAGTCAGGGCGCTGTCTCTTGGGTCCCTTCTGCTGGCATAGATCAAGTCTACAGTCTCAGTACAGGAGTGGAGGGGACCACTTTCCCCTGGAACTGGCATTAAAGTAGCTGGGTTTAGAGTAGAGCAATGCCTTATTTTTACCTGAGGGTTTTCTAGAAGGAGGACCTGATACATTAGTATCCTACTATCTGTGAGCCAGTGAGAGCCCTTTTGCTCTAATAGGGTATTTATTTGATGTGAGGTATAAAGGGCAATATTTTGCCCCAATGTAATTTTAGATACCTCCTCTGTCAGCAAGGCAGCTGCTGCTATCATCCTTAGGCAGTGAGGCCATCCTTGTGCAACCGTGTCTATGGTTTTAGAAAAGTAGCCCACAGGTTGCTTAACAGGTCCCAGATCCTGAGTTAACCCTCCTAAGGTGACTCCCTGCCTCTCGGTGACATACAGCTGGTAAGTTTTCTCTGGGTTTGGCAGTCCTAGCGCAGGGGCTTTAGTCATAGCATCCTTTAGCTGAGCAAAAGCTGTAGTTTGCTCTTTTTCCCAGAGGAGGGGGCCTTGTTCTGGGCTATCTTTTAGAGCCTGGTATAGAGGCCTTGCTACTTCTCTGTATTTTGGAATCCATAATCTGCAATACCCAGTCAGTCCGAGGAATGCTCGGAGTTGCCTTAAAGTGGTAGGGGTGGGGATTTGCTGCATTGCCTATATTCTCTCTGGGGCTAGTCTCCTCTCCCCAGGAGTGAGGATGAGACCTAAATAGTTAACTTCCTGGCGGACTAGCTGCGCCTTTTTCTTGGATACTCGGTAGCCACGTTCTGCCAGGAAGTTAGGGTTTTGATTAAATGCTGAAGGCCAGAGTCTCAAGTGGGAGAACAGATAAGCAAGTCATCTACATATTGGAGTATTCTCCCACCCCCCTCA
Source organism: Lepus europaeus (assembly GCF_033115175.1). NCBI lineage: Eukaryota > Metazoa > Chordata > Mammalia > Lagomorpha > Leporidae > Lepus > Lepus europaeus. The sequence goes on along the minus strand of NC_084828.1, from coordinate 76,363,342 downwards.
AGAGATAAGTCCTTGAGGTCCTCTGAAAGGGCCTGCCCAAGTAGGTGTGGCGCATCCCGGAACCCCTGTGGTAATATGGTCCAGGTTAGCTGTTGCTTTAAGTTCTGTCTATTGACCCATTCAAAGGCAAACAAAAACTGACAAGAGGGTTCTATAGGGATACAGAAAAAAGCATCCTTAAGGTCTAAGACTGAAAACCACTTAGTCCCTGGAGGTATTTCTCCCAGTATTGAATAGGGATTGGGCACAATAGGGTGAATGGGTATTACTGCCTCATTAATGACCCACAAGTCTTGAACTAGTCTGTACTCCCCATCTTTCTTTCTAACTGGCAGAATGGGCGTATTGCAAGGGGAATTGCAGGGTGTCAACAACCCGTGCTTTAGGAACTTGTCAATCAGTGGCTGAAGGCCTTCTCTAGCTTCTGGCTTTATAGGATATTGCTTCCGATTTGGAAAATTATTAGCATCTTTAAGTCTAATGACGATTGGGCAGGCCTTCAAGGCCCTGCCAGGTATGTCTGAGGCCCATACCTGTGGGTTAACTTGACAGGGGACGGCACATGGCAATAATAGGAATCTGGCCATCCTCATGTGCAGGGAAAGTCACTCGAGTTCCCAGCTTACTTAGGAGGTCCCTTCCCAGTAGGGGTGTGGGACACTCAGCCATTACTAAGAACTGGTGGGAAAATATGGTCTTCCTCCAAAGGCAACATAAAGGGGGTGTGAATCTTCTTAGGGAGGGCACCCCGTTGATTCCCATTACTTGGCTGGACTGTGAGGAGAGTTGCCCGGAATACGAGACAAGTACAGAGTAGGCGGCCCCCATGTCTAAGAGAAAATTTACGGTCCTACCTTCCACATCAACTGTGACCCTAGGCTCTGCCCCCTCGATGGCGATGGTTGCTTCGGGAGCCGGACAGAGCGAAGGGCTCCTTCAGTTTAGGGCCAACAGGTTTTGCGATTCTGATCCGGGGGTCCTTTGACTCTCAGGGCAGTCTCGCTTCCAGTGGCCAGGCTTTTTGCAAAGCAGACTGGGCTTCTTTGGAAGCCGGCCGCTGCTACGGCAGCCTCTAGCCCAGTGCCCTGGCTTCCTGCAGTGAAAGCAGTTACCACTTGGAGGTGGGCCGGCCTTGTTGGGTCCCTTTGATGGCAGATTACCGCACAAAGCAGCTATCAACTGGGCCTGCCGCCTATCCTTATGCTGTTCCTTCTGCTTGTCTCGCTCCTCCTCCTCCTGGTCTCTGTTAAACAGCAGAAGCAGCCTTAAGAATGTCAGCCAAGGGGGTGCTTGGACCCATCCCTAATTTCTGAAGCTTTCTTCTAATATCAGGGGCGGCTTGAGTTAGGAACCTATCCCCTAATATGGCATTTCCTGCTTGATACTTAGGTATCAAGTTGAATAAATCAATGTTTATGTAAAAAATTTTTTTAAAAAATTTTAAAACTACATTAGTGGCAGCCAGTTGCATTAATGGTTCAGCAGTTAAAATGCCATTTGGGACACCACCATCCCATTTCAGATTGCCTACCTTTGAATCCTGGCTCCAATTCTGATTCCCAGATGCATGCTAATGCACACCATGGGAGGTAGCCAGTGACAGCTTGAGTACTTGGGTCCCTGCCACTCACATATGACACCTGAATAGCTTCAGTGTGGGCCAGCCCTGGCTATTGTGGGTATTTTGGGAGTCAACCAGCTGACAGAAGGTATCTCTCCATATCTCTGTCTGTCCCTCTCTCTCTTGCATGCACCTTTTTGTGTGCACCTTTTAAATAAAAATAATTTTTTTTAATTAAAAGAATAAAGGTGAACTAAAATACTTCTTGCTCTTGCCAGGACTTATAAGAAGGAATTACTTGGGAGTGACTGCTTAATGGATTTGGGACATCCTCTAGGGTGATGAAAATGTTTTGGAACTAGATAGAGGTGATGGGAGTACAATATTTTGAATGTACTAAATGCCATTGAATTGTACATTTAAAATGACTAGTTTTATGTTATGTGAATTTTATCTTATTTTACCTTATTTCATGACATACCTTTGAATTGTCAAAATATATCTGTAGCTAAGAGAATAATGTCTTCCTCTGATTAGTATGGTCATACAATTATTTCTTCAAACCATGACACATTAGAGTCAGCATGAGTTCTCACAGGTTAAATGCTGGAATGACAGATTTGAACTAGGGTTATCTCAAGCAAACTGAGAGGTCACATAACCTAGCACTAGAACCACACACTTATATAATCAAGCTCACCACCACAACTTATTATGTATGGATATTATTAGATCTAATATTGTCTTAAGATAATTTCTTTTTTTTTTTTTTTTTTTTTTTGGACAGGCAGAGTGGACAGTGAGAGAGAGACAGAGAGAAAGGTCTTCCTTTTGCCGTTGGTTCACCCTCCAATGGCCGCCACGGTAGGCGCGCTGCGGCCGGCGCACCGCGCTGATCCGATGGCAGGAGCCAGGTGCTTCTCCTGGTCTCCCATGGGGTGCAGGGCCCAAGGACTTGGGCCATCCTCCACTGCACTCCCTGGCCACAGCAGAGAGCTGGCCTGGAAGAGGGGCAACCGGGACAGGATCGGTGCCCTGACTGGGACTAGAACCTGGTGTGCCGGCGCCGCAAGGTGGAGGATTAGCCTAGTGAGCCGCGGCACCGGCTTAAGATAATTTCCTTTTTTTTTTTAACAGTTTTTTTTTTTTTTTTTTTGGACAGGCAGAGTGGACAGTAGAGGGAGACAGAGAGAAAGGTCTTCCTTTTGCCGTTGGTTCACTCTCCAATGGCCGCCGCGGTAGGCGCGCTACGGCCAGCGCACCGCGCTGATCCGATGGCAGGAGCCAGGTGCTTCTCCTGGTCTCCCATGGGGTGCAGGGCCCAAGGACTTGGGCCATCCTCCACTGCACTTCCTGGCCACAGCAGAGAGCTGGACCGGAAGAGGGGCAACCGGGACAGGATCAGTGCCCCGACCGGGACTAGAACCCGGTGTGCCGGCGCCGCAAGGCGGAGGATTAGCCTGTTAAGCCACGGCGCCGGCTAAGATAATTTCTTAAAACTCCTATACAGAACTTGATTCTTGGAAGGGGGAAAAAAAAAAGCCAGTCTGTATTCAGCTGACAGATACAACCTTTTTCTCACATATAGGTAAAAAGCCTATCTCAAACTTTTAATAAGTGACAGTTTAACTGAGTTTTTAAAAAGGACTTGAATAGGGGCCAGCACTGTAGCTTAGCAGGTAAAGCCACTGCTTGCAATGCCAGCATCCCATTTGGCTGCCAGTTCAAGTCCCAGCTGCTCCACTTCCAATCCAGCTCTCTGCTAAGGTGCCTGGGAAAACAGCGGAGGATGGCTCAAGTACCTGGAGGAGGCTCCTGGCTCCTGGCCTCAGACCAGCCCAGCTCCGGCTGTTGCAGCAAGAGCTAGTGGGTTCCATCTGTTAAATAAATAAATAAATCTTTTTTAAAAAAAAAAGATTAAAGACATTCTAATTTTTTAAATAAAAGCAGTAAAATTTTTTTTTTATTTGACAGGTAGAGTTACAGACAGTGAGAGAGAGACAAAGAGAAAGGTCTTCCTTCTGTTGGTTCACTCTCCAAATGCTGCTATGGCTGGCGCTGTACCAATCCGAAGCCAGGAGCCAGGTGCTTCTTCCTGGTCTCCCATGCAGGTGCAGGGGCCCAAGCACTTGGGCCATCCTCCACTGCCCTCCTGGGCCACAGCAGAGAGCTGGACTGGAAGAGGAGTAGCCGGGACTAGAACCTGGCGCCCATATGGGATGCTGGTACCGCAGACAGAGGATTAACCGAGTGACCCATGGCGCCAGCCCAAAAGCAGTGAAACTTTAAACAGATGTTTCTTAAATCCTATTTCCAGAGTATTTAGATAGATCTTAAACAGTTGGGTAGATTATACATTCAGTTTTACATACTTACACATATAGACACACACAGACCACACTCTTACTCTCTTTGCTGTGACAAGATCACCCTCAAATCCTGTAGCCAAATACTGCCAGAGGATGGTGGGGGAACCTAGTATATGTAAGTCAGTGAAAGAGCAAAACATGTCTTACTAATAAGCTGACTCTCAAACTTTTTGTCCACTGCTGTTTCCCAAGATATCTTTAGTTCTTAACATTAGCGTGTGGTGCTTTAATTATGTACTACAATGTTTCTGTGAGCTTTCTCTGAGTTGATTAACTAGATTAGTGATTTAGTTTCAGATGTAGGTTTATGGTATCTTCTTTTTCTGTGAAACTGGTATTTTAATATAGTATCTTATGTTTATTATTACCAACAAGTTAAGAATGGGCTGTAGTAACATTTGTGTCTTGCCTTCTCTAGAACTGTCAAGTAATCCACCTTTGGCTACCATCCTTATTCCTCCTCATGCTAGGATTCAAGCAGCTGCTTCAACCCCTACAAATGCCACAGCAGCCTCAGGTGAGGACACTTAAATCTCTAATGTTTAAAAAAAAAATGGTTACCTTCATTTTATTTCATGTGATTTGTGAACATTTCATTCCTTTTAAGTTCCAAAAACATGGCACAGGCAAATGAGTAAATGTGAATAAAATGAAGATTTCTTTCCAAAAAGAATAAAACAGAGTCACCCATTAATACTTGATATATAAGATATATAAATATCTTCTTTTAATGTTAAATTCTATTACCTTAGTTATTTTAAAAGTCATGCTTTCCACATAAGTTAATAATATGCATCAGTGAGATGCTTACAGCAGAAAACAGTCTTTACAGATATGTTACTGAATATAATTCATTTGAATTCTACCTCCCTGAATATAAATTATGTTATACTAGAGAGAGAAATTTTTAAGAACTATGAAACATATTAGAATGATTTTTAATAATTAGAAAAGACTAAAAACTGAAACACAAATACATTTAACTTAGGATTAGATCAGAATGTGACTAGACTCTCATCTATTAAAATAACATATATATTTTTCTCTTAGAGGAACTCCCAGGTTGGAGCTAGGTTGTGCTTCTGGTCCCTTAGCCAGCTGGTGTGGAAGACTAATTCATGACTGTCATTGCAGTTATTCTGAAAATAAGCAGTCTTGGAGTGAACTGCAGTTCCTCCAAAGAATAACTAGATGCTCTTTAAAATAAACAAGTTAGAAAACATAATAGGTAGCACAGTTAAGGGCTTAGAATTTGGTACCTTTATTTTCTCCCACCAAAATTTAAATGACAATATATCATATATGTCATATGTCATATTGAACTGAAATGGATCAGACCCATTTTTGCTTTGGCTGTTTATGCTGCAGGAGGTGAGTTTGGGTAATTTAAAATAGTTTCCTTAATATGAGTTGCCAAACTCATTAGTGATTGCAACCTAGGTTTTTAGGCACATTATCTTCCTGGTACAAGCCTGGTATAACTTGATTTTATGTTGCTTTGATATAGGTTATAGGATTCACAAAAGTTTTACATTGCTGTATGTGTTGTTATAGCAGTTAAAAATCAGAGTTCAGCATAAATATGGAAACATTGGAGTTTTACTCTGAGAGTTTATTCCAAAATTGACAGGGTATGAGCAAGTTAAGGAATGGTAATTGAGTTCAGAACTAAAATGAGTTTACAAAAGTTCATGCTTTGAGTACCAAAGATTTTCTGTAATACTCTGAGGTTCCTAGTAGCTAAATAAAGAAATAATCTTAACATTGCCCATTGTTGGAGCAGGCATTTATCATAGCAGTTAAAAGGCTGCTTGGGATGCCTACATCCCATATTGCAATGCCTGAGTTCAAGTCCCAGCTCCATTACTGATTCCAGTTTCCTCCTAAAGCACACCCTGGGAGGTAGTGGGAATGACTCAAGATGTTAGATCCCTGCCACCCACATAGAAGACTTGAATTGACTCTCAACTCCCTGTTTTCATCTAGCTTAGAGCCAGCTGTTGTAGGAATTTAGGGAGTGAACCAGCAGATGAGAGACCTGTCATCTGTCTGTCTGTATGTATGTTTCACTCTCTCTCTCTGTCACTCTGCCTTTCAAATAACTTGTTTGAAAAAAATTCCACTGTTCATTAGATAGAAGTGTGCTGGTAGCTTAAAGACATAATGTTTGTGGCTCTGTTATTTTTTCTTTATGGTCTCAGATTTGGCACTAAGGGAAATTTTGTTTCAGTAAATGAAATTCTCATCAACATAACAATAAATGTAATAGAGTATACTTTTTAAGTGCCCATCCATGTAAACCAAAGGCATAACACCATAGTATTCATAGTTAAAGAAAAATAGTTTCCTATTGAGCCGAAGTGCTGAAGGCCATAAAGTATGTCACAAACATATTTCAGGAAATGTTGGTCTGGACCAAGTGATTGACTATATGACCTCAACAACTGTCTGTATTTAAATATATACAAGTTTATATATTTTAAATAAGAATTTGGCAGTGTGAGTTACATTCTTTGCAGAGACCTTAAAATATACATATCCTCTGTTTCTCTCAGCTTCAGTTTCTTTATCCATAAAACAGAAATAGTAAATACCAGTTGCATAGAGTTATAAGAAGAGATACAAACTGTTTGAAGTGCTTAGCACTTTGCCTTGTCACTTAGTAGGCAGTCAGGGAAAGGAAACTGCTATTATTTTTTTTGTTATTGCCAAATAAGGGCAGATTCAGACAAATTAAATAGTCAGGCATTGGAAGGCAATGTTGACATTCATCCTCTTAAAAGAATCTGTGGCCTGGGCCAGCATTGTAGCATAGTAGGTTGAGCTGCTGGCTGCTCCACTTCTGATTCAGCTCCCTGGGAAGGCATCCAAAGGTGGCCAAGTGCTTGGACCCCCTGCTACTCAAGTGGGAGACCCCGGTGGTGTTCCTGATTACTGGCAATGGCCTGACTGGGTCAGGCCATTTGGGGAATGAACAAGCAGATGGAACATGTCTTTCTCACCTCTCCTTCTCTATATATAACTCTGTCTTTCAAATAAATAGGTAAACCTTAAAAAAAAATTTCAAGTTAATGGGAAATTAGAATTAAAAAACAATGTGGCCCTTACATGAACTTTTTGAAGTCCCTTTGCTTAGCAAACTAAATAATAACAAATTTTAAATCTATATATAAAGATATATAAAGTAAAAAAAAAAAGAGCCAATTTGAACTGAATGGTCAACAGTGGGAAATTGTTTTAATATATTGTGAAATTCCCATTTTTACTAGCTGTAAAAATAATTATGAAGCTTATAGACATTTATAAAAATACCCATTCAAACTTAGGTGGAGAACATTTTTAAATCATAGGAAACATGTTAGTAACCATAACAAATGTGTGTTTTCGTGGTGGATAAGGTCTAAATAAAAACATAAAAGATAAAACAAATATGTTAAATTAGTTGGTATGGATATTGGTTGTTTTTCCACTCAAAATACTACCATCATCTTTTTAAATTGTTTAAAATAGTTCAGTATCTGGGGGCATTATTCTTGATCATGGCTCTGATTGACATGAGAACCTCTTGAAAGTTACAAATACTACTCTCATTCCATAAAATATATGTCTTATTTCAAGATTTTATATATATAGTAAATCTGATTTTTTTCCACACCCCCAACTGGTCATCTCATTCACCCCAACTGGGGGCTCATTCAGCAGTAATAAATCTTGAGACATTACAGTTTTACTAATCAAATGTGAACCACTTCAGAGATTATCTGGTCCAGTGTCAGAGTTTAGTAAAAGGTACAATATGGAATTTCACCTAGAACAATAGAACAATTTTGTGCCTTAGTGTATTGGTCTTCTGGCTAAGGATTTTGTGGTGTTTTTTTGTTGTTGTTTGTTTGTTTGTTTGTTTTTTCACTGCAATGGCTTTGCTATTAAAAACAAGTTTGAGGGGTTGATGTTGTCACATCGAGGGTTAAGCCACTGCCAGCTGCTCCACTTCTGGTCCAACTTCCTGCTAATATGCCTGGGAAAGCAGTGGAGGATGGCCCTGGTGTTTGGGTCCCTGCAGCCCAAATAGGAGACCCTGGTGGAATTCTGGGCTCCTGACTTCAACCTGGATCAGTCCTGGCCATTACAGCCAATTGGGGAGTGAACCAGCAGATGGAAGATCTGTCTGTCTCTCCTTCTCTATCACTGTGTTTTTCAAATAAATAAATCTTTAAAAAAAAAATTGAAAACCACTAATTTACTTGGAAGTGGTCATCCCATGATTTCAGTAACTAGAAACTCATTACTACAAGAATGAGCATAAGTTTCTGTGACACCAGCTATAAGAAAGTTTATCCTTTTTTACCCTGAAGTGTATTCTCCACTCAGTAATCCTGCTGTGAGATTATTCAGAATCAAATTATTCCAAATAAAAGTTTTTAATGATGGCTAGCATGTTCTTCATACTAATGACTATTTTCTCTTCTAAATATGAATATCTTCTATTTCTATACAATTATATATCACCTGCACATCTCAGTGTTTTGCTTCTACGCAGCTAATAAAATTTGTCAAAGAGGATGAAGCAGGACCTCCTAAAGATTTTTTGCCTTTGGTCAAGTTACAGATGAAAGAAGTTCAATGGAATTAGGCAAAGTTACTAGAGATTACTCTTCTGTTTGTCTCAGAGTGATTGATTACCTCTCTTGTTTACCTAACTACAGACAAACCTTGTAATACTGCTTTATGTATAAATGATATGAAAACCTTTTTAAAATGCTAAGCTGTTGTCAAGAAAACTTTCAGCCATTTTTCCATCAAAAAGGCAACCGAGGGTAGGCATTTGTGGGGATTTGTCTCAGTGGTTAAGATGCTGCTGAGGATATCCTCATCCTATATCAGAGTGCCCAAATTCAAGTCCCACTCTGCTTCCAATTCTAACATCCTCTAGTGCACATCCTAGGGGGCAGTAGGTGATGGATGGCTCACCTAGTTGGGGTCTCTGCTTTTCATGTGGGAGACCCAGATGGAGTTACTGGCTCCTATCTTCAGCCTAGTCTAGCCCCAGCTGTTTGGAGCATGAATGGATGGAAGGATTCTCTCTCTTTCTTTCTCTCTACCTTTCAGATATATAAAAATTTATATTTAAAATTAGTAGTAACTCAGAACAGTTAGGGTGCCTTTTGAGACACACACATCCCATACCAGAGTGCCAGGTTTCAGTCCTGCCTCCACTATTAGCTTCCTGCTAATGCACACTCTGGGAGTAGCAAGTGATGCCTCAAGTCCTTGAGTTCTTGCCACCCACAGGAGAGACCCAGATTGAGTTCCTGGCTCCCAGCCTGTAGCCCAGTCCCACCTATTGCAGGCATATGGGGAGAAAACCAGTGGATGGGAGATTCATCCACCCAGCACTCTCTCCCCCACTCCCCCCCCACACACACACAGATAGCCTTTTGAATAAATGAAGAAATAAAATTTTTAAGTAACACTGCAGAGATAGAAATTAAACTTTTTAAAAGGAATTCCTAGTGCCTAAATACTTGTAAACTATGTATTTCTGTAATCTGTTTTAGATTTGCTATTTAGACTATAGATTCTGAATTTAAAGACATTTGAAATGTATAGATTGCCCTCACCTTCTTGGGCTGCATTGGTTTATTAGGATTTTTGTTATATCCTTTCCAGGTTGAGAACCCTTCTAACAGAAAAGGGAATCATGTTAAGCAGTTGGATAAGGTCTGTCTTCTCTGTCATTTTACCTGGTCAAGGAACTTTTTTCATCTTGTTTTGAAAAGCTTTTGCTGTTTAAACCAATTCTGGCCTACATTTACAGGTTCACATGTTACTTTCTATTCTTCCTGGATTATATGTGTCCTTCTTTTTAAAGTTATATATATTTTAAATGATGAACTCATCAGAGAAAACTCTTTTAGTTGGTTCTTCTACCTTTGTTTTACAATGAGATTATTTTCAATTACTTGATCAGAATTTTTATAATTTTTATTTCTTGTCAGTTACTATGTCATTTTGAGCACTCTAGCCGCAAAATCACACCTATTTATTTTATGAACTTTTTGAAATCCATTTTGCTAAAGTGTGGCTCAGATTTTGCTATGGTCAATAGCCCTTTTTCTTGCTATTACAGTTATTTTCACCTCAGAATTCCTGTTAACAATATCACTAGTCAGTTCTTTCTATTTGGGTAGAATTAAGCTCAGAGTAATTTCTCCCATTGTTTGTTTCCGCCATTTTGGAGAGATGAAAGTAAAGTAAATTAAGTCAGTTTATTAGGTACTCACTTTCCTAAAGTGAGAGTTGCCACCCCTCACCCCCTTCCCAGATACTATTATCTTTTCCCTCTATGTCAGTTTTACAGTGTGCCTTGGGAAAACTGTATTCCTATCTTGTTTAGTTACACAATATTCAGTATAAGTCCTCACTGGTGGTGTTCTTCCCGACCCTGCCCTTTCTTGTTTTCTCTTTATTTTAACCCAAATGTATGTGGGATTTCATACAACTTTAAAAAAACAGGAATTTTTCTCTACTGAAAATGTAGTTATTTTAGAAAATAAAAATCTCATATTCTCACTTCCAAAAAATAATCACAGATAACAATTATTTTGTATTTTTAAGTTAGTCTACATATAACTGGACAGAGAGACATACTAATTTTTTTTTAAAAATGTGTTTATGCTATTTTGAAGGTACAATATGACTATATAGTATTCAACTGATACTTTAAGGCTGTTATGATTTAATCCTTATATTTGGATATTTGGGTTGGTGTCCAATGTTTGTTTTTTTACTGGGTCAGGGAGGATGTTGCTATTCTAGAAGATGTTTGGAATATATCTTTGCATAAAGCCATGTTTATTCTCTTAAATAATTTTTAGAAGAAGAGTCAAAAGATAAGAGGGATTTTAAAGTCTGTTACATATTGTCAAATTGCCTTCTAGCAAACTTGTCCCAGTTTCCACTGTCTACCACCACTGCAAGTACCTTTCCATTTCCCCAATACAAGAGTGGGGTTGGAGTTATGTGCACACATAAAAATTTTAGATGTTAACCAACATGGTGGCCAAATAATGTGCCTATCTTTTGTAAGTACAGTGCAGCACCCATTTACTCCTGTTGGCTGTGTATCTGAAATAGATTTCTATTTCAAACTATTCCAGTTTGACAAATTCACCAACTTTAATAACATTTTTAATTACCCTGCATGTTAGGATTCCAAGATTACTTTGTGAATTTGTGTGTAGATTCCTAAAATCAAACCAGCTTGCTATTTTCACTGGAACAGAGCTAGGCATCATTTCTAATTTTTTTCTATGCAGAACATATTCTTTCCTATTAAGTCAAAATTGAATCTGGGCCGGCGCCGCAGCTCAATAGGCTAATCCTCCGCCTGCGGCGCTGGCACACCGGGTTCTAGTCCCGGTCAGGGCACCGGATTCTGTCCTGATTGCCCCTCTTCCAGGCCAGCTCTCTGCTGTGGCCCGGGAGTGCAGTGGAGGATGGCCCAAGTGCTTGGGCCCTTCACCCGCATGGGAGACCAGGAGAAGCACCTGGCTCCTGCCTTCAGATCAGCGTGGTGCGCCGGCTGCAGTGCACCGGCTGCGGCAGCCATTGGAGGGTGAACCAGCGGCAAAGGAAGGCCTTTCTCTCTGTCTCTCTCTCTCACTGTCCACTCTGCCTGTCAATAAATAAATAAATAAATAAATAATTTGAAAAAATTGAATCTGACATTTTCCTTCTCTTCCAAAAATAATTTCAAGTCTTCTTGATCAAGTTGGTAAAAAGCCCCTCAGACATTCTTTTAGATTCTTCCCAAGTATTACCTCAGTTTCTTGCCTGAGGTCACATGCTTTTATTTATATACTTTTGTTCTTTATTCCTAAATTAGGTATTTTTAGAGATTTATTTATATGCTTAAAAGGGCGGAGAGAGGGTTGTAAAGAAGGATGTCTTTGATCTGCTGAGTCGCTCCCAAGTGCCTGCAACAGCCAGGGCTGGACCATGCCAAAGCCAGGAGCCAGAAACCTCCTTCTGGGTCTCTCACATGGGTGGTGGGGACCTAAGAACCTGGGTCATCATCCACTGACCTCTCAGGTGCATCAGTAGGATCTCAAACAGAAGCAGAGTAGTCAGGATTCAAACTGGCCTCTGATATGGGATGTAGGCATCCCAAGAGGCAGCTAAACCCACTGTGCCACAATACCCACCCACCCCCTAAAATGGGTATTTTTAACTTAAAGAAAAGGTGAAAATGTCACCTGTTTCCCATGGTGTGCATTTTCCTACCCTGAATAACCAACCTCTTCATTTAAATGTGCTCTGCTCTGAGCTTACAGGCAGCTGACACATCTGTGCTGCTTAGCAGATCAAATATAAGCAGTCATTGTTGCCATGCCCTCTAGGTGTATCCTAGTAGATGAGTTGGCTCACAGCTATATGAATTTCACTGCTGTTTTTTACAATGACTGCAGGCCACCTTGGTGCCTTGTACACATCTTTTCCTCAGAATAATATGAAAGGAGAACTGATGAAGCTTTGCTGAGGAGGGTTCCCTTTTTATGCACACAAAATTTTCAGAATAACTGTAGGCATTACAAAGAGAAAAATAAAAATTGATTCCTTCTCTTTACAGTTGGTACTTTGATTTTTTTTAGTGTGGATTATGATTTCAATTTATACTTATTTGTAGATATATTATAAATATATATGTTATAAATATATATTCAATATAAGCTTAGGATTTATTTCCACTTTGGTAAGTAATGATCTTGTTTGTTCCAGTGCTAGTTAATAACACTAGTTTACAAGACATAGTTTTATAATGGAGGCATTTCTACTTGAAAGAGCTTGCACAGGGACATCCTGAGCTAGCTATATAGTATAAATAGTATACTTCAGGCTGCTAAATTTATATCTTTTAGAGGACTTGTCCCCTCATGAGAAATTTCCAATTGTTACAGAAAGAGGATACCTAGTTAGTTGAAACATATAAAAGAGATGAGGCTTGAGAAAGAACATTATAAAGGAAACAGGAGAATAGTAGTGTACTTAAGATTCCCATCTGTATGAAGTACGTGTAAAACTCAAAAAGGCTATCCAAAATCTGTGCCATTTGATTATTTTAAAAATATTTCGGGGGGGGGGGGGGCAGCAATGTTGTGGTACAGTGGGTAAAGCCACCACTTGCAATGCCAGCATCTCATATGGGCACCAGTTCATGTCCTGGTTGCTCCACTTCCAATTCATCTCCCTGCTAATGACCTGGGAAAAGCAGCAGAAAATGGCCCAAGTGTCTGGGCCCCTGCACCAGCATGGGAGACCTGGATAAAGCTCCTGGCTCCTGGCTTCCATTTAGCCCAGATCTCACCATTGGTGGCCATCTGTAAAGTGAATCAGTGAATGGAAGATTCTGTCTCTCTCTCTCTCTCTCCCCCCACTGCCCGACTCTACTTCTATCTGTGTGACTCTGACTTTCAAATAAATAAATAAATAATCTTTATATCTTTATTTGAAAGGCAGAGACAGATAAACAGGCACTCTGATATGGGATGCTGGTATCTCAAGTGCTATCTTTTTTATTTTTTTACTTCATTTTTCATTGAATTTTAATCACAGATTATCATCCTTGCGAAGATTTAAACACGAATATTAGAAATCCAGCCTGCCTTGGTCCTGGTGTCAGCAGAAATAACACACTCTGGATATATACAAGATTGTGAAACTTTTCTATGGACCTACAAGCATCTTTTTGTCCACAGAAACAGGCATCATGAGGTCAATGTTTCTTGGGCACCTTTCCTTAACAATACACAGTGATTTCTCTTATTCGTTAACACTTAGTCAGTCTTCCTAAAGAAGCAAATTTTCCAAATCGAAAGCCCTGCTCAGTTCCCCCAAACCCAATGTGGTGGATGGTGGGGTGCACCGACGTGGAGAGGGAAGCCAAGCTGGAGCACCCAGGAATAAATTTACATTTCCGCCACCAAGGAGGTATACCTGGTGGGGGGCTTCACCAAAGTTGGTTTTTTTTTTTTTTTTTTTTAAGATTTATTTATTTGAAAGTCAGAGTTACACAGAGAGGAAAGGCAGAGAGAGAGGTCTTCCATCCGATGGTTCGCTCCCCAGATGGCCACAACGGCCAGAGCTGCGCTGATCCAAATCCAGAAGCCAGGAGCTTCTTTTGGGTCTCCCACACGGGTGTGGGTCATCTTCTGGTCATCTTGGGTCATCTGCTGCTTTCTCAGGCCATAGCAGAGAGCTGGATGGAAAGTGGAGCAGCCTGGTTTCGAACCAGGGCCCATATGGGATGCCGGCGCTTCAGGCCAGAGCGATAACCCACTGCACCACAGCACAGGCCCCACTAGAGAAGTTAATATGGATAAAAATCCACCCCCTCATGCCATCATGTCCATTAAATCCCCTTACTCTCCACCCAAATCTAAGACTTCCCTGTCCTGGAGAGCCTATTGGACTACCTGTCCAAGCGCTTTACTTGCACTAACCACCTCCCAAGTGCTGTCTTAACCACTATGCCAAGGCCCCACCCCCCAAATTTGATAATATTGAGGCTTTTGAGTACTTGAAATGTAGTTAGGCAAGTAAGGAAAACTAAATTGCAATTTTTATTTAATTTCAGTTTAAATAGCCATATGTAGTTAACAGCTACCAGATTGGAGAGTACAAATAGAACGTCCCATCACTGCCACAAGGCCAGACAATGAGCATTTTTATAAATTAGAAGGATTTCTCTTATATAGACCCATGGTTTTAGAATACTGATTCATGGTGACAAAGCCTTTGGAACCCCTCCTTCTCTGTTTAACATTTTCTGTTCTCTCCTTTCAGCCTATTGCCATGTTTTCTATTTAAACCCTTTGGCAACAGTTTTAACATGAGACCATTCACTCTCCTTCCCACTTTGATTTGCACATTGATCAACCACATTTGGTGCAGGGATCGTCTCTTTTGCTTGCTGATATATTCTGTGTATGTGTAGGGGCAGTGAACAGTGAGGAGTCAAAGTCTGAGTTTCCGAGTGCAGCAGCTATGTAGGACATTTTCCTCATTTAACAGATGACCATCAATCTATGATTCTTTTATACAGCAACTCTTCAGGGTCTTTGAGAATCTGTTAAAAAGAAAACTATGATCCTCTCCTAGAAAAAAAATATGTGTACCAGATATGGAATTTTACATATAAAAGTTTACTCTTGGGGGTTTGGCCTAGCAATCTTTTTAAAAAGATTATATTTATTTGAGAGGGAGAGACAGAAAAAGGTTTTCTTTCTTTTTTTTTTTTTTTTTTGACAGAGTGAACAGTGAGAGAGAGAGACAGAGAGGAAGGTCTTCCTTTTTCCGTTGGTTCACCCCCCAATGGCCGCTGCAGCCTGCGCACTGCGCTGATCCGAAGCCCGGAGCCAGGTGCTTCTCCTGGTCTCCCATGCGGTTGCAGAGCCCAAGGACTTAGGCCATCCTCCACTGCACTCCCAGGCCACAGCAGAGAGCTGGACAGGAAGAGGAGTGACCAGGACAGAATCCGGTGCCCCGACCGGAACTAGAACCCAGTGTGCTGGCACCGCAGGCGGAGGATTAGCCTATTGAGCCGCAGCGCCGGCCAGAGAAAGGTTTTCCATCTGTTGGTTTACTCCCCAGGTGGCCACAACCGTCAGAGCTGAGCCAAACTGAAGCCAGGAGCTTCTTCTCCCACATGGGTGTAGGGGCCCAAGGACTTGGGCCATCTTCCACCGCTTTCCCAGGCCACAGCAGACAGCTGGATCAGAAGAGGAGCATCTGGGACTTGAACCAGTACCCATATGGGATTCCAGTGCCACAGCTGGAGGCTTAGCCCACTACACCACAGCACCAGCCCCTCACCCTAGCAATTAACTTGCCCGTGTCCCACATCAGAATACTTGGGTTTGACTTCTAGCTCTGACTCCTGACTCCAGCTTCTTCCTAATGCATACCCTCAGAGACAGCAATAATGGCTAAAGTAGTTGGGATCCTGCCACCCACATGGATTGTGTTCCTGGCTCTCATCTTTGGCCCTGGCCCAGCTCCAACTATTGCAGGCATTTGGGAAGTGAACCACTGGATGGGAGTTCTGTATCTATTTACCTTTCAAATAAGTACATTTTAAAAAAATTTACTGTAGGGAAAAAATCACAGCTTTAAAGATTCTGTTGGGAACCTGAAATCTCGGGGTTCTACACTTGGCTTCTCTGTGAGATTGCCTGACTTCTTTTAACCTCTAAAGTATCTCTCTCTCTCACACACACACACACACAGAATAAAACTGGTTTTATACATGTGTAAAATTGCCTCTAAAACATCTGATACAGAAGCCATGCAACAATGGTCTCTGTTCAGAAAGCTGTTGGTTTTTGAGAGAATTGAGGGAAAAGCAATTGATCATCTGATTATTTTTTATCTTGTACAGTTTATTAATAGCATACCTAACTATTGTACAGGGTCTTATTCAGTGATACTCTTGTAGGTATGTAGACATATACCCTGAGTAGTATTTTAGTGTTTTGACACATACATATGTATTAGTTATTGATTGCTGTAAAAGTTAGCCACTTAAAATAAGAGTAAATGTTTATTATCTTACATGAACTCTTTGGGTCAGAAATTCAGAAGCAGCCTAGCTGGGTGGTTTGAGACAGTGGTCAGTCTCTCATGATGTAGTCAGACATCAGCTAGGAATGCAAGCACTTGATTGTCTGCCTGGGACTGGATGCTCTAGTTCTGGGGTGTCTCATGCATGTGGTTAGCAATCCTCTGTTGGCTTTGTGCAAGAGGCCTCAGTCTCTCACCTTGTAGACCTCTCCACAGTGCTGCCTGAAGGTCTGACATCATGGCAGCCGACTTCCCCTAGACCCAAATGTTCCTTCCTTCCCTTCCTCCTTGCAAAGCTGAATATTCTCACTTCCATCTCAGACCTACACTTGTTTTGTTGGGAGTAGAGGACTAGTTGTTTTTCCATAGTAGCATCAAAAGTGTGGGAAGTTTCAAAGTCAGTGGAACATCAGGTCTTTATTTGTTTCCAGAGCATAGATTTACATCTGTATGTACTCATATAGATGTGTTAATTATTATTATAAACCCATTAGTCTATTTTAATATATTGACTCATTTAGAATGAAAGTTCACTTAAACTCTTTCACTCCTTTGCTAGGAAATCTTTCCTGCTATCATCTGTTGCCCATAAGGGTGATCATGCTCTGTGCTCCCACTTATTTTATGTTCTTGGGGAACATTATTTAATGTCTTTGTGCCTTTTCCCTATTTGCAAAATGGGGAGAATAATTGTACCTATTTCTTGGGTTTGCTGTGTGGGCTAAATGAGATGCCTACAGAATACAGTGTTTAGCACATTGGTAAGTACTCGGATGTGAACTGCTACCACTGATACTTATTGTAGTCACACTAGATTATAAATGTGTGTATGTTTATACATATGTATATATGTGTATGTGTGTATGTGTGTTCAATGTCTCTTTCACTTTTGCATTTGTTTAACAGTTACTATATGCCATGCACTATGCCCAGCAGTTTATAGGTCTGATTTCATAGGTAGCTGGTAGGTACCAGTGAAGAAATCGAGGGGTACAGAGGTTAAGTAATCTGTTCTAAAATCAAACAGCCATTAAGTTTACAACTAGGCTTTATAATAAATGTTGAGAGATTTGATTAGATTTAAGAAAATGCAACTGTCTGAAACTTAGAAGAACATCTCAGGACCAAAAAAACAAAAACCTGTAGATTCATAATCAAAATGATCTTTGCTTCTAATGCCAGGTAGCATCACTTTTACCAGTGCATATGCAAAGAGAAGAGAATGTAAGGAGGAATTAAATAAAGTTTACTGCTTTTCTAGAACCACTGTAGAAATGTGTGAGAGGAAAAATTGTAGAAATTACAATAGGCCGCTACCGCGGCTCACTTGGCTAATCCTCTGCCTGCGGCGCCGGCACTCCGGGTTCTAGTCCCAGTTGGGGCGCCATTTCTGTCCCGGTTGCTCCTCTTCCAGTCCAGCTCTCTGCTGTGGCCTGGGAAGGCAGTGGAGGATGGCCCAAGTTCTTGGGCCCTGCACCCACATGGGAGACCAAGAGGAAGCTCCTGGCTTTGGATCAGCGCAGTGTGCCGGCCGTAGCGGCCATTTGGGGGGTGAACCAATGGAAAAGGAAGACCTTTCTCTCTCTCTCTCTCTCTCACAGTCTAACTCTGCCTGTCAAAAAAAAAAAAAAAAAGGAAATTACAATATATAGGGACCAGTGCTATGGCATAGCGGTAAAGCTGCCGCCCATAGTGCCAGCATCCCATATGGGTGCTGGTTCGAATCCCAGCTGCTCCACTTCCGATCCAGCTGTCTGCTATGGCCTGGGAAACCAGAAGATGACTCAAGTCCTTGGGCCCTTGTATCCATGTGGGAAGAGCCAGAGGAAGCTCCTGGCTCCTGGCTTTGGATCAGCATAGCTCCGGCCATTGCAGCCAATTGGGGAGTGAACCAGTAGATGGAAGACCTCTCTCTCTCTCCCCCTCTCTCTGTAACTCTGCCTTCCAAATAAGTAAATAAATCTTTAAAAAAAAAAAAAAAGGAAATTGCAAGATATATCCAAATCCAATAACAGCCTTATTTAAACTTTAATAAAATAAGCATTTTTATTATAGAAGATGTATAGTTAGTTTCACTTATATAAAATATAGAATGACATTAGGAACAAAATAAGCATTTACCAAGAGTTGTTTCTTGGATTATTTCTGAAAAGGCAGTCATCTGTGTTGTCTTGTTTTCTGCTTTTCTTTCACCTAGTTTCTTCCTAGCCACCTCTTCACTAGCAGCTCCTACATTACCTACTTTAGTCAGTATACTTAACTGTCCAACCAACCAACTTTCCTTCCTTCATGCCTTCTTCCTTTCTTCTCCCCCCTGACCCCCATCACTCTTCTTCCCTTCAGTTTACTTATTATTTATTTATTTGAAAGGCAGAGTTACTGAGAGAAAAGGAGAGTAGAGTTCTTCCATCTGCTGTTTCACTTCCCAAAGGCTGGGGCTGGGCCAGACTGAAGCTTGGAAACTGGAACATCCAGGTTTCTCCCCTGAGTGACAGTGGCCCCAGCATTTGGGCCATCTTTGATTGCTTTCCCAGGCACATTAGCAGGGAACTGGATCAGAAATGGAATAGTCCAAACATGAACCGACACTGATGGAATGCCATTATCATAGGCAACAGCCTTACCCACTGTGCTACAACTCTGGCCCTTATCTAACCACCGTTACTATTGGACTAAAGAATTTATGAAATATAGCTTTTTCTGTCAGCCAGGTAGTCTGTTGAACCTACATTGATTGTTCAGTTTGTAGAACTTCTCCTTTAAAAAAAGAAAACAAAAAACACTTTTCCCCTCCTGATACTCTTTTTTTCTCAGCATAGTTTTCAGTGAAGCTCATTGCGTTAGAGAAAGATTCAGTTTGTCTGTTGAGGTTTTTGTTTGTTTTGTTTGTTTTTGGTGGATAAGTACAGATATGAAGAATATTTGTAATAAAAAACAATTACTTTTTAAAGATTTATTCATAAACTGATCTGGAAATAATTGAAAGGAAAATATGAGATCATTCAATCACAAATCCGAGGAGCTGGACATCTGCAAAGTTGTAGCTAAATAGGATTTTGCCGAAGAGCAAACTAACGTAAATGGGCTAGTGTTCGTGTAGGTGAGGTATTTACCGAACTCAGCCTTGGCTAATGACTGCCATGGCCAGAGCTGCTAACAGTGCTGGTATGTGTGCTGATACAGTGATCAAACACATTAATAAATTCTTGGTGATTGGTTCCTTAAGTCCTGGAAAGGCCAGAATGACAGTTCTACCCGTTACTCTTCCCATGCCAAAAATGAGAGGGGAATACTGTTCGATAAAGAAGTACATATGTTCTGAGTGTCATCTGAAGCACAGGAAATACTACAATAAACATGGATTCTAATCCTGAGGTAGCTCTGTGATCTTTCAGGCTTTCTCTGGAATGTTGTTTTTAAATGTATCTTGTGCCAAATCTTGAAAGTGAACATTTTTCCTGAAAAAGGCCTAGAGTACTCTGGCCTAGGCAGGAATTGATACTGGGTTTTTTATAGTGGAGAATTTGGATGGTCGTTGAGGGTAAAACTCCCTTTAAGCCGATTATTTTCTGAGGAAGACCACAGTCAACAAAGAAATATTAAGACATGGTCACCCACTGGTTATCAGGAAAGGCAGTCTTAACCCAGCTTTTGAAGGATAAGTTCTGTCACATATCCTCTCCTGCCACCTGTTTGTGTGCCATATTGATGAGTTAATGAAATTCCATGCCATAGTCAGTTTGAACCTAGTACATGGGCTCTGGTTCCATAATGTTCACTCTTACTTACGTGGCAAGAAACTGAGAAGCAGTTATGGGAGTTTTGAGGAAATTTAATGAATTGAACACAATCATTTGGGGACAGCATTGTGGTACAGTGTGTTAGCTGCTACCTGGGATGCTAGCATCCCATATGAGCATGAGTTCAAGTCTTGGCTGCTCCATTTCAGACCCAGCTCCCTGTTAATGCTCCTGGGAAAGTAGTGGAAGTTGGCCCAAATAATGGATGGAGTTCCAGGTTCCTGGCTTCAGGCTGGTCCAGCCTTTGTGATCATTTGGGGAGTGAACCAGCAGATGAAAGATTTCTTTCTCTCTCTCTCTCTGTCTCTCTGTGTGTGTGTGTGTATACATATATATATTCCACACACATTTCAAATAAATAAATCATTTTTAAAAATAAGTACACAGGAGCCAGTGTTGTGGCATAGCTGGTAAAGCCACCGCCTGCAGTGCTGGCATTCCATATGGGCACCAGTTCGAGTCCCAGCTGCTCCATTTCCTATCTAGCTCCCTGCTGATGTGCCTGGGAAAGCAGTGGAAGATCGTCCAAGTCCTAGGGCCCATGCACCCTCATAGGCAACCTGGAAGAAGCTCCAGGCTCCTGGCCTCAGATTAGACCACCTCTGGCTGTTGTGGCCATTTGAGGAGTGAACCATTGGGTGGAAGACTTACTCTCTCTCTCTCTCTCTCTCTCTCTCTCTCTGCCTCTGTAACTCTGCCTTTCAAATAAATAAATTTTAAAAAGATAAATAACTATTCAAGGCTATTATCAAATAAAAAGATAATAACAAATGCTGGTGAGAATGTGGAAAAAGGGGAACTCTTACACCCTGTTGATGGGAATATAAATTGGTACAACCAATATGGAAAACAGTATAGAGATTTTAAAAAAAAAAAACTAGAAATAGAACAGCTATATTATCTAGTAGTTCCACTACTGAGTATATATATCCAAAAGACATGAAATTGTCTTATCAGACTCTATCATGTTTATTGCACCACTGTTCATGATAGCCAAGATAGAAAATCAACCAGGATCTCCATCATCAGATCAATGGATAAAGAATGTATGGAATATAAATAGGAATACTATTCAGCCATAAAAAAGAATGAAATCTTGTCACTTGCATCAGAATGAATGGAACTGGAAGACATATTGTTAAGTGAAATAAGTCAGACACAGAAAGACAAATACCACTTGTTCTCCCTTGTATGTAAGAACTTTAAAAAACCAACTCTGAACACAGAATGTTGATTACTAGAGACTAGTAGGAGTGGAAGAGAGAGGGAGTTTAGATTTTAAAAGGGGGGGGGGGCGGAGCTGGGTGTGATTTACAGATTGTGATAAATTTGTCACACAAATGTAAGATGTTAACAATAGGGAAAGCGGGATGTAGGATGTAGGGGATTCTTGGTACTATCTCACAATTTTTTGTTTTGTAAATTTAAAGCTGTTTTGAAATTAAAAGTTTTAGAAAAAAAGAAAAGAAAACATAATTCAAATTAAAGGGTGTCCACATTTCTTTCCTCAAAGGCTGCGTCAAAAATATGTAAGAGCAGATTGTTTTGGAGGCAGGAAAATTAGAAACTTAGAAAGGAAGAATAGTATTTTTAGAGTGGATAGAAAAATGTTTAATAGCTCATCCTTTAGTTAAGAATTTCTGTGTGTCCTTGGAGTCGTTTGTGTTTCCAGTACCAAATATTGCATTTAGCCATGATTTTGGTTACTCTAGTCATCATAGAATGTGAGAGATTTACAAATCCCTTCAGTCCTAGAAAGACAGAAACTTCTGGGTTTCCTTTTGGTGTCACCAGCTTTGATGGCCAAAGACATTATGGCTCCTAAACAAGTGGTTCTTGGAAGTTGCCCATCCTGTTCAAGCCACCTCTCTTGCCCAGGGCTTACACTTGAAATCATAAGCATGAAAGGCAGCAGAAACACTCCTAGTCATTGTATGTGATGGCAGAGATGCACATGCAGCTTGGTTAGCCACTGAAAATGGCAGTATGCTGCCTACCGAAATGCTGGGCCAATCTGGACACTATTAGATGCTCACTTAAATGTTAAAGGATGCTGTGAAATAATAATGCATCTTTAAAATGGAGAAGGAAACAATGGTTAGATGTGAAGTTGCCATATTTTCAAAGGATTGGGCAAAATAAATTCTTATTGCCAAAATATTTGACCATAAGATGCTTTATTGAATAAGTTGGTGCTATAAAACAATATCCAAGATAACCACTAGGAAGTCAACGTAACTCACAGTACTTGTTCTTTTGGGGTTGTTATAACATTGCTTATGTTCTCTTGGGACTTTGCATTTACAGATGCTAATGCTGGAGACCGTGGACAGACCAATAATGCCGCTTCTGCATCAGCTTCCAACTCCACCTGAACAGTCGCAAGCAGCCAGCTGCACAGGAAGAACCACCAGTTACTTGAGTGTCACTCAGCAACACTGGTCACGTTTGGAAAGAAAATTAAAAAGAGAAAAAAAAAACCTGTTCATTTTAGTGTTCAATTTTTTTTATTATTGTTGTTGTTCTTATTTAACCTTGTAAAATATCTATAAATACAACAGTTTCATTGTATTCTCACTTTGAGGGAGATCCAGGGGGTGGGAGGGGTTGTGGGGAGGGGAAAGCGGAGCACTAGAACACAATCTCTCTCCCACGACAATCTTTTTTTTTTTTTTTTTTAATCAAAAGTCTGCTGTTGTATACTTTAAAAACAGGACTCCTGCCTCATGCCCCTTCCACAAAAAGAAGAAAACCTTGTTCTGTGCTGAAAGTTTTCTTTTAAAGTCTAGCGTAAGACATTGGTATAGTACACAGCTTGAAATTGGTTGGGAGCTTAGCAGGTATAAATCAGTGGGGACTTAAATGTCACTTGTAAAATTAATCCATATCCTCGGGTATTTGAAAACTTGGCCTTTGGCATGTTGGTGGCAGGTGTGGCAGACAAAAAAGGAAATGTGTATCATTTATGTCCGAGGGAAGTCAATAAAATTTGAAACTCTAAGGGGAAGATTCTTGATTGACTGACCTAGGTTTTGTGTTGTTCTTAATCAGTGCTAGTGGTGGAAAGCCGGTGTAGGAGGAGCAGCAAGCAGATGGCTGATGTGCCTGCTCAGCTGCTGGATCTTTGTTTGCCTGACCAAAGCTTCTCTCCAAATCTTGGTACAGTTTTAAACTAGTGATCTAGGAAGAGACTGAGAAAGGTGTTGAGCAGGCCGCTGAGGCTGCAGAGGTCAAAGACTGTTGAGCCTAGAGAAAGGAGACCAGGGGCAGATCTCACCACTGTGAATGGATTTGGACTGTTTTTCTGAAGTTGCTTCCCTTGGAAAGATACACTTGAGAGGACATTAGAGTTAAATAATGTGAACTGCAACAGTCTACTGGTTTATTTTTCATATTTTGTAATTGAAAATTGAGCTTGCAGAAATTGCCACATTCTACATACATAGCTCTAATTTTAAATCCAAATCTAGAATCCGTATTTAATTTTCAGCTTTTTTTAACCTCATGCTTTTTAAATTTATTTATTGATGCATGTCAGATAGGCCATTATGATTTTAGATGATAGGGGTATTAAAAACTACACAATGATAAGCAGTCACCTGTACCTGCTGACTTTATATGAAAGCTGATTATATAAATGTGTGTATATATGTTATATATACATATATTGAATACTGCCTCTTTTTTTTTTTTTTTTTTGTCTACAGTATCAAAACTGACTGGTTGAAGCATGAGAAGAATGTTTCTCCCCCACACTCAGTTAAGAGTTTCTGTTTGTTTTCTTTGTGTATCAGTTAATAATGTAAGAATCAGTCTCTGTTTTTGAAGAAAAAGCAATATTCCTTGGAAAGCAAGGAGGATTGAAGGGTTATGTTTGCAGTGAGGAAATAGATTTTCACAACTAGTTTGTTTTATACTTTTAAGGTTGACATCTATGTGGGCCTTATATACTCTAAAATGAACCTTAGTCACCTTGGTGCTTATGGGCCATTACTTGACCTATGAATCTTTAAGGCACAATCAGTTGTATTTTACATTTAAAGATCACTTGAGTAATGGCCGCCTTTCCCTCCTACCTGCTTCTTCCCCACACACTTTCCAAGGGTAGCCAATAAGGGCTGCAGAGCCCAGCCCTAGGTTTTGTGTAACTTCCCTTCACCCTCCTCATTGCCACCTTTGGTCGTGTTAGGGGTCTCACCCTCCAGGTGGTTTGGAAGTGGAGTCTCTTGGCAGCCCTCGTGCGGGCCCTCACACCCTGTCCTGCTTCTGAACCGTGTGTGTGACTCTCCAGCAGAGTCGTACTGCCTGCTGATGTGAACCAGTACCCAGGATGATGAGTGTGAGCCGTCTTAGTTTTCACTCACTGTTTAGCTAAGCTGTTAGGCCAGAAAAGAGGTTTCTTAAACCTCTGATTATATCGGAGTTCATGAGAAAGGAAAACACACTCAGTCAATCCAAATGAAACAAATCGAATTTTCCTTCTTACTAAGTGCTTCTGAGAGCTAATTAAGATTTGAAATAAGCCTGAATTCAGAATATTCAACAGCAGAATTCCTTAAAGGAGATGTCTTTGATAGATCATTTCCAAAAAGAATCTATAAAAAATCTGAACAGTCAGGACTGTGACAGAAAAGGATCTGTTTTCAGATCAAACTGCCCAGCCAAAAATATTTGGATACAGACACTACTCTGGACTTTGGTGTACTTTCTAGAGTCCATAAAAATTAGTGCTTGTTTTAGGAAACACTCCCACCCCCACCCCCACGCCCAAGAAATGGGATGAGTTGAAGAGAGAGAAGTCAGATGCTTTTCTCTGTGCGAGTACATGTGTGTGTGCGCATGTGAGGGCTGAGGTCTGTGATTTTTCTTTCTCAAGGATCATGGCAGGATCATAGAACTCTTTTATACAAGTGAGAACCAGGTCTCTGAATATCTTTTTGTAAATAATAATAATAAAAAGCTCCTCACCAAATTCAAGCTTGTACATTATATTTTCTTTCAATGTTTTTAAATTTTAAGTTTTATTGTTTTGTATGTAAATATGTGGACCCAGGAACTGTTATTAATGAGCAAAAAGTTACTGTTCAGGGCAGTGATTCTGTTTAATAATCAGACAAAATGTAGACGAGCTTTTTAAAGCCATATAGTTTTAACTCTGTACAGTAGGTACTGGCCTGTATTATTGTAACAATAACTCTAGCAATGTATAGTGTATCTATATAGTTTGGAGTGCCTTCGCTTCCGTGTGTTTTTTTGTTTCTGTTTTTCATTTTTAAAATTTTAATTGATTTTCTTTATTCATGTCTCCCTGCCCATCCGTTTCCCTTTGAAAAATAATAACTCAGTCATAACAGTATCTTTGCCCCTTCCACAGTTAAGTTTCAAGTGAGATACCAAGCTCAGGAGTAGGAAGAGGAAATCGTGTTTGTGATCTCATTTAAACCCTGCATTTGTTTTGGTTCTGAAACGTCTGTTTCCTCCTTAGCAGTGACCAGTTTCATTTCATACTTAGTCCATTCAGGGACTCAGTGTAGTGCAGGGAGCCCTAGAGCTGGAGGATATCCAGTGGATTGGATTTTGCTCATCTCTTCTACAAACCCTAATCATGGGTCTTATGGGCAGATTCTGAGAGCCCCCTATGCTCTCTCTCTTCTCTTTATCTACTTCCCTCCCTAATGAGAGAGCAAGAAAATTTGTTTTAAAAATGAAGGTTTCTTACATAGTATCGAATTTTGCTCCATCAGTGGTCTAAAGTGCTACAGTGCAATGGCTAGTAGTGACTGCTCGCAGTGCTGCCATGGTGATAGAGGACTGTTATTTCAACAGGGAACTGCTAGCCCATTCCCTCTCTCTGAGCATCTCTACCCCTGTCCAATGAGATGTCATTTTAATTTCTTTTTTAAAAATCAGTTTAATTCCTACTGTTTGCCCTACATGAAGGCCTTTTTGGGGAAAAAAAAAAAAAAGTATTTGTTTTACCTCCCAAATACTCCATATGTCTTGAATAGAAGAAAAAAAAAGAACTTTACCAAACCAAAGGTTGCTATTTTTGAAACACCATGTGTTCATTCCAGCAAGGCAGAAGACTGCACCTTCTTTCCAGTGACATGTTGTGTCATTTCTGAAAGTCCTCTTAATTTTTAGACACATAGTTTTGATTTGTATCTTAACAGAGAATGCCTAGCCAGTCACCTTGTCTTCACCAGTGCAAAGGTTTCTAAGAGCTCTGTTATATTCTCTATCCCTGTGGATATAAAGACACTGGCATTTCACTTATTTTCCCCCTCTTTCCTTTTTAAAGGATATAACTTTGGAATCTTCCAAAGGAAGTTTGGCCAACGCCAGATCCCCAGGAGTTTGGGGGTTTTTTCTTTGTTTTAACCAAAATCATATCTTAGTTCCTATCATTCATGTTGTGATCATCTAATCACAGAGCTGAATACTCTTCTCCCCATATAGAAAAATGAAGCTTGCTCTTTTGACAGAATCTGTCTTCTCTGGTAGATACCTGAGCCACTGAAAATAAGAGACAACTAAAAGCACAGTAGAGTCCCAGACTAAGGTCTACCTTTGAAAGTAATCCCTGGGGTCTGGATTATTCTCACAAGGGTTATGCCATTTTATTCAAGTTTGTTGCTCCGTTTTGCACTTCCACAATAAAAGCAAAATGACAACCAGAACATAAGGGGTTAGCTTGACAAAGTAGACTTCCTTGTGTTAATTTTTAAGTTTTTTTTCTTATATCTGTCTACAGGCAGATACAGATAGATATATGAAAATGTGCTTGCCTGTAAAATTTGCATTTATAAATGTGTTGCCGATGGATCACTTGGGCCTGTACACATACCAATTAGCGTGACCACTTCCATCTTAAAAACAAACAAAATTTATTATATATATATATATATAAAGGACTGTGGGTTGTATACAAACTATTGCAAACACTTGTGCAAATCTGTCTTGATATAAAGGAAAAGCAAAACCTGTATAACATTACTACTTGAATGCCTCTGTGACTGAATTTTTTTCATTTTAAATATAAACTTTTTTGTGAAAAGTATGCTCAATGTTTATTTTCCCCTTCCCCATTCCCTTGTAAATACATTTTGTTCTATGTGACTTGGTTTGGAAATAGTTAACTGGTACTGTAATTTGCATTAAATAAAAAGTAGGTTAGCCTGGAAATGAAATTAAAATTCACAAGTGTGTGGTCTTTATTTCAGTACGCAACCCTCTTTCTTCACTCTACCTATTTTACCACTGCAATATGTAATCACGTCACCATCTCTGTTCCTCTAATTAGGGAAACATGAATCTTTGTTATAAAAATCAAGATAGGAACACCACTTCTAGTTCTTTCAGATGATCTTACTCCATTGTATAGCCACAAGAGGTGCAGCTTCCATCTCGGAAACCTTTGGATTTGATGTAGAGGAAGCTTTACAGACACTGCTTTGGAAAGAAAGAAAACATCCCTGAAACGGACAATTGTAAAAACGTGTATAAGCTGCTGTCTTTGATTACTGTGTTCATGGTTCTGTGTCACTGTATTTTCTTTTAACTTTCATCCTATTAGCAATGGTCTTTGGGGGTCTCTGTAAACTATATGAACACCACAAACAGTGGGACTGTACCTCCCAGGTAACCAACACATGTTGTGTTTTGAGTCTGCTCATTTCCAGTACTGGATGATGTATGTAAACATGTTATGTCTCTTAGTGCAAAAAGAAACATCATTTTTTTAGGGCTGGTTCACTCTGTCCAGCCTATCTAAAGGCTAGATATAAGGTCATGTGACTGCTGCTTCAATAAAAACAAATTTATATTCGATAAAGTCTGGTCCTCTTTATTTATTGCTGTGGTGACGGGATTAACCAATTAATGTACCAGTGAAGATGGTGGGGAGATTGGATCAACAACAAGACAGACGATGCTACTTGGGATGGTTCTCCTGGGGGCACTGAGGTGTACTTGTTTGGAGTTCACTGCTACCTTGTTTTGGTCCTGCCTTAGCTCTAAGTTGGGATTGAGTTAAACAGTATGTTAAGTATCCTGCCAAATAGCCTTTTTACTTGCAATCCTGAAAGATGCTTTTTCAGTTTCTAAGTCCTTGTGAAAAGCACTGACCAAACAGCGCGTTGAGATCCTCTCGCAGGAGAGCAGAAATGGTAGGTGCTATTTTAGAAGGTGTTCTAGAAAGTAGGAACAGAGATGTTGATCAGTTGCAGCTCCCTTATGTAAAAGGAAAAGAACACAAGTAATAGGATGGTCACCCATTTTCCATGTAAATAATTCATACACCTATCAGATTGAGGGGAGGATATACAAATGGCAAGTTACCAGGGAAATACAAACTTCTATGCAAATGGCAAGATGAGGCTCTCAAGTTTTCAGGTTAAGTTAGATGGGTGTGCTTCTTCACATCCTCTTTCTCCAGAAATGAGAGGCCACTCTGGGCCGTCTCTCATTTCTTGTTGTGTCATGACTTTGACCAAAGTCCAGGTCAAGTAGGCTGCAACATGACTGACAAATGGAACAAAGTGTACAGTAGCTTACTTAGATCTTTGTCCTGAGCTTTGGAAACTAACCGAACCAGGATCTTGAAAAAGAACAGTGGCCACAGATGTCTTAGAAACTAATGCTTTGTTCTACTTTCTCAAAAGTTCAGGGAGGAGCCAGTGTTGTAGCCTAGCAAGTAAAGCCACTGCCTGCAATGCCAGCACCCCTTACAGACACCGGTTTGTGTCTCAGCTGCTCTACTTTGGATCCAGCTCTCTGGGAAAAGCAGCAAAAATGGCCCAAGTACCTGGGCCCCTGTCACATGGGAGACCCAGAAGCTCCTGCCTCCTTGCTTCAACCCCTGGCTCAGTGCTGGCCAGTGCAGCCATCTGCAGAGTAAACCAATGGAAGACTCATTGTCTCTTCCCTCTCTCCTCCTCCTCTCCTCTCTCCTCTCTTCTCCTTCCTTCCCTCCCTTCCCCTCCTCCCTCCTCCCTTCTTCTCCTCCTCTTTCTTCTTCTCTCTCAAACTCTTTCAAAATTAAATAAATCTTAAAAAATTCAGGAAAGGGAATAATGAAAAGCCAGATGTTTGACAATAGGAAACTTGAGTCTGGCTCCTAGTCCCATAACTTGAGAGCCACAAAACTGCTGAAAAGAAATATCTGTTGTAGCTCTTTGGTGTATCTAACCTAGAATCTTAGTTAATCTTGGACTACATTTAGTAGTTATAGTCTGTATAAATCACATGTGCATATCAATTCAATGTGCGGAGTGTTTTAAATCAATACCAGGAGGTGGGAGTTTACCTCACAAACCCATCTTAATCTAACCTACCCTCACCTTTCCCTAGGCACCTCTGACAACAATTTCAGGCTCTTGAACGAGTAGCACACTGAAATTGTTTTAATCAGCAAGGGGATATGCATATGAACACAGCTAAATGGAATTTATATTTCTAAATTACACATTTATACTTTTAATTGAATCCATAATTAGGCAAAACTTCTGGGAGCAAGAGCTGTATAATTTAGAAAGAGGAACTCTTTCTCCCTCAATTGCTTTTCTAAAAATGAGTGCTTTCTCCCTTTGCTGCAGAAAAGGCTAGTAAGTCTAGAGATATGTCAGGGATTGTGCTGACTTACATTGATTTCTATTGATGGTGTCTTAGATTTTCAAAGTTTGGTTGTAAAATAGTAAAAGCTAAGCAATTATTTGTTTCTAAAATTCAGTTACCTTGCAGTTTCATTTGCAATTGATTATTAAACATTTAGAATTTATTCAACTACTACTTTTTTTTTTTTTTTTTTGACAGACAGTGAGAGAGGGAGAGAGACAGAAAGGTCTTCCTTTTTCCGTTGGTTCACCCCCCCCAAGTGGCCGCTATGGCTGGCGCATTGCGGCCGGCGCGCTGCGCTGATCTGAAGCCAGGAGCCAGGTGCTTCCTCCTGGTCTCCCATGTGGGTGCAGGGCCCAAGCACTTGGGCCATCCTCCACTGCACTCCTGGCCACAGCAGAGAGCTGGACTGGAAGAGGAGCAACCGGGACAGAATCCGGGGTGCCAGTGCCGCAGGCGGAGGATTAGCCTAGTGAGCCGAGGCGCCTGCCCCACTACTACATTTTTAATTATAGTACTTAGACCTTGAATTTTTATGTAAAACAATCCTTTCATGAACAAACCAAGTTGAATGATCAAATTTTGCATTTTTAAAAAATGTATTTGAAAGAGTTACACAGAGGGAGAGACACAGAGAGAGATCATCCATCCTCTAGTTCACTCCCCAAATGGCTGCAATGGCCTGGGCTGGGCCAGGCTGTCGCCAGGAGCCAGGGGCTTCATCTGGGTCTCCCAGGGGGTGCCGGGGCCCAAGCACTGCATTCTTAGAGCAAGAGTCTTAAGATGTGTAAAGGGCAATAAGTAGTGATATACAAAGGAGCTATAAAAAGTTAATGGAAATTTCCTATGATGAAAACACTGCATGGTTTCAAAGATCTTTTGCACCAAAGGAAAAAACTTTTAATTTCATTTTTCCGTGAATATTTTAAAGTTCTCTGTAGGTAGAGCATAAATAGATAATGTGTGTGTTTATGTAATATATACTATTTCCTTACTCCCACATTTCTTTTTTTCCCCAGAAAAGAAACGCAAATAATTTTAACATCTCCAGCCAAGAACATACTTGCTGAGCTGAAGTTATAGGTGTGGAGTACATAATGTAGAATTGGTTAAAGTGTTATTTGTGGAAATACAAGAAAAAATTTTATTTAGGGGCAGCCATTGTGGTGCAATGGGTTAAGCCATCTGCTTGGAACCGGCCCCTTGGGATCCCCACATTCCATTTGGAAATGCCTGGGATCCAGTCTCACCTCCACCTTCTGATCCAGCTTCCTGCTAATGTGAGATAGCAGATACTAGCTCAAGTACTTGGGTTCCTCCCATCCACTGGAGAGGAGTCCTGGGCTTCTGGCTGCAGCATGGCCCAGCCCTGGCTCCTGTTGGCTTTTGGAAAACAAACCCAAGAATAAAAGATCTCTTCCCCCTCTGCCTTTCAAATAAACTTTTTTTAAAAAAACAAAGATCTTTCTTTCTCCCTTTCTTCTCTTTTTCTCCTCTTTCTTTTTTTTCTTTTTCTTCCTTCTTTGAAAGGCAGAGTTACAGAAAGAGAGAGAAAGGCAGAGAGATCTTCCATCTGGTGGTTCACTCCCCAAAATGGCCACAACAACCAGGGCTGGGCTGGGCCAGATGGAAGCCAAGAGGCTGGAACTCCATTCAGGTCTCCCACGTGGGTGTCAAGGGCCCAGTGGGTATCAGGGGCATGTGGGTGTTGGGGGCCTAGGCATTTGTTCCATCTTCCACTGCTTTCCCAGCCATTAGGGAACAGCCAGTACTTGAACCGGTGCTCATAGGGGATGCCAGTGTCTCGTGCATCTGCTTAGCCTTGTGCCACAACACTGGCCCCTCAAACTTTTTTTTTTTTTATTTGACAGGTAGAGTCATAGACAGAGACAGAGAGAAAGGTCTTCCTTCTGTTGGTTCATTCCCCAAATGGCCGCTACAGCCAGTGCTGAGCCAATCCGAAGCCAGGAGCCAGGTGCTTCTTCCTGGTCTCTCATGCGGGTGCAGGGCCCAAGCACTTGGGCCATCCTCCACTGCCCTCCCGGGCCACAGCAGAGAGCTGGACTGGAAGAGGAGCAACTGGGACTAGAACCCGGCGCCCATTTGGGATGCCGGCACCACAGGTGGAGGATTAACCAAGTGAGCCATGGTGCCGGCCCAGGCCCCTCAAACTTTGAAAAGCATTTTATTCAAAGATGGCTATAAACAAAGCAGATACTTTGATACTCTAGCTTTGAGGACACACAGGAATAGTAGATGTGTGCAAATGGTTCTGCTCCAACACATTTACTGACTATCACCATAGTCTCAGACTGGAGCAGTCCAGCATTCTGGGCTCAGAAGCAAACACGGGCTCCAGTCAGATGGGGAACAGACCTGCTCTCACCAAGTCACATGCATATACCCACAACCACCATGCCTATCCTTCCTCTCACATACACAAGTGCCTTAGGGAACCCTCACTTGGATTCCAGATAACCACAGAACTCCAGTACAGCTCAGCATCCAAAGAAATTTCTCATGCTTCTTATATCACTTGTTACTTCTCCTTTTGATCCAAGTTATTTGGATTTCTGCTTTGTTTTCTTTTTATTTATTTATTTATTTATTTATTTATTTTTTTTGACAGGCAGAGTGGACAGTGAGAGAGAGAGAGAGAGACAGAGAGAAAGGTCTTCCTTTTGCCGTTGGTTCACCCTCCAATGGCCGCCGCGGTAGCGCGCTGCGGCCGGCGCACCGCGCTGTTCCGATGGCAGGAGCCAGGTGCTTATCCTGGTCTCCCAGGGGGTGCAGGACCCAAGCACTTGGGCCATCCTCCACTGCACTCCCTGGCCACAGCAGAGAGCTGGCCTGGAAGAGGGGCAACCGGGACAGGATCGGTGCCCTGACCGGGACTAGAACCCGGTGTGCCGGCGCCGCAAGGCGGAGGATTAGCCTGTTGAGCCACGGCGCCGGCCATCTGCTTTGTTTTCTTAACAATAAACTCTCTGAGGCCAAGAAACATGTGGGCCAATGTCAGATGCCCCATAGCAGGTTGCATAACAAGTGTTCTTCAAAAAGGTCATGGAAAATGGAATTACAAGGTAAGTTTACTTTAGCATGCACAAAAAAACTTGAAATTGAAGGCTAGTGGTTTTTTATAACATTTTCCATGAAATTTTTTAAGATCCTCATAATTTACTGCTTAATATGTGCAGGATCTTAGTCCACCCGAACGAGGATGGACTGGGTCCAAAGAAAGGTAAGTGCACCGCTCGCCCGTTCCCCAGCCTCCCGATCCCGGAGACAGACGCAGCGGAGAATCAAGTCAAGCAAGCAAGAACTCGGTTTATTGCGCATGTAGCAAAGCCTTTTAAAGCACAAGACTGCAGGATTACTGGGGCAGGGCATAAGGACCAACCAATTATTTAAAAGGTCATTTTACAGGGCGACTTTTTACAGGACCAGCCATATGTCTGTACACTCATCATCAGTTGTCATCACCTCCCTGATACTGCACGGCCAATCAGCTTTGGTGGTAAACGACTTTGGGTACCGCCCACCTTACTTCCTTTGGGTGCCATCTTTGAATTGCCACATGTGCCTAATTTCCCTGCAGGCGCCATCTTGAATTGCCTCCTGTGCCTAATTTCCCCACAAATAAGGTGTTTGAATAAACGTGGAAACACAAAAGGATGTGCCCAGAATAAAGTCACGGCAAGCTTCTGACATTTGTGGCAGGCCTCCTGGCCTCTCGCTAGGAGACCCACACAGCCTTGGAACACCTGAGCAGGTCAGGACAGGAGGCCGGGGGTTGGGAATGGGTGGGAAAATGGGAGCCCAAAGGGTTTGAGGTAGCAATGAAAAGACTGGAGCTAATGAACTTGGGTGTGGGTGCAGATCCTCAGATTGCCCAGCCCTGGGCACCCCTTCTCGCCTCCCACCACAGCACATAAGTGGATTTGGGATTTGGGGATCTAGTCCCAGACCCCAGGACCATTTCTAGGGAGAGGGTAGCCAGTGCATTCTCCATGGATGGAACTGTGGTCAGGGGCTAGAGGGGGCACAAGTCCTTTCCTGAGAAATGCTAGCCCCCTGTGGCCACAGCAGCAGGTCTCCGGGAGAGGCAGGCTCACAAGGCTTCGTTGACCATCGGTGGTGTCCACATGGGGGCTCAGAGAGCTGTGGGCCTGGCTGCCCTGTTAAGGCCTAGTCCAAAAGCAGCTGCTCAGCCATCTGTGGTGCTAAACAGCTCCCGCATGAGGGGGGTGGCGAAGGGGTGTGTGTCCTGGATCCGCAGCAGCCGCTGCGTGTGCTGGGCGTTGATAGTGCGAAGCTCAGTGAGGACAGCCATGATCTTCAGGAACAGGAAGCTGTGGGCCGGCCGGAGGACAGGTCAAGGATGCAGCCGCCCTCTCCCCAGCCCGCCCCCCGGGGACCGCCTTGAGGCTGGCCAAGAGACACGGCTTGACTGAACACCTTAAGCTTCCCTTTCAGCATGGGGATTCAAGTGGCAGCCACACTCTCCCTACTCCCACCCCTCCACAGCGCTGGAATCCTGGCACAGACACTGAGGCACAAACAATGCAGAGGTAGTTGTGTGGTGAGCGGTGGGGCAGGGCAGCTCCCTGCCTTGGTTAAAATCCAGGGGCCAGGTCCAAGCAGAGCAGACGTGCAGGTCGAGCACTGCAGGCTGAAATCCCTGTCCGGCTGCAGCTCTGAAGCTAGCGTGGAAGACACGCCACACCTGGCATCTCCCCCATGATGAAAAAGAAAACAGCTCCAGCCTTGTTCCACCCTGGGGAGGCCTGAGCAATTACAAACACGGCCGCTCCAGCAGCCCAGGACACTGGGCCAACATAAAAGCTGCTGCAGGCCAGGTAAGGGTTTCAGTGGTAAGTTCACCCCATGCTGGTCTTGGTGTTAATCCTTATGGCCTTGGGCTCAAAGCAGGCCAAGCTCATTCTTGGGTCTGTTGGCAACAGACTAGGCACTAGGTAGGCCCCAGATTAAGCACTTAGGACCAGTGAAGGTGTGAAGTCTCTGGGAGTTGAGGCCACACACTGAGGAGTTTCCCACCCGCTGGGCAGGTGCGCTTCCTGCCTGGTCAGCTGTCATGGAGAGTTGTGCTTGGCACTTGCTTTGGCAGCTCCACCACCTGCAGAGCCTTGGGCAGCAGCTTGCGCCTCGCCCCCATGCAGGATGGTGGTGGTGTTGCCTTCTGGCAGTGTTTGGAGGATTAAAGATGATGTGGTCCATGCAAACTGCTTCTGATCGATTGACTATGATTGATTGATTTATGATTAGCAGTATTAGTGTGACCATTCCTATCATTGTGGGGTTCCAGCTATTGCTAGAAGACTCTGCCAAAAGACTCCAGAGAATATCTGGCTCTTTCCACCTCTTGATGATCACACTAGTGGGGAAGGCGCTGCACAGAGAAACATCCTAGCAATCAGACACAGCCCCTGGCCCTCCTTAGTTTTCCCCAGGACTTGGCTGGCACTGGGGCTGAGCGGGCAGGAAGCCTCAGGGGAGGTCACAGTCTCCAGACTGCTGTCCCCGAGAGCCCTAGGCAGACAGAGCCACAGGTAGAAGCCCCCCATACCCACCCCGCACACTTCCTCCCTCCCTGCTTGTGCTCACCGGTGGGTGGGCTGCGGCCGACTGCACTCGATGTAGGCTTTCAGGGTGATGGCGAATCGCTCCTGAAGCTGGTCCACCACTCCGCGCTGCACCACACCTGGGCGGTCTGGCGGGGAGGGGAAAGCAGTGTGGGGCCAGCCAGGCAGTGGAGCCCAGAGCGGGAGCTGCCAGCTAACCAGCTGCCAGAGCAGGAGTCACCAGGCAGGAAGGGAGGGAGGACTTGGGCCTTGCCTCAACCCCCCCCCCTCCCCCCCGCCCAGGGAGAAACCAGCCAGAGTTCCCATGCTGGCTGTGCAGGGAGTGTGGAGCAAGGGTTGGCAGCTGGGACCTTCCCTGAGGAGGGCAGATCAAGCTGAGGGTGCCAGCAGCCCGGGGAGGCCATCACCTGGGGAGAAAAGGGAGATGGCCTGCATCAGCACGTACTCCTCCTTGTGCAGCTGCAGCTTCTTCAGCATGTAGTGGAATCTCAGCAAGGGATCCACAAGAAGTTGCTGGAAGCCTCCTGAGTATGGATGCAGGAAGGAGGGGCAGCTTTTCGGGATGCTGAGCCAGCACCCAGCCTTCCCTCACCAAGGCCCATCGCCCAGTCTTCCTGCCCATGGTCCCAGACCCTGAAGACCCTGGCAGGACCTTTTCCCTCCCCCAGCTAGGGCAGGCAGGCAGGCAGGCATCCTGCAGGCACCTTCAGGGTCTTCCAAGCAGTAGGACAGCCGACCACACTCCCAAGTGCCAGTCTCTGCGTTGAACACGGTGTTGAATCTCAGGAGGTACAGCTCGAGGGTGGCTCCCTTGAGCAAGGAGATCTGGTCCTCGATGGGCAAGTCCCTGGCAGCAGGGAGGGGGAGGGAATGACAGCTTCCAGGAGGCTGCCCAGAGGATGGCTCCAGCGCTCGTCCCCACAACCCAGAACATGGATTGGGGGCGGGGTCAGGGAGGTGAGGTAGGATGGGCGCCCGTCCCTGGGGATTAATGCTGCTGCGGATGCGTCCTGGCTGCCTCCCACCTCTCTCCCTCACAGTCCTCTCCTGCGACCTTCACTGCTCACTCACTTAGTCTGGCATCCAAGTTCCAGACAGCCTGGCCCATCTGCTCCAAATACCCACCCAGCCACTGACCTACCCCTGACAGCTCAGCCCTGGCCTCACCTGTTCTACCTCACTTCCCACCACCCTTGGAATAATGGCTCTGGCCACCTCATTGCAGTAAACCCTGCTAGTTCTTCAGGCCAAGCTATGTCTTTGGTCCTCCCATGAATCCTTCCAAGCACAAAGTCCTTCCACAGGTGTCACTCCTTTGGCAGGAGCTCCATGCGGCTTGCCGCTCATGCTTCCTGCTGACTCTGTTGGATTTAACAGGTGCACACTCCTATTTCTGCAGTCTGGAGGTGTTGAGCCCCACTCCCAGTGCCTAGCCATGACACTGTGTAATAAGCCTCCATGGTCAGCCTTCCCATCCGTCCACCCCTGAGGCCATCATTCCTGACATGCAGGAGTCTCTGGAAGCCCGGGAGGGACGGCCTTCAGCATCACCTCTCAGGAAAGCCCCGCCCCGGTTATGGTCTCCTTAGAACTTCACACCCTGTGGTCCTCACACCCAGCCTTGTTTTAGGTCCAAAAACAAAAGCCGGAATGTTGACCTTATGCTTCTGTGTCTTCCCAGTGCATGGTAGGGAGCTGACTCTGAAGTTTGCATTCTGTGATTTTCAAATCTGCCATCTACCACTGATTAGCTGGGACCTTGTTCAAGTCTCTTAACCTTGGGAAGGCTCAGTTTCTATCTGTAGAAGGAAGGTGACAGTGAAGCCTAGGGTCTGTGTGCTCAAAACTGATGATCACCAGGCAAGCCTTTATCCTAATGATTAAGACACCTGTCAAGATGCCCGTTGAAGCTTCCCCGTCACAAATCTGAGTACCTGGGTTGTCAGATGCCTGGCTCCAGCTCCTGACTCCAGCTTCCTGCTAACGCAGACCATGGGAAGCAGCAGAGATGGCTCAGGTACCTGCTACCCACTTGAGAGACCTACACTGAAATCCTGGCTCCTAGCTTCAGCCCAGCCGAGTTCCAGCCCTTGTGGAAACATTGAGTATGAACCAGTGCATAGGAGCTCTCCATCTCTGCCTCTCTCTCTCTCTCTCTCTGTGTGTGTGTGTGTGTGTGTGTTCCAGCCTCTCAAATAAACACATTTAAAAAAACGTTGGTTTGGAGAAACAACAAATGACCTCTTCTCCTGGCATTACCCTGTGGATCAACATGTATCCACAGGGATCTGCCAATGTCCAAATTGCTAAGTAGCCTTCTGCCCTTGCTGCCTTGATCGAAGCTGCTGCAACCTGAACCCACTCCAGCCTGTTGCCACCTTCACCCCAATAAACCAGCCTTTCCTGTCACCCACCGGGCCACAAGGGGACCTGTGGGCTCCTGGAACACACACAACCTGCCGATGAAATCAGGGAGTCCTTGCATGTTGACTCAGCTCCGTGTGGCCAGGCTGAGGAAGTCAAGGTGGCCAACCCTTGGGCTGACACACACAGCACCACTCCAGGCCTAGCAGACTGCATCTCATGGATAGGAGCTTCCTAGGCCTCCTGCTAACTCAGCGGCCCCATGCTTGTGTGCTCCACACCTGGCCCTGGGGAGACCTGGCTGTTTGGCCCTCAGGACACCCATCACCCCCCAGAGCCTTCTCAACCTTCTCTTGGAAGCAGCCTGCTGGAGCCCCGCACCTGTCCCTCGCTCTCTACCCACATTCTTCACTCTCTGGACTTCCTACCAACTCATTCTTTGCTCTGGAACGGCTGACTTGAGATTCCTGCCCTTACAGGGGAGGGAGGCGCTAGGGAAAGGGGTTACTATCTGAAGTCCTCCGTGGGCCATGCGCTCGTATGCTCCTCAGACATTTTCTCATGTTATACTCCAGGCCTGGAAGGAGGCATTCCTGGCTCTCCTCTGCCAGACGGGGAGATGCAGCTGCATTATTCGGCAGGCCTACGGGCACAAAGCTAATGGGACCTGGAGCCAGGCCTCTATATTCCCCAGCAGCACTGGTGTCCTAGGGGCAGAGTTAAAGCAGGATCTTTTGCGCCCAAGCCTCCCAAACTCAGGGGGCTCTCCCCCAGGTACTTGAGCCACTTGACCATTTTTCGTTCTTCTCCACAACCCATTCCCCCAGCCTCATGTCCTACCTGAAGTAGGAGATGACCTTAGCAAAGTTGATGATGCCTTTGAACATGTAGGTTGACATGTCAGCCAAGTGGGGCAGCAGAGAAAAGAGCTCTTTCCCACTTCTGTCAGCTGGGGGCTTGTAGTTCCAGACGCTGCCGTCTTCCCCCCGCAGCTGCAGAGAAATCTTCAGGGTGCCCAGATCTTCATGGCTCTGTCTCCACCTGCCAGACTCTTCCTCCGGTAGGGCCTGCAGAGATTCTGGAATCTCACAGCCACTGCCAAGCACCTCCGGCAGCTGGGACACAAGCCAGGAGGTGGAGAGAGGAGAGACAGCATGTGTTTCCTAGGCCCCCACACGGGCCCCAGCCAGCCAGCCACAGCCCGAGAGGATGCACGGCTGCCGGTGCTTATTCCTGCATACAGGCGCATGAACACAAGCACTCGGCACATTTCTCCTCTCTGGCATTTTCCCAAGTGGTGCTTTCGGGTTTTAGGAAGTTGCGGTCACACACAGCCCTGCCCAGTGAGAATGCAAGGTGAGAGGGGTGTCTACCCATTCTATGTCCCAAACATCCCAGACACTGAGCTCATACAACCCAAAGAGGGTTTGGGGAGCTACAAACAGAGAGCAGACCTGAGGCCCATGGGCTAACCTGGGTCTCTTAGACACCTCTGAACACAGGGGGTGGAAGACCCCTGGGAGCTCAGATGGGGCTAATGAACACCTGCTCACATGATCACACACACACACACACACACACACAACCCGAAACAGGTCTTGACCCTACGTAGACAGAGCTCTGAATGCCAGCAGCCCATGGAGCCTCTTAGCTTTTCCTCCATCTCTCGCTCATATCCAATCCCTACCTGCTGCAGACACAGAGAGAAGCCATTCTCACTATGAGCCAGTGTTGGACCACCTGGGGGCCTCGCCCCTCCCCGGAGTTTCAACTGAGCAGGACTGCCTGGATTTGCATTTCTAACAAGCCCCAGGGGATGCTGATGTTGCTGACCCAGGGGCCACACCTGCAGGAGACCTGGCAATGAGACTGGAGCTTTGAGGAGTGAACCCAGAAGTGGAGCCAGCTCTGAGACCTCCTACCCGAAAATTCTTGAAATGGGAGAAGGTGGTGTCAAAGGTTTTCATCTGAGCGTCCATCAGCTCCTCGATTATCATCCGCTGCTCTTCCGTCAGCCCTTGCATTCCCGGCGGCTGAGTCTCCATCCGTTCTCTCTTCTTCCTCTTGATCAGAGCCCGTCTCTGTGCCACGGCCACATCGGACATGATCACTGCGGGGACATCCGAACAGGCTCAGCTCCCAGGGGCGCCCCTGCAGGACCCTCTCAAGGCCGCAGAATACGTTAGGTGAAAGGGAGAGTGCTGGCCGCAAGGAGCTCCCCCTTGTCCACACTTGGGGTGGTGGGTGCGGGATCTCCGGGTTCCTCTGGAGAAACACCTGTGTGAGGGTGGAGGTGAGGCAGGGCTGCGGTGCCACCCTCTGCAATGGATTTGTGACCACACTGTGGGGCCGTGGGAGAGTGCAGACTTCCATTTAAAAGGCACTGGGTTTACAGGAAGCCTTTGCCATTGACTGTGACCTCTCACAAGCTCCTTAGCCTCGCCTGCCTTAGCCGCGTGCCTTGCACACTGGAGCAAGGGTGCTTGTGGTGCTGTTGGGATGAGACGGCGCATGCAGGGGACCAAAGAGAGTGCCTCCACACATGTTCAGTAAATGGCCCTGAGAGGATTATTTTCTCGCGAATGACACAGAGAGACCCCTGAGGGCTCTGAGTCTACAAGACTCAGAGAGACTGAGAGAGCTGGGACTACTGCCTGGCAAGGAACAGCAACTGTGGCTGTTTCCTCTATACCTGGAGGAGGCCATGTGTGTGTGCAAAGCCCAGCTGCTGGGGTGCTTGGAGTGGGCAGATCTGCACACACAACCCTTACTCTCAGATCTTACTCTCAGCCGGCTGCAGGCCAGGCTCCCTGCCCACGTGGCTAGAGAACCGGACCCCTAAGAGAGGCTGCCTGGGGCAGGGCAGAAGACCAACAAACTCCTGGTGACTCTAGCCCTCCCCTCACCGCCTCCACTGCCTCACTGTTGCCCACCCCAGCCTGTCTCTCAGGAGTCACCTGGAGGGGCCAGGCTGTGGTGCAGTGGGTTAATGCCCTGGCCTGAAGCACCGGCATCCCATATGGGCGCCGGTTCGAGACTTAGCTGCTCCATTTCCGATCCAGCTCTCTGCTATAACCTGGGAAAGCAGTAGAAGATGGCCCAAGTCCTTGGGCCCCTGCACCCGCATAGGAGACCTGGAAGAAGTTCCTGGCTCCTGGCTTTGGACTGGCACAGCTCTGGCCATTGTGGCCAATTGGGGAGTGAACCAACAGATGGAAGACCTCTCTCTTTGCCTCGCCTCTCTCTGCATAACTCTGACTTTCAAATAAATAAATAAATCTTAAAAAAAAAAAAAAAAGAGTCACCTGGAGGCAGAAATGCGAGTATACTAATGTGGAACAGGCAGCACAGACCACCCTATGTCGCCTGCTAGCAAAACAGCTCCCTTACGCAGAGATAGCATCTGAAAGACTGGGGGCCGTCCCTCCTTATCTGTGCCTCCCCTTCCTCATTTGGTTGTGTGAGACCTGAGCCCCAATCAAGGTGTAACTATTTTAAATTAGGCCTCCATCTTGTAACTTGGGCCTGACCAGGCCCTGAACCCTAAGCCAGAAGTAAATAAATGAACTCCCCTTGCGATAAACTTTCCTAGCAACAGCCGATTAACAGATAACAGAGAAATACCTAGAGTCCCTGGTGTCTTCTCAGGGCAGATAAGGTGATTGATAGCTACCTGAGACCCTGCAGTTCGGCACATACACCCCAGCAGCTCGGACCCTATGCTTCGGCCAATCAATTCAAAAGGTATCAACCCCAAAGCCATCCAGCCACCTTTAGTAGGTCCGTTCCCGCCACTGGATGCACTAATCAATTCTAGGAGATGTCCTTTGAACTTCCTGCGGGATGAGATGATTTGCTAAATGGTACCATGATGTATAGAATGTCTCTGAAAACCCTATAAAAACCCTGTTAACGGAAGGGTCGGGGCTCTCAATTCAGACCCGCTGTGTCAGTGTTGATTGAGAGACCAGGCCGGACCTGCAATAAAACTCTCGTGTGCTTTACAGCGGTATCGGCTCCTTGGTGGTCTTTGGGGACGACTGAACTGGGCATTACAGTTGTAGCACCAGGATGAGGATTATGAAGAGGCCAAAAGCAATCACTCCGGCAGGTGACACTCACCACGCCTCCCAGAGAGCAAGCTAGGGGCCCTCCAGCACCCTTCGTGTGCACGTGGCTGCCTCTGGCCCCTGCAGGAATCTCCCACGTGCCCCTGGGTTCTCCGGGAATGTGGGCGCACATGCCACACCCTTTGCACAGGTGTCTCTGGGCGCGCCTGAGCGGGACACGCCTGACTTCCCCCACCCGCCCGCTCTGGGGCCCTGCTGCTCACTCTCCTTCTTCATGCCGCTCTCCAGGCACTTGCGCAGCCGGCAGGCCTGGCACTGGCGCCGGGTCTTCCGGGTGATCTCGCAGGCGCCCTTCCGGAAGGGGCATCTCAGCCGGGCGTTGCGTTTCACGGTCCTCCTGCGGGAGAGCGGGAGCAACGGGTTAGGGGCTGCCGCGGGGCTCCCAGGCCGCGCCCTCCTCTCTTCCAGGCTGCCATGGCCGGGCAAGTGAAGGTTGGGGTTCTTCCCTGGGGTCCCAGGACTCAGCTAGAGGAAGGAGAACGGGGGAGGGGGTCTGCTCTGCAACTCTCCCACAGGAAGCCCCCGGGCCACTCTCTGGGCCGTTTAGCTCCAGGCCCCAGATCCCTGTCCTCTGCACCTGCCATCCCCACCTCCTTCACACCCTTTGCAGTGTTTCCATGGAGATTGGCCTCTGCCCAGATTTCTCCTTCTTGGACAAGGAGGCCCGAGGAAACTGAGGCCAGGAGCATGGGACGCACAGGCGGCCGCTTGCCCTCCAATCCCACTTCTGGATCCGGGGTGGGTGGGTGGGTGGGTGGCCAGGAGCAGCCAGAGGAACTGGTTATCCATGCGGAGGTTTTTCTCCCTCGGAGGACAGAGTGGGCTCTCCTGATGGTGGGAGGAGGCAGAGAGCCCGAGGGCCCGTGCTAGAGGCGGGTGAGGGTGCTGGCTCTGCAGGCCCCCAGAGATGCAGCAGTCGGCCAGCCGCGGGGTAGCTGCTTTGTGGACTCTTGCACGTCCACCCCTCCCCACCGAAGACCCACTCAGGGCTGCTCTCGTTTTATTTTCCCCCATTTCCACGTCTGGGTGGCAGTGGCTCCTGGCCGTGGGGCTAACAGCATGGAAAATGAAGGAAAGCTGGTCCCGGAGCACCAGGGGGCTCTGCAGAGCAGGCCCTGGGGCTGGCCTGAGGGGCTGAGCTGTGCACTCTGTCGGTAGTTTGAGCTCTGAGGCCTCCCCCTACCATCGACCAGCC
The DNA here is from genome assembly GCF_033115175.1 of Lepus europaeus. Lineage (NCBI taxonomy): Eukaryota > Metazoa > Chordata > Mammalia > Lagomorpha > Leporidae > Lepus > Lepus europaeus. The sequence goes on along the minus strand of NC_084828.1, from coordinate 76,320,084 downwards.
TAGGGGCCAGGGTCTTTACAGGTACCACCCCTACTTTTGCCCACCTGCTGGCCCAGGTACTTCAAAGTCCACCCAGAATGGTAAAAGGGTAAGGAGAGCGCAGTTAGGAGAGCACACTACTAGTGTGTGCCAGATGCTACACTAGACATTTTGCAGAACTTAGCAAATTTAGTTCTCAAAACCCTATGAAGGGGCTGGCATTGTGGTCTAGCAGGTAAAGCCGCCGCCGCAATGCCGGCATCCCATACAGGTGCCTGCTCCACTTCCAGTCCAGCTCCCTGCTAATGCACCTGGGAAAGCAACAGAGGATGGCCCAAGTCCTTGGGCCCCTTCACCAGTGTGGGAGACCCAGAAGAAGCTCCTGGCTCCTGGCTTTGGGTCAGCCCAGCTCTGGGTATTGCAGCCATTTGGGGAGTGAACCCGTGGATAGAAGACCTCTGTTTCTCTCTAACTCTGCCTCTGCCTCTGGCTCTCTGTAACTTGGACTTTCAAATAAATAAATGTTTAAAAATAATTTAAAATTTTTTTTAAAACCCATATGAAGTCCGTCATTCCATCTTTCTGGCATGGGTAAGAAGGACCGAGGCTTTGAGAAGACAGATCACCACCTGCTCTCACCTCCCCAGGTAAATGGGGAGCTGAGACTTGAATCCAGGTCCACCTGTAGCCGAATCCAAGCTCCTATCCACTACAGGATGTTACCACCCTCTAGGAATCCCAAGAGTAGCCAGGGAAAGGGAGCAGGAAGCAGGGGAGCCCCACACCCTGAGGCGGTCTGCAGGATACCGCTTGCACAGGTGCCCCAGGCAGGGCTGCACCCTGCTTTAGGTGGCGTGTGCCCAGCTCGGCGACACCTTGCTGGCTGCCGACTCGGGAGTAGCCTGGGGCCCTGCTCTAGCAGGTGTGGTGTGAGAGGGTCTTCTGGGAAAGGCTTTCTTGCTCTGCGAGCGAGAAGAGATTGGGCCTTTTTGGTCCTCGGCTGACGTGCTCCCTTAAGAGGAGCCAGACTGAGGATGTCAGAGCTGTCTGGTAAGATGGCGGAAGAGAGACATGGAAAGCACCAAGCCAATGAACTCAGACTTCCTGTTAAGAGCAGCAACACATTTTCCTCATTGTGAAGCTAGCGGAAGGCTCCGTGCTGGGGCTGGGACTTTTCAGTCCTTAATTTCCTGGTCCTTCTTATCGGTAGGGGGGCTTATTTTCTTCTTTTTCACTTATTTTCTGTCGTTCTAACAAGCATCCCACTAAATTTACATGAAAACTCGAATGGTGCATTTTTGAATTCTGTACTCTTTTACTGACTGACCGTCTGGTTTCTTTCAAGAATGCATGAAGAGACGAAAAGAGGGATTATAATGGAAGGGCACCTTCCCCGAGTAGAGCAGAAGGCCGAGGATGAGGGATTTCTCTGAGATGCATGGCTCCGACGAGACTAATGAGAAGCCTTTGACTGGGCCACCACCCCACACTCAGCCTGGGGACGGATCAAGTGGAGGTCCTGCAGCATTGCCCTGCGGGCTCGTGGCCGACCCGGTGAGATGGGACCCAGTGTGCCGATGGTGGCAGGTGGGTGAGAGGCAGAGGGGTAACTACCTGAAAAAGCCCTTGCAGCCTTCACACGTCAGGACGTTGAAGTGGTAACCATTGGCCTTGTCCCCACATACACGGCAAGTCTGGGGCCCTTCCTCCTCATCTGCACTGATGGTGGGCTTTGCTCCCGTGGAGTCTGCTTCGTCATAGCTCGCAAGGCCGGCTTGGTTCCCACTGCCTTCAGATAGCACCTCCAGGTTGGTTTCTGGGCCTCCTGGGCTAGAAGCAAACAAACAAAACAGCCACATGGAATGAAAGGGTTGTACAGTGTCAGGCCAACCTTGGAACCCTCTGTTGCCTGTGTGTGTGTGTGTGTGTGTGGCATTTCAGTCTGATGCTGCAACCAAGAGCTGACGGCTCATGGAATGAATATGAGCGGGGGCTGATGTTGTTATCAAGAAAGATGTGACCAAGACATTCTGTGTACAACAGTAGGGCCTAGGAGAGGACATAGGAAAGAGAACATGGGAGAGAAGAGAAGGAAGGGAGGGAGAAGGGAGGACATGAGGCTGTCTTGTTTGGATCAGGGAGGGGATTCCTGAGTGGGTTGGGGTTAGGAAGCTGTGAGTTGGTCAGAGGGAGCAGCTTGTGGGACAGACTACTTACGCAAGGTGATTTCTGGGATAGAGGAGATCCAGGGAGGATGGTGCCTCAGGTGTGGTAGGGCCCAAGATTCCAGAGAGAGCTGGAAAAAGTGGGCTTTCCCCCGAGGAACCAAGCAGCTAGGAGCCAGGACCACAGTGCAGGAGAAAGTGGCCTGTGCCCTGGCAGAGCCGGGGCTTAAGTGGATTTCGAAGAATTCATGCCGGTCGTTACTCAGGGCGTCCTCCTGGGCTGAGATTCTGCACGGGACCTGCACCGAGGGCGATGAGTGGAAGCTGGAGCCTGTCCCATTCACTCCACCCCCAAAACTCTCTCCAGGCACTGATTGCTAAGGCCAACCACACCACCGATGATGCTGCCTCTTCCAAAGCCATCAAAAAACTGGGAGTGAAATTTCAAGACATACTTCTACTCCTAATAGCATGACAGATGATGGATGCCTGACAGTTCTGCCTATGAAGTGACTAAGAAATTAATCTGGGCTGGCACCATGGCTCAATAGGCTAATCCTCCGCCTCGCGGCGCCGGCACACCGGGTTCTAGTGCCGGTCGGGGTGCCGGATTCTATCCCGGTTGCTCCTCTTCCAGTCCAGCTCTCTGCTGTGGCCTGGGAAGGCAGTGGAGGATGGCCCAAGTGCTTGGGCCCTGCACCCGCATGGGAGACCAGGAGAAGCACCTGGCTCCTGCCTTCGGATCAGCCCAGTGCGCCGGCTGCAGCGCACTGGCTGTGGCGGCCATTGGAGGGTGAACCAACGGCAAAGGAAGACCTTTCTCTCTGTCTCTCTCTCTCTCTCTCACTGTCCACTCTGCCTGTAAAAAAAAAAAAAAAAAAAAATCTTCAACCCTCGAATCTGATTTCAAGTGCTCTGGAGTTGGTCGCTGCACCAGACGCTCAGCGAAGTGGACGCCAGTCCTCCTCCTTGGAGGACCTCACTTCCCCCTTTCCAGCTGGGCACCACCAATCACACACATAATTCCCGAGGAATGCAGGCGAACACAAATCATGAGTAAAGATGAACCCAGCACCATGAGCACAAACCAGCAAAAACAGCTTACAGTAGAACGAGACCACAGAGTATGTTTAAATGAAGATGTTGAAGACATAAATAAAGATGCAAAGACCATAAAACTACCTGAGCAGATCCAAAAAAAGGAAAAAAGTTGATTATCAAATTGAGCAATAACTGGGTGGAGAATGGCTCAGCTGCCAAATAAGACCCACAAAATCATTTGGTCTGGGCCTGCCAAGGCAACCACAGGCAGCACTTGAAATTATAAATCTATAGCAGGCTAATTTGTATAGCCTGCGAATGATGTTGTAAATATCCCAATGGCTCTTGACAGATAAAAGTTTCCCTACCCTATAAACTAATAATGACAATGTCTTGGGAGTTAGAAAAGTCTAAATACAACTAAAGTAAGCATCAAGGGGTAAGTCAGGAAGTGGACAAAGTTTCTCTAAGGTTCTGTGTTATTGAAAGAAAGAAAAGATAGGAAATAACTTAGATTTTTATTAATAAAATGTGCTTCTTTTTTAAAGATTTTTTTATTTATTTGAAAGGCAGAGTTACAGAGAGGCAGAGAGAGAGAGAGAGAGAGAGAGAGAGGTCTTCCATCTGTTGGTTCACTCCCCAAATGGCCGCAATGGCCAGAGCTGTGCCGATCTAAAGCCAGGAGACAGGAGCTTCTTCTGAGTCTCCCACATGAGTGCAGGGGCCCAAGGACTTGGGCCATCTTCTGCTTTCCCAGGCCATAGTAGAGAGCTGGATTGGAAGAGGAGCAGCCAGGACTCGAACCGCCAGCCATATGGGATGCTGGAACTTTAAGCAGTGGCTTTACACACTATGCCACAGCGCCATCCCCATTGATTAATAAAGTATGCATCTTAAAATGTCAAGGTAACCAGTAGAAATCTAGAAACAGCTAGTAGAAAGGGGGAAAAATGGAAGAAAAAATGCCTGAAAGGAGGCAGCTAGAGATAGAAAAAGAAACTGAAAAGGTGAGGCAGATATGAGAGAGCTTGAGACATTCACTGACTCACTCCCCAGATGGCCACCAACAGTCAGGCCTGGGCGAGGCCAAAGCCAGGAGCCAAGAGCCAGGAGCTTTATCCAGGTCTCCCAGACCCCTGGGCCAATCTCCACTGCTTTCCCAGGCGCATCAGCAGAGAGCTGGATCGGAAGTGGAGCAGCCGGGACTAAACCACATGGGATGCTGGTGGTGCAGGTGGTGGTTTATCCTGCTGTGCCGCAGTGCAGAGCAGATTAGCGTTCAGTGTAGACAGATGTGCACCCAGTGCGGAAGGGTATATTGGGGAATCATCTCACTGGAAACAGAAACCTGTTGAGGGGACTAGAGGGATCACCCAGACAGAGCAGCCACCCTTCTCCTCTCTGTGGAGTGCTTCGCTGCCTGCCTCCATGCTGGGTAATGGAAACAAGGAGTCCTCATTTTCCTGATTAAAAACAAAGACAACAGCAAAAACAAAACAAAACAAAAAAAAACTTAAAATCCAGGAGTAGAATGACTCTTCCTAGTTTAAGACAATCTTTCTTACCAACAGCCTATAACATACTCTGTGAAGAAACACTAGAGTTATCTTCAGTGGAATCAGAGAAAAAATAAAACGTCTGCTTTAAGAAGAGCCCATGAGAGTATAGTAGGCATGGAAAGCCAAGATATCATGGAAAAAAAAAAAAGACCTAAATGAATGATCTCTGTGAGTGAGATCCCAGTGGAAAGAACGGGGCCATCAAAGAAGGAGGTACCCTTCTCTGAAGGGAGGAGAGAACTTCCACTTTGACTATGACCCTATCGGAATAAGATCAAAGTCAGCGAACTCTAAAGGCTTCCATAGCCCTGGCAACTCATGACTAGAGCCTAGGGAGATTGCTGACGCCATGAACAGGAGTGTCAAATTGTTTTTTTTTTTTTTTTTTTTTTTTGACAGGCAGAGTGGACCGTGAGAGAGAGAGACAGAGAGAAAGGTCTTCCTTTGCCGTTGGTTCACCCTCTAATGGCCGCCGCGGTAGCGCGCTGCGGCCGGCGCACCGCGCTGTTCCGATGGCAGGAGCCAGGTGCTTCTCCTGGTCTCCCATGGGGTGCAGAGCCCAAACACTTGGGCCATCCTCCACTGCACTCCCTGGCCACAGCAGAGAGCTGGCCTGGAAGAGGGGCAACCGGGACAGGACCGGTGCCCCGACCGGGACTAGAACCCGGTGTGCCGGCGCCGCAAGGCGGAGGATTAGCCTGTTGAGCCACGGCGCCGGCCCATGGAGTGTCAAATTGTTAAATCAGCAACAGGAGTCACTGTGTACTTACACCCCATGTGGGATCTGTCCCTAATGTGTCGTCTAAAGCGAAGTGATGCTATAACTAGTACTGAAATAGTATTTTTATACTTTGCGTTTCTGTGTGGGCACAAACTGATGAGGTCTTTACTAATTATATACTGAATTGATCTTCTGTATATAAAGAGAATTGGAAATGGAAAAAAAACAACCTGGTGTTAAAAAGGAAATGGCATAGAAAATTAATTAATTTGAAAAAAAATTATGTAGGATCTCTGTCTTTAATGTGCTGTACATTGCTATTTAATGTTATAATTAGTAATCCAATGGTAGTTTTTTCACTTTATGTTGCTATATGGGCAAAATGTTGAAATCTTTACCTAATATATACTAAACTGATCTTCTGTATATAAAGAGAATTGAAAATGAATCTTTACATGAATGGAAGGGGAAAGGGAGCGGGAAAGGGGAGGGTTGCAGGCGGGAGGGAAGTTATGGGAGGGGGGAAGCCATTGTAACCCATAAGCTATACTTTGGAAATTTATATTCATTAAATAAAAGTTTAATAAATAAAAAAAAAGAATATTGCAAATAATTAGTCAGGGAGTAACCTAATTCAGTGAGATATGAGACCAGTAAAAAATAAGATACAGCTCTTACAAATCAGGTACAATTAACATTAGGTAGAAACTGTAAGAAAATCAGCTGAAAACTCAGAAAATTAGTTAGTGTTCAATAAAAAGAAAGGATACAGAATAAATACGTAAGAACCAGGGGCTGGCGCTGTGGTGTTGCTGGTTAAAACTGCGTCCCATATGGGCGCTGGTTTGAGTCCTGGCTTCTCTGCTTCTGATCCAGCTCCCTGAGCCCCTACATCCACATGGGAAACCTGGAGGAAGCTCCTGGCTCCTGGCTTCAACAAGTCCCAGCCCCAGTCATTGCGGCCATTTGGAGAGTGAACCATTGGATGGAAGACCTCTCCCTCTCTCTGTCATTCTTTCAAGTAAATAAATAAAAATCATTAAAAAAAAAAACTTTTTAAAAAAGAATCAATAGCTTTCCTTTATATCATAAATAAAATATCATAACCTGAACATATGCAATGGGATTGAAAACCCAGTGTCTGGGAGGAGTAACAAGAAATGCATGGGTGGAGAGTAAAATAAAATTCCCAAACTCTGAAGGGTATGAAAGGAAAGAGATACTTAACATTCAGCATTTTGAAGATGTCCAGTTTTCCCAAATTAATTTATAGATTTGATATAACCAATGAAATTTTACTTTTTTCGCTATTTAGAAAAATCAGGACTTCATTTGGGAGGAAAATGGGGAAAGGAAAAAAATCCCGAACAATTTGATGAGAATGAAGGGAAATCATCCACTAAATCATAGAACCCATTGTGAACCTGCAGTGTTTAAGGTAGCTGTGCTTGTGAAAAACTTAAAAAAAAAAATTCTCAGTGGGGCCAGCGCTGTGGCGTAGCAAGTAAAGCTGCCGCCTGTAGTGCCAGCATCCCATATGGGCTCTGGTTTGAGTCCCAGCTGCTCCACTTTCCATCCAGCTCTCTGCTATGGCCTGGGAAAGCAGTAGAAGATGGCCCAAGTCTTTGGGCCCCTGCACCCGCGTGGGGAGACCTGGAGGAAGCTCCTGGATCCTGACTTCTGATCAGCACAGCTCTGGCCATTGCGGCCATCTGGGGAATGAACCAGTGGATGGAAGACTCTCTCTTTCTCTCTCTCTCTCTCTCTCTCTGTCTCTCCCCATCTCCTTCTCTCTGTGTGTAACTCTGACTTTCAAATAAATAAATAAATCGGCCGGCGCCGTGGCTCAACAGGCTAATCCTCCGACTGTGGTCCCGGCACTCCAGATTCTAGTCCCGATTGGGGCGTCGGATTCTGTCCCGGTTGCCCCTCTTCCAGGCCAGCTCTCTGCTATGGCACGGGAAGGCAGTGGAGGATGGCCCAAGTGCTTGGGCCCTGCACCCCATGGGAGACCAGGAGAAGCACCTGGCTCCTACCTTTGGATCAGCGCGGTGTGCCGGCCGCGGCGGCCATTGGAGGGTGAACCAATGGCATAGGAAGACCTTTCTCTCTGTCTCTCTCTCTCTCCCTGTCCACTCTGCCTGTCAAAAAATAAATAAATAAATCTTTAAAAAAATTCTCAGTGAATGAGAATAGATGTTAATATTTAACATACAATGAGTTTGTCATCACAAAACAATTAAGAACATTCAGTACATGATTCTTTTTTTTCTGACAGGCAGAGTGAACTAGAGGATAAAAGATCTCTCTCTCTCTCTTACTCTCTTTCTCTCTGATACTCTTGTGTTCAAAAAATAAATATTTAGAAAAAGGACAATTTATAATAAAATGAAAAGTGCTATGAGTATATATAAGAAAATACTCAACCTTTCCACTAATAGAAATACACATCAGCAGTAATAATGTCAGATATAATATGTCCTCGAATGTGATGTAACAGGTGCACAATACCATCTACATATGAATTACTCTGGACAAAGAAGTGAAAGCTTTCAAGTTTAGGGGTCTCAGTACCACATTCCAGGAAACACAGGGAATAGAAGAGCATTAAACTATGCTTTGGAAGTACTATCAGCCAAATGCAGAGTGTGAACATTTTTACAGGACAAGGGACCAAGTTTCCCTGACAAATAAATGACAAAAGAAGTGGGGAAAAGGGAATTCTTATGAAGTCAAAAGTTTTTTAAAATGTCTTAAGAAATTTATTATCTAAAAAGCAATGTGTGGAACTTGTTTGGATCCTGACCTAAACAAAGCAACTTTGTCATTTAAAAGTCAATTAGGGCCAGCACCGCGGCTCAATAGGCTAATCCTCCGCCTTGTGGTACCGGCACACTGGGTTCTAGTCCCGGTCGGGGTGCCGGATTCTGTCCTGGTTGCCCCTCTTCCAGGCCAGCTCTCTGCCGTGGCCTGGGAGTGCAGGGGAGGATGGCCCAAGTGCTTGGGCCCTGCACCCATGTGGGAGACCAGGAGAAGCACCTGGCTCCTGCCTTCGGATCAGTGCGGTGCGCAGGACGCAGCGCGCCGGCCACAGCAGCCATTGGAGGGTGAACCAGCGGCAAAGGAAGACCTTTCTCTCTGTCTCTCTCTCTCACTGTCCACTCTGCCTGTCAAAAAAAAAAAAGTCAATTAGAGGGGCCAGTGTTGTGGCATAGTGGGCTAAGCCTCTGCCTGCAGTGCCGGCATCCCATATGGGCACTGATTCGAGTCCAACTGCTCTTCTTTCAATCCGGCTCTCTGCTTATGGCCTGGGAAAGCAGTGGACAATGTCCCAAGTGCTTTGGCCCTTGCACCCACGTGGGAGATCCAGAAGAAGCAACTGGCTCCTGGCTTTGTATCAGCTCAGCTCTGGCTGCTGCTGTCATTTGGGGAGTGAACCAGCAGATGGAAGACCTTTCCCTCTGTCTCTCCCTCTCTCTGTCTGTAACTCTGCCTCTCAAATAAATAAATAGCAATCTTAAAAAAAAACTCAATCAGATTTCCCTGTGTATAGAATCATATTTGTATACCCTTTATTTCTTCTCTTGCTCAATGACTCTGGCTAAAACTTCTAGAACTATACTCAGTAAGAGTGGCAAGATTGTATATCTTTGTCTGGTCCCAGATTTTAGTGGGAACACTTCCAGCTTTTCCGCATTTAATATCACGTTAGCTGTGGGCTTGTCTTATACAGCATTATCATGTTGGGGTACGTTCCTTCTATACTTAATTTGTTCAAGGTTATTGTTTTAAATCACGAATGGATATTGTATTTTATTAAATGTTTTCTCTGAATCTACTAAGATGATCATATGACTTTTAGCCCTTATGTTGTTGATATGATATATTATGTTAATTGGTTTGTGTATGTTGAATCAATCTGCCTCATGGGAAGGAGGAAGTTAAATTATCCCTGTTTTCAGATAACATGATTTTATATGTAGTAGAACAACAACAACAAAAAACTCCAAGGGACTTTTACAATCAATACGTGAATTCAGCAAAGCTGCAAGACACTAAATCAACACACAAAAATCAATAGCATCTTTATATCTTTTATACTAGAATAATATTGCTGAGAAAACATTTATAAGAGCAATCTCATTCACTGTAACTATTAAAAAATCAAATATCTTAGTGTAAATTCAACCAAGAATATGAGGACCCCCTACAATGAAAATTACAAAATACTAATAAAAATGGGAAAAGACATACAAAAAATGGAAACATATCCCCCATCGTGGATTGGAAGAAATAACATTATCAAAATGTCTATTCTACACAAAGCAGTTTACAGATTAAGTGTAATTCATATCAAAATGCCAATGATGTTCACAGAATCAGAAAAATCAGGGGCCAGCGCCGTGGCACAGTGGGTCAACACCCTGGCCTGAAGTGCCGGCATCCCATATGGGCGCCGGTTCGAGATCCGGCTGCTCCTCTTTCAATCCAGCTCTCTGCTATGGCCTGGGAAAGCAGTAGAAGATGGCCCAAGTCCTTGGGCCCCTGCACCCACGTGGGAGACCAGGAAGAAGCTTCTGGCTCCTGGCTTCCGACTGGCACAGCTCTGGCCATTGCGGCCATTTGGAGAGTAAACCAGTGGATGAAAGACCTCTCTCTCTCTCTCTCTCTCTCTCTCTCTGCCTCTCCTCTCTCTGTGTCACTCTGACTTTCAAATAAATAAATAAATCTTTAAAAAAAGAATCAGAAAAATCAATCCTAATATTCATATGGAAACACAAAAGACTCTCAAGGCCCACAGCAGTCTTGACCAGAAAAACAAAGCTGGAGGCATCATAATACCAGGTTTCAAGATGCACTGCAGAACGATTGTAACCAAAGCAGCATGGTACTGACCTGAAGATAGATACATAGACACAAAGACCACTGAAACTGAACAACACAAATAAATCCATCCACCTACAACCATCTTATCTGTGACAGAGGTCCTAGAAGCATTCTCTGGAGAAAGAAGAGTATGTTTAATAAATTGTACTGGGAAAACTGGGTTTCCACGTGCAGAAGTTTGAAACCAGACCCCCTACCTTACACCCTCTACAAAAATCAAATCAAAAGTGATCAAAGACCTCAAAGTAAGATCTGAAATTATGAAACTACTAGAGGAAAACACAGGGTAAACACTCCAGATCATTGGCGATGAATTTTTTGGATAAAACTCCAAAAGCACAGTCAATAAAAGCAAAAATAGACAAACGAGACTATATATAACTAAGAAGCTTCTGCACCACAAAGGAAATAATCAACAGAGTGAAAAGACAACTGGAAGAATGGGAGAAAATATTTGTGACCATGCATCTGATGAAGGATTAATATAAAGAATCTATAAGAAGCTCAAGAAGCTCAGGACAAACTATGTAGTTGAGACATTTTTCAGAAGAAGAAATATAAATGGCCAATGAACACATGAAAAAATGCACAGTAAAACTAACCATCAGGGATATGTAAATAAAAACCACTAGGAAGTATCATGTCACTCCAGTTAGAATGCATGTTATCAAAAAGTAAAAAAAAAAAAAAAAAAAAAAAAAAAAGGTGGGGACCTGTGTTGTGGTGTAGGGGATAAAGCCATGGCCTGCAGTGCTGGCATCACTTAGGGGCACTGGTTTGAGTTTTGGCTGCTCCTCTTCTGATCCAGCTCTCTGCTATGGCCTGGGAAAGCAGAGGAAGATGGCCCAAGTGCTTGGGCCCCTGCACCCATGTGGGAGACCCAGAGGAAGCTCCTGGCTCCCAGCTTCAGATCAGTCCAGCTCCAGCTGCTGTTACCATTTGGAGAGTGAACCAACAGATGGAAAACCTTTCTCTTTGTCTCTCCCTCTGTCTTTTAACTCTGCCTCTCAAGTAAATAAATCAAATCTTTCAAAGAATCCATGCACCGGGCTGGTGCTGTGGCATAGCAGTTAAAGCTGCTGCCTATAACACTAGCATCCCATATGAGCACAGGTTTGAATCCTGGCTGCTCTACTTCTGATATAGTTCTCTGCTAATGGCCTTGGAAAAGCAGTGGAAGATGGCCCAAGTGTGTGCGCTTCTGATATCTACATGAGAGACCTGGAAGAAGCTCTGGCTTGGGCCTGGCCCAGCTCTGGCCATTGCAGCTGTCTTGGGGAGTGACTCAGCAGATGGAATATCTCTCTCATTTCTCCTTCTCTCTCTGTAACTTTGAGTTTCAAACAAATAAATACATATTTTTTAAAAAAATGTTTAAAAATACAATGCTAGCAAGGGTGTGGAGAAAGAGAATTTTTTGAAATATTTATTTATGGGGTTAGCACTGTGGCACAGTGGGTTAAGGCCCTGGGTTGAAGCGTCGGCATCCCATGTGGGCTCCAGTTCGAGTCCTGGCTGCTTCCTTTCTGATCCAGCTCTCTGCTGTGGCCTGGGAAAGCAGTGGAAGATGGCCCAAGTCCTTGGGCCCCTGCACCCACATGGGAGATCCAGAAGAAGCTCCTGGCTCCTGGGTTTGGATCGGCACAGCTCTGACCATTGCGGCCATCTGCAGAGTGAATCAGTGGATGGAAGATCTCTCTCTGTGTCTCTACCTCTCTCTGTAACTCTGCCTTTCAAATAAATAAAATAAATCTTTTTTAAAAAAAGATTTTATTTTATTTAAAAATATTTTATTTATTTGTAAGGCAGAGTTACAGAGGAGCAGGGGCAGAGAGAGACTTTCCATCTGCTGGTTCACTCTCCAAAAGAACTCAATGGCCAGAGCTGGGCCAATCCGAAGCCTGGAGCCAGGAGATACCTCAACTGCTTCAGCTTATGTAATTCTGATTGAAAAATTAAGGTGGAACACATTTTTGACTCAGTCGGTGCCAGGATTTTGTGCTCAGACCAGCTGCAAACAAGAGCAGGGAATTAGCCGAAATTTTTAAAAATTTATTTTATTTGTTGGAAACACAGAGTGATGGGGTGGGGGCAGGGGGAGAGACATAGAGAACCTCTGCTGGTTCACTCCCAAATAGCTGCAAAAGCTAGGACTGGCCTGGCAGAAGCCAGGAGCCTAGAACTCCATCTGGGTCTCCACGTGGGTGGCAGGGTCCCGAGTCCTTGGACCATCCACCGCTGCTCTCCCAGGCACATTAGCAGGGAGCTGGATTGGAAGCAGAGCAGCGAGGATTCAAACTGGTGCTCTGATATGGGATGCTGGCATCACAGGCAGCAGCTACTCCACTGTACCACAACACCGGCCCCAGAGGAAATTCTCAACAAGTAGCATCAAAATCCTGAAGCATTTCTTCAAGGAACTGCTAACGTGAAATGAAATATGGCTTCACAGTACGATCCTTGAAGACGAAGTACAATAAGCAATGGCTGCCTGGAGGTGGAAGTGATCCAGCCAAAGCAAAAGTGGACTGGTTGCGAGCAAGCATCGTGGCAATAGTTTAGGTTTTTTGTTTGTTTGTTATTGTTTTTGTCTTTTTGGATGCTCAAGACATGTTTGTTAACTTTCTGGAAGGCCAAAGGATGATAACATCTATTTGTTGTAAGAAAATTTTGAGAAAATTAGCCAGAAAAGCACACAGGAGATCCAGGCATACAAGGGGGCTTCAAAAAGTTCATAGAATTGTGCTTTGTGAAAACACTGTGCATGGATTTCAGGGTGTTTGTTGTTTTTTTTGTTTTTTGCTTTTTTTTTTTTTTTTTTTACCAAAACAAACTTATCCTTTAATTCCATTTTCCCATAAACTTTAGAAGTATTCTCAGGTATGTATGTATATGGATGAATTTGCAAGTGCATGTGTGTTTGCAGCTACTTCACCTGCTGAGGAGCCTCATAGCATCTCTTAAAGGAAAAGGGATGTCCTTCATGAATAGCTCCATACAGACACGGAATAACCATTTCCCAATGGAAAATCATTTCCCACTTGGTCCCCAGCCTCCTGGAAGTTAAAGGACTTGGATTTTCCTCCTTGGAGACGAAAGAGGCCTTGTCTCAATGGCACTATCACAGGGCCAGGCCTTGGCCCATACCACGGTAGCTGGACTCATTCACTCTTCCTACTAACTTCCCTGGGGCTCGGCGTCCTCAAGATAGGACAGAAGCTGCTGGAAGAGGCCACCGCGGCTTCCGGCATGAAGAGGAAGACAAGGGCGGGGGATGTTAGCGCACACAGAGCCCGCAGGGTGAGAAGTGAAGGAGAGGAGGCTGCTGAAGGCCCTGAAGGCACCTACCACCCAGAGGCCGCCCCAGGGAGAAAGTGTGGCCCCCAGGGAAGACAAGCCTGCACCTGGGAAAAAGAAAGAAGGGGAGTGGTGCACCTGCAGATGATAATGGAGGAGAGTCCTGGAGAAAAGGTGGGGTCAGTTTCCTCTAGGGAGGAGCAAGCATCCCGATGGTCAGAGGAGAGGAGAGGAGAGGAAGCAGGTTGGAAAAGGGGGGTTTTGGGGGGGATAGGACATGGCTTGGGACGACTCAGGGCTGAAAAGAGGAGCGAGAGAAGGCTGCAGAGGCGGTGCTAACGGATGCGAATCCCCCTGCAGGCTGGGCTCCCGGTGGGCTCCGGGAGGCTCAGCCTCTGGGGCACCTGCCCTGGCGCTGGGAGAGGAGTCAGGAAGCAGCTCTGGGCTGCACATCAGGCTGAGCGGGGGCCTGCGGTTTCCTGTCGTCCGGAGGGGTGAGCCGGGAGACGCAGCACGCTCAGTACAGGTGCTTACGTGACCTGAGAGAATTCAATGATGTAGAGCAGATCAACCTTTGGAGCCAAATATTTAGAGACTGGAGGAGAGCACAGGAGAGCGGCGCTGCCCACCGCTCTGGGCCAATGGGCCAGGAATTGGGTATAAACAGGCAAGTGACCGTCTTCAGTGCAAAGAATAAACCTCCCAGGAGAAGCTCCAAGATGCTGCTGGGTCTGCGAGTTTAGCATCGACGGGTCAAGAAGAAAATGCCTACTATAGCCCGAAAAGCAAAACGCTAGAAAGGGGGTGAGCAACGGGTCGGAAGCCCTTTCCAGGGAGTAGAGAGAAAACCAAAGAAGTCAATGTGTGTGGGAAGGGGAGGGGGGCCTGTCTAGAGCCGGTCAAGGGCAGAGTGAAAGGTCAAGGACACCAAGGCCTGGCGCGGACCCTTGGCAGCACCGGCAATGGGACTGGGGCGGCAGCTGAGACAAGAGGACCAGGTGGGGGCCCCTGGAGGAACCACAGGTGCTGCGCATGCTCCTTCAGGTAGCTCAGGGGAAGCAGGGCGGCTGCTGTCACCGCCGAGGCCAGACAAGAGTTCCTAAGACAGGCTGCCCAGCTGCAGTGCTGTGATGGCAAGCGAGGGAGAGATGGCTGACGGGGTCAATCAGTGCGTGCCCAGGGGAATGAGTCAGGGGCCCTCGTCCTGACCTGCCCAGGCACCCGGAACCTGTCTGGCTCGGGACATCCCTGACAGCCCGTCTAGTCGCCCTTTGCCCCGTAAGGGACGCTCCAGGCTCACAGTCCTAACTCCCCCACTGGCCTAGGTGCTGACCCACCCCCGCCAGCCGCTGCCTCCCCAGCTCCTGGAGTTTGCAAAGGAATTTCAAGGAGTGCTTGCCTTAGTCCCTGTGCGGGCAGAGGTGGCCTTGGTCAGCTTAGGTGGGGTCTGAAGCTTAATCAAGTTAAGGACTCCTTTTTTTTTTTTTTTTCATAAAGAACATGAAATTACACACAGAGAAATAAGGTGCCAAGGAGAGATAAAGGACAAGAAAAGACATTGCAATAAATTATAAATATTAAAAAACCAACAGATTTTTTTAAAAATCACAAAATCAGTGTAATGTAATGAATTGTCTGGTATGCCTCTAAAACATGTATTTTTAAATTTTAAGTTCATAGCACTTATTTTATTTGAAAGAGATGGAGGGTGGGAAGAAGAGGTAGAGAAAGAGAAGAGGAAAAGGAAGAAAAAGGAAGAGGAGGAGGAGAGATCTCCCAGCTGTTAGTTCACTCCCCAAATGCTTGCAATAGCCAGGGCTGGGCCAAGGCAAAGCCAGAAACCAGGAGCTCAATTCAGGTCTCCCATGGGTGGCAGGAACCCGAATATTTGGGCTGTCACCTGCTGCCACCCAGGGTACACATTAGCAGGAGACAGGAGTCGGGAGCAGAGCCAGGAATCCAACATCCCAAGTGGCATCTTATTGCTAGGGCAAATGACCTGCTTCTGTATTTTGGATTGTGTCCTTGTAGTAGGCGGAACGATGACCCCCAAAGATACCTGCTTCTGCATCTCCAGCACATGCGGCTGTGCTTCCTCATATGGCTAAAGGGTCTTCGCCCATGTGACCCAGTGACGGGGAGAGAATCCTGACTTCTCTTACTGGCTTTGAGGGCAGAAGAATGGAGCCATGAGCCAGGGAACAACACGGTAGCAGCCAGAAGCTGGAGCAGGCCCAGAGACTGGTTGTCCCCAGAAACCCCTGGGAGCCCCCAGGAGGAAGCTGTCAATGGTTTGGCCTGTGTGGGCTCAGCCCTGCTTCTCTGCCAGGCTGCACCTCTTGGATTTCGCCTGAGTGGCGCTGGGCTGCCTTTCTTAGCAGGTGGCTGCCTATTTTTCTTCTGATGGCTCTGATCATGGACTTCGGTGAGAGGAGAACGGGTGGGTCGCAAGGTGGGTGTCCAGGGTCTGTGATTTTGACCAGAAGTCCATCACACAAGTTCTTCTTAAGGACAGGGTTCAAGGAACGCTCTTCAGAAGGAAAGATGCTACTCCCTGTCCTGGAGAGAGGAACCAGCGTGTCAAAGAAGCTGCCAGACTTGTGAGCAGTTCTATGAGTGCACACCCGGTGCTTCCTCCTCCGGGCCTGGATAGGAGGCTCTTACAAACACTGGCTGGACACCCCCCCCCCCACCGGGAGGAGGCTGCTCTGGAGCCCCGCATCCCACCCCCCAGCCACAGCTGCCTCTGAGGGGCCTCTGGGTGGACCCAGGCCAGGTACCGGGACAAAGGATCCCCAGGTGTTCTGGGACCTGCAAGGGGTGGCACAGTTGTCCTCTCCTGAGAGACAAGGGATCCTCTGACCCATTCATGGCCTCTCTTAGTGACTCTGAATGCCAGACAGAGTCAAATTAAAGGGTCAAATGGTTGGCCGGCTGCCCACGGTGCTTCTACATTCAAAGGCATGCAAACGCGCCTGGAAGGAATCAGAAATGAAGTGAACATAGCTGCTCCCTTTCCTCCTGTGCCATGGGATTTAAATCCCCACTCCTTGACGGTGTGGGCTGGAGTCCGGCGTGCCCAGGGACACTTATGACACTTACACGCCTGTCACACCAGCCACTCCCGTGGAGGACCTCCTGTGGAAATCCGGAGACTGATCAGAAACCCAGGCCTGTGCCGGGCAGGGCTGTTTGCAGGCCTGAGTGGACTGTCTTCCCATCAAAATCCCACAACATCCCTTCAAAGAAACTGCACAGAGTAAAGCACTTCTTTTGGCCACAAGGACCGTGGCATGTAGCTTTTTAATAAAGGAACATCACTTGCCAACAAACACTACTCAGCATCACTGATGGGTAGGAGAACGCATCTCAAAACCACAAAGAAATGTTGACACTCATTAGGATGGTTGCTATCACAAAAACAGAAAGCAGGTGTTAACAGGCGGAGAAAGTGGAACTCTCGGGCCCTCTGGGAATGGAAATGGTGACATCACTGCAGAAAACACTAAAAATAGAATTTCCATAGGATGCAGCAGCCCCTTCCTTGGTATCTGCCCGAAAGAATTGAGATGAGGGTCTTGACGAGAGGTTTGTTCACTCAAGTTCACAGCAGCCTGAGTCCTGTGATCTTAGGAATAGAAACTACTGGAAACAGCAGGATTATTTTATATATGTGTGTGTATCTATGCATATACATGATACTGCTGATTATCTTATATCACACACACACACACACACAAACACAGTCCCTATATAAATAGCAGAACTGGCCAGAGGACAAAGCAGAGGAAAAGCAGGTGAACAGCAGACAATAGAAGGAGACTGGGTTTCTAAGAAGTTAGCAAATAAAGTTTATACAACTGTTTGTGTTGTTTAATGCAGGGAGTTATTTACTAACTCACATTTGCACAGGCTTTGTTGGTTGCAAAAGGATTTCAAAATCTGGTTTTCCTGTCCAGGAAGCTATGAGGTAGGCAGAGTGGGTTTGTCTCCCCAGAGCAGGGAGCAGCAGGTCTTACTACCCCTTTTGCACGGGGAAAATGGGGGGGGCTCTGGGGTGTGCCTGCATTCACAAAGGCAAGAAGCGACAGAAATCCTTTTCATTTCCCTTTATTCGGATTCTTCCAAAGCCTAAAATAGGTGTACTAAATAGGCTAAGTTTTTATTGTAAAATCTGTGGGGATAAAGTGAGATCAGACATTTAAAATTCTTTTGAAATGGATCCAGCACTGGGAACAAGTCTCTTTCTAGTGGCCCTGCCATGGGGTGGGCCCCCAGGGGAAGCTGAGCAATGATCACGTTTTATGAAGTCCCGTGAGAGGGGCTGCGGCTGCGCATGGAAGTTGGCCTCTGGGCCTCGTGCAATGTCACTGTCAGATCCAGCAGGTCCAGGGTTTATGAAAGACTCGGATCAGGGATGAGAGCTGGCAGCAGTGCAAGGCAACAGGACACCCAGTACTCTCCCCCAGTATTTCACAGGGCACAGGAACCTCTTGTTGAGCTGCCTCTCACTAGCGCTGGCGTGGTGCTGCTAGTGCCAGGAGCTTTTTGTTTGTTTTGTTTTTTAAAAGATTTATTTTTTAGGGGCAGGCGCTGTGGTACAGTGGGTTAAAGCCCCGGCCTGCAGTGCCAGCATCCCATATGGATGCCAGTTCTAGTCCTAGCTGCTCTGCTTCCAATCCAGCTCTCTGCTATGGCCTGGAAAAGCAGTAGAAGATGGCCCAAGTCCTTGAGCCCCTGTACCCGTGTGGGAGACCTGGAAGAAGCTCCTGGCTCCTAGCTTCCGATTGGTTCATCTCTGGCCACTGCAGTCATTTGGGGAGCAAACCAGAGGATGGAAGACTCTCTCTCTCTCTCTGGCTCTACCTCTCTCTGTGACTCTGCCTTTCAATAAATCTTATTTTTTATTTATTTGAAAGGCAGAGTTACAGAGAGAGGCAGAGAGACAGAGCAAGAGAGAGCTCTTCCATCCACTGGTCACTCCCCAAATGGTCACAATGGCAGATACTGGCCAGGCCGAAGCCAGGAGCCAGGAGCTTCTTCTGGGTCTCCCATGTGAGTGCAGAGGCCCAAGGACTTGGGGCCATTTCTACTGCTATCCCAGGCACATTAGCAGGGAGAGGGATCCGAAGTGGAGCAGTCAGGACTTGACCAGCACCCATGTGGTATGACAGTGCTGCAGGAGGCCACTTAACCTGCTGCAACACAATACTGGTCCCTGGATTTTTAGTTAGGCTGGTCATTTGGAATTCAAAGAGACCC
Organism: Lepus europaeus; assembly: GCF_033115175.1. NCBI lineage: Eukaryota > Metazoa > Chordata > Mammalia > Lagomorpha > Leporidae > Lepus > Lepus europaeus. The sequence goes on along the minus strand of NC_084828.1, from coordinate 76,301,173 downwards.
AGGGGAATTCTCTCCTACACTACATGAGGGATTTGGTAACGGCCCCTTGCCTCGGGTTTCAGTTGGATTTTCTTCTACCTGTTGGATCAGTGTTTCATAGAAGTTCCAGAGATGTGGTGGGTGGATGAGCAGGTATTGGGGGCCGGGGAACTCTTCTCAGTCCCCTTCAAAGCACACCATCCAGAAAGCCCTCACTGGCAAGAGGGGCCCACAGGCTGTTCTCACACCATGCCCAGCGGTGCCCAAGGGGCTGATACCTGGAGTGGGAGGACAAGAGTCTGACAGCTCAACCTGCAGGATGTGGTGTGGTGACCACACAAAGCAACCGAATTAATGCCATCCCGTTCCCCGAGCTGACTGCTCTTCTAGTGGCACAATCGTGAATCTCCTTTTCATGAGTCTTAGGGGCCTTTGGGTCATCTCTGCTTCCATAGCGCTTGTGCTGAGCTATCTAAGCAAGCAAGTCCAACAGTACTTTATACTTTGTGTGTCTGTGTGAGTGCAAACTGTTGACATCTTTACTCAGTATAGAGTTGATCTTCTGTATATGAAGATAATTAAAAATGAATCTTGATGAAGAATGGGATGGGAGAGGGAGTAGGAGATGGGATGGTTTGCGGGTGGGAGGGTGGTTATGGGGGAAGAACCTCTAAAATCCAGAAGTTGTACTTTTGAAATTTATATTTATTAAATAAAAGTTTTCTATTAAAAATAAATAAATAAATAATAGGAAGTCCACTAACTACAATGATAAAGGGAATCAAAAACATTTCTCCCTAAGACATTGAGGATCGTTGAGTTAGACGGTTAAAATGCAGGGAAAAATGCCTGCCCTGCCTTTGTTTGTCTAAAAGACTATTACTAACATAATTTGAAAGACAGAGAGAGAGGGAGAAGGAGGGAGAGAAAGAGGGGGAAAGAGATAGAGAGAGAGAGAGAGATGTCATTCATCTGCTGGTTCACTCCTCAAATGGCTGCAATAGCCAGGGCTGGGCCAGATCAAAGCCAGGGGCCTGAAATCTCATCTGTCTCCCACATGGGTGGCAGGGACCCAAGTAGCTGGGCCTTCATCCTTTGCCCACCAGGTACAACAGCAGGAAGACTGATCCGCAGCAAAGAGAGGCTGGGGCTTGAACCAGACGCGCTCCGTGTGGGATGTGGGTGTCCAAAGAGGTGGCTTAACCCTCGTGCCACAACTCTCCCTCCTGGGGACAGCTTTCTATCAGTTCAGGGAGAGCACAACAGGGCAGAGGAATCTGGGAACTGACGTTACTTCTTCCCCCAGTTTCTCACCTTTGAAAGCCTGAAACTGCTCCCTGTCTTCTCACTGCGGTAAGATGCAGGATTCTTTGTTAAAATACCATTTAAGACAGGGCTCAAGCTGCTGCTTGGAGACAGTTACTTTCCAGAGAGAACTGCTTTTCTCCTGTGTGATGCGTACTACACATGTTAATACATTTGCTTGTTTTTCTCTTGTTAATCTGTCCTTTTTTACAGAAGTGTCCCAACTATGAATTTGTGAGGGTTGAGGAAAACGGGTCATTTTTGTCCCCTTCAAAAATAAGATGAGAGAAGTCCTAGACGTTGCGAAGCATTTAATAAAACTCAGTAGTCAATCTTGACTTTAAAATTCTTGGGTAGCCAGGAGGAACACAAGAGAGCTGCAGCTACCTAATGTGTGACAGCTACCAAACCCTTTTCCCGAGTTTCTTACTCCAGGGAGGAGATTTGGGACATTCAGGGCCGGTGCCAGGACAGAGGTGTTTAGAGAAAAATCCCCCTGGTACAGAGCACCTACAACTACTACATAACATTTTGAAAAATAGTGCTTTTAATGCAGGCTTCAGCTGGTAGAGAAGTAAGGGAGTCTCGGGGAGCCCAAATCTACAAGACTAAGCCAGGGAAGCTAGAAAGAGGAGGCAGCGATCGTCTTGGGGTCTCTACATTCCTGGAGGCCTGGATCCGGGGTGTTACCAGGAGAACAGGGGACAAAGCCTGGAGCCTAGGCAGATGGCAGTGGAACACCGGGGTTCTCAGCCGGGTGCCCCCAGAAGGGACACAGGGCAGTTCACGGCCTTTTCTGCTTTGGCTCTGCAGGGAGCAGGACAAGGATTCCTAACAACAAGCCTGTCAACAGGTAGGTTTGGGTTTAAATTCGAGCTACTCGAGAGGCCAGTCACCCCAAGTCACGGCTGTTCTAGCTGCTGCTGGCCCCTGGCTCCTGGCAAAAGCAAACAGAAATTCTCTGGAGGGAAAAAGGTTTAACTCCAGCCTCAAAGACTCTCACAGAGAAGCTTCTAAGAAATAGGAGTGCACAGTACAAAGTAAAAAGGGATTTAAAATCGGGAACGTGGCAGGAATGCTCAGGATATCTGTGAACAGTACTCCCCAGAATTGTGCAGTGTACAACCCACACAACTGTGTGCATCAGTGCTGAGGCTATCCTCTATCACAGCCATTACTTAACATCGTGCTTGGGGCCTACAAAAGGCAATGAGACACACACACACACACACATACACACATATACACACACACATAATTAAGCTGTATGAAGACTAGAAAGGAAGGAATCAAATTCTCACTAGACATAGATAAATGATTGTCTATTTAGAAATTCCAAAGCAATCAACTGATAAACTTTTGGAAACACAAAGTAGGGTTCCTGATAGGTCAGGAAAAGTCAATTAGTGGACATTGGTTCAGGAATAGGAAGTAAATACAAAAGAACCAGATATCTGGGACTGGCCCTGTGGCGGCAGGGCTTTAATACATGACAGAGGCGATACTTCAAACCAGCAAGGGAAAGGTGGACTCCTCAGTAAGTGGCACTGGAATAATTCCTTGAACTAAGCTCTGGACGGTCCAAGGATCTATCTTTGTAAGTGATAAAACTAGTGCGAGAAAGCGGTCACCATTTTAGACATTTAGAAAGCTTCCTTAAGCCTCCAAGAGAGCAAGATCCGTAAAGGAGAAAACTGATGAATTTCACTATATCGAGACAACATCAACAGTAAAAACTCCTCTTGACTAAAAGTATGTTCTAAATGAAGTTTATAAACAAGTGTCAGAATATATATTACACGTGTATCAAAGAACAATGAACTTCAAAACAAACGAATATAAAAACCTGACATAACATGGGCTGACGATTTAAGAAGACGAACTACAATAGCCAAACATCATGTAAGGAGAACGGTCAGCTGCACCAGGATTCAGGAAAATTAAAGTATGAAGCTAATGGGCTACCGTTTTCACCTATTTGATTGGAAAGGAATCTATCATTGACCTCCCTGGGAGCATTGTTCGGCGCGTGGAGGAACAGTCACTGCCAATGCTAGTGCTGTTTGAAGGAACGAAAAATTGAAATACACATATCCTGCTATGTGGCAGTTCGACTTTTCCCCATTTCCTAGAAGGAAACATTTGCGCATGTGCACGAGTGGACATATATATTGAGGTTCAATATGTTAGTAACAGCAAAACATCGGAAACAGCTCAAACAGTTCTTAAAAAGGAAATGCTGGAGTTGGGCATTTGGCTTGTGGTTAGGATGTCCGGGTCCAATATCACAGCGCCTGGGTTCAAGTCCCAGCTCCGGCTCCCGGCTCCAGCTTCTTGCTAATGCATTCCCTGGAGGCAGTGGTGATGGTTCAAGTAATTGGGCTCTTGACACCCATGTGTAGAACCTGGGTCGGATTCCTGGCTCCTGGTTTGGGCCCCAGATGTGACCCTTTGTGGGCATTTGGGGAGTGAACCAGTGGAGGAGACTTCTTTGACTGTCTCTCTGCCTTTCAAATAAATAAACTGAAAATGTTTTATGGAAATAGCTAAATAAAAGGACTATACACTGTGAAATACTATAAGGAATTAAAATGAATGAATTACAGCTCTCTATAGATATGGAAAAATCTAAGTCATGTTATTCTCGGAAAAATGAATTCAAAGATAAGTTCATTTGGTGCAAAATATTTTGAAATCCATTATACAAAGGGTCTTTGAAGAGTTCACAGAAAATACATATTGTGAAAAAACTATGAATTCAAAAAAATTTTATCAAAATGAATTGTTTTTTAAAATTATTTATTTATTCATTTATTTTATTTGAAAGGCAGAGAGACAGAGATCTTCCATCCACTGATTCAATCTCCAAATGCCCACAACAACCCGGACTAGGCCAGCCCAACGTTGGGAGGCAGGAACTCAGTCTGGGTCCCCCATATGGATGTTAGGGACCCCAGTACTTGAGCCATCACCTGCTGCCTCCCAGAGTGAGCACTGGCAGGAAGCTGGGTGGGAAGCAGAACTTGGACTCAAACCAGCCCCTCCGATACGGAATGGGGAAGTCCCAGGCTGTGAATTAACCCATGGCAAGCTTCTCTTTTAATTTGGTCTTCCATGAACTTTCTGAAGTACCTTAGTATGTTCACTAGTGCTTATGTATACGTGAATGCAAAGGAAACCGCCGGCAGTAAACTCACCAGGCAGAGCAGCACTTTACTCCCCGGGGAACAGAGGATTCGGACAGGCAGCATGGCCAAGGAAAAGTTAGCTTTATCTCTACTGCTTTCTCATTTTATAAGGCGCAAGTAATCATGAGTGGCTTTATAATTTTAAAAGATATTACCCAGAAATCTAACTTAGTCAGTTTTGTAATTGCCTATTATTATGTTTATCCCATAATAATTTAGGGACACATTCATTGCTTTTGGACTAGCAGCTGACAAATATTTTTTCTATAAAGGGTTAGACAGTTAACACTTTGGGCTCTGTGGGCCATCCCACCTCCCTTGCAACTAATCCGTTCTGCTGTTGTGGGGCAGCTGTACGCAATGCATAATGAATGAGCATGCCTGCGTTCCAATAAAACTTTATTTAAAAAAACAGTGGGTGGGCCACATTTGGCCTGTGATCTGTAGTTACTTGCTATAGACTAAGTTTCTTATATAACTAAAGTATATTTTAAATATTTTTGTGCACAGAGCTGGTCAAAAATAGGTCCTAGCCTCGGCAATGTTGCTCAGAATGCTTTAGACTCTGGCCGTATTGTCAGAGACCCAGCACTCCCCCATGGAGGGGATAACCCACAGCTGTCTTTGCATGTGGGTGACAGTCACTGACTCTGGAGCAGCAACCAACCACCCGTGAGGCGCGGGATTGTGCTTGCCACAGCTGATTCACCCAGTCAAGGTTCAGTGGCCTCAGAGGTGGCTCCTGATCAGCCCCACATGCAGAGTGACCCTTAGAGCAATGCCTCTGGCGTCGCCTCAGCCAGGCTGGGCTGCACTGGGGGAGGAGGAAGGCCTGGTGGCACTGAGCCTTTGCAGGAGAGGCTGGGTGCTGTGGGACCAGGGTCTCCCCCTCACAACTCAAGGTCGAAAACTCACTGGTCCAGAGTCGGCTTGGACACAGGGATCCCTCACATAGGTAGGGAAGCCTTGGCACTGGCGTGCTGCTGTCATTGGTCCCAGAGGCTGCCAACACTAGGCACACGGAGTTCCCATGGCTCCCAGCACTGCAGTCCCTGACTCTGGTATTTTCTGGGCTAGGGGACTGTAGCCTAGTATCTGAGAGAGGGCTGGCTGAACCAGGACTCCCGGTGACTCACGTGCAATAGAGGATTGCAGGCAAGCACAGGGCCAGGGAGCACTGGACACAGGGCTCAGGATTGAGTGATGATCTTCGTGCTTATTTCTGCTAGGGAACTGAGGCGAGCAGTGAGGCCCAGGTGATTCCCCAGGCCACGGTGATGTTGACCTCACGTGGAAAATGCAATGTGTTCCCACACAGGCTTTGCATGGAGCTGGAGTGCAGCCTTCCCCCAGCCCAAGAGAAAGAAAAAAACACTGTACCTGCTTGGCAGTAACTTCCTTGCTCTGACTTCTTCCTTGGGGTCCACTTTGAAGGATCAGGAGCAAAGGATTAATCAGAACACCAGTGCACCTGAGGTAGCTCCGTGCGGAAGACGGGAGGAATAGCCGAGTCCTGTGCTGGGCTCAGTTCGCCGCAAGGACAGGCTGGGGCTCCCGCTGGAGTGAGGGCAGTGTTTCCTCTTCCTGTCCTAGTCGTAGGCTATAACTTCTCCGGATATGAGCCAATCTTGTCCCTCACCTACCCTTTCAGCCCAGGTCTGATGCAGGCTCTCAGCGGCTCCTATGTGGCACACCTAAGTCCCAAGTCCAGCACTTGAACTAGCAAATGAACAGATTACCGTATTTACTCTCATGATGTCCCCCTCCTAGTTTTCTTTCAGATGTCTTTGCTGTGAAACACCCGAGGACGGAATCTGTTCTGTCTGAGCAAACTTCATGCACTTGAGCCACTGGGGGGCAAAGTTCGTTGGAACCTAGATCTTCTAACACTCTCGTCCCATCTAAGCCACCTTCCTGGAGAGAGCTATTGCTGTGACAGTGAGCAAAAACTTCAGTTCTACTGCTGGTTGACAGCAAGGTTGCATTAGACCGGAGGCAGGCACACAGGGAGAGAGGGAATGAGAGTAAGGTGAGGAGGGTGCCCACTTCCCTGGAGCGCAAGACCCTGCAGCTCCAACCTCAGGACAGAAAGCTGACCTGGAGCAGGGAGGCCTGCTCCAGGGGAAAGAGTTCTTAAAGGCCCCTTCCTGGCCCAGCCCCGCGAGCAGGGATGGCGGCTCCCTCTTCCACCTCATCCGTCCTAGTCCCCAGCAGCAGCTGCTCTCAGGTGAAAATGACAAGAGGCCAAAGCACCGGAAGGCACAGGATACACCGCTTCTACTTGCTAGAGAGCACCAAGACTTTGATGGTGGAAAAGACAACTAGAAATTTCCAAAATATTATCTCCATGAGTCATATGCAAAAATTCACGTGCATTTCCTGACTTAAATTGTCACATGCTTAAATCTTGCCCTGATGGAAAAAATATAATTAATAAGGGCCAGCGTTTGGCTTGGCAGTGAAGATGCCCCTTGGGAGGCTTGCATCCTGTATCCTATATTATGTACCTAGGTTCCAGTCCTGACTCTACTTCCAATTCCAACTGCCTGCTCATGCGTGCCCTGGCAGACAGCGGGCAATGTCTCCTTGCATTCCTGCCTCCCACTTGGGAGACCTGGATCACACTCCAGGCTCCTGGTTTGGGGTCCCAGTGGAAACTGTCTGATATGCATTGGAGTTGGAAGACAGTAGCCCGGGAATGTATCCTGGGTGTCTCAGGTACCCCTGAGAGCTACAGATCAGAAAGGCATGGCCATAGCCAAAGGGAGAGGGAAGGCTGAAAAGGATTAAGAGCCCACCACAGGGAACTTCTGCTGAGAGGAAAAGCGGATCTTTCTGGTCTGCAGGTCATTCCAGGGACCCGAAGGTCTTTCTGATCTGAAGGTCATTCCAGCGACCCAAAGGTCTGTCCAGGGAAAAAGGCACTGCCCCAGTTCAGGCAGGACAGCTTGGCAGAAGTCCTTGGGTCATGGGTAAAATACATAGCTTTCATCATCTCCCAACTCTTTCTTGGCTCACAAGGGCTTGGCCTTATCTCTCTTATAAAAATGGTGAATTATTTACAGCAGGAACAGGAAATTAAGACTAGGTTATGAAACCCCTGAGGCAAAGGCTCTTTCCTCAAGTTTCAGGTGAGATCTTCTGGATCTCTGTTACTCTGGCTCTGCTGCCTGGTGTCGTAGACCAGAGGACAGGAGAAGGCTGTGGGGGTGCCAGGCCTCGCTGGTCTGTAACCGCAGTGTTAATGTTTGGCATGATTCTATTCTCAAACTAGAAAGCATACTCCAGTTAGTAAGGACCCCCAGAAGGGGCACCACACAAATTGAGCTCAGGGGCCAGCACTGTGGCATATGCTGGCATCCCATATGGGCACTGGGTCATGTCCTGGTTGCTCCACTTCCAACCTACCTCCCTGCTAATGGCTTGGGAAAAGTAGCGGAAGATGGCCCAAGTGTTTAGGCCTCAGTCACCCATGCAGGAGACCTGGATGAAGCTCCTGGCCCCAGGTTTGGCCTGGGTCAACCCTGTCTGTTATAGTCATCTGGGAAATAAACCAGTGGATGCAAGATTTCTCTCTCTCTCTCTCTCTCTCTCTCTTTCTTTAATTCTGATTTTTAAATAAATAAATAAATCTTTAAAAAAAATTGAGCTCCAGCTGTTCTAGATTCTATAATTACTCCGAGGCTCCACAAATTACACTTGTGGCAGCTGGAGTTGGTTATAGTCAGCTTTTCAATGCTACGATGAAATATGCACTATAAGCTCCTTATGGAGGAAGGGTTATTTTGGCTTATGTTTTGGACGCTCACAGCCAAGGACTGGGTAGGTCCCATTGGTTTAGCCATCAGGGGAGGCTGGGGATGGCACTGATGGAGCATGTGCAGAGGAACAATCATATGGCGAGCCAGCAAGAAGAGAAAATGGCCGGGTCTGACGCAGTCTTCTGTACCCAACCCTCCTGCAAATCTGCCTTCCAAGGGCACCTCCCAGGGACCTGAGCATCTCCCACCAGGCCCGCCTCCTACATGCCATGAGCAGATGGAGATTCCATGCACTAAAGACCATCAGTGTATGACTTTGGGATTTAACCCTCTGTATGAATTTGGAAGTCATGTCCTATTCAAGCCATAGCATTATGCCCCTGGCTCTCCAAAACTCATGTCCTTCTCACATACAGCATATAATCCTATCTCCAATAGTTCCAGTATTAACTCCAACCCAACTTTAATTCAAAGTTCAAAGTCTTGTCTGGGACTCAAGGTGAATTTCTTAGCCTTGAGCCCCTGGGGGGAAAAATGTATATTTTTAAGACACAGTGATGAGACAGGCAAAAAGTATGCACTCCCATTCCAAAAAGGGAAGACAGGCACATAAAAAAGATTAATCAGACCAAAGCAAAACTGAAAACCGGCAGGGCAAACATCAACTCCTAAAGCTCCATGCCTGACACACTGGGCACGCTGTGGCAGGGGCAGTCCTGTACATGGCTTTGTTTCTTACAGGTTGGAGCCGCATCTCTGCAGCTCCACTAGGCATTGCCTGGTGGGGACTCTGCAGCAGCTGCACGCCCACATTTCTGCTTGCAACTGCCAAGGAGTTGGAGGCTCTTGGCAGTGGCCCACCCCCACGACAGGCCCTGCCTGGAGACCCAGGTTGTCTGAAACTTTAAATCTAGGCAGAGGTCTGCAGGTCTCCGTGGCTCTGTTTTGCTCTATCCACAAGGCTGCTCTATGAGGCTGCATTCTGCCTGCAGCTTCCCAAGCTTGGGAGGCACGCTGCTGGGAGTTGTCCTTGGCAGGCATTGCTGGCACCTCCACCTTTCTGGGGTCTCCTGTGTGGCTTTGCTGCCACAGCTCCACCATGCATGGCCTCCTCAGACTTTCCTTTGAAATTCCGGTGGAAGTTGTCTTGCTTTTTCGCATGCCTGCAAAGCCAGCATCACACCGATGATGCCAAGGTCTGCCACCAGCACCAGCTGCACCTGGGCCCCCGTGAACCACCTGGGGTACGTGGTGATGTTGGGCAGGCTTGCTGAAAGAACCCCATGGTTCCACAAAGCAATTCTACACTCCCATGCATCCAGGCCTGTGATGGGAGGGGAAGCCTAGAAGATCCTTGAAAGTCTTCGAGGTCTTCTCCCCATTATCTTGCCTAATAGCACGTGGCTCCCTTTTACCTGGGCTGGTCTCTTCCTGTGCTGAACACCTTTTTTGCTTCCTTTTTCCCTCTGGCCAGGCTGTGAACTTTCCAAATATTTCTGTTCTGCCTCATTGTACCCTTGATTCTCATTGTAAAATTTCTTAACAGCAGCCAGTAACACTCTTGATACGCCTGAGTGCATTGCTGTTTTTGTTTTTTTTTTTTTTTAGATTTATTTATTTCAGAGGCAGAGTTACAGAGAGAGAGGGAGAGACAGAGAGAGACAGAGAGAGAGAGAGAGGTCTTCCATTAACTGGTTCACTCCCGATGACCATGACAAATGTCCCAGCCCCTGGGAACACAGGCTATTGTCTCCCAAACTGCTGCTGAGACAGAAAGGGGGTGCAGCAGGGGCGAGTAAGAACACCACAAAGCTTTACTACCCCTCCAATACTTAAAATTGTGGTAAATGGTCTACCACTTTTAAGTTCCCTTTTTAAAGTTTATTTTATTTTACTGTACTTTTTAAAGATGTATTTATTTTGTTATTTGAAAGGCAGAGGTACAGAGAGGCAGAGACAGAGAGAGAGAGAGGTCTTCCACCCACTGGTTCACTCCCTAAATGGCCACAAAGGCCTGAGCTGTGCCGATCCAAAGCCAGGAGCCAGGAGCTTCTTCCAGGTCTCCCACGTGGGTGCAGGGGCCCAAGGACTTGGGCCATCTTCTACTGCTTTCCCAGGACACGGTAGAGAGCTGGATTGAAAGTAGAGCAGCTGGGTCTCGAACTGGCGGCCATATGGGATGCCAGCACTACAGGCGGTGTGGCTTTACCCGCTATGCCACAATGCCAACCCCTTACTCTATTTTTTAAAGATTTTTTTGTATTATTGAAATTTTAAAAAGTTTCCTTTAAGGTATGCAAGTTTCACGTATTCCATTTGTACAGATTTAGGAACACAGTGATACTTCCAACCCTACCCTCCCTCCTGCCCATGCTCAACCCTTCTTCCTCCTCCTCCTCCCTATTTACACAGATAACTCTACACTAAGCAAAGAATTAACAAACAGTATGAAGAAAAAAACACTGTTCCTCAACAGTAGAGACAAGGGCTGATTTATTTATTTGAGAGGCACAGTTACAGACAGAGGTAGAGACAGAAAGAGAGAGAGAGAGAGAGAGAGAGAGAGAGAGAGAGAGAGAGAGGTCTTCTACCTGATGGTTCACTCCCCAGATGGCTACAATGGCTGGAGCTGAGTGGATCAGGAGCTGGGAGCTTCTTATGGGTCTCCCATGTGGGTGCAGGGGCCCAAGCACTTGGGCCATCCTTTTCTGCTTTCCCAGGTGCATTAGCAGGGAGCTGGATCAGAAGTGGAGCAGCTGGGATTTGAACTGATGCACATATGGGATGCTGGTGCCACAGGTACAGGCTTAGCCTACTATGCCACAGCACCATCCCCTATTTTATTTTTATTTACTTGAACGACAAAGCAGCTGGAATTCGAGAGAGAGAGAGAGAGAGAGAGAGAGAGAGAGAGATCTTTCAGCCATCAGTTCATTCATTTTCTTGCAACAGCACTTTTTCTTAATTGCTGTGAATTTTCAATTCTTTTTCATTGTTCTGACAAAGTTGGTTCTGAGCTGCTGCTTGTTTTTCAGGGTTTCTGTGGAGGGATGGGAGTTTGCAGCTGTCTACGCCATCATTTTGTTGATGTCATCAATGCTAGTGGATGACTCATTTTGTGACCTATTTGTGCACGTCTCAGTTCTCTACAAGGAGACGATGCAGGTAGCTTGTGGTGAGGCTTCCCTTTTGCGAAAAGGGACAACATAAGAAAAGCCTGTGACAGGAGCTTATGAGCTCCTGACATATGACATATGACAGGACCCGACTGTGTTGGGCTTGGTACCCACATTAGTCAGAACAGTGAATGGTCTCTCTCCTGGGGGAACTTGCGGCATCCAGGAGTCATTTTGTAATTATTAGTATTTGGATCCGGAACACATGAGTATGATGACATTCCCTTATGTTTTCTTTTAGAAGATTTACATTTTAACCTAAAATTTCTTTTTCTTTTAATTATTTATTTGAAAGGAAGAGAGATAGGGGAAAGACAGAGAGAGAGAGAGAGAGAGAGAGAGAGAGAGAGAGAGAGGTCTTCTATCTGCTGGTCACTCTCCAAATTCCTGAAACAATTAGAGCTGGATCACACTGAATTCATGAACCAGAAACTCAATCTGGTGAGTTATATCAATATGTTGAATGCTGTATCAGTCTTGCATCTTTGGAATAAACCTACTTGGTCCTAATATATTGACTTTTTTTTTTCCTCCTTTGGAAATTCTGGATTTGATTTGTCATATTTTGTTAATGAATTTTGCAACCATATTCATGAGAGATTTTAGACCTATATACTTATTTTTGTTAGTTTTGTCAGGTTTTAGTATAATGATTATACCAGCCTCCTAAAATCTTAATTTTCTGAAAGATTGGTGTTATCTCTCATTCAATATGTGATAGAATTTACCATGGAAACCATCTGGGCGTGGAAGTTTCATTTTGCTGAAGGTTTTTGGTAACAAATTCAACTTAATCCAAAATATAGAGATATTCCTGTTTTCTACTTAGCCTTGTATCTGTTTTGGAAAATCCTGTTTTTCTTTTTATTTTGACAGGCAGAGTGGATAGTGAGAGAGAGAGAGAGAGAGAGAGAGAGAGAGAGAGAGAGAGAGAGAGAGAGAGAAGGTCTTCCTTTTTGCCATTGGTTCACCCTCCAATGGCCACTGCGGACGGCGCATCTCGCTGATCCGAAGCCAGGAGGCAGGTGCTTCTCCAGGTCTCCCATGCGGATGCAGGGCCCAAGCATTTGGGCCATCCTCCACTGCCTTCCCGGGCCATAGCAGAGAGCTGGCCTGGAAGAGGGGCAACTGGGATAGAATCCTGCGCCCCAACTGGGACTAGAACCCGGTGTGCCGGCGCTGCAAGGCAGAGGATTAGCCTGTTGAGCCACGGTGCCGGCCGGAAAAATCCTGTTTTTCAATGACTTCATCTTATCTAAGCTGTCAAATTTATTGTGGTAAAGTTTTCAAAATATTCCTTATTTTCTTTTAATGCCTGTAGGATATGCAGAGGCATTCTATTTTTTTTTTTTTACTGTAGTTATACCCCTTATTTCACTCTGGGAAATTAATATTTTCTCTATTTTATAATCAATCTAAGACTTAATTAACTGTGTTAATATTTCCAAAGAATCATATTTTGGCTTTGTTTTTTCTACGGTTTAAGTTTTGCTCATTAATTTCTGCTCTATTTTATCTTTGGTATCCCTCCTACCACTTATTCTGGGTTTGCTTTCCTGTTCTTCTTACATCTTTCTTTGGGGGAAACTTAAGATAAATGGTTTTCAGCCTCTTCCCTAATGAGCACCTATAGTTCTACATTTTTCTCTAAGCACTGTTTTTGCTGTATCCCCCAAAGTTTGAAGCTGTATTTTCTCAACCATTCAAGTCAAAGTACTTTCTAATTTCCATTGTCATTTCTGCCTTGTCATTTTTAAAGATTTACTTTATTCATTTGAAAGGCAGCATGACAGAGAGAGGGAGAGACAGAGAAAGAGATCTTCCATCAACTGGTTCACTACACAAATGACGTAATGGTTGGGGCTGAGCTAGGCCAAAGCCAAGGAGCCTGAAGCTCCATCCAGGTCTCCCATGCGGGTGGCAGGGGCCTATGTGGGCCGTCTTCTGCTGCTCTCACAGGATCATTAGCAAGAAGCTTCATCAGAAGCAGAACAGCAGGGACTCCAAATGGCACTGATATGGGATGCTGGCATCACAGGTGGAAACTTAACCTGCTATGCCACCACATGAGCCCCTGTCATTTCTTCTTGGAACAAAAGTTTGTTTCAAAATGCATTGCTTAACTTTCAATATTTGGATATGTCTTAAATTATTGTTTTGTCACTAATTTCAAAGTTAATTCTCTCTGTGGTTGGAAAACATATTCCAGAAGGTGTCAGTCCTGCCCTTGGCTGTCACCTGGCCTCTCTTCAGCACTGGCAGAGAGGCAGTGCCTTTCTTACAAGGCACCAGGTTTCCCTAAATCTAATGATGTCTCAACACCAAAAAAAAAAAAAAAAAAAAAAAAAAAGCTTTGTCTCAGAATAAGTTCCTTATGATTTTGTATTGCTATTGACTGTACCAGTGTAGCACCATCCCAGTCCACGATTGCATGGCTGGAAACAGCAGTTTTTTTCATCACTGTAAGTGTTCTGTTTTCAAGAGCAAAGGTTATAAAGTTGGGTGTTTTAACTCCAACCATTATACACAGAGGGCTACCAACACCAGGAAAAGTTTTCCTTTCCTGGTAAACTTCAATTTATCGATGAGAATTTTGTAGAAACTCATTTTTAATACTTTCTCAAAGTATGTGCTGATTCTACCTTCAGTTAGGGTGGGCAAACTCTAACCCAGAGGCCCAGTCCTGCTCAGTCACTGCTGCTTCTGCCCTACGGCGGCAGAGCTGAGCCGCTGAAGTGGAGATCACCTGACCTGCAAAGCCTGAGACAGTCAACCTGGCCTTCACAGAAACACGCAGTTCTCTGCTGTGCAGCCTTCCCCCGCCTAGCATCATCATCTCCTCCCATTCCCCTCCCCTCCCTCTGCCCCCTCCTTCTCCTCTGCTTCTTCTTCTTCAATATTTATTTTATTTATTTGAAATGCAGAGTGAAAGAGAGAAAGACAGAGAGAGAGAGAGAAAGAGATCTTCCATCTGCTGGGTTCCCTCCCCAAATGGCTGCGATGCCTGGGGCTGGGCCAGGCCTAGGCCAGGAGGCCCCTCCCACCTTCTATCATAGCAGCTCAAACTCACTTCTCAGTCTGTGTTCCTAGTGCTTTACTTCAAAAGTGAATACAACATAATCCTGACCTAGTTCAGGTTAGCTCGTTTCAAGCAACAAAACAAAGTGCAACTGCTTCCTGCCTGGTGCAGTAGTTTTCTATTTCCTCAGGGGGAAACATTTTGTCACCATCCTTGTTTTCTGAGGAAATGGGCAAAGCTTTACAGGTTCATATGATCAATTTGGAAATTTTATTAAACTTTGCTCATTGTTTCTGTTGTATTTGTTCTGGCGACTTTTTCAGGAATTCTTATTGCTTGTGAGACCGGTTATCCAGAGTTAACTCCTTTGCCATTTTCATCTCTTTGCCCATTTGTCCCTACCCCATATTGGATACTCAGCAAATTTGTCACCAACATCACCAACTGTATTCTCTGTTAATGGTATTTATATTCTTCTAACTGCATTCAAATGGACATATGCATTTTGTCATGGAACTTCTCTTTTTGCATTTTTTTCATCTCAGCCAGGTTCCTTTTGCTTTCAGCCTACATCTGTCTGTTGGCCTTATCTATCCTTATTATTCCCTATTTCAGTTTCCAAAGAGACCCTTTCTTTTTGCCTCCTACTAAAACCACCAAGATATCTCTGAAACTTTGTTTCTTATAGCAAGATATTTCCTAGGGTTGGATTTTATTCTGTTTTCAGGGTAGTATACATTTTCCTTTGTCAGTTCTGTACATGGGCTCCATGTTGACTTTGTTGTTGATGGTTTTGTTCATTTATTTTTTTTCCTACTTGCTAGTCATTGAACAAAGAGAGATCTCTTCATCTCCAGCATCTTTCAATACATAGGATGGGTAGTTTCCCTTTAACTTTCTCTGTAGATCTAGAGCTCAATGGTGGGTGGATGTACCATGTTATGGCCAAAGCAAAGTGCATTTTTCCATTCCAATGGAGATGAATACTTGAGTTTCCAGTTTGGGGGCCATGCCTGTTGGTGCACATATTCACACATTTCTTCCAGAGATATCTAGGAGGTGAAATGCTGGGTGATAGGGGGTGCATGTTTTCAACCTTAGTCAATAATCCCAATGTCCTATACAAAACAAAATAAGAATGCACAAGAAATATTCAGTAACATTTATTTTTTGTTTGTTTCAACAAGCCAGCATATCTTTGTAGCTAACAAAATGTTGGAATGAGATATAAGAAAATTTTCTCTTGAGGTTGAACATCTAGAAAAAAAAAAAAGAGGACATAGCTCTTCAGCTGACTATTATTACTGAAAATCATTTTAAATTATTGTGAGTTTAAGGAAAATAAATCACTTTTCTCAAGAATCACACAATGACAAGGCCATGACAGCTGCACACTTCGGGAGAAGCACAAACTCCTGGAATTCTTTACAGTGATTCATATGGTGCCTTTAAAAAAAATCAACAATCTGCAATAAAACAACACAGATGCTTATGATTATATCATCTTCTAGAAACATGTATTAACCAGATACATAGATGCAAAACTTAATGTGATACAATAAAATAGAGCCTTTGAAGTCAGACTGCCTCAGACTCCTCAAGCCTGCAACTTATGCGCCTAGGGATCTAACAATGTCTTACTTCCCAAGTCTCAGAAATATTCACTGTATACTGCAGAATACATACACACATTTGTATGTGCATATTTACATATGTATTTCTAACTTCCTTCAAATATGTATACCTTTATTTTATTACTTAACAATGTTGATGATCAATGGATCATCAATAGTACAGCCAGACATGCACAATAATTAAAGTCATCATCTTTTATTTTTGCCAACTTTCAACCACAAAAAGACCACAGCTGTTTACATGTCTTTCAATTTTATCATTTTAAGGATATGTGTGTCAAAGTAGGTGGGGAGAATACATTGCACCTAATAGTATGTTAGATGGATTTATAACTTCTAAATATTTGCATATGACATCAAGTTCTAATTTATTCCCTTGAGCTGGGTCTTGCAAATATTAGGAGCAGGGCTGCTTCTGAATGTCCCAAAGAGCAGTTTGTATGGAACATTTGTTTCAAAAAAGTTAATGCCCAGATGTCGGAGGTCATGAGTATTGTTTCTGAGTCTCTTTCCATTTCACCTTGACTTTTAGCCAATATCTTTTACTATTTTTTAATTGACAAAGACTGTATTTGTTTATCATATATAACATGTTTTTGAAATACGCATGCATTGTGAAATGGCTCAATTGAATTAATTAACACATGAATCACTTCACATTCTTTCTTGGAGGTGAAAACAGTTAAAATCTACTCAGCAATTTTCTTATTTATTTAAATTTTTCTTAATATAAAGTGACTAGACTTCATGTATTTCATAGGCACAGTTCTAAGAAGATATCACTCTACCCTCCCTCTTCTCTCTCCCTCAATCCTCCTCCATCCTTTTTTTTACTAAAAATATTTTTACAAAGACAAAATTTCAATCCACTCTAAAGTCGTGAATTTAATTCACCACTAACCATAATATTCCATAAGTAAAAAGCAGGAAGGCCATAGTTCCACAGGAGTATAAACAAAGGCTAAATATAATAATCATAAGATGTCTATTTCATTCTTATACATTTTTTAGTATTCTATATTAACTGCCATATATCAGAGAAAACAATATATTTGTCTTTTGGGGACTGGCTTATTTCACTAAGCATAATGGTTTCCATTTGCATCCACTTTGTTGTAGAAGACAGGATTTCATTCTTTTTTTTATAAAGGTTGAGTAGTATTCCATAGTGTAGATATACCCCATTTTCTTTATCCAGTAATTAGTTGATGGACAGTTGTGTGGATTCCACATCTTAGCTATTGTGAACTGAGCTACCATAAACATGGGAGTACAGATCACTCTTTCATATGTTGATTTCATTTCATTTTGGTAAATTCCCAGGAGTGGGGTGGCTGGGTCATATGGTAGATCTATTTTCAGATTTCTGAAACATCTCCATATTGTCTTCCATAATGGCTGCACCAGTTTACATTCTCATCGAGAGTGGATTAAGGTACCTTTTTCCCCACATCCTCACCAGCATCTATTATTTGCTGAATTCTGTATAAGACCATTCTAACTGGGGTGAGGTGAAACCTCACTGTGGTTTTGATTTGCATTTCCCTGATGGCTAGTGATCCTGAGTATTTTTTCATGTGTCTGTTGGTCCTTTGAATTTCCTCTTTTGAAAAATTCCTGTCCAAGTCCTTTGCCCATTTCTTAACTGGATTGTTTATTTTGTTGTTGTTGAGTTTCTTGAGCTCTTTATAGATTCTGGATATGAATCCTTTATCAGTTGCATAGTTTGCAAATATTTTCACCCATTCTGCCGGTTGTCTCTTCACTTTGTTGAATGTTTCCTTTGCAGTGTGGAAGCTTCTTGGCTTGATGTAATACCATCTGTCTATTTTTGCTTTTATTTTCTGTGCTTCTGGAGTCTTTTCCAAGAAGTCTTTGCCTATGCCAATGTCTTACCAATGTTTTCCTCTAGTAATTTGATGATATTGGGTCAAATAATTAGATCCTTGGTCCATTTTAAGTTGATTTTTTGCATAAGGTGTAAGGAAGGGGTCTTATTTCATACTTCTGCATGCATAGATCCAATTCTCCCAGTAGCATTTGCTGAAAAGATGGTCCTTTCTCAGGGATTGATTTTAGCTCATTTGTCAAAGATCAGTTGGTTGTAGATATGTGTGCTAGCTTTTGGGGTTTCTATTCTGTTCCACTGGTCTACATGTCTAGTTTTGTGTCAATATCAGGCTGTTTTGATTATAACTACCCTGTAATATGTTTTTGAAATATGGTATTGTGAAGCCTCTGGCCTTGTTTCTGTTGTTTAAGATTGCTTTAGCTATTTGGAGTTCCCTGTGTTTCCATATGAATTTTAGTATTGTTTTTTCTTAATCTAGGGCGAATCTCTAGGTATTTTGATTAGAATGACACTGAATCTGTAAATTGCTTTGGGTAGTATGGACATTTTTATATTAATTTTTCAATCTACAAATATGGAATATTTTTCCATTTTTTGTGTCCTCTTCTATTTCTTTAATGTTTTATAATTTTGATTGTAGAGATCTTCTATATCCTTGGTTAAATTTATTTCAAGGTTTTTAAATCTTTTGTAGCTATTATGAATTGTACTGATCTTACAAGTTCTTTCTCAGCCATGGTATTGCTTATGTATGCAAAGGCTATTATTTTGTGTGTTGATTTTTAGATCCTGAAAATTTACAAGGCTCTCCTAGGAGTTTCAATAGTCTTAGTAGAGTCTTTTGGTTCTCCTTTATATAGGATCATGTCATATACAAAAAGGGATAATTTAACTTCCTCCTTTCTAATTTCTACCCCTTTAATTTCTTTTTCTTGTCTAATGGCTCTGGCTAAAACTTCCAGAACTACACTGAATAGCAATGGTGAAGTGGGAGTCTTTTTTTCAGGTTCCAGATCTTAGTGGAAATGCCTCTAGCTTTTCCTCATTCAATATGATCTTGTTGTGGGTTTGTCATATATTGCCTTGATTGTGTTGAGGACTGTTCCTTCTTTCCCAATTTGCTTAAGGTTTTTATCATGAAAGGATGCTGTATTTTATCAGAAGCTTTCTCTGCATCTATTGAGATAATCACATGATTTTTATTATTCAATTTGTTAATGTTATGTATCACATTTATTGATTTGCATATATTGAACTATCTCTGAATACCAGGGATAAATCCCACTTGGTCTGGGTAAATGATCTTTCTGATGTATATTGTTGGATTTAACTAGCTAGTATTTTGTTGAGAATTTTTGCATCTATGTTCTTCAGGGATATTGGTCTATAGTTCCCTTTTTTTGTTGCTGTACTTTTTTCTGATTTTGGAATTAAGGTGATGCCGGCTCACAGGAGTTTGAGAGGATTCCCTCCCTTTTGATTGTTTTGCATAGTTTGAGAAGAACTGGAATTATTTCTTCTTTAAGAGGTTGGTAGAATTTAGCATTGTAGACATCTGGTCCTGAGCTTTTCTTTGTTGGGGTGAAAATAGTTAAAATCTACTGTTAGTAGTTTTCTTCTTTTTAGCACTAACTAAATACTTAATTGAATAAACACAATAGCAAACAAAATGCATTCTAATACTTTCTTTAAAAAAATCAATTTTAAAGGTCTTTCTATTCAGGCTAATGACAAACACATTAAAGGCAGATATGCTAGTTTAACAAAATTGGTTAATTTTATACAGCACTTATATCTTTTAGTCTACAAGTAAATTATTAAATGATAGAAAACATCGAATACCCTGGCAGCTCTGCCAAGAGTTGGATCACTGGAAATGGACCTGCCCTGGAGTCGAAGGATGCCCAGGTCAGAGCCACAGATCTTATTGGCTCTAAGCTGAAAAGCCCTTCACTCAGCCCAACTTCCAAAGTGACTACTGCAGCTGAGGGGACAGCCAAGTAGGGTCAGCAACATTGAAGGCAGAACTGTAAATTTCCTGTTAGAGATGCCACCTGCCTTTACCTGGCCAGCTCTCCTCCCAGGCCAGCCAAGTAATGAAAGTCAACAGAGTGCCTTCCCCTAGGAGGTTCACACCTCCCTTAGGATATATCCCAAGTGAAGAGATAGATAGGTCTGGGCCTCTTAACTTACAAGGCCTAAAGCCCAACAGATTATTATCAAGCCCCTTCTATCAGGTTCTACTTGCCTCTCAATCAGAAAACTTAATTGTAGCTTAGACAGCACCTTTCTTAGCTCCTCTAATAATGACTCTGTCCTTTGTTCTAGACCCTGTCTAGTGCACTTGGGCCTCATTTCTTTGTAATCATAACCTCTACTCTACCACCAATGGCTCTACTCCCAACCTGTGTGTACTGATGGTCCTCTTCCCCACTTAATGCTGTATAATTGTTCAGACCTGGTTAATGCCTCTCTTAGGATCATTGGTTACTATCCTCACCCTGTCTTTTATGACCTTGTCTAAATATGATCAGAGTCGGCAAACTTGGAAGGCTTCCATAGCCTTGGCAACTCATGACGACAGCCTAGGGTGGTTACTGGCACCATAAACTAGAGTGTCAATTTGTTGGGTTAACAACAGGAGTCACTGTGCACTTGCTCCTCATGTGGGATCTCTGTCCATAATGTGCTGTACATTGTGATTTAATGCTATAACTAGTACTCCAACAGTATGTTTCACTTTGTGTTTCTATGTGGGTGCAAACTGTTGAAATCTTTATACTAAATTGATCTTCTGTATATAAAGAGAATTGCAAATGAATCTTGATGTGAATGGAAGGGGAGAGGGAGCAGGAGAGGGGAGTGTTGCGGGTGGGAGGGAAGTTATGGGAGGGGGAAGCCCTTGTAATCCATAAACTGTACACTGGAAATTTATATTCATTAAATAAAAGTTAAAAAAAAAAGAAAACATCGATTACAACCATTTCTACAGAACTAGGAAATAAATGTTTAAGAAAGAAAGATTTTACAGACCACATCTTTTATATCCACCCCAACAGTCTAACTCTAAAGAGGAAAAAGCCAATGACTTTCCTCACAAGAGCTCACGATTAATGTTGCTTTGCCGTCAAAAATCTGTATTTCTGATCCATTATGAGCACTAGACAGATTCAAATATTCCCAAAGAAAGAAGCACAATGCACATTGTGATAGCCTATTCAGCAACAGCAAGCACTGCATTCAAACTACATCGTCCCAGGAATTAAATAAGTTCAGCCACATTCATGGGCATTTCCTCCACTGTAGTACTGTAGGAAGTCTCAGTGTCACAAAGAATCCTCTTGTCTTCGTCAGTAAAAAATTTTGTAGCCACACCTTTCCTCCCAAATTGATCCCCTCTACCAATTCTGTGAATATAGTTTCCACTATTGGTAGGTAGATTATAGTTTATAACCAAAGTTATAAACTATAGTTTATAACCAAAGACAATCCCACGAGCCAACAAGTCAGAAGCAATCAGAACACGGCTGATCCTGATCGGAATTCTCTCATGATGACATCTACCTCCTCTGGTCCATGTCACCATGTAGAACAGAAACTGAAGTCCCTGACACACATTTTTCAGTGAGCCAGTGCACTTTGTACCTTGTATTGAGAAAAACAACAGCCTGCGTAATGGTCAGTGTTTCATACAGGTCACAAAGTGCATCCAACTTCCATTCCTCTCCTTCAATGTTAAGATAGAACTGTTTGACTCCTTCAAGGGCCAATTCTTCTTTATTCACCAGAATTTGAATTGGATCTCTATTGAATTTTTTGGTCACTTCTAACACATCAGTTGACATCATGGCAGAAAGCAACACAACCTGAATACTGGTATTTAGTTTTTGAAAAATCTCATAGATTTGATCCTTTAAGCCTTGGCTCAACATTTCATCTGCTTCATCCAAAATGAACACTTTGATCCATTTTGAAGAAAGGTATCTTGTGTTTAATATCACATACTCTCCCTGTGTGCCAACAAAAATATGTGGTGCTTCTGCCTGCAATTTTCAGATTTCATTTCTAACGTTTGTTCCACCAGTGTAGGCATGACAAGTTGCTCCCACACAGTTTCCAAGTGCCAGAATTACCTTTTGGATCTTTAATGCAAGGAATAACAGTTCTTTGCTGAATAGCTGAAGGCTTCTCAAAACCATAAGCACAGATGCCCTGCAGAAGAGACTCCTTTAAATTCCTACCATCAAGGTTATTACAGTGTCATCCCAGGTGCTCTTGATGACACCATCAGGGTCCATTCCCTCTGGGCCACTTTGTTATAGTCTGCAGAGTCACCAGGCATGTTCAAAGAGCCCCTCAGCACCCGACTGAAAAGCTACTGCCAGCAATTTTCAAAACACAATGTGTTCTTAACTCTATCACCACACTGTACAATAGATCTCTTGTACTTAATCCTCCTACCTAGCCAAAAGTTTGTATCCTTTGACCAATATATCCTGGTATGCCACCCCTGGTAACCTCCAATCTACTGTCTACCTGTATGAATTCAACTTTTTTAGATTCCACATATAAGAGAGATCAGACATATATGTGCACGTACTTTAGGCCTGGCTGAAGGCATTATGCTGGTATTTCTATGTCTGATTTATTTCACTTAGTTTAAAATCATCCAGGTTAATCTATAATGTTGCAAATGACAGGATTTTCTTCCTTCTTAAAGATTTATTTATTTATTTATTTGAAAGTCAGAGTTATACAGAGAGAGAGAGAGAGAGAGATTGGTCTTCCATCCTGTTTCACTCCCCAGTTGGCTGCAATGGCTGGAGCTGCGCCAATCTGAAGCCAGGAGCCAGGATCCTCTTCTGGGTCTCCCACGTGGGTGCGGGGGCCCAAGAACTTGGGCCATCTTCCACTGCTTTCCCAGGCCATAGCAGAGAGCTGGATCGGAAGTGGAACAGGCAGGACTCGAACTGGCACCCACATGGGATGCCGGCACTGTAGGCAGTAGCTTTACCCACTACGCCACAGCGCTGGCTCTGATTTCCTTCTTTTTTAAGGCTAAATAGTGCCAATTGTGTATATCCATGACATTTTCATTACCAGTTAGCCTCTTCATGGACACTTGGGCTGATTCCATATATTGGCTATTATAAATGATGCTGCGGTAAACATGTGGGTGAAGATATCTCTTCAATATACTGGTTTAATTTCCTCTGGATATATCCCAGGGGTTAGATTGATGGATCAGATGGTAGTTCTTTTCTTAACTTTTTGAGAAACTTCCATACTGTTTTGCATAATGAGTTGTTTTCTTGCTATTGAGATCTTTGTATTTTTTTGCAGATAAATTCCTTATCAGATGAATGGTTTGCAAACAGTTTGTCTCCCATTCCATAGGGTTTTCTCAGCATTATGTTGGTTATTTTATTTTGCTGTGCTCAAATTTTAGTTGGATGTGGTAGTGTCTATTCTCATTTTGTTGCCTGTGCTTTTAGGATCATAGCCAAAAGATTATTGCCCAGATCAATGCCATGTGCTTTTATTTTGTTCAGTAGTTTAACTATTTCAGGTCTTATATTTAAGTATTTAATCCATTTTGAGTTGATTTTTGTATGTGGTGTGAGTTCAAGGTCCAAATTCCTTCTTCTGCATATAGACACTCAGTTTTCCCAGTACCATTTATTGAAGAGACTTTTCTTTCTCCAATGAATATCATTGCTGCCTTTGTTGAAAACAAGTTGGCTGTAGAAGAATGGATTTATTTCTGGGTTATCTAGTCTGTTCCATTGGTATGTATGTCTGTTTTTATGCCAGTACCATGTTGTTCGGTTATTATAACTTTGTAATAGATTTTTGAAGACAGGTATTATAATGTTCCCAGCTTTGTTCTTGCCCAGGATTGCTTTGGATATGAATTTAGTGATTTTCTAATTCTATGAAGAATGCTACTGGTTTTTTTTGTTTGTTTGTTTGTTTGTTTTTTGACAGGCAGAGTGGATAGTGAGAGAGAGAGACAGAGAGAAGGGTCTTCCTTTTTGCCGTTGGTTCACCCTCCAATGGCCGCTGCGGCTGGCGCATCTCGCTGATCCGAAGCCAGGAGCCAGGTGCTTCTCCTGGTCTCCTATGGGGTGCAGGGCCCAAGCACTTGGGCCATCCTCCACTGTACTCCCGGGCCATAGCAGAGAGCTGGCCTGGAAGAGGGGCAACTGGGACAGAATCTGGCACCCCGACCGGGACTAGAACTGGTGTGCCGGCGCCGCAAGGCGGAGGATTAGCCTGTTAAGCCACAGCACCGGCCAAGAATGCCATTGGTATTTTGATATTCATTGTGTTGAATCTGTAAATTATTTTCAGTAGTATGAACATTAACAATATTAATTTCCAATTAATGAACATAGAATATCTTCAATTTTTCAGTGTTCTCTTTACTTCTTTCATCAATATTTTATAACTTTCAGTATGCAGATATTCCACTTCCTTGGTTACATTTATTAATAAATATTTTATTTATTTACTTTTGGAATCTATGGCTAATAGGATTGCTTACTTGATTTCTTTCTGACAATCTGATTACTGATGTATAAAAAGCATTGATTTTTGGATGATGATTTTATATCCTGCAACCCTACTGAATTCATTTTTTCATTCTAAGTTTTCTGGTGGCATTTTCAAGTTTTTCTACATATTAAACCGTAGTGTCTGCTATGAGGGATGATTTGAATTCCTCCTTTCCTATTCAGATGGTCTTTATATATTTCTCTTGCATAACTGGTGTGGCTAAGACTTCCAATATTATATTGTCTAAAAGCAGTGAAAGTGGACACCTTTGAGGAAATTATTTCATCTTTTCCCATTCAGTATGATGTAGACTGTGGGTCTATCCATCAGACAGTCCCATTCCTAAGATTCTGGACAGAGGCTCTCTGGCCTGTTGGAACGGAAGCAATGGCCCTACTGATTTCGGAATCTCCTTTGGGGTCGTTTTCCCTTCTTGAAGACTGGGCATGTTCACAGTGCAATAGTTCTATTGTCTCATCCTGTCAACCCAAGGATTTCAACAGCCTTCCTTAATTTCATCCTGCCTCTACCCCCTCAATCCAAACTGGCAGTGCTTCCTCTAATATAATCCCAGAAACTACGCAGTCGCTACTCAATCACATCCCTTAGAACATGTTTTCTCATATTTTGCAATATGGAAAAGCTGAGAATTTTCCACATCCTCAAGTTCTTGTTCCTTTTTTCTTAACAATTCCTTCTTCAATTCATCTCTCACCTTTCACATTTTATCACAACAGGAAGAATCAAGTTACTCTTTTAATACTTTGCTTAGAAATCAATGTTATTGCTTACAAGTTCTACCTTCCATAAAACAATAGAATATAGTCAAGTTATTTCCCACTTTATATATATATACAATGGTCATCCTTCTTCCAGTTTCCAATAGCATCTTCCACATGTATCTGAGACCTCACTGGAATCCCTGTTAATAGCAGGCTCAGGAAAGCTTCCTCTCTCTACCCATTACCCCGTTCCAAAGCCACTTCCCCGTGTTTAGGTGTTTGTTACAGTAGCACCCCTCTCCTGGTACCAAAATCTGTCTTACTCAGTTGGGGCTTCCATAACAAAACACCATAGATGGTAGCTTATCCATAATTTATTTTTTCACAATTCTAGAGGCTATATTTCCATAAGAGTAAACACAGTTATTGTGAGGTCTGTGTACAATAATTCCAAGATTTTATATCCCTTTTTGTCTGTTTCTGTCATCTAGTGTTTCTGCTGCTTCTTGTTCACTTGTCACTTCTCCTCACATACCTGGACATCCCTGATTCTGTTTCAGAAATTATATATGAAAAACTGTTCGTAACAATAAATTGACACCTGGGATTATGTTAACTACAAAGGTAAAGCAAGTTTTATTTCTAACAGATTTCTTGAGGCAACAGGAATCAAAATTCTCCCTAAATCAGCTTCTGGGATTGAGATTTTTGCAAACCATTCGGATGACTAGAAGCTAAACTTTAGTGTATATCAAGGCTGACTTACTTCTACTATGCACAGCATTTGAGATCCTAACCAAATTAGGGTGGTTTATTAGGGCCTCAACTCTGACTCGTTTTTTTCTCCTTAGTTCTGCAAAGCTTTTAAAATCACTGCTCAGTGTTCCAACCATATTTTTCAAAATTGACATATTCCCCCAGGCTCCAAATGCCAGCCCCAACTCTTGGAATGTCTGTCATCTAAAAGTTGGCTGAGGCACTCTCTCCTTTTACTAGCTTCTCGCTGCCTTCAAGTTGATAAAAAATATGTATCTTTTGGCTGGCGCCGCGGCTCACTAGGCTAATCCTCCGCCTTGCGGCGCCGGCACACCAGGTTCTAGTCCTGGTCGGGGCACCGGATTCTGTCCCGGTTGCCCCTCTTCCAGGCCAGCTCTCTGCTGTGGCCAGGGAGTGCAGTGGAGGATGGCCCAAGTGCTTGGGCCCTGCACCCCATAGGAGACCAGGAGAAGCACCTGGCTCCTACCATTGGATCAGCCAGCCGCGGCGGCCATTGGAGGGTGAACCAACGGCAAAAGGAAGACCTTTCTCTCTGTCTCTCTCTCTCACTGTCCACTCTGCCTGTCAAAAAAAAAAAAAATTATGTATCTTTTAAAATCAGTGGTCCATGCCTACTCCCTCTTTCCCTACACAGTATTAAATAATCTCATACCTCTCCCTCCATCCTTCCCTCTGTAGTAAGGAAGAGGGAAGAATATAGACTTTGAAGGCAACTAAGCATTTTATTCCAACCATTTAATTTATTGATCATCTTTGCTGACTGTCTTTATTTAGCTGGACTAGATTTTTTTCAGCTGGATTTTGCAACTGTCATATATGCTTTACATAGGTTTTAATTAAATTAATTTTACTTTAAGTACAAAACAGAGATTTTTTTTTTTGCACTTCTCTGGCATGATTTCATAAGTCACTATGAATGTCATAAAGCAGGTATCATAATCAGAAATAACTGCATATATATTTAACTCAAACTGTGTAAATTACCAGTCTTATTAAATTTGCAGTTCAGAAGAATGACACCCTAACCCTAAGGCTTACTTTTATCCTATAATAAAGTAGCAAAAACGTTTTGGTTGTTGAATTTGTGCTTTAAAGATAATATATGATGTTACATGGTAACACATGTTTATATGGTCAATGATTTCAGAAAAATCATCATTAAAGACAAAAGTTTTTCAGCTGGAATTGACAGCCATAGCTTGACATTCAAGAGTCACTTAACAGTTTTCTCACCGTTATCTTTTTTAACTTTGCCTTCATCTCATTTTTTCTTCCATGACCCTTCTGATGGGACCTACGATGCCAACAGGCACCCTTGCAGAGGGTTCTTGGTAATATGTTCAGGAGAAGGGAAGTTATGTGTATAAGGGTACACAGTAGCAGAGCCTGCCAAGCCCCAGAGGACTGAATGCCAAGCTAAAATGTCTCTCTAGGCCTTGCCGCCTTCCCTCCCACCTGACAGTGAGCACATCCTCAGGGCAAAAAAAAAAAAAATCCTTCGTGGAAGGATTTGGGGAGAAGGTATAGACAAAGGGGTCACTCCCTTTCCCCTTCAGTATGACAATTTTACCTTCAACTGACTTGTTAGCTCTGTTTTCCCAGCAACCAGATAATGTGGTTTATGTCAGCTAAGCTACTAAGCAACTTCACTGAAGGCAAGAATGACCCCTGATTGGTATATTACCTCTGAACGGGGAAGGTTTACAAATAAATTATTGATACCTAATAGGAAGCAATAGCACCGCAGTTCCCTGAGTGTGCTGACTTTTGTCAGTGAGTGCATCTATTTGGGACCTTGGAAGCTAGGTCTTCAGAATTATTAGAGGAGATTCTGGCTCTGGTGTGTCAGGCTTTTAAGCTGGGGCAGCTCCTGCACCTTTCCAACGCGAATCTCTTTTCCTTGTACATGTGTGTATGTGTCACTCTGCCTTTCAAATTAAATAAAAAATTAAATGAACTTTTTTTTTAAAGATAAGGCCTATGCTAGCCATGTGAATCTGAATGTTTTGTTGAGCCTGAGACCAAGCCCTCACGGGCATTACAGAAGGTGTTTGGGCTAGAACTGGCAGGCTCTGTGCCTTCTGCTGGGCTTACAACCAGCACCAGCCTTGGGGCATACCTTAACTATCTCCACAAGAGCAAGCTTCTCTTTTTCTTTTGATAACACTGACACATTCTGTAGCTTTATCTGTTACAGGGTACAGTCATGTGTTGAAAAGACCCATGAAAATAATCAGGAGTCCTTGTTTCCTGGATCACACGAGTTTAACCGTGGTAATATCAACTCTAATTCTTGAATAATTTCAAGAGTAAATGCCGTAGCCAAGATGAAGTGCCAATTTAAATACAAGTGCTTCATTTGCTTGAACAGTGGACAATCTTTGCACCTTATGACCGCTAGAGCGTGGCACAAAGCTGAACAATGCAACAATTCCTCCTCCTCCTCCTTCTCTCTCTCTCTCTCTCTCTCTCTCTCTCTCTCTCTCTCTCTCTCCTTCTTTGCAGATAGAAAACCAAACTCACCTTAGCTGTTTTGCTCATTTTGAGTTTCTTCCTCAAGTGCCCTGGCAGCATCTGAGACCTCATTTTGCTCCTGCTCCTGCTCTTGCTGCTGCTCAATGAGTCTCTGTTGCACCACAGCCTCTGTGTGCCCGTGGATGATCTGGTGGGCCGCGAGAATGTGTTTCCGCTGGGCATTCCTCACTGCACCAAAGCGACAGAAGAATTTTCACTCTCAAAGTCTCCATGAAACCACTGCCTAATGCTTTCAAGGGAGTAACAACAGAAACAGTAATTTTGCAAGCCAACATTTAGGACTGATTGGGTTGAATAGATCTGCTCTCTGTTTTAGAAGGATCTCTTTTCAGAGTAAACCAAATGCACACATTACCTCTTGCTGCATCCTCTGTCCCCACTCTGGCTTGGTCTGGCCAACCTCCCCACCTGGAGGCTTATCCTCATTCCTGACTCAGCAGTCTCCCTCGCCTGGAAGGCCTGTACTCCAGACCCTAGCCCTCTAGCGGAGCTCAGCTCAGGTTCCAGTTCCCCCAGGAATCCTCTCTTGATTATGTCAGCCCACATTTACCATTTACCACCTGAATGTGTACCAACCTGTTCAGTGTTGAAGCATTTCAGGCGGGCTACGTTGTATTTTCCATTGAGACTGCAAATGACTTAAAGGTCAAGACCTTGTCTTACACTTCTCTTTGAGACTCAATTCCTAACATGGAGGGTACTTTTTGATTGATGATGAGTTTCTAAGCTCATGATTTTAGAAGGTGATCATAGCTCTGAATTCTAGGGATATTTATGGTCAAGGCTTAGTAGAGACAATACTAAGCATCAGAATCCGTAGAAAGGAGTGGTGATGAAGACGATAATGTTGATGATGTTGGCAGTTACATTTGTCCTCACAGGTGTCAGGCACTGTTTTAAGCAGCTGACATATCACTGCTGATTTATCTTCCCAAAACCCTCAAAGAGAATATTATTGATTATCTCCACTTTCAGAGAGATAGGAAATTTGTTCAGTCGCACACTAGTAAAGGACAGTAAAAAAATGCATGAATTCTTTGCCATTTTGCTATCAGTGATTTTACAGAGGGTAATTCACACAGCAGCTCATAGCTCTTAGCAGTAGTATGGTTGAAAAAGTGGGGTCTTTGGAGACACACAGATGATGGTTCAAATCTACAAGCTCTGTGTCTCCAAGCACTAATTTTCTTAACAAAGAGACAAGAATGCATCTACAGCTGTTGTAAGACATTGAGATAATGTACATTTTATTTTTTGTTTTCAACTTTTATTTAATAAATATAGATTTCCAAAGTACAACTTTTGGATTATAGCGGCTTTTCCCCCCATAACCTCCCTCCCACCCGCAACCATCCCATCTTCCACTCCCTCCCCCATCCCATTCTTCATCAAGATTCATTTTCAATTATCTTTATATACAGAAGATCAACTTAGTATGTACTAAGTAAAGATTTCAACAGACTGCACCACACAGACACGCAAAGTATAGAGTACTGTTTGAGTAGTAGTTTTACCATTAATTTGCAAAGTACAACATGATAATGTACATTTTAAAAAGCTTAGTATGTTGACTAGAACTTAACATGCATTTACGATTGGGTAGTTACCGTTATTTCACAAGTCTCTTTAAAGTCTTTATGACACCTGGCTTTTAAAAAAGTGTAATAATTCAAAATGTTCTATATATAATAATATCTTAATTTTGTATAAAGAGTAAATATGGGGCTGGTGCTGTGCTATAGCACATCTGCAGTGCTGGCATCCCCATATGGGCACCGGTTCAAGTCCCAGCTGCTCCACTTCTGATCCAGCTCTCTGCCATGGCCTGGGAAAGCAGTAGAAGATGGCCCAGGTCCTTGGGCCCCTGCACCTGTGTGGGTGACCTGGAAGAAGCTCCTGGCTCCTGGCTTCAGATGGGCCTAGCTCCAGTCGTGCAACCATTTGGGGAGTGAACCAGGGAATAGAAGACCTGTCTCTTTGTCTCTCTCTGTCTCTGTCTCTCTCTCCTCCTGCTTTTCTGTAACTCTGCTTTTCAAAAAAATTAAAAATAAAGAAATCTTTAAAAAAGAGTAAATAAACTAATACATTTCTCTTGTTTGAAAAGGCAAACTAGTTCAAACTTGTTTGGAAAAGACTTAATGTGTGCTCCTGGCCTTATGGCTTTTTTGACGTGGCATGAATATAATGCGAAGAGGCTAAAGGACACCCAGCCTGCCCACAGACAGGTCCCCCTGGACTCCTTCAATTCAACTCCTCCTCTGAGCCCTTCCCCTGAGACTCAGGACAGCAGGGGCAGGGGGGAGGGCGGTGTCAAACCAGCAAATATTAGCCCACTGGTTTCCCCTCTCCTTCAATGCCCCAGTAGAGTGGCTCTGAAATGAGCTGGCCTTGATTTGATCCTGGGAGAAGTGGAAATGAGATGCATATTTTCTCAGGGACCTGGAAAACATGGATCCCTTTTATAATAGAAAGTGACCCAGCAACATACATTACTTGATCTGAAAACTGAATTTTGTCCCCAGAGACACTGTCATACACTGTTGATGCAAGTGTGCACTTGGTAAAATGTAAAGCACACACGTCCCAGTCCCAGCACCGGCACTGCTAGGAATTTACTCTGAGAAGCCTGGCCAGGATTTATATAAAATGGCACGATTTCATCGCTTCTGGTGGCAAGAAAACACTGGAAACAAACTAAATGCTTATTACTAAAGGGTACCCTTTTAAAAATTATACAACCACCATCTAATGGGACAGTAAGGTATTGCTTTGTCTTCTCCAAATGTGTTAGAACCCTGCCACACCTACATGCCTGACAGAGCAACCTGAAATTCTGCACAATACCTGCTTAAACCTGCTCAGATTCTCCACAGTCCTGAAGGGTTCTGAGCTGTCAGTTACCTGAAGTAGCATCTTCACCTGGTTCCCTCCCTGACTCTGGGATCAGGCCTGCCACCAAAGCCTAGAGCTCCAGCAAAACCTTCTTCAGTTTAATACATATTTTTTTTCTCCTCTATTGTCTAAAAGCATCAACCTTTAAAACCGTGTCACTTCTGTGGTAGGCCTTTGGTCTAGTAGTTAAGGCACCTGTGTCCCAAATCAGAGCGACTGGGTTCAGTTCCTGGCTCCAACTCCTGATCCCAGTTTCCTGCTAACGCATATCCTGAGGGGCAATGGTGATGGTTCAGAGAGCTGGGTCTCTGCCACTCACACGGGAGACTCACACTGAGTTTCCAGCTCCCAGCTCCAGCCCTGGGTGAACCCCAGCCCAGTCCTGGCCATTGCAGGCATCTGGATAGTAAACTAGCAGATGGAAGCTCTCTGTCTGTCTCTCTCAAATAAACGTTTTTAAATGACACTTGTGACCAATGACAAATTAGGATACTTAGACTTAAGTGTGGCCCCAGCAGAAAGAAGAGATCTGTGGCTCGGGCAGAGCAGTGCAGTGGATGTAGGCCATTCAGGCATCTGTGCTTCACACGTGCCCTGCCTCCAAAGGGCTGCTATGGTTTGAGTCATAAAATGCACCTCTTCTGGGAACCTGGAAACTTCCTTCCACAGAAGGTTGTATCTGGTAATCTGTTAAGTTTATCAGCATTGCATCCCATCTATTCCAGGGGGATTATATTCTGGAATCAGACAGCACGAAGAGAACTTGGCATACTCTAAAATAAGAAAACTCACTCACTCTCCTTCAGAAATTCCCTCATTCCTCTAAGTTTAATCTCTGGGACCCTGAAAATGATTTCCATCTTTTAAAGAGCCTAAAGTGAAGCGCTGCCTCTGGCTTACCTTTCTCTTTCACAAAGTCTTTTTGCACTTCTGGGATCAGAAAACTATACACCAGCTCAGCAACAATCTCCTCTGACTGAAGACGAGTTCGACTGAAACATTAAAAAAAAAAAAAAACAAACTTTTCAATTTTGTTTCTTGGCTGGAGCTGCTGATCTGTACTTGGCTCTTCCATGCTTGTTTCGGCAGCTCTACTGCTCAAATCCTGCCAGCACCAGCTCCTTGATTAAGGAATGTGAAATATCACATTCCTAGCGAGCAGGGTTAACTCCATAGAAAACTTGGATTTGACCCTGTCCTTCTTTTACCACCTCCCACCCCACCAACCACTAGGAAGAGAAAATGAGAAATACAGCTCCCACATGGAAGCCAAAAGCCTTGGGTCGAAGTCCTAGCAATGATGCACACATGTATTCACAGTGCTTCTATGCTTCTGCGTGTTCTCGATGTGAATAATATGCAAATCATCCAGACTGCAACAGATAGCTGAAAATTCAATTTCCTGTCCTCCTTCCATATAGATGTATAACCATGTTAGATTCTAAAGAGTTATGCCAAGAAAGCAATGGAGATTGATTGGTGGTGAAGTCTTAAGCATTCCCCACAAAATGCATATAACAGCAAATGGGCTGTCCAGGCTACAGACAAGTTTCTCACTACATACCGATTTTCCATTTCATAAGCAATTTCATTGATTTCCTCAGCCATCTTTTCAATTTCTGCCCTGGCGTGTTCTTCTGCGGTATTCTCTTCAGTATTCAGGATTATCTCTTCCAAGTAGGAGGATACAGTACTTTGATGAACTTTAATGACCTACATAAAGTGAAAAGACCCCCACTTAACTGAGAACAGCAATGCTATCACAAACAAGAAAAACAGGCAAACACTGGTTGACTTCTTTAAAGCACATATATTTTGTCCATTAAGTCAATAGTTCCTTTCCTTTACCATCAAGTCAGTCTGTTTCTCCTCCACCTAGCTATTCATTATGGGCAACCCCCACCCATTATGCCTACTGTAAAATTAAGGATCTTACTTTGGGGTGGGCAGTAAAGCACTGCTGGAAGATTATGGGCTTCAGTCTCAACTATACTTATTTGGATCCTGGCTTTGTTCACACCAGCATTATGACCTGGTCCAATGATCTAACTGTAGCAGAGACTATGGGATCTTTTCCAATGTCCTTTCTGTCCTCTAAAATGACAGGATCCCTGGAATTTAGCTTGGCAAATTAGTACCTGGAATAAAGACCACATTTCTCAGCACTCAGAGCAACTATATGACCAAGTTCTGATCAAGGGAATATATATAGAAGTGATGGGTGCACCTTCCAGAAAGGATTCTTAAAGGGAGAGAGACCTGGCTTCTTTGTTTTTCATTTCATTTCTTGTTGTATGAGGACATCGTTCTAAACCACCAGCTGTCATCTTAAATTAACACAATGGCCACGCCTTAGTGTTCGAATAGCAAAATGCTGTATGGATCCTGGGTCTCTGGTGAATTCACTGAACAATCGTTATTAGCCCTGGCATTGCAGGTTGACTCTGAGTATGTAACAGGTATGAGTATTGTGTAAACCTGTAAAACACCAACCTTGACTCCCCATGCCTTCCTTATGGGTGGGTCTCAATGGCCAGCTTAATGCAGTACCAACCAAATGACCAGCCAACCAAAATATATTTGCTAAATGTCTACTACGTACGCGATCTATGGTGGTGTTACAGTAGACAAAAAGGGAACAGACAGCAGACCCACCCCCACAGAGCCTACTGTCTTATTTAGGAAGCAGATCACACCTACATGTGACAGCCAGGCAGCCAAGTCATACAATGGTAGAGAAGTGGATAATGTGGTCCACTCAGACCAACATGTGCACTTGTGGGTTTATACATTCTTTATAAATGAGTAAGTTTTTGTACACAATTGTGTTTATATGTGCACAGGCTACTGAGGAAATCTAGATGGCCACATGTGTGTCTCTGTATGCTCCTCCATAGTTTTGATAATACTCTACATACTGGAAAA
Source organism: Lepus europaeus (assembly GCF_033115175.1). Classification (NCBI taxonomy): domain Eukaryota; kingdom Metazoa; phylum Chordata; class Mammalia; order Lagomorpha; family Leporidae; genus Lepus; species Lepus europaeus. The sequence continues at coordinate 76,266,850 of NC_084828.1, read as the reverse complement.
TATGGGTGGACATTTCCTTGTGTACATGCTTGCAAAAGTGCATATATATTTAAATATGAATGGGACTGTGTTTCTATGTGCTATTTTTATGGAAATGTATTAAATATATGCCTGTCTTTTGATACATTTATGTGCAAGAATATTTACCTTCATTTTTATCAAGGGGATCTATATGAAGAGAGGTTAGGAATGTAGGAAGGAAAATAGAAACTGTATTTTAATTAGAAAGATTGAAAATGAGAATGACAGATGGTATTTGAATCGTGGGTCTGTAGCTGATACATTCTTTGTATAAGTGGTCCTGAAAACCAGCTGGAAGACTTACCCTAGCTTCCTACTTGCCCTTCCTAGAAACAGCTGGCACTTGCTGGCCTCGTCACCATTTAGAAGACAGCTTCCAAGAAGCTTTGCTCCTTTCTCTGTTGTTGAGAACAACGGTTCCTCTATTCCATTTATTTTTATTCTCACCCCTCATTAGTTATTCCCGTTCCCAGGTGGTTTTTCCTTCAGGGTATCAGGTAGGGGATGGTAGGGGCTGGTCTGTCAATAATTTATAAATCTCAGTAACTTTTTTTGAAGAAAAATGTGTTAAGGTGGTAGGAAGCTGGAATACCAGTGATGATCATACATTGTTAAACATTATAGATAATCTGCAACCAAAGTTAGAACTTTGAACGTGACAGCTTATAGCTTCAAACTTGCTAAACTGTACTCAGGGAGGGTAATCTGTTTAGTTTGTTTAGTTTCAACCAAAAAGCTTTTTTTTTTTTTTTCATTAAGAAGACACACACCAAATACTGTTAATGGATTAATCTTAATTCCATCAGAATTAGCTAAAACATCAAAATCTCAGACCAAATAAGACTTCCAAATTGACAAGGTGTGTTGCTTTTGTTTTTTAAGGTGTTGAGCTCAAGTCGTTCACACGTGGATTCAGACAGCTTCTTGGAGGGGAATGTTCGTTAGTTCCAGGCTGGCTCTTTCTCTCTTTCCCATTTCTGGTTACCTTGATCACAGGAACAGGGAAGCACCTCTAGGTGTGGGGACAGGGTAGCATTAGTCATGGCATAGCTCCCTTTAAAGAGATCTCTCTCCAACGTGAACACGTGACCTTCCGTATTCTCTATGCGGTGAAGAGTGCTTCCAAACATTACTGGTTCCTAGAAGCTCCCCTGAATTTGCATCTTGGTCACCTTGGCATTTCACACCCATCATACCCTGGTCGATCAGCCTGGTACCCTATTTCTCGAATGTTTACCTTCAGCCAAGCCTCTCTTCTAAGCTCCATCTTGTATATCCACCCACAGAGGTGAGACTTCCACTAAATTGTCCCAAAATGAATGTAAACTGAATTCCTGATTCCGCCCCTGCGCTGGTCCCCTCTCCACCTGCCAGGGCAGAAGCCAGAACCGTCATCTTCCAGTTGCTCACACCCGAAAATCAGACTGGATTCTGCCTGATTCTCACCCAACTTCACTGTTACAACAGCCTCTCCGGCCCCAGCCCGCCCCTGTTCCCACTCCGCCCTCCCCCGACCTGTTCTCCACGCAGCAAGCAGGGGAATCTGTTTAAAATACATCCCTGAGCTCCATGTGTTTGCTTCATGGAACTCATGACATTTTCCCCCCTATATGCCTGTGTTACTTATGCTCCAGGAGAGAAGGGACCTTCTTGGGTTGTTTTTTTCCAAAATAGCCCACAGAGCCTTTGCACAGGACCTGGCATATAGTAGGAAAACCAAGAAACAAATGCTGGTTCATGTCATGTGGCTCTTTTGCTTGGACCCACGCCTTCCAGGCAGCTTCTGAGCACCGGCCACCCGACTGACCTCCTTGAAGATCTTGTCCTCCTCGCGCAGACGCCTCTGCTCCGCCTGGCGCCGACCGCTCTCCTCCGCCTCCCGCATCCGTCGTTGGCGCTCGGCGAGCATGGCGAAGGCGTGGATCCTCCTCTCTTCCTGCAGTCTCACGAGCTCTTTGGACAGGAAGTCGAACATGTCTGCCAGTGCCTTTCCCTCCAGGCCAGCCAAATGGTTTTCCATCAGTGACACCTTGAAAATAACGTAACTTATTATAATAGCAAATTCCTATCTTTATAATATTATTATATAATATTAATTCCTCAAATTAATATAATATCAAATTCTTCTCTGACCGGGGGTTATCAGGAAGGATGCTAGATTCCCCAGAACTTCTGAGTGTCAATTCACTTTCAGAACGTGCCTAGTTTTATTAGTAATATTATCTCCCCACCTCACAGGTTCCTATTAGGAAAACTTATTACAAGCTTAGATATGAAAAAGTAGATTACTCAGGCGCTGATGGGTTGTGAGCTCCAAATTATGAAGAGGATTCAGAAAAACATTTCTGTGAGCCAGTGCACAGAATGGCTTTTTCTTTCAACTTTATCTAGAAGATAAAGTATGTCTTCCCAGACATGAAGGGAAATGTCAAGGTTTTTATTAAAGATAATAGCAAGGATTAATGAAATGGAATCTCCTAGAAATTCACTCATGATACTTCTAAATTTTTTACACTTGATCTTAGCCAAAAGGCTGAGATGCTATGAAGATAGTTTTTCATTTTTTAATGTCTGTTTTTCACACAAGTTTGGGGAATTTTATGATCTTGAGTAACCTTCATACTTTTGAGATTTTTAATAACTTTAAAGCCACTAAGAACCATCTCACAAGCAGCCTGGGAAAAAGCCTAAATGTTTATGTGATCAGAGGGAAAATCGGGAGCCTTTGGCACCCCGGGCCAGGAGTAAGCCACGGCACCTATTTGTGGAGTCCTGCGTCCTGGCTTTGACACATGGAGAAAAGAAATGTTTAAAGTTCATGTGGAGATTTATGTCTTAGCCACAGCTCCAGCCGTACAACCCATTCCCCGTTCTCTCTTACAGTTGCTGACCGGGGCATCTTTTCATTTTCTGTTCCTGTTCATGTGTTTTGTTAGGATTATTTGGAGACTTTTGATAGTTTCAATCCTTTAACCTTTTCCTTGCTGTGTAAAAGGAAAACTAAAGCTGTTATCAACTTCTTGTTCTATAGACACTAAGCCAGGTTTTCAGTATTACTAACCTTGTATGACATGAATACCCTCTCCCAGCAATATTTGTGTTATGGTGCTATATATTTGGTGGTGATCCTTTAATATTGAGAAGGGATTTTAAGAATACTGTGATTTGGCTGGCGCTGTGGCATAGCGGGTAAAGCTGCTGCCCGCAGTGCCAGCATCTCATATGGGTGCCGGTTTGACTCCCGGCTGCTGCACTTCTGATCCAGCTCTCTGCTATGGCCTGGGAAAGCAATGGAAGATGGCTCAAGTCCTTGGGCCCCTGCAACTGTGTGGGAGACCCAGAGGAAGCTCCTGGCTCCTGGCTTCGGATAGGCGCAGCTCTGGCTATTGCGGCCATCTGGGGAGCGAACCATCAGATGGAAGACCTCTCTCTCTGCCTCTCCTTTCTCTGTGTAACTCTTTCAAATAAATAAATAAATATTTTTAAAAAAAGAATACTGTGATTAACTGGGTTCCTTCCTTTGATTTTTGAATTTTAAATACAGCCACAGTCATTTATATAAAAGAAAAGCTTATGTCCCTGGGCAAATCTTTTGAGGACAGAGGTCAAAGTCAATTGCATAAAGTTTTTTCATCATTTCTGTATGTATTTGATATCTAAATCAATATCTGTATAAATTTAATCTTTTATTTTCTGATAACTTGTGATCATTGAGAAAATATTTGAAACTTTCTCACAGAGTATGTGTAAATAATGGTGTGAAAAACTCCTTTGGGCAAATTTATGTTCCTTTCATTTTTACCAAATTGCAGATTTTCAGGATGGGTGTGAAAAAGCTTTAAAATGATAACTTTATGTACAAGATGAAAATAATTCACTAAATTTGCCCCTTTTCACACAAAATAAAATGTAAAAATTAAAAACAAAGTTTTCTTTATTTTGTGCGACTATCTCCTATACTCTGCTATCCTCAGATATAAGGGAAAGGCTCTTGCTGTAGCCACATGCTACTTCAGCTTTGCTCTCTCCAGTGCCCCCCACTTCCGGTCTGCATCCGAAGGGAAGGAATGCCCGCAGGCCTCAGAGGCCATGTGGCTAGTGGGTGAGAGGGTCGGTCAAGTGCAGCTGTCACCGTGACACCTTCCTCCTCCTCTTCACCTACCTCCCAGCCCACACATACTTTCTACCCACAAAGCTCAAGTAGGGAGAGATGGGAAGAAAGGGCGGAATGACAGTCATCTATCTATCTCACAGCTCCTTGCGTTCATAAATATTCAGCTCAGGGACCAAAATGGATCATCCCCTTCTTTCCAGGGAGCAGAGGTGCCTCCACCTGGGGTGCAGATGCAACATTTAAAATCCTCAGGCGGCCACCTGCTCATGTCTAACCTCCTCCCTCAGCAAGAAACTTGGGCGTGCTCAGCTAGTAAAATCTAATTTGAAATCAAGTAAAAACATTGAGGAAAGTGACTCTGCTACAGTCACATAACACCTTACATAATTGGGCCCGAGAAGGAGAAGGGAGGCTCAGCAGGGCTGGAGGTTCCTGTGCTCACAGCAGCAGCTCTTCCTTTATTGCCACCCTTGGATTTCAGCTGACATGACTGAGGCAATGTGAGCGTTCACTAAAAGGCACACCTGAGTTGAGAAGCCTGGGCTGGCTCAGACGCATCTACTTGTCCATCATCAGAACCATCCAAGGATTCTGATTTTTCTATCAGAGTCTCAATGTCATAGAGAGACATAGAGACACAGAGTCCATCCACTGGTTTACTCCTCAAACGCCCGCAACAGCCAGAGCTGGGCCAGACCAAAGCCAGGAATCTGGAACTCCACCAGGGGTTTCCCCCTTCAGAGGCAGGAACCCAAGTGCTTAAGCCAACACCTGCTGCCTCCCAGGATGTTCGTTAGCAGAGAGGTGGGCAGGAAGCTGGGCAAGAAGTGGAGGAGCCCTGACTTAAACCAGGCCCTCCAATACAGGCTGTGTGTGTCCCAAGTGGCAATTTAACCACTGCACCAAACACCTGCCCCTGATATTTTAAAATATATCTAATTTCTCAGCTTTGTTGGTGCTGCTCTTATTATTCATTCTGCTAAGCTCTAACTGAAATAAATTTACCAAATACAATTTTTGTGTTTGTTTTACTTGTTTGCACAAGAAAATAACACCCTGTTCAATTCCATGGAATATGACCCCATTCATCTTTAAGAATGCTGATAGGTTAAGGCTGGTGTTGCCAGGCAGATTAAGCCACTGCTTGCAATGCTAGCTTTCCACATGAGTGCCAGTTGGAGTCCTGTTTGCTCCACTTCTGATCCAGCTCCCTACTAATGCTCCTGGGAAAGCAGCCGAGTGTTTGGGCCCCTGCTATCCATGTGGGAGACCTGCATGGAGGTCTAGGCTCCTGGTTTCAGCCTGGCCCAGCCCTGGGTATTGCAGCCATTTGGGAAGTGATCCAGCAGATGGACGATCTCTCTCTCCCTCCCTCTCTCTGCCACTCCCTCTCCCTCTCTCTTTCTCTACATAACTCTACCTTTCAAATAAGATAAATAACTCTTGTTAATAAAAAGGATGATAGGGTGAAGGCATTATGGGGATGTTTCTTCTTTTATCACTTCATTTATTGTTACTATAGCATTGCTTGTGCAATAATAAAAAACCAAGAAGGAAATGGAACAGGTGACAAGAGAGAAAAGGAAGGACCTTGTTCTCGTGCAAGTTCCTCTGTCGCTGTAAAGCCAGGGTCACTTGCTTCTCAGCTTTTTTCACCAGCTTATGATCTTCTTGCAGCGCATGGCTGGTGCGCAACTCCTGGATCAGCTCCAGTCGCTTTTCTTTCCCTTCAAACATCTGTATCAAATCAAATCACAGACAGACTTGCAGGTTACCAACCCTCTGTGCCAAGCCCTGGGACTCACACGCAGGGATGTGAGACCCCTGTGAGCAGTGGGTTCTGGCCTGCTTTTTGGGAGTACCACTAAAGTTCAGCCCTCTGTTCTGGGCCTTCAGTGGCTCAGGTAGAGAAGTGTCTTTGTTGTCAGTAAGCTGTTTACTTGGTTTCCGGAAACGCTTATCAAAGGCTAGAGAATGATACTAAGAAGCTATAACTCTCCCCCCCATTTCCTTCCCTAAGAAACCTGGGATGGTCTTTTTCATAGCTATGTGTTCTTTTCCAGTAAATCGGTCCCTGGTTTGTAGTATAAATGTGAGGTCTGAACATAATTATGAAAAGGAGAATAAAGAACAGTGCTGGACACCAGCTGTTTACCCAGCTCCCTGGACATACTCATTCCACCTGAGTCTCTGAAGAGGTATAGACAGGGATGGAGGGTAGAAAGGAGTATCTTGTTCTTAAAATTGTAGCTATAAATCACATCGAGTCTGTTAAAAACTAATTAAAAATTAAAATAAAAAAATTTCTAATGACTACATGTTGAAATACTTTACATAGTAGATTAAATAAAATGTATTACAAAAGAAGAGTTATAGCTGCTGGGTGAAAGAGAAAAAAGAAAGAAGAAAGTTCACAGGTGCTTTGTATCCGTCCATTTTTGAAGTGAGATGACTGCTCTGGCAGCACAAATACTCCTGCTAAGGTTTTACAGTCAGGAAGATACGAGCTGGATTTGCTGATAGTTAACTAAATCTCTCTTGGGGTCAGATCACTTGCCTGTAAAGTGAGATCACTGATAGAAAAAAAAAATGTGATGACATAGGTATAAAGAGTGTATAAAGTAGGCAAATAATAAGGTTTCAAAATGTAGTTATTACTTAGCAATTCATTTATAATGCAAATAATTGCATATGACTGTGGAAAACTATGACGTCCACCTAGTTTGTGATGCTTTAATAGTCAAAAATAAGGTGAAGAAATTTGTGGATTTAGCGATTGCAAGGAAGAACTGAGTTTCACACCACTACAGTTGCAACTGTGGCCAGTAGCAGGCAGCTCATTCCCCTCTCTCTGACACCGCAGACAACGACACCAGAAGGGATTGGGTAAGTAATTCAAAAATATAGTTGACTAGGATTAGGGGGTGCAAGAGGGAAGGCACCCCAAGGAGCCAAACACAGGTGCATTTGAAAAAATTTATTCTCAAAAGAGAAAACACAGGGCCAGAGGTTGGAACTACACACCATGTTTTGCACGACTCTACCCCGGATTAACTTTTGAAGGTAGATCACAGCCATTTCTATTTCTTCTTCTTCCTAAAAGAACAGAGGGAGAACCAAGCAGTTTAAGAAGAGTGGCAATCCGCGCATGGGATATGTTTCTGAAGACTTATTTCAAGCAAAAGGGGCTTGCTAGATGCCAGAAGAATTTAAAGAGAAATGAGACCGGGTCCCTTCTCTCGTTGAACACATAGTAGGTTTAGTGTTACTTACTGTATCATTAAAATCCATTGTTATATTTTGTTATCAGTAATCTATTACCAAAGCATCTGAAAAGCAAAACATGATGGAACTTCCATGCCACCCCTAAAAGGAAGTCATTTTCACTTTTCTATACTCCTATCAAAATCTTTCTTGAAGCAACAAATACTATACAAAACATCCCTTTTTGCAAACATATTTTCATGTTTGATCACAAGTAGACAAAGAATACAGTTGGTCTATGTCAGAGTGACATAATTCACACGAATTTAGCTGAATTGGTAAAATCCGAATATAATGGTCAAGATTAGTTATCTACAAAAATCACCTTAAATAACTATACGTCCAAAGCAGCAAGAGCAGGATCTGAAAACCTAACTAAGCTGCCAAGTGTAAAAGAAAGCAACAGCCTAGTTAGGAGCGCTAACACACGTGAGAGAAGGCTCCTGCACACTCCAGAAGAGGAGATACGCTGGCCAATCAGTGGGTGCATCCCATAAGATGTGGTAACCGGCATCCATGAGGTCTCCTGTCAACTTCCAATCCCTAGCCTACCCGCTACGCTGATGAAACACACACGAACCTCCTGAATACAGTCTGGCTTCTTGTCAGGATTGCTCTGTACTAGGAGATAATGTGCCGATCAGCCAGGAAGAACATTCCAGGCCACCAAGAAGTTATATTTCTCTCCATAAAGTAATCAGTTGGCATTGTGGCATTTCTAGCACTTTCTTTTGAGTTTGTTGAATCTGACTCAGTCTTTTAAATCTTAACAAACTCTTGTACCTTGCCCAAATTGAGTGTGGAAAGAAATGGCCCTGGTTTGGGGACCCCTTTGAGCCATTCCTGCCCCAGAAGCTAGCCCGTCCTGATGCCATGTCAGGCATGTTACTTCTCTTGGATTCAACCGTCTTCAGCCATATCGCCACGTGGGAAGATAGTTATGGTAACTAATCTCACTCAATCTTTCTTTTCTATTTGAGATACATTAGAATAATCTTCTGAAACCTATCCTTCATAGGAAGATATTTTCTTGGTGAGTTATTCTCAAGAAAGATTGGATGTAGATTTCATTTTCCTTATTTTTGTGTGTTTGATGTTTGATATGTAAGAATAAAGACAATATTTAAGTAAGAGCTTGGGAAGCTAATACTGTTAACATTAGATTTGTTTTCAACCCAAACTATCCTAAGAATGATTGATGGCAATACTGAGTTAAGCATGTAAATGTGAAAGTTTCAAACTTACATTGGAACTCATTTCCAAGGTTGGTGTTGGGAGCCGAGCTTGAGGTATTGATTTTCTATGAAGGAAGCGCAGAGGTTTCATTTCTTCAAGGACTTTGTTCTTCTTATCCAACAGTGCCTGAAATAATCACAACTACTGTCATTCCTTACCTCTGTATTTTCTTCCACTGTCAGATAGAGGCCACAGATTTGACAGTCAATCAGAGATAATATTCTCTACGGCTGTGCTAGGTCAGCTTGAGAAAGTCCAAACTGGGGTGCATGTATCTCCCAAGCAATGCCAAGATATTTCTAAGGATATGTTAACCACTTCAGTGATGTGGAAGATGTTTTAGATGTATCCATTTTAATCAAAACTTTTGGAGGAAGATTTAATCTTTTTTTTTTTTTTTTTTAGTTTTAAAAAGTTTTGTCTTACATGTTTACAAGCAACTCGAAGTCCATTCCTACTTTTTTACATGGTACAATTTGCTGAATACCTGGGCAACAGGAAATTTGCCTGCACAGTAAGAGATTCAAACATTTGGTATGTTTTGTTGTAATGGGGGAGCTGAAGAACATTAAATTTCATGTGTCTCAAAGTGGAGAAAGGTCCCTGAAGGCTTGTACATCTAGAGTTTTTGAAAATTAACTTGTTTCCCTAGTGAAAGAGTATGTGTTTGTGTTTTTCATGTTTTTTCTTTACTTTTGGTCATCAAAAGTTCTCCAAGATTATATATAGTATTTTGTTCATTGGTTCCATTCTCAGTCATAAGAAAGGATTTTTAATTTAAAAGTACCAACAATTCTTATCTTTATGATTTTGAAATCATATTTTATTTACTTTCTTATCAGAATAATTAGAATATCAGAATATAATAATCTTATGAGAATATAAGAATAAATTCTTATCAGAATATTATATCTTACATAAAAATATAGATGGACTTTTTTTAAAAAATATAAGCACTAAGTCAAAGCTTGAATCTAGTAAAATATGCAAATTAGGAGTGAAATTCACAGTCACCTGAAATTACTCTGGTTGTAATACATGTAGCTTCTGGGTTTCTAAAAAATAAAACTTATAGCAAGTACAAAACAGCTCTATGGTAACCACAACCAGTGAATCAACAGAGAGCAGCAGGAGTCTAAAAGTGATTAACACCTCTAAACTCATGCATTTCCTGAGTCAAGAACTCTAAACAATACCACATGAAAACACTTCAGAACCAAACATCCGTAACAGATTGTTGGTGAGGACAGGAGAAAACAAGTGCTTTCACACACTGCTGACATCGATACATCATGTAGGTAAGAAAACTTGGCAATTTCCATCCAAATTATTAACTGCGCAATTACCGCGGTCCAACGATCCCAACTCTAGGAATTTATCTCCTAGCTATGTTCACACACACAACACATTACATGCAAATAAAAAATATTAATTGTAGCATTGTTTTCAATATTAAAAAATTATAAATAATATAAATGTCTACCAAAAGGAGGAAAGTTAAATACATTATGGTACATCTGTTCAATGATATAAATTTCTTCTGGTAATATTGAAATAGATGGATCACCAAGATATAGTAAGTAAAAGAGGGGAAGGCAGAACAGTATACATTATACACTAACATTTATATTAAAAAAGGTTTAACTAGATACTTGTAAGAAAGGCACTTCAAAATGTTCATGGAAAAAGAATTAAAAGATTTTACTGCAAAAAATTTTGAAATTCATGAAAATAAAGTCTTCAAAAGTTTATGAAAAAAATTATGTACAGATTTCAAAATATTTCTGCACCAAAATAAACTTTTCTTTTGATTTCATTTCCACAGACTTTTTGAAGTATTGTCGTATGTATTTATATATATTTGCTTGTGTATTTTCATAATTACACACAAACATGTATATATGTGTACATATTTGCACAGGCACCTACACAATATATTCAAATGCATAAAAATATATTTGTTTATATAAAATATCTCTGGAAGAAAAGACATAAAACTAAAAACACTGGTTGGCTCCAGAGAGAACCCCATGACTGGGCAACATGGATAGAAGGGAAATATTTCCATTAATAATCTTGTATAACCCATTTTGAACTATGTAGATTTTATTTTCTAGTCAGTAGAGTAATTATAAATAAAATAATTATAAATAAAATAATTGAAATTTTGAAGGAAAAAATTACTAGATTTTCATAGTTAAAAGGGTTTGTTCAAGATGACCAATAGGGACTGGCACTGTGACACAGTAGGTTAATCCTCTGCCCTTGGTACATGCATCCTATATGGGAACTGGTTTGAGTCCTGGCTGCTCCTCTTCTGATCCAGCTCTCTGCTATGGCTTGGGAGGCAGTAGAAGATGGCCCAAGTCCTTGGGCCCCTGCACCTATGTGGGAGACCTGGAGGAAGCTCCTGGCTCCTGGCTTTGGAGCAGCTCAGCTCCGTCAGTCATGGTCATTTGGGGAGTGAACCAGCAGATGGAAAACCTTTCTCTCTCTTTCTCCCTCTCACTGTCTTTAACTCTACATCTCAAGTAAATAAATAAAATCTTAAAAAAAAAAAAGATGACCAATAAAAATCATAGTCAAATAAGCAAAATACTCAGATCTTCTTCTATCTCAGCCTCATCTTTTCCTTGAAAGGTAAAGCACAGAGAGAGACAGACATTGAGAGATCCAATGAGTATGAGCGAATATGAGGATATTAGGAAAAGTGTTCTTATCAAAGAATGCATTTTAATAAATGCTCAAAAGACAAAAACTGTATTTAATCAGTGGATTTCATAAACAAAAGAAAGGGCTCATTGGTAGACTTGTTAAGTACACTTTACAATACAAACAATTTGAAACAACAGCAAAAATATATTCCAGCCTACATTTCTACCAAGAATGGCCCGAAAATATTGCACTGTGGCAAATCTTTCATGCTTTTCTGGACAGTTCTCTGTTATTACTATGACATAGCTCATAAGGTATTTTAAAACAATAACCTTCTACCACCTGTACCTTCACATTTCTTTGATTTTGGATTTGCAAAATACTGTAACCTTAAGGCTAAGAGTCATTGCCTGGCCATGAGTCTGATATTCAGTGACTCTCTTAACTATCTCAGTGCAACAGATTCCATAAAATGGCATCTCATCCCAAATCCAAGAAAAGAGATAAAAACAAGGACAGTTAAGTAATGTGGAGCCTTTGATATCTAAAAGTCCAACAAACATTAAAAACAAGCCAGGGACCGGCGCTGTGGCACAGCAGGTTAAAGCCCCGGACTACAGCACCAGCATCCCAAATGGGTGCCAATTTGAGTCCTGGCTACTGCACTTCCGATCCAGCTCTCAGCTATTGCTTGGGAAAGCAATAGATGGCCCAAGTCCTTGGGCCCCTGCACCCACATGGGAGACCCAGAAGAAGCTTCCGGCTCCTGGCTTTGGATTAGCTCAGTCCTGGCCATTGCAGTCATTTGGGGAGTGAACCAGCAGATGGAAAACCTCTCTCCCTCTCTTTCTGTCTCTACCTCTCTCTGTAACTCAAATAAATAAAATAACAAAAATTAAAAATAAATTAAAACAGCCCAGCCCCTAGTCACTTTTGTATAAAATCCACACTACAGCCTACAGCCTGTTTATCTCAGTCCCCAGTATCTAGGTCAGGTGACAGACTATCAACAAAATATTAAAATCCATGCCCAAAATCAAGAAAAAAATACAATCTAAAGAGAAAAAAACTAGAGTCAGCTAACAATGCAGATTTTGGAATTATCAGACAGGAATTTGAAGTAACCATGGTTACTTGATTAAGGAAACTAATGAAAAAGGTAGACAATGTGCAAGAACATATGAGTTAATGTAAACACAGATGGACACTTAAAAAGAATCAAAAGAAAAGGCTAGAAATCAAAGCACAGTACAGAAGTGAAGAATGTCACCACTGGACTAGTCAATAAACTTGACACAGCAAAGGAAAGAATCAGGGAGTCTGAAGATAGGTCAAGAAAACAGGATGAGCTTTTTGGCCTAGCAGTTAAGATTTGTTTGGGACACCCACAGTCCACATCAGAGTGTCTGGGTTCAATTCCTGGATCTTCTGCTAACGCAGACTCCGGGAAGCAGCAGTGATGCCTCGGATGGCTAGATTCCTGCCACCCACATGCAGGCCCCAGCCCGGCCCAGCCCCTGCAGGTATCTGGGGAACGGGAGTGTTCTCATCCATCCTCTCTCTCTCTCTCTCTCTCTATCAAATAAAATTGTAAAGCGAAACAAAACAAAAAACAACCTTCCCAAACTGAAATACAAAGACAAAAAAAGAATGGAGGGATAAAAATCAGAAACAAAACTAAGAATTGTGAAATAGCACCAAAAGCTGTCATATAGGGGCAGGCTTATTGTAGTAGGTTAAGCTTCCACTCGGGATCCCTACACCCCACACTGGTGTGCCTGAGGTGGAGTCCCCCTTTCCTTCCAATCCAGCTTCCTGCACATGTGCCTGGGAGACAGCAGATGGTGGTCAAAGTACTTGGGTCTCTGCCATTCATGTGGGAAACCCACATGGAATTCCCGGCTTCAGCCTAAACCAACCCTGGCAGTTGCAGGCATATGGGGCATAAACCAGAGGGTAGAACTCTCCCTCTTTCTCTCTCACTCTGGCTTCCAAATACATACATACATACATATGTGGTGTGTGTATGTGTGTGTGTGTGTTTATATATATATATATATATATATATATATATATATATATAAACTGTAATATCAGATAGAGAAAAAAGAAAAAGAGATTGGAACAGGAGAAATATTTGAGGTACTAATGGCTGACACTTTCCAAAATTAATTGAAGAAGCAGAAAACTTAGAGAATGCCAGTCAAGATAAACACCTTACACAAAATTTAAAATACAGGCATATAATATTTAAATTGAAAAAAAATAAAATAAAATAAAATTTGAAAGAAGCCAGAGTAGTTAGAAACGCCTCATCTACAGGAACAAAGATAAGAATTCTATTGGATTTCTAGTTAGAAACCATGCAAACAAGAAGAGAGTGGTGGGAAACCTTCACAGTGTTGGAAGCAAATACACAACAACCTAGAATTTTATGCCCAGTAATATTATTCTTTAAAAATGAAAAAGCCAAAACAAAAACTTATGTTTCAAGGGATACATGAGTAGACATTTCTTCTAAAAAGATAAATGACATGAAAAGATGTTCAACACCATTAATCATTAGATTCAAATCAAAACCATGGTGAGATATCCCCTCAAATGCAGTAGGGTTTTACAACCAAAAGATGGAAAAATACAAGTGATGGCAAGGATGTGGGGAAATCAGAACCCTCCTGCATTGCTATTAGGGAATGTAAAATAGTTCAGCCACTTTGGAAACAGTCTGGCAGTTACTAAAAATGTAAACACAAAGTTCCCATATGATCCAGCTATTCTGCTCTTAGATATATGAACAAGAACTGAAAACACATTTCCACCCAAAAGCTTGTACATAGATGTGCACCACAGCATTATGTATAATATTAGTCAATAACACAAATGACTGAACTGTCCCACAATTGATGAGTAGATAAAAAAATGTGGCAAATCCATACAATGAGTAGTGTGCAGGCATAAAAAAGAGGAAATACAGGGATATGCTAGGACAAGGATGAATGATAAAAATACTACACTAAGTGAAAGAGGTCGGACACAAAAGCTCACATAATGCAGGATTCCTCTTACGTGAAGTGTCCAGAATAAGCAAATTCAAAAACAGAAAGAAGAGTGGCTTCTTGGGCTGAGGCAAAGGGGAATTGGGAGTATGATAGTATGGAGTTCGTTTTTGAGATGATGAAAATGTTTTGGAATTACACAGTGAGTGACAGTTGTACAATATCATAACATGCTAAAATCATCAAATTCTTTTTAAAAATTTTCTTTATATTTACATTTTATTTATCTGAAAGGTAGAGTTAGAGAGAATGAGAGAGAGAGAGAGAGATTGATTTCATCTGCTGTTTTACTCCCCAAATGGCCACAACGGCCAGGACCAGGCTAGGCCAAAGCTAACAGCCTGGAGCTTCTTCAGGGTCTTCCATGTGGGTGCAGGGGTCCAAGCCAACTTTGGCTGCTTTCCCAGGCAGATCAGCAGGGAGCTGGATCGAAGTGTAGCAGCCAGGACATGAACTGACTCCTCTATGTGGGCATCACAGGCAGAGGCTTAACCTGCTATGCCCCAACACTGGCTCCAAAATCACTGAATTCTATACTTAAAAGGTGGATTTTATTGTGTGTGAATTATTCCTACCCTCAAAAAACTCATAAAGGAGAAATGAGTTCTTGAGACAAATAAAACCTGAAATCAGCTCATTTCTAACAGATAATCCCTGTAAGAAATGATAAAGTTCTTCAGACAGATGAGAAATGATAGAAGAAACTTAGATCTATATAAAGTAACTATATAAAGAAAGTAAAAATGGCAGAAAGGAAATAGATGAAAGCAAATTGAAATCTTTTATTTTCCTTAGTTTTAATTGATATAAAAGGTAACTGCTAAAGAAATAAAAATAAAGATGCACTGAGTAATTACAGCATATGGATTAGTAAAGAGAATGAATGACAGCCGAGTCACAGGGATGGGGGGAGGAATTGGAATTATTTCCTCTAAGTCACCTGCTCAACACATGAAGAGATACAGTATTGTTTGAAAGTGGACTTTGATTATTGATATGTACAGTCATATACTAGTCCACAAAGCAAGTCTCACTAAATTTCCAAGAATACATACTACATAGACTATGATCTCTGATCACTATAATTGAGTTAGTAATTAATTAGAAAGTGAGCTAAAATTCCTGCATATTTGGAAATTTACAAACACACTGTTAAATAATGAACAAGTATAAAAATCACAATGGCTTTTCTAGATAGTAGAAATTAAGAATAATGACAATCATTACATACCCAAACTAATGGAATGTACCCAAAAACAGTGCTTTGAGGGGAATATTTAATTCAAAACACATAAGTAAAACTGATGAGTACATGAAATTTATATGTCCAGTTTAAGTTAGGAAAAGAACTAAAAATTAAAGAAAGAAAAAATAATGTAAATTAATGTAATTGAAAGAAATGTATTTATGTATATATGTGTGTGTGTATGTCTGTGTGTGTGTGCGTGCATGTGTATATATCCAGAAACTTCGGGTGTGGGGCCCAGCACATTGTGTGCTATCAAGTCCTACACGTGATTCTGATGCATGCTCAAGTATCAAGGTCATCAACCTTTCTCATTTAGCTGCTGAGTTTTAAAGCCAATGAGAAAGGAGTTTTCTTCATAATGCCCTGATAACAAATACAAAAGGAAGAAAATGGACCTGTGACAACTATGAACACCGACAGAAATTCCTAATACTAGAAATTTGTTCTACCTTGGGGTGATGTCAAACTTTACTACATAGATCCAAACTCAGAAACATTTTGCAAAAGTGACATGACCTCTTCGAATGGTGGTGTCACTTTTTCTACAGTCTGAAACGAGGGGGCAACCCTCACTGGTTCTGCACAGCACAGGCCCCTCCAGGAGAGAGAAGTGTGGAGAAAAGAGAGAACAGAGGTTGCGTGACAGACCCGCTGTACACTGTTGCCCAAGACAAAGCGCTGCATTTGTGGGCAGTGTCCCTCTGCCAAAGTCACACTAGAAGCATCTTGTCTTCCAGACGATCATTATACCTTATGGACTTCTGCCAACTCATTGTCAAACCTTGCTGCTCTCTTCAGAATACCAGCCTTGGTGGTGATGACTTTTGGCTTTGGAGTTCTGATTCTTGGTTGTGTCACAAAATCTGGGAGAGATGACTCAAGTTCAACTAATCCTGTAGAGAGGAAGTTTGTGTTTTTAGTATCTGGCACTTAAATTCAGCTTTTTCAAGAGTACATTGTTAATTTCAGTAACTCTTTGCCAAGTGGTTTCACTGGAATGTAAAGCACATTTCTGTATAATTATCTTCTGACTCAGACTGGGAAATAAGAAATAATTATAAGATAAAAAAATATTGGCCTACAGAAAGTAATAATTTCCATAATATTAAACAGAAAATTAATTACCTTATGATACACAGTATCACTCTTCTAGAGTGGATGTTCACCAATTTATCATTCTGTTCTGAGATGGCCAGTCAGGGCTACAAGTTCAACAATGTGACCATCAGTTCATGATCTTGGCCACGTGATGTTTCACATGTGAACTGAAATTTAAATAAGACTCTTGGACTTCATCAAAGGGATAGCCTCTTCAGGTATTATCCATCCCCTTGACCCCTACCCTTCTGACTTGTTTTGTAAAATGTTGATTTCATTATATATTCCTCATCTGCTTTCATAAATTTGATATAGAAGTTTTTTCTATTTCACTTTTTTTTCTTTAACTTTTATTTAGTAAATATAATTTTCCAAAGTACAGTTTATGGATTACAATGGCTTCCCCCCCCCATAATTTCCCTCCCACCTGCACCCCTCCCATCCCCCGCTCCCTCTCCCATTCCATTCACATCAAGATTCATTTTCAATTATCTTTATATACAGAAGATCGATTTAGTATGTATTAAGTAAAGATTTCATCAGTTTGCACCCACACAGAACATAAAGTGTAAAATACTATTTGAGTACTAGTTATAGCATTATTTCACATTGGACAACACATTAAGGGCAGAGATCCCACATAAGGAGTGAGTACACAGTGATTCCTGTTGTTGACTTAACAATTTGACACTCTGTTTATGGCGTCAGAAATCTCCCTAGGCTCTAGTCATGAGTTTCCAAGGCTATGGAAGCCTTTTGAGTTCTCTGACTTCAATCTTATTTAGACAAGGTCACAGTCAAAGTGGAAGTTCTCTCCTCCCTTCAGAGAAAGGTACCTCCTTCTTTGATGGCCCTGTTCTTTCTACTGGCATCTCACTCGCAGAGACCTTTCATTTAGGTGTTGTTTTTTTTTTTTTCCCAGAGTGTCTTGGCTTTCCATGCCTAAAATACTCTCATGGGCTCTTCAGCCAGATCAGAGTGCCTTAAGGGCTGATTCTGAGGCCAGAATGCTATTTAGGACATCTGCCATTCTACGAGTCTGCTGTGTATCCCACTTCCCATGTTGGATCATTCTCTCCCTTTTTTATTCTATCAGTTAGTATTTGCAGACACTAGTCTTGTTTGTGTGATCCCTTTGACTCTTAGGCCTATCAGTGTGATCAATTGTGAATTGAAATTGATCACTTGGACTAGTGAGATGGCATTGGTACATGCAATCTTGATGGGATTGTATTGGGATCCCCTGGAACATTTCTAACTCCACCATTTGGGGCAAGTCTGATTGAGCATGTCCCAAATTGTACATCTTCTCCCTCTCTTATTCCCACTCCTATATTTAACAGGGATCACTTTTCAGTTAAATTTCAACACCTAAGAATAAATGTGTGTTGATTACAGAGTTCAACCAATAGTATTAACTAGAACAAAAAAAAAAATACTAAAAGGGATAAAGTATTAAACTGTACATCAACAGTCAGGACAAGGACTGATCAAGTCACTGTTTCTCATAGTGTCCCTTCCACTTCAACAGGTTTCCTTTTTTGTGGTTGGTTAGTTGTCACCGATCAGGGAGAACATATGATATTTGTCCCTTTGGGACTGGCTTAATTCACTCAGCATGATGTGTTCCAGATTCCTCCATTTTGTTGCAAATGACCGGGTTTCATTGTTTTTGACTGATGTATAGTAGTCTATAGAGTACATGTCCCATAATTTCTTTATCCAGTATACTGTTGATGGGTATTTGGGTTGACTCCAGGTCTCAGCTATTGTGAATTGAGCTGCAATAAACATTAAGGTGCAGACAGTTTTTATGTTTGCCAATTTAATTTCCTGCTTTCCCAGGCCATAGCAGAGAACTAGATTAGAAGAAGAGCAGTTGGGTCTCGAACCGGTGCCCATATGGGGTGCCGGTGCTTCAGGCCAGGGCTTTAACCCACTGTACCACAGTGCTGGTCCCATGCTGGCTCTTCTATTTCACTTTTGAATAACTTTATTAGTTACATTAAACGTTTTTTAATGTCTTGAGGCTGATTGAATTTATTCTTTGCTAAACTGTTTTCTAGTGTACCCATTTATTTGACTTTGTGGTTTTTATTGGTTTGTATGAACTCATTAATAATAATATTCAACATGTTCATTTTTGTTTCTTGCATATATTTTTGTAGTTTAGCTTTTAATCTAAATTTCTATAGTTTACATATATACATACATATATATGACAATCCTCTTTTTGAAAATATTTAGTTATTTGAAAAGTAGAGTGACAGACAGAAGGGAGGCAGGGGGAGAGAGAGAGAATCTTCCATCTGCTGGCTCATTCCCAAAATGCCCACATCAGCGCTGAGTCAGGCCAAAGCCAGGAACCTGGAACTCCATCTAGGACTCACATGGGCTAGCAGGGACTCAAGTACTTGGCCCATCAAGCGCTGCCTTTCCAGGAATATTAGTAGGAAGCTGGATCAAAAGGAGAATAGCTGGGACTTGAACTGGCACACTGATACAGGATGTGGGTGTTCCAAGTGGCAGCTTAACCCACTGTGCCACAACAGCAGCCCTTAAGATAACCCTCTTTTATTGGGAATTCTAGCTACATAACTTGCTTACCTTCATAGGTGTTGAGATAGTGATTTTTGACTACAAAGTCTTCTGAGTTGTTGTCCGGGAAACGACCAAGGCGAGCTAGAGGTCCATAGACCTGTGATGCATAATCAGAATAATCCTTGATGATATTTCTTCTCTCCAACTTCCCTTCTACATTCTTTCTCTTTTCTACAAGCTTCCTGATTGCTGAAACAGAACATACTTCCATGACTGTCTCCAAAATATTTATCCAAATTAGCCAAACACAGAATAGTAAACCAATTCTAGTTTTATGCACAGGGGAGCTACTAAATTGAATTAATTTCATGATGACTCACAGCAGCCAGAATGTAAGACTAAAAACAGAGTTCTGCCATCTGCATGGCTCAGCCTGTCCCAAGACAGGCAGTAGTGGCAGACGCTGAATCAGCCAGTGTCTTCAACTGAAACTCATCAAAAATCCTTTATGACTGTATTATAAGCTCTGAGCAAGCAAGAAGTATTCAATAATAGTTTGTTAAATGAATGACAGAAACTCAAGGTAACTAGCAAATGCATGTTCGGTGGCGAGTTAGGAGAATCACTTTTCCCTACAAGATAAAGAAGACCGCAGGTTCCTCATGGTTTGTTGGGAAGTCAGAGGGGAAAAGCAACTGTGCTCATTAGGAGTATACTTATCTAAAGAGTCTACCTCTACCATTCCTTTTCCTTTTTTTTTTTTTTAATTTTTTAAATTTTTTTTTAATTATTTTTGACAGGCAGAGTGGACAGTGAGAGAGGGACAGAGAGAAAGGTCTTCCTTTTGCCGTTGGTTCACCCTCCAATGGCCGCCACGGCTGGCGCGCTGCTGCCGGCGCACCGCGCTGATCTGATGGCAGGAGCCAGGTGCCTATCCTGGTCTCCCATGGGGTGCAGGGCCCAAGCACTTGGGCCATCCTCCTCTGCACTCCCTGGCCACTACAGCAGAGAGCTGGCCTGGAAGAGGGGCAACCGGGACAGAATCCGGCACCCCGACCAGGACTAGAACCCGGTGTGCCGGCGCCGCAGGCGGAGGATTAGCCTAGTGAGCTGCGGCGCCGGCCCATTCCTTTTCCTTTCAATCTCATCGCAGACCCACTCCCCTGGAATGACTCCACGTGGTGTACGCTCAGTGGTGCAAGACGGCAGCACAAGATGTGAAATCGAGCGCAGGGGCCTCGAGAGACACTCCTGTGGATGTTGTCTATGCTTGACCCCCAGTGCTTCTGTGTGTGTCTTGGAGTGCTAGAATTAAGTAAAAATGCTTATATTGTATGATTTATCTACAAAAGTTAAATCCATCACTATTTATATCAAGTACAGAAATGGAAAAATGGTGACAAAGGAACACCTAGCAGCTAGTTAATTATTTTCTCACATTAAGAAAAAGTTAAAATTTAAGATCATTAAAATAAGTTTCAAGTAATGATGTTTTGTAATGTTTCACTCTTGCCAGAAAAATAACAGTTTTGAGTGATTTTTATATGTTGCCATTAAATATTATGCAAGCTACTAATTCACAAATGTAGTTGATAGAATTTTTAATATAAATTTTCACTTAAATATTTTAGCAGATTTTAATTGGCTTTACTTGCAATTCTAGACTCCAGCAGCAGCACAGACCAAAAACAGATCAACTCATTTTTAATCCTGCACTGAATAAAAAGAGTAAGTTGAACACTTCATCTTTTTATGTATAACGTATGGAGATATATATATATCTTTATGTATAAAGTATATAAAGATACACACATAGTATCTACACATATATACAACATTTTTGTGATATCAAAATTTCTTGGAGAGGGGTGGTGAACAAAAGAGACTTATAAAACATCTCTATAGGAGGCAATAATGAGTAAAAGGTTGAGAAAGTACGGCTGTCTATCCAGAGTCTCAACCCATGAACATGGGGAATCAGCACACACATATACGCACCACACCCCCATAATGTCAAAAACTTGGCTACCTGTTACAGCACCACCGTCTGACTATTTTCCTGAGGGATTCCCCTCCACTTTCCTATCTTTGAGAAAAAATTCACTGATGCACCAGGACCCAAAGAGAAGTTTATCACAGTGAAATCGGATTTGGTCAGAGAGCCAAAGCGAAGCCCCCTTGCCATTTTCTGCATCGTTCATACTAAACCATTACTCGATAAATGTCTGCACTGGATTTGTGCCACTTTGGCCTCTTTTTCTTCCTGCAGCTTAGACCACTTGGCATTCAAGTGCTTCATGTTCAGTTCGTTTTGATTCTCCTCACGCTTCTTCAGCAGCTCTTTCAGGACTTCCAGACGAATCTCCTGCAACCTGCAAGTGAATCACAGAACATAAAGAAGCATCCGGTGTCTCAAACGGGTTATTCTGTGAGGGAGCAAAGGAACAGCTGCCTCCCACAGGATCTGCTCTGGAAGGGTCAGGTTCCTGCATTTTCAGAGAGAGCACGACGGCAGAGTGTGAAAAATGAACTGGGGTGTGGGGGGACATCTCAGTAGTGCATTCCTATGTCATAGGAATGTATGGGGGCATAATTCTGGAAGATGAAGACAATGCTGGGCAGATGAGATAAAGAAGCGCTCTCTAGGTGGGAATGATGAGAGCTTTGTGGATGGTTGCAAGATGACCAGTGTTGCTGGAGGGTTAAGTAATAGGGGAGTAGACAGGAAAAGGTTATGGTATACTATCTTAACAACGAATGTGAAAATGTGAGGGCCTGCAAGGAGTAGGTACTCAATAAACCATGTTTTCCTTTCTCTTACCTTCAACTTGTTTGACTAGAGCCACCTGGTTTATGTGTATCCAATTAGGTACTGGTGATTTCAAAATCTGTCCCTCTAGCATAGATATTTCTGAACCAGAATTTTTGTCTACTGGAATCTCCCATGGCAATTTTCAAAAATGTATTCATTTTGTTTTCCAAGAAATCTGCCCCTTCTGCTTATAATTGTTTTCCCTTGGCTAACGATTCCTCCCCTGAAACACTTCTCACGCCCACACATCAGCCACCTCCTGTTTTCGTGGTCTCTCTCCTAACATGGATTCCTTGCTACCTTCTCCTCCTTCCAATGTCTCTACCACAAAGCTGTCCAGGTTTTCCTTCCTAAACCAGCTCTGAACACACCTTCAACCCACACATTAACTTATGCACCTGGTCATTTGTCAAATATTTACTCAGTGCCCACCATCAGCCAGGCAGGACATCGTGATGTACAGGATAAAATGTCTCTCCTGGGAAGCAGTGCTGCAGTGGAGTAGGCACCTAAGCCACCTGCTACACGCGGAAAGAAACACGCCAGCCTAGAAGAAGGAGGAGATTCCTGTGGGAGGAGAGAGGATGAGCAGGAGGAAAGGAGAGAAGAGCTGTTAACTGGCTGAGTGTTACAGGTAAACAGGACTGGGATTGCCACAATGAAAAGCAGCAAGTCCTCAGCGGAGGGAGCCGAACAGTCCTGTGAAAGGACTGGAGGCAGAACGAGCCGGTCACACCTGCAGAACTGCTCAAAGTGCAGACCCGTGGGAGGGTGAGGGAACAGTGACAAGTGATTACGGAGAGGCAGGTGCTCTTATGCCAGTAGTCACCTTTCTCTCTCAAGCTAGAAATACAGTCATGTGTGCGATAACAACATTTTGGTCAACAACTGGTAGTCTCATCAGATGACCATGGGGCTGAACAATTCCTATTGCCTGGTGACATTACAGGTGTCTTACCATTGTAGTGCTATGTGTCATGTGTTTGTGATGATGCTGCTACAAACAAACCTACTGTGCTGCCATTCATACAGAAGCACAAAATATATGAGGGGACTTAAAAAAGTCCAGGGAAAAGTAGAATTAAAAAATAAGTTTACTTTGGTGTAAATTTTCTAAAACTCATATGTAATGTTTTATAACATACATTTTCATGAACTTTTTGAAGATTCCTTATAAAATTATGTACCGTACATAGTACTTGATCACAATAATGAATGACTATTCACTGGTTGCTGGCTGATGTGCTTACTATCCTATACTTTCATCATTATTTTAGAGTGTACTCCTACTTTAAAAGTTACTATAAAACAATCCGTTGTGTTCTACCAGCAGCAGTTTTATGCACCTCGTGTGGATCTCATCTCTTGACAGCATCGAGAGGCCACACTGAGTAACCACCATCCAGGTTTGTATAGGTGCGCTCTGTGACGCTCACACAACAGAATCGCCTGAAGACAAGCCATTTCCCATTGGTTAGGCGACACGTGACTGCACTAGGGACAGTTCTCAACTTCACCACTGACCTCAATTTCTTCTACTGTAAAATGGAGGTCATAGTGTCCACTTTATACAGTTGTTGTAAGCATTCAATGAGTTTATGTATACAAAGTGCTAGAACAATAGTTCCCAAATTTGAGCATGTGTCAGAATAATCTGGAGAGGTTGGTACAACATAGATTGCTGGACCTTAACCCATTCATTAGTTCTGGGATGGGGCCTGAGAATTTGCATTTCTAACAAGTTCCCAGATAATGCTGACCCTGCTGGTGTGTGGCCCACCTTTGGGAACTACTGGCTTAGAACATAGTCTGGCACATGGGAAGCACTCACAAGTATCTGCTAGTGTCCTCCTCCTCATCACTGATATCACTGTCTACCTCTGGCTTCTTCCTCAACGTTCAAATCTCAGCTCAGAAGCCAATTCACCCCCCTCAGCCAGAACTCACTGTTCTCTCACCATGTTCCCCTCTCTCTTTGTGAACAAAGACCCGTCTGGGGGGCGCTGGTCTGAAGGTGTTTTGCCCCATCCCCTGCCAACTGTCCTGCCCTCCTTTCCTTTGTTGTGGTCCAATGGACCATACGGAGCTCTGGCAGGATGCAGAACTTCCCTACGATTCCCGTTTCCTCAGCCACAGGCAGAGCCTAGCACAAAGCAGGTACTCAATATATGTTTATTACACTTATACTCGATTGTACAGAAGTATACACTTCCTCTGACCAGGTACATTTTAAATATCTGGATGCCTTCTGACAAGATGAGTAGAGCAAAAAGTGTGAATGTATGAAAACAGAACTGACATTTGACATTTGACATCTACTTTGCCCCTAACATTTTCTAAGTAAATTTCTAAGTAAAATTTTCTAAGTAAATAAGCCATAATATAGAATGGACTCAGGTTTAATTGGTGGAAAGTATTATTTAAAAAATGAATAAATTCTGAATTTAGCACCAAATTGAATCTTTACCTTTCCTGTGTATGAGGCGCCTTGGCAGCCTTGCTACAAGCAATAAAGTGCCTGGACACAGTCTAGGATAAAGGACAAGCTGAACAAGTACCCTTCCTCTCCTTCTTATTGGGAAGATGTAATTTCTTGGTTCTCATCATTTCTACGTAGCAGCAGCAACCTCATTTCCACAGTACATCTGCTAAATGAGTGAAAACTCACCCTGCAGGAGCCTATTTGGCGGAGGATAAAGAAGGCCAGGGCCTAGGGGCAGTGGCAGTGGGAATGAATAGAAGGCATCAGTTCGGAAGATGCTTTGCAGGAATCAATGTGACAGTCTATGCAGGCAGCAAAGAGAAGCCCTCAAGGAGTTGTTCAAATGTGCATTCGTGTGGCACTTCACACACAAAGACCAGTCTACATTTTTAAGTTATTAAAGAGAAAATTATAGAGAGGTCCTATACCACGTTGGGAATGTGTGATTACTCTTGAAAGAACTGGAAATCCAATTTTTCTCTAAAGGCCAAAGATTGCTTTTGAGTTGTATGCATTGTACAAATAAAAAGTGGTGGCATTCCTTCCACCAGTGCAGGGACAGTTTTCTGGGTGAGAGAGAACCTACTTTTCAATCTCCTGCTCTCGGAAGGCCCACTCCTTCCTCTCCATTGCATTCATCATCTTCCTTCTCTTCTCAAACTGGGAGGTGTCACTCAGAGGCGGGAGAGTGGCCTCCCACGCTCGCTTCTCGCGGGCTTGTTCTATCATCTCCACCTCAGCTTGGCCGGCTGGCAGACCTCGACCTGGAGGATGAAGCAGCACACCTTAGAAGCACTGGGCAACCACGTACACCTACCGTGCCATAATCTACTCCTTTTCAGTTCTTCTCTAAATGCAAAAGTTATGACAGAATACAATGATATTGGGAGACACCCTCCAGATGTGCCTCTCAGCCGTGTCATCTAGGTCCTGCACGGCCTCTTCTGAGTGACTGAGCCACGACACATGTTAGTTGTACATATGATGGAAAGGATTTAAGTAACCACTGAAAAGTCACACCTTGGAGTGCTCCATACTAGAAAAATCTGCATTTTGAAATACAAATAGCAACATGTGAAAGATAGGGAACCTGTTGGACAAAGTGGAAAAACGTACTTTTAAAATAACAGCTAATGAAGAAGTTAATTATTAACTGAGAATTACTTTTGTGTTTTGACCTCCAAAATGAATGTACCATTTAAGCTATCCTTCAACTCCAACGACAAGAGTTCGAAGACACAAAGACCTCCAGGTCAGGCAGATGGGTAGGGCCACTGGATGAGTCTCCTGACCATCTCAGAGACACTGAGTAAGACCCGATCCTAGCTATGCCTCCCTAAAGCAAGATCAGGGGACCCAGTCACACTCAGATGAGGTAGCCTTGGTTTACTGCATCAACTTCCTGGGGTGAAAAGTGGAAAAAGGAAGTGGGGGCTAGAACAAGTTTCCTGTTGATCACTTAATCCCAGTAAACCAATCTTTGTTTTATTTTCATTAAAAAAAATTGAACAGAAAAGTACAGAGATATAAATGTCATATTTGTACCACATACAATAAACTACTTCTTCTTTTTTTTTTTTTTTTTTTTTTTGACAGGCAGAGTGGACAGTGAGAGAGAGAGAGAGACAGAGAGAAAGGTCTTCCTTTGCCGTTGGTTCACCCTCTAATGGCCGCCGCGGTAGCGCGCTGCGGCCGGCGCACCGCGCTGTTCCGATGGCAGGAGCCAGGTGCTTCTCCTGGTCTCCCATGGGGTGCAGAGCCCAAACACTTGGGCCATCCTCCACTGCACTCCCTGGCCACAGCAGAGAGCTGGCCTGGAAGAGGGGCAACCGGGACAGGATCGGTGCCCCGACCGGGACTTTTTTGCTTTGTTTCAAATCTTGGGTAATGTTCACACTTTTAACAAAGAAATACATGAATTCACGTGTCTTGTTTTTTAAATTAGGACATTATAGAAGAAGCTGAAGTCTTCTGTATTCCATCTCTTTAGTCTGATCACCTTCTCAGAGGAAATCACAACATATTTGGTGGGTATACCATCAATTCATTTTTAAAAACTTTTTTACATGTGTACAAAGAAGTGAAGCCATGCACAGGATAATAATTTATATAAAGATGCTAATTCATAGAAGTATCGATATATTTGGAGTAGGGATTTGAATTGCTTGGAGGTCTAAATTATTTTCAGGAGAAATCGTATCTATTTGAGTTCTCCCATTCATAAACATGATATGAACCTTATTTTTAATCAAAATTTATCTACTTGAAGAACAAGTTAAAATTTTCTCCCCAAATGCCTTGCATGTGCATTTAGTACATGATTTCCTCAAGGTGTTGTTATCTGTTGCTATCATGAATGTGATTTTTTTCAATTTTTTTCTAATTGTATATTGCTTATAGGAAAGCTACTTACGTTCAATGTCTATTTCATCATCAGTTGCCTTGTTGAACTCTCTTTTTAGTTCTAATTATTTATTTTCTAAATGAGCACATTGTTTGCAAATAGTTTTGCTGCTTCTTTCTTATTCTCACACCTCATTTTTGACTTATCTTCCTGCATTGACTCAGGGTTTCTCAACCAGGGTGCTAGTGCCTACTTGGGCAGGCACTACTGCCCCATGAAGTACAGTACGTTTAGTATCCAAGCCAGCCCATCCCCCATTGTGTACGCTAATGCCAGAGGACTTGCTAATCATCATTATCTACAAAAATGCAGCCCCTCCTTCCAAATGTCTGGGCTAGGATCTTCTCTTTGTTGCTAAACAAAGGCCATGATGAGGGCATCAGTGCCCTTTTACTTTCCTGGTGAAGCTTCGGCAGCTCCCCTTCAGTACTACGTTTACTGAAGGCTGTGGTCGACTCTGTCAAGTGGGCAGTTTCCTTCTGCTCCAGATTTATCTGTAGTTTAGATCATGAAAGAGCACTAACCGTTACCAATACTTTCTCTGCATTCAGGGCAACATTTTTCCTATATTTTCTGTAAAGTAGTAAATTATGTTGGCTGATTTTCTGTTTTAAAACAAACCTCTCTGATGCATCCTCTTGGTTATAACAACTCATCCTTTCCAAACACAGCAACATTTTATATCTAGAATATTATTTAGAATTTTCTGTTGATTTCCTCATTTGTTAGATTGGCTTATCATTTTGCTTTCTTAGTTTAGATTCCTTTCTTAGTATCTTTATTTGTTTTCAAATCAAAGCTATACTAGCCTCATAAATGAATAAAGTAACAACTTTTCTCTCTTTCCTCCTTTTCTGAAGGAATTTTCATAAGACAGAGAATGAATGGTAACCTTATCTGTACAACTGTTTAGGAATTGATTTTTGCTTTTTTCTTTTTACCAAGTCAATTTCTATAGCTATTCTTCAATTCAGGTTTACTGTTTTTTTTTTCCTGAACCAACTTGGTAATTCATACTTTCTTTAAAAATTTCGTAAGTTATGCCAGTTTTGAAGTACAGGATAAAAGATATTTATAGTATTCTCCCATAATTCTTTAACTGCTAAATCTGTCATTATGTTCTTCCTTCAGCTCTAATTCTCTTTATTTGCATCTTCTGCCCTTTTTCTTGATGCTCCCTACAAGAGGCTTATTATTACATTGTTATTATTATTATTATGCTATTCAATCTTATGCAAGAAATTGTATTATGGTCCTAAGACCCACTTATTTTACCTTTTTAATGTTATATTTATAATGTTTCTGATTTTAAGCTTATTAGTACTTTACTTACAAAATTAAATAAGTTAAAATTGTAAAGCAATTGGCACAGTTCTTGGCAGTGGGTACTCAATTCCTCCTTTCCTCCTGTGGAGCAATTATGGTGTCTCCTTTCTCATTGTCATTATTTTTAATTTCTCTTTATGTAATCTTTTTATTAATTCATAATATACACAAAGTTGCAAAAATGAATACAACCCCGCACCCAGATCAATAAATGGAATATTACCAGAGTCCTAAATTTCCCATCAGATTCTCTTCCTATTCTCTGCCCCAAAGATAACTACCATCCTCATACCTAGCACACTTTCAAGTTTTTGTAAATGGAATCTCAATATAGATATTCTTGGGTATCTTCCTTTGCCTACCATTATATATGTGAGACTCACTCATATGGTTACATGTAGCCATATTTTCATTCTCATTACTATATAATATTCTACTATATTAATATACAATATTTTATTAATCCATTCTATGGCCGATAGCCATTTGACTGTTTCAGTCCGAAAACGAATATGACTACTGTTCCTATGAACATCCTTATACAGGTCTTTTGGTGAACATAATATACATTTCTACTAATAGAAATATAGATTCAATTTTCCTTGTCATATAGTTAGGAATGAAATCTATGGTTGTAGGTACAAGCACATAACATAAATCAATGGACTTAATCCTTAAAATAGCCTATGAGATACTTTTATTGTGCATAAAAATGTCTTTATTTTATTTTAACTCCTTAATACAAGTATGGTAAAAGAATTAGCTTGCAATTATTACAATCTTTAGGTCTGAGAAATTCTTAGCTATTATCTTTCCTTGCATCGCTTCTCTACCATTCTTTCAGTATCAATTTCTGGAGCTTATAATCCTATCTCCCATGGCTCTTTTATTAGGTCTATAGTTGCATTCTGGAATATGTCTTTACTTTTAATAATCTGTTGGTCATTCACATGTATTCATTTGAGAAATGTCTGTGCAGATCCTTTGCTCCTTTTTAAATATGGTTGTTGGTTTTCTTGTTATTAATTTAAGCTCCTTTTATATTTTAGATATTAGCCCCTTAGTCAATGTATGATTCGCAAATATTTTCTCCCAATCTGTACACTGTCTCTTAACTCTGTAAACCGTATTGCCTGTATGATATCATTTCCAGGAATTCAACAGCATGAATGGTTATCAATATTGTCAACTGCCAAAATTCAAGAGAATTGCCAACTCACCCCAACAAAGAGTAGCCAGGGTCAAGAGTTCGGGGATTGTGTCCTGATACACTACATATTCTGGAGAGTATGGATCGGTTTGAACATCAGCATCCCGATAGTCAGTCTGAGTGCTCACGGAATACTTTGAAGGGGTGGGTAAGTACTTAGAAGAAGCAGAAGGAAAAACATATAGCTCTGTCCTAAAAGAAGAAAATTAGTTTTAAAAATGAAACTTGATATTATCACTTAAAACACTCTATAATCAAGTAGAAATAAGCCCTCGAGCTTTGCAAGTCCATCCTCCCTCCAAATGTCGAGAGGCGCATATTTATGAATCCAGTGTAACCAAGATTAGGCTCCCAAAAGCTTGAGAAAATCATCTTGTTATCCTCCTTCTGCCAAGAAACTGAGAGGGAGAAAATACCTTAGTCTACTCGTAAAAGCATATATTTATATTTATCTGTGTATCACTGGGCAAGGTTGTAGCGTAGAGCTATAAAAAGATGGATTCTGAATCGCTAGGCAGCACTTGGGAGTTGTTCAGAACTGCTGTGTTCCCTGGTATCTTTCTTCTCGGCTTTCAGTTACACACCGGATCTTAGCTGTGTTCC
This sequence comes from Lepus europaeus, assembly GCF_033115175.1. Lineage (NCBI taxonomy): Eukaryota > Metazoa > Chordata > Mammalia > Lagomorpha > Leporidae > Lepus > Lepus europaeus. The sequence goes on along the minus strand of NC_084828.1, from coordinate 76,236,779 downwards.
TCTAGAAACACAGGAGCAGAGGAAAGGAGAGGAGTGGAGAGGGGAGAAAAGCAAGCCAGGCTTTTTCTGGCTAGATGATTCCATAAATAACGTTGGGATCACTTGTTAACATGCAGAAAAGCTAACCCATCTCTTGCGTAAAAATTAATTCTATATCTTCTTAAGAATGTAATGTAAAAATGAAACTATAAAAGTGCTTCTAGGAAGTATATGCAAAAGTTTGTATCATCTTTGAATGAAGGTCTTTTTACATTTGATTCTAGAGCCGGAAACTGTAAAAGGAAACGATTGAAAGAACTGAGGGTAAGTTTAAATGTCTACGTCTCAAAATATCACAAAGCAACATAAAAGCTAAATGACAACCTTGGAAATTGGTTAATTATAAATGAATATAAATATATAATAAAGGGGTTGGCACTGTGGCATAGTGGGTAAAGCCGCCTCCTCCCATTTGGGCACTGGTTTGAGTCCCAGCTGCTTTACTTCAGATCCAGCTCTCTGCTATGGCCTGGGAAAGCAGTAGAAGATGGCCCAAGTCCTTGGGACCCTGCACCCACGTGGGAGACCTGGAGGAAGCTCCTGGCTCCTGGCTTTGGATGGGCGCAGCTCTGGCCATTGCAGCCAACTGGGGAGTAAACCAACGGATGGAAGACCTCCCTCTGCCTCTCCTCTCTCTGTATAATTCTGACTTTCAAATAAATAAATCTTTAGAAAAATATATGATATAAAGTTAGAGTCTTTCATATAAAAGCTCTTGTAAATAAGACACTTGAATACTCCATAGAAAATGGATAAAGGACAATTCACAAACCAAAAAATGAAGCTTCTGTATTATTATCTGTCATCACGGAAACAAAATACCTACAGCAGCCTAACTTTGTAAAGAAAAGAGGTTTATTTAGCTCCCAGTTTTGGAAATCCAAGGGCATGGCCTGCCCCAAACCACATCAACTTCTAACAAACATATGAAAAGATGACAAACATAACCAGTGATAAAAAAGTTAATTAGGATAAAATGATCACATAAGAAAATATTTAAAAGACTAAAAGAGGGCCAGTATTGTGGTATAACAGGTTAAGCTGCTGCCTCCAATGCTAGCATTCCACATGGGCACCGGTTGGAGTCCCAGCTGCTCCACTTCCGATCTAGCTCCCTGCTAACGCTTCTGGGAAAACAGCAGAAGATGGCCCAAGTGTTTGGCCCATGCACCCACGTGGGAGACTCGGAAGAAGTTCCTGGTTCCTGGCTTCAGCCTGGGCCTGGACCAGCTATTTGGGGAGTGAACCAGATGATGGAAGATCTCCCTCTCTCTCTGTAACTCTGCCTTTCAAATAAATAAAATATTTTAAAAATAATAATAAAAGTAAAAGGCTAAAAGTACATAGCATTGATGAAATTGTGGACAAGTCTTTTCAAAAACCGTTGATGAAATTACAAATAGGTACTACCTAACGGACTAGTAATTTATCAATCTATAGCAAACCTTTAAGATATCCCTCTCCCCTGCAATTACATATCTAGGGATTTATTCTAGAAAATCACTGAACAAGTGTACAAAGGTATACAGTCATCCTTTGGCATCTGTGGGGGATCGGTTCTAGGATCTCCCATAGATGCCAAAATATGAAAGTGTTCAGTCTCTTACAAAAAAAGGTATAGGATTTACACAGATCCTATGCACATCCTCCTGTACACTTAAATCATCTCTAGATTATTTATAATACATAATATAGTAAAAATGCTATAAAGAGATGATTTACTGTATCATTTAGGAGAAAATGACAAGAAAAAAGTCTGGATGTGTTCAGTGTAGATACAATTTTTTTCAAGATTTTTTAATTTTGGCTGGCGCCGTGGCTCAACAGGCTAATCCTCCGCCTTGCGGCGCCAGCACACCGGGTTCTAGTCCCGGTCGGGGTGCCGGATTCTATCCCGGTTGCCCCTCTTCCAGTCCAGCTCTCTGCTGTGGCCTGGGAAGGCAGGGGAGGATGGCCCAAGTCCTTGGAACCTGCACCTGCATTGGAGACCAGGAGAAACACCTGGCTCCTGGCTTCGGATCAGCGAGATGCGCCGGCCGCAGCGGCCATTGGAGGGTGAACCCACGGCAAAAAGGAAGACCTTTCTCTCTGTCTCTCTCTCTCTCACTATCCACTCTGTCTGTCAAAAAAATAAAAAAAAATTTTAAAAAAAGATTTTTTTATCTGCAGTTAGTTGAGTCAGTAGATGTGAGAACTGCAGATACAGAAGGTTGACTACTCATAAAGTCTTATTTATATGAGTGAAAACTTAGAAATTTAAATGATCATCAAGAGAATTTATATATATATACACACAATGTAATTCACATAGATATTCAAAGTAAAAATATTTATAAGCATTTGAATATATCCATGATTCATTATAAAGTAGAAAAAAATGAACATCATTAAGTAGTATGCATAGGATTACATTTTTATGGTTTTAAAAATATTTTATGCACAGGAAAATGCCTAGGTAAATATACAACAAAATACTTACTTCTGGGTAGTAGAATTATAGAGAGTGTACTTTTCATCTTATAGTTTTCTGAATTTTCTCACTCTCTTTTACCAGGTACATGTATTACTTTTAAAATAGAAAACAATATAGTCACTTTCATTTGAAGAAAATGTTTTTTCCTGGTTGGTAAAAGAGTTGATTCAGTTACATAAATAACTAAAAGATGCTTGAAAAGAGAAGCAATTGGAGGCACTTATATATGAGCACATCATATACATATAGCTTAGCTGGGGGAAAAATACATTTTAGGCCAATCAGAAAGAAGCACCTGCTTGGAAATCTAACCTGTAACAAATACTTTAAATAAATTTTAATGTTGAATTCTTTTTTTAATTAATTAATTTGAAAGTCAGATTACACAGAGAGAAGAGAGGCAGAGAGAGAGAGAGAGAAAGAGAGAGAGAGGTCTTCCATCCAATGGTTCACTCCCCAATTGGCTGCAATGGTCGGAGCTGCGCTGATCCGAAGCCAGGAAGCCAGGACCTTCTTCTGGGTCTCCCACACGGGTGCAGAGGCCCAAGGACTTGGACAATCTTCCTACTGCTTTCCCAGGCCATAGCAGAGAGCTGGATCGGAAGAGGAGCATCCGGGACTCAAACCGGCACCCACATGGGATGCTGGCACTTCAGGCCAGGGCATTAACCCACTGTGCCACAGCGCCGGCCCCTAATGTTGAATTCTAACTGGCATTGAAATTTCTTTTCTGGTGGTTGCTATGAGTTTTTAATATATGTAGAAAATAGAAGTATTTGGTGCTTCTTATATGTTCAGTTGCAATTACTCTACTGTAAAATTATAGTTGAGGCAATAACTTCAAGTCAGCTTTACATTATCCCCAGATCACATTTTCTATTACATTATTATACCATTAACTTGACTTAACAGAATAAAGTATTCCCTTTTAAACTAACCAATATTTGAACCATCTGATCAAATGTACTTAAATTATGACAAGGCAGAATGAATATTCCTGCAGTTTCCTCATGGCTTAGTATCTTTTCAGGTGGGTCATAGAAAAGTATGCAAAACAAGAATGTTACTTTGACAGAATCCCAATAGTAGTTACCTAACAGTTACCTAACTCACTTCTTATTTTCTGTAACCTGTTCTCCTCCCCCACCCCCCCCAACCCCCCACCACTCTCCACACTTCAGTTGGTTTGGGGAGGAGTAAACTATGAATAAGTATTATCATCCCTTTCCCACCTCCTCCCCAAGCTTGGTCAGGACCCAAACCCCGAAAAACTCCACATCTGCTCCAAGCTTGGCTTGACCCCAACAGGACAGCATACAAAGAGGAGCTCCACAGGGACCAGCTTTGTGGCACAGCAGATGAAGCCAGCATTTGCGATGCTGGCATCCCGTATTGGAGAGCTGGTTTGATCTCCCAGCGATTCCACTGCTGATCCAGTTTGCTAATGCACCTGGGAAAGCTGCTGAAGATGGCACAAGTACTTGGACCTCTTCCACCTAAGTGGGAAACCAGTTAGGAGTTCCTGCCTCCTGGCTTTAGCCTGGCCCAGACCCAGCTATTTTCAGCCATTTGGGGAATGATCCAACAGGTGGAAAATCTCCCCCTGTCTATTACTCTTCCTTTCAAATAAAATAAATAAATCTTTAAAAAAGGAGGGGCTTCACAAACTTCCAAATTCTGTTATTATGAACTCCATGGCATCTTTTTTTTTAAAATATTTTATTTATTTATTTGAGATGTAGAGTTACAGACAGTGAGAGGGAGAGACAGAGAGAAAGGTCTTCCATCTGCTGGTTCACTTTCTAAATGGCTGCAATGGTCAGAGCTGCGAAATCCAAAGCCAGGAGTCAGGAGCTTCTTCTGGGTCTCCCACATGAGTACAGGGGCCCAAGGACTTGGGTCATCCTCTACTGCTTTTCCAGGCCACACAGCAGAGAGCTAGGACTAGAACCGGTGCCCATATGGGATGCTGGCACTGCAGGTGGAGGATTAACCTACTGCGCCGCGGCGCCTGCCCACACATTGTCTTTTTTTTTTTTTTACTTTTATTTAATGAATATAAATTTCCAATGTACAGCTTATGGATTACAATGGCTTCCCCCTCCCCATAACTTCCCTCCCACCCGCAACCCTCCCTTCTCCCGTTCCCTCTCCCCTTCCATTCACGTCAAGATTCATTTTCAATTCTCTTTATATACAGAAGATCAATTTAGCATATATTAAGTAAAGATTTCAACAGTTTGCACCCACATAGAAACACAAAGTGAAACATACTGTTTGAGTACTAGTTATAGCATTAAATCACAATCACAATGTACAGCACATTAAGGACAGAGATCCCACATGAGGAGCAAGTGCACAGTGGCTCCTGTTGTTGACCCAACAAATGGACACTCTAGTTTATGGCGCCAGTAACCACCCTAGGCTGTCGTCATGAGTTGCCAAGGCTATGGAAGCCTTCCAAGTTTGCCGACTCTGATCATATTTAGACAAGGTCATAAAAGACAGGGTGAGGATAGTAACCAATGATCCTAAGAGTGGCATTAACCAGGTCTGAACAATTATACAGCATTAAGTGGGGAAGAGGACCATCAGTACACACAGGTTGGGAGTAGAGCCATTGTAACCTACATGTAAAGGAAGTTATAACCAAAAAATAATTTAACTTCAAGATGCCTCATGCTTTGGTTATTTCCCTTTCTTTTCTTTCATTTTTAAAAATGCTACTAGATAATATTATACCTTCTAACAGTTTGTGGTCCACAATGTGAAAAATATTGACTTACGAAAACTATGTTCTAGAAGCAAATATGGAGGCACACAGTAACTACAAAATACTGAAAAAAGTTTTAAAATAATACTTACGTGGCTGTTGCAAAAACAACATTTGATGACATATGTTGAAGAAATGGAAGGAAAGGCCTAGAGGAAAGGAAAACAGAATTGTTTGTGACTTTTCCACTGGGAGCACTCTAAGCTCTCTTCCAACTCTAATATTTGTCCCATAAAATCAATAAGCACGAGTATCCCATATATCAGCAATACTCAAACTTTGGCATAAACAAAAACACTAGGGGTGGGTACGTTCCTATTTAAAATGCCCAAGTGTAGCTCAGAGATTTGGTCAACACAGATCTGAGTTGATGGATCTGCACTTACTCCAGTATTTTCACTGCAGATGGAGATCAAGCCACACTCTGAGACACAGTACCCTATATTTGGGCTACAGCTGGCCATGAATTCCCTGGAAACTTCTCAAGTTCCCTGAAATTCACAAAGGTCTAGGAATTGAATATGCTATAGTTAAGAAAAATATAGTTTAAGAAAAATCAGCATCACAAAATTCTCCTAAGGAGGCCGCTCATAAATAATAATGTCGATTAGGGGCCATATATGACACCTGCATCCCATATGAGCACTGGTTTGAGTCCCAGCTTCTCCACTTATCTCTGTCCTCCCTCTCTCTAACTCTGCCTTTCAAGTAAATAAATAAATCTTTAAACAGTATGTATACATATAAGTAGGAATAATGTAGATTAGAAGTTTACATGGTCAAGGAAGCTTAGATAGATATAGCATCAAGCTTACCTTCTCAATTCAGGTAAGGCCTTTAGTAAATCCCTTTCTTAATTTGATTTTATCTGAACATGTGATTATCACATGAGTATTAATCACAAATGAAATAAATGGTTTTGGTGACATTCACACAAAGAGAGCAGAAGTCGCCCATTTAGATACTTTCAACAATTTCCCCAGCATTAGTATGACTTCATGTATCCCTGCTGTGTCTCACTTCACCTGATGACTTCTTTTCCTTCTCAAACGTGCATTCTCAGTTTTAACCTGTGCCTCTGAAGTCAGACGGGCTTTGTAAGACTCCCAGTTCTGCCACTGGCTGGCTTACGTGGCCTTGACAAATCCACTTCTGACTGTCTCAGCCTCATTTTTGGTAAAATGGGGATAATATAGGAGAAAGTCTTCAAAAAGTTCATGGAAAATGTGTATTATTAAAAAAAAGGATGAATTTCAAAAATTTTTGCACCAAAATAAACTTACCGCTCAATTTTATTTTTCACGAACTTTTTGAAATACCCACTTATAGCTTATATTTCTGTTGTGAAGATTTGACAAAGCATATTTAAAGCTCTTAAAATGGTGCCTGGCACAGTGTATGTACTTAAACATTTCAGCTTTTATCATAATCATTAAGAGGTTCTCTAATATTATTAGGGCTCAAGTGCTCATTAATAACTACTTTCTACCTGTCAAAGTATTTATAACGATTCTTTCCAGTAACATCAGGATCCTCACAAGCTTCTTTAGGCATCTGGAAAGAAGTATCCATTCTAAAAAAAGAAGCAGAAAAATATTATTCAAGTCTAAAACATCATTTCCACATAAAATTTCTAATCATTATTTCCATGACTATAAAGCAGATACACAAAGTGTCTTACACTGAGTGAAGTATTCTCTTACATGCACCTGTCCTGCTTCTTACACTGAATACCACTTTCTCTAAGCCAGTAAACCAGGATCCAGTAAAAAATGTGAGTAAAGTATAGATTTATGAAATACCTTGTACACAAGTGCCCAATTTTAATTAAAAGCACATGAGAATAACAAAGTTTTAAAAGACAATTTTTAATGTCAAGACTGCAACATATGATTATTTTTAATATAGTAAATGTGAACTTTAATTAAAATAAGGATTTCCAAAGACTCATCTTTAAAGGTACTTTGCCTGTAAGAGTCCAAAAAATATTTTTGATACTAGCAGAGAACAGCACTTGCAATTTCTAAGATGGATCAAAGGACAAATTCAGTCTCCCTTACCCAGGTGACAAGTATCATTTAATACAGCTGTTCACACCAACCCTCTGAGACCATCTACTAATCAATCGGACTACAGCTGTTGCTCCTCAATCAAGCTTGTTTGCAACAAGAGGTTTAGAGAGAATTTGGCCTAGGTGTAACATCTCAGCGCTACATTTTCCAGTCATGCAGAATAAATAAATAAATAATTTTAAAAAGAAAAACATATTCATAGAAAACGTGAATCCCTTTAGGAGCAGGCTCTGCCCAACACTTACGCGGCAAGCTGCCGGAGCGCTTCTCTGCGTTTCTCCTCATGTCCCTTCCATTCCCGACTGACGAATGGTGGGACAGGATCTGATTTGCTCCAATGCAGAGAATATCTTGGATAATGGTTCAGGTTACTGAACATGGTTCTAAATCTGGGAATTTTTCTCTAATGTTAGAAAACAGAAGCAAGGAGGAAAAGAACAAACTTATGCCATCAGATTTTCTAACACATTACAATTATATGATAATTATTTTAAATTAAAAGGTATAAAACAACATATATAGGGGCTGGTATTGTGGTTTAGTAGGTAAAGCTGCCACCTACAATACCATCATCCCACATGGTATGGGTACTAATTCAAATCCTGGCTGCTCCACTTCCAGTTCTGCTCCATGATGATGGCCTGGGAAAGCAGTGAAAGATGCCCCAAGTGGTCAGGCCCCTGTACCCGTGTGGGAGACCTAGAAGAAGCTCCTGGCTCCTGGCTTTACCCTGACCCATTTGGGGAGTAAACCAGAGGATGGAATCTCTCTCTCTTACTCCCTCTCTCTCTCTCTTTGTAACTCTTTCAAACACATAAATAAATCTATAAAGAAAAAACAACATATATAGCATAGGTAGGAAGAGGGCTTATTGGTGTATATAGAATATTTCTAAAAAGAATGTAAAAAAAACTGATAATGACTGTTTATGTGTTGCAGATAGGGCTAGAATATACTTGATACCATATATGTTTTTGTACACTTGAATTCTTTTAACACAAGCATATATTACTTTTCCCACTGAAATAAATTAGTGTATGGGCCCTCAACTCAGTATTAGTTAATTAACCCTCACAATGGGTCACAAGTAGTAAGACACCTTGCCCCCTAGTAATCATGGTAAAATAATTCCTGCAGAACCTAAAATCCAGAGATTTGGTGATTAGTCAATCCAGTCAACACAGTTAGCAAACTAGATGGTTCAGTTGGTTGCCTTAGTTGAATTAGACGCACCAGTCTGCTTCGAAGCACAGCGGCTTGGATATTTGCTTGTGTGTGTTCTTTCTCACTTGACACAATAAACAATGGATCTGCAAAACAGACAAAACAAAGTCGCATAAGGGATAGAACACATCTACTCCTAAGCTGAGACTAATGGCAAAGCAATACAGCTTAACTGGAACACAGATTAGAAAGTTTAGACATTGCCTAACCGGTCAGAAGCTCAAGACCTTGTGACTCTACCCCATCTACCAGTAACAGTCAGCCAAACGCATTTCTTTTCTGTGTATTCCAAGTTATCTTATGGGACTGGAATGTATAGAGAAGCCTAGCATGTTCTCAAGCATAACTCTAAACACACTCTCTTCTCACCTATGAACATACGTCTTTCTGGATCTAGGTAGCCTAAGAAATCCTTCCAGAGAAAAGATTCTGTGTAAGTGCACTGTGCCCAATTACAAGCGAGAGAAACAATAAGTTTAGGCACTCTCTCCCATGTTCAGTATGTTGGGAAGGAGCAACAGCATTACTCCTTAGAACTGATAAATGTGGTAAAAAATATCTAATAAGAGACATTTATTCTCGGGCCAGTGCCGTGGCTCAACAGGCTAATCCTCCGCCTTGCAGCGCCGGCACACTGGGTTCTAGTTCCGGTTGCCCCTCTTCCAGGCCAGCTCTCTGCTGTGGCCCGGGAAGGCAGTGGAGGATGGCCCAAGTGCTTGGGCCCTGCACCCGCCTGGGAGACCAGGAGAAGCACCTGGCTCCTGGCTTCGGATCAGCAAGATGCGCCGGCCACAGAGGCCATTGGAGGGTGAACCAATGGCAAAAAGGAAGACCTTTCTCTCTGTCTCTCTCTCTCTCTCACTTTCCACTCTGCCTGTCAAAAAAATAAATTAAAAAAAAAAAAAAAGAGAGAGAGAGAGAGAGAGAGAGAGAGCGCAGGCAACCAGCTCTCTTCAGGATAAGTCTATTTTTACCACACAAAGGCCATTTAGTGGAAGCAGACATGTGATACCATCAAGGTTGAAAGGCCGCACGAGACGCAGGCTCTCTTAATGCTTTCTTTTTTTTTTTTTCTTTTTTTTTTTTTTTTTATTAGAGACTTGTGTGCCATATCGGAGTCCCTTGATTTGAGTCATAGCTTTGCTTTTTTTTTTTTTTTTTTGACAGGCAGAGTGGATAGTGAGAGAGAGAGAGACAGAGAGAAAGGTCTTCCTTTTTGCCACTGGTTCACCCTCCCATGGCCGCTTGCGGCTGGCGTATTGTGCTGATCCGAAGCCAGGAACCAGGTGCTTCCTCCTGGTCTCCCATGTGGGTGCAGGGCCCAAGCACTTGGGCCATCCTCCACTGCCTTCCCGGGCCATAGCAGAGAACTGGCCTGGAAGAGGGGCAACCGGGATAGAATCCGGTGCCCTAACCAGGACTAGAACCTGGTGTGCCGGCACCACAAGGCGGAGGATTAGCCTGTTAAGCCACGGCGCCAGCCTCTTAATGCTTTCATCCAACAAATAGTTAGTTGACAAGCCCTGAGCACATACAATACAATTTCAAAAATTGTTTGCACAAGAATAAACTTATCTTTTAATTCCATTTTCCACAAACATAGTACCTTTATGCTATGTTCTAGGTGAATGGAATACATCAACAAAGAGATAACAATCCCCAACTTCATGGGATGTAGATAATAAACATCCATCATTATAAATTATACATTATAAGTTATACAATAAAATTATATAATATGTTACCCAAGGCCAGTTAACTCATTGGTTAGCCAACAACCAATCTTTTCTTATTTAAATTTTCAGCTAAGATACAAAGAGACTCCATTCAATTGGTGGAGAGTTTCAATGTTAAAAGGTCATATGCGGCCGGCGCTGTGGCTTAACAGGCTAATCCTCCGCCTTGCAGCGCTGGCACACCGGGTTCTAGTCCCGGTTGGGGCGCCAGATTCTATCCCGGTGGCCCCTCTTCCAGGCCAGCTCTCTGCTATGGCCCGGGAAGGCAGTGGAAGATGGCCCAAGTCCTTGGGCCCTGTACCCGCATGGGAGACCAGGAGAAGCACCTGGCTCCTGGCTTCGGATCAGCGAGATGCGCTGGCCGCAGTGGCCATTGGAGGGTGAACCAGCGGCAAAAAGGAAGACCTTTCTCTCTGTCTCTCTCTCACTATCCACTCTGCCTGTCAAAAAAAAAAAAAAAAAAATAAGTCATATGGATTGCCACCCTAGTCCTTGTCATGGTAGGAAAAATCCATACACAAGTAGCTTTCCATCAGATTTAAGAAGGAAACACGTGACATGCACAGAAAGAAGCCTAGGGTTGCCAAATAAAATTCAGATAAGTAATGAATGACATTTTAGTATAAACTTGTCTCAAATATTGCATGGGATGAAAAATTTATACTAAAATTATATTTGTTGTTTATCTCAAATTCCTATTTAACTGTGCACCCTGTATTTTTATTTCGTAAATCTTGCAACCCTACCAAGTCAAAAAAAAAAAAAAACAACTATAAAATGCAAACAAGAGAGCAGGGGAGTGCAGTATTGTAGTATCTTAGCTCTAACCTTCCCTGTCCAGGTGCTCTCGGCTTTCCTGGCTACCCTTTGCTTCCTGTGCACGAACAGCTGTGAGACCTCCGTTTTATTGCAACAACCCAGACTTTCCTTTAACCTATTCTGGGAGGATTTCTGTTCTCTGAAAGGGACAGGGAAACATGTATCAATCCCTCTGTAGAAGAGATGCTTAGGGATAAAAGAAAAACAAGGGAAAATGCTTCATCCATCCTTACCAAAGATGTTTATCCACATCCCCAAATTACCTTTGAAAAAAAACACGGTGATACATTTACAGGAACTTACTAAATATATTCCATCTCATGAAACCAAGAGTGATTAAAGAAAACCACTGGCTAGAATATTAAAGCAACCGTCACACAATCCACCATGCAGGAAATGGCCCCCTAGAGTTCCACCAAAGAGACTGGGAGCCCCTGATGTGACACCACATGGTTGAAAGTAATGCAAGATTCAGGTGAAGAGCCTGGGGCTCCCGAGTGCAAAACTGAAAAACAAAACCGTGCTTAAACGGCTACAATCCCCCTAACAGTAAACGCAACAATTCAATAGACATTAAACCCCCAGCACGTGTACCAGCACTGGAAGGGGCTGCGAAGCCTACAGAAATGTATGGAATAGAAACGTTAGGTCCAGAAGAGATAGGACATAAACGGACAAGCAAGACATTACAATAAATTGGGCTTTATCGGTCCAAAGGAGAATCAGTGGAGCTGGTTTATAAATGATGCTCTGATAGATAAAAATAAATTTAAAGGAGAACAAACAGACGTAAGATAAACTGGCACTTTCTTCACCTAGAATGCCACCTGTGGAGTTGCCCAGAGAATGAGCGCAGTGTGAATGTGGGAACACTGAATCTCCAAGTTTTAAAATCACCCCCTATTTTTCTGGATACCAAAACGCCTGGACCAGGTGTCAGCTATGTCTCAGGGCTGAGGAAATTACTAGAAAAACAGGGTTAGGAGGACGGCGGCCCGGAGCGCAGCTCCAAGAGGCAGAGGGCGCCTCCGGCTTCAGAGGCGCCCCAGAGCGCGCGCCCACTTGGAGGGCGCAGGGCTGCCCCTAACCAACACAAGCCCCCCGCGGGCCAAGGTCGGTGCAGGGACTCGGCTGTCATGCCCCTAGCCCGGTGCACCACCTGGAAGCCCGACCTGGCGCAGAAGTCTATATCCCAGGAGGAAGTCTCCGGAGGCCCTTACCGTACAGATAATCGTAAAGCCGATTGGAGCAGAAGCGGCCCACGGCCCCTGACCTCTCCCCACATCGCGGCTGAGACACCTGCAGGTTGACCTGAGGCTCCCTGACGGTCACGACGCGGCTCATGGTGCCGCTTCTTTGCTCAGGCCAAGCGACCGGTCTGCGAGGGAGGCCAACAGGTGCGTGCCCCGTAGCTATGGTAACCTGCGCGGCTGCGCTGGGTCAGGGGTGGGGCGCGGAGGAGGGGCGGGGCCTGAGCGCGGCGGGTGGGAGGGAGGAGAGAGAAGAAAAGCGGGAAGATTGGCAGGCGTGGGGCGGAGCGTGGGGAGGAGGGAGGCGCGAGGTGGGGATGGGCGGGAAAGAGGAGGTAGCAATGGCCTAGGCTCTTGCTATGCTTGGAGACAGGGCGGGGAGCTGTCGGCTGGCCACCCAGGTTCACAGCCAGAAGCTGGGGAAAAGGCTACGCTTCAGGAAATCCTGCAGCAACGTGCGGGGTACAACTGGAGCTTCTTTCAGAAATCCCTGGGAAATCTCAGAGCCTCCTGGAGTAGTCGGGTGCTTTCATTTCGGAAAACCCCTCTGCTCAGAGCCCTGGGATTCCTGTGAGTGAGGAGGAATCCCAGTGCTTGAGTATTGGGCCTTGGCACCCATCAGGGATCAGGGTGCGCTTGGTAACCGTCAGTAGCTGTTGACCGCAGGAAGCTGCCCCTGACTGAGCCCTGGGCATTAGGGACGCCGCAGGCACGAGTCCGCTTTTAAACCCAGCATGAGGAGGTACTTTTCTCTGAGGGGAGGAGAGAACTTCCACTTTGCTTATGGCCTTGTCTCAATACTGGAGTTTGTGGAATCAAACGGCTTCCATAGCCTTGGCAGCTCATATCCAGAGCCTCCGGTGATCACTGACATCATACATGAGAGTGTTAATTGTTAAATTAACAGCAGGAGTCACTGTGCACTAACTTCCCATGCAGGACCTCTGTCCTCAAAGAGTTGTATTATGAGAGTTTGAGAGTTAACAGTAAAATTTGTTCTCAAAGATTTATTTTGTTTTAGTGTATTAAGTGCAGGATATTCTCATGTCTCATAAGTTTTAGTTATGCCTGTGTCCAACTCCAATGTTTGTTTTTCTTAGGTGCTTCCTTAATCAAGGATAAAACTCTTTTTTTTTTTTTTTTTTTTTTTTTTTTGGACAGGCAAAGTGGACAGTGAGAGAGAGAGAGAGACAGAGAGAAAGGTCTTCCTTTTGCCGTTGGTTCACCCTCCAATGGCCGCCGCGGCCGACGCACTGTGGCTGGCGCACCGCGCTGATCCGAAGCCAGGAGCCAGGTGCTTCTCCATGGGGTGCAGGGCCCAAGCACTTGGGCCATCCTCCACTGCACTCCCGGCCACAGCAGAGAGCTGGACTGGAAGAGGGGCAACAGGGACAGAATCCGGTGCCCCGACGGGGACTAGAACCTGGTGTGCCGGCGCCGCAGGCGGAGGATTAGCTTATTGAGCCGCGGCACCAGTGATAAAACTCATTCTAAAGGACTTTCTTTCAGTGTATTAAGTGGAGGATATTCTTAGGTCTCACAAGTGACAGTTATGTCTAAGTGCTCACAAAAGATGTATCATTCTTGGGTGCTTCTTTAGTTAATTAAGTTTCTAACAAAAGTGAAATTAACTTTGAGGTGCAATGACTTTGAGCAGCCCTTGTCTCAACTTGAGGAACAATTTATTATTTTTTCTTTTTTTCCCATGCAAATTGTTGAACTCTTTACTTAGTATAGAGTTGGTCTTCTGTGTGTAAAGTTAATTGAAAATGGATCTCAGTAGAGAATGGGACTGGGAATGGGAGAGTGAGGAGGAGAAGGGGTGGAAAGGTGGGTATTGTGGGAAGAATCACTACATTCCTAAAGCTGTACTTATGAAATGCATGAAGTTTGTATTCCTTAAATATAAAGTTTCTTTGGGAAGAAACAACAACAACAAAACCCATCCTGGCAGAATTTAAAGAGCAGCAGACGTTGAGTCCAGTGTTAGTAATGAACCCATCACTCAACCTTCATTTTGCCAATCTTGTTTCATCTTTCCTTCCCTCCCCCACCCCATTTGTAAAAGAATTCTCAAACATAGTCTTATTTTATCCTTTATCTACATGGCAAAGTGATAAAGATTTAAAGAATTTTTTTAACCACTGTTACCTTAACTAACAGTGATTTTCTAATACTTTGGATAACTACTACTGGGGATTCTTCTACAGAAAAAACTTTCTCAAACCAACTCACTGATTTACTGAAATACATCGTAGAGGAAAGACTGGATAAATGCTAGATTCTTTGGGGCCGGCTCTGTGGCGCAGTGGGTAAACGCCCTGGCCTGGAGTGCTGGCATCCCATGTGGGCGCTGGTTCAAGACCCCACTGCTCCACTTCCGATCCAGCTCTGCTATGGCCTGGGAAAGCAGTAGAAGATGGCCCAAGTCCTTGGGCCCCTACCCCTGCGTGGGAGACCAGGAAGAAGCTCCTGGCTCCTGGCTTCGGATCCAGGATCAACAAAGCTCTGGCCATTGCGGCCAATTGGGGAGTGAACCATCAGATGGAAGACCTCTCTGTCTGCCACTCCTCTCTCTAAGTAACTCTGACTTTCAAATAAATAAATCTTTTTTTAAAATGCTAGATTCTTTATTAAATTTCAGAGAAATGAGTTGGTGCCAGAGCAAACTCCAATGTTAGCCACACCAAGTTTTTGTTAGTTTAGTATCATTTTGAATCCATGCATTTTTTACATACCTGATGTTTCAATCTGTTATGTTCATTATTCTTTATGATGTTTAAATTATCCCGTGAGGCTAGTAGGACCTCTAAAGTTGGCTTTTTGGGGGCCAGCGTTGTACTTCAGGTAAAGCTACCACTTGAAGTGCCAACATCCCATATGGGTGCCAGTTCAAGTCCCAGCTGCTCCACTTCCTATCCAGCTCTCTGCTATGGCCTGGGAAAGCAGTAAAAGATGGCCCAAGTCCTTGGGTCCCTGCACCCACGTGGGAGAGACCTGGAGAAAGCTGCTGCCTCCTGGCTTCAGATCAGCATAGCTCCTGCTGTTGCAGCCAATTGGGGAGTGAACTGGTTGATGGAAGACCTCTCTCTCTCTCTCTCTCTCTCTCTCTCTCTCTCTCTCTCTGCCTCTCCTTCTCTGTGTAACTCTGACTTTCAAATAAATGTAAAAATTTTCTTAAAAAAAGTAGGCTGAACTTGTCCTTTAGAAAAAAAAAAAGGAGTTGGCTTCTTCATTGCTTTCATGTGATTCACAGATACTTCCCTAATAAGCTCCCTGGCCTTGCGACTCCTTTGGCACACACCGTGGTTTTAACTCATTGTTGCTTCTGAAAGATTCCTTTCCGTAAAATGCCTTTTCCTGTTTATGTCCCTGACAAAGACTCTTTGCTTAGCTAAACTTTAGTCTGGCTCCTAAACCTTTCTATGTTCTTTCTTTTTAAAGGTTTATTTATTTATTTGAGAGGTAGAGTTAGAGAGAGGGGAAGAGACAGAGAGGTCTTCCATCTGCTGGTTTACTCCCCAGGTGGCCACAGTGGCCAGGGCTGGGCCCATCTGAAGCCGAGACAGGAGTTTTTTCAGGTCTCCCACACTGGTGCAGGGGCTGCTGCTTTCCCAGGCCATAAGCAGAGCTGGATCAGAAGTGGAGCAGCCAGGACTGGAGCCCATGCCCTTACCGGATGCAGACACCACAGGCAGAGGCTTAGCACACTTCACCACAGCACTGGCTTCTCTATATTCTTATAAAATCCAACTTTAGGAGAACCCTGCCAAGTCAGTCTGACAAAAGCCTAACCCCTCTTCCCATTCCTTTTTTATTGCATTACATTCATATGCAGGAAGAGTACTGTCAGGTCCCTTTAGCTAGAATCCCCCTGATCCCTGAATGTTCCCTCTTAGTAATTTCCCATCCAATGACCTCCTTGGCTGTATGTTCCGACTTACTCATGCTTGTATTTGGCATTGAGCCCAGCCTGTCTCCACTGCAAGAGCTGGGTGCAGTGGTCTTTATGCATATCTCTCTGGTCCCAGATACAATCTGCCTTACCGTGCTTTACAAGCACCTCTGAGTAACTTTTTTTTAATCTAACGCTGCCAACTAATATAAGCATCCTGCAACATTTGGCTCCAACTTTGCCATCTTTATGCATTTTCTCCAGGGCCCCCAAATAGAGTGCAATGTCGTTCTTTCTTCCAATGCTGTGGCGCCAATAGCATGGACCACTGTGTATAGTAATTGTTTGCAACTCTGTTCTCCCTAAGGTTGAATTCACTGAAAACACAAGTTTCATATGGTCACTCTTTTTTTTAATCTCTGAAGGACCGGGTACATAAAAGCTTAATAAAATGACTACCATATGTATAAAACCATACATTTGTTAAACAAATATGCTGAATGTTTACTAAATGATAGGTGCTGACTTCAGTGTTTACTAAAATCTATGAGCAAACAAAGAACAGACGTATGGCTAGAAATAGGAATGACTGTCAAAGATGTGACTTTTATACTTATACCCTTCTGAGAAAATTTGTACAGGATACTGAGGAAAGCAGATACAGACACAAAATACAATGTTCTAATGGTCTATTTCCCTGTCTGTGGGCAGAGCTACATTTCTCAGTGCCTCCCTTTCCTTTTTCCTTCTTAGGATGCTCCTCACTCACACCCCATCTTCTCACAGTTGGCTCCTCATCCTTTGAGGTCAACTGGATTGGCATCTCCTCAGACACACATTTCCACTGTCAGACAAATTATCTGAGGTAGCCAACAGCTAATGCCTCCCTTCTCCTGCCATCAGAAACACATCTAGAGTCACTATTATATTGCCTTGATTTATTTTTATAGCACTGAAATGTTCTTTTTTAAAATCTATTTATTTATTGTTTCCTTCCACCTGAAGTAAACTTTGTGAGACCAGAGAGCTCAGTGTCCTACTCACCCTGAATCCATCCACAGTTCTTAGGTCAGCAGCTGGCACAAAGCAAGTGCTAAAGAAGAAATCATTTGAATGAATTGATCTGCTTAGCCTTTTGTCCAGTCATCTGTCTGCCATCATTGGTCCTCACTTCTATCTCACTGCCAGTTTCATACCTCCATGATCTCTAGGACGTTCCATACCAAGTGAGCATTGGTTAGTCAAATGCAATACATTCTGAGTAAAATACTAGGACAGTGATTAACTGTATGAGCTTTTAAAAAATGTATTGATTTTAATGGAGGAAGGTGGAAAGAGAGAGAGAGAGAGAGAGAGCACTCCTACCAACTGAGTTCACTCCCCAAATGCCTGTAATGGCCAAGCTGGGCCAGGCCAAAGCCAGGCACTGGAAACTCAATCCAGGTATCCAATAGGGATGGCAGGATTCCAATCATTTGAGTCATCACCACGGCCTCCTCCCAGGGTGTGCATTAGCAGGAAGCTGGAATGGAGAGCAGAGCCATAACTCAAACCCAGACACTCCAATATGGACTGTGGACATCCTACCTACTGGGCCAGACACCGGCCCTGTGTGAGTTTTGGAATCAGATTTCCTAGATTTGAATCCTGTTTTAAAACTTACAGTTTGTATGTTCCTTAGTTAATCATTTAGTATCTATGTGCATCTGGTTCCTCATTACTAAAAAGGTGACATATTACAGTAGTCTCAGGGAAGATTATAGGAGATAATACCCACAAAAGACTCGTAAAGGAATATGGTAGATAGTAAGTGCCCTCAAAATGTGAGATACCATTTCTCCCTAATTAAAGGCAAGAACACACATGTGTTTGGTCTCATCTCTGTCTCATTCATCAGCTCCCCTTCATTTGTGGATATATTCCATGCAATCTCTGTTTTAGGTCTGTATTTTTAGATAACCAGCTGATAGTGGACAGACACTTATGGTGGCCCCAGGAACTCAGCCTCCTGGTGGTTCATGCTTCTATTTGATTTTGAGCATTGTGATTTGCTATTAATCAATAGAATATGTCAAATGATGGGATATATGTACATAGTTATGTGATTCTAATACATAAGACTGTAATGCCCATTTTACTGGGTCTCTCTCTCTCTCTCTCTCTCTCTCTCTCTCTCTCTCTCTCTCTTTTCTGTCCTTTGTTGGCTTTGAGGAAGCAATTAACCATGTTGGGGAACTGTATGTGACAAGGAACTACAGGTGGCCTCTAGGAGCTGAGGACAAATGCCAACTTACAGTCAGCAAGAAACCAAAGCCCTGAATCTGCAACTTCTGCCAAGTGTCTGAGTGAGACTGGAAACATACATTTCCCGTGTAAGAACCTCAGAGGAGACCATAATCTTGGCCAAAGTCTTGACTGCATTTTTCGAAGACTCTAATCAGAGGAGCCCCTTAAGCCAGGAGCAGATTCCTGGCCTGAAGAGACCGTGAGATGATCATGCATATTGCCATTAGTTTTGTGGTAATAGTGTTACTCAGCAATCTTTTTTTTTTAACTTTTATTTAATGAATATAAATTTCCAGTATACAGCTTATGGATTACAATGGCTTCCCCTTCCCATAATTTCCCTCCCACCCGCAACCCTCCCCTCTCCCGCTCCCTCTCCCTTTCCATTCACATCAAGATTCATTTTCAATTCTATTTATATACAGAAGATCAATTTAGTATAAATACTTCAACAGTTTGCACCCACATAGAAACACAAAGTGAAACATACTGTTTGAGTACTAGTTATAGCATTAAATCAAAATGTACAGTACATTAAGGACAGAGATCCCACATCAGGAGCAAACGCACAGTGGCTCCTGTGTTACTCAGCAATCTTAACTCTCCTTGGGTTGTTACCACAAAATACTAAAGACTGGGTGGCTTAAACAAGATATTTATTTCTCACAGTTTTGGAGGCTGGGTCATCTAAGATAGTCCAATTCTATTTCTGGTGAATGTTCTAGACCTGGTATAGCTACCTTCCTGCTGTGTCCCCTAAGATAATAGTGATGTCTGAACTCTTCCTCTTCTTAAAGGGCAATTATCCTATGATGGGGGCTCCAGCCTCATGACCTCATCTAAATATAATTACCTTTCAAAGGCCCCATTTTCAAATGCCATACTTTGGGGAGTAGAGTTTCAGAGTCTGAATTTTGGAAGGACACATATATTCACTCCCTAGTAACAATGGTAAATGATTAATACACAACCTTTATGAAATTGGGTTCTGCATCATTTAGTTTACTTATATAAAAGAAACTTTGATAATGAAGACAAATTCCAGTTAATAAAATTTAAGCACTTGGGCTACCCTCTGCTGCCTTCCCAGGCATATCAGCAGGGAGCTGGACTGGAAGTGGAGCATCCAGGACTCAAACTGGCATCCATATGGGATGCTAGCTTTGCAGGCAACAGCCTCACCTGCTGCACCACAGTGCTGGCCCCAAGATTTGGGTTTTTAAAAACTCACTACCTCTTCCCATTTAGCTTTCTTCACATCATCCTGTGGGAACTGAGGTTCGGGGAACAGACAAAACAAATACTGATGTTCTCCTGTTTGTGTTGTGATAAACTATTTCTCATCTGTAACTCAGAAGTTTGATGGCTGGGAACTAGAGTAAAATCTCAAACTCTTCAGAATATTTGGAAAATTATAAAAACTGTACAGAACTTATTTATCTATTTACTTATTTATTTATTATTTATTTTTTATTTATTTATTTCAAAACTGAAAAGTCCTTTTGACAGAGGCAGACACATGAGTCATATGCAAAAATCACCTTGCTTGCTTTTGTAAGTTAGACTATATGAAGTCTACCACCTAGTAACTAGAGAGAGGAGAATTTAAACCTGTAATTCTTTTCTCTCAACATATGGTGTCACCCCTGCCCCACTAACCTCAGCCTGCCCATGCTTACTTGGCCAAGTCTCTACACTTAGGATCAGTTAGGCATGAAAAATGAAAAATGGTTAAAATACTTTTTAAAAAAGATTTATTTCTTTTGCAAGGCAAAGTTACAGACAGATAGGGAGACATAAAGAGAAAGACATCCTCTATCCACTGGTTCACTCCCCGAAGGACTACAATGAGCAGTGTTGGGCCAGGCCAAAATCAGGAGTAGGAAATTCACTGGGATATCCCACAGGGGTGACAGGGGCCCAAGGACTTGGGCCATCTTCTACTGCTTTCCCAGGCACATTAGCAGGGAACTAGATCAAAACTGGAGCAGCTGCATTTTGAACTAGTGTCCACATGGAATGCCAACATGGCAGGGAGTGGCTGAACCCACTATGCCACCACACCAGTCCCTAAAAATACCTTTATCGTGGGAGATTTTACAAAGTATTTCTTTAGTTGTTCCTTGTTATATTGCCAGGGCTGTTACTTTATTCATAGAATGTCTGTTTGGTGCCACTGGTAGCTAATGTTCTCATTTAGTATCTTTAGCCTGGTGGTTAGAACGCCAGTTGGGGTACCCACATGCCCTCTTGGAGTGCCTGGGTCTCAGTCCTGGCTCTGCCCCTGATTGCAGCTTCCTTCTAATATGTACGCTAGGAGGCAGCAAGTGATAGTTCAAGTATTTGTGTCTCTGCCAACCATGTGAGAGTCCTGGATGGAGTTCCCAGCTCCCAGCTCTGGTCTGGCCCAGCCCCAGCTGTTGTAAGCATTTGGGGGTAAACCAGAAACCAGAGGAACAGGCACGCTCTCTCTCTCGCTGGCTCTCTCTCTCTCTCTCTCTCTTTCTCTGCCTTTCAAATCAATAAATAATTTTAAAGAGAATGTCGGGGGCTGGCGTGGTGGTGACACAGGTAAAGCCGCCACCTGCAGTGCTGGCATCCCATATAGGCGCCGGTTCGTGTCCTGGCTGCTGCACTTCCAATCCAGCTCTCTGCTATGGCCTGGGAAAGCAGTAGAAGATGGCCCAAGTCCTTGGGCCCCTGTACCCACTTGGGAGACCCGGAAGAAGCTCTTGGCCTAGCTCCGGACATTGAGGCCAATTGGGGAGTGAACCAGTGGATGGAAGACCTCTCTCTCTCTGCCTCTCTTTCTCTCTCTGTGTAACTCTTTCAAGTAAATAAATAAATCTTTTTTTTAAAAAAAGAGAATGTCATATTTTTTAAAATGTCCACCAAAGTCACCATTTCAAGTCCTGCAGCCTACTAATTTAGCAATTGTAGCAATGCCATAGAGTGCCAACTCCACTTAAAAGAGTCAAGTATTGCTGGTTAAAATCAGAATTGAGAAGTGAGAAGTTGATCTGAAACATACCGAGCAAACTAACCTCAGAATTACCTCTGTAAAACAAATTGTTGAATCCCATCTTTTACTTGGTCCCATATGCCACCTAGTTCAATTTAATTATCTCTAATGACAGCTCTCAAGAATTGTTGTATTTTCCCTGAGGAAAGTAGGTTATTTAGATTTTTCATGAGGTAGAACAGGAAACAATAAATTTCATGTTTTGTACTCCTACTCTTCCTTTAATGCCAAAAATAGGCCATCTCACAAGTCTGAAGACATTCAGGGTGGGAAGAAAAGTGAAGAATAAGGATAATGTAAAAAAATCAGAAGTTGACCTTAAAGCTTACTCGCTCATACATTAAAAACTAAGAGAAAAAGCCCACATGTGTGGGTTAGCAGTCCCCGTCTGAAACAATATGCAAATTAAGTAGCTGGAAATAAATGACTAAATATTCACTCATTCTTTGGTCCTTGTCTCAAGGGAAGGAGAATATTCTGTCTTGGAGAAGCAGTTGTTGCAGAGTACAAGCATCACAGTGCTCAGGAGGAAACAGAGTTTGTTCATATCATGCACACAGCAGGTTAAAGGAAGTGTGCGGAGGAGACAAGGTTGCTACCCAACTTTTTTGCCTGAGGTTTGCCAATACTAGTTTACCTGCCACAAGTCATAGAGAGGGCGAGTTGTCACAGCAGTACCTGTGCTCTTTCTTCACTAAAGCAGAGAAGCAATAAACAAAAAGTGAGAATTTGATACAAAAGGTACTAAGCAAACTAACCTTAGAGTTGCCCCTGAAAGCAAGTAGGTAAAAAGATCTTAATTGCAGAAAACCTGTTCTATCTTTTGGTCTATAATCTGCAGCTTATCACAATTCTCTTAACTCCCTAAACTGTCTTAGATATTTATATATCCCCCACACACCAACGGTTTCCAAGCTAAATCGCTGAAATAGACTCATAGACACAAACATTGGTTAGGTGATACTGAAAGTTTGAATACCAAAACAGCTATTACCAGGCAGCTATTGAACAATGCTCCCAAATCCTGCTGTAAAAATCAAGTTCATTCCCTATGTGTAGCAGTTCTCTGCAAGACAACATTCAATGATTATGTTTACCACATTGCAAATAACGTGGGCACCAGTTTATTGCTTTACTTAACTGAAGTCAAGAAATACCAAACAGGGGGTACTTTTCAATTTTATTAACAGATGTGCGGCAAATCCATGATTGAACAATTCATAATGAATTCCATTGGCAAGGAGTTATACATGCAAATCAGCTGAGGAGTTAACACCCAAGGTGGGCAGGAGAGGCATGTGGGCTTAGAGGACCTTTCTCTGCTCCCCAACCCCAACACTTGTGGATTGGATTGTGCAGATGTCTTTGATTGTTAACTAACTCCATGAAAAAAATGGTCAAGGACAGCAGTGGGTAGGGGACAGGAAGAAGGCAGGTGATGACCCTGAGTGAAAAGATGGGAAACCAGTGCTACTCAAAGGAGCTGGCTTTCACTAGCGCTTTCTCTTGTTTGGCTGGGACAAGTCATTTCACCCTCTTAGGGTTCAGTTTCGATATTCGTAGCAGGTGGAAAGATTGAGAGCTCTCTTAGTTGTTTTGCTGTTCTCATCCTAGGTGAATCCTCCCAAGGTGGTTGACACTTTTAATTTTGAGACCTATTTTATTTGAAAGGCAGTTACAGAGAGGGAAAGACAGAGAGCTCTTCCCTTGTTGGTTCACTCTCCAAACGGTTGCACCAGGCCAAAGCCAGGGTCAGGAGCATCATCTGGGTCTCCCACATGAGTGCGGGAAGCCCAAGCACTTGCGTAATTTTCTGCTGCTTTA
Organism: Lepus europaeus; assembly: GCF_033115175.1. Classification (NCBI taxonomy): domain Eukaryota; kingdom Metazoa; phylum Chordata; class Mammalia; order Lagomorpha; family Leporidae; genus Lepus; species Lepus europaeus. The sequence continues at coordinate 76,213,366 of NC_084828.1, read as the reverse complement.
TCCCAGGCACACTATCAGGGAGCTGCATCAGGAGCGGGGAAGCCGGGACTCGAACTGCCGTCCACATGGGACTCCACCATTGCAGACGACAGCTTACGGTCGCTGCGCCAGAGGAGCAGCTCCTCGCCTTTCAATCGGCTTCTCTGCGCATGCGCCGAGGAAGCGGCCTCCCCCTGACCTCAATTTCACCTCTTCTGCGCACGCGTCTTTTAATCCCTCGGCGCTCCGTCGGAGGAGGGCGGGACTTCCTGTCTTGTTTAGGGATACCGCGGAAGTGACTGCGGACAAATCAGCTCTGCAGAGGCTGCGAGAGTTTAGGGTGTCTGCGTTTTAGCTGCTTTCGGCGGGAAAGATGCCGGGTCTGGCGGCCGCAAGCCCTTCCCCGTCCGAGCCTCAGGAGAAGAAGCCGCTGAAGCCCTGCTGCGCCTGCCCGGAGACCAAGAAGGCGCGCGATGCGTGGTCAGTGCGCCGCCGGGAGGGGTTCCGGTGCCTCTGCCGCTGGCCCTCGCCTTGCTAGTCCGTGCTGCACGGAGACTTAGAGAGCCCCGTAGGTTTCGCAGTCGGCCACGTGTTGACTGAACCCTTAGCCCAGTGCGAGGAAACGCTGAATGGAGAGAGAGAGAGGTTAGATTGGCCCCGGGTTCTGTTCACGCCCTCACTCCTTCCGATAGATGGCTGCTGACCTTCTGTTAGGAGTTAAGCACTGCCTTAGGTCCAAAGCTGTAGAACAGGGTAGACACTGACTTCAAGGAGCTTAAAGTTAATGGCGGCCTACACCAATAATTGCTATGTCATGGAAAGGCCTATGCTAGAGGATTTGGCAAGACTAAAGAGTAAACGTGTTCTGGTAATTTCTGAGGCTTTCTCCCCAAATCTAGAAAAAATTAGGCCACGGGTCCCATTGCTTATAGTTTCGAAGGGTTCCCTTCAACCCTTTGAAGGCAACCCGAAGTTAAAAAATCAACCAGTCAGCATGATCAGCCTGCCTGTCGGTTCAAAACAGCGCTTCTAAATTATCATCCATCCACAAAAGGTCTTGTTCTTTATCGTCTTATGTAACCTCTGTTGTAGAACAAATCTCTTTAGCCAGAGGCCTCAGGTGCTATGAATGTGCACTTCTCCCTCCAGCTCCTTTTTGTCTTCATAAAGCAGGGAGGTCCTAAGTGTTATCATGGGGTAGCAAGAGAGTAGGAGCTCAGTGCCTCTATCACAGTGGGTGCTTTGCAAATAGGACTGTGAAGAGAATTGGAAGGCTGCAGTCTCCTACTGAAATTGCTCCCGTGTTAGCAATAAGTGCTTATTGAATGTGTGGATAGTATAGCATCGTGATTTAGAGCCAGGGATCCAGAGTCGAGGTTTGAACCCTGAACCAACAACTTGGTGACCGTGTGCAAATTATTTAATATTTCTGCCTCATGTGTTTGTAAAATAGGCCTAATAAAAATATCTACCTAACAATTACTGTAAAAGTCAATGATAAGCTGGCGCCGAGGCTCAATAGGCTAATCCTCTGCCTTGCGGCGCCGGCACACCGGGTTCTAGTCCCGGTCAGGGCGCCGGATTCTGTCCCGGTTGCCCCTCTTCCAGGCCAGCTCTCTGCTGTGGCCCGGGAAGGCAGTGGAGGATGGCCCAAGTGCTTGGGCCCTGCACCCGCATGGGAGACCAGGAGAAGCACCTGGCTCCTGGCTTGGGATCAGCGCGGTGCGCCTGCCATTGGAGGGTGAACCAACGGCAAATGAAGACCTTTCTCTCTCTCTCACTATCCACTCTGCCTGTCAAAAAAAAAAAAATTTAAAAAAAAAGTCAATGATAAAAGCCACATCGAGTGCCTGGCACAGTATATATGGCTGTTACTTTGATAAGGAGCTCCATATCCCTAGCAGTACTTCATTTGAAGGCAGCCTTTTGAGTTTTGAAGGATGGGTGGGAAGAACCTATTCCCATCTTTAAATTCTTGTTGCATGAATTGTCTCTGATGACCATGACTTTTCCCCACATAGCTGTAGTGAGGAATCAATTTTTTCTTATAATTGAACTTGGCCTGATATTATTTACAAAAATTACATATTTTTAAAAGATTTATTTATTTTTATTTTAAAGGCAAAATTACAGAGATTGACAAAGATCCTCCATCTGCTGGTTCACTCCGCAAATGGCCTCAACAGCCAGGAGCTTCCTCCAGATCCCCATAGTGTGGCAGGGGCCCAAGCACCTGGGCCATCCTCTGCTGCTTTCCCAGGTGCATCAGCAGGGAGCTGGACTGGAAGTGATGCATCCTGGACTCATATGGGATGCCGGCATTGCAGGTGGTGGCTTTACTCACAATGCCACTATGCAGGCCCCTAGAATTACATTTGCATAGCCTGATTATTTTCTAAAATTTGCATTTTCAGATCCTAGAAATAAAGCTATGTGATTTTTTTTTTTTTAATTTTCGACAGGCCGAGTGGACAGTGAGAAAGCTGTGTGATTTTAGTCTTTACGTTGTGCTCTTCATTTAGGATAAATATGGTATTCATTCAGCTTATTTCATTATATAGCAGTGTTACTCCTTGGACTAGAAGCAATATTTGATATGTCTAAGTATTTCTTCTCATCAGACTCCCCCTAAACCTACTTACTTGTGGAACATCTTGGAAGGCGTGGAAGCAATAACAATATCAAATAAAAACAAAGCTGTTTTGCTCTATAGCGTTTTAAACTGTTGTGTTCCATCCTATCCTTGTTCTGCCTCACTCCCCATACTGCATGCATATTTATTGTGTTTAATGCCTACTTGGTTATGTGACAAGTACATTTTGTTTGTAGCATCATCGAGAAAGGAGAAGAGCACTGTGGACATCTAATTGAGGCCCACAAGGAATGCATGAGAGCCCTGGGATTTAAGATATAAACGGTGAGCTTACTGTTTCTCTGTTGCTTTACAGATTTAGCAACCATTGGGCAACGTGCTCTGAGAGGTAGTCCACCTGGTTAAAGGTAATATGCTTAAATATCACTAAAAAAACACAGCTCTCAGTATAGGGGCAGATGTTGCTGACAAATTGGGAGGCATTCATTGGATTTAGGAAGGGGAGAATCTAGCTTTCAAGAAGAGGTTTGACAAAAAGCTGTTGGATTCAGTAGGACCAACAGCTGACAGCCGTAGTAAGTTCAAAATGTTTCATTGTCCAGCTTAAAGGAACTGAAAGGAAAATGTTCTCTGTTTCTCGTCTCCAGTGTTGTGGTATTCAGTAAATGCTTTTCAGTAGGAAGTAGGTAACAAAGGGAAGTCCTGCTGTCTGCGAGAGGGAAAGGGAATTGTGGCTGTGTCTTTTGTACCACGCATCATTCTCATAAAACTGAAACTCCACACTATTTTTGAACTTTGAATCCAAATTTTTATGCTTAAAGGGACCTTAAGTGATGTGTATCCAGTAATACCACAAATAAATTATTTTCTTTTCTTTGGAAGCTCTTTCTGTAGCTATTGAGTTAGGTCACTCCCCCACTTCATTTAGGTCTCTCTTCACAAAGAATGGATGTTCTGTTTTTTCACTTATGGATCCCTTTGGTCAACTTTCATGGGAATTGTTCTGGATTTTTTTTTTTACATTCCATTCATAATTTGCATCTTATGAATAATCTTACCTCTTAATAAATTACAAGGAAGGTATGTACTTATCCAATAAAAAAAAACTTGTTAGCCCCTCCCTCTACACCTCCTCCTGTAAGCTGGCATCCCTTTCCCCTCATTCCTTTTTATTACTGTCCAATACAATGTTCTGTGATGATGGCAATGTTCTGTATCTGCACTGTTCTAGTGTGGTAGCTGCTTGGCTAGTGAGACTGAGGAACTGAATTTTTTTTTTAAAGATTTATTTATTTATTTGAAAGTCAGAGTTACACAGAGAGAAAAGAAGAGGCAGAGAGAGAGAAAGAGAGTGCTTCCATCTGCTGGTTCATTCCCCAGTTGGTCACAACGGCCGAAACTGTGCCGATCCGAAGTCAGGAGCCAGGAGCTTTTTCCGGCTCTCCCACACAGGTGCAGGGGCCCAAGGACTCGGGCCATCTGCTGCTGCTTTCCCAAGCCATAGCAGAGAGCTGGATTGGAAGTGTAGCAGCGGGGACTCGAACCAGCACTCATATAGGATGCTGGCACTGCAGTCAGTGGCCTTACCAGCTATGCCACACTGCTGGCCCCCTGAATTATTAATTTTAAAGTGTTTTAAAGCTACAAGTAGCTAGTGGCTACTCTATACTTAACTCCGTCACCTGTGTATTATCTGTTTTTGTATCTACCTTGCTTCACTCCAACTAGAATGTAAACTGAGAAAGTAAGGGTTTTCTGTTTGGCTCAATGTCATATCTCTTGCAATTTTCACAGTACTTGGCACATACTAGGTGCTCAATAGAGTATTATTAATTAAGTGGATGAGTAATTGAGGAAACTAAGGCTTGTAGTTATGAAATGACTACAAAGGTGGGTTAAGCAGGCTCAGAACTGGAGCCTGGGTTTCCAGGCAGACTTTCCTGCTATGTCCCTCCCTGAATATATGCACCACACTGCCACTGTTAACTTATCAATAGCCAAGCGATAATGTGAAGCCACATACCAGTGTAATAGTAATAGAGAGCCTGGCTTCTTTCCCTTTCACCTCTCTCCTGCCTCTTTGGAATTTCATGTATGGCCAGTTAATTGTCTTCAGTGAGGTATGAAAGAGAAAGGATAAGGACTCGGCCACAAGCTGATAAATATATGACCCTAGTGGAAAACAGTGTAGTCTGGAGACCTGTGGCTTCATTTAGATTCTCCTGATGTCTCATTTAGCATGGTTTTCACTTTAGCTGCATTTAACTTTCATTAAACACTAATCCTCTTTGGATATTACTTTTTTCATTTATAAAAGGAAAGCATATATGATCTCTATATTGTACAGTATATCTACTACCATTTATACATAATACATTTACATGGCTTTTAGACTAGATAGTTAAATAAATCCCTTGGTGAATTGTTTTGTAAAATAAATAAATTTAAAGGAGAGTGCATTCTTCATAGCAATGATCATCAGAGTTTCTTCATTCAAGATTGTAGATTGTAATGTTATTCTTCAATAAATGGAGAAATTTTTAAAAATTTTTAATATTTTTATTAATGTGCAATACTTGTGCATTTTTATGGGGTACAGTGCACTGCTTCCACACATAGACACAGCATAAACCAAACAAACCAACCAGCCTGTGCATGTTTGGAATTTACCAGCTCCTCTCTTCAGTTGTTTATTCAGAATATAATACATTATCCTGGACTGTAGTTTCCCTAGTGCTCTAGTGTTCCACAAAGTAGATCTTGATTGTACCTGAACTCAGTTGATTAAGAATAAATCTATTATACATGTTTTATACTTCATATAAAAGTGGACTGTGTTCAGCCAGTAGTTCTTACACATAGGTCGTACTTCACAGTCACTTGAGGAACATTTTATAAAATGCATAAGCCTGGGCCTCACTCTCTATTTGTTGACTCAGATGCTCCTAGATGATTTGCAAGTGAGCCTCTCTTTAATAGCCATTTGTTTAAGCTAAAGAATGAACAGTAGTAGTGATCATGTTAAATATAAATTATAGTGGCAAAAGCAGAGACTTGAAAACTACAAAGGGAAAACAGGTACGATAGTGGTAATTCTAGACAATTTTTTCTATCTTACGACAGTACCAGTGAAAGAGAAAGTGGATGGACCCAGAACCTGACAAAAGTGTGAGGAGGATGTGGCTGGTCTTTGGTGCAGCAGTTAGGATGCCACTTGGGTTACCTAACTCCCATATGGGAGTACCTGGCTAGAGTCCTGACGTCTCTGCTTCCTGCTGATACACACCGTGGGAAGCAGCAGATGATGGTTCTAGTGTGTGGGGCCTTGCCACTCATGGGAGAGACTCCTGGTTCCTGGCTGCTAACAGTTGTCTTGGGGAGTGGACTGGCAGAAAGGAGATCTCTGTCTCTGTCTCTCTGTCTTTTAAATAGACTAAAAATAAATTAAGAAAGGATTAATAACTATATATATAAAAAGAGGCAAAGGGCACATTGTATTTTTCTGCTTTCAGTAGTCAGAAGAAACCTGGTATGGAGACTAATGTTACTGAAAGAAATTAAAGGACTAGCACTGAAAGTAGTGATACTCAGTATTTATTAATTTTAACTAAACTCAGTACTTGGGTTCCTAAAATATGCTGATTTCACACATAAAAATAAGCAACTACTTATGTGTGAAAATGTGGTCCTGAGAAAAAGGTCATTTTTGCCATTCAAACATTTATTCCTCAGTAGGTATGTATTAAGACCCTGGGAAATGCCAAGATGAGAAAGTTGACCCTTTCTGTCAAAGACATTACACCCAGAGATAACAACCAAGTTGACATCCAGGGGCTTTCATGGGGTGGGGCTTTCATGGGGTGGGCTGCTGTCATTGAAATGCTGAGTGGCTTCATTTTTTGTTATCTTTCCTGCCCAGATTTAGAAAAGAGACAGTTTGGATGTTTGTATCTTTATGAGGCTTATCTTCTTATGTAAACCAAATGAAGGGAAGGGCTTGATGGGGAGAAAGTATTTTCATTAGACTTGAAGAGTTGACCAGCCCAGTTGAATGATCTCTGTAGTGTTCTCTTTGTTGTGAGCAAGAGGCTGGGGGAGGGAGAGTATAAGGTGTGTGGAGAGAAACCTTGTACAGACCAACTGGACCAGGAGCCCCACCCATGCAACACTCCCTTTCTGATCTTTCAAAATGGATTTTTACATGGTTGCCCTTATTGTGCCCTTGTGATTAAGTGAGTAACTTTCCACAGGAAGTATCTTGTGTACTGAGCTGACCTTCTGTCTTCTAATTTGTGGATCTTAGCCAAACATACTTAAATCAGCCAAGAGAGGAGTTTGCAAGTCTCTTCTCTTGAGTATCTGTAAAAATAAACTGCCGTAGCCTTTTTTGGAAGATATTTTTGAGAAGATAAAGATATCTATGTATATAGAAATTTATTTACGAGTATTATTTTTATTTCAGAATGTCTAAACACTAAACCCTGCAATGTCTTGAACAGTTTTAATGATGTTTTAGTTAGGCAAAACTAGAATTTAAAAATGAAGTTCTTTGATTTTGTGAGAAAAACTGTGGCAGTTGGTTAATAACACTTAACTAAGGTGCTCTTATCTAGTGATTTTCATTCTCTAACTCCATGGGTCTATTAGATGTTGGAAACCTGACTTTCTAAAATGAATATTTTTTTGTAGGTGATCTGCTCTGTGAATGAATAATCCATGAAGAATGAAGAATAAATAATTTTGGAAGTTCCTTAGTGAGCTTTAGAAAAAGTATTTATAATTTATTAAAAAAAGGAAAGTATAAAAAAGTCTTTCAGGTGTGTTTCTTTTTGTGTACCTCACATGCTCATGTTCCTGTTTGATGTGTGTGTGTCTTAAAGCATAAAGCAACAAATCTTTTAACATCAGTTTCTTATGTTCTTGTTACTGTGTCATTCTGGAAACTTTGGATATTTGTGGTGGAGAGAAACCAGAGGCAGGTCTCACCTGATGAAACCTCCACAGTTAGGTGCATGGAAGTATGAATAAATAACCCTTTACCAATTGAGAATGAATGTGCTGGCCATATCATCTAATTCAAGACTCACGTTTTGTTTTTCATGTTTAGTTTTCATAAGGGAAAGAACTGGACAAGACTGTCTTGAATTTTGAAGCCATTTTTTTTAAACTAGTTTTGTCATTTGGAAAAATTTGTTTGGACCAGAGTAGGGTGATTTGACTTAGAAGACCTTAGCTGTGTGCCGTAACTAATCTGTAAATAGCTAGTTACACTTTAGAATAGACCAGATTGTAAGTTTAATGCCTGGAGGACAAATAGTTGAAGTTAGAGGCTGGATTGATTCCAATAAGTCATTAATTAAGTAGCTCATGCTATCCTATAATGATACCTGGTAGGACAGAGTGCAGTTCTCTTAGTGTGGGAAGTAACCTTGTGGTCGTCTTAGTTGCTTATGGTCTAATGAAACATTTGATCCTATTCTGCCTTTAAGTACACTGAATTTAAAATCCCAAGGACAAAAGATACTGAGGATCTGTACTGTTCATGTGTTATTGTATGATGGGAAAATTGCCTTCTCTATAAAATAAAAGCTGAACTAAATGATTTCTTATGATTCCCTCCTAATTAAGAGTCTGGCTTTCACACTTAGGTTCAGTAACTAGCTGTGTGGAATCAAAAACACTTCCTGGTATTTGTTCTTCTTACTTGAAAAAAAGATGAACAAGGATAGAGATAGTACTAATTAACAAGATCGTAAGTGCTAATTACAGTGATTTACTTACAGCCTTTGGCACAGTATCTAGCACTTAGTATTGTTTGGACATTCTCTAGTTCTTTGATTCTGTGTTCATACTTTTACTTGAATATCCATTTGGATATTATTAGTAAGCACTTGATAGTTTATAGAAAAATCTTCTGGGTAAAGATCAGAATCTTGAACTTCCAAGACAAATATGAATCAACTTCTTGCATAATAGAGATTCTTAGCAAGTGGTTATCCAGACTCTGAATATGTCCTGGAACTATAAAAAACACAATCCATAACCTTGTCACCCAATGTTACTGTTTTATATGTGGTATTCCAGACTTTTCCTATGTATTGTAATTTTTTAAATCAAGAGGAGATCATTTTTCTAGGTTACATTTTTTGATGAGATTATAATGTGGCTTGCTTAGTATTGACTGTTGTCTGGCTTACCATAATTTAACCCATTATGGTTTTTTTTCCATTGTGTATTATTTGTACATTGACCCATTCAACAACTGTGAGAAAAGGAAAAAGATGAATAGGATAAACAAATGTTTTATAGCGTGTCTGTGATGTGTCAGATACCATTCTGGGAATTAGGTCTCAGTATGGAATAAGATACATAGGAAATATCTGGATTCTGGATTTTAAAAAATTTTGTTTGGGGTTTTTTTGAGACATAAGGAAGAAGTCACAATCCCATCTTCAAGAGGACCATTTTTTGATGACCTTGTCTCTGTGTGTTTGTTTTTGGCTACTCCATAACACTGCAGTGCAAGTCTCCTGAGAAAGTTTTTACAAGTGTCCTTTACTAATTGCTTAGCTAAGAATAGGCCAAAGGCTATGTATGGTTCCAAGGATTTGGATGAATATTGCCTGATCTCTGTTTAAATACACCTTAGTTTCTAAAGGTGCCTGTTTCCTTAAGTTCTTAGAAACACATTAATTTGTTATTTGTTTGTTTATTTATTTATTTGAGAGGCAGACAGGAAGAACTTCCACCTGGTGGTTCAGTCCCCAAATGCCCACAGTAGCTGGAGCTGGGCATGTGCCATGAGCCAGGAGCTCAGTCCAGGTCTCCCATGTGGGTGGCAGGAACCCATCTAATTAGTTGAGCCATCACCACTGCCTCCAAGGATCTGCACTAGCAGGTAGCTGGAATGGCAAGCCGGAACTAGGGAGTTGAACTCAAGCACTCCAATACAGGATGCAAACATCTTAACCAGTGCTTAACCGGCATCTTTACTGCTAGACCAAACACCTACCCCCCACACACACATTAATTTTTTTAACCTTTGCCAGATTGGTGTGCTTACCTGATCTATAAAGGAACGAAAGTTCTCTTCTTCATCTCTGCTGTAGTTGAAAGTACATCTCACAAGCCTTTCTGCCCATTCTTCCCTGGTGCTTAAGATTTCCTAAACATGATGTGCAGCATTTTGGTAATAATGGTAGGAGATGTTGCCAAAGTAATTTAGAAAGGAAAGAATTTCACCTCCGTATGGGTGACAGTCATGTTCTAATATACCTCTTTGCTAAGTCCATGCTATTCAGTCATTCCTCAACTCTTACAGGTACATTCACACTGTTTTAACAGTTTCCTTGAAATGTTTGTCATGAAGGTTGATGAAAATGGAAAGTCTTAGCAAAGACTACAGATCTCATGTGAGGCTGATGGAGAAATTATAATTCCTCTCTCAGCTAAATTTTTTTTATAGTACCAGGTGTCTAATACATATATAACTATTCATAATTACATGTTTATTCATTCTGTATGTGTTCAGTGAAGTGCTGTTATTTGCAAGGAATGGCCTTATGTGTTGAGTATTCATATGTGGCTCAGACATAATATCCTGACCTCAGAGAGATGAGAGGCTATTTAATTCAACCTTTTTTTAATAAGAAATGAAATTTTGTTCTCAATTTTCATGTTAATATATTAATACAAAGAAAACATTCTTTATACTTCATAGATAGAATTCTAAGGATATAATGATACTTCCCTTTCTCCATCTCACCCAGCCTCCCTCCCTTCCTTCCTACCTTCCATCCTTCCATCCTTCTTTTCTTTCTTTAATTTTTGAGATAACATTTTTAATTTGGTTCAACATTTTCTGAGGACATAGGCCAACTATGTGCTAAGTAGTATATAAAGATTAAGAAGACGTGAACTACCCTCAAAGAGCATATAGTGGGAACATGTCCATAAGCTACAGAAATACGAAGTTGAATGTTTAATGCTTGATAGATGTTCCAAGACGCTGTCCCAAAGAGTGCATGTGGGACTATGTTCAATGTTTGTTTCTTTAGCTATTAAAACATGTTAAGTGTATTTGTATCTTTGTTCATTATTGTGCTTTTGTCAGCAAATAATAGAAAATGCTTGTCAAGAAGAATTCTGTCATTATTGGGAGTCCAGGCTTCAGGCAAGTTCTAGATATAGTGTAGCATAGGTTTGGTGATGCTCTCCAGTGCATAGCTCCAGCTGTAGCAGCCCATTGGGGAGTGAACCATCGGATGGAAGACCTCTCTCTCTCTCTCTCTCTCTCTCTCTCTCTCTGCCTCTCCTCTCTCTGTGTAACTCTGACTTTCAAATAAATAAATCTTTAAAAAAAAAAAAAAAAAAAAAAGGACTATTGCTCCCTGAACACTAATCCCTTTGCAGTTCCTTAGGGAGATCTGAGTAAGCATGCATTCAGCTCAAAGCATCAGAATACCTAACTCCGCTGACATAAACAATACAAAAATTCATTTATCTCCCCTGTGAGGAAGGTTTGAGACTATGGCTCAGTGAGTCTGTCAAGTACCTATGCTTGCTTTGTTTTTCTGCTCTTTATCCTCATTCTGAGGTGTATCTCATGACTTCAGTAACTTCATGTGTTACATCATCATTGTGCTGTATTCAAGCCTGTATGAAAGATAGCAGATGCTACCAGGGAGTATACTTGTGACAGAAACTCCCTTCTCCAGCTTACTCTTCCAGCTCTTTGGTCACATGACTGCCCTAAGCCAGTCTGGAGTAGGAGTTATGGGATGATACATTGCACTTGACTTTAACCAGTATGTGTTCAGGCCCTGGCAACTGGGAGGAAAGCCCGCCTTCTTTAACATATTACCCAAGCAAAGTCAGAGTTCCATAAACCAAAGAAAAAAGAGAAATGGCTATAGGGCAATAGCCAGTAGGGTCTGCTTAAGGTCAACCCAGCAGGATGTATCCAAAGCTTAAAATCATGCCTTTGTTCTATTTTATTTAAGATTTTATTTATTTGACAGGCAGAGTTAACAGAGAAGCACAGGCAGAGAGAGAAAGGTCTTCCATCTTCTGTACACTCCCCAAATGGCCACAATAGCTGGAGCTGCACTGATCCAAAGCCAGGAACTAGGAGCTTCTTCTGGGTCTCCCACATGGGTGCAGTGGCCCAAGGAGTTGGGCCATCTTCTACTGCTTTCCCAGGCCATAACAGAGAGCTGGATTGGAAGTAGAGCAGCTGGGACTTGAACCAGTGCCCATATGGGATGCCAGCACTGTAGGTGGCGGCTTTACCTGCTAAGCCACAGTGCCGGCTCTGCCTCTGTTCTATTTTAGTATCTGTATTTTGAAAGTATTAATCTCAAGTGTAGAGTCTCTCAAACTATACTCATTTGGGATGAAGAACCAGCTCCCCCAAAGCCCCAGTTCATCACAGGCCAGTACTAGGAAAATGAAATTTTAAAAAGGCCTGGCCCAGATCTGGCTGCTGTAGGCAGAACCAGAGGATGGAAGATCTGACTATCTCTTTTTCTCTGCCTTTCAAATAAATTGAAAATCATGGCCAGTGCCGCGGCTCAATAGGCTAATCCTCCGCCTGCGGTGCCTGCACACCGGGTTCTAGTCCCAGTCGGGGCGCCGGATTCTGTCCCTGTTGCCCCTCTTCCAGGCCAGCTCTCTGCTGTGTCCCAGGAGTGCAGTGGAGGATGGCCCAAGTGCTTGGGCCCTGCACCCGCATGGGAGACCAGGAGAAGCACCTGGCTCCTGGCTTCGGATCAGCGCGGCAGAGGCCATTGGAGGGTGAACCAATGGCAAAGGAAGACCTTTCTCTCTGTCTCTCTCTCACTGTCCACTCTGCCTGTAATATATATATATATATATATATATATATATATATATATAAACAGATAAATTGAAAATCAAAAGATTTTAAAGAAAAATAACACAGACTTTCAAAAAGATATGTTCTATATAAGCCCAAAGTGTTTGTTACTAAATTCAAAGGCTCTAAGTTCCTCTGTCAAAGTTCTATAAAATGTCTTAATATTTGCTCTGAATTTCTGTCCTTGTCTCAGCACGATCCAGTAACAACAGTTGGAGATCGGCCCCAGTTCAGGACCTTTGAGCCAGCTGACATCATCTGGCCCCAGCCACCTCCCCTGCCCCTGTCCTGCTTGCTGCTGTTTTGGATTTCGCTACCACAAGCTGGTCTGTGTTACCGGAATATGCCATGTATTTTTGTTTTGTTTCTGGGCTCCACTTCACATTCTGTTCCTCTTGCTGGAAGGCCCTCTCCAGCTGGGGAGTCCCCACTCATCTTTGCAGACCAGCCTAAATGTCACCTTCCCTGTGATGTTTTACCTGAATTCTTTGCTCCCCCATTAGCAGTTTTCCTTTGTAAGCTGGATGTTCTTATTCTATTGAACTTTGTTGTTTTCTGGGTCAGTCTCCCCCAAGACCAAAAGGTCCCTGAAGCTGGTAACTGTCCTGTTCATCTTCACATCCCCTGTTCTGGCACACATGGTTTGTCCTGAATAAACACAGAGTTGAATCAGCTCAACACATGATACGACTTCTACTTCTTTCCTTTTGTCTCCCTCAAATATTTTCTGCTATGCTTCTGCCTTTATGTCTGTGGATTTCCTGGTAAGAATATTACCATCTTGACACACCATCAAGTTTTCTTCTTCAATTCTGGGTTTAAAAGTAAACAAAATAGAACTTTCCATTTGGATCACAGGTCCCATCTTACAGGCCTCAGTGTCCCTGTCACTGCTGGCACCACGTGGGTTTGTGCATCTATGTTGTGTGACATGGAAGTCGCCTGACAACGTGTTGAGGTCCCCTGTGGCAACCAAGGAGGCTGTGTACACAAACTTGTTGACTCCCCAGAGAACCTAATAGGGTGACACCACACAGAACATGCAGTTTAGAGTCACAGTGACCTAAAGCTTTAATCCCTTTCACACACCCGTCTATGACCTAGGGCAAGTTTCTTTGCCCCCTTTCAGCCTGCGTTTCCATAAAAAAATAAAGTTTTCATGGGATCCCATGCAGCAACAACAGCTGCTTGGTCAGTGTTAGTACACTCGGCTCAGATGAGCTCATGTGTGGATGGCAGGGAAGCAGGCCGAGTTCAGTGTGGGCAGCAGGGCAAGTGAACAGAGGTTGGTAGGTCTGCCTGTCTCTTTAAAGGGTCAAGGCCAATCCACTGGCAAGCTTGCTGAGAAAGATGACCTGCTTTGAAATTCTATAGGGCAGAGAACGCCTGCGTGGCTCTCTGTTCTGTGCTTCTGACTTCCCCGCTCACAGCTGGCAGGGACACCTACTCCGGGCGCCCAGGGGGTGCCTGACCCAGGTGCAAGGAGGAGCAGCTGCTGCTCGTTAAGGTAGGCAGGCTGGTACATGAAGCAACATCTAGAAAATCACTCCACTGATCCGGTCGCATCACAGACCCAAATTGTTGCCATGAGGGAGGCTGGGGGCTATTACTTCACCAAGACCAGCTCATTACTGCTGATTTTTTTTCCTATATTTGGGAAGCAGAAAATAAAGTACACATTTGTTGGCTAATTGATTGTATTCTAAGATTTTTTTTTTTTTTTAAATTGAAAGAGTTACAGAGAGAGGAGGAGAGACAGAGTGAGGGAGAAAGAGAGCTTCCATACACGGGTTCACTCCCCAAAATGGCCACAACAAACATAGCTGTGTTGATCCAAAGCCAGGAGCCAGGAGCTTCTGTATCTCTGACGTGGGTGCAGGGACCCAAGCACTTGGGCCATCTTCTGCTGCTTTCCTAGGCGCAGTAGCAGAGAGCTGGATTGGAAGTGGAACAGCTGGGGCTTGAACCAGTGCCCATATGGGATACAGGCACTGCAGGACGAGGCTTAGCCTGCTATACCCCAACGCCAGCCACAGTCAATTGACTGTGTCAGGAAAAATCCTGATTCCCCGCTCTGCTTCTCCTGTTTCTGCCAGTAGAGATACTCTCCCGCTGCCCATATGGACGATTCTACCCCAACATCTCAAATCAGTTACCAGCTCTTCTTAAATCTTCCTTCCCACAAGCTGCGCTTCCTTCAAGGCTGCCACCATTCTTTAAATTAGCTCAGCCATTGTGCTTCACGCACTGAATTGCCATGTTTTCTGAAGACTCTTTCCCCTAGCCGGGCTAAAGCTTGGCTCCTAGCAGACACTCAGTAAATACTCGTTGAGTTGAAAACTTCTGCTCCTCGGCATATTTGACAATTTCTAATTGCTTTAGTCAGGTTATGGCAGTGGGGTAAAGGTCCCTAGGTTTGAGCCCTTGAATAGTACTGGGAAGTGACTGGGCTTCCTCTTCTCCAGCTCAGGGGCAATGGTGACAGCCGTAGGGGCGACAGTTATTTCTTGGTAGCCCAAAGTACATCTCCAAATTCACCTAGATGTTTCTGTCTTCGGAAATTATCAGACTTTATAGAACTGTGAGGTTGAGAGACATGGATCTAGACTTGCATTTCTTACTTACTGTGCAAACCCCGTGGAACAGCATACTAAATCTGATAGATGGGTTCAAATCCCGTTTCTGCTGCCTTCTAGCTGTGAGAACTTACCTCTCAGCCTGAGTTCCTTTTGGATCTAGAAGGAAGATAATATTTACTTTGAAGGGTTATTATGATGGCTAAATAAAAAGTGTGTAAAAATGCCCAATTCAGGTCTGGCGCTTCATGGGTATTAATAGGTGTTGGTTATAACTTGGAAATATTGGAGAGGGGAGGTGGCTAAGGACCTGGGCAATCATTTTTTAACTGTTACTGGGACCAGGTATGTGCAGGGCAAAGTCAGCCTTGAATTCAAAAAGCTGCTCCACATAGTTATTTTTTGTTGAATGGATGTCAAATAAATGCCTGGATGACATTTGCGGCGTGGGTTAATAAGGCTTTCAAGGGGGTTTCCAGTTCTCACTTTTAGGAGTTTTTTTCTGATAATAGTCCCATACTTTCCTACTTTGATGTGTCCTTTTACCTCACAGGAGCCTCCTGGCCCTCCCCACAGTGGGGGCTCTGCCCGGAGCCTTGAGGTAAACCCTACCCTCACATTCCCTTTGTCCCTCCCTGCCCGCCTCTTTGCCCCGAGGTCTTATCTTGTCCTCTGGGAGGTATGTTAAGTGCTCCGCCAGCCTGCCTGTGTGCCTGGCCTGTTTTTTCTCACTGCCAGTACCTCTTAGATTCCAATTCCAAACATGGTATCCATCTGGGGTCACCCTTTCTTCCGGTGCCAAGAGAGAACGCATTCCAAATGGAACACAAGTGTGCCTCCCAGGCCAGGCTCTCCTCACTCTGCTTGGGAACAGCAGAGAGCAGGATGTGCGCGCTGCATCCCACGCTGCCGACCTTTCAGTCTCGCAGGGCTACCTTTCCCACCGAACAGCCCAGGCTTTCTGCTCAGAGCCACATTTGCAGACTATCTTAAGGAACCCCAGGCGGAGGACGCCTGCCGGAGCTCTGCTGAAGGGGGAGACAGACAGAGACGGAGAAAGAAAAGTTTTTCAAACTCTCCATGCAGTGTGCTATGTTCTTCCATTCATTCCCAAAGCTGCAGAAGCATTCCATTCGGGAAAGGGAGCCTGCAGTGAGCAGCACCGGTGAGAAGACGCCTGGGCGAGCAGATTAATTCATTTTCTGCATTTTCTATGAGAGGACAGTAGTAGAGGCCAGTAGGGCATTGAGAAGGCCCAGAGATGAGTGCCAACAGCAGCAGCTCAGCGGGCCAGCTCCTGTGGCAGGGGCCGGTGTGTATCAGCTGGAAGCCGGATATGGAAGGAGCTGTCTACCACCTGGCCAGCTGCATCTTGCTCCTGGGCTTCATGGCGGGCAGTGGGGTGTATGGCTGCTTCTACCTTTTTGGCTTCCTGGGCACTGGCTACCTATGCTGTGTGCTGTGGGGCTGGTTTCATGCCTGTGGCCTGGACATTCTCCTTTGGAGCTTCCTGCTGGCAGTGGTCTGCCTGCTCCAGCTGGCGCACCTGGTCTACCGCCTGCGTGAGGACACCCTCCCTGAGGAGTTCAACCTCTTGTACAAGACGCTGTGGCTGCCCCTGCAGGTGCCCCTGCAGACATACAAGGAGATTGTTCACTGCTGTGAGGAGCAAGTGTTGACACTGGCCATGGAGCAGACCTATGCCGTGGAGGGTGAGACACCCATCAACCGCCTGTCCCTGCTGCTCTCGGGCCGGTGAGCTACTCCATCATGCCCAGAACTTTCCCCCTCTGGCCCACATTTCTCATTTCCTAGCCTGTCCCTTTCCATTTCGTGTCCCCGTCTACTTAGGGAAGGATGTGGCAACTGAAACAATCTAAAATAGATTTTTCTAAGAGTAGATTTGCTTCCTCTTTCTTAGCATTTTCCAGATCATGAGATGACTGTTTGGCAAGAATGATGGTGTGTGCTCTTGCTACTGGATATGGGGTAATTGTTTCTTGAGCCACACCTGAAATGACTACACCACACACAAACACACACAAAGCTGTGGCAGCCTCTCTTTGGGAAACGGGACCTCTCCCAGAGTAGTTTGTTCCTTCCATAATCAGTCAACATTTTCTAAGCACTAGCTATGTGCAGGGAACAATGCCAGAAACTGAGAGGAGTTTTCCGTAATCCATATTCCTGGCTAAGTCATCAAGGAAACAGCTCCACATGTATTTGGGACATCCTGTACAGACTCTGTATGGTAGCCTCTCTGTGCAGTCAGGTATGGAGAGAGAATATCCTTGTCCACTTTTCCATTTCTCTTGTTCTGTTGAGACTCTGGCATACCAAGAAGTCGGGTACAGATGAGGGTCCAACAGTGAGAGACAGATAGAGCAATGCCTGCGTGTTGCTGAGGATGTGGGGACACACCTGCCTCCTCTGAAGATGGACAAGCATTGGCAGAAGTTAGTCTTA
Source organism: Lepus europaeus (assembly GCF_033115175.1). NCBI lineage: Eukaryota > Metazoa > Chordata > Mammalia > Lagomorpha > Leporidae > Lepus > Lepus europaeus. Next base: position 76,195,875 of record NC_084828.1, on the reverse strand, counting down.
GTTAGGATCAGTGAATGCCCAGGCAGCCTGGATGTGAATGTTGGCTACTGATATCTCCTAGGAAAATACCAGGGGACTCTGTGCTGTACACTTGGTGGGCATCGGTGATTTTTTTTGAAACATGGCCCTAGTGGTGCTTCTGTGTACCCCACCTCCCCACTAGCTTGCTTGAAAACAAGACAGTGTGGTAGAAAAGGTAAGATGGTAATCAGAAGAAAGAAAGAAATCAGATAAGACTGCAAAACATACAGTGTTGTTTTTTAAAGTTTGATAATGATGATGATGGTACAACTAATAATAAGAATGATTAGAATACATATTATATATTAATTATATAATCCAAAGAGTTGTGTGTCTATGCTTTGATGTGGTTTGGGCTTGGAGGTCCTGGATTGAGTGAGCTAAAAAAGAAGACATTTTGTGGGCAGGCCTCCCATTACGTTTATGAGTTAATTGCAAGTGTAAGCAAATGCAACTCTTTGGAAACAAATAAAGATGTAAATACAAATACATCAGGACTAGTGCCAAAATGCTTGCTACCTATAGGTTGAGGCTTGAAGCAAAGACAATGGAGGGTCCCATGATGTCACTTGCTCCTAGCAGCTCCTGTGTTCAAACGGGGGACTTGAGACCAGCAGAAGTGCCCCCTTCATGTGATGGTGCTCATTTGCTGGAAGCCTATACAATGGCAGCTGGTTCATGTCTCATGTATGATTGTTTTACCATGAACTTGTATAAGTCCCCTTCCCCGTGAAGGGGGCATGCGAATTTACTCCTCACTGTAGCTTTTCTCAGTATGCATGGCATCAAAGGCCTGCATCAGAACTTAGACCATTTTGCTTTTTTTTTTTCTTGCTTTTCAAGGTTTGGAACAAGAGTCTTGTTATTGTTGCTGTTGTCTTTCGATGTCAGCCTGTCTCAGTTTTGTGAAGGTGGTCACGAGGAAGAGACCTCCAGTCCCTGCCGGAGAATCCTTGTACCTGGGGTAGTGATAGTGAGCGGATAAACACTTCAAAGTGGAAACAAGAACTCCATGCCCGGAAACAGGGCCCTCTTGTGTAGACCCCCTCATCTCACATGCGGACTCTCATCTGGAGCCCTGTGCTCAACCCTCAGAAGTCTTTTTAGGGCAGTCAGTTCCTTTCAAGACTTAGGGAGGCAAAGTGATTCTCCCAAAGTCTATCCTGCTGCCAATGTGTGCTTACCGTTGGAGAGCTTCCCTCACACACAAAGCACAAACTCCCTTGTGTACAAGCCCCGAGCAGGGAACAGACTGTCTATGCTGTTCCTTGAGGAGGAAATCACCTGTCATCCAGGAAGTGCAGAGGGAGAAGAGACCGATGACAAAGGAGATAGTCTACCGATTTCAGTGGATTCAGTAGGCCCACAGGCCCACAGTAGGATGTGGTCACTCTGTTCTTCCACACTTGCCTGGGTAGGCAGATTCCTGGCCCGAGGCGATGATGGGAGGGTCTGATGTGCACTGTGGCAGCTCCTTTCTCTCCTGTAGGCATCCTTTCTTGAAGAAGCTTTTCCTTGAGGGTTTAACTCCTTTTTATGGTGACACTGAGCTTGCTCACGCCTCTGTTCACTCTTTCTCCCGCACAAACACATGGTAAGACTAGGGCTCCAATGTTAACTATGAGTGATACTGTCCCAGTATGACGGTCTATCAACAAGAGTCAGGAATTAATGTTTGTCATCATGGTCAGTGACAGATATACCCACCGTATTTCCACAGAGAAGCGCAAAGTGCTGAGAGAGCAGTAGCTAGCTTAGCAGCACTCACTGATCTGGGGAGGTCAGACTTGGAGGACAGCTTAAGGTGAGCCTTGAGAAGAGGTTAGCTGGAGACAGTATGTGTGAAAACCCTGATGTAGCAGAACACAGCACTTGATTTTCTCCTGCATCCATTCGTTGCCCAGGGCAGTCCTGCCAGGTAGTCTGTGAATTACCTGCTCTCTAGGAGCAAGCATATCTCTACCATTGGAGGCTGCGGGCTGACTCCATCCTCAGCTTGACTTGAGACCTACATCCCCTTCTGTCTTTAATCTTTAAGTTGTCAGGCATCCGGCAAGTTTATCAGTTGGTGATGGTCTTTGGAAATTTATATGCTGCCACATATATTTCTAGGCGTTCATTAAAACAGCATGACTCAGAAGTGCTAATATCTCATTGGTCAGGACTTAGCCATGGCTGCATCTAACAGCAAGGGAATCTGGGAAATGTAGTCTTTAGCTGTGCAGCCCTGTGTCCAGTTAGAACTCCAGTTCTATAGAGAAAGACAACAAACAGATACTGGAGAAGACACTGGACTTCCCAGCTCTCTGTCCACCCCCAGCATTCTCTGCTTTTCAATATTCTGTTCAAACTTCAGGACACAGCTCAGGTGTCATCTTTGAGATGTCTGCCATCCAAAGAGAACCAACCTCTCCCCTTCCTCTGTGCTCCTCTTTCACAACAGCACTGAGCACACTGATTCACCATCAGTGATTGATCTACTTGTGACTTCCACTCAGCTGTGACGTTCTCAAAGGCAGGGGCCAGCTCAAACCCATCTCTGCATTCCCAGCCCTCCCAGAACTCAGGAAGTGTTCTCTGTGTATTTGTTCAGCCAGCCAAGCTCCAGAAATAGTGGAAGGATAGCCCCATCTACATGGACAGGGTGTGTCTTTGAGATCTTTCTTGTCTTCCCCCCTTGCCAGATAGAGGCACCTTCTTACCTGATATAACTCACTTCAGAAGAGAGGTTAAAGACTCAACTCTGAGGCTTTTTTGGAGAAAAGAAATAAAAGCCCATCCTGTATCCTAATCTTCTTCCAGATGCGACATCATATCTGAAATTCGTTCAGTACACCCAGGCACAGCCAGTGATGTGCCTTCGGTCCTAACAAGTCCTCATCCACTGCAGCCCCCGTCCCTGCAGGGCAGAGCACCAGGCTAGGTGCCAACTGCCTAGACACAGAGTCAGCAAGCAGCATGAGTGATGTTTCTAAGTCCAAAGTTGTGGAGCCAGCCCTGTGGTTGTGAAGACAGGCAAGTCAAGGGCTATAGAAAAGAATATTCACAACACGAAAACAAATATATTAATTGGGATTATTGGCAGTAGCCACAGGTGCCCTACCACCCTCCCAAAGATCTGGTGACAGGGTGGCAACATGGAGTCATGGCTGGAACACAGACTCTCAGTTCTGCTGCTTGGTAGCTGTGTACCCTTCAACTCACCACTCAGCCTTTCTGAGCATCAACCTCCTTAGCTGCAAAACACGGGTGGGAGGGATAACCTACCTTGGGTTATGGTGAAGATTAATAAGAGAACACTTGTAAAGTGTCGGAGCCTGGAAAGCACTTACAATGCAAGCATGAGATGTATCAATCAGGGCTCTTCATGCAGCCTGTGTGGTGCAGCTCTGTGTTGCTGGGAACACTCTCTATGTTGTGCTGTATCAGAGCCACAGGCCACAGGGGCCGTGGTGATCCACACAAGTGAGGAGCTGAATTGCTACCCTGACTTATATGCAAGTGTAACTGGCCACACGTGGCTAGTGGGCAGAGAACTCTAGAGCACTGGTTTTCACCTTGGCTGTGTGTTGGCATCATTGGGGAGACTTAAAAACTAATACTGTCTGCATCCCACCATCTGAGATTCCCGGTTCCCTGCTCTGGCATAGGCCCAGTCCTAGGTGATTTTTAACACCTGCTCCACTCCACTCTTATCCTCCCAAGTCTTCCACTCTGCAGCATGGAATTGGGAATCATAGGGAGAAGGAGAAGGAGAAGGAAAAGGAGAAGGAGAAGGAGAAGGAGAAGGAGAAAAAAACAGGAGGAAACCCAGGGCTCGGGAAGTGGAAGCAGCATGGGTTTGCTCTCTGAGCTGCTTGCCTGTGGTGGTGGGGCTGCGCCTGCTTTGGTCTGGCCCTGCTTTGGGCGAGGTATTCTTGCTGAACGAGTCAGTCATGTGGTCAGCAACACCAAACCTCGGGGAGGGGGTCGGGCAGCCATTTCCCTTTTCCCACACGGTCTCTCCTCTCCCTTTGCAGGGTCCGTGTGAGCCAGGACGGGCAGTTTCTGCACTACATCTTTCCGTACCAGTTCATGGACTCTCCTGAGTGGGAATCGCTGCAGCCCTCGGAGGAGGGGGTGTTCCAGGTAACAAGGAGCCCCACGGCAGCACCACATTGCCCTGATGCACTATCCCCCGTCCCTGCTTATATCTGTCCTTCCTCCCCACCTCCTCCTCTGCAGAAAGAGTGTCTGGATCCTGGCGGAGGTGGGGTAGGGCAGGAAGGTACTGGGCCCTGATGGAGAGGCCCTGTTGCTTTTTTTTTTTTTTTAAAGATTTATTTATTTATTTGAGAGGCAGAGTTACAGAGAGGGAGAGGCAGAGGCAGAGAGAGAGAGAGAGAGAGAGAGAGAGAAAGAAGTCTTCCATCTGCTGGTTCACTCTCCAAATGGCCGAAATGACTGGAGCTGGGCCAGGCTGAAGCTAGGAGCCAGGAGCTTCTTCCAGGTTTCCCACATGAGTACAGGGGCCCAAGGAATTGGGCCATCCTCTGCTGCTTTCCTAGGCACACTAGCAGGGAACTGGATCAGAAGTGGAGCAGCCAGGACTCTAACCAGCACCCATATGGGATTCTGGTGCTGCTGGTGGCGGCTTAACCTGCTACGCCACAGCACTGGGCCCCTTGGACCCTGTTGCTCTTGTGCCTAAAATACTTTCAGAAAATCCTGCTGGCCACATGATAAAAACCCACACTCCTTGCAAGGTAATGTGAAACCTTCAGTGAACTCCAGTCATATCTCCCTATTTTTTCTGCTCTTACTAGTTGTGCCGAACTAGTGGCACGTCCCTAAACACCCAACAGTGTCCTGCAGCTCCATGCCTTGGCTCCCACTTTCTCCCCACATCAAAATACACACCTGAGATGCATTGCCCCCTGTGGACAAGACACCTCACTTGCTCCGTGAGGCCTGCCCAGACTGACCTCGCCAGCTTCCCCCCTCACACACACAGCTGCTGGCTCCTGCTCGCCTGCCTGTCCTCCTTTTCCTTGCTGCTCTCTGATGAGTGCAGTTTCCTTCCTGTCTCGTGCATGGTGAACTCTTTGAAGTAAAACTCTAGGCTTCTCTCTTGCTCTGCCCCAGGTGCCCAAGGACAGCATCTGGGACCCAGCAGGTGTGCAGTGAAGGCTCGGTGCGCTGGCTTGCTAGGGACTATGCGGGCTTCACATCCACACTCCAAGGAGGGGCTCCAAGGGGGAGTCCAGCCGCCCGGCTCCTACCCTCCTCTCTGGCAGTCCTTCAGATTTTCCTCGCAGTTCTCACGGCCTGAGCGGCCAGCACATCTCAGGCCCTGCGTATTACCTAGCCTCGGCTTTTCATTCTCACAACTCTATGGATGGCCTGTTTAACAGATAAGGAAACTAAAGCCCCAGATCACCATGTCATTTGCCCAAGGTCTTCAGCTACAACGTAGCAAACCCAGGGAGCCTGGATCTACTATTTCTATTCTGTTTTTTTTTTTTTCTTCTTTTTCTTTTTCTTTTTTTTTTTTTTTTTTGACAGGCAGAGTGGACAGTGAGAGAGAGAGACAGAGAGAAAGGTCTTCCTTTTGCCGTTGGTTCACCCTCCAATGGCCGCCGCGGTAGCGCGCTGTGGCCGGCACACCGCGCTGATCCAATGGCAGGAGCCAGGTGCTTCTCCTGGTCTCCCATGGGGTGCAGGGCCCAAGCACTTGGGCCATCCTCCACTGCACTCCCTGGCCACAGCAGAGAGCTGGCCTGGAAGAGGGGCAACCGGGACAGGATCGGTGCCCAGACCGGGACTAGAACTTGGTGTGCCGGCGCCGCAAGGCGGAGGATTAGCCTAGTCTGTTTTTTAAAAGTGGGAGGGCAGCAGGGAGTGGAGTTTCTCCTGCACACTCACACTCTTATAGGGACTCCCCTGTCCAGATGGTTTGCTGGTGTTGGGTTCCATGTGTCTCCTACCACTTCTATCAGGGAGTCCCTGGAAGCAGCATCTGAGCCAACCCCGGAACAGACACATGCCTGCCAGTGCCACCTGGCAAGGCCAGCTTCCGCCCCCACCCTGACATTTGGCTCTGTGATGACGAAGCCTGAGAGGCAATCCTGATCCCACTACCAAGCTCACCCGCCACAGACCCCTTGATTGTGGTCCTGCCTGCCACCTGCCACCCACCTGCTGTCTCTAACCAGCTCAAGCAATCTCCTGTGGGAAGGCTCCCGGGCCACAGGAATATGCAAGAGGGCTGAGTCAGGTCCCGAACTAGGCGGACCGGGCTCTGACACTGATGCGGAGCAACAGGTGGCGGCAGGCCGGCGTCCTCCCCAAGTTATGCTCCAGAGGAAGGGCTGTAACCCCAGATGGCCTCTCAGCCTGGAATGTCGGCATGGGCGTGTCCCTCCCATTTATATTTTTAGTGTGCACCCACACATTTGCTGCTGGCTGTGTAAAGTCCCATTTCCTCTCTGCAAATGTCAAGCGTCGTTCCAAGTTATAGTTCATCCTGTCCCTGCCTTTACATCATCTTTGTGGCTTGAGAGAGCAATCCACACTGACTGCCTGTGGTTGACACAAATGCATCAAGGCCATCACACCTCTCGACAACTCAGATCCAAATGCATTGACTGTTCAGCCCCGTGACACCCTGGTTAGTCACACAGCACAGCAGGGAGGAGGACTCACACAGAAATCATCATCATGCTCTGACGTGCATGCTGTGTTGCTGGGCCTAAACCCTGTTATTTATGCTATTTCATTGAATCCATTCAAACAACTGCTAAGGTGAGTTTTAGAGAAGAGGCTGCATACTGCTCAAGACTTCACAGACATGCCCATATGGCAGGCATGTGGGAGCTAATCCAGACACAGTTTCTGGAAGGCCTTGACCAAATGACAGTAGGTGGTTGCATGACAGTGGTGGACTTCCCTTAATTTACTTATCTGCTTCTGTGAAATTATTTTTTTGAGCACTCATTACAGGCACCACTAAAGGTAAACAGAATAGGTGAAGACCCCAGCCCTCACACGCTTTGCATTCTAGTTGGGAGAGGCAGACAGAAATAATCACAGACATAATGAATGAGTTAAGTCATAGCATGCTAGAAGGTGAAAACTGCTGGCTAAAGAAACAACGACGTAGAATAGTATGAGGGAGTTACAGTTGCAACTTTAAGTTTGGTGGTTATGGAAGTCTTTGTCATGTAGGTTACCTTGGTCACAGACCTGAGAAGTGACAGTGTGAGCTCTTTGGATATCCTGGGGGAAGAACAGATATCAGACAGAGGGAAGGGCCAGAGCAAAGTCCCTGAGGTGGGGCTGGTGTAACTGAGGTACAGAAAGGAGGCCAGAGCACCCAAACAGAGAGAAGGAAGAGAAGTTGGAGTGGTGATTGGGTGCCAGGTCACGGAGGGCCAGCGCATATATTTGCTAGATAGAGCCAAGAGACTTTCTTGAAGGCTTAGATATATATAGTATGTGAAAGAACGTGGGGCTCAAAGACAACTCTGAAGCTCTTGATCCAAGCAACTGCTAGGATGGGGCTGTTATCTGCCCCAGTAGAACTGGGGTAGGGGGCAGAATAGGAAGTTCACTCTGGGATGTGTTTGGTTTGTGTTATCTATGGCATGTAAGTGGAAATGCTGAATAGACAGTTGAATATTTCAGTCTGGAATTCAGGAATGAACCCTGGGCTTGAGACATAAATGCGAGAGTTGATTGTGCCCAGTTAATATTTAAAGCCACTGGACTGGGTAAGATCACCAAATGAGTGAGTGTGGACAGAAAAGGGATTTAACAATGAAAGTCTTGGACTCCAGTGTTAAGAAGTTGGGGAGGGGCCAGCACTGTGGCATAGTAGGCTAAGCTTCCGCATGTGACGCCAGCATCCCATGTGGGTGCTGGTTCTAGACCTGGCTGCTCCATTTCCAACCCAGCTCTCTGCTATGACCTGGGAAAGCAGCAAAAGATGGTGCAAGTGCCTGTGCCCCTGCACCCATGTGGGGGACCCAAAATGTGCCCCTGGCTTTGGATCAGCTCAGCTCTGACCATTGCAGCATTTGGGGAGTGAGCCAGCAGATGGAAGACCTTTCTCTCTGTCTCTCCCTCTCATTGTTTTTAACTTTACCTCTCAAATAAATAAATCTTTAAAAAAAAAATAAGAAGAAGTTGGGGAGAAAAAGGGGATGCAGTAAAGGAACCTGAAAAGGGGCAGTCAGGGGAATTCACCGGGGCGTGTGTCAGCCTGGGAGCTGAGCAAAGGCGTGGCAAAGAGCAGGGGTGTCGGTGGGCTTGAATGCCCAGGAAACTGACCACCGGATTCAGTGACTCAGAGGTCACTGATGACCTCATCAGGAACAGCGTTTGTGGACTGCCAGGGACAAAGCCATAGAAGCTTAAAGAGACAGTGAGAAGAGGAATTGGAGACAGTGAGTATAGACAGTTTTCTCAGGGAACTTTGCTAAAAAGAGGAGCAAATTCCTGGAGTAGTAGCTGGCCAGGGAAATGAAGTGAAGAAAAGGATACTGTCCTTTAGACGGAAGAAATCTGAGCTTGTGCATAGGGATGCCCGCAGCCTTCAGGATGGAGATGTTCATGTGTAGATTAGCTCTTTTTTTTTTTTTTTTTTGACAGGCAGAGTGGACAGTGAGAGAGAGAGACAGAGAGAAAGGTCTTCCTTTTGCTGTTGGTTCACCCTCCAATGGCCGCCGCGGCCGGCTTGCTGCGGCCAGTGCACTGCGCTGATCTGAAGCCAGGAGCCAGGTGCTTCTCCTGGTCTCCCATGGGGTGCAGGGCCCAAGCACTTGGGCCATCCTCCACTGCCTTCCCGGGCCACAGCAGAGAGCTGGACTGGAAGAGGAGCAACTGGGACAGAATCCGGCGCCTCGACCGGGACTAGAACTTGGTGTGCCGGCGCCACAGGCGGAGGATTAGCCTAGTGAGTTGCGGCGCCGGCCTAGATTAGCTATTACTGAGACATACCCACCGTGCGCTCTGGAGGGGAGGTCTGACTTGGGAATCGTGCAACCACAAGATTGTGAAAACTGCTTGCAGAACTGTTAGCAAGGGACAGATCTCTGGTATTATTTTCAGAATTCTCATGAAGCAACGTGTTCAGAGAGATTATGTCATTTATGTGATGTCACACAGCTGACAAAGAAAAACCAGCTTCTGGCCTTGAGTTTGGGTGGGGTTGAGGGGGTGAGAGGGGGAAATGAATAAAGGAAATGGAGGAAGGGCTAGCAGAGAGGAGGGAAGAGGAGAGGAGGGTAGTGGGAGATCAGGCAGGCAATGCAGGAAGTTAAAGGATGATATATATTCATTATTTGGAGAGTCAACCCTACATTTAATTAGATAATGCATTTAAAGTGCTTAACACACACCTGGCTCACAGTCTTGATAAATGGCAGCTGCCACCACCACCACCATCATCATCACCTCCGCTGTCTCCATCCACAACCACACACCATGAGCCCTGCCATCCCTAAATATTATGCCAATCAAATTATAGAAAAGTATGTGACTCCACACCCATTTCTTACACTATCTCAAGCATATTTCCATTTTTTAAAAAAGATTTATTCATTTGAAAACCAGAGTTACAGGGAGAGAAAGGGAGAGAAAGAAAGCAAGATATCCCATCTGCTGGTTCACTCCCCAAGTAACAGCCAGGAGCCAGGAACTTCTTCTGGGTCTTCCACATGGGTGACAGGGATTCGAGGTACTAGGGCCATCTTCAGCTGCATTTCCCAGGCCAGGACCAGAAGTGGAGCAGCCTTGAAACAAACTGGCGCTTACATGAGATGCCTGCGCTGCAGACAGCCATTTTACCTGATGGTCCTGCATGTTTCCGTTTTAACCCTAGCTTTACCACTTGTCATTGTTTTGATGAGGATTTATGTAGCACCTACTGTATGCTGGGCACACATTATTGCTTATATCCCCTGCAAGTGCTATTTAACAATGCACCGTGGACATGCAATGAGTGCTCAGATGAACAAAGAAATGGAGAATTGGGTGCCCTCGGCTTTCTGCTCTTGAGAGGCTGTCTTCCTCTGGGCCCTTTTACTGACTACTCATCACATCTTTTCGTGATAGACAAAGTTAGGAGCAACTACATGTGCCTGAGTCCCAGGCCAGAGCCCCATCCACTGGATGTAGCTTGCCCTGCCAGCCAGAAGCTTTTCCTATAACTAAGCTTCTTTCTACCCTTTTTGTGTTCCTACCCCTGATCTACGAGGGCACTTCAAAAAGTTCATGGATAACTGACTTAAAAGATGAGTTTATTTTGGTGCAAAAAAAATTGGAGTCCATGCATAGTTGTTTCATAATATGCATTTTGAGACCCTTCACGTGCATGGATTTGAACATCTTTTGCATCAAAAATGAACTTATCTTTTAATTTCATTTTCTACAAACTTTTTGAAGTATTATCCTTCTTTATTCTGAAAATGAAGTCATCAGCATTTTGACTTCTCTTCAGAGCATTAGGAAGCTTGTTCTTTCTAACTACCTATCTTATCTATCATCTATTATCTATCTATGTATCTAGCTATTTATGTATCTATCTATCTACCTACCTATTCTAACTATCATCTATCTATATCTGCCTATTATCTATCAATCCTCTATCATCTATCATTCATCTATTATCTATCATCTATTTATATCTGCCTATCTATTATCTATCAATCCTCTATCATCTATCTATCTATCGATCATCCATCTTTTATCTATCTGTCTGTCTGTCTGTCTATCTATCTACCTATCTATCTCAATTGCAAGACCCAGGACCTTCTTCTGCTACTAGTGGTGTCAGCCATGGCACCCTAGGAGAACTAAGAAACTGGGAGGTTCCAGAGCGAGGGAATGGCTGCTCCCAGGACTCCTGAAACAGGACACCCCCATCTCAGTGCACGCAACTGAAAGTCTTTCCCTGGACCTCCTACAGGCAAGCCCGTGGAGGTACTTCAGGAAAAGGACAGCCGTGTTCCCAGTGACTGGCTGTTTCTTGGTGCTCAGCATGGGCAGATTTTCTAGCTTCAGCCTCACTATCTGCTTCTGACCCCTCTCAGGTCACCCTCACAGCTGAGACGGAGTGCAGCTACGTTTCCTGGCCCCGGAAAAGTCTCCACCTTCTTCTGAACAAGGAGCGGTACATCGCGCGCCTCTTCTCAGCCCTGCTGGGCTATGACATCTCAGAGAAGCTCTACACTCTCAACGACAAGCTCTTTGCCAAGTTCGGGCTACGCTTTGACATCCGCCTGCCCAGTCTCTACCACGTCCTGGGTCCCACTACCCCAGACGCAGAGCCAGGATCTGAGAAGGAGGAGGAGGAAGCCCACATGCCAGCCGTGTCTCCTCAAGCCGTGGCCACCGCTGCCCAGCAGATGCCCCCTTGTTCTCCCCCTCCAGCTGCCACCAACCTTCCTGCACCTCCGTCCCGGGCCAGGATGTCCAGGCCCGACAGCGGCCTCCTGGGTGAGGACTCCACCAGTCTGGTGCTGGAGGATTTTGAGGAGGTGTCAGGATCGGAATCATTCATGGATTATAGGAGTGATGGGGAGTACATGAGGTGAGGGGAGAACTAGCATGGGCACAGTCGCCGGCTGAGGACCCAGTGTAAGTACTCAGAACACAGCTGCCACACATTCCTGCCAACAGCTGGGCTCGACACAGCTCGGAAGGGCAAATACCTGTCTGCTGCATCTCCTCTCAAAGGGCTCACAGAACGTGGCATGAACCCAGTCTTGCAGACGGCAGCTCGCTCTGGGCGTGTGAAGGCCTGGAGGGGTTCCTTGTTTTGTTTTTCTCTCTTTCTTTCTTTCTTTCTTTCTCTCTTTCTTTCTTTCTTTCTCTCTTTCTTTCTTTCTTTCTTTCTTTCTCTTTTTCTTTCTTTCTAAGACTGACTTATCCATTTGAAAGGTGGAGTTACAGAGAGGGAGAAGGAGAGAGAAAGAAGTCTTCCAACCACTGAGTTACTCCCCAAATGGCAGCAACAGCCAGCACTGGGCTGGACCAAAGCCAGGAGCCAAGAGCTTCATCCAAGTCTCCCACATGGGTGTAGGGGCCTAAGACTTGGGCCATCTTCTGCTGTTTTCCCAGGAGCATTAGTAGGGAGCTGGATGGGAAGTGGAACAGCTGGGAGTTAAACCAACGCCCATATGGGATGCTGGCACTGCAGGTGGCAGCTTAATGCAACTACACCACAGAGCCAGCTCCAAGAGGGATTGTGATTGTTTTTTGGAAAATGGGCTGGTTGACATTTGGAGGGCACTGATAGGTTACTAAATTTTTGTACAAAGTCGTATAATAGCTGAGGCCACTTCTGGGGCTAAAGGGGTTTTTATTTGGCATACATTTTAAATGAAAGAGAATGCTGGCATGGTCCTAGTTCCTACTGATTGTCTTCCAGACAGAGAGTCCATTCTGGAGCGCAGTTGTTATTTAGCCTGGACTGGGCAGGTGTCCCTGTTACAGTTGCATTTGGGGGTGGGCATTTTGTCTAACAGTTAAGCTTCCAGTTAAGATGCTGACATCTCACACAAGAGCCCCTGGGTTCAATTCCCAGATTCTGCTCCTGATTCCAGCTTTCTGCTAACGTGGGACTTGGGAGGCAGTGGTTATGGCTCAAGTATTTGGACCCTGCCACTGCCTCGACTGATACCCTGGCTTTGGGACCCAACCCGCACGTTGCAGGCATTTGGGGAGTGAACCAGCAGATGGGAACTCTGTCTGTCCCTGCCTCTCAAATTAAAAGCTAAACCAAAAAATGTGTAGGAGGCGAACTTCAAAAAGTTGTTGGATGGAATTAAAAGGTAAGTATATTTTGATGTAAAAAAATTGAGAAGTCCAAGCATAGTTTGGGACATGTTTTCTACAAACTTTTGATGTCTCTTCCTCTTGTAAAGAGACTTGTGATTACAGCCTAATGGCTCAGGGAGGAACGCCCCCACCTTGCTTTCCTCTCAGTGGACGATGTTCAGGTTGTTGGGGGCAGAGGACTGGACGCTGCTCTGATTAAACTGCGCTGTGCTTGGGTATGGCCCTGGCTTTCCCCCAGCAACCCACACCGGAGGGAGGTGGGGTGGACGGGAATCTGGGCAGCCAGAGGGCACCTGTAGGACTTCCCTCTCAGGGTAGTGTGCAAGGGAGGCTACATTCGGCAGTTCTGGAAAATTGCTTTCTCATTCCCCCAGGCTGCTCTCACAACACGGTGACATTTGCTGCTGGGGCTCTGCCCAACCATGGTGGATGCCTGGCTTCAGCTGAGGAAAATCTCACCCTTGTCAGTTCACAAGGCCTTCCCCAGGGAAGGGGGCACTAAGAGACCCAGCATGCTTTGGGAAGCCCTGAGACACCAGCCCAGGGTACTCAAAGTGAATGAGCGAATGTTTGTGTGTTTTGAAAAACAAGTTGTATAAATGGTGGAAGAGGTAAGAGAGGAGAATGCTAGGAGGTTAGATATTTCCTTATGTGGCTACAGAATTTATCATCTCCAGTGGTACCAGTGTCCTCAGCTGAGTGATTCTGGGGTAGTTCCAAGGATCTGTCTACACCAAGATCACTACTGGCTTCCCCGTTGGCACTGTCGCCCCTGCCCAGCACAATGCTTCTGTCCCGTCGACCCCTCTCTGCCAAGCACGCCTGCCCTCCTGTCCGCTCTTCTCAGCTCCTAGCAGCTCTCTCTGTTCTAGGCTGCTCCTCTGGGTTCCTTGCTTTTCCCGGTCCTGTTGGCTCTCCCAGTTCTTTTCTCTTTCTGACTTATACATAGCCGTTGACTGCCTCAGTTTCCTACTCTTGTGTCTCTTTTCTTCTGAGCTCACGTCTCCCTCTGCATCTGTTCTTTGTCTTCTCCCATTTTATTGTTCACTGATTTATCTCTCCTTTCTCCCTCTTTTCCTTTCTCAGTTCCTGCCTTGTTTTGTCTTCTCTTCTTCCAGGGCCTCCCTGGTTCTTCTCATTTTATTTGTTTTAATTGGAACTCCTCCAAGATCAGTGTCTTTCCATCTATTTTTAAAAAACCAGGTGAAGGTGTGAAAATTCCCAACTTTCTGAATATTTTCCACATTTTGGGAGCAGGCAGCTTGGGGGACAAGAAAGAGGCCAGGACTGGGAAGACTGCCTCCTCTGCTTGGCTTCTAAGCAAATTTATGGCCTTTGGCAAACCATCCAACCTCCCTGAACCCTGCTTCTTCATTTGAGTCTGTTGGCCCCACTGTCTCCTCTTGACAGATGTGAGAAGGCAAAAGCTGAGTTTTTCACACAAGTTAAAGGGAAGTGGTCAGCTGTACAGTGGGACTTGAGTCCCAGGAAGCCTGTGTCTTTTCCTAGTAGCTCTTTAGTTTTTACAATTGCTCTGGAGCCATGGCTGTCCTGGTGGGTGGCGGGGCCGGCTTGCCTAGAAGTTCTCTCACTTTTGTCCCTGAGAAGAATCTGTCACCTACCCTGAGATCACTGTGCATTCATTGTGAAAGATCACAACTTGGTCCCCAAGTCCTCACCCCAATACTGTGAACCCCATTCAGCCTCTTCTGAAAACTCGAGTTGGGAAAACTGCTAAGGTAACTCACCTTCTAAAGCACTGGCATTTGCAGTAATGAAACAGTAGCAGGTGTTTTATGTTTAAGTGATAGAAACGGAAAAGACATTCTCTTTCAAACCATAGGGTTTTCAGAACAACTTGAAAATATGGTCAAACTGCTAAGTTTCAGATGGTTCTCAATTTAGTCTGTGATAATAGGATCATTGAACCTGAGCTCCTTTTCTGGCATGGTGGTTTTGGATGCATGGTTTGGCTTGCTTTCCATCCAAGCCCCTTCAGGGTTATGACAGTGAAATAGGTGTTTCTCCATGTGATTGGCAGCAGTTTGTCATCATTTCCTTTATAAAGTATAGCACAACTCACCATCTGTTTCCTGGCTCTTCTGTTACCAAAATTTTAAGCTCGTTGCCATTTGTTCTGACATAGCACTTACATATGAGGCACGGAGCTGCTGAATTCTGCAGCATTGTGAATGACATAGTCTGGTCACATTGACACTGGGGTTTGTCTCTGACACCAACTCAATTGGAAACCAACCTAAAACGGGCAGCGCTTCCACTGGAATTCATTCATTTATTTCTTTATTTGCTTGTTTATTTTTGCTCATCTGAACATGACAGACAGCAATGACAAAATTTGTCATGTCGCTAATTTTCCTGCAAATGTTTGTTTAGCACATCAGAAATATTGTTTCTCTTGACATGGAACTCTGTTTTTAAAAGAGTACTTTCTGCCGGCGCCGTGGCTCAACAGGCTAATCCTCCACCTTGCAGCGCCGGCACACCGGGTTCTAGTCCCGGTCGGGGCGCCGGATTCTGTCCCGGTTGCTCCTCTTCCAGGCCAGCTCTCTGCTGTGGCCAGGGAGTGCAGTGGAGGATGCACTTGGGCCCTGCACCCCATGGGAGACCAGGAGAAGCCCCTGGCTCCTGCCATCGGATCAGCACGGTGCACCGGCTGCAGCGCGCTGGCCACGGCGGCCATTGGAGGGTGAACCAACGGCAAAGGAAGACCTTTCTGTCTGTCTCTCTCTTACTGTCCACTCTGCCTGTCAAAAAGAAAAAGAAAAAAAAAGAGTACTTTCCTTCAGTCTGGTGGTGCCCATAATTGGAAATGGGCACTGTGAGGTTATGGACCTTCCAGTCAGAACTCAGATTACCCCTGCCCTCACTGGGATTTTTTCCCGTTTAATTTACGGGCAGCCTCCTCAGTGTTCTTCCCTCTAGGAGGTGCCTGGTGAATGGGGGACTCGTCCTGGAGAAATGCATCTGTGAGCTGGTCAGCTGACTTGGATAAGGAATCCATTGTCACAGACTAAGCTGAATGCTGTCTGAAATTGGATCAGTTTTTTTTTTTTTTAAAGATTTATTTATTTATTTATTTGAAAGTCAGAGTTATACAGAGAAAGAAGGAGATGCAGAGAGAGAGAGAGAGAGAGAGAGAGAGAGGTCTTCCATCCGCTGGTTCACTCCCCAACTGGCTGCAATGGCTGGAGCTGTGCTGATCCAAAGCCAGGAGTCAGGAGCCTCTTCCAGGTCTCCCATGCAGGTACAGGGGCCCAAGGACCCGGGCCATCCTCTACTGCCTTCCAAAGACACAGCAGAGAGCAAGATCAGAAGTGGAGCAGCTGGGATTTGAACCAGCACCCATATGGGATGCCAGCACTGCAGGTGGCAGCCTTACCTGCTATGCCACAGCACCAGCCCCTTGGGTCAGTTTTTGATTTTGTTTTTATGTGGTCCCTAAAGCTCTGTGGCTTGGAAAGTGAAAACTCCATTTTGTGTATGTTCTCTCTATTATTTAAACAAACAATACAGTGGTTATAATACGTAGGCCAATTCTCTGTGGTCAGAGAAGGGGCTCGGGATATAGTCCCAAAGGCCCGAGAAGCAATCCCACATTTTGGACTATGTTACATGGTGCATGCTTCAGGCACCATGCTAGGTCATCACAGAAGATACCTAGGTAAGAAGTGGAGAGATCTGATCTCCAGGAACAGGACAAGTATAACAGTTCCAAGTTCTCAGAAGAGTGGGAATTAGAATTTAACTTGATTTGGTGTAGTGCTTTGGGGAGAAATTGGATTACCAGGGGAAAGTTATAAGAATAAGAGGATTTCAGCTTCTCATTAAAAATAGATTGCCCATGGGGTGGTGAGTTACTCATCACTGGAAGAGTTCGAGCAGGGAGCAGAGGGAATCTGCGGAGATTGTAGGAGGAGATTCAGGCTCTGGGGAAGCAGCCTTAGATGACTGCTGATGAGGCACCTCTGACTATCTCTGCCACACCCTGATCCCGTGGTTCTCAGGGATGGACACTCATCCGGCCACTCAACTACCATCAAGGACAGGCGGCTCACCTGCAGAACAGGATCCGTATGCCTGTGTCTCCCTGACCAGGTGACTGTGAAGAGTAATAGAAGGAAATTATATAAGGCAGTTTCAAGTTGCAAAGCATGAGTTAAATGTGTGTGTTCTACAATCCTGCCGTGTATACTATCATCCAGCTCTGTACCATCATCATCTTCATCCTCAGAATCACATGCTTCTCCTTCATTTCTCCTAGTTTGGCTTTCCAGGGCAGGCGCCTAATCCTGTGACAACAAAAGGTGGAGGCCTCGTGAGAACCTGGGTGGCCCTTTAGCCTCTGACTTCAGTGCCGCCACCCCCAGCCTGCTCTCCTTTATTTGTTCAGGCCGAGACAGCCCAGGTGCTTGCCCTTGGAAGTGACCCTAAGGTGCATGGGAGCTGTCTGTGCTGGTAAATAGCACCTTTCTCAAGAGCCGAAGGGGAGACTCCTGGGCTGGGAGTCGGTCTTCAGAATGACGTGGTGGGAAGTGGGGTCTCTGGTGGTGCCACCTCGGCCTGCCACAAGCTCTGAGAGTCAGGTGAGCTGGGGGCCAGGTCTCTCCCCACCCTGAGGGTCATAGCAGCCTTGGTGGCACCCTGCTGCCTGTGCCATTCTTGTCCTTTCTGTTTAACGGGCCTTGTTCTCCCAACTCTTTCATTTGTAGAAAAAAAGGGGTCTGGCTGGCGCCGCGGCTCACTAGGCTAATTCTCCGCCTTGCGGCGCCGGCACACCGGGTTCTAGTCCCGGTCGGGGCACCGGATTCTGTCCCGGTTGCCCTTCTTCCAGGCCAGCTCTCTGCTGTGCCCTGGGAGTGCAGTGGAGGATGGCCCAAGTGCTTGGGCCCTGCACCCCATGGGAGACCAGGAGAAGTACCTGGCTCCTGCCATCGGATCAGCGCGGTGCGCTGGCCGCAGCACGCCAGTCGTGGCGGCCATTGGAGGGTGAACCAACGGCAAAGGAAGACCTTTCTCTCTGTCTCTCTCTCATTGTCCACTCTGCCCGTCTAAAAAAAAAAAAAAAAAGAAAGAAAGAAAAAAAGGGGTCTTACAAAACATCATTTTTTAAAAAATTATTTATTTATTTGAAAGGCAGAGTTATGGAGGACACACACACACACACACACAGAGAGAGAGAGAGAGAGAGAGAGAGAGAGAGAGAGAGAGAGAGATCTTCCAGCTGCTGGTTCACTCCCTAAATCGCTGCAATAACAGGGCTGGGCCAGGCTGAAGCCAGCAGCTAGGAGCTTCTTCTGGGTCTCCCACTTAGGGAGACCCAAGCACTTAGGTCATCTGCTGCTGCTTTCCAAGGTGCATTAGCAGGGAGCTGGATCAGAACTGGAGAGCTGGGACTGGAGCCAGTGTCCACATGAAATGCTAGCACTGCAGGCCATGGCTTAACCCACTGCACCGCAGCACCAGCCCTAAAACTTAGCGTTTTTCAATGCAAGTGTTGTTTTTCACTTGGACTGTTGGGTTCAATGGAAGTAGAACTCTGAAGATTGTTCAGAGAAAGCAAGAGTTGATTTCCTCGTCTCCTTGCCTATAAAATACTGCAGAGGCTTGCTCTCGATAGCTTCGAAGCTGACACATGCTAGTATTCTGGAATGAAATGGCTGCCTGATGCACCTTCCCCTACCATGTCAGGCTCTGGGGACAGCTAAATTATGGGGAAATACTAGAAGGGGGAAAAACTGAAAAGAGCCCTGGAGATTAGGTGAGCTGTCCGGAGCCACAGCACTGACACCATCCCTCTTTGTCTTTCCACAGCTTCTAGAACTCCTCTCCAGAGCCACTCTCAAGTTATGTCCCGAGGACAGGCCCCCTTGGCTCCAACCCACACTCCTGAACTTTAAGGATCAGTGGGCCACCCTTCTCCCCGTGGCCAGCCCACCTCCCCGCCGTGTTCACAGGACGGCCCCTCGTGCGCACCCCCTTCCCCTCACCCACCGGAAGCAGGCTCACTAGCAAGGTGGAAGCAGACACAGAAGGGGCCAGCACCACAGCTACGCAGAAGGCCCTGCGTGGCTTTGGGAAATGCACTGTCCTGAGCCCTCTTTCTGAGAGAGGCAGCCAGAGCACAAAAGTGTCCGCGCCTTACCAGCTGCAATTGTTGAGCGTGTACAGCGGGGGTTACAGAAGCCACCTCACTGGGTTATTGTGAGCATCAGATGAACTGATTTAAATAAAGCACCTGCAACCCAGCATGGCACCCAGAAAGCACCCAATGAGCCACTCAGCTCCTGGCCGAATGTCGTTTTCTTGAATTGTGCGAAAGGATCCATGGAGTCAGCTCTCTGGGAACTTGTCACTCGTGGTTAATGTTATTTTTCCAGTCCTATTCAGTGTATGGAAGTAGAAATTTAAAAACCTTGCTTTCCCTCAGGCTTTTACATTCAGCTTACCAATCACTTGTTCTGTTTATAAGCCTACTATTAAACTATTTTTTAGAAAGTCTTTTTTTAAGATTTCTTTATTTATTTGAAAGTCAGAGTTATATAGAGGAGAGGCAGAGAGGGAGGTCTTCCATCCACTGGTTCACTCCCCAACTGATCGCAGCGCCTGGAGCTGTGCCAATTTGAAGCCAGGAGCCAGGAGCTTCCTCCAGGTCTCCCACGTGGGTGTAGGGGCCCAAGCACTTGGGTCATCTTCTACTGCTATCCCAGGCCATAGCAGGGAGCTGGATCAGAAGTAGAACAGCTGGGTCTCAAACTGGTGCTCATATGGGATGCTGGCACTGCAGGCAGCGGCTTTACCTGCTACGCCACAGTGCTGGCTCCTAGAAAGAGTTTTTTTTACAAATGCAGTTAATTGAGTTTCCTTAAACATTTAATATATATATAATGTATTCTCTTTTCTTTTTTCCATGAATACTTGAACATATATTCTATTTATCTGTTGCTGTATAATACCTATCCCTAAACCATCACTTAGTGGAATATCTTGCTCATGACTGGGAGATGTGTCTGGATTCAGCAGAGTGGTTCTTACTCAGGATTTTTTATGCCAATGCCGTCAGAGTTGCTGGGCCTAGAAGCCTCTCAGAGGTGTCCCCACTCACCAGCCTGGAGCCTAGACAGGCAGCAGCTCAACAGCTGAGAGCTGGGACAGTGCTGGCTCGCTTGCGCGCTCTCTCTCTCTCTTCCCTATTCATTTTTGTTGCTCTATAGCACTCTGTTGTATCATTATACCAAAGCTTACTTACCCATTCTACTCTTGATGTGCATTTGGGCTTAACTTAAGGCAGTTTCCGACGTGCTGCTGCGAACATTCTTGTACATACGTTTGGGTGTACATATGTGCACATTTCCTGGGTGTATCCCTAGGCATTGGGTGTTCAGCATGGTAACACAAAGATTTCCTAGGTGGTTGTTCCAGTTTCCATTCCCACTAGTTGCATATGAGAGATTCCAGCAACTTCTCATCCTCCCCAGTAGTTGGCATTGCCATGTTTTCCCATGTTAGCCATTTGGGCATATACAGCAGCATATCGTTGTGGTTTTAACTTTCATTTCCCTGAGAAATAATAAAGTTGAGTGCCTTTGCCTTCACCATATGGATATCTCCTATTGTAATGTGTCTGTTCTAGTTTCCTCTCCCTGTAGCTATTTGTGTGTATGCTTTTTAAACTTAAGGAAATTCTTTAAATATTTAGGTTAAGAGTCGGTGCTGGCTATATATAATCAAATATTTTCTACTTGTGGCTCTTTTTCTCCTCCTGTTTTGATGAACATAAGTTTTATAATTTAATATAGTAATTTATCAACCTTTTCCTCTGGTTGGTATTTCCTGTGTCGTGTTTAAGAAATCTTCCTCCTCTGAGGAGCCTCACCTATGTTATCTTCTAGACCTACCATCAGCCTGGATTTCGCTTTGATGTATGGTATGAAGGGAGAGTCAAAACTCATTATTTTCCATTGGATTTAATCCACTAAGCAACACTCATTGACATGATTGTCTTATCTCACGCAGTATTCAGTGTTCCTCTGTCATACAGCAAATGTCCCTGTATCTGTAGATCTGTTTCTGGATCTTCCATTCTGTCCCAATGGCCCATACTGCCATCCTTGAAAATTCTACTTGGTTATAGTTATTGTAGCTTTATAATAAGTTTTGATATCTGGTAGTCTTCAAACTGTTCTTGCAGTTTTGGTTATTTGTGGCCTTTATATTTTCATATAAATTTTAGAATTGGTTTGTCAATTTGACAAAATAAATAAACCTTGCTGGCATTTTTATTATAATTTTATCCACACTAAGGGTAGAGTTGATCAAGAATTGAAATTTTTATAATATTCATTTTTCAATCCTTGAACAGAATTTGGCACTTTATCTATTTTGGTCTTTTTTTTCTCTTGATAGTGTTTTGTAGTTTTCTATGTAGATGTCTCTGCACTTTTTTTTTTTTTTTTTTTTTTTTTTTTTGGCTTTGCATTTGCAGACTTTGTAGCTGAAGAAACTGGTTTGTTATCTTAGTGGCTATCCTGGGTTGCAAGGCCTGATTTCCATTTGTGGTATTCTTTTTATTTTTTTAAGATTGTACATTAATTTGAAAGGCAGAGTTACACACAGAGAGAGAGAGAGTGAGAGAGGGAAAGACAAGAAAGAGATCTTCTGTCTGCTGCTTCACTCCTCAAAAGGCCATATTGGCTGGAGCTGGGTCCATCCGAAGCCAGGAACCAGGAGCTTCTTAGTTTTCCCACATGGTACAGGGCCCAAAAACTTGAGCCATCCTCCACTGCTTTCCCAGGAACATTAGCAGGGAACTGGATCAGAAGTGGAACAGACAGCCTTCACCTCCGCATTTTTTAAAGATTTATTTCTGATGTTGGCACTGTGGCATAGCAGGTAAAGCTGCCGCCTGCAGTGCCAGCATCCCATATGGGCACTGGTTTGAGTCCCGTCTGCTCCACTTCCGATCCAGCTTTCTGCTGTGGCCTGGGAAAGCAGTAGAAGATGGCCCAAGTCCTTGGGCCCCTGCACCCTCCTGGGAGACCTGAAAGAAGCTCCTGGCTCCTGGCTTCTGATTGGTGCATCTCCAGCCATTGCGGCCATCTGGGAGTGAACCAGTGAAGAGGAAGATCTCTCTCTCTCTCTTTTTCTCCCTCTCTCTCTCTCCTACTCTCTGCCTCTCTGTAACTCTGCCTTCCAAATAAATAAATAAATATTTTTTAAAAGATTTATTTCTAAGTATTTGATGCATCTGATGTGATTGTAAATGCTGCATTTAATTTTTTAAAAAAGATTTACTCATGTATTTGGATAGCAGAGTGACAGAGAGAGGGAGAGAGAAAAAGAGATCTTCTATCTGCTGGTTCATTTCTCAAAATGATCACAATAGCTGAGGCTGGGTCAGGTTGAAGACAGTATCCAAGAACTCCATCTAGCTCTCCTGAGTGAGCCACCATCTGCTGCTTCGCAGGTGTGTTAGTAGGGAGCTGAATCGGAAGTGGAGAAGTCAGGTCTCAAACCAGCTCTCTACAGGGATGAGCCAAAAGGCCTGCTTCTTTGTTTTAATTTTTTTTTAACTTTCTAGTTGTTTATTAGCTATGCATACATACAATCAATTTTGCTGTTTTATACTTTCATCTATGATCTTGATGGATTCCCTTATAAATGCAAACCATGAAGTCATTGTCATAGAGTTTTACCATCTGTAAATAATGTCCGTTATTTCTTAATTTCTAACTTACATCTTCCTCCTCCTCCCCTTCTTTTTCTCTTCTTCCTTCTCCTAATGGAGCCTGATGGTACTGGGTGGGGCCTTCAGTACAGGGGTAAATAGAAAGGGTGGTAGAAGAGCACTTCCTCTCAGACCAGGCCTCAAGGAACATGAAGGCTTCTGTGCTCTGCCATTCATATGGTGCATGCTGGTAGGCTTTTCCATCTCTCATCAGATTGAAGATGTCCTCTTCTGCACCTAAGGACTTTCTAATTGTCCTTTGTGAATGATCATTGAATTTCTGCACTTACTAGAATTATTTTTCTTCTTTATCCTGTTAATGTTTTAAGTACATTAATAGATACGCAACTGTTAAAACAACCTTGCATTCCTAAAGCAAAACCCAACTCATTCTTGGCATAAACTCAGCTTCATCATGACATGTTGTCCTCTCTGTGTATTTCCCTCCTTATGTATTTCTGGGCTTGTTTTGAGCATTTTTGTTTGTTTGTTTAGAATTTCTGCACCTTTGTATGTTGTAGTATCATCATCAGGCTTTGGTATCACAGTTATGGTTGCTTTATAAAATGAATTGGAAACCCCTCCCCCCCCATTCTCATCCACTGAAAGAGATCTTTGAATCAAATTATAGCTTTTGAACCCCATCCCATTTGCCTTGCCTTGCCTTGCCTGCTCTCCCTGACTGTGTCTTCTCTTAGTGGCTTATGCTGCAAACCTGGGAGTTTTTCCATCAGTCCTATTAGTTCTGTCTTCAAAACATCCTGAACTCAACTCACCGTCTCTGCTGGTGCCACTCATTTCAAACCACCATTAATTAATATCCAGATAAACCTCAGTTCATGTCCTGATTTGTCCTGTTCCTCTCTGCAATCGATCCCACTCACAGCAAAGAGGCCACTTAAACAAGTATAAGACCTTATCACTCACTATTGAGCTCAAAATTTCAAATGACTTCCTATCACCCTTAGGATAAAACGCATGCCTTTTGCCATGTAGTATTAGGAGAGGCTTATCACTACGTGCAGCACAGAGGTTTGTTTTTCTCTAACTCGAAGTCTACCAAACAGTCTGCATGACTGAGAAGGACAACCGTGCTTCCCGTCGGCCCTCCATGATTCAGCCAGCGTTGACCATCCGGCTGGACAGCTGAAGGGAGAGACAGCTCAGTACTCCTGTGCTTGCTCCTCCGTGTTTGGCTGAGGAGTGACACCCGTCCCACGTCTGCTCACAGCTCCTTGATTCAAAATAGGCACCTGGACGCCCTTGGGAATCAACTTTGAGCTCTGTGGACTGGAAGATGCGGGAAGGGAATGGCATGTTTGATGCGTTCTAGTCTTCCAGCCACCTCTAACCCTCGAGGCCCACCTGCCGCTCTCCCCCGCTACTTCACTCTGTGCTTGCACCTGCTCATCCTGTTGCAGCCACACTCGTCTTTTTGCCGTTCTGCAGGCACACCTCACTCTTTCTGCATGTGGCCTGTGCAGGTGTTCCTTCGTCTGGAACACTTAGTACTCCTACCTTCGCTAGAAAGGCTGCTTCTGCTCTCTCAGTCCCCAGCTGGACTGTCCCCAGGCCAGCTAAGACGCCTGCTTCATTCGCCATCACTCTCCATCCCTTGGCCTTTTGTGGACATTCAGAGCTGGCTCTTTGTTTTCCTCTCCTTTTGGGATTCCAGTTCTGTGCTTGGTAGAACTTAGGGGTCCCGTATGGCTCATACCATTTTTTCATTTTATTCTGAAATTGTGGTGTATATCTGTTCTGCCTCTCCCATGCACATTTTGCTACACAGGGCTCCTGTCCGTGTTGAGAGATTTAACAGCTCTCTTGTCAACCTTTGAGGGCTGCTGTGGAGAGTAAATAAAGAAATAAGCAAAATCAACAAAAAGCACAATATTCCTTGTAAACAGAGTCTCAACACTACCTGGGGTTGTGTCACTGCCAGGCCCGGGGGTCCCCAGAGCAGGACTGTCCTTACAAACCATGGGTCCTGGGGGTGAGGGCCTCTGTCAATCCTTTTTTTGTTTTTTTAAGGTTCAGACTTTACATGGGAGAAGTTGTGCTTTTTTACCTAATACTTTATGGAAGACAAGAAAGCAGTTGGATTTCAATGAGCTTTTCAAATAAATTTTTGGGTTTAGAAAATTAAAACCACAGCATCACTTTGGGTATTTGAAAAATAGCTTCCTATCTGCATTCAGAACACTTGCGTTTATTTAGTGCACACAAATGCTCGCCATGATATGGACTCAGATGCCTCGACAGTACCTCCACACCAGAGTCCTACATGTATGCACAGAACACCTGTGAGCTATAGCTTCCTATTTTTCAGTAATAAAGTCTGGCATGCAGTGAGATGAGCTCGGGGGGGAGGGCAGTAAGTAGCCTTTTTTTTTTTTTTAAACAAAATATTTATTTATTTGAAAGTCAGAGTTACACAGAGAGAGAAGGAGAGGCAGACAGAGAGAGACACTGGTTCACTCCCCAACTGGCTGCAATGGCCGGAGCTGTGCCGATCCAAAGCCAGGAGCCAGGAGCTTCTTCCAGGTCTTCCACGTGGGTGCAGGAGCCCAAGGACTTGGGCCATCTTCTACTGCTTTCCCAGGCCATAGCAGAGAGCTGGATCTGAAGTGGAGCAGCTGGGTCTCATCCCTATAAGGGATGCCGGCACTGCAGGTGGCAGCTTTACTTGCTACACCAAAGCGCTGGCCCCAGTAAATATCCTTTTATCACGTGAATACCTGAGTATCCACTGCTGGCAAGGCTGTGCAGGGGCTTCCCTGGCTGACTTGCTCCTTGTCTCTGCCCTCAAGGAGCTAGAAAAGGAGATGCACAGTTTTCCAACCCTTCCCCATCCTCCCCACTCTCTCCATTGATGCCTCATTAAATCAAGCTTCCTGGGCCTGGCTCCTATCTTTCCCAGGAGTCTCTTGAGTGCCCCGTATAAGCAGGCATCTTGCAGCTCTCAAATAGTTTAAAGTGAAGCTGGATCCTTGATGCAGAACCAAACAGGCGCCCTGCCCGTCTGCTGTGGCAGGCGTGACAGGAGCAGTCGAGATGGCTCCGTGAGCTACGCAGGTGCAGCAGATCTCGCTTCCTGTGGCTGAGATCAGGAAGGGCTCACGGGGACACTGACTTTGAGCCGTGCCTTAGAAGACAGAGTTTGGAAAGGCAGAAGCAGACCACGTGGGAGCAACGGCTCTTTAGTGGCCAATGGGGGACCTGCACTCTGATCCAGAGCCGATGGGAAGTGACAGTGCCCAGGGCAAACCGTGTTCATTGCAAACGCCTGCCTCTGGTGGGGTGCAGCTGTCCTGCAAGTATCCCTGCAGAGATACAAAGTCAGGAGGAGAGGAGAGGCCACAGCAACCGTCAGTGGGCCCGTGAGGTGCCATGGCCCAGATCCAGGTGACGAGCACAGCGAGAGACTGAGGGAAGTTGAGCCCTTCTGGGAGCTCCTGCCCCTGGTTTCCTGTAGACACCCACACAGATCTTGAGGATTGAAGAAGTGTGCGCAATGCTGTCAGCAGTTTCACTTCCGACTGTCTCTGACTTCACGCCTGGGCAGGTGCGGGTGTCTGTGTGCAGAAATCTACCTGGAGCTCCTGAAACCTCATTTCACTTTTGGTTCACTTCTCTGACATGCTCCTTCTACACAACACACACTTGCCAGCTGTCACATGATGGCTTCCCTTCAGAAGGGACTGCCCAGGACACAAACAGCACACAAATCAGACCACTCCAGGCTGTGACCGGAACCTTTGCTCAATGGCCCTTGGAGCCATCCCTCCAGGATGATGCAAAAGTGACCTCCCTGCCCCCAGTCCCCACCACATCCTCCCACCCCTGTTTGTGTTGACCCCCCCCCGCCAGGACTCTGAGTGCTCTGGGACCATGCCCTCAGCACTCACCTCGCTCCCTACTGCAGGCCCCTGAGGGCTGCCTGGACTCTGCGGTCCCAGCATCCGGCACAGGGTCACATGCTTGGCACTAGTGAGGAATCCTTAGCCACTTGTTAGACTCAGCTGACAACCGGAGGTGGAATGATTCATGCACCCCTTTCCCTGTAGGCAAGGTTAGCACTTGGGATTTTTGAGACATTAGTTCTACTTTCTAGTTTCCTTTTGCCTCTCTTCCCTATTCAAGCCAGGATCCTTTCTCTTTGACCCTTGGGTCACCGAGGAAGGAGGTATTGTCTTTCTTTCTCTCTCTTTTTTAAAAAATTATTTATTTATTTATTTGAGAGGTAGAGTTACAGAGAGAGAGAGAGAGAGAGACACACAGAGAGAGAGAGAGAGATCTTCCATCCGCTAGTTCACTCCCCAAATGGCCACAAGGGCCAGAGCTGAGCTGATCCAAAACCAGGAGCTTCTTCCAGGTCTCCCATGTGGGTGCAGGTGTCCAAGCACTTGGTCATCTCCCACTGCTTTCCAAGGTGCATTAGCAGGGAGCTGGATCAGAAGAGGAGCAGCCGGGACACGAACCAGCACCCACATGGGATGCCGGCACCAAAGGTAGAGGCTTAGCCTACTAAGTCACAGCAACGGCCCCTAGGAGATCATTTCTATGTGGTTTCTTTAGGATCTACCAAGTTGCTCAGGCCTGATGGCCCTCCCTCTCCTGCCCGCGGGCAGTTTGTCCCTCAGTCTCGCCCTCCCTGAAGTGCCTGAGAGGAAAACACGAGCTCCTCCTCCTGTATCCTCCCCAGTTTCTTCGCTTTTCCCCTGCACTTGGTTTATCTCGGCTGTTTTGCTTCCTTTCTCGCGCCACCCCCCCCCCCCAACCTATCGAATGTCTATCTTGTCTTCATCAAAAGCAATTATGCTTTTAAGAAGCTCTCCTATTTGCACCGTTAGCTTATCTAAGCTAGTGAGCCTCACCTGAACACAACTGAATATATAAAGGACTGTCAAAAGTTTATGGAAAATATGCATTCTTTAAAAACTATGCATGGATTTCAAAACTGTTTTGCACCAAAGTAAACTTACCTTTTAGTTCCATTTCCCAACGGACTTTTGGAAGCGCCCTTGTATAGGTTTAAGAAGGCCTTCATTTGTCATGTGTGTTGGGGGGCTCATGATTCCAGTGTCTGGCCCGGTGGAGTGCTAGACCTCAGAGCTGCTGCTGGCATGGATGAGCCCTGGAGACCACAGGATCCTGGGAATTCCCCCCTTGGCCCTCAGTAGTGGAAGTTCATTACTCCCCTCCCTGCTTCCTCTCTGTCTACAGGGATTCTACTATAATTACTTAGGTAGAGTAGTGATCCTCAGCCCTGGCTCTGTAGTAAAATTAACTGGGAAGGTTTTTCAAAATACCAATGCCATAGACAAAACAAGATGGCCATAAAGGTTGGTAATTAGTGAAACTGGATGATAGGTACTTGGGAATTTGTTGTACTGCCTTTCTCATTTTATACATGTTCAAGATGTTCCATAATAAAAAATAAAAGTAAATTTATGGGACCAGCATTGTAGCATGGCAGGTATAACTGCCGCCAGCAATGTTGGCATCCCACATGGGTGCCAGTTCACGTCCTGGCTGCTCCATTTCTCATCCAGCTCCCTGCTAATGGCCTGGGAAAGGCAGCAGAAGATTGTTCAAGTGCTTAGGCCCATGCCACCTATGTGGGAGACCTGGATGAAGTTTCTGGCTCCTAGCTTCAGCCTGGCTCAGCACTGGTCACTGTGGCCATCTGGTGAATGGAACCAGTGGATGAAAGATCTCTCTCTCTCTCTCTTTTCTGTAACTTTGACTTCCAAATAAATAAAAATAAATTTAAAAAATAAATATATAAAATATATTTATATAAGTAAATGCACACACATATAAAATAGGAAAAATACCAATGATTGGTCCCACAGCAAAGCAATTAAAACAGAAATTCGGGGGGGAGGGGGCCCTGAGTGAGGAATTTGAAGTTTTAAAAGCTTCCCTGGGATTCTGAGGTCTGTGATGGATATATGGGGATATGAAGATAACAGAAATGATTATAGTAGCTGCCACTGGGCTGTAATCTTTTGATGAAATGCTGCATGATGGCCTCTGATTCCTGATCTGGGTAATTGGCCAAATACTCCTGGGGTGGCTACCAAGGCTAGCTCATAGTCCACCTGGTCTATACTGAAGGATTTTGAAGTAATTTATAGACCACCAGCATTGGCTCATGGTAGTCCTTTTTATTATTTTCCTATTAATGTGTGAGTTTCCAGAGAAAAAGCCCTGTCTTCTTTGTATTTACATTCTCAGCACCTGGCACATGGCCAAACACCTTGCCATTATTAGCAAGTGTTTGTTAAACTGAGTTTTTAAAAAGCAGAAGAGTATGGGATGATATGAGTAGGCACTGGGTTAGACAGCCAAGGTTGCAATTTCTGCTCTGCCATTAGCTTCGTGTCTGTGAGAGTCCTGATTCCACTCAGGTCTGAGGCATCTCCCCCACTCTTCCCTGGCATCAGGAAAACAACAACACAGAGGCACCAGGCACCTGGAGAGCCTCACTGTTCCCGCAGTTTGTCCCAGCTGCAGATCAGGGAAACACCTTGTGCCTCCCGGGCCCTATCACTGCCCCAGGTATGGATCAGGCAGCTCCAGGGACTCCCTGTGTCAGGGACACCTTGTCTCACGGTATCTGGGATCCTCCCCAGCTGCTCCAGCCGCATCCCACAGCCCTTTGTTCAGCCGCTCCAACTCATCTCCCACCTATCTCCCTCCTCCCTAGACACAGTTCCCTATAAAGCCCCAGCACTACACATCAGCCCCAGGCTCCTCACCTTCTGAGGCTGCTCCTGGCAGTTCTCCGCCCTAATAAAACTCTTTTTTGCTCAGTGTGGCCTTGGTTGTCATTCTCGCTCGTGGTTGAAAACCCCAACAGTGTCATTGTCTGCTTATTTAACTGCTGGCCATCTCAGCTTGCTCGTAGGTAAAATGGCAACCAAAACAATACCAAAAACCAACCAACCAACCAAACCAAAAAATCCTCTCATGAGGTTGTTGGGAGAATTCAATGAATGTGTGTCTACAAAATCACTTAAAACCATGCATGGCCTGGAACAGGTAAGGATGCAATGAGTTGTAGATTTTATTGAGAGGGGTCTCAGAACAGTGGCTGGTACACAGTAGATCTCCAATAACAGCCTGCTGGGTGAGTGAAAAATCATTCTAGGTTTGCGATTGCTTGTCTCCAATTTTACCCATTTGCCTGTCCTCTCTCCATAAGAAACATGGCACAGAGCAGGACTAGGATTAAACCTTACGTTGAGAGTTAACAGGAGTGACCTCAGGGTTGGGGTGGGTTGAATTGTAAGTACCAAGCAGGAGGCCTTGAGTGGAAAAGTTGAGAGGGCTGAGGATTGCAAGAGAGAAGGGACATTTTCAGCTGAGTCAGTCGGACCCTCGTTGCTGCAAGGTGGGGAGACCACATTTTGGGCTTCCTTTCCCAGGCTATTCACCTGATCTGTACCAGACTCTCCTAGATCTTCCCACCTCTACTCACTTAGACCTGGTTGGATGTTAGACCTTGAAGACAACAGAAGAAGGCAAAAGAAGAATTTATATTCAGATAAACACTGCCCTTAGTTTATTCTCAGGAGATTATTAAAGCTCACGGTCACATGCCATACAGAATCAGAGTCAGGGAAAGCCAGCCCAAGCACAGGGCAGGTTTGCAAGTGCAAAGTAAACGAAGAATCAGCCGTACTTTTCTCTAGTGGCTGTTGGGAAAATTCCCTTCACCTGACGACCCCAGGGTCCTGCTCTGACTCTCTGGGGCTGGTAACCACTGGACAGTTTATTTTAAAAGCACAATAATAATCATAATGACCCTTGATCGACTCAGTTGGAGCTAAGGATTTCTTTTGAGAAAAAGGAAGAGAGAAAGCCAAGGGGAAAGGTGAAGATTTGCCTACAGAAGTTCCCGATTTCCAGGTTCAGCAGTAAGGAAGCCCTTCTCCGGAGACATCAGCAGGAGGCAGTGGCACTTTTGGAGCTGGAGAATAAGTTGCGAGTGTCTTTGGAAGGCGATATCTGACCCAAGCAAGAATGGGCTGGAAGGGAATCAACTGGAGGGGGAGACCAGTTCAGAGGTTGGTGTCAGCCCAGAGCCTTACAGAGGGAGCAGGGAGGCAGGGCCAGCTCGCGGATGTATTTTAAAGAACCTGAGAGGTGCTGTTGGGTGTAATAAAGCCTTGGGGGGAAGACAGAATTGACTATTTTTAGCACCGTGATGTTCTGAGTCACAGATGACTCAGGCCTCGAGCCCGGATGAAGCAAAAGAGGAACAATTTAAGGTAAGATGTTGACTTGGTTTTGGATGGCTTGAGTGTGGGCTGCTGTGAGGACACTAAACGGACACATAAAGCAAGCAGTGTGGCTTCCCAGATGAAAGGGTGCACACTGAGGGTTCGCAGGAGCTCAGGGCCTTCAGAGAGGCATCGAAGGACTCAGCACTGGGGTGTTCTCCTTACAAAGCCCTCCTCTAACGAGAAGTCAGCCCCCTCTGGGGAAGAGTGATGAATCATCACTGGGCTGCCGTGATGGTCATCCCAGGCCTAGAGTTGCCCAGTAGTGAAGTCAGAGCAGGTGTTGGAAGCACAAGGGAGTAGTCACTTTCAGAACGGCAGACTTGGGGCTGCTCAGCAAGGACAGCAAGGCAGAAGGGAAGATTTATGTTTCAAGGCAATATCCTTGGTATGCAACCGTGTTTCTTCTTACAGAAACTTAACATTGCAATGGAACACTGACAGGTGAAACTTTAAAATAAGATGAATAAATGAAGACCATCCCTGGCACTTAGGAGGACTTCAACCCCTCCTCTGAAGTCCAGCCTCTCTGTGCTCAGCTTTCTCTCCCGACCTTTGTCTGCACCAGTAGGATTAGTGTTTTAAATTTATTCAAGTTTTTATTTGCATTCTTACAATGGGTTATTCTCTGGAGGACATAGAGAAAGAGAAAGTATAACTGCTGTTTTTAAGGACCTCCCACTGTGAGCATAGAAGTCTGGCATACAAGATGCCTTCAAGCCAAGCTTCCGTAGTCTTGGCAACTCATGACTAGAGCTAGGGAGATTACTGACACCATAAACAAGAGTGTCAAATTGTTAAATCAACATCAAGGGTCACTGTGTACTTACGTCCCATGTGGGATCTGTCCTTAATGGGTTGTCCAATGTGAAGTAATGATATAGCTAGTACTGAAACAGTATTTTTACACTTTGTGTTTCTGTATGGGTACAAACTGATGAAATCCTTACTTAGTATATACAGAATCGATCTTCTGTATATAAAGATAATTGAAAATGAAAAAAAAAATTTGGTGTTAAATTGGAAATTACATAGAAAATTAATCAATTTTTTAAAAAAATATCATGTAGGATCTCTGTCATTAACGTGCTGTACACTGTTATTTAATGCTATAACTAGTACTTAAACAGTATTTTTTCACTTTGTGTTGCTATGTGGAGGTAAACTGTTGAAATCTTTACTTAATATATACTAAATTGATCTTCTGTATATAAAGAGAATTGAAAATGAATCTTGATGTGAATAGAAGGGGAGAGGGAGAGGGAAAGGGGAGGGTTGCGGGTGGGAGGGAAGTTATGGGGGGGGGGAAGCCATTGCAATCCATAAGCTCTACTTTGGAAATTTATATTCATTAAATAAAAGATAAAAAAAAGAGATGCCTTCAAAAGGTTCATGGGAAATGTGTGTTATCTTTTTATTCAATCTTTTATTACTATTTTGAAGCTCTCTTCTACATGCAATAAGCTATTGGCCACCATCAAATGGCAGCAAAGATACTTTCTGATATGACATATGAGTGGCTATGTTTTTTTTGGAGGATATAGAATTTGAAATGGACCCTGAATGAGAATCAGGGAGCCTCAGAAGCAACAGCCCACTATGGTGCTAGTGACCACAGCACACCTTGAAAGGAAGGGGAAACTCTTTTCTGCCAAGGGCATTTGATTTATAAAATCTTTCATGGGACACATAAAAAAGATCAGTTTATCAGGCTGCTATAGATTTATTGGATTCTGAGTCCCACCTGAGGTTGCCTTAACAGGGCATTATACAGCCCATGGGCCAGATGCTCCCCAGCCCTGCATGGCTTCAGCACCCTAGGGGACATGACAGATAATTTTAGTCAGACAGAGTTGGGCCAGATTGAAGACAGCTCAATTTAGAGAAGGTGTTTAGGTTGCAAGTTCTAGAAACCAGTTTGAACAGACTGATTTGTGAAAGCATAACACGGTGATCACATTCCAGATTCTGAAGTCAAAGGGCCTCATGTGAATCCTGACTTATTAACTGTAGAACCGTGGGCAAGCTGCATAATTTTCCCTGTCCCTCAGTTTCCTTGTATGTGAAATGAAACACAACATGGGAAAATGACATAAGATAAGTCACGGAAAGTGATCAGAACTCTATGTGGCTCAGACTAATTGCCCAATGTCTTAGTATTTATTTGTTGCTAGGACAGAATAGTTATGCTGGGCAATGTGTAAAGGAAAGAGGCTTCTTTAGCTCAAGATTCTGGGGGCTGGAAAGTCCAAACAGCATGGTCCTGGTGTCAGGCAGGGGACTTTTTGGCTGCATCGTGCTGTGGTGGAGAGATAGAAAGGAAAACAAACACACACAGAAGAGGCCAAGAATCAGGGGGTGCCCCAATGTACAGTAACACCCTCTCTGGAACTAATACAGTCCCCAAGGCCTGACCCATTCCCACAAGATGTTCTCAATCCACCCATGAAGTGGCACCCTCATATGACCTGATTCCCTTTCATTGGGCCCTCACTTTTAAAGGTTCCACCACCCCACTGAGGACCATGCTTCCAAAACATGGACCTCTGGAACAGAGTCAAGCCAGATCCAATCTGCAGTCCTCAGGCGGCTTTATCTTTCTTTGTTGGTGAAGTTGATGATGATGACCATGATGATGATAAAGCAAAAAAGAATTCATTCATTTTTTCAAATATTTATTTACTTGAAAAGTAGAGTGAGAGAGAGAGAGAGAGAGAAGCAGAGAGAAAGAGATCTTCCATCCTCTAGTTGATTCCCTAAATGGCTTCAACAGCCAGATCTGGGCCAAGCTGAAGCCAGGAGCCAGGAGCCAAGAGCCAGGAACTCCATCTTGGTCTCCCACCTGGGTGGCAGAGGCCCAAGCACTTGGGCCATCTTTCACTGCCTTCCCAGGTGCATTTGTAGGAAGCTGGATCAGAAGCCAAGCAGCCAGGACTCCAACCTGCGCTGTGATATGGGATTCCAGCTTCATGAGTCACAGCTTAACCTGCTGCACCACTAGTCTTATAGGATTTATTATAGGAACACAAGGGGGCCTTAGGGAACTCCAGGTCATAAATGCCACTAGGTTTCAATATGGGACTAGATCAGGAAAGCAAAACACCGTCAGGTATCCAGGCAGCATCTTCTGTTTCTGTTTCTCTCGGAGGTCTGCAGCATGTTTCTCTTCCCCATAGACCGATCTCTGTAGCTGCATTCTCATGGTGAACTACTGCTGCCCTCAGCTCCTGAGTTCACATGTAAATTTTCCAGCCACCAGAGAATCCTGGTTGCTTCTTAGTCATTATTCAGACTTGCAAGAGGGAAATCTAACTTGTCCAGCTTGAGTCAGGTGTCTACTCCTGGTCTAATCAATAGGAACTAAGGTCAAAGACATCCAGTACAATTGGGGCTGCCCATCTTGTAGATGAGGGTCAGTTATCAGGGGAAGGGGATGACGTCTCAGCTCAAAAGACACCTCGAAATGTCTGGTGTCTGTAAGGTTGCTCTATCGCTTCTCGGCCTTTTGGCTAAGATCAAGTGTAAGGTAGCTCTAGCCTTCTGACCTGAGGAATGTGATTCTTAGCCATTGATTTTTTTCACTAAGAATTCCAAAGAAAACATCTGGTATGTAACCACCAAGGTCTCAGGATCTGACAAAATGAGCATAATCTGCACTCAGATTTTTATTAAGCTAATGTTATGGAGAATTCCACTTCAAATTTATCTCCTGAAATAGACCTGGTAGTCCAGAAATGAAGATGAATTGTGTGTGTGTGTGTGTATATATATTCTAATAACATTCTAATGTACTAACCAACATATCTTTTCCTAAGATTTGTCTATTCCTGTGACTCTACCCTTTTTAGGCAGTAGATGAGGAAGAATCTGGTGCCTCAAGGAGGAATGGCAAAGTAGAAGTAAAAACAATAGTCAAGCCGGCGCCGTGGCTCAACAGGCTAATCCTCCGCCTGTGGTCCCGGCACTCCAGATTCTAGTCCCGATTGGGGCGTCGGATTCTGTCCCGGTTGCCCCTCTTCCAGGCCAGCTCTCTGCTGTGGCCTGGGAGTGCAGTGGAGGATGGCCCAAGTGCTTGGGCCCTGCACCCCACAGGAGACCAGGAGAAGCACCTGGCTCCTGCCTTGGGATCAGCGCGGTGCGCCGGCCGCAGCACGCCGGCCGCGCCGGCCATTGGAGGGTGAACCAACGGCAAAGGAAGACCTTTCTCTCTGTCTCTCTCTCTCTCACTGTCCACTCTGCCTGTCAAAAAAAAAAAGTCAATTCAGATGTTTGGTTTTTGTTTTGTTTTGTTTTTTAAATGTTGTGAACAATATCTGGTCAAGAAATAAAATAGAGGCTAGTGTTGTGGCAAAACAGATTAAATTCCTGCCTGTATGCCAGCATCCCATATAGGCACTGGTTTGAGTCCTGGCTGCTCCACTTCTGATTCAGCTCCCTGCTAATGCACCTGGGAAAGCAGTGGAAGATAGCCTAGCTCCTGGCTTTGGCCTGGCCCAGCTCTGGCTATTGCAGCCACTTGGGGAGTGAACCAGCAGATGGAAAATCTCTGTTTCTCCCTCTCTCTCTCTCTGTAACTCTGAATTTCAAATAAATAAGTAAACAAACCTAAAATAAAAATAAGAAATAGAATGATAAATATTAGAGTAGAAACAGAAAATAAAAAACTAGAAGTGATCAGTGAGCCTCGTCATTAAGCTGCCGATTGAGATGCCAGTTGCATTCAATCTCTGGTCCTGGTTCCTGACTCCTGGTTCCTGCTAATACAGACCCTTGGAGGCACTGGTGATGGCTCAAGTAATTGAATTCCTGCCACTCAGTTGGGAGAACTGGCCTAGCTTTAGACAGGCCCAGCACTGGCATTTGTAATCACTTGGGGAGTGAACCAGTGGATAGAAGCGCCTTCTCTCTCTTTCTCATTTTGATCTCAAGTAGTTCACTGAAGAAATCAAAAGAGAAATCAAAAAATTTTCAGATACAACATATCAAAACTTATGGGATATAGCAAAAGCAGTGTTAAGAGGAAAGTTTATAGCAATTGGTGCCTACATCAAGCAATTGGAAAGGCATCAAATAAATAAGCTATCAATGCATCACAAGGATCTAGAAAAACAACAACAAATCAAATCCAAAATGAGTAGGAGAAAAGAAATAATTAAAATTATAGAAGATATCAACAAAATTGAAACAAAAAATATAAAAAAAGCAAAATGAAGAGCTGTTTTTTTTTGAAAAACAAAAAGAAAAACAAAATTGGCACACTACTGGCTCAACTAACCAAAAAAAAAGGGGAGAAAAGACCCAAATAATGAAATTAGAAATGAAAAAGGAGGTATGACAACAGACACCACAAAAATAAAAAGAGTCATCAGAAAACTACAAAGAGCTGTACGCCAACAAGCTGGGAAACCTAGAAGAAATAGATTCCTGGACACATACAACCTACCTAAATTGGGCCATGAAGACACAGAAAACCTAACAGATCTGTAACCAAGATGGAAATTGAATCAGTAATAAAGACCCTCCCAACAAAGAAAAACTCAGGGCTGGATGGCTTCACTGCTGAATTCTACCAGACATTTAAAGAAGAACTAACTTCAATCTTCTCAAGCTATTCAAAACAATTGAAAGGGAGAGAATCCTCCCAAATTCTTCTATGAAGCCAGCATCACCTTAATTCCTAAACCTGGAATTAATTCCTAAAAGCTGGAACTGAGACAGACCAATTTCCTCGTGAGCATAGACATAAAATCCTCAAAAAAAAAAAATTCTAGCTAATCGAATGCAACAACACATCAGAAAGATCATCCACCCAGACCAAGTGGGATTTATCCCTGGTATGCAGGGACAGTTCAACAAATCAATCAATGTGATACATCACACTAAAAATTGAAGAACAAAAACCATGTGAGTATTTCAATAGATGCAGAGAAAGCATTTGATGGAATATAACACCCTTTCATGATGAAAGCTCTGGGCAAATTTGGTATGGGGGGGAAACATTCCTCAGCATAGTCAAGGCAATTTATGACAAACCCATGGCCAGCATCCTATTGAATAGGGAAAAATTGGAAGCGTTCCCACTGAGATTCTGAACCAGACAAGGATGCCTACTGTCACCATTGCTACTCAAATAGTCTTGGATGAAGAAATTATTGGATATGTACATTATGGAATACAGCAGTAAAAAAAAAAATGAAGCCCAGTCATTTACAACAAAATGGATGAGCCTGGAAAGCATCATACTTGGTGAAATGGGCCAGTCCCAAAGGGACAAATATGACATGTTCTCCCTGACCTGTGATAACTAATGGAGCACTTCAGAGGCAATCTGTAGAAGTGAAATTGACACTTTGAGAGGCAATGACTTGAACAGCCCTTGACTTGACTGTTGAAGAACAGATTTTTTTTTAAATATACTATTTGTTGAACTCTTTACTTAACATAGAGTTAGACATATGTGTGTAAAGTTGATTGCAAATAGATCTCAGTAAAAAAAAAATTAGAGTGGGAATAAGAGAGGGAAGAGGAAGAGGGTTGGGGGTATGGGTGGGAGGGTGGGCACGGTGGGAAGAATTACCAGTTCCTAAAGTTGTAATTATGAAGTGTATGGTATTTG
The DNA here is from genome assembly GCF_033115175.1 of Lepus europaeus. Classification (NCBI taxonomy): domain Eukaryota; kingdom Metazoa; phylum Chordata; class Mammalia; order Lagomorpha; family Leporidae; genus Lepus; species Lepus europaeus. The sequence continues at coordinate 76,158,377 of NC_084828.1, read as the reverse complement.
TAACTGTAAAGCTGTATAGTTCTGCATACATTCCTACAGACTTACTTCTAAGGGAACAGTTTAAAAACTTGCCATGGGACCCCAAATCTCCTTAAGCTGGGTAGTAAAAATACCATCTTAAGTGTTAAAGTGATCATATGGATAGGATTAAGTATCTGGTAATAGTAACAGATAGAATTGAAAGGGAGGGAATACTCCAACAGTCCACACAGCAGACTCAGCAGATTCATAGAATGACAATCACTTTAAACAGCACTCTGACCTCAGAATCGGACTTAAGGCGTTCTGATATGGCTGAAAATCCCACAAGAGCATTTCAAGCATGGAAAACCAATATACTGTGGCAAAAAATGTCCTACATGAAGGACCTCGGTGGGTGAGACCCCAATGTAAAGAAGTAGTCATCAAAGAAGGAGGTATTTTTCTCTGAAGGAAGGAGAGAACTTCCACTTTGTTTATTGCCTTGTCTAAATATTGATGGATTTTGTGAATTCAAAAGGCTTCCATAGCCTAGGCAGTTAATGTCAAGAGCTTCAGGTGGTCACTGACATCATACATTAGAGTGTTAATTGTTAAATAAATAAGAGTCACTATGCACTAACTTCCCATGCAGGACCTCTGTCCTCAAAGAGTTGTATTATAATTATGTCTAAGTGTTTGCAAAATATACATCATTTTTGGGTCTTTAAAGTTAATTAAGTTTCTAAAAAAAAGTGAAATTAACTTCAAGATGCAATGATTTTGAACAGACCTTGTCTCAACTGTTGAAGAGCAGGTTTTTTGTTGTTGTTGTTTTGTTTTTTTTTTCCATGCAAATTGTTGAACTCTTTACTTGGTATAGAGTTGGTCTTCTGTGTATAACGTTAATCAAAAATGGATCTTAGTGGAGAATTGGATTTGGAATGGGAGAGGAAGGAGGAGGAGGGGTGGGAGGGCAGATACGGTGGGAAGAATCACTATATTCCTAAAGTGTGTATTCCTTAAATAAAAGACTTGTTGGGGGGGGGCAATAAATTTAAAAAAAAGAAGAAAGAAAAAGCAGAAGACTTAAGTTAGCAAAATCAGGAATGAAAGATGAGACATTAGGACTGACCTTATAGAAATAAAAAGAATTATAAAAGAATGCCATTGGGGGCCAGCTTTGTGGCACATGGGTTAAGCTCTCACCTGCAATGCTGGCCTCTAATGTGGATGCCAGTTCAATTCTGGCTGCTCCACTTCTGATCCAGCTCTCTACTACTGTGCCTGGAAAAGCACTAGAAGATGGCACAAGTCCCTGGACCCTTGCCACCAATGTGGAAGACATGGATGGAGTTCCAGGTTCCTGGCTTCAGACATTTAGGGAGTGAGCCAGTGTATGAAAGACCTCTCTCTGTCTCTCTCTACCTCTCTCTGTCACTCTGTCTTTCAAATAAATAAACCAATGTGTTTTTTTTTTAAATTGAACAAATGTGTGCCAACAAAATAGGCAGCTTAGATAAAGTGAACACATTTCTAAAAAGGCACAAACTAGAGAAACGGACTCAAGAGAAAAAAATCTGTGTAGATCTGTACCCAGCTGAAATATTAAATGAGTGAAAAACTACTCACAAGGAAAAGCCAATGCTGAGATGGCTTCACTAGTGAATTATATCAGTAAATTAAGCCTTGGAAGTGAAAACATGCCATGGGATTATTTAGTTACTCATTTTCTAACAAATATTTGAGTATCTAATGTGTGCTAAGTGCTACTTTTATGACAAAAAACAAGAAAAAATCTCTGGCAGCCAAGGAGAGATTTATAGACAAGGCACATTTTGTGAACCACAGGCAAAAAATGCTGCTGTGAATTCACAGGGTCCTTATTCCAGGGTTACACAGAGGGCTGGGTATGTGTGCCAATTAACCGCTTCCCTAATAGCAATCACCTCCAACCATATTCATGTCTCCTCTCTCATCTTCCCTGCTCTCCTGTCTTCCTCGTTTTCTCCACTTGTTGGAGCAGGCAGCACCACTCTTCAGCAATGAGTTCACATATCCTCTTCACCACTGCCCACTCTGTAGTCCTTTGACAATGGCACAGCTGAAGGACACAGCCATGAGAGGGCTTTTCTGCTGTGACCTCAAGATGCAGACCACCAGACGTCAGAAGATGCTGGCAAGTGGTTTTCTCCCTCATCAACCCCTCCCAATCTCTCCCTGGAACCTTGGGCTTGCGATGTTGTAGAGAGTGTTCCCAAAACGCTGCTGGAGATGGGGTCCCTCCAGCCTGTCACCGTGCTGCACCTGTCGAGCCAAGATCCCATCAGCATCTGTGATGAAAAGGGCTTAGGAGCACAAATCATCATTTGCCTGAAAATCAAGTGGTGCTTTTCATGGGAAAGTTCTCTGGAGTCTGAGTATTTTCTCCAAGAAACACCTGCACTCTCCCCAAGACCCTGCAGCCTTTTTCTCACCTTTTAACAACCTTTTCTTCCTTAGCCAACCTACACTGCACACATTGGCTGAATAATTGTGTGGGATCCACACTTGGAAAGGCCTGTGCTTGGTTTCTTTTTCTGCTGACATAATCTTGAAATTCTTAATATATTTTTTTTTTTAAAAAAAGAAGCCTGTATTTTCATTTTGCATTGGACTCTGCAAATTATGTAGCCAGTCCTGTGGGGTTTTATCATGGGTCTTTTAGGGGGGACTCCCTTTGACACAGTTTTAGAGAGTCTTGTTTCTGAACCTGGTACAGTGGGGGTGAATCACCTGGCTATAGGACCACACAGATGACATTTGAATCCTGGTTCCTTTACTTACTAGTCTTGGGATTTTGAAGGTTCCTCAGTCTCTCAACTCTCTATTTGTGAAGTGGAAATAATTATAGCATGTATCTCATAGGCTCACTGAAAGGATATAATTTGCATATATTAACATATGCAGGATGCTCAGAATGGTGCCTATAACAGTACCAAGCCATGCAATGGTAGCTGTTTTGGTTGTGTGGATATTCCAGGGTCCAATGGCTTTGCATCTTGCAGCAGTGTGCTTTGCACTTGGAGGTGAATCTGACTATGGAATTGGAGACGTTCTGTAATAGTCTCTGGGAGAGATCTCAGCAGGGTGTTGGGAGCAGTGCGGATGGGGAGGGGAGACCCAGGTCTGCCTTTGCCCAGCTAGCAAGCAGACTTCCTTGTTAGCTCTCTCTTGTCCCTAACTCCACAGATGCCCACCCACAGGAAGCCAGGTTTCCCACCACGTGGGCCATGGGGCACAGGACAAGAGGATTTTAGGTACCACACAGACCCAGCGTAACAGAACAAAATCTCCCAGTGAGACAGGTATGCCTGTTGTGTATTCTTTTATCTACTGATCACACAGAGAAGACTGCCTCCTTTCAAGGTTGACAAGTTTTTAACATCTCCAACACACTTGCTAATCTAAGGAAAAGTCAGGCCTGGGGCTCAGAGACTTCATCAGGCCTCACCATCTAGCTGGACTTGTTTTTTTTTTTTTTTAATTTTAATTTTAATTTTTTTTAGACTTGGGTCATCTTCTACTGATTTCCCAGGCCATAGCAGAAATCTGGATTGGAAGTAGAGTAGCCGGGTCTCGAACCGGCACCCATATGGGATGCCAGCGCTTCAGGCCAGGGCGTTAACCCACTGTGCCACAGCGCTGGTCCCATCTAGCTGGACTTGTAAGCATTGTTCTGTCCACCTTGTATTTCTTTCTAGGATTAATTTATGCTCCGGGAAACTGGTTTTCCATTTAAGGTCATGATCCAAAGTTTCTGAAGGGGAGCAAAATAACACAGAAAGAGTCTAAAGGGACTTTAAAGTCAGAAGACATTCACGAAGACCCACAAAACTAAAAAAGGAAAGCACGAGGACAGCCGCGTCGGCTTGCATGACCCCCTTCTGGCTTCAGCACCTCACAGCATCATTTTGCTCTCGGAAGTGAGATTCCTATGCACGTGGAAGGGAAGCAAGGAGCATTGGGAAAACCAAGGAAGAAGAAGGCTGAGCGGCGGCTGCCAGGAGAGCTGTGAGAACAACAGGAAGTGCAGCTCGATATAGCTCAGGGCAAGGCCTCTCTAGAGAGTTCTCGCTGGGAACGGGGGCCAAGAGGGAGTAGCAGAAGGAGGGGTTTGGGGTTTTGAAAAAAAATAAATACATAAGAAGAAATCGCAAGCCTGCATACAGGGGGACACGTGGCTTCTGCAGGCATGTTATTCTCACATTGCGTCATCTGTCCTTTGGTTGCATTTCTACAGCCTAGACAAAGGCCGAGACTCTGTCTCCTGGCGCCCGGGGTGACTTGGCCCAGATGGAGTAACTGTAGCCTGCTGCTGACATCATTCCTCCTGCCTCTGTTGCACAGAGTCGATCAGCAAGTCAGCAGTTTCCTTTTAGAGAATGTTTACTTAAGTTAAAAAAAAAAAAAAAAACGTAAAGAGTGGAAGCCTCCACGGGGAGCCCGGATGAGGACAGTGTCGAGGTAGGTGCCATCTCTGTGCCCCATAGCCAACCACTCTGCGCCCTTCCCGGTCTAGCAGGGAGCGCCAGCAGGAGGCTGAGTAAAGCCAGAGAATCCGGGTTCCTGGCTCCCTCCCTGCAGGTTGCAGCCTCCGCCTCTCACCCTCACTGCAGGTCCACAGCCCCCACCACCTCAGGCTCCAGGGGCCCCTCTTGCCTGGCCTGGGGTGGGGGGGCGGGCAGGCAGCAGCCCCTACTGCCTCCAGCCGCCCAGGGAACCTTCCTTGTATTCAGTTCTCCTCCTGCAACTACCCAATTTCAGCACTCCCCCTCTGTGTTTTGCTGAACTCTGGCAGATTAGTTTAGGAATGCACCAAGAAAATCCTCCTCTTGTCCCCAGTGCTTCCAGAAAGGCACAGAAGGCAATGGTAAAGGGTAATGAACGGGGCCAGCATCCTGCTCTCCTGCCATCCCTTCTGTTGGTCCAGGAACTTCTTTTCAGCTGTCATTTTAATACAGATAATTTAATTCTATGGCATTCTCCAATCCTACAGGCTATAAGTCTCATTTTTTTGGTATGAAGCACAATATTCTGTTCCAATAAAAAAAACAATTAAATGACTCAGATATTCCATAAAGTTTTATTAAAAATGTTCTTTGACTGTTTCTCTGGATGCCTAGGACAGATGCCCTTGGACAGGAGGCGAAATGGTATCTGCGTTAGGCTTTTCACTCTGGCAGTAGGGATCGGGTTCTGTAAAATGAGTCATCCCCTCCCCCCCCCCCCCCACCATGGTAGCTACATGTGGGGAAAATAACCAAGACTGTGGCCTTCCTCTTTGGAACGAGCAGTCAGGAATAAGGTGTGCATGCATGTGCACACACACACAGACACACACTGTCCTGGGTAGGGGGTGGGGGGAACAAATCCAGGGAGCTGTGTCCTGCTCAGGCTTCTTCTATACACAGGCTATTTTCAGGGCATGAGAAACAGCCACACTGGCTTGCAAGGTCACTGGCTCAGGTAAGCAGACAGTCTTTTTACTGCAAGAGAAGATAAACAAGAGGGCAGGTCCTTGGGTGCTGGGGAGAGAGGAATCACATGACTCTTGTGTTTCTGTGATGTCTGCTCCCATAGAGTCTCTCCCTGCCACCAAGCGCCCAGGGCTGGGCAGACTGACATCAGCGCCTGCTGATGGGAGGGCACAGGGGGTGTGGAGTTCCTAGCCACAGTTCCTAGTCTTGAATGTGACCAGTGGAGGATACACTGGAAGTGGGGGCCCAGGAGGAGAAAATACGCAGTGAGGAAGCGGGATCTTAGTCAGAAACCTAATCTATAAAGCAGGTTAAGTGGAGGGTCTTGCACTGAAGTGGGGCAGCGGGGGTGTTGGTGTGAGGAGTCAAGGCCCACCCTCTTTGGCTTCCTTCCTGACATCCCCAACCCTAGGTGGCCCTGCAAGAGGCCCAGGAAAACCCTGGGTCTTCATCATCTCTCCTAGGACTGTAATGGCCAGGAGGAGATGGCACGCGGGTGAGTGCACGCCTCCGGGTCCGGAGCAGCCGTTGAGTGTGTGTGAATGCTGGAGCTCACCTGTCGTGCACAGGTAGAAGGGACGTGCAGAAGCTCCCGACGATGGTAGTGGTCCGGTCTTTTTTCCACATCCGGCTGGAAGCCTGAAACTTGAGCTTCACCTGGTTTATCTGGCACGACGGGTTGGGGTAGGCTATGATTCCCTTCCCCTGGGATTGATGCCTAGGTCTACAAGGGAAAAGGAAGAGGAAAGTCAGTGACTGTAGCCCGCTGTGCCTATGTGAGCCCTTTGGCTGCCCTGGGGCTCTGCCAATAGCCCTGGTTGGCTGCCATGTGCGAGGAGTTAGGTCCCTGGAGCTAGGGACCACAGTTAGTCATGTCACCCTCTCCAGTCCCTCTGCCCACACAGCCACAGCTCTGCATGTGACCCAGAAAACAGGTTTTGATTTTGGGGAAGATACAAATGGACTCTGCAGCAAAACAGTAGCTCTTGGAGGTGCCTGTCTGGAAACCTGTCATGCATTCTTGGATTTTTCACGTTCACATCCCATTATCTGGAAGTAGAAGCACTCTTTCAAGACCTCACAGTTCCAAGAGCGTGGTGTGAGAGGCCGGTATTGCGGCACAGCAAGGTAAGCCCTCACTTAGTGCAACACCGGCTGCTCCATTTCTGATGCAGCTTCCTGCTACTGTGTCTGGGAGGACAGCAAAGGATGGCCCAAGATCTTGGGGCCCTGCCATCCATGTGGGAGACCAGGATGGAGTTCCTGGCTTCTGACTTCAGTCTTGGCCCTGACCCACCCATTGCTGCCATTTGGGGAGTGAACCAGCGGATGGAAGATCTCTCGATACCTACCTCTACCTCTCCCCTAACCCTTTCTTCTGCCCCTTTCTCTTTCGCTCTACCTTTCAAACAGACAATAACTATTTTTAAAAAGAATCTGGTGTGAAGACTGCTTCCTTGCTTTAGGCTAGGCATGAATGTGTGGACAGGAATCAGCACTGAGCCTGATCTTGAAGCCAAACAGCTGGAATGGACCCCAGGTTGTACTTCCTCCAGCTGTGTGGCTTTGGGCAATGTACCCAACCCGGTAAGGTAACTGTGGAGACACACAGCCCGGTGTATACATCCAGAGAGCTTGAACGATGGGGTGTGCGTGGTACACACTGACCTCAGCCTAGAGGTCCAGAGAGAAGACAGAATCCAGGTCTCTCTGAACCCACCCTCTTGGCTTTGCCTCAGCTTCCTCCTCAGTTTCCAAGATCCAGGCACCGCTTTGGACAGAGACAAAGATGAGGAAGGAGTAGAAGACAGAGGTGAGGCAAGGATCGCGGGAGGAGTATGATGTAACCTACCTAGCAGGTGCTTCTGAAAGGACTGTGGTTGCCTGGACAGAGACAAGAAATGGGGACACCCTGTGCCCATCACCAGGCTGAGCACAAAGCATGGCTGTCCTGGCAGAGCCCTGAGGGTATCATGTCGGGGAGCCCGTATTGGGCCCTGACCTGGCCTGTGACCCTCTCTTCTCCTCCCTGGGCTCTGAGGCAGCAGTGGCTTTGAGAAAGAGGGATCCCGCCGTTCCCTCACTACCGCATAACAGGCTGGGCCCATTCTTGCCAAGCCACTTTCCCTTTTCTTTCTGGCCTGTGCAGAGTGTGGCAAGTCCTCTAGTTGCTTTTCACTCCAGGGTAAGTCATACACTCTGTTTTTTCCTTCCAGGGAAGATCCTGAATAACTTAATTTAAAAGTTCTTCCCCCCCACACCCCCTCCTTTCTCATAAGTATTTTGAAATATGTCAGAGGGAAAAAATAAGATGATTCCTTTTGAGAAACTGCCTGGGTCACGGAGCTTGTAACACATGAGGGATATGAAATCTGCTTTAAGTGGGTGGTTTGGGGACTTGACCGGGGTAAATCCTCTAACGAGAAGGAAATCTTGGGGTTTCACAAGGTCGCAGATAGGAGGGAAGAGCCCTTACCCTTCTGCCACCCCCAAGTTCTAATCTGTAAGATCAAAACTCAAGGAACTTCCGTTTTATGGACTTGTAATAGTCTACTGTATGGATTTACAGTCATGCATTACTCAGTGATGGGGATTCATTTTAGGAAGTGTGTTATTATTTTGAAATGCAGATATAATATACATATAAACACTGAAAAAAAAAAAAAAAACCTCAAGGGACTGAAGATAGAATCTAATCCAGTTGGGGTGGCCTTCTCCACAGGAGTCAGGTGTATCTCCCGTGGGAGGGGCAGGCGCTGATCTGTGGGCTTTCAGTTGTTGAGTCCATATCCAGTTGAGGTTCTTTTGCCCTCTCACTTCAAGGCTGCTCCCCCCCCCCCCCCCAGCTCCCATGCCCGAGTTTCCTCCAACAAGGGAAGGGAATGTCAAGCCCTGGTTCCAGGTACCTGAACCACCCAGCATCAGGTCCTCCTGGCCACTGGTTTGGTCCTTGCCTTGCACTCATTTGCTACCTGGCCTTGCGCCTTGGGTTCTGATCGTGTCACTATTCTAGGTTGGCCCTTGCCAGGAATAGGGGCTTTCCAAGGTTTAGGCCAATGCTCCCCCAGTTTAGTGACTGAGGCCCTCCCATCTGCTGGCACCCCTGATGGCCTTTGTCTGGGTTCCTGAGCACTGGATCCTGTCCAGGACCTGAGTGCTATGTCCTAACCCCCTGTGGAGACACCCTTTCCCTCTGCCTACCTGCCACGTGTGCTACCGTCTGAATACATTGTGCTTGGGCCCAGTACTGACCCACCCCTGGGACAGTTCACCAACACGTGTCCTGAGTGGATCTATAGCAGGTGCTGCCCCCAGACTGGATGGCGGGACCTGTGTGTTAGCAATCACACAGTGCCTGACCTGGGATGTCCCAGTGTGTCTACAGGGAAAATGAAAGGGCAGCTGCTGCTAAGGAGAGAGGTGAGCCACAGGGGACACTTGCGTACATGGTGATCTTGACGGACGAGGTGACATTGCTGCCAAGGAAGGTGACCTCTATGCTGGTGTCCTTTTTTCTTGGCTCCTGCAAGTAAAACTCCACGAGACTGTGATGCACTAGGAAATCAAAGCACAACAGAGATGGGCCACAGGGCAGAGGGGGGCATTGGGCAAAAAGCCCCAGTGAGCACAGTGTGGGCGAAGATGGGTTGCACTTCTCAGCAGCTGTGTGCCCTGGAGCACATCACCCATCTTCTTAGCTGCTCAGCTCCTCACGTGTCAACCAAAGAGGACGCAGGAGACACCCTCAGGTCTGAATGGATTATTACACAAAGGCATTAGGATGCGCACTGTGCCAGGAAGCATTCAGTAAGTGTTCATTTTTAGCATTTATTGCAATGCTAGAATGTTCCCCCCAAAACACCCCATTTAGTAACCTTATCGTGATGGTATGAGCTTAAAAGAAGCAAAAATGATCTGTCACATATCACTATTGTTTGAATGTTTGTGTCTCCTCCAAACTTCACGTTTAGATATAATCCCTGGTGCAACAGGATGAGGTGGGGCCTCTGCAGGAAGTGTTTAAGTCCATGAGGGCTCTGTCCTTGTGAATGGAGGCCCTTTTGCATCCTCTCACTTTCTTTTTTAAAGGAATTTATTTAAGATAGAGAGAGAGAGAGTGAGAGAGAGAGCTTCTGTTCTCTGGGTCACTCTCCCAAATGCCTGCAACAGCCAGGGCTGGCCAGGAAGAAACCAGGAGTCCAGAACTCAATCCAGGTCTCCCATGTGGGGAGCAGGGACCCAAATATTTGAGCCATCTCCTGCTGCCTCCCAGGGCCTGCATTAGCTGGAAGCTAGAATTGAGAGCAGAGCTGGGATTCACACACTGATACACAGGGGACTAAGCTTCCGCCTGCAGCACTAGCATACGGGTGCCGATTCGCGTCCCAGCTGCTCCTCTTCAGATCCAGCTGTTTATGGCCTGGGAAAGCAACAGTGGATGGCCCAAAGTGCTTTGGCCCCTGCACCTGTGTCAGAGACCCTGAAGAAGCTCCTGCCTTCAGATTGGCTCAGCTTCAGTCGATGCAGCCATTTGGGGAGTGAACTAGCAAATGGAAGACATTTCTCTCTGCTTCTCCCTCTCTCTGTAACTCTACCTCTCAAATAAATAAATAAAATCATTTTAGAAGAAGACGAGGAGGAGGAGGAGAAAGAAGAAGAAGGGAGACCAGAGGAGGAGTGGAGGCAGCAGAGGGTAGGGAGAAGTACATCACTCTAGTTAAAATGCATGTACATGGGGAAGGATGACGGTTCCACTTGAAATGTATTTCAAGGACCCTAAAGCACACTTTTCTCTCACATGTAATGTCTTTTGCAATCACTGGCATGTTAGCTTCCAAGAAGTTTGGTGGTTAAGAGTGACAAGTGCACAGCTAGACTTTGGGAAGGGGAGGAGGGTGGAGAGCAAAGCTTAGCTTCCTCAGGGACCCTAATCCTGCAGGGCTGCCAGGATGACGGATGGAGGACGGGCACCAAGGAGGGGGGAAAGGAGTGTGCAGGAAGGAGGGAAGCCAGAGTACACTTCCAAATCCCACCCTAAGGAGAACCCCACCAGAAGGCAGGTTTCAGGAGGAGCGGGACTTGGATCATCAGTACATACACCGGCAGGTGCACCCAGGTCCTTATCAATAGAGCAATCAGTTGCTGTCTGAAATGGTTCTAAGGCCAGGAGCTGTGGCCACAGCCTATCAAGAAATCTTTGCTTCCCACCTTGGCCACCACACTTGGCTGGATGCAGCCCAAGCTGTGAGACCTGGACTCTTCTAGCTGGCTCCATGGCAGAGCTAAGGGCATGCATTTCTCCCACCTTGCTTACCACAGTATGGGGCCTTGGAGGTGGTGAGGAGGTAAACTCTCACTTCCTTGGGAAGTGGTTCTATCTTGATACCACCTTGTTCCGCCAGTCCTAGAAATAGAGAAGCAAAGATAGAAGAGCCTGAGGAAGACATTTCAGGGCCCCACAGCACCCAGCCATGTCTTCCTTAACTCATACATCCATGTATTCTACAGACAGCTACACTGTAGGCTCATTATGGAACACATTCTGTGACGAGTCTAAGAATAGCAACTCTGTCCTGTGGGGATAAACACACAAACAGAGAATATGTTTTTCAGGTCGTATGGCTCATTGTTAGTAGGTAATTCTAAGAAATTTTAAATTATGTCTTCAACTTGAAACAAACTATATTACAGTGGCCCTAAGGGCACTTGTATCCTGCGCAGTGAAAGGAGCATGTTAGATCTGAAGACTAGCAGATGGCAAGTTAGGGAAAGGCATTCCACAGTTAGGGTGCAGACACACAGGGTGAGGAAGCTACCCTAGGGTGTCCAGCACATGGGGAAAGGTAGTGAGAGGAAGGCTGGGCAGACAGTGTGAGTGGCTGTGACAGCAACTGGCCTGTCCCACCTGGGGCAAATTACAACATATACTCGATGAATAGGAAATAAAGGGTTGTCTTGCTATGGAAAGTGAACCTTCTTTGAACATTCTATCAGGCAGTGGCCAATTAATTTGAATAATCAATGACAAGCACTACAATTTTGAGGGCAGCTGGGGGTGGAGGGCAGTGGAGAGCATGGTCGGGGCGGGGAAGGGGGTGTTTTCACTACTCGGGAGGTTTTCCTGGAGATTTTCATCTTGGACCACCCTCCTGTATTTGCAGCAATGATGTGCCCAGGGTTGAGTTTAGAAGCCAGGCCCTGGGCCTTCTCGGATCCATTCCCCCAATGAGCTGGTTCATCCAGGAACATGCCCATGTTGTCCAGCAACTGAGCATGCCCCCAGGTGGTATGTGGCCACTACAACCTCCTGCCTCTCAAGGGGCCTTTGTGAGCCATTCTTGGGGATTCCCCAGACACACTGACTTAGGGTCTACTTAGGGTCAGTTGGAGAGCAGCTGACCTAGCTATGGAAAACATCCCACCTGAGAGTGGGGTCAAGGGCTCTGGACAACCTAGTGTTTCTAGGATGCTGAGGCTGGACTTTCCAGTAAGGGGCTGTGTGTGGGAAAAGTGTGTGCAGAGCAAATTTGGCACCAGACAGTGGTATAGAGGGCGAGCCATCTTCCAGGGGAAAGCAAGCTGAATCTCTCATCAGTTACTTGTTATTTTCCCCATTTGGGGAGACTTCTTGACCCCAGGAGATCAAGATAGAAAGAAATAACAATAACCAGGATTTGCCCTTTCCCCAAATTTTGTCCAACTATTCTGTTTTTTCTTCTTTTAATCTCAAGCACTAAAATATCTTCCTCTTAGGGCCTAAAGCTATCTGTTCTTTAAGATCTGGCTCAAATTCTACCCACTTGTGTGTTGTTTTATTTGAAGATTTTTAAATGAACATCTATTTTGTGATGGTTCTGAGAATTAAGATGACAGTTCTATCTGTCCAACTGGGCAATTACAGGCACTTCAAACTCAATAAAAGCAAACTCCGGGATCTGTCCCAAACCTACTCCTCCCTCCGTGTTCCTTGTCTCAATAAAGACATCAGCGTTCATCCTGATACCCAGATTTATTTTTTGGTTCTTCCCTCTTGCAGCCCACACCCAATCCTGTTGGCCTGATGTGTAAAGGCAAGCCAAAGAGGTGCCATTTTACCTATCCTTGGGCAAGAGAGGAGAAAAGGGTTAAAGCAATCCAGACACTGTCCCTCCAGGAAGGCCTTGTAGCTGGCACAGGGAAAGGCCATCAGTGGACAGGAGTTCTCCAGGGCACTGATGTAGAGATGCACAGCCCGCATGTGATCACAGATCAGATAACTGTAACCTGAGAGGGGAAAAACCACGACCAAGCTTTCAGTGAAGACAAATGGAAACTCCCCCAAGCTACTTACTGTAACTCGATTGACTCTTGTATTCCAGAAGGCTATACATACATGGGATGTCCCCGGAGCCACGCTTGAAAGAAGTATTAATGGATCTGGTTATCACATCCTCCCTTTCCCTTTTAATTTTCCTGAGATTAATAAACCTAATTTACAAAATCAGTTGCTTCATTTGAGACTCACCCTTATGTGGTCATGCAAATTCGCTTTCATAAAATGGGAACATACAGAGAGTTGGAGGTGCTGACCTCACTTCCCAAGATGGGTTTCTGTCTGTATGTCTTTACCTTCTTCATCATCACCCTACAACCCAATTTTCACACCGTCATCACACTCAACCCAGCACTGAGATACTCAAGGGAGTCAACAGCTCAATCTCCAGAGCCTCACTGCTAAGGCTCACTTGGCCAACTGCCACACTGAACTTGCCAAATTTTTTTTTTTTTTTTTGACAGGCAGAGTGGACAGTGAGAGAGAGAGAAAGGTCTTCCTTTACCATTGGTTCACCCTCCAATGGCCGCCACAGCCAGCACACTGTGCTGATCCGAAGCCAGGAGCCAGGTGCTTCTCCTGGTCTCCCACGTGGGTGCAGGGCCCAAGCACTTGGATCACCCTCCACTGCCTTCCCGGGCCACAGCAGAGAGCTGGCCTGGGAGAGGGGCAATCAGGACAGAATCCGGCGCCCTGACCAGGACTAGAACCCGGTGTGCCGGCACTGCAGGCGGAGGATTAGCCTATTGAGCCATGGCGCCGGTCACTTGCCAAATATTCTAATTTATCAAAAATTTAGTTTGGTTGCCATGGTTTACTATTGAACAATTTGCAGCAACCCACACTGGTGTGCTGGCTGGTGCTAGGAGGTGTGTAAGTGACCCTAACTGCAGGGTTCCAGGGTCTCCAGACTCTCCCTGAACTTCGAGCCTCCCTGCCTTGGGAGCAGCTGCCAACACTGAGCTCTGTGTTCTTTCCTTCCCCTCAATGCGGGAACAGCTTCCATGGCCAATGTCCTTCCACTGCAAAAAGAAGCCAACACAGAGGCAAACAACACCCTTCTCAGGCTGTGTTAGGAAGGAAGAAGTCAAAAGTGGCCAACTAAAATGCCATGGAAATCAAACCATGCCATCTGACCACAATTAAATAAAATTTTATAAATTCTTAAAATAAGCATATATTGGGAAAATTAGTAAATTTAGAGAAATAGTTCAGTGATTATTCAATAAATTGTCAAAAGACTTCTTAAGATTTTGAAAATTTTGGGGCCGGCTCTGTGGCTCACTTGGTTAATCCTCCGCCTGTGGCACCGGCATCCCATATGGGTGCCAGGTTCTAGTCCTGGTTGCTCCTTTTCCAGTCCAGCTCTCTGCTGTGGCCCAGGAGGGCAGTGGAGGATGGCCCAAGTGCTTGGGCTCCTGCACTCGCATAGGAGACCAGGAAGAAGCACCTGGCTCCTGGCTTCGGATTGGCACAGCACCAGCTGTGGCGGCCATTTGGGGAGTGAACCAACGGAAGGAAGACTTCTCTCTGTCTCTCTCTCTCTCACTGTTTGTAACTCTACCTGTCAAATAAATAAATAAATAAAAGTCTTAAAAAAAGATTTTAAAAATTTTGTAAATCAGAAAAAGGCCAAAAACATAGTATGCAGAAATGAATATTTAAAATTTCCATAAGAAATATGGATATATTGGGTATATAAGAAGATGGAACAATTACTGTTGCTTAGTTTTTGATGAATTTACTATTATTTAAAACATGCAAAAAAGACCTCAAAGACATGCTTAAAAGTTCATAGAAAATGGAATTAAATTGAAATTCATGTATTTGAGGAGTCTTCAAAAAGTTCAAAGAAGGTATACATTATTAAAAAATGCACGGGTCTCTATTCTTTTGCACCAAACTAAACTTATCTTTTAAAAAATGATTATTTATTGGGGCAGGCTTTGTGGCACAGTGGGTAAAGCTATCACCTGCAGCACTGCCAGCATCCTATACGGGCACTGGTTTGAGTCCTGGCTGCTCTACTTCCTATCCAGCTCACTGGCCTGGGAAAGCAGCAGAGGATGGCTCAAGTGCTCGGGTCCCCTGCACCCATATAGCAGACCTGGAAGAAGCTCCTGGTTCCTGACTTCAGCCTGGCCCACTCCTGTCTGTTGTGGCCATTGGGGAAGTAAACCAGCAAATGGAATTTCTCTCTCTCTCTCTCTCTCTCTCTCTCTCTCTCTTTGTGTGTGTGTGTGTGTCTCCCTGTCTCTGGAACCCTGCCCTTCAAATAAATAAAATGAAGCTTTTAAAAAATGTTTATTTATTCATTTTTATTTATTTGAAAGGCAGAAAAACTGGAGGTTGGGGGTGACGACGGAAAGAGGTTCACTACCCAAATGTCTACAACAGCTGGGCCTGAGCGAGGCTGAGCCAGAAGCCAGGCACCATATATGGATCTCTCACGTGCGTGGCAGGATTCAGGTTCTTGAGTCACCATCTGCTGCCTCCCAGGCGCATTAGCAGGGAGCTGGGTCTGAAGACGGAGGCAGGCCTCGATCCCAGACACTCTGCCATGGGATGAGAGAGTCCTAAATGGCAGCTTAACCTGCTGTGCCACAGCGTCAGCTTCTAAACTGACCCTTTAACTCCATCCACAGCCTTTTTGAAGAACCCTCATCTATTCACTGAACATATTCAAAAAGAGCATTTTTGTACTTAAAAGGGAAGCAATGTATATTCATTAAAACTGTCCAAGAAAAATTTCAAGAAGCTTATCTTGAAATCAACTTTTAAAGAACTGTAGAGGTTAGTAAATTTGGTGAAATGGTCACCTAGCGGATCCTTTGGCTGGCTGGCTTTGGACACACTGGCTCAGCTCTGCCATCACCAGGCTCTGCAAAGAGGGTACCTGGTGTGGCCTACACCACACATGAGGGCCCAGCGAGGAATAGAGGTTACTGGCTTGCGTAATGTCTGGTCACAGCTGGACCCTAGACAGGTGGAGAGGGCAGCACAAGTGTGGCCCTGGCTTTTAATTTCAGACTCTCCTCCCCCAGGAGTCCTGGGCTCTCAAGACATCCTTTCAGTAGGTGCTGAGTAACGCTTTGGGGACATAACAAAGGCCACCATCAAGAAGACCCTCTGCATGACCGTTGGTGCTTTCCATTCTCTGACCTGCGTGAATGAACAGGGGACAGCCAGGTTGGTCTTGGCCTCCATTGACAAAGTAGTCCACGTGTCCGACAGGAATCCGAATGCCTAAATCTGAAAGGAGGCAGAACCACATTACCTTCTTGCTTCAGGGGCACATTTTCCTGATCCCACATCAGGGCCCACCAGCAACAGAGCCTGAAGTCTGAGCTTGAGAGCCTGCCACCCCGTGCCACCTCACTCCAAGAGCCGAGAGTAGGACGGACTATGCTGGAAGGAGCCAGGGAAGCATCTGTTTGTAAGTGACTCCACCTTCGCCTAATAAAATCAACAGACTATCCCTAAATAAATTTTTATACATCAATAGGGGTTATACACTGTGGTAAGTTTCCTTGTTGGATGTTACTTCAAAAAGGTCATGGGAAAGGGAATTAAAAGATAACCTTATTTTGGTGCAAAAAACTTTGAAATGCACTCAGTTTCTCATCAGATGCATTTTCCATAAGCTTCTTAAAGGCTCCTCCTAGTTCTGTTTTCCTTTGAGCAATAGTGCAGACAAGTAAGTTCTGGGCCACATTTCCAGTCTCCTACAAAACATTTTTTGCAGTCTCCTGCCTAAGTGGAATGGTGATATGGCTACAAAGAGCCGAGTTTAAGGGGAGGGGGAGACCCTTATCTTGTCACTGTGACTACATCCCAGGCCCTCCAACATGCACCTCTGACCCTTCAGATTGAGTGAGGCCTAATCTCCAAAGACCCTCACTTTCTCCTTCATATCAACCTGTCACTATTGCAGGAAATTGTGTGTTATTTGTTTAATGTCACCTACCCTGGGGTTAAGCAAGGATCTGGAATCCATCCCTGACTCCTGCCTTTCCCTCACTCCCTACGCTCAATCCATCATAAGTCCGGTCAGTGTGACCTCCCAAATCTGCTGGTATCTTGAGTGTCTCTACTTCTCTCCATTTCTACTATTACTTAGTCTTTGCTCAAGCACCCACATTCTCACCAAAATAACTACTGGCCTTCTGATAGGCCCCCAGGCTCCCCTGAGTGCCCTCGTCCAGTTCATTCTCTGCAGAGGAGCCACAGCAATCTTGTACAGGAAGCCAAATTACTGCCCTGTTCTCGCTGATCTTAGAAGAACATGGGGGCCAGTGCCGCGGCTCACTAGGCTAATCCTCCACCTGTGGTCCCGGCACTCCAGGTTCTAGTCCCGGTTGGGGCGCCGGTTCTGTCCTGGTTGCTCCTCTTCCAGTCCAGCTCTCTGCTGTGGGCTGGGAGTGCAGTGGAGGATGGCCCAAATTCTTGGGCCCTGTACCCACATGGGAGACCAGGAGGAAGCACCTGGCTCCTGGCTTCGGATAGGCGCAGCGGCCGGCCGTAGCTGCCATTTAAGGAGTGAACCAATGGAAGAAAGACCTTTCTCTCTGTCTCTCTCTTTCACTGTCTAACTCTGCCTGTCATAAAAAAAAAAGAACATGGGAACTCCAGGTCACGGCCAGCCCGGCCTCAGCAACTTGGATACTTTCCCCAATAATACCATGTGAGGTAGTTCCCATATCCAAGTCGCCTTCAGTCACGTGCCCTTCATTATAATCATCACGGAGTGTAATAATCCTGTCTGTTGCTTTGGATGTCAGCTCCACTACTGCAAGACTTCCGCTTGTCTTTCTCCCGCTTTCTCCACATCTAGCACAGTCCCTGGCACCTAGTGCCTAATAAGTGGTTATTGAATGAACAAGCAAATGCCCGCCCACGTAGCCTGTAAGTTCCACCAGAGCAAGGACCCTCTTCAACATATTGTTAATTGCCATAGTCTCAGAGCCTGCTTTTTGGTCCAATAAATATTGATTGAGTAAACGGAGTTATTATGACGTTTTGTCACATCAGAAAAAGGCTCCAAATTCGAAGGAGTCTGAGTAGCCTCATGCAGGAACCTGGCAACCTAATAAACTACCTGGTTATCAAAGTCATGGATAGAAGAGAAGTATATATGTTACTGATGACCAAGGCTCGTTAACCTTACACAGCTGGACAGAGGCCTACAGGCATTGGTTTCCTGTCTGGACGATGAAGGTATGACCAAGGGCAGGCAGCATGGCTGCAGGGGGGTTTCTCCCAGGAGGATGCATCTGTGAGTCTTGGACTCAGAAAGTCTGACCAAAGTGAATGAAGGAGGGACGTCTCTCACTTGACCTGAAATTCTTCCGGACAGGGACAGTTGTCATTTCTCTTTGCACCCATGACACTGAGCACTGTGCCTGGGACAGATGCATGGGCATTCGACAGCAGGTAGAAATGAGCAAGAATGCCCAGCACCTTCCCCCGTTGGCCAGAAGAGCTTAATTTGACCATGAGGGGTGAGGAGTTGAGGGGTCTTTCCTGTGCCTGTCTGTGCTGTAAGGGGGACTCTCATTTGCCACTGAACTGAAGGGCTGGACTTATTCTTCGGTAGGGGGAGGGTAAGTCCTGACCAGCCCCTGTACTTGGGGAGTGGAATGCCCCCATCCCCTGGGGCCAGGCACATCCACCTCAAAAAAGCAGCCTGACTTTCCCCTGAGTCAGCCAGGCAGCAATGCCCTCCCTCGGACTACTCAGCTCAAGGTGCTAAATCAGATAGTGAGATTCCCAACCAAACGTTTTTGGTCCATGAGTGAGATTTCTCATTTCAGTAGTCATAGAATGAAAGAGCTGGAAGACTCTCTCAAGACATTTTGGTAAACTCACGACGTCACAGAAGCCCAGGGAAGGTGCGGACCCCAGCCTCCCAGCCCTGACCTGGGCTCCTTCTGCACCCCCAGGAAGGTGGCCCCAGCTCACTGTCGGTGTCTGTGTGGATGGCTTCCACGAAGAGGGCGTCTCCAGCATCCAGGCGCTCCTCCAGGCTGGCTCTGGTGTACTCCGGCCCGGCGGGGTCCAGGCCTGCAGGGACAGCTTAAAATCAGGAGCCCCTTTCCTCTCGGCTGTGGAAACCCTCATGGATCCACCACACACCCTTTCCAATCACAGAGTCCCCACAAGCACCAAGGGTCGGAAAAAGTAGCCTGGGGCCACCTCGGCAGGAAACTCCACACTGTCGTCTCTCCTGAGATAACCCCTCAACAACCCAGTTTCTCTGGCCCTAAATAGACAACACCAACCATGTGGCAAGGGTTAATGGGAGTAATATTGACCTTCGTGGTGTAATAGCAATAGTGCCAGCTTTTTGAGTAGTTACCATGTGGCAGGCTTACACTGGGCAGTTTTGCACACTCCAGACCTCACAACACAGCAAGATGGATCCCACCGTTCCCATGCGTTAGTTTGCATCCCCTCCCTCCTTTCCTCTCCCCAACGAAAGTGGACCGGGCCACAAGGTCGTGGAAGACCACGGAGAGCAAGGTGAAGGAGTGGGAACACATCACTGAGTGGGTTAGCGCTGTGGGCAATTGGATCGCAGCCCTGCCCGGGGACCCCTCTGAGGGCTTCTGTAGAACGTGACTCAGAGCTGCCCTGCCAGAGGACTAGGGAGCTGAACTGCTTACCACACTCACCCAGTCCCTCGCCGACTGAGGGAGCTCCTCAAGCGGTGATTTCCACAGCGGGACAAGGCGCTGCGGCCTATCACAACCCATTTTATAGATGTAGACACTGAGGCTCAGAAAGAAATGCATGGCTCTTACGCTGATATTAGAAACCAAGCCAAACAACACAATATTATTCTGCAAAGGGCACCATGAGGTTTAGGGGTAACAGAGGGCACGAGCCTAGGAACAGAAGGCTCAGCACTCCTGCTGCTCTTCTCAGACGGGGCATTTCCAGGCCACTCTCTCTGACTTTGAACCCTGGGGGGAGGGGCAGCGAGGAGCAGTACCTGTGATGCGTCCTAACTGGCCTTTGTAGAAATGTCCCACCATGCCCGCAACGTGGGCCCCCAGGCTAACACCAATGATGTGGATGGAGGACTCCGACACACCCAGCACCTAGAACAGGCACCGACAGTGAGACCCACTGAGTGGGCCCTGGGCAGACACATCCACCACGCATGCTTTGCCCGCTTCCTGGACGGCCCCCACTCGCTGTCCTTTGTGGCTCCAAAGTGTGTGAGTGGCGAGCACAGCCGCTCCCTCTTGCGCGACTACTAAACGCCAGGCAACCTACACTCACCATGGGCTGTGTAGTGGCACATTTTACAGAGGAGCAAAGGGAGGCTCGGAGAGGTTCAGGAACCCGCTGGAGGTCAGCACTCCAAGCAGCCAAGCCCAGGTTCGCCCCGGATGGTGACAGGTCCAGGGTGGCGCTGCGTCTGTCCCCACGTGTCCCCCAGCGCCGCTTCTTTCTCACCCCTCCCTCCTCCCTAAGCAGCCCTAAGGCCCGCGCGGCTCTCATGCACTCACCAGGAGTTTGCTGAGGAAGCGGGAGATCTCCAGGCTCAGCCTCACCACGTTTTCCACCGCTGAGAAGTAGACGCCTGTGGAGCCATACACCCAGTCCACGGCAATCACGTTAGCGTCCGCTGCACGCAGGAGGACGCTAATGAATCTGTCGATCCAGGAAGGCTTTGTTCCTAAAGCCCTAGACACGGGGCCAAGGAAGGAGAGGACAGTCACCTGCCAAGCCAATATTCACGGGAAACCTCTGTGGGTCCCAAGCCTAGGAAAGAAACTCGGGGCGAGGGTGGTACATGAGGTATACATCACACAGCCCCCTGAGCATGGGGAGGACCTAATTCCAAAGTTCCCAGGCCTTACACCAGTATATGGAGCATTTGTGTGCAATATGCAAGGTGCATTTTGTTCCTAGTAGACGCAGCCTCGTGCCAGGATTCACAGCTCCTGGCAGCTTCCTTCCCTCAAGCAACTTTGTGCAGTGCGTAAACTTCATACACCGGCCGGCGCCGCGGCTCAATAGGCTAATCCTCCGCCTGTGGCGCCGGCACACTGGGTTCTAGTCCCGGTCGGGGCGCTGGATTCTGTCCCGGTTGCCCCTCTTCCAGGCCAGCTCTCTGCTGTAGTGGCCCAGGAGTGCAGTGGAGGATGGCCCAAGTGCTTGGGCCCTGCACCCACATGGAGACCAGGAGAAGCACCTGGCTCCTGCCTTTGGATCAGCGTGGTGCGCCAGCCGCAACACGCCAGCCGCAACACGCCGGCCGCAGCGGCCATTGGAGGGTGAACCAATGGCAAAAGGAAGACTTTTCTCTCTGTCTCTCTCTCTGTCCACTCTGCCTGTAAAAACAAAAACAAAACAAACAAACAAAAAAAACTTCATACACCTATGCATTGCACTGCTCCTGATTCACTGTTCTATTTGTGGAAAAGAGAGCTTCCTATCTTAGAGTTGAGACTGGTGATCTTAGTTCTTATTCTAGAATATAGGCTCGTCCCTCGAGGTTTTCATTCAGTGATTCACCCACCCATTCATTTCATTAAGCACCTATAGGCCAGATGCCTTCCACGAAACAAAGACAAATAAGATACATCCCCTAACCCCCGGACCTTACAGTACAATGAGACTTTTCTAGGGAAAAAAAGAGAGGGGGAGGGGAGGACAATAGAAAATGTTTCACAAAGCTTTCACAACACACTGGGACCAGGAAAGAAGTTTTATCAATGGCTCCCAGCGTAGGAGCAATCCGAGCATGCCTGTGGACAGAGGCACGCAGACGGGGCCTGTGCCATGGAATGTGGTGTGGGGGATTTAGGAGCAGACAGAGCGATCAGTCTGATGAGCTTGCCAGCTCTATTAGCTACCCCAGGGTTGCAGGCACACACTGGGCTTCGGATGGTGGCTGTGTGCAAGATTTGCTAGCGGGGAATCTCTGCCACGAGAGTGTGGAAGAAGAGCGATGCCTGAGGAGCTGTAACGTGGGGTCCCTGGAATGCAGGGCCCGGAGGGGCAGAGAGGCGGGAGAGCAGGAAGTGGTGCTCATCCACCTGGTGCCTTTGCACCTGCATCTTCGTCTTCGGGGCTTGCCTCCAGATCCAGTTGCCCTGTGGCACGGCTGTTCCATCACACTCTCCCCTCTGCCCTCCCAGAAGCTTTGTTCTGCTCCTGGCTTTTTTGAAACCCTGTTTGAAGGAACGCTGAGGACTGCCCTGAGACTCAGTGACAGTATGTTACCCTACAGCTTGGGTTGTTGGATAAGAGAGATTACAAAGAGAAGTGGCTCACTCCTAAAAAACGCTGACCTCTGGGTATGATGAAAGTCAGGCCCTAACATGGAAGTTTCTTGGGTCATGAAACCAGCAAAGAGGGAAGAAGAGGAAATAAAACCCTGAGAAACACTGTTTTCTTGGCCCCAAGAGATTGCACAGAGCCTATGACCTCACTGTCTGAGAAAAAGTGTGTCATCCAACCCACGTTCCAGGTGGAAAACTGACCACGGAGCCCACCCCTACAACTTCCCTCTAATTTCGATGTGGAAAGCTAGGGTTCAAGGTCGCCCATATGCACTGCTTCTGGGTGTGTAGACAAAACTGAATAGAGAAGTTATGGGAATGACTGACAAGAATGAACATCCGTGGTGGGCGTTGCGGCCCAGTGGGTGAAGCCCCAGCTTGGGACATCTGCACCCCGAATCCGAGTGGCAGCTTGAGACCCAGCTGCTCTGCTTCTGGTCCGGCTCCCTGCTGAAGCATCTGGGAAGCAGCAGATGATGACCCAGCACCTCAGTTCCTGCCACCACTGTGAGAGGCTTGAAGGGAGCTCCTGGCTCCTGGCTTCAGCCTGGCTCAGCCTTGGCTCTTATGGCCATTTGGGGCATGAACCGGCAGATGAAAGATCTCTCTCTCTCTCTGTCTCCCTCTCTCTCTCTTTCTCTTCCTTTCAAATAAATAAATACATCTTAAAAAAACAAAAGAATGAACAACATCCTGTGTGCCTTTTGATATGAGACAATCCAATTCGGCAGGACCGGAGAGGTGAAACCGGAGACAGGAAATCCATCCCTCTTGCTCCCTGCTGACTTCCTAAGGCTCTACAGTTCTTAGCTGAGTAGATCCTACAGGTTGATTAGCTCCCACCTGAATCCATGAATAATCAGTTTGGTTCCCAGAGTGGCATTGAACCCAGAGTTTTGGATGTCACTGCTCTCTTCTACCAGCTGCCCACAGCTGGGATCCGCAGGGACAAAGAGAAGAAACTGGACTTTAAGGTTGGTGCCTCGGAGGAGGTTGGCGTTCTGGAAGTCAGTGCACTTTGGCTGCTGGGTAGGAGGTGCATCCCCTGCAGGAAAACAAGACAAGAAGCAGCCACATGAGGGCATGTGTCCTTACAAGCTGTTCTTAGAGGGAACAGGAAAACAGACTTCCAGGCATGGCGTTTATTATAAACCAGCTAGTGCAATAGTCATTCACTTACTTGCTAAAGACTGAGTCAGTTCCATAACTAAAATATGTGAGTATCTGCCTTGCCTAAAAATAAAGATCCCAGAAAAGAATCTGAATATTTCCCAGCTAGACAAGGTGAAGGCTATGGTGAAAAGACCATTGTTATGGGCTGAATTGAGTCTCCTCAAAAAAAAAAAAAAAAAAGGATCCACTGAAATCCTAACCCCTAATCTTTCCGATTTTAAGCATATGTGGATATAGGGACTTTACAAAGGTAATTAAGTTACAATGAGATTCCTAGGATGGACGCTACTGCAATATGACTGATGTCCTCATAAAAAGAGGAAATTTGGACAAGAACAGGGGTAAGCGGATGTGAAGAAACGCAGGAAGAAGACAGCCACCAGCAAGCCAGGGAGGAAGGCTTGGAGCAGATCCCTCCCTCAATAGCCATCAGGAGGAACTGACCTCATTGACACAGCACCTCCCCATTCCCAGCCTCAAGCACTGTGAGATAATAAGTTTCTGTGGTTTCAACCACCCAGCCTGTGGCACTTTGTTATGGTAACCCCAGCAAACTAACACAGATATCTAAAAAGAGCCCTGGGTAACCAAACGGAGCAGTTGCCCTGGTGCTAGGCTCACACTGGTCTCAATATCTGCATGGTTAGTTGCCTCCCCCATTCAAGTCATTGCTTACCTAGTGCCATCTTCTCTGCTTGAGCCACCTTTCAAAGTTGTAGCCTGCTTCTGCTCCCCAGCCCCATTCTCTCCAGGTTCCTTACCCTCAACTCTTGTCTAGCAAACATCATCTATTAGTCTACTATAGAATGTATTAACTTATCGTACCGATTTTTATTTATTATCTCCCTACATAAGAATACACAGCCAATGGAGCAAGTATTTTTATCTATTTTATTCACTCAACTGTCTAGAATAGTGCCTGGCACACAATGAACCCCAAAGCTATTCTTTGAAAAGTTAAACTAGATGTACTTTTGATAAGACAGAGCAAGAAAAAAGAAGGAAGTCACAAGTAAACAATATTTAGAATAAAAATGGGACATTCATGTAGACAACAGCAGTTTTTTAAAACCATAAAAGAAAATGTTTATACTCACCAAAAAAGACAGATATTTTTCTAGAATTTGAATACTTTTTTTGAAAAAATGTAACTTGCTAAAACTTAGTCAAGAAATAAATAACAGAAACTCAGATGTAAAACTACAGCATAAAAGAACTGAGACAGTAGTTTTACATCAATCCAGTGAAGGCTCTAACTGGTAGACAACTTTCCAGAGTTCTGCTAATGCTGCAATCCTGATCTCCTATACGTTGTTTCAGAGAACTCTTAGATGAGAATAACCAAAACTTCAAAAACTAGACAATGACAGGTGTAAGGAGAGCTAAAGGCCAACTTCACTTAAAAACACAAAAAATTCTTAGATAAAATAGCAGCAAATTTAAATTCATCAAGAATAATAATAACAAAAAATATATCACGGACAAGCAGGGTTTAATCCAAGGACTAGAAAGAATGTTTCAACATTAGAACATGCAGTAGTATCACTCACATTTGGACACACTAAAGAAGGAAAACCATTAGCCCATCAAAACAGATGCCAGCACCTAGCGTTCCTTAACATAAGAAAGTCTACCAAATGCCCATAGAAAGGCTCAGCCTTATGGGTAACACATTAGAATCATCTGTGTCTGCTATCACCACTACTATTAAACATTGTACTGAAGGCCCTCGTCCTACCCAGGGAAACAAGACAATAAAATGTGATAAAAGTTATAATGTTTGAAAAATCAGGAGAGTTAGCAATAGTTGAAGACTCTTCTCCAGTCAGCCTGAAGCTGTACAGGCGGGGAGGAGTGGGGGGAGTTGTAAGCCTGTGGAGAAGGGGAGGAGGCAAAGCCCAACTTCAATCCAAAATTAAAATGAAACTAATCTAGTGTAGTTGTCTCTTGATATCCATAGCGATTTATTTCAGGAACCCCCACAGATAAAATTCACAGATCCTTATAATCCCTCCTATAAAATGATATATTTATATATAAGCTACATACATCATCCTGTATATCTTTTTTTAAAAGATTTTATTTATTTATTTGAGAGGTAGAGTTACAGACAGTGAGAGAGAGACAGAGACAGAGGGAAAGGTCTTCCCTCCGTTGGTTCACTCCCCAAATGGCCACAACGGCCAGAGCTACACTGATCTGAAGCCAGGAGCCAGGTGCTTCCTCCTGCTCTCCCACGTGGATGCAGGCGCCCAAGCACTTGGGCCATCCTCCACTGCCCTCCCGGGCCACAGAAGAGAGCTGGACTGGAAGAGGAGCAACTGGGTCTAGAACTGGCGCCCATATGGGATGCCGGCGCCGCAGGCGGAGGATCAATCTAGGCATTGGCCCCCTTCCTGTATATCTTAAATAATCTCTAGATTACTTATAATATGTAATGCAATGTAAATACTCTGCAAATTATTGTTCTTCTGACTATATTGTTTAGAACACAAGAAAAAAAGTCCAGACATGGTCAGAAGAGGTGCATTTTAGTATTTGCAGTTCACAGCTGATTGAATCCATGGATGGGGAGCCTGTGGATATGGAGGGCCACACTCATGTTAGAAGTTAAAATCATCAAGGTGGTAGTGACTAACAGGGGATAGAAGGGATAGGCTTTAGGGTCCCAGTAATTTTTTAAAAATTTAACTGTTTATTTGAGAAGCAGAGTTACAGAGAGGAAGGGAGAGAGAGAGAGAGAGAGAGAGAGAGAGAGAGACAGAGAGAGAGATATTCCATCTGTTGGTTCACTCCTAAAATGGCTGCAATGGCCGGATCTGGGCGATCTGAAGCCAGGAGCCACTGCTTCCTAGCTGCATTAGCAGGAAGCTGGATTGGAAGTGGAGCAGCTGGGACTCAAACTAGTGCCCATATGGGGTGCCAGGCCACAGGTGGAGGCTTAACCTACTACACTACAGTGCTGTTAATAATGTTTCATTTCTTGATCTGGATGATGGCTACATGTACAAATTCACTTTGAAATTTTATTCATTTGTGTAGTAATAATTTGTAAACTTTTTGTATATATTGTACTTTAATGAAAAGTTGACTTGAGAATAAATCTACAAACAAAATATTTCAATATATGAAGAAATCAAGTGTTTACAAAGATAGTCTATAAAACTGATAAGTGGATTATTAAATTATTCCAGGTGAAATAAACTTTAAAAAAATCCACTGATACAAATTTTAAGAATATGTATGCTAAGAATAAGTAGTACCAGGTTAAAAATAAAGAGCATAAGAAGCTATGATATAATTACAGACACAAATGATAAAATGGTAGGCAGGGCTGGCGCTGTGGAGTAGCGGGTAAAGCCGCCACCTGCAGTGTCGGCATCCCATAGGGCACCAGTTCAAGTCCCAGCTGCTCCACTTCTGATCCAGCTCTCTACTGAGGCCTTGGAAGGCAGTAGAAGATGGTCCAAGTCCTTGGGCCCCTGGACCCATGTGGGAGACCCGGAGGAAGCTCCTGGCTCCTGGCTCCTGGCTTTGAATTGGCTCAACTCTGGCCGTTGTGGCCCACTGGGGAGTGAACAAGTGGATGAAAGATCTTTCTCTCTCTCTCTACCTTTCCTTCTCTTTCTGTGTGACTCTGACTTTCAAATAAATAAATAAATCTTAAAATAAATATAAAAAATAAAATAAAGTGGTAGGAGCAGGCGTTTGGTGGAGAGGTGAAGATACTACTAGTGGGACACTG
The DNA here is from genome assembly GCF_033115175.1 of Lepus europaeus. NCBI lineage: Eukaryota > Metazoa > Chordata > Mammalia > Lagomorpha > Leporidae > Lepus > Lepus europaeus. The sequence goes on along the minus strand of NC_084828.1, from coordinate 76,131,371 downwards.
GCATCCCATATCAGAGTGCTTGGGAGTGCAAGTCCCAGCTCGGCTTCTGACTCCAGCTTCCTGCTGATGTGCCTTTTGGGAGGCAGCAGAAGATGGCTCAAATACTTGGATCCATGTCACCCATGTGGGAGACTCAGATTGAGTGGGCATTTGTGGAGTGAACTGTATGTCTTCCGAATAAATAAAATTATAATGATAAATCATATAGTAAAAAGCTAATTAGAAAACTAGGAATGAAAAAGATAGTTATGGAAAGAAGTCAATACTAAAATATCTAGCACAGCTATAAAAGACACTTTTAAAATAAAGTACATTTTAAATGTTTGGATGATATGGAAAGGTTCCAACATTTATTTAGTGATTGTTCTCTAAAAAACAAAATGGAAGAAAAAGCAGTATTTTGAAAAGAAAATTGCTAAGAATGTTCCATATCTAAAAAATGGTATGCATTCTTCAATCAGAAATTACTCTTGGGAAAATGAGCAAGATAAAAAATAAACTTATACCACGTAGATAATAGGATAACTGTAGAATGTCAAAGATTAAAAGCTACTCTTGGCTGGCGCCGTGGCTCAACAGGCTAATCCTCCGCCTGGGGTGCCGGCACAACGGGTTCTAGTCCCAGTCAGGGCGCCAGATTCTGTCCCGGTTGCTCCTCTTCCAGGCCAGCTCTCTGCTGTGGCCTGGGAGTGCAGTGGAGGATGGCCCAAGTGCTTGGGTCCTGCACCCCATGGGAGACCAGGATAAGCACCTGGCTCTTGCCTTCGGATCAGCACGGTGCGCTGGCCGCGGCGCGGCAGCCGCGGCGGCCATTGGAGGGTGAACCAACGGCAAAAGGAAGACCTGTCTCTCTGTCTCTCTCACTATCCACTCTGCCTGTCAAAAAAAAAAAAAAAAAAAAAAAAGCTACTCTTAAAAATTCCCAAATACCTTGCAGAGCTTGAAACAAATGGATAATTTTCTGGAAAAATATAATTTACTGAAATCAACTCAAGGAGAAATGGGAAACTCAAATAACACTACTAGCATCCAAAATTGAACTGGGCAGGGGCCAGCATCATGGCCCAGGGGCTTAAGCTTCTGCCTAGGAAGCTGTCTTCCCCTATTGGAATGCTGGTTTCAGTCTTGCTGCTCTGTTTCCAATCCAGCTCTCCAGCAATGGGCCTGGAAAGGCAGCAGAACACAGCCCAAGCACTTGGGCCCCTGCCACTCACGTGGGAGACCAGGATGGAGTACCCAGCTCCTGACTTCAGCCTGGCCCGGCCCTGGCTGTTGTGGTCCTTCAGAGGGTGAACCAGCAGATGAAGATCTCTCCCTGTCTCTCCCTCTCGCTATCTATCACTTTGCCTTTTAAGTAAATGAAATAAATCTTTAAAAATACCAGCAAAAAATAGATTAGAAACGATTCACAGGCTAAAATATCTTTTTTTTTTTGCTACGTGTCTACTAAACAAAGGATTTTATTAAGAATATATAAGGATCTGTTATAACCAAAGAAAAAGACGAACAGAATAGACAAAAATTAGTAAAAGAATGGACAAGCCACCTAAATAAATTTTGTAGAAAAGGAAATCATAAATTTTTTTAAAAATTAACTTTATTTATGAGTGCTGAAGGGGACATTAAAATGACAGACAGGTAGTATTTCATTTCCATCAGATTGACTATAATTAAGTCATCTGATCACACTAAATATTAATAAGAGGGAAGAATGGCCCCATGCCTTTCTGGCAGGGATATGAATCGTACTGGTCTCTTGGAGAGCAATTTGGCTGTACCTGGTCAAGCTGAGAGCACTGCCTTGGGAGCTGGTGATTCCATTTTCAGAAATCGATATTCAATTTTCACAGGGTGGTCTTTGTGTAATAGAAAAACTTCTAGAAACAGTCTAGCTGGACTTTAGTGACAAGAAATGGACAAATAAACTGTGAGTTAGTTAACAATTGCACAACCTATAATATTTTAAAAGGAGAATATGAAGCAACAAATGTCAACATGTATTAAACCTGGATGGTGGGAAGGTTAGTACAAGAAAGCATGTCATTATTTAGTGAACTTCTTATATTCTTGAAATATTTTGTAATATTTTTTAATTTACCAGAAGGAGCAAAAATGAAAAAGAGAGAGGGGAGAGCAAATCTCTCAACATGTTAAAATGTATTTGTATCTGCATGGTAGGCATGGTAGTATTTTTCTTTCCATTTATTTTTGTGTCTTTTCTAAGCTTTCTGTAATGAGTCTATTCACCGTTTTTAGACACTCAGAACTGTACACAGAAGAGAGGGCTGCCAGAGGTAGTAATCTCACTACCTAGGTCATCCCTGCAGGTCCCTGAGTGGTAAAATTAGAGATCTTAAACTTTTAAACTTTCCTCCTCATAGTCCCTCTGCCCAAAGGTGAATTCTATGCATATTTTCTTGTGATGCTTTCCAGGAAAACCTGTGTACATAAACAGTCATAAATTGCATATGCTAATATATTCCTTTGTATTGTTTTCGTAGTGGAAAATACCTAGAATTTGGCCAAGGAGAAAAGAATTCTATTTTGCAAGTTTAACAGCATGGGGCTTGCAGACTACGTCAATTAAACTGGAACAAAAATCAAACAGAACACCCAGCTCTTCAGAGAAAAGGGAAGTGGTTGAAGGGAGGAAAAACTTCAGAACTCCTCCTAGGATACTCTTTTGTCAGAAAAAAATGTAGAAAGAAAGTATTCCAAGCAGTGATACCCTAAGTCCCTGGGAAAGAAGAACTGGACAGATGGGCCTCCCTGATTCTGGGCTGGTTTCTCCCTGGTTTCTTTCTTTGTACTCCAAGGTACAAAGCCAAGGTGTTAGACTCTGAAGGCAGAAATGTCCTCTTCAGGCATCTGCAGTGGGTTTTCAGGACTACAGGTTTCCCAAAGTCAATTTTCAGCTGGAGAGAGCACCTGCCTCTTTCTCATTTCTGGGTAAACAGCACTCTCAGGTTTCCCTCTGGGCCCTAAGGCTGTTGCTGGATTATACTGTAGTGTGCTGTTCCTTTCATTTTTCCTCCTGGGAAGACACAGGAGTGCTAAGCCCAGGCGAAGGGAAGCTGGGAAGTGCAGGGAACTGTTACAGCCTTGGCAGGTGACGAGGATGGGAGTTGAGCGGCAGACAGCAGGGACTGGTGGTGGCAGTGTGCCTCTTTCATCCTCGCTTTTGCAAACAGCTTCTTGGGACAGGCACAGGGAAGAAGCTCCTCCCATCTGCATTTCCTGTGCCTTCCTCTGCACACTTCCATCTCCAACTCCTTTGATGCTGGCTAAGGATGCAATGCAGATCACCAACGTGCTTTACAATGTTCCAGCCAAGGCCCTTTAGAAAGCCACTGATCCCTCTGCAGCCAAGGGGTAAGTATACTTGGTTTGATCTGTGGACAACATTTTCCTTTGATGCTCATTATCGAGATAGTTTTTTTTTTTTTTTTTTTTTTTGACAGGCAGAGTTAGAGAAAAGGTCTTCCTTCTGTTGGTTCACCCCCCAAATGGCTGCTACAGCTGGCGCGCTATGCCAATACGAAGCCAGGAGCCAGGTGCTTCCTCTTGGTCTCCCATGCGGGTGCAGGGCCCAAGCACCTGGGCCATCCTCCTCTGCCTTCCTGGGCCACAGCAGAGAGCTGGACTGGAAAAGGAGCAACCGGGACAGAACCAGAGCCCCAACTGGGACAAGAACCCGGGTGCTGGCACCGCAGGCAGAAGATTAGCCTAATGAGCCACGGCGCCAACTGTTATCAAGATACTTTCAATGGGGATGTGGTTCATCAAGACTCTGGAGCCCTCACCAAGTGTCTGGCTGTGGAAGCAGTGTAAGAAGAAGGATGCATTCCCTGCCGTCCATGAGATCACACTCCAGCTGCAAAAGCCCAAACCAACATGCAAGAGATTGCATCAGTGCAGACCCAGGGAAAAGATAAAGAGTGGGGAACCAAGATGGTGATGTTGGGAGAATCTGCTCCGCAGGGGATTCCCATGAGCTGAGAGCAGTGAGGGAAGTCGAGATACTAGGATTGCGGAGGACAGCCTGGGGGAAGACAAGGGCTTGACACGTTTGGGAGGATCCCAGAGTGCATGTTGGCTCCAGGGTGCTTGATTGTGGTCGAAGAGCTGAGCTGTGGCTACTGAGGGCCTGGGTGAGGCTGTGCAAGCCAGAAACACATGTGAACTGAGGTTTTCTGAGTCCAGGTGGGGCACTGGCAGTGAACTCTGTGGGTCTTCAGAGGCTCAAGGTGATTGCTGAGGAAACTGAAAAGCAGGATCTCCCATCTCAACCCATATACCCCCCCTGCAGAGCAAGAGCCTACTCTCTGGTGAAATAAAGCATTGCCCAGGCCCACTTTCAGATGAATGGAGTGAAGAGCTGGTTTTCATGGACTCACTGAGGACTTTCAAGCAGAATCATGTGAGAATGGCTGGATAACTGGGAAACAGGAAGTGGGGATGAGGGGAGAGGCAAGGAGTGGTACAGAGGAAAAGTGCTGCTGCCTCGCTTGCCAAGTGACTAATTTTCACAGAGCTCCTACAAACCAAGGGGGGAAAAAAAGCAGACAACCCAATAAAGAAAGAGGCAAGAGACATAAACAGGTGATTATTTGAAAGCAAATGAAAATGACCAATAGATACATAAAAAGCTGCTCAACTTTAATCATAATAAAAAATAAGAATTAAGGTAATAATGTAATTTTGTTAATTAATTAACTTTGTTAATAGAAAATATATCTACTTAGCCTATGAAAATGACAATATCCAAAACATTTGCTATTAGAAAATGTTGGCAGAGAGAAAGGGTTTTTGCTACTAGAAAGAGTTGGAGAGACCGTTGGGCTCACCTACTAATAAATAGCTATAACCTCTTTGAAAGGCTTTTTTTCTCCCAAATGCCAAAAATGTATGAGATACAAATCTTTTCAGATTCAGTCTATAGTGTTTAAACAGCGATTGCAAGTAATAAGACAGTTCCATATGTTGATAGAAAAGGATTTCACGTGTGTACATAATACATCTATAAAGAAATAATATATTTACATAAATGAAGTCATGCTTTAAGAACAATGTGGATTTTTCCATTTGCATATATTTCCATATATGACTTGTATCTATTCTTTGAAGTTTGAATCTTAAAAATTGCAATTTCCACTGGTTTTCACTTCATTTCCATCACCTGCAAGGTTGGCAGGAGTTTATAAAGAAATAGAAAAGAGGGCTACAGAACCACACACTGGCTTGTCCAAGTCTGAAAAGAACCACGGTTTTCCACGTTGGGGACTGAGTGCCATACAAGGGTTAAAGAAAGGTTATCAAAGGCCTGGTAATTCCCACATTTCCAGATGGAAAGTACATCGCAGGGCATGTGTGCACACAGCTCCTTCCCCACTCTCCGGCTGCCCAGGGTTGCCATGCATTGCCTCGCTCCTGATCTACCCCTACCCGCCTAAGGCGAGTTCTGTAGATTGTATCCTACACGTGTTTTTGTTTCAGTGAAGCCTTCTTTGGCTAAAACAGTTTTGATTGTGTGGCCTGGACCAAGAAGGGACTGGGGTGCTCTCACAGGGACAGAGCCGGCTTGAAACCACAACCACTTTGTAAGCAAATGCGGAGATGAGAGAGGAGCCACAGGGGTGTGTAGTGTGACGTGGGCTGTCTCCTGCACACTGCTGGGAGCTGACCTGAGGGTAGGCTCTGGCGGCCCTGCAGCAGACAGCAGTGCCTTCAGTGGGGCTGGCCACTCTGGCCTTTGAGAAGCTGACACTGCAGGCCCAGTCTTGGCCACTTCATCTCAGCTACCTCTATCCCTAGCTCAGCACCACAGGGCTCTGCCACCGCATTAGAGCCCTGGCCTCCTGGGCAAACATAGCTGTGTTCTCAGAGGACCCACAAGGTGCCAGGCAGGGCCACCTCCTGCTCTCTTCTCTGGCTAGCTCATTGTTTTAGGGCTAGAGTCATTTCACTCAGCTACCATCGTGGCAAGGCATGGAAATGAGACCACAGCCTACTTGATTTCCTTGTCAGCAACCAAGGCTTTTGGTTTCTCCAATGGCTTGCAGGTGCTCTGGGGATTCGAGAACGAATAAGACACAGCCATAAGTGCCCTTGGTTAGCTCAGAGTCTGGAGAAAATAATGAAATCAAATAGCTCCTCCCCATGTCACCCCAAGAAGTAGAGGCATAAGGCGTGTGACCTGGCAACTCAGGTCCTGAGAGAAAGCACAGAGGGGCTGCCTGCCCCAGCAGTAGGAGGTGCTCAGAAGCCACCTCGAGAAGACAGCTGAGCTGGCTTAGAACCACGAAGGCCAGTCGGACCAAGAAGAAGCACGACGATCTTGACCTCCACAGTGCAAGGAAAAAGCTGAGTGTGCCGTGGGCGGCTATGGAAGATTGTGCAGGCAGCCAGCCAAGAAAGTGCGGAGAGCCCCAACTTCCCCAGAAGCTGTGCCGGCCAGTGGCTGCCCCCAGGTGATCAGGGCCTCCTCAATCAACGGGCACCTGGGTACCCCTGAAAGTCCCTCGCTCTTCTTTACCTGATGTCTTCGCCTCAATCCTCCTCCATCTTCTTGCCTGCTTCCTTCTGGCTGCCTTGAGGCAATTGTTTTCTTTCTCCAATCCTCTTTGGCAAATGTCTATCCCTCTCAGCCATACACACAACACGCGCGCACACACACGTGCCCATGCACACGCATTCTGTCTCTGCCTACTGCTAGCCCATTTAATTTCCAAGATAGCACTTCTAAGAGTAAGAATAAGACAGCAGGAAACAAAGGCAAGGGGCCAGGCCAAGGCTCCCCAAAGACCCTGCTAACAAGGTGTTACAGGCTCTTTTCTTGCCCAGAGCATCCACAATGCTTCCCACGCATGCGTCTGGAACTGGAGCAGAGTTTGCCCTGACCCCTAATCCTGCTGCCTTATTCAGGATTTCTGGGTTCCTTTTGTGCGTGCCTGAGGCCCCAGGCTTGCTCAGAGATGAGCTTTCTAAAAGAGTTTAGAAAGAGTTTGCTATTGGTCCTCCCACCTCTCAATCTTCAAATCAAAGCATTCAGCTGGTGCCTTTGACCCTAAGCAGTCAGAACTGCTGAGCAGAGACAAAGCAGGCCTAACAAACAAGCTCACTTCTCTGAATGGCACCACAGCTGCCTTCCTGGGAGCCGCCCATCTTCTCCCCAGAGTGGCCCGTGACAGCCCCATTTCATCCACTTCCGCCAGCCCAGGCAGCCACACCTAATAAAATCACCAGGGAATCAACAACTGCAAAAGATCATCCCCTGGGCACAGGTGATCTCATTTTTTTTTTTTTTACAGGCAGAGTAGACAGTGAGAGAGAGACAGAGAGAAAGGTCTTCCTTTACCGTTGGTTCACCCTCCAATGGCTGCTGCGGTCAGCGGACTGTGTCGATCTGAAGCCAGGAGCCAGGTGCTTCTCCTAGTCTCCCATGCAGGTGCAGGGCCCAAGCACTTGGGCCATCGTCCACTGCTTCCCAGGCCACAGCAGAGAGCTGGCCTGGAAGGGGGGCAGCTGGGACAGAATCTGGTGCCCCGACCGGGACTAGAACCCGGTGTGCCGGCGCCGCAGGCGGAGGATTAGCCTATTGAGCCGTGGCGCCAGTCCGATCTCATTTAGTCTCATGTAGAATTCCTAATCTGGGCAGGCTTCTTGCCAATTACAGGTTAAGAAAAGTCACTTCCTCAACATTACACAGCTGCTGAGACATAGAGCCAGGATTCAAATCCCCTTTAGCCTGATAGAGATCCTACACCTTGTCTGTTCAAAACACTGCCTCCCCAAAGCAATGGTGACAGGACACTCAGTGAGCATCTGCTGTATTTGGAGCAGACATTAAGAGTCCTAAAAGAGGCAGAAGTCCCAAACCCTCACCTTGTGGGAACAAATGGTGATCATATATGAAGCTACTGGCACCTTTGAAAGCCACCCACGAAGGGAGGGAGAGAAAACACATGTTCAACTTGAACTTTGGATCAGGGGAATGAAGTGTCGTAAAGGACACAGAAAACAGAGATTAAGAGGCTGATGCTGTGGCGTAGCAGGTAAAGCTGCCACCTGCATTGTTGGCATCCCATATGAGCAGTGGTTTGAGTTCCAGCTGCTCCACTTCTTTTTTTTTTTTTTTTTTAATGACTTATTTATTGGGCCGGCGCCGTGGCTTAACAGGCTAATCCTCCGCCTTGCGGCGCCGGCACACCGGGTTCTAGTCCCGGTTGGGGCACCGGATTCTATCCCGGTTGCCCCTTTTCCAGGCCAGCTCTCTGCCGTGGCCCAGGAAGGCAGTGGAAGATGGCCCAAGTCCTTGGGCCCTGCACCCGCATGGGAGACCAGGAGAAGCACCTGGCTCCTGGCTTCGGATCAGCGAGATGTGCTGCAGCGGCCATTGGAGGGTGAACCAACAGCAAAAAGAAAGACCTTTTTCTCTCTCTCTCACTATCCACTCTGCCTGTCAAAAAAAAAAAAAAAAAGACTTATTTATTGGGGCTGGCGCTGTAGCTCAGTGAGTTAACGCCCTGGCCTGAAGCACCAACATCCCATATGGGCACCAGTTCGAAGTCCGGCTGCTCCACTTCCGATCTAGCTCTCTGCTATGGCCTGGGAAAGCAGTATAAGATGGCCCAAGTCCTTGGGCCCCTGCACCCACATGGGAGACCAGGAGGAGGCTCCTGGCTCCTGGCTCTGGACTGGCACAGCCCCGGCCGTTGCAGCCATCTGGGGTCTTCCATCAGCTGGTTCACTCCCCAAGTGGCCACAATGGCCAGAGCTGCGCTGCTCCAAAGCCAGGAGCCAGGAGCACGGGTTCAGGGGCCCAAGGACTTGGGCCATCTTCTGCTGCCTTCCCAGGCCATAGCAGAGAGCTGAATTGGAAGTGGAGCAGCCGGGGCTCAAATCAGCACCCATATGAGATGCCAACTCTGCAGACGGCAGCTTTACTCCATACACCACAGCGCCGGCCCCAGGCTCCTCTACTCCTAATTCAGCTCCCTGCTGGTGCTCCTGGGAAAGCAGTGGAAAGTGGCTTGAGTCCTTGGGCCCCTGCACCCATGTGGGAGACCAGAAGAAGCTCCTGGCTCCCGGCTTTGGATCGGCTCAGCTCCAGCTGTTGCAGACACTTGAGTGAACTAGAAGATGGAAGACAGTGCTCTCTCTCTCTTTCTCTCTGTTTCTCTCTGCCTCTCTCTCTCTCTCTCTGCCTCTCTGTAACTCTGCCTTTCAATAAATAAAAATATGTTTAAATACAAAAACAAAACAAAACAAAAAACAAAACCAGAGAATACCCGAGGGTAGTCTCAACCACTCTAGGCAGGAGGAATGGCATGTGCTCTGGCTGGGGGGTGAGAATGAAAGGTACTGTGCAGAAGGCAGGTAAATGATCTGCTGTGTGCAGCAGCGGGAGGGGACCCTGCTGGGGCTGGTCTCCTGCTTGGTGGAGAAGACAGTCTTGGTTAGACTCCAGTGATCTCCCCGCAGGGCGGGTGGGTGTGTTAATTCACTATTTTAGGTAAGTGGGCAGGTTCTTTACCAGGGGAAAGATACAATGCAAATGGTGTCTGAGGGAAGTTGCCGTAACAGGCTTCTGTGGTTAGAAGGGACTAATCCTACTGAGAGGGATCTCAAACCTGAACTTTGAGTTGGGCTGGCAGGATTAGCAAGGACACCTAACAATCTCAGTGACAAAATCATTGTTGGTTTGGAAAAAAAAAATCTAAGTGTTAAAATTCAGTGTATCTTGAAATCATCGCTCTTTATCGCGTGAAAATGCATATGAATCAGATTTTTATTTTCTTGCAGTCATCCTGGCTTGTGCAAGGTGAAGAGGATTGTAATGTGGGCTTTAGAAAAATGAGTCAGATAACCAGGGGAAGTTCAGTTTTTGTGACCTGAGAAAGAATCCTGCTCACTATCATTCCCATTATGATGGTAGGGGGGGTTTCCCTTCTTTTAAATTCACCTTAGGAGAGGCCAAGGGCTTTTAGGGGACCTTCCAATGGTTAGTACTGCGTAAGTGGACGGCTGGAGAAACACAGCCATTGCCTACAACACATTCCCCCCAGGCCTGAACCCCCAGCTTACCTGAGCTGGCAACGCAGAGCCACCAGAGGAGAGCCCCCCACCAGAAGCATCTCTTGCAGGGGTCTGGGGGCATGGCTGAGCTGAAGTCCCAGAGCTGGTGTGAACAGACTGCTAATGCCAAAGAGATCTCAGAATGCAGCCTGTCTCAAACACTCCCTTGGATCCTGCTACTCATTAACTGGCCTCATGACCATGAAAGAAAAATAAACTCTGCCTATTTGTCTAACCTCCAGTTTTCAGTTTCTTCTTCTCAATGAAAATAAATACACTTTCCGTTTGTTTTTTATTTTTTTAAACCAGGGGACATTGAAACACAGTCCTTCCTCTCTGTGCCAAACATGCTCAGGAAACCACGTCCTGCACCTCTCCCATTTCCCATGACAAAATGCTGGTAACGACCAAGGCCGGCTTTCATCTCCAGTAGTCACAAACCCTTGTTGGATTGAATTCTCTGTGCACTTGTTTCTTGCCCTTCTGGGCAACTTGAGGGCAATGGCTTTTTTAAAAAAAAAGATTTTATTTATTTATATGAGAGGTAGAGTTACACACAGAGTAAGGGAGAGACAGAGAGAAAAGCTCTTCTATCCACTGGTTCACTCCCCAAATGGCTGCAACAGCTGGAGCTGGGCCGATCTGAAGCCAGGAGCCAGGAGCTTCAGCTGGGTCTCCCACGCAGGTAAGGGGGCCCAAGCCATCTTCCACTGCTTTCCCAGGCCATTAACAGAAATCTGGACTGAAAGAGGAGCAGCCAGGACATAAACCGGCGCCCATAAGGGATGCTGATGTTGCAGGCAGAAGCTTAGCCTACTATGCCACAGCACCGGCCTCTCTTTTTATTTTTTAATTCCCAGTGCCTAGCCCAAATCTAAGTCAACACCATGTGTTAAGTATACATTTAATGGACAGGCTAGAAGAAGATGACACTGGCTTAGCAGAAGCACTATGCATTCCTAGACTCTTGGACTAGAAGGAAAGTGCAGCCTCTAAGAAGAGATGTTCAACTTTCTGACTTCACAAACAGGGAGACTAAGTAGCAGAAAAAGAAAATGATCTGTAGACACCCTGCTGGTGGAAACAGCAGGGCTGGGCCTGGACTAAGGGTGGTTCCAGTGTACCATGTGGCCTCGTCACTCAGAACAGGGGCAGAAACCCCAGGAGCTATTTCTAGACAGGTGCAGGATGGCAGTGCGGTCAGCAGAGCAAGGTAGGGCAGGGCTCTCGCCCAATACTTGCTACACTGTCACAGGTTGCTTGGAGGCAGACAGTTACCAGCTGGGCCTTTCAGGTCAGTAACTCTGTGCAAGCTCCACACGCAGTTTACACAGCTGGTAGAGCACAGAGAGGTTCCGTAGCTTGCACAAGGTCATGTAGAACTGAGACTTAAAGCATGACAGCCTAGTCCTGGAATCCAGGCTCTGAATCACTACACTGTACAGGAGCAAGCTCTACAGAGGCAGCGATGCCATGCATGACTGAAGGCAAGCACAAGATAATCTTGGAGGGGCCACCCTCACTTCCTCCCTGTGCAATGATCTCATGCATCCATGCTGTGGCTAGAGGGAGTGTGGCAATAAGTGGGGCACAGCAGAGGTCATTGCTGAGGGCTGCTCAGATGTCAGACACCAAGCCAGGTGTATCGGTTCAAGTCCTCAGGGAAGACATCAAGGTAGGAGCAGATGTACAAGAGATTTATTGCCCTGGCACCTGTGAAGAGCAAGGGTCTGTGAAGCAGGTCTGACACATGGGAAGGAGCAGGAATGGGGGTTATCTGAGCAGAGTCTTGTACTATAGCCATGGAGCTTAGAATGTTCTGGCCAGGCAATGGGGCGTCTACAGGCCAAAGTCTCCTGTGAAAACAGTCCCACGTCTTGTAGGAATGGACCCTCATGAACTGCCACCTCCTGCTCGGTTATTAGCTGGGGCCAACCTCAGCACGAGGGCAGGGTTGATTCATAATGCAGCAATTTCTACTAGGAGACACTGAGGGAATGATTTCTGTTCAATGCCTTCTCCCTCAAGGCTGGGATGGAATCTTGGTCTGTTTTGCTCATGAAGGAACCCACAGTGCCTAGCAGGGGCGTGCCACGCAGCCAGTGCTCAAGAATGATTCGCTAAAGGAAGACATCGAACATCCAGGGTTATTGTGGAAAATGGAGTCCGCAGCTGGTTCTACTGCAACTTTTGGTCTCCGCAGTGGGCAGCTAGTGTGAGAGAATTCAAACTAGATACTTGGGTGAGGTGCAAAGGGAATGGGATTTATTCAACAGGATGGTGCACATTCAGAAGTGAATGCGGCAGCCTCTCTCCAGGAAGAAAGATTGACCCCTGCTGCACCTGCCCAAGTCCCAGTGATCCCTTTACCAGGAATGGGCTGGTGCCCTAATTGAAAACACAATTGGAGCAGAGTTTGGGAGGGGCTTTGGTGCAGGTGCTGATTTCCAGCAAGGTATCACGGGAGTCTCCACATGGAGCTTAGCATACATGTGCTAATCATGGCTTTCCACATGTAGCTTAGCATACATGTGCTAATCATGGCTTTCCACATGTAGCTTAGCATACATGTGCTAATCATGGCGTTGAGCACATGATGAGACAGTGAGGCTCAGGTACGGGATGGGGAAATGAGTGTGCTGAGCCCACAGCCCTGTTGGATCAGCACAGGACAGGGTAAAGTTTTAGTGGTACATGGCTCTGACAAGGAGACTGCTGGAAATCTCTTAGCTCCTTTGCTAACTAGCTCCTTACCTAGTCCACATCCGTTTGGTGTGCCCTACTTGCTTAGGGAGGAGCTCCTGGTCACCCACTTTAAAGTGGAATCAGGTGGTTTTATGTGTCTTGCACCAGGTCTGCACATACGCAAGCAAGTAACCAAGGACTCGATGTTCAATATTCTTTGCTCCTTGCTCAGTGTTCCTTGCTGTGTGCTGAGTGCCTAGCACTTGAAGGGAGGAAGGGAGGGAGAATAGAAGGGAAGAGGAGGCTGGCACTGCGGCTCACTTTGCTAATCCTCTGCCTGTGGCGCTGGCACCCTGGGATCTAGTCCCGGTTGGGACGCTGGGTACTAGTCCCGGTTGCTCCTCCTCCAGTCCAGCTCTCTGCTGTGGCCCGGAAGGGAGGAGAGAGGCTAACCTACAGACTACCACTGCTGAATCTACTGAATTCCTTTCAGCCAGAGTCTCACTTTCCTCACCTCCTTTCAGGATCTTTAGCTGACAGTTCATTGTATGACTATGCTTTTATTTATTCAGTGTGTGTGTGTATGTGTGCATGTGTATGTGTGAGAGAGAGAGAGAATAATGGTGCATTGCTACTCTCAGTGTCTGTATGGGGGCATCAGTACAGCTACAAAGTAATCTCAGGAAATAAAAATTCTAGGTTTTGCTAGTTTGTGACTACAAATCAGTTCACATTCATTTCTAAAGTGTATTTTTAAATAGTTTTGCATATATATGCTTTAGGAAAATCAAAAGGTACAAAAGCATTTGGAGAAAAATAAATCTCTGGGGGCTGGTGCTGTGGCATAGTAGGCTAAGCCTCCACCTGCGGAGCCAGCATCCCATATGGGTGCTGGGACACAAACTGGTCCTCCTCTTCCAATCTGGCTCTTTGCTGTGGCCTGGGAAAGCAGTGGAAGATGGTCCAAGTGCTTGAGACCCGGAAGAAGCTCCTGGCTCCTGGCTTTGGATCGGCCTAGCTCTAGCCATTGTGGCCATTTGGGGAGTTAACCAGCAGGTGGAAGACCTTTCTCTCAGTCTTTCCCTCTCTCTGTATCTCTACCTCTCAAATAAAAAAAAAAAAAAACTTAAAAAAATTAATCTTTAGCCCTCTTTCCCCAGTTCTACAGATACTGCACAAGGCAGCCATCAGCACTGTTTCATTGTCTAAGCTTCTGAGATGTCCTATCTCATCCTTTTTACATTTTTTACATAGCTGCTGATCTACCACGCAAACCTCTTTAAACCTTGCTTTTTGCACTAAACAAAATACTTTGGAGTTCCCTCATTCTGTCTTAAACGTTGCATAGACCCCGTTAGATAGAACATGTCGTGAAATCTTAAAGCCCAACCCACAATGGGCTCAGGACCCAATTCTACTCGATTTTCAGGAAATCCAATTTTTTTTTTTTGCCAGATTGCTCTTTAGTACGAAGTGAAGATAACACTCTGGAGCCTCCCTGGCTGACGTCTCGTATGTACTGTGTGTGAATTCCTGTGCGTGCGCACACAGGCATACATGCACACACTTTCTCAGAGTAAGTCTTAAAAATAAGCACAATGCAGGACAGGGCTCCAGTGGCCTTGGATCGACTCAGTTCTCTCCTTTTCTGGCTTGTAGTGCTCAAGACAAACTGTAGAATGTGCTGGGATTGCAGCTGTGGGGAACTTGCTGGAAGGCCCTGACTCTGTTTCAGTCCTCACCTTCACCTTCAGAATCATGATGTCCTTCAAAGCTCTAACCCAATGAGTCAGGTGACCTTGGAGCATATAACCTGGGTGGGCTGCTTCCCAGGCCCCCTTAGTGTGTTGCAAGTGAAGCACCTGCAGGAGGGCCTCCATGCGCCCCAGGCAGCTTTCTGGGCCTTGGGAGACCAGATCACAGTGAATGTCCCTGCTGCCTGTCAGCTTCCTGAAGCTTGCTGTGGCAGGGGGCAAGGCAGGGGGCTGCTCTGACTCACCAGACTCAGACAAGTTGGAAACCAGTGGGTGATGGACCTGCTCCACACACAGGATAATCTAAACTTCTATGGAGTAACAGAACATTTCACACCCCTTGTACTCCAAACCACATAATTTTAGCTTTCATTCAAAAAGCATCTAATTCTGTTTCCCCAGAAAGAATAGATGGCAACCTGCTTTACATTTACCCAAACAAAAGGCCAATCATGGTTTTGACAAGACGGAGGGGCAGTGTGCCTCCAGGTGACCACAAGCCTCTTAGTGTTGAGAGGCTGAAAACTGTAAAATGACGAGTTGATGCTGTATAATTGTGGATCTATGCTTTAGTGTTTATTCTCTGAGATCTCCTAGCTTCAAAGTGAAATGAGTTTTGAGCTTTCAGGGCAGATCATTGGGTGTGCAGTACTGCAAGGTAATACCACGAGAAGGTGAAGGAAAAAAAAAAAAAACCTGGTGGGCCCCTTGTGGTTGTGTTAGAAGTTTCCCAAGTGATGGCGAAAGCGGCTGGAAATTGTATCTCTGGGAAGTTCCCTGGGTCTCCCATGTCATGTCAGGCTTGTAGAAAAGAGACAGTAAATACATTTAAAAATAGATACGAGGGGCCAACGTTGTGGTGTAGTGGGTTAAGCCACCGCCTAGATCAGCATTCTATATGGGCCTTTATTTATGCCTGGGCTGCTCCGCTTCCAATCCTGTTCCCTGCTAATGTGCCTGGGAAAGTAGTTGAGGATGGCCTGAGTGCTTGGGCTCCTGGAGACCTGGAAAAAGCTCTTCACTCTTGGCTTCAGCCCAGGCCATCGCCAGCTTTTGTGGCCATTAGGATGGAAGCCAATGGAAGGTCTCTCTCTCTCTCTCTCTCTCTCTGTGTGTGTGTGTATCCCGTGACTCTCCCTTTCAAATAAATAAATAAATCTTTTTAAAAAATAGATACCAGTGATATAGAGGTAGTATATGTTGACATTCTCCTTCCACTATGATAATGCTGATATTATTCTATGTAAAATATACAACAATCCCACAAGGTAGGAACTACTATTAGTACCATTTTGTACACATAAAAACAGGTTAAATAACTTGCCCAAGGCTAAAGTGACAGAACAGAGATTTAAATCAGAATAACTGCTATCAGTGACCACATTCTTAACCACTACACTAAATATAAGTTGCCTAATCTCTTTAGGATGGGTCTCATTAGCCCAAACTTAGTCCCCAGTAACCTGAGGCTCTCAAGGGTCAGTGATGTGCCTGGTAGCAGAACCAAGTTTCAATGGCAGCAAAATAGCACAAGCACACCTTTTCTTAGGTCTAGTTACATAGTGATAGCCACGTTTCTGCAACAGGGATAAAAAGTACACCTTCAGAGAGTGTGATCCTCCCAGGGTTCCTGGATTCAGGGCTGCTGGAATGAGGGACACCAGAAAGCCCACCTTACCCCAAAAGGTCACCCCTGCCAGAGAAGTTTTCAGTGGAAATCATCCTGCTGGAGACTCATTTGTTGGTTCAAGGCCATGTTTCCCAATTGCATTCATTCAAGTCCCACCTTCCCCTTTCGCACCATCTCTACCTACTTACCACCTGTACTAATAGGGATGCAATGCCTTATTTGCATAATCTTTAATAAATATATAGTTGAAGGAAGATATATACACACATATATTTTAGAGATTTATTTATTTGAAAAGTAGAGAGAGAGAGAGAGAGAGAGTCTTCCATTAACTGATTAACTCTCCAAATGGTTCCAACAGCTTAATCTTGGGCCAAGTTGAAACCGGGAATATAATTTCATCTGGTCTCCCACATGGGTTGCTGAAACTCAAGTGCTTGAGCCATCACTCACTCTTTCCCAGGTACATTAACAAGGAGTTGGATTGGAAGCAGAGTAGCCAGGACGTGAACTGGTATTCTGGTATAAGATGTAGCTCAACCCACTGTACCACAATGCCTACCCTAAAGATTTATATTAAGACAACTAGCCCTGGATATAGGCTGACAAGTGGACTGTGTCACCTCTATTGCTGGCATTGGCTATGAGAGAGGGTTGTCCATACACCTGCCAGAATGATATGAAACACTGCTTTGAAGTCTTCTGTTAATAAATAAAAACTTCTATCCACAGTTCTGTAGATTGGGAGAGAACAAGGGATCCTCTTTGATTCTGTTCCTGACTTCCAAATGCTCCACTTTAGGCTCATGTTCTTTGGGTGTTACAGGGTTGAAAGTCATGGGATACAAGTCCAGAGACCCTGAGAGGGTCACCCAGATAACCAAGGCCCAAAAAGGTGAAGTAGGGTCACTGACAAGTGGGGGCAGGGGTAACCATACCGAATACAGAGACAGAAGTTCACATCAGGCCCAAACATCAAGTGGGGTCTCCTTGGTGACCAAGAGGCATAGTGAGGGCAAAGGAAAAGGAGGCTCTCTGGGGAGAGGGGAAGTGGTGAGAGGAGAGCGAAGAGATGCTGCCCATTGCATAATTATGCTATTGTAGCTCTGATCCCACCTTACACCTGCTGCCAGTTGTGGATCTCAGACCCACAACTAGCTTTCCTCTTGATTTGACCACTGAGTTGTGAAGTGAAGGAGAGAAAGTAGGCTTGCCACTGTTACCATCTTACACCATTTTGATTCTGTCTGGAGTTTTCTAATGCAGCTAAAAATTAGAATATAGTCTAGTGTGTGCAAAGAAAACTGGTTTTAGAGACTGTGATACTGTGATATATACTAGCCCTTCCTTATCTGCAGGCTTGCTTTCTATGGCTTCAGTTATCCATGACCGGATGTGGTCTTAAAACATTAAATGGAAAATTCCAGAAATAAACAATCCATAAGTTTTACATTACACACTGTTCTGAGCAGCATGATGAAATGTCACACCATCCACTCTGTCCCGCCTAGGACCTGAACCATCCTTTTGCCCCTGTATCCACACAGAATATGTTAGGTGTCTCCTTAGTCACTGGGTAGCCATCTTGGTTATCAGATTGTTGCAGTATTGCCCTGAAGAGTAAGAGTAGTGATGCTGGCAATTTGGATATGCCAAAAGAAGCCATAAAGTGCTCCTTTAAGTGAAAAGGTAAAAATCCTGACTTGATAAGCAAAGAAAAATAACCATGTGGTGAGGTTGTGAAGGTCTCCAGTAAGAGCAAATCTTGAAGCCTTACAATATGAAGAAAAAGAAATTCAAGCTAGTTTTGCCATCACACCTCACCCTGCAAGAGTGATGGCCACTGTGTGTGGTGAGTGAGTACTTAAGCAAAAGAGTGTTAGATCAGTGCACGTACATATGAATGGGGGAAAAAACAGTAAATACAGTGTGAGGTTTGGTGCTATCAGCAGTTTTAGGAACCCACTGGGGGTCTTGGAATAAGGGGGACTAGTATAGTAAGAAATATGTATTTAGTCTCTGCCCCAAGTTCCTAATTCAGATTTCCTAGAACCCTTGTAGATAGGAGTGTTAGAATTTTTTGTTCTAAAATATCTAGTCTTTGTCCCCAGTTACTGACATAGAGCCCCTAAAATCTCAGTAATTTCCTGATGGGAACATCTTTTGTTCAATTAAGTGACTCTTGGTGGCTCCTGGGTAGCCTCCAGAAAGGGGGTTTTGTTGACATGGGAACCAATCACGTGATTAGAGGGTTGGCATTTTCATCCCCAGCCCTGGACTTTCTGGCAGGGGAGAGGGAAGGTTGAATTGATCACCAATGGCCAATGATGCAATCAATCATGTCTACACCCAGCCTACAGTAACTCTAAATGGATAGGGTTTAGAGCACTTCCGGCTGCTGAACACACAGAGATTTCTTGAAGGCAGCTCGTGGAGAGAGCATGGATGCGTGTACACCCCCAACCACACCTTCCTTGCCTGTGCTTCTCTTCCATCTGTATCCTTTGCATATCTTTTCTATTAAACCAGTCAATCCAAGTGTTTCTCTGAACTTCTCCAGCAAATCAGTTGAACCTGAGCACGGGGTTATGAGAAGAACCCTGATTACAGCCAGTTGGCCAGAGGCACAGGTCATACTTGTGATCTGCATCTGAAGCAGGGACCGTTTTGTGGGATGGAGCGGTGCCCTCAGTCTATGGACTCTGACACCATCTCTAGGTAGATGATGCTGGAGCTGAATTGAATTAGAGGATTGAAAGTGATCTGAATCAAAATGGAGTCTCCTGTGTCAGCCTCAACAAACAATAAAGCGAGTAAGTTAGGAAGGCAGTATGCTCACAGAGGGAAGCTTGACAGTAGCCATCACACGCTTACACGGAGGCTGCTACAAACTTACACATGAAATACTTCTGTTAGGACACCTGCTTAACAACTGCCTGTTCAACCCCAGACTGTCACCCTCGTTTATCTGTGGTCAAAGATTATTGTTTCAAAATATCTTGTACATGTGCAATTTTGGCTTTAGGAACTTCCCCTTGCCCCAGCCTCTGCAATAAACCCAGAGTTTACTGTGGCATGTCTGTTCCCATGGCAATGCTCGGCCATTTCCATTGCTTTTCACACATAAAGCTTGATTTTAATCTTTGTGTTTCTCTTGGTTGACAGAGGACACCCAACTGGTGTCCTCAAGAAACTTGCTAGGTGTGTGGGAAACAACCCCAAAACATCTGGAGTTAGGTGGGTGATGAGTGGGGTGTGGGTAGGGAAAACATTTAGGTGTGATTTTTTTTCCTATTTATTATAGAGACAAATAGGCTGGATTTAAAGCCCAGCTCCATCTGTGTGACTGTGGTCAGACAGCAATCTCTATGCTCGACTTCTTTATCAGTGTGTTGTTGTGAACTGTCTGACATATGCAGCACTCTTCCACCTTCCTGAGTTGGAAAGAGCCTCGCCTACTCCATAGGTGTCACTCTTCCCAAGCCCCAAACTCCAACGAATAAAGGGCCCCCAGCCCTTATCTGAAAGAACTCAACCAGGGCCCAGGCAGCCACTCCTTGAAGAGTCAGTCCCATAGGCTGGTTGGACTAAAAAGTCATGAGTCTCCATGCCCTTCCCCAGCACCCCAGTAGCTTTGTGGCTGATTAAAAACATCCAAGTTCATTTGTTCTGGAGTGGAAGAAAATGAAGAGTAAATGGAGAGTGGTGTGGTAGGTAGGGCAGATAAGGTCAATGCTAATTTTGTAGGTCTTAAGGAAATATTACCATGACTTCCGGACAAGAGCTAGCCATCTTAGGTAACAAAGAAAGCAAATAAAGCACACCACATGGCAGGCCAATCATCACTGCAATGCCAAACGTGACCTACTGTTTTTCAGTTCATATATATGTTAACTTTATAAGCACGACAAATTCATACTATTCACAGAACATTTTTATTGATCCCTCTAGCATTATACATGTAATTAAGTTGATCTCTTTCTCCTGCCCATTTTCACCTTTGTGTCCCACCCTACACACACACATACACACACACACACCCCACTAGCACTCAGGAGAAAAACAAGGACCATGAGCCCAGATGTGAGTGAGTGGGCAGAAGTGGTATTAGGAGTACGTAACTGTTCTCTAGAAACAGCAAGCAGAGTCACCAATTGGAGTGAAGTTTAGGGAGGATGAGAAAAAGGAGTGTGAAAGTCTAAACTTTTTAAGTGGGCCTGGGATAAAGAGTGAGAACCAGTGAAACAAATAGAATAGGATTCTCTGATGGATCTTTTCCTGTTGTCCCCAACAGGGGTTAAAGACTTACATTCAAAACAAGCCCTCACCCCCTCTCCTCCCCTGTGTCTTAAATAGACTGAAGGACTTAGACAAATCCCTGTAGCTCTACCTAGGAAGCAGCAGGACCTCTGTTATCAGTTTTCCCTCCCCATTCCTCCCGTTAAAATCCAGAGATCTGAAGAAGCAAGCATTGAGTCATAGCTCTGGTTTTCTTCAAAGAGGAGATAAGAGCAGGCTCTTCCTCTGTCCCTTAACAACACACCAGATGAGGATGGGCTACTGGCTGCAAGTGACCATGCGAGGGCAAGAATGACATCTCAGATCCAAACTGAGTGTCTGCTGGGTACTGTACACCTGAGACTGACCCAGAAGTTACCCCAGCACCGTACAACAGGGTCATTGTGGGAATGGGATAAGAACAAGGCTGTGGATGGAGTGAGAAGGTGCTCAAGTTCCTCTGGAGTAGGTTTCACCTAGGAGCCGGGTCTTCCAGCTCACCTTCCAGTAGGGCCTTGAAGGATGAGTAAAAATTTATCAGGTGAAAGAACATCAAGAAATGAAGAAAGGGGCTGATGTACACATTGCAACATGATTAGAAGTCCAGCATGATCAACCTGTTATTTGTAAAGATAATTCTGGAGGGTAATGAGGGACCCACCAGACAGGAGGCTAATTAACAAATTCATTTAATAAATATGGGTTAGGTGTCTGCTGTGTGCCCAGGCACCACACTAGGCTCTGTCTAGAGCAGAACACCGACAGCAAATAGACAGCAACAAAACTGGTAACGCAGTAAGCATCATGATGAAGCAAGTACTGAAAGCAGCTAGGAGCAGCATCTCCCTAGGCTTGAAACTTGATTGCAGACATCTGGCTGACAAATACTCACCCCAGGAAGGTTAGAGAGGTGACGGATGTACAGACTATCGGAGGTACATCAGTCTGGCAGATGCTGGTAGTTTCCATGTACACCCCTTACTGTTCCCATGTACCTTACAGCTCACCATTGCAAGCACCTCTGAGTCTTTACCTGAAGACATTCATGAAGAAATCCAGGGAGTCAGCATCCCCAGAAGCAGTCCTCTACCAACACCAGATGGAAGTCAGAGGATAAAGAGCCCAGCTTTACCTGATCTTCACATGGGCAACTCTGAGGGCTCCCTTAGCAAAGGACCCATATGGACTGTGTCCCAGTTGCCTACTGTGGAAACCTGCTCAGTAACACACCCTACAGAGCTCCCCTTTCCCTTCCTGGTGTCACTTCCCCACTCTTCTGCCAGTGATTCCTGGAATCGCCTCCAAAGAACCTATTTACACTCATATCCTCACCTCAGAGTTCCTTTGGGATGGGGGAGACCCAACCTGAGACAAAGACAATGAGTGATGAGATGACACAAATGAAGACTTGAATAAGAGGACATGAGGTTTCTGGCTTGGGAAATGCTGAGCCTCATCAATTGAGATAAAAGACTCTTCATGGGGCTGGCATTGTGGCATAGTGGATAAAACCAGCACCCGAGACATTGACATCTCATGAGTCCTGGCTGTTCCACTTCTGATTCAGCTCCCTGCTAACGTCTCTGGGAAAGCAACAGAAGATGACCCAAGTCTTTGGGCCCCTGCATCCATGAAGAAGACCTGGAAGAGGCTCCTGGCTTCGGATCAGTCCAGCTCCGGCTGTTATGGTCATTTGGGGAGTGAACCAGCAAATGGAAGACTTCCCTCTCTGTAACTGCCTTTCAAATATATTTTTTAAAAAGACTCTTCATTAGAAGACAAATAGATTCAGGGAGAATACGATGAGTTAGATTATGAGCTTGAGCTTAAAGTGCCCCAGAGACTTGTAAAATCAAAGTTCCAAGAGTACAAAGTTAAGACTTTTGAACTGGGAAAAAGTGAAAAGAAACTGAGCAGAAAAGGGCCTACGTGAAAAATGAAACGAAACCACCAGAAATGAGTATCACATCTCCCTAAAGGGTAACTCCACTGTCTTCCTCTAACCCAAGAGAATATAAAGCTCTCGCTGTCTCTTCCAACCTGCTTCTGTATTCAAGTTTCTCATAGTTGGTGGGACTCACTCCTTTAAAACCATACATAACTCCCCACCAGCAGCCAGCGATGGTAGCTGTGGAATCACTGTCCCCGCCATGGAAAAAGGCTCGATGGGCAAGCTCCCGCCAGGAGCCTCCTGCAGCCAGAACAGCATCATAGGCAATCATGGGGGCGTCATGGCCGCTGCTGCCACCCCAGCCTGAGTAGCTTAGGGAGATGTAGAACTGATCCCTCTCCTTCACGTTGAAGGACTTGGGGAAGCTGGGGTCTGATTTGCCATCCAAAATTCCTCTAAGTTTCAAGTACTTTTCCCATTGATTTTGGAAGTAGGGCCTGTGGGAAGGAAAGAATCGATAGTCAATTGAAAAAATAAAGTCAAAAGCTATTTAAAGAAACAAAAGCACCATATGTATGTGTGAACAGAGAAAATTCCAGGATGATATCAACTTCTTGTACTTTCATCATAAACAATATAAAAATCAAAATGAACTCTAACCAAGAGCCATTCATTCAATGTTTTTGCTAAGTATCTACATAAACAAGGCATTGACCTGTTGTTAAGGAAAACATCTGTATCAGAGCCAAGGAATAGGAAACAAAGTTGTCTTTTTCCTGGCTTGAGAGTAATGTTGTGTCACCTTTCCAATGGGAATTTGAGGACACTGTGACCATGGGTGACAGCAGGAAGTCTCTGGACCTTTTTATTCTAAGAAAGAGAATGTGAAGTGAATTCACAAAAAAGGGAAGATGTGGGCTGTCTGCTTATTAACCAGCTAGTGGGAAAACCTATCTCACAGGAATTCTAACCCAGGAATTCAAAATGTTACTTGAGTGTCAGGTCAACACTGAACAAACAAGTTCCAGGAAAGTGGGAAATAAGCAAGAAAATTCATCTCAGCATCAGATGACCACAAAACTCTAGAAAACTGGAATACAGAACAGAATCCCTACAGGGGAGGTAGGCATTGCAGCTACACTACTCACAGAGGCTTCCACTGGCTACTTTGGGGGCAACCACTGCTGGAAGGAAACTTGAAATCCAAGCAGGTGGGCATGGAGGGGGCTGGGTGGTGAGAATCATGACAGCTACTGTGGTCTCTGAGTCCTGGCATATGCGTGCCCAGAAAGATTCAGCCATGTTCCAGCCCTGGCAAGAACCTGCAGACTCACCAGTGTTGAAGATTCTCCTCCACAAAGTAGCCAGATCGGATGACATACTTCTTAGCTTCCGGCAGCACCTCCATCAGTCCTTTCCCCCATTGCTGGGGTGGTTTGCCATTCACAGCATACGCTGTAAAAAGAGCAGACACAAGGGCCCCCAAGTAGCCAGTTGGGTGGTGGTGGGTCATTCGGCCACTCTCGATGCTCACTTGGATCAGTGTGTCCAGCTGGCTGTGGTGAGGGAACCTGAGACCGATGGACATGGCCCGCATGGCAGCCCCGCAGCCACCTTCATGGCTGTTGAAGGGAATCCTCCAGCCATCGGCTATGTCTGGCTTCAGCCGCATGGCATTCTGCACTGAGGCAACACCTAGGGAAGGGTGAGTAGGGCACGGTGGTCAATGTAATCAGAGCAGTGGTCCCAGCAGGAAGCAAGAGCTCAACTTTCTCCAAGTTTATCTGATGGAAAGAGTCAAAACCACATGATGATGAATCGCCCTGCAACCCAAACCCCAACCCAGAAATTTGCCTTATGTTATAAATCGCCTACAGCATGCTGATGGGAATGATAAAAGAAACATTCACGTAGAGAGCCTTGGAATCTTTACCAGTTATTACTGAGACACACAGCAACCTGGAAAGGTAGGTATAACATTATTTTCCGGCGCCGCGGCTCACTAGGCTAATCCTCTGCCTGAGGTGTCGGCACACCGGATTCTAGTCCGGTTCTGTCCCAGTTGCTCCTCTTCCAGTCCAGCTCTCTGCTGTGGCCTGGGAGTGCAGTGGAGGATGGCCCAAGTCCTTGGGCCCTGCACCCACATGGGAGACCAGGAGAAGCACCTGGCTCCTGCCTTCGGATCAGCGTGGTGTGCCGGCCGCAGCGGCCACTTGTGGGGTGAACCAATGGAAAAAGGAAGACCTGTCTCTCTGTATCTCTCTCTCTCTCACTGTCCACTCTGCCTGTCAAAACAAAAATATTATTTTCTTCATCTTTTCTTTAATGAATAAAGCAATGCTCGGAGCTTAAGAAACTTGCTCAAAATTGCACAGCCAGACAACTAGTGGCCTTGTAAAACCCATCAGACTCCAAAACCCATTCTCTTAAAGCATCCATTAAGAATCTGACAGCTGGAATTCCTGGATATCAGAAAAAGGTCACAAATTTCAGAGTGAAACCTGGGTTTAGATGAGGGGCACTGAACCTTGAGTGTACCAACTGACAGAGGTATAAGCTGGCTTGTCCTGTTGACCTATCTTACTGGGAGCTATGAGTACACACAGGAGCCAAGTAATGGCAGCAACATACCATGGGGTGTGGCATTATTGCTCTTTTGTCAGTCACTTATTCACAACAAAATTTATGCATAGCACAAGTGGACAGCTAACTTCCCACTTGCCAAACTGGTGTGAGACCAGACACTGAGAGAGAATGAACACGGTGTGGCTTCTAAGGCCGATCCCTGAGGTCACCAGAGGTCTGTGGGTATGACTGTGGGAGATTTTCATTAAGAGGTGTTATGGGCTGAATCTTGTCCCCACAGCCCCAGACACTCAGCACCCTGGTTTGCAGACAGGCCTTTAAAGAGGTGATGAAGCTAAAAGGAGACCATTAGGATGCTCCCTGACCCAATCTACACTTAAATAAATTTTTAATTCCATTTCTCTACAAACTTTTTTTTTTTTTTTTTGAGAGGCAGAGTTACAGAGAGAGGGAGAGACAGAAAGAGAGGTCTTACATCCGCTGGTTCACTCCCCAAATGGCCAGGAGCCAGGAGCTTCTTCCAGGTCTCCCATGCAGGTGCAGGAGCCCAAGCACTTGGGCCATCTTCCTTTGCTTTTCCAGGCCATAGCAGAGAGTTGGATCGGAAGTGGAGCAGCTAGGACAGGAACCAGCACCCACATTGGGATGCTGGAGCCACAGGTGGAGGCTTAACCTACTAAGCCACTCTACAAAGCCTTCTACAAACTTTTTTAAGTACCTTTGTAAATACTTCTATCACTGAGAGATAACATCTTTTTATATATTCTTCCAGACTCTCCCAACAGAGATGCATTTCTGTATTTTTAATGACAGTGGGTTCATAATACACAAGCTTTTTCTTCACTTAATGTGTAACACTTTTTCTTTAGTAAATATTCATATGCATAATTTTAAGTGGTTGCAAACCTCTCCTCATAATTAAGAAAATCATGGAACATTTAGGTTGCTTCTGTTTTTTTCACAACTATAAACACTAACGTCTCCTTGATACTTAAATTTCCCCCAGGGGCAGGTTAATTCCAGTTCTCAATTCCAGTTTCCTACTACAGACAGGCAGCAGGTGATGGCTCATGTGGTTAGGTCTCTGCCACCCACCCGGGATTGAGTTCCAGGCTCCTGCCCCCCCTCCCCCCAGCCTTTTGCTATTGCAAGCATTTGGAAAGGGAATCCATGAATGGGAAATTGCTTCCTCTCTGTCTCTCTACCTTTCAGATGAGTTAGAATAAATCATTTTCTTTAAAATCTCCATCAACATTCATCATGATTTTCTTGGGTGTGCTTTCCTCTGCACCCTCTGGCTGTGCTCACCGGCCGCTCTGCCGTCCATATCTTCCATGCAGTCTTGGTAGTGCCTTGCAAGGAGTGAATACAGTAGAGCCAACTTCGGAGCTTTCCCGGCCTCCAGGAGGGCTTCGGCTGTGGCCAAGTGCATCACCGTGTCATCACTGACTCGCCACTTGCCCACATCTATGGCTTCCAAGCCGCCCAGCTGGGCCAACTGCTGGTGTATCTTCTCCCCGTCTCGGAGGAACTCCCACTTTCCATTGAAGTACCCCAAGGCATCTCCAGCTGCACTCAGTACCATGGCAGCCACATACCTCTCTATCAGTCCCCCACTCATGCTGGGCTCTGCAGAGGCTGTCTTCAGGGGCAACCAAGACACAGGATAAAGGTTGCAGAGGAAGAGGAATCTGGAAAAAAAAAAATAGCACCATCAACAGGTTATTGAGTATTCCCCACTTGCAGGCATTATCTTTTTTTTTTTTTTTTTTTTTGACAGGCAGAGTGGACAGTGAGAGAGAGAGAGACAGAGAAAGGTCTTCCTTTTGCTGTTGGTTCACCCTCCAACGGCCGCTGTGGCCAGCACGCTGCGGCCGGCATACCGCGCTGATCCGAAGCCAGGAGCCAGGTGCTTCTCCTGGTCTCCCATGCGGGTGCAGGGCCCAAGGACCTGGGCCATCCTCCACTGCCTTCCCGGGCCATAGCAGAGAGCTGGCCTGGAAGAGGGGCAACCGGGACAGAATCCGGTGCCCCGACCGGGACTAGAACCTGGGGTGCCGGCGCCACAAGGTGGAGGATTAGCCTGTTGAGCCTCGGCGATGGCCTCAGGCATTATCTTAAGTGCCTCTCATTTAAGCCTCACAACTGATCTATGAGGAATGAATTAATAGGTCCATCTTACAGGTGAGCTAATCAAAGATTATGACAATAATGCAATTTCAGAAATAAGTGACTCATCTCCCATCACAGAGATCCCAGCATAGGTCTGTTTGACTCCAAAGACCTTGATGTTGACCGCAGCCGGATCTTTGCCTCTCGGTGGCAAGCCCATTAAATTCTGCAAATCAGCTCAAGCTCAGCATTTTCACTTTGTAGTTGGGATCTGGCCTTGGAAGTGCAAGGCTTTATTAAGTAACGGTACTTGCTCTTGGTATCAGCATGCACAGTTCACAAAGGACCTGCACATTCGCTAAATGCGTATAGTATGCATTACACACACTGAGGCTCCGAGAAACTAAATCCACATCTTCTGACTCCAGGCCAGGATGCTGAGGTCCTCACCACTCCCCAGTTTGGAGCCACTTGGGCAACCTCTTGGTGCCTCAGCTTCCACAGCTGTTCAGTGGTGATGATAAAAGTCCTAACAACCTGATGAACTTCTTAGGAAGAACAAATGAATTAATTTGTGCAAAGCCCTTAGGGCTTGGCAGCACTATTTTTATTATTATCATTTTTAAAGACTTATTTATTTATTTGAAAGGCAGAGTTACAGAGAGGCAGAGAGAGAGAGAGAGAGGTGGCTTCCATCCACTGGTTCACTCCCCAAATGGCTGCAATGGATGGAGCTGGGCCCATCTGAAGCCTGGAGCCAAGAGCCAGGAGCCTATTCTGGATCTCCCACATGGGTGCAGGAGCCCAAGGTCTTGGGCCATCTTCTACTGCTTTCCCAGGCCATAGCAGAGCACCCATATTGGATGCTGGCACTGCAGGAGGTGGCTTTACCCACTATGCCACAGCCTCGGGCCCCTTATTGTTGTTTTAGTATTCATGCACAATCAGGAAAACTTAATTTATTTTTTTTAATTTTTCCCCCTAAGAAACCTTTTATTTAAGAAATACAAACTTCATGCATTTCATAAGTACAACTTTAGGAATATAGTGATTCTTCCCACCATACCCACACTCCCACCCCTCCTCCTCCTCCCTCTCCCATTCCCAGTCCCATTCTTTGCTAAGATCCATTTTCAATTAACTTTATACACAGAAGACCAACTCTGTACTAAGTAAAGAGTTCAACAATTTGCATGAAAACAAACAAACAAAGAAACAAAAAATCTGTTCCTCAACAGTCTAGGCTGTTCAAAGTGATTGCATCTTGAAGTTAATTTCACTTCTTTTTAAAATTTTTGTTTTTATTTAAATGATCACCTTCCCTCTTGAGTATTGGGATTTTAGCTAATATACCCACCATGAATTAAACCCCTGGTCTGGTGCTGGCTAGACTCTGCAAAGAAGCAGTTGTCCACCTGCAGCTAGCCTTTCCTGTCCATAATCTGGAGGGTGCTGGGCCAGGGACAGAGATGCGGCTGAGGTCCTGCCCGCTGGAGACTGAGCTGGCCTCTGCGGACTAGGTTGGAAGCCCTCCGTACCCTGACTCTTGATGCCCTGGGCTTCCTTTGTGTAATTCCTCCTAGTTCTCTCCGCTGTGCTCTGGTGAGTTAGTTGCAACCAAGGGCCACAGAGGTCAGCACCTTGTTTCGGTGGAAATTCCTTTCAACTCTGACACACTGCACTGGCCACCCTCACCCCACCCAGGCCCACACCGCTCTAACTCCTTAAACTCTTCTGAACTTTCACCTGTTACATTCTCATACCTAAACTATACAAGGGCTTGGTGGAAAATGGACTTAAAAGACGTTTACTACAGTGCTCCAAGCAGGGGGTGTACACACCACACACACACACACACACACTCCAAGCAGGGGGTGTACACACCACACACACACATACACACACACACACACCCCGCACCGGAAAACCAGGACGGCCTCGCCTCTTTCAGCTGCCTGCGCACCCCAGGGGCCGGGTGCTCGGTCACCCGCGGGGAGGTGCCAGCCGGGGTCCGGGGGCGCGGAAACTGCGAGCCGGTCTCCACGAGAACAGGAGCGCGCGCCCGGGAGACGACGCGGGAGCGCGTACCTGGTCGCCGCCGAGGGAGGAGCGCGCGCGGGGCTCTGCGTCTTCCCACAGCGCGCGCTTGGCCTAGCCGGGTCCGGGCCTGTGGCGCGGCCCGAGCGCGGCTTCCGGGAGGGCCCGGCCGCGCCCAGCCGCGCCCCGGCGGAGGCGGACGGAGCCTCCTCGGTGACCGGCCGCCAAGGCTTTGGGGCGCCGGGCGCGGCGCGCTGTGGGGGCCACGGGACCGGCTGTTGTCGGTGACTCACGTCTGGCCCTGGGCTTTCTTCTGGGCCCTTCCTTCCTGCCCGGCTTTCCTGGGCTTGCGGGAAGCTGGCGGGACCGCGCGAGCGAGCAGCGGTGGCCAGGATTCTAGGCCCCTGGCCCAGTAAAGGGGGAAAGCGATAATACCTCCCTCTCGTAGCGCTGAAGAGTTTTAACTGTTTGTCTGCAACACAAATTTTCTTTACATCCTGATAAGAGCAAACAGAAACCAGGAGTAGTAATTTTGTTTAAACAGTATTGTCGCTTTTAAAGAGGGTTGTGGCGTCATTGAATGCGAGTAATTCTGGATGCTTCTCTAAAATTTTTAATTCGTTGTGTCTCTTGCTGTAATGACCAAACTTGGCCTGAGGATTTTCAACATTGAGGTGGCCTTTGCAAGTAATGAAATGGATTCGTTGTGTGCTGTTCAGTGAGTTTTGATAAATACATCCGCTGGGTGCCAACACACCCCTAGTGTGCCTGCCACATCCCCGACTAACCAGCCTCAAGTGGGCCTGCCCTGAGAAAAGCTTGTTCGCTTGTGACAAGTAACGGAGACAGGGGAAGACGCCTCAGGAAACTGCCCGCTGCTAACCGGAGATGGATGGCCTTGCTGTCATGGCAAAGGTGAGGGGAGTGTCCAGGATGTGGCAAGGCGGGGAGGCTCTCCTGCTCACACACTGAAGTCACATCTGCCTTTGTATGTTCAGAAAATGGCTGCACCCGTCTCCCCTAGGTGGAGAATTTAGTGGTGTTTTGTTTTTGTTTTTGTTTTTTTTTTTTTGACAAGCAGAGTGGACAGCGAGAGAGAGACAGACAGGTCTTCCTTTACAGTTGGTTCACCCTTCGATGGCCGCTGTGGCCAGCGCACCGTGCTGATCCGAAGGCAGGAGCCAGGTGCTTCTCCTGGTCTCCCATATAGGTGCAGGGCCCAAGGACTTGGGCCATCCTCCACTGCACTCCCTGGCCACAGCAGAGAGCTGGCCTGGAAGAGGAGCAACCGGGACAGAATCCAGCGCCCCGACCGGGACTAGAACCCGGGGTGCTGGCGCCGCAAGGCGGAGGATTAGCCTGTTGAGGTGCAGCACCGGCCAGAATTTAGTGTTATAAAGAGGAAAGTTCAGCTTAGGTGGGGAAGATCTGACTTGTTTCTTGCAGCTTTAACTGCTGCTTGTTTGTAGAAGCTGCCCTCTTCCGAGTAAGATGTGGCAAGCTGAGCTCTTCAGGAACATTCTGTGAAAAACAGGCTCAGTACAGTTCAAATTCTCTTTCAGGTCTCCCAGTGCTCCCCTTAGCATGATCGAGGTCTAGAGTATTTCCATCACTCCAAAGCATCACCTAACCCTCTTTCCCAATCCATCCCTTACCTCCACCGCCAAGCCTGGCCTAGGAGGCTTCTTCGTGTTTACAAAATTAAGTTCACCGTCAAAGATTTGCAACCTCTGAGGACATGGTCAAAGACAGCTCAGAGTAGGGGTATTTTTTAATAATTATCTTTATAAAGCTCTGATGTTTCAGTGTAACATATCTGTCCAGGGTATTGTTCACACCACTGATACAGGGGAACTAGGCAGGAAGATTACAAGGAATAAGTGAGCGGGAATTTCTGCCAGCCCTGCCTGGTAGCACTGCCTCTTACCTGTCAGTCTAGTATACCACTTTCCCATAATGCACTTGTGTCTCATCCAGGACCAGGAAGGAGCAGACACAGTGATGGCCATACTGAATGAAGTTAAATTCCAAGTGACTGTGCCGCAAACCTCCCAGAAAGCTTTATGCATGCAAAACTCTGTCCCTTTGTAGTATTCAATTAGAGCACCACTTCCGAGCTAATAAAAGAGAGAGATAAAGTGGAAGGGGCCCTTCTTTTGCCTTGGACTTGGAGACCATGCTTATGTGTCCTTCTCTGGCGGCTCCTCTCCCTGTGTAGGCAATAGAGGCTCTGGGCTGTGGATGGTAGGTATGGCTCCACGTTGGGTGGCCCACACTCACTTGTGAATGTAGATTCATGATCTCTTTTAAAGAAATCCTGCTCTTGCTTGTGCGCTGTATTTATGCCTCTGCTTTGAATTCTTTCCTCTGTGGGCACAAGAATTTAGAATTAAGATTAAGATATTTAGGCCCGTAACTCAACTGTTCTGTCAGAATTCATGAAAAAATGTGTGCCTTGATTAGAAAGAATAACTGGAGTTATTCCTAGCAGTGAGCTTACTTTATGCTTTCTGATGCCTACGAACCTATCAGCTCAGGCTCCTAACTCATTCATGCTGCCTGGTTTCCAGCCCCAGCAGCACTTACTACTTGGGTAAATCAGCATTTTTGTCACTTCATCTCGCTAAGCTTCTCTTCTGCTGTTGTAAAGTGGGAACAATAATTATACCAACATCAGACAGGTGTTAGGAGGATTGCCTGAAACCATGTAAAAAACTTAAGCATGCTGCTTATCAATGTAGTAATCACACAATAAAAAAAAAGACTGCCAGTCAGCTGTTTCTCTATGTCTTCTCGTCTCCATCATACATGTGAGCCGTTCCACATCCTTCTCTCACTGACGAACACCTGTCTCCCCAGACAAAATTGGAAAACCTTTTTTGGGACATCAATGGCCTGGTCACGTAGAGCAAAAGGACAATTTATCAGCATGATTCCAACTCCAAATAACTGCAGATAACTGTCACTCCCCTCTAACCCAAAGCAGATTCCGGAGGCTCATCTTTGGTCACAAAATGTCTAGAGGCAAGAAGTCCCCAGGGTTAATTCAGCAGCTATATCAAGGACCTCCCAGCTCTCTGTCCCACTGTCCTCAGTGGAGATGGCCTTAACCCGCATGGCAGAATTTGACCAGTAGATCAAGATATAGTCAATGTCCAGAGGGAAAAGAGAGTGTCCCTTCTCTCAAAGTTGAGAGAACTACTTCCAGTGAATCCCCCTGAGGACTAAACCAACTGCTGACAGGCAAGTTGGCTGTGACAGGTTTCCTTCTGATCAAAGAACATTTTCCCTGGGCTGTAGATACTTACTTTTTTGTTTGTTTGTAAAAGAAAGAGTAAATGCTATTCGACCAAAAAGAACAGGTAATTATTTGGCAGTTTGCTAGGCATTAGTAAAGATAGTAAGAAGACAAGGATGTTGAACACTTAGTAACTTGCTTCCAGTTTTATCAAGGAACATACAACACAGGGATCTTCATTACCCACCAGTACAATCAATGGCTGTGTTGAGATTCTGATTTGAACTCTAAGGTGCTGTAGGGACCTTATCTGTAAGGTGGGAACTTTTCTGAAGAGTCTTATGATTTTCAGGAATAATCTTTATATGTGATGTAACATTAAACACCTACTGGGTACAAGTTATATACTAGGACCTGATACAGTCCCTGTTCTCATAGAGTGGACTTAGTTGAATGATGCCATTTTAAGCTACTGACTTAAATCAAAATATAATAATTTTTTAAAGTTTTTGCTGCCTCATTTTTTAACTGCTTTCTTGAGGTATGATTGACATAGAAAAGTCTGAACATAGGGAAGTCTGAATAGTAAAGTCTGA
The DNA here is from genome assembly GCF_033115175.1 of Lepus europaeus. Lineage (NCBI taxonomy): Eukaryota > Metazoa > Chordata > Mammalia > Lagomorpha > Leporidae > Lepus > Lepus europaeus. The sequence continues at coordinate 76,098,487 of NC_084828.1, read as the reverse complement.
ACATATTTTATGAATGCAATTTGATGAGTTTGGAGATAAGTAATTTTTAAAAAAAGGATTTATTTATTTGAAAGGCAGAGGCAGAGAGAGAGGTCTTCCATCTGCTGGTTCCATCCCCAGATGGCCGCAGCAGCCGGAGCTGTATTGATGCGAAGCCAGGAGCCAGGAGCTTCTTCTAGATCTCCCAGGCAGGTGCAGGGACCCAAGGATTTGGGCCATATTCTGCTGCTTTCCCAGGCTATAGCAAAAAGCTGGATAGGAAGTGGAGCAGCTGGGACTCAAATTGATGCCCATATGGGATGCTGGCACTGCAGGCAGAGGCTTTACCCGCTATGTCACAGTACCAGCCCTGATAAGTAACTTTTTTTTTTTTTTTTTTTTTTTTTTTTTTTTTTTTTTTTGGACAGGCAGAGTGGACAGTGAGAGAGAGAGAGACAGAGAGAAAGGTCTTCCTTTTGCCGTTGTTGGTTCACCCTCCAACGGCCGCCGCGGCTGGCGCGCTGCAGCCGGCACACCACGTTGATCCGAAGGCAGGAGCCAGGTGCTTCTCCTGGTCTCCCATGGGGTGCAGGACCCAAGCACTTGGGCCATCCTCCACTGCACTCCCGGGCCACAGCAGAGAGCTGGCCTGGAAGAGGGGCAACCGGGACAGAATCCGGTGCCCCGACTGGGACTAGAACCCGGTGTGCCGGCGCCACTAAGTGGAGGATTAGCCTGTTGAGCCATGGCGCCGGCCAATAAGTAACTTTTTTAATGACAAAAATAATGCATATTTATAGTAGAAAAGAAGTATGCACACATAAACACACAAATAAGTGTTTCTGCATACTCTTCACAGAAATTTTTAAAAAGATTTATTTATTTATTTGAAAGGCACAGAGAGGGAGAGATGATGGATGGATATATAGATGATAGATATATACATATACATATATCTGATGGCTTCATTCTTCAAACGGCCATAATGGCTGGGACATGTCCAGGCTGAAGCTGGGAGCAAAAACTCCATCCTGGTCTCCCACATGGGTGGCAGGGGCCCAAGCACTTGGATAATTTTCTGCTGCATTCCCAAGGCAAATTAGCAGGGAGCTGGATTAGCAGCAGAGCAGCCAGGACCCAAAGTGGTGCTCTAAGATGGATGCCAGCATTTCAAGCCACTCTCTGTGCTACAATGCCAGCCCCTCAGAATTGTTTCTAATAGCAGAAAATTGGAAATAAATTTGGAAGAAGTATTACTTTCCTTCCCCAAATTATGGTGCAATTGTGGAGCTATTTAAAACATGTGAACCGTGGGGTTCACATAAAGATTGGAGATAATTATTAACCATAAAAATGAAATTTTAGAATGATAAATATATATGGTTTTATTTATGTTTATTTTAAAATGGTGTGTGTAAAATCACTAATCAAACTGAATAATTAGTACAATTATCTCTCAGGAGGAGAACTGGGTTTGCTGGGAGTAGGGAAGGAGAAGGGGAAAATTTTAATGTCTTAGAATAAGAATTTGTATGTATAAAGAAATTTTAGAAAACAGAAAAATTAGAAACTGTTCATCACTCGGGTTTTACATATTTACAGTCTTTATCTTATATGCATTTTTTTGGAAAAAAAAAAAGGCACCAGTATTGTGGCATAACAGGTTAGTTGTTGCCTGTATCATCTGCATCTCATATCAGAGCATCAGTTCCAATCCCAGCTGCTGTGCTTCCAATCCAGCCTCCTGCTAATGTGCCTGATGAAGCATCAGAGGATAGCCCAGGTACTTGGGCTGCTGCAACCCATGTGAGGGACCTGATAGAGCCCTGGGCTCCTGATTTTGGCTTTGACAGTGCTGGCCGTTGTAATCATTCGAGGGGTGAATCAGCAAATTGAAGATCCCTCTCTGTCTCGTGCTCTCTCTCTTTCTCTTTCTCTCTACCACTCTGCCATTCAAATTAAATAAGTAAAAATCTTTAAAAGAGAAAAAATGGTTAATTTTGTTTATGCAGTTTTATATTCTTTAAAATATTACTTAGGAGGAGATCCAAGATGGCTGAATAGGGAGGTACTGTAGTGACCTCAGCCACACACAGATACAAAGGAAACAAAGGAAGTACCATGTACCCAAGATACTGATTGAGAGACAGTGCTGGCTGGCGCTGCAGCTCACTAGGCTAATCCTCTGCCTGTGGCGCTGGCTCCCTGGGTTCTAGTCCTGGTTGGGGCGCCGGGTTCTGTCCCGGTTGCTCCTCTTCCAGTCCAGCTCTCTGCTGTGGCCCAGGAAGGCAATGGAGGATGGCCCAAGTGCTTGGGCTCTGCACCCACATGGGAGACCAGGAGGAAGCACCTGGCTCCTGGCTTCGGATTGGCACAGCGTGCTGGCCGTATTGGCCATTTGGGGGGTGAACCAACGGAAGGAAGACCTTTCTCTCTGTCTGTCCGTCTCTCCGTCTAACTCTGCCTGTCCAAAAAAAAAAAAAAAGAGAGAGAGAGAGAGAGAGAGAGAGACAGTGTCAAATAATTTTCTGAAGTGGAGCTGCAGCCAATTCTGTCCTGTTTGGAGAAGGGTGAGCATCTCACACTGGAGATGGGGCAGCTTGTTGATTCATCACATCAACAAAATGAAGGATAACACCCATATGATTATCTCAGTAGATTCAGAGAAAAAAAAATCCTTTCATGATTAATAACCTTAAGCAAATTGGGTATAAAAGGAACATACCTCAATACAATCAAGGAAATATATGACAAACCAACAGCCAACATCATATTGAACTGGGAAAAGCTGGTGGCATTTCTGCTAAGATCCAGAACCAGACAAGGATGCCCACTCCCACCATTATTATTCAATACAGTTCTGGAAATTTCAGCCAGAGCCATAAGGCAAGAAATAGAAATCAACACAATACAAATTGGAAAAGGAAGAAGTCAAATTATCCCTGTTTGCAGATGACATGATCCTTTATATCGGGGAAGAAAAGAGCATAAGGGCTATTGCAACTCAAGAGAATTCAGCAAAGCTGCGGCATACAAAATCAACACACAAAAATCAATAGCATTCTTATACACCAAGAATGTACTGGCTGATAAATAACTTGTAAGATCTGTCTCATTCAAAATAGCTACAAAAATTTTTGAGTATCTTGGAATTAAATTTAACCAAGCATATGAAAGATTTCTACAACAAAAATTACACAACGTTAATGAAAGAAGTAAAAGAGGACACATATAAACACACAAACACACAAAAGAAAAATCTTCCATGTTTGTGAACTGGAAGATTTAATATCATCAAAATGTCCATACTACCCAAAGCAATTTTGAGATTCAATGTGATCCCAATCAAAATATCAAGGACATTCTACAGAGATCTAGAAAAAAACAATCCTAAAACTCATGGAAGCACAGAAGACCCCAAATAGCCAAAGCAATCTTAAATGATCAAAACAGTCATTGGCATCACAATACCATATTTCAAGGCATACTCCAGACTGTTAAAATCAAAGCAGCCTGTTGCTGGCCCCAAAATAGATATGTAGATCAGCGGAACAGAACAGAAACCCCAGAAATTATTCGACATATCTGCAACAAACTAATCTTTGGCAAACAAGCCAAAATCTCCCAGAGAAAGGACAGTCTCTTCAACAAATGGTGTTGGGAAAATTGGATCTCTTCATGCCGAAGAATGAACAAGACCCTTACCTTATACCTACAAAAATCAGCTCACAATGGATCAACGGCCTAACCCTGAGAACAAAAGCCATGAAATTACTAGAGAAAAACATAGAGAATCACTGCAAGATACTGACCCAGGCAAAGAGTTCTTGGGTAAGACCCCAGAAGCACAGACAAGAAAGGCTAAACTGGACAAATGGGATTACATCAAGCTACAAAGCTTCTGCACAGAAAAGGAAATAATCAATAAAGTGAAGAGCAACTGACAGAATGGGGGAAATATTTTCAAATTATGCAACAAAGTATTAATATACAGCATACATGAGGAGCTGAAGAAATTCAACAATGAAACAAACACCTCAGTTAAGAAATAGACATTTTTCTTCAATGGAGGAAATACAAATGACCAAGAGACACATGAAAAAATACTCAGGATTACTAGTCATCAGGGAAATGAAAATATAAACCACAATGAGGTATCCCCTCACCCCAGTTAGTATGGCTGTCATCCAAAAAATAAAATATTGGTGAGGAAGCAGATAAAAGGTACTCTAATATACTGTTGGTGGGACTGCAAACTGGTACAACCATTGTAGCTGACACCATAGAAATTCTTCAGAAAACTAAAAATAGATCTACTTTATGTCCCAGTTATTCCACTCCTGGGAATACATCCCAAGGAAATGAAAGCAGCATATGAAAGAGTTACCTAAACACTCATGTTTATAACAGCTCAGTTCACAATAGCTAAGATGTGAAATCAACCTGGATATTCATCAACTGATAAAGAAAATGTGGCATATATACATGATAAAATATTACTCAGCCATAAAAAATAATTAATTCCTGACATCTGCAACAAAATGGATGCAACTGGAGATCCTCATGCTCAGCCATCCTGTAAATTAGCTGATTCAAGAAGACTTGGTGAGCATCTGTGAGAATTCATTTTAGGTGTGAGCTTAGTGAGGCCACAGATAAACCAGGCCCCAAAAGAAAAACATCTCATATTTTCTCCTACTTATAGTAGTTAATATACAGAGGGAGGATACAAATTCTGTGGATTTCAGATCATTTGGTATAGTTAATGATGAGATACTCTTGTTTCACACGTTTAAAAAAATGAAATTGATGGGGGGATAGTGAGGACTTTTGGAACACTAATAATGCGCTGTTCTTAATTTGGGTATTCGTTATGAGGATTATCAGAAGATAAGAAAAAATTCATTGATCTATACACTTAAGTACGTTTCTTGGTGTGTATACTATAGTTCAATAAATTCTTTAAAAAAAAAACTACTTAGGGTTACATCATAAACATTTCTTTTGTCACTTGTAATAATATTATACTATAACCAACTGCAAATGTCTGTACCCCTTGGATCCCCAAGCAGATACAAAATAGTAAAAACAGTTCAAAGAAAAATATACCACAAGATAGGACTTCTGCATAAATTTGTTAAAAAACAATGGTGGGGGATGGGGGGATGAAACCAGAGAGAAGCTAGCACAGGAGAAATAAGAAACCAGCAGTAGATGCTCACACATCCTGTCTGTTGATTCACGAAGACTAGGTGAGTTTCTATGAGGGTGCATTTTAGGTGCCCACGTGGTGAGGCCATAGGAAAAAGACATTTGTTACAACATTGTTCTAGATGTTTCTGTGAAGTTTTTTTTTGTTTTTTGTTTTTTTGTTTTTTTTGCTAGAGGAGATGAGCATTTAAGCAGTAGACCTTGAGTAAAACAGATTGCCCTCCATAGCATGATGGGCCTCCATCCATCAGTTGAACCCTAATAGAAAACAGACTCACCGCCTCATGGAAGAAGGAATTCTGCCAGCAGACTGTCTGCAGATGGCGGTAGCAACATCAGCTCTTGCCCAGGTCTCCAGCTTGCCCATCGGCCCGCCAGCCTGCAGGTTTCGCTCTTCCTAGCTCCCGCAACTCTGTAAACCAATCCTTAACTGAACTCTGTCTTGTCCCACCCCCTCCCTCTTCACAGGGACAGTTGTCCTTTGCGTAACCCTGGGAGATGGTTCCAGGGCCCCTGAGGATACCAAACTCTGCAGATGATCAACTCCCTGACATAAAACAGGGGAGCATTTGCATATCACCCACCCACATCCTTCCATTTACTTAAAGTCATCTCCAGATTAGTTGTTAACACCAAATACAATGTAAAGGCTATTAAGCAGTTGCTACAGTGTATCATTTAGGGAATAATGGAAAAACAGTCTGTATACATTCAAAACAGAAATTGATTTTTTTTTCCCTAAAATGTTCTGGATCCATAGTTGGAGACTCTGTGGCTGCCAAGGGCCACCTGTCTCCAGGCAAGTGTTTCTCCTATTGCTTCTGTTTCTCAGAACCCTGACCAACACAGCACCTGCAACCTAGAAGGTGGGGTTTTTGACAAGAAGGGAGCACAGAGCAGGCCAAGAATCTGAAACAGTTGACTCCCTAGAGCTTGGTTTTCAGAGGATGTTCCTGGAAGGTTTACCTTGCAAGTTCCTGCTGGGAGGGGGCCAGAGCATCAGTCAAACAAGGCAAAGTACAAGAGGAGGCCAGTCTGAGTCAGAGCTTTAAACATGCAAGGCATAAAGATGTACTTGGCCCTGCAGCGGCGGCTTTTCTACATCCTGGGCCCTCCCCTCATCCTCGCGCTGACAGCTGCTTCTTTAGGAAACTCTACCTCCCCGCTGCATCCTCTACTGGAGGCTGATTAATCAGCTGTGTGCCCCCCGAAGCGGATGCATTGAAACCGTCAAGCACTTTGCTAGGTGGTTCTCACAGCTAGAGAAGGAAGGCAGCAGGCTTTGCAGGGTACATGAAATGACCTCGGGCTGAAGGGAGACACATTAGCTGCCCAGTGAGGGTGTTCAAAAAAGGCGTCCAGGGAAAGTCGCCTGCTAGCTGGTTTTGGAGAATCTTAGGAAGGCAGACTAAATTTACCGCAAGTACAGAAATAACCTACACAGCCAGAATGCAGAAGTGATTTGAGAAGGTGAAAACAAAGATGCAGGTTTAGTAGCATTTTCTCCCTGAGTGAGGCCTGATTGCTGGGCCCAGGGCTGGGGCACGAGTGACTTTCCCAACTGGGCCAGCCACCAAGTTATGAGACTGTTTCATCAGCTTTCTCATTTCCTCTCTGACTGAGTCATCCCAAACACTCCATCTGTATGACTGAAGATTTTTAAAGAAAATGAGGAGAACAGATCAGAAGGGCGGCACATCCGAGGAAGATGGCTCTCTGGACACCAGTGCTAAGGTAACTTGTAGAACTGATAGACTATAAAGAAATATGGAAGGGCAGGTTTAAATCGTCAGATATAGGGGGGCAGGGGACTGTTCACACAACTCCTCACTCTGCCGAGAGGAAACAGGCCAGTGCAGAGGTCCTCAGGTCTATGAGACTCCAGTGGTCGCACAGACAGAAGCACGCCTGGAACCCACCATTCCTGACTCCCAATCAGGACTTCTTCCAGTCCCTAGACTGCCTTTTAGGAAAACTTTAGAATGATGAGGAAGACTAAACGTTTCATTGCCTGAAAGATGGGCACTTCCTGAGCCTCAGTTTACAAATATTCCCTGCTCCTTCCATCCCCAAAGAGGCTTCCATGTCCATGGGATGGGTGACAGTGTGCAAATAGCATTCAAAGGGAAGTCTCAGCTCTGCGCTGTGACTTTGTTAGGCAGAGTTACAGGAGCTGGAGGTGGGAGACACTGCACGGAGAAGTGCAAACCAGAGAAGTGGATGCAAACTGCAGTGGGAAGAGCTAGGAGCAGGCAGAACAGAAAGAGGTCTGGGGGAAATCCATGTCACAGCCCGGCTTCTTTCCCAGCCTCCCCCACCCCCCCGTCATGTGCCTGTAGGTCAGGGCTTCCCAACCCCTGACCTGGAGCCCCGCCAGTAGTTTCCAAATGCATCTTGGGTGACTTTCTCAGCAGATGGCCTCCCCAGTCCTGTTCTCTTAGCGTGGCTGGTATTCCCCCGCAGGAAGGGGAGCTCAGCTGATCAGCTGAGTCCCAAGTTGTGGAGTTTTCAATGAACTCTCTGTCTGGCTCCCTACAGCCCCACCCTAAGGGACTTCATTGTGCACCGGACTCCCAGTGGGTGAGCACACGGCATTCAGCAAACGAAAAGCAACTTACTCCTGCAACCAAAAACCTTGCTGAAGTTATTTTTCTTCCCTGCAGCCTCTGCCCACACCCCTCGTGGGGTCAGCCTGGGCTAGCCACTATGAATCTACTTTCTCTTCTGTTTCTGAGACAGTCTTGAGACGAGGGGTAGAGAAAAATCCGGTGGAGAGATACTCACTGGCTCTCTCCTTTCCAGATCATTCCTTCTCTCCATGATCCCCTTGCTTCCCTCTCCCCTTGGTCTCTGGCATTCATTCCTCAAACTGCCCAGTGGCAAGAACTCCTAAGGCTTGGGGGTTGGGCCGAGGCCTGGGACCTGAACAAAAGGACAGCCAGCATTTTCACAGTGGCAGCCGGGCCAGGCAGCTTTCTCCATGGTAGCTGGGGCCGTTGGAGCTGCAAGTGTTACCTATGGCCTCTGGAGAGACTGGGTCCAAGTTCAGGAGAGATTTAGTCTGACAGTACTGTTCAAGTTCTTCTTTATCACAACCTGGTCTTCACGGTGTGGTCTCGGCACATGTCGGCCCTTGGGCAGGTCTTCCAGTTGGTCAAATTCGCACGGTAGCTCAAAGTGCCCACCCCAGGTAGGCTTGAAATGTTACCCTTTCTAGAAAGAGTTTGTGAAGGGAAAGTGCCCCCTTTCCCTGCAAGCCAGGCAAGCTCGCTTTAATTTTACGAACAGAATCCAATTCCCTGGCTTATTTTGAAACATGGAAGCCGTGACCTTTTGTTAAAGATTGTTTTTTTATCATGTTGTAAGAAATAAATGGTTCACTTTTCCGAGAATGCCCTAGAAGGAAGAAGGAGGGGGGAGGGGAAAGGAGAAGCAGAGGGAGGGAGGAGAGAAGAGGCAGAGGATGCTTGCTTCATCTCGGGGGCGGGCAGAGAGCATGGTGTGTGGAAGCAGGAAGCAACAGCCTACTGTTGGATCTTCGTGGCAGAGTTGTGTGCCTCTTCAGCTGCAATTCCTCCAAGCTGGCTTGCATAACCACCGCACTGTCCTGTTCTGAAAGCACCAAGACCATGCCTGGCTTTTCCTACTGCCTGATCGTTGGGTCCTCACTCTGCTTCACAGGGGAAAAGAAAAACGAAATAGAAAACTGAGAGTGGCGTTTGTAACCAGTGAGCAGGCCTTGCAGCCAGTGTGGCTGGGTGGGGCTCTGTGACGGCCAGTGCCTGCAGAGACTCTTAATGCTCCCATCCTGGAACCATGAAGTGGCCAGGATTCCGGGGCGGGCAATCACTCTCCAGCAGAGAAGCTTCAGCTCGCCTGGACACAGGGTTTTTTTCTTCTTATTGCAAGCATCAGTCAATAAAAACGCCAACATTCTTGGAAAGTTGCTCCTTCCAAGTGCATTACACACACAAAAATTCTTCCTTAAACATAACCAGAATTTCCTCTGCTTCAACTTAAGATTATTTTCTTTGGCTTGGTCATCCATAGACCTCCAGGGCACTGACATCCATCACAGGCTCAGAACAAGCAGAGACCACTCTCAGGCATCTCCAGGGCGCTGGGCATCTTCCCAGCTCAGCTTGCCGTTTCTCTGTCCTCTGAGTTGCCCAGATTAGCATCCTCCTTGTATGACTTGTTTCTTTCTTCTGGATGCTCTTCATTTTCTACATTCAGCCTGAAACTGGATGCAATGTTTCTTTTTAACTTACAGATAATGCATTTGAAAGAGAGAGAGAGACAGAGACAGAGAGAGAGACAGAGACAGAGAGAGAAACTCCCAGTTCTGGTTCATTCCCCCCTAACGCCCACAACAGCCAGGGCTGGGCCAGAGCCTTCCCACCAGTACCCTTCTGCTTCATGCCGGTGTGTGTTCGGTAGGGGGGCAGGGGAGCAGGAGCTCCTACGAGTGTGTATGTATATGGGGAGGGGTCCATTCTCTTTGGATTTCATCTCACTTTAATTTCTTTTCTGCATTTTTATTGAAAGACCTATTTTTGGTCAGTATGAGGCTGACCAGAGCTGAGTACTGCCGAAGAGTTCCCCAGGTACAGTCTTGGTAACAAAGCACAAGGAGATGGAGCGAAGGCTTGGGGCGGGGGAGGGCTCTGCATGTCAGTGAAGTTCACTGTGGGCAGTGGGCAGTGTCTCAGTGGAAAGGAATGGACACTTCTTTTTGGCTCATTGGAAAGGGTCCGGGAGTAAATGTTTTGTTTTTTTTTTTTTTTTTCTTCTCTTTACTCCCTGTCAAAATAATTCACAGTTCTCCCTTCAGGCGACAGGCTGGTCAGTTAATTATGCTGCAAAGACCTTTTCACCCGTCCCAGTCAGAGGACACTCACACTTTGACGTAATCCTGGTTGAATGGAACATCCTGGGAGAAGTCGAAAGTGATTGACGATGACTTCCATTTCCCAGTCTGTGACGTGGCGAGGCAGAGGCCAGCCCTACCACAGTTCGCTTCTCTTTTTAACAGTGCCTCGCCCTCCCTCTAGGACCCAAGGACTTCCATTTCCTTTCTGGGATTGGCCACTGTCCTGTGTTCTCTGGTCTCTAGTTTTTGGTGCTGTCTGGGCGAAGGCGGGCCATTCCCTCTCATGTCTCCCCAGCCCATGGACCTCCTATCCTAGGACACCTTCTGATGTCTGAGGGTCTCTCCTCCAACACTGCTGCCTTCCCCAGAGCCCACTGATCATTCGTGCCTCTCCCTTGGCATCTCTGTATACTCCCTATACTCACTATGGGGCAAGGGAAGTGAATTTTAAGCATGCTCAGTGGCAGCTCCCATCAGTTTCTGTGTCACTATTAAAACTTATCTTGGGGCTGGTGCCGTGGCGTAGCGGGTAAAGCCGCTGCTTGCAGTGCAGGCATATGGGCGCTGGTTCGAGTCCCGGCTGCTCCACTTCCGATCCAGCTCTCTGCTGTGACCTGGGAAGACAGTGGAAGATGGCCCAAGTCCTTGAGTTCCTGCACCTGCATAGGAGACCCAGAAGAAGGTCTCCTGGCTCCTGGCTTCAGATGTGCCCAACTCTGGCTGTTACGGCCATTTGAAAGTGAATCAACGGAAGGAATATCTCTCTATCTCTCTCTCTCTCTCTCTCTCTCTCTCTCTCTCTCTCCCCACCCTGCCTTTGCTTCTCTGTAACTCTGCCTTTCAAATAAATAAATAAATATTTTTTAAAAAAATTTTCCAAGCAACTTCACTGAGGGTTTTCTTTTTTAAAATTTTTTTATTTTTTGACAGGCAGAGTGGACAGTGAGAGAGAGAGACAGAGAGAAAGGTCTTCCTTTTTGCCATTGGTTCACCCTCCAATGGCCACCACGGCCAGCGCGCTGATCCGAAGGCAGGAGCCAGGTGCTTCTCTTGGTCTCTTATGCGGGTGCAGGGCCCAAGCACTTGGGCCATCCTCCACTGCCTTCCCGGGCCACAGCAGAGAGCTGACCTGGAAGAGGGGCAACCGGGACAGAATCCGGCGCCCCGACCGGGACTAGAACCCGGTGTGCTGGCGCCACAAGGCGGAGGATTAGCCTAGTGAGCCGCGGCGCCAGCGGGGGTTTTCTTAAGTGACAGCCTTTCACACGTGCTAAACATTTAATTTCCTTCATGAGCGGTAAAATATGCTCTTCTGTGTCTACCCCTCAATAAAACACCTCTTCTGTTCAAAGAGGAAACAAAATCTGCCTCAGAGAGCCCAGTGCCAAGCACAAGTGGGAGAAGGGGCAGTGGGCAACGGAGAGAGAGCCTTCTGCTCAAACACAGTTAGCTCTGAACGGTGACTTCTCTTCCATTTCAGGCATTCCAGCGATTTCTGTCTCAAAGAACCATCAAGAGGGTGACAGCCCCTTACAAGGAAGAGGTGACCACTCTCATTCTGACGTCATTTCCGCCAGCTTCAGCAGCCTGTGGCTTGGGTCTGGCCGCCCCGTGCTGGGTCCTAGCCTCCTAGGCAGGTTGGCCAGAGCAGGGGCAGGAGCCGGAAGGGGCACTTGTCCCGTCCACGGAGAGCCTGGAAGTCCCTGTGCCATCCTGCCCAGCAGAGAGCGAGCTGGCGCTGGCCAGCGGCCTTTGTCCTGAAGCAGTGGTCAGAAAGCGCCCTCACCGCCAAGAACATCTGGACTCCATGGGAAGATGATGTTTGGAAACAAAAAACAAAACTTCCCTGAAAAATTTTGTCAATGCAGTGATGGGTTTTGTTTCTTGAGCAACCGTGAGCCACGATGGGAAAGGGGTTTTCCCCAGCATCTCGGCTGGACTCTGAGCGTTCCCTAGACTAATAGCGAAACTCCAGCAATCCAGCCCTGCCCCACCCTGCGGACTCCACAGGGAAGAGTAGAAAGTTTGAGTTCAGCTTCAGCGGCATGAGGATGTGAAACAGCTCCAAGGTCAACACCGGCAAGATTGTGTTGACTTTTGTGCCAAGATCATGCTGTGCCTGGGGCAGAGCCCAGGGGAGGCCCCCCTGTGGAGACCCATCCAGCTCTGTGCCCCATGTGCCCCGAATGCCAGGCTCAGACCCTCCAGTCACCCCTCCTGGGGGGTCCTCTCCATATGCCCAGTCTGGGACTGATGTGAATTTCATTGATTGTGTCTTTCTTCGTAGAAATATTTTTTATATTTATAAGGCTAACTCAGCATATCTTTGTGTGTGTGTGTGTATATGTTTCTAAGGCTTATATCTTGTTCTCTCCCCTTCAGAGTATAAAAATATTCTCTCATAAACTTATCATTTTAATTTGCACATAAAATTTTTCAAATAATTTTTATTTCATTAATATAAAGCTGCAGATGGACTAAAAATCAAGCAGTGGTTTGGGCTGGCAATGTGGTATCATGGGCTAAGCCTCGGCCTGCAGTGCCCCCATCCCAGATGGGCACCAGTTTGAATTCTGTTTACTCCACTTCTGTCCCAGCTCCCTGCTAATGCACCTAGGAGAACAGCAGAGAATGGCCCAAGTGCTTGGGCCCCTGCACCTATGTGGGAGATCTGGAAGAAGCTCCTGGCTCCTGGCTTCAGATCGGCCCAGCTCTGGCCACTGTGGCCATTTAAGGAGTAAATCTGTGGATGGAGGACCACTCTCCCTGTTTCTCCCTTTCTCTCTCTGTAACTCTGCCTTTCAAATAAATAAATGAATCTTTAAAAAATAAAAATAAAAAAGAAATCAAGCAGTGGAGCTGAAGAACTTACCTTGAGAGGCAAGAGTTTCCGACTCTGTTCCTCCTCAACTCCAGAACAAAGGCCTTTGAAGGTTCTGATTGGTTTTACCCTCTGGTAATACAAGTAGCTGGGCTGTGGCTTCCAGTGCACCATCTTCTCCTCCTCTGGCTCCATCCACTTTCCAGTCCCTACACATTTCCCCCAGAAACCTTTGGTCCATGTAGCATGCTCCTATCCTTATGTAATTGTGAGCATATCTCAGTCTTTTCTTTCACTATTGCTTTCATCTCAGGAGAAGAGGGATCAAATATATTCCCCAGGTGCACCAGCTTGGAAGAGAAGCTTCTGTATTTTACAATCAGAAAGGGGAAGGTACCTAGGGAATACCTGCCCGGTGTCCTTTCCTTTAGTCCCTGAGAAATTTACATCAAGGTATTAGTGGCAAAATTTTCTTTAAAAAACTATCTTTTAATTCCACTTAAAAATATTTATATAGGGGGCCAGCCTCGTGGTACAGTGAATTAAGAGGCCACCTGTGATGCTAGCATCCCATATTGCTCCAGTCCCCGCTGCTCCACTTCCCACCCAGCTCCCTGATAATATGCCTGGGAAAGCAGTGGAAGATGGCCTGAGTACCTGGGCCCCTGCATCCATGTGGGAGACCCAGAAGAGACTCCTGGCTCCTGGCTTCAGCCTGGCCCAGCCTAGGCCTTTGCAGCCATTTGAGGAAGGAATCGGCAGATGGAAGATCTCTCTCTTGCTCTCTCTCTCTCTCTCTCTGCCTTCCAAAAAAGAAACAGTGACAAAGAGAGTTCCACTGGTTCACTGGTTCACACCCCAAATGCCCACAATGGCCAAAGTCAGGAACCAGGAACTCCATCTGGGTCTCTCACAAGGGTGACAGAGGCCCATGTAATTGGGTCATCATCTGCTCCCTCCCAAGCACATTAGCAGGAAGCTGGACCAGAAGTGGAGGAGCCAGGACTTGAATTAGTGCTCTGATATGTGATGCAGCATCCCAAATGGGGTCTTAACCCACTGTGCCACAATGCCCCCCTTGTGAAAGCTTTTAAATGCGTGCTTCTCCAAGGCAGGTTAGGATTTTACTGAGACTGAAAATTTGAGAGTGTCTTATAGTCTTCAAAATGTGTGCTTATAAGTGTCCAAACAGAAAACCACAAAAATCCAGAAGTTTGTATCACTTTTTTTTTTTTTTTTTTTTTTTGGACAGGCAGAGTTAGACAGTGAGAGAGAGAGACAGAGAGAAAGGTCTTCCTTCCATTGGTTCACCCCCCAAATGGCCACTACAGTCAGCGTGCTGTGCCAATCCGAAGCCAGGAGCCAGGTGCTTCCTCCTGGTCTCCCGTGCGGGTGCAGGGCACAGGGACTTGGGCCATCCTCCACTGCCTTCCCAGGCCACAGCAAAGAGCTGGACTGGAAGAGGAGCAACCGGGACAGAACCGGCACCCCAACTGGGACTAGAACCCGGTGTGCCGGCACCGCAAGGCGGAGGATTAGCCTAGTGAGCTGCGGCGCCGGCAGTTTGTATCACTTTAAATATCTGCAAAGGATGTAATTTCCAACATGTTGTAATATTGTCATTAAAAAAATAAAACTGTCTCATCACTCTTAAATGCATTGAATAGAATATAAATTCACAAAAATCAGTGAAAATATTTCTTTCAGTATCTGAATAAATGCTCAAAAAATCTAAAATCCAACCTTCCCTTGCAAGTGAATGTTGATTTATTAGGGGTAACTCAGAATGTGGCACAGCCTTCCTCCTTATAATTATTCAGAGGGTGCATCTGAGACCCACACCACGACAGAGGAGGCCGAGGGTGCTCACCAAGGCCCTGCTCCTAACACAGCAGGGGAAACTGCGGTGAGCACCTGCGTGCTTGGGTAAGCTCAGCGGTTCCAAATCCAGGGACAGAGCAGTTCGCCCGCTGAGGCCTGCTGTGATGTGCTGCTGGGACGAAGCCGGTGCTGCTGCCATCAGTATCTCCCACTCACTCGGCCTTTCTGGCTGCTGGGGGAGGGACGGTGTCTTCAACCGTACACAGGAAACAGAAGACGCAAAGCTAAACAGATACAAGCTGCCAGCACTCCTACCTCCTGACTCTACAGTACATGTTTTTAATGTCACATTTCTTTTTTTTTTTTTAAGATTTATTTGAAAGGCAGTGTTAGAAAGAGAGAGAGAGACAGGGAGAAACAAAGAGAGGTCTTCCATCTGCTGGTTCACTCCCCAAGTGGCCACAATGGCCAGAGCTGGGCCTATCCAAAGCCAGAAGCCTGGAGTTTCTTCCAGGGCTCCCACGCGGGTGCAGGGGCCCAAGGACTTGAGCCATCTTCTACTGCTTTCCCAGACCATAGCAGGGAGCTGGATTGGAAGTGGAGCAGTTGGGACCCGAACTGGCGCCCATTGGGATGCTGGCGCTGCAGGCAGTGACCTTACCCACTATGCCACAGAGCCAGCTCCTCTAATGTCACATTTCTACTTAATAGAAATTTGGACAAGATGGGAGGAACATAAAGCCATATCTTGGATTTGTATGTTTGATTTAAGAAAACCACATTGACTGAAATCAGTATTTCAAATTGTCACACCTTTATTGGACACCTTGAAGTTTTTACTTTCCAGAATATTATACCATGGTTAGATTCAGGTTGGGTAAGAGGTAAGATTTTCTTTTTAGGTTTTAAATTAAAAATGTCTCCTGAAAGTTATTTATTTGACACATAAGGCTGAGCCAAGCTCAAACTGGGAGCCAGAATCTCATTCTTGTCTTCGTCATGAGTGGCAGGGGCGCAAGCACGTGAGCCATCACTCCCAGGGTCTTCCCAAGGTTTGTATTGGCAGGAAGCTGGAATCAGGAGTGAGAGTGAGGAATCAAACACCAGGTACTCTAAAATGGGACACAGGCCTTTTGACTAGCATCCAACTGCCAGGTCAGATCCCTTTTTAAATAGGGAGAGGGCCAACGTCCTACTCACAGCTGATTGAGTTTTAGGAAACCATTCAAAAGAGACTGCAAGTCTGGAAATTGATTAAAAAAAAAAAAAAACTATCAGTCTATCAGTAACCCCATTTCCTGTGAAACCTCTAGGTGCCCTTGGGGGTAAACAAACCTCAGTTTGGCCTTAGCTCCAAATGAATGCATCCACTGGCAGGGGCTGCGTGCATGGGGGTGCTGGTAGGAGTGATGCTTTACAAGTGGACCTGTCGGCTCACACTGTATAAGCCACCACTCATTCCCTGCTTAAGATCTGTCTCCGACTCAGCCAGAGGTTTTCGGAGGCAGGGTTAGCCTGAGGACATAGTCCCTCTAGCGAGAGGGCCTGTGTTAGCCATGCTGCAGGCCTGATCCTAACTTCAGCACAATCAGGAAACACAGGCAGCTTTTCTTCTCTGCTTCTCTTCCTGTTGGATGGGTTCCCTGGCTCCTCATCGACACACACCCAGAAGCCTCACACTGCCACCTTTATCCATTGGCTTTTTATTTCACAGGATTTCAGTGCCTTGGTAACACTGAAAAACATTAGTAGCTCAAATTGTGATCCTCCCTCCCCGCCCTCCCCCACCCCACCAGCAAAGTTTATTTTCTAATAGCGTTAAGTCAACATGTCAGGCATTTTGAAACCGTATTCCCAGTGTCTGCCACATTCATACACCTTATCGACTATCATTTTCTTTTTTTTTTTTTCCCTCTAACTTGGCTCACCTTTCTATTTCGAAAAATGTATTTCAGAAGGAAAACCATTGTATCTCTACCATCCTGACTGTTCCTGCTGTCTTAGCCTGGATTCTCCAGAGAGCAAAGCTAACAACAAAGAGCAAAGTGGTCTATTTGCAAACTTGATTTCAGTGGTCTGGGATGGGACACTGAAGCAGGGCAGGAGGAGTGCGGGGTAGGGGAAGCCATGCCCAGAAGCCTGCCTGCGTTGCCCCTAAGAAAGCAATTGGTCCCGGTTGGGGCGCCGGATTCTAACCCAGTTGCCCCTCTTCCAGGCCAGCTCTCTGCTATGGCCCAGGAAGGCAGTGGAGGATGGCCCAAGTCTTTGGGCCCTGCACCTGCATGGGAGACCAGGAGAAGCACCTGGCTCCTGGCTTCGGATCAGCGAGATGCGCCGGCCGCAGCGGCCATTGGAGGGTGAACCAGCGGCAAAAAGGAAGACCTTTCTCTCTGTCTCTCTCTCTCACTCACTATCCACTCTGCCTGTCAAAAAAAAAAAAAAAAAAAGAAAGAAAGAAAGAAAAAGAAAGCAATTGGTACTCCACCACCCAAGGCCTTCCAGGGGCCTCATGCAGTAGCTCTCAAAATTCCCTACCTGGAAAACCAAAGGTTGACACAATTGTTCACTACCGTCCAGCCCTTATGAGCAGTGACCTTCTCAACTGCTTAGTCAGACACCCCCAGAGGTACCCCCGCCAAGGCAGCAGAGAAGCCCCTGCAGGGCCCGAAGCAGACTCGGAGCAATGCAATGCCAGGCAAGGTACACGAGGGCGACTGGCCCAGTGTGGCTCAGCTGCGCACTCCCAGATGCTCCAGAATCCTCCAGAGAAGGGCACTGGAAGGCTGGCGGGAAAAGAGGTGGTGGCGGGACCCAAGTCCTCCTCACTCCCCCATCCCTAGGTGCACACCTGAGCGTCACTCAACCGTGGCAAAGATGACTGCAATGCCCTGCCCCCTCTGCAGAGGCAATGGGTCCGTGGGGTGAGAGTGCAGTTACTGGTGATCTTGTGAGCTGAGCGCTCTCCAAAATCTGTACCAAATATATATATATATACACACACATCATATATATATATACACACACATCATCATATATATATATGATGTATTTATTTATTTATTTATTTGAAAGGCAGAGTTACAGAGAGGCAGAGAGAGGTCTTCCATCTGCTGGTTCACTCCCTAAATGGCTGCAATGGCCAGAGCTGAGCCAATCCGAAGCCAGGAGCCAGGAGCTTCCTCTGGGTCTCCCACGTGGGTGCAGGGGCCCAAGCACTTGGGCCATCTTCTACTGCTTTCCCAGGCCATAGCAGAGAGCTGGATCGGAAGTGGAGCAGCTGGGACTTGAGCCGGCACCCACATGGGATGCAGGCACGGCAGGCGGCGGCTTTCCCCACTCCACCACAGTGCCGGCCCCGTGGCTGACCTCTTGTAGTGGCTGGACAGTGACTAGGTGTGAGAAACTCTGACTGCTAAAGCAGAACTCCGGAGCAGTGCAGAAGCAGTCCCTCCTTAAAGCTTACGGCCTTTGCCCAGGCAAAACTAGCAGCTGCCCCTCCCTCGACTGGGGCATGTTCTCTCCTCTGCCCCAGCCCAGCTGCCCAAGGTCCTCAAGATTTCCTGTTTGTTAGTTTGTCGATGGGGAGCAGAGAGGGCTATTGGGTGCTTTGCCCCGGGCCACACCCTCTGAGGAGGCGACAGAGGAGAGCGCGGCGGAGGGAGCTTCCTCAGACCAGACGCCCTACCCCAGTCCTGGGCTGGCGGAGCTCAGATTCTCTACCAAGTAAAAGGAAGTTGGGAGGGGAAATACCACCTCTCTGATATATCACTCGAAGAAAGACGGACTGGCTTGCCATTATCGTGGAGACGGCGAGAAAAGAACATCTCAAAGACACAGCCTCACCCTTTGACTGTTAATGCAGACGGAAAAGAAGAACTAGTGAGTAAGTACACTGACCGTCGTCTTATTAGGGGATAAGTTGGTAGAGCTAGTTACCCACAGCAGGCTGCCTTCTAAACAAACATCCCATCACTCCTGCCTCTAGCATGCATGTCTGGTCTCAGCGGAGCCCACTGGGGTCTCTTATTCCCATGGGAGCCTATAGGGTCCCAACACACTTGGACAATCGCCATTAGAAGGATGGCCCGTTGTTTTTTTAATTTCCTAGGCAGTAGAAAAGATTATTTCTGCAGGACCACTTTGAGTTTGTCCAGCCAGAAAACTTCTGGTAAATACATCTCTCCAAGTTAGCTCTGGTGCAAATAGATGGTGCCGATCAGGCCATCGGCCTTGGCTGGCACGCCAGTTCAGGGTGGGGGAGGGGAAGGAGGGGTTGCTTCAAAGAGGAGATGGAGCTCCTGCTGAGCAGCGCAGGGACCCGGAGAGAGTGACAGTGCCACGGTCATTTTCATTTCTCAGTTTTGATAGATTTACTGGCAAAACAAAACAAAACAAAAAACTTCTTCGCACTGCAGCTCATGAGCTCATCAGCAATGTTGGCTATGTGTCTTGTTCCTCCCTTCCTACTGTTCTGTCGATGGAGACCCTGCGCCCCTTTAGGACAGGTTCTTTGAGCAGAAGGGCTGAAGAACTGAGACACTTGTCTTCCCGTGTTCATGTTAATAAAAAAAAAAAAAAAAAAAAAAAAAAAAAGTTGTCCCATGACTTGGACAACCAGCTGTGCTAGTCGCTCTGTCTTCCGTACTGTCGAATTTCCGTGGCCTGGCTGATGGATGCGAGGGTCCTCACAGTTCTCTGTGTTTCTAATAAAGTCAGCCACATCTGTGCAGTAAGAGCTGTTTCACAGAAGAGCTGCGGTTGGTTCTTGGAATAGGCGCAGGCAAGGTCACCTCAGAGCTGCCCCTGCTAGCGGCGCCCTACGCAGAGGTCTCCCAGGGTAGGATCCCAGACTGCGCTCAGGCGGGCAATCAGAGCTTCAGAGCCCCAGGAAGCAGACCTCCCCTCCTTCCTTCCTGGGTGATGCTGATTTTTTTTTTTCTTTTTCAGGTTGTGAAAACAAATCCACAACTTTTGGAGACCCAGGAACCCTCTCCAAGCTCTCGCCGGTGTGTTTGCAAACATCAGCACAGAGCAGCTGCCCTGGCCTGGTGTGCACCTCCCAGGCTTCTCCGTTGCCTCGCTCTGCGCCCCGTGTACCCCGGAGGCGTCCAGCCTTACTGGCTCTGAACTGTTGGCTTTCATTTTCCAACCTAAGCACCTGGAGGCATGGGCCACACGCTGAGGCCGGGAACTCCACTGCCCAGGTGTCTACACCTCAAGCTCTGCCTGCTCTTGGCGCTGGCGGGCCTCCACTTGTCTTCAGGTAAGCGGCACGCGGGAACGTAGCTGAGACGCTGCGCCCGTGGGGAGAGAGGCGGCGGCGTTCTCTCTGCTGCCCCCTTCTGTCGCCTGATGAACTGGAAGGGAGCTGCGGGGCGTTTCCAGCCCAGTGTGTTCCGCAGAGGTTGGGGGCGCTGCTTAGGGTCACACACAGGCAAGTTAGCGTCCAGGTGGGGACAGGGTTATCATAACAAAGCCAAAAGTCCATTTTGCCACAGCTTAGAGTTGTGGCCACTTGCATGAATGCCAGGTGCTCTCTCTCAGTCTGTATCGTGCTAAGGGTGTTGTTCTAGGGATCTGGTTCCCAAACTAGATTTCTCTATCATTCGGCTAAAGTGGTCTTCCTTTAAAATTCAGCCTTCCCATTCGAAGGCAAGGGGAGTGGTTGAGGAATGTCATCTTCCGAATGCCGGCTCTTTCTCTTCATATGTGTTCCTCGTGTTGGGTGCTGAGGTCCTCTGGCATCTGACAAATTCATGGTTTCAGACTTTAATTTACTACCTAGGGTCTCTCAAAGAATGTTTGGACATCCAGGGGCTTTTGTTCCAGCCTCGGTGGCTGTCGGGGGTGCTGGACGTGGAGGGCTGTTGAGATGGGAGGGCTCAGCCTGCTGGTTTCCCAAATACAAACAGGAGATCCGGTTCCAGCCGGAACCTTTCCAGTCTGCAGAGGTGCTGGTCTTGAAAGCTGCTTCCTTCGGTAGCCCAAAATCTCCATAGTGTGTCTGTGTGGCAGCGGGAGGGAGCCGGGGCGGGAGCTCCAGGAAGAGGAATTGGAGGCTGGGAGAGTGCCTGAGCACAGTGGTGGTAGTCTTCAACTTTTTGTTCCGAGTTGTCAAATTTGTTGTTGTATACTGCTGTAGAGCCAGGAGACCCATGGCTGAAGTTTCACAGCCTTCACGTTAGATTTTGTGTATATTTGATGGTTATATGACATTTCCAACAGTTATAGCATCCTTATGGGAAGGCAGGGAAACACTCCCAAAAGAGACTCCTCTGGGGAGTTTAAAATATGTAGAAGGAAATTCACACAGGTGGAATTCCCATAAATGAGGGTGTGTTGGGGGAAGGGGGTGTGAGAGACGGACAGAGAAGGGAAGAGGAGACAGAGAGAGAGACAGAGAGAGAGAGAAACAACAAAAAGGAAAACGAAAACACACACACACACACACACACAAAACGAAACCAAGACATTAGCAATTGTCCCAGGAAAATTATAGTCAGAGGCAAATGAAAGAAGATGAGCTCTGAGCTAAAGAAAGAGGTTTAGGAAAACCCCTTGTCCCACGGCTCCAGTCAGATATTACTGTTGCTGTTACTCAGTCAACAAACCAGCCCGTGAGCTTCTTACACCTGAACACACAGTGTGCGTGCTCCAGGGGCACCACAGAGGCTGCGCCTGGGATTCTTGTCCCCAAAGAGGTTTGCATAGGTTGCCTGGGAAAAGCAAAACTAACCCATATACAAGAGTACTTTGAACATTTTGTGGAAAGGCAACATTTTTTAAAAATATGTTTATTTTGGTGTGCAGATATTTTGAAATCCATGCTTAATTTTCCTAGTATACATTTTCCATGAACTTTTTGAAAACAAGCAAAGAGTGATGATGTGCTGGGTCCTGGCTGTAAAAGCCCAACCTCTGGCAAAGGAGGGACGAGGGTGAGCTAGAGCAGCTGGAGGCATTTGGTGACAGAGAAATCTGGGCAGGCCAGCAGCCTGGGCAAAGGCACAGGGGCAAGGATGCATGGGGCACAAGTGTTCATTCTTTTGCTTAATCCTTTATTAATTTGACAGACATTGAGCATCTACTATGTACAGGATGCTTTTCTTGGTCCTGGGGGCAAATTGTGAGCAAAATGGACACGGCTCTCATCTTTATGGAATTTAAGGTCTTTGGGAGGAAGAAGAGAAGTAACTCAATGATGACTCAAGGATGCATGAGTAACAGGGACCAGGACTTTGAAAGCAAGGGACCAGTGCTGTCCCTGAGCCCCTGTCTCTCCAGAGGGCAAGGCCTGTCACATGGGGGAAGCACAGACGTGACAGAGCAAGCAGGGCCCCAGGGAAGACAGCGCTGGACTAGGAGGCAGTGGGAGCAGCCAGGCCCCTAGGCTTGAAGGCCACAGTCAGGAATCTGCTTTATGAGACAAGGAGCTCAGTCTATCCCAGTGCTGTTCGCACTCGAATTATGCATACCAATCACTGGGGGGGTGGTATTAAAATGCAATTTCTAGCACAGGGGATTTTTTAGAGAACTGAAACTATTTTGCATTACACTATAATGATGGATCTAGGTCACTATAGATTTGTCAAAACCCATAGAATGTGCAGGAGCAGGAGTGAACCTTAACATAAACCATGGACTTTGGGTGATGATGACGATGGCGTCAGTGTAGGCTTACTTATGGCATCAATGCACCACACGGTGTAGGATGTTGATGGTGGAGGAGGCCGTGGATATGTGGGGACGGGTTATAGGAGAACCCTTGGTGACTTTCCACTCAATTTTGCTGTGAATCTGAAATTGCTGTGAAATAGAAAGTTCACCTACTGTTTGGAAATGCTATTTTTGCTTCAGTTAGTCTGGGAAGGGGCTTGAGATTTTGCATTTTCTAAGAAGCACCCAGGCGATAGTGATACTGCCAGACCGTGAATCTTTAATTTGGGTATGAAAGCTCTAATGACATTTCAAAAAAAAAAAAAAATGGTGTTGCTGAAGCGTAAAGAGTGGCTGGTAGGGCGGCTGCCGTGATTGTGCAAAACCCATTGGCAAGCTGTTTTAGTAGCTTCCAGAACACGGTGAGGGTTTTCGTGAAAATAATGGAATCAGAATGAAATGGGTGGGTTGGAAAGCGCCTCTGACTGGAGCATAGCTTTCAGTTGTGCATGGTCTGCAGGAGACAAGATTTAGTGACAGAGTGGAGTAAGATCATGGAGGACATAGCTTCAGGGCACTGGACTCTCCCGTCTGGCTCTGGGTCAGGAAGACACACTACAGCCAGGGTGTCCCCACTCTGCGCTTCCCCAGCTGCGGGCACCCAAAGCAGGGACCCCTCTCTCTGGCACAGGGTGAGAGCAGCCCACATCTCCCCTCCGCCAGGCTGGTGTGCACTGTTGACAGAGACAGGAGCACCTGACTGCACTCCGGAAACCAGTGACTGTAAGGCAGAGGGGCCAACGTGGTATGGCTTTGCCCTCAGAGCTGGGGTCCTTTAATGGGACCCCAGGAAAATCCTGGGTCCGTAAGTCTGTAGCAGATACCAAGCTGGCAGCGAAGAGATTGCCCCAAGGTGTTGCTATTAACAGAACCGCCCTGAATGCACGAGCACCCCCGTGTTGCTGTCAGAAGGTGGCGGGCTCAGGGGTCCCCTGAGGGAGGCATTGCACCATCATCACCCTGGTAACAGCTCTTCCGGCCCCTGAGCATTTTGTGGATATAACTACTGTTTAGGGGGAGGAAGAGAGAAGAGTCACAGACACAGAGCGTGTGCCAGTGAGCTGAGACTACAGTGGAGAGAAGGTTGAACAATGTGAACCTCACTGCCAGCTGCCGTGGGTCACAGGCACCTTCTCTTCCCTGTGTTGCTGGCACCAGCCCAGGGTGACCCTGGCTGAGCCTGGGCTGTTTTCTGAATCAGAAGCTTAGAAGTGTCCAAAAGGGTCACTTCATTGGAAGAGTGTGTGCGTACCAGCCATGGTGACGTTTCTAGGTGGGGGCGTGGTAGGTGACTTCTATGCTCACCTGTCTTTGCTATTCTTCCTAATTGTACTGTGTGTTTCTTCAGAGAAAGTGTGTGTCTTATAAGCATACTAAGTCTTCAGTGAGAATGTACATAGTGCATCACAGGGTGAATTTTCTTTGTATTTTAAGGTTAATTTATTGGAAAGGCAGAGTTAGAGAGAGAGACAGAGACAGAGATCTCAATCTTCCATCACTGGTTCACTCTGCAAATGGCTGCAAAGGTTCAGGGAAGGGGCCCAACAATTTGGGTCATTCTCTGCTGCTTTCTCAGGTGCATTAGCAGGGAGCTGGATTGGAAGTGAAGAAACCAGGACTTGAACCGGTGCCCATATAGGATGCCAGCACTACAGATGGCAAGCCTAACCCACTACGCCACAACAGCAGCCCCACTTGGTGAATTTTTGATACTGTGCCCACCTGTTTTTCTCCCTTAGGAGAAGTGGTGAGGCAGCAGCCAGGCTCCGGGGCAGTCTCCCTGCCCACTTCAGTGGTTAAGCGGTGTACCTTTGCCAAAGGGGTGCTTTGGCCCAGCCACTGCATCCACACTGCCCAGCTCATGTGTTAAGAGACTGACATCTTTCTAGATGGAGTTTTTTTTTAAGCTATACATTATATTGCATTTTTTTTTAAAAAAGGACATTTGCTTTTTCAAAAAAAAAGTTTATTTGAAAGGCAGAGAGAGAGAAAGTGAGAGGGAGGGGAAGAGGGAGAGGCAGAAGGAGATGGAGAGAGAGAGAGAGAAAGGGAGAGGGAGAGAGAGAGCTTCCATCCACTGATTCATTCTCCAAATGTTCACAACAGTTAAATCTGGGCCAGGCTGAAGCCAGGAGCCTGGAACTCAATCCAAGCCTCCCATGTGGGTGGCAGGGACCCAACTCCTTGAGCCACCACTGGCTGCCTCCTAGGGTGTGCATTAGCCGGAAGCTGGAATCAGGAGCGGAGCCAGGACTCGATGCCACTCCGAGTGGCATTTTCACCACTGTGTGAAATGACCATATTAAATTTAATTATTATATTATTATATCTCCCCATTTTCCCTGTACTGTTTTTTGTGATGATATAAAACTCACCCTTCAAAGTGTATAATTCAGTGGTTTCTAGAATATGCTCAACGTTGTGAAATCGTTACCACTGTCTAATTCCAGAACATTTCCATCACTGCAAAAAAAAAAAAAAAAAAAAAAAAAACCTGTTTTTACCCTTGAACAGCCACTTCCCATTTCTCCCTCCCTCCCTCTGTCTCCTGGTAACAGCAGATCTACTTTCTGCCTTCATAAATTTGCCTATTCTGCACATTTCTTATAGATGGAATCATATAGCATGTGGTGTTTGGGGCCTGGCTTCCTTCCCTTAGCACAATGTTTCATTTATTCTTTTTGTAAAGATTTTATTTATTTATTTGAGAGGCAGAATTACAGACAGAGAGAGGGAGAGACAGAAAGATCTTCCATCCGCTGGTTCACCCCCCAAATGGCCACAACGGGCTTGGACCATCTTCCACTGATTTCCCAGGAGCATTAGCAGGGATCTGGATCTAAAGTGGAGCAGCTGGGACTCAAACTGGCACCCATATGGGATGCTGGCACTGCAGGCTGGGGCTTTAATCCGCTGCGCCACAGTGCTGGCCCCTGCTTCATTTATTCTTATGGCTGAGTGGTAGACTTGGTTTTTGAGGCACCTGCTATGTGTTTAAAAACAAGCGGTCACTGCGCTGATTGGCAAATGGCTTCTCCCTTGGGCATTAGTGGTGGGGAGTTGAAGCAGTCAGGGCAGAAAGGTGGACAGGCCAGGGCTGGGGGCTAACACTGCGGAGTGCCCCCAGGGAGCCACAGAGATGGGGGGCAATTTACACACATCCACCCAGAGAGGTGAGCAGAGTTGCCTTCCGTTTCTGCCTTCTCTCTCCCTCTCTCTCGCCACCTCTGTCCCTGTTTGACCACCTTTGGGCTCTCGATTCCACAGGGTGGCCAGTTACCATGGTGATGCTGGTTCCACCCTGGGTGTGGTTCGACAAAGCAGGGCAGGAAGGGCCCCAGGAAGACTCTGTACACCTTTTGCGGCTCACGGCCCTTTACGTCTGCTGCGTGAGCGCTGTGAGAACTGTGTGAAGTAGGGAAGACAACAGCATGCTCGTTTTGCAGAAGTGGTTCTCGAGGCCCACAGGGGTTCACCGACTTGTTCAAGGTGGTGATTCTGCCCCTCAGCAGTTGGAGCCAGATTTCACTGTCTGGTGCCCGCTGTGCACTCAGGAAGTATTTGGTCCTGTGGACACTGCCGATGTGGCGCTGGGCAAGATAGACCAAGCCTCTGCTTGCACGACCCCAGGGGTAATTATATGAGCATGTCGTATACAAGGGGTCTTTAAAAAGCTCATGGAAATGCACATCGAATCGACCTTTCTTTTCTTAAAGATTTATTTATTTATTTGAAAAGCAGAGAGAGAGGGAGAGACAGAGGAGAGAGACAGACAGAATGTCTTCCGTCTGCTGGTTCATTCCCCAAATGCCTGCAATAGCTGGGGCTGGGCAAGGCTGAAAATCAGGAGCCCAGAACTCTATCCAGGTCTCCCACATGGGTGGGAGGCACCCAGGTACTTGGGCCATTTCTACTGCTGGAGGATCCAGGGAGCTGGATCAAAAGTAGAAAAGCCAGACTCAACACCAGCACTCATGTGGGATACTGGCATCGCAGGCAGTGGGTTAACCTGCTGCACCACAACACTGGCTCCAGCATGTATCATCTTTTAATTTCAGTTGTCCTTGAACTTTTTGAAGTACCTTTGTGGCTGGCGCCGCAGCTCAATAGGCTAATCCTCCACCTGTGGCGCTGACACATCAGGTTCTAGTCCCGGTCAGGGCGCCGGATTCTGCCCCGGTTGCCCCTCTTCCAGGCCAGCTCTCTGCTGTGGCCTGGGAGTGCAGTGGAAGATGGCCCAAGTCCTTGGGCCCTGCACCCACATGGGAGACCAGGAGAAGTACCTGGCTCCTGGCTTCGGATCAGCGCGATGCGCCAGCTGCAGCACGCCAGCCGCGGTGGCCATTGGAGGGTGAACCAATGGCAAAAGGAAGACCTTTCTCTCTGTCTCTCCCTCTCTTACTGTCCACTCTGCCTGTCAAAAAAAAAAAAAAAGTACCTTTGTATATACTTATATGTAGATTCATGACATATAATGCCATTTTGGTCAATGATCATACACATATATGATGGTGGTCCCACAAGGTCAGAATGGCCTCGAAACAGATCACCATGTGGAGGTAGAAGGCAGTGACACCGAGGATCCTAGCCCTGGGTAGGTTTAGGCTAATGTGTGTATTTGCATCTTTGTTTTTTTTTTTAAAAAAAAAAATAAAACAATTGCTTAGGGGCCAGCATTGTGGTGTAGCAGGTTAAGCCGCTACCTGCATCCCATATGGGTGCCGGTTCGTATCCCGGCTGCTCCACTTCTGGTCTGGCTCCCTGATAATGGCCTAGGAAAAGCAGCAGAAAAATGGTCCAAATGTTTGGACCCCTGCCACCCAGCTGAGAGATCATGATGAAGCTTCTGGATACTAGCTTTGGCCTGGCCCAGCCCTGGCCATTGCGGCCATTTGGGAAGTAAGCCAAGAAAAATCTTCAGAAAAAACTTACAGGATAAAGATATAAAGAAAGCAAATATTTTGTACAGTTGTACCATTTGTGTTTTAAATGGTCATTACCCAAAGCAATAAAAAATTTTAAAGTGTATAAAGTAAAAATATTATATTAGGTTAAGCTTAATTTATTATTGAGGAAAGACAAAAATAGTTTAATGAGTTAAGTGTAGCCTGAGAAAGCAGTGTTTAAACAGTCCACTGTGGTGCACAGGAATATACCAGGCCTCACAGATACACACCCTCACTCACCAGTGTGCCCACTGCACCTACCAGGCCTGCAAGCTCCATTCATGGCAAGTACCCCGCCCAACGTACCCTTTTAGATCTCTCTATACTGTATTTGTAGTGTACCTCCTCTTTTTTTTTTTTTTTTTTAGATTTATTTTATGTATTTGAAAGACAGAGTCACAGAGAGAGGTAGAGACAGAGAGAGAGAGAGGGAGGTCTTCCATCTGCTGGTTCACTCTCCAAATGGCCACAATGGTCAGAGCTGAGCTGACCCAAAGCCAGGAGCTTCTCTTGGTTCTCCCACGTGGGTGCAGGGTCCCAAGGACTTGGGCCATGCTCTACTGTTTTCCCAGGCACATTAGTTGAGGGCTGGATTGGAAGGGGAGCAGCCAGGATTCGAACCGGCACTGCAGGCTGGGGCTTTAACCTGCTGCATCACAACACTGGCCCCACCTTTTCTTCTTTTTTTAAAAAATAAAGATTTATTTACTTATTTGAAAGTCAGAGTTACAGAGAGAGAGGGAGAGATACTTCCATCCACTAGTTCACGCCCCAGATGTCCCCAGTAGCCAGCACTGGGCCAGGCTGAAGCTAAGAGCCAGGAGCTTCATCTGGGTCTCCCACATAGGCACTGGGGTCCAAACACTTGGGCCATCTTCTGTTGCTTACCCAGGCATATTAGCAGGGAGCTGCATAGGAAATGGAGCAGCCGAGACTTGAACCAACAGCCATATAGGATGCTGGTGTCACAGGCAGTGGCTTTACCCACAATGCCACAGCACCAGCCCCTTACCGTACATTTTTTCTCTGTTTAAGTATGCAAAAACCTATCATTGCTGTATTCAGTACAGTGACATGACATACAGGCATGTAGCCTAAGAACAGTAGGCTACACCAGCAGCCTAGGTGTGCAGTGGGCCACACCAAGTAGGTTGTTGTAAGCACCAAACACTTGAGGAGAGACGCATGACAACCAAATTGCCAACAATGCATTTCTTACCACGTTTCCCTGACAACAAGTGACACGTGGCTGCAAATAGGCACCAGCCTGAAGGAAGCTTGAAAAGAAAGACATCAGGACCACAGGCTAAAAAGTGGCAGGATGCAAGGGGGCAGGGAGGCAGGCCTGAGTTTGGGGTCTCTGGGCCATGTGACTCCTTTAATTCCCAGTCCTGGGAAGGAGCTGTGTACGCAGTATCTCATTTAAATCCTTAGGGAGGTGTTGTGGTGCCCATTTGTATACTGTGAAAACACACTCAGCAAGTCACCCAGGTTGCAGGGGGTCATGCTGACAGTTCTGGGGCCCACCCCTCCCCTCCAGCCTCACTGGAGCACCCCGAAACCCTGCAGAGGTGCGGCCGCTGTGTTCTCATCACCATCTGAACGCGGTGCAGCCCCTGGGCATGGAAGCAGGTCCCTGTGGGAATTTGCAAACTGCCCGGCAGAGTTTTGGTTCCTCTTCTGGGTCTGGTTCTTCCTCAGCACTGGCTGTCTGGTGAGAGGACCTCGCCTGGGAAGAGCAAGCCGCCCATTGACGGTGCGCCGTGACCTTTCGCCGGCCGCCCACGCTTCTCCTCAGACAGCTGGACAAAAAGTCCTCAGGAGCCATCATGGAAATCAGATGGCTTCATTTTCAGTTGTGGTTGCTCTTGTGCTAAGTCACCACATGTCAAAAGTCGGTTCGAAATACTGCATCCTTCTGTTTGGGTGGGAACGGGGACTCGGGGCCCCAGAAGAGGGAGCTGCTCTCTGTCTTGGCATCCGTCTGGCCCCAGCAAGGCCAGAGTCCTGTACGTCTGGCAGGACCCCCCAGAAAGAGGAAGAAGCCAAGGGGCGGGGTTGGGGAAGGGTAGAGGGAGAGAGAAAAATGGAACGCAGGCCTTTTCTGTTTATATCATTGGAATTTGAATCTGATTCTACAACGACCCAGAGGGGTATCATAGCCATTTTACAGATCAATCAGCAA
Source organism: Lepus europaeus (assembly GCF_033115175.1). Taxonomy (NCBI): domain Eukaryota; kingdom Metazoa; phylum Chordata; class Mammalia; order Lagomorpha; family Leporidae; genus Lepus; species Lepus europaeus. The sequence goes on along the minus strand of NC_084828.1, from coordinate 76,068,935 downwards.
GTGACTGAGCTGGGCCTGGAATGCAAGCTGGATTCTCAGCGATCATAGCTTCCCTTGACCTTCATCGCTTCCCCGGTCACTTACACTCCTGCAGCAGGGACTGACCACGTTCTGCACAGTCGCCCAAAGCGGGGCGCCTAGGATTCTTCTGAGCTAGCTCGGGTTGCTGTGTAAATTCTCGCCATGCCCAAACCACTTCCTAATTGCGGTGGCCGAGCCGTCTTCAGGGTGACGGAGGTCTGAGATGCAAAGTGCTACAACCCCTTGATCTTGCTTTCCAAGAACACAGAGGACCTCGACATGAGGCCCCCAAACACGGGCTTTCCCCGGGGGGCTGGGGGGAGCTCCGTGTGGCCCTGGGACATGGGGCAGGGAAGACAGAACACGATGGCGCAGGCAGGAGTGGGGTTGGCTGTGAAGGGCGTGCTCCTGACCACGATGCTGCATTTGTGTCCTGCGCGGTACACAAGGAGGGAGCACGCCTTGAGAAGCAGACACTCAGGAGGTCAAGTCTGCTAAGGGATCCTGCTGCTGTGGATGTGTGGGTGCTAGGGGCTAATGAGGCGCTGGAGCCCCCGTGCTGAAATGTTGGTGTTTCCAGGACCTACTGATGGGGAATCCACTGCACTGCAGGTAGCCAAGGGAGATAAGTCAGCGCATAGGAATCACACAGGTGAGCTGAGGAGGGCTGAAGCAGGCCCGAGGTGCGACCGTGGCCCTGGGTGGACAGAGATGAGGGGCGTCACTGCAGCCCGGGGCCACGGGGTCAGCACAGGCAGGGGAGGCCAAGGACTCTGCCTCTCAAAGCCAGCACTCATGGTGGGGCCGGGGTGGGCTGGGGCAGCCTTGGCTTACTTACTCCAGAGCTGGGAAACTGGCCAACATGGAGAGGAGCCAGAAAACACAGCGCAGTGTGAACCTGGAGCAGGTTCCTTCCCTGGGCGCACGTTCCCATCGCTGAAAGAGGCCAGCGACACCAATGACCCCAAAGTCCCTTCGAGGCCTCAGCTTCCTTCCCCATGACCGGCGCTGCCCTTGGGCTGAGTGCACTGTGTTACCCAGGTTGGTGCCTACATCCACGTCTCTTAGTGGGCCTCCTCCCTGCCTCACTGTGGGATCCTGTCCCTGGCCCTGACTCCTGGTCCATGGTATCTGACTATACACAGGCATGACACTAGCAGTTGTCACTCCATGTTTCTTTCTTTAAAAAAAAAAAAAAAAAAAAAAAAAAACAAAAAAACTTATTTATTTAGAAGGCAGAGCTACAGACAGACAGTGAGACAGAGAGAGAGAGATCTTCCATCTGCTGATTCACTCCCCAGATGGCTGCAATGGCGGGAGCTGGGCTGACCTAAAGCCAGGAGCCAAGAGCTTCTTCCGGGTCTCCCGCACAGGTACAGGGGCCCAAGGACTTGGGCCATCTTCTACTGCTTTCCCAGGCATATCAGCAGGGAGCTGGATTGCAAGTGGAGCAGCCAGGACTTGAACCCAGCACCCATATGGGATGCCGGCACCATAGGTGGCAGCTTTGCCATTATGCCACAGAGCCAGACCCCACTCCATGTTTCTTAATGCCCAAGGTGATCCCCATATGGAGATGTAGGGAAAGGGAAGATTCTGGATGAATTCCTGTAGGTGACATCCCTAGAAGAGATGGACCATTTGGTGGGCTGCCACGAGGCGGTCCTAGGCACTTGGGAAAGGCCAAAACGCATGGCCCACTTGTGAATTTTTAATGAAGACGTATGTAGGTGCAAAGCCATGCGTGAGGCATTCTGCACCGCTTGTGACTGGGGGAGCATGGACGTAGAAGACAGGAAAGGGAGAAGACCCTGACTCCGGGGGCTGGGTCTACACGGTGGAATCTCCGTTCCTACGGGCAGTGCTGGCCGGAAACCACCTGAGCAAGAGAGCAGGGGACAGAGCCAAGGAAGAGGCCTTTTTTTATTTTTTATTTTTTTTAAGATTGTATTTATTTATTTGAGAGGTAGAGTTACAGACAGTGAGAGGGAGAGACAGAGAGAAAGGTCTTCCTTCCACTGATTCATTCCCCAAATGGCCGCAACGGCCGGAGCTGCACCAATCCGAAACCAGGATCCAGGAGCTTCTTCCGGGTCTCCCATGCGGGTGCAGGGACCCAAGCACTTGGATCATCTTCTACTGCTTTCCCAGGCCATAGCAGAGAGCTGGACTGGAAGTGGAGCAGCCGGGACTAGAACCGGTGCCCATATGGGATGCTGGCACTATAGGCGAAGGATTAACCTACTGTGCCACAGCCCCGTCCCCGGAAGAGGCATTTTAGAAGTGGGCTGCCAGGGGCCGGCACTGTGGCGTAGTGGGCAAAGCCACTGCTAGAGGAAGACCTCTCCCTCTCTCTGCCCCTGCATCTTTGTAACTCTGCCTTTCAAATAAACAAATAAATCTTTTTTTTTTTAAAGTGCACTTTCCTGGGGTATCTGTTTTCTGTCTCTTACAAGAATTTCTAGGGAGCCAGTGGTGTGGCATACACTGCCTGTGACACTGGCATCCCCTGTGAGTGCCCCTTCGAGTCCCAGCTGCCCCACTTCTGATCCAGCTCCCTGTTCATGCTTATGGGAAAGCAGCAAAAGGTGGCCCAAGTGCTAGGGCCCCTGCACTCACATGGGAGACCTGGAAGAAGCTCCTGGCTCCTGGCTTCCACCTGGCACAGCAGATAGGAGACAGCTCACTCCCTCCCCCACCGCCCCACCTCTCTGTAACTCTGCCTTTCAAATAAGTAACAACAAAAAAGGAATTTTTAAAGAAATGAAATGCTACTTAACCTCCAAATGCATGTTCCTAACCCGTTTTTCCTAGAGGAGAGAAAGTGTCGTTACGCCCCCATGAGCCTCTCATAACAACTCTGTGGTGAGCTGGTGAGTGCATCACTTTGCTTTATATGTAGTTCTGTTGAAGGTCACCTTAATTAGCATCTATTATTGATTGGGAAACAGCGAGCTTGTTTCCTACAGCTCTGTAACTCCAGCCTGCAGGAGGCTCATCCAACACAATGACTTCTCTGTAAGGCGCAGCTCAGCCTCCTGCTGCTTAGGGATGCCATATGGTGCTGCCCCAGGGCCATGTTCAATGTCAGAATCAACAAGAAGAAGCACAGACATGTGAAGAGGGTGGCACCGGAGCTGCACACTGTGAGAGGACACTGTTCACAGTGCGAGGGCTAAGCAAAGAAGGCTGAGCCTAGCCTCCCTCGGCATCCGTCTGCTGGGGACCGGCGTGTCAGCTGACTTCAGTTTTTGGCACTCTGCCTGTGCCTGTGAATGACCGCAAAAGTACAGTTTCACCACACTGTAAAGATCTTAATACCACTGCACCATAGGCTCAGAAGTGGTCACCATCTGAATGGATGGGCAATGTTGTGTAGCAGGTGTCACCACTGGCCAGTTTGAGTTTCAGCTCCTCTGCTTCGGATGCAGTTTCCTTCTGAAGCCCCTGAGAGACAGCAAATGATGGCCCAAGTGTTTGGGTCCCTGCCACCCATGTGGGAGACCCGGATAGAGTTCCTGACTTCTGGCTTCAGCCTGGCTGAGTCCTGGCTGTTTTCAGCATTTGGGGAGTGAACTCATGGATGGACAATCTCTCTCTTTCTCTGTCATACTGCCTTTCAAATAAATAAATCAATCTTTTAAAAATTTGGTTAACATGGTAAATTCTGTAATTTTTACCACACTACAAACACCCAACATCATTGAGACCAAAATAATCAAACAGGGTTCTCTCCTCATGCTTGGTCATGGGATATAACACCCCGAGATGAGGCTGGCGCTGTGGTGTAGCGGGTTAAGCTGCCACCTACAATGCCAACATCTCATGGGCGATGGGTCATGTCCCAGCTGCTCCACTTCCAATCCAGCTCCCTACTAATGGCTTTGGACAAGCAGCAGCAGATGGCCCAAGTCCTTGGGCCCCTGCTACCCACATGTGAAACCCGGATGAAGCTCCAGTTTCCTGGCTTCAGCTTGGCCCAACCCCAGCCTTTGAAGCCATCCGGGGAGTGAACCAGCAGATAGAAGATCAATATCTCTCCCTCTCTCCTTTTCTTTCCTTCTCTCCTTGTAACTCTGCCTTTCCGAGAAATAAAAGATATATATATTTTTTAAATAAAACTCACACAGTCTGAGTTTTATTGCTGCCACCTCTGGATTCCTGCTCTTGAGGGAATCTATAATTAATCCATAAACAATCTTGTTCTGTTTGCCTCTCCATAGGTATCAGCCAGGTCACCAAGTCGGTGAAAGAAATGGCAGCACTGTCCTGTGATTACAACATTTCTATTGATGAACTGGCAAGAATGCGCATATACTGGCAGAAGGACAAACAGATGGTGCTGAGCATCATCTCTGGGCAAGTGGAAGTGTGGCCTGAGTACAAGAACCGCACCTTCCCCGACATCATTAACAACCTCTCCCTTGTGATCCTGGCACTGCGCCTGTCGGACAAGGGCACCTACACCTGCGTGGTTCAGAAGAACGAGAACGGGTCTTTCAGACGGGAGCACCTGACCTCCGTGACACTGTCCATCAGAGGTTGGTGGGATTTTCTGGTTTACTCTAGACTGGCGGATTCTCCATGCCCTTAAAGCCAAATGTCTGTTGATTTTGTGTGAAAATTTTACCAAAGTACGATATATTTCGTTTCATTCCTTAGGGTTGAGTCTTAGCTTACAAAATACTCTGATTTCTTAAGGTGGCCTAGACGTATCTACTAAAGAACATTTCCTGTACATTGAAAATTCAAGCTCTTGACAATCATCCTGGGGCATTGTAAAATCCTGAATCACAAGAAGACAATCTTTTTTCTTTTATGTGTCTTCACTACTAACTGCACGTGACCCAACAATATGCACGTGTGCCTCTGAGAGTGTGTGGGAAAGGTAAAGGAGTCGTGCAGGGAGAAATATTGCTCAAGTAGTATCGGTTATTTGACTTCTCATATTTTCAAAACATCACTTATTTTTTGCGTATTTGAAACTCGCATCTCACAGTCACTCCTGCAAAGTGAGTGTCAGAGAATTGCATGCATGATTTATGACAAATTCCTGAATGAAAGCCCTGTGTATACACCTCCTGTGATGGGCAAGCGTTCTCATCCTTGACAGGGAGGAGCCTCGCTTCATCACACGTGCTAGGACGACAGGACACTGATGGAGCCTGAGCCCTTGCTGAGAAAGTGCAGCTCTGGGCCAGTCCCTCACACCTAAAATTCAAAGATTCCTTTTTCCTGGGCACCTAAGACTCTAGTGAAAAGCAAACCTCCTACTTAATCAAATGCAGTGGTTAACCTTGGTAACAGATAACTTCAGCAGATCCTTAGTGAATTCCTTACTGTTGTCCCTGCTTTGCTCTTTAACAATGAAGCTATATCCATGGGTCACACCTGAGGCTTATGGAGTAGGCCAAAGTTCATGGAACTTCCTTAAATCTCACTCAGTGTATTCCCTACTCGTGGACAGGGCAAATGACTACATGGAGATGGGATTGGAGGGGTACTAAGAAGCCCACCCCTTCTAAAATTTTGACCTGTACTGATTTCAGAAATTCTCAGCATTATAGCCATTCCTGTTTGTTTCAACAGCTCCCTGTACAAGACGCTTGTTAGAAATGAAGATGTCTTGTCTGGGGAGATATTGCCATGCAGTAGTTAATTATTAAAAAGTCCATATCAGCCTATATTAGTTAATTACATGAAGTACTTAGTTCCCTGACACAATACCCAGAGAAGTAGGCCAAGGAGAGCCAAGTTTTGATAGAGAAGAAAATCTAATTTTACCCAGAACGAGGCTGAATTTTTCAATTAAGTCAATTAAGGCCCCTCTCCCATGGTAAGGGCACCTGTGAATCCCCTGGGGATTTGCGGGTTCGGATGCAGCAGGCCTGGAGTCGGATCTCGGAGTCTGCACTGCTAACAAGCTCCCAGGTGGTGCCTGGGCCACTGCTGAGGCCCACAATTTGAGAAGCAAGAAGTTAAGGTAGACTTGGCTAGAGTGGTGGTCTTAGTGCATTTTCTGATGCTAATAATACAGTATCACAGACTGGGCAGGTTCCAAAGAGAAGGGGTTTATTTTGACTCACAGCTCTAGCCCAGGGTCAAGGGTTCACGTCTGGTGATGGCCTTCTTGCTGGTGGCACGAGGTATATAGCACGGTAAGGGAGCCACTGGGCCAGACTTTAATAGCGGACCCCCTCTCGAGGTAGCCCATTAACCCATTAGTTACATGAATGGTTGTATGCCGGGGCTTAGGCCCATGACAAGCAGATCCAGATTCTGACAGGGCAGAGAACAACTCGGAGCCATTTGTGGGTTTCTTTCTCCTTTCCATATAGTGGTGCAGTGAGAAATGCACAAGGAACAGCCACTGGTGGTGGAGCCACAGGAGATTTCCGCCTTTGTGTCCACAATGGTGGTCAGACATCTCCACACAACCACAAACAGCTGCACATGTGTCCACATCCATCCCCAGGCAACTGCATCTAGCCGTGCCCCCCACTAGCTTATATGGGTTACAGATAAATGTGGCCCAGAGCCAAACCATTACATCACAGACTTGTGGGCAGCTAGCCCAGCAGGTGGACCTGTCCGTTACCATGACACCGGTTGCCAAACAGGCACAGAGATATGGAAGCACAGAGACACCCTGGCAAGAGCAAAAGGCGTGAGAACTTGATAGCTTCACCTTCCCAAGTTCATCTTGGCAATGGCTTAATCCATTCACAAGGCAGAGCCCTTCACCCCTAAAGGCCTCACCCCTAACACTTCTAAATGGGGTGAAATTTCAACCTGAGTTTCAGAGGGAACAAAACTTCTTCAAACCACAGCGGTAACCAGGTGTCCTCTTTCGCTTGGGGTGGAGGAGTTTCTTCGAGACGCCAAGTTTTTCAGTGCTAAAATAGAGACGTCTCGGGAAAATAGTAAAAGTTGATGATTCAACAGTAGCTAAGAGAGCAGAACAAGGGGCGGGGTGTTTGGCACAGCGATTAAGATGCCCACATCCCAAAGAGCCTACTTTTGAGTCCCAGTTCAGCTCCTGCTGCCAGCTTCCTGTTGATGTGCAGCCCAGGAGGCCGCAGACGATGGCTTTAAGACTTGGTACCGTCTACCCATGTGCAATACCAGGCTCCTGGCTTCAGCCTGGCCCAACCCCTGGTGTCGGGGGCCTTGGGGAATGAACCAGTGGATGGGAGTGCTCCCTCACTGTTTCTCTCTCTCTCGTGTGTGTGTCTCTGCCTTTCAAACGAAATAAATAAATAAAGGAATCTTTTTTAAAAAACATTACAAGATGGTAATAAAATATCAACATAGAAGTATACAAAGAGTCTTCAAAAAGTACATGGAAAATATGTATTAGGAAAAAACTGTGCATGAATTTCAAATTGATTTTGCACCAAAATAAATTTTACTTCCGTTTTACATAAACTTTTTGAAGTATCCTCATATGAAAACCTCTATTAATCAGCATATTTGAAAACTTGCTATACTAGTTAACAAGTTAGGTTAAAGGATTTTTCCTTCCCTAAAATGTGCTTACCTCTTCCTTTCCTTGTAAGACAATCCTAGCCCTCCCCACTAACGTGTGGTAGAAGCTAGAGCTAACTGGTTGAAAAGGAGATGCCGGGAGTAATTCCCTGATGGTGCGCAGTGTGGCAAGGCCTCCGGGGCAGTCACCCTCCACAAGTCAGGAGACAGAACTGAGGCTCTTCCAGGCCGGTGCAGACCTTGAAAGGATGGCTTGTCAGACGACCCTGCTGGCACTGGCATTCCTGAGAAGAGTACAGAGACAACTTAGAACGCGACTCATTTGGACGTGCTAGTCCAGACAAACTGATGTTGTAAGAAACCAGGGGAATATTTTTGACGTCAAGTTCAAGTGTGATGATTTCATCTCAAGGATAAATTCATGAGGAAGAAATAATAACTCCAACTAAAAATGGCTCAGATAGATACACGACAAATTCCAGTTACAAACAAAGTTCATTCCCCAAAAAGGTGGCTTTACTTTCAACTACATCCAAGGCCAACTCTTCACTTTCCTGGCAGTTATAGTCACTTGTCATGATTTCTCCTTCCCCTCATTTTTCCCCCATCACTGGGCAGTCCTGGAAGCCTTCAGTTGGTCACATGATTTAAATGAGGGGACACATCTAAGAGAAAACAAATGTATGACCCACAGTCAATCCATCATCTAACTTCCTGTGTGCCAGGTTCTGAGCCACATGTATGTTACTTAATTTTTTAGAATCCTGGGAGATGGTATTATTATCCCCCATTTTATGGATCAGCAAACTAAGACTAAAAGCAGTTATGTAGTTGGCCTAGGGTCAAAGGCAAAATTACTTTTCTAAAATTTTTTATTTATTTCACCATATTTGAAAGGCACAAATAAAGGGGGAGGGAGAGAGAATTTTCCATCATCTAGTTCACTCTCCAAATGCCTGCAACAGCTAGGGCCAAAGCCAGGAGCAAGAACTCCATCCGGGTCACCCACAGGAGTGACAGGACCCCAGGTACCTGAACCATCCAGTGCTGTCTCTCAGAACGCATTAGCAGGAAGCTGGATCAGAAGCAAAACATGAGGCAAGAAGCAGGCACTCCAGTGTGGAATGCAGGCATCCCAAGGGCATCTTCACCACTGTGCCAAAAAAAAATAAAAGTCCTCAAAGCTATTTTACCACCTCCTCTTGGTGACCACTGTGCTATCTGACCTCTCTGTGGGACTCAGAATCCTGAGCAGAAAGCCCATCCCACAGAATGAAGTACGGGAACTTGAATCCCCCCATTCATGCTGAGCAGTTAAATTCCCGTGTGAGAATAAGGAGGGGGGCCATTTTCCTGTGTGTGCTGCAGTCATTTCCCTATGCATTGCTTTGCATGCACCTCAGAATCTTACTGGGGGACACGAGAGTGCAAGAAGGCCTCAGGGGTTCTGGAGAAACGCTGGAGGACCTCCCTGTCTTTTCAAGGCTTTTCAGAATGGTCGCATAATCAGTAAAGTGCAGTGGTTGAGAATATGGACTCGGTATTGTACAGTCTGGACACAGGTTTACCTGAGCAAAAGGCTACTTTTTAAAAAACGAGGATTGCTAAACACAAGTTTAGGGTAGTGGTTACCTTGGGTGTAAGCAGTCAGGAGAGGCAAGACCATGCAAGCTGATTCAGACGCGGTCCTGTCATTGTTCTGGCTCTTGGGTTATGGAACAGGTTGGTCAGGCTCAGTCTAGTTAAAAAAAAAAAAAAAAAATGTTGCCGGTGCTGTGGCTTAACAGGCTAATCCTCCGCATTGTGGCGCTGGCACACCAGGTTCTAGTCCCGGTCGGGGCGCCGGATTCTATCCTGGTTGCCACTCTTCCAGGCCAGCTCTCTGCTATGGCCCGGGAAGGCAGTGGAGGATGGCCCAAGTCCTTGGGCCCTGCACCCGCATGGGAGACCAGGAGAAGCACCTGGCTCCTGGCTTCGGATCGGTGAGATGCGCCGGCCGCAGCGGCCATTGGAGGGTGAACCAACGGCAAAAAGGAAGACCTTTCTCTCTGTCTCTCTCTCTCACTATCCACTCTGCCTGTCAAAAAAAAAAAAAGGCAAAAAAAAAAAAAAATGTAAAGAGGGGGCTGGCGCTGTGGCACAGTGGGTTAACACCCTGGCCTGAAGCGCTGGCATTCCATATGGGCACCGGTTGGAGACGTGGCTGCCCCACTTCCAATCCAGCTCTCTGCTATGGCCTGGGAAAGCAGTAGAAGATGGCCCAAGTCCTTAGGCCCCTGCACCCACGTGGGAGACCTGGAAGAAGCTCCTGGCTCCTTACTTTGGATTGGTGCAGCTCTGGCAGTTGTGGCCATCTGGGGAGTGAACCATCGGATGGAAGACCTCTCCCTCCCTCTCTCTCTCTCACTCTCTCTCTCTCTCTCTCTCTACCTCTCTCTATAACTCTTTGAAATAAATAAAATTAAATTAAAAAAAAATGAGTAAAGAGGAAGAGAGCCACCTGTGTACCTAAAGTACCAGGAAGGGCAGGAAAGGACAAGCTCTGGGGTTGGAAAAACATGAATTCAGATCTCTGTTCTGCCACTGAGTGGTTTGCTTATTTTAAGATGGAGATTGTGGTTGAATGTTGTGGCTCAGTGGGTTAAGCCACTGCTTGGGATGCCTACTTGCAGTAGCAGAGTGTGCGTTTGAGTCCCAGCTACTCTACTTGTGATCCAACTCCCCGCTAATGTGCCTGGGAAACAGGAGGTGATGGCCTAAGTACTTGGGTCCTTACTATACACTTGGGAGACCAGGATGGAATTCCTGGCTCCTGCCTTCAACCTGGCCCAGCACTAGCTATTGCAGGCATTTAAGGAGTAACCAAAAGATGGAAGATTTCTCTCTCTCTCTCTCTCTCTCTCTCTCCCCCCTCCCACCCCCAACACTCAGCCTTTCAAATAAATAAATCCTTTTTTATAAAGATTTATTTATTTATTTGATATGTAGAGTTACAGACAGTGAGAGGGAGAAACAGAGAGAGAGGTCTTCCATCTGCTGGTTCACTCCCCAAATGGCCACAACAATTGGAGCTGAGCTGATCCGAAGTCAGGAGCCAGGAGCCTCTTCCCGGTCTCCCACATGGGTGCAGGGGCCTAAGGACTTGGGCCATCTTCTACTGCTTTCCCAGGCCATAGCAGAGAGTTGGATTGGAAGAGGAGCAGCCAGGACTAGAACCGGTGCCCATATGGGACGCCGGCATAGCAGGCGGAGGATTAACCTACTGCGCCACAGTGCTGTCCCCAATAAATCCTTTAAAAGAAAAAAAAAAAAAAGATGGAAACTATATTAGGTTAAAAAAATGTATGAAATTACTGATATTTGACCTTTTTTGTTTTTGGTCTGCAACCTACCTCTCACGATTATGAAGACAAAATAAGATAATGTCCAGATGTGACAGACATGAGCCCAATGAATGTTATCTCTTAATTTCTCTTACCTCTCACAGTCACAAGTGTCATTCAGCCACATGAACCTACTTCTCCTTTCTCTAAAAGCGCCTTCCTATCACCATGAAAAGTGACAAAGGGGACTGATGTTGTGACATAGTGGGTTAAGCCTGTGATGCTGGCATCCCATATGGGTACTGGTTCAAGTCCTGGCTGCTCCATTTCCAATCCTGTTCCCTGCTAATGCACCTTGGAATTCAGAAGATATCCCAAGTACTTGGGCTCCTGTACCCATGTGGAAGCCCTGGATGAAAATTCCTAGCTCCTGGAATTTGCCCCAGGCTAGCCCTGTCTGTTGCAGCCATTTGGGCAGCAAACCACTGGATGGAAGTACACTCTCTATCTCTCTCTCTCTAACTCTGCTTCTCAAATAAATAAATAAATCTTTTTAAAAAGTCGAAGAATTAAAAGAACCAATTCAAATCAAAGTTACTCTAAGGATTATACGTGATTATTAGCGGCTGATGGGAAGTTGCCTATCATACCCACTCTATGATTCTTATTAAAGCTAGCTGATTTGGTAAACATAAAAACTCACACACACAGACTATGTAACGGCGCCTAATTCCATCCTTGTTCTTTCTTTAGCTGACTTCCCTGTTCCTAGCATAACCGACATTGGACATCCAGCCCCTAACGTGAAAAGGATACGATGCTCCGCCTCTGGAGGTTTTCCAGAGCCTCGCCTCGCCTGGATGGAAGACGGAGAAGAATTAACCGCTGTCAACACAACGGTTGACCAGGATTTAGACACGGAGCTCTACACCGTCAGCAGTGAACTGGATTTCAATGTGACGAATAACCACAGCATCGTGTGTCTCATCAAGTATGGGGAGCTGTCGGTGTCCCAGATCTTCCCCTGGAGCAAACGTAAGCCTCCTCATCCTGGGGAGTTCCTACTGCGCACAGACCCCGAAGAAAACAATCCAGCCCACAGGATTTTAAGAATTGGGCATCTGGAATTTTGATAGTATTTCAGATATGCAAATGAAATGGTTACTATGACTTGTTAAGGTCACTGAATGTGATATGATCATGCTATTAGGCTAATTTTAGTTGCTTTTAATGAAGATTCTGAAATTCAGAATTCTAGGAACTGGTATCCCTCTGGTAATCCTCGTGGGAAGTTACAATGGCTTACAGCGTGTCCTGATTTAAAACGCCCTCAGGGCTTTGGAAGTTTGTTTTAGGGCACCCCACTCCCATGGCCCACAGTTTCAAATCTTTGCCTATCGTCGGTAAATGTGAATTGTTTTTTTTTTTTTAAAAAAAAGAACTACTAGTTCATTCAGAGCCAAGCCTGGTAAAGAAAGTGAACTATAAACTCCTTGAAGACAGGGCCTGAAAAAAGAGGTCATTTTTGAGCAAATCCTTTATTTGCAGAATTGTCTTTCATCTGAAAATATAACATGAAAAATTGGATTTATATAAACATATGCATGTTAAGCCCACACTGAGTTATTACAGAACTCAGATGCTTGAAACAGGGGCCTAGTATGTGTGACTAATCGTACAGAACTCTTGGCCCTACTCCCAAAATGGGCTTTGGGACTGCATAGTAAGAAACATCCCACTGCACTTGATATCCCATGGCACATAAATATGTAGTATACTATGTAATATACAGTCGCATCATGCACTACATCTACTTCTTGTTGTGACTTGTAATTGAGGAGATAGGGTCTTACCAGTCAATTCTGGTGAATGATTTACTCCCAATCTTTCAGTCCTTGGGAAAATTCTTTAACTATTTTCCTCAATGGGCAGTGAGATGAAATTTCCTGAGAAAATTAGCTCAAATATAAACCACATTTTTTTTTTAACTTTTATTTAATGAATATAAATTTCCAGTGTACAGCTTATGGATTACAATGGCTTCCCCCTCCCATAACTTCCCTCCCACCCGCAACCCTCCCCTCTCCCGCTCCCTCTCCCCTTCCATTTGCATCAAGATTCATTTTCAATTCTCTTTATATACAGAAGATCAATTTAGTATAAAGGTTTCAACAGTTTGCACCCACATAGACACACAAAGTGAAACATACTGTTGGAGTACTAGTTATAGTATCAAATCAAAATGTACAGCACATTAAGGACAGAGATCCCACATGAGGAGCAAGTGCACAGTGGCTCCTGTTGTTGACCCAACAAATTGACACTCTAGTTTATGGCGCCAGTAACCACCCTAGGCTGTCGTCATGAGTTGCCAAGGCTATGGAAGCCTTCCAAGTTTGCCGCCTCTGATCATATTTAGACAAGGTCATAAAAGACAGGGTGAGGATAGTAACCAATGATCCTAAGAGTGGCATTTACCAGGTTTGAACAATTATACAGCATTAAGTGGGGATGAGGACCCTCAGTACACACAGGTTGGGAGTAGAGCCACTGGTGGTAGAGTAGAGGTTATGATTACAAAGGAATGAGGCCCAAGTACGCTAGACAGGGTCTAGAACAAAGGACAGAGTCATTATTAGAGGAGCTAAGAAAGGTGCTGTCTAAGCTACAATTAAGTTTTCTGATTGAGAGGCAAATAGAACCTGATAGAAGGGGCTTGATAATAATCTGGTGGGCTTTAGGCCTTGTAAGTTAAGAGGCCCAGACCTATCTATCTCTTCACATGGGGTACATCCTAAGGGAGGTGTGAACCTCCTAGGGGAAGGCACTCTGTTGACTTTCATTACTTGGCTGGCCTGGGAGGAGAGCTGGCCAGGTAAAGGCAGGTGGCATAAACCACATTTTGACATGATTTCATAGATACGCCTACCTCATCTCTCTCGATCATCTTTTAGGAAATCTAAAATGCACATGAAAATGAGGTTTGAGTCATAATGACAATTTATTAGCTCTAAGTTTATTTGTACTTCATAGATGTATCATTATTGAGCCAATTTTAGCTTATTCTGACTAAAGGTGGGGAGTAATAGGAGATAAATCAGTAATTGTAGCTTGACTCGTATTTTAGACATTCTTGATATCTGGAATATGGGGAAATGTGATAGTCTAGGACAGGGGTTGGTTAAATTTTTTCTGAAAAGAGCCAGATGATAAATATTTTAGGCCTTGGAGTCAGTTTCTGCTGCAACAGCTGAGGTCTGCTGTTGGAGAAAAAACAGTCACGGACAAGACATCAATGAATGACATGGCTGTGTCCCAACACGTTGTACTTAACAAAGCAGGTGGTAAGCCAGGTTTGGCCTGTGTGCTGTTTGGCAACGCATAGGGTTTTGTTTTTGTTTTTGTTTTTTGTGGTTGAAGGGCTTTAGTGTACAAATACTTCAAATCTCACTCACTGGACTGAGGGCCTCATGTAGAGCAAGAGTCATAAACAAATAATGTATTTGTGCAGTGAAGAGCTGGCTGCACACACACCAGGTGTGTAACCTGTAGCTAAAAATGTAACAGGTCAATGTCACTATCAATATCAACACCCAACTTTGAAGAAAAAAATAAGAACACCCAAATTTACGAGAGATTGGCTATGTGATTCTTTTAGTCTGGGCCTGTCAAGTGGGTTATCCATCGATAAACTGGAGGGCGGTAAATCAGGGAGCACCACTCGTGACGTCTAGGGAGCTATGTGCCCAGATGCCCTCCCATTCCTTGCACGTGGGATTCTGTGATGTGATACCAGGTTCCCAGAAAGCATACAGACAGAGCTGATTTGCTGCTGCTGTTCTTGCCTCCTTGCCCTTACAGGCACACCATCCCCTCCCTCACTGAGTGAAGCTTGTGCATGGGTGTGGAGTAGCCTCACGGAGGAAGGAAGGAGTGAGCTAGACTGGTGATGCTTCCAGACTAAAGGACAACAGGAAGGGCTTCTGTGTTATTTGTGTCATTCTGATCTGTACAGGCCAGCCCTGTAATCACTTGCCTCCATGCAATCTGGTATTTTAGGAAAAAAGAAGGAAAAAGGCAGGGGGAAGCAACTGTTTCTCCTCTTTAAGTGGTAGATACGTTACCGGAGATGGGTGGTGTAGGTTCTTGTCTTGGTGCAAGAAAGAATTCAGGCGTGAGACAGAACAATGGCAAGCAAAGTTTAATGAGGGTAGGGCATCCATCAGAACAGATGGGACAGAATCTGAGAGTGCCCAGCCACTCAGAAAGCACGGTTACATGTGTAATGGAGATAATACACCTGGCAGGCCAGGCAGGCAGCTCAGGAGAGAGCTGAGAGCTGAGTGCACCGTCTGTATTTAGACTGGGGCTTATAAGGGAAAAGGGTCCAGTTCTTCCCACCGTTTCTCCTTCCCCTCCTCCTCCCCTCCTCAGAACAAAGAGTTTGCTGAGTGTGAATTAGGTGAAATTCATCTCAAGATTTCATTACTCAGTGTTATCAGACTGGGGAGTCCACCTGGCATTGGGCAGAGGAGCCTCCCCTAGGGGGCCTGCTCAATGTTATCAGACCAGATGGCCTATTTGGTGCTGAGCAGAGAGGATTCTCCTGGGAAGCTTCCCTTGGGAGGAAGGCTAAGACCACCTGGAAAGTTATCAGGGTATGGGCAGGACTTTGTAGTGTAAAATCCTGGGCTGCTTCCAAGGTGAGCTTCTGCAGATGCTTTGTGTTCCTACGGCCCCTCTCACACATAGGCTAATTTCTAACTTCCTACCTGACAGGTGTACCGTGATCAAAATGGCATTTTAGAATGATTGCTGTGGCAGCAGTATAGGAATTACTAGAGCCTATGACATCTGAGGCAAAGAGGCCAGTTTGGAGGCTAATAGGTGGGAGATGAGAAGAGTCTGGACAGAGACAGCTGTTGTAAGAGATTTGGGGAAAAGCCATCAGCAGTAGAGATTTTTCTGAATGTAGAGTAGGAAGTTCATGAGAAATTAACTGAGCACACAGAAGACAAATCCCTCTTATTTGGATAATAACTGGTGTCACCAATCATGAAAATGGGAGATGAGAGGTGGCAGAAATGTTTTGGAAAGAATCTATTGAATTCCATTTTCATCAAGGGGGGAGGCACTGGCATCCAGCCATAAGGTCAATAGCTAAAACTAAAATCAGGAGCTCAGAAATATGACTTCCAAGTATAGAAAGCAGATGGCATTGCAGGCCTTGGATGTGGGAGGACTGGGGCCGGTGAGAGGAGAATGGGGCCCCAGACAGAGCCATGGGAACAACTAAAGGCCAACAAGAAGAGCCTACAAAAACCTGAGTGCAACAAGCAGAAACAGAAGGCTGTGCTGTCATAGAGGTTGAAAAGGGGAAGGTTTCAGCTGGATCGCAAGCTGATAAATGTTTTGTGCTTATTTGTAAGCCACTCCAGAGAACTCAGAAGAGGAAGAGCTGCTAGCATTCCTTTCAATCCCTGTCCCTGCCCTTTCCCCAGATGTTGTCGCTAACTGCTCCTCGAAGGGGTTGAAAACCACTTGGTAGGCCGGCGCCGCGGCTCAATAGGCTAATCCTCCGCCCGTGGCGCCGACACACCGGGTTCTAGTCCCGGTTGGGGCACTGGATTCTGTCCCGGTTGCTCCTCTTCCTGTCCAGCTCTCTGCTGTGGCCTGGGAGTGCAGTGGAGGATGGCCCAAGTGCTTGGGCCCTGCACCCACATGGGAGACCAGGAGAAGCACCTGGCTCCTGCCTTCGGATCAGCGCGGTGCGCTGGCCGCAGCATGCTGGCCACAGCGGCCATTGGAGGGTGAACCAACGGCAAAGGAAGACCTTCCACTGTCTCTCTCTCTCTCTCACTGTCCACTCTGCCTGTCAAAAAAAAAAAAAAAAAAAGAAAAAGAAAAGAAAACCACTTGGTATACCTACTGCTCCTGATAAGGAGGAATGGGGCAGTACCCCATAAGCTAACACCTTCCTCCTCCTCTCCCATATGCTTTCTTGCACGTCCCCCTTGTGTTCTTAGTGGGATTGGAACTGCAGCTCAGAGCTGGTCTGCAGAGCTCACTTCCAGGATGGTCCCACTTAATGCAAACCACAAACACTCTGCTCTTCACAGAGCCTTTTGTAATCCTTCCAGAAACTCTAGGCTGGAAGGTTAGAAAAAAAAAGTGTCTGAAAGTGAATGAAAAGTGGTCCTTCTAGTTTTTGGCAGCTACTGTGAGTATGTGTGAGTGTGTGTGTGTGTGACAGCTAGACAAGGGAAAATAAGGTTCATTTAATCATGACACATCAACTAATCATTAGTAGTAATTCATAGTAATTTAGCTATAAGTTATTAAGACAAGATCACTTTAAAAATATCTCCTTAAAATCTTCCATGTGCTATCTTAACTCAGTAAATGCACAAGTTCAAATTGCCTTTTTCACATTCAGTACCTGACATCTGACTATAAGCATGTGTCTGATTGAAGAATTAGGCAAGCAAAAATGCTAGCAGCTGTGTAGCAGAGAGCTGACTTGGCAGAGAAGTGGGAAATACACCAGAGTTGCTTTTGGAAGAGGAATAGAATCCTGCATCTGACTTTTTTCTTTTCCTTCCACAGCCAAGCAGGAGCCTCCCGTTGATCAGCTTCCATTCTGGGTCATTATCCCAGTAAGTGGTGCTTTGGTGCTCACTGCGGTAGTCCTCTACTGCCTGGCCTGCAGTAAGTACTCCATGTTATCATCGTGACCTCTGTTCCATCAGCACCTCTCTGAGGTTTAAGCCTCTTCTCCTACTTGTAGCAACACTAAGGAAACTTTAGTGTCTTCATTAGTTGTCCCAGCAAGTGTCATTCATTCACTGGACAAACAAACATTTCTTAGACACCTACTATGTGCCAATGGTTCTCTCCTAGGCCCTGGAGTTACAAAGACAAGAAGTCACTGTTCTTGAGACACATTCTAGTTTAGTTCTTTATTTTTTTCCCCTAATTTTACATTTGCTTGGGGAAACTGAGGCTTGTTAACTAGAAAACATCTCATGCTATAGGATTTCCTAATGTTCGAGTTGGAATAGGAGGAAAGGCAGAATGACAAGATTTAGGGGCAAGAAAAAATTTTTGGAGGAGAACACGAAGCATGAATAAAGTCAAGCAAATACATGACCAAGGGTGATTTTACCAACCTGCAGTTCGTTTTTGGATAGAAGATAAGGCGTGGTTGGTGAAAGAAGAGATGTCTGGGATATTTTATCCTATGAATTTAAAATTTTGGTCCCAGACAAATGTTCCCTTCAATCTTTGTGAATAAATGGATCAGAATGGCTAGGTTAGAGCTATGGTCATAATCACCATGAAGGTGAACCCTTCTTAGAGTAGAAATCATGCATAGTGAACAAACACTGGAAGACCAATATTGGTTGATTTTCCCAAAAAGTGTCAAAGCTAGGTGAAGTCGCTGGAGACTACAAGGAACAACTCACCCTAATGGTGGGATAGAGGCATCTGATGGGCTCAGGGACATTCTAGTACAACACTACCCAGCCTTACTGCCCTAATTCATGGTTTCCCATCTTCAGCAATACTACCATTGCCATCTGGAGCCAGATAATTCTTTTAGAATGCTGTTTCGTGTATTGTAGGCTATTTGAAAGTTTCCCTGGTGTCCACTTACTATATGTCAGTAGCATCCTTTGCTCCATTTGTGACAACCAAAAATGCTTCCAAACATTGCCAAATGTTCTGGGGGGAAGGAGGGCTTGGGGTTGGAAATTACCACTGGGTTGAGAACCACTGGTTCTAAGGCCGTCTGAAGGCCAGCTGAAATGTATGGGCACAATTTGATGGGAATTCGCCTATCATCTTTATTGCTTGTGCTTGTTTCCAAGGACACGTTGCAAGGTGGAAAAGAACAAGAAGGAATGAAGAGACAGTGGAAACTAAAAGGCTGTCCTCTATCTACTTGGGCTCTGCACAATCCTCGGGCTGAGCAGAACATCGCAAGGTAGACCTTTTAGTTCTCTACCAATGTGGATTACACGGGGTCATGTGGCCATGAGGCACAGTCTGTCTTCCGCTCAGTACCAAATTCGAGGTCTTCCTACTGCCCCAGCTTCTCACCCTCTGGCACCCCTCTCCTTTCTCCCCCACACAATTTGCTTATTGCAGCCTCTTCCTTTGCTGTGCATTCTGCCTTCGGAAATGTTCCCCTCCCATCAGCCAGCTCCATGCCTTTCCTTATTTGTAAAGCACTGCTGTGAGTTCATCTTGCAGTAGGATTCTGCCCACTTGTTCCCATCGTTCACCTCCCCTGTGTCTCCCAGGAGTGACGGACACAGATTGGGGTAGTTTGTGCTAGCACAGTAACACCCTCATTGGTTTCTCTGCCTGTTACTAACAGACTTATCCTACTGACCAGTGACTGAGCTGAATCTCAGTCATTATTCAGTTACTCTGTCATGTCATTTTCCCAAACACTCTGAAGAGACCCCAGTGCCTGTAGCAAAGGCTTCAAAAACTTTTAATGCTGTACATTCCAGCTAATCTCTTCAGCCTAAACATCCTGTTTCTGTCCATTGTTCCTCACATGGCATAGTTTCCAGATGCTTCATGTGAACACTGTAGATGCCAGTGAAGAGTCCAAAACTTTGGTCTTATTGGTTCTGCATACAATGGGATAATTGTATCTGGGATCTGGATATAGCCTTAGGTTTTTTGACACTAATGCTGTTAACTCAAATCAGATTTGTGTTCTTCTAAAGCCTCCAGGTCTTTTCACGTAAGAGAAACATTGGAACATTGGAATCTAAGGACTGACATCAGGTCAAGGGTAGTTATAGCCTTGTGAACAGTTCAGTTTTGACTTACAAAAGATCAGGATAGCTCTGGCATAAGAAATTAGAGCCTGTAGAATTGCCTTTAAAAATAAAGGAAATGGTGCCAGAGTTGTAGTGTAG
The DNA here is from genome assembly GCF_033115175.1 of Lepus europaeus. Taxonomy (NCBI): domain Eukaryota; kingdom Metazoa; phylum Chordata; class Mammalia; order Lagomorpha; family Leporidae; genus Lepus; species Lepus europaeus. The sequence continues at coordinate 76,049,164 of NC_084828.1, read as the reverse complement.
CAGGTAAAGCTGCTTTCTGTGAAGCCAGCATCCCATACAGGGACTGGTTCGAGACCTGGCTGCTCTACTTCTGATACAGCTCCCTGCTAATGGCCTGGAAAAAGCAGTGAAAGATAGCCCAGGTGTTTGAGCCCCTGCCACCCACGTGGGAAACCCAGATGGCTCCTGGTTTCAGCCTGGTCCAGCCCCAGCTGTTGTGGCCATCAGGGGAGTGAACCAGTGGGTGGAAGATCTCTCTGTCTCTTCTCCTCTAATTCTTTCAAATAAATAAATAATTTTAAAAAAATAAGTAAAAAATAATATCTGGGCTTTATATAACAGCTCATGTTTTGCAAAAGTACTATTTAATCTGAATCATAAAAAAACTCTTATGAGCAAGCTGCATCTTAGTTTAATGGCTGGACAACCTGAGGCTCCCAGTGGTCGAGTGACTTAAACAAGGTCATTTGTTTGAGCAAAAGCGGAACTCAAACTGGCTATCAAGCTTGGGTTTTTTTCACCAATATGACTGCTTAAATTTTTCCCAAAGCAGTCTCCCCGTTTCCTATCTTGTTTTCATTTTAGATTATTGTCCACTCTTCAGGGTGCCATTCCCCTGGTTCTGCAATTATCTAGGATTTCCATGACTTTCCCCTCTATCTTAAAAAGTCTTTTGGTTATCTGCTCATACTTCACAATGAAGCCATGAATCCAAGATTACACCAAGTCTTCTATAGCCATCTTGTGCATATTTGCATCTCTGAACTTGTATATAGCACATCATATACCCGCTGGGTTTATTTTCACATGCCTTTACCAGACTGTAGGCTTATTGAGAAGAGCAATTCTCTTCTTTGTTTGCCTCACATATAGAAGAGTACAAAGATCAAGAGCAGTTGGTCTTTAGGTGTTAGCTGGTGTTCAAGAAACATTGGCCTGCTACGCACCTCACGCAGAACTCATCAGACCATTTCTAAGTTCTCTACTAACTTAGATCTTCCTTCATATCCTTTAACTATCACGATTAAGGTTTACTGTGTTATCTCAAGTTGGGAATATCTTTGACCTTGAGATAGAAAGTTTAAAAGTGTCAAGTTTTCCTCCATTGATAATGCAGGGATAATTATTTTGTTTCCTCAGGTCTCACCTAAATTTGCAATTGACCTCTTCCAGGAACTTGACCAGATGGCCAGGAGGGTCTCACCTTGCCCTTCATGGATCTTTCCTTCAGTGACTCTGCAGAAAGCGTCTAGAGGAATATGGTGGACACAGAAGTAGCTCTGGTGACCTTGCACAGGGCTTTAAAACAAAAGAATTCTTTAGGCCCAGAAGGGACTTTAGAGGATACTTAGTCTCATAAATGACAAGGACACTGCGGCCTAGGTTGGGGAACTGAACTGTTAAGGTCAGAGCCAGAACCCAGATCTCCTGGCTCTGGTGCTCTTTCCTTTCGCCTGTTTGACCCTGGGCTATTAAGAGTGTTTTATATATATACACATGTCAGTCAAGTGCCTCTCGAAATAGAATCTGTCCACCATCAGGTCAACATCAGCGACTTGGTCTGATTTCCCGATGAATATTGGAAAGATTTAGTGTTGCTATTTTTTTAAAAATGTCTAATGCAATCTTTGGGAGATACATTGGTATTTATCCCTGTATGAGGATAATGGAAATATTACTGGCATTTAGTCAGTTGCATTCTCCATTGTGTTCTTCTTTGATGCTCTCCCACTTCCCTACTAGGTTTAGAACAAAGTAGAACTCTCCAAAATGTATTTTCCCTGACAGGTAAGAGGAAAGCCTTTCATACCTCAGAGTAACAGGCTGGAGAGAAATAGTTGGAAGATTTACAATCTACTGGTTCATATTGGACTGACACTCTCTTTAAATGGCTTTATGCTAGTTTGACCTCATTTGTAAAATATTTATGAAAAGTTCTCATTTAAAATGAGACAGTTTTTTTTTTTTTTTTTCTAAACTGCATGTGTACTAAGCAGTAAGCTATCTTCAGAGATAAATGATAGAGGTGATAATAACATACCATAGTGCTTCCTCAGATCCCCAAGTGGCTTTTCCTCCTTGGTACTTCTGGATCTTTCTGACATCAGCAGAGAATTGAAAAGAAGTAGTCAACTGTGGTTTCTGTTATTCCTGACTCCTTTCTCTGAAGCTGCCTTTCACAACCCAATGGACCACAGTGGACCCCTCTCAAGCTTGGGAGATCACACACTATCATCTGAAAATCTGGAACTGGACAGCAAGAGATGACTGAGTTTCCCAGTTGCAGCTGGGTTGAAAATGGTGGATTTTGGTAGCTAAAAAGGGGCCAGATTCTCCTACAAAGTATGAGAAACATAGGAACACTTTAAAATGGGTGCTCTCAGAACTAAATTTCTTAAGAAAACAAAGAGAGTGGGCTGACAAGAATTTAAGAGCAAAGAAACTACAAAAACCAGAAACTGCTGCATATAATTGTTTCATAATCTTCTGGCTTGGTAAAACGAGACCTCAAAAAATAATTAACCACAAATTAGGATAAACCTAGGGGACAAGTTATTAATGTGAAATAAATTATATTAAATTATTACTTATTACCTTTGATAAATGTGTTTTTTCAAAAAGTTGTACTTTACTTTTATTATTGATATTGTTGTGACATGAATAAAATTATTTCTAAAAGCAGCCCTCTAGGCGTATAATTTCTAGCTGAAAGATGGAATCTATTAGGTGAATGTGAATTAAAAAATGAGCAGATGGGACTAATTATTAATTTGTCAACAATTTATGAATGGGATAATAGAGAAAACATGCCTAGGAAGTGTGGCCGCAACATGTAAATCACAGCGCCAGGATACCAGTGCAGAGATTCTAACTGCTGTTTATCATTAAACAGTGCCCTGTGCTAAATGCCTTATATGGACTGTTTCATTGAATACACATTCTGAAACAGATGAAAAACCTGAGACTTCAGAGAAAAATAGCTTTGCTCTAGGCCACCTGGCTGTTGCACTACATGGCTGAGAGGCAAAACCAGTGGTCTGCTCTGGAACCCGACACTGCCTCCTGAGCCTTGTTCTTCTGAGCACCGGCATTCTCAGAGAAGCAACAGACAGGTCCAACACCCAGATAAAATGCTAGAAGTTTTTCCCTCATCGCAGTAGCTCCCCTTCATTCAGAGGATACATTCCAAGACAGCCAGTGGATGTCTGAAACCATGGATAGTACAGGATCTTACATACAAGGGTACTTCAGAAAGTTCATGGAAAATATGTATTTATGAAAAATTATGAAAATTTTTACACCAAAATAACTTATCATTTAATTCCATTTTCCACGAACTTTCAAATGTACTCTTGTGTATTTTGAAAACTTGCACGTTTCCACCAAAAAGCCGCACTCACAGTTTCCCTTTGGCATACTATATTGTCAACATCACCACTCCTGTGGTTTGTGGTTGTTGTTAAATACAGTGCGGGCTATGTGAACACAAGCACTGTTGACACTGTGACAGTTTATCTGATAACCGAGATGCTACCGGGTGACTGGCAGGCACGGAGAGTGCGTGACAAGGATCCATGGGGGGAAAGGAGTGCTCCCTGGCCCGGGCAGGATGACATGGGATCTCACGATACTATTTAGAACAGCATGCTACTTAACCCTTATGAACTGCTTATTTCTGGGATTTGCCATTTAATATTTTCAAATCACAGCTGACTATGGATAACAAACCATGGAAAGTGAAACCACTTTAATAGGGGACTACTGTACACGTAATTCAGTCATTTGCTTCCTTCTCACCTATTAATAGTTAAAATCTGCAGGCCCGCTTCCTTCTGGGTGGCTTTTCCAGGTAATTCCTGCACACTACACAGCACACTCTGTCAGAAACACCGGGAGAGAAAACAAAGCTGGGCTGTTTCGTTCATAACACTGACTGACTTCTTTTGTTAAAATTGTATTTTATTTCAAATGGCATAGGAAGCATCTTGGAGACTTACTAAAACAAAACTACACACTGCTACACATTTGGGCCCATGCTGCTCCCAGGGCCCAAGGGCACAAGGGTTTCCCAGTCCATTTGCCTTACCTGGCTCTTTCCTCCCCTCCCAGGGGTTCCTAGAGTAGCTTTTGAAGGGATCACATGAACAAATACACAACCTGTAGGCTTCAACTTTAATCTTTTGGAAAATGTTTATTTACTATGTAACAGGAAGGAAAAAGAAATTTTTGTATACAGATCAATCAATAGATCAATGTAGGTACCAGTATGTATTTAAATTTAAGGATAAGTAAAGTGAAGGTACTGTTATACCAAGAATTGCTAAAACATGTATATTTAATAATGATATGAGTAGGTCTCTGCTATCACAGGTGCCAGCACTTACATTTGCTGGGAGGCTGACCAGAGAGCGGTCTGGCCATTGGCATTCAAGGGACGTGGCCACACAGCTCCTTCAACTCTGCGATGCATTTCAAGCTGAGGCCATTTTCAGTCCTTGTCTTGTTTATCTGTTGATGAAGGGTTCCTAGGAAGGTTTAGCAGAGCTTCAATTTTCTTAGCATCATCCTCAGCTTGATTTTTCTGTAAGCTACTTTCAATTTCCTCGGGGAGCAACTCAGTAACTTGTAGCCTGGCTTTCCTGTAATCAAAGAATAAAAAGGATGTAGCAAGATTTGCTCCATTGTTTTAGCTGTAAGAGATTTGAAACAAGCAAACAAAGATAGTACTTGTCTTATTCTCTCTGGTGTGGTGCAGCAGCTTATGAGCACACATCATTTCCCTACACTTCAAATACAGTTACATTTCTTCTCTCTCCTACCTTGTTCTACCCATAAGCTAACAATGATTCCCACATTACCAGAATAGACACTCCCATGGTAGCAGCTCTAATCCATAATATACTCCAGTATAGATAGTGTACATTCACACAACAGAATATTACTCAGCCTTAAAAAAGGATGAAATCTTGTCATCTGCAACCACATGGATAGAACTGGGGATCATTATGGTAAATAAAATTAGCCAAACACAGAAAGACAAATATTACATGATCTCATTCATATGTGGAGTCTAAAAATTAGGTGATCGTATATAGGTTAAAAATATAGGCGGGCGCAGCAGCTCACTAGGCTAGTCCTCCACCTTCGGGGCCGACACCCCGGGTTCTAGTCCCGGTCGGAGTGCTGGATTCTATCCCGGTTGCTCCTCTTCCAGGCCAGCTCTCTGCTGTGGCCCCGGAAGGCAGTGGAGGATGGCTCAAGTCCTTGGGCCCTGCACCCGCATGGGAGACCAGGAGGAAGCACCTGGCTCCTGGCTTCGGATTGGCACAGCGCGCCGGCCGTAGCAGCCATTTTGGGGGTGAACCAACAGAAGGAAGACCTTTCTCTCTGTCTCTCTCACTGTCTAATTCTGCCTGTCAAAAAAAATATATATATATTTATATAGATAATGATGGTTATCAGAGGCTGAGGCGGGAAGTGGGTTGGGAAGGATAGGGAAAGGTTGATTATCAGGTACTAGGTTACAGCTAGATAGGAATATGACTTTCTAAGGTCCTATTACAACAGTACAGTGATTATGGATAATGCACTGTACATCTATATACTGTATATAGAATACTGTACTATATATAGAAGACACAATTTGGGATGTTTTTACTGTAAAGAAGTATTGCATGCTTAAAAGGATAAAAATATTTTCCCCAACTGGACATTATATAATGTATACATGTAATGAAACATCACATAATACCCCATAACTATGTAAAATTTAGAAAGATATTCTAGGGGGCTGGCACTGTGGCATAGCAGGTAAAGCTGCCACCTGCAGTGGCAGCATCCCATATGGGCACCAGTTCCAGTCCCAGCTGCTCCTCTTCTGATCCAGCTCTCTGTTATGGCCTGGGAAAGCAATAGCAGATGGCTCAAGTGCTTGGGCCCCTGCACCCATGTGGAAGACCCAGAAGAAGCTCCTGGCTCCCAGCTTTGGACCTACCCAGCTCCGGCTATTGTGGCCATCAGGGGAATGAACCAGTGGATGGAAGACCTCTCTCTCTGTCTCTCCCTCTCTGTCTGTAACTCTACCTCTCAAATAAATTAAAAAAATAAAAATAAAAAGATATTCCAGGTTACCAGGTCCCAGAGTTCTCACAAGGGTGACGTGTGGGGGCTGAAACACCTGTGCGAAGGTGGGAGTCTCAGGGCCTGGCTGTCCTCCTGTCCTCAGGCTGGGGCTATGCGAGTACCCTGCCACTCTGTTAAACTCTGTCGCCAACCTTCTAGGAACTACATGAAGGCTACAATGGTAACGTAAAAGTCAGTCTGGACAACATCTTAGATGTATATTTATGAAGAGCTAAGATTTAATTTCCAAATAACAGCTCAGTTTATTTTCTAAATCAAGTATTGGTGTCTTCCTTTCTTTATGTGATGTCCAAGGTCACTTATAACTTTCTGCTTAACTCAGTTCAAACAGATCTGACCATTTTTTCTTCCATATCTCTATAGCCAGCTTTCTACATTTTCTGCTAAGCCAATTTTTAAGACTCAGATGATTTGATTTCACTATGTTATTTTCAAGCAAAGAAGCACATATATAGAAGGTACTTAAAATGCATTAACTCTTCTTAGAAATGTCACACATATAAAAATACATATCATATATATGTATATATGTACATTTCTAACATGGTCTTTCTGCCAAAGTATCCTTCTAATATTATAATTCAAGTTATCATTTTCCCCATTCTTAAGGTTTTCCATCTAAATCAATAGTCATCTCTGTAGTTTTTCTCATTTCCCTTTTTTAAAGTAGAATGCAGTTATCATTTATATTTATGAAAGAATAATTTTCATAATATCCTATGGCTAAGCTCTCTTCCTTTTCAAAAAAGTCATCTCTTATGACACCTAGAGAACCAGAAATAAGCTGATGCTTTCATGCTTTTAAGTCTCCATAAATCACGTTACTGGGATAAAAGCCCAGTCATGACAACAATCTGTAACATCAGATTTTATGCTGGCATTCAGAATTCTAAGTGTTTCATCCAAAACCTAGAAAACCATATGCCCACCTGCTCTGCTACCATGAAGGAGCAATGACATGAACATATATTGAGCACTGTGTTATGATTCTGTCCCTAGAACAACTGAAAAAAATCGAGGGTTTGAAATCAAGAAAAAACAGTTAAGGTCACAGAACTATCCCATAGTGTAGGTGGGATTTAAGTCCCCTTTTCAAGGTTTCATTGGCTCTAAAATCCATGCTTTTTCACCTGTAGCACCTAAGGCCTTGGACAACATCCGCACAGATATTAAAAAATCTCTGTGTGTGTGATTTAGCACAAATAGAGGTTTCAAATAAAATCATCGGAAAAAATGATTGCTCTTCTATGCAATTACCAAAACAGCAGCAGCCACAGCAGGTGTCACCTCACGTACCCAGGAAACTGAACCGTGAGAATCATTTGTACTCAGGAGCACTAGCCAGCAGCCTGTTATGTTGATCTGACACAGAAGCTGCAGTCTGCTATCAATCTGACTACCCTACCCCAGAAATGACTTGATGGACTAGGCGAAAGTGTTTGTGCTCCTCTGTGACATGTAATTCACGAATAGTCACTGTGCCTACTTAATTCCTCTGCATCTATAGCAACTAGTAGATCCTTTGAATGTTTGGTTTATTTAAAAGGTGATATCCCTTTCTAAGCTCTGTACCATCTGTAGATGTACGCATAGAAGGGAATATCACCTTATAAATAAACCAAATAAAGCTCATTCCTTGATGTGCATTCCCTTTAGGTAGCTTCCTATGCAGTCAAGAACACAGTCAAAGAAAAGAAAAAAGAACACAGAAAAACAAAATATGCAACCAAGTGGCACTGATAAACATTTTAACTTTTTAAAAAATGTATATAAAGAAAGACCCTCATCAAATTAAAGGTAAATTAATGTTTCATTTTCCCATTCTCCTTAATTAAGTAGATCAGAAGACACGTCGAGTAGGAGTTGAAACTCATCATAGAAATAAACTCTCCTTTGACCATACGTCTGTTTAGAGTACTGGGGCTACCTGAGCCCCGCTACACAGGGCCCGCAGCTGGGCAGGCTGCCTCGTCTAACGCGCTCCTTACCACTCTTCTAGTTTCTGGTCATGGAGTGCCTTTCGGTCCTTCTGTTTTCTCTCCTGAAGAGTCTCACCGTGGTACTTCTGAAGTGCCATCAGCAGGCCGCCTACGGGAGTGCTAAGGTGAAGCAGAGGGAAAAGTCATCAGATCATGCAACACATGAGTGTCCTGCTCAGGCTCGGGCAGCATCAGCGAGCCCTGCCCACTGTCACTAATTTCACGAAACGTTCTTTCATACAGGATTTTCATAAGTAGAGATCTTACTGGGAAAAGGAAAAACATATTGAGATAATTTCCTTCCTCATCTGTACAACAGAGGAAGATAATTATCACAACTCCCTGAAGTTAAACGTTAAGTGTACAAAACAATAAATCGATAAATTGGCTCTGTTTTTTAAATAGTAAATGAGAACTGAACCGAGGGAAGATAAGTGCATATTTATGACAAGTTCTGGTAAGTAGCTCCCAACTGAAGTTTTCTCAGAGATGAAATTACTAGTTCAGACTGGTATCAGCCCCCACTGGGGATAGGAAATGTGAAAGGCATTTTTGGTTGGAGAAGGTATCCTACTGGCTTTTGGGGGTAAAGTCACCAAAACATCCTAAAATTCATGAATTGGGCATATCTGCTAACCCACATGCCAACAGTTACCAGTGAGAGACTGATTAAGATCACAATGATTACAGTGAAGAAGTGGGTTTGGATCTTGTGTTCTCCAAGAAGAGGTTTTTACTATGGTAAAACTTAAAATTCCCCTTGGCTGCAACTTCAGTAACTGAATTTTGAAAACTACTTTTGGGCCCGGCAGTGTTGTGCCACTTGTGATGATGGCATCTCATAGCAGAGGACCAGTTCGTTCAACTACCAGCTACTCCACTTCCAATACAGTTTCCTGTTCACATGCCTGGGAAGACAGCAGGAAATGGCCCAAATACTTAGGCCCTACCACCCATGTGGGAGACCAGGATGGAATTCCTGGCTTCAGCCTGACCCAGACCTGGCTGTTTCTATCATCTGGGGAGTGAAACAGTAGCTGAAAGATCTCTCTCTAACTTTCTATCCCTCCCCACCTCTCTCTCTTGCTCTGCCTTTCAAATAAATAAATCTTAAAAACAAAAGTATAGGGGTGGGAATTGTGGTGTATTGAGTAAAGCTGCCCCCTGTGGTGCCGGCATCCCATATGGGTGTCAGTTTGAGTCCTGGCTGCTATAATTCTGTTCCAGCTCCCTACAAATGTGCCTGGGAAAGCAACGGAATTTGGGCCCCTGCACCCACGTGAGAGATCCGGAAGAAGCCCTTGGTTCCTGGCTTTGGTCTGGCCCAGCCCTGGCCATTGCGGGGAATGGACCAGTAGACAGAAGGTCTCTCTTTCTCTCTCTCTCTGCCTCTCCCAATCTCTCTCTCTCTCTGTAACTGTGCCTTTCAAATAAATAAAACATTTGTTTTATTTTTTCTTAAAAAAAGCAAACAAAAAACCCCACAAAAGTATATTTGCTAAATGGAAGCAATCTAAATGTCCACTGAAAGATGGATAATGAAAATATAGTATACACATGTGACAGATAAGTAGCCTTAAAAAAATCCTGTCACATGCTACAACACGGAAAATCTCAAGGACATTACTATGCTGTGTGAAATAAGCCAGTCATAAAAGGACAAATATTGTATGACTCCACTCACAAGAAGTATCTTAACTAGTCAAAATCCACAGAAACGACTAGTAGGAAGATGGCTGCCAAGAGCTGGCAGAACACGGAGACGGAATTCATGTTTAACGTGAGTAGAGTTTCAGTTACGAAAGATGAAAAAGTTCTAGAGCTCTCCTGTACAATAACGTGAATATACTTAATGCTGCTGAACTGTATAGGTAAAAACAGTTACAATGGTAAATGTTCTACCATGTTTTTTATCGCAATAAAAATTTTGCTGCTAACTTCCATGATTTTCCCTTCAAACCAGCCTGGTATACTACAATAAAAATAATGTCAGCACAGTGAGTTATGAAAGGCTGATGCCTTTTTTATGTATCATAAATAACACACTTTAAAGTATTTTATTTTTATGTCATCCTTTTTGCACAATTTTGTAAAATGTATAATGTACATTCTGATGTCTTTTAATGTAAAATTATTGTTAAAAAACCCACAGAAGTCTATAGTGTTATTCTCTCCTAAAAAGGTGGTGAGAAAAGGGAGTGAATAAGTGGAGAGGAAGGCAGAACTCTTACTCAGATGAATGCCAATTAATAAAAACAGGAGACTGCCAAAACTGGCATGTCAGCATTTTGCAACCTCCTTCCTTCCTTCCTTCCTTCCTTCCTTCCTTCCTCCTTCCTTCCTTCCTTCCTTCCCTCCCTCCCTCTTTTTTCTTTCTAGATTTTTTATTTATTTACTTGAAAGAGCTGGAGCGACAGACAGTAGAGACAGAGAGGAAAGTCCTCCATCTGCTGGTTCACTCCCCAAATGGCCAAAACTAACCAAGTTAGGCCAGGCCAAAGCCAGGAGACAGAAGCCTCTTCTGAGTCTCCCATGTGGGTGCAGGGGCCCAAGCACTTGAGTCACTGTCCACTACTTTCCCAGGTGCACCAGCAGGGAGCTGGATCAGAAGTAGAGCAGCTAGGACACGAACCGGCACCCATACAGGATGCTGGCACTGCAGGCAGTGGCTTTAACCGCTATGCTACAGTGCTGACCTCTGCAACCACCTCTCTAATAACTAATTATAGCATGGGTCATCGATGGAGCATTAAAACCACTAGATCGAGGCACCATTTAGTGCAGTGGTTAAGTTGCTATTTGCTATGCCTGCAACCCCTAATGGAGTGCCAGGTTCAAGTCCTGACTCCTCCCCTTCCTATCCAGCTTCTTGCTGATGTACATCCTGGAAGGCAACAGGTGATAGCTCAAGTACCCGGGTCTCTGCCACCCGTGGGGGAGAACTGGAGGAATTCAGGGTTCTGACTTTGGTTTGGCATATCCAGGTTGTTGTGGGCATTTGGGGAATCAGTTGATGAAAGATGTCTTTCAAATAAAATTAAAAATAAGTGACTTTTTTTTTTTTTTTTCAAAAAACACTAGGCCAAAGATAGCTGGAGAACAGGTTATTCACAGTCTCACTCTAAACTAAAGAGACCTAATAGATTATGCTTTAACCAAGTGTGGTCAGCAGCATTCTAAAACAGTTCCCCTAAATTTCCTGCCCTAATCCTGTAACTGTGCATATGATGAGATACTACTCCTATGATCACATTATGTTACACAGCAAATTGGATTTCACAAATGTAATCAGGGTTACTGATTAGTCGAATTTAGTTCATCAAAAAGGAGATGATCTGAGTGAACCCTGAAGAGCAGAGTTTTCTCTGGCTGACCATTTGGAGTATCAGCAGGATGCAATGCACCATGGTGGTTTGAGCGTGAGGAGCATCCTGTGAGAAGGAATGTGGGCAGCCTCTAGAAACTAACAAGCAGCAGGGAAACATCCTGCAGCCACCAGGAACTGGAATCTGGCAACAACCTGAATGGGTGTGGAAGCAGATTTTTCCCGAACCCTCGAGACAACAGCCCAGGTTGGTCAACACCTTGCTTTTGGCCTTGTGAAATCCGGAGCAAATAATCCATCCAAATATACTCAGATTTCTGACCCACAGAACTGGAAGATAACATAAATGAGTACTGTTTTATGCTGCTAAGTTTGTGGTAATTTGTTATACAGCAATGGAAAACCAATACATCAAGTAAATAAGAGTTAATATTACTTAACGGTGGGTGAGAGGCCTTTCTATACACTGAGGACACAACTTCATCTAAGCTCTAACCCTGACAAAAATATTTAACCCAAGTCTAATCATGAAGGAAAGACCAAACAAAACTGAGAAACACTCTTGGTATTATTGTGATAGTGCAGGAATCTATTTAGCTAAGCAAACAACCCAGACCAAAATTGTGTAAGAATGCACCTCCTGGGGCAGGCGTTTGATGCAGTGGTTAAGTCGCTGCTTGGGGTGCCTGCATCCTGCATCAGAGTGTGTGGTTTGAGTGCCAGCGCCTCAGCTTCCATCCTGGTTTCCTACTCACGTGCACCCTGGGAGGCAACAGGGGAGGGACCAAGTACTTGAGTCCCTGTCACCCATACGGGAGGCCCAGATTGGGTTCCAGGCTTCTGGTTTCGGCCTGGCCCAGCCCTGGCTGTTGTGGACATTTGGGGAGTAAATAAATAGATGAATAGATCTCTCTTCGTCTTTGTTCATTTTCCTTTCAGTATGTCTCTCTGCTTTTCAAATAAAATGAAAATATTTTTTAAATAAAGGAAAGTACTTCTTAACTGAGCTGAATATGGATTATAATTCAGATATTACTGAACTGATGTTATTTACTGTGAAAACTGTAAGTTAAAAGTATGAGTAAAAATTGGGATGTAATTAGAACTGGATGAAGTTACCACCAATATAAGACTAGAGATATATAGGTTCTAAGATTAAATCTGCTCTTCAGAAATGAATGACTTTTAACAGGCAAGACACTGGATGAAATTTGTACCAATTTAGACTCAAACCACATTAATGCTTACCCCAGCAAGGCTCCAATTATGCCACCAGCCACCAGGCCTCGCAGACCCAAGTTAACTCTGAAAATACTTCCTGTGACAGCTGTTTTAAAACAAAGAGGCAATATTAAACCATCTTTAAGTACTAGAATAGCATTTAAAAACTCCCTGTCTTAAAAATGACACAAACCCTCAAGTGAGCCTTCTGAACCCATTCACACACGACAGCCTAGATTTCCTGAATCTAAACGCCACCATAGGTGGCTTCCAATCTGCTCTGCAGATCAAAGGAAGAAATGTCTCTTTTACAAAAATAAATCCTCAGCCTGCTCTAAGGATCCAAACTCTTCTCATTCTGCTTCATTTTTGCCCATCTCCTCTGAAAACGTTGCATTTTTCCCCTTCTACCTCTTTCATTTCTTCTTTTTTCAAACAAAGCTTTCCCAAAACAAAAACACAAAGAACCTCACTCTCCCCTTCAGCTTATGCCTTTCCCCAGCCTCACCCTATCCTTGCAGCTACACCGCCGCGGTGAGGCGGTGCGGCAGTGCGGCAGGCAGCATTTGGCCTACAATGCCACCTGGTGGCCAGTACTGGGGATTGCTTGCTTTCCTTTTCACAGCAATTGTGTGTCTGTGGCTCTCAGCTTTCTTAGGAACTAAGGCCATCTCAATTGGTACTACTTTTAAAATAACATTTGAGGGATGAGCATTTGACACAACTGTTAGGAGATACCTGCATCCCATATTAGAGTGTGTGGCTCAGTTCCAGCTATTCCACTTCCGACCCAGCTTCCTGCTGACATACACACCCTTGAAGGCAGCAGATAATGGCCCAAGTACGGGGTTCCTGTCACCCCTGTGGGAGACCTGGATTGAGTTTCAAGACCTTGCCTTTGGCCTGGCCCAACCTTGGCTGTTACATTTGAAAAATGATATATGTGTGTGTGTGTGTGTGTGTCTTTCAAATAAAATGGGAAAAAAAAATCTGAGGTTTCTATTTTAATTTCAAGCTTGTAATATTGAAAAATTTTCTAGATTAAAAAAACAAAAAGCCCACCTTTAATCCCGTTACCCAGAAACAATGGTGAGTCTTTTCTTCTAGTTTTCCAAACACTTTTTTTTTTTTTTTAAATTTCAGAGGTAGAGACAGCGAGACTGAGAGTGAGAGTGCACCCTCCCATCCATAGGCTAACTCTTCAAATGCCTGCAATGCAGAGGAGTCAGAGCCTTGAAGGCAGGCAAATGGTGCAGAAGTTAGGCCACTGCTTAGGATGCCCATCTCCCACAAAGGAATGTCTGGGCTCAGGTTCAGGGCTCTGCCTCAGCTTCCTGCTACGGTGTACCCTGGGAGGTAGCAGGTGTTGGCCCAAGTACTTGGAGGCATCAGGGCTGAATTCCTGACTCCTGGCTTTGGCCTAGCCCAGACCCAGCTGCTGTAGACATTTGGGGTGTGAACCAGCAGATGAAGATTCTTTATTTTCTTTTCTTTCCTTTCTTTCTTTTTTTTTTTTTTTTTTTTTTTTTTTTTTTTTTGTCTATGCTTTCAAATACAATGAAAAAAAATGTAAAGTTTTAAAAAGGTTCATACCCTTTGATCCAGGAATTCCACTTCCATGAGTGGAATCAATTAAATGTAGCCCCTCACCAGGGCAGGCACGTGGCATAGTGGGTAAATCTGCTGTCTATGATGCCAGCATCCCATACGGGCAACTGCTCCACTTCTAATCCAGCCTCCTGCTAATGTGCCTGGGAAAAGCAGAAGATAGCCCAAGTGTTTGGGCCCCTGCCACTCATGTGGGAGACCCAGAAGAAGCTCCTGGCTCCTGATTTTGGTATGGACCAGCCCTAGCCGTTGAGGCCTTCTGGGAAATGAACCAGCAGATGAAAATTATCTCTCCATCTCTCCCTTTCTCTCTGTAACTCTTTCAAAGAAAAAGTCACCTAAATGTACAACTCAATAACTTCCGGTCAAAAAATTTGGTTGCATTTAGTGTGCAACCATTATCACAATCCAGTTTCAGAACATTTCCATCATTACAAGATCCCTCATACCCATTTGAAGTTATTACTCCTTCGCCGCCCTATCTTTGACAATCACTAATTTACTTTATAGCTTAACAGAATTACTTATTTTGGTTACTTTCTATAAATAGAATGAAACATTATTAAGTCTTATTCCTGACATTTTAAGATGCTTAAAACATTCAATTGAATAGGCCACCATTGGTTTACTCAATCACTACTTGATGACCATAAAGGTTGTTTTCAGTTTGGGGCTGTTAGGAATAATGTGCTATAAAAATTCATGAGGGGTAGGCATTATGCACAGTTGGTATAAGCTGCCACTTGGGACACCCTCAACTCACACTGGAATGCCAGTTTCAGTCCTGGCTACTCTGATTCCAATCTAGCTTCCTACAAATGCATCCTAGGAGGTAGCAGATGATGGCTCAAGTCCCCTGCCATCCATGTGGGTGACTCAGATGAAGTTCCTGGCTTACAGCTTTGACCTGGCCTAGTCCTGCTTGCAGGCATCTAGAGGAGTGAACTAGCAGACAGAAGACCTTTATCTTTCCATTGCTCAGTCTTTCAAATAAATAACTTTAAAAAACAAAAAACAAAAAAACCATGCATGACTCAAAAATGTTTGTGTGAAAATAACTCATACTCACTTGTAACATGTCTAAACAAGATCTAGTTTGAGGCACTAAGAGATTATAAGACATCAGTTTGAAGGGTGCCTGGTTGTGGCATAGTGGGTAAAGCTGCTGCCTGTAGGCCAGCATCCCATTTGGGTCAGTTCTATTCCCAGCTGCCCCACTTGAAATCCAGCTGCCTACTAATGGCCTGGGAAGGCAGCAGAGGATGGCCCAAGTGTTTGGGCCCCTGTACCCATGTGGGAAGCCAGGAAGAAGCGCCTGGCTTCAGCTCAGCCAAGCTCTGGCTGTTGCAGCCATCTAGGGAATGAAATAATACATGGAAGACCTCTCTGTCTCTTTCAAATAAAAAAAATATCTCTTAAAAAAAAAAAAAAAGAAAAGGGTGCCTATCAGACCAACAAGAATTTTGCCAAAATTAAAGTAAGAACAGCCAATTGATGGTGAAGCTCAGGTGGAAGACAGATGAAGCATGGCTTTCCCAGTAAGATCCTGAAGACGAAGCACAATCATGGCTGCCAAGAGATGGAAGTGGTCCACTGAAAGCAAAAGTGGACTGATCACGACCAAAGGAAACCAGTTTTCTTGTTTGGCTACTTTCACGTGTTCAAGGCATTTTGCTTTTGACTTTTTAGAAGAACAGTAACGTCTGTTTACTATGAAAGTGTTCTGAGAAAGCTGGCCAAAGCTTTAGTAGAAAAATGGCCAGCAAAGCTTCACCAGGTTATTCTTAATGACTACAACAGTGAACCTGCTTATTTCTTTCAAGAAACAAGAGCAATTTGGGGAAACCAATGGGCATCCATCTTATAGTCCTGAATTGGTTCCTGCTGACCTTTTGTTCCTAATCCTTTCTAAAATGTATTTAAGATTTGTTTATTTGAAAGGCACAGTTACAGAGAGAGGTGGAGGAGAGAGAGAGAGAGAGAGAGAGAGAGAGAGAGAGAGAGAGAGAGAGATCTTCCATCCACTGGTTCACTCTCCAAATGGCCGCAATAGCCAGGGCTGGGGCAGGTGGAAGCCAGGAAGCAGGAGCCTCTTCCAGCTGTCCCATGTCAGTGTAGAGGCCTATGCACTTAGGCCATCATCTGTTATTTCCCAGGTGCATGAACAGGGGGCTGGATTGGAAGTAGAGCAGCTGGGACTTGAACTGGTGCCCATATAGGAAGCTGGCTTCACAGGCAGCTTGACCTGCCATGCCACAGTGGCGGCCCCTTGTTTTCTAATCTTAAAAAAAAAATTCTTCAAAGGGGACCCACTTTTCTTCAGTCAATAATGTAAAAAAAAAAAAAAAAAAAAGAAGACTGCATTGATATGAAAAAATTCCCAGGACCCACAGTTCTTCAGGGATAGAAGCCTGAGTTCTTTTCTGGAGAATCTTTTCATAGTCTTTATTTTCTAGTATTTTTAAAGTGTGTACATTCAGAAACCTAGCACAGCCACTATGAATTTCATGATCAAGAAAATATGATAAATCTGCTTAACATTAGAAGGTTATGATTTAACCAAACTCTGGAGAACTATTCACTCATTAGCTCTCCCCGGGAGACTCTATTAGGTCTACTCTGGACAACAAAGTCCCGTGAGGCAGGACTTAACCAAGGAAATTTATTTCCTCACAGCCCTGGAGGCTGAAACTCTAAGATCAGGGTACCAGGTGAGGCTGTCTTGGCTGGGCCGATCTGCCTGCATGTGTGTGTCAGTTCTAAATGGCAAGGATCATCACTTACAATCATGTCTTGAACTTGATGGAGCTTATGTTGAGGAATAAAATTTATATATTTTATTTTCCCAGGAACCTTTTGAAGTCCCCTTCTATCTTTGCTGAAAGGTCTATCCAAATCTTTAATTAGGTTATTTGTGTTCCTGTACTTGAGTTCTAAGAGTCCCACTTTCTGGAAACAAGTCCCTTATCAGATACACAATTTGTAAATACTTTCTTTCAGTCTGTGATTTGTCTTTCCATTTTATTAATAAAATATTTCTGGGACACTGTGGTGGACCAGCAAGTTAAATTACTGCCTGCAATGCCAGCATCCCATATAGGCATCAGAAGTCCCAGCTGTTCTGCTTCCAATCCAGCTCCCTGCTAATGTGCTTGGAAAAGTAGTAGAAGACAGCCCAACTGTTTGGGCCCCTGCACCTATGAGGAGGCTGGGACAGAGGTCTCAAGTTCCTGGCTTCATCCTGGACTGGCCCTGGCTGTGGCAGGCATTCGGGAACCAGTGGATGGAAGAGTCGTCTCTCTGCATCTCCCTCTCTCTGTAACTCTGCCTTTCAAATAAATAAATACATCTTTGAAATATATCTATATATTATATATGTAAATATATGTAAATATAGATACATATATATTTATATTGACATGCAAAGTTTTAATGAAGTCTGTGAGGTTGGCAGTATGGTATAGCAGGTAAAGCTGCCACTTGCAATGCTGGCATATCCCATGTGAATGCTGGCTCAAGTCCCAGCTACTCTGTTTTCAATCCAGCTTCCTGCTAATACACCTGAGAAACCATCAGAAGATGGTCCAAGTGCTTGGGCACCTGACATTCATATGGGAGATCAGGAAGGAGTTCCTGGCTCCTGGCTGTTGCAGCCATTTGGGTAGTGAATCAGAAGACAAAAGATCTCCCCCTCTCTCTCTCCCTCTCTGTTGCCCTGACTTTAAATAAATAAATAAATAAGTACATACATAAATATAAAAAAATTTTTAGTGAAGTCCAATTTATCAACTTTTCCTTAATTGTGCTCTGTCATATTTAATAAATCTTTGCCTTATCAAATGTTAAAATTTACTCCTCTATTTTCTTTCTTATTTAAGTCTTTGCTTCACTTTGAGTTAATTTTCATGTGTATTAGATAATGACCAAAATTAACTCCGTTTTGCAAGTGTACATCTGATTCTGTCAACAATTTTTGATGAAAAAACTATCCGTTCTCCCTAATGAAGTACTTTGCAATTTTTGTGGAAAACCAACAACGATGAATGGAAGGGAAAGTTTCTGATCTCTCCATTCTGTTTCATTCATTTATATCAGAGACTAACTGACCTGACTAACTTCAATTTGCTCTAGCCCTCTGAGGGGATCCAACTGCAGCCCTCTCCAATTATCCTGTGCTACCTAAGAGAAAGACAAAAACCTGAGGGAGGAAAAATCCTGAGACGCACTTGTGCAGTTGACAGTTCAGGGTCACAGGCTCACTCCAAGACTGAGACCTAATCACAGAACTGCAATATGCCTTCTCTCTCCCATAACTTACTACCACAGTATTAAAGACCTATTTATTTATTCCTTTTAGTCAGGTACATCATGTCTGACACCATGTCACCACAACTGAAATGGTAAGAACACAGTTTAAAGAGACAAAGCAAGTGTCACAACCAGACACAGGTTTGGCAGGGATGTTGGAATTATCAGATCAAGAATTCAAAATGACCATGATTAACACTGTAAGCCCTGAGAGATAAAGCAGGTGGAATGCAAGAACAGACGGGCAATGTAAGCAAAGAGATGAAAATTCAAAGAAAGAACTGAGAAGAAATGCAAGAAATTAAATATAGTAACAGAAATGAAGAATGCCTTTGATATACTCATCAGTAGGCAGGATACAGCCAAGGAAAGAACCTTCCACAAGAGAACAGCAAAGACAAAAAAGATGGGGAAAAAAAAAAAAAAAAACAGAACAGAATATCCAAGAGCTGTGGATTAAATACAAAAGGTATAAATAAGTATAATTGGGGTACCAGAAGAAAGAAAGAAAGGGGAATAGGAAAAAAATGTTACTTGAGAATTACCCCCAAACTGACGTGAGACAACAAAGCACAGATCCAGGAAGCTTGGGAAACACCAAGCAGAATAAATATCCCCCCAAATTACACGTAGGCAAACCATTTCCAAACTGCAGAAAAGATAAAAGAAAAAATCTTGAAAAAAAGCCAGAAGTAAATAACTTTACTCACAAAACAGCAAAGATAAGAATTATATCAGACTTACCCAAGGAAACAACACAAACAAAAAGAGTATAGGGTGAAATACTTACAGTGCTGAGAGAAAAATATAGCAATAAGGCTTAATCCACTCATATTTAATTTACTGTTAATATGGCTGGGTTTAGGTTTGCCACTTATTATTTGTTTTCTATATATCTTAATTCCTTTTTGATTTTTCCAATATTTTTAAAAGTTATTCTTTTTACTTGCTTAAGGGACTATAAAATATATCTTAAGTCATCATAATGTACTTCAGATCAGTACTGATTTGACTAACGAAAAGGAAGAAACTTTGTTCTAATATGATTCTACTCTTCTCTCACCTCTTTGCTATTACTGTCATTATATGTGATATATGTATGTTAAAATCCAACAATACAATGGTATAATTATTGTCTTCTAAAACTTTATGTATTTTAAATGGGGAAAAGACAAGAAAGGAAAAACAAACAATTCTACATATTTACCATTTCTGGTATTTTTCATTTCTTCCTAGTTCCTATTTGATATCATTTCTTCCAATAAATTTCTACTTCTTCCTGCTCTTTTGTGCTACTGTTGTCACATATATCATTATATGCTATAAACCCAACACTTCATTTTCAGTACTGCTTTTATCTAACTTTTAGATAACTTAAGAGAAATACATTTACGTTGCTTTTTAAAATTACTTACATAACCTCCTTTTTTAACGCTCTTTAACTCTTCATACAGATTTTAGTTTACATCAGGTATCACCTCCTTCATCCTGCAGAACTTTAAGTACTTTGGTAAAGCAGGTCTGCAAATAACAAACTTTCTTTGTCAACCTGGCAATGTCTTTCTCTTCATTCTGAAGAACAGTTCGATAGATATAGAATTTTTGGTTGACAGCTTCTTCTTCTCTGAATAAGCACCCTGAATATCAATCACTCCATTGCCTTCTGCCTTTCTTTATTCCTGATGAGAAGTCAGCTGTTAATCTTGTTGGGTGCTCCCAACAAGAAAATATGAGAAACTGTTTTTTTCTTGCAGCTTTCCAGATTTTCCCTTTAACAGTTTAACTATAATAAATCTAGGTGGGACTCTCCCTGCTTTTTCCCCTTGGACTTAAGACCTTCTTAGATGTGTGGATTAATGTTTTGCATCAAATTTGGAAAGCTGCGACTATTTATTATATTTCTTCAAATACTTTTTCTGTCTTTCTCCCTAGTATTCCCATTACAGACCCATTGGTCTGATTGATGGTATCCCATAGATCTCTGAAGCTCTGTTTATTCCTCTTTGTTTTTAAAATTTTGTCCTTCAGGAAAGATAATCTATATTATTCTTTCTTTAAGTCTATTGATTCTTTCTTCTGCTATCTAAAATCTTATGTTGAGCTCCTTCTTCACAGTGCATTTGTAATTTCCACTGACAGGATTATCAACTCCAGAATTTCCATTTGATTATTTTCAAATTTCAGTCTTCACTGATCTTCTCTATTTGATGAGTCACTGTCATATTTTTACTTAGTTCTTTATGTATCATTTGAAGTCTTTTGTTGGCTATGTCCAAAAGACAGGCCTCATGAGAGACAATTTCCATTGATTTTCTCCCCCAGTTTTTCAAAGTTTTGTAATGTTGTTGTTTTTGATGAAAACTGGACATTTAAGTAGTATATAGTAGCAACACTGGAGTTGTGACATCCCCCTCCTTAGAGGCATGGTTATGGTTCTGTATGTAGTGACTTGTCTGAACCAATTCTGTAGCATCAACTACTCTGTAGAGCACAGCCACAGATGTGTGCTTTCAGTTTTTATTCTCATATCTGGTTTCTGAGAAATTGCATTGGCTTAGCAGTCAGCCAATGATTTGTCAGAGCTGTGCTTCAATAGCCTGTAGCTTAGGGAATCCACTTAAGGTTCAGGCAGTTGACAAATCTTTTTGGACTTTCATTTTATATGTTCTCAAGGAACTCATATTCAATAAGAGACAAGCAGCTTGCTAGGGCCTTCATCAGTCTCTCCTATATATGCATTTATCCTTACCTATGTGCATGATCTTCCACAGAACCAGGGATAATTAGGATCTTATTACGGTCTTCTTTGTCTTGTTCTCAAAATATCCCTATTAAAATTCTGGCTGGCCTACCAGACTATTGCTCACCAGAAACAGTATCAAAACCTCAGGCTTTACATGATGTTCTCATCTCTTACTCATTTGAAATTGTTTTTGTGACATTCCCTAGACACGGAATTTTCTGTTATGCTTCAAAACAACAAAGAAGTCAGCCCCCTTTAGCTGCAGAATTGCTAGTCCTTCCAGCCTGCCCTGCTTCTGCGGAACAAAGCACCAAGGAGCTGGGAATTAAGTGATGGTTGTAGCTCAGTCTGAAATACCACAGACTCCCACTGTTCTTACAGAGTTCCAGTAGATTTTCTTAAATAATGATTCTCAATTTGTTGTATGCCTTGATCAACTGCCAGCATCTTCAAGTGATTGCTTTTGATAATTCTGTCCAGTTTTATTAGTGCTTTCTGGGGACAGCATTTGCCATTCTGGGTGTTGAATATGCTTTTATGTACATCCAGACAAATGTCAAATAAGCAGGGTAAGAGGAGGCATCCTTGATACTATTCTGCCTTCATGAAAAATTACTCTAGTGTCACATCACTAAATATGGTGTTGGCTGCTGGTTTTAGATAAAAATTTATATTGTATCTGAAATATTTTTCTATTCTTATTCTACCCATAATTTTGACAATAAATGATAAAACATATATTCTACTCTACTATCTATCAAGTGATTGTAATGACAGCCACTTTCTTTGAATTCAAATAATCCCATTTAGTGAGAAAGTAAAACAAGTAAACAGCTATAAGATAGTATATTGTAAATACTTTGATAAAACTGTAGTAAATATGAGACTCACAGGAAGAAGACACTTAGGTAGAACTAAAGATAGAAAAATGGAGGCTAGGGTGGACTTCCTAGGGTAGCGCAACATGACAAATGATCTGGACTCTGAAAGATTAACAATATCAGTTGCAGGGGTGGGAAGGTGTTATCTATCAAGAAGAGGGACCAAACCACACAAAGCAAAACTATGCTGGGCTTGGGAATCCCAAGGATATTTGTAAGGCTGAAGCAAAAGAGTAGTGCTTAGAGATGAGATCAAGAATTGACATTAAAGTGAGGTGGGCATTGTGGTACAGCAGTTAAGTCACCACTTGGGTACCTGCATCCTAAAATGGAGTGTGGTTCAAGTCCTAACTACCCTGCTTCTGATCCAGCTTCTTGTCAGTGTGCACTCTGGGAGACAGAAGATGATGGCTCAAGGGCTTAGGCCTCTGCCACCCATATGGGAGATCTGGATGGAGTTCCAAGCTCCTGTCTTCAGCCCGGTCCAGTCTTGATTGTTGTGGGAATTTAAGGAGTGAACCACTGGATGGAAAATACCTCTCTCTCTCGCTTATTGTCACTCTGCCTTTCAAGTATAGATGAAAATAAAAAATACACATTAAAATGAGAGAACTATTAAGATTATTATTATTTTATTTGAAAGGCAGAGTTACAGAAAGAGGGAGAGACAGGGAGAGAGAGAGAGAGAGATCTCTCATCTGCTGGTTCACTCCCCAAATGGCCACAATGATTGGGGCTGGGACAAGCCAAAACCAGGAGCTTCTTCTGGGTCTCCCATGTGGGTGCAGGGGCCCAAGGACTTGGGCCATCCCCCACTGCTTTCCCAATGCAGCAGCAGGGAGCTGGATTGGAAGTGGAGCAGACAAGTCTTGAATTGGCACCCATATGTGATGCTGGCATTGCAGGTAGAGGCCTAACCTGATATGCCACAACACCAGTCCCAAGGATTGACTTCAATGTAATGGCAAGCTATAGAAAATTTTCAAATCAAAAAGTGCTAAAATCATATTTATAAATCAAGGATACAGCTAAGGTTAAGAGTGGAGGTGGAATACAGCATGATTAGAAATGGAGCAGATGTGACAACAGTAGTGGGAATAAGAGGTGAGATTCTGCATATATTTAAGGAGAGAGAACAACTGAAAAGATTAGAAGTCTAGAAAGATGGGAATAAAGAAGAATATCATTCGTTAGTTTCTTGGTTTGGCATTTAACAGGGTAGGTGACAAAGAACACAAAAAAGAGGTGCAAGAAAGGAAAAAGTAGGAAGGAAAATTTGGTTTGGATATGCGCATTTGAGTCTTTAAAATATCCAAGTAAAAATGTTTGTAAATTGAAAAATGGCAAATCCTATTTGCTCTAGAGCTAATTTTTATATAATTTAAAAAATGTGTTTATTTTAATTTTATTTGAAAGATAGAATAAGAGTGATAGACAGACACAGAGAGATATTTCATCTACTGGGTC
This sequence comes from Lepus europaeus, assembly GCF_033115175.1. Lineage (NCBI taxonomy): Eukaryota > Metazoa > Chordata > Mammalia > Lagomorpha > Leporidae > Lepus > Lepus europaeus. The sequence continues at coordinate 76,025,509 of NC_084828.1, read as the reverse complement.
ACTCCCTATTTGCTTACAAACAGCCAAGCCTGGACAAGGCCAAAACAAGGAGCCTGGAACTCCATCTGGGTTTCCCATGTGGGTGGCAGTGACCCAACTACTTGAGCCATCACCTGCTGCCTCCCACGATACACATTAGCAAGAATCTGCAGTGGAAGAAGAGGTCGAAGGACTTAAAGCAGGCACTCTAATATGGATGCAGACATCATAGGCAGTGACTTAACTGCTGTGCCAAACCCCTACTCCTACTCCAGTATTATTAATGCCTCTTCTCAGTTTTATATTTTAAAATGTTTCCATTAGATGCAAGTTCAAATTTTAGTGCAATTAAAAAATTTTGAATCTAGGCATACAAGTCTTCAAACAGTTCCTGAAAAATGTGTATAGTGAAATAAGTATGCAGGGATAAAAATTTTTTTTGCATCAAAATAAGTTTGTCTTTTAATTCCAATTTTTCAGAAACCTTTTAAAGTACCCTGACATACACATGAAAAGAGTACACTCCGAAGCAAGATAAAGCACCTGGGGTAAAACGCTAACAATGGCTCATTCTCCGTATCTATGGGTATACAGTGATCCTTGTATTATTTTTATTTTGCAATTTTTTTGTGAGCTTGAAATTATTTCCAAGTAAAACAAATTTTTAAGGTTATGTTCAGCATGTGTGAGTTTTTCTGAGAGAACATACAGGAGTTAGTGACTAAATATGACAGTTAGCTTTATTTACTTTTCTGTAAATACTCTAATGCTTCTTTTTTCTAATGCTTATTGTAAAAGTTAATTTTTAAATCAAAAATACAGATTGTATTTACTTATTGCATACAACAAAATGTTTGACAGTATACATCCACTATGGAATGACTAAATCAAGCTAATTAACTATAATCACTATATTGTACCAGTCTAGCTGAAATTTTGTACCCTTTGACCAAAATCTTTCCAATCCCTAGCCCCTGCTCTAGGTCCTGTCCTCACCATATATTCTTATTTTTATGTTCATTTAATAGAGATATATCTACTACAGGCAGAGAACTTTAAAAGAAAACCCAGTTTTGGCCCTTGCACACAGGGGAACAAGGTCGTGAAAGGAGCGAGGCTTGGTGTGGTGCCGCCATTTCTTCCTTCCTCGGTCTCTGTGCCTCACACAGAGCTTCCAGTAGCACCATGTTGGAACACAGTATCTGGAGGTTCACAACCTCCGAGGTCCGTAGGAGCCACTGGGAGGAGGGCCCAGGAAAGAATTTGCCATTTTCAGGGGGAAACAAGTGGAGGTTGCTAGCTATGATGACTTTGTATCGTGGATCTAGATTTACTGTACCTTTCTTCATAGTACAACACTAACTGCTTAAGAAATAAGGATGTTTTAGGTCCTCCATTTAACAGATAACAGCATTTCAAGAGGTGCAGTCTCTGAAAAATGGATCAAACTCTTGAACTCATAGCATACTAGATATGTTTGTAAATAAACTTTTGACTTGAATGCTTAATGCCTCTTCTCATATATAGGGAATGTGATAATTGAGTGTGTGCCTACTTTATTATTTGGATAATATTCTAGTATTAGTTTCTTAATCAAGATGTATATGATTTAGCTTGTTATATGACCTATTTATTTAATTTTTGCTTTTTTGGATTAAGACATTGTTGAAATGTATGATATAAAAGAAATGCAAAGTTAACTACTGTCTATAACTTTCTTTTAAACTTAAAGGGAGAGAAAAGATTTAAGAGCTTCATATTTTTCCCAGGCCTATAACATTAAGCTGAAATTTTGGGTCTGATAATTGTACTGCTGATCAGTATTAGTCTTGTTCAGGCTGAATAAAAGAATATTTAAAATGGAAGCATATAGTGTAGGAAGTACTCCAAACAAATTTACTCTGGAGTTTAACTAGTAGCAAGGAGATAAAAGATAAGAATTAAATTATGCTTTAAAATCTTAAGGGCCTAGTTTGTAGGGCTTTGTTTTAGGCAGGAGAAAGTATTTAGCAATTGGATATTTTAATGGTTTGGTTGCTACTGGAATATGAATAGACAAATAATATAAAGTAGATTGTAAGCTGGTAGTCTCTCTGGCCTTCAGACTTTGGTGAGAGGATGCTGTATTGTTTTTAAATAACATATCTATTTCTGGATTCTTGAACAAAAAAAAAAAAAAGAAGAAGAAGAAGAAGAAGAAGAAAATCCAAACTCTTACTATGAAAAAAATCTGGCTTTTTTCCTTTTTTCTACCTCACCTAATAAATCTCATCCCAAACTAGGGTTCCTTGCCTGCTATTTGAGCATCTTATCCTGCTTTGAGGAAATTTCTTGCCTTAGAGCCTTGCCCCTTGAGGCTTCTCCTGCTTGGGCCACTGTTCTTGGCAAAGCTTGCCCCTTCTCACTTCACTTCCTCAGAGAGGCCTTCTCTGACCCCCTGTCCATGCCAGACCCCATTTCCCACCTATCTGTTACATTCTACCATAGAGACCTGCTTTTTCCCATTTACATTAGACTTTAAAATTCAATGAAAGCAAGGATCTTTTCAGTTTTGTTCAGAAGTATACCAAAGGCCAAGCGTAATGCTTTTTCTTAAGTATATTTTCAAGAACACTGAATGAAATGGTTGGGAAGCCAATCAGTGAATTCAGCAGTTCCGATTTATAAAACCTTACATATTTTCTAAACCACATGTGGGACTGAAAAATGTGAGAACAAAGATGTCTTACCTCCTGCAATGACAAAATGGCTTAGGGCATTTTTATTTCGGTACACATTTAGACTAGTGTTCACTGTGCTGAAAAGGAGGCAGGAAAAAGAAAACATAAGATTTAAAGCATAGCCCATTTACCTTCTCAACTGCTATTTTCACTAAATGATAGCTTTAGAGGTTCCTGCTCTAACAGGTCCTAGGTCTAGGCCCCTTCAACGTGCTCCAGACAGGCAATACAGCTCTGGGCTCACTAGGTGGCTCTCCTGCTGAAGAACAACAATCACATTTCAGGAATAAAGAGTCACTTAGAAACAGAAACATAAAGAAGAGTTTGCAGATTTTCTCTTAGAAATATTATATCTATTTGATCTAATTGGCAGACCTGCAATGCAGAGGCAAAATTTTGACTGGGTCGTTTTTACAAGACCATCCTGGAGCACACAGATGGACAAAAGTTCTTGAGAAAAAGGCATTATGAGGTACTTTCATGTGGCTTTCCAGTTTTTATACTACCTTCTGCTCAAAAGATGACTTCCTAACAGAACACCAAGACGCCCTGACAGTCCAGGGAAAACTTACTTAAATATGGTCACGAACACTGCGGTTCTCCAGCTCCAGCGCCAGCCGTACCGAATGAAGCCTCGCGTGGCAGCGCGGTGAGCACTTTGCTGAAGTTAACAAAGAAAAGCTGTCAGATTCCAAGAAACCTTGACTACTTTCCTGTTTTGAAAACTACAGTGGAGGGGGCTGGCGCTGTAGCACAGTGGGTTAAAGCTGCGGCCTGCGGCGCTGGCATCCCATATGGGCGCTGGTTCGAGTCCCGGCTACGCCACTTCCGAGCTGTTAAGGCCTGGGAAAGCAGTAGAAGATGGCCTGAGTCCCTGGGCCCCTGCACCCACGTGGGAGACCCGGAAGAAGCTCCTGGCTCCAGATCGGTGCATCTCTGGCCCTTGCGGTCATTTGAGAAGTGAACCAGCACATAGACGACCTCTGTCTCTGGCTCTACCTCTCTGTAACTCTGACTTACAAATAAATTAAAAAAAAAAAAAAAAAAAAAAAAAAACTATAGTGGAGGAAAGTCAGCTATATGTTAGTCAGGTACACCAAAACAGAAAATCTCTAGGGACATCATTCTTTAGATACTGACGCTTAAGGCAAAGTCCCATGTGCATCCTACTCTATCAAGAGATGGAAAAGGAACTAAGGGGTGTCAGTGTCAACCATGTAATTCGTCAGTTAAGTATCTGCTAAGAATCTGTGGCAACCACCATGGGCAGATGCAAAATCAGTATCAGACATTTTGTTTACATGCAGGAAATATTAGGGAAAAAATAAAGAACTACTAAGTAAATGCTAAATTAAAGGGCAGGAATTAAAGTATACAGACATGCAGGAAAAAAATAACTAATATTTACTGACCACCTGCTATGTGTTAATATATTATTTTCATTTAATCTTTACAACATGCTTTCCAGAAAGGGGCTTTAGTATTAACTAAAGTTTAGGAAAAAGAATTTATATCTTTCTTAATTTTTTTAAAGATTTATTTTATTTATTTGAAAGAGCTACAGAGAGAGGTAGAGACAGAGAGAGAGGTCTTCCATCCACTGGTTCACTCCCCAGATGGCCACAGCGGCCAGAACTGTCGCCAATCCGAAGTCAGGAGCCAGGAGTTTCTTCCGGGTCTCCCAAGTGGGTGCAGGGGCCCAAGGATTTGGGCCATCTTGTACTGCTTTCCCAGGCCACAGCGGAGAGCTGGATTGGAAGAGGAGCAGCTGGGACTAGAATCGGTGCCCATATAGGATGCTAGAGCTTCAGACCAGGGCTTTAACCCTCTGTTCCACAGCGCCATCTCCTTCTTAATTTTTTTTTTTTTTTAAGATTTATTTACTTTTTTGAAAGGCAGAATGACAGAGAGAAAGGAAGACACAGAAAGAAAGAGATCTTCCATCTGATAGCTCACTCCTCAAACATCTCCAGGACTTTGGCCGGATCAAGCCAAAGCCAGAAGCCTAGAACTGCATCCAAGTCTCCCACATGGGTGGCAGGGACCCAACTATTTAGACTGTCATCTGCAGCCTTCCTAGGCACACTGGCAGGGAGCTGGTTCAGAAGAGATGCAGGAGTCAAGTAGTGGCTTAACCTGCTGTGCCACAATGCCTGTCTCTTGGGAGGAAGTTTATAATCAAACCCAGATTGTGAGGAATAAAGGCAGAATCTGAAGATACATTGTCTGCGTCCACAGTCCATTTTCACTAGACTTCAATAGAGCAAGTTTGGTATAATACCATGGGTAAAGTCTGGGTCTATAAAGAATCTAAGAGAATCCCTGAGCAGATCCTTAAAACTAGTTATATGATCGTGGGTAATCTTCTCTAAGGTTATCAGTATGAACTCATTGATCTTAGTAAACAAGCAGATAAACAAAACATAACATAGATGTACAGTGATAAAGATGGATGTATCTGGCCGGCGCCGTGGCTTAACAGGCTAATCCTCCGCCTTGCGACGCCGGCACACCGGGTTCTAGTCCCGGTTGGGCACCGGATTCTATCCCGGTTGCCCCTCTTCCAGGCCAGCTCTCTGCTATGGCCCAGGAAGGCAGTGGAGGATGGCCCAGGTCCTTGGGCCCTGCACCCTCATGGGAGACCAGGAGAAGCACCTGGCTCCTGGCTTCGGATCAGCGAGATGCGCCGGCCGCAGCGGCCATTGGAGGGTGAACCAACGGCAAAAAGGAAGACCTTTCTCTCTGTCTCTCTCTCTCTCTCACTATCCACTCTGCCAGTCCAAAAAAAAAGGCCGGTGCCGTGGCTCACTAGGCTAATCCTCCATCTTGCGGCGCCGGCACACCGGGTTCTAGTCCTGGTTGGGGTGCCGGATTCTATCCCGGTTGCCCCTCTTCCAGGCCAGCTCTCTGCTATGGCCCGGGGAAGGCAGTGGAGGATGGCCCAAGTCCTTGGGCCCTGCACCCGCATGGGAGACCAGGAGAAGCACCTGGCTCCTGGCTTCGGATCAGCGTGATGCGCTGGCTGCAGCGGCCATTGGAGGGTGAACCAACGGCAAAAAGGAAGACCTTTCTCTCTGTCTCTCTCTCTCTCTCACTATCCACTCTGCCAGTCCAAAAAAAAAGGCCGGTGCCGTGGCTCACTAGGCTAATCCTCCATCTTGCGGCGCCGGCACACCGGGTTCTAGTCCTGGTTGGGGTGCCGGATTCTATCCCAGTTGCCCCTCTTCCAGGCCAGCTCTCTGCTATGGCCCGGGGAAGGCAGTGGAGGATGGCCCAAGTCCTTGGGCCCTGCACCCGCATGGGAGACCAGGAGAAGCACCTGGCTCCTGGCTTCGGATCAGCGTGATGCGCTGGCTGCAGCGGCCATTGGAGGGTGAACCAACGGCAAAGGAAGACCTTTCTCTTTGTCTCTCTCTCTCACTATCTACTCCGCCTGTCAAAAAAAAAAGATGGCTGTATCTATGTGTTTCTATAAAACACACAAACACATACATTTACACAATTCCATGTCTGTCTAGAATCTAGAAGCAATGATGCCCCAGTACCAGTGTGCATAAGTAGGACCAAGATCATGCTTCCTAATCTCATTCTCCAGTAAAAGCAGTTTTAGTTCCATGGAGAAATGGCTAATTCCAGATCTGGCACTGGAAAAGTAAAAGATTAGCCATGAACATTTTGCTGTGCCAAAAGTAAAGATACATTGAAAGAATGATGGAGACATATCAAAAGGACACAGAAGCTAGTTTGAAAAGCTCCAAATGTCCAAACCTAGATCAACTTAAGTATCAAAATAAATGATAATAATACATCTACAAAAACAAAAAACCTGAGTCTGTACTGATATAAATTAAAAATATAAATAAATGATGGGAGAAAGAAAAAACTTCCTTAAAGCAGAATACTAACCAATAAATGTAGAAAGAATAAAGGGAAGTTGAAATGGCCATCTGGCAGCCACCTCAGAACTGTTTCAGTCAAAAATTATCATTTAGGGGTGGGTGCTGTGGGGTAGCGGGTAAAGCTGCCGCCTGCAGTGCCGGCATCCCATATGGGCACCAGTTCGATATCTGGCTGCTCCACTTCTGATCCAGCTCTATGCTATGGCCTGGGAAAGCAGTAGAAGACGGCCCAAGTCCTGGGGCTCCTGCACCTGCATGGGAGACCTGGAAGAAGCTCCAGGCTCCCGGCTTCAGATCAGCCCGGCTCTGGCCATTGTGGCCATTTGGGGAGTGAACTAGCAGGTGGAAAACCTCTGGAAGACCTCTCTCTCCCTCCCTCTCTGCCTCTGCCTCTCTGTAGCTCTTTCAAGTAAAATAAATAAACCTTTAAAAAATTATCATTTAAAGCTAAGACTACAGAGTAAAAATCTAATGAAAAACAGGATATTTACAGTCTCAAGGGAATAACAAGTACTCATAAAATATTTATTAATTACAAAGAAAATAATAATTTTACAAGGGATAAACCTGGCATATGCCATTTGAGTGACTAAAGTACACATCATCAGTGAAAGGAAAAATAAATATCATGTGCTTCCAATATAATGTAATAAGGATACAATATTTTTAAAATTTTTTTATTTATTTGACAGATAGAGTTAGACAGTGTGAGAGAGAGACAGAGAGAAAGGCCTTCCTTCCATTGGTTCACCCCCAAAATGGCCACTACGGCCAGAGCTATGCCAATCCAAAACCAGGAGCCAGGTGCTTCGTCCTGGTCTCCCATGTGTATCCAGGGCCCAAGCACTTGGGCCATCCTCCACTGCACTCCCGGGCCACAGCAGAGAGCTGGACTGGAAGAAGAACAACTGGGACAGAATCCAGCACCCCAACCGGGACTGGAACCCAGGGTGCTGGCGCCACAGGCGGAGGATTAACCAAGTGAGCCATGGCGCCGGCCCCAAGGATACAATATTAATACTAGGGCATTCCTGCCAAAAAAAAATAAATAAATAAATCACAGTCTGAATCTAATCATCAGAAGTCATCATAAAAATACACGTGGAGGGACATTATACAAATAGCCCATAGTCTTCAAAGCTGTTAATGTAGTGAAGAAGGACACAGAGAAACTTCCAGAACAAGGTAGAAAAAGAGGTATGAGAGGCAAACTTAGCGTGTTATCCAGTATTAGATCCTAGACCAGAAAAAATATATACATATAAATTTTCCAAATAAACTATATAAGTGAAACAACTAGATAATAGTACCATATCAATGTTAATTTCCTGATCTTGATCATTATAATTATAGTTAAATAAAAGAATGCCTTTGCTTTTAGAAAATCTATACTTCAAAAATGGGAAGGAAAGTACTTCAGCATTTACCATGTCTGTAACTTACTCTCAGGCAAATACACACAAAAATACTATCTATTATACAAAAGAAGAAGAATAAAACAAACATGGTAAAATATTAAACCTTCAGAAAATCTGGGTGAAAGGTATATACAAAATATGTGTACTATTTTTGCAATTTTTCTTTAAGTCTCTGAGCTTTCATTTTTTATCGATGTAACAGAACTCATGTACAGAGCTAACAAGGTAGCAAATGAATTAACACCATAAATTGTAAAGACAGAAGGACTAACTACTGTATTGGCATGAGCCAGTGCACCCTTGGAGGCTCTGTGGTCCAGCTGAGTTTTGATGATTTGGCCGGGGATTAGAAATGCACTTCAGAAAGAAGAGTCTAACACGGAGATCCCAAACATTCCCATTTTGAAAACAAGCAAAGCAGTCTGATGAGCACTTGTAGGCACTCAAACGTTAGGGTTTCCATCATTCCACTGACTTTGTTTACTCTGCCAAACCCATGATCTAACTGAATTACTATGTGTAAAGGGAACTGGTGTGCCCCCGACTACTATTAGACCTCCAGTACTTACCACAGCATCAAATCGGTTGTGATAAATTTGTGCCTGGCTCTGTTCAATGTAGCATTTTTTAGCATGAATAAAAGCTGGTATTCCACCATAAGCCCAGCCAATGATGCCTGCTGAAATCGCCGCCCTATAGATATTCTCGAGCTCCTTTGACATCCTCTGCTGTTCACTGTAACAAAAAGAGGATGTTGCTTGGCATTAGCCTATGGATATTACTTTCCGAAAGACACCATGATCAGAATTACCCCAAATGCTAGCAATACGGTTTTCATGATGGGCAGAACAGATTACACCTTCTGCTGAATTAAATAGAGCAGTTATGTTACAAGTAGCACAAATCCAAGACAAAACTAATCTATGTTGTTAGAAACTAACAGTGGGCAGTGACTGGAGGGGACACGGGGGGAGCACCTGGGAGCATCTGGGAACACCTGGGATGCTGCTAACAATCTCTTTCTGGGTGTTGGTCACACAGATATGTCCCATCTGTGAAAATGTATGAATCAGTATACTCATGTGTGTTATTCTAAATGTATATTACACCGCAACAAAAAAATGTAGGGTACTTTTATTTCCTGATGGTTACAATTATAACATACTCCTGGAAACATGAAGAATTTGTGAGCTAAACATAGAGATCACACAAACTCTAGACTTTTAGGGCAATGTTTAAAGAATTAAACCATGAATGTCAAAAAATCAAAGTTTTATCTTTCATTTATTTTATATGACATACTAAGATAGGCCTGTACTATAAAAAGCATTTGGAAAGCTCATGATCAGTGGGCAGCATGGGCAATCTAGAACAAGGGAAAAACCACTGTTTGACTCAACATACTACTCTTTTTGTTTGTTTTTGTCTTGCTTAGTAGGAATTAAATATATTATTGTTAAAAGTATATGCCTAAGAACTAGAATGGAGCTTCCCAGATGTCCTCCTGAAACTGCTCCAACAAACAGCTACATTGGTGAGGATTAAGTTACTCTAAGCAATGGCCCTAAGTACACTACCAAATGTTTCTTTATTTACATTACTAACTTGCTTTCTTCAGAAATGGTGCAAGTATTTATCTAATTCTAGTTGTCAATAACCATATTTCTAAAATCAGAATCTGTGAGGCAGTGCCTACATCTATAGACAAATATCTCAGAAAACTATATTCTTAAACTCATATTAATAGGAAAAGTCCCATAATTCAATGGTCTATTTTAGAACCCAGAAAAGAGAAAATGTAAAAGAATTTAGTATTTAAAAAGCCAAAGGCAGGTCCACTTGGGACTCCTTTGCCCCAGACGGGAGCGCCCGGGTTCAAGTTCCTGCTCTGGAGGCCAGCGCCGTGGCTTAACAGGCTAATCCTCCGCATTGTGGCGCCAGCACACCGGTTCTAGTCCCGGCTGAGGCGCCGGATTCTGTCCCGGTTGCCCCTCTTCCAGGCCAGCTCTCTGCTATGGCCCGGGAAGGCAGTGGAGGATGGCCCAAGTCCTTGGGCCCTGCACCCACATGGGAGACCAGGAGAAGCACCTGGCTCCTGGCTTCGGATCAGCGGGATGCGCCGGCCGCAGCGACCATTGGAGGGTGAACCAACGGCAAAAAGGAAGACCTTTCTCTCTGTCTCTCACTATCCATTCTGCCTGTCAAAAAAAAAAAAAAAAGTTCCTGCTCTGCTCCAGATTCCAGCTTCCTACTACTGTGCATCTGGGAGGCAGTGGAGGATGGCACAAGTACTGCGGTCCCTGCCACCCATGTGGGAGACCCGGGACTGAGTTCCTGGTTCCTGGCTTTGTCCTGGCCTAGCCCTGGCTAGTGCTGGCATTTGAGGAGTAAACCAACAAATGAGAGATCTGTTTCTGTCTCTCTCTCTCTCCCTGCCTTTTTTTTTTTTTTTAATTTATTATTTTTTATTTATTTGAAAGGCAGGGTTACAGAGAGAGGAAGAGAGGCAGAGTGACAGAGGTCTTCCATCTGCTGGTTCACTCCCCAGGTGGCATAACAGCCAAGGCTGTGCCAGGCCAAAGCCAGGAAAGTCTGGAACTTCTTCCGGGTCTCTCATGTGGATGCTGTGGCCCAAGGACTTGGGTCACCTTCTGCTGCTTTCCCAGGGGCATGAGCAGGGAGCCGGATTGGAAGTGGAGTAGCCAGGACACAAACCAGTGCCCATATGGGATGCCAGCACTGCAGCCACAGCACCAGCCCCTCTTTGTGCCTTTCAAATAAAATACACAAATAATTTCTAAAACATTTAACAAGCCAGGAAACATATACATTTTGCCTCTTCTTTATCCTATGAATAATTTTATGATATAGGTGACATCTATGTCCATGTTATCAATATGAAACTGGAGGTTCTAAGAAGTTATGTGGTTGGTCCAAACAGCTCATGAGTGGTGGAGAAGAAAGTAACCATGGACAGTGGTAGAATGGATCAAGACTATAAGTGCCAATGAGGTTGTGTCCTGGTTCCGGTCACTCACGCTAACTGACCCATAGCCAGATCACAATCTCCCCAGCATGCAGAAAGGATCAGGAAAGTTAAAGTTAAAGTTGAAGTCTTTTAGCTCCAACGTTCTGTTTATAAAGCTGACCAAACTAACTCTTCTCTTACATACTCCATAAAAAAATCTTTCACAGGTATCTCAAATTTTGGAAGGGCCAGAGAAAAGTCAACTCTATTTTTAAAATGAAGGCAATGAAACCTACATAATACCAGGCAGTCTGCTTCCTTATCCCAACTACCTCAGCAACATAATAAAGCTTCACCTCTTACTTAACCCCTTGATAACACCATGGCATGAAAAATTCCTTCATGTAAGGGCAAACTTTCCTGGAGTAATGAATGAATGCAGAAATGAATGAATGAAATATCCTGTTTTTAACTAGATAAACTTAATTCAAAGGGTGTGCCTTTATTCCAAAATATTTAGTTTAAAATGTAATCTCTTTTCTTCTATAAAATGAGGAGGCAATAGCTGCTACTGTTTTTAATTTCTTATTTGGCCCCAGAAGAGAATTCTCTTGGCTCTTCCATCTTTTTTTTTTTTTTTTGCGGGGGGAGGATTGGGGGGCACACAACTGGTTACAAAACACCAAAGGTCTGGGATTAACTGAAACCCAAAATAGAATACTGGGGTGGGTTTCTTCAAATAGGGATTCCAGGGCCAATATGGACACTAACATGGTCCAATTTTTCTGATCTGTAAATCAGGCTGCACTAAGACTATAGTCCCTAAATATCCCCAAGACCTCTCAGTTTTCAGTGAGTCTGACCTTTAGCAAAAAAAAAAAAAAAAAAAAATCTGTCAACAAATAGAACTACCAAATGGCAACGTCAAGATACAAGGCTAGGGGGAGAAATCGAAGATCCTCAAATCTCATTTAAAAATGAACCACCCCGCCCCTGGGGTCCTTCGCCCTAGACGACCCAGGCTGGAGGACGCCTCGGCCCCTCCCGCACACCCGAGGCACTTTTACTCTTTGACAAACAGCTCCCGGAGACGGTCCCATCCGGATTCCGGGTAATAGCGTTCGGGGACGTAGGAAGGCAGCTTCCGATTCTCTGCCAGGGCTTCCGAATCGGCAGCCACATTCTCAGCCGCAAAGACTCGGGGAAAAGGACCCAGGGCTCGGTAAAGGAAGCTCCGAGGAGCCGGCGGCGGCACCTCCATTGCCCTCTCCTGATCTTGGGGCAGACACACTTGGGCGCTCAAGGCCCCAGGGCCGCCAGCAGGTGACATGCGACGGGCTGAGGATAACTGCACGAGTGAGTGAGTGACTCATGCACGAAACCCGGGCTAATCCGATGCCACAACCGCCGCGACAGTACTCCGCATGCTTGTCCTCAAGACCGGCTCTCACTTTGGAAGCCCTGGGAAACACAATAGGAAGTCCCGCCTCCAAGAGGGCAAAGGCCAAGGGGCGGAGCCCAGCGGTAAACACTTCCGGCTGAGACAGGAAGGACGATGACCTCCGAGGCCCGCTTCCGGAAGTGAGTTGGCAGCCAGTGGCGACGCTCAGTGCCCTCAGGCCACGCCTTCGCTGGGTTTGTCCCGGCTTGAGCCCAAGTGAACGGGTTCTGGGCTGGTTCCAGTTACCTTGAGGTGTTACACGCTGAAGTAATTTAGCATGTTTAAAATGACAGAAACCTCATGTAAATGAGTAGGTATTCATGGCAAGCTGTGCTTGGCAAAAGGAAAAGGCGACCGGCGACAAAGCAAGCCCAACCCTCCCTAGCGCTGCTCTGGAAGCCTCCCATCTGGGCGGGTCCGTTGGTAGCCTGTCAGTTCTGGTTTCCGGAGAGAAGCTAGGCGCTGGGATGGGCCTTGGAGCCAAAGACAGCAAGATTTCGTGAATCAGCTTTTGAGGTGCAGTAGCTGGTGGATGGCACTCCCCTTAGTTCCTATGCCTGCTTCTCAAAAGGCAGGAGCGATCCTGCAATTTCCATGAAGTGTGCTTGACAGGCAGCCAATTACTCCTACAGCCTCTGCTCACTTAAACTTTGCAGTGTAGTTTCCGTTCATTTGCATTCCTATAAAATATACTCTGACTTATGTAATTTCACTTAATCCTTGGTAGTCACCAGACATATGCCCTTATTCCCTTTGCCAGCGTTTTCATCTTTATACCTTTCTAGTTGTAATTCAAAACTGCTACCCTCTTGAGTAAAACACAGTAAACAGAACTCTGGAATTTTGATTCTAGATAAGGCCCACAAGTGTCCTTGACTACAGTGACTATCGGAATGTGCCATGAAGATATCTGTCTTGTCTGGGAGCCACGATTAGATTAAGCGGCCATCAAGGCACTTGCCACGTTGCATCATAGTTCTTTATTTGCTGAGGTGTCTAAGTAGACCAACTTGAAGGTCAGCGACCACGTGCATACAATTATCTCTGCAGCTCCAGCACCTAGCTCAGCATCTAGCACGTGGTAGGTGTTCACTAAAGGTTTTTTTGAAATTAATGCAGATCTCTTGAGTTCTGGCTCTAGGTTGCTGCTTATCACGTACTAGGTAGAGAGCACCAAGATATGGTCAGAAGGCCTGAAAGCTAAGGAAAATGGCTGTGCAACCAAATCTACATGTAGAAAAACCTCAATGTTTAAGAGGACCCTAGAATCACTCGAGGCTGGGGAGGATTTGGAATGGGGAGGGTGTTGAGGGAATGTTGGACAGATGTCATGAAAACATTATATACCACTCAAATGGCCGCAGGACTCACCAGCCTATGGATACAAGTGAGGTCATCTTAGGCAAATCTAAAGCCAACGCTGCCTTCCCCTTTGCGTAACCAGAGATTCACTGTAAGGTTCCCTTTGCCACAGAGCATCTCAAGAACGTCTCCATTGCCTTGGCCACTGCTCACGCTGTGGCCCATCTCAGCTCCCACTATCCTTAGTCACTCTCTACTTCCCACTTTCCCAGGCCCCTGGAGCCTACGTTCTTCTGCCACTAGGGAAATACCCTTCCTCTGTGATCTGCTCTTACCGAAGGTCCATAGTAACACTAAGCCAACGAGTGTGGGGTTTAGTTGGACCACTCTGTTTCACATAGTTTTGTTCCCAGGAGGTAGATTTCCCCCTGCAATAGCTGGGAAGGGTTTCGACAGTCACCACAGGATGCCTGAAATCACCTTCAGCTGTCATTGCCAAGTTCTCACAGAACCCAATAGCTTCTTCCCCTACAGGGAATCTTCTTTCTCCGCCAGGTTCACCAGGTACTGACTGCCCTTGCTACAGGTATTACATTTTGTTCTATCAGTAGTGAGAATGAATTTTGAGAACTCCAAGGACCACTTCCCATTGACTCTTCCTTCAAGGTCTAATTCAATTGTTATCTCCTTGTTTCCTATCTGCTCCAGATGGAAATTTCATCTTCCTCTGATCTCCAAATCCACATCACCTTTATGAACAGCTGTTGCTTTAATCACCTTCCACCTAAGCCACCTCTCATGTTACTCTATCATCTTAACTGCAGAACCCCATGAGGTTAGAAGCTTTTCATCTTCCACTGTTTGGTGAACAGTAGATGCTTAAGAAATACTTGAAAATTCTGAGTAATTTGTAGTCTGGTTCCAGTGAGATTACCTCGAGGGAAGGCATCTCTAGATCTATGTGAAGATAGGCTTTTTCTTTTTCTTTTTCTTTTTGGTGAGTATATGTGTGCTCTTACTCATACAGTCAGTCTCGAGGTTCAGTGTAGGGAACTCTTTGGAGTTGATCCAAATGAGGCTACCCACTAAATTATTTTTTCTTGGAAATTTTAATTTTAATTTTAATCTGAATGAGCCTGGCAGGCTTTAAAACTGCAGTATAGCAGTGCTGTGAAAAAAAGTCTGAAATTCTGGCTTTAGGTAACCTCTAAAGTTACCCTTGTTTCTATACTTCCACCCACTGCAACATTATTCAGATTTCTGTGAGATGCTCTCATATCCTTCTAAAAAGTTTTAGAAGCAATTTCTGTACTTGAAAACTAAGAGAATCTGACCTGATATGGTAGAATAAGGTGGAAACCTGACATCACACAGATGATATTCTGAAAACAAAAAAAGGAAGAGCATAACAATTGTCACCCGTGTACCTCACTTCATTCAAATAAACCAAAGTACTCTCTTTGAAGAAGAGCATAGTCTTTAGCTATTAAGGAAGAAAGATAGGTTTGAGACTTAGCTGTTATTAATGACAATAACAAAAGCCTTCAAAAGTTGTGGGGATACAAATTATTTTCAAAAACATATATTGTACACATTGTTACCATTCTCAGACCATGTACACTTAAGTAAATGGATAAACAAGTAGAAAATCTGAATGTGCTGCAAAGAAAAAAGATGTCCTTATAGACTCTTCAAAGGGCAAGTGAGGCTTTGCATTGATCCAATTCTTACAGCCTTATCCAATCCCCCCCGAAGCCAATGGCTGGATGATCTGTAAATAGAGTGTACTTAAACCAACTGTCTCCATCCATCCATCCATCCATCCATCCAACAATTCTTTAGTATTTACTCTAAGAGAGGCACTGTACTAGAAAACAGATATTAAGATGAGTAGGCAGTCGCTGCAGCTCACTTGGCTAATCCTCTGCCTGTGGCGCCAGCACCCTGGGTTCTAGTCCCGGTTGGGGCGCCGGATTCTGTCCCGGTTGCTCCTCTTCCAGGCCAGCTCTCTGCTGTGGCCCAGGAGGGCAGTGGAGGATGGCCCAAGTGCTTGGGCCCTGCATCCGCATGGGAGACCAGGAGGAGGCACCTGGCTCCTGGCTTCAGATCGGCACAGAGCGCTGGCCGTGGCGGCCATTTTGGGGGGGGCGAACCAACGGAAAAAGGAAGACCTTTCTCTCTCTCACTGTCTAACTCTGCCTGTCAAAAAAAAAAAAAAAAAAAAAGATGAATAAAACATGATTCCCACCCACCAATAAGATCACAAAAGAATAGGAGAAACAGTTAACTACAGTGCCAAGTGATATCATATAATGCAGGCATGAGCAAAATGTTACTATAGCATTTAAATGCCTAGAAAAATGAAAGAAAGAATTCAGAGAGGTGATGTTTGAGCTGTAACTTGAAGCAAAATGAGAAGCATTTCCATGGAAATTAAGCTCTACTAGAAAGGGCAGCAAATTTTGTTCCTATTGAAGTGAGAAGAAAATTCAATTACAGAGAGAATTACATCTAACAGGGCCTCACGGTGACAAGACAAAACAACTCAGACATCTGGATTGCCTATTGCTAGACTTACAGCACCCAAAGACCTGTCCTTGGGAATTGTTAGTACTCAAAAACACAAACAAAATGGGTGGATGTTTGACTCAGCAGACTCTGCTTGAAACACCCACATTCTATACTGGAATGTTTGGGTTCAAATCTTTGCTCTGCTTCAGATTCCAGTTTTCTGCTAAAGTGCACTCTGAGAGGTGGCAGATGATGGCTCAAGAACTTTGGTCCCTGCCATTCACAAGGGAAATAAGGATTGAGCTCCTGGCTTCAGCTTGACCGCCCCAGTGTGCACATATTTGGGGAGCAAATCAGTAGATGGACAATCTTCCTCTGTATCTCCCTTTCAAATATAATGAAAATAGGGGCCAGCACTGTGGCATAGTGGGTGGGGCCTCCTGCAGTGCCAGAATCCCATATGGGCCCCAGTTCGAGTCCCAGCTGCTCCCCTTCAGATCTAGCTCTCTGCTATGGCCTGGGAAAGCAGAAGATGGCCCAAGCCCTTGGGCCCCTGTACCCACTTGGGAGACCCAAAAGAAGCTCCTGGCTCCTGGCTTCGGATGGGCCCACCTCCAGCCATTGTGGCCATCTGGGGAGTGAACCAGCAAATGGAGGACCTTTTCCTCTTTCTCTGTGTGTCTGCCTCTCTGTAATTCTTTCAAATAAATAAATAAATCTTTAAAAAATAAGAAAATTTAAAAAAATTAAAACCTGAGAACAAAATCTTAAACACCTGCATTATTCCATGCAAACATCTTACCAGGATGATTAAGACCTCTAAGAATGTCTTTAGACTGAAGAATCTGTAGAGTTAAAAAATGACAAATATATTTCTGACAAATGAAATAAAATCTCTGTTTTATGTGGCTGAATCTCACATTTGCTAATTTTGAAATCAGCTAATATCAAGTAATTCTAAAGAGGCAAAGAAAGAGTTGGATTCACCTGTGGAAACACCGGGCTTAAAGGACAAGAATGGCTCTAGGGCCTCAGACTACAGAGTTTAAATTTAAGTTTTTATCATTTTTTTTTTTTAAATCAGGGAGAGCACCTTGAGATTTAAACTGCTAACCAAATGTCTCATTCAAAACTGTAAAAAAGGAAAAGGGAGGCACCCCAACATGGACTTGCAGTAAAACAAACACCTCCTATGTAAGTTGAATTCTCTAAACTACCAACTTAATGACATGCTTGCATATGAAGACTTCTTGTGGTCCCTGCACAGCACTTAAAGGTGACCTTTGCTGCTGCTGTTTTATTTTTTAAAGGTTTATTTATTTGAAAGAGCAACAGAAGAAGGGAAGGAGGGAAGGAGAAGACAGGGAGAGTGAGAATGAGATCATCTATCTGCTGGGTCACTTCCAAGTGGCCACAACAATCAGGTCTGGGCTAGCCCAAAGTCAGGAACCAGAACTCCATTCTGGTCTCTCACATGGGTGGCGTGGGTCATCTGCTGCTGCCTTCCCAGACACGTTATCAGGAAGTTGGATTGGAAGTGGAGCAGCTGAGACTCAAACCAGCACCCTGACATGGGATGCCAGGTTGCAAGCAGTGGCTTAACTGACTGCACCACAATGTTGGCCCCTGATACTGCCAGTTTAAGAAGGAAAAATATTATGGGTGTGCAAAGGTTAAGAAAGAGGTGGTGTTCTTATCGCAGTTCTTTACAAAGTGAGAACTACTTCCTAAATTTATTAAGAAGTTGTCTCTTCTTTTTCTTTGTAAATAAGAAGGGCATGAAGGCACAAACAGGAAACTTGAAATCCAATTGCAATTACTCATGCAATCAGTCCCTTCGTATGTGTCATTGTAGAAACCTCCTGAGTACCATGGAGTTTATGCCTTTATAAACAATAACTCCTACATCATTACATGGCACAGCAACAGCTTCCTTAGGCCATTAAGGAAATGATCCCCAAGTATTTTTCACAAAGTTTCCACTAAAGTAACAGAGGTCAATTCTAGAATAACTTGAGAACTGTGAAGATGAGTTGCACTAGTTCCAAATGAATCTTCTGCTTCAGATGATGGCACACGAGGCATCTTAATAATGGACAGAGTCAGTTTCACGGTGATGAACATACACAAGTAGATGACCTGAGGCACACGCTGTGATTGGTTGTAGACAATGAAAGGTAGAATCAGGGTCAAATACACATCTCATGATTTCTGTTCCTTCAGTTTAAGGGTGGAGCTGCTTCATGTCAGTGTATTATTCACATTTTGAATCTTTCTTAAGAGTTGCACTGGGTGCAGCATGATAAGGAAAAAGAGATATTTGGCTTGATAAATAGTATTCAAGGTACAGGTGCCACGCTCATGATAAGCTTCTCACCATAGGACATCTGCAATCTGCAGGCATAGAGATGACTATGGTACCACAACCACTAGAGTTCAGTTTTCAAAATTCTGGGACTAATCTGATCATAGCCTTTCCTTCTTGTTACATTATAGGACAGGAATTTAGAGTATTCAGTCAAGAGGTTCTCCCAGTAACAGGTGATGTCATCCATCTGCAAGTGGTTCATAATAAACTGGCTTCCCCTAGAGAAGAGAGTAACAAGAATATTTTACAGTACAGAATTTCATCATAATCTACATTTACGTAGGCTACCTAGTGCCAAGGACCATTCAGAGTACTTTATGCGAACTAACTCATTTGATCCTCAGGCCCAATCTTGCAGTCATTCTATCCATATACATGGAGTTAGCAATAGAATATAGCATTTTTTTCCTTTAAAAAACAGAAATGCCAATGCTTATAAAAATAATTTGTCAATTACCTCAAAGATTTTGGTCTATTTCTATAAAGCTTAAGGCATATGTGAATATGTGTGTAGGTTTTTCCCCTTGGGACAGTTTTCACTCTGAATTATTTCTGTATCATGAGAGGATCAGTATATCATCATGGCAACAATGTATTAAGATAACTTTAGTTAGGGAAGAATGGGGATCATAAAGTATAAAAGGGAAAATGAACAGAACTTACCTTTCAGCAATTTCTTGAGCTATATCATCATTTGCTTTCACAAATTGCAACAGCTCTCTGAAATGAAAAGCATTATTAGACTCCAACATGTAGACTAAGTTCATAAGCATAATGTCAGAAAGACTACAGACTGAGGTCTAATATTAATCTCTAGAAATGAGGATGGTGAATGAGTTCCTTTAAGCAAATACATTGGGGTCCTTGCAGGAATAAAATAACAAATAAAACTCACTTGCAGGTTAAAAGCAATCTTTTGTAGATCTGAGACATATTTGAGAAAATATAACTGTTCAATGATAAATATCAAAACTCAAGAGCGAAAAAATATTTCCATCCTGTCTTCAAAATCTCACTTCAGCACCAGAAGAGGGAATGGCTTGTATTTCAGGCCTTTCTCTATTCCTCTTCCAAGATCCTCCCATTACGAGAGCGGACCTTCCCAAACTTCACTCAAATCAATTCTCATGCTTTCTGCAAGTCCCTTTGATAATACGAGATCAAATATCTCTACATTTAATCTTCGAGAGTTGGAAGCTTTGTTCCTTTGTACTGTCTGTCAGTTTTGGAACCAGCATCAGAGTACTGTTTCAAACTAACTATCTCTTACAGCCTACTTGAATAATAATCTCAGAGTATAGGAGGGCTTAAAAGGTTCATGGAAAATATATAAATGTGTATTATTTAAAAACTATACATGGATTTCAAAATTTTCATGCTATAAAATAACTTATTTGTGGCAGAGAGAAAAAGCCCATCTTTGTGTTCACTCTTCAAATGCCCACAATGGGAAGGACTGGGCTGGGGCTAAAGGTGGGAAGTAGGAATTCAATCCAGGTCTCCCACATGGATGGAAAGAATCCAATTATTTAAGCCATCACCACTGCTTCCTAGGGTCTACACTGGCAGGAGCCAGGAGCCACAATCAGGAATCAAATCCAGTTACTCCAACATGGGAGGTAGGCATTTTAACTGCTAAGCAAGCACTTCCTTCAATAAACTTATCTTTCAGCTCCACTTTTCCATGAACTTTTGGAAGTGTCCTCATAGATGCAATCGACAGAAGAGAAATAAAGCTTTCAATAGAGAAACTCATCGGGACTAAAAGCCGGAAATCACTGGACGTGGGGGCGGGTTGCAGGGTCATTAGGAGTTCTGTCTTAGGGATAGCAGCTTACTGGACATTGGAGAGGTCTGTTTTCACTGGGATATAGTGCACCCATGGCTTCAGTTGTGGATAGAAGAATTCGAGCCACTCTTCACCAACATGGAAAACAAGTGAACCACACAGGAAGAGGTGTTTGAATCGAAAACTTGCAGCTACACCCCGAAAATTAAACAGATACCTGGGAAAAGAAAGAGAAAAATATATTTGATATTCTATGCCTGCTGTCATAAATATGACCTTTTTTCATATTCCTTCCTCCCATTCTCTCCTTTTCCCATTTCTCTCCCTTCCCTTTCCATTTTCAGTTTCCAAGGATAAGCAGTATGTCCCTGGGGGGCTTCCATAAACTCCTTGCTTTTCTAGGACTGGGGCTGCAGGTTATTCTGGGAATGACGGGTGAAGATAAAGCAAGGGTACTTTCTGCAAACAGCTCGTTGGGTGGTGGGATACAAGGAGACAAGGGAATACAATGGTCAGAAGGAATGACAGATTTGGGACATATTTGAGAAAATATAGCAATGTTCAGTGATATACATCAAAATCAAGAGTGAATAAAATTCCAAAAGCTTCTCTAGGCCAAATGTCTGCAACCAGTCATAGCCCCAAAGCCTGGTTTTCCTCTTGTGTACTCCATGTGCTCGGAGGTGCCCCTGGTTTCCTGGACACTACCCTCTTCTACAGTCTGCAGAGAATGAGCTGATCTGATCAATCGTCAAAGACATGCCCCACGGAAAAAGCTATCTTCAGAAACAACATTTTCTTTGCAGCATTTCTCAAGCATGTACCGCTGTCTCCCACCAAAGTTGCTTTTATCCTATAGTTCCTACTGGATGTGCAATTGCCACTCATGCCTCTGAATCTCCCCACTGCCCTCCTTCAGACCTGGCTTAACCTCTTCATCCAAAATTTTCAGTCTTGGCATTTAATTATAATATTTATTAGTCTGAGATAGGACTGGCAGGAAAAGCTGCTGCCTGCAGTGCCGACATTCCATATAGGTGCTGGTTTGGATCTCAGCTGCTCCACTTCTGATCCAGCTCCCCACTAATGTGCCTGGAAAAGCAGCAGAAAATGGACAAAGCATTTGGGTCCCTGCACCCATATGAGAGACTCAGAAGAAGCTCCTGCCTCCTGGCTTCCACCTGGCCCAGCCCTGGCCATTGAGGCCAGTTGGGGAGTGAACCAGTGGATGGAAGCTAGATCACTCTCTCTCTGTGTGTGTCTCTCTGCCTTTGCCTCTCTCTAACTTTGCCTTTCAAATAAAAATAAATAAGTCTTTTAAAAAAAGCCAGCTAAATAAATTAATACAACTTTTATATACCCCAAATAGGCCTTGATATGAAAATTTTCCCCCAAAGTGAAGCTATTTCAAAGGCAATACGGAAACTAGAAGTCTTACTTGTATTTGCAGTGATCTACAAGATGAACATCCTTGGCAGCTGGCTTCCCCAAGGTATCCTGTAAGAGAAAATAAATACTTAATATTGATATTTACTGGCAATCACTGGGCAACAAGCACTGAGGAACACTTCATCTAAGTACCTCACTCAGCCTCATAGTAAACATACTCAGGAGGCATTATTATACCCATTATATAAACGAAGAACCCAAAACTTCAAGAAGTTGAGAGGGTTGCTTAAGGTTATATGGTCTTAAGCAGAAGAAGCAGATTTTAACCCAGGTCTATTTGGTTCTAGAGTTTAAGTTCACCTGATGCCATGCTGCCCTCCTTTGAACTAAGAGGTCACAGCCTGCAGCACATTTAACTGTCTAAATCACACCCAGAAGGGCACGAGTCTGGCTGGCCAGCTGAGGAGTAGAGGCCATATACAAATTTTGTTGGGCATGCAAAGTAGTTAAAAATTATTCAGACCATTACTAACATTTATAGGTGGCAAGCTATTTCTTGCAAAAATTCAGATTTCCAACTTTTCCTGGAGGAAAAAGCCAAGAAAGGTCTGGCAAATGGGGCTCCTACTCCCACCCAGCAGTAAGCACCTGGAGTTGTTTGTGCTGTCTCTTGCTCATACCTTTCTTTAAAAAAAAAAAAAAGACAATTTATTTGAAAGTCAGAATTAAAAGGGAGAGACAGAGAGCTTTCTCTGCTGGTTTACTACACAAACAGCAGCAAGGGCCAGGGCTGGGCCGGGCTGGGCCAGGCTGAAGCCAGGAATGTTTCCAGGTCTCCTATGTGGACAGCAGGGATCCAAGGAACTAGGGCCATCTTTTCTCAGGCTATTAGCAGGGAGCTGGATTGGAAGCAGGGCAGCTGGGACACAAACCAGTGCCCATGTGGGGCACCAGCTTTATCTGCTATGCCACAATGGTGGCTCCTTTCTCATACCTTTCTATCACCTGTTGCCCTGTGGTATTTTGAATGTGTGACCCCCAGGTGCATTCTATCCACTTTAGCAGGTTATGAACCTGAGGAGGGGAACAAGTCTGGTTGCTTCTGCAGCCTCCCCTGGTAGATGCTAACAACTTGTGGGAGGAATGAATACATTTTTTGGAGGGGCTGGTGCTGTGGCATAGTGGGTAAAGCCACTGCCTCCAGTGCCAGCATCTCATATGGGCGCCGGTTCGAGTCCCAGCTGCTCCACTTCCGATCCAGCTCTCTGCTATGGCCTGGGAAACAGTGGAAGATGGCCCAATTCCTTGGGCCCCTACACCCACGTGGGAGGAAGCTCTTGTCTCCTGGCTTTGGATTGGCACAGCTCTGGCCATTGTGGCCAACTGGGGAATGAACCAGTGGATGGAAGACCTTTTTTCTCTCTCTGCCTCTCCTTCTCTGTGTAACTCTGATTTTCAAATAAATAAATAAAACTTTTTTATACTTGTATTATTCAATAAAGTTTCTTAAATTCGTTTGCTCCTGCTTGATTAAAGCCATACCAAATAATAACATACCTCTCAGACATATTAGTTTTTACCCAGGAAATTTAGATCTTTTTCTCAAAGCCTACTCATATGGTGGATGGAGATTCCAGATGAGGAAATTTAGGGCTTTAAGGGTTTTTTTCCTCTTAAAGTTTTATTTATTTATTTATTTGAAAGGCAGGGAAACAGAGGGAGGGAGGGAGGGAAGGAGGGAGGGAGGGAGAGAGGGAAGCAGGGGCAGAGGAGAGGGATAGACAGGGAGTAGATGGGGGCAGAGAAAGAGGGAGACACAGAGAGATGTTCCATCCACTGGTTAACTCCCTAAATGGCCACAACAGCAGAGGTAAGGCCAGGCTGAAGCCAGAAGCCAGGAACTCCATCCAACTCTCCTGCATGGGTGGCAGGAACCCAAGAACTTTGGCCATCATCTGCTGCCTCCCAGACACATTAGCAGGAAGCTGGATCAGCACAAGTGGGACTCAATCCTAGGCACTCTAAGACAGGATACCAGTATCCCAAGCAGTGGCTTAAACCTCTGCACCACAGGCCCTCTAATAGGGTTTTAGGTTTTCTGATTAAGAAGTCACAGAGTCCAGAGGTCAGAGACATACTAGACCTAAGGTCCCAGTTTCTGGCTTTACCTTAGAATCACTTTTTAAAGATTTATTTACTTATTTGCAATGCAGAGTGACAAAGAGAATTTCCATCCACTGGATGCCTACAATACCTGGGGGTAGGCCAGACCAAAGCAAGTACCCAGGAATTCCATTCGGTCTCCATTGGGCAGGAACCCAAGAGTGCTTGGGCCATCATCTGCTGCCTTCCAAGCACATTAGATGGAACCAGGCACTCCAAATGGGAAGCAGAAGTCCCTAGCAGCAGCTTAAGCAGCTGTGCCATAATGCCCACCCCAATTTGGGGAATTTTGAACAAATGAAGTGGCCTCAACTCTATCCCCAGAGATTCTGATTCATTTTTTTTAAAGATTTATTTTATTTACTTTAAAGGCAGAGTTACAGAGAGAGGTAGAGACAGAGAGAGAGACAGAGAGAGAGAGAGAGAGGTCTTCAATCTGCTGGTTCACTCCCAAATGGGTACAACGACCAGGGCTAGGCCAGGCTGAAGCCAGGAGCCAGGAGCCTCCTCTGGATCTCCTACATGGGTGCAAGGGCTTGGGTCCTCTTCTGCTTTCCCAGGTACATTAGCTGGGAGCTGGACTGGAAGTGGAGCAGCTGGACTCAAACCAGCACCCATATGGGATGCTAGCACTGCAGGCCGGGCATTTAACCCACTGCGTCACAGCGTCGACCCTGATTCCTTGTTTAAGCTCTCAGAGGTTGTACTGTTTAGCTAAGGTAGAGAACCACTGGATGAAACCATGGGTTGGAGTCCACTGGCCAAATCAAACCCACTGTTCATTTTGTATAACCAATAGATGACTAAGATATTATATTCAAGTGGTTAGAAAAAAGCAAGACTATCTTATAACATGTGAAAATCACATGGATTTCAAATTTCCATAGTCATAAGCAAAGTTTTTTTTAGAATATACTACGTTGGGGCCAGTGTTATGGTGCAGTGGCTTAAGTTCCTGCCTGTGATGCTGGCATCCCATATGAGTGCCGGTTTGAGTCCTGGATGCTCCACTTACCATCCAGCTCCTTGCTAATGTGCCTGGGAAAGCAGTGGAAGATGGCGCAGGTGATTGGCCCCTGCCACCCTTATGGGAGACCTGAATGGAGCTCTAGTCTCCTGACTTCTGCTGCCTTGCCCAGCCCCAGCCATTGCAGCCATTTGGGCAATGAACCCGTAGTTGGAAAATTTCTCTTTTGTATCTCTCCTCCTCTCTCCCCTTCTCTCTCCCTCTCTCTATAACTCTGCTTTTCAGATAAATAAGTCTAAAAGAAAAAAAAAAAAACATATGACCACCCATATCAAAAAAACAGCCATATTCATTTGGTCACAGATTGCTGCTTTGATATTTAAACGGCAGAGTTGAATAATTACAATAGAGACCATATTCTAAATTTACTATCTGGCCTTTACAGAAAAAGTTGGGACCTCTGGTCGAAAGCATCAGAGCATAATATATTAGTCATAACATGATGAGAAAAAGCAATGTGAGTTTAAAAGAGAATTTACATATACGCTAACACTGGTTCATGGAACTTTCTCTCTACTCATCTCACCACTGAGACGAAACCTAGTCTCAAATTCTACCCAGTTGGCAATGTCCTTTGAGTGAGAATATTCACTGCTGTAGTTCTATTCAGATGATTGTTGATTACTTTCATAGATTTCCAGGCCTGGTTTTTGGTATATTCTGCATCAACAAGTTTTGGATTTTTTCGAGACAGAAGAATGAGAGGATCTCGTTCTGGGCTTGTCCTATAAGAGAAACACATGACACAAAACTATGTGGCTTATGCCGTAACACAGTTTCCAACCTTGGAAAGGTAAGCAGTCCTAGGACCCAACCTAGTGCAGTGGCTGCCTGTGTAGAAGGTCATTCACTGGTTACTGTGACAGTAGAGGAGCAGCAAGTGGTGCAGCAGCACTAAGGGGGTCTGAGAGTGTTCCCCACTTTACCTTTCAGGAGTGGGAGGGTTTCACCCTTTGTTTGCACTTGAGCTTTAAGAGTATGCTGTTCTCGATCCAACATGGGAATGAGACCACACAGCAGACTCACAGAATGACAAATGCCCTAAACAGCACTCTGGCCTCAGAATCAGCCCTTAAAGCATTTGGATCTGGCTAAAAAGCCTATGAGAGCATTTCAGGCATGGAAAGCCAAGACACTGTGGCAAAAAATAACATACAGGAAAGATCTCTGTGAATGAGATCCTGGTGGAAAGAAGGGGCCATCAAAGAAGGAGGTACCTTTCTCTGAAGGGAGGAGAGAACCTCCACTTTGATTATGGCCTTGTCTAAATATCGTCAGAGTTTGTGAACTCAAGAGGCTTCCATAGCCTTGGCAGTTCATGACAAGAGCCTCGGGTGATCACTGACGTCATAAATAAGAGTGTCCATTGTTAAGTCAACAACAGGAGTCACTGTGCACTTGCTCCCCATGTAGGACCTCTGTCCTTAATGTGTTGTACTACGAGAATTAACAGTACAACTAGTCTTCAAACAGTATTGCATACTTTGTGTGTCCATGTGGGTGCAAACTGTTGAAATCTTTACTTAGTACATAAAGATAATTAAAAATGAATCTTAATGAAGAATGGAATGGGAGAGAGAGTAGGAAGTGGGATGGTTTGGGTGAGGGAGGGTGGGTATGGGGGGTAAGAACCACTGTATCCAAAAGTTGTACTTAAGAAATTTATTTTTATTAAATAAAAGCTTTCTATTTAAAAAAAAGAGTATGCTGTTCTGGTCACTGTAGCCATTTCCCAGGGAATGACTTCCTTTTTAGGAAGGTTCATGTCACCTCTGTAATCACTGGCACTCATAGTGGCAACACTGGGCAGTCAGCACTTACTGAAATAAGCTACATGACTTCTGTGGCAAATGCTCCATGAAATGCAGAATAAAATTTAAATTTAAAAACAAAGCCAAAAAACTAACTGGCTTAAAAACCTAAAGACTATATAGGGATGAAAACCCTAGCAATGGTCCAAGTAATGGAGGGTCTTGACAGGTGAGGGCTCCAAGACCCCCAGAGAATCCCTTAAGAACTGTGAATGCATGCCCTTCCTGCATCCTGAGAAGAAAGCACATACTCTCATGTAGTTTCAAGGAGGTCCTAAGACTCTTAAATTCAGACACAGGCCCCAAGTGAACGATCTATGAGCTCAAGAGAAGAATCACAGAAGTCGGTAAGGAACAGTAGTGGCTCAGCAGCCATCTGCACCCTGAACTCCACTGGCCAAGCGAGGAGATGGGAGACAGAAGGTATGATCCCTGACCACGACTTGCCACAAAACTAGAAAAGCCTTCTCTTCTCCTGGTCTTTCTCTATTCATCTGTTCCCAATATAAGGATACTTCAAAGAATTCTGGGGAAAATGGAACTAAAAGATAAATTCATTTTGGTGCAAAATAGTTTGAAATCCACAGACAGCTTTTTCATAACAGACATTTTGCATAAACTTTTTGAAGGTCCCTCTTATGCATGATGATCTCAAATATTTTTCTGGCAAAACAAACTTATCTGTTAATTTCATTTTCCATGAACTTCTTGAAGTACCCTCAATTTGTAGCCTGTCTGCATGCCACGTCCTGCTCCTGGCATTAGGGATGCACAGCTGAACAACACAGACAGGGTCCTTCTGCTACTTTCCCATTTCTCTCTCTCCTCTTTGCTTCCCTGTCCATCTCCATCCGCCTCAGTCTGTGCTCTTAGTCACTGTTTTGCAGCAATAGGGCCTGATGAAAACCTCAGAGACTCTGGTGAGGCTGACCATGGCAGTATCACCAGCTGCTGGAGGACTCTGTAAACAAGCAGGCGCTCGCCTGTTCTGTTCAGCATCGTGTGATCAACGTCCACTACTCTCGTGGCACTCTGCAAACACCTAGATGAATGAACTTCACCTCTTTTAATTTCAGTTAAGAGTGAAGTGGGAAAATAATCTGAATTCTTCTCTAGTCTGATTCTGTCATTGTACATGTATTTCTTAGTCATCTTAGCTTTCTGTCTGAGCTACAGTTCTTCATACACTCAAGATTATATATATTTTACACATTATTTGGAGGAGAATATTTGTAAAATGTCAAAATAATATAATCACCTTGATCCTCGGAAATATGCTGTAGAATTTTTCTTTTTCCATGGCCACTGTGCTGCTGACCTAAAAAAAGACAGATTTTCCTTTTTTAATTTTTATTCTTTTTAAAGACTTATTTTATTTATTTGAAAGTCAGGGTTACAGAGAGAGGTAGAGACAGACAGAGAGGTCTTCCATCTGCTGGTTCACTCCCCAGATGGCCGCAATGGCCGGAGCTGTGCCGATCTGAAGCCAGGAGCCAGGAGCCTCTTCCAGGTCTCCCACATGGGTTCAGGGGCCCAAGGATTTGGGCCATTTTCTACTGCTATCCCAGGCCATAGCAGAGAGCTGGATGGGAAGAGGAGCAGCCAGGACTAGAACTGGCGCCCATGTGGGATGCTGGTGCTTTAGGTCAGGGCTTTAACCCACTGCGCTACAGCGCCGGCCCCAAAAGACAGATTTTCTTTAGTTTTCTTTTTTTTCTCCACTATATAAGGATGTGTTTTAACTGTTTCTAAAGATTAGTTTGGGGCTTTGTATGTTCAAATAAGCCTGATCGCAGCTACTAAAAGAAAATGCCTGCCCAGGATGGGCACTGCACAGTGACTGGGATGCTGCTTAGGAGGCTCGCATCCCATACTGGAGTTCCTGGTTTGAGTCCCAGCTCCTCCACTTCCAATCTAGCTTCCTGATAATGTGCACCCTGGGAGGCAGCAAGTGATGGCTTAAGTTCTGAGCCTTTAGAAAAAAGAACCAGCAGAGAGAAGTTTTCTTCGTTTTTCTGTCTCCATCTCTCTGCCTTTCAAAGGAAAATAAATTTAAAAGTTCTTTAAAAAGCTCTATAGGACACTATGTTCCCTTTTATTATCAGTCTACTGCTTGGAGGTGGTAGCCAGCAATATCTAGTAATCTATTTTCTCATGCTATGGATTGAATATGATTTGGACCCCATAGTCAGAATGGACTTTAAACTCCAAAGTCTTAAGTTAATGCTACTAAGAGGGTGGAAACTTCACACAGTAGAGGTGTTTAGGAGGTGAGATATACTGAGGTCTTCAGGTCACCAGGGACATGCCCTCAGGAGCCATTCTCTGTCAGAGTTGTTGTGAAGGCCTGAGTTAGGGCCCAAGCTCGCTCTCTCTCTCTCTCTCTGCTTCCTAGCTTCCCACGTGATCTTTCCTCCCGATGCACTCCTATCAGGTATTAATCCAATGGGGCTACCGGACCTTAGACCTGAATGTTCAAAGTCTTTTCCTTTATGAAGTTAGTTACCTCAGGTATTTCATTGTAGAGCACAAACTTGCTTAATATACCCCGTTATTAAGTTAACAATCTTGAAAGTAAAATTCCTGAACCCTGAACAACACATTTAGGGTGGTTTAATTTGGCACAGTGAGGAATTCTTCTCTACTTCAGCAGAGTGCTACTGATAAGATTAATATGTGAAATGAGCTGCAAAAACATATCAGAATTTGAATGAGATGAGAATCACACTGATTTCATGTTTTGGATATATATAAATCTACTTCTCTGTGCTGTGGATTCAATATGATTCGGCCCCATACTCATACAGGACTTTGAATCCCATAGCCATAATTTAATTTAATTCCACCTAAGAGGATGGAAATTTGATCCAGTTTAAGAATAGCAATCCTGGTATTCTTTATATATATATATATATATGTATATGTACATATATATATATATATGTACATATATATATATATATGTAGGGGCCGGTGCTGTGGTGCAGTGGGTTAAAGCCCTGGCCTACGGCACCGGTATCCCACATGTGTGCCACTCTGAGTCTCAGCTGCTCCACTTCAATACAGCTCTCTGCTATGGCATGGGAAAGCAACAGCAGATGGCCCAAGCCCTTGGGCCCCTGCACCTATGTGGGAGACCCAGAAGAAGCTGCTGGTTTCTGGCTTCAGATCAGCTCAACTCTGGGTGTTGCAGCTATATGGGGAGTAAACCGATGGATGGAAGACCTTTCTTTCTCTGTCTCGACCTCCTTCTGTAACTCTGTCTTTCAAATAATAAAATAAAATAAAATAGAAAATAAAGTAAATAAATAAAAGATTTATTTGAAAGTCAGAGTTACAGGGAGAGAGGGAGAGACACAGAGAGAAAGAGATCTTCCATCTTTTGTTTTATTGCCCAGACGGCTGTAATAGCCAGGGCTCTGCCAGGCCAAAGCCAGGAGCCAGGAGCTTCTTCCAGGTCTCCCACATGGGTGGCAAGGGCCCAAGCAATTGAGCCATCTTTCGCCGCTTATCTTAGGCCATTAGCAGGGAGTTGGACCAGAAGTAGAGTAGCTGAGACATGAATCGGTGCCCATTATGGATACCAGCATTGCAGGCAGCAGCTTTACCCACTACGCTACAATACTGCATCCCTTTGGTATACTTAAAAACTGTACTTACAAACTGTACTAAATGCTCTATAAAGCTCCTGAAACCCAGGTCTCAGTATCCATTACCACAATCAGCTTTCCTTGCTTAATGTGCTAGCTCACAGATGCATAACTGTTCTTTTAAATGTGTGGGGTTCCCCACACCTTATTTTTTATGATTTATTTTATTTAGGAAAGGCAAAGTAGAGAGAGAGAGAGAAAGAGAAAGAGCTATATCTTTCATCCTCTGGGTCACTTCCCAGATGGCTACAGCAACCAGATCTGGGCAAGGCCAAAGTCAGGAGCCAGAAATTCCATCCTGATCTCCCACATGGGTGGCAGGTGCCCAAGAACTCGAGCCAGGCACATCAGCAGGGAGCTGGATCAGAAGCAGAGCAGCCAGGACTCAAGCCAGCACTCAGATACGGGATGCTGGAGTCACAAGTATGGCTTAACCCTTGTGCTCAATACCAGACCCACAGATGCATAATTCCTTACTTCCTTCATAGGAATCCTCCCTGCACAGAAGTCTGTGGGTATCTTTCTATAAAAAAGGAAAAGAAGGCTAAGTCAGAGTTAATTAGAGATTGGTGGACTATTTTACAGCAATGGAGAAAATTACGATATGAACTCCTTAGCTGTAAGTCTTTTAGATAAACAATACTCATGTTTGCTCACCTGAGAGCATTGATCAGTATTCTCTGAGCCTCCACAGCTCCCCTCCTCAGCTAACTCAACTCATCCTCTGTCTCTTTCTTGCTGGGTCACCTTTCCCCGGTCCTTTAGTCCAAGGCCAGAGCTATCTCTCATTTCTCCTCTATACATCCTCTTGTCAAAATATAAACTACAGCACTAGATTTTTTTGCTTTTAGTAAAAAAATAACACATGCTCCTTATACAAAATTCGAATGGAAAATTACAAAGATAAAGCAAAAAAAAAAAAAAAATTGGAAATCTGCCTACTCACAAGTAACAGTGTGATGTTTTAGGGAAGCATTTTCTCCCAATCATCTCTCCATATTAGTGGCTCACAACTGTCCCTAATCCTGTCCCTCACCTCACCCAGGAGACACCTGGTTATGCTTGTAGACATTTTTCATTGTCACTATTGAAGGGTTCCTATTAGCATTTAGTAGGCAGAGGCCAGCGCTGCTGCTAAACATTCTACAATGCACAAAACAGCTCCCTACAAGAAAGAATTCTCTAGTCCTAAATGTCAGTTGTGCCAGGACTGAGAAATTTTGCTTTGTGTAACATAGGTCAGACCATCCATGCTGACAGATAACAGAGGCCATAATACACACGCTGTTATGTCCTACATACAGACGCAAACTAAAGATAACCATTATGAAAACTTGTGAAAGCATAAAACCCAGTAGAAAAACAAGGGGTATTCAAAATAAACAGAAGAAATTTTTAAAATGATGGGATAATTCATTACTTATTATTAAACACTTTGAATGTGAATGAACTAAATGTCCCAGTTAAAAGAAATATACTGGCTGAATGGATTAAAAAACAAAACCTGGGACTGGCGCTGTGGCATAGTGGATAAAGCCACTGCTTGCAGTGCCGGCATCCCTCACGGGCACCAGTTCGTGTCCTGGCTGCTCCATTTCCGATCCAGCTCTCTTCTTATGGCCTGGGAAAACAGTGGAAGATGGCCCAACTCCTTGGGCCTCTGCACCTGCTTGGGAGATCTGGAAGAAGCTCCTGGCTCCCGGCTTCAGATCGGTGCAGCTCTGGCCGTTGTGGCCAACTGGGGGAGTGAACCAATGGATAGAAGACCTCTCTCTCTCTCTCTTTCTCTCTCTCTCTCTCTGCCTCTCCTTCCTCTCTGTGTAGCTCTGACTTTCAAATAAATAAATATTTTAAAAAAATGAAAGAATGGAAAAAGATATATCTATTCAAACAGAATCCAAAACCAAGCAAGAGTAGCTTATACCAGTTAAAACAGACTTTAAGACAAAAATTGTAGGAAGAGACAAAGTAGGTCATCAAGAAGAAAATATGATAATTGTAAATATGTATGTACCTAATGCCATTGCACCCAATTTTATAAAACAAACATTATTAAATGTAAAGGGAATCATAAACCCCAATACAATAATAGTGGGGGACTTTAACACTACACTTTCATCAATGGACAGATCATTCACACCAAAAAAAAAAAAAAAATCAGTGGAGGCCACATTAATGGCACAAAGGATTAAGCCATGGCATGTGACAAAGGCATCCCATGTCAGAGTACTGGTTCAAGTCCCAGCTGCTCTGAATATGATCCAGCTTCCTGCTAATGTGCCTGGGAAGACAGCAGAAGATGGACCAAGTACTTGGGCCTTTGCCATATAAGTGGAGCTAGGATGGAGTTCTTGGTTCCTGACTTTGGCCTGACATCTGCTGTGGCCATTTGGGGAGTGAGCCAGCAGATGGAAGTACTTTTTCTCTCTGTCTTTCCCTCTAGGTCCACTGCTATTTCAAATAAATGAATAAATCTTAAAAAAAATCAACAAGGAAACAACAAAGTTAAACTATACTATATAACAAATGATACTAACATATATTTAAAGAACATTCCATGCAACAAACTGCAGAACACGTATTCATTTTCATCAGCACAAAGAATATTCTCTAGAACAGCACATATTAGGACATAAAGCAAGTCTCAAATTTTAAAAGCTGAAAATCATATCATGTATTTTTTTCTGAAAGCAATGTAATAAAACTAGAAATCAGCACCAAAAGAAATTGCTGAAGTTACACCAATACATGGAGACTGAACAACATGCTCCTGAATGAACAATTTATTACTGAAGAAACCAAAAGGGAAATTTTAAAAATTCCTTGAAACTAATGAAAATGAAAACTCAACACACCAGAAATTATGGGATATAGCAACAGCAGCACTAATAGAGAATTTGATAGCAATAAATGCCTACATCAAAATATAGAAAGATATCAATTAAACAACCCAATAATGCATTTTAAAGACCTAGAAAAACAAACTAAGGGGCTGGCGATGTGGCATAGCTGGTTAAGCTTCTACCCTTATGGGTGTCATTTCAAGTCCTGGCTGCTCCTCTTCCAATCCAGTTCATTTATGGCTCAGAAAAGCAGTGGAAGATGACCCATGTCCTTGGGCCCCTGTACACCTGTAGTAGACTGACAAAGCTCCTGGTTCCTGGCTTCGAATTGGCCCAGCTCCAGCTGTTGTGGCCATTTGGGAAGTGAAACAGTGGAAGGAAGACCTTTCTCTCGGTCTCTCCTCTCTCTGTTAAGTCTGCCTTTCAAAAAATTAAATAAATCGTAAAAAAAAAAAAAACAAAAAAAAACAAAAAACTAAACTCAGTAGAAGCAAAAAAAATCAGAACAAAGATAAATGAAATAAACTAAAAAATAGGTAAAAAAACATGTAATTCACACACATTACATATAATACACTACAATACACATATACATACACATTTTATATATATATACACACACATACATACATATATATGAAAAATCAAAAAAATGAAGATTCTTTTAATAAAAAGATAAACAAGAGCATGTGCTAATCCGCTGCTTGTGTCATCCTCATCGCATATCAAAATGTCTGATAATTTGTCCCTGCTACTCTGAACTTGTGAGCCAGTTTTCTGCTAATACACCTGGGAAAGCAGCAGATGACGGCCCAGGTACTTGGTTTCTTGCCAACCACTTGGGAGACATGGATAGAGTTCCTGGCTCCTGGCTTTGGCCTGGACTAGCCCTGGCTGTTGGCAGACATTTGGAGTGAACCAGCAGATGGAAGATCTCTCTCTCTCTCCCTTCCCTCTCCCTCTGAAATTCTCTTTTTAAAATTTATTTTATTCATTTGAAAGGCAGAATTAAAGAGAGAGAGAGAGAGAGAGAGAGAGAAAGATCTTTCATCTGCTGGTTCACTCTCCCATTGACCACAATGGCTAGGGCTGGGCCAGACTGAAGCCAGAAGCCAGGAGCTTCTTCCGGGTCTCCCATGTGGGTGCAGGGGCCCAACCTCTTGGGCCATCTTCTACTCCTTTCCTAGGACAATTATCAGGGAGCTGGATCAGAAGTGGAGAAGCTCGGACTCAGACCAGAACCCATATAGGAAGCTGGTATTGCACGCGGTAGCTTAATCTGCTATGTCACAATGCCAGCACCTCTCTATCACTTTTGTCTTTCAAATATAAAAGTAGGGACTAGCATTGTGGCATAGAGGGTAAAGCCACTGGCTGTGACGCTGGCATGCCATATGGGCATAGGTTCAAGTCCCAGCAGCTCTACTTCTGATCCAGTTCCTTGCTAATAAGCTTGGGAAAGCATGACCCAGGTGCTTGGACCCCTGCACCCACGTGAGAGACTGGGATGAAGCTCCTGGGTCCTGGCTTTGGTCTGGCCCTATCCTGGCCATTGTGGCCATCTGGGGAGTGAAAGCGTAGATGGAAGACCCCTCTTTGTGACTCTCCCTCTCTCTATAACTCTGCCTTTCAAATAAATAAACCTTAAAAAAATTCATGATGCTGGCACTTTGACAGAGAAGGTTAAGCCTCTGTCTGCCATGCTGGCATTCTGTATGGGTGCCGGCTTGAGTTCCAGATGCTCCACTTCAGATCCAGATCTCTGCTAATGCACCTAGGAAAACAGTGGAAAATGGCCCAAGTTCTTGGGCCTCTGCACCCACATGGGAACCTGGAAGAAGCTCCTGGCTTCTGGCTTCAGCTGGCCCAGCTCTGGCAGTTGTGGCCATTTGGGGAGTGAACCAGTAGATAGAAGATATCTCTCTTCTCTCTCTCTCCTTCTCTCTCTATTTTTGCCTTTCAAATAAATAAAATAAATCTTAAAAAAAAGAATTCCAAATATAAAAGTAAAAAAAAAAGAAAAGATAAACAAAATTGATAAGCCTTAAGCTAGAATAAGAAAAAAGAAAACAAAACAAAATAGAGAGAGGACTCAAATATAATAATAAAAAAATATTACAACTGATACCACAGAAACAGGATCATTAGTGACTGTCATAACAAATACATACCAATATACTGGCAAACAGAATAAATTGATGAATTTTTGGATTACATATGATTTACCAGAATTGAACCATTAAAACAGAAAATGAGAACAGAACAACAGTTAATGAGATTGAATCAATAAAAGAAAAGGCCAGGATGAAACAGCTTCACTGTTGAATTCCACTGAACTTTTAAGGAAGAACTAACACCAATTCTTCTCAAACTATTTCAAAAAACTGAAAGTGAGGAAAATCTTTCAAATTCATTTTAAGAGCCAGCCTTACCTTGATACCAAAATCAGATAAAGACATGAAAGAAAAAGAAAACTATAGACCAATATTTCTGATGAACACAGATAAACATTTGTCAACAAATTACTTGCAAATCAAATCCAACAATACATCACAAAGTCCATTCATCAAGATCAAGTGGGATTTGTTCCAGGGATGCAGGGATATTTCAATAAATAAATATATCATATTAATAGAATAAAGAATAAAAGTGATCATCTCAACGGATACAGAAATAGATGGATTTGATAAAATTCAGCATCTATTCATGATTTCAAAAACCCTGAACAAATTAAGTATAGAAGAACCATACCTCAATATAATAAACATCATATACAACAAATCCACAGTTAACATCATATTGAATGGGGGTAAAGATGAAATTATTTTCTCCAAGATCTGGAACCAGACAAGGTGTCTACTTTCACTGCTCTTATTCAATATAGCACTGGAAGTTTTAGTGAAAGCCATTAGGCAAGAGAAGATATAAAAGGCATACAATGAAGAAAGGAAGAAAAACTATTCCTCTTTGCAGACAACATGATTCCATATGTACAGAAATCTAAAGATTAACCAGAAGATTATTACAACTGACAAAAAGTTTTAAAAAGTTGCAGGATTAAAAACATGGGCCAGCGTTATGGCGTGTTGGGTAGAGCTGCCACCTGTAGTGCCGGCATCCCATATGGGCACTGGTTCAGGTCCTGGCTGCTGCACTTCTGATCCAGCTCTCTGCTGTGGCCTGGGAAAGCAGAGGAAGTCAGGTCCTTGGGGCCCTGCACCCGCATGGGAAGACCCAGAGGAAGCTCCTGGCTCCTGGATTCAGATTGGCACAGCTCCAGCTGTTGCAGCCAATTGGGGAGTGAACCAGCAGATGGAAGACCTCTCTCTCTCTCTCTGCCTATCCTTCTCTCTCTGTGTAACTCTGACTTTCAAATAAATGAACAAATCTTAAAAAATAAAATCAACTCATATGATGCTGGCACTGTGGCTTAGTGTGCTTAGCCTCTGCCTGCAGTGCTTGCATCTCACATGGGCACCATTCAATTTCTGGCTGCTCCACTTCCAATCCAGCTCTCTGCTATGGCCTGGGAAAGCAGTGGAAGACGGCCCAAGTCCTTGGGCCTCTGTACCCATGTGGGAGACCCGGAAGAAGCTCCTGGTCCTGGCTTCAGATCAGCCCAGCTCTGGCCACTGGGGCCATTGGGGAGTGAACCAGAGGATAGTTGACCTTTCTTTCGTCTCTCCCTCTGTCTGTATGTAACTCTACATCTCAAATAAATAAATAAATTTTAAAAAATCAACTCACAGAAGTCAGTATCATTTTTATATTCACTAGGAAAGAAATTTTAAGAGCAACTGCCTTCCTACTAGCTGTAAAAGAGACATTTGGAATCAACATAACCAAGGATATGCAAACTCATCCAAGGATGTGAAAAAAAAAAAAAACAATAAAAATCATAACACTGATCAAAGAAATTGAAACCTGGAAAAAGCTTCCAGCTCCCAGTTTCATCTGGCATGGTCATGGCCATTGTGGCCATTTGGGGAGTGAACCAGGATAGCAGACTTCTCTCCCTTATTTATGAACTGGAATAATTAACATTACTAAAATGCCCATATTACCCAAAGTAATTAATCGATTCAACACAATTCCTGTCAAAATACCAATGACATTCTTTATAGAACTAGAAAAAAACAACTCTAGAATTCATATGGGAACATAAATGACTCTGAATAAGCAAAACAATCTTGAACAAAAAGTAGAAAACATCACAATACCAGATTTCAAGTCAGACTACAGAGCTACCGCAACCAATACTGCATATTACTGGCATAAACAGATGCGGGCCATGTAATCAATGTAACGGAGATCCTAAAACAAATCCAGCCACCCATTTATAACCAGCTGGATCTTTTTTTTTTTTTTTTTTTAAAGATTTATTTATTTACTTGAAAGCCAGAGAGAGAGGGAGTGGTCTTCCATCCGATTGTTCACTCCCCAATTGGTCGCAACGGCCGGAGCTGTGCTGATCCGAAGTCAGGAGCCAGGAGCTTCTTCGGGGTCTCCCACTTAGGTACAGGGGCCCAAGGACTTTCCCAGGCCATAGCAGAGCTGGATCGGAAGAGGAGCAACTGGGACTAGAACCAGCGCCCATATGGGATGCCGGCGTTTCAGGCCAGGGCGTTAACCCGCTGTGCCACAGCGCCGGCCCCCAGCTGGATCTTTGACAAAGCAATCAAAAAAGATACAACGGAGAAAGGACAGACTCTTCAATAAATGGTACTGGGAAAACTGGATATCATATGCACAAGATTGAAAGTTGATCTCTACACCTCATCCTATACCCAAACCAATTCAAAATGGATCTGAGTTCTAAATGTAACAACTGAAGTCATGAAAATACTAGAAGAAGACATAAGGGAAACAATTCAAGACTTTGGCATAGGCAACAATTTTTGGATAGGACCCCAAAAGCATAGGCAACGCAAGCAAAAATAGACAAATGGGATTATATCAAAGTATGGAGCTTTTGCAGGCAAAAGAAGCAATCAATAGAGTGAAGAGACAACCAACAGAATGCAAGAAAATATTTGAAAACTATTCACCTGACAAAAGATTAATACAAAGAATCCAGTTAAGAAATAGACAAAGGATTTGAATATACATTTCTCAGAAGAAATACAGAGGCCGGCGCCGTGTCGTAGTAGGCTAGGCATCTGCCTGGGGCACTGGCATCCCGAATGGGTGTTGGTTCAAGTTCCAGCTGCCCCACTTCTGATCTAGCTCTCTGCTGATGGCCTGGAAAGGCAGTAGAAGATGGCCCTCAACCTGTGTTGGCAACCTGGAAGAGGTTCCTGTCTCCTGCCTTTGGCCTGGCTCAGCTCCAGCTGTTGAGGCCATTTGGGGAGTGAACCAGTGGATGCAAGACTTCTCTCTCTGTCTCTCCCCCATCTCTGTCTGTAACTATGACTCTCAAGTAAATGAATAAGTCTTTAAAAGAAAAAAAAAAGCAGAAGAAATACAAATGCTCAACACGGGAAAAAACACCCAATTTCACTAGCCATCAAGGAAATGTAAATCAAAAGCAAAATGAGGTGTCTCTCCCACTCCAGTAGAATAGCTGTTATAAAAAAGACAAATTATGAAAAAAACAAACAGTAGCAAGGATTTGGAGAAAAGAGAACCATTATAAGGTACTAGTGGGGATGCAAATTAGTGCAACTATTATGGAGAATAGTATGGAAGTTCCTCAAAAAGCCCAAATAGATCTACCATTATTACTCAGCTATCCCACCTCTGAGTATGTATCTGAAGGAAATGAAATCAGTATTTCAAAAGAGATAGCTGAACTTTCATGTTTACTGCAGCACTATCCACAACAGCCATGATATGGAATCAACCTAGATATCCATTAATAGAGGAACAGATAAAGAAAATGAGGTATATACACAAAATGGAATATTATTCAGCCATAAAGATGAATGAAATTCTGACATCTGCAGCAAAATCGATAGGATCAGAGATCATTAAGTGAAACTGGCCAATCATTAAGTGAAGTTGGCCAGACACAGAAAGACAAACACCATATGTTCTCTTTCATTTGTGGAAGTTAAAAAAGAAATAGTTGATATGAATTTAGAATAGTGAGTATTAAGAACTGGGAAGAGTTAAGGGGCAGGAAGGGGAGTCAGGCAAAGGAGAGTTAGACAACAAGTACCAAAATACAGTCAGATAGTATCTAGTTCCAGGAGTGGGTGTTTGGTGCAGCTCCCATTCTGGAGTGCTTGGGTTCAAGTTCCAGCTCTGCTTCCAATTCCAGCTTCCTGCTAATGTGCACGCTAGGAGGCAACAGAAGATACACAGCTCAAGTACTTGGGTCCCTGTCACCCATATGGGAGAGTCCAGGGTCCTAGCTTCAAGAGGCCTAGCCCTGGCTATTGCAGGCACTTGGAGAGTGAACCAGTAGTCGGAAGATCTTGCTCTAGATCTCTGTCTTTCAAATTAAAAAAAAAAAAGTAAAGTCCTAGTGATCATAGCAACATGGGGTGACTATAGTTCACAGTAAGTGTATTATATGTGTATAAAGAATATAAACAACTGGAAGAAAGGAGCTGGTAGGCTCTAAACACAAAGAAAAGATAAGCAAATGGACAGCCTAATTGTCTGGTTTGATTGGTTCACACTACATGCTTGTAGAAACACTGCACTGTGCTACATAAAATATACAAGTATTACATGTTAATCAAAAATTTTTAAAAATATATTTTAAGGAAAAACAATAATTGCTTTCCTAAAAGCTAAGAAAAGACCTCTAAAGATTGTGTTTCTAGAAGTTCCCTAATTAAGCACCAAAACTGTTTGACTCATTAATGTAGTATGTAGCTAAGGTGAACAAAACCTACAGCATGGCTGACCCAGACTATCTAAATTCTGAAATGGCAAGATGGAGTCAACAAGCCAAGGCATGTCTCAGCCATGAATCAGAGAGGACCTGGAATAAGCTTAAACTTGAGATACCTCGGGAGAGTTACGCCCCCTCACCACTGTCTATAGGACACAGCTCTAAATTATCAAATACAAATAGGTTCTTCCAAGGGATTTCTTCTCCTTCACAATATGGTCATTCATTTTTATTCTTATTTTGAAAGTAATTTACCCTTATTTAAGGAATATTAAGGAAAAGTTGAAAGAAGAAAACAAAAGGCCTCCACATTCCCTCCCACAGAGATACTGCTGATAGTTTTAGGTTCTTCTGCCCTTTTCTATGGGTATGAAAGCATTTTTACACAGTCACAAAATTGCTTATGGTATAAACAGTTTTATTTTTAATTTAAAAGTTAGCCATCTTAAAGAAAATAACTGGCTACATCCTACTGCTTATTTCAAAAAAACACACAAAGAGGGGGAAAAGAAAATCTCTCCAAAGGACTTACTTTACCAGCTCTTCTCTGAAGAGGTCCCACCGTCCAAGACCTGTGGGATAAATTGGCCAAACAGCAGGTCCCCCTTCCCAGAATGTCCAAGCAGGGTACATGATATCATGGTACTCTGATGTCTTCAACAGAAACAGAAAGGTTGTTCTAAATCAGTCTCGGAACAGAGTGAGGAACAAACAGCATTTATTTCACAGGATCTGGACAAAGGCCTTGTTCTACTGTCACACTGCCAGAGACACATTTTCCCTGGTCCACAGTCTGGACTCTAATAGACATGAAAAGGCAAGTGAGATCATGGTTTAAAATTCAGAGGATCACTGTGTCTCAGACTTTAGAATCATATTAAAGGTCAACTTTTTCAGTTCCCCAAAACTCTGTTTTGACCAGAGGATACACCTGTCGATGCTTTTGGTTTAAGGAAATATACCCAGTTGTGAATAATCCCATAGCACTGTCATATTTTACTGTCATTCCATTTGGAGTATACACTGTCTCATCAGGTCCTGGTGATTTCCCAAGGGGTCTTTTTAGAGCAAGGACCAGGAAACACAGGGCAGTGGTTAAAGGCCTGGGCTCCTGAGATAGATCCTGTGTGTCTGAATGCTGAATCTATCTCTTTACAACTCTAGGTACATGATTCTATCTTTCTATGCCTCAGTTTCCTTATCATTTTCATGAAGGAAGTAATAACAGTATCAGTAATGCTGTGTATCTAACAGATTTATTTTGAATATTAAATTAGTTAATACATGTGAAAAGCTTAGAACAGTGTCTGGGACATAGCAAGTATTCATTTCATGTTAGCCTTTGTCACCTAATACTGTGGCACTGTCAGGCTCACACTAGTTGGTCAATAAATTCTTGGTTATTCATTGACCAGGGTTAGAAGTGCCGAAGGGCAAAATGGGGAAACCGCTATTATCACACATCATTTGAGGAAAGTTTCAACCCAATTATTTCCCTTTTATGGCAACTTCTATTAAACATATGGCCACTGACATGCCTCCAGCTTTACTATTTCTTCCACTGAAATTACATGTGCAATATACTCTTTGTCTTCACTAAATACTTGAAGAACATGTACGATTCATCAGCACCTCTAACACAACAGCTGTTCAACATAAGTTGTACAATTAACTGACAGACTAAATCCCTTGCTTGGTTACAAGCAGTTGCTGATTTAACAAAAACCTGAGGGAAGTAAAGACGAAAGGAAAACTAGTGTACTGGTGGTCATATTTTATTACTCACAGAAATGAAAGGTAAATAACAAACACCAAGTCCTTACTGGCGATGTGGGGGCTTATCTGCTCTCCTGGGAGAGCTTCAGGACAAACAACGGGACCAAGCACCTCTGAGAAAGGAGGGCAATGCAACACCAAAGTGGCCTCAGGCCACTTGCAACACAGGAAATAACTAAGTCTAGAGAGAAAGCAAACTGCCAACGAGGCTAGAAAGTCCCTCTGCCTTGGAAAAACCAGTTCAGACATGCTGTTCCTTTTCTCAAAGTCCATGGGGTTTTCTTAAATCCACTCTCCCCACAGAATCTTCCATCCACGGTGTTCTGGCCTCCTCACCCTGCTCTCAAGTGCTGTCCTATCTGGTCTCGAGCGAACCAGGGCCTGTTTCTGTCAATACACTCTTTGTGCAAAGCTGATTGCTGACAAGATCTGTACTGTCCCATATTCTCCCAACCACAAGTGTGTGCTTCACAGTGACACTCAGAGATCACCCCCTGACACGTCCCTCTTGGCCATCCCAGGGCTAGTTCCTAGATGCAGTGCTTCATTGAACCCAAACCATGTGGAGTTAGCTGGCACCCTCCTGGTCACTTTTAGTCACACTGGCCCCTGAGATACAGTGACAGACCTGGAAGATGATACCCGGCACTATGACTGACACATACACTGCAGGAGCTCAACAAGCAGTTTTGAATGAAGGTGTTTCCTAACTCCAAGACCAGGAGCTTTCTTGGACCCCTCTCATAAGTTCTGTAAGATCTTGGAGCCCCACCTCCAGGGTCTTGTAGGTTCCTCAGGGCTCTCACTTCCTGGCTTCAGCCCCTGTCCCTACAGACACATCACTTACGGGTCTTCCCCTCCATATCTTCATTCTTACTGCTCAACCATTATGAAGGTAAGCAAGACACAGACCCATTCTGGAGCTTAGGCCTCAGCCTCACCACTGCCCATCAGATTTTCATGGGACAATGACCTCCTGCTCACAGCAGAGGTGGGGAGCATCTGGCCGGCAAAATCATTTTGTCTGGTCCTGCCAAGGCAACCACAGTTGGGACTCAAAATTCAATGTATCTATAGCAGGCTAACTTTTAAGTTGATGATTTTGTATGGACTGCAAATGATGTTATAAATATCCAAATGGCCCTTGGCAGAAAAAAGGCTCCCCACCCCTGCCCTCCATTCTTCTACGTGGTTCTTCTTCTACTCACCTTACTGAAGGAGAAGACTGGGATAGCAGGCTCCATCCATTTAGGAACCTGAGGATAATCTCGTACATTGATCACCATCTCCATGTCAGGGAGGCGCCCAATAACTTCCAAAATAAAGTGTTCAACACCACTACACCTGTCAATCAGAAATACCACAAATTTACCAGCACAGTGCCGGCAGGCTCCAGGACAAGGAGGGGTCCCATTCACACTTTAAAGTAAGACAAGGCAGTATTCATTATCGGCCTAAAGAAAACCTCCTGAAAGTAATGCTTCTAAAAGGACTGTTTCACTTTTTTATATTGTGCAAGTTATTATTCCTAGCTAAACTGCTCCAGCCTACAATATTTAATAAAATCTTCTAAATAAATCCTCATAGCTTTGACAGGAATTCT
Organism: Lepus europaeus; assembly: GCF_033115175.1. NCBI lineage: Eukaryota > Metazoa > Chordata > Mammalia > Lagomorpha > Leporidae > Lepus > Lepus europaeus. The sequence goes on along the minus strand of NC_084828.1, from coordinate 75,982,008 downwards.
ATTGCTACTCCTACCATCTATCTTTTATTCAATTCCCATTTTTTTCTTTATTTCCCTAATATGAAATAGTTTAATCAGTAGGCAAGATACTAATTTTGATAGGAATTGGAAAAGCTAATTTTCTAATGGTACTTCTTTGGCTTTGCCTCTCTCAAAGGCATTTTGTTTCTATTATAATTCTCACTTAAAATTTTTTTTTTCATTTTAAATTTATTTGAGAGGCAAGGAGACAGAGAGAGAAAGAGAATTCTCATCTGTTGGTTTATTTCCCAAATGTTCATAATGGCTGAGACAGGGTCAGCCTGAAGCTAGGAGCCAGGAACTCAATGAAGATCTTCCACATAGGTGGTAATAACCTAATTACTTGAGCCATCACTGCTGGTTCCCAGGGTTTGCATTAGCAGGAAGCTGGAGTCATGAGCCAAAGCCAAGAATCAGACCCAGTTATTCCAATATGGGATATGGGTATCTTAAATGCTTGCCCTAACTAAATTTCAGATTTTAAGAGGAAAGACAAAAACCTTTCATTACCTTCGAACTGAACACAGAACACTATTAAAATCAGTTCCATAAACCACAGAAAGTACTGTGCACACGATTACGAAGATCATGAACACAACTTTCTGAACAGACTCCCTAGGAATCCTGAGATTTCTTGAAAGAAACATAAGATGCAAGAGTTTACCTTGTTTCTGCCTCACTCCTCAAGTCCTGACCAGCACTGACAGTAGGGGCAGCATTCCATGGCTTGATCAAAAACTTCGGGCAGCATGGAAATGACGGATTTTAAATATTGTTTTAGATGGGGAGATAATTCCAAAAAGTATTGATGGTTCAGAAACGTAGGAAAAGATGCTCAACTGTATTATTAATAATGAAATGTCAAGGAAGCTTGATGTCAGTTTTACCACTTGGTTGGGCAAAGACTGAAAAGTCCAATTTTACAGAGGACTGGTTAGGGTGTGAGGTATACTTAGGGCATCTGATACAAGGGGGTCAAAAGTATAAATACTGCACAATTTAAAGGGCAATTTGCTTCTATTTTAGAAGAATTAATTGACCTAGTTATTCCACTTCTGGGAATTTAGCCTACATATTTAGATACGAAAAGTGCTCAAAGGTATATGTAGAAGGCTATTCACTGCAGCATGGTTTGTACAGGCCAAAAATCAGAGACATGGTGAGGTGGTGATGAATAATTTACATGTCCATGGATGGATCTGAATAAATAAATCTATCCAGTGGATTATGATGCAGCCATGAAAGAGAGAGCTGCACTCCTAGTACTCGTAGGAAACAAGATCAAATTCTACTGTTATACAGAAAAGTAGTAGTAGAGCGTATTTTAATTTCTTGATGAGTCTAGATTCCTATATATGCATAGAGTATTTCAAGAATATAGAAGAAATTTGCAATTCTTGTTGTCTTCTGAGAAGAGGTCTCAGGGACTATGATTAGGAATCTAAGGTAGAAGAGAAGCTTCTTTTCCATTGACCATCTTTTTGCATTATCCAAATATTTTACTATGTCCATGCAATACTATTTTGACACTTTGAAAAGTGCTAAAATTTTAACAATGTTGCTGCATATAATTTATACATTAAATACAAAAGGTGTATTTTCTGGGGCAGGTGCTGTAGTGTAATGGGTTCAGCTGATGCCTGCAGCACCAGCATCACACAGGGATACTGGTTCAAGTACCAGCTGCTCCGCTTCCAATCCAGCTCCCTGCTAATGTGCCTGGGAAAGCAGCAGAAGATGGCCCAAGTGCTTGGGCTCCTGCCACCCATGTGGCAGACACAGAAAAAGCTCCTGGCTCCTGGATTCCATTTGGCCCAGACCTGACCATTGCAACCATTTGGGGAGTGAACCAGAGGATGGAAGCTCTCTTTCTCTGTCTCTCACTCTCCCCATCCCTTGTAACTCTGCCTTTCAAATAAATACATCTTTGAAAACATTTTTATTTTCTTTCACATTTAGCTTTTAAAACAGCACTCTTAAATGCTGTGAGTCCATTTATACAAACTCTAGAAAATAATCTCTAATTAAAGAAAGTACATCATTGGATGCCTGAGAGAACAGAGTTGGGGAAAAGTCACAACAGGCAGGGGCAGCAGAGAGGGACTGTAAGAGGCACAAGGAAATATCTGGTTGTTATGGGTATGTCCAATATCTGTGTACATGCACAAAGTTATCAGAGAGTCCACTTTATTGTTTTTGCATTGACAAACAGCAGTTGTACCATTTATTGGGTACATTGTGATGTTTTGATACATGTTTACATTACAGATGATTAAATCAAGCTAAGTAACATATCCATTACCTCACATGCTTACCATTATTTTTGTTGTAAGAAATTTTAAATTATATACTTTAAATACATGCAGTTTATGCCAACAAACCTTAATGAAGCTGTTATTAAAAATATATCACTTAAATCACCACACCTCAACAAAGCTGTTATTAAAAAAGAATCACTACTCTTCATTTTTGAAATGACTCATCTCTAGTATTAATCATCCTCTGGATACTCAGCAAAATCTTTCAGCTTACTCTTTTTAAAAACGTGAAATAAACCAGACACAGAAAGACAAATACCACATGTTCTCCCTCACACATGAGAGCTAAATAAAAAAGAAAAGAAAAGAAGAGAAAAGAAGAGAAGAGAAAAGAAAAGAAAAGAAAAGAAAAGAAAAGAAAAGAAAAGAAATAGACCTGGGTATATCAGCTTTGTTACAAATACATGTTTTGCCAAACTTTATTTTATACCTTTGTGATATAATTTGATAGGAATGATATACTAGTATAATTTTTTAAAAAAATATTTATTTTCATTTATTTGAAAGGTACAGAAAAGGAAAGATAGACAAAGAGCTTTTCTGGCTGCTGGTTCACTTCCCAAACACCCACAACAGCGGGCTGGGCCATTCTGAACACAGAAGCCAGGAACTCAATCATGTGGGTGGCAGGGATGTAACCACTTGAGTCATCACTTGCTATCTTCCAGGGCCCACATTAGCAGGAAGCTGGAATCAGAAGCAGAGTTGGGACTCGAATCCAGGTACTCCAATATAGGATGCTGGCATCACAAGAGAAATCTTAACCATTGTGCCAAATGTCTATACCTCAGCTTATTCTTGGAATGCTGAGTCTATAATTTATTTTGTTCAAAACTGAGTTTTTACATGTAATACAGGTTTCTGAAATTGGATGAATTTAAAATATCTAGGCCTCAGAAGTTGGCATTTGTCGTTAGGTAGAACTCTGAGATTTTTACAACGGCGTTCATTTCATAAGGACAGTGGTTTGGGATATTTCTATTTGTGTTTTGTCTATCTTTGCTTTCCCTAGTTGTGTATGTAGCTGGGACAGGGGACTTTCAGTGTCATTGGAAATGCAGACTATTTTATTGCCAAGGAAAATTCCATGCTTCCTTAAGAACATTTCTTTTTCTTTTTCTTTTCTTTTTTTGACAAGCAGAGTGGACAGTGAGAGAGAGAGACAGACAGAGAGAAAGGTCTTCCTTTGCTGTTGGTTCACCCTCCAATGGCCGCCGCAGCTGGCGTACCGCGCTGATCCGAAGGCAGGAGCCAGGTGCTTCTCCTGGTCTTAAGACCCTGGGCCATCCTCCACTGCACTCCCGGGCCACAGCAGAGAGCTGGCCTGGAAGAGGGGCAACCGGGACAGAATCCGGCGCCCCGACTGGGACTAGAACCTGGGATGCCGGCACCGCAGGCGTAGGATTAGCCTATTGAGCCGCAGCGCTGGCCTCCTTAAGAACATTTCTAAGAGCTCTTGATTCTGACTAAAATGTTCTGAGAACAGAAGTAAGAAATTTATGCTGCCTTTCAGAAATTTGAAAGTATATAATTTTGGGGCTGGTGCTATGGCATAGTACATTAAGCCTCTGCCTATGGTGTTGGCATCCTGTTTGGGTGCCAGTGCAATTCCCAGCTGTTCCTCTTCCGATCCAGCTCCCTGCTCATGGCCTGGGAAAGCAGTGGAAGATGGCCCAAGTCCTTGGGCCCCTGTACCTACATGGGAGACCCAGAAGAAGCTCCTGGCTCCTGGCTTCAGATCCGCCCAGCTCTGGCCTTTGCGGCCATTTGGGGAATAAACCAGTGGATGGAAGACCTTTCTCTCTGCCTCTCCCTCTCTCTGTAACTCTGCCTCTTAAATAAATTAATTAAAATAAATAAATAAAAATAAAAAAGAAAGTATATAATTTCACCTGGAATTGTTCAGTACACTGTTAAACACTAGATAAGCTTTCACAGTCCAATAATGTCTAGATTCATATCTTCTTATTAGTAGAAATTAAAAATTCTCCTATGCTCATATTTTATATTTAAAGTCCCTATTATTATCCCAAATAATAAAGCAAATACCTGTTTAAAATTCCTCAATGATTTTCTCCAACACAACTTATTTCCCCTTGAGAGTTGATAACCAAAATATAACTAGTTTTCTCAGGGTTGTGGAATATTAAGTGATTTTCATGTTATTTTCACTTATCTTGATGGTAATTATGAATTATTTTGAAGTAAAATGGTCATTAAAGAAAAATAGGGCCAGTATTGCAGCACAGTGGGTCAAGCTACAACTTGCAACACTGGCATCCCACATCAGAGTGCTGGTTCAAGTCCTGGCTGCTCCATTTCTGATCTAGCTTCCTTCTACCCATATGGGAGACCCAGATGAAGTCCTGGCCATTGCAGGTATTTGGAGAATGAACCAGTAGATGGAAGACTTTTCTCTCTCTGTCTCTCTCTCTCTATCATTCTGCCTTTCAAATAAATAAATCTTGTGAATAAATAAATAAAGACAAATAATAGGGGTATGTGACTCATTAGCTTAGTGATTAAGACACCAGTTAGGATACTCATGTCCCACATTAGAATACCTGGCTTTAATACCTGGCTCTGGCTCCAAATTCCAGCTTCCTGCTCATGAAGACCCTGGGAGGTAGCAGTGATGGCTCAAGTCATTGACTGGATTCCTACCAGTCACTCTACTTCCAGGATATTTCGCTTGAGTTCTTGGCTCCTGGCTTTGGCCCCAGTCCAGCCCCAGCCTTTGCAGGCATTTGGCGGTTGAGGCAGGTCTGGGAGCTCTCTTTTATCTCTCTCTTTTTCCTTTCAAACAAAAACAATATTAAAAATTATAGATATAACAACACAGGGTAAGAATTGTGATACAGTGGGTTAAGCTGCCACTCGGGATGTCTGCGTCCCATATCAGAGTACTGGTTGAAGCCTGGCTAACCCATGCTTCTGATTCAGCTTCCAAATAATGTGCCTGGGAGGCCACAGACAAAGGCTCAAGTACTTGGATTCTGGTTATTCACATGGGAGACCCAGATGGAGTTCCATCTGGGGAATAAACCAGTGGATAGAAGATCTCTCTCTCTCTCCCTCTGTCACTCTGCCTTTCACATAAATAAATATTTTTTAAAAAGACAACATAGATCTTTATGGCAAATGAATGCTCTCCACTCACTCCCATATTTCACATTTATTTCACTTTTAATGACAGAATGTGGAATGTTTAGCAGGAGGATCTTAGATAAGGGGAAACCAGGCCTTCTGGATTTTATGCCCTTCTAATTTTACAAAGATTTGAGATTTCAGAAAAAAAGACTCTAAAAAGAGAGCTGATCATTTGTGTATGTAATGCTGCCTAAATCCAATCTCCAGCTCGGTCTATGATTCTACTGCTCCCCCTGGCCTCCTGTCCACTGGTGTGGGACCTCAAGTCTCATACCTGAAGTTCTTGCTAGTGTAATCTACAGCTCCAATGATGCCTTGTAAGGGTTCTGGCCCAGTGGATCCAGCTGCTTCTCGGGACATCCAAGATCACAGTGCCTGGTTCAAGTCCCAGCTACCTGGCTTCCAAGTCAACCTCCTGCTGAGGTGCTTCCTGGAAGGCAGCAGGTTATAGCACAGGTACCTAGACCCCTGCCACCCAAGTGAGAGCCCTGTACTGAGTTCCAAGCCCAGGATTTGGGCTGGCCCAGCCCTGGTTTTTGGGGTCATTTGAGGATTGAACTAATAGATGTAAAAATCTTTTTTCTCACTCTCTTTTTCTCTGTTGCTTTGCCTTTCAAATAAAAAAATAAATAAGCATTAAAAAAAATGCCTAGCCTGTGACAGACACTCAAACAATACCCACATTTCTCATCCTCCTTCCGCTCAGCTCAGTCTGACTAGGTCCCACCTGCCTGTGCCTGCAGCTATCATATCCAGGGAAAGACAGGAAGGGGCAGAGCCACAGCCCATACAGCCAGTGATGTGCCCCAGCCTCACAGAGAGGGAAGTGACAGGCTTCGATAGAGCACCTGGAAGAGAAACCCCTAGGCAAGAGCTCATCACTCTTCTGTAGCGCCCTGAGACATGAGGAAGGCTTCCCTTTTCAGTTCTCTGAAGTCCTCTGTCTGAGTCTGTGTGAGCACGCAGTAAGGTCAGATCTATCCACCTCGTAACTCTTACCTGGAGGGGAACATGCAGTCGTTTTCCCGGTATAACCTGTTCTTAATGATCTGATAGTGGGTCCCGAGCTTCCGCTGGACTACCTCTGCCATCATTTTCCTGGAAATACCTCCTCGGAAAGGAGTCAGATCCTCTTCTATGACCCTGGGAAAGAATGGGAATCACCGAGGAGGGCTCAGTATTGGTGAACATGGTAAGCTGAGAGAACGAGTACAGGCTAGGGACGAGCACCCTGGGTTTCTAAAACTTCAAAGACAGGAAGTCCACAAAAAGTTGAAGTTGATGTCTTGCCTTCCTCCCTTGCTCTGATGCCTGTTCCTGTTCTGATTCCTATGCGTCCTTGCTACTCAGCCAGTCTCCACGGTCCTGCTGCCATCCCCTTCTCCGCACCCCACACAGGGAACGGCGGATGCCTTACAGTCCAACACTGTCTGATCCCCTTGTTCTTGTCTACCTGGTACACCCTCCCACCCCTGCCCCAGGCTCTAGCAGCCTGACCACAATGACCAGAGATGATACTATTTTGTAGCCCTTTTAAAGTCTGGTATGTAGTAAGATTTCAGTTAAGTATCATAAGTAGCAGGTGGCGTTAGAACATTGTTAGGAGCTACAAAAAGCCTGTTACTTCGCTGATGAGGAGTCTGTGGGAGAACCCAAGTCTGCTTTCAAAGTTATCTCTACCAGATCACCACCCATACCTAATTTGCATCCTTTAAAGATAACCAATAAGAAAACTATGATTAGATTCATTGATCAATATGTTCATTCAATATTCAGAATACTCACTGAGGACCAGCACCAGGGATATCATCACAAAGAAGACACAGACCCTGACCTCAAGAAGCTTTGGTTTAAGTTTAAGTGCATGAGCTAAATCCCACCGGAGTTTCATGCTGGGCCTCTCCTATCCTAGGGGGCACTTGTTTTTCCTAGAAGTAGGGAAACCACCTCAGGCACCCTTTCTGCTCTTAGAACAGGAGCGCTTGGCCCTCCGACCACTGCAGCCAAGGGCTCCTGCGGGTCTTAGGCTACCTCCTGGCAACGAGAATTAAACTCTCAGAGACACATCAGAGAACTCACCCAAGGTAGCAGCTGCAGTTTTCGCTTGAACATGGTTCATAATTCTCCAAAGACCTGTTAATTTGATCAATAAATACTTTCCATTTCGAACCTTCAAAAAGAGAAGTAAAATGAGAGTTAGCAAAACATCCTTGGGCTTTCTTACTGGCCGGCTGTAGGCAGAGCCAACAGAAAGCTACCACTTTCAAAAATTCCCTTTCCATCCCTTTGGTGGAGATGAAAGGCTAAGAAGGCTTCTCCGCGTAATTCCCTAACATGGGGTCTCACCTTCTACTACTGAGCCCCATCAAGACTTTCAGGTAAAAGCCATAGACGTTAACCCTCGGCTCACGTCCTCCAGCATCACACGCACGATAAATGCACAGGCACGTCCCGCCCCCTCCCGCCGTGTGTTTCACGGAGGCGCAGGTAGCCACGGGCGGTCAACAGGGGGATCCCTCTCCTCCCTCTTACTCCAAATTCAGGAGGCTGGGCTACTCTGCAGGGCAGGAGCTGAGACCCACACACCCACGGAGCTCTGTACTGCAGAGGCCACAGCATCTTCCAGGGCACCGGCGGCGCCGCGGAGCGCCTGGGGACCGCGGCCAGACCCCGAGCCCCAGCGGCAGCCTCGGCCCTGCCGGGAGCCCACCTGACTCCTTTTGGCGGCCCTGCACCGGGGACAGGAGTAGCAGCAGCAGCCACAGGCGAAGGCGCTCCATCGCCAGCGGCCCGACTGCGGATTCCCCGCGGCGGCGCGGGCGGAAGCGCCCCGCACAAGGATGGCCGTGGGCACGGGGAGCACGCGGGCGCCGGCCGCCCCGCACAAAGATGGCCGTCGCGCTCCCCGGCGGTCTGAGACGGGCTTGCCCCGGGGAGTGCGGCGCCGGGAAGCTGGGCGGAATGGAGTCGTCTGGGGGCCGGCTCTCGAGCCTCCCTGCCGGCTTCCCCGGGAAAACACGGCCCGCAGTGGTATTTCCTTACATCCCGTGGTATACTGAAAACACCTTTTTCTTCGCCTTAAGAAAGCTGAAGGTTGAGAGGGGTTAGGCACAACCAAGGCTTGTCGTCGAGCCTAGACGCTTCTTTCTGCATCAAGCTATTTCTTATCGAACAGCACACGTTTGTGGAGCAAGCGAATGTGTACAGTACCGTTGGCCGTACAAGGGGTTAGAAATGGTATATAGCACGGGCCCCTTTCTAATACGAATTTACGACAGTGGGGGTGACTCAGATATGGGACATAAACACAAAAACCGGTGGTGTGAAATAAAACTTACAGGAGTCCATTGTATTGGACTGAGTTCTTGCACTAGGCCCCAACAGACCACACCAGTGTGGAGTCACTGGTCCTAGGTGCCCTGTAACCAAACTTTAAGAGGAGATTCACAGCGACCCATCAGAAAGGCTCAGTCTGAGACAGCATGATAAAAAGTCCACTATTTTGACCCTCGAAAGAAAGTAACTTCGGTACGACTAATCCACTTTTTGTTCCTTATTTCTGCTCTCTCTATCCCTTTTCTGCCTGTGTAGCCAACTGCTCTGCTCAGTTCATGAGAGTGCCTTTCTGTTTCACAGATAGGATGTTGTCCAATTCATGAACTGCTAATAAACTTGTCAACGTTTTGGCTTCTGTCAGCGGTGATGTAATATTGGACAGTATGGGTACATATAAAATAGTTATATAAAAGTAAAGAAGTATCTATGCATATACACAGTTACATAAAAGTGTAGAAGTGTAGGTATAAATTCATATAGTGATCATACAAGTATTTACCCACCGTTTAAATGTGGAAAGTAGCAGCCTAGGTTTTGTGTAAATACACGGGAGTACAGGATCAAAGCTGTGTCCCCAAGGAGTTTAGATCTAGTATGGAAAACAAATATGCTTCTCTAGAGATAACTTACAATTTAAGGTAAGTGCTACTGGTTTCAGTGGGGGAAAAATCAATATGAAATCAAATATGGAGAAAGGGATAGGTGTTGTGTATTCCAGGCTGAAGAAAAGGGAATGTTACTTAAGGAATATTGTACAAAAGACACTAAAAATCTTGGGAGCCACAGGTGCAGAAGCTGGAGGTTGGACTCTAGGTTGACAGTAATGGAAGGTTTAGGATGTGTGTTGAGGAATGGTGGAAGATAAAATTATGTTGATTAGGGAGGAACTGGCCTCATGTCAGTCAGAAGGACTATATTCCATGAGGATAGAAGCACTTTTTTGGTCAGTAAGGCTCACTTTAGGTGATTAGGAGGAGGGGAAAAAAGGACTACCAACACTGTACCATATATGATTTCTTTGGGAATCCAAATGAAACTTTTTTTAAAAGATTTATTTGTTTATTTGAAAGAGTTACACAAAGAGGGAAGGAGAGGCAGATCTGAAGCCAGGAGTCAGGTGCTTCTCCTGGGTCTCCCACGCAGGTACAGGGGCCCAAGGACTTAGGCAATCTTCTACTACTTTCCCAGGCCATAGCAGAGAGCTGGATCAGAAGTGGAGCAGCTGGGACTTGAACTGGCGCCCATATGGGATGCCAGCACTGCAGGCAGCAGCTTTACCTGTAGGCAACAGCGCTGGCCCAAATGAAACTTTTTTTAAAAAAATATTTATTTATTTATATGAATGAGAGAGAGAGAGATCTTCCAGCCTCTGGTTCACTCCCCAGATGGTCCCAAGGGCCATCGCTGGGCCAGGCCAAAGCCAGGAGCCAGGAGCCAGGAGCCAGGAGCCAAGAGTTTCCTCTGGGTCCCCCATATGGATGGGGCAGGGGCCCAAACACTTGGACCATCTTCCACTGCTTTTCTCAGCCCATTAGCAGGGAGTTGGATCCAAAGTGGAGAAGCAGGGACCGGAACCGGCATCCCTGGTGTTGCAGGCAGAAGCTTTACCTGCTCTACCACAACGTGCCAGCCCCCCACATGAAACTTGAGTCAAACTTTCCTCCGCTTCTTGGACATGTGCTGTAGGTCAGGATGAATGGTTTATCAAAACACATAACTAAGAGAGCATACTCATAGTTGAACATCTCTATAATCTTTACTTTTTTATTTTTAAATTTTTATGTATTTGAAAGGTAGAGAATTTTTAAAACTTTAATGAAAAGTTCTACTTCTATAATCATAACTTTGTGATCAGAAGAAACTAGAAGTCTTGTGTTATAATATTTTCAACATGAAAATAGTGTCTTTTGCAATTTTACAATATTTATGTGGAAGATAAGCAGACCCCATACACGGAAAGAATAAGCTGCATCTGAATCCAAATGGAAATTATTTCAATTCCTTATCCAGTGAGGCAGTGTTTGCTGTATCTGAATAAGCACCAGAATCCTCCTGGAGTTATGAAGGCCATGGACTTCTGGGTCCTATATTAGCCACTAGAAAGCTGAAGTAAAATGGGCTCTTCTCTTTAAAAGAGTAAGCAATGCAATTCTCCTGGGATTGTTGGTAAAGTGGTTTTATTAAATTAAAATTACCTTGAATAAAGTACAATTTCTACTTTTATAAATAACATCAAGGCGTGAAATTACTGAATCTCCCAGTGCCATTCCCTACCCTAGTCTTCCACACCTCCAGAAAATGGCACCATGGTCCCTGCAATTACTCACTCTTCTGTTTCCTTCCTCTCCTATCAGTGAGTGAGATGAAATTTGTCCTCTTATCTTCATCTCCACTACTGCCATCTCATTGGTCTCCCTTAATGTTCCCACTTCCATGGGTTCAAATGTTAGCTCTGTCAGTTACTAGCTGAGTCACTTTGGCCAAGTACTTAGCCTGGTGTCAGTTTTGCTGTGTAAAAACAGGGATGATAATAACCATATTTCCATGGATGTATTATGAGGATTAAATGACTTAATATTTGGAAAGCATTTAGAACAGAACCTGGCAGAGTATAGGTCCTCATTAAATAAAAATACTATCTTCTCCCCCAAACACATCAATACAAAGCAGTAATATGATAAAACTTAAATTGTGTCATTTCCTTTAAGTCCTCATTTTCCCACTGCAGTTAAAAATGTATACATCAAGGTTTAACAGACCATCATGGGGCAGGCAATGCGGTGCAGCCCATTAAGTCAGTCACATGGGACACCTGCTTCCCTTATCAAAGTTTCTGCAATGGAGGCCATATCTGCTTCCCATCCAGCTTCCTGCTAATACACCTAGGAGGCAACAGATGATGTCAAGTACTTGGGCTCCTGCCACCTACGTGAGAGACCTGGATGGAAGTCCAGGCTCCTGCCTTTAGCCTGGCCCAGCCCCAGCTATTGCGGGCATTTGGGGCATGAAAGAGTGATTAGAAGCTCTCGATCTCTCTCCTTCTGCCTTTTGAATACATAAATAAAGAAAACTTAAAAGACCCTCCACATTCAAGTTCCTGCCTAAGTCTTTCAGTTTATTGCATGCCACATTTCCTGTGCTCACCATGATCATTATATAGGTTTCCGTTAAGTTTCTCACACATGCCAAAGTCCAAACTACGTTTTAATTTCTGGGTAAATTTTGTTTTCTCTCTGGGCTGCTTTTCTCTCTCATCTTTACATCACTGGTTCCTTCTTGACCTTGAGGTTTCTGCTGAAATGCCATTGCCTCAGAGATATCACCCCAAAATAGCACCCTCCTCTTCTATCCCAGTCACTGGCCTCTCTGCAAAATACCTGTAGGTTGTAATGATTTACATATTAAATGTTTCCCTCACTGCAGTGTAAGCTCTACAGGCAGGATAAATTTGTCTTATTCATGCAGAGTGCCCCAGAAAAAGCAACAAAGATGTTTCAATGTAGCAAGCCGTTAACTGAGTAACTACGAAAATGAATGTGCAAAATTCCTCACCCCAAGAACACATTGAAAATATGTAATTATGTAGGTTGAACTTTATATATTTATGCATGAAATCTCTGGTAATGCATTAGAATGCTAAGAATATTTGGGAATATTCCTAACTAGTGGTTTTGGTTATCAGTCATTCAACTGTGGCACTTCGAAGCAGGGTTATTTTCAACAAGTTACTTCCTTAACCTCGGTTACTTTTATAAACTACAAACCATACATTGTGAGATTTACATGTAATCTAGTCCAGTATCTGCACAATAATAAAACGCTCAATGAATGTTAACATATAATTAATACAAAAATCTTTCTTTTAAGGGGCTTAAACTCTCTGGAGTGAACGATCTCAGACAAATGCTCTTTTTGACACTTCTTTCTTAATATGAAACTAAATTCACCATGAGGTTACCCACGCTTCCTTGCCTTTTTTATTTGCCACGAGGCGCAAAGCCGGGCTGCGACCAACTGGCTATTCACTCCTGGAATCCTGTCTTGAACCCCAAGCTCTCTTGTGAAGCTTTTCTTGGTATTGCCACCACCATCCTACAGAGTTCATGCCACTGCCTTGCAGGCTATCTCTGGACCTTGGCTAAACACATTTTTAATGCTGCATTGATCGTAATGAATTGCGATTACTGTGTTTTCCTCGTGCCTTGTCTCTTCCACTGGATTCTGAACTTGTGTGGTTTCCACTTTCGAGCTCCAGCATTTGGTAAGTCTTTTATTGACTTAACATACAGGGAGCACAGGGTTGGATGCTGAAGACTTGGGCTTCCTTACCTAGTAATGACCTTAGGTGATGTCTCCCATGTGTAAAATGTGGGCGATGACTAGGACATGTTTGTCACACGGAGTCCTCGAGACGACACGACTGCTGGCATGGGGCTTGTACCCGGAGGTGTAGGCTGACTGAGGCCCGGGGAGGAAGCACGTTGGCCAGTGCTGGCCGGGAAGGCCGGGAAGGCAGGCTGGATCGCGAGTCGGAGGACAAGGCGGGTCGCACTGCGCAGGTGCGCTAGAGAGGGGTTGGCGGGCCAGCTCCTCAGCAGCCGCTGCCTCGTTTCGGGAGGCCGGCTCGCGGTGGAGGCGGCCAGCCGTCGCCGTGCTGACGTCATCGCCGTGCGCTGCCACGTCTCCCCAGCTCCGCGGTAATGGAGGCTGAGGATGGGTGCTGACGGGGCCGGCCCCTAGTTGTAGCTTTTGCTTTGGCTCTGGCATTGACTCGGGGTCTCAGTCTGGCATCCTGAATCCTGGACACCTTTCTTGACTTTCCAGGAGGGGACAACCTGCAGACGAGCAGCTCAGTTTGGGGCACTCAACGCGGGGTGTGAGTTCTATTACTTGGGGTCCAGCCTGTAAAGCCGCCGCCTCCTCCCAGGGATCCCGCCCCACCGCCGGGGCCTCCTCCATGCGTGAGTATTACCGAGCTGCCGCGCTGTCCGACTGTCCCGGGCCTACTTGGGCCCTCCGAGGACGCGGCGGGGACCGCTTTGTCGTCCTCTCTTAGGGGCCAGTTTGTGGTCCTTCGCCATCCACCTCCCCCTACCCCATCCTCTCGCCTCTTCCGTTCCCTCACTTTTCTTTGCCTGTGCTCGTTAGTTGAGCAAGCACCGGCAGCCCCGAACCCACCGGCTTGACTGCTTTGTCTCACCTGGCATTTGTTAGTCTGCAGCCGAAAGCTGTTAGGAATCGGGAATATCGGATCAGTCTACAGGAAAGTTTTCAAAACCAAAGTTTGGCTAGCGCGTCATTCCTAAGTTTTCACTTGTATTGTTTAGGAAACACTTGGTATCCATATTGTCGGAGCCATGCTTTTTTGCCATAGATTCATGAACACACAGCTTCTTTTCAGTGAGGGTCTTTATCTCTACTTGCCTCTTAATCTTCCAGTTTCAGTAATTTCTTAATAATATGACGTCATTCTTTGGACTGAGCCACTTGAGTTCCTTTTGGTATTTTCATCCTCCCACATAGAGATGCCCCTTGAACAGTTTTAAAGAGCTACAAGGCCTACCGTTGCCCTCTCATCCATCCTCGTTAGTCCTGAGAGCGACTTCTATAGAAGACAGTGGTTTCTTGGTTGGTTTGTTTGTTTTCTGGTGAAGAAACAAACTCAAACTCAGTTTAAATGACTCAGTCAAGGTCAGATAATATTTGACACATCTGATCTTAGAACCCAGATCCCTTGGTAACAAAACCTGACATTTTGGAGAGTGCTGATTGTCCTGTGTTTCAAGTGCTGTAAGTGTGAAATACTTAATTGGAAATGTACGAATATAAGTTGTGTTTCTCAGAAACTTCATCTGATTGTACTATCTTTCCTGAGATACAAATCAACTGATAAAAAGTGCAAATTGTGTTTTGCCTAATGCTGAACAGAGGACTTCTGTTGGAACTTAGGCTTCTGACCCATTAGAACGTGAACAGTCCATTCCTTAGAATGAAGTAGGTAATAGACATGGGGAGCATTTGTTTGAAAATCTGGTTTTACAAGGCCCGCTCTCTCAGTTTTTCTGGTTGTTTTGTTACATTGCTTATTTTAAAAAATAGTCAACTGATATTTAAATGTGTTATTTTTGTTTTTGTTTTTGTTTTGGTTCAGAGTTGAAAGATTGACAACCATTAACTTGGGTTGCAACCACAGGTGACACTGGAAGCACACTGGTTCCCGGACATGCCCGGTGGAAGGAGGGGCCCCAGTCGGCAGCAGCTAAGACGTTCAGCTTTGCCTTCTTTACAGACGTTGGTTGGTGGAGGCTGTGGCAATGGAACGGGCTTGAGAAACAGGTAAGGAATGAATAAGGCTATGCACGATCTGTAATGTCCTATGATCAGTAAAACTCACCTAAAAGTCATGCTACTCAGGTATTTGCTCATCAGAATTTTTGACAGTGAGAAGGAAATCCAGCCCCTGAAGACTGAAAACTCAGAATTTCAGAATACTTTAGAGGTAGAAAGATGTAATGTGAGGCTCACAAAGTGAAAGCAGTTCAGTTCTACTTATGGCTGATAATCCAAGTTCTAGTAAAATGGAAAAAAAAAAAAAAGTAAATCAAAGTACCAGGCAAATGTGATAGTTTATTGACTTACTGACATTCTGTGTTTTTTGGAGGCAAATTAAAACTGATAGCCAACACAAGGTTCCAAAATTATGTCAGATTCCATCAAGTGTTTTAAATACTGTTTTTTCCCAAAATTTATTTGATATATAGCTGTAGCCTAAACATCTTAAGGTTTTTGTCTTGTATGAGAATAAAGAGCTTGGTCTTTTTAATAGAAATTTCTCTCTGTTCCAAAGTTTTGAAAGTTAGAGTGAGATAATTCTAATCTTATCTAGGGTAACTTAAGTCATCAGGAACTTGATCACGTACCAATGCAAAGAGATACTTTTTCCGGATCAGATGTTTGATCAAGACAATATTTGCCAGCTCATTTCTGCTTCTTTCCTGAATAGAGCTCTTCTTGTGCCTTCATTTTAATTTTTAAAACTAGCAGTCATTACCATTCGTTTCAGGCTCACTTGATGGTATTTGTGCATGTCTTTCTTTTTACCCCACTTCCCACTCTCTGACTTTCCAAGCCAAGTTCCATCTAATTTTCAAAGTTAGTTCTGATTTTGTTATTTCAGTGGGGACTCTCCCTGAAATTCCAGTTTGAAGGGATTTTTCTGATCTCTAACTCTCATTGTACTAATTTTCAATCAGGGTTTTTTGTTTGTGGTTATCCTATTGGATAACTATAGTTTACAGTATTTTTTATTTTGCTATTCTTTGGGTTTTCTCATTTTAAAAATGGTGGTAATGTTTGCTTCATGGCAGGATTTGAAATCAGTGAAGTAGTACATTTTAGTAACTTTTAAAAAACTTTACTAAATTTTCCAAAATTCCTACAAATAATGAGTTATTTTACATATAGAAAAATAAGATTGCTGGCATTGTGGCACAGTGGGTTAAGTTGCTGTTATTCCAGCATCTGATACTGGAGTACCAGTAGAGTCCTGGCTGCTCTGCTTCCGATTCAGCTCCCTGTTACATGCCTGGGAAGTCAGCAGATGATGGCCAAAGTCTTTGGACCCCTGCTGCTCACATGGGGGACCTTGATGGAATTCCTGGCTCCTGGGTTTGGTCTGAGCAGCCCTGATCGTTGTGGCCATTTTTAGTCCTTACATGTGCTATGTAAACTGAATATGTTCAGATGGCCACTGTTTTGTCTGTCTTTTCTAATTTCTCCCTTTGAATCATCTGTACTTTATTTTCTTACCTAAATTCTGCTGCCTACTGGCTCTTTCCTGAACCCAAGCTTTTTATGCAAGGACACAACCCTTATTTGGCATCAACCACATTGTTTATGCACTTTAGGCATAGTGAATTAGTCTTATGTTTTAGGGAAGGTTTTCTATTAGTGGAGGGCATTGTGTACCAGTCAAGTTCCCAGATGCAGGGCTTGTAAGCACGCCTTTATAAGGATAACTGTGCTGCATACCTGCTTTGCTTTTGGGAATCTAAAACTTTGGTATTGCTAGGAAGAGGCACTTTGATAGAAACTTTGGGCATTGAGTCTAATGAGCTTTCTTGCTGGACAGCAGTTCACAGGTAATGGCACAACTCATTGCTGAAGGAATTTAATGTGTCCTGAATTGATTCTTGAATCTATTTTTATATCCTGTTAGAGAAATATTATTTATTTTTCCTGAAAACACCTCTGTAACTAATTTTTTGAGATATATTGACCAAGTCTATTTTAATTATATATATTTTTGGTTTTAAGAACTTGGATCATATCTTCTCTTAAGCTTTCAACTTTATAGATTAAACAAAGATTAACTCTCATAGATTATATAGGAATGTTTTGCTTTTTCCCTTGCTGATGCTCTGGATCAATTTATTTGACTTTTTTGTTTCATTGTTTTTTTGCTTAAAGTTTAATAGCCAACCCTGTGAGGAGTATTAGAAATGTAGGTTTTTGTTTTTGTTTTTTAAGATTTATTTGTTTTGAAAGGTAGAGTTACAGAGAGGGATCTTCCATTTGCTGGTTCATTCCCCAGGTGGCCACAGTGGTTGGAGCTGGGCTAATCTAAAGCCAGGAGCCAGGAGATTCTGGGTCTCCCATGTGAGGCCCATGCACTTGGGCCATCCTCTGCTACTTTCCCAGGTACATTAGCATGGATCTGGATTGGAAGTGGAGCAGCCAGGACTTGAACCAGCACCCATATAAGATGCTGGCACTGCAGGTGGCGGCTTTACCCGCTATGCCACAGTGCCAGCCCCAAGTGTAGGTCTTTTGTACTTTGTTTTGAAAGTTTTTTTTCAAAGTCTAGCATTTTATTGACCTTGTTAATAGCAGAAGTGTATTGGTCTGTTGTACTTGGGACAACTTCTGTAGGAACCTTTTTAACCTTTAAACTACAACAAATAGTTTAGTATGCTTTCCCCCTGGTGTGTTATTTGACTGCCAGAGTTTGTTCTAAAAGAGAAGCTCCGGTCTTGTAATTTATCATTAGAATTTTTAATTTAAATATATTATGATTAATTGGAGTAAGGGAATAGATTTGCTGCTGGTATTTTTTTTTTTTTTTTTGACAGGCAGAGTTAGAGAGAGAGAGAGAGAGAGAGAGAGAGGTCTTCCTTCTGTTGGTTCACCCCCCAAATGGCTGCTACGGCCAGCTTGCTGCGCCGATCCGAAGCCAGGAGCCAGGTGCTTCCTCCTGGTCTCCCATGTGGGTGCAGGGCCCAAGCACTTGGGCCATCTTCCACTGCCTTCCCGGGCCACAGCAGAGAGCTGGACTGGAAGAGGAGCAACCGGGACAGAATCTGGCGCCCCAACCGGGACTAGTACCCCGGGTGCCGGCGCTGCAGGTGGAGGATTAGCCAAGTGAGCCTCTGTGCCGGCCTGCTGCTGGTATTAATCCTCTGCATTCAGCTTACCAACTCGTACAACTCCAAATGCCATCGTTTCATGGTATATTCTATGGAATGATGCTTCCTAGACTTGTATAGCACTATGGCCCACCTCCCAAAACAGAACAGAAGGCTGAAGTGTTTTAAGGGTTGGTTTATGATTGAGGAGGTACAGTTTGAGACCTATTGGTAGATCACTTTCTGCTGCTTAGTAGGCTTGCCGTATTGGATGGAATATGTTCTGGGAATGAGAGGAAGAAAACTTTGATAGTTTTCTCCAACTCTTCCCTTCTCCACATCCTCTTTTTCCCTTCTAGCTCTTCTGAGTTTCTGCAACAATAATCTTAAATGTTCAGAATGCAGAGTTCATGTTCCCATGAGTCACTTAAAGTTCTGTAAATGCCACATACCAGTGCTAGAATTCTATATTTGGAAATTTTAGAATAGAATGGTAACACTAACACTGTTCCCTCTCTAGTCGTCTTTGAAAGTATCCAAACCAAGCCTTTTTTCCTAGTTTTGTAAACAATAATAGACTCTTGGAGCTCTGTAACTATTCCCAAGAATATAAGCAATAGGAAGTTTTATTCCCTACCTGTATCTTACCATTTTAGATATCCTAGCTATTTCTGACCTTTAAGAAGTACATGAAGAAATAGCATTAAGAAGATAGAGATTAAAAATCTATATGTTAGTTTGTATTTAAGAGATCTCTCTGTGACTCTGTTGATTTGCTGCCTTTTTAACCTAAAGTATGTATTTGCAGCGAACTAAAAAAAAGTACGTTCTCTGTCCTTGAAGTTACAGGCTGGTAGTCAGGACATAGTTGTATTAAAAAATTTATGTAATAATATGAAAAGTACAATAATGAAAGCATAGTTTAGATTGAGTTAAATAATGAAAGCATCAGTTTAGATTGAGTTAAACAGAATAAGCTTCACTAAGCATCTTTAAAGACTTGAAGAATGAGTAAAAATGTCTTAAAAGATTTTGTCAGTAAATGTTATGTGAGAAGTTACGGAAGGTGATGGTGGGGGTTATTACATAAAAGGGAATAATATATACAAAAGAATAACAAGTTTGCTGTAGATAGAGATAACATAGGTGGCATACAGGGTCCATGTGGAAGAGTGATGAGAGGTGAGGCTAGTCTGCAGAGGGCCTCATAAGGCCTACTAAAAATTTTTGGATATTATCCCATAGGCAGTGGAAAGCCATTAGAAGATTTTAGGTAAGAGAGTAACACTATTAGAGTTTGCTATAGAACAATCTCTGAGGGAGGTTGTAGGGTTTGGTGAAAGTAAGTCAAATTTAGAAGGATTACTGTAATAATTTAGGGGAAAGAAATGAACTAAAGCAATGGATTTAGAAGGGAAGGTACAGTTTGGAAAAAGCTTTGCAAAGTGGGAGCTGCCAGATTTAGAGAGGGATTGGATATGGAGAAGCAGAAGAAAAGTTCTGGTGTGACTCAGGTGTTTGATTGGAACAGCTAACTGGATGATACAAGGAACTAGGGTCAGAACTATAGTTGGAGGAAAACAGGGATTTCTGTAAGCATTTGGATAACATAGGTCTAAAACTTAGCAGTGAGCTCTGTGGAAGGAAATTTTAGTCTTCAGGACATAGGAGATAATAGAAGCCATGGCTACCTTCTAGTTCACCAAGAGAGTATGTAGAGGAAAAAGAGAAGAGAAGCCCAGGTTGGAGTCTTGAGGAAGGCCAACAGTTAAGGGGTAGGTGAAGGAAGCAGCAGGCACTTTTTATGCCCCGTGAAACTGAAGGATATCATCATTTGATTAACCATAGTTTTCTCTTTCAGGAATGGTAGTGCAATTGGCCTTCCGGTCCCACCTATCACAGCATCAATCACACCAGGTCCTGTTCGTCATTGCCAAATTCCCGACTTGCCTGTGGATGGGAGTCTGCTCTTTGAATTTCTTTTTTTTATCTACCTGTTGGTTGCTCTGTTCATTCAATACATCAACATCTATAAAACGGTGTGGTGGTATCCTTACAACCATCCTGCTTCTTGTACTTCACTGGTAAGTCCTAAAAGGCCTTTACATTCTTTCTAGCTAGCCAAGAAACTAGCTGGAAAGCCTTGCTGAAGAAATTATCTTCCTCAAAAATCTTTCTTTTAATGAAATGTTTTTCTATTAAGCCATAGGTTACTTCCAGAAACAAAATTACCTAACATTATTAAAATATAAATACCACCAGAGGAAGTAAAAATGTAGGTGAAAATACAGAAAACAAATTATTATAATATCACAGGAAGGTTTTTGATGCGTAGCTGTCTCCATACCATGTTCAACTTTTAAGTGTAAGATGTCAGTATAATTAAATTCCATTAAACTCTTTTTTTATGGCTAAATTAGGATAGTGGTAACGTCTACAACAAAAAAGCCTAAAATTGTGTGCTGCTTCAAACACGTAACAGTTTGAGGCAGTTGCTTGGGTGGTAGTTTCCTCATATGGTCAATGAAAGGACCCAGCTTTGTGGACACTGCCTTATTCCAAGTTGACTGTGGTCCTTCGTTGTCAGCCAGAAAGGGAAATGAGCATAGGGAAATACAAAGGGGAATTTGTAATGGGCAAGGCTCATATCATTTCCACACATGTCCACTCCTAACTGTAAGGGAGGATAGAAAATGTAGTCCTTTATCTGGGGACATTGTTTACCTGAGTAAAATTGGGTTCTATTACAAAGATTAAGTTGAGTCAGGAATTAACTGTCTCAGCTGAAGTACATACAAATATATTGTAGATTTTTGCTACTCTTTCCAGTTTTTTAGGAGTACCATAATAATGTTTATGCAGAGAAGGTTCTCCATAGATAGGTATATAAAAATAATGATGGGCTGGTCATGTGACAGGCATGTGGTTGGCAGTGGTGCACTTCTATGAGTGATAGAGATATGCTGTAGGGAAAAGACTGATCCTGTGTCATTGTGTGTGGGCTTGTTTTGTTTTTGTTGTGAGCCATATTTTTTTGTTGTTTTTTCTTGGCTTTGAAGTACTCTTCCATGTCTTCTTTGGCCTGAGATTCTTTACCATGGTCTTTAGCTAGCACACAACTGCAACCAACAACTCTACAGGATTTTCCTTTTTGTTCAGTTTTACAGAGGCCTACCTATTCCCCTAGTTTCTTGACATCAACCTTTGTTAGGTTGATGGTGTTTGGCACAAAAGAGCCCCACCAGCTTGATATAGTGTAGGCTTATCACAGTTGTATGCAAGCACACAGAGCTGGACCTAAGACTTTGTCAGCTTCACAAATTCCACGTGCTAGGTCACTGTGGATGAAGATGGTTCAGCACCTCTTGTAGAGCAGTATTGTCCTATACCTGCCAGTATTAGTGCCTTCCTTGGTCACAGTGGTAGATAATAGGGGAAACAGAATCTTGAATGTACCTGGACCTCTGCCTCCATGTGACTTGGTAGCAGCAGGGAAGGACTGCCCTGTGTAGTTGTGTAGTTTATATATGTGTCTGGGACTTGCAAAAGATTAGAAAACCTCCCTAGCCTGGTGAACTTAGAAAGAAAATAAGATTTGGCCAAATTCCTCAAGATAGTATGGGAAGGGACTAAAAAAAATTTTGTTTAAATATTTGTATCACTTGATTGTTCCTGGAGTTATTTTCCATACTACCTGTATACTTACTGTCATGTGATGAGAATTTCAGTGTAAGAATCATGATTTAGGCTGACAGTTCTTCCTGAGATGCCTACCTGATTTGTCAGGTATTTCCTCTTCATTAAACTTGACTAGCATGCCTACTGCTAAAAAACAAACAAACAAAAAAAAAACAACCAACCAAAAATATTTGGTGCCAAATTGTATGCTTTTTTTCTCCCAAAAGTTATTTTTTCCCACCTGGATTATGAGTTTATTGTTTGTAGAAACTATATACTTTATCCATCCTTCCATGGTTGTGTTGTAAAATGAAGAAATCGGATTAGATGATCTTTAAGCTTTCAATCAATCTATGCCTTACTTCCTATATTTATTTTATTTTATATTTAATTTGTAAGAGCTTGTTGTGTAGTTCACTGTGGAGTTTCTGTTTTGTTTGACATCCCCCTGGAAACTTCTCATTTGTTGAATTTTCAGATTAATCAAAGTGCTGTTCTCTCAGTCTACCATTTCTGACTAAAGCGCTTTAAGAAGTTGTCTACAGATGTTGCCTTGAAGCAAAGGGAGCCATTGCTCTTGCTGTACTTGCTCTTCTGAATCTGGAATTATGTTTCCTTTGCTCTAATCCATATTACCAAAAACAGGTGCCTTTACTGCACATCATCCCCCACACTCAGTCCTGAATTTTAAAGTTTTATATGATACCTATGCTTGACAGAAGCTAAATCATATCTAGAACCATAGTTGCAAGAAAATCTGTAAATGTTGTGTTTAGCTTCCCAGTCTACAGTAAGGAAGGACTACTTGGAGGATGCTATAGAGTAAACTGGCTCACTGAGGTGATGCACATGTTTTTGGCTAACACAAGCTTACAGTTGACTTGTGAAGCCAGCAGTAATATGCATAAAATAGTAAGTTAAGTAAGATTTTAGCTTCTGGATCTGAAAGGGGATTGAGTGAGCTGTTAAGGAATGGACTGCCAGAGACATAGCTACTTCCCATCCCTGAAGCATGCAAGATAATTCCTTGACTGGGACTATCCAGATGGGCCCCAGGACCCAGATAGGTGGTCTTTTACCTTATCTTCTGTTGTGAGAGTCTGACCCAGAAGTTTGTCATATTAAGGTTTTCTTTTTCCATTTCCAGATCTGAATGATTGTCACAAAGAAAATTTGAGCACCTAAATATGTGAAACATCATTCTGGCTGTCAGAGAGCCAAATGAATCTTAACTCTGAGAAGCGTAAAAACTAGGAGTGGAGGGTTCTGGGTCATCAAATATTCTGGTTTATAAAAAGATAGTTATAAGCAGAGGAACTGTTTTCAGTTGATTTAGAATATCATGAAATTTTCTTAATAAGAAGATAGATTAGACACAAAATTTTTTTATTTAAAAAAATGTCCTAAGTGGACTTCTGATGCATTATTAGTAGGATCCAAGAGTCTCTAGTTAATCTACAAGCAGTATTTTGGAGGAGTGGGATAAGCAAGGAAGAATTTCAAAAACTAAAGGAGATAAATATTGTTAGAATTGAAAATATGTAGAGAAGAGGAAATGATCTGCAGAGTGATAAGCCAGTCTCTTGGCAGTCTGGCTACTGCATCTCTAATAATATTTTTTTTTGAAATTTGCCACTTCATTCATCTCCATTGCTACTGACCTTTTCAATCCATCATCATTACTCACCTGAATTAAAAGCAATAGCTTCTTAACTGATCTTGCCCCACTATTGTATGTGCAGCAGTGAGAGCGATCTTTTAAAAATACAAGCAGAACTGTGACACTCTTTGCCTAAAATGCTCCTGTGATTTCTCAGTAGGGAAAAAAAAAAAATCAATAAACTCATTTGTCACTCATCACCTCATGCCAGTATTCATGTTACCTTTTTTTAAGATTTATTTGTAAGACGGGATGACAGAGAGTGAAATCTTCTAACTGCTAATTTACTCCCCAAATGCCTGCAGCAACAAGCAGTCATTTTTGGGATACATAGCATCCCATTTCTTTTCTTTTTTTTTTTTTTTTTAACAGGCAGTGTGGACAGTGAGAGAGAGACAGAGAGAAAGGTCTTCCTTTTGCCGTTGGTTCACCCTCCAATGGCCGCCGCGGTAGCGCGCTGCGGCCGGCGCACCGCGCTGTTCCGATGGCAGGAGCCAGGTGCTTCTCCTGGTCTCCCATGGGGTGCAGGACCCAAGGACTTGGGCCATCCTCCACTGCACTCCCTAGCCACAGCAGAGAGCTGGCCTGGAAGAGGGGCAACCGGGACAGGATCGGTGCCCCGACCGGGACTAGAACCCGGTGTGCCGGCGCCGCAAGGCGGAGGATTAGCCTAGTGAGCCACGGCGCCGGCCAGCATCCCATTTCTTTAGAAATTCTTTTTTTGAGGATTTGTTTTATTTATTTGAAATAGTTATAGAGAGAGAAAAAGATATCTTCCATCTGCTGGTTCACTCCCCAAATGGCCACAATGGCTGGGGCTGGGCCTTCATCTAGGTCTCCTATGTGAGTCTCAGGTAAGTAACTACTTGGGCTGTTACCTGTTAACTCCCAGGCACATTAGCACGAAGCTGGATCAGAACTGGCGTGGGACTTGATCCAGAATTCTGAAATGGGATGCTTATCATCATACACCTGCCCTTTTGTTGCTTTTAAATTTAAATTTTTATTTTATTTTATTATTTTTTTTGACAGGCAGAGTGGATAGAGAGAGAGAGACAGAGAGAAAGGTCTTCCTTTGCAGTTGGTTCACCCTCCAATGGCCGCCGCGGCCGGCGCGCTGCGGCCAGTGCACCATGCTGATCCGAAGGCAGGAGCCAGGTACTTCTCCTGGTCTCCCATGGGGTGCAGGGCCCAAGCACTTGGGCCATCCTCCACTGCCTTCCCGGGCCACAGCAGAGAGCTGGCCTGGAAGAGGGGGAACTGGGACAGAATCCGGTGCCCCGACCGTGACTAGAACCTGGTGTGGTGGCGCCGCAAGGCGGAGGATTAGCCTATTGAGCCACGGCGCCGGCCAAAAATTTTAAAATTTTTAAGTGAATCTTTTTATTTATTTGAGAGGTAGTGTGACAGAAAGAAGAGACAGAGAGGGAGGTAACTTCCATCTGCTGGTTTATTCCCCAAATGGCCACAACAGCCAGGTCTGGGCAAGGATAAAACCAGAACCAGGAACTCAACCTTGGTCTCTCACATGGGTGGCCCTTCAAAAGATCTTCAAAAGGGCCCACACATTTTGGACTATCACCTGCCTTCTTCCCAGGCACATTAACACAAAGCTGAATTGGAAACAGAGAAGCCATGTTCCAATTGGAAATCCTGTGTGGGATGCCAGCAGGATAAGCAGTTGTTCAACCCTTTTTGTTGGCCCTTTCTGCTGCGTTTTAGACATACCAGGCATGTATTTTCTTATCTTAGAGCCTTTTTGATTGCTATTTCCTCTGCTTGGGGCCCACTGCTCCCAAAGCTTGTCATGCTAGTGCCTTTTTGTCATTCATCTTTCAGCTCAAATATCACCCCCTCAGAAATATCCTCCCTAGCCATTGATTTAAATTGGCTCTGTACCTCCTTTCATTATTTATTGCTTTTATTTCTTACAAGGAGATCCAACTATTTGAAATGTTTTTCTTGTTAGCTAATTTATTTTCATTGCCTACTTATTATCACAGTTATATATAACTGGCAACATCTAGGCAATGCTATTATTACTTTACAAAAGAAGTCAAATATAGGACATACTTCTAAACCAAGTTAGAAAAATTTAATGAATATAATTAAGGTACCAACTAGTAGAGAGTTTAGTAGATATCCAGTTAATAAGTTGAATAAAGAAACCAAAATAGTAACCTAAAAACTGAGACTCCCAGCTGATCCATTAAATTTGACACATTGTAAATGTGGCATTTTAGATGAATTATTCTTGCCCTAATTCCCTAGGTTATTACTTATTAACTCAAAGCTATAATCTTTTCCTTTTAATACAGTAAACTTTCCGTAAAGGAGAGGAATACATTCCAGATAGTTTTAAATCGTGTTTGGAAAGTGAAAGCAATTTGTCATGAAAGGAGAAGTAGAAGGTAGGTAGTCTCTCAAGATCTCTCAAATTCCCATCATCTGTAAGGGTAAGGTGATCTAAGGAAGATCTTTTGAAGGGGCAAACTTCCTGTAGTTCCAGCTGAATACAACATCATAATTCTTTCT
Source organism: Lepus europaeus (assembly GCF_033115175.1). Classification (NCBI taxonomy): domain Eukaryota; kingdom Metazoa; phylum Chordata; class Mammalia; order Lagomorpha; family Leporidae; genus Lepus; species Lepus europaeus. The sequence continues at coordinate 75,955,906 of NC_084828.1, read as the reverse complement.
AATGCAGTTGTTTCTCTTATAGAACTTCCATCTCATTGATTATCACCTGGCTGCATTCATCACAGTGATGCTTGCAAGGAGGCTTGTATGGGCCCTTATCTCAGAGGTAATACCTCATTCACTATATTTTATCACATGTAGCTAGAGTTACTAGAATGGATTCAGACCGAAAACATGAAATGTCCAAGTAGAATTTGAATACAAGTATAAATTTCTCTACTCTAATATCAGTTGCAGTTATACCTTTAAAAAATTTCCTGCAATATATTTAAAGCTTCAGAACTCTTGAGAATTAATTTGTTGAATATGATATTCCTTTTGACTTCTGAGTTTTTCAGTACAATCTTTTTAATAGTGCAGGTGCAAATAGGATAAATTTCAGGTAACTATTAATATGAAGAATTATCTATATGCCTATAGTTGCATCTAAAACATTAAGTTTCAGGTAACATTCACTCCAAATTAATGATATACCATTTGTAGAATTTGCTGACAAGAAACATTTGTGTGGGTATATTGAAACTTAGAGTTTTTAAAAGAAAATGACAAAAGTTACCGATTATTCTAAAGATTAAAATCTAATTGGTAGAGGGGGAAAGAATTAGAACATGAAAATGATCTTTTTAAAATTAAAATCTGTTGACAGAGTTGGCATGATTTTCTTTTTTTTTAAGGATGTATTTATTTGAGAAGCAGAGTTACAGAGAGAGAGGGGTCTTCCAACTGCTGGTTCACTCCCCAAATGGCCATTAATGGCCAGAGCTGGGCCCATCCAAAGCCAGGAAGCAGGAACTTCTTCTGGGTCTCCCACATGGGTGCAGAGATCCAAGCACCCATCTTCCATGCTTTCTCAGGCCATAACAGAGAGCAGGATCAGAAGTGGAGCAGCCAGGACTCGAACCAGTGCCCATATGGGATGCTGGTGCCGCCAGTGGAGGCTTAACCTACTATGCCACAATGCTGGCCTCATAATTTTCATGTATTTGTAATCACTAGTGAGGGAGGGAAATGTTTTTTCTTAACCTTGTTGTTTTCTGCCATATGAATGATGACGAAACAAAAAAACTTTAATTTAGCTCAAATGACTAATAATTTTAATCTTGGAATGTCTATTTTGTTATTTATGTGGTTAGTTATAAGCATAGGTAATGAGAGTTAACTTTTTTCTTTCAAAATGTACATGGACAGTCTTTGTATGTGTAAGCTCTAATTTTCATGAACCTTTTTCTGTGAACACAGTGTAATCGGGGACTAAGTTATGATCTGAAAGCCATTTGAAGTTAACTGGAAACATTGGTGATAGGATTGTCCATTTCTTCGAGTGGGAAAGGCTGTAACCTTTTCTCCCAGGTTCCCTATTGAGGTGATGAAAATAAATACTTAATTTTGCATATATTGAAAACATGTTCTTTGTATAGAGAAACTCAGTGGCGCTTTTAGTTTACATCTGCAGAAACAGGCAATGGGTGATTTTGTTTCATCCCTTCAGTTGCTTAGGAATAGTACTTGTGCATATCACATAAATATGTCCAGTGAGTGTGTAAAGGCTGTAACTTGGAATGCTTGTTTCTTTCACTGGTGGCCTAAAAATAGCTTAGCAGCTTTGGCACACAGCCTTAGTTAGAGAATATATTAGTTGTTTTGTAAAGAAGTTTGCAATGCTTACTGGAAACAGAATACTTAAGCTAAACCTCAGTGGATTTTTAATCAGTCCCTTAATGTGCATCAGTAAGGGGATGTTTAAATAATTATAGTATAACTATATAATGAAATAGCATACAGCCATTAAAAAGATGAAAACGGAGTGACACTGTGGCTCAGAGGGTAAAGGCACTGCTTGGGATGTCCACATTCCATATCAGAGTGCTTGTTTGAGTTTTGGCTCTTCTGCTTCCTATCCAGCTTCCTGCTAATGCATCCTGGGAGGCAGTGTGTGGTGGCTCAAGTGCTTGGCCACTGTAACTCATGTGGGATACCCTGATAAGGGTTATGGGTTCCTGGTTTTGGCCTTGGCCCCGTGCTAGTTGTTGGAGGCATTCTGGGAGTGAACAAGTGGATGCAAGATCTCTCTCTTCATTCCCTTCTACCTTTCAAGTAGATGAAAATAAATTAAAAGAATAAACGTTAAAAAGTTGAAGAAGTGTTTATGTATTGACCTCTAAGATGTTAAGTAAGAAAAACAAAGTGCAAGTCAGTTTTTAAGGCGGATGGAAGGAACAAAATATATTGGCTTATATATGAATAAATTGTGTCTAGATGGATATACAGACTAATAGTCAGCTGCTTTGCTGGTAGGGGATCCAGAACCAATGGGAGAGAAGCTTTCACTACAAACATTGTTACATGTTTTATTTTGAGTAATATAAATATATTTGTTCAAAAATTTAAAATAAGAACTATATAATTATTCTCTTCCTAAAATAATCTAAGTCATACATCATCTTTCCCTTCTATTAAAATATGTTGACCTTTTTTTGCTTATGAGACAGAATGGACCCTTATCCTGAGAAAGACCAGGTAATTCAGAAAGCTAAATACCATTTAGAGAGAACTACCTCTCTACCCAGATAGACTTTTTTTTTTTTTTTAAAGATTCATTAATTTATTTGAAAGATAGAGTTACAGAAAGGCAAAAGCAAAGGCAAGAGAGAGAGGTCTTCCATGCCCTGGTCTATTCCCCACAGATGGGCCAATCTGGGGCCAGGAGTTTCCTCCGGATCTCCTACATGGGCTCAGGGGCCCAAGGACACGGACCATCTTCCACTGCTTTCCCAGACTACTGCAAAGAGCTGGTTCAGAAGTGGAGCAGCTGGGACTTGAACTGATGTCCATATGGGACACTGGCACTGCAGATGGCAGCTTTACCCACTACACCACAGTGCCAGGCCCCAGATAGGCTTTTTATTTACCTCCCAGCCAACTCTGCTTCTGTATTTGCTCCACCAGACCAAAAGTAAATTTCAGCCATTTTTTCATCAACCTGAAGCAACTCTGAGAGAGACAGAGAGAAAGGTCTTTCTTTGGTTGATTCACCCCGCAAATGGCCACCACAGCTGGAACTACGGCGATCCGAAGCCAGGAGCCAGGTGCTTCCTCCTGGTCTCCCATGCGAGTGCAGGGTCTCAAGCACTTGGGCCATCCTCCACTGCCTTCCCAGGCCACAGCAGAGAGCTGGACTTGAAGACAAGCAACCGGGACTAGAACCTGGCCCCCATGTGGGATCCCGGGACTAGAACCTGGCGCCCATGTAGGATGCTGGCACCGCAGGCGGAGGATTAACCAAGTGAGCCACGGTGCTGGCCTGCAACTCTGTTTTAAAAATTGTTTTTTCAAATAGAAAGTAGTACGTTTTATTGGAAAACACTATAAAGCAGAAAATTTAAGAATTATAGAGCCATTTTGGTATATTTCCTTCTAATCTTTATATGGATATAAAAATTTTATAGCCATATGTTCAAGAACATCATCCATATACTGTTTTATAGCATTTTCACTTAACATAGTGTTGTTATTGTTATGTTCCTCCCCTGCCTAACTGGTGCTTATCCTTTAGGTCTCAACTTAAATATCACTTCTCAAAGGAAGCTTCTCCTAGGTTAGGGTCTCCTGTTACTTGTTTTCCATAACAGCCTACACTTTTCGTGTAACGTTCATCATAATTGTGAACATAATTGTCTAAATTTAAAATTAATAATTCTTTTTCTGGGCTGGATAGCTTCTTAAAGAAGGGTTCTGTTTGTCTTGGTTACCACTTTGTCCGCAGGATCTGGTTTAGGGATTGTCACATACAAACACAGGTTAAGAGCTTCTGCTCTGGAGTTAGGATAATGAACACTTTCAAAGTCTGCTGTTTGGTGACATTGAGTAAAACAATCTTTTTTATGTTTAACCCTGAACTTCTGAGAATGGAGGTAACAGAGTAACTTTAGTGGTTTAAAAAACTTTCCTTGGTTTTGAATATGAGGTACATTGGCATGAGGCATGCATCAGGAGTGATATGGAACTAATTACTTTGCTATAGCTGAGAACAAATTGACCCTTACCTACAGTTTGAGACCTAAGCAGTCCATTATGGTCTTTCTTAATTTAATTTTTTTCAACTTTATCTGTTTGAAAGGCAGAAAGTGAGTGAGAGGGTGAGATCTTCCATCCCCTGGTACATTCCCCAAATATCTGCAACATCTAGGGCTGGGCCAGGCTGAAACCAGGAGTCCAGAACTCCATCTGGGTTTCCCATGGAGGTGTCAGGGACCCAAGTACTTGAGCCATCATCTGCTGCCTCCCAGCGTGTGCGTTAGCAGGAAGCTGGATTGGAAGCTCAGGTGGGATTAGAATCCAGGCACTCCAATATGGCATGTGGGTATTCCAAGTATGGCTTAACCTATCGTGCCCAAATGCCCACCCTCTTCAAATTTCTAAGAAAACATATATATATATATGTATGTGTGTGTATATATATATATATATATATACTATGTACATATAGTTATGGGTCAGTTAACAGTGGGAATACATTTTGAGACGTGAATCGTCAGGCAGTTTGTGCAAACATCATGTGGTGTGCTTACACAAACCTGGGTATAAGCCAATCACTTGACACAGTCTCTGATGTAGTCAAAAGATGTGATAAATGTGAGATGTATAAGGCTTAACCAGGCCTACAGTTTTACGGTAAACTTTTAAAGAAAGGTTTATTTATTTGAAAGGCACAGTTACAGAGACAGAGAGAAAAATCTTACATCCACTAGTTCATTCCGCAAATGGCTGCAATGGCTGAGGCTAGGCCAGGCAGAAGCTAGGACCCTGGAACTTCTGGGTCTCCCATGTGGCACTTGGGCCATCTTCTGCTGCTTTCTCAGGGACAGTGGCAGGGAGCTGAATTGGAAGTGGAGCAGCCAGGTTTCAAACCGGCACTCATATGGGATGCTGGCGTCGCAGGTGGAGGCTTAACCTGCTACACCACAACACCAGCCCCTAAACTTTTTTTTTTAGTAAGCAGAAAGTGTACACTCTAAAATAATGACAAAAAGTATAGTACAATAGATATATAAACCAGTAATAGACATTTATTATCAATAAATACAATGTACAGTACATAATTGTAAGTATTTTTTTTTTTTTTTGACAGGCAGAGTGGACAGTGAGAGAGAGACAGAGAGAAAGGTCTTCCTTTTTGCCGTTGGTTCACCCTCCAATGGCCGCCACGGCTGGTGCGCTGCAGCCAGCGCACCGCGCTGATCCAAAGGCAGGAGCCAGGTGCTTCTCCTGGTCTCCCATGGGGTGCAGGGCCCAGGCACTTGGGCCATACTCCACTGCACTCCCAGGCCACAGCAGAGAGCTGGCCTGGAAGAGGGGCAACTGGGACAGAATCCGGCGCCCTGACCGGGACTAGAACCCGGTGTGCCGGCGCCGCAAGGCGGAGGATTAGCCTGTTGAGCCATGGCGCTGGCAGTATTATTCTTTTAGACGACTGGCAGTGCAATAGTTTCACTTAGACCAGTATCATTATAAGCATGTAATACATTGAGCTGCGATGTTAGGACAACAGTGACATAACCAAGTGATAGAAAATTTTAAGCTCCATTATAGCCTTAACGGCCCCACTGTCATAAATGTGATCCATTGTTGGCTGACATGTCATTATGTAGTACATGATTGTGGTGTGATCTGTAAACAGAAGCAGTTACATAGGAGGGACCAGAGAAGCTCCAGATGATTTGTTCTCCCTTGTCATTTCTGACTGTAGCTTTTTAGAGGTTAGAGAGATCTATCATTTTCTCCTACCTTTTTGTTCATTCTCTTTCCTAGTTCATTTTGAAAGAAAATGGCATTGCAAAGCTTCATGTTTTGACAAGTGCATTTTCTTACAATAGTTAGTTTTAAGATTTGGGATTAAAGAATAATATTTGAACAGCTGTGATGTAAGACTTGGAAGTGATTTTGCATTATATCTCTGTTTCTAAAAGTTAAAACAGCTTGTTTATATAGGAATCTGATAAAGAAGATCTGATTACCTTTTTGAAATTCAGTGATTTATTAAACATTCAGCAGATTTGGGGTGAGGGTTCAAAGAAAAGCAAATACTGTTGGTGCTGTTGAGGCCCTTTCAGTCTAACGGGAAGTAAGACAGATAAGCCGGTGGCTCTCCATTTTTGTATGTAAAGATCACCTGGTTCTTGGAGGCAGGCTTTTGGCACAGCAGTTGAGATGCCATTTGGGAAACCCATGTCCTGTATTGGAATGCCTGGGATCAAGTTTCTGCTCTGTTTCTGAGTCTATCTTCCTGCTAATGTGCACCCTAGGAGGCAACAGGTAATGGCTCAAGTACTTGGGTCCCTGCCATCCATGTAGGAGACTTGAATTGGAGACTCATGGCTTCAGCTTGGCCCAGCAACAGCTGTTGCCAGCGTTTGGGGAGTAAGCTAGCAGATGCTCTCTCTCTTTTTATGTCTCTCACTGATGACAGTTCCATGGACCTTTCTTTCAGAAACCTCAGTGTTAACAAATTAGATAATATCGTAAGAACTTAAAGGAGGTCTGTATGAAGGGACTCATGGGGTTACAAGGAGGAGATAACTGGCTGCCTGGAGAAGTCTGAATTTTCAAGAATTAGGAAGAAGAGGTGGGATGGAACAGTTTTGTAAAAAAATTTTTAGGCACAGTTTAACTTCCACTAAACTTGTTAAGTCCTTACTTGAGTCACATTGCTTTTGAATAAAAAAACAAAAAATAATAAAACATTTGAATTTATAAAATGTTCCTTTTGGTGCTTTCCAACTTTTAGGCCACTAAGGTGGGTGCAGCATCTATGATTCACTACATGGTCCTGATATCAGCTCGCTTGGTGCTACTCACATTGTGTGGATGGGTGCTCTGTTGGACCCTTGTCAGTCTCTTTCGCAGCCATTCAGTCCTCAATCTCCTTTTCCTTGGCTACCCGTGAGTACTTCAGTTTTACCATTTTCTTAGTAAATCTTGAGACATTATCTGAGTCATTCAAACAATACTGTAAAAGGCTAGGAAATGAAATTCTTCAAATATAAATCAAGAATTCAGGGAGTTGGAAAATCAGTGGGATATGGTGACCATAGAATTTGTTTTCTATCCTGGGGTATAGTTGGGACAAGAAGCATGAACCAGGACTGTTCCAGGGAACCTACCAATGACAAACATTTGAATTAGCTTTGTTCTATCAAGTAGAGGCTTCTGGTACTACCTATGTTGGGGCAAATGGTAGTCAGTTTTAGTTGAATGAACTGATTCAGCCAGTCTTGCCCTTGGTTTGTAATTTGGTTGATCAGATTATTTTCACCTTTGGGTGATGTAACAGTTATACCATACTCAGGTCCTTCAAAGTGTTTATGGAAAATAAAAATTATTTATTTTTTAAAAGATTTATTTTATTTATTTGAAAGTCAGATTACACAGCGAGAGAAAGAGAGAAGAGGCAGAGAGAGGTCTTCCATCTACTGGTTCACTCCCCAATTGGCCACAATAGCTGGAGATGCGCCAGTCCAAAGCCAGGAGGAGCCAGGAGCTTCTTCCAGGTCTTCCATACGGGTGCAGGGGTCCAAGACCTTGGGCCATCTTCTACTGCTTTCCCAGGCCATAGCAGAGAGCTGGATCAGAAGAGGAGCAGCCGGGACTAGAACCAACAACCATATGGGATGCCGGTGCTTCAGGCCAGGGTGTTAACCTGCTGCGCCGCAGTGCTGGCCCCAGAAAATAAAATTTAAAATATGAATTTGATTTTGTGCAAAAAATTTTTGAGAACCATGCATATGAAGAAGTCTTCAAAAGTTCATGAAAAATGGAGTAGGTGTTGTGGTACAGCAGATGTAGCAGCTGCTCATGTTACCAGCATCCTATATCATGCCAGTGTGAGTCCTGGTTGATCCATTTCTGATCCAGCTCCATGCTAATATGCCTGGAAAGGCAACAGAAGATGGCCCTAGTCATTCTGGGAGAGTAGAATAGAATGGAGTTTCTGACTGTTTGGTTTGTTTGGCCCAGACCTGGCTGTTGCAGGCATTTGGAGAGTGAGAGTGAACAAGCAGATGTAAGATTTCTCTGTGTCTCTGTCTCTCCCTCTGTTTCTGTTTCTCTGACTTACAAGAAAATAAATAAGTAAATTTTTTAAAAAGTTCATGAAAAATGCATATTATGAATAAACTATGCATGGGCTGCATGTCTTTTATTTTTTTTTACCAAAATAGCATATTTTAATTTCATTTTTCCCCATGAACTTTTTAAAGTACCTTATATGTGGATATATGTATCAATATTTTATTATAGAAACTAAATAGCATTCAACAAGATTGAAAGAATTTTATTGTGAATACCAGTGTAATCCCAGCTATAATCTGCCTATTAATATTTTACTAGATTGAATAGTACATATTCTATTCATCCATATCTTTATCCATCAATTCATGTTATTTTTGGTGTATTTTGAATTTAAATTTCAGACCTTAATTCCTTCCCCTGAAATATTTCATCATGTACGTATCACTAGCTGGATTTCAACATTTGCTTACAGTTTTTTCTTCTGAGGTTAAATCTGTATACAATAGGGGCCAGCACTGTGGTGCAGTAGGCTAAAGCCCTGGCCTAAAGCGCTGGCATCCCATATGGGCACTGGTTCTAGTTCTGGCTGCTCCTCTTCCGGTCCAGCTCTCTGCTATGGCCTGGGAAAGCAGTAGAAGATGGCCCAAGTCCTTGGGCCCCTGTACCCATGTGGGAGACCTAGAATAAGCTCCTGGCTCCTGGCTTTGGATCGGCACAGCTCTGACTGTTGCGGCCATCTGGAGAGTGAACCAGCGGATAGAAGACCTTTCTTTCTGTCTCTACCTCTTTCTGTAACTGTCTAAAAAAACCAAAACTGTATATAATAATATTCACAAATCTTGTGTACATCTTGCTGAGATTTTCTGTCTGATTCTTCCTCTATCCACTCCCAAGACATATTTACAGTGGATCCTGGAACTAGGCTAACTATCCTTTTTTTTTTAAGATTATTTATTTATTTGCAAGTCAGAAATAGAGAGATCTTCCATCTGCTGGTTCACTCCCCAAATGGCTGCAATGGCCAGGGTTGGGCCAAGCTGAAGCCAGGAGCCAGCAGCTTCTTCCAGGTCTCCCACATGGGTACAGGGGCACAAGGACTTGGGCATGTTCCACTGTTTTCCCACGCACATTAGCAGAGAGCTGGATTGGAAGTGGAGCAGCTGGGACTTGAACCCGTGCCCGTATGCAATGCCTGCACTACAGGCAGAGGCTTAATCACCTATACCACAGCGCCAGCCCTAACCATCCTCTTTAACTAATACACGTTCATCCTTTCTCCCTTTGTAGAAAACTATGAACACATGTCTGTTTTTAATTTTTTATAACATGCATAACTAAGTAAGATATTTTTATTTCCCATTCTTCATATCTGAATTTATGTCAGTGAAATGACTATTTTATTTATAATACCTAGGTCACAGTTTGGAAATTAGTTAATGAGAACTCAGGGAATTATTTAAAAAAAATTTTTAAGGGATGGTTGGAGTAACTATAGAAGCTATTAAAAGTCTCAGAAATACTCAGTTCTTTAAGTAATTCTGCTTCTAGAAATGTATTTGTTGTACTTCTAGAATTGTTTCATTAATTCATCAAATATTTATTGAGTGCATATTATGATTTTTTTAAAGATTTATTTATTTACTTGAAAGGCAGAGTTACAGAGACACAGAGGCACGGGGTGGGGGGGGGGAGGAATCTTCCATCCACTGTTCATTCTTCTGTCCGCTAGTTCACTCTCCACATGTCTGCAACAGCTGGGGCTAGGCCAATTCGAAGCCAGGAGCCAGTAGCTTATTCCAGGTCTCCCACGTGGGTGCAGGGGCACAAGCATTTGGGCCATCTTCTACTGCTTTCCCAGGCCATAGCAGAGAGCTGGATCGGAAATGGAGTGGCCAGGACTTGAACCGGCGTTCATATGGGATGCTGGCACTGCAGGCGGCAGTTTTACCTGCTATGCCATAGTGCCAGCCCCACGTATTCTATGTCTCAGCCAGTATTCAAGTTACAGCATTGAATTAAGCAAAATGAAATCTCTGCTTTATAGAGCTTCAGGTTTGGGGAGCATTTATCCTACCAAAGGATATTTGGATATTTATGTAGTAATTTTTGAGCTATACAAAATTGGCCTGCTATAGGCATATTGAATTTTGAGTCCTGCATTTGTGTTGCCTTGGCAGGGCCAGACCAAATGATTTTGCGGGCCTTTATGACCCATGGGCTAGACATTCCCCACTGTTGGCTTAAATTGTAGTGAGGGAAAAAATAGATCAAGAAATTAAAAAAAAACCAAAGTCAAAAACCTAATAAGTATGTAAACTATATGGAGGGGCAAATCTGTGGAGAAAAATAACTTGGAAAGAGGAACTAGGAGTGCTTGTGCAGTGGGTGAATGGTATAATAGCAGGCAGTGGAGCCCCTCAGTAGAGGGAACGTTTGAGGTAAAGGGCAGGCAATATGAAATTATCAGATGTACATAAAGATGTGATTAGGAAAAATCCTTATCTCATACATGGTAGGGGAAAATAAACAGCCTACATTTCTAAAAAGAGAAATGGGTAAATAATGGTACAATATATGAGAATCATCTAGAATCTTTAAAGTTTGTGCAGAAGGATATTTAGACATAAGGAAATACTCTCTGCATGCACACGTCACCCAGCTAACAGTGGGATTTAAAACAGCTTCTACCAGATGGGGCCAAACATAAAACTGTACACAAAGTGTGTACATTGGGGAAATGTATGCCCAATTTTAAACACGATTATTTCTGGGTAATTTATATTTTGTCATTGTGACTTTTCTGTAGTTTCCTATTATTCCAGAAAGAAATGAGAAGTCTTCCCAAACAAGGCAGGGAATTTTACCACCAGCAAAGCCCCCCATGTGTACTGTGTGCTCTGGTGGATTTTGACTGTTTTAGTGCCGTTGTTATAAGACTCTGTGGTCTCATTTTCATATTCACCTTGTTTTACAGGTTTGGTGTTTATGTTCCTCTTTGCTGTTTCCACCAAGATAGTAGAGCTCATCTTCTTCTCACAGACTATAACTATGTGGTTCAGCACCAGGCGGTAGAGGAAAGTGCCTCGAGTGTGGGTGGCTTACCGAAATCCAAAGACTTCCTCCTCTTACTGCTGGAGACCCTAAAAGAACAATTCAATAATGCCACGCCCATCCCCACCCACAGCTGTCCCCTCTCTCCAGACCTCATTCGCAATGAAGTAGAATGTCTGAAAGCAGATTTCAATCACAGAATCAAGGAAGTTCTCTTCAACTCTCTCTTCAGTGCCTACTATGTTGCGTTTCTTCCCCTGTGTTTCGTGAAGGTAAGTGGGTATCTTGCTTTCATGTGCTTCCTGGATTTGTGTGTGAATTGAGTAAACTGGCTATTTCTTGTTTAATCCCCCTTTTCTCTGTCTCCCCTTTGGCAGCCTGGATGGTGGAGTTCGGCTGCATCTGAAGTGCACTAATACCGCTCCTGGTTGGCGGATAGGTATTTCCATATATGTGATGCACCCCGTGGTGGTCCTCTCTTTTTTTCCGTTCTTTCCTTCTTTCTTTCTCGTTGTTTTTAGTTCCTGGGGAGAGTAAACTGTACTTAAAATAGAATCAGTATGTAGTAGCTTCAGAGAACAGAGTGGCTATAAAATCCAGCCTAGCGTGTGCTTGATCCTAACATGGTCACCAGGAATTTCCTTGACTCTAATCTTTATTTAATAAACTTCAATTTACTTCAATAGAAAAGAAAAATGGTCTGGATTTCACCTGGGCCCAGAATCTTTTGGGACATCTAGCGCCCTTCCTTCACCCATTCAGAAGCACTTCTGCAGCCGGAGTGGTCCTTCAGAAACACTCAGTTCTTCTAGGAAGAAAGCACTTGAAATATAATTGCCTCTCCCTCCCAGCCCTAACTCATACAGCCAGAAAGGCAGGTTGGAGGAACTTGGAGGACTCTGCTCTTGAACTTTCTGCACGGACAGCAGGACAACCAGTGCATGTGTGACCCAGTGTGGCATTTATCTGCAGGGCATGTGTTCGCGCACCCATCCCTGCCTCAGTGTGCCAGTGCGTGGATCATTTCTCTCTTGTGATCTTTTCCAGAGTACCCAGTACTACGACATGCGCTGGTCATGTGAGCACCTCATTATGGTGTGGATCAATGCCTTCGTGATGCTTACCACACAGCTGCTGCCATCCAAATACTGTGATTTGCTGCATAAATCAGCTGCTCACCTGGGCAAGTGGCAGAAGCTCAAACATGGGTCCTACAGCAATGCTCCACAGCACATGTGAGTAGGCCAGAGGGTAAGACCATGGAGCACTTTTTCTACATGTTGCTGGTCATGTTTTTTCGCTCTGTGTGTCATTCTTGTTTTTGGCTTTGAATATTAAATTTATAGTTTTTGTCTACATAGATGCTTGTCATCACGCTGAACTGATCATGGGGTACATTAACTCATTTCCACCACCATCTTCAGCCCCTCCTTAAATGCACCTTAACTGTGAGCTGCCCAGTTACTCTAGAGTGTGTAATTTGTCTCGCAAGCTGTACTCACAGAATTCTCTTTCCGTTTTAACCCTTTGCCCAAATTCAGTCATGATGTATTTTTTTTAATTCTTTTTAGAGTTTTTAAGGCTTCATTTTCTCATTTTCACTGCCATAGCTGAGTAGATGCTAGCTACTCATTTCACAGCTGGAGTTGGCTTCTCTTCCTCCTAATACATGCAGATTTGTTGTAGCTGTATACTGTGCCTGTACTTTTTATGTTTTTTTTCTTTTCTTCCTAAACTGTCCTCAGTGTTTCTCTCCCTGCTTCTCTCGTATATAATGAAAGCTGCCTGTGACTGTGAGTTCTCTTTAAATATTCCTCATTGTGTCCCCTGGCCATTCATTTTCTGCATGGCCCCCTGACCCAAAATGGCTGATTTTAGAACCCTTCTGTTCTGTCACTTATGAGCCCATCATCAGACGTTTCTCAGACTAGGACCATCTGCATCTTCCTTTCTTTTATGATTTGAACATTTCACAATTCCATATCCTAGAATTTTTTTCCTAATTCAGTGGGACAGATTGAGGTGACCCTCCTTTCCCTCTGCCCCCCGGTTCTCCCCTCAATTATCTGCCTTGATGTCTGATACAGATTAGCGCAGGCCTTCAAGCCCAGGAACTGAAAGAGATTGGGCCAGGCTGAAAAGAAACCCGACTGTGGGCAAAGGACAGATTTCAATAAAAATTGAAAATACAATCCACAGTGCTAGTACTGTGCATCTTCAGGCTCCTGATGGCACATGGCCATGAGGTGTATCATCACGTTAATGCTGGTAAGTGTGAGCAAGGCCGGCGGAACGTTCTGTCAACGGGAAAGCTTCAGGCTGCTAGATTTTTTTTTTTTAACATATCTAAACTGCTGCCCCAGTTCTTATCTTAGGAAACTAACCCTTCCAAAATCAGGAAGAGATTAATTAACTTAATTTAAAAAAAAAAAAAAAAGCTTAACCAAAAGATCCTCATCGCCATCCCCACCCCAACTCCAACTCCATTACGTAGATGCTAGAAAGAGTGAAACTGCTTCTTCCCTAACTTCCTTTCCCTAGAGAAACTTCTATAAAAATAAATCAAGAAAGCTGAAAAAGTCAGTGTGTCAGTTCCGTGTGTATGTCTGTGTCCTACTGTATAGCTTCTATCTGTGAAGTATTTGGATTTGTGATAGGTAAATTATTTTGCTAGCTTTTGGAGATATACTTCTGCAGTAAATGTCATCCTAGGTTGACAGGGTGTTAATTTTCCCAGTGCTGTTATTGCCATCAGCTCTCTTGTTTGTTCCCACTGGCATTCCCATCAGTAGACTGCTCTCTTGGGCTGGAGATGATAGTCCACCTGCTTACACTGTTTTCTGGCTCATAGATACCTTACTTATACAATTACGTCTCCTCATTCTCAACCTCTTCCGTCCTTTGACAGAGTTAACTGTATAATTTTGTAACCTCTGTACTGTATAGAAATGAACTAAGTAACAAATCCTAACTCCTTCCAGTTTGACCATGGATGGAATTACTGTATTTTCAGAATTCAGACAGATGAAGTCTTTTTTAATCCCTTCCATAGAACTCTAGCTGGCTTTGCCAGACACTGTCATATCTGTAATTGTCAATATCCTAACATTTGCATTTCTTTCTCCCTTAGTTGGTCAGAAAATACAATATGGCCTCAGGGGGTGTTGGTGCGGCACAGCAGGTGTTTATACAGAGCCATGGGACCTTACAACGTGGCAGTGCCTTCAGATGTCTCCCATGCCCGTTTTTATGTAAGTACCACTTACTTATTTTTTTTAAAGATTTATTTATTTATTTGAAAGGCAGAGAGAGAGAGAGAGGTCTTCCATCCACTGGTTCGCTCCCTAGATGGCCGCAACGGCCTGAGCTGCACTGATCCGAAATCAGGAGCCAGGAGCTTCCTCCAGGTCTCCCACGTTGGAGTTGAGGCCCAAGCACTTGGGCCATCTGCTGCTGCTTTCCCAGGCCATAGCAGAGAGCTGGATCAGAAGCGGAGCAGCCAGGACTCGAACTGGCGCCCATTTGGGATGCTGGCACTGCAGGTGGCGGCTTTACCTGTTAACGCCACACCACTGGCACCACTTACTTATTTTTAAAGGAGACAGAGGATAGGTGCTGCTGCAGCTACTGCTGCTGCTTTCTTAAGGTTTATTTATTTGATAGGCAAAGAGACAAAAAGGGAGAGACGGAGAGAGAGCTTCTGTTGGTTTATTTCCCAAATGGCAGCAACAACCAGATGTGGGCCAGGCCAAAGCCAGGGCCAGGAACTCTATCCTGGTCTCCCGTGTGGGTGATGAGGTCCCAATTACTTAGGCCATCATTCATTGCCTTCCCAGGACCATTAGCAGGAAGCTGGATTGGCAGCAGGGTAACCCATACTTAAATTAGTACTCTGATAAGGGCTGTACGCATCACAAGTAATAGCTTAACCTGCACCACAACACTGGCCCCATAACTGCTGCTTATTTATTTATTTTTTTTAGAATTATTTTATTTATTTGAAAGACAGTTACAGAGAGAGGTAGAGCCAGAGAGAGAGAGGTCTTCCATTCCAAAATGACCACAACGGCCAGAGCTGAGCTGATCTGAAGCCAGGAGCCAGGAACTTCTGGGTCTCCCATGCGGGAGCAGGGAGCTGGATTCAAGGAGGAGCAGCCGGGACTCGAACCGGCGCCCAAATGGGATGCCAGCGCTGCAGGCTGGGGCTTTAACCCACTGCGCCACAGCGCCAGCCCCTGGTTCTGCTTATTTAGTTTCACACATAGGCTTAGGGATGTTAGGAGACTGTTCTATGTGTTAGCACCTATACAGTGTAAAGCATGTACTAAGAAATTAATACATGGTAATGACTGCTATTACTATAACAGTAGCTCCTGTCCTTTGAAAATGTCTTCTGAAATGCAATTTAAAGGTCATACACTGTTATTCTAGTTTCAGTACCTGGGCTCTGTTAAAATAGGATTTGTTGAATATAATATTATTTGAAATAAGTAGGCAATCATCTAAGACTTTTTCATTAAAATTTTTTTTGCAACAGTTTGGTTTGATGGTATCCTTAAGTGATACTGAGTATAGTAATAATATGATTTTCATGTTTTTGGGTTTTGTTTTTTTTTTTTGTATTTGTCATAGATTGTCTCCTTGAGTTACCTTAACTTCCCCTTTGAAAGTCAGACAACTGCTATGACTGGTGATCTAACTTTTGCCTTTACCTGGACTAGAAGAAAAAAAATATAAAACAAAGAAGGAACAAGTAATAGACGCCCACTAAATCCAACCTCTGTCCTATTTGAATGTATGCTTTGTTTCATATTCTTTTTGATCTTTCGGTTTTCCGGAAATAATGGCTTTAGGAGGCAGAAGTATTTTCTTATCAAGAGCCAGCCCGCCAATGAGAGTGGGGAGTAGAGATGAATGTGGAGAACTGTTCTTAGTAACGGTGTCCATAGTGCAGTACATTGCCTTTGAATGGAGATCATCTTAAAACTAACTGAAGTGCCAGGAGCTTATTCCAGGTCTCCCATTAAGGTCAGGGGCCCAAGCACTTGGGCCATCTTCCACGGCTTTCCCAGGCCATAGCAGAGAGCTAGATTGGAAGTGGAGCATCTGGGACTCTAACTGGCCCCATATGGGATGCCAGCACTGCAGGGAACAGCTTTACCCACTACGCCACAGCCTGGCTTACTCTTCTATAATAAAATTTTTAAAATAATATTTGTTTATTTGAAATGCAGAGAGAGAAAGGTCTCTTCTTTCTGCTGATTTACTCTCCCAGTTGCCCACAACAGCCAGGGTTCAGCCAGGCCAGAGCCAGGAGCCCAGAAAGCAATCTGAGTCCCCACATGGGTGGCATGGACCCAGCTCCTTGAGCCATCACCTGCTGCCTCACAGAGTGCTCATTAGCAGAAAACTGGATCAGAAGTGGAGCCAGTACTCAACTTCAGGCACTCCAATATAGGTGCTGCACAAAGCACCCGCCCTGGTCCACTCTTAAGGTGGAAACCTGTCCCATGCATCTGAATCAGGGTCCCTGGAGGACTCCAGGAATTTGTGCATTTGGAAATGATTCTTAAGCACACTAAGGTTTGAGAGCATTCATTTAAAATGTGTCTGTCTATAGCTGTTAGCCTTTAAAGCCTGCCCTCACCTTGCTGCTCCTTCTGTTTGTAGCTTACTTGCACAGTTAATTGTAGATTCAGCATGGAATCTGAATGTTCAGATTCTCAATACTGGTAGAAAATTAATTCTGGCCCAATTTTATCCGCATCACTGAGGCTCCTGTAGTAACCGGGGTTAAGCCTCCTCCTCCTTCTCCTCCTCCTCCTGGGGACCTTGAGGACTTGTGTCTTTCAGAGCTGCCAGGAGAATTTGTCATTATTCTTGGGTTTAAGCTCTGAAGTCTACATTCCATCTAAACTGCTTCTTTTAGATCTAATATACTACCGTTATTACAGTCTCTCTTTCATACAAATTTAGCACCAGATTCAGCAGAATTGTTAGGTAACATTCCTTTGCAACCTGTGAACTGTATCTTTCTAGTCATAACACCTTTTCATTGGTAAACTAAAAGTTAGTGCCTTGGAGAAAAAGATTTGGTCTGAGTGAGTGTCCAACTCTAATTCTCTTTTCCTTCTTGACATGTCACCTACACCCTACCTTTCACTATCTATAATAAATAAATAAATGGGCAGCAGAATTTTACAGTGTGGAGGATTTTAGTGAGTGACCCTAGTAGGTAGAGTTCTGCCAGCAGGATGGCATAGCAGGTTAAGCCACTGCCTGCGACGCCTGCCTCCTATATGGGCACAGATTTGGATCCTGGCCGCTGCTCTTCCAGTCCAGCTCCCTGCTAATGGCCTGGGAAAGCAGCAGAAAATGGCTGAAGTGCTTGGGCCCTGGCACCCACATGGGAGACCCAGAAGAAGCTCCTGGCTCTAGTCATTGTGAACATTTGGGGAGTGAACCAGCACACAGAAGATTTCTCTCTCTCTTTCTCTGCCTTTTTTGTCTCCCTCTCTCTCTGTAACTTTGACTTTGAAATAAAGAAGTAAATACATTTTAAAAAGTAAAATTGAGAAACTATTTTTTGATATTTCAACTTATAATACTTTCCCTCTATCTCCAATTGACTACTGATGTTTATGTCTTAGGTCAGCCCTAAGCTAAGGATTTTTTTTTTAACTTTTATTTATTCATTTGAGGGCCAGAGTTTCAGAGAGAGGGTGAGACAGAGAGAGAGGTCTTCAATCCACTGGTTCACTCCCCAAATGGCTGCAATGGCTGGAATTAGGCCAATCTGAAGTCAGGAGCCTCTTCCGGGTCTCTCATGCAGGTGCAGGGACCCAAGGACTCGGGCCATCTTCCACTGCTTTCCCAGGCCATCAGCAGGGAGCTGGATCTGAAGTGGAGCAGCCAGGATTTGAACTGGCATCTAAATGGGATGCTGGTGCTGCAGGCAGAGGTTTAATCTACTATGCCACAGCGCCGGCCCCAGCTAAGATGCTTTTATTGTTTTCAGATTGTTATGGTTTAAATAATTATGTAATATCCTCAATTAGGTAATATCCTCAATTTTTACCTCTTGAATTATAAAACCTAAATTATTTCCTATCTAGTGCTTTTTCAAGCCTCTATATTAAATGCATTTTTGGTTATTTTAAATACAAATTTAAAAATAAAAGAAAAATGTTTATAGGTAGTATTCTTTGGGGTATATTACCTTTTCATGTCTCAGGAACATTGAAATTAAATTTGTTCCATTGTTCCTGGAACAAAAAGGGAAAAGTTTGGTTCTGCACACCAAGAAATAGCCTGATTACAAATTTAACAAGCAGATCTATTTGTTACTATATATGGAAACTCGTAAATAAGAAGTTAGTTGTGAACAGTAACTGAATAATTATAGCCTTCACTCATCTGTGAAATAACATTTTGTTTTTTAACTTCCTTACAGTTTCTCTTTCATCGTCCATTAAGGCTGTTAAACCTGCTTATCCTTATTGAGGGCAGTGTTGTCTTCTACCAGCTGTATTCCTTGTTGCGGTCGGAGAAGTGGAACCACACACTGTCCATGGCTCTCATCCTTTTCTGCAACTACTATGTTTTATTTAAGCTCCTCCGGGACAGAATAGTGTTAGGCAGAGCATACTCCTACCCACTCAACAATTATGAACTGAAGGCAAACTAAGCTGCCTCTCAACAATGAGGGAAAACCCAGATAAAAATATTTTCGTACGTTCTATTTTTTTCTTGCAATTTTTATAAATATTTATATTTTGTATACTATTATGTTTTGAAAGTTGGGAAGGGTAAAGGATATTAAATGTATCCGTAAACAAGGTGATGTGATCTTTCATGTGTTAGTATATTTGAATGATACACATATGAGATGAATGCCTCTCCAGTAAAGAGATTGATTTGTTGTCTGGCTCTGAAATAATTCATTCATCTGTGAACACACCTCGTGTATCATTTGACAGTCCGTTGGTGTGTCTGCTTTTCTTTCTGTCCTCGCTGATTATCTTTAGTCTTCAGCTGGCCGGTATCTCTGGTGAAGACCAATGAGTTGCCTGCTAGCCCCTTGCCTCTCTCCATTCAGGCGGCTAGCAGTGCTGGAGTCCACAGGGGAAAGAGTGAGTCAGAGTCTGGTGGGGTTCTCTGTCTTCTGGAGGTATTGCTGAGATGGGGCTTTGCTGGGCTACTACTACGTGACATTTAAGGATGCTTTTGAACGCACTACGGCCTTGAGGCTCAGGGCTTTATTGTCACATATCCTGTTCTTTCACTTTTCTTATTTCCAGAGGTTTTCCTTTTACTCTGAGTTGTTTGAAATAGTACTTTTCAAGGTAGAGGAACAGACTGAAAATACCAAGAAACCAGAAGAGTGAGGAATCCTCAGCTACACCATGCAGCCAAGCATCGGGAGTTAAGAGGGAATGGGAAATTCAAAAAGTTACTGCTTTATCCGCAGAGAATTTGATATATATCCATTTTCCAGAATCTCCATGTTTGTGAGCATTAATCCTTTGAGTTATCACCTCCCCTATTCTTGGAAGGTGATATATTTATTTCCATTCATGTTGCCACTAGGCACCCAAACTTCTGAGGCCTGTTGTAGACCCCCTAAAATATGTTGTTTTCTGTATAGGATTTGGTTTTTTTACACCATGAAGCTTTTGGTGAAACAAAATATGACTTAGAAAGTAAAAAGATCAATCATTCAGTTCATAAACTGGCTATGAAAACAATTTTTGTAGCAGGGTTCCGTAGGATTTTTAGCAAAAGCAGCATTGTGAAGTGTAGACGTGCATGTAGATGCCCAAGTAACTACTTTCACATTTATAGTAACTATTTCCTTAACTATTTTGATGTGTAACCATTTTTTAAAAAATTAAATCATTTGGCATTCCATCAGACTGTTCAGCCATGCAACAAATGTGTAATGAGCAGCAGGCATTGTGTCGGACCTGCTGGATGCAGCAGGGAGTGAGAAGTCTGAAGGCCCCGTCCTACAGAGCTCACATTGTGAGGGCACCGGTGGTGTGTTACACACAGTAAAGGATTTATACATAAAAGGTTTCCTGGTGGTAGAGGAAAGTGCAGTAAGGAGAAAGTAAATCAGGGCAAGGAACTAGTGGCAGGAATGGCACTGCCAGAAGGCATTTTTGAGATGATGATTGAACAGAGACTAGACAAAGCGAGATTGATCCATATAAATAGCTTTGGGGATGATTCAGTGCCCAATGTGGGAACAAGTTGGTATAGTGAAAGAACAGGAAAACCAGTGTATTAGTTGATGGCTTTTTTTTTTTTTTTTTTTTTTTTTAATTTTTGACAGGCAGAGTGGATAGCGAGAGAGGGAGACAGAGAGAAAGGTCTTCCTTTTTGCCGTTGGTTCACCCTCCAATGGCCGCCGCGGCTGGCGCGCTGCGGCCGGCGCACTGCACTGATCCAATGGCAGGAGCCAGGTGCTTCTCCTAGTCTCCCATGGGGTGCAGGGCCCAAGCACTTGGGCCATCCTCCACTGCACTCCCTGGCCACAGCAGAGAGCTGGCCTGGAAGAGGGGCAACCGGGACAGAATCCGGTGCCCCGACCGGGACTAGAACCCGGTGTGCCGGCGCCACAAGGCGGAGGATTAGCCTAGTGAGCCACGGCGCCGGCCCTAGTTGATGGCTTTTTAAAGTGGTTGAGCTTAAATATGGCCGTTCTTGGGGTGGAGAAAAGACATTGAAGTTGCCATCTCATTATTCCTTTTGAATCTTGGAAGATACACTTAAAAAAAAAAAGATTTATGTATTCATTTGAAAGGCAGAGTTATAGAGAGGCAGAGACAGAGTCAGAGAGAGAGATCCACTGGTTCATTCCCTAAATGGCCTCAATGGCTGGATCTGGGCTGATCTGAAGTCAGGAGCCAAAAGCTTCCTCCAGCTCCCAGACACAGGTGCAGGGCCCCAAGGACTTGGACCATCTTCTACTGTTTTTCCAGGCCATAGCAGAGAGCTGGATCGGAAGTGGAGCAGCCAGGACTCAAACTGGTGCCCATATGGGATGTTGGCATTGCAGGAGGCGGCTTTTACCCGATTCGCCATAATGCTAGCCCCAGGAAGATACACTTTTCTTGGCTGGTAAATGTTTTGATAAAATTACTTGATGGCTAGGAACAAAATCATTGGCATGGGCACAGAATGTCTCATCAAAATGGTCTCAACTTAGCTGTAGCATTGAAAGGTAACTGGAATAACCTTGTTGAGAAACGATGCAGTTTTGTAAACAGACCCAATTCCCCTTTCTGGCTTGCCTTGTTTTGGCTGTGTCCTAAAAGAGTAGCACAGCTGGCTAGCTAAACGTAAGTGGATATGAGGAATAAAAATTAATTTTGGCTAGTGAAATCGCAAAGTCCCCCTGCTCCTGCCTCCAGAATCAGCAGCATTCCTGGGATAAAACCCTCCAGGTCAACTTGCTGCTGCCCAATCCACCTGTTCTTTGTAGGTGCCACATTCATGGGGAAGGGGAGACGTCCTGGATCTCTAGATATTGTTATGGGTCAGGTGGGAGAAGGCACATGATCTTTGCTTGTGAAAGTAGGAAACACGTACCTGTTAAAAGAATGGCCTTTTTTTGTAATTTTTTTTAATGTTTTGAATTAAAGGTGTGTGGAAAGGATGGTTAGCAAAAGATCAGGTAGGTGAACTTGGGATCTGGGGAAGGAACGAAGGTGCTCGGTCAGTTGTCTGGGTGGCCTGCAGCGGGTGACTGTTTCAGGAGGAGGACGGTTCACAGAAATGAGCATGGTGGGAATGTTCAGAATCCTGTTTATTCAGATTCCATGTTTCTATTCCTCGAGCCTTCTTTCCTTCCACTGCCTATCATCCCCCCCCCCCTGCTGCCCCCCCCCCCCCCATTTCTATTTACTGGGCAGTTATGTTTCTGACCAGATACTGCTTGGGTGCCAGAGATAGTGATGTCCAGAGTTCATTAACTAATGGGAGGCAGGCAATTGAGCCAGGTGTCACATAAGAGCGTTCGCTCGTTGAAGTCTGTATGAGATAGAGTGCTGATACAGAGAAGGAGGTGATCAGCTTCGCCTCCTGGGAATGGGAGCTGTTCGCAGTCAGGGAAGGCTTCACTGAGGGAGTGGCCTATGAGATGCCTGTGGAAGGAGTGCCGGGACTTAACCGAAACAGGGAGGGCACCTGTGGGGTCATGCGTATGGTACTTTCTAATTTGGAAGGATCCTGTGATCCAGCGTGGCTTTGGGCACAGGATACACAAAGATCAAGGTATTCATATAACCAATTCAGTAATGCTAGAGAGCTAAGCACAGAAGAGATCACAGAAGGACTTAAATTCTACATTAAGGAGTTTGGATTTGTATTACCTGGTAGGTCACATGTTCTCAAAGTGGTGATCCCTGGACACTCAGATATACTAAGCTAGAATTCTGAGCGTGAAGCCCAGTAACATACACTTTTAAATATACTTTTTTTTTTTTTTTTTTTTTTAATTTTTGACAGGCAGAGTGGATAGTGAGAGAGGGAGACAGAGAGAAAGGTCTTCCTTTGCCGTTGGTTCACCCTCCAATGGCCGCCGCGGCTGGCGCGCTGCGACCGGCGCACTGCGCTGATCCAATGGCAGGAGCCAGGTGCTTCTCCTGGTCTCCCATGGGGTGCAGGGCCCAAGCACTTGGGCCATCCTCCACTGCACTCCCTGGCCACAGCAGAGAGCTGGCCTGGAAGAGGGGCAACCGGGATAGAATCCGGCACCCCAACCGGGAGTAGAACCCGGTGTGCCGGCGCCGCAAGGCGGAGGATTAGCCTAGTGAGCCGCGGCGCCGGCCAAATATACTTTTATTTTTTAAAAGATTTATTTATCTGAGGCAAAAGGAAGACCTTTCTCTCTGTCTCTCTCTCACTGTCCACTCTACCTGTCAAAAAGAAAAAAAAGAAAAAAAGATTTATTTATCTGAAAGAGAGAGGAAGAGACGGGGGGAGGGGTGGTCTTCCATCTGCTGATTCACTCCCCCAGATGGCTGCAACGCCTGGAGCTAAGCTTATCTGAATCCAGGAGCCCCCTCTGGGTCTCCCATGTGGGTGTAGTGGCCCAAGCACTTGGGCTGTCCTCCATTGCTTTTTAAGCTCATAGTAAAGAAGCTGAATCAGAAGTGGAGCAGCCAGGACTTCAACTGGCGTCCATATGGGACGCCAGCACTGCAGGCCAGAGCTTTAACCTGCTGTGCCACAGTGCCAGTCCCAGCCCAATGAATTCTTAAGGACAGAAGTCTGGAATTGTTTTAGACATAAGACATCTTATGAAAAACTTAAAAGTCCATGCCTGAGTAAACAGGGATGGGGTGGATCTCCAGTGTGTGGGTGGTGGAAGCAGCCATGTACATAAATGAGGCAGGATGTGAAGAGAAGGAAGGGCAAATTTAGTGAATAACAAAAGGGCAGAGAAGAGGAAACACGAAGTGACTGAGATCAAGAAAATGGATGACCAAGAAAGGGGAAATAGGGCTTAAAAAAAAGATTGACCATATCAAACATAATTGGTAGTCAAGAGACTGAAAAGTGTCAGTTTGGCAATCAGGTCATTTGTGACTTTAGCCAGAGATTTTAGCAGAGCACTGAGGGTGGAGGTCAGGGTGCAGTTGGTCCAGAATAGTGAATTGAAATGAAGAAGTAGGAACAGTGATGTTGATGACTCTTCCAAGACTGGACACGATAACGTGGTACAGGTGGACAGAGTTGAGGAAGCCTTTTGCTTAAGGAAGGAGAGACCTTGGTTTATTATATGCGGAGGGAAAGAAGCCCAAAGCGGGAAAGGCTGAAATATAGGGGAGAATAAAGGGTGGGAGGAGACTGGAAACACAGGAGCACTGGGAAGAAGGAAAATAATTCCTCTAAACTAGGAGGGAGGCTAGGAAGACACATGCGGATAAGAGGAAGTGATGGTGGGAGGTTGATCATAAACTTGTGATGGGAGAGACGGTTTTCCTTATTGTGTGTATGGGGGCTGGGGGTGGATTGGATTGCCCAGGACAGGGTTGAAAAGAGCGGAGTGGCCATTGGGGGCTTTGTGAATGAGGCCTCTACTGAGGTGAAGGACCCAAACTGTGTAAAGGCGCTAATACCATAGTTTTACGATTTTCTCTGATCCATGCCATAGGCACAGAAAAGGGTAGAGAAGACGGCAGCAAGAATCCTGGCCCCTTGAGCGAGACTTGCCAAGGAAGTGTGGCTGAAGGACGAGAGGTCCTGGGGAGAACAGTGGAGGAGATGCGAGAACAGGGGTCTGGAGAGGCGAGGGAAAGAAAGAAGTTGCCGGAGGGGCTGCCTGGCAGAGTAGGGGTGGACCAGGCATTGGTAATCTTGCACAAATAGAATGAATAAAGTAGCAAGGATAAGAGAAGTTTCTGAGGAAGGAAAATGAGAATTTAATCACAAAGTCCTGGATTGTGAAACAGTCCGATACATAACAAACTCAAGAAGCAAATGGCCAAAACTGAGTAGAAGCAAAAAGCTGTGAGCAATTATGGCAAGGTGTTGGTTTCCCTCCAGAACATTGAAGCCATCCTGGATGATGGTGGGATACAAACGAGAAGGAAACAGGAAGTTTGGTACCAAACACTGGGAAATTTGAGACATTGACTACATCATGACCACAAAGAATGGTAGAAGTGAAATTGCTGGATCCATAAATTTCAGTAATGAAGGGTTTTTATATGAAATGGAAAGAAGCAATCGTGTAGAATTGAGAAGAATGTGTTCCGACTCTGTTGAAAGTCTGTGTGTCGTGAGAGAGTGCAGCCTTCTGCAAAAAGAAGAGTGTCCTTGCAGGAGTTGTATTCAAGTCCAGGCATTGACAAGGACAGTGAAGAGACCGAGGTGTGTGTGTGTTCAAGGGGGTGTGATAAAGGTAGAATGCCTCCAAAGAAACTAGGGAAGGTTGGGAGTTAGGGGAATGGATGGTATATGTGTGTTATGGGGGGCAGGGTTGGGGGAGAGTTGGGGAGAGAAACAGGCATATGACAATCTGGGAGTGTAGGAGAAAAAAGGCCTTCGGGGCACTAGTGAAGGAAGATGAGCGCATGGCTGAGTGGTGAGTGTAGGTTTTAATAACGTGCTAGCCTTGCTGTCACCTTAACAAGGGTGTTTTGTACTGCAAGTATCACTGGAGTGGGAACCTGGCTCATACAGGTCTTCCCACGGCCTCCCCCTCTGTATGATCATATGTCCCCGACTAACACAGTTTGTTTTTCCTCCCCCGGAGCATCACTGACATGATCACCAAAACAAAACAGTCCCCCTCACTGGTTCAGATAATAGGAAAGCTGAGTTCACATCTCTGAGTGTGGCCCCTCATGACTCCCTAAGCCACGGAGTGCTGAGAAGTAATGAGTCTTTTCATATCTATCTATCTATCTATCTATCTATCTATCTATCTATCTATCTATATGTGTGTGTGTGTGTGTGTATGTACTGGGCAGCTTTGGCACCCTGTGTGAGTGCAATAGTAAGGGTGAAATTGCAAACATGACAATTATTAATATGTAAAATAACAAGTTTACTAAAGCAGATTTTGCTGTGAGACCAAACGAAGTAACAACAACAGCAACACAAAAATGACATCAAACAGAACTAGAACGATGAGTCTGAAGCATAAAATCTACTTTCCTGATAGGACTTGTCCTCCTCTAGCTCAGAGGTCCAGCATAAGCACTGCATTTTACATCATTTATTAGAGTACATTTTTAAAGCATAACAATCTTTTAATTACATTTAAATGTCTCTATGGATAGGCTTAATATTTATTTATACTTTTATAATCAATAGAAAAAACATTTTGATTACATCTTTGGAAACATGTAGAGCTAAAAAAAAAAACAAAAACAAAAACAGCTGAAATCATGTGGCTTTCTAACAGACTCCTTTGAAAAGTGCTTTACTTGGCAGAATTATAAGCCTTAAAATATTATGGCATTAACTTATTGCAAAGCATTGTTACTCATCCGCAAAACACATGGCTGTGGACTTTTCCTTCACTCTCTTAGAGAATTCCTGCATTTCTCATGCACCTCCAGGTTACTAACGACCTACTCTGTACCCATCCATGTGTGCGGCCCCCAATTTTGCCCTATCTGGACTGGCACCGATCTCCGGCAGCCACACTTCTACCATCTCCCCCTTGCCTCCGTGCTTGGGAAGGTGTTTGCGCCCTCTTGTGGCCTTATTTTGCTAGGGAAGGTGTTGGTAAAGGAAGATGCATTCTTTGTCATGCCATACTTTGAGCTGATCTTCCTGTTGGAAGTGTCTAAAGTCATACTCCTGGCAACATTTTACCCCAATATTCATGTCAGCAGATAGGGCCCACTTTGGTAGAGTGTGATTCTAATCAATCCTGGTGAGAATTAGATCGACCTTAAACTTTACTCTGATTCCAGACAAATGAATCTTAGGTTCCCCAGTCCGTCACACAGGACCCTGCACAAATGATTCTGCCACCCAATTTCAGTGAAATGTAATTATTATATGCTAAACCTTATCCATGAAGTAAATAGTTTATTGGACCTATGACTTCGTCATCAACAGGAATGGACACGTTTTGTGATAACAGAAGTCTCTTGAATCCCCTCTCAAGCAGTATGGAATGCCAATCTTACCTGGCTCATTGGCAAGGATCCAACAGGACTTCACTGCAAAATCCACTTGGGCCACACAAAATCTCAGAATTACTTACTCTAGCTTCATTGTGGCTCTCTAATTCTTTAGATCTCAACACCCGAGTGTCTCACTGGTCTCCTTTCTCAGATTTCCACTTGTGTTTAAATGGATTAAAGTCAGTAGTCACTTGCATGCCATTAGCAATCTTATTAAAAGATGTTACTTGCTGTTTTCCCCCTCTGCCTTGGTTTGGTAACTTAACAGTTCTAAAGCTTGTTCTCTCTTGATTATGGGCTCTCTCATTTATTACCATCCCTCTCCTTTTTACTGGACTAGTCAAGGACTGAGGAATAAGTACCAAGGTGCCCAATGCATTGTTACTAAGCTCTTGATAAATATTTGAGGATGATGGTGTTTATGTTTTGAATGTCCCCCAAATCTAGAATTCTAACTTGCACTATATTTTTAGTTTTTAGGACCTATATTAGGCTTACAGTATGTTAATAGGGTTTGCTTCTATTCCAAGTGAAGCAGAGAGTAAAAACCGAATACCCTCTATCTGGTCCACTCTCAAGGAAAAAAAAAAATTGACCCAAGAGGGTTGTTTTGCTAATAAATATAGGATACTATCTTCTTAAGCAACTGTTAACACTAGAGGAAAACACCGGTATATGTATGCATTTCACTTCAGATTCAACACTTAAAACCAGCACCCCTGTTTTGAGGTCTGATAGTTGGAAGTTGGATTCTCCAGCCCCTTCTAGAGCTTTAGGTAGACCTTGGAATTGACAGCACCTGTTCTGGTCCTTCCATGGGTGGAAGCAGGCCCTCTGATTCCCATCCAGCCATTCTCCAGAGGGTCAGAGTCTCAAAATGGTGACCAAATCGGTAATTCCAAGGTATCTTGGCAAACACTTGGGGTGGGGGAGATAGGAGTTTTCTTTATGATGGAATGGAATTTTATCAGCGCCAGACTAGCCCCGCCCACAGGAAGTTTATAAATACGTTTGTGACACTGACCCTCTGGAAGACAGTAAAAGGAATGACAGCCACCAAGACACTGCTGAGTCAGCTTCCGAGACTTTCTGGACCTGACCAGCTAGGAAAGTCCAGAGTAGGGGATAGCTCCAGACGGTGTTGGTGTGTCTCCTCGTGTCATCCGCACCCCTACACTCCTGCAGGTGAGGCTGTAAATGAAAGGTGTCAGTCTCAAGGAACATGGCAGCCATTTTATAAACTTAATGGGTGCTTCTACCCTTAGAGTTAAAACCACCTGTTGACCTGTAAATGGTGGCTTCTCAGTCTATCCCCAGATAAAAATATATCCTATAAGTGTTATAAACAAAAATTTAAAATAATTATAAGATAGCTTAAATATCTCATTATTTGGCTCAGAGTTCTGATAGTGAAGCAAAGTGCAGTCTTTCCCTCTCACATTCTAGCTGGGACATGGACCTTATCAGAGTACAGACACCTCGAGAGCAAGAGCGCTGAGACCAACATAAAGTTTATCTGTACATTTTCTGATAAGGCAGGAATGTACTTCTCGAATCTGTGGAGCATGGCCTTTCAATCGTCTGTCACCACTACATTTCTTCGCCTTGCTTGCCTTGGGAAAATGCTGTGTTCTAGGACTTTCCTTAGGGATTGACATCTCATTGGCTGTTGGTCCAATGTCTTGCTTACCCAATGAGAATGCAAAACCACTGAACTATTAATGGCTCCTCTTGCTCACACAGTTCTCTATCTGAAGGCAGAAAGCATCAGCTGACTGGCCAGTTGCCCTTGTTACAGAAACTGGCTTAAAAGGTGTAGAACAAGATTTCAGAACTGGCTATATGCTTAGTAGGGAGACAGGAAGCAATCTGTATCTGATGCAGGACATCAGTTTCCAATTTCTCATTGAAGGAGGAAAGTCCAGCCCAGCCCCACCAGTACTGGCTGAGGTTTGCCCAGGGGGTACTGCTAGCCCAAGAGAACTTTCTGCAATGATTGAGCCTCTGGACAGAATTCAACCGAACTTGAACTTGAGAAGGGGTACCTCGTGAAGTCTTCAGTGGGAGCACTGAAAAATCTACCAGCAGGTATATTAGTTGTTCATCTCTCCAGCTGGAAAGGGAAGAACCATTGAAAGTTCCAAATAACTGCAAGACAATGAAATTGGCTTACTGTTTCTCTGAGAGTACAGACAAGAGAGGGGCAGGTTTGAATGCATGAGGTGGGCGGGGGGAGAAGATGAGTCACGGAGGGGAGAGGGATGCCTCAGATCTGCTCCTGAGCAATGGAGGGAGAGAGAGCAAGGAAGGGGTCCACTGGCTAACATGAAATACATTCTCGAGAAGGGCAGCTCCCACGGAGTGGCAGTGACGGCCACGGTGCCAGGGCTCCTCCCCTCATCCTCTCCTGGCAAGCTGGGCCCCGCCTTGGGTGGAAGAAGAGTGCGGCTGAGCCAGAAATGTTTTCTGCTAATGCCCCACCAATTTCAACACCAACTTCAGTTCTGCTTCTGTGTGAGGCTTTGTCCTACGACATCCTGTTCTCGCACTCTGATATAAAGACAGCAGATGCTCTCACGTCGCTACTGCACACCCCACTGAAGGTGCCCCTCACCCAGGTGATCCTCAGCTCAGCTTCCACTCTGCCCAGTCAGTGGATTTACAAATCAGAGTTCTGTATGGTGGCAGTTGGAGTCCCAATTAATAAGCTAGAGCCAGAAGGTCATCTTGGATTGTGCCTGTCTCGAGTTTACACTTGGGGATAGATTCCGATGTTTTGTGCTGACGGATGGAGTCATCCTGGACAGGACTGAAGGGATTTCAGGGAAAGAGCATGATGGGTAATTTCACCCATAGGGGCATCTAGACATGCATTTGTTTGCATCTCCAATCTGCTTCCGTTTGGGATGGCACAAGTGTACATGATTTAAACAGCATTAAAGGCCTTCAAACCTCAGTAGCTGACACAGACAAAGGATTTTTCTGTCTCTCAAAGGATATAAGACAGCCAGCTCTCACCAGTGATACACAATGGCAATAGGGGAGCAAGCATTCCATCTTCCTCCCTCTCCTAACCTTTCCCATTTGCTCATACAGACTTAGCTACATTCCATCTCTTGGTCCTTTCCTTGACCACTTTTGTGGAAAATGGACTACTTAATAAATGGTCTAAAGGAAGAAAAAAAAAAAAAAAAAAAAACAAACGAGAAGCCAGAGCACAAAATAATCCCCAAACTTGGATAACCTGCACCTGGAAAAGGCAAGTTGGCTTCCAGGTGATTGATGATTTGTGTCCACAAACCAGCAGGTGAACTGATGTCATTCTATCTGCCTGCCACTTCTTCCGTCCAGGATCACCGATCTCCGCTGCGGCTGGTAAAAACAGCTGGTTGAGGTCTCTAGTCTCTGGCCATTCTTAGGGATGGTCATTTTATTCCTAAGTGTAACCCCTTCTGGTGTCACCCACGTGTTTTCTGCCAACTCCCCACAAAGAAGGCCAGGGGAGACTGTCTGGGTAGGACTTCGGATGGGGGACAGCAGGACTTTGGAATCTGTCACTGTGGATGACGGGGGCAGGTGGTCCATAATGGGGAAAGGAGGACTGAATAAGATCAGGCTCTGAGGTCTTCCTGGCCTTGACCTGTGGAAAGGCTTAGAACTTCCAGAGGGCCGCTCTATTTTTGATGAAAGAAGGTTGTCCCCAGATGGCTCAGTCTCTGATGTGCGCTTCCTGCATTGCACTGTGGCATCGTGGGTGGAGAGCAGGTTAGGCACATCTGGGTCTGGCGGAAGCGTGGGTCCCTCGCATACGCAAGACACACTCGCGTCTGCCGGTGTGGACTTGACAGCGCCCAGATCCTGCTCTGGTTTCTCTTCCTTCGGGCTTTCCGGGGAGGTGGGGGGTTCACCTTTGGCAGGGTTGTGAGACAGGCCACGGGGGGAGCTGGGTTCCTCTCGACTCTTCTCCAGAGGCTGAGCCACACCCTCTCCGGAGCTCTGGGAGGGCAGCGGCTGTGGGATCTGTGTGTACTGAATCTTGGGTGGGATGACTGGGACTGCCCTGGCCTGGCACATTTTGACCATGAAGGAGGTTCTCACGGCTGACACACTCACAGGAGCTGAGTTACGGCGACCTGTCAGGGCATGGGCGACAAGGTCGAGGTCCTGGGGGTCCTGGGGAGAAATCTTCCAGGGGTCTGCTTTACAGTGAGGTGAGGCCATCCACGTGGCCTTTGGCTCTCCCCGCTCCGAGAGCTGCACCCCAGGTGAACTGAAGGAGGCGGCATTCTCAAGCCGGAAGAGGTCAGCTATGGGAAGGGCGGAGTCCAAGTTGAGGGAAGAAGGCCTATTTTTCCCTTTCGGGGGTCCACACTCGGGGCTCTTCAGCTGTAACTTTGGGGAGTGTTCTGCAGGTGGGCTGCTGTCCTGCCCGCTGGGGGAGCTCTCCTTGCTGCTCTCTGGCCTAGAACCACCGCCCTGCTTACTCTGAGCATCGCTGGGCTCCACCTGTGTTCGCAGCTCCTGGCCCTCTGCTGGGCTGGCGGGGCCGGCTGCTGCCAGTGCAGGTTGCACACCACCACCACCTGGTCCCTTTTGACTGGGAACAGCCTCTCTCCCTTTCTGGCTAGAAAACTCTCTGAAGGACTTTAGGGCTTTCTCATCCCACCGCGAAACCTCGCTCCTGGGTGCCAGGGGCTGCAGAGGGTCAGAATTCCTCTGTGTCTCCAGATTGGCACAACTACTGGAAGAGGGAACCTTGGGAGTCCACTGGCTCTTCCCCGTGCTTTTGCTGTCTAGGGAATGGCTCTGGCGAAGGCTGGGCCTGTGGGAAAGCCTCTTCTCCAGCCGGGGGCCCTGGGGGCCCTGCACCTGCGCCTCCTGCACATCCTTCAGGGTGGGAGAGTGAAGGGGACTTGTCACCCACTGGGGCTCCTCCCATGGCTCCACCATCTCCAGGCCATGCTGCGCAGAATCGGACATGGTGTCATCTTCATCACAGTCCGAAGGCTCCTGCAGGGAGTGGGCTCCGTCGCCTTCCCCTTGGGTGGCCATCTCAGCCTCCTTTGTTGGGCTTGGCAAAGCAGAGCCCGTTCCCTCGGCGGCGGCAGCAGCATCCTTTGAATGTTGCTGTTCACTTTGTCTTGGAGCAGCCTCACGTGCTTGGCAGAAGTGAGGGAGCCCAGAGCTGTCTTTGCACTCCAGCTGAGCTTGAGAGGGCTTTGTCCTCAGATCCCTGGACGAGGCTTCTCTCTCGGGGCCATCCTTTGCCAGCAGGCCTCCGGGTGCCTCCTCCAGAGGAGTCGGTGGGGGAGGAGCAGGTGGGAGTGGAGGGGACAGGTTCCCTGGGCCTCTCACCTCTGCCTTTGCTTGTGGAGGCCCCATCTCAAATGTCATGATTTCCAGAGGAGCTAGCCTGGCAGGATCTAGACGCACGCCTTGTTCTGGTTTGGATCTCTGGAGGCCGCTGGTGGGCTCTGGTGTCTCCCCACTGGCTGCTGTGGAAGCCCCCTGTGTGCTCTCACTGCGTGGGTCCCTTGTCCACTCCTCTGGAGGGGCAGAGGCTGGATCAGGAGTGGGCCCACAAGACAACCCCCGAGGAGGTTCCGAGGAAGCAAAAGGGCCTGCCTTTGACTCAAAACTTGGCTGCATTGCGCTGATCCTCAGAGCAGGAGGTGGCAATGAGGAGAGCTCCTCCTCCGATTCAATGATTTTCAGCTCCTGTTGAATCTCGGGCCAGATGAGGGCATGGGTGAGATCGTCTTCATCCTGAGAAACATCAGCAAAATGATTGCCTTAGCACCACGGATTTAGGGCACTAACCTCCCTCCCTGTTGACAAAAGGGAGTGAGGGGACCGGGACACTGGCAGCCTGCATGACCTGGGCCAGTGAAAGACCCAACATCAGTGATAACCGTGGGTGTCTCAGGGCTTAGCATATGCCATCAAACACTATCTTCATGTTTGGTTTTCCCAACGCCCTCGGAAGAAAATACTACTGTAATTACTCCCATTTTTATAGCTGGAGAGGCCTAAATTCAAACAGATTAAACAATCTTGCTAACACGCACAGCAGCAGAGTAGGATTGAGATCCAAGTCCCATCTACACTGGAGCATAAGTGCTTAATGCCTGTGTACTATGCCTTATAAAACAAACAGAAACCCTGGCCTCATTTAACCTCAGGTTTACCAGAAGGCTCCCCAAAATGAGATTCTCCCAGGAGAACGAAAATGTTAACTCTTATCTCACACTGGCTTTCCAAATAAACAAATGTAGTTTGTTTTCTTATTACCAAAGAAATACATGTTCCATGTGGAAAAACCTTTTGAATATACATTAAAATAAAGGCAGATACAAAACCTGATGGTCCTCCCACCCACAAGGAGGCACTGAAAATGAGACACGGGTTACTTCCTGGTGTTGTTGAACAGCCTCCTCCTAACCTGCTGCTTGCTGTCTGTGTTTCCCTTCAAGTCCTTCTCGGCTCTTCCCCTTCTCTCCACAAAGGCCAAAGCTGCAGACAGAAAAGGCATGGAGGGAGGCCCGGTTGTTCCTCTCATTTCTTGTCTCAAAAGCTAACTCTGTCCCAAGGAGAAGCAATTCAGGGGAGCGCCTCCATCCTGTGGGGGTGCCAGTTTCCGAGAAGACTGCTCTGCTGCTCATGTCCCCGTGTCTTCCCACCTGGCTCTAGTCACGTGTTGCTTCATGTTGAATTTATATATAAGTGTAGGCCCTCTTATTGGCAGGGGACTGTGAGCCCCTTGAGGTCCGGGACTGTGTTTACATATCTTTGATTCCTCAAGGCCCAAGGGTGCCTGGTACACTGTGAGCTCAACAAAAGGTCTGTTGAGTTGTAATGGATTCTTGGCTTTCTTTTGAGTTATTTTAGACAACCCTCAGGACTATGTGGTCAAAAGTAATCTAACTGCATTTATTTGTGTGCATTTCTATTTTGTCTACTATGCTGTGCCCTCCTGTGGAGGAAGGGACAGCCTTTTACTCATTCTTTTTTTTATAATTTTTTTAAGGATTTGTTTTTATTTATTTGAAAGGCAGAGTTACAGAAAGAGAGAGGTAGAGACAGGGAGAGAGAGATCTTCCACCTGCTAGTTTACTTCCCAAATGGCTACAACAGCCGGAACTGGGCCAGACTGAAACCAGGAGCCAGGAACTTCTTTGGGGTCT
Source organism: Lepus europaeus (assembly GCF_033115175.1). Taxonomy (NCBI): domain Eukaryota; kingdom Metazoa; phylum Chordata; class Mammalia; order Lagomorpha; family Leporidae; genus Lepus; species Lepus europaeus. The sequence continues at coordinate 75,921,948 of NC_084828.1, read as the reverse complement.
CCCACATGGGTGAAGGGGTCCAAGTACTTGGGCTGTCCTCTGTTGCTTTCTCAGGCACATTAGCAGGGAGCTGGATTGGAAGTGGAGCAGCTGGGACTTGAACTGACAGACATATGGGACGCTGGTGTTACAGGTGGTGTTTTTTTTTTTTTGACAGGTAGAGTGGACAGTGAGAGAGAGACAGAAAGGTCTTCCTTTTGCCGTTGGTTCACCCTCCAATGGCCGCCGCGATAGGCGCGCTGCGGCCGGTGTACCGCGCTGATCAGATGGCAGGAGCCAGGTACAGGTGGTGTTTTTAACCTGCTGTACCATCACACTGGCCCCTTACTCATTCTTTTAAAAAAAAGATTTATGTATTCAATGTTAAAGGCAGAGTTACAGGGAGAGAGGGAGAGACAGAAAGAGATCTTCCACTGGTTCACTCCCCAGATGGCCTCATCCAGCCCTGGCTAAAGCCAGGAGCCTGGAACTCCATCCACCCAGGTCTCCCATGTGGGCCATCTGCTGCCTTCCTAGGTGCATTAGCGGGAAGCTGGACCTGAGGTGGGAGCAGCAGTCGCTTGGACCAGTGCTCCGGGATGGGACTGGGCGTCGCGGGAGGTGGCTTAACCGGCTGCACCACAAAGCCGGCCCCACCTTGTACTCATGTTTGACTCTCAGCACAGACACTAATCAAGGAACTGATAAATGTAGATGCCTACATGAACACCTAAACTGCCCCGCCCTCTGCTCTCCTCCGTCTCAGCAAGAGGACTGCAGCGCTCCTCTGTGCTCAGGCCATAAATGCACGTGATGTCTCTGCCTCCTGTGTCTTCCTCATACCACACCCAGTCCTTCATCAAGCCCCGTCCTCTACAGCCCTGGAGTCCTTCCACTTCTGTTCACATGGCCCCATCTTCCACATGCTTCATCACGCGCTAGCCTCCTCCTAACGCACCCCTGCCCCGGCTCCTGCCCTCCCCTCACAGAAGAGCCTGATCCTTTAAAGGTAAAATCCCAAACACATGGCATGCTGTTCCAGTACCCTTGGTTAGTTGGTCCTCTTCCACGCAGTCCTGGCTGATGTGGCTCCTGCTTCCCTCTGAACTTCACGTTCTTCAGCCCAGCTACCCCGGCCTTGCTCCCATCGAATGTTCCAGTCTTTCCCACCTCACACTAGTGGTACATCATATTCTTTCTGCCTGAGGTCTCTCCTTTCCTGTGCTACTCCTGCTTGTTTCTTCTAGCTAAGATCTCCATCTAAATATCTCTTCTTCAGAGAAGCCTTCCCTGAGCCTTGATGCAAACGCCTCCTCCCTCTGACTAGGTTAGGTCCTCCTGCTGTTTGCTCGCACAGCATTGCACGCTTCCATGTCACCCTAGGAATTACTCCTCCATTGGCCTTTCCCTACCAGGCTGTCCACTTCCAGAAGGCAGGGACAGTGCCGGACTGCTCCCCACAGTGACCCCAATGCTCGGCATACTGCCTCACACAAAGCAGGTTCACAGAATAAATTTTTTAAAAAGATTTATTTATTTATTTGAAAGTCAGAGTTACACATAGAGAGGAGAGGCAGAGAGAGAGAGAGAGAGAGAGAGAGAGAGAAAGGCCTTCCATCCGCTGGTTCACTCCCCAATTGACCACAACAGCCGGAGTTGTGCCGATCTGAAGCCAGGAGCCAGAGTCTCTTCTGCATCTCCCACATGAGTACAGGGGCCCAAGGACTCGGGCCATCTTCCACTGCTTTCTTGGGCCATAGCAGAGAGCAAGTAGAGCAGCCGGGACTCGAACTGGCACCCATATGGGATGCCGGAGCTTCAGGCCAAGGTGGTAACCCACTATGCCACAGCGCTGGCTTCACAGAATACATTTTTTAAATAAGTGTTGGCCGGTGCCGTGGCTTAACAGGCTAATATCCTCTGCCTTGCGGTGCCGGCACACCAGGTTCTAGTCCTGGTCGGGGTGCCGGATTCTATCCCGGTTGCTCCTCTTCCAGGCCAGCTCTCTGCTATGGCCCGGGAAGGCAGTGGAGGATGGCCCAAGTCCTTGGGCCCTGCACCCGCATGGGAGACCAGGAGAAGCACCTGGCTCCTGGCTTCGGATCAGCGCGATGCACCGGCCGCAGCGGCCATTGGAGGGTGAACCAACGGCAAAAAGGAAGACCTTTCTCTCTGTCTCTCTCTCTTTCATTATCCACTCTGCCTGTCAAAAAAAAAAAAAAGAAAGAAAGAAAGAAAAAAAGAAAAATAAAAATAAGTGTTGCCAAACGAGTGAAGGGGGGCCTGTGTTGTGACACTGCAGGTTAAGCACCGCTTCCAACGCCAGCATCCCAAATCTGAGTGCTAACTCAGGTCCCTGCTACTCTGCTTCAGCTCCAGCTTCCTGCTCATGTGCCTGAGAAGGCAGCAGGAGATGGCACAAGTACTGCACCCCTGCCACTCATGTAGGAGACCAGGATGGAGTTCCTTCAGCCTGGCCCAGATCGGGCTGTTGTGGACATTTGGGGAGTAAACCAGCAAATGGAAATTCTCAGTCTCTCTCTCTCTTTATTGCTTTGCCTTTCAAATAAATAAATAAATTTTAAAAATAAGCCAATTAGGGGCTGGTGCTGTGGTGTAGTAGGTTAATCCTCCGTCTGGCGTGCCGGCATCCCATATGGGTGCCAGTTCTAGTACCAGCTGCTCCCCTTCCAATCCAGCTCTCTGCTATGGCCTGAGAAAGCAGAAGATGGCCCAAGTCCCTGGGCCTCTCCACCCACATGGGAGACCCAGAAGAAGCTCCTGGCTTTGGATTGGTGCAGCTCCAGCCATTGCAGCCATTTAGCGAGTGAACCAGCTGACAGAAGCCCTTTCTCTCTGTCTCTCCTTCTCACTGTCTGTAACTCTACTTCTCAAACAAACAAATAAAATCTTAAAAAAATAAGCAAATGAATTAACTGATGCCTTTACTTGTTCCTTTGACTCCATCTTGGCACTTCTGCCAGCACTAACTTTATCTTCTATCTGACTTGTCAAAGCCACACCATTCATACTTGGGCCCTCCTCATGAGAACCTCTGCACCCTTCTCTTTCAACCAACGGAAAAACATCTAGGAACCCTGGCTCAGCCCACCTGGGGCCACCAGTGGCACCCCAGCTCTGCCCTAACTCCCAGCACCTGGAGCTTTGTGCATGTCCAGGAAAGCAATTCCCTGGAAACAAGTTTGAAAGACAGTGAGCTTCCTTTTTGCCATGTGGCATACTCCTCTGTCCACAGGGCTGCCTCCCAAATTCAAAGCTTTTTCCTGGGGGTCACTGGGAGATCTATTCATACTTTCTCTAAAGACATTCATCAAAACCTTCTTGGGAAATTCAATCTCTTAAAAAAATAAAATAAAAAGCAGGCAAGATTCAATCAGTTCTGCAATCAATCATCTCTAGGTTCTCCAGAATCTGCAAAGGGACAGAATGGATCCTGGAAATATCTAATGTTTTAGAAACTAGCAAGGACAGCTGCCCATCAAGCATGTCTGGAAGAAGAGAGCCAGCCCCCATGCGTGATCACTGTATTCGGGACTGGGGTATGGCATCAGGTTGGGTCCTGTTTCTGGGAGGGATGTCCTTACATCCCAAGGACATGTCACTGGTTTATGGTGACCTCAGGTCAGAAGTACTGAGTTGTGTCTGTCCTAGGGAATCTGAACCGGATGGCTCCTTCCCATCACCGCAGAACCTCCATCAAGTCTGCTGCAAAGAAATCCCAGGCCAGACTCAAAGCTTGTCTCTTCAAGTATTTGGGGCAGAAATTCTTCAAAACAATTTAAAAAACAAAATCTTTACGTGACACCAAGAGTCCTTGGGAAAAAAAGAACTCTACCTGGCTGGAGCAGGCACAGCATTCCCCTTACCATCTCATGGAGAAACACGGCTTCAGCCCTGGCCCTGGGGCTCTCCGGCTCCTTCCAGCCAGCCTCCTGGGCGTCCTCCACCACCTTCTCTGCATTCGGTCCCTTCTCCGGTTCCCTTGAATGTTGAGAGCCCAGCAAGATTTCCAAGGTCTTCTCCTCCAGCTGGGGGCCTGGCTCCAGGGAAGGGCCTTGGCTGCACTCCGGTGTCGCTGCGGCTTCAGCCACTGCCTTGGCATCCTCGTGAGCTGCCTTCTTGGGGACGGCTGCTGCAATGAGGGTATTACCAGTTAGAGAGGCTTCGCCCCAGCGTAGTGGCTGTCCTGCCCCAGGTCCTGCCTCACAGGGTAGAGGGAGCTCTCCTAGCTCCCTGCCTCCTGCGTTCTTCACCCTTCTCACCCAGGCTCAGATCCCAGAGTCAGACCATCAGATCCGGGAGGGACCTGGAAGATCCCTCCAAGTGGTTCTCACCTAGCGGCTATTTCGTTCCTTCTTCTCCCTCCCCCAGGGGACGCTGGCAGTGTCTGGAGACATTTGGGGTTGTTATAACAAGGGGGCTGGGAGTGCTGGCAGAAGCCAGGGACACTGCTAACCACCACCCCACAATGCCCAGGGTGCCTTCCCCCCACCCCCAAGACAGTGCTGGAGTTGAGAAACCCAGCTCCAGCCCAGCCTTTCATTTCATAAAGAGGTAGGCCCTGAGGACTCAAACTTAGGCCAAGCGTCACAAAAATACGTTATTCACAACAGTCTCGTGAATGACTTGTTCTTGTGTGACTCTTCCAAGGGTTATCTCTAGTCCATGTGCATATACATTCCCAAAGTGAGTCAGCTGGTCTGAAACACCTACTGAGCTCAGGGAGAGGCAGGCCTCAGGCAGGGCCTCTAGAGCCTCACAGGCAGGAAGGCCTCACGTCACTGCATAAGGCTGTTTTCCACATGTGTAATAAAGACCTAGTAAAGTACCTAGAACAATGAGTGGCACATAGCAGAACCTCAATAAATATTATTCACAGCGGGATTAAAAGAAACAGCATTTGCATTAGAATTTTTCAATGAATCCTGTGGTCTTGGCTCAATAATAAATGCTTTTGGGGGGACCAATGTGAGGATAAGGTAAATAATGGTGGCAAAGCACACAGCACAGTACAAACTCAGAAGAGCTTGTTGGTTAAGAACAAACTCTGTGCTCACCGCACTGATCTCACTCCTAGGCATCTCACAGTGAATCCAGCCTTGGAACAGTCAGTCCTACTGACAGCATCCTGATGTCTGAACTAACAATGATCAGAATTGGCAAAAGTACTCTTTTGTTCTGCCTATAGCCCAGTAACTTGAGTTCCTGAAATTTAAATTTTACCTTTTAATATGTAAAACATTTTCAGAGTTCAAAAGCTAAAACTACATAAAAAGGGATCCTTGGAGTTTTGCTTTCATTCATGTCACATCTACCCTGCCCCACACTCCCACTGTCCCCTCTAGATAACCACTTTTACTCATCTCTGATTTATCCTGCCATAGTTTATTTTTTGCATATTTAAACAATACTTGCACATGTATATTTTTATTTCCTATACTTATTATATAAAATATAGCGCATGAAATACATGGTATCTGTTGTTCTTTACTGTGATTTGTTACACTTCACGTAGGTATCTTGAAGACCAAATTAATGTTCAGGGAGACTGAGTATTCTTTAGGATGTGGCCTAGTTTAGGTTGTCTTCAGAACGGAGCCTGAAACAAGGTCCTGGCAGAAGGTAGCTTATTTGGAAGATGGTTCCAGGAAAGAAGAGAGAAGGTGAGACAACACTGGAGGAAAAGTCAGCGAGTATGCCACTGAGCCGGTTAGCACTCTGAGCAACTGGGACTCAATCCTGCTGACCACAGCGGTGTACTCCACTGTGGTCCCTCCAAAGGTTGGGAGGCCGGGTCATTTATCCACTGACCCCTCACTCATAGTAGTTGAGGGATGCCCCTGGTAATTCTCCATCCTTCTGGGTTGTCCCAAGCAAAGGGTGAGCAAGATCCTCCCTTCAAAAAAACCCCCCGAGGCAGAAAGCCAGAAACACAAGGCAAGCATGACATAGGATGCCTTCCTGACAAGAAACACAGGAGATGGCGGAATGTGACGCAGTGCCCACCCCGCCATGGATTCTCCAGCACTCGGTCGTGTGCATGTATCCCAGTTATTGCACCAGTCTCCTAAAGATGGGCGTTGGGGTGGTTTCCAGTCACTTGGTATTCCAAATGGTGCTGTCATAGGCATGTATCATTTTCGAATTGTACAGCTATTTATTTAGAATGAATTCTTGAAAATGAAACTTCAGAGTGAAAAAATAAATACATAAGTCACTTTTTAAAAGATACTTTCAGTTACCACAAATCAGGGAAAACATATGGTATTTGTCTTTTTGAGACTGGCTTTTTTAAGTAAACATAATGGTGTTCAGTTGCGTCCATTTTGTTGTGAAAGACAGGATTAGGATTTCATTCTTTTTTTGTTCTGTTTACTTTTTATGGCTGAGGAGTATTCTATCATGTACATATATCATAATTTCTTTATCCAGTCATCATATGTTTTCCTTGATTTGTGGTAACTAATATACAGAGTACAAAAAAGTAATGTATATGAATGAAAAAAAGAGTTTAAAGGAACTTGAGAAAAGAGTTTTAAAAGAACTTAAAATTTATCACTGAAGTTGAGGAGTATGTATATTTTGTACAGTCTGACTGAATATCTCTTTTAAGCTAATAATTTTGGCAGAGATATCAGCTATGATAATTAATTTTAAATAGATGCTACTTATTCTAAGCCATGGCATATATTTTCAAAGTTGTTTTATCTTATAAGTGAATTTAATCGGCTAGGAACCGGACAGAGATCCACATAAGAAAACTCTGTGGGTGATTATTATCAATGGCAAGAGCTTATTTTCTATGTGTGTGTGTAAACAATGAACAGATTCCAACTTTATTCTTTGCACTTGTTTTAAAAATAAATTAAATGTATTTGCTGGAAGTTTTTTGTTTGTATTAAAGCTTACTTTGAAAGTTAAAAAAAAAAAGATACTTTTAAATAATCTACTAAAGATCTATTCCTTGAATGAATTTTCCAGCCTCTCTTTTGTAGAGCTCAGGATATTTTGCCCATTGTGACCATTAAAATGGACTTAAGAGAAGAGGGGAGAAAGGGTCTGCTCTAAACATGAGCTTGTTCATGTCACTCGACTGCTGGAAGCCCTCAGTGGCTCCCTACTGCCTCCATTACTGTATGCAAGGCCTCTGCACTCTGCACCAGCCACATGTCTGCTCATTCCTACCCCACCCCCATGGACTTGAACTCCTCTGCTCTGGTCCTCTCTGGGATTCCACTGGTCCACTTTTCAAGACATAAATCTAACAACACCTCTTTAGAGCCTTTCTAGATGATCTCTCCCTCTCCCTCCTCCTGCAGCAGTGTTATTACCCATGAAAGGCAAAGTCACACAGAGAGAGAGAGAGAAAAAGAGAGAGAGAGAGAGAGGTCTTCCAATCCTCAAATGCCAGATGCCTGCAATAGCCAGGGCTGGGCCAGCCTAAAGGCAGGAGCCCGGAATTCCATCTGGTTCTCCACTTGGGTGGCAGAAGCAGCATCTGCTGCCTTCCCAGGAGCATCAGCAGGAAGCTGGATCAGAAGCAGAGGAGCCAGGACTTGAACTGGTGCTCTAGTATGGGAGGAGAGCATGCCAAGCAGCCGCTGAACCTGCTGCACTGTGACGCCTGGCCCAGCTCACCATTATCTTTACATGTGTTCATGGCTTCCATTCCTGGGAAAGTTCTTCAGGGCAAACGCAGTATCTCTTCCTAGAAATTACCTAACAAGGGCCTATGAGCCCAAGAAATCGACAGATTTGACAGATACATCTAAGCTCTAAGTCTCTAGGGACCGGCACTGTGTTAAGCTGCCACCGCCTGCAGTGCTGCCATCCCATATGGGTCCTGGTTCAAGACCCGGCTGCTCCACTTCCAATACAGCTACCTGCTAATGTGCCTGAGAAAGCAGTGGAAGACGGCCTAAGTCCTTGGGCCCCTGCATTCATGTGGGATTCCTGGAAGAAGCTCCTGACTCCTGGATTTGGATGGGCTCAGCTCCAGCTGTTGCAGCCATTTGGGGAGTAAACCAGCGGATGGAAAATCTATCTCTCTCTGACTCTCCCTCTCTCTTTCTGTAACTCTGCCTTTCAAATAAATAAATAAATAAATCTTTAAAAAAAACACAGACACAATATCTATAGCTCAACAGGGAAGGGCCTTGTCAAGTTCCTAGTTTGGAACACATTATTTACAAAGTACATGAACAAAGAAGCAGAGATCGCTGCTAATTGCCCCCCAATATCCATTCCCTTTATTAAGAACTGGAATTTCTCCCACTCCCCAAGTTTTAGCTGCATGTGTGGCTGTCCAGTTAGTGACAATTCTTGCCTTCTTGGAGGCACGTGTGGCTTCATGAAATGAGTTTTGGCAGATGGAATGGAGAAGTGATGTGTACAACTCCAGGGTTGCACCCTTGAATGGAATTTGTGTGACTTCCTCCTCTTCTGACCTTCCCATGGGCGGGAATGCGGATATTGGGGTGTAGGGCCCACGTTGACCATGCAGACAAGGACAACACCTCTGGAGATATGGAAACAGCCTGTGACCCCAGATGATCACTTACCTCTGGACCTTCTACATAAGGTAGAAATAAACTTCTATTTCACTTGAGCCACTGTGCTTTGGGTTTTCAGTGTTACAGCAGCTTAGCCTACACTTCATTTAATAGAACCATGGGTTTATGAGATGGGCTTGCTCTTGGTTAAAAAAAAAAGGCCCAAACAAGTTTTTGTAGAATCATTTTTCATACTCACTAAAAGATAGCTATTTAAGATAACTGTATTATAAATTATTCAGCCAAAAAAAAAAAAAAAAGGCAACTCCTAACACCTCTAGGGAAATTCTGGATTTTTGTTTATCAGATTTCCTTAAAGCTGAATGGTTACACTAATAAACATTTCTAGAAGGGATTCAGAAAGCTGTGCTTTTAACCCATAATCTCTTCCTTCACTTTCCGAAGAATCAAGTCCCCCTCCCCATCCCCTGAAGATGAGGTTAGCAGATCATAGCCTTGGGTAAGGTAAAAGTCAGATAATCAATTATTATGATTACCTTGATTGCTTTTTTTTTCCATTTGGAACAATCAGTGATCTATTATCAGCACTTTTATTAAAGTGTAATATTTACTTGATATCTCTGACCCCTTGGGTCATATTGGAATTTCACCTAAATTGGCCAAAAGTGGGAGAATTGGTTGAACAGAGTAAGTAAAAAATTTTAATTAGGTAACTTGGAAAATTGCCTCTTGTTTTACTCATTGTTATGGCACAAAAGAAGGAAAAATATCCTGTCTCTGAAGGTGAAGTTCTCCATTTGGAGTACTCATGGAAGGAGATAAGAAGTTTAAGTTACCATAACCCCAGAGAGAGGGGTGAGGGAATCTATTGTCCCTGAGCTGCTGAGGTCTCCCTTTTGCCCCTGGTCCTAGATCTACTTGGCTGCCTCTCATGAGGTCCCTCATTCTGCACCCACCACCCACTAATCACAGGCAGAAGGGCAGGCTGGAGTCTCCATTAGTGTCTTTTCCAGACCAATTTAAAATAGATTGGGTAATCTAATTTACAGAGAGAAAGAATGAGGAAAGAAAAGATAATAGAACAGGGCTGGTGGCACAGTGGGTTAAGCCACCACTTGCAATACTGGCATCCCATAACAAAGTGCTGGCTCAGGTCTGGCTGCTCTGCTTCTGATCCAGCTCCCTGCTAATGTGCCTTGAAAGGCAGTGGAGGATGGCCCAAGTGCTGGGGCACCTGCCACCCATGTGGGAGACCTTGATAGAATTTCCTCTCTGGCTCCTGGCTTCAGCCTGGCCCACCCCTGGTTGTTGTGGCTATTTGGGGAATGAACCAGCAGATGAAAGATCTCTCTCTGTGTATCACTCTGCCTTTCAAATAAACAACAAAATAAATCTTTAAAAATAGAGAGCGAGCTAACAGACCCTCACTGAAATAGCCCTTAGGGCCCAGGGGCCTTCCTTTTGGAGAGGGTAACCAATGCCACAAAAGCTTTTGGGAACACTTTGATCCTTGAAGATCTCACTTCCTCCCCTATCACTCATCCTGTTCCACTCACAGCAGCCCATGGATCATTCTCCAGACAAAGCACCAACTGAGGCTCTGACCTGTTTTTCTCATCTTCCCCCATCCTGAGATGAAAGGGGAGAAGAAGAGGGCTAACAATTACTGAGCATTGCCCTGAGCCAGGTCATGGGCAAGTACTTTATGAAGTCTCGCATTCAGACCCCACACAGCCCCTGGGGCAGGAGTTTCCCAGAAGGTCTCAACCAATCATCCTCTGTCACACAGCCAAAATGCTGTAAACCTGGGATCTGAATTAGCACGGCTGGGGTCCAGACTTCCCACAACATTCAGCTGCCTCTCAGCCCAGAGGCCCTTTCTCATATCTTCTGCATGAGGAATGCTGCTCATTGATGAGGGCCCAGCCTGAATGTCCCCTCTTCTGAGAAGTCTTCCCGGAATCCTCCTGAGAGGACTGCCTCTCCTTCGCATCCTTCTACTCCTTTCTGAACACCTCTTTCAGGACACTGCGTAACAGAGTCTTCCCTCGTTCCAAAAAGAGGGGGAAGGGCCTTATGCTCTTTCCACAGTTTCTCCTTCTATTTGGAGCTCCCTGGTGGGGAAGGATTATATCTTCATCTTCGTAACTCCACAGCCCACAGTAAAGAAATGAGGGAGCATGGTTACCAGCATGGACTGTTTAGCCTGGATTCAATCCTAGCTTTTCCATTTTCTTGCTGTGAGTCATTGGGAAAATTCCTTATTTCTCTCTAAGCAAATGAGGATAATAGTAACTATCCATATCTCACAGGGTGGTTGTGAGGAGAAATGAGATGTTATATGTAGAACACTTGCTGGTATGCCTGACAACATTATAGGTGTAGGAAGAAGATAGCTAATATTAATTGAAACAGAAACATTCTTAAACCACAGTGAGTATTTGTGGGTTTGACTGCCAGCTGTCCTTTCCTTGGGGTTTTCTGTGGCTCACATGGAGCTGTTGATCAAAGAAACCCTGCTCACTTCAGAGGTAGCCCAGACGCTCAAGCCTTGCCTATCTTAGAACTCTGCTAACCTGGCAACAGTGATTGGTTCAAAGCTGGCCATCTGCTCCAAAAAGGTCCAGTCAGAGTCCTACCTGCATCCTGCTATAAGGACACTGGGAAAAAGGTGCTCTTTTCCATTGCTGGTGTTGCTAGCTAGCCCTGTGCTCTGCAGATTTAAGATAGAAACAAGAGCTAGATGGATGGATGCATGGATGAACAGAATATTAGTCTGGATGAGCTGCAGCTCCTCATCACCTTCTGTGAGCTTTTCCTCCTGCCTTCTTATGATACAACAGCAAGCAATATTTTTTGGATATTTATTTTTATTAGATACTTTCCTGAAAGTTTTACATATGCTAACTAATTTTTTTTTTTTTTTAGAAATTTTATTTATCTGAAAGAGAGAGAGCGAGCATGAACTTCCACCTGCTGATTCACTCCTCAAATGCCCCCAACAGTCAGGGCTGGCCAGGTGGAGGCCAGGAGCCTGAAAGTCAATCTGGGTCTTCCACGTGGGCAGCAGGGAGCCAAGCACCTGCACCATCACCCACTGCTGCCCAGGGCGCACATGAACAGGAAGCTGGAATCAGAAGCAGAGCCAGAACTCAAACTCAGGCATTTCAACATGGAATGCGGGCATCCCAGGCAGCGTCTTATCCACTGCACCAAACGCCCTCCCCTAACTAATTTAATAGTTACAACCTTAATGAAGGAGGCACTGTTTGCATGTTGCAGATTAAGAAGCTAAGGTGCAGAGTAGTCTCATTACCTGCTGAGGTTCACACAGTGGGAAAACTGAGCCTAGGTTTGTACCCAGGCAGTCTGGGCTTAGCGCCCACAGTCTTAACCACGTCACTATACTGCCCTGAGAACCCTATTTAAGGGAGTTTAAGTCTGGTCTGTATCATTCGCCGTGGAAAAAGCTCCCCTACTGTACCTGGAGAAGACTCGGCTCCCAGAGGCTTCTCCTCTTCGGGCCAGCCTCCGCCCTCGGACCCCTGGAAAGAAAACTCCTCCAGGCTGGAAAGGGACTGCAGCTCCTTTGGGGGTGTCCTGCAGGGGGTGCTGTTGGTGCTGATGACGGCTGACACGCGGAGCGGCACGGACACGGCGAAGGGCTCGGAGATGTTCAGCGCCTTGCGCTGGTGGCGTGGTGAGGGCTCCACCTGGAAGAGGCTGCTAGTGAAAACCGACTTGCTGGGGCTGTCGTTTGAGGTGTAGAACATACCCAGCATCTTTGGGGCTGTTTGCTCGCTCTCGGGATCCTCGGCAGGCCGGAACACCTTCAGCTGCTCCGGCGGGGGCCGGGCCTGCGCACCCTGGAGTTGGCTTCGGTCACTGCTCACGTCAACGCCCCCCTCTGCCCCTGCCAGCATCCCCTCGTGGCCCCATTCGCCCTCCTGCTTGCTGAGGTCGCATGAACTACCAGTGCTGGTCCCGTGCATTTTCGTTGCTGGAATGAAAAATCCACCAGTGGTGACTGTTCGATTGAAATTTCCTTTGGTTTCTTTTCCTAGGGAGAGAGAACAAACACACAATTGATCGGCAGCCTGGGCACACACACAACTGTGCAGCCTTCCAGGAAGGGCAGGCACATGACAACTTAACACTGGAAAGGTATAGCGTTGTCATAAGGCCATTGCCGTCCTGGTACAGAAACATACACGTCATTTGAATGACAAGGGAGAAAGCATTTTCTCATAATGCACAAAACATTGGCGTCAATCCTTTGATAGGCCCAAGTTGCCGCAGGCTTAGGCTTGGCAGCCCCTAAAATTCTTAAGACTACCCTATCAGGGAAGTGTAATTACATCCTTTAACACACAAGAAAACTGAGACTCAGAGGTTAGATGACCTGCCCAGCATCCATGTCATATACATTACTACACAGGTTTTGAAACATTAGATGCTGCAAAACTGGGCAAAAACTGTGCTAACAGGCTTCAAAATCTAAATAAATGGGTGAATATAAACATCAGAAAAGGATAAAAGTATCAAGTGAGTTTAAAGAGATCTCACTGAGTATTTCATAGGTTTAGAATATTTTTTAAAAATTGTTCTAAAGATTTCCTGTGTTGTGTCAGCCTGTCTCATTTATCAAAATGGAAAATATCATGTATTAAAAAGGTTCAAAGTCATGGGATGAAAATAAAGGCAGTTGGGATGGTTGGCTGCCAGGGAAGCCCTAAGCCTTGTCACTAGTAATAAGGCTTGTTGGTTGCTTCACAGAAACAGAAGGGAGAGATCCAGACGAGTATGGTTTTGGTGATGGGTGTCACCTCATTTGACAATTACATCTGCCACAAAAAGGAGACTGTAGTTTGCACATGTCTGGCACATAGCAGCTGCCTAATCAATATTTACTGATAAATAATGAACAATTGAACCTACCAACTCAAAAGCATGACTTATCCATCACTAGAAACAAATAATGCCCATGAAAACACCTAAATTCAAGCCACATATCCATCTAAGATTAAAATTAAGAGGCATAAACCAATACTGGGTTTTTTGTTTTTGTTTTTGTTTTTTTTCTGACCAAGGAGGAAGCATCTTCTTAGTTTTCAGACGTTGACTTTTCATCATGTTCAAGTTTGAATGAAATGTTGCTGTGCTCTAAGCTGTGGCTAGAGAAAGGCTGTGGTAGAGCTATGTGAACCCCTTGAGTTTGGGAAGGCTCAAGGAGAGATGGGGTGATTGTGTGGGATCATGATTACAGACGAGCAACCATGGGAACTAACAAAGGCAAGTCCGGTATGAGCTCCAGTCTCCCAGTTGCAATCCCCAGCTCAGAAACCAATTGTAAATCTCACCTTCAACAGGCACCGAACACAGGGAGTCCATGCTTTTAGCTGGTCGGATAGTAGCCTTTTCCACTAGAGACAAAAGAAAGCATATGAAGAGGAAGATTCAGAACAATAGATCAAGCTGTAAGGACACAAGAGAAATTTCTTTAGGAAAATTTTTCAAGTATTTATAATCTGTGTTCTTAGAAAACACTTCCCTACATCACTCTGGATGTGCATACTTTCTCAATGAGACTAAGCTGATAAAAACAGGGCACTGCTAAGTCAATGTTTTATTAATTTTACACATGAGAGTAAATTGCAATTTTTGTCAAAAAGTTATTGGAAAATGAGGAGTCCTGGACCCAATTTTCTTGCAGGAAGAGTGTTCAAAGCTGAATCCATGGGGCTCCAGGCGGCCTCTCCTGTCTGACCAGTGAGAGACTGAAAGAGCAGGATTCTTGGCTGCAGCCCTACGTATCTCTCATCTCCCAGGAATTTGATACAAAAGGTGAGAGAGCCTGAGGGAACTGGAGTCACCTTTTTCCACAGGTGCAGCTCTGTCCCTTGAAGTCTGTGGACTGGCTGCTCCCCCAGTGATCTCACCCAGTGACCTACCCTGAAACGGATCCCAACCACATCTTTTGTTTTTGAGCACCTGATATGTGCCTGGTGCCACCTTAGCAGGTTTTTGGAGTCTAAACAAGTAAAAACTGATACCAGGCACAGTATTAGACACTGTTATAGTTTAAGTGTGTATCCCAACAGGCCTGTATTAGAAACATACTGCCTCAGTGCAGCATTGTTTGAAGATGGGGCCCCACGGGAGGTGTTTTGGGCATGAGGAACACACCTCATGAACGAATTAATGTCTTACAGGAACTGACTTCCCTTTTCTCTCTTCTGCATGCACTCACTGTGTGCCGTAAACTGAAGCATCACAAGACCCTTACCAGAAGCCAAGCAGATGCTATGCTCCTGGCCAGAAGCCTCCAAAATCATGAGTGAAAATAGACCTCTATTCTTTATGAACCATACAGCCTCAAGTATTCAGTTCTAGCAACAGAAAATGAACCAAGGCAGACAGATCCACAAACATCATGTCTTCAAGGGGCTGAACTGGCTAGAAGGGATTTCCCTCCAGCACAAACTTGCTAGGAGGGAAAAAGGGGCAATCAGAAGCTGGTACAGGTAAGTGAATTCAGACAGATCTGGATTTGAGTCCAAACTGTGGTGCTTTTTGGCTGTGTGACTTCAGATGAGCAGCTTGCCTTCTCTAAATTCAGTTTCCTTGTGTGTAAAATGAAGAAAATGACAGCTGTTGTGAGGATTCAATGAGTAAGGGCTATAAAATAATTAGGCTGTACTAAGCTAAAATAAATAAAATAAAATAAATAAAAATAATGATACCGCTTACTATTACTGTAGGCGCTACTCAGGATCACCCTGGGCTCAGCTCTGAAGGGAAAGATAGGAGTTCTACAAGAAGCAGTCAGGGTTGGCCCTAACCCAGAGTGAGCCTTAACTCATGCTTATTTTGGTCCCTCTTTTAAAGCTCTCCCCTTTTCCTCCTAGCTCCAAGCTCGAAGCCTCGCTCCTCCTGAGAGGTTCTGAGTTAGCCCCTGATCCGCAGCTCCGGGTTTCTCTCTGACTAGAGTGTCTGCTGTGGTAGGGCACAGCCCTACCCTCTCAAATTCTCTGCAAGGGCAGACGTTGCCTTCAACTGCCTTACTCTGAGTACTGTGCCAGAATTCTTGTCCTTCGATGATCTGCTATTTCCACAAGCTGATTTAGTATCCTAAGGTGCCATGGCCAGCATCCCTTCCTTCAGGTATTCTGGATACACTTTGCCTTCGTTTTCAGGAAACTACATTTATGGACTTTTTCGGTTTCCATGTGTTGACCTGGTGGGGCAATGACTAAGTGTCCCTGAGTATCACAGAGGGAGGGCAGTTCTGCCTTCAGGGCCACCAGTGTCCAGTTTTGGTGGTTGGATTCTCTTTCCCATGCTGCAGTGCCGTGTGGCTGTGGCTGTCAGTGAGAGTTCCCAGGGATTCCTTGACTTCTTTCCTTGATAGTAACTAAGAGCTCAGGACCCCTGGCCCATGCCTATATTTAGGTTATATTTTTGTGTCTGGATCTTGGTCTGGCCTCATGGAAGTACTTCTCCTAGTTTGTTGGCAGCTTTTGTGTCCTTGAATCCCCTCCCTTCGAGACTTTGCTCAGAGGTAAAGCTACTACAACAGTACAGCCTTGGGATTTCTCTACTCAGAAGGGATCTTTTGAAGAGTTTCTTGAACTTTTCCTATTTGATATTATAAAGAAAAATATTAATTAATTCAAATAGCAGTATCTGGGGAGCTCCCAAGTTTCTGCATCTTTATTCAGTCAGTACTCCATTTTTTTTTCTGACCCTGTATATTTTTAAATCTCTGTTCAATTTTTGTAAATATGGTTAAATACACTTCATCTGCCCCCCCCCCCCAAGGAAAAACCTCAAAAGTGTTCATGGTGAATTAATTTTTAAAATGCTCTTAGTTATGGAATTTTAAAACATTATTTACATATGTTAACTCCTGGTTCTCCCCTTTCTTTTCTTTTCTTTTTACATTTATTTATTTGTTTGAAAGAGTTACAGAGAGAGGGAGAGACACAGAGAAATCATCTATCAGCTGGTTCACACGCCAGGTGGCCAAAATGGCCAGGGCTGTGCAAGGCTTAAGCTAGGAGCCAGGAGCTTCATCCAGGTCTCCCACATGGGTGGCAGGGGCCCAGGGACTGGATCATCTTCTACCGCTTTCCCAGGCCATTAGCAAGGAGCTGGACCAGAAGTGGAGCATCCAGGACTTGAACTAGCACCCATATGGGATGCCAGCATTGCAGGTGGTGGTTTAACCCACTAGGCCACAATGCTGGCCCCTGATTCCCCTCTTTCGCATGCACATTTCAACATATAGTGAACTTATGGAGTCCACACTGGTGGATTCTATTGCAAGACTACTTTTAAGTACAGATTCCAGTATAGTTACTACCATAAGGCCCTCTGGGCCTCAGCTTCTAGGACTCTGGTACAAAGCAGTCACTCAGGCAACAGTCAGATCCAGAGAGCCCTTGGTACGGACATGGATGGCTGTTTAATCTCACCCCATATCCCATCAAAGTTAGCTAGTTTGGTGATCTGTCTCTGATTAGCTTGTTCATAAGATGTTAAACTAGTGGCTTTCAGCCCTGGCTGCATAACAGGATCACCTGGAGGACTTTTGAAAAATTTTCCAATACTCTGATCTCATCACAGGCTTTTGGAGGCAAAATTGCAGTGAATGTGAACCACTTTGTAGGCAACTCTATGGAGCAGCCATGCTGAGAAGCCCTGGCAGGGACACCTTGTCTATTCTGTGAATTTACCACCATTTGGTTCATTCAGCTCCTTGGGTGTGTCCCTTTTGAAATTCACATGGGGGGGTGGGGGGAGGGCAGCGCTGTGGAGCACCGGGTTAATTCCCTGACCTGAAGTGCCAGCATCCCATATGGGCGCTGGTTCTAGTCTCAGCTGCTTTTCTTCTGATCCAGCTCTCTGCTATGGCCTGGGAAAGCAGTAGAGGATGGCCCAGGTGCGTGGGCCCCTGCACGCACGTGGGAGACCCAGAGGAAGCTTCTGGCTTCTGGCTTCGGATCAGCTCAGATCCAGCCATTGTGGCCATGTTGGGAGTGAACCAGTAGATGGAAGACCTCTCTCTGTCTCTACTTCTCTCTGTAACTCTTTCAAATAAATAAAATAAATCTTCAAAAATACAACTAAATACAAATTTTTAAAAGATACATTTATTTTGCTTCAAAAAATTTAAAATCATACATAGTTTTAAAATAATACATATTTCCTCAAACTTTTTGAAGAGTCCTCATATGCATGGATTTCAAAAAATTTTCACACCCAGATAGACATCTTTTAATTCCATTTTTCCATGAACTTTCTGAAGCATCATGGTATCCTGTTTTTTCCTGTATATACCTAAGGTAAAGTTTAATTAATAAATTAGGCACAGTGAGGGATTAGTAGAAATAATGTAAAAATGGAATAAGTATGTTATAATAAAAGTTATGTGAATGTGGTATCTTTCTGAAAATGTCTTTTTGTATGAAACTCATTCTTCCTGTGATGATGTGCAATGAAATGATGCCTCTGTAATGAGATGAAATGAAACAAATGATGTAGGTAGGCGTTGTGATGTAGCATTAGGCTATCACATAAGGGTTACTTGAAACAGGCACTGTGATATCTCAACAGTTGATCTGATAACTGAGACATCTCCCAGTGACTAATGGGCAGGTAGCACACACGGCGTGCACATGCTAGACAAAGGGATGATTCACGCTAGGGTGGGACAGAGCAGCATAGCGTGAGATTTCATCACACTACTCAGAGTGGTGTGCAGTTTAAAACTGATGATTTGCTTATTCCTATAATTTCTCACTTAGTATTTTGGAGCTAGGATGACCAAGGGTAACCGAATCCACAGAAAACAAAATCACAGATAAGGGGGGACTACCATATTCATTTTTGGCCTCGATAGCTGTATTATGGTTATGTAAGATGTTAGCACGAGGGGAAGCTGCATGAAGGGTACACAGATTTCCCATGTACTCTTTCTGTAACTTTTTTGGAAGCCAAATTGTTTTTTTTTTTTTTTTTTAAAAAAAAAGAACCCCTAGTTAATTAATATGTTTGTCTCCAGTAGGTTTAGTGTGATAAAATCATCTTAGAAGAAGATGAGCTAGCACACAGTCCATGTGTCACGAAACCCCACCGCTGTTGAATCTTACCTGAGAGCCGCTGCCCTCTCACAAACACGCTCCCATTTCTACTCAGCTTTGATTTGGAGTCTGATCCAGAACGTCCCAGGTTAAATATCGATTTCCACTTCTTTGATTTACTGGAAAGCTTTCTCCTAATAGAGCCAAGGCATAAAGGATTAATTTGTTAACTAGTTATGTCAAGGGTACTTTTAAATCGAGAAAAAAAAAAGTATTTCAATAATGTTTTCGGTTACAGATGGCTCTGATATCTCAGAAAAAATTCTTCTCTAAAATCCAAGGTGATCCTGATTCTCACCTTGTCTGAGGATACATGAGCAAGAACTAAGACCATATTCCTGAGGGCAAGAGGCAAAGGCACGTACCAAAGGCAGGGATGATGGCTAACAGAGGCAGAGATCACGGCGAGCCTCAGCCTCCGGCAACACAGTTCTGGGAGCTCTTGTAAGCATTCTAGTCCTGAGTTTTCAAAGGTACCAGTCTCTCGGGGCCAGTGTTGTGGCATAGTGGGTAAAACCGCCTGCAATGCCGCCACCTTATATGGGCACTGATTAGGGTCCCAGCTGTTCTACTTCTGATCCAGCTCCCTGCTAATGGCCTGGGAAAGCAGCAAAAGATGGCCCAGGTGCTTGGGGCCCTGCACCATGTGGGAGACCTGGAAGAAGCTCCTGGCTCTTGGCTTAGGCCCGGCCCAGCCCTGGCCATTGTTTTCATCATCTGGGAGATGAACCAGCAGATGGAAGACCTCTCTCGCTCTCTCTCACTTTTTCTCTCTCCCTCTCTCTGTACTCTGACTTTGAAATAAAATCAAATCTTAAAAAAAAAAAAAAAAAAATCCTAGGCTTTCAGAGGATTAAGCCCAAAAGATGGTAGACTTCAGTCTGGATAGGCTCCCTGCACTGTGGGACAGCCACAAGAGAAGGCTGCAGACTTCCATGGACTGAAAAGGGTTGGTTGAGAAAGCAGACCTGGAACAGAGGTTGGCCTGCTGCTATTGGGAGAGCTGCAGCCTGCTGCATGCGGTCAGTGGTTACTTCAGGGAAATGCAGAGGGCAGGACCTCGCTGGCTTTGCCTCACTACCAGGCAGCTTCCGTGGGTGGAGACAGGGATAGCACTAGACTGGGTCGGGAGAGCCTGATACCACCAGGGGTCACCACAGAGGCCTTGCCCTGCTATGGCTCAGCCCAGCCAGCGGACTTCATGAAGTTCCAGGGTGAAACCCTGCAACCTGTGGGTCCCACAGAGAACCTTTCTCTGCAGGCTTCTCAAAGAACATCCAGTTTCAAGCCCAGCACATGTTTATGATCAATCTGAGACAGCTCTGCAGTGTCCAGCAGTTTCTTTGGGACTTGGCTTGTTCTTTCTGAAGCACTTAGTCTTAGGGTGCACATCATAGGGTGGCATAACTTGGGGTATGGTGGACTCCAAGGGTAGTTAGGAGCACAGAAAAAATGCACTGGATGGTCACTTCAAGGTGCTCTTCTTCCTGATCCCTGAAGGCAAATCTCACTCCGCAGAGGTTTGGGAAGAGGAGCCGTGAGGTCAGTCTCAAGAGGACATGACACACAGACCAGGAAAGGGAGAGGTTTCAAACCAGGTTGAGTTTCAGCTGTGCCATTCCAGTTGTGCAGGGTTCTGCCCTCTCCCTCCCTCCACGAAAGATGCTGATAAAGGTGCTGCTTTCAGGTTTCTTTCCACTGACCAGTGAAGATCACACCCTCCAATGAAAAGCCTGCTTTCAGCCCTTTTACCTACTGTATGTCTAAAAGTTAGGACTACTGCTTCAGTCACTGTGTCCTACAGTGGGATGTGAGATAGGGGGTGAGACCAGGGTTGCGATGGAGGAACTGAGAGGGAGAAATGAGGAAAGAAAGTCTCCCACCAATGAAAAGGAGGTCTGATTTGTTTTGGAGGGTAAGGGGATTCTGACAGGTCTCAGAGAGGGCAAGGAAGCCAAGGATATGTGTCCCCAAGAGATGCTCGCCTGCAGTTCTTGGCCTAGGGTGGCGCCATTTGTCAACTTGTCCTCTGTCTTGAGCTTCGCCTCTCTGTCTCTTGTAATGTGATATAGGAGTGTGGGTTTGTTCAGGGTAAACTTCCTTTTGTAAACACCAAGCCTCTTTTGTCTAAACTAAGGAGAAGGGATTTTAGTCATGACTTGTGATATGACCTCTATGACTCCCACCCCCATCCTGGTACTTGGGGTCAGGCAACAGTCAGATCCAGAGAGCCCTTGGTACGGACATGGACGGCTGTTTAATCTCACCCCAATATCCCATCAAAGTTAGCTAGTTTGGTGATCTGTCTCTGATTAGCTTGTTCATAAGATGTTAAACTAGTGGCTTTCAGCCCTGGCTGCATAACAGGATCACCTGGAGGACTTTTGAACAATTTTCCAGTGAGTGACATTATCAAATGCTGGGGAGAGAGTTGTGGAGCCGGCTCCCTTCTCTTCTGGAATGTTTCCTTATACCCAACCTGGACTGCACCCCTACCCACACTGCCATCACATCCCTGGGACTGTATACCTCTTCCTCCCTGTCCCACTCCATTTAAGCATCTCCCAAAATTCAAACGAATCCCACTTACTTGTTGTCTGGTAACTCAAGGACAGTGTGGAAGAGGGTGCCCATGGGGGGGACAATCTCAGGCAGGCTGTTCTCCCTCCTTTCCTTCCGAGCAGGATGGTTGGTAGCCAGGCTGCGGGCCTGAGCTTCCTCCAGGCTCACCAACTTCATGGGCAGGGAAAGGGCTGGCAGGGTCAGGCTCTTCATGATGGGTCGGTTTTCTGGAATGGAACGAGAAGAGCTCAGTTAGGGAAGAGGCCTGTGAATGGATCCATCCAGACTCCACACCAACAGCACTCCTTTCCTGACCTCTTGGCAGGGACTGGCTGCCAACCTTGGCTTCACTAGGGCATGATGGGGCCTGGGGCTGTGGCTGTATGCAGGAAATCGACAGCTCTCCTGGCCAGACTAGGCCAGAGGGCAAACAGGAGGCTAACTGCTTCTGACACTTTTCAGAGAAGGGCCATTCATTCATTAATATGACAAAATTTTTTTTTTTTTGACAGGCAGAGTGGACAGTGAGAGAGAGAGAGAGACAGAGAGAAAGGTCTTCCTTTGCCGTTGGTTCACCCTCTAATGGCCGCCGTGGTAGCGCGCTGCGGCCGGCGCACCGCGCTGATCCGATGGCAGGAGCCAGGTGCTTCTCCTGGTCTCCCATGGGGTGCAGAGCCCAAACACTTGGGCCATCCTCCACTGCACTCCCTGGCCACAGCAGAGAGCTGGCCTGGAAGAGGGGCAACCGGGACAGGATCGGTGCCCCGACCGGGACTAGAACCCGGTGTGCCGGCGCCGCAAGGCGTAATATGACAAATTTATTTAGCACCTACTGTGGGCTACAGTAACAGCTGTGAGACCTCTGAACCTAGTGTTCTAGGAAGAAGGGAAAGTCTGTTCAGCCTCAGAGGTAGTATATGGCAGGGCACTGTCGCTCGGCCCCACAGTTAGAAGCCACCTCCTGCAAGGCAATTTAAAGTTGGAGTCCCTCCTTTCCACAGTTCACCCAGGCATCTATCTCTGCAGTAAGAAGACAGCTTATAGCCTGTACTATTCCTTAAAAGGTAAGTGGCTCTTTATGTACTACTCAGTCATCTTCTACTATATGTAAATAACCCCTTCCTACACTCTGGTATTTTTTAAGAATGGGAGTGGTGATGGAAATCAATAGAATACAGGGTTACCAATTTTCTACAAGTCAGTGGTTCTCAACTTTGGGCAATTCTGTGTACCCACCCAGCCAGGGACATCTGGCAACATCTGGAGACAGTTGTTTTGACTGTCACAGATGCATGTGGGAGAGCTACTCCATTTAGTAGGTAGATGCCAGGGATGCTGCTAAACATCCCACCGTGCATAGCACAGTGCCCCATATCAGGAGTGCTGAGGCTAAGAAACACTGATCTAGGTAAAAAGGAAGTCTAAGTTTGTTTCTAGTCTGTCTTTGGTGACATTGCATTTTCTGACACTTCCCATGATGTGTAGACATTCACCTTGGACCAAGTCAAACTAAGACTCACTTTAAAAAAAAGGAATTGTTTTTTGAAAGACAGTAACACACACAAACACACACACACAACAGAGAGAGAGAGAGAGAGAGAGAGAGAGAGAGAGAGAATCTTCTGTATGCTGGTTCACTCCCCAAATAAAACCAACAGCTCGGGCTATGCCCGGCTGAATCCAGGAGGCAGGAACTCCACTGGGTCTCCCTGTGGGTGGAAAGAATGCAAGTATTTGGGCCATCATGCTCTGCCTCGCAAGCTCATTGGCAGGCAGCTGGGACTCAAATTGGCACTCCAATAAGGGATGTGGACATCTCAAGCAACCTTTCAAATAAATACAAATGATATTTTCTAGATAATAAAAATTATAAAGTATAAGGAAAAAATTAATGAAAAGAGAAGTTCTTTTTTTTTTGACAGGCAGAGTGGATAGTGAGAGAGAGAGAGAGACAGAGAGAAAGGTCTTCCTTTTGCCGTTGGTTCACCCTCCAATGGCCGCTGCGGCCGGCGCATCGTGCTGATCCGAAGCCAGGAGCCAGGTGCTTCTCCTGGTCTCCCACGCGGGTGTAGGGCCCAAGGACTTGGGCCAGCCTCCACTGCCTTCCTGGGCCATAGCAGAGAGCTGGCCTGGAAGAGGAGCAACCGGGATAGAATCCGGCGCCCCAAATGGGATTAGAACCCGGTGTGCCGGCGCCACAAGGTGGAGGATTAGCCTGTTGAGCCACGGTGCCAGCCAAAAAGAGAAGTTCTAACAGTTTCTTCCAACAGCCATACTTTAGTACTTCAGTCTTTGCTACCCTCTAGGGTGTGGAACTCCACTTTGGAGACCATAATGGCCCTAGCCACATGTTCCCTGTGTCATTCAGGTCAAAATTTACCTCTTCAGAGACCATTACCACTCTGTCCCCAAATAACACTCCCAAATCACTAACCACAGATTACTCTTCTGTGTTTCTTCTTGGCATTTGCTGTCTTTGAAGTGATAGTATATGAATTTATAAACTTACATATTGCCTTCCTCTTCCCAACCAGACCATTGCTCTATGCAGAGCAGGGTCTTAGCCATTTTGTGCACCAGTGTATTTCCAGTGTCTGGGACAATGCCTGGTATACTGGAGATACTCAACACATGCTTATTTTTTATTGAATCTTGGAGATATTACAATTTCTCTGGTCAGTGCTCATATCCATTAAATAAAGGTATTGGAGTCTATGACTTCTGCTATGGTGTGTTTGTGTTCTCCCAAAATTCATATGTTGAAACCTAGTCCTCAGTGCCATAGTATTAAGAAGTAGGATCTACAGCAGATGGAAGATCTCTCTCCCTCTCTCTCCCTCTGCCTTTCAAGTAAACTTTTTCTTAAAAAAAGAATTAGGTCTGGGGCAGGTGTTGTGGAGCAGCAGGTTAAGCTACCACTTCGCATGCTTGCATCACATATTGGAGTGCCAGTTCGAGTCCCACAACCTCCACTTCTGTCACAGCTTCCTGCTGGGAGGAGCAGATAGCGGTTCAAGTGCTTGGGCCAGTCCCCTCTACACAGGGGACTGAGATGGAATTCTGGCTCCTGACTTCAGCCTGCCCTGTCTCTGCAATGTTCCACACTAATGTATGTGAATATTCACAGCAGTTATTACATATAATAATAAAAAACAAGAAACAACCTGAATGCCCATGGGCCCATGAACAAATTGACAAAATGTATTATATACATTTAGTAGAATATTATGCAGCTGGAAGTACTGATCCATGCAACAGTATAGATGAATCTTGAAAACATGTGTAAGTGAAAGAAGCTAGTCACCAAAGATGACATATTACATGATTCTATTTATATTAAAGGTTCAGAATAGGCAAGTTCATAGAAACAGAAAGTAGATTACTGGTTTCCAAGACGTGGGGGAAAGGAAAAATGTGGAGTGATTGCTTAATGGGTATGGGGTGTGATGAAAATATTCTGGAATTAGTGATGGATGATGGCTGTATAGTTCTGTGAGTTAAATTAAAACCACTGAATTTTATACCTTAAGATGGTTAAAATGTTGAATTTTATGTCAGATTTATCTCAATAAAATTTATTAAATAAAAGAAAGGGCATAAACCATATAGAGTATTGGGTAGGTAGGGGTAGGAATAATTATAATAGTAACTAAAATTTGACATTGATTCCAATTGATGGTTCTGATGATTATACTGTTTTTTCCAAATATATTAGTTGAGTAGGAACAGAATACTTTAATAAGCCAATAAATATTTTGCATATATAATTCTCCATACACTACTGGTTCTCCAAGTGTGGATCTGACCAGCAGCATCAACATTACCTGGAAACTTTTTAGAAATATAAATTATCAGTTGCACTCAGGACATATTGAAACAGGAACCCTGAGGCTAAGATCCAGTCATCTGTGGTTTAACAAGCCCGTCAGGTAACTGTTATGCATCTTAATGTGGAAAAACCACTCTCAGGCACAAATGGCTGTTCCCAGGCTTCTAGATTAACTGGATTCTGGTTTTCATAAATTACACCCACAGGAGATTAAGCAGCATAAACTAATTCGTTCCTAGGGTTCATTATGTCATTATGGGATGCCCACAAACACACACTCAACTAGTGCCTGGTGCAGGGAGGAATAAGTAAGCGTTTGAAAAACGCTTGCAGAGAATGTATTCTGACTATACATGTCAGTATGAATACACTGCCTCTAACTCATTCTCTTAAGACCTCAGAGTGAAGGTATAAAGGTTTTCTGAAACATTTTAGTGAAAGTAAAGGTGAAATCTAATAGAGAGACTAATGTTCCAGATACTTTCAGTTATATAATAACTGAAGAGTTTAAGAACTCCTTAAATTTAGCAGAATACTACATCAGTTTTCTTCTGCTACAGCACATTCATGGGACAGGACAGGTACGCAGTTGATCAGAAACATTCAAACGCCACATACACAACACACCATACCTTGACTTCATATATACAGAAATACATATGCACCATTCCCAGACACTGATGCAGAGTTGTTGGCATGCATGCACAGGCAACACTCAGCTAGAAACAAGCCCACTTTCACTTATTTTTGGTCCCCATCATAGGGACAAGAAAGAAGCCCTGCTAATGGGGATGAGGTTGGGGGAGGGGGGATGTGATGTATGCCAGGAGGAATCAGTACCATCATTCTCCACAGAACTTGGTGCACCGCTATTAAAGATTTGATCCACATGATTCAATATGAACTCAATCACCACCTGCTGGACCCGGACTGCAAGGAAGGCTGCATCACCATTGAAACCAGTGGCTTCGATTTCTTTAGACCTGAACCACAGAAGAAACACAATCAGTGAGTGAGTCTGGCTTGCAACCTGAGGCAGTAAGGTGAACAAGGCCTTTTGCACACGTTTCATTTCCAAAATTTATAGTTGTTTTAAATTTGTTGAATACTTTAACTACTTGAGACCAATTAAAGGGACTGTCCAAGAGGCTGTGAAACCCAATACAATTTAAAAGTTACCTTGTATCTAAAATTTAAAACAGTTTACCAAGTATTAGAAATTGCAGGGCTACAAATGCTATCCTATGAATGTATAGAAATGGATTTCTTATGCTTTTATAGAATCACTCCCATCCAATTATTCTATCGGGAAGGTCAACATTTATGATGTAATATGAAGCAGATGGTTCAGATTGTAGCCAGCTATGGCTCCTACCAAAGCCAAGAAATGCTAATAAGTCCCAAAGATAAGAAAGCCCTTTTCAATAAATTGTAAGCATTGCATCAGCCACATCCTGGTTATTGCCGGAAAACACCTTAGGAAACCAGTGTTTCCAAGTAAGCAGGGAGAGAGCTTAGGATATTGAAATCACCTTTAATTCCTATGTGCTACAAATGACCACTTAGCTGCAGGCTTGTCTTGAAGGGGCTTAATCTTCATTTCAATGGTGGGCTGCTCAGAGCCCCCGGGGGTGGTGAGAAGATGAAGGTGTGGTGGTTACCTGAGGAGGTTTGGAGCCCACACCAGAGCCAGGTTCCTGGCATGCATGTTGGTCTGGCTGCTGAAGGAGGCGATGTGTGCCAGGTGTCGGATCAGGTATTCCAGGGTCCTGTAATGGTTCAGTGTTTTGACAAAGTAAGTAACTTCAGTGCCTGTGTGATGCCTGACATCTGGAGATCATTCTAAGTTTGGTTGTAAGACTCTTTCTAGCTTGTGAATTTTGAAGGGACATTGGGAAGATGTCAAGATTGATGGAAGTAATTTTCTTGGCCATAGGCATGCTGATTGGGGGTGGGGAAGGGGATGGTCTTGTGAGATATTTTAAATATTAAATATCTTAATATTGTGAGGAACTTTTTTTTATATCACATCAAAATCTGTCCCTTTGTAAAAGATGGGCAGACACAGGGAACTGGGGAAAAGTGGTAAAATTAGGGACTAACCTGGGAGAATAAAAGAATGGGATGATGTGAGACGGTACTGATGAGCAAGTAGTGGCTCAGTCAGCCAAATGCTCAAGAGCTACTGTCAACTGATGTCTAAAAACTACCTTGGTTTTCATACATTTGTTGATCCTATGAATCCCTGTAAGAACCAAGGATGTGACTGCGAGGCTGACTTGCTTCATCAGAGACACCCTGTTGGGGAGCTCCGTGGCCACCAGCATTGCTGCTCAGACACCAGCTGTTCACCAACCTCAAGTTGCCCCCAGGAAATTGTCCACTGAATTTGCTCCCTCTTAGGATGTCAGCACGCCTCTTTGGTATTATACCACATTGTCAGGCTGCACACTTCTTTTCCCAAGGATTCTTACCTATAATGGGATGGGGGAAGTTCCTGGATAACATTTTGGATTCGGGCCAGTCGGCCTTCTTCCGGGCAATGTGACACAGCCTCCTGTGGAGAAGAACATGAAGCAGGCCCATGAGGATGAGCGTGGACACTCACCTGTGTAGGCTGACATTATTCAGGCTCCTGGTTCTCCAGCCTCGCTACCGTGCCCAGAGGTCATGTTTCCATAAGACGCATGTTTCCATGGAAACAACCAACCAACTACAATTTCTGGGTGTTCATTTTGTGAAATATCTCATAGTGTGTGCACGCAGGGATGGGAGCATCCTGTTTATCCTCTGATGGATGTCTAATAAGGAATATGTAGGGTCGTAGAGTGTTGCACACGGCAGGGAGAGTCATGGAGACTCACTCTTGGAGGGAGACAGAGACAGAGGCAGAGGCGAGATGAGAGAGAGATGACAGGGTGGTACTGCTATACTCAACCATCTGTCTTTGTGGATATAAATAGCCACCCCTCACCTCGCCTATGACTATCCTGATTATCTTGAGTATTCAGCTGCTGCCTGTCCTAGATGCTAGGAAGCAGGGAAGACATGCCTCCCATGGTGGGGATAAGAATTTTGTTCTTGAGACACAGTGGTCTTGCCCAGACTTGCTCTCTGGCTATTTCCTGTGTGGGTATTTTGTTCTCCTATTGGCCCAAGAGCCTTCAAGGAGAGCAGGAATGGCATGCAGGCAGTGTGATCACGGGCTGACCCACGTCATCTCTCACAATGTAAGAGTTCCTGGGCAGATTCCTCTGCTCCTGGTTCTGCCCCCTGTCCAGAGAATCTGACAGGCTCAGGGGCTACTCCCAGTGCACTCTGGGAGTCCTCATGACTGCCAGCATGGCAGTGGGAATCCCATTTTTCTTTCTTTACTGAGATGTAGTATGCATGCATAGGCACGTCTCCAAAAAGTTCATGCAAAATTCATGCTTTAAAAACTGCATGTAGGGCCAGCGCTGTGGTATAGTAGGATAAGCCTCAGCCTGCAGCCCCTGCATCCCATATGGGCACCGGTTCATATCCTGCCTGCTCCTCTTCCGATTCAGCTCTCTGCTATGGCCTGGGAAAGCAGTGGAAGATGGCCCAACTCCTTGGGTCCCTGCACCCATGTGGGAGATCTGGAAGAGGCTCCTGGCTCCTGGCGTCAGATCAGCTCAGCTCTGGCCATTGCGGTCATTTGGGGAGTGAACCAACAGAATGGAAGACCTCTTTCTCTCTCCCTGGATCTACCTCTCTCTGTAACTCTGTCTATTAAATAAATAAAATAAATCTTTAAAAAAACCTATGTATAAACTTCAAAATTCTCTTGTACCAAAATAAACTTATCTTTTAATCCTTTTCTATGAATGTTTTGAGTACTCTTGTATTTCCTTCCAGTGCTGGAAACTTGCTTTACATTTATATACAGTGAATGGTATCATTATAAAATATATCCTTGAGTTTGATAAACACAGTCCCTGCCCCTGTAATAAAATAATAAGATCCTAAATGGGATGATGGCTTTCTTAATGTATACCGTTCACCCCTATTTGTCTTTACCCTTCATTTGCTTGTATGTAAATGCTGAAGTTGACACTCTCAAAAATGAAAGTTTCCTGAATCTATATATATGAAATACGTGAAATTTGTAGACCTTAATTAAAATAAAAAATAAATAAATAAAAAAGAATGAAAGAGTTTTGAGGCACAGAAAAATGGGGGGAATTAACTTTTGGGGGCACCTTCTATTTTCCAGGCCTTTTTCTAGCCCCTCTCTGCTGTGTGTTTCCTGGTCTACCAGAAGAGGACTTCTTAGTCCTGCCCCAGCATGGCCATCCTGATCCCTCTCACTTCTTTCCCTTGGCAGTCTCCACATTGTGTAGGTGCAGAATGTTGTCTCTTCAGGGTATTGCTGGTTGTCAGTCTCCCTCGCTAGAGTATGAACTCTGACAGCACAGAGAGATGTGAAGAGTCCCTGTGTCCAGACATTGCCTAGAACACAGTAGATGCTCCTTACTTTGGCCAGCTGTGTCCATCAAGTTTTTTTTCCTCTGTCTTTTAAAAATTTAATTGAAGTAAAACACACATACAGAAGTCCACCGTTTAAAAAAGCAATTAAAATCCTCTACACGGAAAACTTGTAGGAAAACTCATTTCCTAGGCAGAAGTGGGGGCAAAGGTGGGCCTGGGCCTGTCAGTCCCAGGTGCCCCAAACTCCTGATGGGTTTGCCAGCCAGAGAATAGACCCAGGGCAAACAAGCATTCTGCTGCAGCCCAGCTTTCTGAGCTCTGCAGGACGTAGGGGCAGGGGCAAGAATGGATCCTTTAGGAAGCAAGCCGACAACTCCCTTCACCAGAGCTGTTGTTTTTGGAAAACAGCATTGGGTGGTGAAGAGGACCCTGGCTCTGGCAAGCAAGGAGAACCTCACAAGGGAGGCAAAGGCAGAGAAGCTCCAGGGGTGGGAGCTGCTGCTGCTTGTGGGCTCTGGAGCCTCCCACGTTCTGTCATGCACAGAGCACCTGCGGGGAGGCCTCTCTTCATCTCTGCAAAGCTAGAGTCAAGCTTTGCAAAACTTTGTACCACACCCCCTTAAAAAAACTGTTTTGGGTGGCCGGCGCCGTGGCTTAACAGGCTAATCCCCCGCCTTGCGGCGCCGGCACACTGGGTTCTAGTCCCGGTTGGGGCGCCGGATTCTATCCCGGTTGCCCCTTTTCCAGGCCAGCTCTCTGCTATGGCCCGGAAAGGCAGTGGAGGATGGCCCAAGTGCTTGGGCCCTGCACCCGCGTGGGAGACCAGGAGAAGCACCTGGCTCCTGGCTTCGGATCAGCACGATGCGCTGGCCGCAGCGGCCATTGGAGGGTGAACCAACGGCAAAAAGGAAGACCTTTCTGTCTCTCTCTCTCACTATCCACTCTGCCTGTCAAAAAAATTAAAAAAAAAAAAAAAAGGAAAAAAAAACCTGTTTTGGGGAAGAAAGGTTGTCGGCTCTCATGGAAAGTTCCTTTAACATTTTAGGAAGCTGTTACTCATCTCTGTTCTCTGAACAGGGGCAGGCTTACCCCGATGCCTGCAGTCCCATTAGGAATTGGCCTTTATTTCCTCCCTGACAGTGTCTCCTATCCTGCCCCAATTCCATCCAGAAGCTCTCTAGATTTGAGTTTTTCTCCCAGAGAGGTATGTGTGTGTGTGTGTGTGGGGGGGGGGTGTCTCTACAAACTTGTTTTTAGCTTTTTTATGTTCTCTTCTTAGGATGATGGAATCCATCTTTGGGCAACTGAGGGAAGGGAGTTGAAGTTTTTGCCCATGTCAACTTTTTATCAGAGAATTTCACTCAACACTAGTGGAGCCAGTCTGGCTAATAGCTAAATCTTGAAAGATCCAGGATGAAATCTGGCCCCTGATTCTCGTCAGATCAGTAAGACAAGCTTCCGGCTCTACGGTTTTTGGTGAAGGCCAGGCTCCTGTCCCTGCAGTAGGGTCCTCACTCGGGGTTTCCCGGTTTACCACAGCCATCTCCACTCCTGCCTCTCAAGTCCTGCTTCCAGGCAGCCCTGTCACCAGGTGGCTCAACACAAACAGCCATGGCTCTCCCAACTGCACCCCAGTGGTGACATCAATTTTTTGTTAAGTACTTAACAATAATTATAAAATCATTTTATGTCTTGAATCATTTTAAGCTATTGACTAGATGTTTAAAAAGTAATTCATGCATATGAGTTTTAAAAAGCAAAGCATCCATGAGAATGGACAGAGTCAGTCTCTTTTCGGCTGCAGACACTCAGTCCCCAGAGGTAACAGCTGTGTGTCCTTCTAGTCTTTCTCCATCTGCCTTTGTTCGACCCATGGAAGCAAGTGCTACTAGGTGATCTGCCCCTTCCTGAATCCCCCTACTCCAGCCTCCATCACTTCCTCCATGCCAGCCACACTGGCCTCCACACATTCTCTTATACACATTTGCTTACACCTGCTGGCACTTCTTGGCACCTCCTTCCCTCAGATACTTGCCCAATTTGTTCTTTTGCTTTATTCTTGTCTGTCTCTCTTCAAACGTTGCCTCATGGGAAGACCTCTGGTTATCCTGCCTACAATAGTAGTCTCCAAATCCTGAATTACAAACCTCAGAGAACTTACCAATAGTTCTCTTTATAGATCTATGCCTTACATTTGTTTATCATTTCTCTCCTCTATGAAAATAGAGTATTTTTATTTCTATTTTGTTCATGGTTAAATCTCTAGCAGCCAGAATTCTGCCTACAAGGTACCCAAAACATATTTGTGGAATGGAGTAAATGAATGAGTCAATATTTTGCTTTGTGCTTCATGATGCCAAACAACCACATTCAGGCCACACTTCCAAAAACAGTACCTCCTGAGGACCTTTCCCCTTGGTGATGAGAACCAGCATGGCAGGGGCAAGCATTGTGGCACTGTGGATTAAACCACCTGTGACAACGGAATCCCTTATGAGCTCCACTTCCAATCTAGCTTCCTGCTAATGGACCTCGGATAACCAGTGGATGACCCAAGTCATTGGGCCCTTGCTGACTTCCTTTTGCCGTTGGTTCACCCTCCAATGGCCACTGTGGCTGGTGCGCTGCGGCTGGCGCACCGCGCTGATTCAAAGCCAGGAGCCAGGTACTTCTCCTGGTCTCCCATGGGGTGCAAGGCCCAAGCACTTGGGCCATCCTCCACTGCACTCCCTGGCCACAGCAGAGAGCTGGCCTGGAAGAGGGGCAACCGGGACAGAATCTGGCACCCCGACTGGGACTAGAACCCGGTATGCCAGTGCCACAGGTGGAGGATTAGCCTATTGAGCAGTGGCACCGGCCCCTAAAATTTCAATTCTGCAACTTTGCCCTATTTTGGGTATAATAATTTTTAGCTGGATCAATCTGAACAAAGTTCTATTTTTTCTAAAGCAATTTTTTTGTGATCAAAAATAAAATATAATGCAATAGGTTGAATAATTGCTCCAGAAGTTATCAGATCACAATTCCTGCAACCTGAAAATGCAACTGTATTAGGAAAGAGAGTCTTTGTAGATGTGATTAAAAGGGTATTTTTTCTTTTAAAACATTTATTTATTTATTTGAGAGGCAGAGAGGGAGAAGGAATGGGAGAGAGAAGAGGAGGAGAGACAGAGAGGAAAAGAGAGTTCCCATCTACTGGTTCACTTCCCAAATTCCTACAAGAGCCAAGGGGCTAAAACTGGCAGCCAGGAACTCTCTCCAGGTCTTCCTGGAGCAGAAGGAGCAGATGTTCAGCCTAGTGGCTAAGATGGCCACATTCTCCACAACACTGTCTAAATTAGACTCCTTGCTCTGGTTCCAGACTCCAGCTTCCTTCCAATGCAGACCTCGAGGGGCAGCTGTGATGGGTCAAGTACTTAGGTTCTTGCCATCCTCATGGGAGACCTGGATTGTATTCCTGGCTCCTGGCTCCTGGCTCTGGCCCAGCCTACCACTGGCCCTTGTGGGCATTTAGAGAGTGAACCAGTGGATAGGAGCTCTGTCTTCCTGTGTCTCTCTACTACTGAAAAAAAAAAAAAAAAAAAGAAAGGGAAGGAGAGGAAGAGGAAGAAGAGGAAGAGGGAGAGGGAGAGAAAGAGGAAGAGGGGGAGGGGGAAAGAAAAGAATACAAGCACTTTAGGATCCATACAGGTAATTTCAAATGATTTTCTGAGATATCCAATTTATGCCTTCAGTAGAAAACTATAGTCAGTCTTATGACAGGCTTGCCAGCATGAAATGGCAACATTAAAAATTGCTTAAATGTACAACTATATGATCTAGTAATTGATAATTTTTAAATAATCATATTTCTTTTTCTATGAATTATCTGTTATAGTTCTTTGTTCATTTGTTTAGTGGGAAGTTATATGATTATTTTTTCTTTGTATTGGTAAGCAAGTGTTCTATATCATTAAAGAATTTTAATTCCCTGTCTTTTATTATAGCTTTTATAATTGTTCATTATCTTTATTTTTATTAACGTACTTTAAAATAGGTAAATAATTTATCCATTATTCACTTTGTTAAGTTTCCCTTTTGTGATCTTTCCCATTGCTTTCATTGTTGGAAAATCTTTCTCTACCCTGAAATCTACTGAATGGTAAGGCTGTAGATTTCCCCCTTATCTAATAGTTAACCATTTCTTCCTACATTGTTTCAAGAACTGTACCTGTTTAGTTTTTCATGTTAAGCTTTTTAACTTTTCATCAGTTTTTCATGTTTAAGTTTTTTAACTGTTCAGTTACTTAATACATGATCCTATTTAAGTGCTATCTCTATTTTTAAGTAGTGTGGGAGTCATGAGACAGAATTTAAATCTTTATCTGCAATTACTAACTGTAATCATCCCAAGCAGGACTCTCTTTGAGTCTGAATTTACTCATTTGTACAAGAGACAAACAAAATTACTTCATAGGGTTATTTTAATGAGTAAGCGAAATAATATTTATAATGTGCTTATCACATAGAAATTACTCAATGTGGTATCTATTATAATCACTATTATTTCATTAATATTTTCCCTATTGTTATTCCATTGAGATATGATTCTATTCTTGCTGCACAAGTAGGTTTCAATAAACTATTGTGATAATGTAACAGAGCCATTCCCATGTCCCTGAAGAAAGTTTGCTTATGTTATCATATTTATTATTGTGCTCAAAGAAATCTATTAAATAATGAGTTCTTCAACATAGTTAACCTCATTAGGTTCTACCTATGAGAAGTTAGCCAGCACAATGAAACATTCCTAATTTTTTTAGTCCAAATATACTGCCTAAATACGATGACAGATTGCCTTCGTATCTGATGATAAGTTGACAAAATGTTGCTATGGTATTTTTAAGTTGGTGTAAGAGAACAGAATGGTTAGCAATATCTGGAAACAGGAATGGAGAAAGATAAATATGGACCTTGTTTGGAGTCTGTATGTAAGATCTACAGAGAAATTCTTATTTCTAAGGTTTCTTTTTTTTTTTTTTTTTTAATTTTTTGACAGGCAGAGTGGACAGTGAGAGAGAGACAGAGAGAAAGGTCTTCCTTTGCCGTTGGTTCACCCTCCAATGGCCACCGCGGTAGGCGCACTGCGGCCGGCGCACCACGCTGATCCGATGGCAGGAGTCAGGTGCTTCTCCTGGTCTCCCATGGGGTGCAGGGCCCAAGCACTTGGGCCATCCTCCACTGCACTCCCTGGCCACAGCAGAGAGCTGGCCTGGAAGAGGGGCAACCGGGACAGGATCGGTGCCCCGACTGGGACTAGAACCTGGTGTGCCGGCACCACAAGGCGGAGGATTAGCCTAGTGAGCCGCGGCGCCGGCCTATTTCTAAGGTTTCTAAGTAAGAATCCCTATCTACCCCAAAAATAGAATGAGATATTTAAAAGAAATTTGTCTCATCCAGTTCACTAACATGATATTCTAGTTTATCATATTCAAAGATGACACTGTTGTACTGACAACATATGCAGAAAACAAACAATAAAGCCTTAAGCACAATTAAAACAAAAATAAGATAATATTTTTGGCAGATTCAGATTGGCAAATAGCTGAACAAATTGAAAATACACGGCGTTGGCCAGGCTGCAGGGAAAAGAGCATTACTGTCTCTCTGGAGGACAGTTTGGCAATATGTAACAAAATTTTAAAATAAGGACTCTTTGCTCAGCAAATCTGCTTCAGTGATTCTCCCTTAAGGATATTCAGTGTGAAGATACATATGCAAAAATGCTTGTTATGTTGCTGTTTATTAAAGCAAAGTATTGAGAAACAAAAAAATCTAAATGTCTATCAGCATGGTTTCAGAAATCATGTCATATAGGAGGGAATATTCTGTAAAAAGTATCTCTATATCTATTAACATGGAAAGATATTCATATTTTTTAGTCAAAATAGTTCCAGGGCTGGCTCTGTGGCATAGCAGGTTAAGACACCACTTGCAGTGCTGGCATCCCATGTGGGCGCCGGTTCAAGTCCCAGCTGCTCCACTTCCGATCCAGCTCTCTGCTATAGCCTGGGGAAGCAGTAGAAGATGGCCCAAGTCCTTGGGCCCCTGCACCCGCATGGGAGACTTGGAAGAAGCTCCTGGCTCCTTACTTTGGATCAGCTCAGCTCCCTCCATTGCAGCCAGTTGGGGAGTGAACCAGTGAATGGAAGACTTCTTTCTCTCTCTGCCTCTCCTTCTCTCTCTGTTTAACTCTGACTTTCAAATAAATAAATTAATTAAAACGTTCCAAAGTAGAAATATATAGTGTAATAATAAAAACTGAGAGTGTGTATATGGGGGAGGACATTAAGGAAGAGAGAGACAGAGAGACAGCTATGTTGTGTGTGTGTGAGTGAGACAGAGAGAGAGATAGAGATCATAAATGTTAGTAGAAGATGTGCTTGGTGTATGCTATTTCAGGTGCTTTAATTTTCTTATTGCTTTAATTTTACAATAAAATCCTGTTTTTATTTGAGAAAACAAAACACAAAAAACACCATGTAGAGAATAAAAGACTGAAGGAAATACCTATGACATAATAACTGTAGTAGTTTTTGTTCTTTAAGGAGAGAGACCAAGCATTCCTTTCGGCTTTCCTGCATTTTCCAGATGGTCTTTTATTCAATATGATTATTTTAAGATGAAGAACTACATGTGGTAAGAGAGCGACTGTAATCTGGCAGACCCCCATGAAGCTCACCAGTTTTCCTCTTGGTTCCGGGAAAAGCTTCCTCTGCGGTTGCTGTGCTTCCATGGGCTTAGCCATTTAGCCTGCAGACATGTTTACCTTCTGTTCTAGCTCTTGGAGAGGTCCCTTAACACGGACAACCCTACTCAGCTGGTCTATGTCGATGTTTCTCTAGCTGTCAACATTTATGCCCAAATTGTGGGGTTTTTTTTAAAGACTAATTTAATACTGAATACTGAATATTGCATTTATTTTTTATTTATTTGAAAGGCACAGAAAAAGACAGAGAACAACACCCCACCCACTGGTTCACTCCCCAAATGCCTGCAGATCCAGGGCTGGGCCAGGCCAAAGCCAGGAGCTGGGAACTCAATCCAGGTCTCTCCATGGTGGCAGGGACCCACACACTTGAGTCATTACTTCTTGGCTCCCAGGGCGCACATTAACAGGAAGCTGGAATTCAGAGCAGAGCTGGGACTCAAGCACAAGTACTCTGATATGGGATGCAGGCACCTCAAACGGAATCTTTCTCTTTTTTAAAGATTTATTTATTTATTTGAAAGGCAGAGTTAGAGAGAGAGAGAGAGAGAAAGAGAGAGGCAGAGAATGAGATCCTCCATTCAATGGTTCACTCTCCAAATGACCACAATGGCAGGGCTGGACCAGGATGAAACCAGGAGCCAGACGCTTCATCCAGGTCTCCCACATGGGTACAGGAGCCCAAGTACTTGTGCCATCTGCTGTCTCCACAGGCGCGTTAGTAGGGAGCTGGTTCAGAAATGAAGCAGCTGGGACTCAAACGGGCACCCATATGAGTTGCAGACAGTGGCTTAACCCACCTCGACACAATGCTGGCCCCTGAAGAGGAATTTTTTTTTTTTAGGATTTATTTATTGATTTGAAAGGCAAAATTACAGAGAGGCAAAGGCAGAGAGAGAGAGAGAGAGAGAGAGAGAGAGAAGTTTCCTGCCCACTGGTTCACTCCCTAAATAGCCTATACTCAAGATTTTTGGGTAGTTTGACCTATTATTTTTTTCATTAAAAATAAATGTAATTTTGGTGGATAATACTGTTAAAGTATAAAGAAGCAAAAATCCTATAATCTCATTACTGGAACAAATATTAATCTTATAAGCATCTTTCCTTTTAATTCTTTCTTTTAAAAAAATATTTGAGAGGCAGAGTGACAAAGAGGGAGAGCTTCTGAGAGAGACAGAGAAACCCCCAA
Organism: Lepus europaeus; assembly: GCF_033115175.1. NCBI lineage: Eukaryota > Metazoa > Chordata > Mammalia > Lagomorpha > Leporidae > Lepus > Lepus europaeus. The sequence goes on along the minus strand of NC_084828.1, from coordinate 75,884,510 downwards.
ATGGCTACAACAGCTGGATGAAACCAGGAGCCTGAAATTCTATCAGGGTCTCCCACATGAGTGGCAAGGGCTCAAGAACTTGAGCCATCTCCTGTGGCCTTACCAGGCATATTAGCAGAGAGCTGAGCAGCCAGGAGTTAAACTTGAATTCTGGTATGGGATGCCAGTATTGTAGATGGTGGTTTAACTCACTGTACTACAATGTTGGATCCCTTAATCCTTTCTTAATGTACAGTTTGTATTTTAGATTTGTATTGAAATATTATTATAAATATTTCCCTGTTATTATACAATTGTGTATTCTGGATTTTTTTCAAACATTATCATGAGTACTTCCTAGTACCACTGAAAACTCTTAAATATATTTTTAATGCCCAAACCCAACTTTTAAGTAGCATTCACTTATTCTTATATTAAACACTCAAAATAAGTTGATTACAATAACCATTGTTCTATGGAACAACCTGAATCGTTCCTATTGTTTGAACTTTGATCTAGCTCTTTCCAACAACTGCAAATCCTCCATAATCTCAATTTCCAGCATTCCCCGTCCTACTCCAACACTCCACTGCGCTCACTGGAATGCATAATCTACTTTTCCCTCCTTATTCATCATTATTACGCCCTCATTTCCTTTCTTATCCAAACTGAATTCCCTGATCGATTATTTCAACCACGTCCTGGCATCTACCCTCATCTCCTTCATCCCTCTTTTGCTAGCTGAACCTTAGCCTTGGTTAAACCCAGCTCTGCCTCCTCTACACCTCTATTCATGCAGCCAAACATCCAAGCCCTGTTTTTAACACTATTGATATTGACACACACCAAGCACTGATTCTCATTTCTACTTCCCTGTGGGTGCCCTAAATGGGGACCGCATAATTGCCACTGTAGTGTTCTGCTCCTGCCCATCGTCCATCCCTCCAACCCAACTCACCAGCCCTGCTGCATTCCTTCTTTACTGCTTTTCTCAAATTCTTTCTCTTCACGGTCCTAACCTTTCTGCTGACTTTTGCTTGTTTTCTCTCTCCTGCCTATCTGCATACCCCACCTTCCCCATAAAGAAACACAGAAGGAATTGCCTGATAAACATGAACCAGCAGCTCAAGTCTCACGTTCCTGTCCTGCCTCTACTGTGTGACCTTGGGCGAGGCACCTTGCGTCTCTGTTTCTCAGTTTCCTCCCTGTACAATGAGACACATTCAGTCACAGAAAACGAGGAGATAATTTATCCCAGCTCTTAAGACAAACAACACAATTCTGAGAACTCAAGAATGAAAACTCAGTGAGCAGTTCCAGTACCCTATTCTTCTTGCCATACCATCCTTCTGCCATCACCATGCTGAGATAATATCAACCATCTGCTGAACACTATTGTTGCTAGTTTAGTGCTGAAGCTCTCCTTGTCCCATTCATGCATCCCACCCATACCCATAGTGGAAATCCAAAGACTCACCGTGAATTTCTCATAGAGTTCGTAAGTCAGGAGGGGGTTGGGCAGCTCCCTAAAGTAGAGTTTGCAGAGTGAGCCCACACAGTGGATGTCCTGGAGGTACACTTCCCTTGTCAGGTCTGGACATTGATCTGAGCCAAACTCTTGCCTGAAACAACACAGACGGAGACATCACAATCCCAGGGAGCATGTGTTCCATGTCAGAAGCTGCTTGGTTGCTTAGGGGGTAAAAAGACCCTAAATGGCTGATTTGACCACGTTTTTAACCTTGATTCTCCTCCAGGCTCAATGAAGCCATTGGAAGATTTCCACTTGGGGTCTGGGTCTTCCTTGCAAAATCTCATGTGAATAGGAGGACATAATGCTCAACTATGAATGGAAGTCCCATGGCATCATACCTGTAGCATCAGTTACGAACACTAGGCAAATGTGAAAAAAAAGTCGCCAATAAGGCCTACTGAGATTGCAGTTTTTCAAAAATATTGTTCACAATAAAGTTCTCTTTCTTCCAGAAGAGATCCAAACCAGGGTGTGTCAGATTGTTATCAATTGCCTCCATATATTCATGTCAACAAACTTGTTTTATCTGGAAACTCAAACCCAGGGTTGGAGAACTTTAATCAACTATCTCTTTGATGTTCAATGGAACCTCTAGGCTGCCTGATGGCAACTCCTGCAGGATAGATGAGATTGTAAATATCTTTTCAAACAATCTACACTGGGAAATCTGGCAATATCAGCTGATTCTCAACATGGTTTCTAATTAGAAAAAAAAATCTGCTAAATGAACATACTGCCTCAAATAATGTATACTTTCAAGTTAAAGTATGTTTATGACAACTATGAGCTTTGATATAGAAAATAAGTTAGATTTTTCATGAGTATTCAGTTGGCCAATCAAGTGGTGACAAACTCAACAGGACTCTCAGAACCAGCATTTTCAAAATGGCTTGCAATGCCCATTTTCCTGTACTCCAGTCCTGCTGCTTTAATGAAGAATAGGGAAATCCCTGATGCTGTCAGAACATCAAAGGAGATGAGCAGTGTCTTGAAAAAAGAGAACCATGGCAGGGCGTCATGAATTCATAGGCATATGTTTTGTTTTTTTATAAAGAGAGCAGAAGGAGAACCATCTAGAGCTTATTTATTTAGTCAAAAGTTCCCCTTGTCAAGCTAAAGTTAGTCCTTACATAAAATAATTGATCACTATCCAAATATCTTTCTAGGATACCAACTACCATGTAGTATACTTCAGAGCAAAGAGTAATACATTAAAAAATATTTGCTGCTGAAATTCTAAAAAGGTGGTACACTTATAATTTGTGAATTATATAAATATATGGCTGTAATAAACCAATTAAAAAAAATAACCATCAGTCTCCAGGTATAAGGATAATGTTTTCTTCTTTTGGTATAACTAAATTACAATTGAGATTTGTGGCAGAAACCAAATAGGATAGGGGAAGAAGATGAAAGCTGAATTACTTTGCACAATCTATTAAATTTTACATATTTATCTTGTAGTAAAAAATGTTTTATTGCTTTAAAAGTCAATGTATAACTAAACATTATACATAGAATAATTAAAGAATTATTAAAGAATAATTTGTGAGGGCCAGGATCGTGGCACAGTGGGTTAAGGTGCATCGGGTTAAGCTGCCGCCTGCAACACCAACATTCCATATGGGTGCCGGTTTGAATCCTGGCTGTCTGCTTCCTATCTAGCTCCCTGCTAATGGTCTAGAAAAGTAGCAGAAGATGGTCCAAGTGCTTGAGCCTCTGCATCCATGTGAGAGACCTGGATGAAGCTCCTGGCTCCTAGCTTTGGCCAGGCCCAGTTGTGGTCATTGTGGCCATTTAAGGAGTGAAACCAGTAGATGGAAGATGATCTCTTTTTCTGCCTCTCCCTCTCTCTATAAATCTTTCAAATAAATAAATTAATCTTTTTAAAAAATGAATAATATAAAAATACCTAAACCTATTGTTTTAGTCACAGTAAATCATGGATATTATATATATTATGTATACTTTAAATGTAGTATATATACTACATAAATACATAAAACATATATCTGTGTTTTGGGTAAAAGTTTTTGCTCTCTCTCTTTTTTTTTTTTAAGATTCATTCATTTGGAAGGCAATTACAGAGAGAAAAGGAGAGACAGAGAGAGACAGGGATTTTTCATCCTTGGTTCATTCCTCAAATGGCCACAATGGCCAGGGCTGGGCGGGGCTAAAACCAGAAGCTTCATTCCAGTCCCCCATGTGTGTACAGGTGTCCAAGTACTTGGGTCATCCTTCATACTTTCCCAGGCACATTAGCAGGGAGCTGGATCAGAAGTGGAGCAGCCAGGAATCAAAGTGGCACTCATATGCAACGCTGGCATCACAGGCAGTGCCCTAACCTACTATTCCACAATGCTGGTTCTCAGTTTCTGGCCTATTAATGTGATAGAATTTCTTTCAAATTTTTAGGATAAATCTGTAGAATTGGAAATAATTCATCCAGTAATGTTTTAAATAATATCAATTAGGTGTTAGTCAATATCCATTAGAGAAATGCACAGTTATGCACACTTCTGATTTTTCAACCACATGGAACATCAAATGTGACAAGAACCTTCAAGTTCTGAACATTATGGAACCAAGAGCCAATCCAACTAAGTTTTGGGTAGGCAAGCAGATGATAATAAATCACGTGTTTCTAACTTAAATCATTGGAGTTAAGTCTACTTAAGAAGGGTAGATCTGGTTCAAGACAAACAAGCAGATTAAAAGCCCTCAGGAGCTTTTTATTGGAAAGAATTACATCAGGCTGGGTAGCTTCCTGATTAGAATAAGAACAGTCAGGCATCTGAAAACAGATGCATCTGATCTCAGCCTGGCCACCTTTCCTTTTATCTCTTGGGGTTTTTAATACTCCCAACACCTGCAGAGAGAGCGCTGGCCAGAGGAAGAATCATGGGAGAATTCCTGTGGGGGCTATTCTTTGAGCTTACCTTAGCCGTTGAATGTTTGAGGTGACTCCAGAAAGCCGATAGATTCCATCCACAATCCCATGAGTCTCTATAAATTCTGCACAGCTCTTCAATACATATGGAACTGTGTAACAGAAAAGAAAAAAACAATTAAATATCAGATGTAAATCTGACTGTCTTTTTAAACATATCCTTTTAAAAATCCAGGTGACTTCAAAGAGAAACAAGGCACCTCATATGAGATACAAGTGGAAATAATTACTTACAAGTGATAGGTGATGTTCCTTTTTAATTTTTCAAAAACCAAATGGTTTTGTTAAAGTTTTTAAAAACTAACATATTTAAATTTTTAAAGGTTTATTTACTTGAAAGGCAGAGAGAGAAGGATAGACACACACAAGAGATATCTTGCATCCTCTGGTTCACACTGACAATGACCACAACAGCTCCCTGTGGCTGGGCCAGGCTGAAGCCAGGAGTCTAGAGCTCCATCTGGGTCTCCCACATGGGTGGCAAGGGTCCAAGTACTTGGGTTCTCTTCTGCAGTCTTCCCAGGCACATTAGCAGGGAGATGGACTAGGAGCAGAGCAGCCACGACTCAAACTGGTGCTCCAATATGGGATGCCAGTGTCACAAGTAATAATCTAACTCATTGAGTCACAACATCAGCTTGTGTGTTTTAGAGTTGCTTTAAGATTTGAAAAATATGCAAAAGTTCATATTTTTAAAAAAATTTTTTATGGTTCATTTATTTATTTGAAAGGTAGAGTTACAGAGAGGCAGAAGCAGAGAGAAAGGTCTTCCATCCACTGGTTCACTCTCCAAATGGCTGCAATGGCCAGAGCTGGGCTGATTCAAAGCCAGGAACAGGAGCTTCTTCTGGGTCTGCCATGCAGGTGCAGGGACCCATGGACTTGGGCCATCTTCCACTGCTTTCTCAGGCCATAGCAAAGAGTTGGATCAGAAGTGGAGCATCCGGTACTCGAACCGGTGCCCATATGGGAGGCTTTACCAGATACACTAAAGCACCAGCCCCCAAAAGTTTAGATTTTTTGAGATCACCTGTGACCTTGGAACTTTCACAACTGAATCTCATCTTGTTACTAGTTCTCCAGGTGTGTCTTTCTGACCTTGGCATCAGTATAACCTGAGAACTTGGAAATGCAAACTCCCAGGCCTTACTTTGGACTGACTGACTCAGAAATTTCGAGGATGGGGCCCAGCAATCTGTGTTTTAACAAACCCTCTGGATAATACGGATGCAGACTAAAATTAGAGAACCACTGCCTAATTCTACACAGGAAGAGCCCAGGCTCAGGTAAATTTACTTGTGGTTGTAGCTTATGCAAAGTAATAATTGGAAAATGCCTACAATACAAATAAGTGAAAGAAAAGCAAAATAGAATATATGCTGTAAATTCAGTTATGCAAAAGAAAGAAGACCAGAAGAAAATCTGCCAGAATGTAAAAGGTGATTTCAAGGTTAAAGTCTTTTGAATGGTGAGATTGCTCTCCCTCCCCCATGGGTCAAATTGGTCATTGATTTAATGGACCACATAAAAGGAACCGGTATGGGCTCTTGCATTCTTGCCACTCCAGAGTTCAGAGCCTTGGTGAAGAAGTGTCTAGCTGTATTCTCTCCTTGGAACTGACCTTGAGTGGGCCAGACAGCTCACTGACCCTGAATGACAGATACAGGCCGCAGGATGGTGCAGATAGAGTGACAAGTCACATGCCACTCGGGTCCCTGGACAGATCTACCTGAGACCTCCCCCTGTGAGTGTGCTGTGAATTGTGGGCTGGTGTTGAACAACCCAGACCTCAGATGCTGGTGACTCCAAGTGACTCTGGAGGCATAGAGGTGGTGTGGGCCTTTCATGAATGAATGCTTGAGTTAGCGGATGTGCTCCTGCCCCCAACATAGGCCAACCCATTAGTGACTTAGGTTAGATGAATGCCACTTCATTATTGCTTATTGAATATGCTCACACCTACACAAAACTCCAAGCTGGACTGCACCTTTACATGAGTAAACACCAGGCCTTTGGACCCAACATTCTACCCGAATTCTCTCTCACAATACTTTGCAAACACCTCCTGTCCATGCTGCCTTTAATTAACTACAGTTTTAGGTGCTCAATCATGTTCATCACATTGACGGTACTTTCCCTGTCTCTGAAAGGCTAGGCATGCCCACAGCTACTCTGCTCCAGGGCATTTCCATGCTTTGTCCCTGCCCTCCATGACTGGAATTGGAAAAAATCTTCAGTTAACCCGGGTAAGAGGAGGTCAGGGAGTGGACTTGGGATTGGAAATGTTGAGTTCTGAAAGCATAGAAGGGAAGCACTTCGTTTAAGGGTAGAGAAGAGGCTGTGGGAGTGGGCAGGGTCCAGAGCTCCCACCTGTCTGCAACTAGAAGAGCTACAATGAAGTCTGTTTTATAAAAATAGGGAGCTCAGTAAGATTTTTGTCTTCCATCCACATAGAAATACAGTTCTAGTGCCTAGAGGGATGAGTAGATAGATACTTAGATATATAAACATGAGGTCTTCAAAAAGTTCTTGGAAAAAGAAGATTATGAAAACTATGAGGTGTAATGGCCATCTGCAGTGCCAGCATCCCATATGGGTACTGGTTCAAATCCTAGCTGCTCCACTTCTGATCCAGCTCTCTGTTATGGCTTGGAAAAGCAGCAGAAGATGGCCCAAGCCCTTCAGCCCCTGCATTCACATGGGAAACCTGGAAGACACTCCAGGCTCCTGGCTTCAGATCAGCCTAGCTCCAGCTGTTTTGGCCATCTGGGGAGTGAACCAGTTGAAGGAAGACCTCTCTGTCTCTGCCTCTCTGTGACTCTGCCTTTAAAGTAATCTTTTAAAAAAAGAAAAAAAAATGCATGGATTTCAAAAAGTTTTTTATGAAATAAATAATTCTACTTTACCATGAACTTTTTATTATTGTTTATTTATAGGCAGAGGGACACACACACACACACACATACACAGGTCGTCCACCTGCTAGTTCACTCCCCAAATGGCTGCAATGGCTGGGACTGGACCAGGCTGAAGCTGGAAACCCCATCTGGGTCTCCCATATGGGAGGCATGGACTCAAATACTTGGGCCATCTTCCATTATCTTCCCAGGTACATCAGCAGGAATTTGAATCAGAAGTGGAGCAGTTGGGACTCAAACTGACACTCCAGTATGGGATGCAAATGTCACCAGTGGCAGCTTAACCCACTGTACCACAACATCAGCCCTTCCATGAATTTTTTGCAGTTACTTTGTACCTATCTTAAAATTCCTGTTCGGCACAATAACGTTAGACTTTTTCCCCACCACAGCAAAATGTTTTGCAATGGGCTACATATGGTCTATGGCTGAGAGTGCAGGTTTGGATGCCAAACTGCCTATCGAACTGTGGAAAAAATATGATTCTGTTTCTCATTTTCCACATTTGTAAAATGATCATGGTAGTGTTTTTTGTATCATAGTTAGGACTGAAAATGCTGCTTATTTTAGCACATACTCCAGCAGCTAATGAGTACGTCACAATGCCAATCATTTAAAAAAAAATTTTTTTTATTTGACAGAGTTAAACAGTGAGAGACAGACAGAGAGAAAGGTCTTCCTTCTGTTGGTTCACCACCCAAATGGCCACTACAGCCGGAGTTACGCCGATCCCAAGACAGGAGCCAGGTGCTTCTTCCTGGTCTCCCATGGGGGTGTAGGGGCCAAGCACTTGGGCCATCCTCTGCTGCTTTCCCAGGCCACAGCAGAGAGCTGGACTGGAAGAAGAGGAACCAGGACTAGAATCCAGTGCCCATATGGGATGCCAGCGCTGCAGGCGGAGATTAACCAAGTGAGCCATGGCACCGGCCCCCAGTCATTGTTTCTATTTGTATTTATCTATGATATGAATTTATAATTTGATTTTCTTGGTGAAAACAGTGCTTGCCCCTTTCCATGCAGTGGGCACTTGGGGTGGAGAACCAGCCTCATACCAGTCCAAATTCACCTCTACTCTTTGGAATGGCTGTTGTGTTCTTCTTGGTAAATGTTTCTCTCTGAAAACAATTTTGCTCCCATAGAGTCTCTCTGCTGTGCTTTAAAGTGTTATCTTTGTCGCACAAGGACAGTAGGATCCAACAGTGAAAGGATTGGGAGTCAGGAGTCTGGGAGCTGTGATTGAGTTTGTACCTCAGGTGCATGCCTGTTGAGCTGGGCAGGGCAAAAGGGTACTTGAACTTTGAGAACTCCAAGGTAAAACTTCAGACTTCAAGTACTGCACAAAACACTTCACAAAAGAGGCAATACAAGGTCAGCAAGCTGTCCCAGTCCAGTCTCAGGAGAGGACCTCCCCGTACTGCAGCTCTCAGCTGCAGCATTTCAGGCTGCCTTTGTTTTAGAGGTGGGGAAAACACATTCCATTTATTCTGGCCTTGTTACAAAAGCCCTAGAACCTCTCGTTCATGGCTCTGTTTGAGCAGGTGGCAATATTAAAACAGCCCAAGGGAAAAGGCCCTGGTCCCAGTCCTTGATTCTCCACCTGGGCTGAGTTGGAAGGTGTAGGAATTCTCCATCATCCTTAGTAATGGAAAGGGATTCACAGAATCTCTGTGCAACCACCTGGCTCTAGACATGAGAGCAGTGGTTCTCAGACTCTGGTACCAGGGCTGAGTCCTGCAGCAGCTGCAGGATCCTCCAGGTGATTCTGGTGCCCATGAAAGTGGAAGAAGCACCAGTCTAGACCAGAGTTGCTTATATCTCAGTGAGCATAAAAATAACCTGAGACTCTTGTTAAGATATCTATTCCAGTTCAGTAGGGAGGTGGATGGAGGGAGTGTTGGGAATTTTCACTTCTAACAAATTCTCAGGTGGTGGGGTGCTGCCAATCTTCAGCCCACACTTGAGGTAGCAAGGAGCTAAGGATGATACTGGAGGGTGGTGGTGCTAAGATTTTCGTTTCAAAATCTCAAAATTCTTTAAACTGTTGTCCCTGGGGTCCAACCAGGGGACACTCTAGGTTTCTGGACAGGCTAGAAGCTTGACACAAAAGAGCTGAGTAGTTAAGAGATGGAAAGAAAGCTTCCATTGTCAATTTGTCATGGGAAGGATTGACGTTGGAGGTTGCAGCCACAGAGCTAGTTCTGTGGGACTGAACTTGGGTCCAAAGAACTTTAAGTCTCCTCCTACAAAGGAACACTCAGTTGCTGATTATGACATAATATTATAACTTGGTTGAATTGTTTCACTGATAGTCCTTTAACTCCCCCCACTGCTTTTATTTTGGCTTTTCCTGGATCAGAGACCTTAAATGTTAAATTTTAGTCTGAGCAGAAAATACGTTTTCAGGTCATTGCTGATGGAAAAAGAAAATCTTGCTTTATTTATGCTTTACAGTTTATGAAACATTATAAATTCCTTTGTCTCACTTGTTCTAACCCAGAACAATTAACAGACACTTAGAATTGGGGCACTCTTCTCTCATTTCTAAACTCCTCAAGGGTTAGCACAGAACAAACCAACAGTGAAATCATTTCTCTGCGTTCCCCAGTAGACACAATTCTGCAAGGTGCTTCAGTCGCCTGTGTGCCTAGGACATGATCAGATCTGAAACTGGAAACAGCACAACTTTATCTGCTCATTTATGTGGTTGTAGCAGTCACCTTCTTCCATTGTGCAAACTGCATTGTATTTTAGGGAAATGAGGCGTTCCCCATTCCCACTCTGGATCCTATTAAGGTCTTGTATTAGATGCCATCCCCTCTCTGGGTTCTTCAGTTCTGAACTTCAAAGTCCAGTCCAGTGACCGACAGATACCATCCAGCACCAAATTCCAAACAGTATTCCAACAGAATACTGTTCAGCACCAAAAAAGGGAGTGATACAGCATGAGTGCACCTCAAATGCACTAGAATGGGTGATAGAAGCCAGAGTAAAAGAGTACATACTATAGAACTCCATTTATTTATTTATTTATTTATTATTTTTTTTAACAGGCAGAGTGGACAGTGAGAGAGAGAGAGAGAGAGAGAGAGAGAGAGAGAGAGAGAAAGGTCTTCCTTTTGCCATTGGTTCACCCTCCAATGGCCGCCGCGGTAGCACGCTACGGCCGGCGCACCGCGCTGATCCGATGGCAGGAGCCAGGGGCTTCTTCCTGGTCTCCCATGGGGTGCAGGGCCCAAGGACTTGAGAGCTGGCCTGGAAGAGGGGCAACCGGGACAGGATCGGTGCCCCGACCAGGACTAGAACCTGGTGTGCAGGCGCCGCAAGGCGGAGGATTAGCCTAGTGAGCCGCGGTGCCGGCCTATAGAACTCCATTTTTATGGAACTCTAGAAAATGCAAACAATTCACAGTGAGAGAAACAAAGGATTAGCCAGGAGGTGGGGATGAAAAAGCGGGCCCAAGGAACCTTTTGGGTGTGATGGACATGGAAATGGAAGTGTGAAAGATTGAGTGAGACAAGACACTGCACAGGGAATAAATCCTTTGAGGCTCTTGCACTGCATATGGAAGAGAGAGGGGAAAGATTTTAAATATTTTCTTGTGCTGTGAATGAGCCCCCCTCTTCTGTACTTTTCCAAGAGATGCAGTAAAGATTTAAATCACTTCCCCATTATTCTTAGTTGTCATTACAGAACCTTCCACCTGTTTTCCCCAAGAATCAGAGCTGTCTCACACTGGCACCTGTAACCTCTCTCTCTCTCTCTCTCTCTCTCTCTCTCTCTCTCTCAATCTGTAGTCCCTGCTCTTCAGTCTTTCCCATCCTTTCCTTGTCCCTCCTCAACTCTGTCCCTTCTATCCCATGGTCCTTCCTCACCTCTGTGATGCACTCCTTGCCTACAGGCCACTGTCTACTCCAATAATCCCTCTGATTCTCCTTTGCCATCTCTGTCTTAACTTCTTTCTACTCTCCTGTCCTGGCCAATATAGAATTAAAGAAAAGTCTGAAATTGTGTGCTGTTAAAAAAATATTTATTTATTTCAAAGGCAGAATTACAGAGAGAGAAGGAAAGACAGAGAGAGGTTTTTCACCTGCTGGTTCATTCCCCAAATGACTGCAATGGTTGGGCTAGGCTGAAGCCAGGAGCTAGAAGCTTCTTCCTGGTCTCCCACATGGGTACAAGAGCCCAAGGACTATCCTCTGCTGCTTTCCCAGGCACATTAACAGAGAGCTGGATCAGAAGTGAAGCAGCTGGGATTCGAACCAGTGCCTGTATGGGATGCTGATGCTTCAGGCTGTGGCTTTAATCTGCTGCGCTACAGCAATGGCCCAAAATTTTGTGCTATTTCACAAGAGGTAATGCTTTTTATTCTTTAAGAGGAAGATGTGATGGGACAGCAAGTGAAGCCACTGCTTGAGATGCCTGCATCCCATATTGGCATGCCTGGTTCAAATTCCACCTCTACTTTCAATCCAGCTTCCTGCTAATGTGCCTGAGAGGTATTTGGGCTCCTGTCATCACCATGAGCGATGTGGATGGAGCTCTTGGCTCCTGGCTTTGGGCTGGCCCAGCCCTGGCTGTTACAGACATTTGGAGATAGTGCCAGCAGATGGAAGAGGTCTTTGTGTCTGTAGCTCTGCCTTTCAAATAAATAATAAAGAAATAAACTTTAAAAATTAAGTGCTTTCTAATTTTTAAGGAAAAAAATGTTTAAATATGTTGGCACTTTAGCCTGCTCTTGGAGAAAAGTTTTCCTTTGTTTTAATTTTTAAGCATTGAAATATAATTCAAATGCCATAAAATTCACCCCTTTAATGTGTACAATTTATTTGTTTTTAGTAAATTTACAAGTTAAACAATCATCTCCCTATCTAATTACAGAACACTTTCATCAACTCAGAAAGCACAGCATTAAGTTAAGCCACAGCCTACAATTTCAGCAACCCATATGGGTGCCAGTTCAAATCCTGAAGGCTCCACTTCCCATCCAGCTCCCTGATAATAAACCTGAGAAAAGCAGTGGAAGATAGCCCAGGTGCTTGGGCCCCTGCACCCACATGGGAGAACCAGATGGAGTTTCAGGCTCCTGACTTTGGCCGTGGCTGTCACAACCATTTGGGTAGTGAACTGGTGGATGGAAGGACTCTTTCTCTCTGTCTCTCCCTCTCTGTAACTCTGCCTTTAAAAAAAAAAATCTTAAAAAAAAAAAGGAATCCTATACCCCTTATTAGTTACTTACTTTCCCATCTCTAGAGCCTCTGGTAAACAGTAGTCAACTCTCTGTTTCTATGTATCTGCCTGTTCTAGATATGTGATATAAATGGGATCATATGCACCAGTCTTCATGACTGCCTTCTTTCACTTCGCATAATGGTTTCAAGGTCTACCATGCTATAGCATGTATCAGCACTTACTTTTCATTTTTGTGGTCGAATAATATTCTAAATAAATTTCTTATTTTATTTATTCACATATCAGTTAGTGGAAACTTAAGTTATTCCTCTCTTTTTAGCTATACAAATAATGTTGCTAAGAACCTTCAGGCACATGTTTTGGTGTGGACATATGCTTTCAATTGTCTTGGATATATATCCAAGAATAGAATAGCTGGGGTATACAGTTACTCTGTGCTTAACTTTTGAGGAACTGCCAAATTGTTTTTCAAAGCAGCTGTACCATTTTACATTCCTGTCAGCAACGTACTACAGTTCCAATTTTTTCAAATCTTCATCAACACTTGTTATTGTCTACCATTTTTATTATTGTCATCTTAGTGGGTGTGAAGTGGTTTTCACTGTGGTTTTGATTTGCATTTCTCTGATGACTAATGGTTCTAATCATCTTTTCATGTTCATATTGGCCATAACTTCTTTGAGGAAATGTCAGATCCTGTCTATTTTTAATTGGATTGTCTTTTTTCTTTTTAATATTTTTGTGTCAAAATATTTTATTATATATGAGTTCTTTACATATTCTGGGCACTAGGCCCTAATCAGTGTATGATTGGCAAATAATTTAGTCCATGCCATGTATTGTGTGTTCACATTCTTGATGGTGTTCTTTGAAGAACATAAGTTTTAAATTCTAATGTAATCCAATTTATCTAATTTTTTTTCTTTTGCTGTTTATGCTTTGGTTATCAAGAGAAGAGCTTCTTATTTCTGATTTATATTGACTACATACTTTGGTTCTTTCCTGTTTACATGCATAAGGAATACACTAAGCAATGCATTGTTTTTTGTTGTTACAGGTCAGTAGCTCTCCCTTATCCTTAGGGAAACATTCCAAGACCCCCAGTAAATATCTGAATCTTGGCTATTTCCCAAAGGTATACTCTTTATCACACACTGTGTTCATAAGTTTTGTGGTTTGAGGTGTGACAGCAAAGCTAGAAGGAATTTTCTTTTTCTTTCTTCACAATTTCACAGATGGGAGATTCATTCTTAATATAGATCATAGTAACCTCCGCATATGATCTTCTTCCTTTCCTTGTTAAATCAAGAACTTTCACCTCTTCACTGCAAGAGAATGGTTTCTCTTAGGGACATCCAAATCACTAGCATCACCACTCTTGGGTTTTGCGGTCATCATTTAGTAAAATAAGGGTTTCTTGAACATAAGCACTGAGATTTTTTTTTTCTACAACATCAGGGTTGCTCAGAACATGTTTTATTTCATGGTTAATCCAAAGATTAACCTAAAATAATCCTAAGATTTGTCATCACAGCAAAAGCATTGAGATATTGAGGCAACTGATTTATAACCAAAAGGGCCACTCAGTGACTAGCAGGTGAGCAGCATACACAGCACGGATACTTTCACGTACTAACAGACTGGTCACCAATATACTCGTTAAGCAAAAAGAACAAGTTATATTGTTAACAGACCAGCATACTGGAATGCTAGCATCTGTTTTTTTTTTTTTTTTTTTTGAAGAGGCAATAAACGAATATACACGCAATTCATTTGTATATATACTATATATGCATTATGCATTTGGTATCTATGGAAGGATATATATAATAAACAGATAGCTTTAGTTGCCTACCAGAAAAGAAACTGGAGGACTGGGGCTTGTGCTCCAAGTAAGAGGGAGATGTCTTATACATTCTTCTGTACTTTTGAACTATAAGAATACATTACCTTTTCTGAAAGCTAAAAAAATCATAATTATTTCAGTTCCATAATATTTATTACAAGCCTACTCTGTGTCCAGCACCAGGTGCCTGTTTCTACATCATCTCTGTTTTGAAGTTGTGAGCTCCTTGGAGACAATGAGGACAATGAATACAATAAGTACAATGTCTTATTCCATTAGGGTGGCCTTGAAAATACAAGCACTCAACATGTTTTGCTGAATGAACAGGAGATTGCTCATTTTCTTCAGATAGGTTTTCTGTGCTCCATTCATATATGAGCCCCTTAAAGAGGGAAACACCCACTATTTGTCAGGCATTGCTTTAGGTGGAGTTTATTTGTTTTTATAGCATTCTCCATTCTATGGGGGGGGGGGACTTTAAAAAGCTAATAGTATTATGAGAATACTATGCATGGATTTTAAAACTCTTTTGTACCAAAATAACCTTGTCTTTTCATCTGATTTTCCATCAATTTTTTGAAGCACTCTGATATAATAATAGCCAATCCATGAAACAGGTAAGATTATCTTCATTTGGAAAATGTGAAAGTTGATTCCCTGAAAGCTGATTTTTCAGAAGATCAGAAAAATGATTCTTATTAGGTAAGTTGACCAACATCTCACAACTAATAAGTGCCAGAGTTGGGACCCAAACCCAGGTTTGCCTAACTCCAAAGTCTATGCTTTTTCTGATACCACAGTGATGAGGAATAGAAAAAGCCCCGAGCTACACCTCCCATGACTCAAGTCCTCCCACGAGTAGGGCCGGTCCTGTGAGTGGGTGACCAACTACGGAGACATGATTTGAGGAGAGCTGTTTGGTTCTGTGCCCGTGACTGCTAAGAGGACCGGAATTCTACCACTGTAGGTGCCGCCTATAAGTACTCAATACCTCCTGGTCAATATCTATTTTTTAAAGTTCTCTTTGAAAAAGTTGCAAAAGAATATACATTGATAGAAAATGAAAAAAAGATACACAAATATAAAGAGTACAGAGTGACCGCCTCTTCAAAGCCCTTCTCAATATAGTAAATGATTTTTAAAAAATCACATTAGAATATTAATAGTAAGTAGTACAAACTAAATTATTTTTGCTTTCCTGTACTTTTAATTTTTCTTTTCTGAATTTTCTGTGATGGAGATATAAGTATTTTTTTAAAAAGTTTTAGGTGCAGCAGTTGACATTACTTGGGGCAGCCAAATGATGTGTTGGAGTGCCTGATTCCAGCACCTGCTCAGCTTCTAATCCAGCTTCTAGCTATTGTGCACCTTGGGAGGCATCAGGTGATGGCCCAAGTACTTGGGCCCCTGCCATTCACATGGGAGACATGGATGGAGTTCCAGGCTACTAGCTTCAGCCTGGGCCAGCCCCAGCTCTTGTGGGCATTTGGGGAAACCAAACCATTTGGGAAACCAATCTCTCTCTCTCTCTCTCTCTCTCTCTCTCTCTCTCTGGCTTTTAAATAAATAAATTTTTAAAAAACACGTTTTTGAAAAACTAGTTTCATTAAAGATCCCAGAGAGGTTTCTGAAATTAGTGAGGCAACTTCTAAATATTTGCTGAAACCCTTACCAATGACCCTGTTGAGGCAATAACTCCTTGTTAAGCAGAAGTATTTGCTTAATCTGCTGGCCCAGAGTAACTAAGGACTAGCTCTGCTACACTGCTGAGTGAGGCTCCGGAGGGAGAACCTGGACACTCCTCCCGGACAGTGCTGACACTTCCCCAGGAGCTGACAGCTGAAAGTGAGCAGGGGAGGATATCCAGGCGTACCCTGGGCCCAGCTGCCAGGTCAGGTCAGCCCTGTGCTGTGGTAGTGTCCAGGCTCTCCCTCTGGTCCACACTCATGCTTGACACCCACCCCTAAGTTCTCTGCTATCAATTCGGCCACCTTCCTGGTAACAGTGACTCCCCTTCTACAGTGGCAGGTGTACTGAGGGCATGTCAAGGCCAAGCAGCAAAAAGGGGAGTAAGATATTTGCTTTCATGAGGCTGAGACGGTAATGGACAATTACTGAATGCCTACTATGTGCTGGCCCCTGAGCTATACTTTCGTTTTTAAAGATTTATTTGAAAGGCAGGGTTACAGAGAGCCAGAGGCAGAGAGAGAAAGAGAGAAAGGTCTTCCATCCACTGATTCACTTCCCAGATGGCTACAATGGCTGGAGCTGCACCGAAATGAAGCCAGGAGACAGGAGCTTCTTCTGCGTCTCCCATTCGGGTGCAGGGGCCCAAGGACTTGGGCCATCTTCTGCTTTCCCAGACCATAGCAGAGAGCTGGATCAGAAGTGGAGCAGCTGGGACTCAAATCAGTACCCTTATGGGATGCTGGCACTGCAGGTGGTGGCTTTACCTGCTATGCCACAGCGCCAGCCCCTAGCTATATGTTTTAAGTGCAATCCTCACAACCACTTTACCAGGGAGGTGTTTATTCCTGTTTTATAAATGAGGAAACTGAAGCTAAGAGGTATTAAGTAACTTTATTGGTATGGAAATATCAAGCAAAATATGTTAAGGGCCCTAGACAGATGAAAAAAATGTAATGCAAGTTGTTTTAAAAAAGATTACACATGGTGAAGAAGTCAGGCAGGGCTTTTAGGTGAACAAGAACAGGAAATTGTGTGCATTTATAGAATGTAGATTGTGGAAGACAGACCCCATTAAACATGTTGAACTTGGACCTCATATTCAAGGCTCACAATGTTGTGACAAATGGATAAAGTAGAACAGCTCAAGATGCAACAAAATGTAGGGATGCACTGATACACAAGGATGATTTGAGATAATACAATATATTATTCAATATGGTATCATGTGGTAAAATGCACACTACAATACTTGCAGAAAGCTTGGTTAAGGGTCTGGCATGGGGCCGGTGCTGTGGCATAGTGGGTAAAACTGCCACCTGCAGTGTAGGCATCCCATATGGGCACTGGTTTGAGTCCAAGCTGCTCCACCTCCCATCCAACTCTCTGCTATGGCCTGGGAAAGCAACAGCAGATGGCCCAAGTCCTTGGGCCACTGCACCCGCATGGAAGACCACAAAAAAGTTCCTGGCTCCTGGCTTTGGATCCTCTCAGCTCCATCCATTGTGGCCATTTGGGGAGTGAACCAGCTGATGGAAGATCTCTCTCTCTCTCTTTCTCTCTCTCTGCCTCTCTGTAATTCTGCCTTTCAAATAATAAATTAATAAATCTTTTTTTAAAAAATGGTCTGGCATGTAACAAGCACTAAGTAAATATCTCCCAATTTCTGTACATGAAGAGAAGAATGGTATAATCAAGACGGGAAAACAAGAAATAACAGCTGATTAGGACAGTCTGGTGCAAAAGAAGTATTTAGGAAAATTGGGGGAGTTTTTAATGACTTCCAAGGAATATTGATCTCCACTGTCAGACAAATCTTTTAAAAAGCACTATCTTGATGATAAACCACCCCCTACTCTGCAACATCCAATGGCTTCCCAACTGCCTACAGAATAATGACTTAACCAGACTACTCTGGGGATTAGACCTTCAGCTGTTTCATCAGAGTCTACCCCAAATTCTCCCCTTCAAAGGTACAGGCCTTGGGGCCAGTGCTGTGGCACATAGGGCAAAGCCTACACCTGTGACACTGGCATCCCACATGCATGCGGGTTCGAGACCCAGCTGCTCCACTTCCAATCGAGTTCCCTGCTAATGTGCTTGGGAAAGCAGCAAAAGATGGCCCAAGTGCTTGGGCCCCTGCACTCATGTGGAAGACCTGGAAGAAGTTTCTGACTCCTGGCTTCAGCTTGGTCCAGCCCTGGCCATTGCAGCCACTTGGGGAGCGAACAAGTGGATGGAAGATCTCTTTCTGTTGTTCTCTCTCTCTCTCTCGCTCTCTCTCTCCCTCTCTTCTGTGTAACACTGATTAAAAAAATAAAAAGGTACAGGTCTTTGAGAAGGAGGTCAGGGGAAGGCAATTTGGAGTTTTAGTCACCTGATCAAGATTTATTTACTGGATGAGCAGCTTTCTTGCCACCTGCTCCTTGGGCTACCACCTGGTGGAGGCTCTTAAACTGTAATAGATATAGATACAGAGGCTGCTCATATATGCCTCCAGAACGAGTCCCAGGGTGGGAGTGGGGCAGAGTGGAAGTGTCATGAACTAAGCAGGTTGGTAAGAGATAAACAAAGAGAATAAGCCTGCTAACACCAATCATCTTAAGAATGAAGATAATATAATTTTTTCTCTTTGTCCAGCCACCTTTTTTTTTGTTTGTTTTGTTTTTGAATGCTTCATGAGTGTTCATGGGAGTGGATTAACCAAATGCTATGTGGAATCCAATGCTTAAACATTTTTCTTTCATTAAATTCCTACAGCTCTGAGGTGTAGACACTTCTATTCCTATTTTCTAGATGAAAAACAAAGATTAGGTGTGTTTACTTGGTTTGTCTTTGGTCAAACAGCTGAATGGCAAAGCTGGGGTGCAATTACAGGTCTGTCTGAATCCAAAGTTCATTTCCTCCCCAGTACATTTCATAGCCATAAGCTTTACATTAGGGGAACCACGGCACAGGTGAAGGGTGGAGAAGACAGAAACCAGCAGGTTATAGAGGTGCCTTTGTGTCTTAGAGCAACTTGATGAGGGAGAGGACTTGTTTAAGAAATTTAAAATGCTGAGTTCTCATACTGATCTACAGGTTTGAGATTTTAGGACCGACATTAATGTTCTTTCCTGAATTCCCCCAGGTTCTCCCAGGTACTGGAGGCTGGGTACAGGTCGGTTACAGCAGTGTGAACCAGCTGCGTGTCCTGGAGCCACTCCCAACCTCAGACTTCCAGGTGCACTAGGATCTAGGTGATTGCTAATGTTTCTTCCTGGTCTAACACACCAGGATCTGTCAACTTCCTGCGGGGAGGAGAAGATAGGCTAGAGATAAAGAAGGCACATTTAATTTCCGCCTGTTCAGGCCCTCACCGTTACCTGTTCTGGTTTACATCTAGGTCTTACTGGACAAAACATAGGGGTTATTTCTTGTTTGTTAGTGTTGTTTCTTTTCTCACTTGTACTGTTCATGATTCCCCAACTCACCCCACCCAGAGAACAGAAATTTATACTAAATAATACATAAACTTTAATCTCAGAATGTTTATCTGTATCTCTTACAGTATGGATGGACATCTACTAACCCCAGTCTTACTTATTTTTATGGAAGCTGGAGTCCTCCAAGGACTTAGCTCCAAGTGATGCTTAGTTCATTTGAAGAATCTCCCTGCAGTGCTGTGGCCATGCTCTAAGAGTGAGAAATATCTTCTCTTACTTATTGTACCTTCTGATTTCCAGGTGGTACAGCTTCCTAATGGCATCCAGACCTATGACACCATGGGTTCTTCTCATTTCTGTATTTTCTTAAATCATTTTTTTTTTCTGATCGGAAACCATAGCATTTAGAAAATCCAACTTCATCTTTAGCTAGTTAGGTTTATGTGAAGAGCAGCCAGGTAGTGCTTATCAGCTCCTCCCCCCAAGCATCCTTTCATTTCCTGCCCAATATTCCTGAGCCACAGGCAGCCATTGTTTCCAGAAGCTTTGCTTGGAAGGCTCGGTACTGGGGCCTCCCAGCACTTCCTGTTGTTACAAGGCCTCTCTTTCCTGCTGAAAACAACAGCACTTCCCTGCACTATGTAACCCTTTTCAGGCAACTCACTACTTCGTTGCACTTATATGCACTAGTTCAATGCTTGCAAGTCTGGATGCTCGTTACATTTAAAATGTTTCTTATTATACAAGTACTGTAAGTTCTTTGTTAAAAAAATTTTTACATGTAGATAGATGAGCAAAAGAAAAAACACCCCTTTGGTGGTCATGCTTTAAAACTAAACATTCAATATACACAGCAGTTACCACGGGACTCTGAACTTGACTCCCAAAAGCTCAAATAGAGGCAAGGAAGCCTGCCCAGAACCTAACCTCCTGGAGGGTCTCATACCTATATGAGTGTGCAAGAAGGTCTTCTGGGAGCTTCCTAGAAGTACGAACTTCAGGAGATTCCCCTAAAAATTCTCAGAAATACCCTTGGAAAAGTCATGACGGAGATCTTTTTCAGTTTAAATTTTTATGTGTGTGTGAGGAGCTCATGGGCAACTGAACGGTGAAGTGGCAAGGAGGGGAGAGGCAGTAAGACTGCTGGGACTCAGTGTCCTCAGTCTACCTCGCTGCTGGGACTCAAACAGCGTCCTCAGTCCATGTGAGCCTCTGGAAACACAGATTGGATCGCATTTTCTCTTGCAGGGCATGCTGAGTTCTTCAGCACAATAAAGCATGAAATGGACAAACATGCAGCTGACCTCATACTGAACAGGGAGCAGTGGAAAGCCTTTCCTCTGAGATCTGGAACAAGGCAAGGATGCCCCTTCTTATCATTTCCACTCAACATAGTACTGGAAGTTCCAGCCATGGAAATTGGGCAAAACAAAGAAAGAAAAGGCACTCAAACTGGAAAGAAGTTAGAATGTCCCTGTTTGCATGCGGCATGAAAACCCTAAAGATTCCATTAAAAAAAAAGGGGGGGGGGAATCTGTTAGCTCTTATAAATGAACTCAGTAAAGCTGCAGGATACAAAATCAACACTCAAAACCTACTAGTCACATCAAGCTCCTCCCAGTGCCCTGAAAATTACCCCTCTTGCCTTCCTTTGCATTCTCCTTCCCCTGATTGAAACGGCCCCAGGAGATGCTCCTGTGTTCTTTAGAACCTGGCTGAGGGCAGTCTTCCCCAGGACTTTTGCTACAACCTCCTGTTGCCACAAACATGACACCAAACTGTGGATTTGTTTAGGTTTCTGAACACCATTTTGCTATTGCACAAATGGAGATATTCTAATTTCTTTTATTTAAAGATATTCTCGGCCGGCGCTGTGGCTTAGCAGGCTAATCCTCCGCCTTGCGGCGCCGGCACACCGGGTTCTAGTCCCGGTTGGGGCACCGGATTCTATCCCGGTGGCCCCTCTTCCAGGCCAGCTCTCTGCTATGGCCCGGGAAGGCAGTGGAGGATGGCCCAAGTCCTTGGGCCCTGCACCTGCATGGGAGACCAGGAGAAGCACCTGGCTCCTGGCTTCGGATCAGCGAGATGCACTGGCCACAGCGGCCATTGGAGGGTGAACCAATGGCAAAAAGGAAGACCTTTCTCTCTGTCTCTCTCTCTCACTATCCACTCTGTCTGTAAAAAAAAAAAAAAAAAAAAGAAAAAGAAATAAAGATATTCTCTTTTCTATGAGTTGCTGTTTTGTGGCCTCAGGGAACACAGTTGAGGAATAAGATGTGGAGTATTTTGGAGACCAACATTCCATTCTTCCCCAACTTTCTCTTAAGATCTCTGACATGGCCAGCGTCGCGGCTCAATAGGCTAATCCTCCGCCTGCGGCGCCAGCACACCAGGTTCTAGTCCCAGTCGGGGTGCCGGGTTCTGTCCCAGTTGCCCCTCTTCCAGTCCAGCTCTCTGCTATGGCCTGGGAGTGCAGTGGAGGATGGCCCAAGTGCTTGGGCCCTGCACCCCATGGGAGACCAGGAGAAGCACCTGGCTCCTGCCTTCAGATCAGCTTGGTGCACTGGCCACAGCGCGCCAGCTGCAGCAGCCATTGGAGGGTGAACCAATGGCAAAAGGAAGACCTTTCTCTCTGTCTCTCTCTCACTGTCTACTCTGCCTGTCAAAAAAAGAAAGGAAAAAAAAAATATCTCTGACACATCCCAACTAAAACACATGCTTCTGCCAAGAGACTACATGTTTATCTCTGCAAATCATACACCGTCCCTTGTGGAAGATCAGGCATAAATTAGTGGTTTATTAAAACAGCAAGAGATGATGATATTCCGTTTTTATTCTGTAGTTTTGCAATTCAAAAGTTACTTAGTATTCCCTGAAATGCGTCTCTGAAGACTGGCCTTCATTCAGAAGCTGGGTACTGTGGTTACCCACGTGTGCTTGCTCCTCTCCCGGTGACACCACTGCACCTCTGCTCTTAGTGCTATCTTCAGAGTCATTTCAGGAGTAAGGCTCCCTGGTGAGGATAGCACCAAGGATTACTGTCAAGTTTGTGGGCATCTCCTTAGGCGAGGAGGTGTTTATAAATTAAATGTAAAGGATGCAGACAACTAGTTAAAGACAATGCTAGTTTACTTCTGACACTCTTATTTCTGTAGTTAAAGGAGCTGGATATTCACTTCTTTTACTCTCCTCACCCTTTAATATATGTGCTGCCGAAGCGAGCACACTCTCCTCAGCCTTTAAAACATCAAAATCGAAATTTGTGTCGATTTGCAGTTGAAAATGTCTGCCCTCCATCTGCTCCAGGGTATCCCAGGAATGTGCAGCTTTTACAAGGCAAGACCCAGGTTCTGATCCTTTTTCTTGGGTACACAGAGTGGGTTAGATGCCTGCACAGCACTATGGACACAACGGCAACCTCCTGTCCTGGGGGCAACAGCCTGGAAGAGGCTCCAAGTGAAGACTGATGTTCCACCCAGGCTTGCACACAAGGAGATCACTGAAAACTTCAATCAAGGAAGTAAGGGCAAGACTCTGGGTTTTAAAATATTGTTCAGGATCATTTAGAAGCAAGAAACCTTCAAAGAAATGATCCAGGCATTGGGTGACTTAGCTCCAGGTCAGTACTGCGAAGCTTTCCTGATATCCTAAGGTAGGAGGAGGAACTTGTAATATGTAGTCTAGCATCCAGTACAGAATTAATACTTGAGTTCTCTTTCCTTTAAGTATGTGCTTTTCTTCTATTTTGTAAACTCCACGAAGAGGTGTGTCCATCTTACTCAACTTTTAA
Organism: Lepus europaeus; assembly: GCF_033115175.1. NCBI lineage: Eukaryota > Metazoa > Chordata > Mammalia > Lagomorpha > Leporidae > Lepus > Lepus europaeus. Next base: position 75,861,192 of record NC_084828.1, on the reverse strand, counting down.
GACATTACCCACAACCTTGGTTTACAGTCTGGTAATTTCCTGTTATTTGAGCAGTGCCAGGAACAAGGCAGAGCACATATAGGGGTGAATAAGTAAAAGGAAAGGCTGGGCTGGGATGCAGAGCCATCAACCAAACACCGTGTAGGACATGACAGGTGATATGGTCTTAGCTAGGGCACAGCGAGCCTTTGCAGGGACTACCAAATACATCTTTGTCTCCAGTGGTTTTTTCTTCTTCCTAAATCCACATTTATTTTCTCCTTTCTGGCCACCCCAACCCTACCTCCAAGCATTTACTCCATACTCTATCCCTGTTCTCCACTTTTTGGCCCACCAAAAAGAATCCTGTGATGTCAGACTTGGAAGGAAACTTAAGATTGTCTTATTGAACCTGTTTAATTCAGTGCCAGGAAATTGAGGCTCCTGGATTGTGGGGAAATTAGTTACATGAGGTAATTCAAAGATGGTGCCCAAACGAAGTAAGGTGGGCGGAATCCAAAGTTGTTTACCACTAAAACTAACTGGCTACGCAACATCAAGGGAGGTAACAAAACTAGTAACAAATGTATAGACATATGGTTGGTCCTATAAGAAATCGCCCCGTAAAATGACCGTTTAAGTGATTGGTTGGTCCTTAGTCCTGCCCCAATGACTGCAGTTTTGTGCTATAAAAGGCTCTGTTACGTGCGAAATAAACGAGTTCTTGCTAGACTTGGCTCCCCACTGCATCTGACTGTCTCCGGGATCGGCAGGCTGGGGAACAGGCGAGCGGCGCACTTACCTTTCCTCGGACCCAGTCCATCCTGTACGGGTGGACTAAGACCCTGCACTGGATATTCAGAGATCTATGCAAGATCACCCAGCTCCACAATGTCAAAGCCCAAGAGCTGGAGAGAGACTGAGAAGGGACAGTAGTAATTTGAAAAGTGGTTAAGAGTCCTTTTATTACTAATTCTCAGGATTTGTCACTTTGGTGTCAGAAGTAATTTAGGGTATTGAAACTTAGACACACCCTTAGCAGTCAAATTAAATGAATTATGTTCATTGGATTCCAACATAGAAAACATGGTACTAGATAAGGATTTAAATAAGTTACTTATACTTAGAATACGCTGCCCACGACCTCACCTTATCATCAATTGAATTACACAGTTAAATTGTGGGTAGAACAGAAATGTCAGAAAAAGTCCTTTTTTTGCTCACTCTACAGATGTCAGGCAGGAGTCACTGGGTTTAATGATCTCTCTCTGGAGAGAGAGGAAAGGGATTCCTTTTCTGAGTGATTGCCAGATAAAATACAGAACATCCAGTTATCTGTCCCCAGTGTTGTATGGAACACTTGAAGTTACTTTGAAAAGTCTCTGGGAGGGGCCTGCGCTGTGGCCTGAAGCGCCGGAATCCCACATGGGTGCTGGTTCGAGTCCTGGCTGCTCCTCTTCCAATCCAGCTCTCCAATATGGCCTGGGAAAGCAGTACAAGATGGCCCAAGTCCTTGGGCCCCTGAACCCACATGGGAGACCCGAAGGAAGCTCCTGGCTCCTGGCTTCAGATAGGCACAGCTCCGGCTGTTGTAGCCAACTGGGGGGTGAACCAACAGATGGAAGACCTCTCTCTCTCTCTCTGCCTATCTTCTCTCTGTGTAACTCTGACTTTCAAATAAATAAATAAATCTTAAAAAAAAAAGTCTGTGGGAATCTGTGGGAAAATGGAATGAAACAATGTTTATTTTGGCGCAAAAAAACTTCAAAACCATGCATTGTATTTTCATAATATGCATTTTCCATAAACTTTTTGAAGACTCCGTGGGTATTAAAACATAAATTTTTTCATGATTTGTTGTTTATGTGGAATTCAAATGGAGCTGAATGTTTTGTATTCTTACTTGTTCGATGTGGCCACCCCATTTCTGAGCCTCTCTCTCATTCTTTGCTAGGCCCTGCTCAATGCCCTACAGGCCTATCCGTGGGATGCTTCTCATGATTTAGCTTCCTCCAGAAGTAGGAGGAACTGAGAAAGGCGTGGGCAGCGGTGCGGTGGGTATGCCAGGAAGATGGACTACTCATAGGATCAGAGACTTCTAGATGTCCAGAAGTGTCAGTGGTTCCCCTCTCTATAGAGAAGCTATTTCCCCACTTGGTTTCTGGAAGAAAAGAGAGAGCAGGGTTGAAGCCAGCCTTGACATCATAGCTAGGCTTCCTCTTCACCATGGGTGTACTGGTCTTCCAAGCCTGTACATATGCAGCATCCCTTGCTCCCTGAGGAACATTTCTACTTTGCACATCTTTTCTTGTATGAATATGTGAGAGCAGGGAGCCCTCACAGAAAAGTGAGTAGGAAGATACCAGGTGATCTCTGAGTTAAGGAGTCTAACTTCTCTTGCTTTTCCCTTTTCTTAGAACATTTATGGTGTGTCAGGCATTGGCTATGTGTCTCACATTTATTACTTTGTTCAACACATACAACCCTGCAAGCAACTACAACTATCCTTATTTCAAAGAGGAAAAATCAGGGGTAGGGACTGGTGCCCAGCAGGTTAAGCTGCTGCTGGAGATGCCTGTGTCCCACATCAGCGTATGTAGGATTGATCCTTGCTTCCCTCTCCTACTGATCCAGCTTCCCACTAATGTACACTTTAGGAGGCATCAGGTGATAGCTCAAGTGCTTGGGTCTCTGCCACCCATATGGGATACCCAGATGGAGTTGCTGGCTCACAGTTTTAGCCTGGTCCTACCATGGCTGTGGTAGCCATTTGGAAGTGAACCAATGGATGGAAGGCCTCTTTCTTTCTCTCCCTCTCTATCACCCTATCTTTCAAATAAACAAAATTTTAAGAAAAGATGAAAAATAGAAGGCTGAGAGAAATATTTTTCCTTGGTGAACTTTATTCAGTTTGTAAGTGATACAGCAAATCTTTAAGCTGAGTCTCTCTGATTCCCAACCCCAGCTGAACCAGCCTACGATTTTGCTGGTTTTTCAGACTTCACTCTAGCACCTACTAGTTGCTCAATAAACAAGTGGAAATGAATGGATCTAGACTTGAGGAGCCACACTTCCATAGACTCACCTGCTAATCAGAAGAATAACTTGTTAAGATGTTTCTATGTATTTCTTATACTTTTAAAACTCATCAAAATATAATTTGAATCAAATATTTCATGGCTGCTGATTTCATTACAATATTTGTGTATTTAAATAAGATGTTTTTGTTACAGATCGTGAGTTCCACAGACCTTGAAACTCCTAGTTGCTTTTGGCATTTACCACAGTGTTTCAGGAGGACGTATTCTCTGTGTAATTCAGGATTCAGATGTCTTTGGAAAATCTCCCTGTGGAATGCCCCATCTCAGCCGCTGGCTAGTCCCTGCCTTTTTAAGAATTTTCCTGAAACATGCTCTGACTTTCAATTTTATGTGCAGTAGCAGTAACCAATGGTCTGTGCATAGCTCTGAGTAATCCATTGAGAAATTCATTTTTCCTTTTGATCTTGATGTACATTTGGTATTAATTTTTTTTTCTCAGTGTGTTTCCTCTCACACATAAATGACCTCAGTCTGTTTCTAGCCGAGGATTGTTGGAGCTGAATGAAGGTGCAGGACTTTAACTGAAAATCCTGGAAGCTACTGGCCCAGGTTGCAACTGTAATTTCAAAGTCCAGCTAGGCATAGCAACTGTTAGACACACTCGCTGAGTCACAGGACATCAGGTTGTGAAACCGATCAGGTCTCTACTTGGAGGAATATGTCAACAAATATGAAAAATATGAAAAAAGAAAACCACCACCACCAACTTGGGAAAAATGTGGTGGGGCACAGGTTGGGTACAAGCTGTGACATGCGTTCCACTGTGGTTCAGATGAACACTGCAGGAATGTTCAAAACCCCTGAGTGTCAGGGCAGAATGTGAGAGAACATCTGGGAGACTCCTGAGAGGGAGCAAGAATGTGCTGCACACAGATTTCTAGTTGTTACATAGTATCAGTGATGGATTTTTCACTCATGCCTCCTATGTCCCTGCCACCATAAAGTTTCTATAGTATAGTAACCCTATGAACATCCAAAACACCTACGTTTATGGGAATATATTTAAGAAGAGTCCTGCTGCTCTCAGAGTAGATGGGACTCCCTGATACTCCTTAGAACCCTATTTCAAGAAAGAACAATGCTAATTTGGGGAGATTTTCTTCTTATAGCTGTGTAACACTGAGCAAAAAATTTTTTAACCTCTTGCTGCCTTTGCTGCTTCATCTATCAAATGGGGAGAATTATGATAGGAACTATCTCACAGAGTTATTGAGCAAATTAAATGACTTAACATATGTATAGCACTCAGAACAGTGCCTGACATACAAAGCACGGTGCACAGGTTTGCTGTTCATTACTTTATCAGTTCCAGCACCAGCAACACCAGCTTAAGATAACCACGAATGCCATCCCCTCCTTGCAGCCTTTGCAGGTTTCCACAATTGGATGCACCCTCTTTTCCCCTCCCTTTTCTGGTCACCTGACTTATTTTGCCGAGATCTAAATTCACTTGCAGTCTTGCTATTTATGTCCCTTTTACTAAATAACTCCTTACACTATTGTATTGTTCACTGTGCATAGCATATATGAAGTATCTGCCTGGTAAAATGCCTAGTTCCAGTTTCCTCAGATGCCTTTTGGATGTGCCCTGCCTACCAGATTCTCCACTGTCCTTGACCCCAGATAACTTCCTGGCTAATATAACAACTGTGGTCTTCTCATCCTCAATTTCGTATTCCTTGAGATCATCAAGACTCGTTTGTTTTTCTGTTCAATAATTTTATAGGCACCTGCTCTACACAGGATCTGCTAAGCATTAATGAGGAAACAACTTCTGCGATATTTCCCAATTTACCCATTGAAGTAAAGCTCATGCAAATGTTTGATCAGTTCTTCTGGCCAGTTGAGCAATCAAGGGAAAAAAAGAAAAATGCCATATGTTTTCCCTGATCTGTGGTAACATAGTGAAAACAAAAATGTAATGTATGTAAGTGAAACTGACATTTTGAGATTTGATGATTGTTTACAGCCCTTGTCTCTACTGTTGAGGAACAGTGTTTTTTTCTTCCTACTATTTGTTGAATTATTTAATTAGTGAAGGGTTAATCTTCTGAGTATAAAATAATCTGAAAGTAGATGATTGCAAAAATTAAAAGAAAGAATAAGAAAGGAAGGAGAAGGGAGAGTGAGAGCATGGGCAGGAGGGAGGGTCAGGTGGAAAGGATCACTACGCTCTTAAATCTGTATATGAAATACATAAAATTTGTTCTAATTTTAAAAAAATTTAAAAAAGGGAAGGAGTAGGGTACAGTTAAAGTGACCTTGTGTTTTGGAAAAACACACACATACACAAGACATGTGCTCAGACAAGCGCCAGCATACTTACAGGGAAAGAAGGCAGAATAATAACTCTGGGACTGTCTGAGGTATTCTTGACCATATGGTCAAACAAAATTAAAATTGCTTCAGAAAGAAATTCACTTCAATTCCTCCAGCAGACTGCAGCCTGTGCTTGTGTGCAGTATCAGCACCCACATGCACACTGAGCACTTGGCTGGGTGCCTCACAGCCTTTGTATTTGATCTGATCCTCACAGTACCCTGTGAGGTAAGAATTACCATTCTCATTTGAGAGGAGGAGACTTGACTCTCAAGGAAACAGGTTCCACGTCACATCGTAGAGCTGGTAAGTGGCTTAGATTGTGTCTACCCTGTGTATCTGTCATGACTGCTGAGAGGGCCAAATGATGCTAATTTTCATAAACACTAAAGCTACCCCTACATTGAAGTAGTCACCAAATCCTACTGGAATCAGATGAGGCATTTGGGAGAGCAACCTCTGGAGGCCTTTGTGGGCCTTCGAATTCTTGAATACCACTAAAACCACCATAGCACTTTAAATGATGCAATGAGACAAGAACAAGTCATCTCAAGAGATGGCCACTGGCATCAACTGAGTTTTCTGACCGCATGAATTATTTATTTCCATACACCAGACCCTCCATGTGTACCCTAAATGTGGCTCAGCCAAATTAGAGCTGCCAACAAGATGTGTATCTATTGTGCTTTCAGTTTGCATTTCCCTGGTGACTAAGGAGAGCGCACGTCTTTTCAGGTGCTTTCCATCTGCAGTACTCTTCAGTGAAATGTCTGCTCATGTCTTCTGCCCACTTTCTAATTGAATTGTCTGGGATTTTTTTGCTGCTGAGGTTTAAAAGAGGTGATATCCCTGTTTTTGAGGGTGGAGTGGAGAGATGGAGCGAAGAGCCATTAAAAATAAAATATAGTGAAGTGACTCTTTGGTAGGCTTTTAATTCAGAAATCACTTTTAAAAACCTCCATCAAGAATCTACTCTCCTTGTGCCCCGAGGCAGCTTTGCAGAGTGGCTGCGCTCAGCACAGACAGCCCTGTGCAGATGAGCCACGAGCAAGCCGCAGGTATAAATGGCTGCGGCCCTATCCAACCTACAGATCAGTAAAAGCTCCTGATCTCAGGGCTGTGGAGATGCTGCCTCTGATATTGTCTCCCTCTCCCCCTCAGAGGCCAGCCCCCTCTGCAGCATGGGCGCCACACACCCATCCTTCTCCTTACTGTGGCTCAAATCCCTGGGGGGAGGCTCTATGTGGTCTCCTCCCCCATGCCCTTCTCCTAAATCCCTCTTTCCCCAACTTGCCATGCCACTAGCTCCAACCTAAGGAGGCCACGTTTCCCGGGAGGGTCCCACACCTGCCCTATCTGGTCACCCCATCTTTCCACTATACCACCAGGCCTACAGGATTCTGTGTCTCCACTTTGAGGACTGGAGTTAGGGTTCTGGGAAACCTGACTCGCTCTTTGGCAATGTCCTAAATGTCGATCAGTTCCCACAGTACAGCAAGTGCTATTTTTAAAGCACTTTTATGTATATTATCTTCCGAGATTCCTGCAGTTCTTGGGAGCTAGACATTATCTCAATTTTGATGATAAGACTGAGACTCAGAGAGGTTAAATAACTTGTCCCACGTCACACAGCCAGTAAGCAAAAGAACTATGATGGAAACCTATGTTTTCTGTTTCCCATTCCAGTTCAGTATTACAGAGAGGGGCAGACCACAGTAAAATTACAGTCTGTACAGATTGTGTCCATTGAGGTTAGAGCCTAACCACCATTTGAGACCTTTTTTTTTTTCCATGAGAAAATACATCTCAGATTCCAAGTAATCAATGTGCAAGTGTTCCTCTAGAGCATAACTAATTTTTAATTTTGAGGCTGTTTCTATTGTCTCGCCACTGAAGATTTCACATATCTAAAATCGTATTGGTCAGGGCCTGAAGGGAAGATTGGGAAACAAAGCCTCTGGAGTGAAACTGGGGCTCAGCACTTAATAGACGGAACTGCAGGCACTTTGCTCCACTTCTCCAGGCCTCGGTTTCCTCCCCTGTACAATAAGGGCAGCGTGAGCCCTGAGAGACTACTGCACAAATGGAATGAGTAATGCATGCTTTTGAAGTGCCTAGAGCAGTCCGTGCAGAGTCAGCCTGCAATCAATGTGGAATTCTGTTGTTGGTTAAAGGAGGAAGTCAGGCTGATTACAACACGGAATATATTCTCTCTGGTCAGGGGAGATCCTTGTTTATTGGAAAATATTAACAGCATTCCCTTCCATTTCTAAGGTGCCCCAATATGGAAGATGGGTGCTACGGCCACACTGTGTAGAGAGGACTGGCTGGCAGGGCCCAGGAGCTGTGACTTCAAGGAAACCACAAAGCCCCAAGGCTGGAGCTCCCTAATCACAGGGAAATCTGACCTTTGTTGTGAGCATCTCACCAGAGAACAGAGAGCTACAGATTCCATGTTTCCAGAAGCAGTGTCTGGGTTCCCGTTGAGGATATGAAGCCAAGAAGAGAGCTAGCAGGGATGAGGGGGCCCAGCCAAAGAAACCAGCAGTCACACAACTGGTCAGCCAGGAGCCCTGCCAGGGAAGCAGGCCAGAAGGGCAGGGTGGGGACTAGAAAGGGGGCCACCACCACAAGCCAAACAGGAGGTGAGGGGGAGCCAGGAGATTAGGTGTCAGGGAAAGCAAGGGGGGACAGCAAGGTGCCAGAAGAGCAGTGGGTCTCACTGCTGCTGGGGGCGGTGTGCCTGGGTATCATTCCCCCCAGGGGAGCCTAGCTCCATCCTTGTCTTCAGAGGGGTTGGAGCACTGTCTAGGGCCCACCCGGGTTGCCCCTCCACGATGCATGTTCACGTGCTAGAGTTGTGCAGTGAGAAGACTGCGCATGATAATAAAGACCTAACACAAAGCGGGCAGTGCCACTTTAACCTCCCAAGGCACTGCTTCCTCCACTTGCTCAAGTCCATTTGCTATGTTCAATAAGTGAAACTGGCAGCTGATTTCAGTTTTACCTGAGCACGTAATTTCTCACAAAGTAACTGTTGTAAAACACTTTCATCAATAAGGCGTGAAAACTTTACTAAATAGTAGGTCACGTAGCAAAAGCAAAGGAATAATGGGGTTGGAGTCAGAACCAGGCTCGCTCATGTTTCTGCTTCTTCCTGCCTCTCTATCTTTGGATGAGTCACTTCACTTCCTGAGTCCATCCCTCACCTCTCAGTGGAGATGACAACTGTTGTGAAGGTCAAGACACAGTAGAGGGTAAGCATTACTAGCACTGTGAAGTAAGCACTGAGCACACATAGCTCCAATATAATAATCAAGTAGCACTGGTTTCTAAAATAAGCGTTTATCACTTGTATTAAGAAAAAAGCTCAGAAAATGACCTATTTTAAAAAGAGTACATTGGGTAAACATAATGAGCAAGTTCTAGTATGTCAGAATCAGAACTTGAAACACTAAAAGAATGCTCAGATATTAGTGAGAATTGCTAATCTTGCCTCCTGGAAACATGACAGTTGGGAAACATAAATATCTTCACAAAGGTTTGGGATACAGACATGGACAATAGGTATGCAGTGGAATATTAATATTAATGAAAATTGAGTCCTCTTTTGAAGGAGGAAGAGCAATATTTCCTTCCAACAAACACTCCTGGTTTGAACTTGAATTCTGGTTTGGGCTGTTTTGGTTTAGTATTTCCAACATTTGGAACAAACAGTATCTTTCATCAAGGCAGCATGGTTTTATAGGAAAGCGTGGGCTCTGGAATCTGACAAACTGGGCTCCTATCCATGTAAACCCTTACTGCTTCTATATGACTTTGGCAAGTTATTTAGTTTTACTGAGCCTTGGTACTCTCACCTGCAATATGAAGACAGTACTATCCATCTAATAGGGTTAAATAACACCTGCCATATTTCAAGTATACTGCTTGGCACCGAGATGGGGGCTAGTAAATGGAAATTCTAGTTACCACTATGGAAGTTCCTTGACCTCTGTCTGGCACTGCCAGGAAGTTGGGGGGAAAAAGATCAAGGCGATTGCGTGCTACATGTCAACATGAGTGAGCAGCAGAGCAAGGCTGTCAAACAGGGTAATGCAGCCAGGTTCCATAGAGTGCAGGGTCTGGAACTCGTGTCTGTATGAGACACACAGATAGACAGACAGAGAGATATCCAGTCAGATCTCTGCTCTGGCTGGATCACATCTGAAGCACTGGGTGCAGTTTTTAGAAGCTCATCTGGCCGGCACACCGGCGCCGTTGCTCACTTGGCTAATCCTCTGCCTGAGGCGCTGGCGCCCGGGGTTCTAGTCCCGGCTGGAGCACCGGATACTAGTCCTGGTTGCTCCTCTTCCAGTCCAGCTCTCTGCTGTGGCCCGGGAAGGCAGCAGAAGATGGCCCAAATCCTTGGGTCCCTGCAACTGCATGGGAGACCGGGTGGAAGTACCTGGCTCCTGGCTTCGGATTGGCGCAATGCCAGCCATAGCGGCCATTAGGGGAGTGAACCAACGGAAGGAAAACCTTTCTCTCTGTCTTTCTCTCACTGTCTATAACTCTGTCTCTCTCTTTCTCTCACTGTCTAACTCTGCCTGGCAAAAAAGCACAAAATTAAAAAAAAAAGCTCATCTTAAAATATGGGGAATTGGGACCAGCGATGTGGCATAGCAGGTTAAGCCACTGCCTGCAGGGCTGGCATCTCATATGAGCACTGGTTCATGTCCCAGCTGCTCCACTTCAGATCAAGCTCCTTGGACCCAGGAAAGCATCGGAAGATGGCCCAAGTGCTTGGGTCCCTGCACCCATGTGGGAAACCCAGAAGAAACTACTGGCTCCTAGCTTTGGCCTAGCCTGGCTCTGCCCTGGTCGTTGTGGCCATTTGGTGACTGAACCAATGGATGGAAGACTCCTCTCTCTCTCTCTGTCTCTCCCTCTCATTGTAACTGTGACTTTCAAATAAATAAATAAATTCATAAATAAATACATAAATAAAATACAAGGAATCCAAGGGCCAGCGCTGTGGCATAGTGAGTTAAGCTGTTACCTGTGACCCTGGCATCATCATGGGTGCCGGTTCATGTCCAGCTGCTCTACCTCCAATCCAGCTCCCTGCTAATATTTCTGGGAAGGCAGCCGAAGATGGCCCAAGTGCTTGGGCCCCTGCACCTATGGACCTGAATGGAGCTCCTGGCTCCTGCCTTTGGCCTGACCCAGCCCTGACTGTTGTGGCCATTTGGGGAGTGAACCAGTTCACTCTCTCTCTCTTTGTCTCTTGCTCTCTCTCTGTGACTCTGCCTTTCAAATAAATACATAAAACTTAAAAAAAAAAATACAAGGAATCCAGAGGAGAGTAAAGGACAGGCCTGAGGACTTAAAGCCTACTTCATTGAACCATGGTTGAAGGAGCTGCAAGATTTAACCTGAGAAAGACAAATCTAAAGGCAAAGTGGTTCAGTTTTCAAATAATTCAAAGGTTTTGAGCAGAAATAGGGGAAGATTTTTGTGTGTGTGTGACTCTGGAAAGTGAAACAGGAACCAAGACAGAAATAACAGGTTTTTTAGCTCAACAGTAGAAAGGATTCTGAATTAAGCAAAGCTCTTCACCTCAGGGAATGGGCTGCCTTGTGAGGTGATGAGCATCGAGTCACTGCAGGTAACCAACCAGAAGCTAGGTGGGCCTCCTCCTACACTGGACTAGGCAGGGGGTGGGGAAGGGGGAGGGTTAGCTGCCCTATGAGGCTCCTTCAGAGCCAATTAACCCTTAACAGAGCCCTGGCTTTCATAATTCTGTTAAAATTATTCTGCCTTTGTTAAGGGATATTTTAGAAACCTTAAGTTCTTCAAAATGGTCGATGAAGCTGACTATGCTGAAGGCGTTAATGGAACAAATAGTGAATTTAGGGCTGTTAGAGCTGTTTTCTGTAGATTTGGAGTGTTTTTATAATTTTAATTATAGTCAAGAATTAGGGAATAGTCATGAGTTCCCAGTCATTATATACACATCTGCCCTGACTCTTCTTCAAAATATTGACAGAGTTCTATTTATTAGCATTTTGTCCACAATTTAAAGTGCTCATATTTTTTTATTTCATTTGAATGGCAGAGAGAGACAGGGAAAGATCTTGCATGTGTTGTTTCATTCCCCAAATGCCCACAACAGCCAGGGTTGGGCCAAGCCAGAGCCAGGAGCCTGGAACTCAATTCGGATATTCCACAGGGGTGATAGGACCCAAGAGCTTCAGCCACCATTTGCTGCCCTCCCGTATGTGCATTAGCAGAAAGCTGGATCAGAAGTGGAGCCAGGACTCAAATTAGGCACTCCAACAATGGGATGGTGTACCAAACACCCACCCAAGGTGCTCATATTTTAAAATTTGAAGTATAAAAATAGGTGTGAGCATTGTGGCATCCCTTTTTGGAGTGCCTGGTTCAAGTCCTGGTCACTCCATTCAGAGTTAGCTTCCTGGGAGACAGGAACTGGGAGACAGAAACTGGGAGACAGCAGATGATGGTTCAAGTATTTGAGTCCCTGCCATCCATGTAGGAGACCTGGATAGAGTTGTGGTTCCTGCCATTGGCCTGGCCCAGCCCTGGTTGCTGTAAGTACTTGAGGAATGAACCAGCAGATGGAAGATATTTCCCTCCTCCCACCATCTCTCTGCTTTTCAAATAAATTTTTAATAAAATCTTTGAAGTCTGGAGTTGGCACTGTGGCACAGCAGGTTAAGTCACCATCTGCAGTGCTGGCATCCCACATGGGTGACAGTTTGAGTCCCAGCCGCTTTGCTTCTGTACCAGCTTCCTGCTAATGCACCTGGAAAGCAGTGGAGGATGGCCCAAGTGCTTGGCCCCCTGCACTCACATAGGAGATCCAGAAGAAGCTTCTGGCTCTTGACTTCAGACCAACCCAGCTCTGACCGTTGCAGCTGTTTGGGGAGTGAACCAGCAGGTGGAAGATCTCTGTCTCTCTGTAACTCTTTAAAGTCTAAAAGCAGATAAATATCACTTAATCTATTCCATCTTTATTCTTTTCTTTCAGATAACTCTAAAGTTCAGAACATATTTGTGCAGAAATAACGCACATGTACACAAAAGGAAGCTGTTTAAAGAGCCAGTGAAGATTCTCTTTTCTTCCAAATACGATCATGTAAATTACATTAGTTAACTCAGCTCAGGCATGGAGTGCTACAGAAATGTGATTCTGGGCTAAAACAATGTTCAATCATTCAGCATGGGGATCTCTGGGCTAAAGGTGGATGGATTTGTGGGCCCTATGGTCCCAGGCAAGCACCCCTTGAACTCATTTGATCAAGGGCAGACCATCAGAAGCGGACATTTGAAACATGTCAGCAGTTTCAGAGGAGCACCCAATGACATTTTAATCTGAAAAATTATAAACAACCCCACTCCCACCACTAGCCATGCCACCTCCTGAGGAATGTGCAGGCTGGTGGATCTGAAGGAGCCATTGATAAGGAGAGCAGTTTTAAAGTGCTCTGGTGAGGCAAGAGCTTGACAGCTGAGATTATTTTTAATGCTTCCAAAGGCACACACTTTATAAACATTGCATCTGTACAACATAGGTCAGTTTCTATACATAACATGAGTACCCAACAGTCTACTTAAAAGCATTTCAAAGTCGCTTAATAATGGTTTCTCCTAAGTGCCGTGGGTGAAAGATAAAGAGATAAGAAGACAAGGCCCCTTCCCACAGAATGCTCTTGCAGACAGACATTTCAAGATTACCTGAGAAACCAAGAAGGGAGGTAACCTGCTTAAGAGTCACCAGAAAATTGGGCCCAGAATCCAGGTTTCTAGATTCCAAGACTAGAACTTACTAATTTGATGGTGGGATAAAAAAACATTAGCACTATAAACCATAAAGCAACTCTAAAAATTGGCAAACCCACCGGGGGCCAGGAGTCATGGTTCTTATTCCAGCAAAGAAGGCACACCCTACCTCATTTTTTTGGCCACTGCAAAACAGACGGGTGGGTGCACATATGGGTTATGGGACAGGCATGCTGCTGGCATGAACATCAGTGACCGAGAGTGCCTCGAAGTCAGTAGCCTAAGCCACTGACATGGCCCTGCTTGCCAGAAGTGGAACTAGCCCACCATCCTCCACATCTCGTGCCGCCCTGGGTACTCTAGAACTGTTTCAACCTACCAGAGACACGGAGGGGTACTCAAGGAGCTATACAAACTTAACCTTCTACTTCTTCCCAGTGGATACCTCTTGCCTTTGCACCTAGCCTGCTCTCTTCCTTGAAGGCTCTCACCATAATCCTAACTGGGCGATTAGCTCAGCTGAAACAATCAGATGACTGAATGGAAATATTTACCAGACTAGTTTGGTTCTATAAAGCAACTGGCCAATTCAGGCACAGATGAGAGTGGAAAGGCCACTCGGCATTGACACAGCCTCATTCTCATCTCTACTTTGAGTCCATCAGTGCCTTTGTTTGTTTATCCAGACAGGGTCTTCATTTACCCAGTTTCTCAGCACCAGCGAAGACTCACATAATGAGGCTTGGATTGCACTCTGGTGGGGACACTGTGGATGAGTTCCTCTCAGTAACCTCCTGGTTCAGACACAGAACAGTCTGTCCTTTCAAGGGCACTGCGGAATGAGTGCAACCTCTGTGAGCGGGCATGCAGGGCATCCTCTGTCTGAGAGCCAAGTCCTGTTTCAAAGTTCCCCACCGTAACCTTGGATACAGCTGGATGGGGGTGGAAAGGCCCTGTGAGAGGCCTTTGTTTGTCACTGGGGACTCCATGGAAGGAGGGTATGGATAACTGGATTCTGAGCTTGGCAAACGAGAGGAAAGAACTAGAAAGAGAGACCAGAACTTATGCAGGAACACAAAGAAAGGAACAGGCCATTGCAACAAGCAGTCCTTTTTCCAGTTCCCTTCAACATCTTCTGAATGTTCCCCTTTCACTCACCCAGGCTGCAAGGTTTTGCACAGGAGGCCCAGGAGCCCAAGGTGTTCGTGTGGCAATGCATGTGGTTCTGGCCATGCAACGGCAGCACCAGGCAACCCCAGGTGATTTGATGCAGATTTGTGATTTGATGTTGATTTGTGGTTTAGGAGAGTAAGCAGTAGGAAATGAAGAACTAGGAGAGCATTTGGCACTATGACCTAAAAGGCAGTGAAGTAGAAGAGACCCCAAAGTCTCTAGTTCAAAGTAGCCTTTGGGGATAGAGCAGGCTGGACTCGCATGTATTCTCAGAAAGACTGCCTTGCCATAGAATTTCTAGGTTCTTTCCGAGGTACAAGAGGTGCCTATACAGGGCCAGTGCTGAGGTGTAGTGGGTAAAGCCACCTCCTACAGTGCCAGCATCCCATATGGGCACCGGTTCAAGTCCCGGCTGCTCCTCTTCCAATCCAGCTCTCTGCTACAGCCTGAGAAAGCAGTACAAGGTGACCCAAGTGCTTGGGCCCCTGCACCTGCATGGAAAGACCTGGAGGAAGCTCTTGGCTTCTGGTTTCGGACTGGCATTGTAGCCAATTGGGGAATGAACCAGCAGATGGAAGACTCTCCTGTGGCTTCTTCTCTCTCTCTGTAACTCTGACTTTCAAACAAATAAATCTTTTTTTTGTTTTTTTTAAAGAGGTGGCTATATGATCATACCATGAGGACTCAATGGTCGATTTAATTATCCAATGGAGTTTGGAACACAATAATGATTATTATTCTTCTAGGTGCTAATATATAAAGCATTATATGCCAGACATTTACATACAGTTTCACTTCCTTTCCCCAGAACTCCTGGGAAGCAGGTATTATCATATCTTTTAATAGAAGACACAGAAGTATAGAAGTTAAGTCTGTATAACTAGCATGAAAGTAGAGACAATTTTCATACCTAGGATTGTTTGATCCCAAAACTTGTATCTTTATAATAATACAGATGAGAAAATAGTGAGCAAACATTGCATGCAGTTTTAAAATACCTTATATTTTTATTCTCACATTATGTACATTCAATTTCGAGTATCACTTTTTCATCTCTGATAGCACAACTCATTGTCCTAATGGTTACACAGACAGGAAGCACACTGTGTCCGAAGTGTGATGTGGCTGACAAAAACAATGATGTGTGCCAGGCTGTGCTGGCAGAAGTACAGTGTCTAGAAAGAGGGCAGAGAATTCCACTCTCTGCATTCCTCAATGGAGACTTGGGACATTATGTTCCATTTTGGGGGACACAATTTAAGAGGGGCACAGGCAAGCTACACTGTCATCTCAAAAGTTCAGAAAAGTCTGACCTGGAAAGTGAGTGGATCCTAAACTTATGTAGAAAATCCTCCTAAGCAGAAACATTCAGGAATCAAGATTATTTGGCCTCAAGAAAGGTTGGAATTTCTGGTAATGAATGGCAGTCTGGGTGGCAAAGATGAGAAGGGACAGAATAGATATTTCCAGAGTTTGGAATGCTAGCCAGAAGAATGAAGTTCTCTAGTGTGTGGTGGGTATCAAACAGCCCTAGTACCAGCATCAAGAGAAAGAGGGCTCTCCCATATTTGGAGCTGTTCACAGATGGAATAGTCTGCTTTGTGAGGTAGTGAGTTTCCCACCACTGGAGACGTTCAGGCAGAGACAGGAATAAGTGTTCGTATCACAGAGGGAGTGAGGCATATGGCCTTCTACTATCCACCAGTTAACTCACCACCACAAGTATCCTTTCAGATTCTCTTTTTCTCCCTCCTACTATCTTATTTGCATCCAATATGCTTGACTTGGTACCTTTTTTTTTTTTTTTTTTTTTTTTTTAAACAGGCAGAGTTAGACAGTGAGAGAGAGAGAGAGAGAAAGAGAAAGGAGGTCTTCCTTTTTCCGTTGGTTCACCCCCCAAGTGGCTGCTACGGCAGGTGCGTTGCGGTAGGCGCGCTGCGCTGATCTGAAGCCAGGAGCCAGGAGCTTCCTCCTGGTCTCCCATGCTGGTGTGGGGCCCAAGGATCTGGGCCATCCTCCACTGCACTTCTGGGCCACAGCAGAGAGCTGGACTGGAAGAGGAGCAACTGGGACAGAATCTGGCATCCCGACCGGGACTAGAACCTGGTGTGCTGGTGCCACAGGCGGAGGATTAGCCTATTGAGCCGCGGCACCGGCCGACTTGGTACTTTTTATTCTTTCTCTTCCCCCAAGCCATAATTCTGTTTCAAAATATTTCAATATTTAGCTAACCACTGATGGTTTCATGAGGGTTTTTTTTTTTTTTTTTTTTTGCTTTGTTTTGGATAACTGTTCTTTTTCATCAAACATTTATCCTGGATTTCTTTCTGTCTTTTTTTTTTTTTTTAAGATTTGTTTATTTTATTTGAAAGGCAGAGTTACAGAAAGAGAGAAGTAGAAACGAGAGAGAGAGAGATCTTCCATCTCCTGGTTCACCCCAAAATTGGCCACAATGAGCAGAGCTGGGCCGGTCCAAAGCCAGGAGCCAGGACTTCTTCCGGGTCTCCCACATGCGTGCAGGGGCCCAATCATTTGGGCCATCTTCTGCTGCTTTCCCAAGCACATTAGCAGGGAACTACATCAGAAGTGGAGCAGTTAGGATTTGAACTGGTGCACACATGGGATGCCAGTGTCACAGGCAGCAGCTTTACCCATTACATTATGGCGCTGGCCCCTATCCTGGATTTCTAACACAAGACATTTAAAAGCAAATCATGGCAAGGGCAATTAATAAAAATGTTACAAACTTTTCCTATCTAATGACCAAATGCTGTTATCATTTCCTCTTCTAAAATGGAAGTGTAGCAAGTGTAGCAAGCTTCGTCCTCCCCTGAATGCTGAATTCACTTGTGCTACAACAATAACTGTATATGCATTCAATTCAATATGCATTGTTCATTCACTCATTCAACAAAGTTTTATGGAATGCCCAAAGTTAGTCTAGGCACTGGGGAAACAGCAGTGAAAAACACAACAAACTTCTTTACTTCTATGGCACTGCCTTTTAATGGAAAAAACAGATAGTACATAAGATTTTTTTAGAAAATGAATCCACATATTTATGATATAAAATATATGAGATGTGACAACTACTAAAGAGAAGAATTAAGCAAAAGGATGTGTGCAGAAGGGTTGTGAAAGAGTAGGTTGCAATTTAAATGGGGTGATGTACCTTTAAATTTTATTTAAATAACGGGAGTCCCACTAAGAAAGCAACAGTGGTTTTAAACCTCAAAGGAAATGAACAAAGTGAGCGAGGTAATTTTCTATTGAAAGAGCACACCAGGTAGAGGGAAGAGTGATGTAAAGGCAAACACACACACACACACACACATCACCCCTTCTGGGGTACTGAACACCTGCCAAGTGCTTAGCACTGTGTTCAGCTAAAAAAACTAAAACATGAGTATCTGAACACTGGGACCTTGAAGACAAAAAAACACATCTGTACCCAGAAACATCAGGCAGGACACTGCCAAGTACTAAAACTCAGTTAATCAGATCCCTGAAAATCCTCTACCTTTTAGTTTTCCTACCATCGTCCTCTGAAACATGCAGACCTCTCACTGCAAGCCACCAAAGCCAGAATGCTCTTCCCACACTCTGTTCTGGATCTTGCACAACCTTGAAAGCCCACCCTTAAGCAAGGGCTTCCTGACCACCCAATACCCAGTGTTACTGTTTTTGTTGTTTTTTATAGTACAGGCCTCATCCATGACCTACAGAACCAGAACTCAAGTTCTCACAAGATCCACAGGAGGTCAGATGTGCACACTGAAGTCTGAGAAACACTGCCCTAGGTCACTCATCTCCAAGGTGGCTGCCCACTGTAGAACCCAGGGGTGTTTTTCAAACTTCCAGTGCCTAGTTCCACCTTCAGAGACTCTTATGTAATCAGTATAGGTAAGAGTTGGACAACAAAAAAATTTTTAAAACTTTCCAGATGACTCTAATATGCAGCACAGTTCGAAAATTCCCAATAGTTCCTCTCTCATTTCCCTCATTCTTCTCTCCAACTGTTTTGCCCTTGCTATTAAACAGCCTGCCTTCAGACTTGCCCCTCAACCAAAGAGAAGCAATCTTCCCCTCCACCCTTCCTCCTCTGGCTCAGTGGTTCTGGGATCAGCCTCATGGAGGCCTTTGTGGAATGAAGAATGGCAGCAGAGACAGAGGGAGGAGGTGGAGTTGAACAGACTCCCCGCCCAGTAGCACAGTCTTGTGGAAAGCCGCCTGGGGCAAGCCGCTTAAATAGCATCTCTGTAAAGGGAGAACAACAGTATCTTTCCAGTCTGCCTTGCAGAGTCACAGGATCTCTGGAAAATCAACAGATCATATGAGAAAGTGATGGGGTATGAATGTGCATGAAAGCTGGGATGGCTTTCTGTCCAGTAAGCCTAGGATGGCCATTTCAAACTTGAAAAAAATCTTCCTTTCCCCTACTTCCCAAATCTAAGCAAGAATTTTAAGCAAAATCTTATCTTAACATCTAAAAAGGATGAATATGCATCTGTAGTCTTTATGTTGACATTGTAGGTATCATTCCCTAATTACAACCAGCTGCATCATAAGTTACCAGAAAATCATGATTAAGTAACTTGAGAACATCTTAGTTAGCACCAAACACTCAGAAAGAGTGTTCAGTAAGTATCAACCAGTGAGGCGTAACTTAAGGTGGCACCATGGAAACCCACACTATGCATCCAAGTGAGTAGGACTATGTATTATTTAACCACATGATTCAATTTTCATCTTTTAAGGAAAAGTGTAACAGCTTCATTTAGCCATTCTACAGATCTACAAACTGGAAGACCAAGAGACTATGGCTGATTCAAAATAGGTTCTTTGTTTTACTGAAAGTCGTCCATTAAAAGGCATAGGTTTTTTTTTTTTTTTCTTTTAAGATTTATTTATTTATTTGAAAGGCAGAGAGGTGGTGGTGGGGGAGATCTTTGATCTGCTGGTTCACTCCCCAAATGGCCGCAGTGGAAGACAGCTGGGCCAGGCTGAAGCTAAAAGCGTGGAACTCCTCTGGATCTCCTACATGGGTGGGAGGGGCCCATGCACTTGGGCCATCTGCTGCTGCTTTCCCAGGCTATTAGCAGGGAGCTGGATGGGAAGAGGAGCAGCTGGCATATGAACTGGCGCCCCTATGGCATGCCAGCATCACAAGTGGCAACTTAACCCACTCTACCACAATATTGGCCCCAAACGTCACAAAAGTCACATTTTTAATGCTAAATATTGAAGTCAAGAATGAATACAGATGTGCTGCTTTATCTGGATCAAGTGCTGAGAGTTGAGAGAGTATACAAAGGCTAATCTGCCTAAATCCTTTTTCCTTCACATTTATCCTTAAAAACTCTTCCTGGCAGGTTTCTGTTTTAATAGATACCCTTGGGTGGTGACTGTAGTGGCACAGTGGATTAAGTGGCTGCTTGGGACACCCACATCCCATACAGAATTGCCTGGTTCTAGTTGAAGTTGCTCCACTTCCAATCCAGCTTCTGTTAATGTATCCTGGGGGTAACAAATAATGGCCCAATAACTGGGTTCCTGCCACCCGTGTGAAAACTCAGAGTTCCAGGCTCCTGGCTTCAGCCTGGTCCAATTCTGGAGGTTACAGACATTTGGGGAGTGAATAAGAGGAGGGAAGATCTCTCTCTCCCTCTCTCTGTCACTCTGCCTTTGAAGTAAATGAAAACTTAAAAAATAAACTTTAAAAAGGCTTTTTGAAAGGCAAAAAGAAGGCACTAGCCAGTACCCTGATGTGAACCAGATGTTGAATAGAACAATGGTACGTAAACATTCTGGATTCCACAGATCAAATTTAAAAGATTTGGGGAGATCCATATATGATTGCTAAGTTATTTTTCTGAGAAAGAACATTAAACTACAACAACAGCTATTATTTCATAATAGAATGTACACTTCAAAATAAATGAAGCTATGAGAAAAGTCTCAGAATAACAAAGCATTATCCTTTTCAATAACAGACAATTGTAACCTTAAAATTGTGAGGATGCATTTGATAAATACAAAACATGGCCCGACTTTACCTGTGCTCTACATCTGAGAGTCCCTTTTCTGGGGGATCAGGAGGGTTTGATGTAACCCTGGAGGTGGGGTGGGGGCTAAATACAAACTGATATTCCAAACAGGGGGAGGGAAATAGAGAGGAAAACCCTACAGCAGCAGTTTTGCCTAGGATTCACACAAATACAGATAACAAAGTCCTAGGATGTTGGGCCTCAAGGGAACTCCATCCCTTGGTTATAAAATAGGGCTGGTAGGAAGGTGCCACCTATGATACCTGAAAAAAAAAAAAAATCAGTGACAAGGAGTACTTGTGGTAGTTGTTTTTCACTCATGACTGTGCCTTCTCTGTCTCTTTGGGGACCCCATTCCTAGGGGGTAAATGTGGAAATGGTGTCAACAGCCTGAACCTAGAAACATAACTAAGACACAAGGAAGGGAAAAGAGCTATCTCTTACAGTAGAGTTCCAGTGAAAGGAACCCCTCCCTCCCTTTCCAAGGAAGGATGTGGACGACAGAAGTGACAGAGATATCTCCATCTTTGACGATAACCTAAGGCTCTGATGCTTCCTGTGGCCTCCCACTCTACTCACAGTATGTCTCCTGAGGCAGTTAAGACGACTTCCCAGGTGGCCCTGTGGCATGCAGGGTTAAGCCCCCACCTGCAATGCCAGCATCCCAAATGGGCCTTGAATTGGTGTCCCAGCTGCTCCACTTTTGATCCAGCTCCCTGCTAATGCGCCTGGGAAAGCTGCGGAAGATGGCCCAACTGCTTGGGCCACTGCACCCACGCGGGAGATGGGGAAGCAGCTCTGGGCTCTTGGTTTCAGTCTGGCCCAGCCCTAGCGGCCAATTTGGGGAGTGAACCAGCGGATGGAAGATCTCTCTCTCCCTCTCTAGCTCTGCTTTAAAATTAAAAATAAATAAATAAATAAATAAATAAATAAATAAATAAATAAAAATAAAAACAAAAAAAAACTTCCTTAGGTCAGGATGTACCCTCCCTCTTTCTTCCTTTCCTGACAGGTTTCCCTTCTTCCTGCATATGATTTTTTTTTAACCCAAAGGAGGGCGGCCCCTCCTTCCTCCGTTCTTGCCTAATGCCCGGGAGGAGAGGGGCACAGGGGAGCCCGGAGCCCGGTGTGTCCGTGGGCCGCGCCGTGGGCACCAGGCGCTGCGCGGCGCGCGGCAGGAGCCCCGCCCAGGCTCCACGGCGCGGCGGGCGCCGGGTGACTCAGGCGCCCCGGGGCGTTCCGGGAAGCCGCCGGGGCGCGCGGGGGCACGAGGGCGCGAGGGCTTTCCCACCGCCGCGGCGAGTCTGTCCTTAGCGCCGAAAGCGGGATCAGAAAGCCGAGGGCGGAGTGGCGGGAGAGGAAGCGGTGGCGCGGAGCGGAAGGCGGCGTCATTGTTTCTCTGGAGCAGAAGCCGAGGGAGCGTGGCCTGCCCTTTATTAGCGCCGAGTTCAGCGTCCCGAGAGGGGAGAGGGGCAGAGCTCGCGCGGGATGGGGCAAGTAGGGGGAGGTGGGTGTGCGGGCTCCCCTGGGCCGCCTTTGGCCTGGGTCTCTTTAACCTTGTCCCTGACGTGGAGCCTGACGCTGGGGCTGACCATAACTCCTGAGCAAAGAGGACTTTTGAGGGGAAGGAGATAAGTGAGACTTCGCCAAGACTTCCCGCCCACCTCCCCTTCTCAGCTTGTCCTCCCCAGAACAGCCATTTCTCCAGCAGGGATCCCTTTGTCTTCATTCTGGGTCTCTCACCTCGCTGGCGGGGGAGGCCGGAATGGAAGATGGCTGGGCGGAGCGGCAGGAGTGGAAGGAAGCAAGGCTGAGGGCGTGGGTGGAGGCTGGCTGGTGCAAGGGAGAGCCACGCAAGGCCCACGCATTGGGAACATAGCTGGCCAGCAGGAGGACCGGTGCCATGAGGACTCGTGGGGTGAGAAGCTGGCCAGGTAAGGCCAGTGCACAAAATATCAACCATCCCCCCACCCCCCCAAACATGAAGAAGAATGCATGGTGCAGCTGTCACTGAGTTTGGCACCTCCATTGCGTTGTCTCTGTTTTCATTTATCCATAAGATAAATACTGGTACCCGATTCTAGAGTCAAAGAAAGATCAGAAAGTCGGCATCTCAGTCTCTGATCTCAGCTTCCTTAAGTCCGCTCCCTTTTGCCTTTGCCAAGGCTGCTTTGTAAGAAACCAACACCGATCACCCTCCTTTTTCTCTTAGGTTAGTTTGAGTTACAAACCAAGAGAGTCCTGACTAGTGATACATCTTTTAAAAATAATTATTTGGAGTGGTCGCTGTGGCATAATAGGCTAAGCCCCTGCCTGCATAGCCGGCATCCTATGGGTGTCCCAGCTGCGCCTCTTCTGATCCAGCTCTCTGCTAATGGCCTGGGAAAGCAGTGGAGCATGGCCCAAGTGCTTGGGCCCCTGTGTGGGCGTGGGAGACCTGGAAGAAGCTCCTGGCTCCTGGCTTTGGATCAGCCCAGCTCAGGCCTGCGGTTGTGGCCACTTGGGGAATGAACCAGCAGATGAAAGACCTTTATTTCTGTCTCTCCCTCTCTCTCTCTCTGTAATTCTGCCTCCCAAATAAGTAAAATCTTAATAGTAATTATTATTATTTATCATAAAGGCAGAGAGAAAGAGAAAGAAAGAGACCTTCCATCCACTAATTCATTCCCCAAATGGCACACCAACTGGGGCTGGGCCAGGCTGAATCCAGGAGCCCAGATCTCAATCCAGATCTCCCACCAGAGTGGCAGGAACCCAAGTACTCAAGCCATCACCTGCTGCCCAGGTTGCACACTAGCAGGAACTTGGAATCAGAAGCAGTGCAGGAGCTCAAACCCAGGCACCGATATGCAATGAGGCTCTCCCAAGAGTGTCAAACGCCAACCCTGATGCATCTTTTAATCCAGAAATTTTACTTTTGAGAATATATTCCCAAGAAATACTAAAACGTAACAAAAATACCATATACCACAAAATACTCACTGTGGACTTACTTATACTATTAAAACAATTATAAATATCCAATAACAGAGGGGGAAATAAACTGGGACATTTATGATAAAATAATATGTGGCCTTAAAATGACATATGCAGGATTTGATAACTTGAATGAATAAAGACGAGTTATATGGTAAATAAGAAAATTAGATACCAAGTTATACATACATGAGTATACCATTTTTATATACAATATAGTCACAATATGTAGAAAATATACATAGACAAAAACACTGGAAGAAAATCAGTCAAAGTATTATATCTATGGTCAGCACTGTGGTGCAGCCTGTTAAGCCATTTGTAGTGCCAACATCCCATATGGGCACCAGTTCAAGTCCCAGCTGCTCTGCTTCCAATCCAGCTCTCTGCTAATGGTCTGGGAAAGCAGCAGGGAATGACCCAAGTCCTTGGGCCCCTGCACCCACGTGGAAGATCTGGAAGAAGCTGCTGGCTCCTGGCTTTGGACCAGCCCAGCTCCAGCTATTGCAGCCATTTGGGGAGTGAACCAGAGTTTGGAAGATCTCTCTCTCTCTCTCTGTCTCTCCTCTCTCTCTGTAACTCTTTCAAATAAAATAAATCTCAAAAAAAAAAAAAAAAGAGATGTGTTTAAAAATATTCTATCTTTTAAAGGAAGGAAGGAAAGAAGAAAGGGGAGGGAGGGAGGGAAGAAGAGAGGGAGGAAAGAGGTATCATTATATTATTAGAATTTTATCTATGAACTAAATTGAATCTTTTCTCTTTGTGTTATCATCACATTAACATGAGAACTAATGAGAACTGTGTTCTAAATATCATGCATTTGCTGTGACCCTGATAATCTGATGTATTAATAAATTCCTTAAGTAAAAAAATACATTTTCATAAGCATATACTCCAAAAATGAGTTATCTCGTCAGAAAATGAATTACAATGAGGGCTGCTGATATTTCAATGACTTACTAGAAATATGTTAATGTCTTATGAAAATATTCTTTAAAAATTTAGGGAAAGATGCTAAAGATAATAAATAGAAGGAAAATGGGTAATGGATTATGGATATTTTTGCAAGGCTTGTTTAAAAAATAGAAGGCTATGCAAACTGTACTGAAGCCAAGACTTGAAATCTTGAGTTGGTTACTGAGAAGCTGATCTACATGAAAATGACGGAAAAGAGGATTGACAAAACCAGCTTTTGTGGTATTTTCAGCTATCTTATGCACTCTGTCAAGAAGTACCTATGTCTGTACACTGCAAAAGAATTTTGAAAAACATGCAGTATTTTCATGAATGGTTATTTCCCTCTATACTGCTTAAAAAAGTTTTTAATTGTCCATTTTTTTTTCCACTTCAGGAAAGTAATCTAAAAGTATATTGGAATCTAGGGGACAAGAATCAATTGATTCTGTTACAGAAGAATATAAGCTATGATACAGTATTAAATCTTTATTCTACGGAGTGCAGGTGCTGTGTTGTAACATGTGTTGGGAGCACACTCTCTTGCCTGCGTGTACTGGAGATGCTAGTACTCTATAGCAAGAGCCAAGTTTTAAATTTTCAGGAATTTTGTCAACTAGTTTTTAAACACAGCTACTATTTAAAAAGCACTTATTTGCAGTCAGTCTGACTTTGTCAGATCATAATTGAATTGTTACTATAGGTTGGTTACAGACAAAAGATTAACTAAAACAAACTAAAAGCATTCTTTGAGAATCAACTGATTGCAGCAGGAGTTTACAATAAAGACTTGTGTAGTTTATTATTATTATTTGTTAATTTTGTGTTATGCAGTTTTTTTAACATTTTTATTATAAAGAAAAAAAATTAAGATTAATATCCAAATATTTGGATAAGATTATATCCAGGGAGCCAGCACTGTGGTGTAGCTGGTAAAGCCACCACCTGCAGTGCCGGCATCCCATATGGGCACCAGCTGCTCCACTTCTGATCCAGCTCTCTGCTATGGCTTGGGAAAGCAGTAGAAGACAGCCTAAGTCCTTGGGCCCCTGGACCCGCATAGAAGACGCAGAGGAAGCTCCTGGGTCCTGTCTTCGGATAGGCCCAGCTCTGGCTGTTGTGGCCATTTCAGAGTGAACCAGCAGATGGAAGGTCTCTCTCCCTATTTCTGCTTCTGCCTCTCTGTAATTCTGCCTTTCAAATAAATAAATAAATAAATAAATCTTTAAAAATATTATATCCAAATTTTTTTCTAAAATATTTATGGATTTTTCAGTTTCTCAACAATAAGGATAAGTGTATTATTAATTATACATTAAAACAACAATTTTTAGATATGTAATATATAATTTTATATACACACACATGATAGTACCTCAAAAACTTCATGGAGTGGCAGACATTTGGCTCAGTGATTAAGTCATACCTTGGGGACAACTGCCTCCCATATTTGAGTCCTGGCTCCTCTGCTTCTCATCCAACTTCCTGCTAAGGGCACCCTGGGAGACAGCAGATGATGGCTCAAGTACTTGGGTCCCTGCCACCCCCATGAGAGACCCAGGTGGAATCCCTGGCTCCTGGCTTTGGCCTGGCCCAGCCCTGGTTATTGCAGGCATTTCAGGAGGAAATAAGTGGATGGAAGATTTCTCCTTAGCTTTCTCTTTGTGGTTTTCTCTGCCTTTCAAATAAAAATGAAAACAAATAAAAAATTACAAAAACAACAAAAAATTCATGGAAAATGAAAAAAGATAAGTTTATTTTCATTCCAATTTTTTAAAAAATCCATACATATTTTTTCATAATAGACATTTTCCATGAACTTTTTGAAGATGACTTGCACTTGTGAAGTTGTTGCTGACTAGGAAGTCACAAAACCTGGATGAAAGAGGATAAGATATACTTGAATAACTTACATTAATTGAACAATTTTCTAGAATTTAAAATGGAAGTTAAAGGTCAATGTTATGTGCCCAAGACATTACTGAAAGGGAAGGGCATGCCACAGTGGGCCTGCAGAGGGGAAAACATCTGAATTTTAAAATACTCAAAAAGGAAATGATGAGATCGGAGCTAATTCCTGATTGGCAAGCACATGCTGACTCATGAACAGAAGGGAAGAGGATTGGAATGTAACGTTTAATGGCAAAGACCACAATATGTTCAAAAACATTCCTTAGGAAGCGAGGTAATGGTCAAGTTAATAGCATCATTGAGGGGGGGAAAAACAAACAGTATCTGGTATCAGAGGAAAATGTTCTAATCCTGAAGATTAGGTATGCAAAAAGAATTTTACATGTTCATATTTGGCCTGAGTTTTTTTTTTTTTAGAGATTTATTTATTTGAAAGAGTTACAGAGAAGGAGAGAGAGTTCTTCCATCCACTGGTTCACTCCCCAAGTGGCCACAATAGTCAGGGTTGGGCCAGGTTGAAGCCAGGAGCCAGGAGCTTCTTCCAGGTCTCCCATGTGAGTGCAGGGAGTGCAAGCACTTGGACCATTTTCCACTGCTTTCCCAGATGCATTAGCAGGGAGCTGGATCAGAAATAGAGCAGCTGGGACTGGAACCGGCACCTCTATGGGATGCTCATGTTGCAGGTAGTGGCTTAACCTGCTATGCCACAGCACCTGCCTCCCGCCCCCCCATCACCACCACCGAGGCTGTTGATACCAGTATTTTTATCTCAACACAATCAAGATGATGATTATGTTCATTCTTGGGTTAGAAGATGTTTAACAATGAAGTGCCCCCTTATTTGGGGCCTTATTCCTCTTTTAGAAGGAGGGAAGGGGAGAAGAGCAGGAAAGTCTCATGTCTACATGCTGTGAGTCTCTAGAGATCCTAAATAGCAGCAGAGACTATACACTGATTAATAAAATCAGGTTTCCCTTGTTTGAGAACTGTTCAGTCTTCTGTGAGGATCTGATAGAATGGAGAGTGCAGCATCCTTCAAGTCACCTGACACTGTACACCATACTTTGAACAATGAATGGCACATAACCTAATCTGAGGACCTGTGTTAGGGTAGAAAGTGAAGCTCCTGTTCTGGCAGTGAAATCTAGGATTTTCTGGATGGTGGATGTAGAATTTACCAAGACATACACAGAGAGCTGTCTGAGCTTAAGGAAGTCTTTGGGAGTTGGAATTCCACTTCCTTGATTCTTCCTTTCCAGGACAGATCTCTTGTTGATGTCACCTTTTTGCTAATCTGTGTACAGGCTTTTCATTACTTTCCCTCCTCCACCTACTTAAAAAAAAAGGCCATACACCTTTGATTGGGAATGAAGTAGTGAATGCAGGCTAGACTCTGGACCTTAGATTCACTGCCTTCCCCTAAAAACACTTTATTTCCCCCTCAATGTCACCATCCTCCAGTCTCCCCAACCTCATTACCCCATTTTGCAATGACTGGAATAGATTATGGGGGCAGGGGGAACCACTCATGGTTCTTTTCAGATTTTAAAATTAAAAACCTAGTCTCTAGTAAGAGCCAGGAGATGGGCTATTTCAGCACTAGGAAAATGTTATGATTTCTACAAATACTTGCCCGTTAAATGAAGAAATAGGAAGCATGATGCTTAGGTTACATATAACCTTGTGTGGGCCCTGAGATGGAATGGAACGTTAGAACTGCCTTGCACAAAATGGA
This sequence comes from Lepus europaeus, assembly GCF_033115175.1. Classification (NCBI taxonomy): domain Eukaryota; kingdom Metazoa; phylum Chordata; class Mammalia; order Lagomorpha; family Leporidae; genus Lepus; species Lepus europaeus. The sequence goes on along the minus strand of NC_084828.1, from coordinate 75,833,209 downwards.
AGAATTTTCAAATTTTCTGACCCTGTCCTTAAAAAAAAAAAAAGCAATCTCCTAGACACTATTTTTTTTTTAAACTATGTGATGAAATCCAGAAGGGGCTTTTATCTCATAACATCCATACCAGAAGATTAATCTCTGTGGCTGGTGTCTTGTTCTGATTGGGAATGTTTGAGCCCAGTTTTGGAATCTTCTCTAGCTAACACATCTGTTCCACAGTTGTTAATGTTTGTTTGGCATTGCCCAAAAGAAGGCAGTAGAATGGAAGAATTTTTAACAATGAGTCCCAAGATAGACTGGACCAGCAGCACTGCTTATTTTGAAAAGGCATTTTTTGGGAGCAACCTGACCTATATTTAAAAAAAAAAAGGTGTAGTGGGGGTAGGTCATTGGACCAAGAAATGGATGTCTAATACTGGAATGTAGTTTAGCTTGTTTCTACTACTCAATTTTTCCCCAGAAATATTTGTTCATTGAATTATTATTACTGCATTCCACACTAGCAGGGTTTAGTTTTTGAATTTTTAGATATTTGAATGTTTAACTCAAAATAATCGTGAGAAGTTGATTTTACGGCATTCAGTTAAAAGTATGCAAGAATAAAAAACATTCTAGCTGTTTTAGAAAGTCTAAGTAAAATATGTAGCTATAGTATAACGTTTATAAATTTCTATCTTAGCCAAGAAAAGAGAGAACCATCACTGCTTTAGGGTCTATAACAGTGGATTAAATTAGTTGATCAGGAGGTAAAATATCTCCTTATAAGAAAAATCAACCTGACCTGCATTTGCTGAACAGAAAAGTTACATTAAAGCTCACATAATGTTTTTAAAGATTATAGAGTATACCTTCCCTATCAATAATGCTGTCTTTATTCTTATCACACATTCAAGAGTTTGAGTGCAAATAATTTATATAGATTGTGACATTTACCCAATGAGAAACCATTGAGACTTAGCATTTGAAAACTTTGTAGAAACAGCTGGGTTTAGTTTGAAAGCTTCAAAATTAAATGGAAAGAGGGAAAGGTCCTAATCCCTCAGACCATCTGTTCAAAGAACAGCGAAGTAAAGGATGACAGTCTTCAGCCCTGTTACTGAAATCTACACATCTCCTCTCTATTCCCTGCTTCATCTAGTCCTCACAGTATCCCTGTGAGGTTTCTCAAAGCAAGGATTTGTATCCTCATGTTACAAATAAGGAAACTGAGACTTAGAGAAGACTCTTACTCTGTCACATAGTCAAACAGTAACAAGGCAGGACTTCAACCTAGTCGACCTCTTCAAAAATGCTGAAGTTTATTGTACTATTATATGCCAGTTTCCACATCCTTTCTTCCTTCCTTTCCTCCTTTTCTTTTCCCTCTCTTCATCTTTCCTCCCATTTCTCCTGCATTCACTGAGATGCATCTGTAGTGGCTAAAGTTATTCTATGTTGCTAATGTTCATTAAAAAAAAAAAAAAAAAAAAAAAAAAAACACACACACACACACACACACACAACATTTCTACCCTGAGTGCAGGAAGAATAAGAAATAGTCATAGAAGTCTAGAGAAGTGACATTAACTCCAGCTCTTCAACTCTGCTTTTTTTCTTTACTGTTTCGATTAAAAATGGGAACTTCAAAAATCACACCAAAAATAAAACAGTAAATTACAGATCAATGCCTCACTTTTTTTTTTTTTTTTTTTTGCCAAAGAATTGACTTTGCATAGACACTGTGCAGGCATAGTTCTTTAGGAAGTATCTTATTCAAAAGAAATCAAGACAAAACACTTGGACTGCCCAGAGGGGAGGTTTAAGGGTAAACTTAAGGGGAACAGATCACAGAAAGGTGACATCAGTGAGGTTAGGCAGAGCAGACAGAAGGGGCATGGAAAATAAATGATTGGCTGAGTGCTTGATACTCAGACAAAAAGTTTTGTTGGTTTGAAGGTTGAAGCAGTAGTGATTTCCAAACCTATTTTTTAAATGCCTGAATTGTATTTTTCAGACAAATTTTGCCCCAAAGCATAAAACAAATATCACTAAGGAAGTAGGATTTTCAGACTAAAGCACAGTGGGTGACTATACAGCCCTCTTCCCAGGCCCCTCTAGGGGCCCCTCCTATGGGAAAAGCATAACACAGATTTAATATTCTTTGTACTTCAGTATCTTTCAAAATAAACAGGCAAACCAAATTTCTCAGGATTAAAGTATGGGCCCTATAGCAACTGTTTCTCTAGGAGCCCCTAACTCAAAACCACTCCAACTGAGGGGTTTCAGAGAGAAGCAGCAGCTGGTGAGAGATTCCTCTTTCCTGGAATCCTGATTACTTATCTTCAAAGCTGAGTCTACCCTAAGCCAGGCAGAGGGTGTGAAAATAGAAGGTCTGGCTTCCTAGGGAATTGGTTGGGGGTTGTTATGTTGTTGTAGGCTGTATTATGTTTACCTAGTCCTAAAATAAACAGTTCGGTTTGAGAAAGTTATTCTCAAACACATCTCTCAGGACTGAGAAATTGGTCATACTTTATCTTCCTTTAACAATTCAATATTTTCAAAGCACACCATTTTTGTGTCCATTATCTTGCAAGAGTCTCGCCTGATAGGTCAAGGTGGTCAGATATCATTATCTCATTTTATAGATGGAGAAGCTGAGGCTTAGAAAGATGAAGACAGTTCCACAAGGTCACATGACGGATACATCCATCTTCTGTTTCTTGGCCAGAACGTACATGCTTATACATGTTTGCTATATACATAGAACCTACTGCAGCCTAGTGCAGTAGTGAGTAAAGGCCATAGATTTGGTGCTACCGGCTCTGTGTCGCTGGGAAACATCAGTGTCTTCATTATTGGCAGGAGGGATAATTACCCGCCTCATCTACTTGACAGGAAGAACAAATGAGATGATCTGGTGAAAGTACTTTGTAAAGTGTCATCCAAGGCTTCTTCTCCCTTCCCTACCTCAGTATTTTGACAGGTTTCTCTGTCATTCTCCTAACTTGGGCCTTACTTTTACAAACCAAATAAAATTTGTTTCACACTCTCTGTTAGTATTGTGCCAGTGACCAGAGCAGCCTGCTAGTCTCACTTTTACACTTTTACTCTGAGGCACTCTGTCTCCTCACGTCAGAGATTTGGAGATAACACTGCCAATGAATTCTAAGACTGCTTTTCCCTAAGTTCCAAGCAGTGGCCATGAGGACTCTGGGTCAGGTTGAGGGCTTAAGGAGGGCCTCAGGGGTATGGGCCTCAGGGTATGGGCCTCAGGGTATGGGCCGGGTCTTTGTACAGTCATCACTGGCTGGCTTGTTGGCAAGAATCAGACCTGGAATTTGGCAAGTTTCTCTGAGGGCAATCTGTCCTCTGCAGCTAAGAGGAGATTTCATAAAGTTCAATGGCAATTTAATAGCTATTGACAGGAGTTCAAAATGGGGGTGCACTAAAGACAACAAGTTGCAGATGACAGAAAACAAAATCAAAATAAATTTGGAATAATTTAGTATAAAATAAAATATTTATTTTATGAAATGAAAACAACCTTGTTTTCTCCAAAGTATAAAAATTATACATGTTCATTGTTAAAAAAAAATAAGAAGACCCTCAAAGAACACAAAAGTATTCTGGAGAAAGTCATTGTTTAGATATTTGAGTCTGGAGTGGATGTGTTGCTTAGCAGTTAAGATGCTGCTTACCGACCTAAATTGAACCAAGAAGACATAGAAAATCTAAACAGACCCATAACTGAGACAGAATTGAATCAGTAATAAAGGCCCTCCCAACAAAGAAAAGCCCAGGACCAGATGGATTCACTGCTGAATTCTACAAGACTTTTAAGAAGAACTAACTCCAATTCTTCTCAAACTATTCAGAACAATCAAAAAAGAGGGAATCCTCCCAAATTCTTTCTACGAAGCCAGCATCACCTTAATCCCTAAGCTGCAAAAGATGCAGCATTGAAAGAAAATTACAGACCAACATCCCTGATGAACATAGATACAAAAGTCCTCAATAATTCTGGCCAATAGAATATGACAACACATCAGAAAGATCATCCACCCAGACCAAGTGGGATTTATCCCTGGTATGAAGAGATGGTTCAGTGTTCACAAATCAATCAATGCGATACACCCCATTAACGAACTGCAGAAGAAAAACCATATGATTATCTCAATAGACGCAGAGAAAGCATTCGATAAAATACAACACCCTTTCATGATGAAAACTAAGCAAAGTGGGTATAGAAGGAACATTCCTCAATACAATCAAAGCAATTTATGAAAAACCCACGCCCAGGGCCGGTGCTGTGGCTCAATAGGCTAATCCTCCGCCTGCAGCACCTGCACACCGGGTTCTAGTCCCAGTCAGGGCACCGGATTCTGTCCCGGTTGCCCCTCTTCCAGTCCAGCTCTCTGCTGTGGCCAGGGAGTGCAGTGGAGGATCGCCCAAATGCTTGGGCCCTGCACCCCATGGGAGACTAGGAGAAGCACCTGGCTCCTGCCTTCGGATCAGTGTGGTGCGTCGGCCGCAGCACGTCAGCCGTGGCGGCCATTGGAGGGTGAACCAACGGCAAAGGAAGACCTTTCTCTCTGTCTGTCTCTCTCTCACTGTCCACTCTGCCTGTCAAAAAAAAAAAAAAAAAAAAAAAAAAAAAAAAAACACCACGGCCAACATCCTATTGAATGGGGAAAAGTTGGAAGCATCTCCACTGAGATCTGGTACCAGATAGGGATGCCCACTCTCACCACTGCTATTCAATATAGTTCTGGAAGTTTTAGCCAGAGCCATAAGGCAAGAAAAAGAAATTAAAGGGATACAAATTGGGAAGGAAGAAGTCAAACTATTCCTCTTTGCAGATGATATGATTATTTAGGGGATCCAAAGAATTCTACTAAGAGACTATTGGAACGCAAAGAAGAGTTTGGAAAAGTAGCAGGATATAAAATCTATGCACAAAAATCAACAGCCTTTGTATACACAGGCAATGCCATGGCTGAGAAATAACTGTTAAGATCAATCCCATTCACAATAGCCACAAAAACAATCAAATTCCTGGGAATAAACTTAACCAAGGGCATTAAAGATCTCTATGATGAGAATTACAAAATCTTACAGAAAGAAATAGAAGAGGACACCAAAAAATGGAAAAATCTTCCATGCTCATGGATTGGAAGAATCAATATCATCAAAATGTCCATTCTCCAAAAAGCAATATATAGATTTGATGCAATACCAATCAAAATACCAAAGACATTCTTCTCAGATCTGGAAAAAATGAAGCTGAAATTCATATGGAGACACAGGAGACCTCGAATAGCTAAAGTAATCTTGTACAACAAAAACAAAGCTGGACGCATCACAAGACCAGATTTCAGGACATACTACAGGGAAGTTGTAATCAAAAAGCATGGTACTGGTACAGAAACAGATGGATAGACCAATGGAACAGAATAGAAACACCAGAAATCAACCCAAACATCTACAGCCAACTTATATTTGATCAAGGATCTAAAACCAATTCCTGGAGCAAGGACAGTCATTCAACAAATGGTGCTGGGAAAACTGGATATCCATGTGCAGAAGCATGAAGCAAGACCCCTACCTCACACCTTACACAAAAATCCATTCAACATGGATTAAAAATCTAAATCTAAACCCGACATCATCAAATTATTAGAGAGCATTGGAGAAACCCTGCAAGATATAGGCACAGGCAAAGAATTCTTAGAAAAGACCCCAGAGGCACATGCAGTCAAAGCCAAAATTAACAATTGGGATTGCATCAAATTGAGAAGTTTCTGTACTGCAAAAGAAACAGTCAGGAAAGTGAAGAGGCAACTGACAGAATGGGAAAAAATATTTGCAAACTATGCAAAAGATAAAGGATTAATAACGAGAATCTACAAAGAGATCAAGAAACTCCACAACAACAACAACAAAAAACAACCCACTTAATAGATGGGCCAAGGACCTCCATAGACATTTTTCTTTTCTTTTCTTTTTCTTTTTCTTTTTTTGACAGGCAGAGTGGACAGTGAGAGAGAGAGAGACAGAGAGAAAGGTCTTCCTTTGCCGTTGGTTCACTCTCCAATGGCCGCTGTGGCCGGCACGCTGCGGCCGGCGCACCGCGCTGATCCGAAGGCAGGAGCCAGGTGCTTCTCCTGGTCTTCCATGGGGTGCAGGGCCCAAGCACTTGGGCCATCCTCCACTGCACTCCCTGGCCACAGCAGAGAGTTGGCCTGGAAGAGGGGCAACCGGGACAGAATCCGGAGCCCCGACTGGGACTAGAACCCAGTGTGCCGGTGCGGCAAGGTGGAGGATGAGCCTATTGAGCCGCGGCGCCAGCCTTTCATAGACATTTTTCAAAAGAGGAAATCCAAATGGCCAACAGACACATGAAAAAATGTTCAGAATCACTAGCCATCAGGGAAATGCGAATCAAAACCACAATGAGGTTTCACCTCACCCCAGTTAGAATGGCTCACATACAGAAATCTACCAACAAGAGATGCTGGCGAGGATGTGGGGGAAAAAGGGACACTAACCCACTGTTGGTGGGAATGCAAACTGGTTAAGCCACTATGGAAGTCTGTCTGGAGATTCCTCAGAAACCTGAATATAACCCTACCATACAACCCAGCCATCCCACTACTTGGAATTGACCCAAAGGAAATTAAATTGGCAAATAAAAGAGCTGTCTGCACCTCAATGTTTATTGCAGCTCCATTCACAATAGCTAAGACCTGGAACCAACCCAAATGCCCATCAACAGTAGACTGGATAAAGAAATTATGGGATATGTACTCTATAGAATACTATGCAACAGTCAAAAGCAATGAAATCTGGTCATTTGCAACAAAATGGAGGAATCTGGAAAACATCATGCCGAGTGAAATAAGCCAGTCCCAAAGGGACAAATATCATATGTTCTCCCTGATTGGTGACAACTAACTGAGCACCAAAAAGGAAACCTGTTGAAATAAAATAGACACTATGAGAAACAATGATTCGATCAGCTGTTGTCCTGTCGATGAACAACTTAATACATTATCTCTTTTAGTATTTTTTTGTTCTACTTAATACTATTGGTTGAAATCTTTAATTAACACACAATTATTCTTAGGTGTTTAAATTTAACTGAAAAATGATCTCTGTTAAATATGAGTGGGAATAAGAGAGGGAGGAGATGAACAGTTCAGCACATGCTCAATCGGACTTGCCACAAACGTTAGAGTTAGAAATGTGCCAGGGGATTCCAATTCAATCCCATCAAGGTGGCATGTACCAATGCCATCTCACTAGTCAAAGTGATCAATTTCAGTTCATAATTAATCATAATGATAGGCCCAAGAGTCAAAGGGATCACATAAACAAGTCTAGTGTCTGCTTATACTAACTGATAGAATTAAAAAGGAGAGAATGATCCACATGGGAATTGGGATACACAGCAGACTCATAGCATGGCAGATGCCCTAAACAGCACTCTGGCCTCAGAATCAGCCCTTAAGGCATTCAGATCTGGCTAAAAAGCCCATGAGAGTATTTCAGGCATGGAGAGCCAAGATACTGTGGCAAAAAAAAACCAAAACAAAAACCTAAATGAAAGATCTCTGTGAGTTAGATCCCAGCAGAAAGAACGGGCCATCAAAGAAGGAGGTACCAACTGGTGCCTGGGCTCACTGGGCTAATCCTCTGCCTGCAGCACTGGCACCCTGGGTTCTAGTCCCGGTTGGGGCGCCAGGTACTAGTCCCAGTTGCTCCTCTGCCAGTCCAGCTCTCTGCTGTGGCCTGGGAAGGCAGTGGATGATGGCCCAAGTTTTTGGGCCCTGTACCCACATGGGAGACCAGGAGGAAGCACCTGGCTTCTGGCTTTGGATCAGCGCGGTGCGCTGGCCGTAGTGACCATTTGTGGGGTGAACCAACAGAAGGAAGACCTTTCTCTCTATCTCTCTCTCTCACTGTCTAACTCTGCCTGTCAAAAAAAAAAAAAAGGTAGGGGGAGACGGAGGTACCTTTCTCTAAAGGGAGGAGAGAACTTCCACTTTGACTATGGCCTTGTCTAAATAAGATCAGAATTGTCGATCTCAAAAGACTTCCATAGCCCTGGCAACTCATGACAAGATTCTTGGGTGATTACTGACGCCATAAACAAGAGTGTCAATTGTTAAATCAACAACAGGAATCACTGTGCACTTACTCCCCATGTAGGATCTCTGTCCTTAATGTGTTGTACTATGTGAATTAACAGTATAACTAGTACGCAAACAGTACTTATACTTTGTGTTTCTGTATGGGTGTTAACTGTTGAAATCTTTACTTAGTATATACTAAATTGATCTTCTGTATATAAAGATAATTGAAAATGAATCTTGGCCAGTGCCGTGGCTCAATAGGCTAATCCTCCACCTTGCGGTGCCGGCACACCGGGTTCTAGTCCTGGTCGGGGCGCCAGATTCTGTCCCGGTTGCCCCTCTTCCAGTCCAGCTCTCTGCTGTGGCCAGGGAGTGCAGTGGAGGATGGCCCAAGTGCTTGGGCCCTGCATCCCAGGAGGAAGCACCTGGCTCCTGGCTTCAGATCAGCACGGTGCACTGGCCGCAGCTCACTGGCCACGGCGGCCATTGGAGGGTGAACCAATGGCAAAAGGAAGACCTTTCTCTCTGTCTCTCTCTTTCTCACTGTCCACTCTGCCTGTCATAAAAAAAAAAAAGAAAATGAATCTTGATGTGAATGGGATGGGAGAGCGAGCGGTAGATGGGATGTTGCAGGTGGGAGGGAGGTTATGGGAGGAAAAAGCCACTGTAATCCAAAAGCTATATTTTGGAAATTTATAATTATTATATAAAAGTTAAAAAAAGATGTTGCTTAAGATGCCTGCATCCTGTATAAGATGCCTGAGTTTGAGTCGTAGTTCCAACTCATATTCAAGATTCCTGCTAATTTATATCTTGGGAGGCAACAGTGATGGCTTAAGTAGCTGGGTCCCTGACACCCAAGTGGGAGACCTAGCTTTGGCCTGGACCAGCCCCAGCTGTTGCAATTGGGTATTGAACCAGTGGATGGGAGATCTCTGTGTCTCTAGTATATTAAAAAGCATATTTTTTAGTCTATTCCTCCAGACTTTTTCTTATTGTAATAGAATTATACCAAACATGTGCTTTGCACATTTTTAAAGTTAATATGTTCTTAGATACCTATACCATTTAACATGAGTGTATGCCATCCTGTATAACATGAATAGCTGTATAATAAAAGGTATTCTTCTCAAGCTGTGGGGTAGTCTGATGAATCCTCCTTCTCTTCTGGAGGCACCATCATCTAAGTCTCCTCTCTCTCTCTCAGGGATCCTTGATGCTGAATGGTTCTGACAAACACTGACCTGTTATTTCTGGCCAACACTAGCAGGTGGCCAGAAAATACCCTGGGCCAGCTGCATCTTCTCAGGCAAACTACTTTACTCCCCAGGATCTCAGGCTCTCTGTGTATGAAATGAGAGGTTTGGATAGAGATTTTCTAAGACTTTTTTTAGCTCTAAAATGACACATTAACTTCTAGTTCATTTATTCCTGTGTTTTCTTTGGCACAGGATAGCCTTGCACTTGGTGAAAGGGGTGGGAGAGGCACATGGGAAGCCCAGCTGTTCACCTGGATGCCATAACTGAATGCTCTGAAGAACCTCTGCAGGTAGCAGGTGATTGAAGCTGGAAGACTAGGGGAGGCACAAGGCTAAGTAAGAGAATTGTGTTAGGAAAAGCAGCTCTGCTAATTTCCTTCCACTATGGCAGTAGTCAATGTCTAAAAGGAGGCCTCAGTTCATAGCTATCGGTAAACAGACAGTGAGCTCCTCCTGAGCACCGTCTAAAATACAGGATAATTAGGATATTCATTTTCTGTTTTAAAAAAAATCCTTTTGAATATGCCTTCTAATTCTCATTTTTATCTTTCAGATAAATAAACTGAGATTCAGAGAGTTTGTTGACTTGTATAAGATCAGATGATCAATATCTGCAGAATGAAGACTCAATCCTAAGCTCCAATGGTGGATTCTTCCTCTACCTCCACGGCCTCCACGTCGGATACACACAGGTACATGGCAGATACACATGTATGCCCAGCACATTCTTCACTCTCTAGCTCACCACCACACAGACCCAAGACGACATTGCCCTTCCCTCGACCCAGCCGCTCATTCAACACATTTCTGAGCATTATCCTAGGCACTGGTGATAGAGCGATGAGTCAAGAGATGTGGTTCCTGACTTCACAGAGTTGACTCAGGGTCACTTGGGTCCAGGATGAGGCTAGGAAGGGTTGGAGTGAGAATATTGCATTCAGTGTGACAAGAGTAATGTTGGGAAGCACAGGGTAAGATGGGAGCACATAGAAAGGGCACTTCACCTCCCTCAGAGGGATCAGGAAGGCAACCTGCAGGAGGAAACATCAGTTGGAGTTGGAGTTGGCCAGGCCGGGTGGAGTTAGAGAGTGTTCTACACAGAAAAAGAGCAGGTACACAGTCTTGGAGGCACTCCTGAGGAACTTTACAAAGTACAGTGTGATCAGAGAGAGTGCTCAGGTGAAGAGGCTGCCGAGGAGGCTGGGGTCTGAATGTGAAGGGCGGGTAAACATTGTTGGGAGTGATGGAGTTGGTGTTTGTCTTGGGGTATTGAGAAGCCACTGAAGGGTATACTGAGTGACACTGGTGACAAATATTTATCAGGAGACTCTAATTTTGCCCACTATAAGAATCTATACACATGGAGCCGGTGCTATGGTGCTGTGGGTTAATCCTCTGCCTGCAGTGCTGGCACCCCATATGGGTGCCAGTTCTAGTCTCAGCTGCTCCTCTTTGGATCCAGCTCTCTGCTGGAGCCTGGGAAGGCAGTAGAGCACTTGGGCCCCTGCACCAACATGGGAGGCCCAGAGGAAGCTCCTGGCTCCTGGCTTCAGATCAGCTCAGATCTGGCTGCTGTGGCCGTTGAGGGGTAAACCAGCAGATGGAAGGCCTTTCTCTCTGTCTTTCCTTCTCACTGTCTGTAACTCCACCTTTCAAATAAATACAAAAAATGATCTATGCATGTAATTGTTTTCTAATCCAAACTTAAGACATATTCTGGCTGTAGGTTTTGAAAAAAAAGTATGTTCAACTTCTGAACACTTTGCCAGTTTAGTCTGCTGCCTGCTTTTGCCACTTTTCCTGGGTCTCTGTGCCCTGCACCAGGCTGGCTCAGATAACCACAATGATCAAGATGCCATGGATATGCCAGTGTGGGGCTGACCAGATTCTGCTGTTTCCTGCCCTATCTCAGACTGACAACATCCCTCACAAATACTAGAAAATAAGTTTAAACGATAATTAGAAGTATATGGCAACCAAATTCTACTTTCAATGAAAGCTAAAGGAAGCAGTGTTAATACTTATTAAGCTATAGGTAATAGAAATTACCAATGAAAAATGATGCATATTCAATAAATGCTTAATTGATCAATATTTAGACAATAAGAGAAATTTTATATGAACTTATAAAAGAGAAAGACTCATACATAAATAAGCAGTTAGAGGAGGACATTTGGTACAGTGCTTAAAATGCCACTTGGGATACCTGCATTCCATACCAGAGTGCTTGATTCAAGTCCTGACTTTGCTTCTAATTCCACCTTCTTGCTCATGTGCACTCTGAGGAGGCAGTAGGTGCTATCTCAAGTAGATGGGTCCCTGCCACTCACATGACAGTTCTGGATTGCGTTCTCAGCTCCTGGCTCTAACCTGGCCCTTCCCAGGCCCTTCCCAGGCTGTTGCAGGCATTTGGTGAGTGAAGCAGTGAATGAGAGTGTACTCTTTCTTTTCTCTCAAATAAATAAATAAATAAATAAATAAATAAATAAATAAATGGCACAGTGGTTAAGCCACCACCCACAAAATCCACTCCAAAATGAGCACACTGGTTTGTGTCCCAGCTGCTCCTCTTCAGATACAGCTCCCTGATGATGGACCTGGGAAAGCAGCAGAGGATGGCCCAAGTGCTTAGACCCCTGCCACCCACATGGGAGACCCAGATTAAGCTCTTGGCTCCTGCCTTCAGCCGGGCTCAGCTCAGTTTGTGGACATTTGGGGAGTGAATCAGTAGATGGAGTTCCTTTCTCTCTCCCTGTCTCTCCTTCTCCTTTCTGTAATTTCACCTTTCAAATAAATAAATACATCTTTAAACAAAATGAAATAGAATTGTAATTATGAAGTGTATAGTTCTCCAAAGTCTACTATGACTTGAAAACAGTAAATTTCAGAATACATGTATGTTATGACTTAATGTTTTGGGGGGAAAATCAGAATCATTCACAATGTGTACTAGTTAGTATAAGAACAGAAGGTCTCTGTGTTATCCAATGTAGTAGCCACTAGCTACATGGTGGCTACGTACACTTAATCAAAGGTGAAAGTTTAGTTCCCTGATAGCACCAACCACATTCAAAAGTTCAACAACTTATGTGGCCATTAGCTGCCATATTGGATAGTGTAGTTAGAGGACATTTCCATCACTGAATAAAGTTCTTGACAGAACTAGTCTAGTTGAATCAGCCCAGACATAACTGATCAGGGGTATAAGGGGTATGGGGAGGGACTTTGGACTATATCTCTATATTGTTTGTATCTTAAAAATATTTTTCTATTTTTACAAAAGAAAGGATGGCTTGCAACTGTGGCAAGATTTTATTTCCCATGAAAATTGAACCTGGCTTTTTTTTTTTTTTTTTTTTTCATGATTCCTGACATCTCACTCAGGAGTCGAGGCGGGGCATGGCAAAGTGTTGCCAGAGGAACTATCCTGGTGAGGGGTTAATGGAGATGACCTCCCTCCATCCAGAATGGACACATGTCTGGGATTCATCCCTTAGGCAGTGGCTAACCTTCATACCTGTCTAGCTTCCTGCTGGGCTCTTCAGTCACTCAGGACAAAAATGGTTTGAGTGTGTGCTGGCTGGAGAAACAGAGCTTGAATTATTTGAGTCCTTGGAGCTCTAGAATCTGGTGTGGACAAGGGAGGCACTGGACAGGGTGGTCTACTTCCAAGGGGGCACCAAGGTGTTCCAGGGCATAGGGACCTGAGAGGGAGGAGAGGAAACTGCTCTCAGGTGGAGACAGCCATCTCCATGGAATGCAGCATACAGAACCAAGCTCGAAATGTCACCTTGGAGTAGAATTGGCAAGAACAATGGATCTGACATGGGCTCCATGATTTCTTCAGTTGAAATAATGACAAATTGAAGAGAAAGCAGAAAGACAAAGAGATGGGGTGAAGTAGAAGCAAGACCAGGAAGCAGGTGGGAAGGAACATTACAAAGTTTTTCTCCTCAAATAAAACTTGGATTTGAAATGTTAAACATCCTTCTGGTTATTATCCACAAGACAGACTGAAATGAAATTTCCTTAGACTATAAATAAAGGGAACAAACTTTGGACTTCTGGTTTATAGTTGCTCTGTGCACTTCATTTTCCCTCCACCTGGGAAAAGTTTATTCCTTAACCAGGGTCCAATTTTGTTCTCAACAACAACAAAAACAGCAAAAAAGGACACAGCTTTATTTGTGGCTCTTTTATGTCTCCTCCTTATAAATTTGGAATTCAAACTTACAAGTTTGTCGTCACCAGTTTCTTTTCCCTGAAAGATGTAGAATAGTCACTCAATCAACCATTTGTTCCTAGATATATAATCCTGGCAGGTAGGTACCTTCCCTCTTGTTCTCATTGGTCTTCCTTTGAGAATGATGATCCTGCTATATTGAGCTGTATCTCCACATCTGCACCCATGCTGGTCCCTCTATCCAAAACAGCTTCTCTGTAGGCACTGATTACTCAGATTCCACATATGATCCAACTCCTCTGAGTCAGAATGGATGTCATCTACTTCCTGTTGTGGTTTCTGTGAGAATTGGTTGAGACTGTGTCCATCTCTTGCATGGGATGGTGACCTCCCACAGGAACAGACATTGCCTGTTCATCTCTGTGTCCCAGCTGACCCAGTGACTGGTGAATGATAAATGCTTAGTCAATGTTGGTGGCATTTGATGTCTACCTCTTCTTCCACTCCCATAATCACCATGCTATTCCCTTCTCTCAAATTAATGGCATCACTGAACCAACCATGTGCTACGATGAAAACAGATTATGGAAGGTTGAGTAATGGCTCCCTAAGAGGTCCACATCCTTATTCCTATAGTCAGTGAATTTTGCCTTATATGGCAAAAGGGATTTTGCAGATGTGATCAAGTTAAAGATTATTTTGGATTATCCAACTATCCCGGATATAATCACAGAGTCTTTTAAAGAGAGAGAGGCAGGAGATCAGAGATCAGAGAGAAGGCGATTGGAGCATGGTAGGCAAGGAAGCAAAGGCTTAATAATGGGGGTGGGGAGAAGTATGAGTCAAGGCATAAAGACAGCTTCCAGAAGCTGGAGACGGCAAGGAGATGGATTCCCCTTACAGCTTCCAGAAAGGAACAAGCCCTGAAAATGTTTAATACACAAACGAACAGAGATTGATTCCGGCTTTAAGGAGCTCGTTCTTTCCACTCAATGGAGGAGATAATTTGGGAAACTATGATAGTGGTTAGAGATGAGAGATAATGAAAGTCTGTCTACCAAGGGCAGAAATAAATACTGAATAGAGGAGATGAGTGAGCACCTAGAGAATCGACTGGCATTAATATGGTCATGAGCAACAGGGAGCTAGAGACAGAGGGAGGGAACATAAGTTCTTAGATCTGAGTCCTTTCCTTGATGACTTTTCCCTTGTTGCATTTCAGCACCCCACCAGCCCACCCACCTCATCTGAGTATCTACCCTTTGAAATTATCTTTTCCATTTAAAAGGTCCCCTTTTTTCCTTTTAATTCCAACTGAGAATTGGGAAAAAGGAAGCTGATTAGAGGAACCCCCATGAGATGAAGACAATTGATAGTGCCTTTCATCTTCCCAGGCACGTGAGCATTTACAACAAGGTATTACCTGACTGAAAGGGCTCTCACCAGGGCAAGAACTGTGCTGGATGAATCCCTTCGTTAAGAATGTTTTCTGGGGGCTAGTGTTGTGGCAAGGCATTGGACCAGTTCAAGTCCTGGTGGTTTGGGTGCCTGCCACCCACATGGGAGACCCAGATGGGGTTCCTGGCTCCTGGCGTCAGCCTGGCCCAGCCCCAGCCATTTAGAAAGTGAATTAGCAGAGCTCTCTTTCTGTCTCTCTCTCCTCTCTCTGTAACTCTGCCTTTCAAATAAAATCAAATCCGTCTTAATAAAAAGAAAGATTTGTTTGTGGTCTGGGCATTCAGTAACCCACTGTTAGTGGTTCTCTAGCTGCCTCTCAGGTGCATGCCTCCTCCCCTTGATTAGAGATAAATTAGGAAGAGACTGTAGGGCAATAGAATGACAACAGGCCTCAGTTTAAACTTCAACTTTGCCCAGGACCGATTGTGCGGTCTTGGACACATCACTTCACTTCTCTGAAACTATTTTCTCATCTGAAAAACAGAGGCATTCATAATGCCTCTTAGGGTTACCATAAGAGACATATGAGGTAACATTTGTATAGCGCCTGCCAAGAGGCAGGTTCTCAACACATGACAGCCATGATTCTGGCACTTCCGTGGCTCCCTGAGTAGCCAACAGGGCTGAACACATAATACAGGCAGGCAGCAGCACTTTACAGTTTGCCATCTACAAACTGTAGAACTCATTTAGTAGAATGGCATGCTCTACATCCAGACATTACAGGCTTTCTGTTTGTCCATTTTGTGTAAGAGAGTCTGAAATGGAATTTAAGTGTATCTCTAATAGTGCACCAAATTCGATTAAAACAAATAACCACCAAGTCTTGAGATGAAAAAAGACCTCAAACATCATCAGTTTTGGACAATTCACTCAACACAACACTTTTCTGGAGGGTGGTAAGCAGGATAATGGTTTCCAAAGATGCCCACTCCTTATTTCAGGAACTTTTGAATATGTTGCCTTCTCTGTAAAGGGTCTTCACAGATGTGATTAGGGTAAGGACCTTGAGATGGGGCTAGTAGCCTGCACTATACAATAGGGCTCAATCTGATCACATGGGTCCTTAATAGTGGAGAAACTTTGAAAATTTTAAGAAGAGGGGGCTCTATTTTGGAAGAATGGTCAGAGATGTATTTTTGTCGGAGGAAGAGGAATGTAGGTGGCTTCTAGAAGCCAGAAAAGACAAGGAATGGTTTCTCCTAAGAGCCTCCAGAAGAAATGCAATCCTACTGGCCCCTCAACTGTAGTGAGACTTGTGTTGCACTTCTCACTTACGGTCCAGTATGATAATAAATGTGGAGGCCAGTGCTGTGGCACAGCTGGTTAAGCCATGGCCTGCAGTGCCAATATCCCATATGGGCGCAGGTTTGTGACCTGGCTGTTCTACTTCTGATCCAGTTCCAAGCTAATGTGCCTGGGAAAGCAGTAGAAGGTGACCCAAGTTCCTGGGCCCCTGCACCCATGTGGGAGACACAGAAGCTTCTGGCTCCTGGCTCCTGACATTGGTCTGGCCTAACTTTGGCCATTGTGGCCATTTGGGAAGGGAACCAAAGGATGGAAGCTATCTCTCTCTGTATCTCTCTCTCTCTCTGTAACTCTGCCTTTCAAATAAACAAGTAAATCTTTTTAAAAAGATAATGAATGTGTGCTTTAAGTCACTATGCTTTTTTTAATTTACCATTTTTTTTTTTTAGCAATTTGCTCAATGGCTCATTTTTTTTTTAAAGATTTATTTATTTGAAAGGCAAAGTTACAGAGACAGAGAGAGGAAGAGAGTGAGAGAGAGAGAGTGAGAGAGAGAGAGAGAGAGAGATCTTCCATCTGCTGGTTTACTCCCCAAATGGCCGCAATGGCCAGAGCTGGGTCTGTCCAAAGTCAGAAGCCAGGAGCTTCCTCCAGGTATCCCATGTGGGAGCAGAGTCCCAAGTACTTGGGCCATCATCTGCTGCTTTCTCAGGCACATGAGCAAGGATTTGAATCAGATGTGGAGCAGTCAGGAGTTGAACTGGTGCCCATATGGGATGCTGGCACTGCATGCAGAGGCTTTACCCGCTACACCACAGCACTGGCTCCATACGGGTAGTTTTTTAAAAACTTTTTCTAAAATATTTATTTATTTATTTATTTAAAAGGCAGAGAGAGGGAGAGGCAGAGAGATAGAGAGGCAGAGAGATTTTCTATCTATTGGTTCACCCTTCAAATACAACAGCCAGGGCTGGGCCAGGCCAAAGCCAAGAACTAGGAACTCCATCCTGGTTTCCCATGTGGATGACAGGTGCCCAAGTATTTGACCCAACATCCATTGGCTTCTCAGGTGCATTAGTGGGAAGCTGGATCAGACATGTAGTAGCTGGGACTCAAATTCGTACTCTGATATGCGATGCGGGCATTGCAAGTGGCAGCTTAACCTACTGTGCCAAAACACCAGAGCCTGTTTCTTTTTTTAAAAGGTATTTATTTAGGCCAGCTCCGCGACTCAATAGGCTAATCCTCCACCTTGTGGCGCCGGCACACCGGGTTCTAGTCCCGGTCAGGGCACCAGATTCTGTCCTGGTTGCCCCTCTTCCAGGCCAGCTCTCTGCTGTGGCCCAGGAGTGCAGTGGAGGATGGCCCAAGTGCTTGGGCCCTGCACCCCATGGGAGACCAGGAGAAGCACCTGGCTCCTGCCTTTGGATCAGCACGATGTGCCGGCCACAGCGGCCATTGGAGGGTGAACCAAC
This sequence comes from Lepus europaeus, assembly GCF_033115175.1. Lineage (NCBI taxonomy): Eukaryota > Metazoa > Chordata > Mammalia > Lagomorpha > Leporidae > Lepus > Lepus europaeus. The sequence continues at coordinate 75,815,475 of NC_084828.1, read as the reverse complement.
GGCAAAAAGGAAGACCTTTCTCTCTGTCTCTCTCTCTCTCACTATCCACTCTGCCTGTCAAAAATAAAAAAATTAAAAATTAAAAAAAGTTATTTATTTAATTTTATTTGAAAGGCAGCATACCAGACAGAGAGAGAGAAAGAGAGAGACAGAGGGATCCTCCATCTGCTGGTTCACTACCCAAATGCTCACAATAGGCAAGGGCTGGGCCAGGCTGAAGCCAGGAGCCAGAAACTCCATCCGGATCTCCGACATGTGTGGCAGGGACCTATGTATTTGAACCACCACCTGCGGCTTCCCAGAGTGCACAGCAGCAGGAAGCTGGATGGGAAGTAGAAGTGAAGCTTGACCCCCGACACTTTGATATGGGGATAAGGGTGTCCCCAGTGGTGGCTTAACCTGCTGAGCCACAATGCCTGCCCCAAACAATTAGGTTTGTTGGTGGCGATTTGTTATGGAATCTGATAGGAATAGGAAACCGATACAAGTGGAACAAACACAAAAGCTCAGGAAGGCCAGCATGGTCATGTCAATAATTAAAGCAGCTTTTCTGGTCTATAATAAGCATTCTCAGAAACTTCATTTGTCATCTATAGCACTTTATTCTGATCTACGCTGATCTATATGTATCTTTTTTTTTTTTTAGATTTTGTTTATTTATTTGAGAGGTTGAGTCAGAGAGAAGGAGAGACAGAGATCTTCCATCCACTGGTTCACTCTCCAAATGGCCACAATAGCCGGAGCTGCACCAGTCCAAAGCAAGGAGCCAGGAGCTTCTTCCGGGTCTCCCACCTGGGTGCAGGGCCCCAAGCACTTGGGCCATCTTCTACTACTTTCCCAGACCATAGCAGAGAGCTGGATCGGAAGAGGAGCAGCCAGGACTCGAACCAGCGCCCATAAGGGATGATGGCTCTGCATGTGGAGGCTTAGACTACTGTGCCACAGCATCGGTCCCTAAATGTATCTTTCTTAATATGCCTCCATGTACAAACATGCACCTTAAAATGGAGCACTGATAATAAACACAATGCTCCTTATACGACTCCACCCCTGAAGTACACAGCAAGGATCCTTGATCCCGACACTCGCTTCTGTCCATAGAGCCCAAGCTTGAGGATTTTTGCAGTTAGTCTGCACTTGGACTCTCTCTTAAGTCCCATTTATATCTCGTTCAGTTAATTTTCAAAGTGCAACAGTGGGACAATAAGCATATGTGAAATAGTATCACATGGGCCAGCAAAAACCCAGGCCTTAAGTTGTACCACCAATGATGGAAACAGGCTCTTTGTTCAAATTTATAAATCTCCTAAGATACAGATGGAAACTAGACAGCTAGATGCCTGTCACTATGATTACTGCTTTTTACCATGAATCTTATGTTTTTTTCTTTTCAGTTTTCTTTTAAAATTATTTTTCTGATTACTAATAAAAGTAAAACATAGAAAATCTGTCAAAGTCCCACCCCAGATATATTTATCAAGAGATAAGAATCTTAAAACTAGTATTTTTATACATCTAGCCAAAGAAAATCATTGTGTGTATATAAGAGAACTAAACAAGTAAGAAGAGAAAGCCACTAGGGATAGATGTAGGCCTTGAAACATTGGTTCTCAGGTCTCTCACCTTCCACATGTGTAGCAATAACCCAGGAACCACATTCTCACTAAGAAGGTGAAACAGGAGAAAATTCCAGGTCACTAGGAGAATGATAATGATGGTCAACCCAGAAAGATCTATTAAATTCCAGGCTGTACACTAGTCCCTTAAATCTCTATACTAACCATATGCAGTAGGTATTACTATCATTAAATTCACTTTACAGCTGAGAAAACTGGAGCAAAGAGAGGTTTTGTAGCTTGCCCACAGTCACAAATCTACCACGTGGTACAGGTGGCATCGGAACTCAGTCTCTCAAAAGGAAAGTCCCATACTTAACCACCTTGCTACACTGCTTCACTGAGGACAGAATGATTGACTTCACTCTAATAAATCTATTAAAGTAAGATAGAAAATTAACAGACTTTTTTTTTTTCAAAAACAAGGATTAAAATAAAGGGACTTTACAAAAAACTCAATAAATAAAGACACCTTAGTCCCATAATAATTTCAAAAGAATTTTTTTCTGATTTAAAAAGTAAAAATGCATGTTCACTGTTGAAATTTTGGGCAATATAACAATTACAATGAGGAAAATAGACATTGTGTGGTTTTAATTAGCCACTTTTTTTTCTTCTTCAAGATTTATTTGTTTGAAATGCAGAGTGACAGAGAAGGAGCAACAGATCTTTCATCTGCTGGCTTACTCCTCAAAAACTTATAAATTTAGTTTTAAAATTAAACAAATATTGATCAGATTTAATATATTCTAGAAATACTTTAAAAAAAAAAAAGGCAGAGTAACAGAGAGGGGGAGAGATCTTCTACTGGCTGATTTACTCCCCAAAGGGTCACAATGGCCAGGGTTTAGCAAGGCTGAAGCCAGGAGCCAGGAGCTTCTTCCTAGTCTCCCACATGGGTGCAGGTGTCCAAGCACTTGGGCCAATTCTCTGCTTTCCCAGGCACATTAGCAGGGAGCTGCAGCAGAAGTGAAGCAGCAGGGACTCGAACTGGCACTCATTTAGCATGCCAATGTTGCAGGCAGGCTTAACCCACTACGCAACAATGCTAGCCCCTCCAGAAATACTCTTTAAATTCCATTTTGGACTCCTTGGGGGAAAAAAAGGAGTTACAATAGACATTTCCAAAGGGATATTTGCATAGGCTCTGTAGTATCTGGATATGTGGAAAACATGTGATTCTACCAAATAGGTTCTACAGTTTACAGAACTACAAACTGTAAAGATTCTAAGATCTCAAAGATTCTGCTTTTGTAGGTCTGAGATGAGAATTCCCACTTTTAAGATGTGCTTTCAGCAATTATGGCATCCCTGGCTTGCTGATCTCACTTTGAGAAGCACTGTCTTAGCACACAGAAAGGAGCAGTTAATTAGGACCAGTGCTGTGGCACAGTGGGTTAAGCCGACACTTACAACATCAACATCCCATACCCCAGCATCATATATGAGTGCTGTTTGGAATCCCAGCATCTCTGCTTTCAATTCGGCTCCCTGCTAATGTGCCCAGGAAAGCAACAGAATCGGTTCAAGTGCTTGGACCCCTATACCCATGTGGGAGACTAGGAAGAAGCTCCTGGCTCCTGGCTTTGGCCTTGCCCAGCTCTGGCCATTGTGGCCCTTTGGGGAGTAAAACAGTAGATGGAAGATCTCTCCCCCCCCCTCTGTTCTGCCTTAAAAAAAAAAAAAGTATTTCTAGAGTATATTAAATTTGACCAATATTTGTTTCATTTTAAAATTACATTTATTTTAAAAATAATAACTTCATTTTCAGTTGTTCTTATACTCAGAAAAGTTTGAGAATTGCTGTCCAGGACTTAAAAAGAGCAATCCAGGCCGGCGCCGTGGCTCAACAGGCTAATCCTCCGCCTAGCGGCGCCGGCACACTGGGTTCTAGTCCCGGTTGGGGCGCCGGATTCTGTCCCGGTTGCCCCTCTTCCAGGCCAGCTCTCTGCTGTGGCCCAGGAGTGCAGTGGAGGATGGCCCAAGTCCTTGGGCCCTGCACCCCATGGGAGACCAGGAGAAGCACCTGGCTCCTGCCTTGGGATCAGCGCGATGCGCTGGCCACAGTGCGCCGGCCACGGTGGCCATTGGAGGGTGAACCAATGGCAAAGGAAGACCTTTCTCTCTGTCTCTCTCTCACTGTCCACTCTGCCTGTCCAAAAAAAAAAAAAAAAGAGCAATCCAGGGATGGACATGTGGCTTAGTGATTAATACACTGCTTGGAATGTCCTCGTCCCATATCAGAGAGCCTGGGTCCCAGTCCTGGCTCCCCTCACTACTTCAGTTTCCTACTAATGCACACCCTCAGTGGCAGAAGATGACAGCTCAAGTAGTTGGGTCCCTGTGATTCACGTGGGAGACACAGAATGAGTTCCCAGTTTGCAGTGTCAGCCTGGCCCAGCCTCAGGTGTTGCAAGCATTTGGGAAGTGAAACACTGGATAGGAGATATCTGTCTGTCTGTCTCTGTATCTTTCTGTTTGTCTTTCAAACAGAATAAAAAGTTTTAAAAAAGAGGTTCAGAATTCTTGGACCCAGAATTCAAAAACCATACTGTTTCCAGAGAAGTTGCTCCCCTTTCAATTCTGAAATTAAATTTTCTAGAGGAAATAAAGAAGTGGGAATGAGGAAACCATACCATACTTGGGGGAAATAAGACCTTTGTAGATTACTCCATAGGTGTATTTTCCCGACTGAGCTAAGGCTGTGGGCCCAGGTCAGCCACAGCCTAAATGTAGCCCCTTGGAGCCCACTAGTAAGGTTTATGTCCTCAGCTCTGAGCCCGAGTCACAGACCTGCATTTAGCTTTGCTTTTCCAAAAAGCAAAGAGCTCCTCTCTGTTGACACCAGGCCCATGTTCTAGCTATTAGCAAATGACAAAGGATTTTCCACATGCAGATTCAAAAAAGCATATGCACTGTGAAGGGCATAATGGAACTTCAATAGCTAAAACTTATTAGAAAGAAATCCAACAATCGATGCCAAAGGCATGAGTTCCTAACAGAATAGCAAGACAAAAGCCAGAAAGAGGAACAAAAATATGCATTGTAGGGGAGGGGCAGGCAGGGAGGTGTAGTTTTATATGGAAGAGTTGACATCATTGTTTCCCAATAATCCTCAGCATGCAGGAAACAGATGGGAAAGAAGTGGTGGAAGGGGCTACTTATGGTAACAGAGCATGCTCTCTGTTCAGAATGCTCCCATTTGAAACCTAAATGTTTTACTTTGAAAAACTGAGGTTGGAAACTATTGGCAGAAGTTTTATTCAAGTATAACTAAATCCTACTGAACCTATCACCTTTGCAATGCATGGAAAAATGGAGCTCTGAATGTCAAACCCTGCTTTACTCCAGCATAGTGGCTGTTTGGAACCAGAGCAGATAAATCCATAGAAGTGGAACTGAATGTTGGGCAGACGTGGCTTGAGTTCTACTTCTCTGCCTTCCTTGCTGAGTGACACTGTGCAAGCTAATTAACATCCCTGAATTGTCTCTCATTTGTAAAATGGGGAAAACAAGTTTCCACACATGAAGTGGGCAAAGGTTGAGGTTGGACATTTATACCATATAGCTAAATTTAACCAAAAAAGAAAATTAGGACGGTTTTTATCTTTTAACGGAATTCCTCATTCTTTTGTGTTTTGGTAGGGCACAAACAGCCACAACCAGACAAACCAATGGCCACTCTCATTATTATCAGCTACTCTGCCCTCACCTGTGTGTAGATTCACTCCTCTATTGCTGTAGACAGACTTCTGTCTTCCCATTCAGGGACTTCCCACCCCCAGCCTGGCCACTGTTAAGTCACCCTTGGGTACCCTTCCCAGAGTGCAGGAGGGTATGACCAGTTCCACGTATGGAGCCACATGGTTTCCTTCCTCTAGAAAGCATCCACTCCATCTCCCAGATCTCTGACCTCCTTCACAGTAGGGTGATTTTTTTTATTCTGTTATTGATTCTGCGCCCCCTACCCTCACCCCACCACAAACAACCCACTATCCGATGGTTCTCTTTCAAGCGCCTGTCTCACACGCTAGCATTTCCTGCTTCCATTTCCTCTGTAGTCCTTATTTCAGTCTTTCTCTTCTGAATCCTCAAGACTAAGAGCTACTTCAGAATGTCTTTGTAATCCAACAGCACCTAGCATGTTAGAGTGCCATTAAATGCTTGTTGAATTGAACTAAAAGCCCCATAAAATATAGTTTCCAATGAAAAACATAAAAAGAGCTAAGAAATAAAATATGCATGATCACACAAATTAGATCAATTGCCTTTCACTGAGACTATAGATTTATTTATGGTTTGCCAGATTCCTAGCTTATATGTCAAACTATTTTTTACTGTTTATGACAGTAAGAGCTTGTACGTCTATGTGTCTATGACAGTAAGTGCTGTTTTATGTTGCTTTGGTGGGGGGCAGGGTGGGTGATGGTGATGCTTCTCCCTCCCCCTCCACGGGTGGCTGGGAGGGAACCCACCAAAGGCATTCTGGGCCAGCATCAGGCCACGGGCGTGGCATCAGGGCCTGGTATGCATCAGCCAAGCTTGAACTAGAACAAAGAGTGCCTGAGACTGGATCCCAGAAACTCAGTTGGTTCTGGGGCCCCGCCAAGAATGTGGTTCATACTGGTGAGGTAGTAGGAAGAGACAGTGTTCCTGAGGAGCTCTGTACAAAGCCTGGGTCGGTTTCTATCCAGGAGTAGCAGCTAAGAACCCCTGTGGGTCCATTAAACAATCTTGGATTCCTGATAATTTAGCACACGAGCAATGTCCCCAGTCATGAGCTTCCTAGAAGGGCTCTAACGCTGGTTTCCTGCAGGAGGAAACAGGGCCAATCAATCAACAGCTGTGTGTCTGCCTCGGGGCTCACCCTGAGAGAGGCACTGTGAGCCACCCAATCTGTGTGAGCTGCCAAATGCCACCTGACTTCAGCGCAGCTTACTATCTACTTGCATGCACAAAGTCAGCCAGAGAACAGAACAAAGGTAGAATGGAAACCAAATTAGGTGCCTCTGACCCTAAGGGAGTGGATGTTCCCGTGGGGGTGGGAGGAAGAGGATTGTGGCTTCAGTGGACAGGGAGGGATCTGGGAGGAAAAGGTGGGGTCTGGATGGACTTGAAAGCTGGTAAATTTAGGTAGTGTGTTTGAAAGAGCCTTGCAGAGGACAAAGTGCTATGTGAATGAACATTGTTATTAAAACTATTAATGTTCTAGGCCAGGGGAAGAGCAAAGCAAAGGGCAAATTTTTTTTTTTTTCAGTTTTCTTTTTGGACAAAACTGTAAAGTAAATGCCAAATTATGAAATACCTACTCTGGGAAATGTGATCCCCGCCTAAAACTATGACCTTAGGAGTCAGACCCAGATTTAAATCCTGCCCTTCCCATCTTCATAATCTGACAAGTGATTGAACCTTTTGGGCATCAGTTTTCTTCTCTGTAAAATGGGATTAAATGCCAAATTCTTAAAGATGTTGAAAATTTACTTTGTATACGTAAAGTGATATAGTATAAAGTGATATAGTATATGTATATACTATATTTATATACTATAAAGTGGTATTGTATTTTTAAAGTCATATAGTAAGCAATCAACCAGTTAGTAGCTCCTATTACCAATTTAAATAGCAAAAGGTCTGATCCCATATTGGAGTGCCTGGGATCAAGTCCAGGCTCTACTCTCAATTCCAGGTCCCACTAATGTGCACCCTGGAAGGCAGCAGGTGATAGCTCAGGTACTTGAATATCTGGCCCCTATGTGGGAGATCCAGATTGAGTTCTAGGCTCCTGGGTTGTGCATGGCCCAGCCCAGGTGGGATGTGGGCATTTGAGGAGTGAACCACTGGATAAAAGATCTCTTCATTTTTCAAATAAAAATAATCAATAAAAAAATTTTAAAAACCAACAGAAACAAGGTCTGCTTTGGTCAGCCTTCATTTCTGGACTACTTTTCTCCTTCCACGAGACCTCATCTTTTTCCTCCTTCCTTCTACTGTCCAGCAGCTTGATGTTCTCATTTTTCTCTATCAAAACTTGCTCTTAGAAAAAAATCTAGTACTGGTATTTATTCTCCTCTGAATTGTAGTCAGTATGTTTCCTCCCAGGGGTTCTTTGGGTCTTAGCTAAAATTTTATCCTGGCGGAGGGATCAGAATATGGGGCAGGGGTGGGGGGAGTTCTACTCAGACTCCTAAAGTTCCAGTAAGTTGTGGCAGTCCTTTCAATCAGTACTTGAGGCCACTTCAATGTAAACACAGCATCTGTGTTGGCACATAGAGAGAAACAATTCAGAGAATGGGGTGAGACTAGCACCCATAAGAAAAAGGAAAATTCAAAGGTGGGATAAGTAGGAAAATGCCTCATTGGCTTAAATACACAGCAAGCAATGGGGGGAGGGGACTAGCTCCATGTGGTGGAATGAGAAGGCCATGTCAAGATGGCCGCTGGCAGGCCAGCGGCAGTTACTCAGGAATAGCTCCAAGACACACCTGGCAACAGAGCCTGCCTGGCAACAGGCTGTGATTGGATGGCTTCAGATACTGCCTGGCAACAGGCTGTGATTGGTTAGGGCATAAACTGCCCCTTGACCAGATTGGCTGCCTTGGCTATTTAAGCTGCTGTACCAACTGAAATAAACGAGTCTGCGGGCTGCTCTCCTCTGGCTTTCACCTGACTCCCGGGGTCTGTGTGGTGACTCCTCGCCTCTTGTCCCCACCATGCTCCTCCTCTCAACGAATCCACTGCAACAGCTACATGTTCCCGAACCTCAAGACCGGGTCTGAAGGGTCAACTAGAAGGAAGTGGGGTTTGAGAACCAGAGGCCAGGGTAGGCAGGTAGCTCAATGGAGCAGTCTGTTCTAGAGGGAACAAGCAAGAGGTAGCCCCAACTGGAAGTCTATCACTGCTTTCTTCCAGAAAGATTTAACTACAGCATCTCATGGCAATGAGGCTGGTGTGGTACTGAAACTTCTTATCCCCAGACTGAGCCCCAGAACATTCAGCTCCAGTCCACCCACAGATTCACAACCACACACACAGCCATGAAATCCAGGCAACCTTTCTGCAGTGAGGTGACTCCTGGAAATCAAGAGTCCCCAGCGAAAGCTTCAGAAATGCCTTGGTCAATCAACTTCTGGAATTCAGGCTATCTGCACCCCCTGTGCCTACAGAAAAGATTCTCAGGTTATCCCACAGATGCTTAACAGATTAGGGGGAGATATAAAAGGAATGTGTCAAAAACTACAGCTCTAATACATTGGAGGGTTTGTCAGCCACTTAGGTGGCATCATCTAGGGAAACTGTGTTCACAGTTCCACCTATTTCCTTCTGCATCAGCATAAAGGCAGGGTCCCAGCTCTCTCCTGCCCTGCAGATGGTTCTCTGGGCTCTGGGACCGGGCTGGACCAACAGGAGAGTCAGTTTCCTGAGCAGCCCCCATGCCTGGGCCTCTTGAGGGTAGAAGGCACCTGGGTGGCTGCCAGTGGGGGTGGACAGGGGAGGAGGAAGGCTGAGGCTGTCTCTGTGGTGAGGGGGCTCTTGGCAGAGGTCTAAAGAGTGGGCAGGAGTAGGTGGAAATAGTTGTTTCTATTCCCTGAGTGGGTTGTCATATTCAGACTACCCAGAGTAAGTTACAGCTTGGCTTCAAGTTATCCTGGCCGTTTGCTCCAGATTCAAAGCCCTGATTCTCCTTTCAGTTCTTCTGTTTTATTCTGGGAGCTCAGAGGTAGGAATGCCCCTCTAAACTGAAGCCCACGAAGATGCAGTTCTCCGCAAGTTCCCCGTCCAAGAACTCGTTTCTCTTTCAGTTCCCCATGGGCCAGCAGTGGCTGCCAGTGTCTTTTTCAGGTGTTTTTTTTTTTTTTTTTTTTTTTTGAGGGCCCTTTAATTTCAGGTTGACATTTGGCTTCTCTATTGCTGGGCACTCATGGCCCAGCTCTGGAAAAGCTCTGCATGAATTGGCCTCCATTCAATGGGGCAAGCAATCTGCTTCCTGTCCCCCCTGGTGAATGATTAATGCCCACTTAACCATTTCATTGGTGCCTCATTCAGCAAGCAGGTGGTTATACTAGAGTAAGTTTAGGGTGTCGTGATGACAACAGGTACATTTATAGTTGACTATGTGTGTGCTTCCCGCTAAGTTCTTTATCCATATAAACTCTTTTTTGTTGTTGTTGTTGTTTTTCACCTCAATTCTATTATCCCCATTCCATGTCTGAGAAAACTGAGGCCCAGGGAAGGTAATTAATTACTTTGCTCCAAGGGCATTCAGCTGGGAAAAAAACAAAGTTGAAATTCTATCCCAGATAGTAAAGTTCCAGAACTCCTAATGAGATCCCCCAGCAGGAGCACCTGCCTTGGAAAGATCAGGGAAGGTTTTCAGAACCTTCCAATGCTGAGAGCCAAACGATGAAGAATTAGCCAAGGGAGGTGTGATCAAGATGTGACAGACAAGAAGCTGGGAAGGAAACCACTAAGCCAAAGAGAATACCGTGGCCTTCAGTTCTCCATTCAGTGTTAAATCTTATCTTGGATAGGAAAACATTTACTTTCCTTGCTAAGACTTTCTCCTGTTTATGTTAGAGTATCTCATCTATTTAATCAGAGATCAAAGCTTTCATTTTCTCCTTCAGCTTTCCCTGCAGTCATGACAGCTAACTTCAAAGCTTAATTGAGCAATTGGTTTCTGAAGGTTTGTTCACATCACTTAGGCTGTAAAGTTCTTGATTTTGGAGTCCATCTTCATTTCTTTCTTTCTCCCAGTACCTAGCACAGTGCCCTAATAAATATTTGTTGAATAACTGAATAAACAAAATGAGGGAATCATTTAATCTCAGAAGTGGAGAACAGCGACATCTATTAGTTCCCTTTGTCCTATCCTTGCCGTGAACCTTCTTGTCATCTCCCAAATCAAATCAAATACACATGCGTGCACACACACAAATTCCTTTTGTCAGCCTGGTAAGAACTGGAAAAAAATTCAGGTATGAAAAGGTTCACAGTTCTTAATAAACATTCAAAGGATACAATCTGAATGATCAAAGCTGCTTATCCAAGGAGAAAATGGTTTGCAAACCTGTGCATCACGGACGGTGTTTCTCAACCCTGCCTACGTGTCAAAATCATGCAGGAAAGATTCTGACTTTTTTTTTTTTTAAGGCAGAGAGACACAAACAAAGAAAGATCATCTATCTTTTGGTTTACTCTCCCAATGCCCACAATAGCCAGCATTGGGCCAGGCAAAGCCAGGAGCCAGGAGCTCCATCTGGGTCTCCCACGTGGGTGGCAGGGATCCAAGTACTTAAGCCATCATCTGCTGTCTTCCCAGTGTTCATTAGCAGGAAGCTGGATTGGAATTGGAGCCAGGATTCAAACCCAGGCATTCGATATGAGATGAAGGCTTCCCCAAGTGGTGTCTTAACTGGTGCACCATAGCTCTGCCTCTCTGTTTTTTATTTTTATTTTTTACAGAGTTAGACAGTGAGAGAGAGAGACTGAGAGAAAGGTCTTCCTTTTCCGTTGGTTCACCCCGCAAATGGCCGCTACGCCCGGCGCACTGCGCCAATCCGAAGCCATGAGCTAGGTGCTTCCTCCTGGTCTCCCATGCGGGTGCAGGGCCCAAGCACTTGGGCCATCCTCCACTGCCTTCCCAGGCCACAGCAGAGAGCTGGACTGGAAGAGGAGCAACCGGGACAGAACCAGCACCCCAACCAGGACTAGAACCCAGGGTACCAGTGCCGCAGGCGGAGGATTAGCCAAGTGAGCTGCGGCGCCAGCCCTTTTTTTTTTTTTTTTTTTTTTTTAAAGTTCATCATATTGTATCACTATGAAGGAGAGTTACTGGGCCAGAGCAAATCTTTTTTTTTTTTTTTTTTACCAAAGTAGTAATGTAAAGATTGCTCAGAAAGGTGAGAAAATCCTTAGTTTTTAAAGTGAGCCAACATGGAGGAGGATAGTTTCCCCACACGCACTTTTACTGGTTCCTGGCTCCTGGCCCCAGCATCTCCAAGTTCTACTGGAAGTAGGAGAACACTTGGCTTATAGGCGGGAAGTAGGAGATGACCATGGATCCATTCTGGCCTCACAGGGCTTCACTACCCCCTCCTGACATTGGTGACAACATAACATGGATTTTATAATACAGCTACGAGGGTCTTCATAGTCAGTGGTCAAAAAGAAGAATAAGAAGACTATACTATTTTTAACTTCAGTAGTAAGGAAGGGATGATCTTCTCCCCCTATTCCAGACAGGAAGAGAAAGTTAGCTGGTTCCCAGGGGAGAGTCACTGTATTAGCCGGGAAATGAAAAAGGCTCCAGCCAAGTCTGCTAAGAGCCACCTCGTACCATTCCTGGGTGTCCTTACTGGGCTGAAGGAACAGTGGTCCAAGAAGGGAGAAACTGTCCCTTCTCATCAGGCCTATGTGCAACTGGGGACCATCAAAGCATAGTCTGAAATTGCCATGGATGTGGATGCCTGCCAAAATTGCATACACAATGTGTGTGTCTTTTTTTTTTTTTTTTTTTTTTTTGACAGGCAGAGTGGATAGTGAGAGAGAGAGACAGAGAGAAAGGTCTTCCTTTTTGCTGTTGGTTCACCCTCCAATGGCCCCGGCGCATCACGCTGATCCGAAGCCAGGAGCCAGGTGCTTCTCCTGGTCTCCCATGCGGGTGCAGGGCCCAAGGCCATCCTCCACTGCCTTCCCGGGCCATAGCAGAGAGCTGGCCTGGAAGAGGGGCAACCAGGATAGAATCCGGCGCCCCAACCGGGGCTAGAACCCGGTGTGCCGGCGCCGCAAGGTGGAGGATTAGCCTGTTGAGCCACGGCGCCAGCCTGTCTGCCTGTCTTTCTAAAGGTAGAGGTTTCTGTTTTTCATCCACTTCCCAAGATTAAGGATGACAAGTGGCCTTGAGCACTCTAAGCTGAATACCTGTGTATCACCCACACACCCCACAGAGTCAGTTTTCTAGCTGAAGGTAGCAGAGCTGGACCTCAGCAAATTACAGAAATGGATTTCATTCAGGCTCGATGCTCAGTCTCTGTCCTCCCGGAGTTCCCATTCAGGTGCTTCGCTGCCTTGTGTTCAGCTGGCCTGAGCACAGCAAACTGTCACCAGCTTTGTCCTCCACTCCAGCGTGGGTCTCTTCTTCTCCATACAAGCACAGGGGCTCTCATTGTTTCTCTGCATCTCTTCCCTTCTGTCTTTGTGCTCCCAAACCAGAGTCCACCTGTCCTGATTTTTACCCTGCTCTTGGTCCCTAAAGTGCAGTGACCATGATGTCACTTTTGAGGAGCCGTTCCCAGCCTCCTGGATTCTAGTTGCCACACTGACGTGCTAGCCCTAGCATTCCGGTCTGAATTTCCAAGGCGGTTGCAAAGGGGCGATGCCCAGCTCAGCTCTTCCTTGCTAGAAGCCGAATCCGGGCCTTGCCTAGTAGCCAATAAGGATTTCAGAAAGTCCATGGGGAGGCTACCTTGTTTCGGAGAAAACCACCAACACTGGCTTTATTTACTGACACTTCACAACAAAAAAATAAGGGGAAACTATCTAACCAGCTTTAGTTGTTGAAAAATAAAAACCCTAATTACTCTTCATTTATATAAGCTGCTTATTACATGTGCTTAATTTCCATGTCATACAAAAACGGTGTGTGGATATGTAAGTGGATCAGTTTCAAAGCTCAACTCTATTCAGATATGTTCAATTTTTGAAAGTTTTCTGACTTGGAATGTTGGCTCAGACATGGAAGCCAGGGAGGGGAAAGGAGCCTAACAGGCCAGGGCCTCATCATGATTTCACTGCAAGACTTCAGGCAGGTCAATTTACCTCCCTGGGCTCTTTCCTCCTCCCCAAGGTGGGAAACACTGGCTACCGGTTTTCCATTTTTTCTTTAAGCAGTAAATTCCCTCCCAACCCCACCCTCACCCTGGGACCTTTTTTCCCCTAAATGACCCATGTGCCAAAACCGAAAATATAAAGCAGGTGAAAGAACAGTTGCCTACGGGTGCCTTTGAGATATGTTCACAGAACTCTGGGCTTCCGGCTCTTCCTATGATGAAAGACTTTGTAAGAATGAGGCAGGGCTGGCAAGCACCCTTACGCCACTGTCCCAGCTCTGGAGGGAGGGCCCAGAATAGCACTCGCACGGTAGAAGATGGCATCTAAAAGCATTCCTAGTGTACCTGGACGTTAACGGGAAGCCATACACAAACAGGAGGGAAATATCTCATCCTGAACTACTGACAGCAGTGGTTAAAATGCATGTTTGGGAGTTCTTTCACACTCAAAAAAAAAAAAAAAAAAAAAAACAAAAAAACAAAAAAAGACCTTAATCTGAGCAATTCTACTTCAAATCTATCTCTCCAGATTGTTGGTGAAGATAAAGTGAATTGGCTCAGTTATACCTCAATTTCAAAAGAGAAGCTTTGAAACCTGTGTTTCCTCAAGCTCTAAAATACTAAGCCATTTGTCCTAATGACATGGCTGACTGTGAACCCCGGAATACCACAGGAATATCACACCACTGCAAATTACTAGGTGGTGCTGAGTCTTTGGGGGAAAAAAAAGGGTGTGTGTGTGTGTATGAAAGAGAAGTATTGCACTGTTTTTGAGATGCTTATTTGATATGGACTAATCAGGTCGTTGGGGGATTATTTTCCTGGAGGCAGAATCATTCTGCACAGTTGCACAGCCCTTACATTTTCCCCTTTGTTATATCTATCTATGTATAAACACACCGCTCATAAAGAGTGCGCTATTTTTTCTCTAACTGAAGTTTCTGCAGACAAGGCCTTTTTGTCATGGGTAAGTGCAGGGTCAGTCAACCTTACAAAAGGAGTCATTTAATGCTCAATTTTCCCAACTTTCCTATGATGAAAAACTTTTAACCTCAAATGCTGTTTTTGTATGCTAGAATTGCTTTCTTTCCTCCTCGCCCAACAAATGTTTAAATTCTCTCTCCTTTGCTGGATTCCTTCTTGCCTCCCAATCTGCCCTTGAAAACGGAGATGCTCTCCTGTTCTCTTCTGTATCCTCAACTATTTCAGATTCGAGGCCCTCTGACCTTTCCACAACCCTCTTCTTGTCTGATACATCACAGGTTAATCTGAAAGCCGAGAGGAGCTAAAAGGTCTGGGGGTTGGGAAAAGAGATGGGGGGGGGGGGACTATCTATGTGGCATCAGCTTAGAAATTCAGAAAATGTTTGTGTAACCACTCCCCACCCCCGCCCCGGCCCAGGATCCCCGCCCCCACCGCACCCCACTGCCTTCTAGCACATTAATATAAAAAGATGTGAGCAGATGAAATCGGAGCGCCCAGGAGGTCGCGCAGCCCCCGCCCACCATCCCACTGTCCACTCCTCCGCCCTCCCTCCCGGCACCCCGCTCCCACCCCCAGCCCGGAGGTGGCCGCTGGAAGTCGGGGCAGCACCGCCCATTTAACGGCTGGGGTGCGACCCACGCCAGGACTGACAGCCCTGCCCGTCACAGTGGCAGCGCTGTGCACCTTAAGAGTCATCTGTTCATTCTTTCTTTCTTTTTTTTTTTTTCTTAAGGTATAGCGAGGTCTGGAATACATTAACTTGTGAACTAAATCGAACACACCCCAAGAGAGTCCATCTCTCCCTCAAACAAAAAGAAGGGGAAAAGGGAGGGGAGGCCCGTTACCATCCTGTCCCGAGCTTTCCAGATACTCCGTCAGGTCACAGCCGAACGCGCTGGCGGCTCCCTTGCGTTTCAGCTTCTGCTTGGCACCCTTGTTCTTCATGAGTTAGTCCCGAAGAGGCTGCCCCTCCGTCTCGCCTCCCCACTGCCTGGCGCCGCGGTAAGATGGTCTCCCGGCTCCGATCACCGGCCGCAGCGCGGCTCTGCGGTGCCGCCTGGGCCAAGGCGAGAGCCGGGGCGGAGGCGCTGCGCATGGACCCCGCGGGGCGGCGGGCGGGCCGGGCCAGCCGAGCCTGAAATCCACGCGGCGCGCCTCCAGGGCCGCCGCGCCGGAGGCCGTGCCGGGCTGGCAGCTGCGGGCGGCCGGCTTGGGAGTGTCACTTCCTCACTGGGAGTCCCAGGGACTTTCACGGGCTGCGGCGTCTCGGGGCGCGCTTCCTCGGCCGCGGCGGGGGAGGGCGAGCTGTCGAGTCCGCCTTCCTCGGGGGCCCGGACGGGACGCCGGCGCGGGGCGAGGAGACAGCCCGGGGGCCGCTGTGGGTCCGCCGCCCTGGCCAGCGGTCGTGCCTTCAGGCGGCTTCGGAGGAGCGAAAAACAAGCATCCCGTCTCTCTCGCCCGCCCTCACGCCTTCCTTTTTTTCCTGTCTTACAAATCCTAGGATCATCCAGCTCAGGAAACGCTGGAAGGAAGTTAGCTAGGGAGGGGGGCGGAGGGTGGAAATTTTTGGCAGCTCTGAGCTGCGTGTATGGAACCGGAGGAAGTAGGTGGGTGGGTTGAGGAGCACCGGGTGGGGGAGAGGACGCGCTCTCCTGAGAGCCGGGCTGCGACTCCCGAGGTAACCCCCGGCGTGGGGAGGAAATCGCCGCGCGGCTGAGGAGCCGCGGCCCGCGCCACCCGCTTCCCGCCCGCGCGCCCGCGCGGCGCTTTGAAGCGCGCAGGAGGAGGTGGCCGGGCGCTGGCTGGGACCCTCAGAGAGTGCTGCCTCAGTCTGCCCCTCACGGCCATCGCATCCCTGACAACTTTCTATTTCGGTGCCTGCCTTTCTCCTCCACAAACACCTCGGGACTAGTGACAGAAACAAAGACGGGCTTCCCGCGGAGAAACCTGACAGGCAGCGGTTTTCCGCGACCACTCCCCGCCCCACCCCCACCCCGGCCGCGCTGGCTCGAGACCTCGAGCCCCGTGAAGCCCCAGGCCACGCGGGGGCGCGGATCGCAGCTGGGTAACCACTGCCCAGGAAATCAAGTTTCTGCTTACTGATTCAAGTTCATACACACAGTCGCGCGCGCGCGCGCACACACACACACACACACGCACACACGTGAGCATTCCTGCAAAGTTTGCTGAGTGGAAGTGAGCGAGCTTGGAGGCGAGCTTGCCGCGGTGGAGAGGCCTCTGGTCCCCCTGCATAGGATGAAGAAAGCACTCCTCCAGGTTGTGTCCTGATTTGCCTCAAGTTGTTTCAGGAAGGCATGTTTTTTCTTCTCCAGGAAGATCTGAAATTCCTTGACTTCTGTGTACTCAGCACACAGCAAGCACTCAGATTCTTGTGATTTAACCATTTGAGGATTAGATTAAACTTCCTGTATAAATTCAAATCCATATATAGCCTTAGAGACTAGGGCAGTTCCTACAGCTCAGATTGCTGGCAACCGCTTTGTGTACAGGATTTTAGTTACTGAATCCCTTCACAGGCACTTATCGCCCTGTACATCACCATGACACTTGATGAACTTTGATCCTTGACCTTTCTTTATGTAGGGTCACAACTTCATAGCCAGCGTACTGAGTCTGGCCCACAGATGTGCTTGGTTCGCAAATGCCATGCTTTAAAAAAAAATTTTTTTTTAAATTAGTAGCCAACATTAAAGAGTTAAGAGGTCTCATAAAAGAGATCTGGATTTCTGCCTCCTCTTGCAGAAATGGAAGATCTGGTTACACCACAAGCACATTCCCATATGGTAAGGACTGCTGATGCCAAGTTGTAGCAGCCCTCTTGGAGGCATTGTCTTTAGAGAGATGAACCGTCCAGTTGCGTGCCCTTGGCATCTGTGTCTCCCCATCCCACCTGCACCTGCCTGGCCTCCAAAGCGGCTTGAGTTTGCACCCCAAGCTCTGTGGATGTTCTCTCCTTCCTGCCATTTTCCATCCATCTCTCAGTGACACCGGCATTGCCCCAGTCATCTTGGCTAGAGGTCTTCTAGTAACCACTGACTCACTTCGCTCCTTCCGCCTCCACTTCCAGGCTGTTCCTGCCCAGAAACATCAATCCTACAAGATGCCTCTCAGCTGGGTTTCTCTTTTCCAGGCACTCAGCAAGGCTCACCGATCCCTCAATTATCAGAATCATTCCTAGTGGGTTTTGCTGAGTCCGGTCTCCTCCCGACACTTCATCCTTCCTGTATACTTCTTGAAGTGTTTCTTTGGCCATATGCCTGCCTTGCCCCAACCCTTCAGTGACTCCCTGTTTCCCACTGCCAGGGCAGCAGTATTTAAGCATATGGAAAGCTACTTGGAGAATATTGATAGGGTATTTAGTATAAAGACTTGTTCCTTCCTTTATTGGTAAGGAAACATCTCGGTATGGGACTATAATTATCACTAATAGCATTTGTTTAGGAGTCCACTTCCACAAGGATTTCGATCTTCATTATTTCATCTGCCCTACAGTGAATTTTATCATCTTCTCAGCAAAGGAGAGAGACTGAAGTGGTACTTTTTTCCCGGGTGTAGGCCCCCAGGGCACAAATTGTGGACAGTTTTTCAAGTTTTATAAATCACCTTTTGAAACTTTTTTTTTAAAAAGATTTATTTATTTATTTGAGAGCCAGAGTTACAGAGAGAGAGGGAGAGACAGACAGGGAGAGATTTTTCCATCCAGATGGCCCCAGTGGCCAAGGCTGGGTCAGGCTGAAGCCATGAGTCAGGAGCTTCATCTGGGTCTCCTATGTGGGTGGCAGGGGCCCAGACACTTGGGCCATCTTCTGCTGCTTTTCCCAGGCTGTCAGTAGGGAGCTGGATTGGAAGTGGTACAGCTAGGACACGAACTGGTGCCCATATGGGATTCTGGCATAACAGGCAGCATTACCCACTGTGCCACAGTGCCAGCCCCTACCTTTTAAATCTTTTTATTTTGAAGAAATTTTAGCTTATAAGAAATTTGTGGGAGACAGTCAAAGAATTCTCACCTATTTCTCACTTACCTCGCCAAATACTAATATATAGCAAAAGTACAATTATCAAAGGTAGGAAGTTTTGCATTTATACAATAATATTAACCAATCAACAGATCTTACTCAAATGTGAATTAATTTTTAATTACATGTTATTTTTATTAAATGTGATCTTTGCCAGTTAAGTTTTGAAGCAGTAATTTATGAATAATTCTCTAAACACTTCAAAGTCTGATTGTGCTACATAGAAAATCCCCTTCATCACCATCCTACCCAGCAGAAGCAGATGTAGTTTGTCAAAAAACAGGCTAGCTGGGTGAGCTGATAGGGCTAGTGATGTTGACACAGCCCTGAGATTCCTCTACTTCACTTAGGATTCCTCCAAAGGACTACCATCACAAAATTTTCAACCTGGAACAGTCCCAGTGCCCTTTTGTTCCCTGCTTCGTGCTAAGTTGGCTTCAAGGTTGTTAAGGGTTTAGGGTGGAGGTAATAATGTTGAGCACCTGGCAAGGAGTCCATTATGCTGTGCTGATCGGACAGCCTCATTTGAAATGCTCACACGGAGGTCCGCTGTCTCTGTTTAAGAAGTCCCAGTCATCTGTACTGAATGATGGGATGCATTAACGTATTTCTATGGCAGATAGTGAAATCACGTGGTGACCGCCTTCTGCATTTGTTCCCTGTTCCTCTCAGTGTTGAGCATCCACTGTGCCAAACTTGAATTTCACCCTCGTTCTGGTTGCTCTTGTTTGATTCTGCTTTCTCTGTCCTTCCTCTGCTTATCTATTTCTCGTTACATTTTTCTCTCCCTTATTGCTTACTCTAAGAAGACTCTTTTCTGGGTCTGGGAAATAAAATCAGATTTGGGTTCCAAAGGGTTTTACCCTTAGGCTGTGGACTTCCTAGAAAGCATGGTTATAATGGAGATAGTATAGGAGTGTTAATTAAAGAAATAATTATGCTACTTGGTGATAATATAAATTATGTCTTTAGCAGATTGTCAGGGTTCTAATTTGCTAGAAAAGCACTGGTGTTGCCTGTGATCCCTCTTATCTGCACTGTTGAAGACAGATGCCTCTCAGAGTGTGCCATCTGCTTCCTTCACCACTGGGGACGGTAGCAGTATTCTCTGCTGTAAATAAGTAGATACAGAAACCGAGCAGGCGTTGAAAGGCATTAGTGCCAACTGTGGTCTAAACTTCTTTTACCAAATTTGTCTTTAAAACCAGCTATTGATCAGCATTCTCTCTCCTTTACCAGGGTCTAATTAATTAGATGCTCTTATATGACTCCTTGTCCTTGGACTATGATGAATATGTTTGGAATTCCATGTGTATTAGCTTTCATTACTATCCTGGATACCCAAAGCAGTCTGCTTTATAAAGAAAAGAGGCTTATTATGAATCACAGTTCTGGAGGCTCATATTCCAAGATCAGAGAGACCCCACTGGTCCCATATCTTGTGTCGGCAATCTAGTTGGCAGAGTCCTAAGGTAGTTCAGGGCACCACAGGCTGAGACTGAGTGTGTGTGTGTGTGTGTGTTTATATGTATATATATCTCAATCTGTGCCCTCTCTTTCTCTCTCTCTCTCTCCCCCTCCCTCCCCTCCCCTCTCCTCCTCTTCTCTCCCCTCCCCTCCCCTCCCTTTCTCTCCTCTCCCTTCCCCTCCCCTCCCCTTCTCTCCCCTCCTCTCTTTATAAACCATCAGAACCCAATCGTGAGAGAGCCACCCTAATGACCAAACCTAACCCTTTCATTTCCCAAAGAGCTCACTTTTAATAATTGGATTAAGTGTCTACCTTGTAAGTACCATTAACTTATGACTTTTGGGTTTAAACTCCTGTGCACAATCCCACCACGTTCTGGGATACCTGAGTGTTAGTGCATCCTCTTGCTGGAGACATTTCTTCTCCTACTTACTCTCCATTCCTCCTCACTCTCAATCTCTCATGTTTTAAAGGTGCTTGCTTGGTGTATAGTGCTATGTTCAATTGTTGGGTGAGGCTCTTCTATGAAAACCAATTTGTGTCCCTTCTTGGCCCAGCCACCAGTGCCCTGAGACTCTGAAGTCAGTAAAACATAAGGATGACCAGAGCGAAAGTGCTTCTAGAAAATGTTGTATCCCGTGCTCCCTATTGTATTTCTCAGATTTAGGTTATGCTGCAAATCATTGCTTCTAAATGTTCAAATGAGGTTCAGTAAGCCTCTTAGTGGAGTGAGATGGAGGTGGGTAGGAGGTTCATATTACTAAACCCTAATCACATAGAACTGAGTGGGAGAGAGGTCAGTTTGATGGATGAGAGGGAACAAGAATCAGAATGAGTTTCTCACCCTGACCTGCCGACCTCACATTACTCCACCATCTCTGCAGCTATTAAAGGAAGTTTTGATTCTAAAAGGGCTTCCAAGACCAAATAGGTGCAATGATAAAAATGAAGAAATAGGAAAACTTCAAATGGTCCCGCTCCCAGACTAAACATTGAAGAACAGACCTAATCATCATTATGCATGATCTCTGTCTCTCTTTCTGAAGCATTGTATATTTAAGTTCCTTTTTGTTTCTAGAAAACTGCATTAGTCAGGGCAAAACAGTCATTGGGAGGCACTGCTTTACATCTTCACTTTCCTATCTGAGAATTAATTTAATTAGTTTAACATCAAGTAGGCATTTGAGGGTAGAAGAGGGGGATAGAATAGCCAGAAAGAAAAAGGTTCAAGGGCTGGTGTTGTGATACAGCCATTTAACCACCGCCTGTGATGACTGCATCCGATATCTGAGCACAAGTTCTAGTCCTGGCTGCTCTGCTTCAGATCCAGCTCCCTGCTAATGTGCCTGGGAAAACAGTGAAACATGGCCGAAGTTCTCAGGTCCCTGCCACTCGTATGGGAGACCCTGATAGAGTTCCTGGCTCCTGGCTTTGGTCTGCCCCAGCCTGGGCTGTTTCAGTCACTGGGGAATGAACCAGCAGATAGAAGACCTCTCTCTCTCTTTCTGTCTCTGTCTCCCTCTGCCTTTCAAAAAAAGTAAATAAATCTTTAAAATAAAAAAGGTTTGACTACAAATGAAGTCTTGTTTTTTATACTTGATCTTAGTCTAAAGGCCAAGAAGCAATGAAGTCCTGTTTTTTATAATAAATGTGCATGGATTGATGACCCTACCAGCTAATTCAGAACCCTAGAGTTTTGTTCAAAACACTTGGTGTAGGAGAGAGTAGAATCTAAGCTAACTCCAGATTTATAAGATTGGAGCCTGATAAAAACTAAAAAGGTAAGTTTTTTTTTTTTTTTTTTTTTTTGAGAAAATAAAAAGACTTCTCTGAAACCAGGAGTCATTTCAGAATATTCAGCAGGAAATTTCTTTTGATAGTCTAAAATGCAAGACTGAATAGAAGCTGAGAGGTCAGAGCCAGAGATTAGAAGAGACATCTGCGTACAGCATTTGAAATTATTTGAAAAATAAGTTTTTCCTCACCAATATTTTAGTTATATTATAAGTCCTTTGTATTGAATATAGTTAAAAAAATAAGAGGTTTGAAGATCTTTTGTGTTTTACCCAGTGTTTAAACTGTGGTGACATTTGACCCATAGGCACAGCTGTAGCATTAAATGAGGCTTCAGTATTTCAGAAATGGTGAACAAACCAGGCAGCACAAGACCTCCTTGTCCCAGTCCACCATGGGCACTGGACGCTGCCCAACAGCAGCAGGGCACTTCCTTCCTAGAGTCACATGTAAAGAAGAGTCTTCACACGGCCAGAGGGAAAGCCAAGTGCTGTGGTTTGAATTAATATTTTATTGACATCCGAATCTGTACAGGATCTGCCCGTAGGCTCAGGGTCTGAATTTAGCTCCGTTGCCCGAGAGGAAGATGCCAGGGCTGTTCATATAAACAGCAGCTCCCAGCAGTCCCAGAATCTACATACACCAGGTTGGCCTGTTCTGTTTTGTTGCCTCCTTTTGCCTCTGCTTCTCCTTTGACTGTGTGCCTCACCCCTTTGGGCATGTTGCCCTCTTTCTGGCTTGGAGAAAGATAAGGGTAGGAGGAGCAGAACCAGCCTTCTGAGTTCTGTCTGTCTCCCTCCAGGGTCTCTGAACACTGGAGCAAGCGATTTTCTTAGGTGGGTGGGGATCTGTCCCTGCCCCGTTCATTGTGTTCCATTGTTTCCTGTCCGCTGCCTGTAACCCTTTACTAATCTGCCAGGCGCCTTTTAACACAAAGGGGAGGAGATGGGGGAAGGGAGTGCTAAGGAAAAACATCCCTATAAATAGCCCTCTTGAACAAAATTGTTTTCCCAATACACAGTTGTTGTTAGGCCTTGAGGCCCTGTGATCTCTCTGGGCACTCTCCTCCCCTTCCATCTCAGCCTTCCTCCACATGCCTGGTTACCCTTCGATCTCTCTGAGAGCCAGATAGATTGTAGTGGCAGGTGGCTCCTACCAGCTCTCAGCAAGACTTGTGTCCTGTGCCTGGCTCTGCTTCTTGACCTTGGTTGGACAAATTATTTAACCTCTGTTAACCTGAATAACACCATAAGCAGCAATCAGAGGAGGGGGAGATTGTCTGAAGAATAATAATATTTATTTGCGAATAGTGCATTGCAATGGGAATACACATGCCACAGTAAACTGTGGCATGCTCAAAGAGATGGAAGCACGGGAAAAAAATTAAAGGCAAAAAATAAGGAGAATTACACGAGATATTTTGAAACAACACCCCTTGGCCACAATAATTAATAACCAGGGTGACGTAGTCTGAAGTTGAACAGACAGTTGCTGGGCAGATGTCCTTGTGGAAGTACTTTGTGTGGTGGCTTCTGTGTAATGTGCTCCTGGCAGATTTGTTCTTTATAGCTTCTATCAGACAGTTATGCATAAGAGCCCTTTCCTCATAACCTCCTGGGTTTATTTATTTTGGGGGGGGGGGTTTGACACAAGTGACTTCATTCTCTGTTGATTTTTTATTTATTTGAAAGGCAGAGTGACAGAGAGAAACTAGAAAGAGAGAGAGAGACAGACAGACAGACAGACTTCTATTGCTACATTGCTAGGCATCTCTAGTTCACTCCCCCAAATACCTACAACAGCCAGGCTGGGCCAGGCTGAAGCCAAGAGCCAGGGACTCCATTCGGGTCTCCCAGGACTCTGGGTGGCGGGGACCCAAGTACTTGAACCAGCATCTGCCTCTTCCCAGGTGGTGCATTAGCAGGAAGTTGAACAGGCAGCAGAGATAGGACTTGACTTTGGACTCTGTTTTGATACTGACAACTTTCACACCTCTATCTCTGAACCTCAGTTCCCTTTCCTATTAAATTAGAGTGATTATAACTACTTTGTAGGGTTGTTGAGAGGATTATGTAAGATAATGGAAATGCCTACTACTAGGTGATCATTACAAAAATGAGAGTGATTTATATTGCCTCCTTCCCAAGTGATTCTTCTGTTCCCTCCAACTTTATCCAATTTCTTGGTATATTTTTTCCATTTTTCTCATCTTGATCTCTTGTCCCATATAAAACACATTCAGTTTATACCTTGCCCACTTCCAACATGGTTTGAAATGATTTGCTTTACATTTAAGGGTTTAGAAAATGGAATATTTTTCAGAAGGGGTAAAGTTACTTCTTTAATAAAAAAAGATTTACTTTATTTATTTGAAAGACAGTGTTACAGAGAGAGGTAGAGCCAGAGAGAGAGAGAAGTCTTCCATCTGCTTGTTCACTCCCCAGATGACTGCAATGGCCAGAGCTGAGCTGATCCAAAGCCAGGAGCCAGAAACTTCTTCCAGGTCTCCCATGCAGGTGCAGGGGGCCCAAGGACTTTGGGTCATCTTCTACTGCTTTCTCAGGCCATAGTAGAGAGCTGGATCAGAAGTGCAGCAGCTAGGACTTGAACAGGTGCCCACATAGGATGCCAGTGCTTCAGGCTGGGACTTTAACCCACTGTGCCACAGTGCTGGACCCTAAGGTTGCTTCTTGTTAGACAGTTTTCCAGCACAGAAAGTACAATGGCTTTTGTGACTATTTGGGAAGTGCTTTCAATCGTGGATCTCACTTTTTTTTTTTTTTTAATGTTTTTAGTATCTCAGAACTTGATTTCATTCCTATATTGGGATCATGGCACACAGACATTTGTTTGGGGATGGAATTTTAACAGGCATATTACCCCCAATATATGAGAGTACTTCAAATACTTTATGAAAAAAATGGGATGAAAGAGAAGTTTATTTTGGTTCAAAATTTTTTCTGAAATCCATGCATAGTTTTTTAATAATGCACATTTTTATGAACTTTTGAAGACCTTTATATGTGTGAATTTAAAACATTTTTTGCACCAAACTTATCTTTCAATTCCATTTTCGAAGAAATATTTGAAGTACTATTACATAGTTGTACCCCTAAAATGGTTAACAATTGTAAGTTGGATAATATGTTATTATTTTTCATTCTATATTTTGGATATAGGTTTCTAAAGTTGTGAGGTTGGGAGTGGTGGGGAGGTGGAATCAGTTTATAATCAAAATCACAGTTGAAAAATCTTATACTTCAGGGAACAGTCTGCTTTATTTAGTCTTCAATACACAAGTATTTAACTCTCCATAGTTACCCTAAAAGAAGTTAGCAAATGACAACAAATCTCATTTACTCGCGTACTTTTTCAAGATAACATGTATGAGTTTGTCTATATTATTGATGTGTAGGTATGTATATGTATGGCTACATCTATATATCTTACATTTGATTTTTTAAAGATTTAATTATTTATTTATTTGAAAGAGTTACACAGAAAGGCAGAGAGAGAGAGAGAGAGAGAGAGAGAGGTCTTCCATCCACTAGTTCACTCCCCAAATGGCTGCAATGGCCACAGCTGCGCCAATCCTAAGTCAGGAGCCAGGAGCTTCTTCTGGGTCTCTCATGTGGGAGCAGGGGTCCAAGGACTTGGGCCATCCTCCACTGCTTTCCCAGGCCTTAGCAGAGAGCTGGATCGGAAGTGGAGCAGCCAGGATTTGAACTGGCACCCATATGGGATGCCAGCACTGCAAGTGGCGGCCTTACCTGCTATGCCCCAGCGCCAGCCCCACATACATTTGATTTCATGAAAAATCCTCTCTTATTTCATGGGACCTGATTACTTAAAGCACTCACATTTTTCTGCTCTAATTCTAGATATTCAACAAAGCTTCTTCAGTTGAACATCCACTTAAGGAAGTTTAAAAACCTTTCAGGTAACATGAGCATGGCTGGGTTTACTCCTGAAAGTAACTCTGCACATTTCTCAGATAGTCCAGAATTCAAACATTTTGTTCTATTGTCAAGCCATGTGCCAAAGGATAAGTCCTAATTTTTGCTTTAGAAACCATGGGCGGTGTTTTGGGTTGAATAGTACCTCCCTCAAAATGCACATTGAAGTCCTAACTCCCAGGACCTCAGAATGTGACCTTATTTGGAAATAGGTCGGCTGTGATGTAATTAGTTAAGGTGTAGTCAAATTGGAGTAGGGTGGGCACCTAATCCAATATGACAGATGTCCATACCACAGCCACTTACACAGAGAAAATGCCATGTGAAGATGAAGGCAGAGATTCAAGTAATGATTCTGTAAGGCAACAAATGCCAGATTCCCAGCAAGAGATCAAAAGCTGGGGAAGAGGCATGGAGCATATCCTTCCTCACAGCTCTCAGAAGGAAGCAACCCTGTCAACACCTGGATCTTGGGCTTCTAGGCTCCAGAATTATGGGACGATAGGATTCTGTTTTTTAAACCACTTAGTTTGTGGTCCTTTGTTATCACAACCTTAGCAAGCTAGAAGAGCCAACATAAGTAAGAGATGCAAGTCCTACATTGGAACCTGTTGCCCTAACAATCAAACTGGTAACAGTGTAAACAGTTGCAGACATTTGTCTTGTTGGTGCTCCCAGGAAACATCTGCATCACTCTGTGGCATGGAGGTTAGGCGATTTTATATGGACGGATGCTCTCATTTCAACAAGAAGCGCCCATGGAGGTAGAGGAGACTAGCTATGAAAATATACAAGAATTTGCTTGATTCTGGAGGATGGTGGGATGGGGGAAGCCGAGAGACTTCACACATGTTCTCCTCCTCCCCATCCATGAGGGATACATCCCAAGACCTCCAGGACTGCCTGAAACTGTTTATTGTAGCAAACCCTATAGAAGGGATCTCCAAAAAGCTCACGGAAAAATGCATGTTAGAAAACTGTTTGAAGGGCTGGCATTGTGGTGTAGTGGGTTAACCCACCACCTGCGACACTGGCATCCCACATGGGTTCATGTCCCAGCTGCTCTACTTCCTGTCCAGCTCCCTGATAATGGCCTAGGAAAGAAGCAAAAGATGGCCCAAGTGCTTAGGACCCCATTACCTATGTAGGAGACCTGGAAGAAGCTCCTGGCTCCTGGCTTTGACCTGGCAGGCTGTTGTGGACATTTGGGGAATGAACCAGGAGTTCAAAAGATTCTCTCTCTCTCTCTCTCTCTCTTTCTCTCTCTCCTCTCTCTCTCTCTCTCTGTAGCTCTGATTTTCAAACAAATAAATCTTTGAAGACAAATTTTTTTTAAGGTTTCATAATTTTTTGTATCAAAATAAACTTCACTTTTAAGTCCACTTTCCATGCATTTTTGCAGTACCGTCATAAAGGAAGCTCTGTGGAGCCACTATAATAGCTCTGTGCAGCCTCCCTGAGTAGGCCCCTCCAGTGACTATTCTGCGAGGATTTGGTGAGTGTATTAGCTCCCTTCCATACCCAGAATCTGGGTACTGAAAAACATGAGTCTAAAGTCTGTCTAAATAAACTCAGAACTGAATCAGCCAGTCAGCCAATAAACTCACTGGCAGGACAGACAGACACACTGTGAGAAAATGACACAATGGGCACACTGATGTGGGAGTGCCTGCTTGCCTGGTAGAGACAGAGAGGGCCTCTTGGAGGAAGTGACCTTCGTGGGGACACTGAGTGCCTTGCTGCTCTTACAGATAATGGGGAGAGGGTTGTCAGGACAGCACAGATGGTATTTCTTCAGAGACACAAGGGGGTGTGAGACCAGGACTTGTTCAAGGAGAATGGGAAGCAACCCAACAAGGTTGAGGAGAGGTTGCTGGTATTTCTAGCTTGTGCCAATGAAGAGCTAGATAAGGTGGGGTCAGGTGTGCTATACAGTCAAGTTTGGAGCGGATTCTGCAGTGGGAACCACTGGAGAATTTTAAATAACACAGTGTCAACTAAATCTGGCATGGCTATGGGTGATATGATAAGTCCAGTGATATATAAACTGTGGAAGACACCAGCATCCCTCTTTGGTGCCCCATTTCTCACCTTAATAAAAAGTAGAACTGTGTCCTGTTTAAATGCCTAGCTTCAGGATTTAAATAACTTGGGGTCAAATCTTGGCCTTGTTATTCATTTTAGTCTCATGATTAGTCTTGTAGCCTGGTTGCCAAATCAGATGGTTTAATCAGAGAATTTAACTTATATACGTAAGTATTGTGATTTCACACAGAAAATAAATCATTCGTAGATTCTAGAAATGATGGAACTATGGGCCAGCGCTGTGGCAGAGCAAGTTGACGCCCTGGTCTGAGGCACCAGCATCCCATGTGGGCACTGGTTCGAGACCCGGCTGCTCCACTTCTGATCCAGCTCTCCGCTATGGCCTGGAAAAGCAGTAGAGGATGGCCCAAGTCCTTGGGCCCCTGCACCCACGTAGGAGACTGGGAAGAAACTCCTGGCTCCTGGCTTTGGATCCTCAATGCTCTGGCTGTTGCAGCCAGTTGGGGAGTGAACCAGTCGATGGAAGACCTCTCTCTCTCTATCTCTCCTCTCTCTGTGTAACTCTGACTTTCAAATAAATAAATAAATAAATAAATCTTTTTTTTAAAAAAAATGATGGAGCTATAACTTCATCCTCCATTCCTATAACTTTTTTGTGCGATTATAATTAAAAAGGTAATTTGCATATTCCTTAAAATGTATACAATTATCTTTGCTTTTCAGGAATTTAACTTGAATTATAAGAGTGCCCCAGCCTTCCAGAAAGGACATTCCAGTATTGTTAACATTTGAAATGTGGGTTTGCCACCTAGTGGGCATCTTTGAATGTGTATGTGTTAAAACATAAATGAAGTACACCCACACCCACAGTTTCCTTTTCTGATTGTTAATCTTTCTCCTCCATCTTCAACACTTAAAGGCAAAACAGTATTTTGGATATGCACCCATTTTAAATGTGCATTGGTTTATATGTGTTGGGGGTAAGGGTGTTTTATGTGTGTGCTTGCACACACAGTGGGGAATGATGGCATCACATGGAGGGTTCCTTCATATTTCATGTACTCATCCACAGTTGCCTGTCCTGCTCCCACTTGAGAATTACTGATCTAGGGGCTGGCGCTGTGACGCAGCGGTGCAGCGGGATAAAGCCCTGGCCTGAAGCACCAGCATCCCATGTGGGTGCCGGTTCTAGTCCTGGATGCTCCTCTTCCAATCCAGCTCTCTGTTATGGCCTGAGAGGGCAGTGGAATATGGTCCAAGTTCTTGGGCCCCTACACCCACGTGGGAGACTCGGAAGAGGCTCTTGGCTCCTGGCTTCAGATTGGTCCAGCTCCGGCCGTTGCGGCCATCTGGGGAGTGAACCAGCAGATGGAAGACCTCTCTCTCTGTCTCTACGTCTCTCTGTAACTCTTTCAAATAAATAAAATAAATCTTTATAAAAAAGAATTACTGATCTAGAAAAGTAGAGATAGATGCATATCACCACTATAAAGGCATAGTGCCTATTCCATGATGGTATTCAATAAATATCAGTTTCCTTCCTCTTCTCCCTACATCCTCTCTATAAAAGTTGTATTCCAAATTACAATTGCAATTGTTCCATATGCATTGGTGTTTGAAACATTGCTATGTGCAAAGCACTTTCTCAGCAAATGGAAAGATGATTTAAACCCAGTGCCTATCTTCAAGATGCTTAGTGTAGAGAAACTGAGTTTTGTAACTAGATTACAGCAGGTGTGTCTCAAATGTTTATTTGTAGATTTTTTAAAATTAGAGTTTGGTTTTCCTTAAGTTGTAACATTAGTATCACAATGATGCCAGTTTTTCCTGATGAAGAATAAGGATCTTGTGGTAAAGGATGAGATGGCCATCAGGGGAAGCTTGATTTATCTGTGAAGGGCAGAGACTTAGAGACTTGGGCCCAGAAAGGGAAGAGAAGGAAGTGGAGAGTACAGGAGGGCAGAGGTGTGGGGTGTGTTTCGTAAAAGTTTGGACAGGGAGGAGAGAGATTTGGTAGCAGTTTCCATATGGTGTGAAATATTGAGAGAGGGTCAGAGGAAGAAGATTTTATGAGGTTTGTTATATATTATGAATGGAATCCCTCTTTGATGTTTTCATGACACTGCAGTAAAGATTTAAATTGCCTTCTGTTATTTTTGGATGTGGGTTAGTGTTTCTTTGGAAAATAACACAGCGTGGAGACAAGCTGTGAAGTGGCTTAGCTTTATCTGGAAAACATAAATGTTCAGACCATAAGATTTTAAAAATAGATACATTATACTTTCCTCATGTGCCTTAAACCCAAGAATAAGCCAAGCTGTAATGTTAAAATTGTATAAAGATTATCTATTTTAAAAATAATACATGTACTGGGGTAAAAAAAATTCAGAAGATACAGAATGGCATTAAATGGAAAAGGAAGGAAGTTCCCTGCTTCATTCTCTGAAAACTTCCCCTCACCTCCATGTCCTACTACCAAAAGATAACCACCTTACATAATTCATTTTTAATTATTTTCATGGTTGCACTATGACTTCTGTGCGTCTGTCACCATTTCTTGACTTGCCTACTTTTTAAAGTATTCATGCCAAGAATGATGAGAAATATGGTTCATTGAGACTACGGCTCCATTTCCTTTTCCCTTCATGTGTTCTGTTAATTACATTATTTTCCATTCTCTTTTGATTGTCATTATAAATTTAAACGCTATACTTAAACATTGAATCTTTTTTTTTTCAAAGATTTTAATTTATTTATTTTAAAGAATTTCAGAGAGTAGAGAGAGAGAGAGAGATCTTCCATCGCTGGTTCACTCCCCAAATAGCCACAACAGCTGGGGTCAGGCCAGGAGCTTGGAACTTCATCTCCCACATGGTCTCCCACATGGGTGTCAGGGGTCCAAGTACTTGAGCTGGGAACTGGATCGGAAGTGAGGCAGCTGGGACTAGAACTGGCATTCTTATGGGTTGTTGGCATCACAGATGTCAGCTTAACCTGGTGAACTATAACACCAGTCTCAAACTTTGAGGTGCTTATTCCATCAGCATAGGTGGGGCCTTGGTCTTTTTTTCTTCGCTATAGCTTGCTGAGAATTTTTATTGAAATGGATATTCGGTTTTGTAAAATTATTTTTTATACCCATAGGGATGATCACTTGGATTTTCTTATTTAATTTGCTTAATAGTGAATTACGTTGAAAGCTTTCTGAGTGTTAAGCTAGTCTTGCATTCTTAGGGTGAGCCACACTTGGTCATGTTTCATGTTATCATGTTATCCTTCTGTTATTTTTCTGATATTTATTTTATTTATTAGAGAAGAACAGAGACAGAGCTCCCACTGGCTATTTCACTCTCCAAGTGTGGGAGGGCCATGAACTCAGTCCAGGTCTCCTACAGGGGTGGCAGGGACCCAGTTACTTGAGTATATACATGAACAGGAAGCTGGAATTGGGTGTGAAGCTGGGATTCTAACCCAGGCCCTCTGATAGGGGATGTGGGTGTCCCAAGTGATGTCCTAACTGCTATGCCAAGTGCTGCTCCAATGTTACCCTTTATATTATTAGACTCCATTTGCTAACATTTTGTTAGAATTTTCACATTTAAGAACACGAAAGACATTTGTATTTATTTATTTATAGGCAGAGTTACACAAAAAGAGAGAGACAGACAGACAGAGAGAGAAAGAGAGAGACAAAGATTTTCCATCCACAGGTTCACTCCTCAATGGCCACAATGGCTGGAGCTGGGCCAGGCCGAAGGCAGGAGCCCCGAGCTCCGCCGGCGTCTCCCACTTGCGTGGCAAGGACCTAAGTTTCTGGCCATTTTCAGCTCCTTTACTAGGCACATTAGAACAGAGCTGCATCAGAAGTGGAGTAGCTGGGACCTGAACTGACATATGAGATGTCAGCGTTGCAGTGGCAGCCTAACCCATTGCATCCAACACTGGCCCCAGTGTGCAGTTTTATATAATGTCTCTAATTGTATTTGGTATCAGGGTAATGCTGGCCACATAGAATGAATTAGGAAATATCCCCCCCCCCTTCTCAATTTTCCTTGAAAAGTTGTGCAGAATTATTTCTTAACTGTGAAAATCACTAAATATCTGGGCTTAGAGTTTTCTTTGTCAGAGGTTTTTACTTAAAATTTCAGTTTCCTTAGTAGATATGGGATGCTTGGGTTCTATTTATTTTTGAGTGGACATCAATAATTCATGTCTTTCAAGAATTTGTCCGGGGTCAGCGCTGTAACATAGCAGGTGAAGCTGCCACCTCCAGTGCCAGTATCCCATATGGGCACCAGTTAGAAACCTAGCTGCTCTACTTCTGATCTAGCTCTCTGCTATGGCCTGGGAAAGCAGTAGAAGATGGCCCAAGTGCTTGGGCCCCTGCACTGACGTGGAATCCCAGAAGAAGCTCCTGGCTTCAGATCAGCACAGCTCCGCCTGTTGGGGCCATTTAGGGAGTGAACCAGCTGATGGAAGATCTCTCTCTTTTTCTGTCTCTCTCCCTCCCTCTATCTCTCTGCCTCTGTCTCTTTGTAACTCTGCCTTTGACATAAATAAATAAATCTTTAAAAAAAATCTGTCCATTTTATCTACATTGTAGAATTTATTGGCATAGTTATTCATAGTAATCCTTTATTATCCTTCTAGTAACTGTAAAATCTATAATATCTTTTCTGTCATTCCTGAGATTGGTAATTAATGTATTTTCTTTTTTTTCCTGCTCTGTCTAGCTGGAGCTTAATCTATATCACTGGTTCTCCCAAGATCCAGATTTTAGAATATTTGATTCCCACTATTGATTTTCTTTTTTTCTATTTCATTGATTTCTGTTTTGATCATTGTTACATTCTTTTAATTTTTTTTAAAAAAATATTATTTATTTATTTGAAAGAGAGTGACAGAGCGATGGAGGGAAATAGGTAGATATTTCTTTAGTTCACTCCATAAATGACCACAATAGCCATGGCTGTGCCAGGCTGAAGCCCAGAGCCAGGAACTCCATCCAAGTCTCCTATGTGTGTGGCAGGGACCCAAGTACTTGGCTCATTAGCTCTTGCTTTTTCAGGGGCATTAGCAGGAAGCTTGATGGGAACTGGAGCATCCAAACTTGAATCAGTGCTTCAATATGGCATGCCAGCATCTCCAGTAGCAGCTTAATCGGCTGTGTCACAATGCAAGTCCCAATCATTATTTTTTCCTTCTATTTTACTTTATATTCAATTTATTCTTTCTTTTCTAGTTTTGTAAGGTAAATGTTGAGATCATTGCTTTGAGAATTTTCTTTTGATACAAATAGTTAGGGGTACAAAGTTTCCCTTTAGTGCTGCTTTATTGACATCTACAGATTCTGATACATTGTTTTCATTCTTAAAAACATTTACTTATTCATTCATTCATTCATTCATTCATTTGATAGGCAGAGTAACAAGGTTGGGGGAGAGAAGTTGAGGGAGAGAAAGGGCGAGGGGGAGGGAAGGTTATCCCATCTGCTGGTTCACCAGGAACTCCGCCAGGGTCTCCCACATGGGCGGTGGCAGGGACTCAAGTGCTTGGGTCATCACTTGCTGCCTCTCAGGTCCAATAGCAGGAAAGCTGGCTCAGAAGCAGAGTAGCCAGGACTTGAACCAGGCATTCTGATATGGGAGACAGGAGTCCCAAGTGACAACTTAACCCCTGCACCACAATGCCCGCCCCTGTGTTTTTATTTTGATCAAAATATTCTTTTTGAATTTCTTCTTAGGTCTCTGGATTATTTTGCAGGGTGCTGTCTCTGTTAATTCTTAGAGAACTTCCAAAGATATTTATATTACTGATTTCTAATTTAATTCCTCTGGGGTCAAAGAATATGCTTTGTGTGACTTGAATTCATCTACATTTATTGAGTTCCTTTTTCATGACCTAGAAGATTTCTCTGTGTACTTGATAACAATGTGTATTCTACATTGTCAGGTAGAATGTTAGATAAATGTCAGGTCAAGTTGTTAGCAATATTGTTCAAATCTTCAGTATCCTTGTTAACTTTCTTCATACTTTTCAAGCAATTATTGAGAGAAATATTGAAATCTCTGACTATAATGATAGATTTGCCTATTTTGTTGCACAGTTCCAACAGTTTTACTTCATATAGAGATTCTGTTTAGGATTGTTATTTCCTTTTTGTGAACTGACACTTTTAAAAAAAAAAAAAGACTTGCTTTGTTTATTTGAAAGGCGGAGTTACAGTGAGAGAGAGAGAGAGAGAGAGGGAGGGGGAGGAGGAGAGAGAGAGAGAGAATCTTCTATTTCATTCCCCAAATGGCCACAATGTCAGGGTTGAGCCAAGATGAAGCCAGGAGCCAGGAGCTTCATCCAGGTCTCCCATGTAGGAGCAGGGGTCTAATCACTTGAACCATCCTCCACTGCTTTCCCATGTACATTAGCAGGGAAGTGGAGCAGCCAGGACTTGAACTAGCACTCATATGGGATGCTGGTGGAGGTTTAACCTGCTATGCCACAACACTGGCCCCAAACTGACACCTTTAACATTATATAATGAACTTCCTTATCCCTGGTAGTATTCTTCGCTCTGAAATTGTCTGATTTTAAAGTAACTAGTCTTGTTTCTTTGAACTAATGTTAACATGATGTATGCTTTTCAACCTAGTATGTCATCATTATATTTGAAGTGCTCTTTTATATGCAGCATATTGTTGTGTCTTGCTTTTTTTAGCCATCTGATAATCTCTACCTTTTACTCAGTGTATTTATGCTATTTATGTTAATGTGATTATTAGTATGGTTAAGCTTGAGTATATCATTTTGTTATTTGTTTTCTATTGGCTCCATCCTGTGTTTGTTCCTCTTTATCTGTTTTTCTATCTTCTTTTGGATTAATAAAATTTTTAGATTTCATTTTACCTCTTTTGTTGCCATAATAATTATAATTATTTATTTAATTTTAAGTGATCGCTTAAGAGTTTATGGTGTGTATATTTAACTACCATAGTATACCTTAAGGTGATATCATAGCTATATAGTGTAAGAACCTTCCCACATGTATAAGAACCTTACAAGTAGTATACTTGTATTCCTGTCCTTCTGACCTATGTTACTGTTGTCATGTACCTTGCTTTTAATTTATTTAATTAATTTATTTAATTTATTCAATTTGGGCCTTTCTTTATACCTTCCATGTCCCTAACTTTTTGACTATATGAAGTACAGTTATAGTAACTGTCTTAATGTCCTTTGTTAATTCTTAGACTATGTCAATTCTGGGTTGTTGCCAATTGCTTGTTATCCTCACTATTGATTATGTTTTCTTGCCTCTTTATACTATCTTTGGATCTAGACGTTATGAATTGTACCTTGTTTGACATTGGGATATTTTTGCATTTCTATAAACCTTTTTGAGCTTTGTTCTGAGAAATACTTAGTTACCTGGATACAACTCAATACTTTGAGATCTTGTTTTTATAATGTTAGGAAAGTCTGGAACAGTGCTTTGTGTAGAACTCATTCTTTTCCACCACTGTGGCAAAATCATCTCTAGTATTCCACCCAGTGCCTTGTGAATTATGAGTTTTTCCATTCTGGTTTATGGAAGGAGGCACTATTCCCAGTCCGGTGTGAGTGATAGGAATTGTTCCCTCTAATCCTTACAGATGTTTTCTTCCTTACATGCATGTGCTGATCATGAATACTTGAGGGGAACTCTGCAGATCGTCCAGGCTTCTGTCAGTGTGCATCTGTCTTCCCTCTGGTATTCTGTCCCGTGAACTGTAGCTGCCCTTGTCTCTTGGGCTCTAGGGTCTGTCTCCTCAAGGCAGGGAGTCTGTCTAGGTCTGTCTCAGATTTTCCTCTCTCTGCTATGGCTTCAAGGTAATACTCAGGGCTCGCCTTTTTTATTTCCAGTTTCAGAGATCACTGTCTTTTGTTGTCTGATATCGAGTGGCTTGGAGGGTTTTATATATTTTGTCTATTTTTTTAGATGCTTTGCATGGGATGGTTAATCCAGTTCCTGTTAATTCATCATGGCTGGAAGAGGAAATACAGTCTTTTTGCTTTTTCATCTTTGAGATTTAGTTCTTTGTTTTTATTTCAACTTCTTATTTTGAAAAATTTCAATCCTTTGAAAATTATAGAAGTTGCCCAGTGAACACCTGTATATACTTCATCTAGATTCATGAATTGTTAATATTTTGCTATATTTTATGTTCTGTCTTACACACACGCACACTCACACACATTAGCTGAACTATTCTAGAGTGAGTTACAGACATTATGATAGTTCATCATTAAATAACCTTTAAGAACAAAGTCATTTTTGTATATAACCATAATACAATGGTCACATTTAGGAAATTAGAATGTTATCTAATGCATTAGTTGTTTGAATGGAACTCTTCCAACTTCTCTATCAACCTAGCTGGTAGCTACTGTCCCCAGCAGAAAACAAGAGCCCCAGTGGGGGATTTACCTACATGGACCACTTTGGGGTGGCCTCGCTTCCAGGGTGGTTTATGGCACAGCTTTAAAGACACAACTGCTATGTGAAAGTTTAAGAATTTTTCATACCTACAGACCCTGAAAATGCACTGGCTGGAGTCTGTATGAATGGAGATCAGAGTGTAGGAAAGGACAGAGACAGAGGGACCCTTGGGCCAATGCCTTTACTGGGACTAGGATATTATCCAAACAGGTTTTCCCTGGAGAGTTTCTATCAATGGATTTAAGATAAGCAGGCAGGAGTTGCAGGAGATCACACAGTGATTGAGAGATAGTCACTATTGTGTATCTATCCAGTGCATGCCAGGTGTGACAGGAGGTGCAGTTGAATCACTTGTAGCTAACTGTCCCCTTATGAAGTGGAGAGAGCAGTCACATAAGGCAGATACATGCATAGGCTGCAGGCAGGAGCTGGGAGGAGGTGCAGAACTGGAAACTATGTTGAGGGTGACAGAGCCTTGCCTCTGCTGTGGTAAAGTCCAACTTATACTCAGAATGAATCTTTGAGCAACAAAAGATTATATGCATTCACTATAATGGTCCATTTTGATTATCTGTTGCTGTGTAGCAAATGACTCCAAACCTTAGAGACTTAAAAGAGTCATGTGCTATTCCTGCAACTCATGGTTCTGTGGAATTCGGATATGGCACAGTGGAGAAGGCTCATCCCTGTTCCATGATATCTGGAGCCTCTAAGTGGCTGGGGTTGGAATGAGTGGGGGGTGGCTGGGCATGGCTCTTTCTTCTATATGGCTTCTCCACAGAGCTAGATTGGGCTTCCCCACAGCATGGCAGACTGAGAATAGTCGAGATGGCTCAAGGTTCCAAGTATGGGGGAGATTCTAGAGATAATTGATGTTACAAATTGACACTACTTGTGAGGTGATGCTCTGAGGATGATACATCACATTTATCATATCCCTGCCCAAAATGCATAATTGGAATTTAATCATGAGAAACAATCATAGAAGTCCAAATTAAAGAACTTTCTATGAAACAACTGGCTTATCAATTTCAAAAAGGTCAGTGTCAGGGCTGGTATTGTGGCATAGCTGTTAAAGCAGCTGCCTGCGATGCCAGGATCCCAAATGGGCACTGATTTGTGCCCTGGCTGCTCTACTTCTTCTTCTTCTTCTTCTTTTTTTTTTTTTGAAAAATTTAGTTATTTATTTGAAAGGCAGTTACAGAGAGGAAGAGAGAGAGAGAAAGAGAGAGAGAGAGAGAGAGAGAGAGAAAGCATTCCATCCACTGGTTCACTCCCCAGATGGCTGCAACAGCTGGAGCTGCACCGATCCGAAGCCAGGAGGCTGGAGCTTCTTCTGGGTCTCCCATGCGGGTGCAGGGGTCCAAGGATGAGAGAGCTGGATCAGAAGTGGAGCAGCCAGGACTAGAACCAGCGCCCACATGGGATGCCAGCACCGCAGGTAGCGGCTTTACCCTTTATGCCACAGCACTGGCCCCTGGATGCTCTACTTCTAATCCAACTCTCTGCTCATGTGCCTGGGAAAGCAGCAGCAGATGGCTCAAGTGTTTGGGTCCTTGCCACTCACGTGGGAGACCCCAGTGAAGTTCCAGGCTTCAGCCTGGCTGAGCCCTGGCCTTATGGGCTACCTGGGGTATGAACCACCAGATAGAAGATTTTGCCCCCTCCCCCCTTAACTCTGACTTTCAAATAAATAATTTTTAAAAATAATAACAAAAAGGTCATTTTCATGAAAGCCAAGGAAAGATGACCGACTGCTTCAGATTGAAGGAGACTGACTATGCTAGGATGCTTGGGCTGTTATGACCGAGTGCCACATACTTGGTAGCTACATCATTTTTGATAGCAGCCTGCCCTATCTTCCCAATATACTCTATTTGGCAAAGCAGACACAGTCCAGCCCATATTTAAAGGGAGGGGGGAGATGAGAGGGAAGTCAAAGAATTTGAGTTTCTTTAATCTACCACACTATATATATTCATTTCCATTTGTCTCAGTGATACTTTGTAACTTCTTTCCAGTCCAGGGTCACACATTGAATTTAGATGTCAAATCTTCTTAGTCTCTTTTCATCTGAAACTGCTCTTCACCTTTCCATGTGTTTTGAGACATTGACATTTTTGAAGCATACAAGCTATTAGTTTCATAGAATGTTTCTTGATTTGGGCTTGTCTGTGCCCTCTTGATTGAATTCCAGCCATGCATTTTTGGTAGGAATACAATACAAATGATATTATGTACTCAAATCATATTAGTTCCTATGTGATATCAGGTTCTACCACTGGTGAAATTAATTTTAATTTTCAAATAAAACTCTTTATTCCAATATCTGTTGTCTGTTAAATTTATTCTGAAGCTGATTCCATACTTTGAGTCCCTACATAGCAGACCAGGACTGAACTTAGCACATAAACAAACTGCAAGTTAACTTAGGAGGATATATTTTATATCAGGTATCTGGGTCTCAGTCAATCATAAGAAACTGTCAGCCAATCACAAGCTGCCCACTGATCAGACCATGTCCAAATAAGGCATATTCCTAGTTGTAACCAGCGAAACTTCTGTAATCTACTTCCATGCTCTGTCTGTAAATATTCACTGCCTACCTTGAAGAGTGGAGCTCTCTGGACCTCTTCTTGGTTCTGAGAGATGCCTGCCTTGCTCATGAATTGTTCTTTGTTCCAATAAGTTGCTATATTCAACTTGTTGAAAATTTTCCTATTTTAACAGATTTGGTGTCATAGTGATATATGAAGAAGACCCTCTGACTACCTCCAGGAGCAACAAGCAAACAGGTGTAGGTACTCTTCTGAGCCTCTTGTGCCCATGATTAGTAGATACATTTAGGAATTGCTGTGACTAAGTCCCTTTCAGAAGAAAGTTCCAATTCCCCAGATTGGGTTTGGAAGTCAGACTGGGTCCAGCTTTAGATTAGATTCAAGAGAAACTGGACGGAATTCAATAAAAGACCCATGGTAGGTGAGGGTACCAGAAGGCAGGGAATAATGAATTCATCTGAATCCAAGGAGTCTGGGGCTCCGCCATCTCAGAACCTATGCTTTTCTAGAGAAATGAGTGAGTTTTGCCAAAAATAATGTAGAATTTTGCTGGCCACAGTGGGAAAATTTCCACCTAGATAAACTTGGGAAATTCTCCACCTGCAAAGGGCGATTAAAAAAAAAAGAATCTGAAATTTCTCAGAAATAATGGAAAGTATTTTTTTAATGGTCATATAAAAACTCCTAAAAGACTAAATGAATTAAAAATATCTCTTAAAAATGCCTTTCTCTTATAATTCTTAGCAAAAGTAAATGAAAAGAAACTAATTGATGAGAAAAAAATTGTACACTCTTTGGCTTAATTTTGTACCTTCTCTTTACCTTTCCACTTATTCTCTTTGATGTACTCTGAATTTACTTACCTTTTTACTTGGTTAATCTCCCAAAGATAATAGAAAGCTAGACGAATACCTCATAAACTTAAGTCCTCTGATCAGCTAGATCTGTTTCTTTAGCCACCTTTATGCTTTGTCCAACATCTTGAGTTATGAGTAATATTTTAAGAATAATTTTGATCTATATTTTATGTTCCACTAGAGTTTTATGTGTTTTTTATGAACATATAATGATTATTTGTATCTACATTGTACAGTGTGATATTTATACTGCACGTACTGATCAAATCATGGCAGTTGCCATTTCATTTTCATCTTCTAAACATTTCTTTCTTTTTAAAAAAGATTTATTTTATTTATTTGAAAGACAGAGTTACACAGAGAGGTAGAGCCAGAGAGAGAGGTCTTCCATCCACTTGTTCACTCCCCAAATGACCACAATGGCCAGAGCTGAGCTGATCTGAAGCCAGGAGCCAGGAGCCAGGAGCTTTTTCCGGGTCTGGGGCCATCTTCCACTGGTTTCCCAGGCCACAGCAGAGAGCTAGATTGGAAGTGGAGCATCTGAGAGATATATCGGAAGTGGAGCAGCTGGGACTTGAACTGGTGCCCATATGGGATGCTGGTGCTGCAGGATGGGACTTTAAGCAGCTACCCCACAGTGCAGGCCCCCTAAATATTTCTTTTTGTTTGGAGACTCTGCCCTCATCTCCTTTAGTTCTTCATAAAATAAACAGGTTATTGGGACCTATTGGCACTCACTTTGCTGTGGAATACCAGGACTCCTTCCTTCTATCTAATTATGTTTTGGTACCCATTATCCAACCCCCTTCTGTCCACCCCTCCCCACCAACCTTTCTTTTTTTTTTTTTTTTAGATTTTTTTTTTTTTTGACAGGTAGAGTGGATAGTGAGAGAGACAGAAGAAAGGTCTTCCTCTTTGCTGCTGGTTCACCCTCCAATGGCCGCTGCGGCCGGCACATCTCGCTGATCTGAAGCCAGGAGCCAGGTGCTTCTCCTGGTCTCCCATGCGGGTGCAGGGCCCAAGGACTTGGGCCATCCTCCACTGCCTTCCCGGGCCATAGCAGAGAGCTGGCCTGGAAGAGGGGCAACCGGGATAGAATCCGGCGCCCCAACCGGGACTAGAACCGGGTGTGCCGGCGCCGCAAGGTGGAGGACTAGCCTGTTAAGCCACAGCACTGGCCCCACCAACCTTTCAATCTCAAGTGATCACCAAATCACTCTCATGTCAACTTTTGTTTTTTTGGAGGAAGCTTTCACATGTATGAGAGAACATGCAGTATTTGCTTCTTTTTTTACAGCTGAAAAATATTCCATTGTATGTTTACCTTTTAATTGGGGAATCTTGTCCATTTACATAGAAGGTTATTATTGATAAGTATGGACATAGTTCTATCATTGAACATTTTTATCTATTTAAGGGGCTGGTGCTGTGGCGTAGTGGGTTAACGCCCTGGCCTGAAGCGCTGGCATCCCATATGGGCACTGGTTTGAGACCTGGCTGCCCCACTTCCAATCCAGCTCTTTGTTATGGCCTGGGAAAGCAGTAGAAGATGGCCCAATTCCTTGGGCCTCTGCACTCATGTGAGAGAC
This sequence comes from Lepus europaeus, assembly GCF_033115175.1. Taxonomy (NCBI): domain Eukaryota; kingdom Metazoa; phylum Chordata; class Mammalia; order Lagomorpha; family Leporidae; genus Lepus; species Lepus europaeus. Next base: position 75,774,266 of record NC_084828.1, on the reverse strand, counting down.
CTGGAAGAAGCTCCTGGCTCCTTGCTTTGGATTGATGGAGCTCTGGCTGTTGTGGCCATCTGGGGAGTGAACCATCAGATGGAAGACCTCTCTCTCTCTCTCTCTCTCTCTTTCTCTGCCTCTCCTCTCTATGTGTAACTCTGACTTTCAAATAAATAAATAAATCTTTTAAAAAATTTATCTATTTAAAAGTCAGAGTTATACAGAGAGAGAAGGAGAGGCAGAGAGAGAGAGAGGTTTTCCATCAGCTGGTTCACTCCCAATTGGCCACGATTGCCGGAGCTGCGCCAATCCAAAGCCAGGAGACAGGAGCTTCTTCCAGGTCTCCCATGCGGGTGCAGGGGCCCAAGGACTTGGGCCATCCTCCACTGCTTTCCCAGGCCATAGCAGAGAGCTGGATGGGAAGTGGAGCAACTGGGACTCGAACTGGCGCCTACATGGGATGCTGGCACTGCAGGCGGCGGCTTTTCCCGCTATGCCACAGTGCTGGCCCCTTATTTCTTGTTTATGTGTCTTCTTTTCTTGTGGATTTTATACTTTCACATGTTTCCTGATGGTTCTGGATGTAGGGCTCCATTAAGTGTCTTTTGTAAAGCTGGTCTGATGATGATGAAGCCTCTCAGTTTTTGCTTATTGTGGGAAGTTTTTATTCTTTGTGCATGAAAAGATAGTTTTGCTGGGTATTGTGTTCTTGGTTGGCAGGTCTGGTCCTTTCCCACCCAGAATTGGGAATGTGTTATTCCATTTCCTTCTGGCCTATGAAGCTTCTGTCTGAGAAATCTGCTTTTAGTCTAATTGGTCTTCCCTGAAATGCAATGTGGCACTTTTCTCTTGCAGTTTCTAGAATTCTGTCATTGGGTGTACTTTTGGCAATTTGACTATAAAATATGGTGGTGAAGATTTTTTCTGGACATGTCTGTTTGGGATTATGTTGTTACAGAAGTAGACAGATTTTGGTGCCTGTTTCTCCCAGTCCTATTCTGCAATGCTTTTTTTTTTTTTTTTTTTAAATGCTGGACTTAGAAGTCTTTTTAAATTGTCATATTAAAAAAAAAATACAGCCAGACCCACTGTTAAAACATCTGATGGAGAAGCTTAAAGAAAGGAATGGGGGACTATAAAAAGAGGCTTTTGAGTCTGGAGCATCAAGGAGAACCCTGGCAAAAGAGTGTTCTAATAGCAGCACATTCTAGCATGAGGGCTATAAAACAGGCTCTGCTTGCATGTGTGTGTGGTATTTTTTTCTACTCCAGATGGTATTGTTGAATTTAATTTGTAAAGAATTCTATTTAATTGGCTTAAATATCAATAAGAGCTTATGTAAATTAAGTATTCCTGAGCATAGAAACTAACCCAGACTGTAGAGCTATGTATGAGTTCAACTTAAAAACAAATGCCCAAATGGAAATCCCCATTACTCCATGTATATCAATCATATGAATAAAACAAACAAAAAATCATATTTAACTGTTAGGCTTTTGTTTTTATAATGGTCGATCTAATACGCTCATCCTGTAGAAATAGCTGACAAGGAAAACCTTGATGTTGGCCATTTTTGTTTGTTTAAAAATAGCTTCCCAAATCTTTTTGATAACTTGTGCCTGTGGAGCTTTGCTAGGTTGAGTTAAGTAAATGATATTTGTTAAACATCTAGATAATTTTCAAATAAGATAAAATGCTGAAAATTAGTTGTTGAATATAGGGTGTTTTATATATATATATATATATGTTCTTGGTATCTTTTTTAGATATATGTTAGCATTTTGATTTTTTAAAAAAGAGATTCATTTTATTTATTTGAAAAGCAGAGTTACAGAGAGAGGGAGAGATGGAGAGAGAGAGAGAGAGAGAGAGAGAGAGAGAGAGAGAGAATTTTCCATCTGCTAGTTCACTCCCCAAATGGCCACAACTGAAGGGGTTGTAGGTCAGACTGAAGCCAGGAGACAGGAGCTTCTTTGGATCTCCCACATGAGTTCAGGGGCCCAAGGACTTGAGCCATCCTCTGCTGCTTTTCCCAGGCCATTAGCAGGGAGCCTGATCAGAAGTAGAGCAGTCAGGACTCAAACTGGAGCCCATATAGGATGAAACCATTTCAGGTTGTGGCTTTATCTGTGTGCTACAATGCCAGTCCTACATTTTGATTATTTAAAAAAAAATTATTCATTTTCATTTTATTTGAAAGGAAGAAAGAAAGAGAGAGCTCTTCCATCCACTGGTTCTCTCCCCAAAACGTTCTAAACAGCCAAGACTGGGCCAGGCCAAAACAGGAACCAGGAACTCCATCTGGGTCTCCCACATGGGTGAGATCCAAGTAACGAGCCATCAGTTAGTGCCTTCTAGGATGTGCATTCAACCAGAAGCTGAGTCAGAAGTGGAGGAGCTGGGACTTGAACCAGGCACTCCCTCATATAATGTGAGTGTCCCAAGGGGTGACCAAACTGCTGCTCTAAATACCTACCTCTGACATCTTGTTTTCATATGATAGAGAGAACTTGAATATATTTGGGTCTGTTAATAAATGTGGAAAACTGTACTAGGATCCAGAAGCACATATTCTAGAAATTATGACATGGTGTTAATCTACATAATGTGGGTTTAGAATTGTTAAGGATTAAAATTTTGGTTAGTATATGCAATGAAAACTACAATAAATAATAAAGAAAATAACTGTATGCAAATATACTAGGAAAAAAGATGTATTTTTGGTAAGAAAGTTCTAAGGCATGAGAATATGTTTTCTGTTAAGGAAAAAGGAGTATTTAATTCTGTACTGAACTGATGTGCAGAAGGAGAATGAGAAAAAGAAAAATGTACAGAAAAAAGCTGACTTAAAATATGCTGCAAAAGTGTTATAGGAGGGGAATTTTGTGTGGGCAAAGCTAGCTGACATTGGATGGAAATTTTTTAAGGTTTGAAAAATAAACTTTATTGTTAATAGCATACTCTGATAAAAATTAGAATGTGGTCTTCTGTGTTAAAATAACAACCCCCACCCCCCTGGAATATTTGTCTGAGAATGTGAATGATTTTTTTTTAATCTGTTAAATAATTAGCCTCAGGAACAAAGATTTGTGGGCTTAAAATATATTTATCTATTTGAGAGAGAGATAGATACCCTGGTTCACTCCCTGCACCAGCCAGGTCTGGGCCATGCCGAATCTGGAAGCTGGGAACTCCATCTGGTTTTCCAACATGGGTGGCAGGAGCCCAAGCACTTGAGCCATCATCTGCTGCTCCCAGGATGCATTAGTAGGAGCCTGCATCTGAAGTGGAATAACCAGGACTTAAACCAGCACTCTGATATATGACACAGACATCTCAAATGGCAGCTTAACCCACTACACCACAGTGCCAGTCCCAGTGAAGTTGTCTAAGATACTTTATCACTTTAGTGTTGTTTCATAGTGATCTGTGATCATGATTGGGTGTTTTAAACTTTTTTGCTATTTTACTAATTTCTCAGAAATAAAATGCTAAATTATTCTTTTTGAACTTCAGCTAATTTTGGGACATTTCAAAGGACCTCTTGATGATCTCAAAGGATTTGTCTGTCTCTGTATTAAAAGAGAGAGCGGGCCGGCGCCATGGTGCAGTGGGTTAATCCTCTGCCTGTGGCACTGGCATCCTATATGGGCACCATTTCTAGTCCTGGCTGCTCCTCTTCAAATCCAGCTCTCTGCTGTAATCTGGGAAAGCTGTAGAAGATGACTCAAGTCCTTGGACCCCTGCACCTACATGGGAGACCAGGAAGAGGCCAGATTGGCACAGCTCCGGCCATTGAGGTCATTTGGGGAGTGAACCAACAGAAGGAAGACCTTTCTCTCTGTCTCTCTCTCTCACTGTCTGTAACTCTACTTCTAAAAATAAAAATAAAAAAAGAGAGAGAATGAGAGAGAGACATATGATATTAAGCTAAGTATGCTTATTTCGCATATTAAATTGTATAGGAAGTATTGTCAAATAATGGGTGATGCTAAACCTTCTTTGAATTACATTTGTACCAGACTAGTGTCTGCTAATACTAACTGATAGAATTAAAAAGGAGAAAATGATCCAACATGGGAAGCGGGATACATAGAAGACTCATAGAATGGCAGATGTCCTAAATAGCACTCTGGCCTCAGAATCAGCCCTTAAGGCATTTGGATCTGGCTGAAGAGCCCATGAGAGTATTTCAGGCATGGAAAGCCAAGACACTGTGGGAAAAAAAAATGACCTAAATGAAAGATTTCTGTGAGTGTGATCCCAGCAGAAAGAATGGGTCATCAAAGATGGAGGTACCTTTCTCTGAAGCGAGGAGAGAACTTCCACTTTGACTATGACCCTGTCGGAATAAGATCGAAGTCGGCAAACTCAAAAGGCTTCCATAGCCTTGGCAGCTCATGACAAGAGCCTTGGGTGATTACTGACATCATAAATAAGAGTGTCAATTGTGAAATCAACAACAGGAGTCACTGTGCACTTACTCCCCATGTAGGATCTCTGTCCTTAATGTGTTGTGCTATGTGAATTAACGGTAAAACTAGGACTCAAACAGTACTTTACACTTTGTGTTTCTGTGTGGGTGCAAACTGTTGAAATCTTTACTTAGTATATACTAATTTGATTTTCTGTATATAAAGAGAATTGAAAATGAATCTTGATGTGAATGGGCTGGGAGAGGGAGTGGGAGATGGGATAGTTGTGGGTGGGAGGGTGGTTATGGGGGGAAAATCCACTATAATCCAAAAGTTATACTTTGAAAATTTACATTTATTAAATAAAAAAGAACTACATTTGTACACATCTGTTTCAGACATTGTATGAAATTCCTAGAAATCTGAGAGTGTTGGTATAATATTATCAGTTATAATGTTATTTATTATCTTAAAATGTAGAATACCACAGAATACTCAAATTTCCTTGTCAATTGTAACATTATTATAATATACTCTCATCAGATCTTTAACCATAGCCACTCTAAGTCTTTTCATTTATAGAAAGTTGTTTTACTCCAGTGCTTTTGGAAGCAACTGTAAACCCATAATGTTTAATCTTTGAGGGGCCTCTTGGAAAAGACACTAACAAGTACAGGTTTCAGAGAACTTGAAGATCAAACCATTGGGCTGGGAGTTCTTAGGCAGAATTCTGACTCAGTAACTCATTACTTTATAAAACTGCTAACCCAATATTAAACAGGATAAGAATTAACTGAGTACCAAGGAAATGCTGGGGCAGATTTTCATACTAAACCAGTCCCACGGTTTGGATATGGTCTGGGTATGTCCCTCAGAGCTTCATGTGCTGGAAGCTTGGGCCCCAGTGTAATGACACAAAGGTGGCGGGGGCCTTTAAGGGACATTAGATTGAGGGGAGCCATTCTTGCAAAGGACTGCTGCAGTTCTTCAGGACCAGTGAGCTCCTGTGAAAGCAGTTTGTTATAAAACAGTGAACCCAGCGCCTTTCCCGGACTCTCGTTTCTTCTCTCACCATGTGAGCACTTCCACACGCACCCTTCATGCCTCTTGCACGTGCCCCTGCCATGATGCCGTACACCACGCTGGTACACAGCCACAGCACTCTCACCAGAGGCTGCCAGATGTGGCTGCCTGACCTCCAACTGTGCCCAGCCTAGGGTATTTTTCTGTTTTGAGAGGCACTCACACACACACATACACATAGGTAGGTAGAGAATGGCAGTTCTCATCCACTGGTTCACTCCCCAAATGCCTGTATACTGGGCTGGGCCAGGCTGATGTTGGGAACCAGGAACTCAATCTGAGTCTCCCTTGTAGGTGCCAGGAACCCAATTACTGAAGCCACCACTTCTGCCTCCCAGGGGTCATATAAACAGGAAGCTGGAACCAGGTGCCTGTGTCAGAAGTTGAACCCAGGCCCTCTAATATGGCACATGGGCATTCTAACTGGAATCCTTGGGCCCCTGCACCTGTGTTGGAGACCTGGAAGAAACTGCTGGCTCCTGGCTTCAGATTGGTGCAGCTCTGGCCATTGCAGCCAACTGGGGAGTGAACCAGCAGATGGATGACCTTTCTCTCTGTCTCTGCCCCTTGCCTCTCTGTAACTCTGCCTTTCAAATGAATAAATAAATCTTTTAAAAAATGTAAAGTCATTGTTAAAGCATGAACTCAGAAAGCCTGGATGGTCACATGGTCCTTCCTGAGTAACTCACCATGAGTAGTTAAAAAAATAGTTACTAGGAAACACTCTTCTCATAATAGAATGTCATGTATCTCTTATTCTTAAACTGTGCTGTGACTAAATACTGCAAGTCTTTAAGGAATTATATCAAAGTGTGTTTTCATCACTAAAAGAAGCCTTTCTTGATCATTTATCTGAGGACTAGGAAACCTTTCACAATCTAGGACCAGGAGATTGGGTCTTCTGGAAATGACATCCAAGAAAAAATTGCCCTTGAACCTCATTTAAAGGGACTGTACCAAGTTTTGCTCGCTGCTACTCTGCAGCAAAATTTCAGGACCTTGAGCCTTGGGTCCATATCTCAACCCTCATGCGATTGAACAGGATTTTGCTCCCCAAATTCATGCAGACATTTAAATCCTGAGGTCTTATGTTAATGGTTAGTGGAGTGATGGGTGAAGGGTGGAGACCATTCTAACGACGGCACCGGCAAGGTAGTGGGAGGTGTTTTGGTCATTGGGGCTTGCCCTTGGAAGGTAGTGCTTCCCGGTTCGTCCTTGCTCTTCTGCGCATGCTCTGTCGCTACCAGCCTCCACCAGACAGGAGACAAAGGGGGACTGCCTGATGTTGGACTGTGAAGCTCTGAGACTATATGTTAACATAAACCCGATTCCTTCCTAAACAGCTTCTCTCATGATTTTAGTGAAAGTAATGAAAATCTGAGTACTGCACCTTCCATCTCTTGGAACTATTCACCTGTGGAAGACTTGAGGTAAAGCTGACCTCCTTAGAAGCATCCTGGGTGTGGGCAGCTTTCCCGAGATCATGGATTAAGACTTCTCTCCTGTGCCACCATGATAACCATATCCCCCTCCCCCCTAATTTCCTGCTATCCTAATCGTTTCCCTTTCCTTACAGGAAGAATCCATGGGACCATGATCTGTGGGTGGTTTTAGCTAAGGCTAATGCTCTGGCACCAAAGCTAGAGCAACTGCCAGGTTTGTGAGCCAAAGTCAACAAACAAAACAACCGAAAAACAAGAAAAGCAAAGCCCAGGAACCAGTTCCAGTCATGCCAGTGCCACTGCATGTTCTCAAATGAGAATGACTGTGCGTGCAGCTATCCTTGTTCTCATAGACATCACTGCTACTTGCTTTCCTGCATTCACTGAAGGAAGTGCACTAATCATCCCACTTAATAACCTGATTGCTACCAAATGTAGAAAACCTGGCTGAGTGTTTGCAAAAGGTCTGCTATGCTTCTAGGCATCGTGTACTTAAGACCTGAGGACTATCTGTGTCGTACAATCACTGGTATATCGGTAGACTAGACCTCGAATGTTCTTCCCCACTACATGTCTTTATACATTCTTGCAGCATGCTATGAAGGGACCAGAAAATCCAACAAAATTCTGTTTCCTACTGAGCCTTGTTCAGGAGCCCTGCTGATGAATGGACTAATTGAATCCACCCATACAAAAACGCCAGTAGGTGGCTCTGTTTTTCAGCTTCCTGAGAGCTGTGTTGGACCTTTGGAAATTTGCTTACTGTGTCCTGCCTCCTCAGAGGATGAATCTTGCTACTTGGCGGGACTTACTCTTGTCTTCTGGATGAGTCCCCACAGTGCCTCCCAGAGGTCAAAATGGTCAACAACCAAAACTGGCACAAACCTTGAAATGGACAAAAATAATCTAGTTTCCACTGGGGAAGATTCCACTGGGGTTCCTGGGGGCTCACTCTTGGCATTTGTGGGTGCCAGTTGTATGGAATTTGAGGCTTGTCGAGAAATTGATAACGTCTTGCACTTTGCGGCCAAGTAGACCTCTGGACAGTTCAGGCAGGTGGAAACCACCTTGTGAAAGGTGGGTGATAATATGTGTTCAGCAAATGCACTTAAAAATGGAATATCATGCAGCTTTTAATATCCTCTGTCCATGCTGGTGGCTTGTATGTGGTGCTCAAACTGAATGCTGTACCTATTTTTCCACTGACGTTGCAACTACAGAAACCAAATACACAGAGGAAATTTCTGAAGTGAGAAGAACACGTGATGCTTTTATTGGAGTAGCTAAAAGTTGGTTTTTGCAGACATCCTAAATGGTAGATGGCATGCTTGGCTTTTTCAAGGCTTTTTAATCATTGTGTTACTTCTAGCGGATCTCCAAGTTATTATGATTTGTATTATCAGGCCAATGGCACATTTGGGTACCCCACTAAGTCAGATAATTCTGTAGTGAATTATGGTATTTTACCACGAAGTGCCCAGCATCAAGCCCAACACTGGCGGAACGCAAGGCCGAGATGCCCACTCCTCCCCTGCGCTCCCAATGCTCCGTCCACCTCGGGCTCAGATCGACCCAGCCGGGGGTGCAGCCTGCCTGGCGGGGGGCCGAGCGCCTGGCCTGTAGGGAGCCGGCGGTTCCACGCCCACTGCCGTAGTCGAGCGGGAGGCGGAGCCCGTACTCCGGAGCCACCTCCCGGGCGGCGGGGGCGGTCCCCGGGGCCGCTTCACACCGCCTCTCTTTTTTCCCTCGGTGGTGTTCGTTCGCCGCGGCCGCGACTGGGGTGAGTACGCGCGCAGGTTCGGCTCCGCCGGCTCCCGGGCGCGCGGTTCCGGGGATGAGCAGGTCGTGCGGGGCACGCCGGGTGGCGGGCCGAGGTCAGCCGTGGGCTGGGGCTGGCGCGGCCTGGTCTTGGTGGCGCCGTCCTGCTGCAGCCAGAGCGGCGGCCGGGCGGGGGGCCTACGGAGGCCGAGGCTGGAGGGAGGCACCGGCTCTGATGCGGACACCGATGGCGGCGCTGCCTCTGCCGCCGGCCCCGGGACCCCGGCAAGATGCTGCCAGGTGAGAAGGAACCAGGCTCACCCCCAGATACCGCTTGTCGGGTCTCCCCTAGCCGGGCGCATCAACCCGAAAAAGCCCCTTCCTCCTGGGAGCCTTCTTTCTCTAGCGTTTCAGCTGATTAGCCTGGACACCTGCGGGTTCTGACGCTCTCCGAGAAGGTTAGCTCCCTAAAGGATGGCGGAGACTAACGCCCGCGGTCGGTCTCTGAGTCCATGCAGTGTCTGTTGATCAATATTTCTTGATGTTCTGTCCCTTATTAGGCAAGGGTTATTAGCTCTTGGTTTGAGGGGGAAAATCCTGGGGTTTCTGGACCTAGAAAAGGCCCTTGGGTTGGTAGCTCAGGGTGTGCGTGCACCAGTTTCAGAGTGTTCTAGATGGGAGAGGGCTGAGGACTAGGCGGCCGCCAGGGCACAGGTAGGCTCCCACAGCCCGTTGATGAGGAAAAAGAGGAGGAAGAAGGTGGTACTTTAAAGGTTGAGGAAAGGGAGGTGTTGTGTTTTTTAAAAAATAATTAAGGGAGGGCAGGCCTTGTGGCTCAACAGTTTAAGCCACCACGAAGGACACCTTGCTTCTCATATCCTGACTGATTCGGGTCCGGCTACTCTGGGATTCCTATCAGGTCCCTGCTAATGTCGCTGGGAGGCTGCAGATGACGGCCCAAGTACTTGGGTCCCTGCCACCCACGTGGGAGATCCGGATGGAGTTCCTGGTTCCTGGTTTTGGGTTGGCCCAGCGTGGGCAGTTGAATGCATTTGGTGAACAAACCGAACTAGGGTATGGGAGATCTCCCTCTGTCGTGACGAAGTCATTCAAATAAATAAATTCTTAAAAAATTAAGGAAAAGTGCATAATGAGACGCAGGAAGTCAAGGACTCTTAGATCAGGATGGATGGGATTCAGGGAAGGGTTGGAAAATGGGGATTTAAGGGAGGGCTGGGCCAGGGATGCTGGAATGCCCTAGGGGAGGAGATAATACTTGGTTGGAATTTGTCTTTTTGGAATTTTATCTTCTAGAGCCAGTTTGACCTTTCTGGAGACCATAAACCCCAGGAGCTTGCAGAAACTTTCCTATGCCTGCGTTTTTGAGAAAGAAGGTCCCTATCTTTGATGAGATTAAAAACACCTGCTAAAAAGTGCGGACCTGTTTGACCACATGATCTGAGGGGGAGTAGGTAGGGAGGGCAACAAGACAGCTGTGTTGTTATATTTTATGCCACTTGAAATATGCATTTCATATCTACTTTAAGCTGAGCTAATATGTTTTATCCAGGGATGCATGAAAATGATCTGAGAACATAACCATGTCTCTGAAGATCTTTTTAAAAAGTGTGCATCTCCTTAAAAGGTTGGGAGAGAGAAGTACCTTCCAGCTGCTGATTCACCCACCAGGGTACAGGCCAAAGCCGGGAGCTTGGAACTCCATCTGGGTCTCCCACGTGGGAGGCAGGGACCCATGCACTTGAGCCACTGACTGCTTCCTCCCAGCCTATGCATTGGCAAGAAGCTGATCAGGAAGGGAGCAGCCAGGACTGGAATTGCCACTCATTTGGGATGCCGACGAGGCAAGCAGCGGCTCAACCTGTTGTGCCAGGACACAAGCCTCTGGAGATTTTTCAGAGTGGGAACATCCAAATAAGTCAGTGGTGGTTTTCTTTTCTCTTTTAAAAGCAGTAAATGAATGATGGTTTCTCAAGCCTGACTGTATTGCTCAGAATTATCTGGGTTCCCATTAAAAATATAGATTTGGCCCCCCTCCCCACTTAGCTTTTGAAAGAAAAACTTCTCCATCTGGAGCCAAGGAATGAGTATTAGGCAGAGACCACAGGACTCACTTTCTGACAGCCTCTGAGGTTTTTCTTTTTATTAATTTCTAAAATTTATTCATTTGAAAGGCAGAGAGACAGAAATAGGGATCTTCATTGGAGCTGGAAGTCAGGGATTCTCCTATGGGATGTAGGTGCTTTAACCATTAGACCATTTTGGAAACATTAAAAGATACAGAAGTCAAAAAACTGCTCCCTGTTCCCATAATTACGAGATGATTCCTTCAAGCATCACACATATATTTCATAATTTGCATTATATCCGATATACAGTTTTATGTTCTTTTTCACTTAGTAGGTACTTTTCGATGTAGTTAAGTTCTTGCAACCGTCATTAGCGTTGTGCTGCCAGTTAAGCTGCTGCTTGTGATGCCATGTTGGAGTTCCCAGCTTCTCTGCTATGTGCCTGGGAAGGCAGCAGATGGTGGTCTAAGCAAACATTTGGGCCCCTGCCACCTATGTGGGAGACCTAGATAGAGTTCCAGGCTTCTGATGTTGGCTTGGCCCAGCCCTGACCTTTGCAGCCATTTGTGGTTCTTTCAACCAGTGGATGAAAGATCATGCTCTCCCTCTTTCTCTGCTACTCTGCCTTTCCATTAAGTTAATAAATAAATCTTATAAAAATCCAATGAAACCATACATTCGATTCTATGGATATACTGTAATTAACTACATTGAATCCCCATTGTTAACATTTGGATTCTTTTCAATTTTTGGTTATTTTAGTAGTGATAGTCACTTCTCTGATTCTTTCCCTAGAATAAATTTCCGAATGATGGAATCAGAAGTTACTCAAATGCATTTAAAAAATCTCATGTTCACAAATCCTTTTTAAAAAAGGATTTATTTATTTGAAAGAGTTACAGAGAGGTAGAGAGGTAGAGAGAGAGAGAGAGAGAGAGAGAGAGAGAAAGAAGTCTTCCATCCACTGGTTCAATCCTCAAATGACTGCAACAGCCAGAGCTGAGCTGATCCAAAGCCAGGAGCCAGAAGCTTCTTCTGAGTCTCCCATGTGGGTACAGGGGCCCAAGGACCTGAGCCATCATCCACTGCTTTTCCAAGCACATTAGCAGGGAGCAGGATTTTGTTTTTTAAAGATTTATTTATTTATTTGAAAGACAGAGTTACACAGAGAGAGAGAGAGAGGTATCTCCCATCCACTGGTTCACTCCCCAGTTGTCCGCAACAGCAAGAGCTGTGCCGATCCAAAGCCAGGAGCCAGGAGCTTCTTTTGGGTCTCCCACATGGGTGCAGGGGCCCAAGCACTTGGGCCATCTTCTACTGCTTTCCCAGGCCATAACAGAGAGCTGGATCAGAAGTGGAGCAGCTGGGACTTGAACCGGCGCCCATATGGGATGCTGGCACTGGAGGCGGCAGCCCCCAGGGAGCGGGATTTGAAGTGGAACAGCTGGGCCTCCAACTGGTGCCCTATGAGATGCTGGCACTGCAGGCCAGGGCTTTGACCTGCTGTGCTAGTCTTGCTATTGGAGTCTTAGCTGCTCCACTTCCAATCCAGCTTCCTGCTAATGGGCCTGGGAAAGCAATGGAAGATGGCCCAAGTACTTGGGCCCCTGCACCCACATGGCAGACCTGGAAGAAATACCTGGCTTTGGATCTGCCTGGCTCCAGCCATTGTGGCCATTCAGGGAGTGAACCAGATGGAAGGTCTCTCTCTTCTCTCTCTGTGTGTGTCTCTTTATCTAGAGCTCTGCCTTTCAAATAAAATCTTTTTTTTTTTTTTAAAGTTTAAGAATTATTTATTTAAAAAAAATACTTGAGCCATTGTTAATGTCTCCCTTCATGTGCTTTAACAAGAAGCTGGATTGAAAGCAGAGCTGGGGTCCTGAAACCAGGTGCTTGGAAATGGGATGCAGGTGACCCAAGTGATGTAACAAATGTGCTAAATGCCCAACATATCTTCTTACTGCCATCTTCGATAGAAGAAAAATGATCACTTCTGAAGGATCTATTGCATTCTTTGATTTTAGTGGTTCTCAAACCTTTAATGAATATAAAAAATCACCTGGAGAGCTTGTTAAAATTCCATTTTCTCAAGTCCCAGACCCAGCTGTTTGGACCCATTAACTCTGGAGCAAGGCCTAGGAATCTGTAGTTTTAATACATTCCCCTGTGTGTTTGAAAAAAGACAGTCTTGGAACCGCACTTTGAGAAATGCTTTTTAAATCAATATTAAACAGACTCAGGAGGTTTAGATTACTTGTCCAAAGCTGTTCATGTGTCTGATAATGAGAATTTGAAGTCAGCTATCTGTGTCTTCAGGGCCCTTGTTTTCTTGATTATTTCAGAATTTCTCAAACCTTCTCACTGATGTGTCCCTGATGACTGTAGAAAGTGAATTCCTACCGACCTTACTGTAACCTTTTAAGAAATAGCTGAAAATGACGTAGGGAACTTTTTTTTAATTTTTTTTTTAATTTTTTATTTTTTGACAGGCAGAGTGGACAGTGAGAGAGAGAGATAGAGAGAAAGGTCTTCCTTTGCCGTTGGTTCACCCTCCAATGGCTGCCGTGGTAGGTGCGCTGCTGCCGGCGCACCGCGCTGATCCGATGGCAGGAGCCAGGTGCTTCTCCTGGTCTCCCACATGGGTGCAGGGGCCCAAGGACTTGGGCCATCCTCCACTGCTTTCCCAGGCCATAGCAGAGAGCTGGATCAGAAGAGGAACAGCCGGGACTCAAACCGGCGCCCATATGGGATGCTGGCACTGCAGGCAGTGGCTTTACCCACTCCGTAACAGTGCCAGCACATAGGGAACTTCTAAGAAAACCTCTCATCAGAAATTGTGCATTCTAAATTACATTGCGTAATAAAGACTACGTAAGACAGTTTCAGTCATTTGCTAGTTCAGTTTGCTTCCTGTTTCCTGACCATCCCATGACCTCTCTGAGTATCACAGGGCCACCTGTGGTACTTACTGGCAGCTGTTGCCAGGAAGCAGGTGCCTTCTGCTCCAGTGTGGTATGTCACTCATGCAGGGTACATTCTGGGCTCCTGGGGGAAGGGCCTGGCCATGCACAACTCCTTTTTGAGTCTTGGAGGAGAAGCATCACTTTGGACTACTCAGTGTAGAGGAGCAGAAAGTGGTGGACCTGGCCAAAAGACAGTGCTCTTCAGTATAGATGGGTTCCACTGTTCTGAGAAAAGTGCTGGGGCTAGTTTTGGGGTGAGCCTTTTCAATTTTTAAGCTCACCCTAAGATGGAATTTTATGCCCATTTACTTTTTTCCTTCTCTATTAATCCTATCCCTCCCTTCTTTCTTTTTCTTGACTCATCCCTTTTTAGTAGTAGCCTGCATTATGGTGTATCCTTATGTATTTCAACTAGTACATCCTAAACAGTTTTTCATTATTTACCAAGTTGAGCACCGGCTATATGTCAGGTTGGTTTTAGGCACTAGGAGTATGAAAAATTATGATTCACTTTGAGAATTAATTTACTGCCGTATGTTGGTTTGGATTATACTGTGTTTTTTAAAAGTTTTATTTACTTATTTGTTTCAAAGGAGAGACACACAGAGAGAGATACCTGCTGGTTCACTTCCCAAATGCCCACTACAGTCAGGGCTGGGGGCCATGCCAAAGCCATGAGCCTGGAGCTCCGTCTGATCTCTCAAGTGGGTGGCAGGGACCCAAACACTTGGACCGTCATCTGCTGCCTCCTGGGTGCATTATCAAGAATGCCAGATCAGAAGTGGATTAGCCAGGGCTCCATCCCAGGCACTTCACTAGAGGATGCAGGCATCCCAAGTGTCTGCTTGGCCTGCTACATCACAACACCTACCCCTGATTTTAAAAACAGAATAAAGCAAAACTAATTTTAGATTTCTAGAAAAGTTGTAAAAATGGTACAGAAAGTTAGTTCCCCTAATTTTCCCTAATGTTAGCCTTTTAGGTAACTGTGGTACATTTATCAATACTATTAACTTTGAATTATAGACTTTGAAGTTCATCAGTTTTTCTATTGATGTCATTATTTTTTGTTTTCTGTTGCTGTTGAGGATTCTCCATTACATTTAGTTGTTATTTCTCTTAGTCTCCTCCAGTTTGAAATTGTTTCTCACTTTTTCCTTGTCTTTAATGATTTTACTACTCTTGATGACTACCAGTTAGTTAATCTGTGGAATGAATTTGATGTTTTCTGATTCTGGTAATGAAGCTTGATCATTGTTGGAGATCTGTTATGAGTATCTCTATTATAAAGTTACTGCCTTGTGGCCAGTGTTGCAGCTTAGTGGGTAAAGCTGCTGCCAGCAATGCTGGCATCCCATATGGGGGTCAGTTGGCGTCCTGGCTGCTCTACTTCCAATCCAGCTCCCTGCTAACAGTCTGGGAAAAGCAGTGGAAAATGGCTCAAGTGCTTGGGCCCCTGCCACCTGGATGAAGCTACTGGTTTTGGCTTGGCTTAGCCTTGGCAGTTGCAGCCACTTGGAGAGCAAACCAGTGGATGGAAGATCTCCCACTCCATATCTCTCCCTCTGTCTCTGTAACTCTACTTTCAAATAAATAAATACTTGTTTTAAAAGTTACTTTATTTTCCTTTGTAGTTACTAATTATTTTGGGGGAGTTACTTTGATACTATGTAAGCTCTGTTTATCCTCAGATTTTCACCCATTAATTTCAGATACATTGGTGAATATTGTCTGCAACAGTTGTTATTGTGATGTTTGCCTAATGGTGATTTTTCCCCCACCTTCCACTTTCTTATGAATTGGAAGTTGACTGTAAGAAAGAGCTGTTCTTTCCTTCCCATTCATTTTTTTAATCATTTGTGTAAGTATGGACGCATGGATATTCATTTTAATCTGTAGGTTAATATACAGTGCCAGCATTATTTATTTTGTTGCTCAAATGCTTCCTGTTTTGGCTATTTGGTCACTCTTTTAGTTGAAATGACTTATACACGTAAAAACAGACATATTTTTTCTCGTCTCTGCCCCTGCCCAGGGGACTGTTGCTCCTCTAGGATTAGGCAGTGTCATTCAGCTGCTTTGTAAAGGAGCTGTATCTGGGAGAATGAAAGTGGGACAATGTGTGTGCAAATAGTTAGCTTCCAGGAGCTCTGCATGAGTAAAAGGAGTAGCAAAATGTCAACCTATCCACCAGTAACCACAGAGAGGCTCAAGGGAGTAGGATTACGGACGTGGGGCTATGCCTGGCCCCCTCAGACACTGTCTGCCTGCAGATTATCAATTGGGCTCAGAGATGGTAGAATTCTTATATATTTTTTTAAGATTTATATATTTATTTGAAAGGCAGAGTTACAGAGAGAGAAGGAGAGAAAAGATTTTTCCATTCACTGGTTCACTCCCCAAATGGCCACAGTGAACCCAGGGGCTGGGCCAGGTCGAAGCCAGGAGCCTAGAGCTTCCAGGTCTCCCACGTGGGTGCAGGGGCCCAGGCACTTGGGCCATCCTCCGCTGCTTTTCCAGGTGCATTAGCAGGGAGCTGTATCAGAAATGGAGCAGCCAGGACTCGAACTGGCGCCCATAGGGGATGCTGGCAATGCAGACTGTTGCTTTAACCTGTTGTGCCACAGTGCTGGCTCCTAGAATACTAATTTTAATTTTCTGAAAGAAGATGACGCTTTTCTCCCTGATGCAGAAGTGCTTAGTAAATATTTGTAGAGTGATGCTTGGTGTCTCCTCACCCCTCAGGGTGATGTAAAAATGTGTGTGCTTGGAGATTGTCCAAGAATGATACCTAGCATTCATGTTGCTCTACCTTTTGTCATGGTTTATCCTTTTCACTAGATATTATTATTATTGAAACATTCAGGTGTACACAAAAGTATAGAGAATGTAAATGGGCCCTCAGTTACCTGTCACTTATCTTCAGTACTCAGTATTTCACCATTTTTTAAAAAAAGATTTATTTAAGAGGTAGAGTGAAAGAGAGAGAGAGAGAGAGAGGGAGAGAGAGATATGTTTCAACTGCTGATCTGATTCACTCCCCAAGAGACTTGGACTTCCAGGGATGAGCCAAGTCCCAGGATCTTCATCCAGGTCTCCCACATGTATAGCAGGAGGTCAAGCACTTGGGCCATATTCCATTAGCAGGTACATTAGCAGGGAGCTGGATGGGAAGTGGAGCAGCTAGGACTTGAACTGGTGCCTATATGAGATGCTGGATTTACAGGCAGCAAGTCTTAACCCGCTGTGCCACCAACCCCAATATTTTACCAATCTTATTTCATCTATTTCTATACTTTGGAGTGGGGTAGGGGTTAGCCAATTGATAAGCAAATTGGAAATACTAAGATCTAGGACAAGAATGAATTCATTTCTGAGAACAAGGACTTTAGTTCCCTTTATCTTCCTTTGTGCCCAGCACTATGCCTGAAGAGAACAGATACTCAGAAAAGACTGACTAAATTGAGGGGAGGAAAAGAAAGATGTGAAAACACTATCATTTTGTACTAACTCCAGCCTTCTGGAATGGAAAAAGGTGGTGACTCTTGCCCCAAACCAACTTCTTTTATGTTGCCTGAGTTTGTTTTGTAGTTGATTCTCCTGCCACTTTTTTTTTTTTTTTAAAGATGTATTTGAAAGGCAGGATGACAGAGAAAGGGGGATAGGAAAGGGAGGGAGGGAGAAGGAAAGAGAGGGAGAGGGGGAGAGGGAGAAGGAGAAGGAGAGAGAGAAAGAAAGAAATAGGAAGAAAGAAGGAAAGAAAGAAATTGATCTTCCATTCACTGGTTCATTCCACAAAGGCCACAACAGCTGGGTCTGGGCCAGGCAAATGCCAGGAGCCAGCCAGGAGCTGTCTGGGTCTCCTGTACGGATGTCAGGCGCCCAGTACTTGGGTCATCTGCTGCTGATTTCCTAGGCACATTAGCCCAAAGCTGGATGTGAAACGGAGTACTCTGGACTTGAACTGGCACTCTGATATGGGATTCCTTAACCAGCTGCCTTAAAGCTGGCTCCTCCCTTGTCACTTTAAAAAAAAGCTTAATTGAAAAGAAAATAACTCTGGGCCTGTTGTTAGAGTTCTGGGTTCTCTAAATTACTTAAATGTTAATGTAAATAAGTGTAATCTGGTGGCATTTTTTTCAGAACATCGCCCAGGAGTCATTTGCCCTAAATATAACTTTCCTTAAAAAAGTCATTTCTTCCATTATAGCAGTAATATGAATACATACTCACTGAGAGAAAAATGTGAAATTGCAGAGAAATAGAAAATAAAAATCATCTGTAATTCAGCATGCAATTCCAGAGATAACGTCATCTTGGCTAATATGCTGAAAATGTCTTGTCACTAATCACGTTGGTGATCACAGACAATAAATCTTTGTGTTCCTGGGACTGTGCCAGTAGTGTGTTTATGTATCACCTTACTAACCTTTTACAGTAATAAGTGTGATAAGCCTCCCCCCACACCCCATTTTGGGGCTGGAGAAATACACTAAGAGGGTTTACCTCAGTCATTTAGCAAATAAGCAAGGGGTGAGGGTGGGAGATACGTAACTCCAGATACGTGTGATAAACAAGGAAACTCCACCTTTTTTGGAAAAATAGATTATGTGTTTCTTTGAAATTCAGTGATAGAGAAGGAGAGACATGGAGAGAGAGACAAATCTTTGATCCATTGGTTCACTCCCCCAGATGGCCGCAATGGCTGGGGTTGAACCAGGCCAAAGCCAGGAGTCGGGAGCTTCTTCTAGGTCTTCCACATGGGCAGCAGGGCCCAAGCACTTGGGGCCATCTTCCACTGCTTTCCAAGCCATTAGCATGGAGCTGGATCAGATGTGGAGCAGCCAGGACACAAACTGGTGCCCTTATGGGATGCTGTCCCCACAGGCATAGACTTTACTCAGTATTTCATAACGCTGGCCCTAAAACTTAACCTTTTTAAAAATTATTTTTTATTTGAGAAGCAAAGAGAGTGGGAGTGCTCTGGCTTACTACTTAAATCTCCTGCAATAGCCAGGACTTGGCTGAGCCAAAGCCAGGAGCTGGGAGCTCAGTTCAGGTCTCCCACATGGGTGGAAGGGACCCAGTGTCATGAGCCATCAGTGCCACCTCCCAGGGTGTACATTAGCAGGAAGATGGAGTCCTGAGCCCAAGTCAGGTATCAAGCACTCTGATATTGGGGCACAAGGGTCTTAACCCCTAGGCAGCACACCTTCCTGTAGCCTCATTCTGAGCTATCTTCATGCTACCTGTTTGTGTAGTTAGTTTTGGAGAGGGCTCTGAGGCTTAGGGAAAGGGGTAAGTGATTATTATTATTATTTTTTATTTGACAGGAAGAATTAGAGACAGAAAGGTCTTCTTTCTGTTGGTTCACTCCCCAAATGGTCACCACGACCGGTGCTGCGCCAATCCAAAGCCAGGAGCCGGGTGCTTCTTCCTGGTCTCCCATGTGGGTGCAGGGTCCACTGCCTTCCCGGGCCACAGCAGAGAGCTGGACTGGAAGAGGAGCAACTGGGACTAGAACCAGTGCCCATATGGGATGCTGGTGTCACAGGCGGAGGATTAACCAAGTGAGCCACGGCACTGGCCCTGTAAGTGATTATTTTTAACTGGGCCAGACATAGTCTCAAGAAGTAGGGTTAGCAATGAAGGATTAATTATCAAGTGATCATTAATAATGGATTCTTGCTTTGAACAAATTTCACAGACAGCAATTTAGTAATGTTGGTTTATGAATAGCCATAGCTCTTTACTTCTTGCATAGGTTTTTTTTTTTTCTTTTAGAACAGTTTTAGGTCCATATTAAAATTGAGCAGAAAGTAGAGATTTACCATATACCCTCTGTCTTGAGAAGATTTTCAGTTTTATTTTATTTTTTCTTTATTTTTAAAAGATTTATATTTGTTTGAAAGGCAGAGTTACACACAGAGAAGAGGCAGAGAGAGAGAGAGAGGGAGGTCTTCCATCTGCTGGTTCACTCCCCAGTTGGCCGCGATGGCTGGAGCTGTGCCAATCTGAAGTCAAGAGCCAGGAGCTTCTTCCGGGTCTCCCACGCAGGTGCAGGGGCCCAAGGACTTGGACCATCTTCTATTGCTTTCCCAGGCCATAGCAGGGAGCTGGATCAGAAGTGGAGCAGCCGGGACTCGAACCGGCACTCATGGGATGCCAGCACTGCAGGCGGCAGCTTTTCCCCTGTGCCACAGCTTTGGCCCCTCAGTTTAGTTTTTCATGGATGCATAAAAATGCATATTAATAGGGTACCGTGTGATATTTTTGATGCATGTATACATTGTGTAATGTTCAGATAGGGTAAACATATCTGCTCATACATTTATCCTTTCTTTATGGTGAAAACATTAAAAATCTTTCTAGCTATTTTTTATTTTTTAGAAAAATGTACAACACATTATGTAGAGCCATTCAGTTGTGAAATAGAACACAGAACTTCTTCCTCTTACCTAACTATAATTTAGCACTTGTTAGTCTTTCTCCATCCTTACCTCCCCCAACGCTCCCTAGCCATGGTAACTACTGTTTTACTCTCTGCTTCTATGAGTTCAGCTTTTCTAGATTCCACCCATGAGAGTAAGATCGTGAGGTACTTGCCTTTCTGTGCTTGGTTTATTTCAGTTAACATAATGACCTCCAGTTCCATCTACATTTTGCAAATGACAAGATTGCATCCTTTTTTGTGACTGAATAGACTTCCATTTTGTGTAGGTACCACACTTCCTTTATCCATTCATCAGTGGATGGATGCTTAGGTTGTTTCCTCTTCTTGGATGTTGTAAATAGTGCTGCTTTAAATATGGCAGTACAGATAACCTCTTTGGCAGACTGGTTTCAATTCCTTTGAAGATGAATCCTGTATTCTGATTTCTGTATTAGTGGGAGTTCTCTTTGCAGATTTTTTTAATTTATTTATTTATTTATTTTTTTAACTTTTATTTAATGAATATAAATTTCCAGTGTACAGCTTATGGATTACAATGGCTTCCCCCCCCCCCCATAACTTCCCTCCCACCCGCAACCCTCCCCTCTCCCGCTCCCTCTCCCCTTCCATTTGCATCAAGATTCATTTTCAATTCTCTTTATATACAGAAGATCAATTTAGTATAAAGATTTCAACAGTTTGCACCCACATAGAAACACAAAGTGAAACATACTGTTTGAGTACTAGTTATAGCATTAAATCACAATGTACAGCACATTAAGGACAGAGATCCCACATGAGGAGCAAGTGCACAGTGGCTCCTGTTGTTGACCCAACAAATTGACACTCTAGTTTATGGCGCCAGTAACCATCCAAGGCTGTCGTCATGAGTTGCCAAGGCTACAGAAGCCTTCCAAGTTTGCCGACTCTGATCATATTTAGACAAGGTCATAAAAGACAGAGTGAGGATAGTAACCAATGATCCTAAGAGTGGCATTTACCAGGTTTGAACAATTATACAGCATTAAGTGGGGAAGAGGACCATCAGTACACACAGGTTGGGAGTAGAGCCATACAGGTTGGTAGAGTAGAGGTTATGATTACAAAGGAATGAGGCCCAAGTGCACTAGACAGGGCCTAGAACAAAGGACAGAGTCATTATTAGAGGAACTAAGAAAGGTGCTGTCTAAGCTACAATTAAGTTTTCTGATTGAGAGGCAAATAGAACCTGATAGAAGGGGCTTGATAATAATCTGGTGGGCTTTAGGCCTTGTAAGTTAAGAGGCCCAGACCTATCTATCTCTTCACATGGGGTATATCCTAAGTTCTGTGTTTAGCTGTCCTCCTATAGGTTCCTATGGACTTTTTCCAGCCACTTTTATTGTATTCAGTACTTTGGGATGGCTCTGTAAACAGATGAAGCCAATAATGTATTAACAGTACCAACTGAGAGAAAGTATGGTTAACTGAGGTTACTAACAAGAAAAAGCAATTCAAATCAATTGGCAATCTACAAAAAGAGTTAAAGATTTTAAAAGATATTATTAAAATTGCTATATTGGTCTATTATGCTATATTATATGTGTGTACATATTGTATGTCCACATGGGGAAATTTTATTAAGAGTTTTATTTTAAATGGCTTATAGATAAGATTGTCCATAAATTTAAGCTGCCAAAATCAATCAAAGATACATTTTAATTTGTGGGACCTGAATCTGTGTATCATATATTTTAGACTTGTTGGTAGAAAGAAACTAAAAACATTTTAGATGGTTGTGCTTAAGTTTACTGGCTAAACAAACTATACCATGTTAGATATTTCAGAGGTGTTTTCAAATACATGATTCTTAAAATTTATAGAAGGCATTGGACCTTCTGGTAAATGTTTTCTTAAGTTGTTATCTAATGGTTGAAACGGTTTGCTAAGTATTCATGTGATATTGCTATTGTCAGCAAGCGATCTAGGACTTGCTCCCTCATTTCTCTATTCTAAGCCCAACTTGTTCTTTCATTTCTCTATTCTCTTCAAGGTAGGAAACTAATTCTATTATGAAGGAATCTGTAGGATGCATAATTTAATCTTTAGACCTTATAAAAGAGATGGCTAACATTTTTCTGTAATAGCATAGCCAAAATAAGAACTTAAATAATAATCTCATAACTAGATTCACTTCGCCATCAGCGAAGTATACAGTAAGTAGAAAAAACCTCCCTTTCAGACCAAAGGGAAAGAAAGTTTTAAAGTGAGAATATAATTTTCCTCATGGACATTGTCTACCTTAGAAAAACTACTACAGAACATGCCTGTGACTATAGACTTGTAGTTCAGGCCACCGAAGATTAGAGATGGGAAACGGGCACTCCCTTGACTTGCATCCTCTGGTCTGCTTTAACACAAACCAGGAGGAAAAGAAAGCTCGGCATCAGAAGCAATGGGTGGCAGGCCTATTAATGGCTGATCTGTACAGTGATCTGCCCTCAAGCAGACCCAACAGGCCAGTCCACTGCAGTGGCTTTCAATGTGGTAAGCCTGGGCTTCAGCAGAAGTCAGCTTGTGAAGAGCCCTCGCAGCTCTGCCAAGAGTTGGATCACTGGAAATGGACCTGCCCTGGAGTCGAAGGATGCCCAGGTCAGAGCCACAGATCTTATTGGCTCTAAGCTGAAAAGCCCTGCACTCAGCCCAACTTCCAAAGGGACCACTGCAGCTGAGGGGATGGTCAAGTAGGGTCAGCAACATTGCAGGCAGAACTGTACATTTCTTGTTAGAGATGCCCCCTGCCTTTACCTGGCCAGCTCTCCTCCCAGGCCAGCCAAGTAATGAAAGTCAACAGAGTGCCTTCCCCTAGGAGGTTCACACCTCCCTTAGGATATACCCCATATGAAGAGATTGATAGGTTTGGGCCTCTGAATTTACAAGGCCTAAAGCCCACCAGATTATTATCTTTGCAGATTTTTTAAAAGAACTTCCATGCTGTTTTCCCTAATGGCTGTACTAATTCACAGTTTATTGGGTGGGTGTTAAGATCTCTAGCTGGGGGGCCGGTGCCGTGGTGTAGTGGGTAAATCTGCTGCCTGCAGTGTCGGCATCCCATATGGGTGCCAGTTTGAATCCTGGCTGCTCCACTTCTATCTAGCTCTCCGCTATGGCTTGGGAAAGCAGTAGAAGATGGCCCAAGTGCTTAGGTCCCTGCACCTGCGTGGGAGACCCAGAAGAAGCTTCTGGCTCCTGACATTGCGGCTCTGGCCATTGCGGTCATCTGGGCAGTGAACCAGTGGATGGAGGACCTCTCTCTTTGCCTCTCTGTAACTCTGTCTTTCAAATAAATAAATAAATCTTAAAAAAGTAAATGGACAGCATTCTCCCAAAAGCAATTTATAGATTCAATGCAATACCAATCAAGATACCAAAGTCATTCTTCTCAGATCTAGAAAAAATAATGCTGAAATTCATATGGAGGCACAGGAGACCTCGAATAGCTAAAGCAATCTTGTACAACTAAAACAAAGCTGGACACATCACAAGACCAGATTTCAGGACATACTACAGGGCAGTTGTAATCAAAAAGCATGGTACTGGTACAGAAACAGATGGATAGACCAATGCAACAGAATAGAAACACCAGAAATCAACCCAAACATCTACAGCCAACTTATATTTGATCAAGGATCTAAAACCAATTCCTGGAGCAAGGACAGTCATTCAACAAATGGTGCTGGGAAAACTGGATTTCCATGTGCAGAAGCATGAAGCAAGACCCCTACCTTACACAAAAATCCACACAACATGGATTAAAGACCTAAATCTACGACCCACACCATCAAATTATTAGAGAACATTGGAGAAACCCTGCAAGATATAGGCACCGGCAAAGACTTCTTGGAAAAGACCCAGGTGGCACAGGTAGTCAAAGCCAAAATTAACAATTGGGATTGCATCAAATTGAGAAGTTTCTGTACTGCAAAAGAAACAGTCAGGAAAGTGAAGAGGCAACTGACAGAATGAGAAACAATATTTGCAAACTATGCTACAGATAAAGGATTAATAACGAGAATCTACAAAGAGATCAAGAAACTTCTCAACAACAAAACAAACAACCCACTTAAGAGATGGGCCAAGGACCTCAATAGGCATTTTTCAAAAGAGGAAATCCAAATGGCCTACAGACACATGAAAAAATGTTCAGAATCACTAGCAATCAGGGGAATGCAAATCAAAATCACAATGAGGTTTCACCTCACCCCAGTTAGAATGGCTCACATACAGAAATCTACCAACAAGAGATGCTGGCGAGGATGTGGGGGAGAAAGGGACACTAACCCACTGTTGGTGGGAATGCAAACTGGTTAAGCCACTATGGAAGTCAGTCTGGAGATTCCTCAGAAACCTGAATATAACCCTACCATACAACCCAGCCATCCCACTCCTTGGAATTTACCCAAAGGAAATTAAATTGGCAAATAAAAGAGCTGTCTGCACCTCAATGTTTATTGGAGCTCCATTCACAATAGCTAAGACCTGGAACCAACCCAAATGCCCATCAACAGTAGACTGGATAAAGAAATTATGGGATATGTACTCTATAGAATACTATGCAACAGTCAAAAGCAATGAAATCTGGTCATTTGCAACAAAATGGAGGAATCTGGAAAACATCATGCCGAGTGAAATAAGCCAGTCCCAAAGGGACAAATATCATATGTTCTCCCTGATTGGTGACAACTAACTGAGCACCAAAAAGGAAACCTGTTGGAAGTGAAATGGACACTATGAGAAACAATGATTCGATCAGCTGTTGTCCTGTCGATGAACAACTTAATACTTTATCCCTTTTAGTATTTTTTTTTTTTTGGTTGTTCTACTTAATACTATTGGTTGAATTCTGTAATTAATACACAGTTATTCTTAAATGTTGAAACTTAACTGAAAAGTGATCCCTGTTAAATATAAGAGTGGGAATAAGAGAGGGAAGAGATGTACAATTTGGGACATGCTCAATCAGACTTGCCCCATATGGTAGAGTTAGAAATATACCAGAGGATTCCAATTCAATCTCATCAAGGTGGCATGTACCAGTGCCATCTCACTAGTCCAAGTGATCAATTTCTGTTCACAATTGCTCATAATGATAGGACTAAGAGTCAAAGGGATCACATAAACAAGACTAGTGTCTGAAAATACTAACCGATAGAATATAAAAAAGAGAGAACAATCCAACATAGGAAGCGGGATACACAGCAGACTCAGAATGACAGATGTCCTAAACAGCACTCTAGCCTCAGAATCAGCCCTTAAGGCATTCGGATCTGGCTGAAAAGCCCATGAGAGTATTTTAAGCATGGAAAGCCAAGACATTCTGGCGCAAAACAAACAAACAAACCAAACCTAAATGAAAGATCTCTGCGAGTGAGATCCCAGTGGAAGGAACAGGTCATCAAAGAAGGAGGTACCTTTCTCTGAAGGGAGGAGAAAACTTCCACTTTGACTATGACCCTGTTGGAATAAGATTGAAGTTGGCGAACTCAAAAGGCTTCCATAGCCTTGGCAGCTCATGACAAGAGCCTTGGGTGATTACTGACGCCATAAACAAGAGTGTCAATTTATTAAGTCAACAACAGGAGTCACTGTGTACTTATTCCTCATGTAGGATCTCTGTCCTTAATGTGCTGTACTTTGTGATTTAATGCTATAACTAGTACTCAAACAATATTTTTCACTTTGTGTTTCTGTTTGGGTGCAAACTGTTGAAATCTTTACTTAATATATACTAAGTTGATCTCTGTATATAAAGAGAATTGAAAATGAATCTTGATGTGAATGGAAGGGGAGAGGGAGTGGGAGAGGAGAGGGTTGTGGGTGGAAAGGAAGTTATAGGGGAGTGGAATCCATAAGCTGTACTTTGGAAATTTATATTCATTAAATAAAAATTTTAAAAAAAGTAAATGGACAGTATATATAAAAAAACTTCAATTCTTTGCATCAAAATAAATTTATAAAAATGATCTCTAGCTGGATGGATGTTCTTTAAGATCTTGTCCCTCCATAAATAGCTTGTAGAAAAACAAAGTTTGCAATCAAAATAATTTAGAAGATATTTTTATTTTAAAAAATTCAGTATTTAAGTGTCCTACAGTTCTGTGATTGGCCCCAGGAAATTGATGGCTTCTGTCACCATGAGGGAAGAACAGACCTCCAGGAAGACATCTGAATACAATCCCAAGGAAAGGGACAGGAAGGTGTTGGGGAGAGGCAGGAGGCTGCCACAGGGAACCCACATATTTTAGGGGACTATGCTGGGCGCACCCAGGCACCAAGGAGAGAAAAGAGGATGTGTCCATATGAAAGATGTGGCAGGAAGACTGCCTGTGGCACTGACCACCTGGGCTCAGGCCCCCTGTTCTGCCACTTACTAGATCTTGGGCAAGCACAGTCTCTCACAGGGTTGCCATGAGAAATCAGTTAATACAAGTGATTTAAGCCCAGTGCTTGGCACAGAGTAAGTGCACAGATAAATCCCTCTTCTTACTAGTAAATCACTCTTCTTACTAGCTGTTATTACTGTGTCAGCCCCGCTGCCTGTGCTCTTCCTAGGACGCACAACATAGCACATACTGTTGAATTGCACTCTGGGTGGGTGTTCTCTTCTGTGCTCTAACCTAAGTACCTAACCACCATTTACATTTGTACCATTGTGTTCAGAGAGAAACGTTTAGATTTCCTTCAAAAATTAACCTAGAACTAAATCTTTGGACTACTACTTGTGAGTAATGTTGAAACTCTCTTGAGAGTAGCTACATTGTTTTTTTTTTTTTTCTGCTATTTCTCCCCCACTTCTTATTTTTACGAAAGCAACTTTGTTTTCACTATAAAAGTACTATATTACAAACTACATAGATAAATGTATGCAGATATAAAATTGTATAATATAAATACCATACTATTCTAAGATGTAATCTTAAACACAATGCTGTGGTCCTACCTGTGTCTCTGGTATATGGACCTGATGTGTTGGGATTCTCTTGCACCTCTCCATCACCCTTCCCCCCACCTTCCCATTGTGTGATGTGCCCTGTGGCAGTGCCTCCTTGAGAATGTAGCATTCATTCCTGCTGTTGCGGGCTGTGTTTTTCTAGTCTCACAGAGAATAAGAGCATTTGATTTTTCTCTTATTTTCTCATTAGGTCAAAATATACTTCAATGACAAAGTTTCACATTTTGCTAACCTCCTCTGCAAGCTGTGCCTGAAAGGGACAAAGGGGAAGAGAAATCATGAGGGCTGTTTTTTTTTTTTTTTTTAATTTTTTGACAGGCAGAGTGGACAGTGAGAGAGAGAGACAGAAAGGTCTTCCTTTTTGCCGTTGGTTCACCCTCCAATGGCCGCTGCGGCCGGCGCACCACGCTGATCCAATGGCAGGAGCCAGGTGCTTCTCCTGGTCTCCCATGGGGTGCAGGGCCCAAGCACTTGGGCCATCCTCCACTGCACTCCCGGGCCACAGCAGAGAGCTGGCCTGGAAGAGGGGCAACCGGGACAGAATCTGGTGCCCTGACCGGGACTAGAACCCGGTGTGCCGGCGCCACAAGGTGGAGGATAAGCCTAGTGAGCCGCGGTGCCGGCCATGAGGGCTGTTTTTTAAGAGTTTACTCAGTTCACTATTAGGACATTTACAGTCAGCCCCCCCTCCCTTGTTTGTATCTGGTAGTGACTTTTGTTCTTGGGTGACAGACGGCATGGGTGATTACCCACAAGGAGCTTCTGTGATGTGTAGTTGCTTGGAAGCTTCTACCTTGAAACCACATTTTTTCTGATCTCTGAACCCTGAGAATGGCCATTACAGTTAGTCAAGGTCTGTTGGGGATAGGAGTTCAGGTTGTACTACAGTGAATCATTTCATGTTTCTGTTTGAAACAACAACATGTCTTTGTGATTGCCTTTTAGAGATCATTGGAGCAGAACTGCTGAACAAAAGCAAGCATTGCATCCTCAGTTGCCATCCAGTTTGCAGTCAGATTGGAAAAATTTAATCTGAAGCCTCCTTTCCACATTCTAAGACATGGGCTTCCACCCGACTTTCCACCTTTCCTACAGATTGCGATTGCTCTTGCTTTTTACCCTGTGCCTGATGGTGGTTGGGTGGGCCACCAGTAACTACTTTGTGGGTGCTCTTCAAGAGATTCCTAAAGCAAAGGATTTCAATAATGCCCTAGCGTTGGGGAAGGAGGAAACTATGACTAATGAAGCATCCGTGAAAAAAGCAGAACTTGAAAACTGTCCTTCTGTGTCTCCATACCTCAGTAAGTGTTCCTTTCTCATAAGTTGTGTGTAAATTTTTAATTTAAATGTACCATGTACAGAAAAGTACAACCATCAGAAGTGTATAGCTAAGTTAAGTTTCACAGAATGAACACACCCCTAATCTCACTATGAACCCTAGAAGTTCCCATGCTTCTTTCTGGCACTACCATGGCTTCCAGATTGCAACACCAGGGGCCAGTGTTGTGGCTCAGTGGGTTAAGCCGCCACCTGTGATGCTGGCATCCTCCATGAGCACCAGTTCCAGTCCTGGCTGCTCCACTTCCGATCCAGCTCCCTCCTAACATGTCAGGGAAAGTGGTGGAAGATGGGCCAAATGTTTGGGCCTTTGTCACCCACATTCAGCCTAGCCATTGTAGCCATTTGAGGAATGAACCAGGAGTGAACCAGCTGATAGAAGATTAATCTCAATCTCTGTCTCCTTCTCTTTCTATAACTCTGCCTTCCCAATTAAAAAAAAAAAAATCTTTAAATAAAAAGATTGCAACACCAGGGGCAGGAGTGTGATGCAGGGATTAGTCACTGTATCCCATATTGGAGTGCCTGGTTTGAATCCAAGCTACTCTGTTTCCCATCCTGGGTCCTGATAATGCACGCCTTGGAAGGCAGCCGGTGATGGCTCAAGTAGTTAGGTCCCTGCCACCCTTGTGGGGGACCTGAATTGCATTCCAGCATCCTGTTTCAGCCTGGCCAAGCCTTGGCCCTGGGGAATGAACCAGTGGATGGATGAGACCTCCATTTCTGTCTCTCTGTCTTTTGAATAATCAAAAGAAAGAAGAACAAAATTCTGTGTTTTTGTTTGTTTTTAGATTGTAACACTGTACATTAGATTTTTCTTCTCTTGGAACTTCATAAATGGAAAGCATACCTTGTATATTCTTTTATTATTTTTTAAAAAAATTATTTATTTATTTGACAAGTAGAGTTACAGACAGTGAGAGGGAGAGACAGAAAGGTCTTCCATCTGCTGGTTCACTCACCAGGTGGCTGCAAGGGTTGGAGCTGGGCCGATCCGAAGCCAAGAACCAAGAGCCAGGAGCTTCTTACAGGTCTCCCACACGGGTGCAGGGGCCCAAGCACTTGGGCCATCTTCTTCTGCTTTCCCAGGCCATAGCAGAGAGCTGGATTGGAAGTGGAGCAGTCAGGACTAGAACCGGGTCCCATATGGGATGCCGGTGCTCTAGGCAAATTAAGCTACTGTGCCACAGGTTCAGCCCCTGTATATTCTTGTGTTTGGCTTTGGTGGCTCAAACATTTTTGTGAGGTCTGTTCACATGGTTGCATGTGGGTATACTTTGTTGCCGTTTGTATGTAATATTCTGTTATGTGAATATATCCAGTTTTAGTATTCAGCCACAGGTCTCAGCAGCATGCAGTCATAGGCTCCGTGATATAAACTGCTGGATCTGCTCCATGTGTCTCTTGTCCCGAGACAAGTGGGCAAGCCTGGGCATGTTGTTCTCGTGGATCAGCAGAGCACAAGAGCTCCAGTGGAGAAAGCAAGCACATTCATACCTCTCCGTGTGTCATGTCTGTTAGCAACCCCCTGGCCAGGCGCGTGGAGTTGGAGGGCAGGGATGAGATTTTTGATGCTGTCTTCAGTGTTTATTTCTAATATGTGTTGTATGTTTTGATTCTCCTTTGATGTCTTGCCTTTTAGCTTAGCAGTAAATTGATTTTAGTATTCATGATAAATTTGACAGAAAAAACTCCTCTCAGTGTTAGTTCTCACATGTAAGAGTACTCCAAGAAGTTTGTGGAAAACGTGTATTATGAAAAGAAAAAAGATGCATGAATTTCAAAAAAATTTTTTACACCAGAATTGATTTATCTTTTACTTCCATTTTCCACGAAATTTTTGAAGTACCTGTGTGTCTTGACTCTGCAGAAGAGCAAAGTGCCTATAGTTCTCCTGACTCTCCTAAGCCTTTGTCTGTGTCATTTCCTCATTCTGGAATGCCATTTCTCAAGCCGTGTCTGCCTGGTCTGTTCTTGTTTAGTCACTGAAATGTTTCTGGGACTGCGTTAGCTGCAGTTACTCTTACGTTCCCTGTGTGCAGCTGTCGTGCCTCTATTACTGTTGTTTGCTCCCACAGTCTGCTCTTGTGTTTGCCTTTCTTCTTCAGCAGACAATGGGCAAGGAGGATATAGTCAGTTACCTTTTCCAGCTCTTCCAAGTCCAGCTCTCCTCCCAGCCTTGGCATATATCAGAAGAGCTCTCTGTGGGGTAGTAGGGAGTGGCCTTGTGCTCTTCAGAGGCTTGTTGCTCTTTTCTTCTTTTTCCCAAAGTGGATTTATTTATTTATTTGAAAGAGAGAGAGAGGAGAGAGAGAGAGAATGAATGAATATGAATCAGTCTTCCATCAGCTGGTTCACTTGCCAAATGGCTGCAACAACCAGGGCTGCCAGGCTGAAGCCAGGAGCCAGGAACCCCATCCAGGTAGCCATGTGGGTGGCAAGGACCCAAGTACTTGAGCCATCAGCTGCTGCTTTCGAAGAACATTGGCAGGGAGCTGGATCAGAAGCTAAGACTCGAACTGGCACTGTAAGAGGGGTGTGGATCCCAAGAAATGGCTTAACCTGCTGTGTCACAATGCTCACACCTGTTGGGTTTTTTAAAATTTATTTATTTTTCATTTTATTTGAAAGAGAGACATCTGCTTGTTCATTCTCCAGATGCCTACAGCATCCAGGGCTGCACCAGGCTGGATCCTAGAATTCAGTCTGGGCTTCCCATGTGGGTGGATGGACCAAACCATTTGAATCATCCCTTGCTGTTTCACAGGGTATGCATAGCAGGGAGCTGGCAACAGAAGCCAGGCTGACTTCTGCTAGGCACTCTGAAATAGAATGTGAGTTTCCCAAGCAGCATCTTCTCTGCTGTGCCAAATGCCCACTCTTTAAAATTTAGTTATTGGCTTGTTACTCTGAGTTAAGGAATCACAGACCCTCTGTCTTAATCTGCTTGGGGTGCTGTAACAAAATATTGTAAATTTGTTTCTGACTGTTTTGGAGGCTTTCTGGAAGTCCAAGATGGATGCCAACATGGCCAGGTTTATGGTGAGGGCTCTCTTACTGGTTATGTACTCAACGTATCATTTCCTTGGTGTGCATGGCCTACCTTACAAGGCAAAGAAAGATCTCGCATCTGTCTTGCTGTGTTTATAAGGGCAGGCACTCCCATGGAGGTTCCACCCTTGTGATTTCATTTAAATCTAATTGCTTCCCCCAAATTCCCACCACCACACTGCAGAGTCGGGCTCGACCCAGGAATTTAGGGAGAATACAGGTATTCAGTCCATGTACCCCTTTGCCTATTGGATCACAGTCTTATTCTGTATTCATTTTGGCATGCTACTTCTCTTTAATCAGCCAAAGAAAAGCCAAAATGTTGTTCCAGATCATGTGCTCTGTTCACAAATTATCCAAATGGGGATATGAAGATGCGTTATTAAAATGCAAACCTGACTGTTTTACCCCTTGTTTGAAATCCTCACAATATATTTAAGCAGCATATTCTTTCAGAAAGAATAGATGGGCAGGGGCTGATGTGGTGGTATAGCAGGTTAAGCTACTGCCTAGGATGCTGGCATCCCATTCGGGCACTGGTTCAAGTCAAGGCTGCTCCACTTCCAACCCAGCTGCCTGCCCATGGCCTGGGAAAATCAGTGGAAGATGCCCTAAGGATTTCAGCCCCTGCCATCCACCTGGGAGACCCAGAAGAAGCTCCTGGCTCCTAGCTTTGGCCTGGCCCATTGCTGGTTATCACAGCCATTTGGGGAGTGAACCAGTGGATGGAAAATCTGTCTCTTCATCTCTCTCTCTACCTTTAACTTTCAGAATAAATAAATAAATCTTGAAAAAAAAAAAAAAGAATAGATGGCCAAAGGGGCAGGTGTTTGGCTTTGTGGTCAAGATGCCCATGTCTCCCATATTGAAGTCCATAGGTTTGAGTCCCAGCTCCACTCCTGATTCCAGCTTCTTGCTAATGTGCACCCTGAGAGGCAGCAGGTGATGGCTCAAGTGCTTGGGTCCTAGCCGCCCATGTGGGAGACTGGGATTGAGTTCTGGACTTCTGACTCCAATCTGGCCATGACCCAGCTGCAGTGGGCATTTGGGGGAGTGAACCAGGAGATGGGAGCTCACTATCCCATTTTCTGTCTCTCTGCCTCTCAAATAAATTAAAATTAAAAAAAAAAATAATGGGTAGTGACAAAAACTGAGCAAGTTTGTGAATTAGGAAAGCGATGTAGGCAGTGATGACTTAAGGGCTGTTAGTGACCCAAGGAAGAATAGAACTGGGGCAGATATTGTGAGGGAGGTAGCAGGGAGACTGAGAGAGTAAGTGGAAGCAGATTCTAAGTTAGAGCACTTAAAAAGTTATGATGGGAGGGTGAGCAAGGGGACTAGTTGATATCAGACCTGAGGCATGAGGCTCTTTCAGGGTGCACAAACATAGGAAACCATCTCAGCAGCTGCCTGATCCTCTGCTAGTGGCTCGGTAGCCTGGAGGCAGCCCTGTTAAAATATCTGCAACGTTAGCTCCATTTCTTACTGTTTTGTTTTAGGGGCATTACTGACTGCTGCTCTGCATGCAGACCCTTCTCGAAGGCACTTGTGTGGGTGAGGCAGTTACTTTTCTTGGCTCTAGACAGACACTTGAGCCTGGTCTAAGCAGGGTAGGGGATAGTCACATGAAACATGAAACATGAAACATGAAACATGGGGACTGCTGTGCTCCGAAGGGGAAGTGCAACATGCAAGCATCTTGAGGCAACTTTAGACAATCTGTAGAAAAATGGAATTAAAAGATTATGTACATTTCCCATGAACATTTTGAAGACTCCTTGTATATGGAGTGTAAGGGAAAAATAAAGTACATCTCCCCAGCCAGGACCTTGCTCCCTCTCTCACCAGTTAGTATGCTCTGTGAATTCAGGTTGGAAGAGAAGGGGCAGTTGCTTCAGTCTGATACTGGAAACCTTGCACGGGATTGGTTACTGTGCACGGCTTTGGGTTTCATCTGGTCAGGTTGCTCCCAGACTCAGGGAGCAAATGCTGTGGGCCAGTGGGGATGTCTGTCTCCGCGGCACAATGGGAGGATTGTTGCCCTGTCGCAGACACCTGTTCTCGCTGAGAGTGAGGCTGGATTCCTCTTCTTTCCAGTGCTTTACTTTCAGGGAGTAGGCTAGTTCCCACATTTAGGAAAGGGGTGTGAAAAGAGCTTGATTCCATGGAATGCTCTTGATTTTTAAGAGATTCCACCCTCCTCCTGAGAAAGGAGGATAGAGATTGAAGAGTTATTCTAGCCCCGGTCTTTGACATTATCAGGGTCACCAGCACATTCTACATGTCCTACATAAGGATGGATCATAGAGTGAGAGTTGACCACCCAGTCACAAGGAAAACATATCAGGTTGCTGCTTTTGTAGTCAATAGCCTTGGTCACATGGCTCTGTGGTTAGCGTTTATGACTAGTGAGACTTAAGTAATAACAAAACAGCTAATGCTCATTTGTGCCAGGCGCACATATGCAGGCCATGGAGGCATCTTGACATTTTGAGGTAGCTCCGGTTACTCTCTGTGTTTATTGTAGGAGGCCCGAGCAAGCTCGTTTTCAAACCAGATCTCACTTTGGAAGAAGTACGGGCAGAAAATCCCAAAGTGTACAGGGGCCGGTACCAACCAGAGGAATGCAAAGCTTTACAGAAAGTCGCCATCCTCATTCCCCACCGGAACAGAGAGAAACACCTGATGTACCTGCTAGAACATCTCCATCCTTTCCTGCAGAGACAGCAGCTGGAGTATGGCATCTACATCATCCACCAGGTCAGTGGGGCACACCGGGCCCTGCCCTCTGGGTTCTCCTCTGGTGGGGGGCACGTGGTCATATGACCATTTGTCTGTCTTGAGAAAAAGGAGCATCATGGGAGAGTTCTTACCTCATTTATCACTGAGAGGAATGGAGAAAATTCTTTTCCCAAGTCCTGAGAAGTTTAACTGCCTGTCAGTGCACCCCTGGAGGCAACCTGTCTTTTGATGAGCCCTTCCATGTTAGCCGGTGCTTGCCCTGCGATTTCTCCCTAAGATTTAGTGGCTCCTTATGAGCGTTCCTGCAGCATCTTCTGCATGCTACACATGAGATGTCGGAATTGTTTTTTCATTATTGAGCATTCTTATTCAGTGAGGATCTAGACGTGGGCTTTGACAGAGTGCTGTGTGCTGACAGCCATGGAGTTCTGGGACCATCTCCACATTTCTGCCTTTGATTTTCCTGCTACTTATGTCAAATGTGCTATGGTTAATTTTCACTTTTTTTTTTTTTATTAAACTTTTATTTAATGAATATAAATTTCCAAAGTACAGCTTATGGGTTACAATGGCTTCCCCCTCCCAAAACTTTCCACCCACCCACAACCCTCCCCCCTCCCGCTCCCTCTCCCCTTCCTATCACATCATGATTCATTTTCAATTCTCTTTGTATACAAAAGATCAGTTTAGTATATATTAGGTAACGATTTCAACAGTTTGCCCCCATATAGCAACACAAAGTAAAAAGAAAAGAAAAAAAAATACTGTTGGAGTACTAGTTATAGCATTAAATAAGGGTGTACAGCACATTAAAGACAGAGATCCTACATAATATATATTTTTTAAATTAATTAATTTTCTATGCCATTTCCAATTTAACACCAGGTTTTTTTTTTTTTTTCATTTCCAATTATCTTTATATACAGAAGATAGATTCAGTATGTGATTAGTAAAGATCTCATCAGGAAGGAGTTAGAAATGTGCCAGGGGATTCCAATACAATCCCATCAAGGTGGCATGTACCAATGCCACCTCGCTAGTCCAAGTGATCAATTTCAGTTCACACTCGATGGCTTAGACAGGTCTAAAAATCAAAGGGATCACACAAACAAGACAAGTGTCTGCTAACACTAACTGATAGAATCAAAAAAGGAGAGAAAGATCCAACATGGGAAGTGGGATACACAGCAGACTCATAGAATGGCAGATGTCCTAAACAACATTCCGACCTCAGAATCAGCCCTTAAGGCATTCGGATCTGGCTGAAGAGCCCATGAGAGTATTGTAGGCATGGAAAGCCAAGATACCATGGAAAAGGAAAAAAAGAAGAAGACCTAAATGAAAGATCTCTGTGAGTGAGATCCCAGTGGAAAGAACGGGGCCATCAAAGAAGGAGGTACCTTTCTCTGAAGGGAGGAGAGAACTTCCACTTTGACTGTGACCCTATCGGAACAAGATCAAAGTCAGCGAACTCTAAAGGCTTCCATAGCCCTGGCAACTCATGACTAGAGCCTAGGGAGATTACTGACGCCATGAACAGGAGTGTCAAATTGTTAAGTCAGCAACAGGAGTCACTGTGTACTTACATCCCATGTGGGATCTGTCCTTAATGTGTTGTCTAATGTGCAGTGATGCTGTAACTAGTACTGAAACAGTATTTTTACACTTTGTGTTTCTGCGTGGGTACAAACTGATGAGATCTTTACTAATTTTCACTTTATTTTTTAAATTTTTATATATTTCTTTGAAAGTCAGAGTTAGAGAGAAGGAAAGACAGAAAAAGGGGCCTTCCATCCTCTGGTTCACTCTTCAGATGACTGCAATGGCCAGGACTGGGGCCAGCTGAAGCCAGGAGCCAGGAGTTTCATCCAGGTCTCCCATGTAGCTGGCAAGGGCCCAAGCACCTGTTTTCCCAGGTCATTAGCAGAGAGCTGGAATGGAAGTAGAGCAGCCAGGAATTGAATTGGTACCCATATGTGTTGCTGGTATTGCAAGTGGGGGCTTTACTTGCTATGCCACAATACTGGGCCCTAATTTTCACTATCTTGACTTACTTATTTGGCTTCTAGAAGAATGATTTGGTAGGAACACAGTGTAACTGTAGATTGCTTTTTTTATTTTAAAGATTTGTTTATTTATTTGAAAGTCAGAATGAGAGAGAGAGAATGAATGAATGGATGAATGAATATGAATATGAATGAATCTTCCATCCGGTGGTTTAATTCCCAGATGGCTTCAGCAGTCAGGGCTGGGTCAAGCTGAAGCCAGGAATCAAGAACTCCATGTGAGGCTCCCATGTGTGTGCAGGCACCCAAGCACTTGGGCCATTTTCCACTGCTTTCCTAGGCCCACTAGCAGGG
This sequence comes from Lepus europaeus, assembly GCF_033115175.1. NCBI lineage: Eukaryota > Metazoa > Chordata > Mammalia > Lagomorpha > Leporidae > Lepus > Lepus europaeus. The sequence goes on along the minus strand of NC_084828.1, from coordinate 75,737,621 downwards.
AGCTGGCTCCGAAGTGGAGCAGCTGGGACTCAAACCAGTGCCCATGTGGGCTGTCAGCTTGCAAGCATTGGCTCAACCTGCTGCACTACTACACTGGCCCCTGTAGACTGCTTTTTATGAGTTTAGCTCTAAGTTTAGTGGAGTGGATGATTGACGATGTCTCTCTTTGTTATTGGAAATGATTGACTAGGGGCTGGTGCTGTGGCATAGTGAGTAAAGCTGCCACCTTCAATGATTTATTTGATCCTGAGTTCTCAGGACAGCATCCCCTAAGGTACAATATGGGTGCAAATGTATGTCTGCTTAGTGTTAGTCCTTTGAAGAACACACCATGGAAACTTTTGAGAACTTGCTTTACCTTGGCTATAGTAAACTGTTTAACGACCAGAATTTTTTCTTACGGAACTTCATCTAAGCAGCTGTGGAAGACATTACTACTATAAAATCTTTGCATACTGTTAATGTTGGTCATTTTGCAGGTCAAATTGCATTCTTCTTACTGACTGTTAAATCTCTGTCCATAAGGCCCTCGTGAGGATTAGCCTCTACTCTCAGAGTTTTCAGTGATTTCCGAGAAATTTTTAAGTAGCTTAAAAATATTAGCAATAATCTTCTCTGTTTATAGGTCAAGATTTCTTGATCCTTTCTGGCAGGCTTATTAACTAAATCTCTTAGAAGCATGGTGTCAGTTTATATTGGAGGGTAGGACTGGGTTTAGCTGAGAGTCAAACAGTAATGGCATGATACTAAATGGTGTGATGAGTATGATAGAAAAGTTTTGTAGTTTAAAGTGGGATAAAGGTAGTTTTTAAAATTTTGTGTGTTTTAGAAAAATTTGTGGTAAGAACACATAATAAGAGGTCTATCCTCTTAATAAATTACAAAAGTATAATATATTGTTATTTTTATGTGTATTTTAAAATGACATTACATTTTTTAACTGTTTTAAATACACACAGCATAAAATTTACCACCTTGGCCATTTTTCACTTATTTTTACGATCTAAACCACTTATACTGCTCAGCAGCGTTAAGAACATTCCCACTGTTGTGCCACCAATCTCCAGAACTTGTTACTCTTGCAAAATGGAAACTATACCATTCAACAAAAACTCTCCAGATACCAAAGAATGTTTTTAAGTTATGGAATGTGTGTGTGAAGCATAAAGGAGAAACCGAAGGGTCTTGTATTGTTGTTGCATCTTCTCTCTCAGATCTTAATGACCTCCCAAGTAAAGTCTTGTGCATTAGCAGGAATAATGCCAGCTCTTGCATGGGGACAGAAGAAGGGAATGTTCTGAAATCTAATCCCAGGAGCTTTTCAAGTTTTCATGTTCATACCCATAGGCTGGAAGTAAAAAGTTCAATCGAGCCAAACTATTGAATGTGGGCTACCTAGAGGCCCTCAAAGAAGAAAATTGGGACTGCTTTATATTCCATGACGTGGACCTGGTACCTGAGAATGACTTTAACCTTTATACCTGTGAGGATCAGCCCAAGCATCTGGTGGTTGGCAGGAACAGCACTGGGTACAGGTAAGGCACTGTGGATGGCCTACTTGGGTAGAGAGAAGCTTGCTCTCTTGGCATCAAGGCTGTGTGGACTGTTGTGGCCTGAGTGTCTCAGGAAAATGACACAGAGGAGCAACGGTCTATGACATATTACTTATGGTTCAAAATGGGAATTAGAGACTATAATTAGGAAAAAAATCCCACAACAACCTTGGCAGAGTATCACAAAGACAAACAGGAAAGAGCAGCCAAGAGGATGTGACCCAAGCATTGCACATGGTGGCCACTCTCACCCTGCAGTGCCTGCCTGAGGGAAGTAGCAAACTCTGCACGCTGAGTAGAACTCAAATTGCCTATTTCCCAATCCCTGACCTCCCCGTCCAGGAGGCATTAAGATGGTGCCTCTTAGGCCAACATTGAGGCTTCTGTTATGAATGACTCTTTCCAGAGTTCTGGGGAAGGGTGGGGAGGGGCAGATCCACTGCTCAGGAACCAGGAGACACAGGACAGTTCCTGTTTCTCAAAGCCATGGTGGTAGTGCCAGGTACTGTCAGCTGCCTCCTTCCCTACACTGAGGAGAGATACAGATGCTTTTCAACCTTATTTTACAGCTCCTATTCTCACACTGCCAAGAGGAAGTCGAGAGCAAGAAAGTTTCTCTACAAATAAAGCTCTTATTGGCTTATGTGTGTGCATGCTTACCTGTCAGCTTTCTCCCAATCCTGCCACTCACAGGTACTGGCATCCATGATGCTTCCTGTGCTAGGGGCCACAAGGTCAATTTTAATGACACAGACCTACCCTCAGCACCCTCCTGAGTGCTGGTGCTAGGAGATAGGCAGTAGAGTTCCATTAGTTTTACATTCCTGCAAATACAACTGTAAGCACTTGGATGGAGGAGAGAGGACTGTGAAACTATAACATAATATAGGAGAGTCAACCAGGGTATACCATGGGTGAGTTGGAACTTGAAACTGAATCATAGATATTTACTTGGTCTTGGCTTCCACATTGCCCTTCCAATGGAGGTCTCTCACTTGGTTATTGAATAGAATTCCTGAGTCATATTAACAGTAGGTGACTTTTGCCTTGGGAACTAACACATTTTAGTGTAAGCTGTGGAATGGAACTAAACACCAAGAGTAAGCCTTGATGGATGAGAGCATCCAGGCAAAGGGCTAAAGCTGTTTTCATGGAGGTATCACCTTAATCTTGTGGAATCGATAGGTGCTTCCAAGAAGAGTTCTAAGACATGCACAAGAGCATGGTCCAGTGTTGTAGGAAATGCACAGTAGTTCCTTGGTCTTCTAGAACAGATGTCTTGAAGGAGAGGCAAGTAATGTGGCTGGACAGGGGCCAGATCATGTAGGCTCTGCTTTGTCTGATAAGGAGTTTCAATTTCCTATGGAAGGGGAGAGGGAGCTGTAGGTGTGTGGTCACAGCTGCAGAATGACAGGAGGAAGCTCAGTGCAGCTGGTATTGATATGTTAGGTGGAGAAAGTGGGCAGGAAGTAGCTGAGGGCACAGAGGCTGCATGCCTAAGTTAGGGCAGAGTGTGGGGATGGAAAGCAGGGAGAGAATCATGGGATTCTTCTCTTGGGGGAACTTGATCTTAGGGATTTTTGTTTTTTTTTTTTTTTTTTTTTGAGTTCTTTTTAAAGATTTATTTATTTATTTATTTGAAAGGCAGAGTTACAGAGAGGCAGAGGCAGAGGCAGAGGCAGAGGCAGAGAGAGAGAGAGAGAGAGAGAGAGAGAGAGAGAAGTCTTCCCTCTGCTGGTTCACTTCCCAAATGGCTGCAACAGGTGATGCTGTGCCAATCTGAAGCCAGGAGCCAGGAGCCTCTTCTGGTTCTCCCTCACGGGTGCAGGAGCCCAAGGACTTGGGCCATCTTCTACTGCTTTCCCAGGCCATAGCAGAGAGCTGGAGTAGCGAGAACTTGAACCTGTGCCCATATGGGATGCTGGCACTGCAGGCGGCGGCTTTACCCGCTATGCCACAGTGCTGGCGCTGAGTTCTTTTTTTAAAAAGAACATTTTATTCTTGCACACTTTTTAAACATTTTAAAGATCTGCTTTTTTTTTTTTTTAAATTGGAGTTACAGAAAGAGAGGGAGGGAGAGGGAGAAAGAGAGAAAGGGAGAAGGGGGCAGAGAGAATCTTCTATCCACTGGTTTACTCCTCGAATGGTTAAAATGCCCAGGGATGGGCCAGGTGGAAGCCAGGAGCCTAGAACTCCATCCACTCTCTCATGTGGGTGACAAGGACTCAAACAATTGGGTCATCTTCCACTGCTTTCCCAGGCAAGTTAGCAGGGACCTGGATTGGAAGCAGAGCAACCAGGACTTGAAATGGTGCTCTGATATGGGATGCTGGCATTTCAGGTGGCAGCTTAACCTGTTGCACTACAACTCTGGCCCATTGAGTTAATTCTGCATTGAAGAAAGCAGCATATCATAACTGAACCTTGGCTCTTCTCCCCCCACCCCTGAGATCTTTTATTTAAGGAATACAAACTTCATACATTTCATAAGTACAACTTTAGGAACACAATGATTCTTCCCACTGTGCCTGCCCTCCCACCCATATTCCTACCCCTTTTCCTAGTCCTTTTCCTAGTCCCATTCTTATTTTTTACTAAGATCTATTTTCAACTAACTTTATGCACATATAATTAACTCTATACTAAGTAAAGAGTTCAACAAATAGTATGGGGAAAAAAAAAAAAAACTGTTCCTCAACAGCTGATACAAGGGCTGTTCAAAGTTATTGCATCTCAAAGTGTCAACTTCATTTCTATAGATTACCTTTTAGTTGCTATATTATTTATCACAGATCAAGGAGAACATATGATATTTATTTTTTTGGGACTGGCTTATTTCACTTAAGTATGATGTTTTCCAGCTTCATCCATTTTGTTGCAAACAACAGGATTTTGTGGTTGTATTTTTTTTTTTTTTACTGCTCTGTAGTATTCCATGGAGTACCTATTCTATAATTTCTTTATCCAGTCTTCAGTTGATGGTCGTTTGCGTTGATTCCATATTTTCGCTATTGTGAATTGAGCTGCAATAGACATGAGGTACAGATAACTCTTTCATATATTGATTTCATTTCCTTTGGATAAATTCCCAGGAGCAAGAGGGCTGAGTCATATGATAGGTCTATATTCAGATTTCTGAGGTATCTCCATGCCGTATTCCATGGTGGCTTTACCAGTTTACATTCCCACCAACAATGGATTAAGGTACCTTTTTCCCAACATCTTCCCTTGCATTTGTTGTTTGTTGATTTCTATATGAAAGCCATTCTAATGGGGGGCTAGGTGAAATCTCATTGTGGTTTTGTTTTGCATTTCCCTGATGGCTAGTGATCCAGAGCATTTTTTTCATGTGTCTGTTGGCCATTTGGATTTCCTCTTTTGAAAAATGCCTGTTTAAGTCCTTTGCCCATTTCTTAACTGAGTTGTTTGTTTTGTTGTTGAGTTTCTTGATTTCCTTATATATTCTGGTTATTAATCCTTTATTGGTTATATAGTTTGCAAATATTTTTTCCCATTCTGTCAGTTGCCTCTTCACTTTGCTGAGTATTTCTTTTGCTGTGCATAAGCTTCTCAATTTGATGTAATCCCATTTGTCAATTTTGGCTTTGATTGCCTGTGCCTCTGAGGCCTATTCCAACAACTCCTTGCCTGTGCCAATGACTTGCAGGGTTTCCCCAATGTTCTGTAATAATTTGATGGTATCAGGTTATAGATTTAGGTCTTTAATCCATTTTGAGTGGATTTTTGTATAAGGTGTAAGGTAGGGGTCTTGTTTCATACTTCTGTATGTGGAGATCCAGTTTTCCCAGCACCATTTGTTGAAGAGATTATCCTTAATTGATTGATTTTAGCTCCTTTGTCAAAGATAAGTTGGTTGTAGATGCATGGGTTGATTTCTGGTGTTTCTATTCTGTTCTACTGGTGTATCCATGTGATTTTGTACCAGTACCAGGCTGTTTTGGTTATCAATGCCCTATAGTATGTCTTGAAATCTGATATTGTGATGCTTCTGGCTTTGATTTTGTTGTATAAGATTGCCTTAGCTATTTGGGTTCTCCTGTGTTCCCATATGAATTTCAGCATCATTTTTTCTATATCTGAGAAGAATGCCCTTGGTATTTTGATTGCTATCACATTTAATCTGTAAATTGCTTTCTATAATATGGACATTTTGATGATGTTGATTCTTATAATCCATGAACATGGAAGGTTTTTACATTTTTTTGTGTCTTCTCTTTCTTTAATGTTTTGTAATTCTCATCGTAGAGATCTTTGACATCCTTGGTTAAATTTATTCCAAGGTATTTGATTTTTTTTTGTAACTATTATGAATGGGATTGATTTTAGAAGCTCTTTCTCAGCCATAGCATTGTCTGCATATATAAAGGCTATTGATTTTTCTGTGTTGATTTTATATCTTGCTACATTTCCAAACTCTTGAGTGAGTTCCGATCGACTCTTAGTGGAGTCTTCTGAGTCCCTTATATATAGAATCATCTCATCTGCAAATTGGGATAGTTTGACTTCCTCTTTTCCAATATGTATCCCATTGATTTCTTTTTCTTGCCTAATGGCTTGGCTAAAACTTCCAGGACCATATTGAATAGCAGTGGTGAGAGTGGGCATCCTTTTCTGGTTCTGGATCTCAGTGGGAATGCTTCCAAATATTCTCCATTCAATAGGACACTGACTGTGGGTTTGTCATAAATTTCTTTGATTGTGTTGAGGAATGTTCCTTCTATACCCAATTTGCTTAATGTTTTCATCATGAAAGATGCTTTCTCTGCATCTGTTGAGATAATGACATGGTTTTGTTCTTCAGTTTGTTAATGTGATGTATCACATTGATTTGCAAAGTTGAACCATCCCTGCATATCAGGGATAAATCTTGGTGGATGATCTTTCTGTTGTTGGATTTGATTGGCTAGTATTTTATGAATATTTTTGTGTTTATGTTCATCAGGGAAATTGATCCTTGACTTTTTCAGAAGTATATCCCCAGTTATTGTGTAAAATTAATAAGAGATCACAGACTATACAGAATGCTTGTACTTCTGTCACTTGGACTTGCCATAGATGCTTACCTTAAACTTCTCATTACCTATTCTGTTTCTGAATAATCACAGAGGATTGTTTTTTTAGGGATTCTTGATTTTATCTTTGTGTTAAGTTGGGCCATAAGCATTCCTGCTGGGAACTGATGTTGACACTTGCATTCACAGGAATGTCTTTATCAGATGATCTTCACTCACTCTAAGAACGGGGCCATGTATGAATCTTGCTATTTAACTTATTGTAGCTGGCCACACATTTCTTTTATAACTAGATTTTCAGAAAACCTTGTCTCCCTTCAATAACTGACAGGTTTTCTTAATGTAATTGAAGGTAATTGAATGTATCTCCCTTTTGATCTGGATTCAAGAAACTGAGCCAAATCTTTTAGAAACTGAAAAGAATGCTATTTGGAGATTATTTTCTATTGTGGTTTAATTTGCTCCAGTCTTGGTTTGTCATTGGTGGTGTTCTGTTCTAGTGGATGTATCATGTAAGCTCCCTCACCTTTTGTGGCCAGGAAAAGATCTGCATAAATAATGTGAGAGCTGCCATCAGCTTTCTCCTGGGCTTCTTACCTTTGCTGCTCTGGGCAAACTCCCTGTGGGGGTCCACAGGATCCTTTGCAAGTGGCTGAGTGTGTGTCCCTGCTGATGACTGTGTGTCACTACATCTTTCCCCTCACACAACACATGCAACTTCCCTCTCAGAGCAGCCCTGTGAAAGTTGGCGTTTGTGTCAGAAATGTTTCCACTGGACACACAGATGGAGGAAAGAAGTGAGAGTTACTTACGCCAGGTGTCTCAGACTGTGCTGAAGCCATAGATAAATCTATGGGTTGGTGAGAAGCCTCTGGGTCAAGCTGTGGCAGATTTAACTGCCAGGAATGACTTGGCACCTGCCTACTTTCTACAAATGGTCTTTTGCTATTTTATGACTATACATTCCCCACCCTTGGGCCTTATGGTCCTTTAAAATCACAAAGCAGTTCCAGGGCCATTTGCTTTTTATGGTTTTCCAGATAAGAAGAAAAACCCAAAGCAAAGATCAGTGAACACAGAGACAGTTGTTAAACACAGTGCCTGTCATCCAGCAGGCACTGGGAAGCCAAGAGTTCCTGTCTTGTGCTTCTCCTGGCTCCAGCTAACCTGGTCTCCAGGTGGCCCTCACACAGCCTGCCTTTTTCTCCCTCTGCTTTTCCTCATGGAATCTGGCTGCTAGGAGATCCCATTTGCTGCCTGGCTGAGCCCCTTGAGGCCTCCTGCATCCTGGTGTAGCGGCATCGTGTCCATTGGAACCCTGATGACACCCGCTTCGCTTGCTGGATGATGAGGCCTTTGAGGGCAGGGGCATGTTAGGGTGTGGTGATGTGGAATCACTGTCTTGAACATGGTGGGTGGGGGTGGGGCCAGGTCACCACCAAGCCATGGTGCTGATTCCTTCATGGGGACTGCTTGTTGGTGCTCAGCAGTGATTCTCCTCCCAGGGACCTAGGGAGGATCCTCAGGGAGCTGACACCCCCTCCCCAAACAGAGCCTGACAATCATGGCAGCAAGTCAGCGCTGGTAGATGTCTTGGTCAGAAACAGCCACCTTCTGAGCACTTCATTTCCTTGTATTGCTCTAGGTTGCAAAATATATCATTTCCCAGAATTTCAGCTTGGAGTTATAAAGGTAAATCAATTCTGTTAGGGGCTATATAGGGTTTCCAATATTTTCTCTGAACAAAGAAATAAGCAGCTTTTGGGTTCCATTTCTTAGAAGGCCAGTATCTACATTTTCATTGGTCTTGCCCTTTAGTTTGTCTTCCTGTCTGGAAAAGCACACACATTTAATCGACCCTTCCGGGAACACTTCAAACTGAAGCAGTTTGGACATCCTCCAGATTTTCATGTCTTTGCATTTAGCCACATCCAAGTGACTAAGCTACCTTCATTTGCATTTCTGAATTGTTCCAGTGTTGTATTCCGGAACTACAGTTGTTTCTCGGGGTGGCTCATGTCAGCTGATACACACATATGGGTTCTGGGTGACGGGACAGGGCTCTTTGACTGTTGCTTCCAGATTTCTCCCGTGGTTTTTCCCTTTTCTCCTTTCACTTGTTGGTTTTCTCCTCAGTTCCACAGAGCCTAGCCCCACTGCTCCCCGCTGTGAGTGCTTCTCTTCTCTCCCGCTGCACTACCTATGGGTGATTTCTCCTGCTCCTGTGCCTTCATCTACCACTGCTTGACAGCTTATTTCCAAAGTATATCTGTAGCTCTTGTGGGCTTGGAGCCTGTGTCTCTTTGCCTACTGACAGGAGCTGTAAGACTATTTCAAATTCAGCTTATCTAAAACATAATTCATTATCATGCTCTTAAAACTAAATTATTGTCAGTACACCCTACTTTCTTGAAAGGCACTTTCATCTCCCTACCTAACCAAGTCATAAATCAGGGGTGTTGGGGTGTGTTGGGTTCTTCAGGAAACAGACTCTGAGATGAAGATTTCAATGCATGGAGTAGAGATTTGCATACAGAGTGTGTACAGGAGCTGTCTGTTGATCTCTACTCTTACCCTGTAAAGGAAAAAGTGAAAGTACAAAACATATTTATGATGACCTCATTTTTGCTGAATCTGGCTACAGCCTCAGAATCCTTCTTAACCCATTGCTCTTGGTAGCCATTGCCATTTATGGGATTGGCCCATTTATGGGATCAGCCCACAAGATAAGTCTGTCATCCAGGTCTGATGTTGCTTGTATATTTATAGGCACTTCTTCAGATTGCTACACTCAGTCATTAATAGTAACAGGAGGGTGATACCTTGCTTGTGGGTGCAGATGTGAGCATTTGTCTAAATAGCGGAAGGAAGGCAAGACGGGGTAGGCCAGGAGCATTGGGAGGGCATGTGGAGCAGGAGTGGATGGGTAGAAGTGCCTGCTCTGCAAAGTGTTCCCAGAATGCTAGCCTTGGAGATGGAGGCCTGTGCAGTGTGTGGAGAACAGAAAGGCCTGGTACTAATGATCTTATCTTTTCTGCCCTCTCTTTTGCTCCAGGTTACGTTACAGCGGATATTTTGGGGGTGTTACTGCCCTAAGCAGAGAGCAGTTTTTCAAGGTGAATGGATTCTCTAACAACTACTGGGGATGGGGAGGCGAAGACGATGACCTCAGACTCAGGTGAACAACAGAGCAAGGTCCCCTTCACGGGGCTCTGCTATCAGTGGCTTATGTATAATTTCTGTAGATTCCAATCCAGCAGCTCACGGGAGGCGTTTATTGGGGTGGAGGGTGGGCAAGATGGCCTAAGTTGCTCTTTGCCAGTGGCATGGGTGTCTGGGGCCCAGAAATGGTGGCAGTGGCCTTTGAGGATTCCTAGCTGGAGATTACTGAGACAAGGGAGGTCGCATCACTGAATGCAAAACTGCCCTTGGGAGAAGTGCCTAGTAGGAACCTGTGGTTTCTCCCAGGCCCCAGGGGATCCTGACATAGTTTCCGTTTGGGGATAGGCGGTGCCTGCAGTCTCTGAGGAGCTGTTTTCTCCTCCTTTTGCATTGGCCAGCCTGTGCCACGCCCTGCGGGAACAGAGGCTGCCCCAGTCCCAGGCTGATACTGGGCTGTTGGCATTACTTCCAGGTTCCCTTCTTCCGTTCTCTGCTCCCGAGGGCTCAAAGAGAATAGAAGAATGCTTCACAAAAGTTCTGGAAAAGTGGAATTAAAAGATAAGTTTGTTTTGGTACCAAAAATTTCTGAAATCCATGCAGCCAAGGGACCTTCAAAGAATTCATGGAAAATGAGTATTATGGAAAAATGATGCATGGATTTTAGCACTGTAGTGTAGTGGTGGACAGCCACTCTTCATGGTCCAGTCCTTGGCAGCCATAGTTTGTGAACTGGACAGGGAGGGTGCAAGAGAGGCAAGGCAAGGATTGAAGGTAGACGATGCCCATCTTCTTCCCCAAATCCATTCCATTGCCCACCACGATTAGATACCCTCACTATTGTTTTTCTTGCTGCCTCTTAGTTTCAAGGTAAAGGGGAGCCCCAGGTTTTACTTTCATTTAATAAGAGAACATCTTGGCCTTCAGAATGGTTCCCAGTTAAAGCCATGGCTAAACTAAAATTATTTGAGCATAAAAGTTGGTAGAGATTTATTTACTGAATTTTTATTTACTCGATGGTACAGCAGACACCATCTCTCTTTGCCCCCTTCATATAATACATTATGGTCTGCCGTGTCTGTTCCATGTGAATTACGTCCTTTGAGTCTTTGGAACAATTCCGTGTCACCATTGCCATTTTACATATATATGCAGAAACTGAGACCAGCCTAGTGAGCTCACTTATCAAAGTTGTAAATAACAGTTTAAATTTGAACCTAGGTTTGTGGCTTTAAAGCTGTGACCTTCAGCCGTCATTCCTTCATTAAAAGAAGCCATGTGTTAGGGATCCTGAGAGAATTGATACTCCTATTCTTTAGGATGTATTAAATAAGCACTTTATCAGTGTTATTTGAAAATGACTAACTATACATTGACCTATTTCCTTTGTGCCCCAGTTATACATGTTAAATGTGGTTCTTTTATGTGCTTACTAGGTGAAGTTTCTCCTTATAAGAAAATTCGAAATTTTAGAAGCTTTTCTTTTTTCTCTAATATCCAGATAATCAGGCTCTGTGTGATTCTCTGTGTGTGGGTGTGTGAACTTTTGCTGGTGATCCTTTGTAAAGCCTTGTGGTAGGTGAGTGGGAAATAAATCTTTGCTGTTTTGCTAGGGTTGAGCTCCACAGAATGAAGATCTTGCGGCCAAAGCCTGAAGTGGGTAAATACACGATGATCTTCCACACTAGAGACAGAGGCAACGAGGTGAATATAGAACGGTAAGTCCTGGAGGCACGCACCTGGCCAGCCCCCCTCCTGCCTGGAAGGGCGCTGAGTTCCGTCACATCAGTCAGTCCATTTTGTCAAATGCTTTTTATTAAGGACATTTTCAAGCAGACACCAAAGGAGAGAGAATGGGCATGGAGCCCTGACTTCAGCGGTTATCATGGTCTCCCTCCTTCCTCTCCCTTTTTTCTTCTCTGCCCAGGATTATTTATAAACCAAGCACATGTGTCGTGGCATGCCACTCCTGACTATGTCATGAGTGTTGGGCTTGTGTTGAAAGCAGTTGGTTGGTTCAGTGTTTAGACAAAGTCTGCCTTGCATTTGGGTGATCCCTTTCATTCTCAGGTTCTCCCGCCCCTTCTTTTCTTTGTTTTCCTCACAAGTCATTTGGTGAACACAAGTCATTTGTCCAGTAGAATTTCTTACATTGTGGATGTTGCCAGTTGCATACCAGTATTTATTTATTTATTTTCTTTCTTTCTTTCTTTCTTTCTTTCTTTCTTTCTTTCTTTCTTTCTTTCTTTTTAAGGATTTATTTATTTGAAAGGCAGAGTTAGAGAGAGAGAGAGAGAGAGAGACAGACAGACAGACAGACAGAAAGAGATTGTCCCATCTGCTGGTTCTCTCCTTAAGTGGCTGCAATGGTTGAGGCAGGGCTAGGCTGAAACCAGGAGTCAGGAGCTTCTTCCGGTTTCCTGTGTGGGTGCAGGGGCCCAAGCACTTGGCCTATTCTCCACTGTTTTCCCAGGCACATTAGCAGGAAGCTGGAACAGAAGTGGAGCAGCCGAGACTTGAACTAGCACCCATATGAGATGCCAGTACCACAGGTGGCTGCTTTACCCACTATGCCACAGTGCTAGCCCCACATACTAGTGTTATAATTTTTTTTTTTTTACTTAAGAGGCAGGTAGACACAGACACACCCACACTATGAGGAGGATGACAAAGAGAGACCTATCATCCATTGGTTCACTCTCCAAATACTGGGAGATCCAGGAACTAAATCCAGGTTTCCACATGGGTGCCAGGGACCCAAGTACTTGAACCATCACTGCTGTTTCCCAGGGTGTTGCATTAGCAGAAAGCTGGGATCAGGAGGAGAGCTGGGCCGCAGTGTAATACAGGCATCCCGAACAGTGCTGCTGCTGCCTTTTTTTTTTTTTTTTTTTAAGATTTATTTATTATTTATTTGAAAGAGTTATAGAGACACAGGGAGAGAAATCTTCCATCCACTAGTTTACTTCCCAAGTAGCCTTAATGGCCAGGGCTGGGCCAGGCCAAAGCCAGGAGCTTCATCTGGGTCTTTCCACATGAGTGGCAGGGGCCTAAGAGCTTGGGCCATCTTCTGCTGCTTTTCCCAGGCCATTAGCAGGGAGCTGGATAGAAGTAGAGCAGCCAAGACTCAATCTGGGCCCATATAGCATGTTGCCAGGTCCCCCAAACAGTGTCTCCACAGCTGCACCAAATGTATGCCCATGATGGTATAACTTAATATGTTCCTTTGATCTCTGTATTTTGTAAACTGGGAATTAGATTTCTCTAAATTTCTGGAGGCTTGAACAGATTCTGGATACTGTTTTTGGGCAAGAGTGCTTTGTTAGTGGTATTGTATAGCTTGGGCTAGTATATTATTGTATAGTTTTTCTTCTCTTATATTGGTAGGAGGACATAATGTCTGGTTGCATCTTTTTTGTGATGTCCAGGCTGATCTGTGGGCTCAGGCATTGTCATATCCACTCATTGTGAAATTATTGTTATTTTTTTTTAAAAAAAGATTTGTTTATTTGATTGGCAGAGTTAGAGCAGTGGTGGGTGGGGGAAGACACAGAGAAATCTTCCATCTGCTGGTTCACTCCCCAAATGACTGCAACAGCTGGGGCCTGGGCCAGGCTAAAGCCAGGAGCCAGGAACTAGGAGCTGCTTCTGGGTCTCCCCGCCCCAGGTGGAGGGGCCCAAGCACTTGGCCCATCGTCTGCTGCTTTCCCAGATGTGTTAGCAGAGAGCTGGATTGGAAGTGGAACAGCTGGTACTCGAACCAGGGCTCATATGGGATGCTGGTACTGCAGGCAGCAGCTTAAACCACTGTGCCACAGTACCAGCCCCATTGTGAAATTCTGAATCAGTATTTTACCTATGGTTTTTATCAGCTATCAAGGCTTCTTGTCTAAATTTATTATTTAATCAGGTTTGCAAAATTGTAATCTAATTCTGTCATTTCTTCATTTAATAAACATTTTTATTGAGATGGACTGGCCCTTGTCGTCTGTTTGAATACCTTGAAGTACAGTTTATAGAGGAAAAGCAGGATAAAAGGACAGAATCAAGCATTGCTTTATCTTTCTTCAGAGAAATGAGTTGCTATTTCCTACCATCCTTTAGAAGTAGTTAATATTATTATTGTATAAAGATTTATTTATTTATTTGAAAGGCAGAGCTGCAGGGGCAGAGAGAGAGAGAGGTCTTCCATCTGCTGGTTCCTTTCCCAAATGGCTGCAATGGCCAGAGCCGTGCTGATCCAAAGCCAGGAACCAAGAGCTTCCTCCAGGTCTTCCACATGGGTGCAGGGGCCCAAGAACTTGGGCCATCTTCCACTGCTTTCGCAGGCCACAGAAGAGAGCTGAATCAGAAGTGGAGCAGCCAGGTCTCAAACCGGTGCCCATATGGGATGCCCAAACCGCAGGCAGTGGCTCCACCCGCTACACTACAGCGCCAGCCCCATTAATATTATTTTTGACACCCAAATTGTCTCATCTTTGGCCAGTGGGATCTTCTCCACGCTGGCTCCTGAATTTTTTTTACGCAATGCTAGACAACTTTTTTCTTTTTTTGAATTGGAGAGAGAGAGAGAGAGAGAGAGAGAGAGAGATATGAGCAGAGATCTCCTATCTATGGATTATTCCCCAAATGCCTGGATCTGGTCTCCCATGCGGGTAGCAGAGACCTCACTGCCTCAGCCAATGTCTTTTGCCTCAAAGGATACACAGTAGCAGGAAGCTGGAATTGGGAGCAGAACTGGGACTGAACCAAGGCATGCTGATATGGGAGGCAGGCATTCTAACCAGCAGCTTAACCATGATGCCAGATGCCTGCCCTGCTCCCCAGAGCCTTCTGTGGAGCCTGAGAAGTGAATATGTAGTTATCATTGGTGTTTGTTACTTTTGATGGGGAAAGCAAACTTTTTGACAATAGGAAACCTAATAGGTAAAATAATTTACAAAAATACTTTGACCATCTTTTGGGGAAAGGCAAACAGCAGTGGAAGACATACGTTGAATTCTTGCCTTGTCATTGACATCTGTTCTTTTTATCTTTAGGATGAAGCTCTTACACCAGGTGGCACGAGTCTGGAAGACAGATGGGTTGACTAGTTGTACTTATAAGTTACTTTCTGTGAAGCACAATCCTTTGTATGTCAATATCACAGTGGATTTCTGGTCTGGTGCATGACCCAGGATCTTTTGGTGATGTTTGGAAGAACTGATTATTTGATTGCAATAATTTTGGCCTAGAGACTTCACCTTAAGTAGCAGTACACATTAAGAATTTATTACAGCCAATTATTGGGCTGGATTTTTCCTTTTTGTATTTTCTTAGCAGAAATCCTGGGGACACAGAATGTTAAACAGTTGTTAACAAGACAGCTGTCTCAGCTGTTTCGATCATGAGGGGCAACTATTGTAATACAGGTACTTAAAGGACTAAACGTATAAAGCTGACTCAAAGGATATGAAGGCTGCTTGAGAACTCTGGTTGAAAGAGATTTATTTAAATCTGAAGTGATTTATTAAGGCATAAAAGGCCACTGGAAATAAGACTGCTGGAGGCCCCAGAGAGCCGACATAGAAAGGTACGAAGATGTAGTTCTGTTAATGATTTGTCCGGCGTGGTCATCTGTGGAGCAGTGAGTCCAGGGGAGAAGAAGGCCGCAGGAAGGAGGACGACAGATGAAGAATCAGATGCAGCGAGCTGGAACAGAGGCACAGGGAGACAGGACGGCGGACGAAGAGGCAGCAGCGGCTATGCCGGATGTTGCCCCGACCCACCTGCCCAGCTATGCCTTCCAGGAACAGCCCAGCAGACACATTGTCTACTCATTTTTAAAGCATTTTTGTAAAATGATTTTGTACATTTAGGATGTGAATGAGCAATTTGCAAATGACATTAACTAATAATACATCTATAAAGTACCTCTGTAGAAAAATGTGAAAAAGCTTTGGGTGCTCAATCTTGCCTTTGCTGTTATGCGAGGCCTGCAGATGTATTCATTTCAGGATCTGTGATTCTAAACAGCTTAAAAACAGAGCAAATGAAACAGCCCTCCACTCCCTCCCTCTTTCATCCTGCTTCCCTCGCCTCTTCTTTTGAGCAAGCCCCTTGGATGACCAGCCGCGGTGCTATGGGAGGCACCTTTGTGTCTCATCCCCTCTCCTGGTTTTTGTTCTCTTCGTCCTCTTATGCCTCGTCTTTTCCTGTAATCAAGAGTAGGAGTAGCAGGTCTGACCTTGGGGGCACACCTGTTGGTTATGGGAGGGGCAGGGGTGGATCTGGCCCATTTGGGAAGCCTTAGATTTTGAAGGACAGGGACATGAGTGGTGGCAGTGGTTTGGGAGGGGTGTAGAATCAAGGTAACAGGAACTGTCCCTATGACTGGGTTAGAATAGCAATAAGAATACTTTGTTTGCCTATGTGAATGAATGGACACATAAATAATCTAGATATGGATGTCCTTAAGCCTGTATTATGCAGCTGTGCTCCGGGAAGCACATCCATCATCATCATATGACACCTTAACTGTTAAACTTTAACATCAATCCATGCCAGTCAATAAGTGTAAAAAATACTGAATTCTTCCCAAGCAGGGAGGGGAAATAGAAGGGTTTGGAGCTCTCAAGAAAGTCAGAAGGAGTCACCACTCAAATGGGCAAGGAGAATTAGAAAAGAAGATACATGTCATGAACACAGTGGATTCGTTCTGAGAGGAGGAGTGCAGTGGAGGCAAGAGGTGTGGAGTTGCCACACAGACCCTGGGAGTCTGGTGAAAGTGGGCCAGAGGCAAGCAGCCCACAGACTCATTTATTTCAGTTGGTACAGCAGCTTATATAGCCGAGACAGCCAATCTGGTCAAGGGGCAGTTTATGCCTTAACCAATCACAGCCTGTTGCCAGGCAGGCTCTGTTGCCAGATGGTTTCTCAGGTGGTTTCCCAGGGGGTTTCCAAAGCCATTCCTGAGTAACTGACACTCGCTTGCCAGTGGCCATCTTGGCATGGCTTTCTCATTCTACCACAGAGCATTAGAAAGGAAGATACATATCATGAACATAACCTAGGGTAGTCTGGTTTACTTTTAACTCAATGCAACGAGTCAGAAATTATATTGTTTTTATTTACCAAGGAAATCCTCATGGCTTTCAAGTGTGTTGCCCAAAGATTTTCGTTCCTGGGAGATTTGCTAATGGAGCTGCAGTGAATTGAATGAGCCTTCCCCTTCCCCTCCCCTCGGTTTCTGCAAAACCTTTCTCTAGGGTTCTGTCACAGTTTTCCTAATTATGAATGTATGAATGGACTGCAGTTTGGAGGCTGTGAATCCCTTGTCATGGTTGGGGAGGTAATGGAATACACTGGCATGTGCAGGGAACTTGAGGACCCATATTTGACAACTCAGTGGAAACAATATAGCCAGTACCGTGTGGGCACCCCTTGCATTTTTTCCTACTATTAGTAAGGCATCTGCATTAAAAAAAAAAAAATTGGAAGCCATTGACTCTATGCCTTTACTGTTCTTCACATATTTCTATCAAAATAGTGTATGAGTCATGTCAAGGACCTCTTGTGGAACTTCTTGAAGCTGAAGATAGTTTTTTGCTTTGTTTTACAAAGTGCGTTTTTTTTTTTTTCTTCTGTATTTATTTTGAAAGGCACAGAGTGTGGGACGGTGTTCTCAACTACACGTTCACTCCCCAAATGCCCGAAAAGACCAGGACTGAGCCGTGCCAAAGCTGGGAGCTGGGAACTGAATCCAGGTCTTTCATGTGGGTGGAATGAACCCAATTACTTGAGCCATTACCTGCTGTCTCCCAGGTTGCACGTTAGTAGGAAGCTGAACTCAAGAACTGGAGCTTGGGGGCTGGTGCTGTGGTGTAGTAGGCTAAACCTCTGTGGCACTGGCAGCCCATATAGGCACCAGTTCAAGTCCTAGTTGCTCCTCTTCCAATCCAGTTCTCTGCTGTGGCCTGGGAAAGCACTGGGAGATGGCCCAATTGCTTGGGTCCCTGAACCCACCTAGGAGACCCAGAATAAGCTCCTGGCTCCTGGCTTCAGATTGGCCCAGCTCCAGCCATTGTGGCCATTTGGGGGAGTCAATCAGTGGGTGGAAGTCCTTTGTCTCTGTAAGTCTACCTCTCAAATAAATAAAATCTTAAGAACTGGAGCTGGGTATTGAATCTAGGTACTCTGGCATGAGAAGTGGGCATCTTATTTAGTATCTTAACACCTAAGGCCTAGGAGGATAATTTTTTTTTTTTTTTAAGATTTATTACTTGAAAGAGTTACAGAGAGAGAGAGGGAGAGCCAGAACAGAGAATCAATCTGCTTGTCCATTCCACAAATGGCTGCAACACCCAGGATTGGGCCAGGCTGAAGCCAGGAAACTGAAATGCCCATCCGAGTCTCCCATGTGGGTGCAGGGGCCCAAGGATTTGGGTCAACTTCCACTACTTTCCCAGGTGCATTTAGCAGGGAGCTAGCTTGGAAGTGGAGCAGCTGGAACTTGAACTGGAACTCATATGGGATGCCGGCATCACAGGTGGTGCCTTAACCGGCTGTATCACAGTGCCAGCCCCAGGAGACCTTCAGGCGACCCTTGTGCCACTTGACCTGCATTGGGAGCTCAGGCACAGTGGGTGGGCACTGCCCACTTGCTGATTGCTACCACTCTCCCTCTCATGTCGCAGCTGGGCAGGGGAGTTCGCTTCAGAGGAGCCAGAGTTCCCCCCCAGTTCCTTCCCTGGGTGTTTCTGCACAGTCATTTGCCATCAAGAGGCCAAGAGTTTTGGATACTGTGGAGAGGATTATGCCTACTGTGAATTGGTCAGAAATACATGGGTGCGGGCTGTTTGGCTGTCATAGCTCCCTGTCCCAGAGTGTGCTCTTGTGAAGGTTTTATTGATTTTTTTTCTGCCGGCCCTTCATTTTTATAATGCTTTATAGTAGGTTTGTGGTGTTTGCACACACACACTTCATTGCTGCTGCAGGTGAGGAGTGGGGGCCCAGAAATCACACGGCTTGAAAATGGCAGAGTCAGGGTCAAGCTCAGGCCTTGCAACTTCAAGACCATCACACCGTGTGGCCCGCACTGGGCTGCTCTCATTGAATACATTCTCCTGCTACCAAGTAGGAGTGTTTTTTTTATTCTTTTTTATTTTTAAAAATTTTTTAAAAATTAAAAAAAATTTAAATTTTTTTATTTCTGACAGGCAGAGTGGACAGTGAGAGAGAGAGACAGAGAGAAAGGTCTTCCTTTGCTGTTGGTTCACCCTCCAATGGCCGCCGCAGCTGGTGCACCACACTGATCCGAAGGCAGGAGCCAGGTGCTTCTCCTGGTCTCCCATGGGGTGCAGGGCTCAAGCACTTGGGCCACCCTCCACTGCACTCCCGGGCCATAGCAGAGAGCTGGCCTGGAAGAGCGGCAACCGGGACAGAATCCGATGTGCTGGTGCTGCAAGGCGGAGGATTAGCCTGTTGAGCTGCGGCACTGGCCCCAAGTAGGAGTTTTACAGGACAGATATCACTGATAGCTATTGTTTGATGGCCAGTAAATTTGGACCAATAAATTCAGTGATTAAGCTCATTGCAAGAAATCGCAGCAACATGGTATCAGTTGGTGTGCTCCTAGGGATGAAGGGCCCTGCTGAGATCTTCAGACCAGATGTATGATGTTACTTTCTGTTAGGTATCTCCTACACTCTTAGCCATTCTGATGCACGCTTTAGATTGCTGAGTCCTCTCTGACCTGTGCTGGTGAGGTGATAGGCTGTCTTCCTGAGGGACCCTCCTAGACGCTGAGTGACTTGTCACAGTCATGCAGAGCTGGGATTTGGAGGTGAGTATTTGACTCCAAGCATTGTCTTTGTAGTGACTTTGTGGTACCAGATAAATGAATAAGCTAATGAATAGAGGAAATGTGGATGGGCAGAGTTATTTGCAAAGTGTCAAGACCTTTCAAGCAAAAAACCCCTGGAACGCATCGGCAGGTCAATAACTTGGGTTACGTGCTCATCAAAGGATATGGATTGCAGTCAAGAGGAATCAGTTCTGGAGATCCATTGTGGGAAAAAAAGGGGAATTGTAACCTTTTCAGGGAGCAAGAACCCCCCCATGGAGAACCATGAAGTGACTCCATGGAAGGGACTTAGAACCTAATAGAGCAATTGGGCTTTGGTTGGGCCCTTTGTGGAGGGTCTGAAGAAGCTGGGTTTGATCAATTTGGATGGTGTCGGAAGGTGGGGACCTGTCTGTGTGTAGCTCAGAATTTCTAGGGAGGGAAACTAGCAGAGTAAATGTGCGTAACTGGTAAGACATAGCTGTTGCTTGTCTCAGCTGAGAAAGGAGGTGTTTGTATTTTGCAGGTGGCGCAGTGACCTTGTTTTCGTGTGAGACTAAGGATGAAGTGACCTTGCTTTGCCTCATTTTACTGTAGCCTCAGAGTGACCTCAGCTGTGGTTGGGTTTCTGCAAGATTGTTTCTGTGTAAACAGAAGAGCAGAGGCTAGTCCTGAGGCGTGGCCACCTTATGGACGTCAGGGCTGTGCTGGCTCCCCTCCTCTGGAGGAGCTGGTGGTAGAGACCACTAGAAAAAGTAGTGCCTGTCTGCACCATTTCTCTGTAGACCCAGGAAGTGACTGTCCCCTGAAGACTTGCATATGGGGGTGGAGAGTGTGTGCTGGAGAGGGGGTGAGTGGAGAAGGTTGGAGCAGTGTTTCTCAGCAGTCCTCCTCCTCTCCAGGATGTGTTCAGATCTCTGCATTGGATGGGGCCAGGTGAACCTTATTATAAAAACATCACAGGCAAAATCAGCCCGATAGCCTACAGCCAGCCTCCTGTGGGTTGCTTTGATTTAGCCTAGCTGACAGGAGCTGAGAAGAATCTGAGTGCGGTGAGACAAAGAAGAAAACCCCGAGGAAATAACTACATGCAGCAGCAGAAAGAAATTGTTTTCAGTTTATAGAAATGCAAAAGCGGCCCAGCTCCCAGTTCTCCAAGCATAGCCCCTTTGGCTGACCAGGTTGGGTCAGAGGGTGAGGTTGAGGGGAGACTGAACTTTCAAGTCACATGACGATGATTTTCTCTTCTTAACGGGAAGCCACAAAGTATTGGCTTTATTGCTTGAAAGAGAAGCAGTTCCTGTTTGTTCGTTCAGCTGATCTATGGCGGGGAGGGAGGGGGAGGGGAAAGCGACTGGGTTGCTGAATAGGAGCCGCGGAGGCTCTCCAGTGCGAGCGTGAGCTGCCTGCCAGGGCCCTGAGCGGGCATCTGCGAGGGACATGGCCATCCCAGAGCGCGGGACGATCCATCGGGGTTGCGGTCACGTGAGACAGCCCCGAGTCAGCAGGGCACGTTTCTGGGTTAGGTACTTGTTCTTTGCCCACAGAGCCAGCTGGCTGACTGTTGAAGGGGGAGGTTTCACAAGGCGGCCTTGGCTGGGCCCATGTCAAGCCCCGCAAACTGCCAGCTCCCCAGGCCACGCCTTCCCCCTGTCCGTCCTTTCTTCCGGGCCAGGGCGTTCCCCAGCAGTGGCTTGCAGCGCCCCGGGTTACAGCGAGCCCTGCTTCCAGTCTCGGAGCCAGCAGGCAGAAGGGAGTGGAAGCAGGAAGCAGGCACTGGGCAGAACAGAAGCTGCGCTGAGATTAAATGAAGACCGCTGTAGCGCAGAGTGCAGAAGTCCTGAGTGTGGTCTTTCTCCAGGGCTATCCGCAGGTGTCTCTTTTTGTCCCAGCTGAAAGGCGTGTCCTTTCCAAGTGCTGGGGTCTGGCCATAGAGGGTGCCTGTGTCCAGGGCATGGTTTGGTTGTGGGAGGACAGAGCCTGTCTCCGTCCAGAGTGGGATGTGCACCTTTGCTGCTGGCTGAGGCTGGGGCTCCAGGTAGGAGGCTCCGTGGAGGTGGGGCGGGGGACAGTGGTTAGCTGAATGCCCTTTCTCTTCCCAGTTACAGTGGAGGTGGGTGAAGGGAGGGCTCTTTCCTATTCCAGTCCCTGCCCTGGATTCCACCCACTAGAGGCCAATTCCAGTGATCAGGAAAACACTTGAGAGATTGAGGGATGGGGACTGGTTATCACTCACTCCACCATATGAATGAATGTCTCCAAAGGCTTTCCTTTGCCCTAGCTGAGATCCACCCACAGGGGAAAGGGAATTCTGTAGAGAGCATTTTGGTGCATGAAGGCCCGGGAGGGAAGGCAGGACAGGGTTTAGGGCAGGAATTCTCAGCCAGCGGCAAGCACAAGGAGACCTTGAGAATGGTGAAAGCAAAAGGCACCCACAGTGTAGAGGGAGATGAAACCTTTGCCCACAGTAACCTCCTGCAGAAAACCACAGAGAATGTCAGCCAAATGCAGGTGCACTGTATCTTGTTACCTGAGATACTGTTGTCCTGGAGAGAGAGACAGGGAGTCAGGGGAGGAGTCAACCTTTGGCTCTCTACCCAGAATCAGGCTCCTGCCCCAGGTTTACCACCAGGTGCACCTGAGAAGTGTGCCCTCCACTCTCCTCTTACTTATCCCTAGCCCCAGCGCTCAGCCTGACTCAGGAACCCAGCAGGGGTGTGCGGTGGCTGGGAATGGGATTCCGAGGGGCAGGTCCATTTTCTTAGTAAGAGCTGCAGCTTGGCAGTTGGAGTTGGTGATGTTTCCATGGCTACCAAGTTCAGAAGAAAGATCACAAGTGCATTAGCTCCATCACCACTTCCCAGGTTAAGTCTAGGAGGAGCAAGGGTAAAAGGCAACATAGAAGCCCAAAGGTTTCACCGTAGAGCAGG
This sequence comes from Lepus europaeus, assembly GCF_033115175.1. NCBI lineage: Eukaryota > Metazoa > Chordata > Mammalia > Lagomorpha > Leporidae > Lepus > Lepus europaeus. The sequence continues at coordinate 75,715,123 of NC_084828.1, read as the reverse complement.
GACGGGGGACTTCACACCCTGTGTGCACAGTTCCTACCTCCGCTCAGTCTCACGAATGAGGCTCTCCTGTTGGAAAACCCATTTTGGTAGACTTGTACATGGCCAATTATGATGCTGGTAAAAATGAAAGGAAGTGGCCATATTTTAGAGCCTTCTTTATTTATAAGATCGGACCCAAAAATGTTGTGTTGGAAGAACTTCCTTCAGGGCAACAAATGGAAACAGAAATATTTTGACAGAAACAACGATTCCCATAAACCACCCTTTCTACTAGCCAGCTTGCTTCTATCCTGTTTGAAAGGGGCTGTGAGTTGGGACAGTCAGCGTGAAGTCTGAGTAAATATATAACAGGAATCTTCTTTGTCTCTACAGTCTGCATTTGGAGAACTGAGATTATTACACGCACATCACTCTGCCAGCTATGGGAGGAGATTTGAACCATTGTTAGCTCAAGGTGGGGGATTGTTCTAGAGAATAAAAGAATGCGAAGGTGACATCAAGAGACTTGGCCAGGTCTCTAAAGGCAGCAGCCTCTCTAGAACAGAGTCGAAGGATACACTACAGCCTTCATTGCCTTACTAATCGCACCTGTCAGTGCTGAGATCACGGGAAGTCCTGGAAGGTTTAGTTTAGAAACCGGAGAGAAGTATAGGAAGATTTGCTATCCAAATATACTCCCGGCTTACTATGACGATGCAGATGCCTTTGGATGTCTTTATATCTCCAAAATAAACTGGGATGGGAGGAGTTATTATTTACTTTACCGGTTCTGTCTATAAAAATGTTGCAGAATTCTAGACCAGGGTGAAGAATACGAGTTAGGAGAATTTCAGGAGACTGAGAGCCTAAGGAAGTGCATACCGTCTGCCTGGGAAAGTTGAGGGAGTCCTGCTTGGGTTACTGTGCAGCCCAAATGAGGAATATTAGGTCAGAAGCGGTTCCAGCACCAAGTCCAGCGTCAGTAGGGTGAGAGGGGCAGCGGATAACACTGAGGCTCAATATTCAATTCTGCTCCAGTAGAACATGGTACCCAGGAGGACCCAAAACTAGAATGAAAAAAAGAAAAGAATTCTTTTAGAAATATCTCATATTTGGGGGAAAACGAGGTGAGATTCATTTGTGCCTGAGTGGCATAAGAGTAGTCCTGCCTGAAGCAACATCACAAGGCCAGATGTGACCATGAGTCACCCTGCCCTGAAGCATCACTCAGAACCTTCCCCTCAGACCAGCTTCCCTGCTCCCCGGATCCTGGCCCCAGTTCTGTCTCTCCCTCCACACTGCCCTTCCTGCCTTGTAGGGTTGCTCCTCTCACTTCTGTGCTAAACCAGTTCCCTGGGGGAGTTCTTTCTTTTTCCCAACAATGCTGCATAGTTCATAGGATTTCTAGTTTGTTCCCTGTCTGCGGTAAGAGCTTCCTGCTTTCTAGAATTGGACCTCTCCTGCCAGGAGACCTCCCCTTTCTCCTAAAACACTTGTGACCCAGAATGGCTGCCTCCAAAGAATGCCACAGAACCCAAGATAAAAGAGCATGAAATAAAATCATCAACGTGGTTTTAGATCTGATATCGTAGCTGATCTTTAAGAAATTGTCATTTGTGAAGTTAAGTATACTATCAATACAAAATTCACAAGTATCTTGAGACAAGTCTATTAAAGCACTCCTATTTTTATTAACTCTTGTCTATATGAAGGATGTAGTCTCTCAACTAGAGAATGTATTACAACAAATGGAATGAAGGAATAAGTAGGAGAATCCAGCTGTTTTCTAAGACAAATATTGAAGAGATTTGAAAAAGTAGAAAACATGCCAATTTTTCACTTTTTTTGTTTTGTCAGATAACTTTTTCCATAAAATATACTTTTAACATATAATTGACTTGTTATTTCAAAAATGAATTAATATTTAAAAGTTTTTTTAAAAGATTTATTTATTTGCAAGTTAGAGTTACACAGAGAGAGGAGAGGCAGAGAGAGAGAGAGAGAGAGAGAGGTCTTCCATCCAATGGTTCACTCCCCAGTTGGCCACAATGGCTGGAGCTGTGCCGATCCAAAGCCAGGAGCCAGGAGCTTCTTCTGGGTTTCCCATGTGGGTGCAGGAGCCCAAGGACCTGGGCCATCTTTTACTGCTTTCCCAGGCCATAGCAGAGAGCTGGATTGGAAGTGGGGCAGCCAGGTCTTGAACCAGCATCCATATGGGATGCCAGCGCTTCAGGCCAGGGTGTTAACCCGCTGTGCCACAGCGCCAGCCCCTAAAAGTTCTAAGTTAATTTCCAGTGGGAACTATCAATAGATATAGGCCACATAGACAAAGGCTTTTTGGAGTCCTCAATACGTTTGAGGGCGTGAAGTGGCTCTTGAAAAAGAAGTTTGGGACTGTTCATGTAATGAACTGGTTCTTAACTTTGATAGCAAATAGAAAAACTGCCTGAGCTCTGCCCCCAGATTGCCTGAATTTAAGATCTCAGAGGCTAGTGTCCAGGCATTTTATCTTTTTTAAAAGCTCCTCTTGGAGGTTTTCACGTGCAGCCAAAGCTGAGAACCATCACTCTAAAGTCATGCTACATGTGCATCAGATAAAGTAGGTGGTAGAAAATCATGAGACTGGTGGAGGTAGCTCTTTGGAAGGAGCTGAGCCAGAACAGTGTTGGGCAGATGCCATCAAGACAGGTGTCAGGGCCGGCATTGTGGCATAGTGGGTTAAGTCTTTGCCTGCAACACTGACATCCCATATGAGCACCGGTGTGAGTCCTGGCTGCTCTACTTCTGATTCAGCACCCTGCTAACGGCCTGGGAAAAGTGGCAGAGGATGGCCCATGTGCTTGGGCCCTTGCACCCAAGTGGGAGACCTGGAAGAAACTCCTGGCTTCAGGATGGCGCAGTTCAGGCTACTGGGGGCTCTTTGAGGGAGCGAGCCAGTGGATACAAGGTCTTTCTCTGTCTCTCCCTCCCTCGGTGTAACTCTGCCTTTCAAATAAATAAAAAATTAAAAGATTTTTTAAAGACAGCAGTAGTCTTTGGTAGCTAGTGGTAATGAATTAATGAGATCTGGAGGCTGGGAGGAGCAGGTGGGAGTTCGTTAAGAGGGCTGGGCAGGGGAAGAGTTCTCCAGCTGCTGGTGAGCTCCCATCAGCCAGAGCGTCTGGATAGGTAGGCACATCCTTTCCCTGGCAGGGGAGGCTCCCACCTCACTGCTCACAGGAGTTCACTGTCCTTGCTCTGGTGGCAGAAGTTTCCTGACCAGCCTTCGGGTCAGGGGTCTTTTCTAGACTCTCTGGTGTGGTTACCGTATCCAGTAGTAATCTCGCTGTCTCTCCTTATTGTCATCCTCTGAGAAATAAAACACGTGCTGAGGAATACTCACCGTCCAGCAGAGAATAGCAAATCCAAACCAGGCAACTCCCCAGGCGTGTCGGTTCATCGGTCCAGAGATCAGCTCATAGCAGCCCTGGAGAAGGGGTGACCCCACATTGTTGTGAGGCGACCAAGAGGAAAAGGGGTAAGAGAACACTGGGAAAGCCGATTCCTGTTTGAATCAATGCCTTCCAAAGTCCTGTTTCACAAATAGGCTGTTTGCACATCCTGTGGACAGTCAGCTCTGGCCGTGTTTTGCTGAGTATGAATAATACTGTCGAACTTGCGTTCTCTCTCGCGTTTACCTGTGCTTTATCACTCAACCACGCCAGCAAAAGTGCTATTATTTTAGCAAGACATTGTTTTCCATAGTCAACAAGTGGATAATTCCGAATAAAATTTGAAATTGTTTTCCTTCTCAAGCCTTTTATTGGTAGTTCGAGGGCAGAGTTACTTTTCTATTTGTTTCTTTTTGAACATGATCTATGTAAACCAAAGGTCTTCAGTTGCCATTTTTTATAATCACTTAAGGAAACCCTATGTCATGCTCCTCGAATTCTTATTTGACAACGTATTTCAACATAATGTTAATGAACCCTAGTGAGATCTTGAAGGGCCATGGTGTGCGAGTGAAAGAGCAATTGACCTTATTCGCTGAGTCATTCATGCGTGCATGTCATAATGCGTAAGTATTTGTATGTGCACATTCTGCTCACTAGGCAGAGCCCTGGAGCGCAGCATGCGAGCGAGGCTCCAGCTGCCCTCTGAAAGAGCTCAGCCTCAATGGGAATCACAGGTGATGCCCAGGGAATGGAATAACCCGGGCTGATTCCATGCACCACTGAGTCCAGAGGGAAACGGCCTAGAAAAGCTGATCTTGGGTCTTGGGCTCCACCCAGTGGCTCCAGATGACCATTTGAGGTTCTGTCTTTTATGACTGCCCCAGTCAGTCCCTTGTTCATCCATGCAGATGCCCCGCTTTTGCTGGATTTCACCCCTTTCCCTCTTCTCCATTTACATTACAGCCACCTCCATTCACTCAGAGGAAAAATCTGGGAATTATCCTTACTAACTCGTTTTCTGTTATGTAGTATCCAACTCATAAGCAACTCCTTGCAATAGTCTGCTAACTGCCCTCCTCCCTGCACCTTGAAGCCTGAGTCCACTCACAAAATCTAGATTCATCTTTGTTTTTACACAATCTTCACTTATTCTGGCTTTGTCACGCTGGCCTCTTTGATATTACTCCAAAAAAGCTAAGACCGCTTCATCTTCAGGACCATTGCACCTGCTGCTTCCTTTGTTTACAGCCCTTTTCCCAATTTTCCAGTGCCTCACTGCCTTACTGAATTCAGAACTCTGCAAATATCAACTCAACAAAATCTTTTTCCTGACAACTACCCTTTCTCGAAAATACCCCTTCCTGCATCACACCCTATATACCCACCCTGCTCTATCTATGACCATGGTATTTGTAACTACCTGAATTCTACCATGTGTTTAGTAACACATCTCTTGTAGCAGAATACAAGCTCCATGAGGGCAGGGATTTTGTCTTGTTCCTTGTTGAATCTCTAGAACCCAGAACCAGTGTCTGGCATGTGGTAGACACTTAGCAATTAAAGAATGAATAGAACTTGATAGTAAGTAATGGTTATAATAACATCATTTGCAACACACTTAATGGTTTACAAAATGTTGGTTTATTAACTACTAACTTGATCCTTATGACTACCTGGGAGGTGTTCATTCATATAATAATAATATATAAGAGTCTGCTTATGCCAGGTGCCTGGTGCTGGGCTCATCATTTGGCTGGGACAAGACACAAGTGGGGCCTTGTTTTCATGGAACTCATATAGACAAAAGCCTTGTTTTTCTTGTTTTTTACTTTAACTCCCTCTCGTTTTGTGCCTTTTCATCTTAGTGGTGCTTTTCTTGATCTTCCATAGTTTTAAAATAATCTTGAAATGTAATGGTCAGAATTTGCATAGAATTTCTGAGGCAGATGGATCACAGTGTAGAACACATATTTGTATCTGAATTGCTATGTGAAATTCTAGTTGATTTTTACTTTTTTTTTTTAACCACACGTATGACTTCCCTAATTTTGCTAGTTGTAAAGGCTTTGGCAGCACATCTGTGCATTGTTGATCTTGAAAAGCTACTACTTCTTTGTTCATTCACCCACCAGTCATTGAGTGCCTGTTTGTGCCAGATTTTATGCTAAATATTTTTTTAAAAGATTTTATTTATTTATTTGACAGGTAGAGTTACAGAGAGAGAGACAGAGAGAGACAGAGAGAAAGGTCTTCCTTCCATTGGTTCACTCCCCAAATGGCTGCAATGGCCAGAGCTGCACAGATCTGGAGCCAGGAGCCAGGAGCTTCTTCCTGGTCTCCCATGCAGGTGCAGTGGCCTAAGCACTTGGGCCATCTTCCACTGCTTTCCCAGACCACAGCAGAGAGCTGGACTGGAAGAGGAGCAACCGGGACGAGAAGCAGTGCCCATATGGGATGCCGGCACTGCAGGCAGAGGATTAACCTAGTGCGCCACGGCACTGGCCCCTGTGCTAAGTATTAAAGCTATGCGATTAAATAATACATGACCCTTAAGGGAGACTCACAATGTGAGGAATGTGCATTTGGTCCAGTGGTGAAGACATCTGCATCCCATACCTGAGTGCTGGGCTCAATTCCTAACTCCAGCGCCTGACTCCAGTTTTCTGCCAGTGTAGACACTGGGAAGCAGTGGCCATTGCTCAAATTGGATTTCTGTTACCGGAGTGAGAGACCTGGATTGCATTCCTGGCTTCTGCCTTTGGCCCTGGCCCAGCAGCTGCCCACTCTCAGCCATTCTGGGATTTGAGGAGTGAACGAGTGCAAGGGAACTCTCTGTCTCTCTGTATCCCTCTCTATCTCTTTGTGTCTCCAAAAAAATAATAAATACAACTAAGAAAATAGATATGTAAGAAGATATCTACAGGTGGTAGATGCAATCATAGAAGTAGAGGCTGCTAAGGACTGGGACGGCACATTTACTTTGTGGTAAAGGATTGTTAGTAGGACCTGTCAGTCAGGGAGAAGAATGGTGTATGGGAGTCTGGGGGAATAGGCTGGGGAGAATCACAAAGGGTTGATAAGGGACTGTGATGAGGGAGAGGAATGAATGAGGGAAGCATAGGGAATCAGCTACAGGGAAAGGAATTTCAGGACTCCGGAATTTGGTGCCTGAGGGGGGCTGAGTGATGACAATTTGTAGATAGTGGTATGTAGTTTGCATGGAGGTGTTAGGGATAGACCAGGCCAAGGAACTCTCAGGGAAAGGGGTACAGTTTGTCAACATAGATCCCAAGCCAGCAAGAGGAAAAACAGTGCATCTTTTCGTCATCTGGTTTTAGGCTTGTTCTGGTGAATGTCACATGTGCTAGGGAAGCAAGTGTTTCCATGAAATAAACTGATTCTCTGAGGGAAAATGTCCTTTTCATCCCTTTCAAAGAGAAGACACAGTTTGGACACAAGCACAGTCCAATGGAGATTCGTTCACACGAGCCAGTTCCCATGTTGGAATATTGAAAGCATTTTATTAATACTGAGAGTAACAGTTCTATTGCATACTATGATCATAAACAATACAGTTAATTTGTATAGAAGTCTGATTATAACTGATTTTTTTTTTCTTTGAAATGCCCAGAACAATGTGGCCATAAAGCTGAATGAGGATTGTTTTGGCACTTACTGCAAAATAATCTACCTTGCTTCCTTCTCCTTTTCTGGATCATTATATGCAGTCTTAGTCTGGGCACCCTGCCAGATCTGGCACCAGGATCAGCAGTGTGGTGTCCTGCGTGCTGACCATGCAGTTTGTCATATTTTCTCCCAAACGAAAGAGCCTGACATTTTCTAACTATTTGAAGAACCCTCCACAAGGGGGCAGCTCCCAAGGCAGTGTAGAGCATGACAGTGCAATGTCAGTGGATGCTGACTCCAGGAATATGGGAGTCCCCATGAGGGCTTTTGAGAAGTCTTGCCAAGCCTCATTGGCACGTAGGCTGTGCTCTGATGAGCATTTCTGTGTTTCAGTAAAATAGGGGACACACTGGCGCCATCTTTTCAGCATCTGTGGAATTAGCATCTGCACTTAGAACAGTGTCTGGCATTAGGTTAGGACTCAATGAATGCTTCATGAGCATTTTATCAGCCTCCTCTACCTGAAAACAACTTCCTCAAAAAACAAACCATATGTGAACTTGCTAAATCTCCAGCAAAATACTCTTTGTCAAAAACATGGTCACACACCACTGGAAAAGGAATGTGAATGTGCAGTGACCTCGCTGGCCCTCAGAAATTGCCCTTACTTTGGAGCTGGCAAAACATTCTGTGTGCATATCACCCCTTCCTATTTATACGATGCGAAAGCAGAGCAGATCTCCGTTTAAGGAAACTATTTCAATATAATCCTATACCAATTCTATACATTGTAAAATCACTTCATTAAAACAAAGTTGGGTTCTGCTATTGCAAATCTCCTGTTCTGTTAGTTTTATTAAAATGCAAATTTCCTCATATCAGCTCTAGATGGGCATTCACAGTTTACCTACAGAGAAGGGGGAAATGGTCAACATGAGGTTAGGGGGAAAGGATGTAGCATTCTGTTCTGAGAGACCGTTATCTACAGTTGACCATGCTTTCTCATAAAGAGCAGGAGAATGTTCCGGCAGGTCTCAGCGGGAGAGAGGACTCACCTGATTGTGGTAATAACCAGGCACTCCTAGTTTGCAAGCATCCAGGTTGAGGGGTTCTTTAAGATTGGTCATGACACAGCACTGGCGAGGCCAGGGATAGTCGGCATCATTGTTCTCAGCTCGGAAGGCAGACGTGTATTTCTGCCAGTCTGATGGGCCATTGACGCCACAGCAATTGTCCTGTCAGTGGATGAGAGACACACAATTCCCTTTCATGAGCCTCGCTCAAGCCATCGATGTAGCAAGTGAACTTTTAAACAGAAAAAAGAAGGGGCAGAAGCTGTGGTGCAGCAGGTTAAAGCCCTGGCCTTAAGCGCCGGCATCCCATATGGGAGCCGGTTCTAGTCCTGGCTGCTCCTCTTCCAATCCAGCTCTCTGCTATGGCCTGGGAAAGCAGTAGAAGATGGCCCAAGTTCTTGGGCCCCTACACCCGCGTGGGAGACCTGGAGGAGGCTCCTGGCTCCTGGCTTTGGATCGGCGCAGCTCCAGCCGTTGCGGCCATCTGGGGAGTGAGCCAGTGGAGGGAAGGCCTTTCTCTCTGTCTCTACCTCTCTCTGTAACTCTGTCTTTCAAATAAAATAAAATAAAATAATTTTTTTTTTTTAAAAAGAGAGAAAGAAGAAATAGAGGGGCCAGTGTTAAACTGCTCCTTGCATTGCTGGCTGCTCTGCATCTATCCAGCTCCTGCTAATGCTCCCTGGAATGTGGTAGAAAATGACCCAAGTGCTTGGGCCCCTGTCACACATGTGGGAGACCTGGATGGAGTTCTGGTCTTCTGGCTTTTACCTCACCCAGCCCTAGCTGTTTCATATGGGGTTTGAACCAATGATATAAGATCTCTCCCTCTGTCTCTCTCTCTCATTCTGCCTCCCAAATAAATGCATAATTTTTAAAAACATTTATTTATTTCAAAGGCAGAGTTATAGAGATGCAAAGGCAGAGGCAGAGAGAGAGAGAGAGAGAGAGAGAGACAGAGAGAGAGGTCTTCCTTCCACTGGTTCACTCCCCAGATGGCTGCTGTGACCAGAGCTGTGACGATCCGAAGCCAGGAGCCAGGAGCTTCCATCCAGTCTCCCACGCAGGTGCAGGAGCCCAAGGACTTGTGCCATCTTCCGCTGTCCTCCCAGGTCATAGCAGAGAGCTAAATTGGAAGTGGAGCTGTCAGGATTTGAACAATGGGATGCCAGCCCTGCAGGCAGCAGCTTCACTCGCTACACCACAGCGCTGGCCCCTGAATAATTTTTTATAAAAGATTTATTTATTTACTTGAGAGGAGAGTTACAGATAGAGACAGAGAGAAAGGTCTTCTATCCTCTGGTTCACTCCCCAAGTGGCCGCAACAGCCGAAGCTGGACTGATCTGAAGCCAGGAGCCAGGAGCGTCTTCTGGGTCTCCCAGGTGTGTGCAGGGGCCCAAGCACTTGGACCATCTTCCACTGCTGTCCCAGGTCATAGCAGGGAGCTGGAGTGGAAGAGGAGCTGCCTGGAATTGAATCAGCGCTCATATGGGATGCCGGTGCTGCAGGCGGAGCCTAAGCCCACCATGCCACAGCACTGGCCTCTGAATAAATTTTTTAAAAAATAAGAAGAAATGGAAATCATGCTATATTTTACTTCTAACAAATGAGAGTTGCAGGGCTCAGTAAATTGATTTAGAGTTTATAGAACATTTTTCCCAGCTTTTACTTGCCCATTAATGAACTCTGTAACTTTTGACATGTTATTTAAACTACCCGAGCCTCATTTTCTTTGACTATAAAATTAGGATAAGTATATTTGTAGTGTCTGCCCCATAGAATTGTGATAATTAAGAGAGTTAACACACAATATGTTTAGTACAGTGCCTGGATCACAGTAAACCTTTAATAAACAATTATTATTAATAAAAATATCTTGATGCAGCAATGCAAAAGAGGCATAATTATTCTAATATTACATGAGTAATTTGAGAATCAGGAAATTTATAAATTTACTGGTAAAGAAATTATGAGTAATTTTCTTGTTTTACTTTTCTGTATTTTTACTATTTTCTAGAGTGATTATGTTTTACTTCTAAAATGGCAAAGAAACTAGAAAAGCTAACCAAAACCTGGTGCCACACAGCCAAATCTCTATATGTGAAAGGAAGTTCAATCAGCACATGACTGATATCCTTACACTGTGAATAGGATTCCGGATAGAAGGTAAAACAATTAGTATTACTTCCCTACCTTTTGGAAAGTAAATTCTATGAAAATATTTCAAGAGAGGAAGTTAAAACCATAGGCACCTCTTAGAATAAATGTAATTAATTAAACATAATGATAAATCAATTGTCTTTAAAGGATGTCCGGTTTTACCACTGTATTATGGAAACTACGTAGCCAGGAAAAATAATCATTCTGGTTTTTAAAAAATTTAATCATGTGAGAGAGAGAGAGAGAGAGAGAGAGAGAGAGAGATGAACTGTTCTTCTCCACTGGTTCACTCGTCAATGCCAGAGGAGCCAGGAACTCAATCCAGGTCTCCTGTGTTGGTGTCAGAGACCCAAATACTTGAGCCATCACCTGCTGCCTTCACAGAGTGTGCGTTAGCAGAAAGCTCGAGACAGAAACAGAGGACCCGAGGCCTCTGATATGGGATGCAGGTATCCCGAATAATATCTTGGCTGCCGCACTAAACCCCTGCTCCCATTCTGTATTTTGACCTGAGAATTCTAGGGGAAAATGGTTATGCTTGAGCCAGGCTTATTTCATATTAGATTTTAGGTAGAAACAGAGAAGAATTAAGGCTCCCCAAATGAGCTTTGAAGCACTCCAACATTCAGAGTTGTGAAAATCCAGTAAAGGAGACTGAGGTACCAGATGGACAATGTTGGTGACATGTCCAGTAAGGTGAGGACAGAACTTTGACCACAGGATTTGGCAGGACGGATTATGATAAGGCTCCTTTTAGTGGAATAGTAGGGTCAGAAGCCAACTGTAGTTGCATGGAGGCAGATGAGAAATGTGAAAATGGAGACAGCAAGTGTAGATATCTCTTTCAAGGTTGACTGTGAAATAAAACAGAACAGTAGCAGAACAGAATAGTGGGTGAATATTGGACAAGAGAGAGTTTTTTGGAAAGAGACAATTTAAGGTCTCCTTTTAGGATGCTTCATGGGAGATATTGATGGGGCGGATCAGAACAGGGAAGATTGTTAGAGCAAAGGTGATAAAAAGCAGGGTAGAAACAAAGAAGTTGAACAAAGAATACCCCAGAGAGAGAGAGAGAGACATACAGTACACAGATGCAGATTAACGTAGATGGATATATTTGGTGGCAGAAAGATAAGATAGTTCTAGTCTGATTACTTCTGTGTTCCCCATGAAACATGAGCATCAGCTAAGAGTCTGGGTGATGAGGGGGTGTTGGAGGTGTGAAGAGAGGGAAGAACGTGTAAAATAATTACAAGCAAATTTTCTGCAAAAATAGAGTAGAAAATATCTAGTGTGCATTTGAATTGAAGCTAGCGTGACCATGTGACTTTGTCCAGCAATGCTAATCTCTTAGGGTATAGGTGAGGAATGGGCCAAAAATCATAATTCAGTCCCAGTAGGGGTTGGTTAGGATTTAGACTGGTGAACAGAGACAGGGCAAGACGTAAAGGTGAGTGATACAGGAGTGATGGCCGGGTTGGAACTGACATATAAGTTAAGGAGGGGAGAGGGAACATGAAAAGGGTGATAGAAACTGAAAATGTGGTCAATTGGAGGCCTACTGGGGTAAAAATGATAGAAATAGGGATATTAGGGTAAAAGAAAAAATTATAGCAGAGAATGGGATTTTCTTAGATGCTACAGTTATTGGTGATAACTTGCTGTTTATAGCTGTGGAAGATGGTGGCTGAGGTAGAGTGGAGGATATGATGCTTGTAAGGGAGTAGGATATGGACTTGAGAAGCCACATGTTGGCTGAGACCATATATATGTTTAGTTCTCTAGATAGGATGACAGGAGTATGAGGGAAGAGGTGGATAGTGAATGAGACAGTAAAGTCTTTAATGAAGTCTTTCAAGCTTGGGGTGGGGAGGCTGATAAATAACATCAATAAGGAGGGTCATAGATGATGTAGATTGACGACATTAACTTCAAATATTTGAAGGAGGAAGAAATGAAAGAAGGAAATAGCATGGTAGCCAAGGGGAGCAGTGAGGATGCCTTGTAAAGGGGTAGGCCCTGTGGTATGTGGGACAAGGGAGAAAAATGAGAGTATCTCCAACAGGACACAGTCAGGATTTTGGTGAAGTAGGGGGGTAAAGAGAGAGCTTAAAGAAGGAGTGGAGGCTATCAGGGGGTTGCTGATGAGACTGTAAAAATTTGGTGGTGGAGTGGGGGTTGGGAGCACACCATTGTGAGAGCTGGGTAGTTAGGGGTTATGAAGATGATAACAGGTTATGTACATAGGGCAATATAGGAGTGAGAATGGATATTCTTTTTTTTTTTTTTTTTTTTTTTTGACAGGCAGAGTGGACAGGGAGAGAGAGACAGAGAGAAAAGTCTTCCTTTTGCCGTTGGTTCACCCTCCAATGGCCGCAGCGGTAGGCGCACTGCGGCCGGCGCATCGCGCTGATCCGATGGCAGGAGCCAGGTGCTTCTCCTGGTCTCCCATGGGGTGCAGGGCCCAAGTACTTGGGCCATCCTCCACTGCACTCCTGGGCCACAGCAGAGAGCTGGCCTGGAAGAGGGGCAACCGGGACAGGATCGGTGCCCCGACCGGGACTAGAACCTGGTGTGCCGGCGCTGCAAGGCGGAGGATTAGCCTAGTGAGCTGCGGCGCCGGCCCGAGAATGGATATTCTTGAAGACCTGGGTATATTTGAGGTAAACTTTTGTGGTTGCCAATTGGAGAAAATTGAGCAATCAGGTAAAATAATAGACCCTTTTTCTTAGCAGGACAAGCTTATAGGAGGTGTGAGAAGATAGCAACAAAGCAAAACAGGTAGTAATTGCCACTTGAGTTCACAGTGGGGCAGAGAAGACAACATCTTTATTTTATTGGAAGTGATACTTGAGTTCTAAGAGGCAGAACGTGTGATTAGTCTAAATGTCATGACAGTTTTATTAGCCCTGTAATTGTAAGCTCATCAACATCATAGCTTGCAATACAATGCAGATGCAGGGGTCCCACTGAGTCATGAGCACAACACTCCTCCCTGCATCCCTACTTTCCCGTTCCTATCCTCCTGCCTCCACCCTCCTTCTGGCCTATAAATAAGAGGAATAGATGACCTTGTCTGTAAGAAGTCCTTTCCTGAGAGAATTCCCCTGGAGGCTGTAGTCCTCATACACTCATACACAGAGTTCACTCCTGCCCCCATGCCCTGGTTACTAGTTTAGATGCACAATGGGATCCAACCTGGATCATAGGCCTCACCTGGAGCATGAGCCTGTCCCAGGTCCTGGTGACTCCATTGTTTTTCCATTGGTCATCGTTGGTTGGAGGGCTGTTGTTCTGGTATCTCTCCAGCATCTGCTTCAGGAAGAGGTTGCGTGTGAACTGCATGGGGAAAATGAAACATGAGGGAGGAGAGAGAGAGAGAGAGAGAGAGAGAGAGAGAGAGAGTTATAATCCCCACAGAGCTATAATCCCCACAGAGTTATAATCCCCACAGAGCTGAAAATACCCCCTCAGCCAGTTGTTAGGGACACAGAACTTTCTCGGAGCAAAACTGTACTTAGAGGTACCAAGTATAGTCGGCTAAGGCTGTTTCTGGTTGGCTGAAGTCCCCCATCTTGAAAGAAATCCCTGAGACAAATTGGACAAACATTGTAGGGCAGCTTAGGCCAGGGAATCTGGGAAAAGAATGAAAGACACTGAATTGGAAAAAAAAGTGTTTGAGGTGGTGGAATACAGATCATGGCACTGGAAGGCCAGGGGCCATGGCAGAATGGTGAGAAGCTTGCTATTTGACTTGCCAACTGTGCATCTTTTGACAAGTTACTTTATCTTTATGCCTCATTGTTTTCATCTGTAAATGACAATAATGATCATGTCTATGCCATAGATTTGTAAGGACTCAGTAAAATTATATATGTGACATTAATATGCACATTTGTGTACCTGGCACATAGTAAGGACCTGATGTATGTTGGCTACAATATTATTGTACTAAGTATGATTGGTTTTTTTTTTAATTTATTTACTGGCTTGAAAGACAGAGTGATGAAGACAGAGAGAGAAAGATCTTCCATCTTCTGTTCAGTCCCCAAACATTGAGGCAACAGCTGGGAGGGGCTAGACAAGGCTGAAGCCAGAAGCATCCAGGTGAGTTTCCGGTGCAGGTTGCAGGAACTCAAGTACTTGAGTCATCACCTAGTGCCTCCCAGAGGATTAGCAGGAAGTTAGCAGGAAGAAGCAGGGTGGGGCCTCAAACCCAGGCACACTGACACCAGATGCCACCATCCCAAGTGGCATCTTAACTGCTGTGACAAACGCCCGCCCTGCACATGATGATTCTATTGTCACTTGTGCTCTGTACTTTATGAGATCGTACTCACAAAGTCTCGTTGTGTTGCAGCTGTGATACAAGATGCCACTTCAAAGCCGTACACTATGAACATCAGAATGAAATACTGGAAGGGAAACAAATGAGAGAAAAGGATTGCATTTGCTCCCAAAGACAGACTTCGCCAAATGATTGTTGTGGTTTTTCAGCACATTCCTCTGAATAAAATTATCCAATCATTTACATAGATATTCAACAAACCCTCATTGGTCAGCTGCCTGGAATGGGGCTAGGAGGGGAGAAAAGCTTGATGCAAGTTAGCTCACTTCTCTCCTATTCATCACAGAACGAATGGCCACTGAACACAGAGCTTTCCCAGACCAATATCCTGAATTTCTATTTTAAATGGGAAAGACAAATACAAGAGAAAGAACTGATGTGTATGTGTGTGTATGTGTGTGTACAAGCACCTGTACACTCAGTGGCTGAGTGTACACACACACAATGTAGTGTAGTGACTCACACACAATGTAGAGCTTCATAAGTCCCCTTTCCTTGGGAGAATTTTTTTCAATGGTTTGCTGAAAATTTAGAATCACAAGGTCAGAAAGAGATGACCCAAATCCTGTTTAACAGTTGGTGTCCCTCCTAACAAGCATCCGTTCTTTTCGGAGAGAAGTAGGTAGTTTCCTGCACACTTGCTGGCATCCTCATGTCACCTTTCTCCCTTCACTGACAGGCTCAGGTGAATGAGACAGAGCAGGGGTGTCGCTGTTGTGTGTGCCCATGACGGCTCCACAGGTCACAGACTCTTTGGGCTTGAAATGATCTGAACTGCTAATGACTTCTGAATCTGGGATGGGAGTGGTTGGCGAGTTTTGTCTTTGCCTTCCTAAGCCTTGTAACTGAGCTTTCTGGTCCTTGTATCCTTGGGAAGGGGCACTGTGCTCCATGCCAGTGGGGGAGGGCAGGGAAAATCTTCTCCGGGTCTGGGGGTGGGAGATTCTCTGAGCACGACCCTCTGCTGCCCTCAGCACCTGGCTCAAAACAAAGTTCTGGCTGCGAGTCACCAGTGGGAGGCTGTCAGAGGCACAGATCCCTTTCTCCTGTACTAGCTGCTGCCTTGCTCTTGGTCAAGAGCTTTGGGGTTCCTCCTACAGAGACTCCGAACCTCTTAGCAACACTACAGGGAGGCGGGCCAGGGGGTCAGGCATTTCTCCTTCAGTCCCTTGAATGCGAGGGAGAGCTGCTCCTTTGGCTGTGTGAGCCACACACATGACTGGCCCCGAGTGAGGCTGGGGCACAAGTGTAGGTTGTCACTGGGGACACCTGCCTCTCTTCTTCTCCCTCTCCCCCTTTCCCCCCAACATTCCTTTCCCCACCTTCTCAAAGTGGATCCTTTTGCCCTAGAACTAACTCATACTGAGGAATCACAGAATGTGAATGTTCTGCATTTGTGGAGTACCAGGATGATGGTTAACTCAAAGGGAAAGTAAACCAACAACACCTTCAGTGGCTGGACTTGTTCTTTAAGGTGGAACTCAGGCCCTGCAGCATTTGGGGAGGGAACTTATTTCAGGAACTTTGAGTCCTATGTGTGTGCAGGGATGTTTGACACAATGTGAGAATTACTGCCTTGAGCATGGGGGCAGGAGGTAGATGTCAAGGCCAAATCCAACTTTCTCAGCCATGCTTGCATCTGCAAAGGCAGGACGTGATCCTGCTGGCTGTGGTTTGGGGCAGAAGCCTTTCTGGGGGTGCACAGAGTCAGATGCAAGCTGCAGATATGCTCTGCAGCAGTGCTTGTTGAAGTTTCTAGGGGCCCTGAAAAACAGAGTGAATGAAAATGTGAGAGTGCAGAACCTGTACAAAATCATTATCCTTGGGCTGAAAAACATCTTCAAAAAGTTTCATGCTTTCTCTTAAAAATTCACACATTCATACACATTTTTTATTTTATGTTCTATCACTACATGATTAATACCAAAAATAGTATTTTAAATTACTTATTATCAAGAAATCTAATAATCAAGTTCTCACTGTGTTTCCCTAACCATACCTGTTGGATGCATGCAGATACCAGCTGGAGAAGCACAGATCTGGGGAATACTCAGCAGTGTCACCCCCAAACATCTCCCCTTTGGCTTCTCTGTCCATGAGTTGTCTGGATTTGTAATAGTGGAGGGACTCTTCGCTGCAGGGAGAGCCTTACCTATCATCTGATACTCTGGTCCTACCTGCCCCACTGAAAACCAAACATTCTCAGTAAAGCAGAGATAATCCATCAAACTTGCTCCAAGGAAACCCCTGTAGAGACTTTCAAGGTCTTACCGCCAGAAGGATTTTCCTGTTGGACTTCATAATGCCCACAATGCCTAGAACGGACAGGCAGAAGAGGCAGATGCCAACGAACATGCCAATCCAGGCGGCCCCATAGATGTCATCATTGTTGGTGGCCTCAAGCAGTGGGTAGAGGCTGTGTTGGTCAGATACAAAGAAGATGCACTCTGCAGTCAGGGCAATGCCACACATCTGGGAGCAGAGAGGGTTCTGTCAAGCTGGCAGCCAATAGTGCAACATTGGGAAAGGGACAGAGAGGAGGGGGTGGGAAGAGAACTGACTCCCTCCCTTGCATAGGTTTTATGCAACTCTAGGATATTAAACAACTACTTTCATTGGCGAATTGCTTGCATACCTTCTTCCATACGTTACTGTGTTATTGCTATTTGGGGAAAGACCCAGATCATTTCACACCATCCATTAAGTCTCTGGTGCAAGAAACATTCAGACACAATGCCTACGTCCACGAAGATACTTCTCTCTCTGCCTCCCCTAACCCCCCAAATTCCTGGATTACGATATTTAAGGAGTTCTTGGTCATATTTACCAAGGAGAGCTTGAAGGAACTTTGGTGGTTATCTTTTCCCAAACCCCTCCTTTGTAGATGAGGAATCTTAGTCTTGAAATATGATGATTTGTCCAGAGTCACCCAGAGCATCAGAGGCAGAGCTGGGCCAACGACTTGCTCTTTTGACTCCCAGGCAAGGGTTCTCCAACCTCACTCCACCATGCCCAGATAACTTGGCTTCTGAGCTATTCTCACAGCCTGCTTCTGATTACATTAAAAAGTAAACATCTGCCCCAGAGGAATTCAAACCTAGGAGAAAGAGGAGAGAAATACTATAGTGTGTGCATGGTGGGGATGTCTGGGGCACTGACCATGGTGGACATGGCTTCACTTGTGTTTTGAAGTTGGGAGAGAGAGGCTGGTGTTGTGGTGCAGCAGGTTAAGCTGCTGCTTGCCAAGTCTCAGCCACTCACTTCTGATTCAGCTCCCTGCTAATGTTCCTGAGAAAGCAGTGGAAGATGGCCCAAGTCCTTGGTCATCTGCTTCCACATGGGAGACTCAAATGAAGTTCTAGGCCCTTGGTTTCAGCCTGGCGCAGCCCTGGCTCTTGTAACCATTTGGGGAATGAACCAGTGGATGAAAAGCCTTTCTCTCTGTCTCTTATACTCTCTGTAGGTCTGCCTTTCAAATAAATAAACAAATAAAATCTTTTTTAAAAAAGTAAAGTTGGGAGGGAAGTATCTATATTTTCCACTGTAGTCTTTTGACACATTAAATGGTTATATTTGATTAATGATACAATTAAATTCTAGCTAGCATATTTACCAACACATTTCTTAAAATTAAAAAAAAATATATAATGAGCTACCTATTATATCATTACTTTCCTTTAAACTCTCACTTTTGATGAATCTAAAATCATGATTAAAGGCAGAACAGAATTTCCTAAAAAAAAAAAAAAAAAACACTGGTTACTTACACCAGTAATCACATTTCCAAAAATCAGCAAGCCTTGGAAGCAACGGACAGTGGAGTCATCTTTGACCATCTTCAGGGTTTCACCGAGGCTGAAGACACAGTTGAGAACATTAGAACTTACTAGGAGCAGGTGACAAATGATGTTATGAGTGCCACAATATGAATAAATCACATTTTTTTGTTTTTATTTATTTTTTATTTTTTACAGGCAGAGTGGACAGTGAGAGAGAGAGACAGAGAGAAAGGTCTTCCTTTTGCCGTTGGTTCACCCTCCAATGGCCGCCGCGGTAGGCGCGCTGCGGCCAGCGCACCGTGCTGTTTCGATGGCAGGAGCCAGGTGCTTCTCCTGGTCTCCCATGGGGTGCAGGGCCCAACGACTCGGGCCATCCTCCACTGCACTCCCTGGCCACAGCAGAGAGCTGGCCTGGAAGAGGGGCAACCGGGACAGGATCGGTGCCCCGACCGGGACTAGAACCCGGTGTGCCGGCGCCGCAAGGCGGAGGATTAGCCTAGTTTGTGTGTTGCTTTCTTGTGTCCCAAAGCACCCAAACTAAAGCTGTATAATCTTTTAGCTACAGGTAAAATTTGCTTACTGAACTCAGAAATCACAATAGTTTTGGCCGGCACCGTGGCTTACTTGGCTAGTCCTCCGCCTGTGGCTCCAGCACCCTGGGTTCTAGTCCCAGTTGGGGTGCCGGGTACTAGTCCCAGTTGCTCCTCTTCCAGTCCAGTTCTCTGCTGTGGCCTGGGAGGGCAGCAGAGGATGGTCCAAGTGCTTGGGTCCCTGCACCTGCATGGGAGACCTGGAGGAAGTACCCAGCTCCTGGCTTCAGATCGGTGCAGTGCCGGCCATAGCGGCCGTTAGGGGAGTGAACCAATGGAGGGAAGACCTTTCTCTGTCTCTCTTTCACTGTCTATAACTCTATCTCTGTCTCTCACTAACTCTGCCTGGCCAAAAAAAAAAATTAAATAAATAAAAAAAAAATCACAATAGTTTTAAAAAGAAGAAAAAAAAGTAAAGGCTTCCAGAGTCTGATTGGCAGCTTTCTGGAGCTCTTTAAGATGTAGTGTGTTTAGAAAGCTTACTTGTGCAGGAAGAACTGAGACCCCACATGGCCAACGAGAGCATAAAGAGCAGGTGTGTGGTGGTGATGACTTGGCTGGGCGAGGCACATGGAGATCTCTCTCCAGCCCCGCCCCCCAACCCCACTGCCCCTGCTGCTCTTAAGGCAAATTGAAACCCAGTGGGGAAACTCCAAGCCAGAGTTAGTGGTTAGCTCTCATACAGCCTGTGGGCTGCTGTCAAAAACCATTATTTTCTGAATATTTTGTTCTCTTCAGAACTAATTGGCAAATTCCGAAGTTCCTTGTCCTGTAAGAGGGGAACTTGAGGGTAAAGAGGGACTCGCCTTCGGTCCCTCCCATGTGCCACTGCACCAGGGACTTCACACGCATGTATCTTATTCTCATAACCCAGTTAAGGAGAAAAAGCAAAAGGTGAGGAGGCGCCATACGGCAGACCAGGAGTCTCAAGCTGAAAGTGCTAAATTAAGTTCCCATGAGTCAGCCCATACCAGCAGAGCTGGGCTCCAGACCTTGGTCTGCATGTCTCTGGAGCACAAGCTCTTTCCCTCAGCCCACAGGGGCTCCCAGAGACTCATCACGAGGCTCAGTGCAACACAGCTGAACACGGGCCCCTTGCCCCCCTGAGAATTCTCTGGAAGGAACACAAGGTAAGTGTTTGGAGCAATTATTTTGGCTTCTGTGCTTGAAAGACCTTGAGAAAAGCTGCCTACCTCTCTTAATGTTATTCATTAAGCTAATTAATCAACTGATTCATGCATTCATGGTCTAAATATGCATTAAATGAAACAGTTTGTGTTTAATGGTATTCAAAAATATACAAAGGAGATTGTTGTAGTCTAGAATTTTATGCTGCATAGGGCAGCTAAGGTATGTTCCCAAATCATTGGAATATATGTAGTAGGGCCTTAGGTACCGGGGGAATTCTGGGGAGGAACAGGTGTAGGCTTTGCAAGATGTGTATGGCCTCGGTCAGTACAGTTGGGTAGGTGTGGAGGAAGGTGGGGAAGAGATGACATTCCAGTGAAAGGGAGAGAACTAGGGAGTGGAGACACAGAAGAGCCAGCTGCCCACAAGAGAGCAGATTAACCCATTTGGCAGAGTCCTGGTTTGTGGAGATCAGTGGGAGGCAGCCTTCTGTATGACTCAGACTTGCTAAGTTTTAACTTCATTATTACCCTTTATTGTGTGTATCAGCAACTTTCCAAGAAATCGGTTACTCTCTAAATAGTTTCCCTTATGTGTTTAACTTGATAGCTGTGGGAATTTAAAAACGTTAAACTTTATGAGCTTTTTCACTCAGGATTTGGTACTTGGAGGTGGTACTCCATCTGTGTTTGGGGAAGGAATGGAAGACTCTGGGCCATTGTCACAATATCCCCACATGTGGTTTCTACGTAGAGATGCCACTCATTTCCTTCCAGTGGTGGTTGCACATAAGACTGAGAGGACCTTAATACCTTGAAAGATTTAATGTATAACTCAGCCCCAACCCTCCCCCCCCCCCCACACACACACAAAAGGAGACTAACTTACATAGCCAGATCAGTCACATTGTAAACTTCATTACTGCATGTAGGGCATGACATTATCCCCAGCCAGTTGGGTTACAATTTAAACTGGAGACTCAGATAAAGAGACTATGAAGATAGACGTTCAGATAAGAGAAGAGTATAAAGGGCAAAAATCTGGAGAGGCCGGGTTGGTACCATTCTCGATCAGTATTGTACTGATAAGGCACCGGCTGTCAAGAAGTAGCCTAGGCTGGTGCCGCGGCTCACTTGGCCTGTGGTGCCAGCACCCCGGGTTCTGGTGCCGGATTCTGTCCCGGCTGCTCCTCTTCCGGTCCAGCTCTCTGCTGTGGCCCAGGAAGGCAGTGGAGGATGGCCTAGGTACTTGGGCCCTGCACCCACATGGGAGGCCAGGAGGAGGCACCTGGCTCCTGGCTTCGGATTGGCGCAGTGGGTCGGCTGTGATGGCCATTTGAGGGGTGAGCCAACGGAGGGAGGACCTTTCTCTCTGTCTCTCTCTCTAACTCTGCCTGTCAAAAAAAAAAAAAAAAAAAAAAAAAAAAAAAAAAAAAAAAAAGGCAGGCTAACTGTGGCAAGTGCTTGTGCTTCCAAGCAGGAAGAAGACACTTTCTTCTTTCGGTGAATTCAATGGTGACTTTGGCAACATGGATTCAAGGCAGAAGAGACTGTCCACAGTGGGATAAAGGGGAGAAGAAGGAGTGTAGAGAAAAAGGACAGAGTTAAGGAGGCCACCAACAAATGGCCTTTATTGGTCCAGAAAGGAGCTAGATTTACACCGGTGACTCAATTATGTTCCACAAAACACAGCTTCTCCAAAGACGGCCACACACGGGTTTACGACAAACGAATACTTCATGGGAGAGTGACTTCATGAGTCAGAACTAATGTGGAAAAGCGCAGGCAAGAGGGGGAGAAAAGGAGGGAGGAGGCAGATAGGGGTCTGTTGAAACTGGAGAAAGCCACGGGTCAGAGGCCTTGGCAGCGATGTGGTAGGAATGCCAGGGAGGCAGCCCCGCTGTGGCTTGGCTTACTGCAGGCACAGATGCGTGGACCGGCAAGAGAGTCAGGAATTGTTGGCCACTGGCGCTTCCTCGTTTTTACTACCTGGTCTCTTCTCCCTTCGCTGGCATCAGTGGCACACGCTCACTTAGAAAAGTACGTCTTCTCCCAAAATAACACAACTGCAAAGGCCATCATCTAACAGAGGTGTGCCGCTCTCCACTCTGAGTAGGCCCTGTGTTCTCCACAGAGCTGTCTTCTTACCAGCGTTTGCGTTTGTTTCCTACTGCAGCTGTAACAAATCACAACTCAGTGGTTTACCATCACCCTGGTATATCATCTCAGGGCTCTGGAGGGCAGACGTCTGGAGTGCCAGTGGGCCAAAGCCTCAGTGTCAGCAGGGCTGCACTCCTTAGGGAGCTAGGAGGAGCATCTAATTTCTTGCATTGTTCCGATGAAGAGAAGGGGGCTTGGGGGAGATGGATTAATTTGTCCACAGCCACACTGTTAGAAAGAGGAGAAAAGATTTGAACCTACGTCTTCTCAGCTTGAGATCATTTACTTTAACACCGTGTGGTTCATAAAGTCCTGCCACGCTGCTGATGTTTTCAGTAGAAAAAGAAACACTGGGCTTGCTGCTTTGTCCACTGTGGGAGCAGGGAGAACAGATACCTTTTCCGTGCTCAGAGGACTCTGCCTTTGCAAATGATAGAGCACCAGGCTTGTCTTCACTCGCTTCTTCAGGGTCTTGTTTCCCTATCCCTTTAACACTGTGCTAAAGCACACACATTGCCCCGAGACCCAGTGCTGCACTCACGTGCTTTTCCAAGGAACTTGGCTAGAGGTATCCTAAACCTGCCACTCTTCCATCTGTCCCCTGGGACCAGAGTTCTAGGAGGAAAATGTACTGTGCAAGTCATTGAGGAGTCACCATTCCTTGACCTCTCCTTGACCATTTGTATTTTAGACTAGGTTAATGTTTGCTGCATTCACCAAACAGCCAGAAGCACCAAGAGTGTATTCTAATGGGTGTGGTCTAATGGGGAACACTCTGGGTTTGACATCAGAATGCTTGGGGTTCAAGAGTGCTCTGTCATGACTATGTAACTTTGGGCAATGACCCCATTTCATTGTTTATAAAATGGGTAGAATACAACTTGTTGAAGGAGGTGTTGTGGTCATAAAATGAGATAAAAGATGCAGAAGTGGTTGGCAAATACTCAGACTGGTTACAAACATAAGAAATGATCAGTGATAACCAGGGGATATTTGGGAGGGATGGGGTATTGGCTGTGGCTTTACTTTATCTGCCAGTGACCTTTGGGGTATAAGGAAGGGAGTTTTAATGGTGACTGGTCCTGCAGCCAAGGGCTCCTAAGTGGAGGAGAAGCAGCCTCCCTTCCTCTTTTCCTCCATTTACTGCCCAGGGACTGCTCTGCTGCAGGGACTTGCAGGGCTCACACAAAATTACCCACTGGTGCTTCTTGGGTTCATGGGAAAAAATTATCTCTTTTTTCATTTGTGTTTGGGGTGTGGCCAGAGTCAGGAACCAAGTAGCACATCCTTCGGGGTGTGCCCCTCGGAACATTCCCGCAGCATTCCTAAGCAGTGAATGGGCTGCATCCCTCTGGCTTTGGCCAGCTCCGAGGCACCTGCTCCAGATGTGAGGTGAGGGAGAGATGGGGTCGTGCTCTGTGCTGGGTAGCTTTCCCCTAGACACAGAAATGACTTTGGGTGGACTCTGCTCTGCCTCCCTGTTACTTTCTGTCTGAAGGGTTTCCTGCACTTTATTGCAAGGGTGTCCCAAACAGAAGGCATTAGGACCCTTGCGTATTTGCCTTTCTAGTTCCATAGTGGCACAGTGCCCGACATGGGGCAGGCACTCAATCATATAGCTAAATAAAAAGATAAATAAGTAAATGCTTATTTACTTGTTTGAATAAAGGAATAAATATACAAGTTAGTGATTTGCCTAGTGCTTTATTGCAGGACAAGTTAGAGAGTATGGCGAAAGAGAAAAAACATGGCGTTTGGGCAGACAAAGGCTGGAATCTTAGATCTACCACTGAGTAATTTTGTGACTCTGGCAAATGACTTAATCCTGTTTACTTTTCATCTCTGAAATGGCAATAGTAAGCCTAACTTCAAGGTTGCTGTGAAAATTAATTGAAAATATATGTGAAGTTCTAATACAGTGCTAGTTATCTACTCAACCTTACTTTTCTTGATTTCTTAATGTTCTCATTTTCTTAAATTTCATTAAATAGACACACCAGAGCAAATAAACTAGTGAATGGTGAAGGTGCCTAGGGCAGTGGTTTGTTTATTTTTTAGACCCAGAGTCTCATTTTCTAGGGAAATATGGACATAAAATTTCAACAGGGACTCTACTGTACTAAGATCAAAATCTATGCTTCTTTCGCTGATACAAGAGTGGGCTCAAAGATCATCCCTCACCATTCTAAGCCACATGGTTAGTCCCAGAGTGGTCAGAAACTACTGTTCTAGAACTAATGGAAAAGAAAGAAAGATGTAGACAAATTACTGAGTCTAAAAGCAGTAACCTAAGGAGTTAGAGGACATTTAAGAATGAAGTTGAAAGCCCTGGTCATAGTGTGTAAGTTGACCTTGCATAGTTTCTGTGCCAGGGACCCCATCTAGGATAGGCTCCTGGAAAATGGAGACGTCAGTTTTCTCCCAGAACACACGAGCTGGAGGATCTCTAGAAAGGGTTGCATTCTGGATACATTTAGAGAAAAGGCAACACGATTTCCATGAAATGGAAAGATCAGGCCTTGCGGATCTTTCCAGAGAGGACAGGCATGGAGAAAGGGCAAGAGAGAGAGACAAATAGGCACTCTTCTACCTACAGAACATACACGGCTGTGTTTGTGAGGCCTGGCTGGTCAGTGTGCCCGAGTTAATCACTCTTTGAGTCTTCTCTCTGCCTGCTAGGTGGGGAAGCATTGACGTGAATACCTTGGCAGCTAATTCTCTTTCAGCTTGGCCAGGATATGGCCCCTATGCTACTCTACGACCCTGGCCGCCATGCTGGATTCTCAAAGGGAAAGACAGGGTGTCACAGGAAGGAATCCACAAAGAAGGAAAACTTCCCAACTCTTCTGGGGCTTGGCTCTGCCTCTGTGACATGGTGAGCCCTCCCTTCCTGCCCTCCCTTTCAGCCTAGGGCACTGAACGAGGGAGCTCTTTCAAGCGCAGTCTTCTGAAGCTTCCCTGTGTCACGCTAGCCCTTTGTGCATGGACACTAGATGTCTTTGCCTGCCAGGGCTAGAAAGGAAGCAGACGGGACGTGGTGGATTAAACAGTGGGACGTGGTGGAGGGCAGAGTAGTAACTGTCCACTTTAGGAATGACACTGCCGCAGGCTGAAGGTGAACAACTCACCTCAAAATGTTTTCTACATAAAGGAATAGCTCCTTTGAACCCCACCCCGAAGAAAACCTTCCAAGTGACCTGCCGTCATGATGATTTACTGAAATTGCTCAACGCCCTGGGAGTTTCTCTGCCTTGAGATTTTTAAAGGGCCAAAATTATATTTCACTCCCCCTCCCCCACTGCTTGGACTTTCATTCTGTTCACTTTTTTATAAAAATTATTCATATACTTAGTGTTCATGTTTCCAGACACATTGAAGAGTTCTAAAAACAGTTGCTCACCAAACAAGCTGATTTTTCAGAGCAGAAGAAAAAAAAAAAAAAGAAATGAGAATCTCCTACCAAGCATGAGATGATTTTTTTTCAAGTTCATAACCTTTTTTCCTCACTCAAGTTTGTTGCAACAGAGAATATACAAGCCACGCCTCAAACTCCAGCTCATGCTATCAAAGTCTGGATTAACAAAAGAAGAAAAAGAAAAGAGGAGAAAAAGGAGAGGTAGAAACCCAAGAAACACAATATGCTACTGCCTTAGCCTTGACTTTGAAACTCAGGACAAGAGATTAGACAGTTATTGAGTTGAGAGAGAAGCATAAGATGGGTGAGGAAATTTAGGATCAGGACAATCACAGTTCTGCCTAAATTTGGGGTAAACTGAGTCCCTGGCAGTGATGAAAAGAGGAGCTGCTTCTCACGCCTGTGATCCCACAGCTTCTGCACCCATCAGTTTTTCTTGCTTTAAAGCTTGAACCCTGCATTAACTGTCGTAGTAGTCAGCAGCTGTGTGCAGTAATTTAGAGTCAAATGAACTTGATGCAATAAAAGTAAAAATTCAGTTCTTCAGCTGCACTAGCCACATTTCAAACCATTCCATAGCCACAGTGCTATGGTAGTAGCTATTGTCTAGAACCTTTTCATTATAGAAAATTCTGGGCAGCACTGCTCAGGATTTCTGGGGCTCCCTGTGATGATTGCAGTCATCCACACCTGAAATCAGGGACTACCCTGCAGGCAGGTGCTCAGGTGCTCTTAGGTGTGGGCAAAGCCAGCAGCACGCCTAGATCGCAGGGCGAGAGTATGAGGGACAGTCCTTGGGCGAGGTGAGAGGAGGGTCACTCCTTACAACTGTGGTCTCTGTCCCAGCCGGAGAACAATGGCCCATCAAGGTGGTGGACAGCCCGAGTGGCTATCAGGCTGATTCCAGATCAGGGTGCAGCACATTAGGGCCGACTGACATTTGCTCTGGTTAAGAAGGTAAGCAGGAATGTTAACAAGAAATTTTGTTTTGTTGACTAAATGATGTCTAAGGGCCATCATTTGTATGTATGTAAAAGTCTGTGGTTTTTCCAAGGTAATTTAAAAAATGGGATGATTTTTAAGCCTAGTCTAACAGAAATCAAAACACTGTTGTGGCAGAAAGTAAAATAAGAAATTTTCTCCTCACTGAAAAAGTTAATGAAAAAAATAATTTCTTCACAAGATTTGAGAACTACATTAATCTAAGTTTTGTATATAAACTGAAACATGGATATATGAAAACTGAATTTTTTCTTCTTGTGCTTAGCAATTCTAAAGCAAGAAATAGTCAATAAACACTGACTTTACTAAAGAAGACATTAAAATTAATAAAATTCTCATGTGTCAAAAATATTTAAAATTAGAAGTGGGGTTTAAACTTATAAACATGAATAAGAGATATCAATTATTTGAAAATTGATTTGGATTTTATATAATATTATGGTAAAATATATTTAGGACTTTTGGATTCTGATGGCTCAACTAATGGGTGAAGAGTGAAAATGAACCATGTAGAAATTACACTGGGTCATTAAAGCAGATCTGTTGACTTACTTTAACCGACACACTTACTGAGCTGAACTGTGTGCAGAGAAGAACTCTGAGTAAGTTGTCTCACGGATCTTATTATGAGTTGGCAAGACCAAGAGATTTCTAACTGGAACACCAGGGAACTTCCTGCTAGGCTATGGGGCAGAATATTAAGACAGAATAGGACCAGTTTCCTTAAATTTTCTTTTGCCTTTCTGACTCAAGAAAATCAGGGGTCTCTAAAGGTGTTATTCTATCTGAGATTTAATCAAGAGATACAGGGTTGGGGCCAGCGCTGTGTAGCGGGTGAGGCCGCTGCCTGCAGTGGTGGCATCCCATGTGGGCTCCAGTTCAGGACCTGGCAGTTCTACTTCCGATCCAGCTCTCTGCTATGATCTAGGAAAGCAGAAGAAGATGGCCCAAGTCCTTGGGTCCCCGCACCCACATGAGAAGACCCAGAGGAAGCTGCTGGCTCCTGGCTTTGGATAGGTGCAGCTCCGGCTGTTGAGGCCAATTAGGGAGTGAACCATTGGATGGAAGACCTCTCTCTCTCTCCCTCTCCTTCTCTCTCTGTGTAACTCTGACTTTCAATAAATAAATAAATCTTTTTTTTTTTTTAATACAGGGTTTCCCAGAGTTCTTGAATTCTGTTGGTCTTTTCTGTAGAGAAATTAGATGTTGGTATCAGGATGGCCAAGTAACAGCTCCAGAAACTTAATCTAAGTTCTGAGCACAGGACAATGGTGTCCAAAGTTGTAAGGAATCAATTTGTATGGCCCAGGATAAAAGAGAAGAGAACAATGACTATATCCTAAATTAGAAAATGACAGACTCCAGTCACCAAGATTGTAGCTTCTCCCTTTACCCTCTCAGACTGCTAACTTCTAGCCCGGGAAAGCAGCATAAACATCGAGAGTACAGCCAGCTTCCCTGCATAATGAAATCAGCTTACTCACAAAACCTTTTCTTCCTCCTCTTCTTTCTGGCTGCCCCGGCCCACTCTGCAGCCTGCAGCAGCCCCAGATGCTTCGCTGCCCCACAGCAAGTGTTTGAGCCTTCAGGACCAGGGGAACGGTGCCTGAGATTGGGAGGCGGCATCTCCCAGGGGCTGGGCCTCCTACTGCCTGAGCCCGCCCTGCAGAGGCAGGGAGTACCAGCAAGCCCTGCCTGCTGCTGCTTCTTCCCGTGCCACTGATGGAGGGAAGCACCTGGACAGGGCTCAGCTCAGCACTTCTCCGATTCCTCCTATGTCAACACATTACCGCATTACAGACTCAGGGGTTTTGGTTTGATTGATTTGATTTGTTTTTATTAGGGTGACTCGATCCTTACTTCTGCTTTTGTGTGTTAAACGAGCTGTTTGTCCTGACTGCACATAAGGATGCTGATCCATACTTACCTGTACAGGTTTAGTTTATAACTTGCATATGCCGTTATTTACAGGGATAGTAACTGCCTAAGCAGTGCTCACACTGTAGGGGTGCAAAGACGAATAAGGAGCAGGAGATCTGGAACAGATTGGTAGGGATTCTGGCAAAGGGAGTGGGCTCAAGTGATTATCTCTGTGCAATCCCTCCCCTCTCCCTTCCCCTCACCTCCCCCTCTCTTCTCCTCTCCTCCTCCCCTCCTCTCCTCCCCTATCTTCCCTTCCTTCCCCTCCTCTCCCCTCTGGAACCACACGTGTCACACACAGCACCAAGAACATGATTGCTGATGGCTTTATAGCATATCACAGAATATATGCACCAAGGCTTATTTAACCTGGTACTATGGATGAGGAATGGCAATAGTGTTAGACTTTATTTTAGTCAATACTCAGGAGTTCCTGAAGGGTCAGGACCATCTTTGTCACAGGTTAGATTCTTCAGGGACAGACTCTGAGACAGTTTAGTGTGCAGTGTGTTTATTAGGAAGTACCTGGAGATGAACACCCATGGAAGTGAGAGGAGAAACAGTTGAGCAAAGAGCAAGGTGAGCTGCCATAGACTGAAACACTCTCAGACAAGCCTCTGGGAAACTCTGGAGGAAGATGGCCCATCGGAGTTGTCTTGCCCTGGACCCCTCCATGGTCTGTCCTTAGATCTGGGTCACGTCCTGGGAAGGCAGCTTTCTGTAGCAGAGGAGACTCCTGAAAGGGGCTGACCAGCAGGGGCTGGAGGCTTCCATTAATCCCAGCAGCTGGGCAACAAGTCCCCCCTTGCAGGGGGACTGCGTGGGGCTTCTCTGAGTCCTCCTCAATCCTTACTCCTCTGCAGCTCTCCAGGGCCTGGTTGAATGATTACAATTCAAACAGTCGAATTCTATGCAACTGTTAAAAATGAGATCACTTAATATATACTAAATTGATCTTCTGTATATAAAGATAACTGAAAATGAATCTTGATGTGAATGGAATGGGAGAGGGAGTGGGAGATGGGAGGGTTGTGGGTAGGAGGGAAGTTATGGGGGTGGGGGAAGCCACTGTAATCCAAAAGCTGTATTTTGGAAATTTATATTTATTAAATAAAATTTAAGAAAAATGAGATCACAGAAAAATATTTAGTGCCATGGAAATAATTTCATTTCTTCAAAATTTATTGAAAACCTATGTATGCCAGACACTCTCCTAGATGCTAAAAATAGAAAAAAAAAGTTTATGAAAATTTGGGTTGACACTTTTTGAAAAGATTTATTTATTTCAAAGGTAGAGTTACAGAGAGAGAGGAAGATCTTCCATTTCCTGGCTCACTCTCAAATGGCTGCAACAGCCAGGGCTGGGCCAGGCCTAAGCCAGGAGCCAAGCGCTTCATCTGGGTCTCCCACATGGGTATGGAGGGGCCCAAGCACTTGTGCCATCCTCCAGTGCTTTCCCAGGTGCATCAGCAGGGAGCTAGATGGGAAGTGGAGCAGCCAGGTTTGAACTGGCGCCCATGTGGATTGCTGGCATCACAGAGGGCAGATTAACCCTTTCTGCCACAATGCCAGCCCCAACATTTTTATTTTTAAAGACATTTATCTTTAGATGAATTAAAAAGTTAGGAAGACTATATATCAAAGATTAATAGGCGGCCGGTGCCGTGGCTCACTAGGCTAACCCTCCACCTGTGGTGCCGGCACCCCGGGTTCTGTCCCAGTTACTCCTCTTCCAGTCCAGCTCTCTGCTGTGGCCCATGAGGGCAGTGGAGGATGGCCCAGGACCTTGGGCCCTGCACCCACATGGGAGACCAGGAGGAAGCACCTGGCTCCTGGCTTCAGATTGGCGCAGCGCACTGGCCGTAGCAGCCACTTGGGGGGTGAACCAATGGAAGGAAGACCTTTCTCTCTGTCTCTCTCTATCACTGTGTAACTCTGCCTGTCAAAAAAAAAAAAAAAAAAAGATTAGTAGGCATATATCTGGATGGTAGAATATAGATGACTCATTCTTTTTTTGAATTCATATGTTTAGAAAGGATATATATTAAAAATTATAAAAAGATAATGACATAATTATTAAAAACATATATTCTTCTGGAAATCTCTGTGATCAAGTTGGAAGGAAGCCAATACCCCTACACATCAGAGGCTGCTCTGTCCTTCATTGGTTTGCAGCCAGTCTGTATCCTGCAGTCTCCTGTGCATTCCAGGATCCTAGTTCTCAAGCCAGATCCATCTTCTGCACATCTTAGGAACCTGAACTAAAGGTGGTTTGCTTTCCCCCTCTGCCTGGCCAAACCACTAGCCCGTCACCGGCCAGTGTTTTCCTTCCACGGCAAGTTAATGGACCTGACCACTGATGTGTTATCTCACTGGGCTAAAACCCTTCAGTTTTCATGCGGGTTTTCTCCATCATTTTCCAGGTCAGGAAATGCTGGAATATTTTACCTCTCCAAAACTGTGATCCCTAGAGACCCATCACCTTCTTATAGGGGAGGGAGGCAGCTGTAGCGCAGACTGGGTGGGAAGGGAGCTGGCCTTTTATCTAGAAGTTCTCAGAGTTAGGAATGCAGACTATTGCCTTTTGCTCCTTTCTGTCACCACTCCAGGAAAGACTTCTCACACCACAGTGCAGTCTGGCATATTTGCAGTACTGACTAGAAGTTCCAGGTGACATCGGATTTCCTCTTCACAATAGCCCTGTGAGGTCTATGCTATGATTCCATGATTCCCCCCACTTTACAGATGGGGGAGCTGAAAGTTGGGGGTGTTAACCGTCATGGTTACAAAGCTACCAAGAGGCAAAGACTGTGGCCCTCAAAGCCTATATTCCTACTGTTTTAGATGATCAAGGTAACTTTTTAAAATTGGTCTTAAAGTATTAAATTGTGAATGTGATTATTTTTCTATTAACTGCCTAACGAGGTTCATAGAGAGTAGAATAATAATCCTGGGAAACATTTGAAGCTGTCTCCTGCAAAAATCTCAAGAGAAAGTCTGCTGGAGCACGCAGGCTTGCTGGCGGTGAGCAGGTTACTGATCAGTCCGTCTGTTGTATCAAAAACAGCTGTGTCAAGCCAGCATCGCCGTGCCTCAAGTTCCCCCGGGGCCACACAATTCTCCAGGGCCTCTGGAAACCGTGTTTTCTTCAGTCAGTCTTGGTGCTCTTTGCAAATTTTCCTGTAATGCATGAATTCAGGCTTTTTGACCTTTAAAGAGTGTTCTTTTTCACTCAGCAATCGTTTGTTCAGTGTTAATTGATATCCCCACATTCCTTTTTGTCCTGTAGTAGATGAATGCTTAACTCAGTTCATAGGTTTAGAGTATGGCTGCTACAAGATGACTTCTTTTTAAAGAAAATTTGTTTGTTTATTTATTTAAATGGAACAGACTTCATATATTTCATATATACAGTTTTAAGAACATAAGGATACTTGCCTTCCCCTTTTCTCCATCCCTCCCACCTTCCTTCCTCTTTCTTTCTTACTTTTTTAAAAATTTTATTTAATGAACATAAATTTCCAAAGTACAGCTTATGGATTACAATAGCTTCCCCCCCTCCCCCATAACTTCCCTCCCACCCACAACACTCCCCTCTCCCACCCCCTCTCCTCTTCCATTCACATCAAGATTTTCAATTCTCTTTATATACAGAAGATCAATTTAGCATATATTAATCTTTCTTACTTTTCTTTTAATGGTTGTGATGGCATACTTTCAATTTACTTTATAATCAACAGGCTTAATCCTCCACTACATAAAGAATTTAACAGGTAGTAAGTAAAAGACCACCGTTCTTCAGGAGTATATGTGAGGGCTCTAAATAATAATCAAATCTCAAGATGTCAATTAACTCATGTATATATTTTTTGTACTCTGTATATAAGTTACCACAAATCAGAGAAAACACGATATTTGTCTTTTTGGGACTGGCTTATTTTACTAAGCATAATGGTCTTCAGTTACTTCCATTTTGTTGCAAAAGATAGGATCTCACTCTTTTTATGGCTGAATAATATTCCACTTTATATATACACACCACAATTTCTTATTTTTTTTTGAAAGAAAGCTGAGACTTATTTAAGTCAGAAACCTGCCAAAGTGGCTGGGAGGGGGCTTGAAGAGAGGGAGACTACAGGGGCTGGTGGTGGAAGCACAATGTTGGGGAAAAAACCTGAAAATTAACTAACAATCAGTTACAAGGCAGAGGAAAAACCCATCAAAACACCCGATAATTGCTCCTGATAATTTTTCCAGAAGGGTGGAATCACCACTGCTTTGCTATTCTCATGATGAAAGTGGAAGCTCCCAAGGAGTAGACAAGCACGTTTGTTTTGGGGAGAAAACAGAGTAGACAAGCAGCTTTTGGGGAGAAACATGCAGTGTGATTCAGAACTTTGATCTTGCTAAAAATAACTTTTGGGGGAAGCAAGCATTTTGCATTCTCTTAGGAGGTCTCCTTTTTCCTCATTTTCTGCTGGGACTAACCTGTCTGTCTACTGATCCGTCTGACTCCTCACATTCCCTCCCCAACAAGAATGGCCCTAACTTCTGTTATGGGACGATGGCCACTTTAGCTTCTTCAAGCTGAGTAGGGTCAGAACAGGGGATGGTAGCCAAGACAAGCTTCCAGCAGGGGGTGGCCTCTTGAGGGGGCTGCAGTGCCAGCTTGCAGAAACTACTTCCACCTGAGGTTTCATGTGCACGCCCATCTAGAATTTTGTTGCTTCATGCTGGAGAAAACAAATCTAACAAGCAGATTAAATATGCAGGGTCCCAAACAAAGGAGTGTCTTTATTAGAGGAACTAAGAAAGGTGCTGTCCAAGCCATGAGGAAGTTTTCCCATTGAGAGACAAATAGAAACTGATGGGAGGGGCTTGATAATAATCGGGTGGGCATTAAGGCCTGGCCAGGTATTTGAGGCCCAGACCTAGCTATCTGTTCACATGGGTTACTGGGAGAGACGACATAAGGGAGGTGTAAACCTCTTTAGGGAAGGCACCTTGTTGACTTCCATTACCAAGCTGAACTGGGAGGAGAGCTGGCCAGAATAGAAGGCTGGTATTGAATAGGGGGCTCCTCTAAAAGGAAATTTATAGCCCTGCCTGCAATATTACTGAGCCTGGGCCCTCCCCTCAGCAGCGGTGGTTACTTTGGAAGCTGGGCAGAGTGAACGCTTTTTCAGCTTAGGGCGGGCCAACAGGGTCTGCAGCACTGACCTGAGAGTCCTTTGATCCCAGAGCAGTTCCATTTCTAGTGCCCCAGCTCTTAGCAGAGCAGACAGGATTTTTCAGGGACTGGCTTCTGTCATGACTGTTGGCTGTCTAAGCCCTGGCTTTCCAAATTGAAAACCAATGCCATTTGGGGTGGACTGGCCTTGTTGTGTCTCCTTGATGGCAGATCACTATGTAAAGCTGTTATTTATTGGCCTGCCACCTATCTTCACATTGCTTCTGCTGCCTAGCTTGCTGCTCCTCCTCCTCATCTCCATTAAAGTAGACCACAGAGGAGGCCTTTGGGATGTCAGCTGAGGGGTGCTCAATCCTGTTTTTAATCTTTGGTGGCCTGAGCTAGAAATCTGTGGTCACAGGCATGTTCTGATAGTGGTTTTCCTTTTCCTCTAAGATAATGACCATGAGGAAAGCTACAGCTTCACTTTAAGATCAAGTATGACAACCACCTTATCTATAAATTTTCAAGTAATTAGTAAAACTTTATTTTTCTCTTAGTTTGGTTTGAAAAGGGAGGTTTTGTCTGTTTACCATGCCTATGGCAAAATAAATCTAGCTGTGAAATCATATGATAATTTAAGCTCTCGTTTAGGCTGTGCTATATGTGGCCAGGGTATTATTATGGAAAAATATTAGCCATGCCTTTTATAAAGTCTGAAGATCAAAGTATACATCCTAATGGAGAGTCTTGCAAATAGAATCAGTTTCTCATCTTGAAGAGAATAGAGGAGAAATGAGGGAAAAAGACAGGCTTTCCGGATTGCTTACTGTCAATGACTTACTATCAAGTGAAAGCAAACAATTTTAGCTGTCAAATAACATCTTACACAAACATTTACCAAAAGGTTCAATGCTTTCTATACATTTTTAGAATCCATGTACTTAAACATATTTCTTGACTATCTAGTACAAGCATAACTTTTCTGACCAGCAAATCCAAGCACAAACATGTCAATGAAACATTTTTTAGTTTCTTTCTACCATCAAGTTTAAAACATCTGATACAGAGATTTTTTTAGGTTATATGAACCAAAAAAGATATTTTGGGTTAATTTAGCGGTTTAAATTTATGAGCAATCTTTCTTCCAAGATTTATTTATTTTTTTTTGAGAGGTAGAGTTAGAGAGAGAGGGAGAGGCAGAGAGGTCGTCCATCCACTGGCTCACTTCCCAGATGGCTGTGATGGCAGGAGCTGGGCTGACCTGAAGCCAGAACCTAGGAGCTTCCTCTGGTCCCCCCAGATGGGTGCAGAGGCCTAAGCACTTGTGTCACCCTCTACTGCTCTCCCAGGCCACAACAGAGAGCTGGATCAGAAGAGGAGCAGCTGGGACACAAACCGGTGCCCATATGCGATGCCAGTGCTGCAGGTGGAGCCTTAGCCTGCTATGCCACAGCACCAGTCCCATGAGCAATTTTTTTTATCTATACGTCAAATAAAACAAAGCTCTTAATAAGATTTCTCACATAGACATACGTTATATACACACATACAACACATAATGTACATTACAGGAGAGAAAAATAAAGCAGTTTCAGTAATAACTTCTTGAAATATTTAACTTTTTTTTTTAATGCCCATCAGTCAATTAGAAGTACTTCCTGCTCTTAGTAACCTGAGCTAACCATACTTCTTCTCAGTTGAAACCTGTAGTCCATTATTGGTTTTATCTGCTTATAGAATTGTCCCAAAGTACAGGATATAATGGAATTCAGGGAAAAAGACATCTTTTGGAACTAAAAGAGGACACCCTTAAATAAGATGTTTTAATTTCCATGAGTGGTAAATCTGATTGTTAGTGTTTGGAGGAGACTACAAAACTGTGGATAACAAAAGACTTTAAATAGTCATGTTTAAAATTATAAACTTATTAACCAACAAGAAGAGGTACTTGCTTACTCCACAATATTTTGAAAGCACCTGTAAGATTTTATATAACATTTATCCCTTTTAGGTTTCTGGGCCTTTTGCATTGAGATAACCATCATGTGTGATAACACAATAAAATAATCGGAATTTTGTAACTTTTGGACATTTGTATCAATAGCATTTTACATCATCATAACTTAAACACCACTTCACATCTTGACAGTATCTTTAATATAATCTAAATAGTTTAATTGGATTCTCTACAAGATGAGAGATATATCCTTTACATTTTCAGTGGCCCAACTGGAAATATCGAAGTCCAAAGAATTTGGAACTTTGATTTTTTGAATGCCTTTCAAATATGCCAAGAAGGTTTAAAATGTCTGGAAAAAATAGGATCCCTTGATATCAACACATAATATAGACCAGATTTGATCAGTGTTATACATTGATCACTAAAATGATTTTAGAATAAGTCTATATTTAAACAAACTGTAACTCTTTTAAAACTCAGCTGTTCTTAAACAATCAGATTTGTTTTAAAGAATTATTTTATTTACTTGAAAAACAGAGTTACAGAGAGAGGTAGATTCAGAGAGAGAAAGGTCTTCCATTCCACTGGTTCACTTTCCAAATGACTGCAAAGGCCAGAGCTGAGTTGATCCGAAGCCAGAAGCCAGGAGCTTCTTCCAGGTTTCCCACGTGGGTGCAGGGACCCAAGGACTTGGGCCATCTTCTGCTTTCCCAGGCCATAGCAGAGCACTGGATTGAAAGAGGAGCAACTGGGACTCGAACTGGTGGCCATATGGGATGCCAGTGCTGCACGCCAGGGCTTTAACCCATTGTGCCACAGCGCCAGCCCTACAATCAGATCTTAACAGACAGTAAATAACACAATAGATTCAACAGAACACAAAATATGTGTCTCTTTGGTCATCCCAAAGATCAGAAATAAAACCTTAAATATAAGAATTAGCACATATAAGAATTATCCCATATCTTGGAACAATTTTAATAGAGTCAGAGGCAGGGAAGATAAGATAGTTTACCAGAGCTGGCTGAAAAACTAAGAGAGTCACCAATTGAAAACCATTAAAAGGAGATGCTGCAGTTTTTAAACAGATTAAAAAATTAGATATTTAAGACTATTTCCAAATATTTCTGCTCATTTCCTGATTTACATTTTGAAATACATAACTCTTTAAAAAATCTCCAAATTAAGACCATCTTTTCTAAATTACACATTGAATTTCAACCTTACTTTCAAGCAGTCCTGAATTATTTTTCACATATGTACAGTTTGTGAAAACATACTTATTAACAAACCCAGATAACTTTTCCAAAGAATATAAGATACTAAGAATACCAAAGTTCACATTTATATACATTTATTGCCTTTACCTTTATACAATTTATATTTAGCAATTACACCTAGATTACTTAAGATGCTGATATTATGTCTGCTGACATTATTTCATACCTTTATCTATAAATTAAGGTCAAAATTAAATTTATATGGAATTTTACTTTTTATAAAACTCTCACTGGAAATCAGTGACATAAGCCAGAGGTTGCAAAATTCACCTTAGAGGGCTACAACAAGAACGGATTACCCATTGCTATTCCATCTTGATCTGTTAAACCAAATCACAAAACAAGTTTGGCAAGGTACAAAGCAAGAATTTTTTTCAAAGTAGTGATCTTCCTAGATTCAAAAGAGAAATTCCTCTAGATTCAAAAGAGAAATTCCTTTAAACCCAATGTTCAGTTATAGTTGAACCAAATTTTCATCTGTGAGATTGTTATTTACCAAAGACATCTCTTTAGATTTTAAGAGATTTGAATTTGAGTCTAGTTTTTTTCCCCCCCAAAATACACGTTAGACCAATGATGTCTAGTCATCAGTGAGTTACTTGGGACTGTCTCAAACAAACACGTGTTCAGGCAGCTGCAAGATAGGTCCTAAGGGTGACTGTGGCCTACGGGCCAATGTGCCAGGGACGAGAAGTCCACAGGAGATTGTTCACACTTATGTTCAGTTTAATGGGGGAGGGCATCCGTCACAGGAGATGGGCACCCCTCTGAATGGAGAGAGGTTCTTAAGGAGGAGGATCTGAGAGATGACAGAATGAAGGACAATTATGGAGAGAGATTACCAGCCCAGTGATCCTGCTGGTTTGAAGGGCCAGTAGTCTTGAATATTATTCCATAGTTTGGAGGAGATATCTCCAAGAGTAAGGTTGTCTTGGGAGAGGGCCCCGCAAAGGGACAATAATCTTATACTCCGATCAAAAGCCAGTACTGGGAGTGTCTACTCAAGGTACTGTCAGTCAAACCAGCCTCAGGGATGAGGAGTCAGGTCAGGAAATGTCTCATGTCCAAGACTTCATCTGGATTAATCCATAGATATTCAACACATGAGGTTATTGGTCCTGGATTCTTGCCAAGATCCTGCCCCCTCCTTGCCCCACCCTGGGCAAAATTGCAACAGTAGGAGCAATGGCTGCCTGATAAAAACTCTCCTCCATCTGGGATTAAAAGCCTAAACAGTGGTCAAACACCAATAACAGAGGGACCCTGGTGTTCACTACAGAACAGACCCAAGGACCCTGTGACAGACTCTGGGAAAGAATTTAATGTATATTGGAACACATGCAGGGAAACAGAGGCAAGAGGCTATGTAGGAGACAGGTTCGGAGACAGGAGTCAGAGTAGAGGAGCTGGCACTTTGCCCAACACCCTTAGGCTAACTTCTCCATCCTCTAGCTTGTAACCAGGCCACGTAGTGGTGCAGCAAAAGATGAGGCATTTTTCTTTAAGCTCAGGGGTCAGAAGAATCTCTAAGGATGCAACCCAAGAGAATGCCTACTGTAGGTGGTTTGCCTCCTAGCTGATATGAGAGGATAAAAACAGAAGCATCCCTCAGTTCTTATGTCTCCTGAGTTTGAGACATCTTCTCAAAACTCTCTTGTTGCCTGTGGTGTCCAGATGAGCACTGAATCCCACAGAGAAGGAAGGAAGGTGAGGGTGGGATTAGCACATATTACCCACTTACTCCTTTATTCTTCTGGTATCTTTTTGTGGTCAAAATAAGCTCATCTTTTCCCTATTCAGCCATCTTTCACAACATGACTTCTTAAAGTATGTCTTAAAGCATGCCTACACCTACAACTATTCCAGTGTTAACAGATTCTTACAGTTATAAGGGATTTTTTTAGCTCATTTAAATAACCATTTATGGTTACCTCATGGAATTATTAAATGGAATAGCCATATTCGAATAAAATAATCATATAGCTCAATTTTTAAGCCTGTGAAGAAACATTCTATTATATTTTGATGTTCAATATTAAGGGGAAACTATGATATTTGTTGTGTTTATTTTAGATACACATGGAGGATGCTGTGTATAACCTTACATATTGAGTCTAGGAGTTCCCTGGTACAATATTGTACATTTTAAATTTTCAACCAGCTCTACACTTGCCTCCATTTTCACCACTCCATTGGAGCTGCTTTGTCAAATGTTTTCATTTTGAATCACAAATTTAAAATTTTTTAAAAATCTTATTTGAGAGGGGAGGAAGGAGAGGGAGAGGGAGAGGGAGAGGGAGAGGGAGAGGGAGAGGGAGAGGGAGAGAGAGAGAGAAAGAGAGAGAGAGAGAAAGAGAGAAAGAAAGAGAGAAAGAAAGAGAGAAAGAGAGAGAGAAAGAAAGAGAAAGAGAGAGAGAAAGAGAGAAATATCTTTTGTAGCTGTTAGTTTACTACTCAAATGCCTGCAACAACCAGGGTTGGGACAGGTTGAAGCTTGGAGCCCAGAACTCAATATAGGTTTCCCATATGGGTTGTAGGGAACCAAGTTTTAGCCCTCACATGCTACCTCCTGGAGTGTGTATCAGCAGGAAATTGGAATAGGGAGTAGAACCAGGACTCAAACCCAGGGACTCTGGCATCCCAAATGGTATCTTAATTGCTGCTTCAAATATCTGACCCAACAATTTTGATTAAAGTAAAAACTACACAACATAAAATTTACTATCGTAACCATTTTAAATGTGCAATTCAGTAGTGTTAAGTATGTTTATATTATTGTGAAATAAATCTCCACAATTTTTCCATCTTGCAAAATGGACAGTTACTACTGAATAATGCTTTTATGAATTTTACTGCTTTAAATACCTCATTTTGTAGAATCATGCAATATTTGTCATTGGCTTATTTTATTTAGCATAATGTCTTCAAGGTTTATCTATGTTATAATATGTGGCAGGATTTCCTTACCTTTTAAGGCTGAATACTATTACATTGTATGTAGACACAACATTTTAAAATTCATTTATTCAAAAGTTCATAGACATTTGGGTTATATCCACTTTTGGGTTATCATGAATGGTGTTATGAATACCTGTGTACAAGTTTTAGTATGGATATATATATTTTTATTTATTTGGAAGAGAGAGAGAGAGAGAAAGAGATCTTCCATCTACTGGTAACTCCCCATATGGCTTCAACAACCAAGTCTGGTCTAGGTCAAAGCCGGGTAACTGAAACTCCATCCAGGTCTCCCATGTGGGTGGCACAGGCC
This sequence comes from Lepus europaeus, assembly GCF_033115175.1. Lineage (NCBI taxonomy): Eukaryota > Metazoa > Chordata > Mammalia > Lagomorpha > Leporidae > Lepus > Lepus europaeus. Next base: position 75,674,827 of record NC_084828.1, on the reverse strand, counting down.
CAAGTACATGGGCCACCCTTTGCTGCCTTCCCATGAACATTAGCAGGCAGCTGGATTGGAAGTGTACCAGCTGGGACTCAAACCTGCTCTCCAATATAGGATGTCAGTGTTGCAGGCAGCAGCCTAACTCATTGCAGCACAATGCCTGCCCCAGGCAATATGTTTTCAATTCTCTTTAGTATACCTAATCCATACATAGATAGGGAATTATTGGGTCATATGATAACACAATGTTCAACTTTTTCAAAAGAATCGCCAAATTGTTTTCTAAAGCAGCTACACTATCTTACATACCAGCGGTGTATGCAGGATCCAATTTTATCACATCCTTGCCAATTCTTGTTATTGTCTGTCTCATGATCATAGTCATTCTACTGAATATGAAGTGGTTTTTCAATGTAGTTTTAATTTACATTTCCCTAATGACCGTTGATGTTATATTTATTCTATTTTTTCCATTTCAAATTACTGAGATAACGTTTTAAACCTACTTTGTAGTCAAAGGCTTATGGCTCCACTAAATAAAGAATTCAGCAAATAAAAAGTAAATGTTCATAGTTCAGCAGGAATATAGGACAGGGCTCTAAATAAAAATCAAATAAAAATAAGTTAATTTTGGGGCCAGCACTGTGGCATAGCAGGTAAAGCCGCTGCCTGCAGTGCTGGCATCCCATATGGGTGCCGGTTCAAGTCTCAGCTGCTCCACTTCTGATCCAGCTCTCTGCTATGGCCTGGGAAGCAGTAGAAGATGGCCCAAGTCCTTGGGCCCCTGCTCCCGCATGGGAAGACCCAGAAGAAGCCCAGGCTCCTGCTTCGGATCTGCCCAGCTCCAGCTGTTGCAGCCATTTGGGGAGTGAACCAGCTGATGGAAGACTCTTTCTCTCTTTCTACCTCTGCCTCTCTGTAACTCCCTGCCTTTCAAATAAAAATATCTTTAAACAAAAGTTGATTTCACTCATATAAAAGAAAGTTATCATTTAAAAAATTGTTTTCTTTAATTTATTTGAAAGGCAGAGAGACAGAAACAGAGAGCTCCCATCTGCAGGTTCACTCCCCACATGCCTCCAACAGCTGGGGCTGAGCCAGGCTGAAGCCAGGAGCTAGGAACACAATCTGGGTCTCTCGTGTGGGTGGCAGGGACCTAACTCCTTGTTGCCTCCTGGGTGTACATCAAAAAGAAGTCAGAATCTGGAGCAGAACTGGAGCTTGAACTCAGGCACTCCAATACAGGATGTGGGCATCCCAAGCAGTGTCTTAACCGCAGGCTGAATGCCTGTCCTATGCTTATTCTTTAAATGGAAGAAGGGAGGTGATAGGCACAGGGAAAATGACTCTAACACCTTCACTTTTTATTATTGTGAGGAAACTGGTGTGGCTGGTGAATGGAGTGATGGAAAGGGAACCAGGATGGCTTGGGTACAAAAATGACAGCCATGGGAAACAGCACAGAAAGCCAATGGAAAAGTCTGAAGTGGCTGGTGTGGTCAAGTCTAAGGGAATCTACTTTTTTTTTTTTATTTCTTTGACAGGCAGAGTGGACAGTGAGAGAGAGAGACAGAGAGAAAGGTCTTCCTTTTCTGTTGGTTCACCTCACAATGGCCGCTGCGGCCGGCGCGCTGCAGCCAGCGCACTGTGCTGATCCGAAGTCAGGAGCCTGGTGCCTCTTCCTGGTCTCCCATGTGGGTGCAGGGCCCAAGGACCTGGGCCATCCTCCACTGCACTCCCGGGCCACACCAGAGAGGGGCTCTACTTTTACAAATGTGTAAAAGCTATCTGGTGTTAGAACTGAAAACCAGCACACTACATTCAGTGCTGAATTTCAGATGTTACTGATATCATGTAAGGTTTGGATGACTAATAATGTTAGCCTGTGAATCTTCGGGCTACGATGTTCGATGAACTGATGAGTTACAACTTTAGTCATGTCACTCTACTCTCTGATGTACTTTTTCTTTTATTATCTCATTTAACACTCCTGAGACACTCACACCTCAATTATCTATATGAATCAATCCTTCTTCATAATCATGCTTGAAGGATTTCTTTTCCCATTGGCTCAGTGAAATTTATCAGCCTTCACCTAGGTTTGCCAGCCCACAATCTGAGTGGGGAACATTTACTGAGTCTGATCACATGCACATTTTGTAGACAACTGATGGAAGGAAAAAACCTACATAATCTTGGGGGTTATAAGGAGCCCTTTTTGTATAATTATTAGAAATGAAAAGAGGATATATAAAAAAAGCAGGGTTTGTGGGTGATTATTCAAACAGAAGCTTAATCGATTGTAATATAATAGTTACACCAAATCACTAGTTAAACAATACAAAGAATCAAGTCTGTTTCAATACTCAAAGAGAAATTAAATGAAAGGTTCAGCTCACAACAGTAATATCAGATGATCATCACAGTTATGTTTTCTGTACAGATACTCTCATACCAGACAGACCAAGTTCAACATTTTTTTTTTTTTGCTTTGAAGTACCAGTTGGACTGGTTACACATCCCACATTATGTAGTTACTCTTCAGGGGATAAAGGTAAGGAGGAAGTGACATTCTGCCTTGCCCACAGATGTATACAGAGTAGTATAATATGTTTGAGCTTTGCCAAAGGTTAAAAATTAGAAGTGAGCTATCCCTAGAAGATAAAATCACATCCATTAGTGGCATAATATAAAGAGGAAAATAGTAAGGATATGTTATAGGTATTCAGAAACATCAAAAATTTGTTACAAATAATCTTCCATGAAGGAAATAAAAATTGCTATTGTAAATGTTATTTTCTACATCATTTTCTGATTGAAAATTTCATAAACAGCTTAGAGATATGATAGATTTTTATGGTTCATGAGAAGTACATATAGATTACTATATGTAATTTTTTTTAAGATTTATTTATTTGTTTGAAAGGTAGAGTCATAGAGAGAGAAACAGAGATAGAAATCATCCATTGCTGGTTCACTCCCCAAATGGCCACAATAGTCAGGGCTGGGCCAGGCTGGAGCCAGGAGCTTTATCGTGGTTTCCCAAGAGGGTGCAAGGGCTCAAATACTTTGGTCATCTTCTGTTATTTTCCCAGGCACATTAGCAAGGAGCTGGATGGCAAGTGGAGTAGCAGAGGCTCCAACTGGCACTTATAGGGGATGCCAGTGTCGCAGGTAGCAGCTTAACTCACTATGCCATGATTCTGGCATAGTGAGTATTTTATTATAGATCTGTGCACCTGTTATTCAGGGCTTGGGGAGAATGAATACTGAAATATCATTGCATAGAGAAGTAAAATGTATATATTTTAATACGATTAACTAGAGAAACCTGTAACCATTATGTGATTTTTTTTTTACAAATATTTCCTATAGCTGTTGATTTAAAAATTAAGAACTTATTTAGTCAGAGTCATCACCAACGCTTTTTCCGAAGCCATTTTTTCACAATGGGAAACAGAGCATATAACTGACACTGATGATGGTAAACAATACTGAAGAGAGATTCGTTCTTAGCAGGTTTCAGATTTTGCCTCTGTTTTTCATCATTTCCTGTACCTAAGGAAAATGAAAAAGAATTTTTTCCACTTTGAATTTTTGTTCTACTTGGAATTAACATACTTTGTGAGGTTAAAACATAGAGAGACTTAACATGAAAAAATCCTTGACCCTAACTGGAACAGATAATTTAGACCTTCATAATTCAAGGATATATGTTATAATCTCTGGGAAAACCACTAAAATATTAACAGCATGAGCAGGGCAATGGCTGTGTTCTGTGTGAGAATGTAATGGCAGGCAAATGTCATACACATTTTTCAGAACCCATGGGATGTACAACATAAAGAGAGATGTAGCACTAATGTAATCTATGGACTTTACTTAATAATAGTGTGTCCGTCCATATTGGCTCATCAATTGAAAGTTTACTACACTAAGGCAAAGTGTTAATAATGGGGCAATTACATGTGGGAAGAGTAAGGTGGTAAATGGAACTCACTGAACTTTCTGGGCAAATTATCTATAAACCTAAAACTGCTCTATAAAGTCCTTTAGTTTAAAAAAATCCCAATAACTAACAACAACAACAAAAAACTACATGAGGGTAATTCAAAAGATTCATGGAAAGTGAATTATAAATTAATTTTGGTGCAAAAATTTTTGGATCCATGCATACATTTTTTCACAGTATTCATTTGAGAATCCCTTATATGGTTGGATTTCAAAATGTTTTGCATCAAAATAAACTTACTTTTTAATTCTATTTTCCACGAACTTTTTGAAGTCCTGTTGTGTAACTTTTAGGCTAACAGAAGGAAAAATGGAATGATGAAAGGTTAAAAAGTAAAGCAAAAAAAAAAAAAAAAGTAAAGCAAGAGAAATAGAACAGGTAGGACAAACAGCATATGGTAAAACAAGAGTTTTAAACCCAAATATATGTTCAATTATATCAAATGTAAACATTTAAAAGTTTACCATATTTGGAAAGTAATGATAAAAAATGAAAAATGTAACTACCTGCTGTTAATAAGAAACACACCCAAAGCTTAAGATCAGATAAAGGTTAAAAGTAATGATGAAAGAAGATATGCCATTTAAATACTAACTAAAACAAATGTGATATAGTTATAATAATTTTGAACAGAGTAATGAGAGCTCATAATACACCTTTATGTGATAAAAAGTCCAATTTACCAGAAAGACGCAGGAGTATAAATTTGTATGTACCTAATAATGTGATGGTAACCATATATCACAGTGAAAATTAACTAAACTACATACAGGAGATAGGCAAGTTCACAATCGCAGTGGAAGGCTGGAATATGTTTTAGCAAACCTTACTGTAATGGACATATTCAGGTCACTTTGCAAGCATTTCAGATTAAATCTTTTTCAACTTTGAATAATTCATTCACAACAATTAAGCATTACACTACATCATAAAGCAAGCCAACACATTTCAAAGATCTGACATCACCGAGAGTATGTTCTAAGGAGCAAAGCACAATTGACTTAGAAACCAAGACAGCTATAAAGTCAAATTTCTAATAACCGATATAAGCAATATAATTACAAAACACCCATAAGTAGAAAAGTCATAATTTTGAAACTATTTTGAAGTAGATAAAATGAACATACACATACTTAAATTTTTGTGACAAAGCTTTTAAGAAGCATGTTTTTTTTTCCAAATTAATTTTTAATGAGCAGGTAATGTCTTTTAATTATAGATGACTGCAGCCCAAAGATGTAAAGTGATTTTAGCCAGAAGGCTAATATTACTTCATTTATATGAGAATAAAATCAACTAGTAGACTCAAAAAAGCACCATCCCATTATTATCTTTTGCCATGAGTTATACACAACTTTAAATATGGCACCTTGCAGCAAGCATCAAAATTGTTCGCTAGGTTTTTTGTTTCTTCTCTAAGCTGCATGAATTTTTTAAGGCCATGAAGTGTGAGCTGGAAGAAAAGCTGTAAAATAAGGATCAAATATGTGTCCTTTATACACAAAAGCATTATGTTATCAGACCAGAAACTGCACTTGGAATTTTTCCTCTGAACATAATGGTGTTCTTAGGTCATACATCTTCTCGAAATTTGCTTTTAATGTAGCACCAAGTAGGACACCCGGCATATGGGGCTGTAACACCAACACTGACTAAATGCTAAAATAAACTGACTAAAAATAAAACTGACTAATAAAATAAAAACTAACTAAATAAAAAATAAAACTGACTAAAAACTAAAATAAAACTGACTTTGACAAAAAGGTCTCCTCACTCTGTCAAAAAAAAAAAAATGACCTAAATGAAAGATCTCCGCGAGTGAGATCCCAGTGGAAAGAATAGGTCATCAAAGAAGGAGGTACCTTTCTCTGAAGGGAGGAGAGAACTTTCACTTTGACTATGACCTTGTCTAAATATGATCAGAGTCGGTGAACTCAAAAGGTTTCCATAGCCTTGGCAACTCATGACAAGAGCATAGGGTGATTACTGATGCCATAAACAAGAGTGTCAATTTGTTAAGTCAACAACAGGAGTCACTGCGCACTTACTCCTCATGTAGGATCTCTGTCCTTATGTGCTGTACATTGCGATTTAATGCTATAACTAGTACTCAAACAGTATTTCTCACTTTGTGTTTCTATGTGGGTGCAAACTGTTGAAATCTTTACTTAATATATACTAAACTGATCTTCTGTATATAAAGAGAATTGAAAATGAATCGATGTGAATGGAAGGGGAGAGGGAGCGGGAAAGGGAGGGTTGCGGGTGGGAGGGAAGTTATGGGGGGGGGAAGCCATTGTAATCCATAAGCTATACTTTGGAAATTTATATTCATTAAATAAAAGTTAAAAAAAAAGAAATAAAGGTCTCCTGGCAACATATTTATTCTATTTTAGCCTTTTTGTATTGTCATTTGTCTAGTTCTTTTTATGGAAAATTTGTTAAGGCCAGTAATGAGCAATCTGAGAATTATCTATTTGCATTTTTGTTTAAACTCTCAAGGGTTGAATGTTACATGTAAAATGACTTATTCCAGAGGTAAAAATCCGATCAGGAGGGGACTAGTCTGTTTGACAGCACTGGTGGCTTAGTTTAGCATTTATGTACTGTCACTGAAATGAAAAACAGAATACATGGATTCAGAATATTAAGAATGAGTACCAGGTATCTGTTCTTTTTCAGTACCCGTGCTGGCCTTGCCAGCCATGGATTATCAAACTGTGACTTTTTGATAGAGTAATAACTCTGTTGTATCTTGTATTTTTGTAGCCTGCCAACATGCAAGTATTCTGAATGCTGTACTTTCTTCTGAGGATGATACACTGTGTTCCAGCTTATCTGCTCTCTCTAATGGGTCAAACACTTTTTTGAGGCAATGGCTTTCTCCACCAAAAGGCACAGTCTGAGACTGCTGAGATTGCAAAACGGAAATGAAGTGTTAAGACTGGGAAGTTCTGGGAGGCGGGGCAATGTCACAGTTCGGCTGCCAGCACACTAACGCTAGAGCTGCCTCCACCTGAGCTAGCCAAACCAGTATCCCTGGGGCTGAAACGCACTCAGCCCCACCCAAGCGGTCAGAGGCAGTGGGGCAGGTGACGCCGGAGAGCCATCTGATTTCTTACTGGTCCCGGGGCGGTAGCTGGGTTGCTGCCAGTGCAAAGGCACTGAGGGATGGAGACAACAGGCGGCGGCGGCGACAGCCAGGCATTTCTCATCAAGGGTTGGAGGTTGCTAGCCTGGAACTAGAAGGCTGCTGCGCCGCAAACCCAGACGGTACGGACAGGGCGCGGCCAGACATGGGCTCCCAGCCAAGCAACGTTTTCACGGATTCCTGCAGAAGCCGGCCGCAGCGCGCCCACGAAGCCCTCGTACCGCGCCAGGATGGAGCTCTCCCTCGCCTTGTAGGGGACCACCCTCCGCTCCACTGGCCCAGGGAGGCGGCTGACTGAACCGCCACCTACAGGAAGGCTCGGAAGAAGTTCCTGTAACAGGCCGCCTGGGTCAGAAAGTCGTGGGGCTGGGCAGAGTTGCTGTTAAATGCTTTGGGAAAAGCTATAGGGCAGGTGGGCGGACACACCTGGGCCAAAAGGTTGGCTCAAACAGCAGCAGCCACACGTGGTCCATGAGCTTGTCTTTCTTCCTATGCAGGGAATGGTTCTGGGTCAGGTCAGGCATGCTGCCTGCAGGCGCAGCCATTCACACTAAGGTCCGGCCGCCCTCTGCTCCTGCGTGTTGTTATTTATCTATTTTTTTTAAAAGGAAGTTACGCTTTCTGTATACACTTAGAAATGAATCCTACAAATAACAGCTTTATATAAGGGACAAACATCTGAACCCCATTCCCCAAACGCTAAAACAACACAGAACCAAAGAAAGGGTCTGGAGACTAAGCAAACACAGGCAGATTTTAGAGGGGAGTCTAAACTTGAGGCAAGCAACCAACATGGGATGGATTTCTCATTTCTTCAGCTTAGACCTTGTGACAGTCACAGCCACAGCCATAGACGTGGCAATGAAGGGATGCCTAAAACTCTAATAGAAAACCAACCATCTTTCTGAATGGGAGAATTGGGTATAGTAGCCTGGTCAAATAAACCCAAGTGCTGAAGACAGAGGGAGATTTCTAAAGGAGAGAAGACGTTTCCTCAGTTCTATTTACAAACCCTGCACAAACATCACACTGACCGTTGAAACATGCATTCATAGGACAAAGTAGTGCAGCAAAGGCTTAAAGAATTGATGTGAGCCATGATCAATCAACCATAGAAGGCAAGAGAGAATTTCCAGTCTGAATACAACTGTGTTCATCATCACATTATCACCTAAACCAAAAATAACATTTGTCAGATAAGTATTGCAGAACTCAGCCATAAAATTTAATGTTCACAGTATCTAAGATTGTCTAAAATTCTATTTACTGAAAATGTAGATTATGCAAGTAGTTGTAAATAGAAAAGACAATTACCAGATACTAATTCCAAACACTTTAAAGCAGCTACGTTGACCATACTCAATAAGATAAAGGAAAATACACTGAAAATGAAAGGAAATAATAGAAAATATCAGAAGAAAAATAGAAGTGTGAGGAGAAACTAAATAGAAACGTTATCACTGAAAAATAAATTTTACTAAATGGCTTAATAACAGAATAGATGCCAGAATAATAAGTGATGATATCCATTCTTACTGGGGTAAGGTGAAAACTCATTGTAGTTTTTATTTGAATTTTCTTGATGCCAGTGATCCTGAGCATCTTTTCATGTGTTTGTTGGCCATTTGTAATAATGTGAGTTTTAAAACAAGAAGGGATTAATGTATGAGAAAGGAACAGGAAAATATTTGAAGAAAGTACTTGGTGAGAGACATAGACAAGAAGCTCAACTAACCTGTTAAAAGGTAAATTCCAGTGAATACCATGATCGTTAATTAATGATAAAAAGATTTATGATCCAGTCAGAGGAAATAAGTTTTATTCAGGTCAACAACAATTTGGATTATGATGGATGTCTCTGGAAAAAAAAAAGAGAGAGATAGAACTCAGTTCTGTTTCCAGCAAGAATAGCATATAAGAATGAACATGAAATAGGTTTTCAGAAGAAGGAAAACCAAGAGTGTTCACTACCAGCAGTCATGCAATACAACACACTGATGAATTCTACCAAATATTTAAATAATAATTAATACCAATTTTCCTTAAATCATTTCAAAAAACAGAAGAGGTAATTCTTCCAAACTCATTCTATGAGACCAGTGTTTCCAGACAAGGACACAATAAAAAAAGAAACCTATAGGCCAGGGGCCGGCACCATGGCACAGTAGGTTAATCCTCTGCCTACAGTGCTGGCATCCCATATGGGCGCAGGTTTGAGTCCCGACTGCTCCTCTTCCAATCCAGCTCTCTGATATGGCCTGGGAAAGCAGTAGAAGACGGTCCAAGTGCTTAGGCCCCTGCACCCACGTGGGAGACCCGGAAGAAGCTCCTGGCTCCTGGCTTCAGATTGGTGCAGCTCTGGCTGTTGTGGCCATCTGGGGAGTGAACCAATGGAAGGAAGACCTTTCTCTCTGTCTCTCCCTCTCACTGTCTGTAACTCTTACTCTCAAATAAATAAATAAAATCTTTTTTAAAAAAGAGAAACCTATAGGCCAACTCAATGTCTTTGATGGACAGATGTAAAAATTTTCAACAAATAGTAGCCAAATGAATCCTATGTAACTGTAAAAAGATTATTCATCACAATCAAGTGGGATTCATACCAGCTATGCAACGATGGTTCAAAATATGCAAATAAACAAATGTGACATAAACCACTTCAGCAAAATTAAGGACAAAAATCAAGCAATCATATTAATAGACACAGAAAAGGCATTTGATAAAATACAACATCCCTTCATGATTAAAAACTGAACAAATTAGGTTAGAAGGAACATACCTCAACAAAATTAAGGCCAAATATAAGAAGCCAACAGTTAACATCATATTGAATGGGGAAAAGCTGAAAGGTTGCTCTATAAGATATGGAAAAAGACAAGGATGCCTACTTGTACCACTTTTATGCAACATACTACTGGAAGTCCTAGCCAGAGTAATTAAGCAAGAAAAAGACATACATGGAATTCAAACTGATAAAGAGGAAGTCAAACAACTATTGTTTTCAGATGGCATGATCCTATATGGGGAAAACTCCAAAGATTCCACCAAAAAACTGTTAAACTAACAAAGAAATTCAGCAAAGGTTCAAGATACAAAGTCAACATGCAAAACTTAGTAATGTTGTCACATACAAATAGCAAATTCCCTGGAAAATAAATCAAGAAAGCAATTCCATTTCCAGTAGTTACAAAACAACACTAACAAAAAATACTTGTGAATAAATTTAAGCAGAGATGGAAGATCTATGCAATGGAAATTATAATTATGAAAGAAATTGGAGAAGATACAAAGAAATGGAAAGATATCCCATGTTCATAGATTTGAAGTATAAATATTGTCAAAATGTTCATGCAACCCAAAGTGATTTACAGATTAATGCAGTCCTTACCAAAATACCAATGACACTTTATACATAACTAGAAAAATATTGTTAAGATTTGAATGGAGCTACAAAAGACCCTAGCTAGCTAGAGTGAAATAGCAAATCCAACAAAGTGGGAGGCTTTACACTACTTTAGTTTAACATAGATTACTGGGTGGGTGTTCAGCCAAGTGATTAAGATGCCTTCAAATCATACCACCTGGGTTTGATTCCTGGCTCCAGCTCCTGACTTTAGCATCTTGTTAATGCAGATTTTGGGAAATAGTAGTGATGGTTCCAATAATTGGGTGCCTTCCACCAACATGGGTGAACTGTGTTCAATTCCCAGTTCCTGGTTTTAGCCAAAGTCTAATGTTTCCACTTTCAGACTTATGGGGAATAAGCCATCAGATGGGAGTTCTATCTATCTGAATTACAATAAGTAAATATAAATAACAAAGCTATTATAATTAAAATAACATGATACTGGCATTAAAAAATGTACTTATAGGTCAATGGAAAAGAGTAGAGACCATAAAAGTGAACCCACACATGTATAACTAACAGTGTTAGAAAAATTGGATATCCACATAAAAAAGAATAAGATTTTTATTCCTCACCAAAAAAAAAAATCAACTCAAATTAATTCCTTAGTGAACCTTTGAAACTCCTAAGTGAAAACATAAGAAAGAAGCTTTAGGACTTTTTTTTTACATTTTCTTTTTTAAAAATTTATTAAAGGTATGCACACTTCATTCATTTCATACATACAAATTTAGAAACATAGTGATTCTTCCTACCCTCTCTCCCTCCTGCCCATGCTCCCAACCTTCTTCCTCCTCTCTTTCCTATTCCCACTATTAATTTTCATAAAGATCTATTTTCAGTTTCCTTTATACTCATATCACTAACCCTACATTAAGAAAAGAGTTCTTAATGTGTCAGGGGATTCCAATACAATCCCATCAAGGTTGCATGTACCAATGCCATCTCACTAGTCCAAGTGGTCAATTTCAGTTCACAATTGATCACACTGATAGGTCTAAGAGTCAAAGGGATCACACAAACAAGACTAGTGTCTGCTAATACTAACTGATAGAATCAAAAAGCGAGAGACTGATCCAACAGGGGAAGTGGGATACACAGCAGACTCATAGAATGGCAGATGTCCTAAACAGGACTCTGGCCTCAGAATCAGCCCTTAAGGCATTCGGATCTGGCTGAAGAGCCCATGAGAGTATTTTAGGCATGGAAAGCCAAGACACTCTGGAAAAACAAAACAAAACAAAACAAACAAACAAACCACACCAAACAAACAAACAAAACAAAACCTAAATGAAAGATCTCTGCGAGTGAGATCCCAGTAGAAAGAATGGGCCATCAAAGAAGGAGGTACCTTTCTCTGAAGGGAGGCGAGAACTTCCACTTTGACTATGACCTTGTCTAAATATGATCAGAGTTGGCAAACTCAAAAGGCTTCCACAGCCTTGGAAACTCATGACTAGAGCCTAGGGAGATTACTGATGCCATAAACAAGAGTGTCAAATTGTTAAATCAACAGCAGGAGTCACTGTGTACTTACTCCTCATGTGGGATCTCTGTCCTTAATGTGTTGCTCAATGTGAATTAATGCTATAACTAGTACTGAAACAGTATTTTACACTTCATGTTCTGTGTGGGTGCAAACTGATGAAATCTTTACTTAATATATACTAAATTGATCTTCTGTATATAAAGAGAATTGAAAATGAATCTTGACATGAATGGAATGGGAGAGGGAGTGGGAGATGGGAGGGGTGCGGGTGGGAGGGAAGTTATTGGGGGGGAAAAGCCATTGTAATCCATAAACTGTACTTTGGAAATTTATATTACTAAATAAAAGCTTAAAAAAAAAAGAGTTCAACAAATAGTATAAGGGAAAAAAAAGACACTTTCTCAACAGTAGAGACAAGGGCTGCAAACAATCATGAAATCTCAGTGTCAATTTCATTCCTATATATTACATTTTAGATACTCCATTAATTACCACAGATCAGGGAAAACATATGGTATTTGTTTTATTGGGACTGGCTAATTTCACTAAGTATAATGGTTTCTAGTTGCATCCATGTTTTTGCAAAAGACAGGATTACATTTTTCTTTTAACTCTGAGTAGTATTCCATAGTGTACATATGGCATAATTTCTTTAGTAATCAGTTGATGGACATCTTGGTTGATTCCATATCTTAACTATTGTGAATTGAGCTGCAATGACCATGGGGATACAGATAACTCTTTCATATGCTGATTTCATTTCCCTTGGGAAAATTCCCAGGAGTGGAATGATTGGATCATATGATAGATCTATTTTTGAATTTCTGAGATATCTCCATGTCGTCTTATACAATGGGTGTACCAGTTTATATTCTCACCAACAGGGGATTAGGGTACCTTTTTCTGACATCCTCACCAGCATTTGTAGTTTGTTGGTTTCTGTATGAAAGCCAATGTAACTGGGGTGAGGTGAAACCTCATTGTGGTTTTGATTTGCACTTCCCTGATGTATAGTGATCCTGAGCATTTTTTTCATGTGTCTGTTGGCCATTTGAATTTTGTCTTTGAAAAAAGTCTGTTCAAGGTTCAAGTCTTTTGCCAGTTTCTTGACTGGATTGTTTGTTTTGCTATTATTGAGTTTCTTTAGTTTTTCATAGATTCTAGATGTTAGCCTTTTATCAGTTGCATAGTTTGTAAATTTTTTTTCATATTCTGTCCATTGCCTCTTCACTTTCCTAAATGTTTCTTTTGCAGTACAGAAGCTCCTCAGCTTAATGTAATCCCATTTGTCAATTTTTGCTTTCATTATTTGTCTTTCCCTATGCCAATATCTGACAGAGTTTCCCAAATGTTCTCTAATAATTTGATGGTATCAGGTCATAGATTCAGGTCTTTAATCCATTTGGGTGGATTTTTCTGTAAGGTGTAAGGTAGGTGGTCTTGATTCATACTTTTGTATGTGGAGATCCAGTTTTCCCAGCACCATTTGTTGAAGAGACTGTCCTTACTCTAGGAATTGATTTTAGCTCCTTTGTCAAAGATAAGTTTGTTGTAGATGCATGGGTTGATTTATGGCATTTCTGTTCTGTTCCATTGGTCTATCCATCTGATTTTGTACCAGTACAAGACTGTTTTGATTATAACCGCCCTGTAGTGTGCCTTGAAATCTGGTATTGTGATGCCCCTGGCTTTGTTTATGTTGTATAAGATTGCTTTAGCTATTTGAGGTCTCCTGTGCTTCCATATGGATTTTAGCAGAATTTTTCCTATGTCTGAGAAGAATGTCCTTGGTATTTTCATTGGAATAGCAATAAATCTGCATATTCTTTTCTGTAGAATGGACATCTTGATGATGTTGATTTTTCCAATCAATGAACTTGGAGGGTTTTCCATTTTTTTGTGTCTTCTTCTCTTTCTTTAATATTTTATAATTCTCATCATAGAGATTTTTGACATCCTTGGTTAAATTTATTCCAAGATATTCAATTTTTTTTGGTAGCCTTTGTAAATGAGATTGATTTTATATTTTCTTTCTCAGCCATGGAATTGTGTATACAAAGTTATTAATTTTTGTGTGTTGATTTTATATTCTGCCACTTTATCAAACTCTTCTGTGAGTTCCAATAGTCTTTCAGTAGAGTTTTTTGAGTCCCCTATATATAGAATCATATCATCTACAAATAGGGATAGTTTCACTTCCTTCTTTCCAATTTGTATCCCTTTGATTATTTTTCTTGCCTAATGGCTCTGGCTAAAAGTTCCAGGACTATATTGAATAGCAATGGTGAGAGTTGGCACCCTTGTATTTGGTTCTGGGTTTAAGTGGGAATTATTTCAAATTTTCCTCATTCAATAAGATGCTGGCTGTTGGTTTGTCATAAACTACCATAATTGTGTTGAGGAGTGTTCCTTCTATACCCATTTTGCTTAAGATTTTCATCATGAATGGATGTTGTATTTTATTAAATGCTTTCTCTGTATCTTTTGAGATAATATAATGGTTTTTGTTCTTCAACTTGTTAATGTGATGTATCACATTTATTGACTCACAAAGGTTGAACCATCCCTGCATACCGGGAATAAATCCCACTTGGTCCAAATGAATTATCCGTCTGATGTGTGGGATTCAATTAGCTAGTATATTGTTGAGAATTTTTGCATTTATGTTCATCAGGGATATTGGTCTGTAGTTCTCTTTCTCTGTTGTATTTTTTTCTGGTTTAGGAATTAGAGTGATACTGGCTTCATAGAAAGAGTTTGAGAGGATTCTCTCCTTTTCAATTCTTTTGAATAGCTTGAGAATTGGGGTTATTTCTTCCTTAAATGTCTGGTAGAAATCAGCAGTGAAATCATCCTGTCTGGGCTTTTCTTTGTTGGGAGGGTCTTTATTACTGATTCAATTTCTGTCTTGGCTATTTGTATAGGTTTTCTATGTCTTCATGACTTAATTTTGCTAGACTGTGTGTGTAAAACCTTTGAAAGTTTGACTATAATGTGTCATGGTGAAGATCTTTTCTGGTCATGTCTATAAGGAGTTCTATGTGTCTCATATATTTGGATATCCCTTACTTTCTCCAAATTAGGGAAGTTTACTGAAATTATTTCATTGAATAGACCTTCTAATCCATTCATTCTTCTAACACCTTCAGGTATTCCTAAGACCTATATGTTGGATCTTTTGATAGTGTCCCATAAATCTTCCACATCATTTAAATTTTTTGTAATTTCTTCTTTTTTCAGCCTGACTGAAAAATTTCCAAAGATTTGTTGTCTAGCTCAGATATTCTCTATTCTGTTTCACCATGTCTGTTGTTAAGGTTTTCCATTGTGTTTTTTATTTTCATATTGAGTTGCTCATTTCTAATATTTTGATTTCTCTTCCAAATCTCAATTTCATGGGGAATTTTTCATTCATGTCATGTATTGATTTCTTTAATTCATTAATTTGCTTCTGAGTAATCCTATGATTATTATTTTGAATTCCATTTCAGGCATTTCATCAATCTCTCATCTTTACCTTCTAATATTGAAGCTTGTTGTGTTCCTTGGAGTGGGGCTCATGTTGTGTTCTTTATTCTTGTTTCTTAAATTTCTGTTTTTATTTTTAAGCATTTGTGGAGATACTTGTGTTTTTTTTAATGGCTTTTATCTTTAGACTATGCCTCTGTGGCTTAGAGAGTATATGCTCATTCAATGAATACCCAGAGCATGTGGTGAGTGAAGCCAGGTATCTTTGGTCAGTGGTCCAGGGTGGGGTGATTATCTAGGGTAATTCCCATGTTGGGAATAGTGGATCTCTCATGTGTTTTTTTTTTTTAATCAGAATGGAGGGTTTGATCATCTCTGTTGTCATAATCACTTCTCCACCTCATTTCTTCCAAGGTGATTAATGCCCAGGTGCTGGCCCACAGTGCGTGCAATACTCATCCGGGCTACTATAAAAACCTCACAAAGGATCTGTGAAGTCCTCAGTGTGAGCACAGATCTCATTGCAGTGATTCACCCCAGGCAATCAGGGAGCTCTAAGTATGTGGAGTTGCTCACAGTGATTGCCCAAAGACCCTCTCATGCAGAGTTCCCACAGTCTCAACACACAAGGCCCTCACAGTCACATTGTGCTTAGGATCTGCTCCACCTCACTACACTGTCCTGTTCACAGAGAGACAGAGACATTCCCAGAGCAAGCTTTCTGTGGCTGCTGCACCTAAGCTGTTTGAGTCTCATAGCCTGTAATATGTTGAGAGCCTGAGAGCACATCACCTACGTGGGTGCCTAGCCCCCTGTCAATCCTCCCAGATAGACTGTAAGTCAATGAGGAACAATAATTTTCCCCTGATGAAATCTCTGGATCACACGTGTGCACAAGAGCCATTGGTCGTAGCTCCTTCTCATTTCACAGTGGTTCTTTCTTGCTGTTGGTTGCCAGGTGCGCAGATCTGAGCTGCTGCTGTAGCTACTGACAAAATGGCATCTTGTCTTGGCTAGTTGCTGGGCAGCACTCAAGATCTGGCACAGCTGTTATGTATGTCCAAAATGGTACCTTCCATCTTTCAGTTGGTTGCTGGGCACCATTGTTTGGGGGATGGGGAGAGAGAAAAGTGCCCCCTTTTTCTGCTATGTTAGCAGGTACTCTGTTTGCTTTAAGACTCCAGTCAGATCTCATAGGCTCTCCCCTTAGCTATATCACCAGTGGCACATGTTGCTGCAGTCTGATCTCACCTCACTCTCCAAAGCTGGAGTTCTCTCAGGCTATCGGGTCTAGAGGTCCTATATTGTGTCCATGTTTGTGCTTCGCATCTGCACCCTCCATATAGATCTACTGGTCTGTCTTCCTTCTGTAGTTTTCTACTGTAGTTTTCTCCCCAACTTTCCCCTGAGAATGTACTCTCTCCATTTAAAAAAAAAACCATCTTCCCCTAGCCTAAAGCAGTAAGCTCCCTCCCTATTCCATCATCTTGGAACCCTCCTAGGACATTGACAAGATACGGATATTTTGATCAGATCCCCAAAACACAGCAAACAAAAGCAAATAAGGACAAAGGGAATTTTTCCAAACTAAGAAACTTCTGTACTGCAAAGGAAATATCCAACAAAGTAAAGAGATAACCTGCAGAATGGCAGAAAAACACAAATATTTTGATACATTTACAAAATATGTATCTGATTAGAAGTTAATAACCAGGATCTTTAAGGAACTCCAGCAACTCAATAACAGAAAACAAATAATCCAATTAATTATAGGAAGATCTAAACATATATTTGTAAAAAGAAGGCATGTAAATGAACAACAAGTACATGAAAAAATACTCAACACTCCTAATCATCAGGGAAATACAAATCGAAACCAAACTGAATATCATTTCATTCCAGTAGGACTGGCTATTACCAAAAAGACAAAAGATAACAAATGCCATAAGTATGTGGAGGAAAGGAAACATCTTTACACTGTTGGTAGAAATGTGAATTACTTCAGCCATTGTAGAAAACAGTATACATCTAAAAATCTAAAAATAGAACTAGCCTATGATCTGGCACTCCCCCTAGTGGGCATATATCAAAGGGAAATGACATTGGACAGACATATCTGCATTCCCATGTTTAGTGCAGCACTATTCACAGCAGCCAAGAAATGTAAACAACCTATGTGTCCATCCACTGATTATTGGATTAATAAAATGTGGTATGTATACAATAGAATATTACTTAGCCACAAAAACATGCAATAACATGAATAGAACGGTAGGTCATTATGCTAAGTGAAATAAACCAAGTTCAGAAAGCAAGTACCACATGACCTCTATTGTGTGCGATATCATAGAAGTTAAAAGTATAAGATTGGTAACCAGAGGCTGGGCAAGGAAGGGGCATGGTAGGTTGGTTAACCAGTACTGAATTGTAATTAGATAGAATAAAAGTTCTGGTGTTGTGTGGCACAGAATGGTGACCATAGATAATGTTAATGTGCTATATATTTTTCCAAAAAAAGAAAACAGAATATTGAATTTTTAACTTCTTCACCATAAAGAAATGTTAAATGTATGAGAAGACAGATATATTTACCCTGATTGGAAAATACACAATGTGTACGTGTCAGAACATCAGATGGGGAGAGGGGTGGTTTTGTGGTGTGGTGGGTTAAGCACTGCTTATGATACTAAATTCTCTTGTCAGAGTGCTGGTTCAAGTCCTTGCTTTTTGTCTTCTGATGCAGTTTCCTGCTAACGTGCCTGGGAAAGCAGCAGAGGATGGCCTAAGTCCTTGGGATCCTGCCACTCATGTGGGAGATCAGGAGGGAGTTCCTGGCTCCTAGTTTCAGCCTGGCCTTACATCAGCCTATTGTGGCCATCTGGGGACAGAATTAGCAGATGGAAGATCTCTGTGTCTTTCCCTCTCTCTCTGTCACTCTGCCTTTACAATAAATAAATAAACCCTTAAAAGAAAGCTAGTGTACTATATATTTCCAAATTGCTAAACATGGATTCTAAATGTTCTTGTCACAAAGAGATAAATATGTGAGGTAGTGAATGATTAGCCTAATTTGATCATTCCATAATGTATACGTGTATTGAGAAGTCAGATTGTGCCCCATAAATAAGTATAATTATTATTTATCAATGTAAACATTCTTAAACATTACCAAGCATGAAAAGAAGCAGGAAATATTATTCATAATGAGGAGAATCAACCACTGGAAACAAATTTAGGACTGGTAAGTGTCAGAATTAGCAAGCAGGAACATTAAAACAGTTATTATAATTAGATTTCCTATGTTCCAAAAGGAAGAGATGTCAAAGCTGTATAAATGACAAATTAGGGGCCGGTGCTTTGGTATAGCAGGTAAAGCCACCACTTGCAGTGCCAGCATCCCATTTGGGTGCCGGTTCAAGTCCCGGCTGTTCCACTTCTGATATACCACTCGCTATGGCCTGGGAAAGCAGCAGAAGGTGGCCCAAGTCCTTGGATCCCTGCACCCATATGGGAGACCTGGAAGAAACTCCTGGACCCTGGCTTCAGATCAGCTTAGCTCCAGCCATTATGGCCATCTGGGGCGTGAACCAGTGGATGGAAGACCTCTCTCTCTCTCTGCCTCTGCCTCTCTGCCCCTCTGTAACTCTGCCTTTCAAATAAATAAATAAATCTAAAAAGAAAAGACAAATTAAACTTCTGGTAGGTAAAATTATGAATATTATAATGTGTGTGATTGAAAAGACCCTGAAACTTTGTTATTAATAGCAATTTAGATACTGCAGAAGAAAGGATTAATAAACTTAAACACCTAGCAATAATATAGCAATAGCAAGTTCCCCCCCCCAAAAAAAAATATATATATGGATAGAGACAAGGATACAGAGAAAGAGAAATGGGGAGAGACTTTAACTTTTAAATAAATAAATAGAGCATCAAGAAAACTGTGCGATAACTTCAAATGGCCCAAAATATACATATGTGGAATCCCCAGGAGAGGAAGCTGGCCTGGAAATAATGGCTGAAAAATCAACCACAAGCAACATGCTAAGAGATAACATAAGAAACTGACTATATTAAATTAGAAATTTCTATTCATCAGAAGATAATTTTAGGAGATAGAAAGGGAAGATGGCAATTGGGAAGATAATCGCAACAAACAGAACAGAACAAAGAGCTCATAACTAGAACCTATAGAACACTGTAGACAGTGAGAAAAATGCAAACAAAGCAATAGAAAAATAATTGTTTAAAAGCAAAACCAAACTGTAGATTTTTACTATATATTTATCAAAATGGCTAATGCTAGCACCACTGATAATAGCTGAAACTTTTATACACTGCTGATTGGTTAAATTCGCACAATCATTTGAGAAATGTGTCACCAAAAGACATGTATAGGAAGACTCATAGCAAAAATTTTTGTAATTGTTCCATGCTAAAAATTTCTTGGTTGTTTTCAAAAATAGCATGGATAAATTGTAGTGTTTGACACAATGAATACTATAACACAATGAAAACAAAACAGCCACATACACAACATGGATCAATCTTAAAGATAAAATTTTGAGCAAGAAAACTAAATATAAGTGAATACATAGTTTATATACAGCTCCAAAATCTGACAAATCTAAATAAAAGTGTCTCATGATTCATGTTGAATGCAATTATAAGGAAAAGTGACAAAGTGTCTCATAAAATTCAGAATAGCAGTCCCTTTGGGTGGGGAGTAATAACCATGAGAGGAAGGAAGGGAGTTCCTAGGATGCTGTCAGTATATATGTATCTTTAAACTTGAATAGTAGTTACAGGTATGTGTACTTTGTGATATTCCAGAGTTGTATATGTTTTATTATGTATGCTTTGCTGTATATGGGTTGTATTTTACAATGCTGAGAATAAAAAGATTGTTCTTTGATTCCATTCCATACCTGGCGCAGCATAAAATGCAGAGGGTCCTCTGGTTTCTCATAAACTAAGTTTTCAGTGATCTTCTGAGAGAGAGCATAAAGCATCACATGATTTTGGGTAGAAGTTACACAGTCCAAGTTACATCTCACATGATTTTCCCACTAACTTAACATGTGCCATAGCATTTTAAAAATTCACTTATCACTGTAAAGTTGAAACTTACTTTCTTGCCACTGATAAAATTAAGACAAATTAAGGTAAAACTTAGAGATGTCAAAATTTAGTAATGAATAGCAATAGGTGGTTTTCCTAATGCTCAAGATCAAAGAGGTAGTGAGAAAGGTTTGAATAGTCTTTGTTTTGAGAATTGTGATCTTGCTAGATTGAGAAAATAATTATTTGCTTTGGAGAACAAAGAAAAACCTTTTGAATAAAAATTTTAAAACTGTTTTAAAATGATTTTACATAGAATCTTCCTTTTGAGGCATTTTATATTTACGTGAGAACACGTTCAGTTGTAATATTAGATGAGAAAATAGGTAGAAATGAACTCCAAACAGTTCATGGAAAATGGAAGTAAAGGTAAATTTATTTTGGTACAGAAATTTTTGAGATCCATGCATACTTTTTGCATTTCCCATGAAGCTTTTTGAAGACTTCTCATATCAAACTTCAGAGAATCATTTTAATGCTTTTTGGTTGTTATTTGAATAACAAAAATTATAATAAAGTAAACACAAGTTTCATTTGCAGGAAATAACAATTGGATAAATTTCAAGTATGAAATATTCAGGTCTTTTTAATCTACCAGATTGTTCAATTACTTTATATATTTTTCTATTTAATACATACATGATAACTAATCTTTCTTGAAATGATGTTGTATGTATAAGCACTATTTTTTTTCTTGATAGATAAAGTATAGGGTAACCAAAACTACTTTCTTCAACAGGTTTCATTTTTCACATTAATAATTAATAGTTCTTTGACTAAAGTCAGAAACCTAGCTATTAATACCTTCCCAAGAACAAGGAATTTTAAGTAGGAAAATGCACATAGTGTTAATGAAGTGGCTATCTTTTATCCCTATTTTATTTGAGGAATCTGAGGTTCACAGAATTTAAGTAATTTTCCTCAAATCACAAAGATAAGAAATGGCAAAGTTAGGATTTGAAAATTGCAATATTTGTGCTCTTTCCTCTACTTACTTAAATTTAAACTTTTCCAACTTAAAAGTTTTCATTTGATGGGGACTAGTCTTATTTTATACTTTTCTAATTACAATTTATTTCAGGTACATATTTTATTATATATGTATCTGTTACTGGGTAAACAATACTTAGATAAAAATCATGCCAGGCAAACAAGAACAACCCACCAAATACTGAAAAACAAATTATAGTTATGAATATGCTTTATCAATTCCACATTGGCCAAGGACTATCATACTTCAAAGAAGATTCTAGCAATGCAGTCTGAGGTCAATGAGATTTATGATTTCAAGAACTAAAATTTTGCCTAATTCATTCTCCCTTGAAATAAGTCAGTTCTTCCATAGTTACAAGGTCTGCTGTCTTGAAGCTATCAGACTCCTGCCTGGAAGACTTTTCAATTTATTTTTCAGTTGCCAATATCTTATCCTTTCCTGCTGATGTGGCTAAAACTAACTTTTGGCTAAGGTTTTCCCCTATCAACCAATTTACCTGATCCGTAATCATTTTGAAGGCTTCATACCACAGTCTCACTCATTTGGTGTTCATCACTTATTATTTTTGGTAAATACATCTTTTTTTTTTTTTTTTTTTGACAGGCAGAGTGGATAGAGAGAGAGAGAGACAGAGAGAAAGGTCTTCCTTTTTGCTGTTGGTTCACCCTCCAATGGCTGCTGCGGCCGGCACATCGCGCTGATTTGAAGCCAGGAGCCAGGTGCTTCTCCTGATCTCCCATGCGAGTGCAGGGCCCAAGGACTTGGGCCATCCTCCACTGCCTTCCCGGGCCACAGCAGAGAGCTAGCCTGGAAGAGGGGCAACCGGGATAGAATCCAGCGCCCCAACCGGGACTAGAACCTGGTGTGCCGGCGCCGCAAGGTGGAGGATTAGCCTGTTAAGCCACGGCGCCGGCCAAATACATCTTTTTATACTTACTGACTTCTCAATTAGAATATGTCACATCACGCCCCACCATCTTTTTTTTTTTTTTTTTTAACAGCAAAAACCCTGCCTTGTACCTCTTGAAAAACTCACAACTACGGAGAGGGATTGAGAGGTTTACCTGGAATATTTGTAGAATGTGATGTTTCTCCATGTATTGGAGTGAAACTTCATAAGGATCTTCATATGTTATGGGAGGGAACTTCCTCTTATGAGTTTGCTTTTCCATATAACTCCTTTCTTGCTCGAATTCTGAAAAATCATCCTGCAATTGAAATATCCCCCCAGGGTTCTTAATAATCTAAAATATAAATCTGATGTTGTTAGAATCTTAACACTAGGAATTGGAGAAGAGACATGTGTTTATGAGAGAACTGGCTACCTGTCCCAGAAATACAATGCACCTGAAGCCCTGGGAGGTACCTTAGGTATCTCCAATCTACTTTAAATACTTTTTGTCCTTTACAGGGCTCTCCAGTGAACTCTAAATTCTTTTCCCTTGGTAGAAACCCAGACAAGGGAAATGATTATTGTCATGAGTTAATAGCAAATTTAGGACTTGAAACCTAGGTTTTAAAATCCTGGTTCATTGATCTTTCTTGAATGGCCTGCCTTAGGATAGCAGAGAGAGCACCACCCTTCTGCATTTCCTGAAATTTATGGGTCACACACACCAAAACATGTGTGGATTTATTTCTCATCCTAATCCTACAAGTGCCCTCCTACTGCTTATCCCTCTTCTCCCACCCTAACCCCCGTAGGGCCTGTTTTAGTAGGAATCAAATACCCCTTGAACCTACAGGATTGATTTCTATGGCTTGGGTGTTTTCTTGACTGGTGTTATCACATTTGGATGAGATGGATGGGAATTTTTGGTAAAAGTCTGGATCTTTTGCTACAAAATTACTGGTGAATCTGGTATCCAGTAGGTGGTGGGCTGAGACAGTGGTTGGACTTTCAGTTTCAGTTTCCATTGCAACTGAACTATTGGAATTGAGGTGTATTTGGCTATCTTCAAATTTGCAGGGCTCTATTCTGTACTCAGCCTCTTTATCCTCCTTGCTGTCGCGGAACTGAGAAAATACTCTGTCATACTGGTCAAATGATCCATTGGAAGACAGGTCATCAGCCTGTTTGTCCACTAAGTCGTCCACCTGGTCAGGTTCACTGAAGTCAGCCTTGTCAACAGTAAGATCAGTAGAGTTTTCAGCTTGGTCAACAGCCTGTTGTTCAGCTAGCTGAGTCTTTACAGATGTTTTGCGGTCAACTTGGTCAGACAATCCCTGATCAGTGTGCTCAGAAGTACTCTCAAATAGATTGAACAATATTTGGTCAGTCTGTTCAGGAGTTCTTTGGTCAGCCAGGCCAGAAAATCTATGCTCAGAATCCTCCAAAGTTCTGCTCTCCGCCTGGTCAGATGACCTGCTGTCAATTTGTTCAGAAGCTCTTTGGTCGGATGATATGAACAAGCTGGTGTCAGCCTGTTCCGAAGCTCTTCTCTCTGCTAGGCTAGACAATCTGTGATCAACCTGCTCGGAAGTCCTCCTCTCAGCCTGGCTGGACAGCCTGCGATCAGCCTGCTCCGAAGTCCTCCTCTCAGCCTGGCTGGACAGCCTGCGATCGGCCTGCTCAGAGGCCCTGCGGTCAGACGGCACGGACATCCTGCGGTCAGATGGCGAGGACATCCTGCGGTCAGATGGCACAGACACCCTGCGGTCAGTCTGCTCAGAGACCCTCCTCTCAGCCTGGCTGGACAGCCTGCGATCAGCCTGCTCAGAGGCCCTGCGGTCAGACGGCACGGACATCCTGCGGTCAGATGGCACGGACATCCTGCGGTCAGACGGTGTGGACATCCTGCGGTCAGACGACGTGGACATCCTGCGGTCAGATGACACGGACACTCTGCGGTCCGAGGCCGTGGACATCCTGCGGTCGGATGACAGGGACGTCCTGCGGTCAGTCTGCTCTGAAGTTCTTCTCTCAGCCTGTCTTGACAATTTTCGTTCCATCTGTTGAGGAGTTCTTCTATCCGTCAGGCCAGACACCTGGTGCTCGATCTGTCCATACTCTTCGCTTTCAGTTTGGTTGGGTACCTTTTCCTCATAAATCTGTTCAGAAGATCTTTGGTCAACCAGGTCATATTCTCTGTGATCAGTTGGGTATTCTGCCTCACCGTTGACCTGGTTTGTCTCGTCGTCTTCTTCTTGGTCATCAGTAGGGTCAACGGTTGGCGGTGTGGTTGTGTTTCCATGTCCCAGGGGTTCGACTAGAGCTGGTTCTGGGGACTCATCCATTTTCTGGCGTTGGTGACTGGCCTAGCTTCCTCAGTGCCGTGGGTGGGGCCGGGCTGGTGGTCTAAACGACCTTCTGGCAGCACGCATGCGCAGGCTTTGAGGCTTTGTTCCGGGGCGGGGCGAGGGAGTGGGCGGTGCCTTGCCCTTGGCCTGGCGCCAGCCACGTCAGAGCGGGAGGAGCGTCCTTCTGCTGACGCTGCAGAATGAATGCCAGTACCGGGGCGAGGCTTTCTCCTGAGAGGAGGTGATCTCCACACCAGGGCAGCCAGGGCTTTCTACCCCCTAGCAGCTGGCTAGGTGTCCTGCGGCATGGGAACCGGCGCTCCTTGTTTCCCGGAAGTTCACCACGCTGTGTGGCGAAATGGCTGCTTCAGGAACCGCGCCTCCAATGAATGACCTCCAGAATGTGAGCAGGTGAACGTGCGGCCAGCCAGCAGAGGCCCTCCTAGCTGGCAGAGGTTCTAACTGCCCACGAAGTGAATTCACGTTTTGTTGGGTACTGACTTTTGTCTCTCCTCACAGTTGGGCAGCGCAGTGCATTAGTATTGGGCACCGCCAGCAAATGGTGCTGCTCAGTGTTCGTCTTCTTAAAACTCCAGGTGGTATTGTGGTGATGTAGCCAAATCGTGTTCACTTGTTGTTTGTCGATACTGTCTTTGCAAATAGTACCGTTGCCAGTCTTGTCAGTGGTATCGAAAGTTTAGTCCTCCTCACACGTAGATTACAGAATCGCTCGGGGCTCCTACCCGCACACACTCCTTGGCAGTTCGTGCCCGCAGGAATAGCCTCTTCCCTGTCTCGAAAGGTGGGTGAACAGCTCTGTAGTATCCCGACTGGGAAGGACTGCCCTGGCTGTGGAAGCTCAAGCCCTAAGGTGTTCGCTTGCTGACCTGGACATAGGATCGAGGGCTGGGCTGCCAGAGGGAGGGCGATCCAAGGAGGTTGGCTTGTAAAATCCCGCTATCTGGTGGTCTTAGAGCAGAAAGGAAGGTTAGGAGGAGGACGCCAAACCAGAATCCCAGAAAGAAAGGCTGTAAAGAAAGGGGTTGGGGTGGGGAACACACAAGGAATATTGAACAAGCGGAGAATTTTCACTTAGTGGTGGTGGCCCAGGGTCTGGCTTTTAGATTTGGCTCTGCCTTTTTTGAAATAAACCCTAAGAATGCACTTCCGAGTCAGCTGGCTGTCTCCTTTTAGCAGTTGGACAGTATAAAGCTGTTGATGGGATGTTTTATTTTCACTTTCTGAAGTCTAAAAAAATCACTGAGGCAGGCCAAGGAATGATAGTCTGAAGCCAGACACTCCATCGCTAAGGATTTTTATTGTATTCAGTCATGAGAGATGTGACAGAAGGTCCAAATACAAAGAGTTGTGATCTAAGTGTGACAGGGAGAGTGGGTACCCTTGGTGTCATACCTAGGAGCAGAAGGGGAATTCAGGCACACTGAAGTGAAATAAATCATTTATGTAGTAGAGCCCAACATAATTGGTGCTCAAGAAGGGTTTGTTGAATATAAATTTGTGGGTGAGATCTGCCTGTATTTATAAATGCCTAGAGGAAAAAGACATTGTGTTTTGGGTGAGAGAGGTGATAGGCTGTGGTTTGCCGCTTTGAATGGGCCTTGGTGTATTAGATTTGTTCTTCCATATTGTAAGTTAAATGTAGTTACCATAGGAAAAATAGGAAACCCAGGCATGGAAAACAATTTCTCCCAAACCCTCAAGAAAAAGTTTTTATTAACATTTTGGTGTATATCCTTATGGAATTCTGCTGTGCAAATCTATATCTATAGTATTGCTGTACCCTTAAGTTTTGGTGTGTTGTGTTTTCATTTTCATTCATCTCAAGGTATTATCTCATTTCTTTTGTGCTTTCTTCTTTGGCACTTTGGTTGTTTTAAAAGTGTGTTAATTTCCAAATATTTTTGAACTTTGTAGATTTACTCCTGTTATTGATCATTAACTTCATCCTACTATGTTCAGAGAAGATACTTAGATTTAAATCTTTTGAAATATATTGATTTGTTCCATAGCCAAACATATGGTTTATTCCAGAATATATTCTGTGAGAAGAATGCTTATTTGATATTGTTGGGTGGAATATTCTTTATGTCTCTTAGATATAATTGGCTTATAAGGTTGCATTTTCATGTTGAAGTATTCTCTAGGCATTCTATTCATTATTGAAACTGAAACACTGAAATAGCTATTAATGCAGAACTATCATTCTCCCTTTGAGTCTGTCAATGTTGCTTCATACATCTTGGAGTTCTACTTTTAGCTATAAATAGATTTATAATTATGATATCCTGTTGTTTTCTTGATACTTTGTTATCAATGTGTAATTTAGTTGTCTCGTAACAGTTTCTTACTAAAATCCTATTTTGTATGATATTGGTATAACAATGTCAGCTCTCTTTTGGTTACAATATCCTATATAGAACTATTGAATCTTATACTATGGCATACATTTTTCTATCCTTTTACTTTCAACTTATTTGTGTCTGGAAGTAATAAGATCTCACATAGACAGCATATAGTTGGATCATTAAAAATACATTCTGACAATGTGTATCCTTTAATTAGAGAATTCAATCCATCTACATTTAAAATAAAATAATTTCTCATAAGGACGGACACAGCTTCTGAAATTTTGCTATTTGTTTAATATATATCATATATTATTTGTCTTTAATTCTTCCATTACAGTATTACTTTATGTTAAATTGACTTTTTTTGTAGTTTGTAATGTTGACTCATTTCTTATTACTTTAAATATATATTTTTTAGTTATTGTTTTGTTTGTGGTTACCTGGGGATTATAATTAATCTCTTAAATTTATAACAACTTATTTTGAATTAAAACTATCTTAATTTCAGTGATATAAAACATTCTTTGCCAATATAGTTCTATTCCTCTCATTTTATATTGTCACAAACTACATATTTCTTTTTTTTTTTTTTTGGACAGGCAGAGTTAGACAGTGAGAGAGAGAGAGAAAGGTCTTCCTTCCGTGGTCCACCCCACAAATGGCCGCTGTGGCCGGTGCGCTGTGCCGATCCGAAGCCAGGAGCCAGGTGCTTCCTCCTGGTCTCCCATGCAGGTGCAGGGCCCAAGGACTTGGGCCATCCTCCACTGCCTTCCTGGACCACAGCAGAAAGCTGGACTGGAAGAGGTGCAACTGGGACAGAATCTGGCGTCTCAACCAGGACTAGAACCCGGAGTGCCAGCGCCGCAGGCAGAGGATTAGCCTAGTGAGCTGCGGCGCCAGCCACAAACTACATATTTCTAAATTTTGTGCAGTTAATATGAATTTATAATTATTCAGCTGTAATTTAAGTAATATAAGAAAAAAAACTTGGAAACCAAAAATACAGTAATTTTGGCTTTTACATTTACCTAGACAAGTGCCTATATCAGCATTCATTATTTCTTCATATAGCTTCAAATTACTATCTGTTTTCCTTCATTTCTACTTGAAAGTCTTTCTTTAGAGTTTCTTGATTGGCATGCCTACTATGGATGAACTCTTTCAGTCATATCTGGAAAAAGTCTTAACTTCTTCTTTACTTATGAATGATAGTTTTGTTAGATGTAGAATCCTTGGTTGATAGCATTTTTCTGTCGGTATTTGAAGTATGTCATCCCACTGCCTTCTTACCTCCATGAGTTTTGCTGAGCAATTGGCTGTTGATCTTGAAGATTCTCATATGTGGAATTGCTTCTCTTTTTGCTGCATTCAGGATTTCCTCTTTCAAAAACTCTTTGTCCTTTGGCAGTTTGGTTATAATGTATCAATGTGAGTCTTTTGTGTTTATTCGTCTTGAAGTGTTGTTTTTAATGTTTTATTTATTTGTTTGACAGAGAAAGAAGAGACAGGGCTAGATTTTCTATCCACTGGTTCACTTCTAAGTGCTTGCAACAGCTAGGGATGGGCCAGGTCAAAACCAAGAGCCAGAAACTCCACCCAGGTCTCCCACTTTGCTATCAGGGACCCAAGTAGTTGAGTCATCATCTGCTCCTCCCAAGGACATTATTAGAAGGTTGGGCTGGAAGTAGAAGGTGGCACTGAATCACAAGTACTCCATTAGGGATGTGGGCATCCCAATCGATGGCTTAACCCACTGTGCTGCAATGCCTGCCCTATTTGAGTTTTTTAAAAGCTCCTTGAGTGTGAATGCTTTTATTTTGATAATTTGGGAATTTTCAGAGTTATTTCTTCAAATATTCTTTCTGCCTCTTATCTCCACTCTGGTCCATTATGCATTTGTAGTACACTTGATGATGTCTCATAGATTCCTGAAGCTCTGTTAATTTTTCTTCATTATTATTTTCTGCTCTTCAGATCGAATAATTTCAGCTGACCTTTCAAGTTTGCTAATTCATTCTTTTGCCTGCTCAAATTAGCTGTTGAAACTCTAGAGATATTTTTTGTTTCAGTTATTATAATTTTGAATTCTGCAACTTTAATAGAGTTCTTTTTATAATTTCTATCTCCTTGTTGCTATTCTTGAAAAAAATTATTATTTTCATTTTATTTGAAATTCAAAGAAAGAGAGAGAAAACACACACAAAACACACACACAGATCTTTATCTGCTGATTCACTCTCCAAATGCTCATAATAGCCAGGGCTAGGCCAGGCTGAAGCTAGGAGCCCAGAAATTAATCCAGGTCTCTGCCATAGGTAGCAGAGACCAAAGCACCTGACCCACCATCTGCTTCCTCTCAGGATGTACTTTAGCAGGAAGCTGACTCAAAAGCAGAGTAGGCAGACTCAAACCAGGAATTCTAATGTGGGATGTAGGCATCCCAAGTGGCAACTTAACTGCTGTACCAAATAACCTTCTTCTGTTCTCTATTTCTTGATACATCATTCTCCTGATCTCCTTTTGCTGTTTGTCCATAGTTACTATTAGCTCTTTGAGCAAATTTAAGATGATTCATGTAACGTTTTTGTCTATCATGTTCAATGTCAGTTCAGTAATAATTTTTATTAACTAATGGGAATGAGCCATACTTTGTTTCTTTGCATGCTTCATAAAAAATCCAAAATTTGAAAACTGGAAATTTTGTATATTATCATCTGGTAACTTTGGAAATCATATTTGTTCCTATCTTTGCATTTCTTTTTGTTGCTTGGTGTGGGCACAATTGTTTGCTCAGTGACTTTTCTAGCTATTTTCGTAAAGACCGTATCTTTCTCACGTGTGATCTCGGAAGCCTTTCTTTTAGTTTGTAGCAGCTAGTGTATTGACAGATTTTCTTGAATGCCTCAAGTCGAAAAGAGACAAAAAGCCTTTTACACGTTTTATAGGTAGACTCTGTGGGGCATAAGTCCTTCAACACTTAGGCACATTTACAACTCTGCCATAACTTTTACTTCCTGCTCGCAGTGAGCCCACAACTAGTCATAACTGAAAGATTAGTATTTTCTCAGCTCTCTTTTAGTATCTAGTTCCTTCAGGAACCTTTCAATGCACTAATTGTTTAAATAATCTCTTTCCCCAGCTTTTCTCTCCAAGCTTTCAGAGTGTCTACTGTTTGTATTAGTTGTAATCTTTGGACCCAGTTTTCAGCAAATTACCTGTCAGTGTATTTGAAAAATGTCCTCTTGGGGTCGATGCTGTGGTGCATTAAGCTGCTATGGTTAAGCTGCCATATGCAGTGTTGGCATTTCATATGGGCACCATTTCAAGTCCCAGCTGCTCCACTCCAATTCAGCTCCTTGCTAATGTGCCTGGGAAAGCAGCCAAAGATAGCCATGTGCTTGTGCCCTTGCATCCATGTGGGAGACCTGGACATAGCTCCTGGTCCTGGCTTTGGCCTGGCCCCACCCTAGCCATTGCTGCCATTTTGGGAGTGAACCAGCAGATGGAAGATCTCTCTATCTCTCTGACTCTCCCTGTCTAAATGTATCTCTGATTTTCAAATAAATAAATAAATAAATCTTTAGAAAAAAATCAGGATATAATGCCTTAGGAAGTGATGGTAAATCACTAGTTTTTAAAAAAGAAAAGTATCCTCTTTATAGCCATTTTCACACTATGAGAACATTCTGAATTAGGTGAAAGAAAAGAAAGCACCCATGTTAGTTCTTCAGGTAGCCCCCAGACAGGTAAAGACGGATAAACACAATTTAAAAATTTTTTTTAATATATTTATTTGAGAGGTAGAGTTACAGACAGACAGAGGGAGAGACAGAGAGAAAGAGAGGTCTTCCATACATTGGTTCACTCCCCAAATGGCTGCAACAGCTGGAGCTAGGCCAATCCAAAGCCAGGAGATTCTTCTGGGTCTCCCATGTGGGTACAGGGGCCCAAGCACCTGGGCCATCTTCTACTGCTTTCCCAGGCCACAGTAGAGAGCTGAATCTAAGGAGGAGCAGCCAGGACACGAACTGGCACCCATATAGGATGCTGGCACCACAGGCAGAGGCTTAGCTCAGTGCGCCACAGCGCTGGCACCAAATGCAATTGTTTACCAGGTCTGCTCTGCTTTTGGAGCCAGGGACTATGGTCCCACACTGAATTTTAGCTACCATCACCCAAATTGCTGCAAAATCAGGGAAAGGGAGAGCAAGAGCAAATAGTAGTGCTGCAACACTCTTTTATTGTTTGTAAATGGCCACTTTTTTTTTTTTTTGGTTTTTAAATTTTTTAACATTCAGTATAGTTCATAGCTACAATTCTAAGAATAAAATGATATTCCTTTCCTCTCTCAGTTTCTACCCTTCCTCCCTCCTACCCTCCCTTTCCCTTTCTTTTTTTTGATTACCATAAACCTTTGTCTATTTTTCATAGTTATGAAAAAATTATTTTGGTAAGTTTTTGCTCACTTTTTCATTGTTTCTGTTCAGGAATAGATTCTTGGAGCTACCTACTCCACCATTTTCTCCCATCGTATTCCCTTTCCCCTTAAAGTCATGAAAGCATAACATATCCACATCTAGGTTGCTAGCTCAGTTAGAAGGATTGGAAAATTGTCAGTATTGGACCTGTAGTCCCACATAGCAGTAGTTGCTGAATGAGTTTTTCAGTTCAAGCAAGGCATGCATTTTTTAATTTATTCACATTTTCCCTCCTTTTCCTTAATCATTTAAGTTATCTGACTGGTTCCTCAACTCATTTTAATTTTCAACTGCTTTTATTTACTTAGTAATTTATTATGAGCCTGGGCCTTGAGTCAGACAAAGCTGTATTTGAATGTTGTCTTTACTCTTTAGAGGGATAAGGGGGTAATGAAGGGGAATGGTCTGTGAAATCATTTGGTCTAACCATGCCAAGGCAACTTCAGGTGGAACCCAAAATTCAATAAATCTACAGCAGGTTAATTTTTAAGTTGATAATTTTGTGTGGCCTGTGAGTATGATAAATTTCCAAGTGGCTCTTGGCTGAAAATAAGCTTTCCCACCCCTGCAGGGCTCTGTGTCCTTAGGCGAGTTACCTGGTTTCTGCTGTCTTCAGGTTCTTCACTTGTAAAAAGGAAACAAACATAATGCTTAATTAGATTATTAAGATGGTTAAATGATATAATATATATAAGTAATTTAGCTCAGGGCCCAACATTTAGCAAGCAAATAATTGCCGTTGGTCTTAATGTAAATTTATTAAAGTCATATTTTATGTCTCTTGGTAGTGTTTATAATTTTCTTCTGTGTTGAGCACATTTGTTAAAAAAGTTATGTAATTTATGAGTTTTATTATTGTGAAGTGGATTTTTCTAATATATTTTCTATACTTGATTTTAGCCAAAAGGCTGAGAAGAGATTCTAATATATTTTCTAAATGGGTAATGCTAATATGTAATAAAAATAACTTCTGGTTTTATTTTATCTTGCCATCATTTTTAATACTTTCTTATCGGATTACATAGTTTTTCAGATAATTCATTTTATTTTTCTTAATAGATAATGATAATTATAGTTTTTACTCTTTTTTATAACAGGTGTGCATTTTATTTTCTAATATTAAACATGACTGCCAAACACTATTTAATAATTATGAAGGTTACAGACATCTTTATTTCTAAATATGATGAAAATATTCCATTAAGTGCAAAGTTTAATTTTGGTTCTTGATATATATTACACTGTGATAAGGCCATTTCTTTCTATTGCTCTTTTATAAAAGGTGTTAATTGGCTTTAAATTATCAAATGATTATAGCATCTGTTGAAATAATCATATCATTTTCCATTAATTTATTTATATATAAATAGTTTTATATAAATAGATTTTTAAATGTTGAGTCAGCCATCTATTCTGGAATTAACCTTACTTGGTTCATTCCTGTCTCTTTTTTTATACAATCATGTAATAATTTACTAATATTTTATTTAGAGTATTTGTGTTTTATTACTACTGAGATTGTTCAATTGTAATCTATTTCTATACTTGATAAGTTGTGGTATCAGGATTATGCTAGCCTTATAAAATAAATTAGTAAGCTTGTCTTTTTTGGTTATGTGGAAAGGTTTTTTTTTCAAGGATTTATTTTATTTGAGTTGAAAGGCAGAGTGTCAGAGACAGAGAAGGAGAGAGCTTTTTTCTGTTGGTTCACTCCCGAAAGGCTCACAGTAGCCAGGACTAGTTCAGACTAAGCCAGGAACCAGATCCATCAGGGTCTCCCGTGTGGATGACAGGAACCCAAGTACTTAGACCATCATCTGCTGAGAAGCTGAGACATGAAACTGCATTGTGATATGGGATGCAGGCATTTCAAGTGGTGGCAGCTTAACACACTGTACCACTATGCCTGCCCCTATAATAGTTTAATACGAAATAATTATTAGTTCCTTAAATTTTGTTAAAACTCACCTATAAAATAAACAGTCAGTCCGGTGTACTTGGTCCTGGCTATCATGGGCATTTGGGGAGTGAACCAATGGACGGAAAATTTGTGTCTGTCTCTCTCCCTTTTATCTCTCTCTCTTTCTCCCCCCAACTCCCAACTCTCTCCCTCTCTGTCTCCCTCTCTCTGTTACTCTGCCTTGCAAATAAAATAAACCTTAAAAAAGAAAACTATTGCATCTCATAGAAAAAGACAGAACTCACCTGGGGTGGGGTGGGTTGTGGTTGTTTTCTGTCTAAATTTTTGACAGGTTTCTTATTAATTCTATGGTTTTTGGTCAACTTGATTTTCCCCATCTAATACAGAAGAATTTAACTGAACTGACTTAGGAAAACATTCCACTTCTGCTTGAATTTCAACTTTTTCAGCATAAAGTACTTTCTAATAATATTATTTCATTTTCCCCTTATGTGCTTATATTTATTTTTTATTTCCAATGCTGCTTTCTTTCTTGTATTTTACAATAGGATTTTTTCATTATGTTCTTAAGTTGATTTTTCAAAGAAACACTCCTTTTATTTATTCTATTGTGATTCAGTTTTGTGTGTTGATACTACATTAAAATAGGCAATGAGTTTATAGTTTTGTGCTTCTCTGACCTATAATATCTAACTTTGTAGTGACTGCTAAGACTACTAAATTTAGTATGTCTATGACATAGAAAGGAATCAGTAAAGAGAATCAAGTTGACCTTCTTGTGTCATTCCTCATTTAAATTCTTTGCTGTTTATTTATTCACGTTGCAAGTAATCCAGATAAAAGCAACTTTTGAACTGAGTTTGAGGTGTCATTGTTGCCTATTTGTGAATCTAGTTAGCAATCTGTGGTATGGAATTGCACAGATGATTTTCTCCTATTTTTATTTTATGTTGTGGTTGGTTTCTGGGAATTTCATGTAGTTATTAGATCTTTGTGTATCTTCTTTGGAGACGTGTCTATTTAGATTCTTTGTCTATTTTTAACTGGGTTATTTGTTATTTATTATTGAGGTATAATAATTCTTTATTTTAGATGTAAGTCCTGGATCAGACATATGATTTGCAAACATTTTCTTCTATGCTGTGGGTTGTCTTTTCAGTTTCTTGATGGTATTCTTTGAAATACAAATATTTTAAATTTTGATAGAGTCCAGTTTATCTGCTTTTCTTTTGTTGGTTGTATTTTTGGTGTCATAGTTAAGGAGTCATTTCCTATTCCTAGATCTTGAAGATTTAGACCTGTGTTTCCTTCTAATAAATTTACAGATTTCATTCTTATATTTGGACCCATTTTGAGTTTATTTTTATGTATGACATAAGGAAGAAGTTGAGCTTTATTCTTTTGTATGTAAATATCCAGTCCATTTGTTAAAATATTATCCTATCTACTATTTGAATTGTCTTGATGAATTTTGTTGAAAATAATTGACCATAAATAGGAGTGTCTGTGGACTCTCAGATCTGTTTCTTTGATCTACAGGGGTACTTCATGGAAAATGAAGTCATGGGAAATGGAATTAAAAGAGAAGTTAATTTTGGTACAGAATTCTTTTAAATTAATATATATTCATATATATTCAATTATATATATTTCCAAATGTCATTACCATAGTGTCTTAGGCTAGATTTTGAAATACAGAGAAGTATGAGTCCTCCATCTTTATTCTTTTTCAAACTATTTTTGACTACTCTTTGTTGCTAGAATTTCTGTCTAAATTTTAAGATCAGCATGTCAGTTAATAAAAACGGCTGAGATTTTGATAAGATTTGGAGTAGTTACATCATTTTTTATAAAGATTTTATTTATTTATTTTAGAGGTAGAGTTACAGACAGTGAGAGGGAGAGACAGAAAGAAAGGACTTCCTTCCGTTGGTTCACTCCCCAAATGGCCGCAACGAACAGAGCTGTGCTGATCCAAAGCCAGGAGCCAGATGCTTCTTCCTGGTCTCCCAGGTGGGTGCAGGGGCCCAAGCGCTTGGGCCATCTTCTACTGCTTTCCCAGGCCACAGCAGAGAGCTGGATTGGAAGAGGGGCAGCCTGGACTAGAACCAGCGCCCATATGGGATGCTGGTGCTGCAGGTGGAAGATTAACCTACTGCGCCACGGGGCCGGCCTCCAAGTTACATCTTAATAATTTGAATATTGTCTTCAGATCTATGGATATGGCATGCATTTCCATTTATTTAGATTTTTAAAAATTTCTTTCAATTTTTTGTCGTTTTCACTATATAGGACTTATGCTTCTTTTGTTGTTCTTTCTCTATAGATTTCATTTATTTATTATTATTGTCATAAATGGAGATTGTATTTTAAATTGTGCTATTTTTAATGGGATTCATTATCTCTTATTTGCACTACTGAAGAGGAATTCCTGACTCTGAATACTATGAAATAACCTAACACATGACACCTCACAGCAGACTGATGAAATAGAGAACAGTTTATTTGTCAAATATACTCAACAGTCTAGGGGAGGAGAGCACCATACACCATTCAGGGTTTCATGGGGGTTACACACAGGAACACATTACACCAGTAGTGGCTGTGGCATGGCAGGCTTTGCAGTAACAAAAGGGTAAGTTATCCTGCACCCATATTCTCCTCCAGCCCCAGTTTCTGTAGAAAGATTAGCTTACTGAATAATTCCACTGACTGAGAGGCAAGTACAGTCTGTTATGTAGAGAATCAAGGGAGTGGAGCTGGTTCAACTGATACAAGTACTGCTGCATGGGGTGATTTTCTTGTTGGGTAGGGGAGCATATCAAGTGAGAATAAAGGAACTCACAGGCCTTTAAGGCCCTGTGAGGATAAGAAATATCAAGGCAGCTCTTAAAATTTTAGGCCTTGCTCTACAGATTGGTTTCAGTTTTCATTTCCAGATTGTTTAATTTAATATTGATCTTGTACTCTGGCACTGTGAAGCCTGCTTATTGGTTTTAGTGGTTCTTTAGTGGATTCCTTAGAATTTCTTTATGTATTATGTTAGCATGTTCTCTAAAAATAGAAATGTTTTACTTGTTTCTGTCCAGTCTAGATGTCTTCTCTCTCTCTCTCCCCCTCCCTCTCTCTTCTTCCTTCCTTTCCTCTCTTCCTCCTTCCTTCCTTCTCCCTTTCCCCCTCTTCTTTCCTCCTGCCCCCTTCTTTTTTCTTTATAATTTCACTGTCCTGGATATAACATCTAGTAAAACATTGAATAAAGAGGCAAGAGTAGGCATCCTTGTTTTAATCCTGATCTCAAGGGAGAAAAATTTTACTTTTTTGACCAGTAAATATGATGTTAGTT
This sequence comes from Lepus europaeus, assembly GCF_033115175.1. Taxonomy (NCBI): domain Eukaryota; kingdom Metazoa; phylum Chordata; class Mammalia; order Lagomorpha; family Leporidae; genus Lepus; species Lepus europaeus. The sequence goes on along the minus strand of NC_084828.1, from coordinate 75,637,850 downwards.
GTGTACCTTTCATAGTTGCCTCTTATGAGATTGAAAAAGTTTCCTTGTATTCTTAATTTGTTGAATTCTACATGAAAGAGTAGGATTTTGTTTTCAAATGCTTTTTCTGTATCTGTGTATTATGTGTTTTTATTCTACTTATATAGCTTATTAAATTGTTGGAATTTTGAATGTTAAACCTCATTGGCTATGATACTGCCACTGCTGAAAACTGAATTTTGAATATTAAACACCTTGTATGGCTAGGATAGATTATTCTAAGTTATACAATATGATTTATTATATCTGCTGGAGTTCAGTAATTTCTGTTTGGTCTTTGGTGTTGACTGTTGACTATGTATATGAGGGGATATTTGAAAGTTCATGGAAAAAGGAATTAAAAGATTGAAAATAAAGACTTAATTTCTTTTTTTAAAAGATTTATTTATTTATTTGAAAGTCAGAGTTACATAAAGGGAAAAATAGAGACAGATAAAGAGAGAAGCCTTCCATCCACTGGTTCACTCCCCAATCAGCCACAATGGCCAGAGCTGCACAGATCTGAAGCCAGGAGCCAGGAACTTCCTCCAGTTCTCCCATGTGGGTGTAGGGGTCCAAGGACTTGGGCCATCTTCTACTGCTTTCCCAGGCCATAGTAGAGGGCTGGAGCAGAAGTAGAGCAGCCGGGACTTGAACTGGTGCCTGTATGGGATGCTGGCACTGCAGGCAGTGGCTTTACCTGCTATGCCATAGCACCAGCCCCCAAACTTAATTTCTTAACATAAGCTCCCTCAAGACACTTTTGCATGCAATGATATCAACCATTCGGCCCATTCCTACAGAGCTAAGGTTTTTGAAAATTTAACATTTTTACATAACTGCAGAAAAATTTGTGCCCTTTACAGATTTTTGGGGGCCAAAAATGAAGTCTAAAGGAGCCAAATCAAGATAAAGTAGATGCTTAATGATTTTTTATGAAAGCCCTTACAAATCTCCCCTTATTTGGTAAAATAAATGAACAAGAACATTGTCTTGTTGGAGAAGGACCCTCCAGTGAAGCTTCCCTGGGCACTTTTCTGCTAAAGCTTTGGCTGACTTGCTCAACATATTGTGAGCAAATCTAGGCCAAAATTAGTATTTCGGATTCTTGCCTTTTACTCAGAAAAGAATTCTAAGCACAGGCCCAAATGAGACATGCAGCCTGTTAAGGTTTAGAATTTATTTAGAAAGTGAGAGGAATTCAGAGGAATGTGAATGCTTTATTAAGGGAGAGTGGACCAAGAAGGGTAAATAGGGAGCTCCATACCAATCATTTCCAGGGGTTGTTGGTAACCTTAAACTCAGAGCACAGGTGAGAGTGCACATGGGAGAGCAGGGTGGGGCACGCAAGAGAGAGAGAGGCTGCAAGCAAGAGGGCCAGCAAGAGACTGGTGGGCCCAGTGCTCTCCAGGCCTCTTACTGACTTCTGAAAGGGGAGTGGTTACATAGCTTGATTGACAGATGGGTGGACATAGGTGAGATTACCTGGAGAGAATGGGGGTGTGGCCTCCATTTCATGAACCTACTCTATCTCCCTTGCCAGTCTCATATCAAAAACTCTTTCCCAGTCAGTAGATGTCGTCATTATTTAGCCCTCTAGTCAACACGTAAAATTCCTTGAACACCCACAAAAGCTCTTGCCATTACCCTTGCCCGACTGGACCATTTCCACCTCTTGATGGTTATTGATTTGATTAGGCTTTGTCTTCAGAATCATAATGGAAAAAGCTATGTTTCATGTTCTGTTACATTTCTTTGAAGAAATGCTTCAGATTCTTGATCCCACTTGTTGAAAATTTACATTGAGGCCAGCGCCGCAGCTCACTAGGCTAATTCCTCCGCCTGTGGCGTTGGCACCCCGGGTTCTAGTCCCGTTTGGGGCGCCGATTCTGTCCTGGTTGCTCCTTTTCCAGTCCAGCTCTCTGCTGTGGCCCAGAAAGGCAGTGGAGGATGGCCCAAGTGCTTGGGCCCTGCACCCGCATGGGAGACCCGCATGGGAGAAGCACCTGGCTCCTGGCTTCGGATCCGCGAGGCACACTGGCCGCAGCGCGCCGGTGGTAGTGGCCATTTGGGGGTGTGAACCAATGGAAAAAGGAAGACCTTTCTCTCTGTCTCTCTCTCGCTAACTCTGCCTGTCAAAAAAAAAGTAAAAAAGAAAATTTACATTGAAAACTCTGATCTTGTTTGCAGCTGATCTAGGTGTAACAGTTGTGGCACTGAACAAGCAGAAAATTTGCTCAACTTCAGTTTTTTGTCAAAATTGTGTAAGCAGACCCATGTCAGGTGTATGTGGTTTTGCCTATTGCTTTTGCTATTAATCGTTGCTCATCTAAAATTAGGACATATTCAAGGTTAATTTTTTTCTTACAAATTGAAATAAGTATTCTACTACTGTGCGTTTCATCTTCTACATGGTCTTGTCACTTCTTTAAACCAGTTATCCATGTGTAAACTGATGATTTCTTTGAGGCGTTGTCCCAATAAGCTTTTCACAAAGCATCAATGGTTTCATCACTCTTTCATCTAGCTTTTACCATAGGTTTGATGTTTGTTGTTGCTTCAGTTTTAGCAGAATTAATGTTGCTCATAGGAGCTTTTAAAAATCTGATGTCTTATCCTTATTGGTACAAACAGACCCTGTTGAAACATGTTAAACTTGTTGAATATGACTTTATTTCACTACAAAAAATTTTCCAAATCCATGTGTTGTCTTTTCATAATATGCATTTTTATGGACTTTTTTTTTTCCAAAAAGATTATTTGAAAGTCAGAGTTACAGAAAGAGAGAGGGAGAGACAGAGCTTCAGTCTGCTGGTTCACTCCCTAAATGGCTTCAATGGTAGGACTGGGTCAGGCCAAAGCCAGAAACTAAGAACTCTGTCCTGGTCTCCCACACAGGTGGTAGGGGCACAAGGATATGGGCCACCCTCTTCTACTTTTCCAGGTATATCAGCAGGGACCTGGATTGGAAGTGGAGCAGCTGAGATTTGAACCAGCACCTGCATGGGATGTTGATGTTGCAGGCAGTGGGTTAACCTGGTATGTCACAACACCAGCCCCCTTCAGTGGGTCTTTTGAAGATCCCTTATATATTAGGGTGTAGGGGTCACCCAAGGCACACCATGGGTGGGAACTCCCTAGCTAGTGGCACTGGAAAAATCTAAGCTCTGCACAGAAAGGCAAATTACTTGATTGGGAAAATCTGTTAGATGTCAAGAAAATATTAAACTCAACTGAGCTGTGAAGAGGCTGCTTGCCATATATAAGCCTCTCAAAATGCAATCCCAGTATAGCAGACAGATTCTCAATGACTTGCCTGCTGCTCTCTTGAAGTGTATTCAATGAATCTATTTTTTTAACCTAGAAATCTTTTGTTTAAGGTATACAAACTTCATGTGTTTCATATATACAAATTTAGGAACACAGTTATTCTTCCCAGTCTCCACTCCCTCCTGCCCACACTCCCATGCTTCTTCATCCTTCCTCTCCTATTCCCATTCTTATTTTTCTGCAAAGATCTATTTCAATTAATGCTTTACTCATAACATTAACAATAAGTAAAGAGTTCAACAAATAGTAATAAAAAAGCTGTTCCTTAACAGCCGAGGCAAGGGCTGTTCAAAATAATTGTATTTCAAAGTGTCAAATTCAATTCTATAGGTTGTCTTTTAGGTGCTCTATTAATGACCACAGATCAGGGAGAACATATGGAATTTATCCTTTTGGACTGGCTTATTTCACTAAATGTAATGATTTCCAGTTGCATCCATTTTGTTACAAATTACAGGATTTAATTTTTTTTTTTTACTGCTATGTAGAATTCTATGGTGTATATATATATACCATCATTTCTTTATCCAGTCTTCAGCTGATGGGCATCTGGGTTGATTCCATATCTTAGGTATTGTGAATTGAGTTGCTATAAACTTGGGGTACAGATAACTCTTTTATATGCTGATTTCCTTTCCTTTCCTTTGGGTAAATTCTCAAGAGTGGGATGGTTGGGTTATATGGTAGGTCTATATTCAGATTTCTGAGGTATCTCCATACTGTCTTACACAATTGCTCTACCAGTTTACATTCCCACCAACAGTGGATTAGGATACCTATTCTCTACATCCTTGCCAGCGTTTATTGTTTCTGTATTAGAGCCATTCTAACTGGGGGGAGGTGAAACCTCACTGTGGTTTTTATTTGCATTTCTCTGATGTATAGTGATCCTGAGCATTTTTTTCCTATGTTTGTTGGCTATGTGAATTTCCTCTTTTGAAAAATGCCTATTCAAGTCCTTTGCCCATTTCTTAACTGGTTTGTTTGTTTTGTTGTTGTTGAATTCCTTGAGCTATTTATTGATTTTGGATATTAATCCTTTATCAGTTGCATAGTTTGCTAGTATTTTCTCTCTGTCTGTTGCCTCTTCATTTTGCTAAGTGTTTCTTTTGCACTGTGGAAGATTTTCAGCTTCATATAACCCATTTATCTATTTTGGCTTTGATTGCCTGTGTTTCTAGAATCTTTTCCAAGAAGTCTTTGCCTATGCCATTGTGTTGCAGAGTTTCTTCTATGTTCTCTAGTAATTTGATGGTATCAAGTTGTAGATTTAGGTTTTAAATCCACTTTGAGTGAATTTTTGTTTAAAGTAGGGGTCTTGTTTCAAAGTTCTGCACACAGAGATCCAGTTTTCCAGCTCCATTTGTTGAAGAGACTTTCCTTGCTCCAGGGATTGATTTTAGATCTTTCTCAAAGAGAAGTTATTTGTAGATGTATGGATTGATTTCTGGAGTTTCTGTTCTGATCCATTCTGATCCATTCTGTTTTTGTGTCAGTACCAGGCTATTTGATTATAACTGCCCTCTAGTTGTCTTGAAATCTGGTATTGTGATGCTTTAGCTATTTGGGATCTCTTGTGTTTCCATCTGAATTTCAGCATTGTTCTTTCGAGATCTGAGAAGACTGTCATTCGTATTTTGATTGATATCACATTGACTCTATAAATTGCTTTTGGTAGTATGGACATTTTGATTACATTTATTCTTCCAATCCATGAACATGGAAGAATTTCCTATTTTTTTGTCTTCTGCTATTTCTTTCCTTAATATTTTAGAATTTTCATTGTAGAGATCTTTGACATCCTTGGTTAACTTTATTCCAAGGAATTTAATTCTTCTTGGAGCTATTGTGAATAGGATTGATCTTAGAAGTTCTTTCTCAGCTGTGGCATTTCAAAAGAACAACTCTTCATTTCACTGATCTTTTGTATTTTTTTGTTTCAATTCTTTTGTTTCTTCTCTAATTTTAATTATCTCTTTTCTCCTACTAATTTGGGTTTGGCTATTGTTGTTTTCCTAGATCTTTGAGATGTATTGATATTTCATTTATTTGGTGACTTTCCAATTTCTTGATGTAGGCACCAGTTGCTATAAACTTTCCTCTTAACAATGCTTTTGCTATATCCTATAAGTTTTGGTATGTTGTGTTGTCTTCTTCATTCATTTCCTGAAATTTTTTGATTTCTCTTTTGATTTCTTCTATGACCCACTGTTCATTCAGGTGCATATTGCTCAGTCTCTATGTGTTTCCATACATTCTAGAGTTTCTTGAGTTTTTGATTTCCAGCTTTTTTGCATTGTGGTCAGAGAAGATGCATGGTATGATTTTGATTTTTTTTAATTTACTGAAACTTGCTTTATGGCCTAGCATTTGGTCTATCCTAGAGAAAGTTCCATGCACTGGTGAGAAGAATCTGTACTCTGCAACTATAGGATGAAAAATTTTGTAGATATCTGTTAGGTCCATTTGGTGTATATATGTCGATTAACTCTGTTGTTTCTTTGTTGATTTTCTATCTGGTTAATATGTCCTTTGCTGAAGATAGGGTGTTGTTATGCTTGGGTTTCTTGGTCAAAATAGTTACACTTGTGTTAAATATTTAAAAAAATGTTTCCAATGTACTCTTTTTAAAAAATTTTTTTAAGTATTTTTTTTAGCTTTTATTTAATGAATATAAATTTCCAAAGTACAGCTTATAGATTACAATGGCTTCCCCCCGCCCATAACTTCCCTCCCACCCGCAACCCTCCCCTTTCCTGCTCCCTCTCCCCTTCCATTCACTTCAAGATTCATTTTCAATTCTCTTTATATACAGAAGATCAGTTTAGTATATATTAAGTAAAGATTTCAACAGTTTGCCCCCACATAGCAACACAAAGTGAAAAATACTGTTGGAGTACTAGTTATAGCATTAAATCCCAATGTACAGCACATTAAGGACAGAGATCCTACATGATATTTTTTTAAAAATTGATTAATTTTCTATGCAATTTCCAATTTAATACCAAGTTTTTTTTTCATTTTCAATTATCTTTATATACAGAAGATCAATTCTTTATATACTAAGTAAAGATTTCATCAGTTTGCACCCACACAGAAACACAAAGTGTAAAAATACTGTTTCAGTACTAATTATAGCATTACTTCACATTGAACAACACATTAAGGACAGATCCCACATGAGACATAAGTACACAGTGACTCCTGTTATTGATTTAACAATTTGACACTCTTGTTTATGGCGTCAGTAATCTCCCTAGGCTCTAGTCATGAGTTGCCGAGGCTATGGAAGCCTTTAGGGTTCGCCGACTTTGATCTTATTGTGATAGGGCCACAGTCAAAGTGGAAGTTCTCTCCTCCCTTCAGAGAAAGATACCTCCTTCTTTGATGGCCCCATTCTTTCCACTGGGATCTCACTCGCAGAGATCTTTCATTTAGGTCTTCTTCTTCTTTTTTTTTTCTTCCAGGGTGTCTTGGCTTTCCATGCCTAAGATACTCTCATGGGCTCTTGAGCCAGATCTGAATGCCTTAAAGGCTGATTCTGAGGCCAGAGTGCTATTTAGGACATCTGCCATTCTATGAGTCTGCTGTGTCTCCCGCTTCCCATGTTGGATCGTTCTCTCCCTTTTTGATTCTATCAGTTAGTATTAGCAGACACTAGTCTTGTTTGTGTGATCCCTTTGACTCTTAGACCTATCAGTGTGTTCAATTGTGAATTGAAATTGATCACTTGGACTAGTGAGATGGCATTGGTACATGCCACCTTGATGGGATTGTATTGGAATCCCCTGGCACATTTCTAACTTCACCATTTGGGGCAAGTCCGATTGAGCATGTCTCAAATTGTACATCTCCTCCCTCTCTTTTTCCCACTCTTATATTTAACAGGGATCACTTCTCAGTTAAAATTTAAACACCTAAGAATAATTGTATGTTAATTACAGAGTTCAACCAATAGTACTAGAACAAAACATTGAAAAAAATACTAAAAAGGATAAAGTATTACATTGTACATCAAGAGTCAGGACAAGAGCTGATCAGGTCACTGTTTCTTATAGTGTCCATTTCACTTCAACAGGTTTCCCCTTTGGTGCTCAGTTAGTTGTCCAATGTACTCTTGTCTTAAGTTATACAGGGCATTGCACCTTACAGTGAATTTTTTCCTAATTGGTTTATTTGACAGTTAAATTTGTTTGCTAAGTTTTCACCTGATATTAGGTTATTTACAGTAAGTGATCTGGGAGTCCTGACTTGTTTCTTCATTTCTCTATTCTCTTCAAGATAGGAAATTGATTCTATTCTGAAGTACTATGCATCAGGATGTACAGTTTGATCTTCAGACGTTATAGAAGGAATGGCTAACATTTTTCTATAATAGGCTGGCCACATATAGAAGACCAAATAGCATAGCCTAAAGGAGAGCTTAAGTTATGATTTCACAGTGAGATTTCCTTTAGCATGAGTACAGTAAACAAGCAAAGCCTTCCTTTTTATGACAGCCTCCTTTCTTTGCCTTTTTGTTTTTTAGGACCACAAGGGATTAGATGATGCCCACATCACATTTTACTGAGTCCACCAATTAAAATATAATTTCATCTGGCAATACCCTTACAGACACATCTGGAAATAATGTTTAATCTGGCTTCTTTGCCATATATTTGATATTTAAAATTAACCATGACATTTTTTGTTCATATTCTTAATGTTTTAGAGAGAGAATAAATTCACCAAATTCTTCATTCTGCCATTTCAAAAATCTATCTTTGGTTATAGAATTGTAACCTTGAAATTTTTTCCTAAGGCTTTTGAGGTAGCAAATGAAGTTTGTACTTTTATAAGCTTTATAGGGAACCTGGGGACTCCATATGATAAACCATTGATTTTTCCTGTTTGATTCATTTTATAAATCTATATAAATTATGAATTTATTTGTTCATATTTCTCTAATTAAATTTGTGTGGGTACTTCCCCTAATTTTTTTAACTTTAAATCACATCTTTTAAAATTAATTTTTAGTTATTTATTTTCATCGAGAGAGAGAGAGGAAGAAAGGGAGAGATCTTCCATTTGCTGGTTTACTCCCCAAATGTCCGCAACAGCCAAGGCTGGGGCAGGCCAAAGCCAGGAGTCAGAAATTCCATTCAGGCCTTACATGTGGGTTGCAGGAGCCCAAGCAATTGAGTCATCATCTGCTGCCTCCCTCGTGCATTAGTAGGAAGCTAGATTGGAAGTGGAATAGCTGGGACTGGAATCAGCACTCCAATATGGGATGCAAGTTCCCAAGCAGTGGCTTAACCTCCTCACCACAAAACCTGCTCCTTAGCCACATCTTCACAGGGTTCTGAATGATTTCCATCTGAGTCCAAATATTTACTTCTAGACTACAGGGAGGGATGGGAGAGGGTACAGGCAGGTGTGGCAGGCAGACCTCCTAACATCTAGCCTTAAATGTATGATCTTTTGGTTAGTTCTATATTTGTCTTATATTAGGCATGTTTAAAATTATGATCAATAAATTTGTCTTGATTTTGTGCTTTCTCAAAGAATGATCCAAAAAGCTTATTGTTTGGGGTTCGAAGAAAATATAAAAAAGAAAAAAGGTATACTTTTATTTTTTTGGACTAGGAGAAGACAAAAAGGAACCCAAAGCTAAACTGACAAAATTTAGAGTGCTTTTTTTCTGTGGTTGTGGGTTGAAGGAATCTAGGTGAAAAAAAAAAAAAAAAACTGGTTGTGGGCATTGGGAGTGCTGGTCCAGACTGAGGACGGGAACCAGTAAATGCCATCCTTTAAGGTGAAGGACCCTGTGTGTCTTTTCTTTCCAAATCTGAAGGAGTTTTTGACGTTCAGTTCCTCACTGTTCACAGCCGAGGCACTGTGGATGAATGTGTTCCTATTCTGACAACCTGTTGAAACTGATGCAGGTGACACACTGTGATGAGTAGGGAGAGGAAGAAGGTCAGAGCCCCCGGGTGTGGCAGGCATGATAGGGAAGTAGCATCCATCCTGTTACGCTGATCAGTCTTAGTCCAGTTGTGGGTGGTCCCAGGCAGATCTGTGCTGGAGCACCTTTGGTTAATCCACTCTTCTATTAAAGTTTCTGTGTTGTTAAGTATTGTGATGAAATGGTCTCCATCCTAATATTTTGTTATGATTCTAAATCATATATCCAGGGAGGTGCCTGAGCCACTACTTTTTAATTTTTCAAATATGAAAAATTATGTTGGTATCATAACACCAACTCTGCCTCCCCCTCTTTGTTCATCTTTCTCAGATAGTGAGAGAGATGCCTTTGCTGGGACATTTGTTCTGGTGGGACTGCTCTTTTGCTGAGTGCTTTGACATTGGTAAGCTTTTATTATTATCAGTACTTATTATCATTGAATGCTTGGCTGAATGAAGACTTTTTGTGGTATTAACTTCTTCACATGTTCTCCTAGTATTTCAAGAAACACCTCAAACTTCTTTGCACTTTCAATCCTGGGGGTGGGCAGTTGAGCCTTTTCCAATTAAAAAATATTGATTATTTACTATGTGTTGGGCAATGTGGATACAGTAGAAAAGAAGATAGACACAGCTGTTAACCTTAAAAATCTCATATTCTAGAAAAGAGTCTCCAAAAGCAAGTAAGCAATTATCATACACTGTGTTAAAAGCTATGATAGAGAAATACAGATAACTACTGGTGTGCTTGGGAGAGGCATTGCCCTAAAGCCAATGGGTGACGATAAGGGATGTAAAAGTAGTAAAATGTACATAGGTTTTCTATTATGGGGTCTTTGGCTTGCTGGCACCCAGCTGCAGCTCCAATTCCTAGTAGCTCTGTTGCCTTGGACAAGTTTCTTAACCTTCCTTTGCTTCAATTTCCTCATATTTAAAATGCTGACAATAATAGGACTCACCTCATTGATTTGCTGTGAAAAATAAATGAGTTAATACATATAAATTGCTTAGCACAGTGTTTTAGTAAACAATAAAAATAGTAGCTCATTATTATTATGCTGAGAGCTGAAGGGTTATTAATAGTTAAGGAGTGAACAGGGGTGGCCAGTCTGGAGAATATTCCAGGCAGAGAGAGAAGTACATATTGGATGCTTGGAGGCAGAACAGATCTTAGGGTGCTTGAATAACCAACGTAAATCTAATATACTGTAATACTTGGAGTAAAGGGGCTGGATAATAATAGAAGAGGCAGGAGAGGTAGACAGGGGTCATATCATAAGAACGTTTGACCTTTACCCCAAGAGGACGCAAGGTCATCAGCAGATTTCTTCAGGATACTGACATGATCAGACTCACATTTCAGATCATTCTGGCTATAATTGAGAAACTGGATTGAAGGAGGAGAAAATTGGAACTGGGGAGACTAAGAAGACCCTACTATAGAAACTTCCATTTTTAAAATGGTCAAAATAAGACAACACTATCTTTCTCTTCTCCTGGAAACCAACCCAAGCTAAGAAGAAACAGAAATGCAGCTCCATCTCTGAGAAAAGCTGGATGAAAGCTATCACTCTGGGCCACAATGCATGAGAAAGTGTCACCCAGAGTAGCTATGGTTAGGGAGCATGGGCAGGTGCAGAGGGAATGCGCTTGCATCTGTGTGTTTCAGGCAAAGCTAGCAGGGGCAAGTTTCTCTGAGGACTCCTTCTGTGGGATAATGAATGTGGCAGTTGAGCGTTCTGAGACCTGGTTAATACCAATGAGGAGCAGAATTGATAAGAATGCAGCCTCACACTAATTATCCACATCTGAGTTTCATGTCTGTGTTATTGGGGGAATAGAGTGAAGGGGAGAAATTCTGCAGTCACGCATAAGAACTGATCTTTATTGACAGGGGAGAAGTAAAAGGGAAAAAAAAAAAACTTATGAACATGACCCTGAATCATAAGAATCATCACTCTGAATCAGAAAGAATTTCTACTAATCCAGAATATGGTCTTGGGTCCTTCCCCTTTGTAAACCTGCCATCAAAGAAAGAATTCATCACATTGTAATACCAGCAGTAATAAAAAAGGAATCAGCACTGTAGCTATATAAATAGAACAAAAGAAAAAAAAAAAGGAAATGAACAGTAAATAACAAAACAATAGGGGAGAAAACAAACACATATCAGAAAAAAAAGTTACCAAGGATCACATAAAAATTTTAACCAACCATGTTGTCATGCTTAATGAAAAGATGACAACTACAAAACTCAATGATGTCCTCCCTCTATAAATGTGAACTTAAAACGAAGAGTGCCAAAGGCTTTGTCATGGAAGATATACCGAGTCAACAGACAGAACTAACTGCTTAGGGAAGAAATGGAAGACAGTTAGGAAACTATTTTAGAAATGAGAGTCTCATTGGAAGCAACCAGAAGGAGACTGGGTATACTGAAAACAGGTTGTAAACATACAGGAGAGAGAGCTAAGAAAAACAACAAAATTGAAACAGAATTCATAAAATCTTGGTAGGGTCAGGATAAAAATAGTTGATAGGAAATCTAAGAAGCTCCAATATATTCCAATGAGTGTAGACTCAAAGTAATAGATGCAATATTTAAGTATGTAACTTGAGAATTTTTTTTCTAGAAACAAAAGTCTTAGGTCTATAGTATAAAATATATTGTAAAGGCATACTATACCTCAGGAAAACTTGACAGAATGGTCAGGGCTGACGTAGTTTTACGAAATTACTGAACTTTGAAGATTAAAACTCTTGTGCAACCAGGCAAAAAGATTAAATTGTTTATATGTGAAAAAAATCAAACTGGCTCAGACTTCTTTAGGGCAATAATCAGTACTAGAAAACAGTAGAACAATGCTTAAAATTCCTCAAGGAAAGATAAGGGTAGACTCCAGAAATATAGTTCCAGCAGAGTCATTGTTCTAGTATAGAGACAACAGATCTCTGGCTATATAAAAACCCAGGGATTGCAATTTCCATGAGTCTTTATAGCAGATTGGGAACATCACAAACAAGTTGGGAAAGGAAAAAATGGGAGGTAATCAACTTTTATATTTAGAAACTGCAAATTATTTAAAGCTGATAAATGAACAGTTGTAAGTCACTTAGTGATGGGGATATGCTCTGAGAAATATATCATTAGGCAAGCATCATAAAACGTACAATTAGTTTTTAAAAAGATTTATTTATTTGAGAGACAAAGTCACACACACACAACCAGCAGTGGGGGAGAAAGAGATCTTCCTTCCTCTGGTACACTACCCAGATGGCTGCAATAAGCAGGGCTGGGCCAGGCTAAAGCCAGAAGCCAAGAACTCTATCCATCTCCCATGTGGGTGGCAGAGGCCCAAGCACTTGGGTCATAATCTATTGCCTTCCCAGGCACATTAACAGGGAACTGTATCTGAAGTAGAGGATCCAGGACTTGAACTTGCACTTCCATATGGGATGTTGGCATTGCAATTGACATCTGAATCCACCACACTACAACACAGGCCTCAGTGTAGAGTTTTATTCCTTCATTCATGGATTCCTTTTACGAGCAGGCAGAAGCCAGGAGCCAGGAGCTTTACCTGGCTCTCTCACATGAGTGACAGGGGCCCAAACACTTGGTCCATCTTCTATGTTTCCCAGGCCATTTGCTGGGAGCTAGATCAGAAGTGAAGCAGTCAGGACATGAACTAGTGCACATATGGGATGCCAGCGGGGAGCTGGATAGGAAGTGGAGCCTATATGGTACGCCAGCATTGCAGGTGGCAACATTGCCTGCCATGCCACGACACCAGCCTCCTTGGTGTACAGTTCTTACACCAACCTAGATGCTGTAACTTACTACACACATAGGCTATGTAATATAACATATTGTTCCAAGGTACAAACTGTGTAACCTGTTACTTTACTGAATGCTGTAAGCAATTGTAATTCAATGCTAAGTATTTGTGTATCTAAATATAAGAAAGGTACAGTAAAACTACTATGCAATAGGAATTTTTCAACTCCATTATAATCTTGTTAGACTACCATTGTGTATATGTTTGCAGCAATGGCTATAACAGAGGCAAATATATTTATTTTAAAGATAAATACTAAGAAAAATATATTAATATTTTAATTTGCTAAAATTAAGAGAGAAGTTGAAAGTGGAAATATACTAGTTTATTCAACCATTGTTGATAGTATGGAGTCAATATATCCAAAGAAACGAATGGTTAAAATATTTTAAATTTGTCTTTAGCCTACAGATATACTTGCAAATGTGAGAAATCAGCTAAGTATAAAGATGTTTAAAGTAGCATTTGTAAAAGCAAAAGGTTGAGAATAATATAAATGTCCAGCAATTGGAACTGATGAACTCTGATTTATCTTTTACAGGGCAGTTGTTGTAAAAAACAAGCCCTATGTGTGTTTATATGGAGTAATCTCCAAGATATATTATTCAACAGAACAAGGTGCATAGCAATGGGGGATGGAATGCAGATAGAACATCAACACATACAAATGTTTGTTTTTGTATATATAAAATAGCTTTTGAAGGACATGAAAACTTTGGTTACTTCGATTTCCTCTCATGGACAAAGTTGAGTCATTGGGTGCCACGAATGGTAGGGAAATGCTGTACAGTATAACTTTCGTCAGCCTTTGAATTTTATACCTTGTGTGTATGCATTGCTCTAGGAAATAACTCATTTTTCATAAAAAGAGGCTATTTAAGTCATTTATGTAAGAGATGATGGTTGGCCATGTTAGAGATGGAGGGACAGTGGAAGTGGGATACACTTCTCTAAGAAGTGTATGGATTGGAAGTATTATCAGTGCGGTTTGCTGTTGTAATACTAGGTAAAGAGGAAGAAAAAGACATGTGTGTTTCTTCCAGCTTTGTAACTGGATAGTTGGTGGTGCCATTCCATATGTTGGGGTGTGCTGATTTCCTATAGCTCTGTCCTCAGGTTTGATTTCTCATCTCCCCATGAAGAATTCTTTTTTTCTTAGAATGAGAAGATAATTTATATTCAAACTCAAATTTTAAAAATTGACAGATATCACAAACATCACAAAATCTAGAATGCTAACGTTTGTATTAAGTACCCGCTCTGTGCACCTCCATGTTTTTCTCCATGTATTTTTAGTTTTGTACCGTGTGCTCATTTCTGTACAGGCCATGTTTGCAATGTTTTATAAATAAACATAAAAGTGCCATTTTTTTTCTCCACATATGGGGTGGGTCTGAGGTGTTTTCTGCTGAGAGAAAGAAGAGAAGCAGCACGTTTATGAAGTCCATGGGTGCAGAAGGCTCTCGGCTGTAGTGTCCACTTGAACAGCGTCTGCTCTCCCGGCTGAGGGTTGGGGGGGGGGGGATTTCATAGGGGAAATTGTAATCCCTTGTTTTCAGGAAGGGAAGGGGAGATTGGCCAACCCTTCTTCCATCCAGCTGTTTTCCAGATGCTGTTAGCGCAGAATAACCCTTGTGCCAAAATGGCTCATTCCGGAATGGCTCCCGCAGACATCCTTCAAGCATTAGGATGTGGAGGCATTGCGGGGTTTCTCGTGTGTGAATGCTAAGGCAGCACAGAGACTCCCAGGTGCACTACAGAAGCTGTCACTCCTACAGAGCTTTCCTTTGAAACCTGGAAGGCATAGAACCTCACTCAGTGTCTCCTTCAGTAAACTGCAGATTGCCTCTGAGCATGCCAGCACCAGGTGACATGAGAGGAAGTGTCACAAGGGCAGTCTAAGTAGAAGCACGCAGCAGCACGAAGAGATTGAGATTAATTTCTCCTACGTCCGCAAACTTTACCCAAACATATGACCACGTGAACATATTGCTAGGGCCCTCCCGGGCTTCCCAGCTCAACTCTCAGCCCTTGGGCAGCTCTGCGGATGGCCCTGTTGTGTGATCCTTGCCTCTTGGTCGTCAGGTGATGGATGAGGGGCCAGTGCTTGGAGCACCTGCATCCCATATGGGGGTGCCTCCATTCATGTCCCAGACCTGTTTCCCTTTCCGGCTTCCAGAAATGTACAGCAAGTGATGACTCCAGTAGTTGGGTCTCTGCCTCCCACATGGGAGAACCGGATTGAGTTCCAGGTTCCTGGCTTCCACCTGGCCCAGCCTTAGCTCCTGCGGGCATTTGGGGAGTGAGCCAGCAGATGGCAGATATCTTTCTGTCTCTCTGCTGTTCAAGTTAAAGATGAAGATGATGATGGATGCAGTGCCACACAAATCCATGATAAAGTCAGGAAGAAGGCTGCCCCCTGCCGTGCTGTCCCTCAGGCTGCATTGGTGACCTCTACATGACCTTACTGGTCAAAGCTGAGTCACATGGCCTTTGCTGTGAGGGAGTCTGGGTGTGTGTGTGTATGTGTGTGTCTTTTCAATGGGCTCATTGCTCTATCAACAAAATCAGTTATGTTGGCAGAAAGGAGAGAGGGTATTGGATAGCCAGCTGGCTGGATGCTGCTTTTCCTACATTATTTTCCCAGTGTACAGTGTACCCATATTTTTTTAGAAAAATTCATACTGTCTCATAGCATGTCAAAATTTGTGAGTCACATATTCTCAAAAAAACCTTTTTTTTTTTTCCTGGCCTAAATTGGCATCAGTTGACCAGCTTTTACTCTGGAATGAATTGCATTCCAATATGCTGCAGAGAGTGTGTGTTTATGTGTGTGTACATGTGTGTGGATGTGGATGTGTACATTTGTGCATGTGTGTGCATGTGTATACACATGTGTGTGGTTTAATATGATGCTGTGCAACAGTAGCAGAGCCTTCCTTCTAACCAAAACTCCATCTGTCCCCAGGTGGAAGCTGCGCTCCTCTGGATAAGCGGAGGTGGGTGCCGGCCATCCTGTCTCTCCCCAGCCCCTGGAGCATTTCTGCAGCCCTCAGTATCTCTCTGGCCACAAAGGCTCCTGTATACCTGGGCAGCAGCAATTCCTTCAGGCAAAGAATTCTGTTATCTTAGTCCATCCTGTGGCGTCAGCTTGCCCTCTTCTTGAACAGTTCCCAAAGCTTTTTTGAGTGCAAGAACCTGGGTTATCAAGTACCTCTTATAGACCCCCCCTAGACAAATTTCCTTAACTAATAATGGGGCTATGAAATTTAGTTGTAAAACAGAAATTAGAAACAGATCACAGTCCAACCCCTATATTTTACCAAAGAAGAGACTGTGACACAGGTACTATGTGGCTTGTAGATTGCTGTTGCACATTTTAAAAAGTTGGAGCATGAGGTTATGTATTTTTGATTTCCTTCTTCCTTTATTTCAAAGCAGTGGATACTAGAACAACTTTTTTCTTCAACCAAATGTGGCAAATGGGCAGTGTATGGGTATCAGTGTCAAATTATCCCTCAGTGATCTCTGCCTCATGCCTTCATTTTTCTAGCTGCCCGGACACAAACCCTCAGAGATCTCTTTATTTGCATTATTTTCTCTTATTCAGTGTCCTGCATCAACCTGTTCTTGAGTGACTGTAGTTCTTCTGAAACACCTGTGGCTGTATGTTTTTCTCTAGTGCCATTATTAGAGTTCTAGTTCAGATTTTTGTGTCTGGACTATATCAATGGCCTTCAAACAAATCACCTTGATCTTAGGCTCTTTTTCAGTTTGTTTTCTGAACTACAGCAAAATTCTTCCTAAATGTGTGGATCATATTGAGAACTCTTGATAGCTTTTCAAAACCAGAGAGATCAAAGTCCAGATTTCTTGATGGCATTCAAGGCCTTCCATGATTTCTAAATACTGTTTGTTTTTGATTTCATTTCCAAACGCACCTGCCATTATAGCCATATGTGACTGGTTGTCTTTCTGAAAATTCAGTCTGTACTTTTCCACTCATGTGTACTAGTTATTCTCTCACCCACCTCCCCCATCTGAGAGGTTTATTACCTTGTTTATTTTTGTTGAAGATTTGCTCACCATTCAAGAATGGATATTCCTTACCACATACTTTAGGATGCTTTCCTTGCATAAACATGTCTCAATTTGTACCGCCACTAGAGTAGTATTTTGACAATTTGATTTTCATTTTATTTGATGGTATGTGTCCATCCGTTTCTCTTTACATATCGGGACCATATCCTTTTCATTTTGCTGTACTCCACCAACCTTTTATTTCCAGATATTTGCACATTCTTTGTTGTCAGAAAAAAAATTTGGATTGGATTGAGGGGTCTTGGTAACCTCTTGAAGATTTCAGTGATCTTAAATTAGCTTGAAATCCAAGGTTAGAAACCAGTCTCACTAAAACTTTTAAGTAATAATGGATTGGAAGTACCTTTGGAACTCTTTATATTTCTCTATGATTTTTTCTACCTGAAATTTTTTTTTTTTAGTTTTTACGACATATTTACTTCGCAATTTGTTACAATGGGGGGATGCAAGTTTTAAGAAATGAAAGATTATACTTAATATGACTGATTTTCCAAAGGGACTATATTAAGAATGCAAAGAAATTTGCTACATGAGGTGTTAATGAAATTTTTGAATCATTTATAAAAAACATGTAAGAGTATTTGGAAAAAAATGAATACATAAGCTGAGTCTAGCACCTTTATGAGCTTTACTTTGTGTTCCACTAGGGGGCAGAAAAGATTCATGATTGAAATAGACAACCATTGTGAATGCTATTTTCTTATGAATATAGTTTCTAGTGCAAAATTGAACATAACATAGTTGCCACTAATTAAAATATATAGCTTGTTGATTTTCTATCTAGAAATAAAGCCTAGTAATAGTTTTGAAGTTTACTAGTTTCTGTTATGTCAGAACCATTTTTCATAGCTTAGATTTTACTTAACTTCTTATTTCATTTATTCATACAGTACAAATGTGTGAGCAATGATAGGCACTCTGCTGTTTTTGAAGATAAAAAGCTGAATAAGATGTATTCTTTTCTTAGAGAACCTTATTTCATAAAAAATTAAAATATTTCTATACTAACTATAACAGGATACATATACAATGAGACTTTAAAAACTTTGTGGAAAAATAGGATTACAAAAATAATTTTATTTCTCAACATGAGCTTTATCCAATTCAAGACACCTTAATAAGCAATGTTACCAGCCATTTAGTCCATTGCTAAAGAACTGGGTGCTGGAAATGTAACCATGTCAGTGCAGTCTTCTTGCATTATTAATTTTAGGAAAAAATGGATACCTTTTATGGACTTTTTAAAAAAAGATTTTATTTTATTTTATTTATTTGAAAGGCAGAGTTACTGAGAAGCAGAGGCAGAGAGAGAGAGAGGTCTTCCATCTGCTTGTTTACTCCCCAAATGATGACAACACTGGAGCTGGGCTGATCTGAAGCCAGGAGCCAGAGCTTCTTCCAGGTCTCCCAAGTGGGTGCAGGGACCCAAGGATTTGGGCCAACTTCTACTGCTTTCCCAGGACATAGCAGAGAGCTGGATTGGAAGTGGAGCAGCCAGGAATTGAACTGGTGCCCCTATGGGATGCCGGCAGTACAGATGGTGATTCTATCCACCTCGCCACAGTGCCGGCCAGCTTTATAGACTTTTTTAAGATTAGGGGTGGTCGGCGCCATGGCTTAACAGGCTAATCCTCCACCTTGCGGTGCTGGCACACTGGGTTCTAGTCCTGATTGGGGTGCCGGATTTTATCCCGGTTGCCCCTCTTCCAGGCTAGCTCTCTGCTATGTCCCGGGAAGGCAGTGGAGGATGGCCCAAGTCCTTGGGCCCTGCACCCCATTGGAGACCAGAAGAAGCACCTGGCTCCTGGATTCAGATCAGCGTGATGCGCCGGCCGCAGCGGCCATTGGAGGGTGAACCAACGGCAAAAAGGAAGACCTTTCTCTCTGTCTCTCTCTCTCTCTATCCACTCTGTCTGTCAAAAAAAAAAAAAAAAAAAAAAAAAAAAAACTCTAGCCATGACCTTTGATCTTGGCCAGTTCACTTTTGCTTTGACTGGACCACTTCCATCTTCTAGTAGTCATTGCTCTGATTGTTCTTTGTCTTCAGGAACTTACTGGTAAGCCATTTTTCATCTTCTGCTTCGATTTTTTTTTTAAGGATATGCTTCAGTATCTTGATTTCATTTGAAAATTTCCACACAGAACTCTTTTGTGTGTGTATGTGTGCAACTGATCTAGATGCAACAAGTTTTTGCACATGGAACAGAAAGATTGCTCCACTTTAATTTCTTGGCCATAATTATCTAGGATTAAACACACTGCAGTTGAGGTGTTGGTAATGTGGACTAATAATCTAGAGTTAATCATTGGTCTTTTAATTAAGACATGAACAAGATTAACTTTTCCCTAGAAATTTTTTTCTTTATTATATTATTTTGCACAATTAAAAAGGATTTTTCCATATTTATTTCAAATGTAGACATCATATACATATATATACTATTTTTTCTTGAAAACAGAGATACTAATATCAGAGTGGGGGAATTCATGACAATGACCCTAATGTGGGGAAAGAAGAGTGAGTATATTGTCATTTACATGGTATGATTCTGTGAAGCAATATTTGTAAATAAATACCAAATGATATGACATCCACACAATTTTTATGATCTCTGTATGAACTTCCATAGTTAAGAGAAAACATATGATATTTGTCTTTCTGGGTCTGGCATATTTCACTTGGCATAGTATCCAGTTGCATCAATTTTGTTGCACATGTCATGATTTAATTCATTTTTATGGCTGAGTAATATTCCCTCATGTATATGTACCACATTTTATTTGTCCAGTCATCAGTTGTTGAACATCCAGGTTGTTTCATATCTTTGTTATTTTGAATTGAACTGCTATAAGTATGGGAGTGTAGGTTGTATGCTGATTCATTTTCTTTGGATATATTTCTAGGAGAGGGATAGCTGGGTCACATGGTATATCTATTTTTAATTTTCTGAAGATTTTACACATTATTTTCCATAATAGTTGTCCTAATTTGCAATGCCCTGCAGTGTATTTTGGTACCTCTTTCTCTACAGCTTTGTCAGTGTTTGTTATTTTTTGATTTTTGGATAAAATACATTCTAACTGGAGTGAGGTGATTCTCCACTGTGTTTTTTGTTTGTATATCCCTAATGGCTAGTGCTCCTGAACACTTTTTCATGTGTTTGTTGGCCATTTGTGTTTCATCCTTTGAAAAATGCCTGCTTATATCTTTTGCCGATTTCTCTTTCTCTTTTATTTTGGAGATTTGTTTTATTTATTTGAAAGGCAGAGTTACAGAAAGAGGGAGGGAGGAAGGGAGCGAGGGAGCGGGAGAGAGAGGGGGGAGAGGGGGGAGAGAGAGACATCTTCCATTAGCTGGTTCACTTCCTAAATGGCCACAACAACCAGGGCTGGGCCAGGCTGAAGCCAGGAGACAGGAATTTTATCTGGGTCTACTACATGGGTGTTGGGGCCCAAGGACTTGGGCCATCTTTCACTGCATTTCCAGTTGCATTAACAGGGAGCTGGATTGGAAAAGGAGCAGCTGGGACTTGAACAGTTGCCCAGATGGGATGCTGGTGTTGTAGGCGGCAGCTTGACCCCTTGCACCACAGTGCTGGCCCCTCTTTTGCTCATTTCCTAACTGGCTTGTTTTGTTGTTGTGGAGTATCTTGAGTTCTTTATATATACTGAATATTAGTCCTTTATCAGATACATAGTTTGCAAATACTTTCTCCCATTCTGATGTTGGTGCTTCACTTTGTTGAGTATTTCCTTTGCTGTGGTAGAAGCTTTTTAGCTTGATATAATCCCATTTGTCTGGTTTTGTTTCTATTGCCTGTACTTCTGGGGTCTTATCCAAGAAATCTTTGCCTATTCCAATGCCCTGTTGCATTTTCCATATGTTTTCATCTAACAATTCAATTGCTTCAGGTCTAAATTTTGGATCCTTGATACATAATGAGGTGGTTTTTGTATAGGTGTAAGGCAGGGGCCTTGTTTCAAACATGGGCATGTGAAAATCCAATTTTCCAATACCATTTGTTGAAGAAGCTGTCCTTTCTCCAGGGAATGATCTTAGATAATTTTTCAAAGGCTAGTTTTTGTGGATATGTGGGTTAATTTCTGGGGTTTCTCTTCTGTTTCATTGGTCTACATGTCTATGTTTGTGTCAATACCAGGCCATTTTGATTATAACTGCCCTGTTGTATGTCTTGAAATCTGGTATTGTGATGCCTTTGGCTATTCAGGGTCTTTTGTGTTTCCATATGAATTTTAGGATTGTTTTTTCTAAGTATGTGTAGAATGTCCTGGGAATTTTTATTGGGATTGCATTGAATCATAAATTGCTTTGGGTAGCGTGGACATTTTAATGGTATTAATTCTTCCAATCCACAAACATAGAAGATTTTCCTATTCTTTGCTGTCTTTTTCTATTTCTTTCATTAATGTTTTATATGATTTTTATTATGGGGATCTTTCAATTTTGGTTAAATTTATCCAAAGATATTTAATTTTTTGGTATTTATTACGAATGGTAGTGATCTTAAAAGTTGCTTCTCAGCCAGAGCTTTGTTGGTATATAAAAATGTTGTTGACTTTTGTGTGTTGATTTTGTATCTTACAGCTTTGCCAAATTTTCCTCTGAATTCTAATAGTCTCTTAGAAGGGTCTTTTATTTCCTCTATCTAAAAGATGATATCATCTGCAAATAGGCAAATGGGAATAATTTGACTTCCTCCTTTCCTATTTGTATCCCTTTGATTTCTTTCTTGCCTAATATCTCTGGCTAAACTTCCAGAATTATATTGAATAATAGTGGTAAGAGTGGGCATCCTTGTCTGGTTCCAGATCTTAGTGGGATTGCTTCCAGGTTTCCTCCATTCAGTATAATACTTGCTGTGGTTTTGTCATATGTTGCCTTGATTGTGTTGAAGTGTGTTCCTTCTATACCAAATTAAAAAAAATTTTTTTTAAATCTTGAGAGCATATTGTATTTTATCTAATGATTTTTCTTCACCCATTAAAATAACCACAGGGTTTTTATCCTTCACTTTGTTGATGTTATGTATCACATTTATTGATTTGCATATGTTAAGTTATCCTGCATCCCTGGGATAAATACCTGCATTCCTGGGATAAGTTAGTTCAGGTGAATGATCTTTTTTGATGTGTTGTTGGATTCAATTTCCTGGTATTTTGTTGAGGATTTTTGTATGTATGTTCATCAAGGATATTTCTGTAGTTCTTTTTTTCTTGTATCTTGGTCTGTCTTTGGACTTAAGGTAATGCTAGTGCTACTTAAAGTGATTGTCATTTTATGAGTCTGCTGAGTGCACTGCTTCCCATGTTGGAGCACTCATTCCTTTTTAATTCTATTATTATTAGCAGATCCTTAATCCAATCCATATGATCACTTTACACTTAAGATGATATTTTTACCACCCAGCTTAAGGGGATTTGGGGTCCCATGGTAAGTTTTTAAACTGTGCCCTTAGAAGTAATTCTGTATTAATTTATGCATAACCATAGAGCTTTACATTTACAAACTTCATACACTTCACAATTACAAGTTTAGGAAAAATGGTGATTCTTCCCATCGTGCACACCCTCCCAACTTCTTCTCCTCCTTCCTCTTTTATTCCCACTTCTATTTTTTTAATGAGATCTATTTTCAATTGATTTATACACATTTAATTGTATATTAAGAAAAGAGTTCAACAAGTAATATAAAAAAAGCTGTTCCTCAACAGTAAGTAATATTAAATAAAACTATTTCTCAATAGCCAAGACTAGTGCTATTCAAGTCATTGTTTATCAAAGTGTCAATTTCACTTCTACAGAGACTATTGGAACTCATGGAAGAGTTTAGCAAAGTAGCAGAATATAAAATCAATGCACAAAAATCAACAGGCTTTTTTTTTTTGACAGGCAGAGTGGACAGTGAGAGAGAGAGACAGAGAGAAAGGTCTTCCTTTTCCGTTGGTTCACCCTCCCAAATGGCCACTATGGCCGGCGCACCACACTGATCTGAAGCCAGGAGCCAGGTGCTTCCTCCTGGTCTCCACACGGGTGCAGGGCCCAAGGAATTGGGCCATCCTCCACTGCTTTCCTGGGCCACAGCAGAGAGCTGGATTGGAAGAGGAGCAACTGGGACAGAATCCGGCACTCCGACTGGGACTAGAAACCGGTGTGCCAGCGCTACAGGCGGAGGACTATCCTATTGAGCCATGGTGCCGGCAACAGCCTTTGTATACACAGGCAATTCCTTGGCTGAGAAAGAACTTCTAAGATCAATCCCATTCACAATAGCTACAAAAAGAATCAAATACCTGGGTATAAATTTAACCAAGGATATCAAAGATCTCTATGATGAGAATTACAAAATCTTAAAGCAAGAAATAGAGGAGGATACCAAAAAATGGAAAAATCTTCCATGCTCATGGATTGGAAGAATCAATATCATCAAAATGTCCATTCTCCCAAAAGCAATTTATAGATTCAATGCGATACCAATCAAAATACCAAAGACATTCTTCTCAGATCTGGAAAATAATGATACTGAAATTCATATGGAAACACAGGAGACCTCGAATAGTTAAAGCAATCTTGTACAACAAAAACAAAGCTGGAGGCATCACAATACCAGATTTCAGGACATACCACAGGGCACTTATAATCAAAACAGCATGGTACTGGTACAGAAAGAGATGGATAGACCAATGGAGCAGAATAGAAACACCAGAAATCAATCCAAACATCTACAGCCAACTTATATTTGATCAAGGATCTAAAACCAATTCCTGGAGCAAGGACAGTCTATTCAACAAATGGTGCTGGGAAAACTGGATTTCCACATGCAGAAGCATGAAGCAAGACCCCTATCTTACACCTTACACAAAAATCCACTCAACATGGATTAAGGATCTAAATCTATGACCCGACACCTTCAAATTTGTTAGAGAACGTTGGAGAAACCCTGCACGATCTAGGCACAGGCAAAGACTTCTTGGAAAAGACCACGGAAGCACAGGCAGTCAAAGCCAAAATTAACAATTGGGATTGCATCAAATTGAGAAGTTTCTATATGGGAAATGAAATAGTCAGGAAAGTGAAGAGGCAACTGACAGAATGGGAAAAAATATTTGCAAACTATGCAACAGATAAAGGGTTAATAACCAGAATCTACAAAGAGATCAAGAAACTCCACAACAACAAGACAAGCAACCCACTTAAGATGGACCAAGGACCTCAATAGATATTTTTCAAAAGAGGAAATCCAGATGGCCAACGGACACATGAAAAAATGTTCAAGATCACTAGCAATCAGGGAAATGCAAATCAAAACCACAATGAGGTTTCACCTCACCCCGGTTAGAATGGCTCACATTCAGAAATCTACCAACAATAGATGGTGGAGAGGATGTGGGGAAAAAGGGACACTAACCCACTGTTGGTGGGAATGCAAACTGGTTAAGCCACTATGGAAGTCAGTCTGGAGATTCCTCAGAAACCTGAATATAACCCTACCATTCAACCCAGCCATCCCACTACTTGGAATTGACCCAAAGGAAATTAAATTGGCAAACAAAAAATCTGTCTGCACCTTAATGTTTATTGCAGCTCAATTCACAATAGCTAAGACCTGGAATCAACCTAAATGCCCATCAACAGATACTGGATAAAGAAATTATGGCATATGTACTCTATAGAATAGTATACAGCAGTCAAAAACAATGAAATCTGGTCATTTGCAACAAAATGGAGGAATCTGGAAAACATCATGCTGAGTGAAATAAGCCAGTCCCAAAGGGACAAATATCATATGTTCTCCCTGATTGGTGACTACTAACCGAGCACCAAAAAGGAAACCTGTTGAAGTGAAAGGGACACTATGAGAAACAGTGACTTGATCAGCTCTTGTCCTGACTGACTGTCGATGAACAACTTAATACTTTATCCCTTTTAGTTTTTTTTTTGTCTTAATACTATTGGTTGAACTCTGTAATTAACACATAATTATTCTTGGGTGTTTAAATTTAACTGAAAAGTGATCCCTGTTAAATATAAGAGTGGGAAAAAGAAAGGGAGGAGATGTACAATTTGGAACATACTCAATCTGACTTGTCCCAAATGGTAGAGTTAGAAATGTGCCAGGGGATTCCACATCAATCCCATCAAGGTGGCATGTACCAATGCCATCTCACTAGTCAAAGTGATCAATTTCAGTTCACAATTGATCACTCTGATAGGACTAAGACTCAAAGGGATCACATAAACAAGACTAGTGTCTGCTAATACTAACTGATAGAATTAAAAAGGGAGAGAATGATCCAACATGGGAAGCGGGATACACAGCAGACTTATAGAATGGCAGATGTCCTAAATGGCACTCTGGCCTCAGAATCAGTCCTTAAGGCATTCAGATCTGGCTGAAGAGCCCATGAGAGTATTGTAGGCATGGAAAGCCAAGACACTCTGGCAAAAAACAAACAAACAAACAAACAAACCTAGACAAAGATCTCTGTGAGTGAGATGCCAGTGGAGGGAACGGGCCATCAAAGAAGGAGGTACCTTTCTCTGAAGGGAGGAGAGAACTTCCACTTTGACTATGACCTTGTCTAAATAAGATCGAAGTCGGCAAACTCAAAAGGCTTCCATAGCGTTGGCAACATGAAAAAGAGACTAGGGAGATTACTGACGCCATAAACAAGAGTGTCAATTTGTTAAGTCAACAACAGGAGTCACTGTGCACTTATTCCCTATGTAGGATCTTTGTCCTTAATGTGTTGTACTATGTGAATTAATGCTATAACTAGTACTCAAACAGTACTTTACACTTTGTGTTTCGGTGTGGATGCAAACTGTTGAAATCTTTACTTGATATATACTAAATTGATCTTCTGTATATAAAGATAATTGAAAATGAGTCTTGATGCAAATGGAATGGGAGAGGGAGCGGGAGATGGGAGGGTCGCAGGTGGGTGGGAAGTTAATGGGGGGGTTGAAGCCATTGTAATCCATAAGATGTACTTTGGAAATTTATATTTATTAAATAAAAGTTAAAAAAAAATCTGAAGGCTTGATTTCTGGGATTTTCTGGCTTTGTTCACCTTCTCTGCTTTGGTCTGGATGTTCTTGTTCCCTTTTTCCTATTCCACGTAATTTTGACTGTACTCCCAGTAGGTTCTCTCATTGTTCCCCTCTTTCCTAATGTTTCTAACTCTATATTAGAATCTTTTTTTCTGGAAAACATGAACTGAAGAAATGTTTTGTTTTCCAATCTGTCAGAATTACTGCTTTTCTTTTACCTGTTAAACAGATTTCAATATCATACAAGTTTTGTGACTGCTATGCTTTGAATATTTGTTCTGTGAACTCAAGCAGGAGTTTGGTGTCCAGGATCTTATGTTAATGGTGTTAAGAGGATGGGAACTAAGGGCAGTTATAGTGTTTAGAGTTGGGACCTCTGGGAAGCTGTTAGTTTAGATTAGGTCTTTAAAGTGGGGCTCCCATGATTGAATCTTTGTGGCTTCATAAGGGAGGGGCAGAGATGTAGATAGACACATATGCTTTCTGTGTCTTGCCATGTGATGCCCTATGCTATCTCAGGACTCTGTCTGCAAGAACACCTACCCAAAGGGAAAACTAATAGGGCCCACCTACTTTGGACTGTGAACCTCTAGAAATGTGAGCCAAAATAAGACACTTTTGTTGATAAAGTTAGCCTACATCAGGCATTTAGTTACAGTGACAAAACAGCTGACTGATACATGTACCATGATTGATAGAGTCGTGCTTCTACCCACTTGTATTTTGTGGTTTGTGGGAAAACCTTGTTATCCAATTGTTTCTTAAATTTATTTTATTTGAAAGGCAGAAAGAGAGAAATGGACACAGGGAGATCTTTTATTGCTACTTTACTCCCCAAAAGTCCTCAACAATCAGGGCTGGGTCGGGCTGAAACCAGAGCTGGGAACTCAGTCCATGGGTGGCATGGATCCAAGTACTTGAGCCATCATCTGCTGTTTCCTAGAGAATGCATTAGCAGGAAGCTGGATTGGAAGTGGAAGAACTGGGAATTGAACCCAAGTACTCTGATATGGCATGTGGGTCTGAAGAGGTGACTTTAACCATGGCACCAAGTATCTTTTTAAAGATTTATTTATTAATTTGAAAAGCAGAATAGAGAGAGAGAGATAGAGCGAGCAAGAGAGAGCTGGTTCACTCCCCAAATTACTGCAATAGCCAGAGTTGGGCCTATCCGAAGCCAGGAGCCAGAAGCTTTTTCTGGGTCTTCCACTTGGGTACAGGGGCCCAAACACTGGGGCCATCTTCTACTGCTTTCCCAGACATATTAGCAGGGAGCTTATCCTCAAGCCTTAAATAAATACTGTTTATGAGTTTTTAACTTTGTAGTGTAGTTGCTATTCTCACTTTATTTGTGGATTTTGGAAAATGGAAAAGCTATGCCCCTGCACCCTATTTCCTGGGACTAATATTGGAATTTTTAGGAACTATGAATATTAATATCATTAACTTGGTAAGTATTTTCCTGGCCCATGCTATACATGATGAGATGATCTACAAAGATACTCCAGCTTTGTGAAAATATCCCTTAAAAGCTCCTAAGATTATTTTCCTGATTGTTATCTAGGCTATCTTCTAGTCTTAATTTTATTTCTCCTTCAGAAGCAGCCTTGTTAATTAGCTGAGATGACTAAATGCTCTTGACTGTTTTATTTCTCACGATAAATTATTCATAGATCCAGTTCAGGTTCACCTTTCCTTCAGGCCTACTCTTGATGCTGGGCAGTATAAGTTAGGGATGAGTTGAGTAAGCCATAGACACTATAATGAAGGAGCTTTCAGTCAGATGAATTTGTTTGCTGGTCTTAGGGACCTTTCATTACCACGTATGCCAGGACTCTGGGAAAACCTCTAATGGAGAGAAAGAGTTGGTGCTTTCTGATCATCACAGCCTTTTGAAAATGTCTGGTAAACTTTTCGAGAAGTAGAGAAAAATAAACTGATGCAGAGCCTCAAATTAATGTAAGGGATAAGCTTGCTTTAAGTATTAAAATGAAGGTTCTCAGTGTTTGTTAATTATTCGCCATTCCAAATTGTAGTCAGGTAAAGTCATTTAATGACATAAGTTTTTCCTAAGAGGTAGGATCAACCACAGTGAGTTTAACAGTCTGGCAAAAAAAGGTGCCAGATGCCCACATATATGCATGGCCAATAGCTTCTGCAGGGGGCGAGTCAGTTTGGAATGGACTGTGCTCACTCCACTGACATAGAGCTGATGCAGTGGGATCCCTGGGAAGTGTCCAGAGAAGCCCAGTACTGACCTTTGAAAGGGAAGTAGATGAGATCTGCAGTAAAGTGACTTAGCAATCTTTAGTGTCATGTGTGATGTTAACACATTTAGTGCATGTATAAAATGATATTTTCTGTTATTTACATTTAAAATATAAATTTAAGTTAATAATTGGAAATTGTTATATTTAAGTGTATATGTGTGTGTTTAATCTTTGTGGTAATAGTGCTTGTCCTTTAGATCAGCTACATAAGTTATTTCCAGCAGGCCTAGGAAAGGAGTTGGAAATAAACTTCATAGAAATAGTAGACCAAGCTGATTGTCTGGAGCAATCTGTGAAGGAATTCACAGCTTATAGTGTTCTGCTTGGATTAAATATAATTAAATAATATTTGGCTAAATAGAATTAAATATTGTGCTGTACTTGCAATAAAATGGTAAATTTAGGCTGCTTAATTGTAAGTTTACCCTAAAACACAGCCTTAGCAATTTATTTCACAGTAATTCTTATTGTATAATACTGTATAATCTTTAGTGGTGCTCTTTTTTTTTTTTCTTCTTTGAGCAAGACAAAGTTTTGTTTGCTTACTTGTTTTATACTTGAAAACCTTGCTTTCCTGTGTAGTTTTGGTCACAGAAGCATGCTAAATTGATATTTTCAGAGAAAGTTTATCATGCCTCCCAGATTTTTCTCTTAAGATTTCAATAAAATTTTATTTTTTTGTTATAAATATTTGAGCCTGCAAACACTAAAGTCTATGCATAGATGAGCAGAATGTTATCTTGTATTTGATGAAACTTATGATGCCATTAATTAATATGAAATATTTGATTGTGAGTGTGATTACTATGATGATTCATGAAATTAAAGTATTAATGGTAAGCAGTGGATTTTGGCATTTAAGTATTTAGCTGTGGAAGGATGGCAATAACCCTATAAAATATATTATTGCATTGACTATCAAGATGATTTAATACATTATGTATTAGTTTTCTATATGAGTACTCATAGAAGATATTTCTGTGTTCTTAGTACCTGGAATAGTCGTTTCCCTTTAGCTACTGCTTTGTATAGCTTTTTTTTTTAATTTTTGACAGGCAGAGTGGACAGTGAGAGAGAGAGACAGAGAGAAAGGTCTTCCTTTTGCCGTTGGTTCACCCTCCAATGGCCGCCGCGGTAGGCGCGCTGTGGCCGGCGCACCGCGCTGTTCCGATGGCAGGAGCCAGGGGCTTATCCTGGTCTCCCATGGGGTGCAGGGCCCAAGCACTTGGGCCATCCTCCACTGCACTCCCAGGCCACAGCAGAGAGCTGGCCTGGAAGAGGGGCAACCAGGACAGGATTGGTGCCCCGACCGGGACTAGAACCCGGTGTGCCGGCGCCACAAGGCGGAGGATTAGCCTAGTGAGCCGCGGCACCGGCCTGCTTTGTATAGCTTTTAAAAATGATTTATTTATTTATTTTGAAAGGTAAAGTTACAAAAGCAGAGACAGAAAGAGAGAGGTCTTCCATCCCCTTGTTCACTCCCCAAAATGGCTGCAATGGCCTCAGCTTGGCCGATCCAAAGCCAGGAGCCAGGAACTTCATCTGGGTCTCCCACATGAGTGCAGGGGCCCAAATACTTGGGCTATTTTCTGCTGCTCTCCCAGGCCATAGCTGAGAGCTGGATTAGAAGTGGAGCAGCCGGGACTCAAACTGGCACCCATATGGGGATGCTGGCACTTCAGGTGGAGGGTTTACTCACTATAAGCCACAGGGCTGGCCCTGGTTTGTATAGCTTTTAGAGCCCCTGTATATTATAACTCCTCTTTGTATTGCCTGCCAAGAAGTGCAAACCAAATTTATGTCTAACCCATACTAATTATGAAGGATAATATGGCATACACTGTATGTCCTGACCTCACAGTTCATCTTCCTTTTATATTGCTATTATTTCTTATTATTTTTATTATAATATTATTTTTCTATTTTGGCAAGTCTTTAAATTCTAATCAATAAAAAATTTGAGTGGATAAAGTAGATAACTCATGTGTGATTATAAGTGGAAGGTGTTTACATAATCAACTTATTGCTGCAGACTTGATGCTGTAGACTTTGAGGGTTTCAGGGTCACTAATGTAGGGGGAATCAGAAAGCCAAGCCTTTCAGTTGTCTCATTGGACTCTCATGCCTTAGATCTTCTGGGTACTGTGACCTCAGACTCTGTTTTCTTCCCTCCCCTTCATTCTCAGTGCTTGCCTGGGCAGCACAGGATAAGAAGTGTCTTAAGAGAAAGCCAGGAATAATTTTCCTTGCCACCTAAAATTCCACCAGACAGATTTCTCTGGACTAACAATCAAATACCTATGGAAAGATTAATAATTGAATCATTCTACCTGTCACTCACAAGTAGGTGGGGATAAATAACAGCATTCATCATAAATCTGGAAGGGCCTTTTTTTAAAAACTTTTATTTAGTAGATACAAATTTCCAAAGTACAGTTTATGGATTACAATGGCTTTTTCCCACCCATAACTTCCCTCCCACCTGCAACTCTCTCATCTCCCGCTCCCTCTCCCATTCCATTCACATCAAGATTCATTTTTGATTATATACAGAGGATCAATTTAGTATATATTAGGTAAAGATTTTATTAGTTTGCCCCCACACAGAACATAAAATGTAAAATACTGTTTGAGCACTAGTCATATCATTAATTCACATTGAAACACATATTAAGGACAGAGATCCTACATGGGGAGTAAGTGCACAGTGACTCCTGTTGTTGACTTAACAAATTGACACTCTTGTTTAAGGCATCAGCAATCTCCCCAGGCTCTAGTCATGAGTTGCCAAGGCTATGGAAGCCCCCTGAGCTCACCGACTTTGATCTTATTTCGACAAGGTCATAGTCAAAGTGGAAGTTCTCTCCTCCCTTCAGAGAAAGGTACCTCCTTCTTTGATGGCCTGTTCTTTCCGCTGGGATCTCACTTGCAGAGATCTTTCGTTTAGGTTTTGTTGTTTTTTTTTTGCCAGAGTGTCTTGGCTTTCCATGCCTACAATACTCTCATGGGCTCTTCAGCCAGATCTGAATGCCTTAAGGGCTGATTCTGAGGCCAGAGTGCCATTTAGGACATCTGCCATTCTATAAGTCTGCTGTGTATCCCGCTTCCCATGTTGGATCATTCTCTCCCTTTTTGATTCTATCAGTTAGTATTAGCAGACACTAGTCTTGTTTATGTGATCCCTTTGACTCTTAGACCTATCAGTGTGATGAATTGTGAATTGAAATTGATCACTTGGACTAGTGAGAGGGCATTGGTACATGCCACCTTGATGGGATTGATGTGGAATCCCCTGGCACGTTTCTAACTCCACCATTTGGGACAAGTCAGATTGAGCATGTCCCAAAATGTACATCTCCTTCCTCTCTTTTTCCCACTCTTATGTTTAACAGGGATCACTTTTCAGTTAAAATGTAAACACCTAAGAATAATTGTGTGTTAATTACAGAGTTCAACCACTAGTACTAGAACAACAACAACAAACAATACTAAAATACTAAATACTAAATACTAAAATACTAAAAAGTATTACATTGCACATCCACAGTCAGGACAAGAGCTGATCAGGTCATTGTTTCTTATAGTGTCCATTTTACTTCAACAGGTTTCCTCTTTGGTGCTCAGTTAGTTGTCGCCCATCAAGGAGAACAAATGATATTTGTCCCTTTGGGACTGGCTTATTTCACTCAGCATGATGTTTTCCATATTCCTCCATCTTGTTCCATAGCCTTGGCAACTCATGACTAGAGCCTAGGGAGATTACTGACGCCATAAACAAGAGTGTCAAATTGTTAAATCAATAACAGGAGTCACTGTGTACTTATGTCTCATGTGGGATCTGTCCTTAATGTGTTGTCCAATGTGAAGTGATGCTATAACTAGTACTAAAATAGTATTTTTATACTTTGTGTTTCTGTGTGGGTGCAAACTGATGAAATCTTTACTTAGTATATAAAGAATCGATCTTCTGTATATAAAGATAATTGAAAAAAAACCTGGTGTTAAATTGGAAATTGCATAGAAAATTAATCAAATTTTTAAAAAAATATCATGTAGGATCTCTGTCTTTAATGTGCTGTTATTTAATGCTATAACTAGTACTCCAACAGTGTTTTTTCACTTTGTGTTGCTATGTGGGGGCAAACTGTTGAAATCTTTACCTAATATATACTAAACTGATCTTCTGTATATAAAGAGAATTGAAAATGAATCTTTATGTGAATGGAAGGGGAGAGGGAGCAGGAAAGGGGAGGTTTGCGGGTGGGAGGGAAGTTATGGGTGGGGGGAAGCCATTGTAATCCATAAGCTGTACTTTGGAAATTTATATTCATTAAATAAAAGTTAACAAAAAGAAAATGGAGTAAAATTTAAAAAAATAATTCTATTTATTTCATAGAGAGCAAGTGAGAGAGCAAGAAACAGAGAGAGAGAGAGAGAGAGAGAGAGACTGACTTTCATTCTTTTTTTTTTTAAAGAATTATTTTATTTGAAAGACAGAGTTACAGAGAGAGAGGTCTTCCATCTGCTGGTTCACTCCACAGATGGCTGCAATGGCCGGAGCTGTGCTGATCCGAAGCCAGGAGCCAGGAACTTCTTCTGGGTCTCCCACATGGGTGCAGGGGTCCAAGGGCTTGGGCCATCTTCTACTGCTTTCCCAAGCCATAGCAGAGAGCTGGATTGGAAGAGGAGCAGCCTGGACTAAAACCGGTGCCCATATAGGATACCAGCACTGCGGGTGGATGATTAACTTACTACATCACAGTGCCAGCCCCACATTCTTTTGTTCACATCCCAAATACCTGCAACATCATAGATGGGCCAGGCAGAAGTTAGGAACTCCATCCAGGACTTCCCCATGAGTGGCAGGGACCTAAGTATTTGAGCTGCCACCTACCAGGGTGCATATTAGCAGCAAACTGGATTAGAAGGAAAGGAGTCAGGGCTGGAACTGTGGTGTAGCGGGTAAAGCCACCACCTGTAGTGCCAGCATCCCATATGGGTGCCAGTTCAGGTCCTGGCTGCTCTACTTCCAATCCAGCTCTATGCTGTGGCCTGGGAAAGCCGTAGAAGATGCCTCAAGTGCTTGAGCCCTGCACCCATGTAGGAGACCCAGAAGAAACTCCTAGCTCCTGGCTTCAGATCAGCCCAACTCTGGCTATTGCGGCCATTTTGGGAGTTAACTAGCGGATAGAGGCCTCTTTATTTTTCTGCCTCTGCCTCTCTGTAACTCTGCCTTTAAAATAAATAAATAAATAAATAAATAAATAGAAAGGAGTAGAGACTCAAACCAAGAACTCTGATATGGAATGTGGTTGTTGCAAGCAACAACTATATCACTGTGCCAAATGTCCACTAGAGCAAATGGATTGTTTTAAAAGAACTCTAGGATAGGGGTCAGCTCTTTATATATATATATTTTATATGTACTTAGAATGTATAAAATACTCTGTGAAAGGAGTGTTACCTTTGGAGTTGGTATGGAACCACCCTACTCTTGTGGTTTCAGTATTCATTTAGGTATTAGTTATGATGATAATATGTGGGATGGTCAAAAAGTTCATGGGAAAAACTATGCACAGATTTCAGACACTGTTCTCCAAATGAACTTTTTTTTAGTTGCATTGTCTCGGAAACTTTTTGAAGCACCCTCATAGACACTGAACAGAGTGTGAAGAGGTAGATGAGGGAAAAGGATATATGCTAATGAGCAGGAAAATATGGAAGGGAAAAGAAGTAAAGGATTGGATTATGAGGAGAGGCGGAGGCAGATGGGAAAGACAGGGACAAAACTAAAGTCAGAAAGAGGAGAAGAAAATGAACAAAAGATGAACAATGAAACTATGAGGATTAAAAGTGAGTAAGAGGTAATGAAAAATAGGTCCTGAAAGAGATGAAGAAGGCTCCATGGGCAGTCAGTTCTTTGTCAGATGTTGTAAATAGCAGGTGAAACAACACATTAAGTGATTTCTGTTAACAAATGTTGAGCATACATTTTGCTTTTTTTTTGTTTGTTTTTTGTTTTTTTTGTTTGCTTTTTTTTTAACTTTTATTTAATGAATATAAATTTCCAGTGTACAGCTTATGGATTACAATGGCTTCCCCCTCCCATATCTTCCCTCCCATCCGCAACCCTCCCCTCTCCCGCTCCCTCTCCCCTTCCTTTTGCATCAAGATTCATTTTCAATTCTCTTTATATACAGAAGATCAATTTAGTATAAAGATTTCAACAGTTTGCACCCACATAGAAACACAAAGTGAAACATACTGTTTGAGTACTAGTTATAGCATTAAATCAAAATGTACAGCATATTAAGGACAGAGATCCCACATGAGGAGCAAGTGCACAGTGGCTCCTGTTGTTGACCCAACAAATTGACACTCTAGTTTATGGCGCCAGTAACCACCCTAGGCTGTCGTCATGAGTTGCCAAGGCTGTGGAAGCCTTCCAAGTGTGCCGACTCTGATCATATTTAGACAAGGTCATAAAAGACAGAGTGAGGATAGTAACCAATGATCCTAAGAGTGGCATTTACCAGGTTTGAACAATTATACAGCATTAAGTGGGGAAGAGGACCATCAGTACACACAGGTTGGGAGTAGAGCCATTGGAGGTAGAGTAGAGGTTATGATTACAAAGGAATGAAGCCCAAGTGTGCTAGACAGGGACTAGAACAAAGGACAGAGTCATTATTAGAGGAGCTAAGAAAGGTGCTGTCTAAGCTACAATTAAGTTTTCTGATTGAGAGGCACATAGAACCTGATAGAAGGGGCTTGATAATAATCTGGTGGGCTTTAGGCCTTGTAAGTTAAGAGGCCCAGACCTATCTATCTCTTCACATGGGGTACATCCTAAGGGAGGTGTGAACCTCCTGGGGGAAGGCACTCTGTTGACTTTCATTACTTAGCTGGCCTGGGAGAAGAGCTGGCCAGGTAAAGGCAGGTGGCATCTCTAACAAGAAATTTACAGTTCTGCCTGCAATGTTGCTGACCCTACTTGACCATCCCCTCAGCTGCAGTGGTCACTTTGGAAGTTGGGCTGAGTGAAGGGCTTTTCAGCTTAGAGCCAATAAGATCTGTGGCTCTGACCTGGGCATCCTTCGACTCCAGGGCAGGTCCATTTCCAGTGATCCAACTCTTGGCAGAGCTGCCAGGGCTCTTCACAAGCTGACTTCTGCTGAAGCCCAGGCTTACCACATTGAAAGCCACTGCAGTGGACTGGCCTGTTGGGTCTCCTTGAGGGCAGATCACTGTACAGATCAGCCATTAATAGGCCTGCCACCCATTGCTTCTGATGCCGAGCTTTCTTTTCCTCCTGGTTTGTGTTAAAGCAGACCAGAGGATGCAAGTCAAGGGAGTGCCCAAGTCCCATCTCTAATCTTCGGTGGCCTGAACTACAAGTCTATAGTCACAGGCATGTTCTGTAGTAGTTTTTCTAAGGTAGACAATGCCCATGAGGAAAATTATATTCTCACTTTAAAACTTTCTTTCCCTTTGGTCTGAAAGGGAGGTTTTTTCTACTTACTGTATACTTCGCTGAAGTTGTTGAGAAGCATCAATATATTACTAAAATGAAATTATTTATCATACATTAGAAGAAAAAGTAAAAGCAACAAATAAACCTCAGTACTTCCTCAGAAAAATTTTAGGAAGGAGAAATCCATTAATGTATTAATAGATTTTTGGACTACATATGAGTAAACTGTGATAAAAATCAACTGTAGCACTAGGTATGGTCTATCTTCCTTTAAAAATGTAAATTAAGCATGGATTCTCAAATGTTACTTAGGTTTAGAAAGTTACAATTAGCTGCTATAATAATTGTGCTCTTTGGTTCCTTCTTTGTTTCACAGTGGCTTTAATTAAAGGCCTAGTGATGTCGGAAAGTCACATTAATTATTCATCTGCAAACATTTACATAGACTTCCCTGTTCCCTTTCAATAAATCATCAACTTCACATCTCCATAATTTAATCAAAATGACTAAAAATATACCATCTCAGGCTTCTGCCCCTCCTCTCTGGGCTTTGTCTCTTCAGTGATATTTGTTACTGGATAAGACTTCCCACTGCTAGTAAGA
The DNA here is from genome assembly GCF_033115175.1 of Lepus europaeus. Classification (NCBI taxonomy): domain Eukaryota; kingdom Metazoa; phylum Chordata; class Mammalia; order Lagomorpha; family Leporidae; genus Lepus; species Lepus europaeus. The sequence continues at coordinate 75,601,200 of NC_084828.1, read as the reverse complement.
AAGAAGAGAAGAAATTCTGTCGGCTGAAATTGTGTGGATACTGTTTATTTTTTTCCACACTGTCATATTGATTGGTGTAAGGCTGTGGTTTGTAAATGTCCTTATTATTTTTTGGAGCAAAGATGAGAGATACCATAGAATTGTGCTATTATTAAAAGCCAACATGATGCTGGGATATATGAATAGAAAATGTAGTATTTAAGAATAAAGGGGCAATTTTTCCTATAATAGTTAAAGTATGAAGAATTCAATTTTCAACCACAGTAAGCATAGAAAACTAAAAAAGGGAAATTTCTAGAGGTTATAGCTAAGATAAAATTATAAGCAGAATTAGAATATATAAACTTAGTCAAGTATTTAAAGAAAATGGTTCAAAAAGTGTTAAAAATTATTTAAGAAATATTGTTCAATTGAGTAATTGCTTAGTTGTTAGACGTGCAATGTGATACATAAATAGTTACTTAGTGGGTCTGTAATTTGGCATAACTTTTTTTTTTAGAAAACTTTTATTTACTAAATATAAATTTCCAAAGTACAACTTTTGGATTTTAGCAGTTTTTTCCCCACATAACCACCTTCCCACCCATAAACCATCCAATCTCCTACTCCCTCTCCCATCCCATTTTTCATTAAGATTCATTCTTAATTATCTTTATATACAGAAGATCAACTTAGTATATACTAAGTAAAGATTTCAACAGATTGCACCCACACAGACACATAAAATATAAAGTACTGTTTGAATACTAGTTTTACCATTAGTTCTCATAGTACAGCACATTAAGGACAGAGATCCTACATAGGGGATAAGTGCACAGTGACTCCTGTTGTTGATTTAACAATTGACACTCTTATTTATGACGTCAGTAATCACCTGAGGCTCTTGTCATGAGCTGCCAAGGCTATGGAAGCCTCTTGAGTTCACAAACTCCGATCTTATTTACATAAGGCCATAGTCAAAATGGAAGCTCTCTCCTCCCTTCAGAGAAAGGTACCTCCTTTGATGGCCCATTCTTTCCACTGGGATCTCACTCACAGAGATCTTTCATTTAGGTCATTTTTTGGCATAACTCTTAAAAGTTCATGGACAATCAGTTAAATCCAAGGACTCATGCAAAATGGCAATAGAAAAGCATTGATTTTGGAGTCATTTGGATATTAATTCTAATTTCAACTCTGTAATTTATTTCTGATTTTTTTGACAGATTTTAAACTTTTGAAAGTCTTATTAATCTTGATAGATCATATGCTTGCAAGAAGCAGAAATCTACTTAAACCAGAATAAGTATAGTAGATTTCCTGTAAGTGTAGGGATCTTATGGGACATATGTGAAGTAAATATGGCCAGACCCTTGAAAATTATAAAGTTTTCAGGCAGAAGGGGTCCAAGATGGCTGAGTAGGGTGAAGCCATGACGTCAGCCACTGTATAATATGGGGGGTGGGAAGACATGTTTCCATTGGTCTGAGAGAAATTTTCAGTGGAGAAGTCACAAAAGGAATGAAGACTCCATGGCACAGTGAGGGAAGAGAACAGAGATGTGACTGAGGCCAGCTACATGGCACTACCAGCTAGGAGTCACCATCTTACCCAGTCAAGGGAGAAAGAAGTTACTTCGCACCACGCCGCCAGCAGTTTCAGCTGAAGGACAATTCCACAGTCACCCACTGACTGTAATTTCAGCCGCATGTCTGAGCAACTGCTGGCTCTGAGAAGAGAAGCCATATTGCCTTCCTCCCCTTCCCCACCTCCACAATAGACTTGCCTGTGGAAATCATGCCGCTCATCTCTGTGCTGCTACTCCCAGCAGCAGTCAGACCCAGAGTCAGGGCAACTTGTGGGGCAGAGGACAGATACCTTGCATACTGCAGCCATGGGAGTTTTTGACCATTAGCACTAGAGCTATGCTCACTCTACATGAGCCAGGGGAGTTCCTCTTGGCTTTCAGGGGCTAGAGCCAGCAGTGTCCCATAAAAAATATGTTGCAACCCTTTGAGATCTGAGTTATAACCCCACTGTACTCTGAAACACCAGGACTATAACAATCAGTTCTATTTCCTTAATCTTACTGCAATCTACCTGGTGGGCCTAGGGAAGAACTTACCTGCATTCCACTTCTCTGGATCCATACATGCCAGAACAAAATCTCCTGTATACATCGTAGTCATCCTGTGGGATTGGAGCAGAATTCTGTTCACATCCCCCAGTCCAAAGACAGAACCAGCTACACTCTCCTAACAAGACCTGAGAAATGGCCCATCTACATCACACAATCTTAGATCATAGCAACTGGTGCCACAAGACCTAGCATCAGTCAGGCTTTCCAGGGGGACAAGAGGACAGCTCCTCTGTCTCTCTTAGCACCAAGAACAAAGCCCTGGCTATCCCAATCTCCAGTGTGGCTGACACTGAACTCTCTGGAATGAAGATAGGCACCCTACAAAACTCACATTCATCTCAAAATCATACTTCTGTCCCTATGGACTGCTGCAGACTAGCCAAATGTGTCATTTGCAGACAGAGGTGACATTGGTTAAAGCAAAAGAATTTACTCAGAGGCTACCCTTTTGGGCTCACCTAGAGCCAAAACATAAGGAATAACAATCCCATAGAAACCATAAACTCTTTTCTAAGAAAACCTACTCCATAAACAAGAAGGGAATGTTACACCAGATACACAGACATCAATGTAAGGACACAGGACATGAAACAGGGCAGCTTCAAATCTCCAAAAGAACACCACAGTTCTCCAGAATTAGATCCTGATCTGAAGGAAATCTATGAAATGCCAGAAATAGAAATCAAAATAATGATTTTAAGAAAGTTAAATGCAATGCAAGAATATACAGATAGATTAAAGCCACATTAGTGGGGGTGATTTTGCATTTATAATTATATTTTTAAATTTTTGTTTATTTTCATTTTATTTGAAAGGCAGAGAGGTTCAGATGTTCAGAAAGTAAGATGGAGAGAAATCTTTTATCTACTGACTCATTCTTCAAATGTCCTCAATAGCCAGAGCTGAGCCAGGCTGAAGCCAGGAATCCAGTCATCAATCTAGGTCTCCAACATGGGTGGCTGGGATCTAAGTACCTGAGCCATCATCATCTGCTTCCCAGAGTGTGCAATTGCAGGAAACTGGATTGGAAGGAGAGTAGCCAGGACTTTGAACCAGGTGCTCTTAATGTGGGATGTGGGCATCCCAAATAGTAACTAAACCATTTCAACTAAATGCCTACCCCTGTATTTATGGTTTTATTTATTTATTTATTTTTTTATAAACCAAAATTATTTTTGGCTTTTTAAAATTTTTTATTTTTGACAGGCAGAGTGGACAGTGAGAGAGACAGAGAGAAAGGTCTTCCTTTGCCGTTGGTTCACCCTCCAATGGCCGCCACGGCCGGCACACTGCGGCCGGTGCACTGCGCTGATCCGAAGCTAGGAGCCAGGTGCTTATCCTGGTCTCCCATGCAGGTGCAGGGCCCAAGCACTTGGGCCATCCTCCACTGCACTCCCGGGCCATAGCAGAGAGCTAGCCTGGAAGAGGGGCAACCGGGACAGAATCCGGCGCCCCGACCAGGACTAGAACCTGGTGTGCCAGCGCCGCAAGGCAGAGGATTAGCCTGTTGAGCCACGGCGCCGGCCATATTTATGATTTTAATAGTCATTTTCCTAATTAACAGTTATTTATCACCTTCAATATGCATATCGGTCTTTGTCAAGTCTTTTATAAATCTCTTACAAATTCCAAGTCATTTTCCAGTCTGTGGTTTGCCAATTTCTACTCAGTATTTTTAATGACAAGAGGTTTCTCAAACATAAAGACATAAATTGTTGTATATATTATTTTATAATTAGTGCTTTTCATGTCTACTCTAAGTAAAGTTGGAAAAATATTTTCTCATGTTTGTACTAGAATATTTATATATACATGTATTTTTAGTTTTATGTTTTGCTTGATGATCCTTCTTGAACAAATCTTGGGTATAATATGAAGAAGAAGTTAAGGTAGATGTGTTACATGCTTTTGTCCAGTTTCTTGAAAAAATTCTGTTAGTTTTATTTCCTTTTCTGTTGTTGAATGACATCTTGAGGTTTGGAAAATTCCTTCTTTTACCATGTACAACTACTTTGAATATTATGTTTTATTCCTTTGATCCCTGTGTCTGCTAATAATATATTTTCTTTTTTTATCATGAATTTAAAGTTAGTCCAAATTTGTTTTTCTTATATAATTATGTTAAGTGTTATAATTTCATTATACATTTAAGAGTCAACCTACTAAATTTTATCAATAAAAATAAAAGCAGTTGGAATAAAGGAAAAAAGAGAAATGAAGAAATCAGTGAGTGACATGAATGAAATATTACTAAGGAGATAGAAATCATTAAGAAGAACCAAATGGAAATTTAGGAGATGAAATCTTCAATCAGCAAAATAAAAAAATTTATTGAGAGCTATAGCAGCAGAATGGGCCAAGTGGAGGAAAGATCTCTTACCTCAAGAACAAGACTTTTAAAATAATCCAGCCAGAAAAAATAAAGAGAAAAGAATGAAAAAGAATAAACAAAGTCTACATGAAATTTGAGATATCATTAAATGATAAAATATTCATATTAGAAGTATTCCTGAAAGAGAAGAGAGTCATTGAAAAACTGTTAAATGATAATAGTGGAGGATTTCCCAGGTCTTGAGACATGGACATCCAGAAAGAAGCTCAAAGGACCGCAAGTAGACTCAACCGAAAAAAGTCGTCTTCAACGCATATTGTAGTCAAATTATCCAAAGTTAAGGACAAGGACAGAATTATAAAACAGCAAAAATGTCAAGTTATATACAAAAAAACCCAATTTGACTCTCTCGTGCAGTCACAATGTTCCTACAGTCTCAGCACACAGGGGCACACAGTTACAACTTTGCCCCACTAGCCTGTTCTGTCTGCAGAGAGGAAGAGATGTTCCTAGAGCCCATTGCATCTTGGTGCTCTGCTGAGGCAGTTTGAGCCCCGGAGCCTTTTATATGTTGAGGCTGAGGGCACCTCACGGTCTTATGTAGCTGCCCAGTCCCCTGTTAATCCTCTCAGCTAGACCCAAAGACAGTGGGGAATGCACATTTTTCCCTCTGATAAAATCCCTGGATCACATGTGTTCCCAAGAGCCTCTAGCATCAGCCCCTACTTCTGTCACAGTGGTGGGTTTTTCCCACCCATTGCCAGGTGCATACACCTGAGTTGCTGCTGCCTCTACAGCTGACATGATTGCATCTTGTCCAGCCAGTTGCTTGGTGCATGCACAAGACTGACACATTTGCTACTTATGTCCAAAATATTGCACCCCCCCCCCAGTTGGTTGCCAGGCACCATTGTGGGAGGGATGGGGAGAGAGAAACATAGCTCCTTTTTTTCCTGCTGTTTTAGTGGGTACCCTACACCCCTTAGGGCTCCAGGCCAGACTAATGCCAAACTCTCCTTTTGGCTGTATTACCAGTGGCATGGGCTGCGGCAGTCTGATCTCACCTTACTCTCCAAAGCTGACACTTTTTCTGGCTTTGGCTGCTGGGGTCCTGTGTTGTGTCCATGCTCATGCTGTACTTCTGCATCTACCACATATATCCATGGCATCCCTCTTCTTTCTGTAGAATTTCCATTGCAGTTTTCTAACTCTCTTCTGAGAATGTACTTCCTGCACTTTTTTTAAAAACTATTTTTCCCTAACCTAGAACAATAGGCCCTTTCCCTATTCCACCCTCTTTTAATACATTTTATCTTTACAGTATAGTTTTTAGTATATTTTATATAATATTTATGTGAAAGAGTGAGAGATAGAAAGAAAGAGATCTTCCATCTGCTGGTTCACCCCCCAAATGGCTTCTATAGCCAGGACTGGGCCAAGCCAAAGCCAGGTGCCAGGGGCCAGAAGATTCTTCCATGTCTCCCATGTGTGTAACAGGGGCCCAACCACTTGGGCCATTTTTCACTGCTTTTCTCAGGCCATTAGCAGGGAGGTTGTTCGGAAGTGGAGCAGACAGGACACAAATGGGTGCCCAGTATGGGGTGCCAGCATTCTTGGTGGTGCTTTACCTGCTACGCCACAATATTGGCCACACATTTCATCTTTTGACAATTGATTCTTCCAATTGTGGCTTCTGTGATGTTACTGTATCTTGGTTTTCTTTCTACTTCTTTGCTCTTTGAGGAATCATTGACCTCTTCATGGGCTGTTCTTTCTCTCTTCTGTTCATTGTATCGATATATTAATTTTATGTATTTTTTGAGTGCCTACATGCACTAGGCACTGTGCAAGTTATTAAGGTTAAAATTATGAAATATATCTTGGCTGGCGCCATGGCTCATTTGGTTAATCCTCTGCCTGTGGAGCCGGCATCCCATGTGGGCACTGGGTTCTAGTCCGGGTTGCTCCTCTTCCAGTCCAGCTCTCTGCTGTGGCCCAGGAAGGCAGTGGAGGATGGCCCAAGTGCTTGGGCCCTGCACCTGCATGGGAGACCAGGAAGAAGCACCTGGCTCCTGGCTTCGGATCAGCGCAGCGCCGGCCGTAGTGGCAATTTGGAGAGTCAACCAACAGAAGGAAGACCTTTCTCTCTGTCTCTCTCTCTCACTGTCTATAACTCTGCCTGTCAAATAAAAAAATTATGAAATATAATATTGATCAAGGCCTCTACATTCCTGGACTTTAATCTTAATTGAGAAGATCTTCAGCAAACAAATAAATAAGCTAACAAACAGTTATAAATTATGCTTAATGTTGTAAAAGATTGTAAATAAACAGGGTGAAGTGATGTGAATGATGTGAATAGATATAGTGAATAGGGAAGGCCTGATCAAGCAGAAGAAATAGGATTCAAATGGTACTTAAAGTCATGACAAAGGACAACATCACTTGGAGACAGAAAAGAAAGAACATCTTAACATTTAGAGCCAAATTGAGGACGATTGGCCAGCAGAAGAAATGGAAATAGCTAGATAGCTAGGGAGGTAGGAGAAACAAGAGGTGAGACCTGAGAGAGTGTTGGTGTCCTAATCCACCTCCCCAAGATATCCTAACTTTGGAGTTTTTGACCATGTTATGTTATATGGCAAAGAAAAAATTAAGGTTGCAGATGGAAGTAAAGCTGTTAATCAAAAACTAGGAAAAACTAACCGGTTTCTTGTGGGTTGATTGAAACATGGACCAAAAAGTACTAAATGAAATTTATTCATACTAAATTCATACTAAATGAAATTCACTAATTTTCAGAATACTTTGGTATTTTCTAGAGGAAGACACTTGAGCAAGTGCAGATTGGAAGAGTAGAGTATATCTATTACATAAAAGCTGATTATATTTTAGGGAGGTCCAGAAAACACTTTTCATTACATCTGTGAAAAGTAAATTTGGAGGTGAGCCAGTGGGCTCAGTCAAATTCTTGGTGGCAGATTGAGTACATTGGGCAACTCCCATCATAGAAGGGGTGACATGTTGTTCTTACTAGACAATGGGAATACTCTTGATGTGGATTTTTCTTTGCCTGTATGCAACACTTTTGCCAAAACTACCATCTGTATGTATTTATAGAATGCTATATCCTCTGGCATGGTAGCCTATATAACATCACTTCTGATCAAGGAAGTCATTCCACAACAAACGAAGTGCAGTAATGGGCTCGTGGTCATGGAATTTATAGGTCTTACCATGTTCCTCATCATTGGCTTGATATAATGGTAGAATTACTGTTTTAATGGCCAGCATGGTGCCAGGTGGGTAGTAATACTTTGCAGAGTTGTGGTAGTTTCCTCTAGGATGCAGTATAAATTCTAAATGCATTATTTAATATATGGTACTGTTTCTCTTATATCCAGGATTCACAGGTCCAGGAATCAGGGTGGAAGTAGCACTAACTTCTCATTATTTTCCTCGATGATCCACAAGGAAAATGTTTGCTTCCTATCCACATCTATTTAGGCTCTTCATTTCAAAGAGAGGAATGATCCCATTTGGGGGACAGAATAATTATTCATTGAGCTGGAGTTTGAGACAACCACCTGGTCACTTTAGGCTCCTCATGCCTCTGAGTCAACAAAGCAAGAGGTTACTATATTGGCTTTGATAATTGATTGTGACTGATATTATACATTTTAAGATTAGGGGAGATATTAGAGATGACATTCTCTAGAAAGAAAGCTCAGAGTCCTCAACTTCCACAGTAAATGAAATCCATCAGTGTCATGAGTGTCACTGCTTGTATATTGATTGCTATGTTGAATAATTAGATTGCAGTTCCCATGATATATACTCTTCCACAGAAAGATACATGCCTCGAGCATGCTCCATGTCCTCTCAGTCAAATGAATCCATATTTATGAAGCTTCCTCTTGAGTCTTTTTGTCTTGACACTTTTAACCACTATATGATCAAACTCTGTCAAGAGTAACAATCACAAATGGCATGAAGATTGCAATTGCTCTGTTGATTCAAAAAAAGATATATCACTGTTTCCTTCAAAGGGTTTCTGACTGGCAGGTATGCACCTGGACAGACAAGACTTCAGCAGGGTGTATGAGTGTGGCCACAAGACAATTATGCCCAGCCTGCCCCTTAGACCTCCCTGTTCTCACAACTTCACCTTCCTCTCAAAAATGTCTTCCAGTTGTTTCAAGGAACTGCCATGATTCTGGTGTTTCACATGTGCTCAGGAGTAATTCTGTCTGTGTTCTCCCACTCTTGAACACAAGAAAGCCACTAAAGAGACACAGAACTTTTAATGTGGAGGCTGCCCTGGGAACATTGCTGTCTTCTCTCTGTTGTACACTAAAGATGTGTCCATGGTGGAGTTGCAGGAAATGGAGGATAGTTTCTCTGGTTCTCTATTGCACTTGGTTACTCAGACAAAAATTAGCCCTGTGTGTTAGAACCTCCTTTCATGAATGTACTTCATTTGGCCTTTGCCCTTACACTGTGTCAAAGGAATCTGAACCCATTCACTGGTACAGAAATGGAAGAAATGGCATAGCATCCTGATCGCTGTCCCCAGTTTTCCCTTGTCTTTGTGCCACAGCTGTCTCCATAGTGCTCTATTTCCCCTCAAAAAATAAACAAATGAAAAAACCTTGAACTCATAACCAAACCAAAGCAAGCAAACAAATACAGAAACGAGGAATGAAGAAAAATAAAGCAAATATTTGAATGATAACAATGGAAGATCCACATATAACTGTCCTAGATAAGTCATCATGGTACAATTTTTAAAATCATTGTACAAGCAGGCAGTTGGTATAGCAGTTAAGATGCTGCTTGGCATACCCACATTCTTTTTTTTTTTTTTTTTTTTAAGATCTATTTATTGGGGCCAGCACTGTGGTGTAGCAGGTTAAAGCCCTGGCCTGCAGCACCAGCATCCGGTGTGGGCTCCAGTTCGAGTCCTGGCTGCTCCACTTCAGATCCAGCTCTCTGCTATGGTCTGGGAAAGCAGTGGAAGCTGGCCCAAGTCCTTGGGCCCCTGCACCCACATGGAGACCTAGAAGTTCCTGGCTTGACTTCAGATGGGCCCAGCTTCAGCCATTGCAGCCATTTGGGAAGTGAATTAGCAGATGGAAGACCTCTGTCTCTCTCTCTCTCTAACTCTGTCTTTCAAATAAATAAAATAAATCTTTAAAAAAAGGTTTATTTATTTGACAGAGTTACAGACAGAGTGGGAGAGACAAAGAGAGAAAAAGATCTTCCATTGCTAGTTCTCTCCCCAAGTGGTCTCAATGGACAGTGCTGAGCCAGGAGCTTTGTACAAGTCTCCCATGTGGGTGGCATTGGCCCAAACAGTTGGGTCATTTCTCACGGCTTTTCCCAGGCCAATAACAGGGAACTAGATTGGAAGTGAAGCAGCCAGACCATGATCCCGCTGCCAGATGGGATGCAGATGGTGCAGGTGGCGGCTTTACCTTCTTTGCCACAACACCAGCCCTGGAACACTCACATTCCATATTGAGTACCTGGGTTCCACCTGCCTTTTAATGTCTTGTTAGAAATCAAGTGAAAATTCACATACTTAGATCCTTCCCACCCATGTCTTTAAGCTGTAATTATATGCCACGCATGTGGGAGACCTGGATTGATTTCTGGAGTCCTGGCTTTGGCCTGGCTCTGCCTTGCTATTGCAGGCAGCTGGGCAGTGAACCAGTGAATGGGAGCTCTGTCTGTCTGCCTTTCCCATAAATAAAAGTAAGAAAGAATAAAATCATCTTAAAATAGTTAAAGTTTGAGTCAGCATAAAATGTCATCTATTAATTGTTATATGGGAATGTTCACGTAATTAGTTAAACTCCCGTTACCTTATATTTTCTCTTGTTTACATGCATTTGTTTTATAACTAGAATGATGTTATATTAATTCAGTCATAGTTGTAAATACCAAGAATTTATATATGCAGACTCTCAGGAAAAAAGTCCTTTCTGTTGAAGATGCGTTTATTTTTTTGTCTTCAATTTTCTAAAAATAAGAAAAACATGTCTGAAATTCGTGGTGAGAGTTAGGATAATGTTGTATTATTGTTCAGAATTTCTCTACAGACAAATCCCGCTACCTGCAAAAGTTGAGTGGCTTTTCTCCCAGTCTTGGCTGGAATCAGCTTTAAGCCACATCCATCAAACTGTCCCCACAAGGGTCCAGAGACCCCCCATTTCCTCTCCTCTATGAAATGGTTAATGCTACTCTTAGGATCATTGGTTACTATTCTCAACCCCGTCTTTTATACTACAGTGTCTAAGTGTTTACAGCAAGTTATAATGGAACAAACGAAGGCCTTCAACAACCAGGCCGTCAACCAAATGCTGCTACAGGAATATACTCGGCTCCCCACCCACGAGACAGTGGCCTGAGACATCGCCCCATGCCAGCAAAGAGTGCCTCATCACCCCATGTCAGCAGGAAGTAGCTCTAAAGACAGATCATCATCCCTCTACCCCTCCTGGACTTTTGGGACTAATGTAACCCCATACTATAAAAACTGGCGCAGTTTTAGCCAGGTGGCCGCACAGTCCAGCTACCTGAGCCAGCCAGGCTCCACCCCCATCCTAATGGGATTCATGCTCCTGCTTCCCTGCCCGCCCTCAGGCAAAGTTTTAAAAGGGCCTGTTCCTGAACACATGCTCTCTTGGCTCTGCTCCCTGCTCTCTTGGCCTCTCTTGGCTTCTCTCCTCCTCTCTGTCTCTCTTCTCCCTCCTCTTTGTCTCTCTCTCTTACAGTCTCCTTCTCTTTTTCCTTTGCCGCCCCTTCACTATGGTCTGTTGGGTGTTCCCCAATAAACCTTTTCCCTTAAAAAAAAAGTTATAATACTATTTACTCTTGGTTTTTTTTTTTTTTTTTTTTTTTTTTTTTTTTTGGTCTGGTCTGGTAGAACTGTAGCAAAGAACATAGCATGAGCTCTAATTTCGGGAGCATCAGGAGTCCAACTTAGCCTCTTACTGATGTATTCTTGATTGTGGTGTTTTATGAGGCTGTTTCGTCCTCTGTGAATGGATTACATTTCCCAATGTTCATCTTAGGGTTAATGAGATGATGCAGTGCCGGGTACCCGGTGGGGTCTCAGCACATGTTACTTCCTCCTACCCATTGCCTTTTCTCCTAGAACTATCTCATACTTCAGAGAATCATTGCTGTATGGAATTTTAGAGCTGAAATAAACAGGTCTCAATTTTCATTGCCATGACGACAGAATCAGAAGTGAAAATTTTCCTCTTGAAACAGGGAGCAACTGCTAACAAAGTAGCACCTTTTTAATTGGTGACAAAGATGTGATTTCTTTCCTTCTTACCCCCATTTGTTTCAACCAGTGTCCCTAGTCCTAGTTGTTTATTCTGCTAGGACTGAGAGGAGAGGTTGGTTGTTGGTTTTGTACTTTCTGTGAAAGTGTTAACAATGATATCTAGCACTTTTATACCATCTACTCTGCTGCCTACAGATTATCATGAAAGGTACCCAGGGTTTTATTATTATATGAAGTTAGCATTTTCACTTGTCAGATGTTTTAAAGCTGTGATTACAATATAATCCTAAAAACCTATAATGGTCTTTCTTCTACCCTCTGAACAGGAGGATCATTTCCAAAATTTTGTAAGTGAACGTTTGTAAACACAAATTAAAAGTATAATTTTGAAATGTATAAAGTTGATTCAATTAATTTCCATAGTAATGTTTCATTCCCTTCAAGTTTTTTGTTCTTAATTACCAATTTAGCCTGTGAAAACTTATGCTTATTGCTTCTCCTATTACCATAGATAATAGAAAATGGTTAATCACTGTCACTAATAAATCATATCCTTATAAAGCTTATGAAAAACTTTTAAGTCTTTTTTAGAAATTTGAAATAAATCATTGTCTTTTTATCATGTGACTTAGTACATAGCTATTTTTAAACATTATGGGCTATTTACATTTTAATTTTTAAAAATGTTACTTTGAAAGCTTGAATTCTCAAAAGAAGTTTGGCAGAAATTAGTAAAGAAATAATTTGGTGAATTTCTTATTAGAGAGAAGAACTGAGTGATGTACAAATATGTTAAATTATTAACATATTTAAATATGTTATATTTATATTATATATAATATTAACATATTAAAATATGTAAAATTATTTTCTTCTCATTGATAAAGGTCTGCTCCAGATAGGGAAGTTATGCTACTTTAATACAAATATGAAATGGCAGTATGCTCTTTGGGCTTTTGATAAAGTACTTGGAAAAGAAAATAATTTTTCTCTAATTAATTACAGAGAGGAATTTATTAGCAAGATTAAAAAAGAAGCTAATGGAAATGCTAAAGATAGAACTATAGCAAAGATTGCTAGTTGCCTGCCTAATATTTTCTCCTTTTCCTTAGTATGACAAATCCTATTTTCATAGGGGCAATAAATATTGAGAAATATTACATCTTCTAGCCTCCCTTCCAAAAAGAAATGGATAGGTGATAATGTTTGGGGTCATGATAAACAAATGGAAGTTTAAGTTTACAACTTCTGAAGATCTTTTAAAAATATTTATTTACTTATTTGAAAGTCAGAATTACACAGAGAGATAAAGAGATCTTCCATCTGCTAATTCATTCCCCAAATGGTTGCAACAGCTGAGAATGGGTTAGGCCAAAGCTAGGAGTCAGGAGCTGCCTCCAGGTCTCTTACGTGGGTGCTGGAGCCCACGCACTTGGGTCATCTTCCACTGCTTTCCCAGGCACATTAGCTGGGAGTTGGGTTGGAAATGGATGGTGCCCATGTGGGATGCCAGCATCACAGGTGGTGGCTTTATCTGCTATGCCATAGCTCTGACCTCAAGAGGAAGTTTCTTAAAAGATGATGGTCCTTGAGATCCAGGATGACTGGGTAGTGAGAAGTCACACTGACCTCAGCAGCAGAAAAATACCTGTAAAACAAAGGAAGGACATTTCCAGGGGACTGATTGAGAGGAATTTTCAGTGGGGAACTGACAAAAACAGAACAGAGACTCAATGCGGCAGTGAGGAGGGAGGACAGGCACCCCACCAGTGGCCATGCCATCAGCCACCCCTCCATTTACACAACTGGCTCCCAGCTGGGAACTGCCATCTTGACAAGATGAAAACACTGTGTTCTCCCACAGGGAGGATTACAGGAACCCACTGACTTCAAGTGTAGCCTGGTGATCTAACAGGTGTCTCAGTGACTACTTTGGTTTCTAAAGGGAAGTCATATTGCTTCCCACCCCCTCAGGACCATCTCCCCTACCCCCCACCCCACCCCCACCCCCAAAAAAAGTGCCAGACTCAGTATCTTGTGGTAGAGTTACTGCTGAAATCTGTTCTGATTCAGGGGATAGCAAGCAGTCTTGCTGCTACCAGAAGTCACCAGAGCCAGAGATAGGGCTACTTACAACTGTAGGAGTTGTGAGTATAAGCCACTGAACTAAGAAAATTGCAGAGTGTGGCTGGATTCCCATGCACCTACTCAGTCTGATTGTGGAAACTCAGAGCTCCTTGCTCGCTGGGGACAGATTTCATAGTGGAGTGAGTTTGAGCTTTGGATGGTGCACTCAACTCGGTGGTTGAAGTGCACTGGCACCATGAGCTTGCTTTTAGCTATGAATCAGCTAGTTCACCATATCACAGAGAAAAGCAAGGACTTTGAACACACCAGTTGGCTCCACATTGTCTCCTGTGACTATAGCCATATCAGCTCCACCATACCCATTTTGGGTATCACTCTGGAGTCGTACCCTACCCACAAACATGGCCAGAGCTCCCTAGGCACAACCAGAACATACCCTTGAAGCTGAGATTTGATTATTGTTTATTGCCCTTGCCTATATTCATGAGGAACAGTGGGTTTTCTACCTACTGCTTGTTAAATTATTTAGTGGAGAGTAAATTTTGTGATTATAACGTAAAATGAAATTATATCACCATAAAAAACATTAAGGAAAGAAATAGAAGAGTACAAAAAAAAAAATGGAAAACTCTTCCATGTTCATGGATTGAAAGAATTACCTTGAAATGTCCATGCTACACAAAGCAGTTTGCAGATTCAATGTGACCCCAGTCAATATTCTAAGTACATTCTTAATAGACCTAGAGAAAAAAATCCTGAAATTCATTTGGAAATATTAAAACTCTGAATAGTCAGAGTAATCTTAATAAAAACAAAGTCAGAGGCATCATAATACCGGATTTTAAGAACTATAATGAGTTATAAGCAAAACAGCTTGGTACTGCCACACAAAAAATAGACATGTGGACTAATGGAACAGAACAGAAACACCAGAAATTAACCCACACACCCATTGTCAGCTAGTCTTTGACAAATGAGCTGAAATAATTCCTGGAGAAAGGATAATCTCTTCAAGAAATGATGTTGGGAAAATTGGATTTCCACATGCAGAAGTTTGAAACAAGACTCCTACCTTATACCCTATACAAAAATCAACTCATAGTGCATAAAGAATCTGAACTTAAGACCTTAAACCATGAAATTACTTGAGGAAAGCATAGGGGAACTGGGGAAAGGCATTGGTCTAGGCAAAGACTTCTTGGATAGGACCCCAGAAGCACAGGCAACAAAAGCAGAAGTAGAAAAATGGGATTACATTTAGCAAAGGAGACAGTTACCAAGGTGAAGAGACAACCAACAGAAGGGGAGAAAATATTTATATTTGATAAAGGATTAATATATAGAATATATAAGGGGCTCAAGAAACTGAACAACAACAAAACAAACAATGCAGTTAAGAAATGGGCAAATCATGAGAGCATTTCAAGCATGCAAAGCCAAGACATTGTAGCAAAAAACGTCCTACATGAAAGACCTTGGTGGGTGAGACCCCAGTGGAAAGAAGTAGTCATCAAAGAAAGAGGTACTTTTCTCCGAAGGGAGGAGAGAACTTCCACTTTGCTTATGGCCTTGTCTAAATACTGATGGAGTCTGTGGATTCAAAAGGCTTCCATAGCCTAGTCAGCTCATATCAAGAGCCTTGGGTGATCACTGACATTATACATAAGAGTGTTACTTGTTAAATTAAGAACAAGAGTCACTGTGCACTAACTTCCCATTCAGGACCTCTGTCCTCAAAGAGTTGTGTTATAATTATATCTAAGTGCTCACAAAAGATGTGTTATCCTTGGGTGCTTCTTTAAAGTTAATTAAGTTTCTAAAAAAAAAAAAGTGAAATTAACTTCAAAATGCAGCCCTTGTCTAGACTGTTGAGAAACAGTTCTTTTTGTTTTTGTTTTTTTGTTTTTTTTAATGCAAATTATTGAACTCTTTACTTAGTATAGGGTTGGTCTTCTGTGTATAAAGTTAACTGAAAATGGGTCTTAGTGGAAAATGGGACTGGGAATGGGAGAGGGATGAGGTGGTGGGGGTGGGAGAGTGGGTAGGAGGGTTGGGGTGGGAGAGTGGGTAGGAGGGTTAGGTATGGTGGAAAAAATCACTATATTCCTGAAGTTGTACTTACGAAATGGATGAAATCTGTATCCCTTAAATAAGAGGTTTCTTTGGTGGGGGAAAGAAATGGGAAAATGATACGAACAGGCATTTTTCAAAGGATAAAACAAAACGGCCAATAGACACATGAAAAAAAAGGTCAGGATCACTAGCCATGAGGGAAATGCAGGGGGGAAAAAAAACAGCAATGGGATATAACCTCATTCCAGTTAGAATGGCTATTAGTCCATTCTCAAAAAATACAAATGCTGGT
Source organism: Lepus europaeus (assembly GCF_033115175.1). Taxonomy (NCBI): domain Eukaryota; kingdom Metazoa; phylum Chordata; class Mammalia; order Lagomorpha; family Leporidae; genus Lepus; species Lepus europaeus. The sequence continues at coordinate 75,584,996 of NC_084828.1, read as the reverse complement.
GAGGTTGTGGAGAAAAGGGTACCCTAATACACTATTGGAGGGAATGCAGATTAGTACAGTTATTAGGAAAAATAGTATGGAAATTCTTCAGAAATCTGAAAATGCATGTACCATATAACCCAGTTATTCTACTCCTGGAAACATATCTAAAGGAAATGAAGTCAGCAATATGAGAGCGATACCTGTACTCCTATGTTCATAGCAGCACGATTTATAATAGTAAAGATATGGAATAAATCTAGATGTCTAACAACTGATGACTGGATATAGAAAATGTGGTAAATGTACATTATGGACTATTGTTTAGCCTTAGGTAAGGATGAAATTGTGAAATTTGCAACAAAATGGATGCAAATTGAAATTATTATGCTAAGTGAAATAAACCACACCTAGAAACAAAATGTCACTTTTTTTCTTATTTGTCAAAGTTAGTATGTAGAGAGAGGACAAAAATTATGTGGATGTCACATCATTTGATATTTATTTATAAATATTGTTTCACTGAATCATAACATGTAAATTACAATTTATAATTCTTTACTCATGTTATAAAAAATGGAGAGGTGGGAATTGTGAGGACTGGTGGGGTATTAGCAATGTTTTGGTATTTATTTAGGTGTTTGTTATAAATGTGCTCAAAGGACAAAAAAGTGTTGAGGGGAAGTGAAGAGAATCACAGGTTCTTCAGCCCAGACCATTACTTTATAATAGTTTCTTTGATTAGTTCAGTATTTTTAAGATTGGCTGGTCATTGTAATCTACCTGGCAAAATCTAAGTGTTTGGATTTCTCCTAATATTTGAGATGTATAGATTGTGGGAGGTCAGTATTCCTATTGCGAAAGCTAGATAAATTACAAATGTAATGTACAGAGAGCTGTAAAAGCAGGTTGTGATACTAAAATTCTAGAAAGGGAGGAACCAATCACAGTTAGATGAACAACAGTCATTTCTCTCCCTGGGGGCATTGACACAGGGTCTTCCCTGAGAGAGCCTTCATAAAGGGTTTCATAGGCGTGTAGTGCTAGAGGGAAAAATGGAAACTTGCAGCACTTCAAATGCTGCAATGTCAGGTTTCTTCCCCAGCTGGTTTCCTTTTCACGACATTTGTTAGATTTTAAAATGTAGAGGAGATCTGGCTGATAACCTCAAAAGGCAGGGCTATATCTTCTATAGCTTGTCAGATAATGAAATGGGTGGAAATTCTTCAGACGCTCAATAAAAATTTCAGGAGAGCCAGGAAAAGAGGTGAGCTAGAGGTAAACTTGCTGTTATTTAAACTGAAACTCAACCCCATTCGAGTTCAGCACCTAACTGGGTTGAGGTGATTAGCCTGTCATTCTGCATGCTAGTAGAGGACTAGAGGAGCTTCCTTTGGTTAAATGTAATGTTATGGGGCTGGCGCCATGACTCACTTGGTTAATCCTCCGCCTGCAGTGCTGGCATCCCATATGGGCGCCGGTTCTAGTTCCAGTTGCTCCTCTTCCAGTCCAGCTCTCCTGTGGCCTGGGAAGGCAGTGGAGGATGGCCCAAGTGCTTGGGCCCCTGCACCCGCATGGGAGACCAGGAGGAAGCACCTGGCTCCTGGCTTTGGATTGGTGCAGCACTGGCTGTAGCGGCCATTTGTGGGGTGAACCAACGGAAGGAAGACTTTTCTCTCTCTCTCTCTCATTGTCTAACTCTATCTGTCAAATAAAAAAAAAAAAGATTTTAAAAAAAGTAATGTTGTTAGGAAATACATATCTTTTTTATCAGAGTGCTGTATAATAAAAAATAAAAATACAAACTAATGAAAACAAAAAACCCATAAAAACTAGAAATATAATGAGACAAAACAAATTTGTATGGTCTGTAAATGAAGAGAAAAATAAAAACAGTTGAAAAAGAAAACAAATTCCACATGGTCCAGATATTGGCATTTGTAAATAAGGAATTTAAAGTAACTATGATTAAAGAAAATATGGAAAATTTCATCAGATAATTAGAATGTATAAAAGAGTAAAATAGAAACATGTAACTAAAAATGTAATAGCTGCAATTAAGAACTCAGTAGATGGGTTTTATGAGATTGAACACAGAAAAACATAGTTTAGGGAAATGGAAGACAATTCAAGAAGAAATTTTGAAGTTGAAGCATACTGAGACAAAAAATTGAAGAAACAAAGCAGAGTATACTAAACATGTATTCAGTGTGCTAATAATCCACTGTTGCGGGGTGGAGGGTATTAATTTGTAGTGCTTGCTGATTGCTGTGGTGTAAATGCTCTTTCCATAGGAGATTTTGAATTACTAATCATTTAACAATTATCTCACAAAGATCCTGAGTATTTAATAATCAATTCTGGAGAGTTGATATAGGCTCACTTCAACACACTATTGCCTGTGAATCATACTCAGAATGTCTATATATGTTTAACTAGAGACCCAGAAAGAGAGAAGATAAAGAATGAGAAGAAATACTTGAATACAATATATCAGAGATTATCTAAACTTTTGAAATAAATCATCATAGATGAAGGACAATAGTAAAATACAAAGGAAATAAATATGAAGAAGACTATACCTAAGCACATCATTGTAAAACTGTTGTTGCAAACTTGGTGTCATAGTATAGATGCTGACATCAAAAGATATGTCCCTGTCCTAATCCCTGAAAACTGAAAATGTTACATGGTTTGGAAAAGATCTTTACAGATGTAATTAAGGATTTTGAGATAGGAAGATGATCCTGGGTTGTTAAATCCAGGAGGACCCTAACTGTTATTCTGTCTGTTTCACCCCTGTTAAAAGAGAGAAAAATATGAATGACTTGCATTTAGTTAAGAAAGAGGACAGGGTGAATATTTGGCCTAGCATATAAGACATTTGTTAGGACACCCATATTCTATATTGTAGTGCCTATATTGGGTTCAAGTGCTAGCTCTGGTTCCTGGTCCTAACTTCCAGCTAATGTACCTTCTGAGAAGCAGCAGGTGATGGCTCTAATGGTTGGGTCCCTACCAACCATGTGGAAGACCTGAATTGAGTTCCTGGCTCTGGCTGGCTCTGGCCTAGGCCTGCCTAGCTCTTGTGAGCATTTAGAGAGTGAACTAGTGAATCAGTCTATCTCTTTCTGTCTCTCTGCCTCTAGTAATAAAGAAGACACTATCATGCATCTTATAGATATAAAATTTTATATCCATAATTTGGATAAAATGGATACATTTTTGCAAAATAAAAGTAACTCAAGCTGATAGAAGAAATAAAAAACTTGAATTGTCTTATTTATTAAGTAGTTTGCCCATTAATACACAGGTTTCCTTTAATGATATCCTATATGTGATAGGTATACAAGTGAATTCTTTCAAACACTTATGGAAAAATATAACAAATGATTCATGAATTTATTTATAAAGTAGAAAACCAGGAATACATTCTTAATTTTTATGAGGCCAGTATAAACTTGATTCTAAGACCTGACAAGGCAGGTATTTGGTCTGGTGGTTAAGATGTCATTTATCAATGGGTGTGGAGAAAAAGGTACCCAAATTCCTGTGTTTTGCAACAAAATGGATACAACTGGAGAGCATTATGCTTAGTGTAATAAGCCAGACCCAAAAAGACAAATATATGTTTTCTCTGATTTGTGACAGCTAAAATACAGAGTACAACAAAAACCTTAATGTAGATTAGCAAAATTGACATCTTATGATTTAATTGTTATTTATATAACCCTTATCTATATTCTGTAGGAACAGTAACCTTTATATTTTATTTTTCAGTTGTAGAACTCCTTAGGGGAGCTTTTGGATTCTAAAGTAAATTCAAAGTATATTACTGCAAAAAAGTGAAAAAGGGGAGAACACGGAGGGAGGAAAGTATCATTTTATATTTTTGAATCATATCTATGAAATTAACAAACTCTGTTCTCAATATATTAATAAAGAAAGATGTCACATGAGGCACCTGCATCTCACATGAGGGTGCCTGGGTTTGAGTCCTGGTACTACTCCTGATTCCATCTTCCTGATAACGTGCTCTCTAGGAGACAACAGATGATGGTTCAAGTTTTTGGGTCCTGCCACCCATGTGGGAAACTTGGATTGACATTTTGGCTACCAGGTTCAGCATGGTCCAGCTTTGGCTATTGTGGGCATTTGGGATGTAAGCAGCAGAGGAGATCTGTCTGTCTGCTTCTCAAATAAAATGTTAAAAAAATTATAAAATTTGAAAATAATTATAAGAAAAATAAAATAAAATTATAAATCACCATCTCATGATTTAGTTAGAATCCAGTTATGTAAGTATAGTATACAGTATAAGTAAGTATATACAGTTATGTAAGTATAATATTATGACCAGTGGTATTTAGTTCACAGGCATACTGGTAATATAGTATACAAAAACAAATTAAGTTTACACATAATTAGGAAAAACAGAGAAAAGGCATGATCACTATAACATATACAGAAAAATAATTTTAGAAAATCTAGGACATATTAATGATTTTCGAAAGTCTTAGAAAATGTGGAATAAAACGGCACTTTCTTAATTTGATAAACATATCCATTTAAACATCTATAGTTAATATCATATTAAATGATTCAGAACTTTCCCTGTGAGGTTAAGTATGAGCCAAAGGATCCTGCTACCAACACTTCCATTAACATTTTCTGAAAGTCTTAGAAATTGCAATAAGGTAAAAAAGTCAATAAGGATTTAAAAGGAAGAAATAAATTTATGATTTTTCAAATTATATGATTGTTTTTATAGATCATTCAAAATAATATATAGGCAAATTAATGGAATAGTAAGTGAATTTACTTAGAAACAAGGTATATGTGTGAATTAATTTTTTCTGTATGGCAACAATAACCAAAGAGAAAATAAAATTTGAAAAATTTACAATAACATCAAAGAACATCAAATACCTTGGAATAAATTTAACTAGAAATGGACAAGAACCAACAAAATACTATTATGAGAAGTGAAAGATAAACTATATTTAATATTTTAAACCTGCACATATAAGAGGTATTTGTCTTTCTGGACTGGCATATTTGATTTCCAGCTCCATTAGTTTTTTTGCAAATGTCAGGATTCTGTTCTTTTTATGGCCTGTATAATATTTCATTGTTTATATATACATTTTGTTTAGCCGTATATCCAACACTGAACATTTGTGTTGATTTCATATCATGGCTATTGTGAATACTGCTGTGATGAACATGGTATGGGAATCTCTTTCTAGTCTGATTTCATTTTCTTAGTATATACACTCAAAAGTGGGATAGCTGGCACCTGCGCCACGGCTCACTAGGCTAATCCTCCACCTGTGGCACTGGCACACCTTGTTCTAGTCCTGGTTGCTTCTCTTCCAGTCCAGCTCTCTGCTGTGGCCCGGGAAGGCAGTGGAGGATGGCCCAGGTCCTTGGGCCCTGCACCTGCATGGGAGACCAGGAGGAAGCACCTGGCTCCTGGCTTCGGATCGGCGCAGTGCACCGGCCGTAGCGGCCACTTAGGGGGTGAACCAATGGAAGGAAGACCTTTCTCTCTGTCTCTCTCTCTCACTGTCCACTCTACCTGTCAAAAAAAAAAAAAAAGGTATAGCTGGGTCATATGTTAGACATACGTTTAGGTTTTTGAAGAATCCCATACCGTTCTGCATAGTGGCTAATCTAATTTGCATTTCTACTCACAGTGTATAAGGGTTCTCTTTTCTCCATGTCCTTACCAGCATTTTTTTTTTGTAATAACCATTCTAACTGGAGGGTGATGATGCCTCATTGTGGTTTAGATATGTATTTTCCTGATAGCTAATGATTTTGAGCATTTTTTCTTGGATTGACTTGCCATATATATTTATTCCTTTTAGAAACATCTATTCAAATTTGTTGCCCATTTCTGAACTGGATTTTTTGTTTTTCTTATTTCTTTATATCTGGATATTATTCCTTTGTCAAATGAATAGTTTGCTAACATTTTCTGCCATTATATCAGTTGTCTGTGGATTGTTTCCTGTACTGTGCAGAAGTTTCTTAGTTAGACATAATCTCATTTGTCTGTTTTTGCTTTTATTGCTTGTGCTTTTGGGTCTTATCCAAAAAGTTGTTGCCTATACAAATGTATTGAATGTGTTTTCTTTTAGTAATTTCATAGTTTCACATCTTACATTTAGATTTTTGATCCATGTTGAGTTGGTTTTTGAATAGGATGACAGGTAGATGTCAAGTTTCAATCCTCTGCATATGAGTATCCCATTTCCCCAGCACATTGATTGTTGAGACTTCATTTCTCCAGCATACTTTTGTAGGTGTGTGGATTCATTTCTAGGATTTCTGTTTTGTGCCATTGATCTATATGTCTGTTTTTCTGTCAGTGCTACATTGGCTTGGTTATTATAGCCTTGTGGTATGTCTTGAAATCTGGTATTGTAATGCCTCAAGCTTTGTTCTTTGTACAGGATTGCTTTTTTTTTTTTTTTTAGATTTAAAAGGATTTATTAAAGTCAAAGACCTCCAGCCAGAGCAACATGGAAGAGGGCTTCCGAGAGAGGTAAAACCCAGAAGACCCTGTGGCATTGGGGTTTTTAAGTACAATTTTGGGAATGAAACTGTCAATCAATAAGGTGGGGACAACCCCAACAAAAGACCTGAATTACAATTCTTTATAGGATTGTTTTGGTTATTTGAGGACTTCTGTGCTTTCATATGAATTTTTGTTTTCTTTTGTTCTATTTCTATGAAAAAATCCTTGATATTTTGGTGGAGACTGGATTGAATCAGTAAACTGTTTTGAGTAATATGGTCATTTTAATAATATTAATTCTTCCAGTCCATAAACATGAGACTATGTTCATGGAAACATTGGTGTTATCTTCAAATTTTTTCATCAATATTTTGTAATTTTCATAGAGAAATTTTTTTTTTTGACAGGCAGAGTGGACAGTGAGAGAGAGAGAGAGACAGAAAGGTCTTCCTTTTGCCGTTGGTTCACCTTCCAATGGCCGCTGCGGCTGGCGCATCTCGCTGATCCGAAGCCAGGAGCCAGGTGCTTCTCCTGGTCTCCCATGCGGGTGCAGGGCCCAAGGACCTGGGCCATCCTCCACTGCCTTCCCGGGCCATAGCAGAGAGCTGGCCGGGAAGAGGGGCAACCGGGATAGAATCTCGTGCCCCAACCGGGACTAGAACCTGGTGTGCCAGCGCCGCAAGGCGGAGGATTAGCCTGTTAAGCCTCGGCGCCGGCCCATAGAGAAATTTATTGAAGGTATTTTTTGGTAACTGCTGTGAAGAGGATTGCCCTCATAATTTCTTTTTCGGCTTTCTCAGTAAGCTTGTTATTGATGTATTAAAATATTGATTTTTGAGTATTGATTTTATATCCTGAAAGTTATTGAATTCCTTTATAACTTTTAACTTTTATTTAATAAATATAAATCTCCAAAGTACAACTTTTGGATTATGGTGGCTTTTCCCCCCATAACCATCCTCCCACCAGGAACCATCCCATCTCCTACTCCCTCTCCCATCCCATTCTTCATCAAGATTCATTTTCAATTATCTTTATATACAGAAGATCAATTTAGTATATACTAAGTAAAGATTTCAACAGTTTGCACCCACACAGAAACACAAAGTATAAAGTACTGTTTAAATACTAGTTATACCTTTATAATTTTTAATAGTCACTTTTAGAGTCTTTAGATTTCTCTCTGTATATAATTGTGTCATCTGCAAATAAGAATAATTTGACTTCCTCTTTCCCTATTTGTATGCCTTTTGTTTTTTTTCTCTTGCCTAAGTGCATTTTCTGGTACTATTTTGCATAAGAGCAGTGAGAATGGAAATCCTTATCTGGTTCCAGATCTTATAGGAAATGCTTTCAGATTTTCTTCCTTGAGTATGAAGTTAGTTGTGGATTTGTCATCTATCTATCTATCTGTCTATCTATCTATGTTTTGTTTTGTAAATTTTTATTTGAGGTAGGGGGATAGATCTTTTTAATTTTTTACTATTTTTAAAGATTTATTTATTTATTTGACAGGCAGAGTTACAGATAGATGGAAAGATAGAGAGAGGCCTTCCATCCACTGGTTCACTCTCTAGATAGCTGCAACAGCTGAAGTTGGGCAGATCCAAAGCCAGGAGCCAGGAGCTTCTTCCAGGTCTCCCACATGGGTGCAGGGGTCCAAGCACTTGGACCATCTTCCGCTGCTTTCCCAGGCCACAGCAGAGAGCTGGATTGGAAGTGGAGCAGCTGAGACTTGAATTGATGCCCATATGACATGCTGGCCCTGCAGACAGAAGGTTAACTTACTATGCTACAGCGCTGGCCTCAAGAGATCTTTTTTTTTTTTTTTTTTAAGATTTATTTATTCATTTGAAAAATCAGAGTTACACAGAGAGAGAAGAGGCAGAGAGAGAGAGAGAGAGAGACAGAGAAAGAGAGAGAGGTCTTCCATCCTCTGGTTCACTCCCCAGTTGGCCTCAATGGCTGGAACTACATCGATCAGGAGCCAGGAGCTTCTTCTGGGTCTCTGCTTTCCCAAGCCATAGCAGAGAGCTGGATCAGAATTGGAGCAGCCGGGTCTTGAACTGGCATCCATATGGGACACCAGTGCTTCAGGCCAGGGCATTAACCCACTGTATCATAGCGCTGGCCCCAAGAGATCTCTTTTTTTTTTTTTTAAATATTTATTTTGAAAGAGAGAGAGAGAAAGAGATCTGATGTTAGGTGTGTTACTTGTTTTTATCATGAGTGGATGTTAGATTTTATTGTATGCTTTTTCTGCATCTTTTGAAATAGTCATATAATTTTTATCTTTCATTCTGTTGATATATTCATTGGCTTATGAATATTGGGCCATTCCTGAACCCTGTAACAAACTGCATTTGATTAGGATGATTTTTTTAAATGCACGGTTGAATTTGATTTTTGTATTTTGTTGAGTATTTTTGCATCTGTGGCATTAGAGATACTGACCTGTAGTTTTCTTTTTCTTTCTTTCTTTTTTTTTTTTTGTTCTGACTTTGTCTGGTTTTGGAATCAAAGTAATGCTGGCCTCTTAAGATTAGTTTAAAGAAGTGTTTCCTTCCATTCCTTTTTTTCTGGAATAATTTGAGGAAAATTGGTGTTAGTTCTTCCTTAAAAATTTGGCAGAATTGAGCTCTGACCATCTGATCCCGGGCTTATCTTTGTTGGAAGACTTTTTATTACTGATTCCGTCTCATTTATTGTTGATCTGTTTTCTAAGTTTTCTATGTCTTAATTGTTCAATTCGGTAAGATTTTTGTATAGAGAAATTTAATTTATCCGTTTCTCCTACATTTTCCAATTTGTGTATACTTGTTCATCTGTAGTATTGCTGGTTGATCCTTGCCATTTCTTTGACTCTAGTTGTAATAGCCTATCACCTCTGATTTCATTTGAATTTTCTCATTTTTTCTTAGTCAACTGGCAGAAGTTTCAAATTTTTTCTTTAAAAAACTGCTCTCCATTTTATTGGTCTTGTATGTTGTTTTTATTAAGTTTATTTCATATATTTCTTCTGTGAGTTTTATTATTTCCTTCCTTCCATTAAATTTAGATTTGGGCCAGCACCGCAGCTCACTAGGCTAATCCTCCGCCTGTGGCACCGGCACCCCGGGTTCTAGTCCCAGTTGGGGTGCTGGTTCTGTCCCAGTTGCTCCTCTTCCAGTCCAGCTCTCTGCTGTGGCCCAGAAAGGCAGTGGAGGATGGCCCAAGTGCTTGGGCCCTGCACCTGCATGGGAGACCAGGAGGAAGCATCTGGCTCCTGGCTTCGGATTGGTGCTACGCGCTGGCCATTGCAGCCATTTGGGGAGTGAACCAACGGAAGGAAGACCTTTCTCTCTGTCTCTCTCTCTCACTAACTCAGCCTGTCAAAAAAAAAAAAAAAAAAAAAAAGAGAGAGAGAGAGAGAGAATGAATCTTGCTGATTCACTCCCCAAATGCCTGCAAAGGACAGAGCTAGGCCAATCTGAAGCCAGGAGCTAGGAGCTTCTTCCAGTTCTCCCACATGGGTACAGGAGCCCAAGTACTCAAGCCATCTTCTTCTGCTTTCCCAGGCACATTAGCAGGGAGCTGGATTGGAAGTGGAGCAGCTGGGACTTGACCTGCACCTATGTGGCATGCCAGTGCTGCAGGCAGAGGCTTTATTTGCTATGCCACAGCACCAGCCCTGAGATCTTAGGTTATCTGTGGAGATATGTTGATTACAAGCATTAAATGAATTCAGATATCTCCTATGACTGCGAAATTCAATGTATACCTTATTATTAGGTCATTTTCAGGAGCAGGAGTTGATGGAGAGTAAAAAGGGAAAGAGGAGAAGCAAATCAAATATTCATTGGTTACAGTGACAAATTTTGGGTGGAGGTACCAAGTCCACAAAATGGATATTTTATCCCCATGATGGCAGACTTAATGGTAATAATAGTAGCTAATGTTACTTGTCAGGCTAATTACCTGCCAGGCACTGGAGCTATGCTCAGTTGTTCTGTGTAATCTGGGGCTTGATGCCAGCAGCAGCTGATACACAAGCACAGAGGACCAGACCTAAAGAAAATCCCCTTCTGCTTCTCTAAGCACACAGTGATAGTGGCCAGAAAACATGCCCCAGCATCACCCACCCTTGCAACCCCTGTGGACACTGGAGGAAATCCTAAATCCCTTCTGTGTCCCATGACTCTGGGACTATGGATGGTGGTGCTAAAATTCCTGGAGTAACTCACATGCACTGCACCATATTTCCATTGCTCTGCATTAGGCTGGTGGCTGCCTGTTCACCACCCCTGGCATAACCAGCACTCTTAACTGTGAGACTTGGGTTAGGACATCACTATATCCTACAGATCTGGGACTGAGAAGGTTGTTTCTCTAAGTTTCAGGGATGCTTGATCTCCTCTGTGTGGCTTGGCAAAGGCTCTATCTTCATTCCTATGCTCTAGGCCTGGATAATGTGCAATCACAATGTGGGACCTGGGTGTTACTCTCTGAGTCCTGCAGCTTTGGGACTGTGACTGTTGGAGTTATCTTTCACAGAATCACCATTATTTACCTCAAGGCACCTCGGTAAGGATTCTACTACATTCTGAAACTCTAGGTCTGTGACTATTTTCTGTAAATTCCAGGGACACCTGTGCTTATTCATGGACCCTGGAGAACACCTCATGTGCATCTTATTGATCCTGGCTTGCCCTGGCTAGTGTACAATTGCTAGAATAAACTATGATCAGTCTGGGATGTGAGTAAGGTTCCCTCCTAGTCCTGCAGCTATGAGGCTAGGGTTGTTGGAACTCTGTTCCATAGAGTCATCTGAGTTCTCTGTGTGGGACCTGCAGAGGCCCCTATCTACATCCCCCTGCTCCAGCCCTGTACCTGATCGTGCAGAATAACCTGTATATAAAACGTGAGAACCAGGTAAGTTGTTCACTGCATCCTGCAGCTCCGGGACTGTGACTTTTGGCTTATAAGTCCTGGAAACACCTGTGCTTGCCCTGTGGGCCCCTGCTGCAAGCCCATGGTTGCCAGTGCACAATCTCCAGCATAATATACATTTTCTGTTTAAGACCTGAACAGGTACCCATCCTGTTGTGTAGCTCCAGGACTATGTCTATTGATGATAGATTCCTCAGAGTCACTGGGACCTGCCCTGGAGGACTAGGAAGGATTCTACCTGCATCCTGCAGCTTCAGGTACATACTTTGCAGGGTACAACCCTCACCATAACCTGTATTCATGTGGGACTGGGATAAGGTAATGTTCACATACTCCCAGTGCTGACACTAGGGTTGTTGGTGCTATAAGCCCCATCGTCATCCATGTACGCACAACAGAACCTGTGGAAGTTCCCATCCATATCACATGGTTCCAGGGACAACATTATTGGTGCCACAAGCCCCAGCATCATTCAGACTTTGATAGGATAAGGGGCCAGCCCCTTCTGTGTCCAATAGCATCAGGAATAAGGCTACTACCATCACAAACCCTGGTGCAATTCACTCCCAACTCTCTGGGTGCTGAAGACACACACTTTTGGAAGCCCATATCCACTATAAAGTCATACTGTTAACTCCAGGAATTGCTTTTGACTAGAAGACTGTGGCACTTAACATTCTCTGCTGACATTGCCTGCAGATGAAGAAATCACTCAGAGGTTACACTTCTGGGCTTATCTAGAACCAAATCCAAAGGAAATACCCAAATGACACACCACATGTTATATAAGTAAAAAGTCTTTCTAGTGAAAGCTATTCCATAAAGAAGAAGGAACTCGTATACCTGATGTGTAGACATCAACACAGGGGCACAGGAAAACATGAAGGAGCAAGGAAGCATGTACCTACAAAAAGAACACAATAGTTCTCCAGAAATTAATCCCAATTTGAAGGAAATCTGTGAAATGCTGGAAAAAGAGTTCAAAAGTAATGATCCTAAGGGAACTCAATGAACTTATTAGAGAATACAGATAGAAATTCAAAGAAATGAGGAAAAAAATCATGATATGAATTAAATCAGCAAAGATTTAGTGATTTCCATCATGAAAAGGACAGAAATTTTGGAACAAAAATGTTTAAGAAATAAAAAGTACAATTAAAAGCTTCAACAATAGACCAAAATGAAAGAATTTTTGATCTTGAGTATCAGACTTTTGAAATAACCTAGACAAAATTAAAAATAGTTAAAAATAATGGAGAAAGCCTATGATATATATGGGATGCCATTAACTGTACAAATATCTGTATTGTAGTGACACCTGAAGGAGAAATGAAGAAAAATGGCATTGATGAACTATTGAATAATAGTCAAGAACTTCCCAAATCTTGAAAGAGATAGGGACATCCAAATACAGGAACATCAAAGTAGCTGAGCCAGACTCAACAAGAAAAGACCTTCTCCAAGGCATATTATAGGCACTTTGTCAAGTTGAGATAAAGGAGAGAATCCTAAAGACAGTGAGAGAAAAACATCAAGTTACATATAAATGAAAACTTATCAGACTAGCAATGGATTTCTCAACAGAAACTCCATGAGCCAGAAGAGAATGGGGTGATATATTCAAGGTCTTGAAAGAAAAAATCTTCTAATCAAGAATACTATATCCATTTAAACTATCATTTAGAAGTGAAGGAGAAATATTTCCCCAGATGAATAAAAATGGTGAGAATTCATCACCACCAAACCATCCATATAAGAAATCCAGAAGGAAGTCTCATGTTAAAATCTAAAGGATCATAACAACGATCATGAAAACACATGACAGTACAAAATTCATTAAGAGAACAGATACACAAAAGATAAAGTGAAAAGGATCAGTTCTTAACATGGTTTATCAAAGCACAAAGCTACCATGAAGGTAAATAATAAGAGAAGCAAAAACAAGAAAATATATAAAAATTATTAAGCAATCAACAAAATGACAGGAATTAGTTATCTTTCAAATATTAACCTTGAAAATAAGTGGAGCAAAAAAGAAAAACAAGAACAATAGAACATTTACAAATATATGGATTGAATATGTTCCTGAATGACCCACGGATCAACAAAGAAATTAAAAAGGAAATAAAATTTCTTGAGAAAAATGAAAGTGATAACATATCAAAATCTAAGGATACAGTAAAATCAATATTGAGAGGCAAGTTTATATTGTTAAGTGCATAAATTAAAAAATAAAATTTTTCAAATAGATATTCATCTCTCCACGATTTAGAAAACAAAGAACAAACAAAACCAAAATGAGCAAGGAGGCAAGAAATAATGAGTGGAGCAGAAATTTAACTGAAAAGTGATCCCTGTTAAATATAAGAGTGGGAATAAGAGAAGGAGGAGATGTACAGTTTGGCACATGCTCAATCAGACTTACCTTTAATGGTAGAGTTAGAAATGTACCAGGGGATTCCAATTCAATCCCATCAAGGTGGCAAGTACCAATGCCATCTCACTAGTCAAAGAAATCAGTTTCAGTTCATAATTGATCATAATGATAGGACTAAGAGTCAAAGAGATTACACAAACAAGACTAGTGTCTGCTATTACTAACTGATAGAATTAAAAAGGGAGAGAACGATCCAACATGGGAAGTGGGATACACAGCAGACTCATAGAAGGGCAGATGTCCTAAACAGCACTCTGGTCTCAGAATCAGCTCTTAAGGAATTCAGATCTGGCTAAAAAGCCCATGACAATATTTCAGGCATGGAAAGCCAAGACACTCTGGCAAAAAAAAAAAAAATCCTAAATAAAAGATCTCTGTGAGTGAGATCCCAGTGGAAAGAACAGGCCATCAAAGAAGGAGGTACCTTTCTCTGAAGGGAGAAGAGAACTTCCACTTTGACTATGACCTTGTCTAAATAAGATCAGAGTTGGCGAACTCAAAAGGCTTCCATAGCCTTGGCAACTCATGACAAGAGCCTCAGGTGATTACTGATGCCATAAATAAGAGTGTCAATGTTAAATCAACAACAGAAGTCACTGTGCACTTACTCCCATGTGAATTAATGCTATAACTAATACTCAAACAGTACTTTACACTTTGTGTTTCTGTGTGGGTGCAAACTGTTGAAATCTTTACTTGGTGTATACTAAATTGATCTTCTGTATATAAAGATAATTGAAAATGAATCTTGATGTGAATGGGGTCGGAGAGGGAGCGGGAGATGTGATGGTTGCGGCTTGGAGGGGGAAAAAGCCATTGTAATCCATAAGATGTACTTTGGAAATTTATATTTATTAAATAAAATTAAAAAAAAACAAAAAGATCAACAAAATGAAAAGCCATCTGTTTAAAAAGACAAACAAAACAGACAAACCTAAAGCTAGACTTAATAAGAAAAAAGGGAAAAACCTCAAATAAATGAAATTAGAGATGAAAAAGTAAATATTCCAAAAAAAAAGCCCCAGAGAAATATAAAGCATCATAAGAAACTAGTATGAGCAATGATATGCTAACACATTTCTTTGTGGAAAGCCTCAAAGAAAGAGATAAATTCCTATATACATCCAACCTGGGAAGATCAAGCCAATAAAATTAGAAAATCTGAACAGATCAATAATGAGTAACAAGATTGAAGAAGTAATTAAAACTTTCCCATCAAAAAAAAAAAAAAATCCAGGACCTGGTAGTTTTACAACTAAGTCCTACAAAAAATTTAAGATGGAACTAATTCAAGTATTTCTCAAACTATTCCAAAAGGATGAAAAGGATGGAACTTTATCAAATCCTTTTATGAGGACTGCATTAAGCATTACTCTGCTATCAAAAACATGGATACAACACAAAAAGAAAATGATAGATCAATATCCTTGATGAACATAGACACAAAAATTGTCCACAAAATATTAGCAAACCAAATCTAGCCCTGCATCAGAAAGATCATACATTATGATCCAGTGGTATTTACTCCACAAATGCAAAGACGGTTCAATATTCACAAATCAATGAAGGACAACAACCATATTATCATTTCAATATATACAGGAAAAAACATTCAATAAGATTCAACATCATTTCAAGATAAAAGCTGTGAACAAATTAGGTATTAAAGGAAAATCATTATATCTCAAAATTATAAAAGCTATCAATGGCAAACCCACAACCAATATCATGTCAAATGGTGGAAAAGCTGACATCACTTCCCCTCAGATCTGGAACTAGACAAGGATATCCACTTTGACCACTCTTACTCAAAAGTTTGGAAAATAAGCAGGAACAGTTAGGAAAGAGAAAGAAATGAAAGGTGTCAGAATTGGAAAGGAGGAAGTCAAAATATTCATGCTTGCAGATGACATGTTGTACATTGAAAAACCTAAACACTCCACCAAAACTGTTATAATTGATAACTCAATTTGGTAAATCAAGGTATACAAAATCAGCAAAAAAGTAGCATTTTAATACAATAATAGTCTTGCTGAAAGGTAAATTAAGAAGGCAATCTAATTCATAATAGCTACAGAAAATGTAATATTTAGGAATATATTTAACCAAAGAAGTGAAAGACTTGTACAATGAAAGTGTATTTGAGACTGAGTCAGAGAGAGAGAGACAGACAGACAGACATCGTCCATCTGCTGATTCATTCCCCAAATGGTTCCAGTGACTGGGGTGTGCCAGCCTGAAGGCAGGAGCCTAGAACTCTATCCTGGTCTCCAGGTGGATGCAGGATTTGAAGTACTAGGGCCATTTTCCACTGTTTTTCCAGGCACATTAGCAGGGAGTTGGATTGGAAGAGGAGCAGCTGGGACTCAAACTGCTGCCTAGATGGATGCTGGCCTTACAGGCTGCAATGTAACCTGTGATACCACAGTACTGGCCCTTAAAGCAGGACCTTTTTTAAAATCAGTAATATTCCATTTATTATTATTATTATTATTATTTATTATTATTAATTTATTTATCTCTCCCTCTCTCCCACCTAGACTTCCTCCCTCTTACTTTTTTGTTTGTTTGTTTTGTTTTGTTTTTGACAGAGTGGACAGTGAGAGAGAGAGACAGAGAGAAAGGTCTTCCTTTTGCCGTTGGTTCACCCTCCAATGGCCGCAGCAGCTGGCGCGCTGCGGCCGGTGCACAGCGTTGATCCGAAGCCAGGAGCCAGGTGCTTCTCCTGGTCTCCCATGCGAGTGCAGGGCCCAAGGACTTGGGCCATCCTCCACTGCACTCCCGGGCCATAGCAGAGAGCTGGCCTGGAAGAGGGGCAACCGGGACAGAATCCGGCGCCCCGACCAGGACTAGAACCCGGTGTGCCGGCACTGCAAGGCGGAGGATTAGCCTGTTGAGCCGCGGCACCGGCCCCTTCTTACTTTTTTCTTTCTTTCTTTTAAATTTTTTTGAGATAAAATACTTTAAATTTGCATTAAAATCAAGTGCTTAATTCTCCACCAAATAAAAAATTTAACAAGTAAAAGGCAAAAGACCCTAGTTTAGTGGGAATTTAGGCAAAGGCTATAAACAATAATTGAATGGAAAGATGACTATTTCTATGCAGAAAATTTTAAAGTAATCACAGATCAATAAAACTATAGTAATATAACATTCTTAACCGTTGGTTTAACAAAAGAATAAAACAAAGACTGACAAAACTATATTTGCAGCAATACTGATACACACAGGCATTTCATTTTCATTTCTTTTCCTTTTTAAAGTTTAGCTTTCATATATAAGGGAAGACATGTGGTATTTGTGTCCAGCTTATTTCATTCAAAATTATCTCTTCCAGTTGCATCTATTTTGCTGTAAATGGTAGAATTTCATTCTTTTTTATAGCTGAATAATAGCCCATTGTGCATATACACCTCATTTTCTTTATCCACTCATCTGATAATGGACACGTTAGTTGATTCCATATTTTGGCTATTGTGAAAAGTGCTGCTATAAACATGCTGGTACAGTTGTCTCTGTGATACAATGTGTTCATGTCTTTGGTATATACCCAATAACAGGATTGCTGCATCATAGGACAAGTCTATTTCTAGTTTTTTAAGAAATCTTCATACTGTTTTCTACTGTGGCTACATTAATTTACATTCTCACCCTTTCTCCTTTCTCCACAACCTTGCCAGAATTTGTTACTCTTACTCTTTTGGCTTTTAGCCATTCTATCAGAGGTGAGGTGATACCTCATTTTTTAAATTTGCATTTCCCAGATGGCTAGTGATGTTAAGTATTTTTTTTTATCTATTTGTTGGCTATTTAAATTCTTCTTTTGAGAACTGTGTATTGAGGTCTTTTTCTCCTTTCTTAACTAGATTAGTTGTTTTGTTGTTGAGCTTTTAAAGTTGCTCATATATTCTGAATATTAATTCTTTGGAAGCTGGAAAATATTTTTTTAAAGATTTATTTATTTATTTAAGAAGTAGAGTTGCAGACAGAGAGAGGGGGAGATGGAAAGATGGAGAAAAAGGTCTTTCGTCCTCTGGTTCACTCCCCAAATGGCTGCAGTGGCCGGAGCTGAGCTGATTCAAAACCAGGAGCCACGAGCTTTCTACAAGTCTCTCACCTGGATGCAGGGGCACAAGCACTTGGGATCTTCCGCTGCTTTACCAGGCCATAGCAGAGAGCTGGATCAGAAGTGGAACAACTGGGACGTGAATTGGTGCCCATATGGGATACTGGCACCACAGGCAGAGGCTTAGCCCACTATGCCACAGTGCCGGCCCCGCTGGCAAATCCTTTTTCCCATTCTATTAGATGCCTCTTCACTCTATTGGTTGTTTCCTTTGCTGTGCACAAGCTTCTAAGTTTGATATAATCCTATTTGTTTAGTTGTTCTTTATTGCTTGTGTTTTTGGGGGTCTTTTCCAACAAGTCTTCCCTTACACGGATATCTTAGAATGTTTCTCCTACATTTTCTTTTAGCAACTTATTAGTCTAAGGTCTTCAATTTAGGTTTCTGATCCATCTTGACTTGATTTATTATATGGGGAGAGGTATGGATCTAATTTCATTTTTCTACATTTATACATCCAGGTTTGCCAGCACCATTTGTTGAAGAGATTATCCTTACTCCAAAGTATGGTCTGAGCACTTCTGTCAAAAATCAGTTAGCTCTATGTATTAATTTTGGGGCTGTCTTTTACATTGATCAATATGTTGGTTTTTATGCCAAAGCATATTATTTTAATTACTGTACTTTATAATATACTTTGAAGTCAGATATTGTGATGCCTCCAGCTTGATTTTTTTTGCTCAGGATTGCTTTGGTTATTATGAGTTTTTTTTCAGGCCATATGAGTTTTAGGATTGGTTTCTCTAATTTTGTAAAGAATGTAATTGGTATTTTGATAGGACTTGGATTGAATCTGTAGATTATTTTAGGTAGTATAGACTTTAATAATATTAATTCTTCCAATCCATGAGCAAGTTATATTTTTCCATTTTTATGTCCTTTTTTGATTTCTTGCATCAATATTTTATAATTTTCATTGTAGAGATCTTTTGCTTCTTCAGTTAAATTTATTCCTAAATATTTGAGTTTTTGTGGCTATTGTGAATGGCATGTCTCTCTTAATTTCTCTTTCAGTGAGTTCACCAGATACTGGTTTTTTTTTTTTGTATGTTTATTTTGTAACTTGCTGCTTTACTGAATGGGTTTATCAGTTCTAACAGCTTTTTGGTGGAGTGTTTATGTTTTTCCATGTACATCATGTCATCTGCAAACATGGATATTTTGACTTCCTCTTTTCCAAAATTTTGATGCCTTTTAAACAATTATTAATATAAGCAGATTTCATGTATTTCATAGGTGCATTCTAAATAGATAACCACACTTTCTTTCCTCCCTCTATCCCTCCCTCAATCCCTACCCTTCCTTTGATTTTTGCAAAAACATAATTTTAATCCATTCTGTAATCACAGACTTAATGTACCACTAACCATAATATTCAACTAGTAAAAAGTAGAAAGACCACAAATCTGCAAATCCACAAGAGTATAAATAAGGGCTAAAACCAATAATCAAATCACGATATGTCTGTTTTTTGCCTATACATTTTTTTGTAGTGTATATTGATTATCACATATCAGAGACAACATATGATATTTGTCTTTTTGGGACTGGCTTATTTCACTAAGCATAATGGTTTCCAGTTGCATCCATTTTGTTGCAAAAGACAGGATTTAATTTTTTTATAGCTGAGTAGTACTCTGTAGTATATATATACTATAATTTCTTTATCTAGTCATCAGTTGATGGACATCTTGGTTGATTCCATATCTTAGCTATTGTGTACTGAGCTACAATAAACACGTGGGTACAGATACTTCTTTCGTACACTGATCTCATTTCACTTTGATAAATTCCCAGGAGTGGGGTGCCAGTTGTGATGCCTTTTATTTCTTTTTCCTCCCTAACTGCTCTGCCTAAAACTTCCAATACTATATTGAATAAGAGTGGGGAAAGTGGATATCTTTGTATTGTTCCAGATCTGAGGGAAATTCTTTCAGGTTTTTCCAGTCAGTATGATATTGGCTTTTGGTTTGTCATAGCCTTTACATTTGGAGGTATGTTCCTTCTATACCTAATTTGTGGAGGTTTTTTTATCATGAAGGGATATTGAATCTTATCAAATGCTCTCTCTGAATTTACTGAGATGATTTTTTTTTAAAATTAATTTTGAGGGAGGCGGCAAGATGGCGGAATAGGCAGGAAGCACACTTAGTCCGGGGGGAGAGAAAGTTTAATATAAGTGGAGATACTGCAGGGTCAAGGAAGAGTAGGGGATGAAACAGCAGAGGAAACTCTTCTGGAACTAGTGATTCACAGTGGACCTGCGTGGAGAGCGTGGGAGCCCAAGTTCGGGACACCAGCGGCAGACTCAACGCACCAGCGCTGGAACGCGAGGTGAGCCGAACCTCAATAGCCCGAGACACCAGCAGGCAAGCGGAAAGAGGAGGCTAGAGGGAACGAGGCTTGAAACTCCGTGGGGAAAAGTTCACCAGGCTAACTAGAAGAGAGAGAAAAAAAATAAAAAAAGTGACTGATACGGACACAAGTTTCTCTCTCTCCGCTCACCTCTCAAAGGCGAGCAAGACAGAGCAAGCGCCATTTTGGACATACGTCATAAGCAGGGCGACCTCAGGTCTGCACCAGCCCTGAGCCTAGCAGAAAAACCTGACTCTGTGGGGAGGGGTGAAATAACAGGAGATTAGCATCTAACTTGGCAACCCAGTGGGAGACTGCAGGAGAATTGGAGCCCACACTGAGGGCAGCAGAGATTCCCTGTGTGGTCCTTGGGAAAGAGCTTCCGATCTCTGGCTCCTGTGGGTATATCATTTGCCTGCTAACTACCTCCAATTACGTTCAGCTGTGCAGAATTACTTCCCTTTTAAATCAAAAAAAGAAAGAGAGATTTACCACACCTAACCTGGGAGTGTCATCCTTGACACACCCTCAACCCTGAGGAACCAAACACAGCTCTCAGTCCACACTCATCTCAAGCCTCTAAGGCTCCACTGAAAGCAGACAGTCCACTTAATATAGAGCCATAGTGTAACAAGAAAAAACACCACAGTGAAGAAACCAAATATCTCCAACATGCCAAACAACAAACGCAAAAACCAAGCTAACAAGAACAAGGAAGACACTTTGACGCCCCCAAATGAAAAAGACACCCCAATTCAAGATTATGAAGATGATGAGATCGAAGAAATGCAAGAAGCGGATCTCAAAAAATTGATAAGAACATTAAGAAGTTCTCAAAAACAAATTCTTGAACTACAGAAATCCTTCATGGACAAGATAGAAAATCTCTCTCGTGAAAGTGAAATATTAAGGAGGAATCAAAATGAAATGAAACAACTAGTGGAACAAGAAACTCTGATAGTGACTAGAAATCATAATGAAATGAAGAGTTCAATAGAGCAAATGACAAACACATTAGAGAGCCTTAAAAACAGAATGGGTGAAGCAGAAGAGAGAATATCAGACTTAGAAGACAGAGAACAGGAAAGGAAACAGGCAAACCAAAGAAAAGAAGAAGAAATTAGAAATCTAAAAAATATTGTCGGGAATCTACAGGATACTATTAAAAAACCCAACATTCGGGTTCTAGGAGTTCCTGAAGGCATGGAGAGGGAGAAAGGATTAGAAGGCATTTTCAGTGAGATACTAGCAGAAAATTTCCCAGGTTTGGAGAAGGACAGAGGCATCTTAGTACAGGAAGCTTATAGAACCCCTAATAAACATGACCAAAAGAGATCCTCACCACGACATGTTGTAATCAAACTCACCACAGTGAAACATAAAGAAAAGATCCTAAAATGTGCAAGAGAGAAACGTCAGATCACTCTTAGAGGATCTCCAATTAGACTCACAGCAGACTTCTCATCAGAAACCCTACAAGCTAGAAGGGAATGGCGAGACATAGCCCAGGTACTAAGAGAGAAAAACTGCCAGCCCAGAATACTATATCCTGCAAAGCTCTCATTTGTGAATGAAGGTGAAATTAAGACTTTTCATAGCAAACAGAAACTGAAAGAATTTGTTGCCACTCATCCTGCCCTGCAAAAGATGCTTAAAGATGTGTTACACACAGAAACACAGAAACATGGTCACCAATATGAAAGAAGGTAAAGGAAAGAAACCTCACAGCAAAAGATCACTGGAAGCTCAATTTCTCTTTGACATAGAATTAAACTCTGATGCTCTGTTAAAGCAATGTGTTACAGTAATCTATTATGTTCTCTTGATGTCTGTTAAATTCTAATTGTTCAAAAACAGCTGAATTTTTATTAAGAGCTATGGGTTATTTAAATATGTGCTTTTTTCAAAAATTTGAATAATCACCTTGTAACAATGATCAAATTTGGTCTATGTTATGTCATGATTTTAAGGAATCTTATTTCAAACAGATATTTTGGATTTTGAGCCTTCTTTGCATTCTTGACAGGCATTCAAAAAATCAAAGTTTCAAACAATCTGGTCTCTAAAATTTCCAGTAAATCCTGGACTTTGGTTTTTCCAGTTTGGGCCCAACTGAAAAAATCGAAGGACCTATGTCTCTCATCTTATAGAGACACCAACTAATCAGTCTATTTGGAGTATATTAGAAGTACTGTCAAGATGTGATGTGGTACCAGACTTTAAGTTTTATAATGGAAAATGCTATTAATACAAATGTTTGAGAATTAAAAAGTCTAATGATCTTGTGTTACTAGACATGATAGTTATCTTAATGAGAAAGCCCCAGAGGCTTAAAGGGTTAAATACTTGTAAAATCCTACAGGTGCTTTCAAAAATACTGTGAAGTAAGCAAGTGCCTCTTGTTGGTTGATGAGTTTATAATTTTAAACATGGCGACTTAAAGTCTTTTGTCATCCACAGTTATATATGATGTGCTGCTCATAAAACTAAAGCGTTGTTGGTTCTGTGTTTAGCTGTCCTCCTATAGGTTCCTATGGAC
The DNA here is from genome assembly GCF_033115175.1 of Lepus europaeus. Lineage (NCBI taxonomy): Eukaryota > Metazoa > Chordata > Mammalia > Lagomorpha > Leporidae > Lepus > Lepus europaeus. Next base: position 75,562,105 of record NC_084828.1, on the reverse strand, counting down.
TTTTTCCAGCCACTTTTATTGTATTCAGTACTTTGGGATGGCTCTGTAAACAGATGAAGCCAATAATGTATTAACAGTACCAACTGAGAGAAAGTATGGTTAACTGAGGTTACTAAAAAGAAAAAGCAATTCAAATCAATTGGCAATCTACAAAAAGAGTTAAAGATTTTAAAAGCTATTATTAAAATTGCTATATTGGTCTATTATGCTATATTATATGTGTGTACATATTGTATGTCCACATGGGGAAATTTTATTAAGAGTTTTATTTTAAATGGCTTATAGATAAGATTGTCCATAAATTGAAGCTGCTAAAATCAATCAAAGATACATTTTAATTTGTGGGACCTGAATCTGTGTATCATATGTTTTAGACTTGTTGGTAGAAAGAAACAAAACATTTTAGATGGTTGTGCTTAAGTTTACTGGCTAAACAAACTACACCATGTTAGATATTTAAGAGGTGTTTTCAAATACATGATTCTTAAAATTTATAGAAGGCATTGGACCTTCTGGTAAATGTTTTCTTAAGTTGTTATCTAATGGTTGAAACGGTTTGCTAAGTATTCATGTGATATTGCTATTGTCAGCAAGCGATCTAGGACTTACTCCCTCATTTCTCTATTCTAAGCCCAACTTGTTCTTTCATTTCTCTATTCTCTTCAAGGTAGGAAACTAATTCTATTATGAAGGAATCTGTAGGATGCACAATTTAATCTTCAGACCTTATAAAAGAGATGGCTAACATTTTTCTGCAATAGCATAGCCAAAATAAGAACTCAAATAATAATCTCATAGCTAGATTCACTTCGCCATCAGCGAAGTATACAGTAAGTAGAAAAAACCTCCCTTTCAGACCAAAGGGAAAGAAAGTTTTAAAGTGAGAATATAATTTTCCTCATGGGCATTGTCTACCTTAGAAAAACTACTACAGAACATGCCTGTGACTATAGACTTGTAGTTCAGGCCACCGAAGATTAGAGATGGGACACGGGCACTCCCTTGACTTGCATCCTCTGGTCTGCTTTAACACAAACCAGGAGGAAAAGAAAGCTCGGCATCAGAAGCAATGGGTGGCAGGCCTATTAATGGCTGATCTGTACAGTGATCTGCCCTCAAGGAGACCCAACAGGCCAGTCCACTGCAGTGGCTTTCAATGTGGTAAGCCTGGGCTTCAGCAGAAGTCAGCTTGTGAAGAGCCCTGGCAGCTCTGCCAAGAGTTGGATCACTGGAAATGGACCTGCCCTGGAGTCGAAGGATGCCCAGGTCAGAGCCACAGATCTTATTGGCTCTAAGCTGAAAAGCCCTTCACTCAGCCCAGCTTCCAAAGTGACCACTGCAGCTGAGGGCATGGTCAAGTAGGGTCAGCAACATTGCAGGCAGAACTGTACATTTCTTGTTAGAGATGCCCCCTGCCTTTCCCTGGCCAGCTCTCCTCCCAGGCCAGCCAAGTAATGAAAGTCAACAGAGTGCCTTCCCCTAGGAGGTTCACACCTCCCTTAGGATATACCCCATGTGAAGAGATAGATAGGTCTGGGCCTCTTAACTTACAAGGCCTAAAGCCCACCAGATTATTATCAAGCCCCTTCTATCAGGTTCTATTTGCCTCTCAATCAGAAAACTTAATTGTAGCTTAGACAGCACCTTTCTTAGCTCCTCTAATAATGACTCTGTCCTTTGTTCTAGACCCTGTCTAGCACACTTGAGCCTCATTCCTTTGTAATCATAACCTCTACTCTACCACCAATGGCTCTACTCCCATCCTGTGTGTACTGATGGTCCTCTTCCCCACTTAATGCTGTATAATTGTTCAAATCTGGTAAATGCCACTCTTAGGATCATTGGTTACTATCCTCACTCTGTCTTTTATGACCTTGTCTAAATATGATCAGAGTCGGCAAACTTGGAAGGCTTCCATAGCCTTGGCAACTCATGACGACAGCCTAGGATGGTTACTGGCGCCATAAACTAGAGTGTCAATTTGTTGGGTCAACAACAGGAGCCACTGTGCACTTGCTCCTCAGGTGGGATCTCTGTCCTTAATGTGCTGTACATTGTGATTTAATGCTGTAACTAGTACTCAAACAGTATGTTTCACTTTGTGTTTCTATGTGGGTGCAAACCTTTGAAATCTTTATACTCAATTGATCTTCTGTATATAAAGAGAATTGAAAATGAATCTTGATGCAAATGGAAGGGGAGAGGGAGCGGGAGAGGGGAGGGTTGCGGGTGGGAGGGAAGTTATGGGGGGGGGGAAGCCATTGTAATCCATAAGCTGTACACTGGAAATTTATATTCATTAAATAAAAGTTAAAAAAAAAAAAGAAAAAAAATTTTTGAAAGTCAGAGTTACAGAGTGAGGGGAGAGACGGAGAGATCTTCCAGCTGCTAGTTCACTCCCCAGATGGTCACAATGGCTAGCACTGGGCCAGGCCAAAACCAGGAGCCAGGAGCTTCATCTGGATATCTGACATGGGTGGCCAGGGCTCAAACATTTGGGCCATCTTCTGCTGCTTTTCCCAGACCTGTAGCAGAGGGCTGGAATGGAAGTGGAGCAGCTGGGACATGAACCAGTGCCCATATGGGATGCTGCTATTGCAGGCAGTGGCTCTACTTGCTGAGCCACAGTGCTGGCCCTGATCATATGGTTTTTGTTCTTCATTCTGTTGATGTGATTTAGGATGTTTATTGATTTGTGAGTGTTGAACCATCCTTGCTTCTCTGGCATAAATCCCACTTGATCATAAGGTATGATCTTCTTGATGTGGTTTTGAGTCTTGTGTTTTGTTGAGAATATTTGTATTTATGTTTATTAAGGATATAGGTCTATAGTGTTTTTTTTCATGTTTTGTCTTTGTTTGGTTTTGGTTTCAAAGTGATGACCTCATAAAAAGTGTTTGGCAGAGTGAACTAGTTTGGGAAGTATTAAAATTAGTTCATCTTTAAATGTTTTGGAGAATTCAGTAATAAAGCCATTGAGTCTTGATGGAAGACTTTTGGTTATTACTTCAATCTCATTAATGTGTTATAGGTATCTATAGATCGTCTATATCCTCTTGACTAATCTTGGTAGGCTATATATATCTAGAAATTTACCAATTTCTTTGAGGTTTTATAGTTTATTAGCATTTCATTTTTCATAGTAGTTTCCTATGATGCTTTGTATTTGAGTGGTATTTGTTGTAATGTCTCCTTTTTCATCTCTAATTTTATTGAGTTTTTTCTTTGTTATTTGGTTAGAGGCTTATCTTGTTTATCTTCTCAAAAAACGGCTTTTTGTTTTGATGTTTTTTTCTTAGTCTCAATTTCATTTATTTTTGCTCTGATCCTTATGATTTCTTGCTTCCTGCTGATTTTTGGTTTGGATTGTTATTGTTTTTCTGAGTCTTTGAGATGCAACAACAGCTACTTTGAGACATTTCTCTCTTTTTAATGTAGACACTTAATGCTGTAAACTTCTCTCTTAATACTGCATTTGCTGTATCTCACAAGTTTTGACATGTTGTTTTCATTTTATTTCAAAAAAGTTTTTTTTTATTTCCTTTTAAATTTCTTCAGTGACCCATTGATAAGTCCAGAGCATGGCATTTAATTTCCAAGTATTTATGAGTGTTCGATATTTTTTCTTGTTGATTTCTAGTTTTACTGCTTTGTGGTCTGAGAAGATATATAGTATGATTTCAATATTTTTAAATATTCTGAGACTTGATTTGTGGCCTAATATATATATGATCTATTCTAGAAAATATTCCATATGTTAATGAGAAGAATGTATATTGTGTAACTGTTGGGTAAACAGTCCTGTAGATGTCTATTAGGTCCATTTGTTAAACAGTATGTTTCAACTCCAGTGTTTCTTTATTGATTTTTAGTTTGCATGACCTGCCGATTGAGGAGAGTGGGGTGTTGAAGTCACCCACTATTATATTCAAGTTTATCTCTTTCCTTATGTCTAATAGTATTTGCTGTATATTTCTGCATGGTCTTGTGTTAGGTGTGTATATATTTGATTGTCCTATCATACATTGTCATTTTGTTGGATACTGCCTGCTGTTAGTGAATTTGGTGGTGTCATGAGTTTTCTTGATGTTTACTTCTAATGGCGGACTCCCTTCAGAATTTCTTTTTTTTTTTTTTTTCCAAATGGGATCATCTGTTTTTTTTTTTTTTTTAGAGTTTATTTATCTGAAAGGCAGAGTCACACACACACACAGAGATCTTTCATCCGCTAGTTCACTCCCCAAATGGCCACAATGGCCGGAGTTAGGCTGATAAGAAGCCAGGAGCTAGGAACTTCCTCTAGGTTTCCCACATGGGTGCAGGGTTCAAAGACTTGGACCATCTTCCAATGCCTTCCCAGGTGCACTAGCAGGGAGCTGGATCAGAGGTAGAACAGGCAGAACTTGAACTGCTGCCCATATGGGATGCTGGCACTGCAGATGAGGGTAGGCCCTTTCTCAGATCCTGCTAGGAGAGTTGAACTGGTGCTGTAGCTTGTAACATCCAACAGTCCTGGTCCTGGGGCCATGGAATGTGAGCCAGTGTGTGTTCTAGTCCTACAGGGTGACTACAAGATATACAGGAGATTTTGCTCTGGTTGGTGTGAGACCAGAGAGGTGGAATGTAGGCAGGTTCTTCATCAGGATCAATCAAGTATATTTCAGTGAGAATGAGAAAATTAGAACAAATTATTACACTCCGGGTGTTGCAAAGAATAATGGAATCACTCTCCAGATCTCCCAGGTTGGGAGCATATTTTTTTGTGGGCTGCTGATTGTGCCATCCCTAAGAAGCTATGGGAAACCCCGCTGGTTCATGTAGCATGAGTGAGCATAGCTCTGGGACTAATGCCCCCAAACTCCCACAGTTTCAAGATTCAGACGATCTTTTCTTTGCCACAAGTTGCCCTGTGACTCTGATGGGTCTGCTAGCAGCGGAACAGCAGCCTGCTGTGTGACTTTTTACAGCTGAGTCCAGTGCTCTGTAGGGGTTGGGGAAGGGAGGGAAGCAATGTGGCTTTCCTTCTCCAAGTTCAGCAGTTGCTCAGACTCTAGTCAGCTCCACAGGCTGGAGTAGAAGTCAGCGGGTAACTGTGGAATTCTCTCTCAGCTAAAGCTGTGGGTGGCAGGACACTGGGCAATAGCTTCCTGCCTTGAGTTGGCAAGATAGTGACCCCTAGGCAGCAGTTCCTGTGCTGCATGGCCAGACAGCTGCAGCAGCATCTCTGTCCTCCTTCCTCTTGTCCCACAGAGTCGTTGTCATCTTGTTAATTCTCTGCTGAAAATAACTTTGTTCTTCCTTTGTTCTCTTTGTATCCCAGGGCAGCCCAAGTCAATGTGGCTATACCCTATTTAGCCATCTTGGATCTGTCCCAAAGGGCAATTCTTACACACTGTTGGTAGGAATGTAATTAGTGTAGCCACTATGAAAACAGTATGTAGATTTCTTAAAAAGTTAGAAATAGAATCGGCATGTGATCCACCAATTCCACTACTGGGTATGTATCCAAAAGAAATGAATACATGATTTATTGCAGCATTTTTCACCGTAGCCACAATACAGATTCAACCAAGGTGTCTATCATTAGATGAATAATGAAACTGTGGCATATATATACAATGGACTACTGTTCATCCACAAAAAGACTGAAATCCTGTCCTTTGCAGCAAATGGTTGAAACTAGAGGACATTATGTTAAGTTCAATAAGCCAGACACAGAAAGACAAATACTACATATTATTCCTTATATATGTGAGCTGAAAAAAACCTGAATCTTAATGCAGAATGTTGATTACTAGAGTCTGGGGTGGTTAGTGGGTGTATAAGGAGTTTGAATAACAGGTACCAAAACAGAGTCAGATCAAAGGAATGAATTCCTAGTGTTACACAGCATGATGGGGCAACTACAGTTCACAATAACCTAGTACATATTGTGTAAACAAATAGAAGACAGAAGTTTCAAGCCTCCATTCATAAAGAAATGTCAAATATGGGAAATATTGATTACTCTGTTTTGATCGGTACACATTGTGCACCTGTATTGAAATATCGTGAAGATTAGAGATTTGTACAATTATTGTGAATAAAAAATTAAAAATACAGCAAAATTGAAATTGAGTAAATATCATTTAGAAGTTCAAACATAGAAAGTTTTGTGTTTGAAATATGTTACTCTAGACATCATAAAAGATATAAGAAGATGCCAAAATCTCTAAGTCAAAAAGTGTACTATTCTCACAATTTTGGTGTATAATTTTAAGAAAGATGGCTACTAAAAATATAAAATAACAAAAATTATAGTTGCATTTTATTAAGAACCATATATACACATAATCTACTTAAAAGAAAGTCTCTTAATTTGGGTTCCCCTTGAAGTATATCTTCTACCAAAAGTTTATATACAGAACAGGACATGGGAGCAGAAAATGGCAGATTAGGGAGTGGCACACTTTGCAGAGCTAGGGATAAACAGTGAGGAGAAAAGTGTAGAAGGTACATTCTCAGTGGAGAATTGGAGAGAAAACCGCCCAGGAAGCCCCACAGGAGGAGGCGAAACAGTGTGAACCTGCGTGGTGAGTACTGATGCACAGCCTGCACAGCTACAGCAGTGGAGAATCTGAGCTGGTGGCATTGTACAGACGGAGAGGAGGCCAGAATGCACCAATCCGTGGTGATAGAGCTGGAGAGACAGCATGGTGTGGGTCTGGATTGGAGCTTTGGGGGCTGGCGGTCACCTGTGGTCCTAGAGGAAGTGGAGGAGGATGATTGATTCAAACCAGTCTCTCCAAAACAGAATCCTTAATCTGGCTGAGAGAGGGTGGGCACCATTTTCCAATGGGACAACAACTACAGAAGCCTTCAGGGATGCACATAATAGCTCACCAAGATGGGTCTCCTGAACGCAGTGCTGGCAGCAGTAATGGACAGGCTAGGCCAGTGGCTCTAGTGTGCACTTGTGATTCAGAGCTTTGTGTGGAGGGAACGGCCCATGGCCCTCACTGACTCAGAGCTTGGTTGGGAGTTGGTTGGGCAACTACGAAGGACAGAGGGGTGTCCATACCAACAGTGCCCTCTAGAATCTGGCTGTGGAAGCCTTGTGTGCTGAGACCTCGTGCACTCTGTGGCTACATGAGAAATATAGCTGGGTCTTGAGTTGTACAAGCCCAACTTGGGTATTAGCCTGGAAACTCATCCTACCCAAGAGCATTGACCAGAGCCCACTGGCCACACCCACTATACACCAAATGTGCGGACATGCCACTCAGCCACAAAAGAATAGCCCCAAAGATTAAAACCATCAGAAGAAAAAAATTAAAAATCAAATCCACAAATGCCAAAAAATAAGAGCCAAAATTCAAGCAACAAGAATATGGAAGTCACCATAACCACCCCCTCCTCCACCAGAGGAACACATCATTTCAGTATTAGAATACAAAGATGAAGAGAATGAGGAATGCCAGAAATGGGATTTAGAAAATTATTCATAGGATTGCCAAAAAAAATTCAAAAATCCATGAACTAAAGAAAACCATACATGACACGAACAAAAGTTTTTCTCAGGAAATTGAGAATGGTGAGATATATTCCAAGTCTTAAGAGAAAAGAACTGTCAACCTAGAATACTATACCCTGACAACCTCTGATTTATGAACGAAGGTGAAAAAGAGACCTTCCATGACAAACAGAAATTGAAAGAATTTGTCACCATCAGTCCAGCCCTGCAGAATATGCTTAAGGATGTGCTACACACAGAAACAGAAACATGGTCATAACTATGAAAAAAGGTAAAGGAAGGAAATCTCCCAGTAAAAGTACAAAGGAAATCCAAAGTGAAAAAATAGGAATATTTATAGGAAAAAGGCAGGGCAAAGTTGTTACTTATCAACAGTCACTTTGAATCTAAATGGCCTCAGTTCTCCAGTTAAAAGATACAGACTGGCTGAGTAGATTGAAAAACAAGACTCATCTATTTGCTGCTCACAAGAAACATATCTAACCAACAAAGGTACATGCAGACTGAAAGTGAAAGGATAGAAAAAAATATTCTGCATTAATAAGAAGCCATAAAAGAGCTGGTGTAGCCATCCTATTATCAGACAAAATAGATTTTAAAATAAAAACTGTCAAAAGAGATTAAGAAGGGCACTATGTAATGATTAAGGGATCAATCCAACAGGAAGATGTGACTATAACAAGGGTATATGCACCCAATTACAGGGCACCTGGCTACTTAAAAGGAATGTTAATGGACCTAAAGGGAGACAAAGCCTCCACTACAACAGTATTGGGGGACTTCAATACCCCACTTTCAGCAGTGGACAGATGAACCAGTCAGAAAATTAGCAAAAAAGCATTAGAATTAATCGACACTATAGACAAAAAGACTGCACTGAGACTATTGGGACTCATAAAAGAGTTTGGTAAAGTGGCAGGATATAAAATCAACACATAAAATCAATAGCCTTTGTATACACAGAAAATGTCATAGCTGAGAAAGACCTTTTAAGATCAATACCATTCACAATAGCTCAAAAACTAATCAAATACCTGGGTATAAATTTAACCAAGGATATCAAAGATCTCTATGATGAAAATTATAAAACACTAAAGATAAAATAGAAGAAGACATTAATAATGGAAAAATCTTCCATGTTCATGGATTGGAAGAATCAACATAATCAAAATGTCCATATTACAAAAAGCAATTTACAGATTCAATGTGATCACAATCAAAATGCCAATGACAATCTTTGCAGATCTAGAAAAAACTATGCTGAAATTCATATGAAAACACAAGAGGCTCCGAATAGGTAATGGAATCTTATACAACAAAAACAAAGCTGATGGCCTCACAATACCTGATTTCAAGACATACTGTAGGGCAGTTATAATCAAAACAGCATGGTACTGGCACAAAAACAGACTTTTAGACCAGTGAAACAGAATAGAAACTCCAGAAATCAATCCACCCATCTACAACCAACTTCTGTTTGATAAAGAAAATAAAATCAATCCCTGGAGCAAGAACAGTCTCTTCAACAAATGGTGCTGGGAAAACTGGATCTCTATATGCAGACATATGAACCCCCACCTTACACCCTATACAAAAATCCACTCAAAATGGATCAAGACCGAAATCTGTGATCCAATACCATACCATCAAATTATTAGAGAACATGGGGGAATCTCTACAAGACATTGGCATAGGCAAAGACTTCTTGGAAAAGACCCCAGATAGGGGCAGGTGCTGTGGCGTAGTGGGTAAAGCCACTGCCTGCAGTGCTGGCATCCCATATGAGCACGGTTTGAGTCTCTGCTGCTCCACTTCTGGTCCAGCTCTCTGATATGGCCTGGGAAAGCAGTAGAAGATGGCCCAAGTCCTTGGGGCCCTGCACGTGTGTGGGAGACCAGGAAGAAGCTCCTGGCTCCTGGCTTCAGATCAGTGCAGCTCCAGCTGTTGTGGCCAATTGGGGAATGAACCAACGAATGGAAGACCTCTCTCTCTCTCTGTGTGTGTGTCTCTTTCTCTCTCTGTGTAACTCTGATTTTCAAATAAATCTTAAAAAAGGACCCCAGAAGCACAGGCAGTCAAAGCCAAATTGGCAAATGGTATTACATCAAGCTGAGAAGCTTCTACACTGTAAAAGAAACACTCAGCAAAGTGAATAGGCAACCAACAGAATGGGAGAAAATATTTGCAAACTGTACAACTGATAATGGGTTAACATCTAGAATAAATAAACAGCTCAAGAAATTCAAAAACAACAAAACAAACAATCCATTAAAGAAATGGGCAAAGGACCTAAACAGGCATTTTTCAGGAATGGCAATTGAAATGGCTAACAGACACTTGTAAACATGCTCAGGATCTCTAGCCATCAGAGAAATGCAAATCAAAACTACAGCGAGGTTTCACTTCACTCCATTTAGAATGGCTCATATATAGAAATCAACAAACAACAATTGCTGGTGAGGATATGGGGATAAAGGTACCCTGATCCACTGCTGTTGGGAATGTAAACTGGTGGAACTGCTATGGAAGACAGTACAGAGATACCTCCAAAATCCGAATATAGACCTACCGTATGATCCAGGCGTCCTACTCCTGGGAATTTACCCAAACTAAATAAATCAGTATATGAAAGAGTTATCTGTGTCCCCATGTTCATTGCAGCACAATTCACAATAGCTAAGATATGAATCAACCCAGATGTCCACCAACTATTAACTGGATAAAGAAATTATGGTATAGTACCCTATGGAATACTACTCAGCTATAAAAACAAAAACAAAAATGAAATCCTTTCTTTTACAACAAGGTGGTCACAACTAGAAACCATTATACTTAGTGAAATAAGCTGATCCCAAAAAGACAAATATTTTATGTTTGCCCTGATCTGATGCAACTAATAGAATACCTGAAATGTAATGTATTGGAGCAAAATAGACATTTTGAGAATGGATGATTCTATATATCCCTTGTCTCTTCAACTGTGGATGAATCTTTTGTTTTGTTTTGTTTTCTTTCTCTTCTTAGTATTTGCTGAACTCCTTTACTTAGAGTAGGGTTAACTATATTAATACTAAGTATACTAATAATAGACTATTCTAAAATTAAAATGGGAATCTGAGAGTTTGGGGGGAAGGGTTGGAATGTGGGTGGGAGGGAGAGGAAGTCCCACTATGTTCCTAAATCTGTGTATATGAAATATATGAAACTTGTATTACTTCAATAAAATTTTTTAAAAAATGGACAAAAAGTTTACATACAGTTAGTTTATTTGAAAAATTATTTTAAAGAGTAGGATTAATTGATATCAGAATGAAAAAGAGAAGCACTAAAGCCAATCAAAGATATATTTATTTGCTTGGGCACTGTCAATAATATCAAAATATTCTAAAGAATCTGATCTAATGTGGATAATAAATGCCCCTTGATGCCAGTAATGCAAGAGAGAAGGATTATCTGTTGACTTCTCTCCCACATTGGTCAAGAGTAGTCCCATAAGTATTATCACCCTTGCACTTCTGAGTTGCACAGATCAGTGCTATACAATTCCTGCTGCTAGCAGGTAGCAGTGTCAGAGAATCTGCTGATAAAGTATAGATACCTGGTGTAGACCAATGTAGAGCAAGACACTGTCACATTGTATTAGTTAGAGGCTGATCTAAGACTGCAGCTGAGGCTGGAATAAGATAGTGCTGACATGGTGCCCAAGAAGGTTCTAAAACTGCAGTACTCTTCTTTTAGGAGTACCTGGTATTAATATATGGATTTTGGTAAGGACAATGATTAGATTATGTATTTTTTGTAAAAGAAAATGTTATAGCTGCATACCAATTTATTGGAATTAAAATATCTTATAAGCCATCTATTTTTCCCTATTTTGTTACCATAGAAACATAGCATCACTTGCGGTTCTTGAGTTCTAATTTTCATAGGTTGTTCCTCATTTCATTATTAAAAAATATAGAATTCCAGGTATTACTTTTTAGTATTTTATGTTTACTAGATAGAAAATTTCAGGCCAGTGCCGCGGCTCAACAGGCTAATCCTCCACCTAGCGGCGCCGGCACACCGGGTTCTAGTCCCGGTCGGGGCTCCAGATTCTGTCCCGGTTGCCTCTCTTCCAGGCCAGCTCTCTGCTGTGGCCAGGGAGTGCAGTGGAGGATGGCCCAAGTCCTTGGGCCCTGCACCCGCATGGGAGACCAGGAGAAGCACCTGGCTCCTGGCTTCGGATCAGCGCGGTGTGCCGGCTGCAGCACGCTGGCTGTGGTGGCCATTGGAGGGTGAACCAACGGCAAAGGAAGACCTTCCTCTCTGTCTCTCTCTCTCACTGTCCACTCTGCCTGTCAAAAACAAAAAAACAAAAAAACAAAAAAAAAAAAGAAAAAAAGAAAATTTAAGGTTTATTTTTTAAGGGAGGGGTTTTCATTTAATTGTGGAAAAGTCCCTAATCTCAAGGAAGAGTATTCATAACAAACACAGAAGGTAGTTTAAGACATGAACAAATAATTCTTTAGTTAAAAATTAACAGAAAGATTATCAGTTCCACATTGTCAATCAGGTTGCTAATAGAAATAGAGGTATTAGGGTCAAGTGGATGCAACACTGGCCTTAGAGTCAGGAAACTTGCATCTCACTCTTTGGAGTTTATTGCTTAAGAGCTATGAGCTATATGATTTTGGCCATGCCATTTAAAACATATTTGAATGTCATTTTTATTCATCTGGAAAATGGGGGTAAAACTGCCTGTATTACAGGATCATTATAAGGATTTAAATGAAACCATGTATGTTAGAGCAGAATAAGTCACAGTGCTTGGAGCATGGAAAGTATGCTATAAAAATGGATTGAACTTAAATATGAAATATATACCCTATACTTGTTCTGACCCATACATTGGTCATAAATACAATCGGACTAGAGGCCATGTTTTCAAAATCTTTTTGTTCTTCTTATGCTTACTTCTTATGTTTTCAGTCCATACCTAGATAGTACTATTTTGTAAAGTCTAATATCTCTAAACTCCTGGAAAGAGAAGAAACCAAGAAAACTTTAATTCTAACGACAAAGTTTTTGGGTGCAAACAGTGGAAATTAGTGGTGGTTAATTAAAGCAGAAAAGATAGGTAGCTTACAGAAAACATGGGAAGTCTAAAGGATCGGAACACAAGCAGCAACCAAAGGAAACTATATAGACAAAATATTACCACAGGAACATTACAGTGGGATTCACTGGATGGCACTTGGTATCACCACCACAGATGTCACCAGGCACTGGATACCACACTTGGCACATTAGCCACAGAGCCTCTAGTCAGTAATACTTTAATGGATTCCCACTTATCCTTTCCTTATTTTGAACATCTTGTCATTTCCTTCAGCTTATCCTTTCCTCATTCTTGAATTTTTATGACACCTGATCAAGACCTAAAAGTTCTAGGTGTGAATCTTTCCAACTGGCTAACGATTGTGCTGTCACTGTAGTCTGGTTGCTGGGGAGGCATTTTTGGCTAGTATAGCAGAAGGTGGATGCTTGTTCTCATTGAAAATCAAACTTTGTGAAGTGTCTGAACATTGGAAGTAGATCTTGATGACAAGCCATAAAAAACAAAAATCACCAGTCTACCCTCTTGGATGCCCAATACCCACCAATAACCTTTTCTTATTTTATATGCATATGTCCTTATAACTGAAAAAAGTTCAGTCAATGCATTCACATTAGGCAACAATGTAGCATTGTGTTAGTAGCTGTTTCCACATTTGAGTCCAGTGGTGATATCTATGCTTCTTCCACTTAGGTTGTTCTTCTGTATTAATACATATCAGTCTGTGTACTAACTGTAAAATTATCCCACACTAGATAAATAAATAGGGAGCTAAAGAAGAAGAAAGGAAAGAAACAGAAAAAAATAGTTAAAATTTAAATATATAAATGACACAGCAAGAATAAAATAGTTACAAATGATGTAGGACCTTATTCCTGGAAAAGATTATGAGATCATAGATATGTCAACCCTGGATCTTCAAGAGATAACACCCCTTTGGCCTCAGAATCAGCCCTTAAGGCATTCAGATCTGGCTGAAGAGCCCATGAGAGAATTTCAGGCATGGAAAGCCAAGACACTCTGGCAAAAAATGACCTAAATGAAAGATCTCTGTGAGTGAGATCCCAGTGGAAAGAACGGGGCCATCAAAGAAGGAGGTACCTTTCTCTGAAGGGAGGAGAGAACTTCCACTTTGATTATGACCTTGTCTAAATAAGGTCGGAGTTTGTGAACTCAAGAGGCTTCCATATGACAAGAGCCTTGGGTGATTACTGATGCCATAAACAAGAGTGTCAATTGTTAAATCAACAACAGGAATCACTGTGCACTTACTTCCCATGTAGGACCTCTGTCCTTAATGTATTGTACTATGAGAATTAATGGTAAAACTAGTCTTCAACTAGTACTTTATACTTTGTGTGTCTGTGTGGATGCAATATGTTGAAATTTTTATTTAGTATAGAGAATTAAAAATGAATCTTAATGAAAAATGGGATGGAGAGGGAGTAGGAGATAGGATGGTTTGTGGGTAGGAGGGTGGTTATGAGGGAAGAACTGCTATAATCCAAAAGTTGTACTTTGAAATTTACATTTATTAAATAAAAGTTTTCTATAAAAAAGATTTATTTATTTGAAAGTGGAGAGGTAGACACAGAGAGAAAGAGCTCATCTGTCTGCTGGTTCACTTCCCAAATGGCCACAATAGCCAGGTCTGGGCCAGGAAGAAACCAAGAGCCAGGAACTCCATTCAGATCTCCCCCATGGGTGATAGAGGCCCAAGTACTTGAGCTATCATCTAAAGCTTTCCAGGTGCATTGACAGGGAGCTGGCTTGGAAGCACTGTAGCTGGAGTTGGAACCTGTTCCCCTCTATGGGATGCTGGTGTCACAGGTGGCCACTTAACTGGCTATGCCACTCTGCTGACTCTGAGAGATAACATTCTTTTACTCACACTTTTAGGAAGTATGTGAATTTCAGTCTAGGCTTTGACACTAGAATTTAGGGATTTGGGTGTGTTACTTTCTTTCTTTAATGTAGTGACATTATATGTAATTGATCACCCCATAGTTAATCATTCTAGTTTTACTGTACTCTGAGAATGACAACCAGATTTCTCAAAGCCTTGGTTTCAGTCATCACTTAATGAAATGAAAACATGAATTTTTTCCTTTAATTTCAATATGGTGAATGATGTTGATTTTAAATATTTAATATTAAATATTAAAACAATATTACATTTCTGAAGAAAATACAGTTGTTATGATGCATTTGGACTTGGTTTGCTTCTCTTTGCATGATGAAAATTGGCTTATCTTTTGCTTTCTCCCATTATCTTTATCAATATTTGCTATATGATATAATGCTTCTATGGAAAAATGAGTTGAAAATTATTTTTTTTCTAGTTTTGAATAGTTTGCAAAAGATCAGTTTTGTTTTATTTTCTAAGTATTTGATAAAATCTGCTTATAAAATTGTCTGGATTTGGAGTTTTATTTATAGAAAGAGTTTTAAGCTGTTGCTTCAATTACCTTAATTGTATGAGACTATCCAGGTTTTCTCTTTACTATTAAGCATTTTCTAGGACTTTGTCCATTTCTTCCATGTTCTCAAGTTTATTGTCATAAAATTATTTATCATTTTCTTATTTTTAGTGTCTATAGCATATTTAGTGATATATCTTTTTAAAATTTTGATTCTTTGAGATCTCTCAGTTCCTCATTTTTAACTTTGTCTCATCATAATTTGGATAATTTTTTTAAAAGTACAAACTTTTGACTGTGCTGATCTTGTGTACTATTTGTTTAATATTAAACTTTTCTTTTTATTATTTTGGATCTATTTTATTTCTTTGTCAACATTCTTAAAGCTGTGTAATAATCTATTTGTGTTTAAATTTTCTTTCTTTTTTTTTAGTATAAAAACTTTTTATTTGACAGCTACAAGATTTTTGCATCTTGCTGCTTTTGACCAGGTTTATACAATCTCAGTTTTTCAATAGTGCAACTTGTCCCAAGGGGGAAAAAAAAAAGGAAATAAAAAAGACCAATTGTCCCCTCACTTGTTTTTATAAACATCTATTATAGGCAAAACAAAACTTACCCCTATTATAGATAAGTGTCTATTCACATTTGTACATTACGATTTTTTTTTTTTTTTTGACAGGCAGAGCGGATAGTGAGAGAGAGAGACAGAGAGAAAGGTCTTCCTTTTTGCCGTTGGTTCACCCTCCAATGGCCGCTGAGGCCAGCGCATTGTGCTGATCCGAAGGCAGGAGCCAGGTGCTTCTCCTGGTCTCCCATATGGGTGCAGGGCCCAAGGACTTGGGCCATCCTCCACTGCCTTCCCGGGCCATAGCAGAGAGCTGGCCTGGAAGAAGGGCAACCGGGATAGAATCCGGCGCCCCGACCGGGACTAGAACCTGGTGTGCTGGCGCCGCAAGGCGGAGGATTAGCCTGTTAAGCCATGGTGCCGGCCTTGTACATTACGATTTTTAACAGCTTAAGATAAACTCTACAATGTCTTACAACACATTAAACAATATTCAAGTTACTGGGTAACAACAACAATACCAACAGAAAAACACACAGCAGAAGCCTCAAGTGTTTCCTCATTGTCTAGTTTACAGCTCAAGTACAATTCCTCTTTTATGAATGACAAAGCAAAAATTAATAAAGTAAAAAACCCAGTATTTGCAAGATGGAGGCCAATTTGTACTTCTTTCCAAAACCAGCTTTTAAGTTAAGGAAAATGTAACTTTAAGAAAAAAGGCTCATAGCCATTTTTGCAGCACAAGTCAGGAATACTATTAATACATTAAAATTAACCTTTCAGAGTTTTATCACACACACAAAAAAAGGTACGCAGTCATTACTTTGACAAGAAACCTGGGACAGGAAGGGGGGAGAGGCTCATGGGAGTAGAAACCATACACAATTATAAACACTATAAAAATGCAATAACCAATACTGTACAGCTACAAATGTTTCTCTCTTTTGGCCTGTTAAGGCCCATTTTGGGCTTCCTGACCTCAAAAACTGTTAGATGACACATTTGTGTTGTTTTACACCACTAAATCTGTAGTATTTATAGCAGCAATAGAAAACTAACATGGGTCCTCTGACTTATAATAAGAACTTTTACTTTCACTCTGAGGAAACTGGGAATCCACTGGAAAGTCTTGGACAGAGAACTGATCTGGTGTGGCCTATTAGGATTGATATCGGAAAACGGACTCCTTAAAATCTATATGAAAATGTGGCCCCTTAAAGTTTCCCAGAAGTGCCATCTGGGCTACCACATATCATTTGCTGATGAGGATATAGAGAAAAGGGAACCCTTATACAATGTTGGTGGGAATGCAAATTAGTACAGCCATTATGGAAAATTGTTCTTCAAAAGGACCCAGATATCCCATTTTGGTGTGTACATCCTAGGGAAGTGAAATCAGCCTGTGAGAGAGACCCACAACTGCCATGTTCATTCACTTCATAATAACCAATATATGAAATCAACCGAGGTGTCCACTGATGGATGAATGAATAAAAAATGTATATATTCACAATGGAATATTGTTCATTCAGAAAAATAATGAAATCCCAACATTTGCAGAAAATGGATGAATGAGAGATCAGATTTTAAGTGAAATAATCCAGACACAGAAATACAAATATGTGGAAGCTAAAAAATATATAGTGGATCTGAACTCAAATGGTGATTACTAGAGGTTGGGAAGGGTTGGGAGAACAGATGGAGGGAATTTGGATATTGGTACCAAAACACAGATAGCAGTAACAAGTTCTTGTGTTCCATAGCACTGTGCGATGACTGTGGTTCACAATAACGTATTATATACTGTACAAAGAACTGGAAGAGAGGGGCTAGCAGGCTCCAAACAAAGAAAAGGAAATGGAAGGCTATGTCTGCTTTATTATGTGTATGTGTTTGGATATTACATAATATACAAATATTACATGATGATCAAAACTTTAAAAAGCAAAATAAAAAGTAGTTACAGAAGGAATTATTCACTGAAATAAGAATCAAATAGGGTACTCCCAACTTTCAGAAAGATGTTCTTATACTGCATAGATGAAAATCCCTCAAAATTTAAATGCAATTAACCTTTAATTTATATACATGAATGGAGAAGGATCTGAGGTACTTAAAGTGGCTAATTCAAAAATAATTTATATTTTACTTTGGAAAGCCTTATAATTCCCTCTATCATTTAATTGCTTAATTATGTTTTGTAATCTAATAAATTAATTTTCCATTCCTGAATACAGATTGATTATGAAAGAAATCGGTTGAGGAGAAAAACTTGCCTAGGATGACTAACCCATACATGAGTTTTGAGATGTGGACTGTATTCTCATGTCAGTGAAGTCTTGGAGCCAAAATTGTTAGGGTAGCAGAGTTTTCTATGGAGTTTCTTGTCCCTGTCATACCCCTCTTCATTTCTTCCTTGGTAAGGCAGATCAACAATAGCTCCTCTAGAGGTGTATGTTGGGGGCAATCTCATCAGATTATACTTCTAGTAAGGTGGGCGGCAGAGAAGTGGAGATGGATAAATGCTGGGGAGGCAACTGCCATATTCCCCAGAGATGGCTTTAAGACTGATTTACACATTTCTTTAGATGCTGGTCCACAGAAATAAAAGGACTTCACGGTGAGGCAGTTTTACTTAGTGGTAGTTCTACTCGTTGCTATTTGCAGTCCCTGAGGATCTTGATCTTCTTGAGACACACTATTCTAGGTGAAGAGGCGGTAATAATATATGCCTTACCTCCTCCCTGGGGTTACTGTGAAGATCAAATTAGATAATATATGTGAACACACCTAGAAATGTACAAAGGACTCGGGAAATGTAAGAAGTTGTCTGTGGCTTTGGCACTTAGAATACACAGGAGATTTAAAGAAAACTGCAGATTAGGAGAGAACCAGAACATGCTGGTGTTATGGTATTTACAAAATAAAAAGCATACCTTTTTCTCTTCTTCTGTCGGTAACTCTTTCAGATAATTTTTTTTAAAGCACACTTTTTGTGTGCTGTGAGACAGTCCTTTGTGTGTACAGCACTTGGAGTTTCCATTATTCCTGATCTGCTTCCTTCGATTCCACAATTTGCCATCTGTCCCCAGGCTCTGGGCAGCCATACGGCCTCCTGAAATCTGACTGCTCCCACTCTGCCTTCACAGGCCACACTTCTTGTTCTACTAAATGGGCTCTTCCACCAAGCTGTGAGCACCCTGCCTGTCCTCTACGCCCCATCAGCTCCTGTTGGGCAAAGCAGAGGCACACTTTGGTGAGAGACGCAGGGAAGCTCTCTTTCTCTGGTTGTTTCTCTGTTTGATACTTGCTCACACAGATATATTCCATGTTCAACTGGAATTTATTTGAGGACAGGAATCCCATCTTCTACTTTTTTGATTAACTTTCAACCCAGTGCCTTAGGTAGCATAGGTACTTAGTAAATATTGATTTGGAGAGGTAAGTATATCAGATAACTTTTTTTTTTTAAATCAGGGCCTTTAATCCTAAATAGTTATTTATTTCATTAAAGAACACTCTATCTTTTTGTTTTTTAACTTTTATTTAGTAAATATAAATTTCCAAAGTACAGTTTATGGATTACAATGGCTTTTTCCCCCCCATAACTTCCCTCCCACCCGCAACCCTCCCATCTCCCGCTCCCCCTCCCATTCCATTCGAATCAAGATTCATTTTCAGAGTGTTATTTAGGACATCTGCCATTCCATGAGTCTGCTCTGTCTCCCACTTCCCACGTTGGATTGTTCTCTCCCTTTTTGGTTCTATCAGTTAGTATTAGCAGACACTAGTCTTGAAAAACTCTGGCCTCAGAATCAGCCCTTAAGGCATTCGGATCTGGCTGAAGAGCCCATGAGAGTATTTTAGGCATGGAAAGCCAAGACACTCTGGAAAAAAAAAAAAACAAAAAGAAGAAGACCTAAATGAAAGATCTCTGTGAGTGAGATCCCAGTGGAAAGAATGGGGCCATCAAAGAAGGAGGTACCTTTCTCTGAAGGGAGGAGAGAACATCCACTTTGACTATGACCCTGTTGGAATAAGATCAAAGTCGGCGAACCCTAAAGGCTTCCATAGCCTCGGCAACTCATGACTAGAGCCTAGGGAGATTACTGATGCCATAAACAAGAGTGTCAAATTGTTAAATCAACAACAGGAGTCACTGTGTACTTACGTCTCATGTGGGATCTGTCCTTAATGTGTTGTCCAATGTGAAGTAATGCTATAACTAGTACTGAAACAGTATTTTTACACCTTGTGTTTCTGTGTGGGTGCAAACTGATGAAATCTTTACTTAATATATATTGAATCGATCTTCTGTATATAAAGATAATTGAAAATGAAAAAAAAAACTTGGTGTTAAATTGGAAATTGCATAGAAAATTAATCAATTCTTAAAAATATATCATGTAGGATCTCTGTCCTTAATGTGCTGTACATTGTGATTTAATGCTATAACTAGTACTCCAACTACTCCAACAGTATTTTTCACTTGGTGTTGCTATGTGAGGGCAAACTGTTGAAATCTTTACTTAATATATACTAAACTGATCTTCTGTATATAAAGAGAATTGAAAATGAATCTTGATGTGAATGGAAGGGGAGAGGGATCGGGAAAGGGGAGGGTTGCAGGTGGGAGGGATGTTATGGGGGGGGGGAAGCCATTGTAATCCATAAGCTGTACTTTGGAAATTTATATTCATTAAATAAAAGTTTAAGAAAAAAGAGAAAACATGATATTAAAAAAAGATTCATTTTCAATTATCTTTATATACAGAAGATCGATTTAGTATATATTAAGATTTCATCAGTTTGCACCCACACAGAACATAAAGTGTAAAATACTGTTTCAGTACTAGTTATAGCATTACTTCACATTGGACAACACATTAAGGACAGAGACCTACATGAGGAGTAAGTACACAGTGACTCCTGTTGTTGACTTAACAATTTGACACTCTTGTTTAAGGCGTCAGTAATCTCTCTAGGCTCTAGTCATGAGTTGCCAAAGCTATGGAAGCCTTTTGAGTTAAGCCAATCCCAAAGGGACAAATATCATATGTTCTTCCTGATCGGTGACAATTAACCAAGCACCAAAAAGGAAACCTGTTGAAGTGAAATGGACACTATAAGAAACAGTGACTTGGTCAGCTCTTGTCCTGACTGTTGATGTACAATGTAATACTTTATCCATTTTAGTATTTTTTTTGCTCTAGTACTATTGGTTGAACTCTGTAATTAACACACAATTACTCTTAGGTGTTTAAATTTAACTGAAAAGTGATCCCTGTTAAATATAAGAGTGGGAATAAGAGAGGAGGAGATGCTCAATCTGACTTGCCCCAAATGGTAGAGTTAGAAACGTGCCAGGGGATTCCAATACAATCCCATCAAGGTGGCATGTACAAATGCCATCTCACTAGTCCAAGTGGTCAATTTCAGTTCATAATTGATCACACTGATAGGTCTAAGAGTCAAAGAGATTACATAAACAAGAATAGTGTCTGCTAATACTAACTGATAGAATCAAAAAGGGAGAGAACGATCCAACATGGGAAGCGAGATACACAGCAGACTCATAGAATGGCAGATGTCCTAAACAGTACTCTTGCCTCAGAATCAGCCCTTGAGGAATTCAGATCTGGCTGAAGAGCCCATGACAATATTTCAGGCATGGAAAGCCAGGACACTCTGTCAAAAAACAAAAACAAAAACAACAAAACCTAAATGAAAGATCTCTGGGAGTGAGATCCCAGTGGAAAGAACAGGCCATCAGAGAAGGAGGTACCTTTCTCTGAAGGGAGGAGAGAACTTCCACTTTGACTATGACCTTGTCTAAATAAGATCGAAGTTGGATAACACTCTATATTTAAATCTGGGGTTATGGTGAAACAAAGTGACTGGTCTGAGTAGCACTGACCACTACATAGCCCCCTTGCTTTTCTCCTTATGTTGTTTACATTTAAGACCCATTTAGACTGGATTAGATTGCAGGGATATGCACAAGAGAGGGTAAGAAATTGAATTGGATGCTGAAAAGATAGGTCCTTGTCCCAGAGTTTATGAGAATGAACCTTTAAAATTTAAACTTGTCTTATTTAATACGAAAGATTCTGCTGTCAAATCACTCTGTTCTTGCATTAGAGATCTCAGTAGGGGATTCTAACAAATGAAGTAGTGAGTAAAGTTACAGCCTCATTAAAAATATCTTTTCAGGGTATTCCTGCTAAAATTGATTGTCATTTCTTTTTAAATATTTATTTATTTAAAAGTCAGAGTTACAAAGAGAGAGAAGGAGGGAGGGAGGGAGGGAGGGAGAGAGAGAGAGAGAGAGAATCTTCTGTCTACTGGTTCACTCCCCAGATGCCCAAACAGCCAGAACTGGGCTAGACTGAAGCCAAGAGCTTTAGCTGTCTCCCATGTGTGTGGCAGAGGCCCAAACTTGGGCCATCAAGGGACATGGATCAGAAGTAGAGCAGCCAGGACAAAAACTGGCACTCATATGGAATGTTGGCCTTGAAGGTGACGGCTTTACCCGCTAGGCCACAGTGCCTGCCTCAATGATTGGAATTTCTTAACAGATCCTGCTCTTCCCCCTTTTTACTCGAACATATAAAATCCACCATATTTTCCAAGTACATCTGTAATTCCACCATCTTGACATTATTTTCATTTTTATACCTTATCTTTCCATCCTTGTCCAAATGGAAGGTTTACATTTTCGACTTTCTTCTGTGCATGCCAGTTTTGTCGTGACTTGCTCTGAGAGGACTGTGCCTCCCAGGTGGGGACTCGGAGTTTCTGAAAGGTCCAGAGAATGTGACCTAGGCTGCTGTAGCAGTGGACCAGAGGGGTCTGGCGCTCCCAAGGCACTTAGGTCTTCCCGCTCCCGCTCGGTGTAGGGGCTGAAACAGGAAGTGATTGTGGGCTGTGAGACCCAGAAAGAGACCTAATGGAAAAGGAATGTAAAGAGATGTGGGACGAATAATTAGAACAGCCACCAAGGTCTTTCTCCCCAGCCCCCACAATCAACAAAAGATAAAGCCCAACTACACTGACAACCACAACCAAAGCACTTCCCCACTAGTTAACAAATACTTGTTAAAGAAGCCTCCAGCGGTTCAAAAGGTACATTTAAGAGATCATAAATTGACATATTTTACACAAGGGACGAGAAGGTGGGAATCTCTTAGGAATGGGGAGTAAAGAGTGTTGTTTTTGTTTTTGTTTTTAAGGAAGAGGAGCAAGGAGGAACCAGGAAGAAGAAGAAGAAGAAAAAAAAAAGAGCTATAGAATCGGACAAATCCCATCGATTCCGAATGTTGCCAGATTCAGTGTATTCAGATTACTTTTAAAAAGGAGAGTCCGCTAGAAAGGATCTGAAGACTGCAACTGAAGACTTGTTGGTTGGGGTAAGGTGTGGAAACGTCAGCCCCGCGGCTCCGGGGACCCCACAGCACCTGTTGGCGAGCGGTTGCGGGCGCGGAGCCGCGTGTGGGCGTCTCGGGCTCCCGGCGCGGGCGGGGACGCGAGGACCGGGGGAGCGGGCGGCCGGCGCGCAGGTGGCCGGGGCCGCGCCAGCTGCGCGCCGCGCTCGGCTCCGCGGGTGGGCCGCCAGGCGTCGCGCTGGAGCCGCGGTTGCCCGGGAGACCTCGCGGGGCGAGTGGGCGGCGCGGCCGGGAGCCGCGGCTGCCAGAGAAGCCTGGCGAAGAGTTGGGAGGAGTGGCTCCCCCGGAGGCGCGAGGGGCCGGCGGGTCCGAGGGCAGCGCCGGGTGGCAGTGGCGCTGCTGGGCGCATCCGGCGAGCCCGGGACGCCTCGGGTCGCGCGGCTCAGCGTACGCGGAGTCGGGAGCTGTTCTGGGTTCGTTTGCGCGCCCCACGATTCCCAGCTCAGCCCGGCAAAGTGCGGCCGGGCTGCGGGTCTGGGAGCACTGGGTCGCCCCGCGTGTGCCGAGAGCCCGGCCCGCGCCTCCGCCGCCGCGACGAGGAGTCCAGCAGGCAGCGGGCGCGCTCCCC
This sequence comes from Lepus europaeus, assembly GCF_033115175.1. Classification (NCBI taxonomy): domain Eukaryota; kingdom Metazoa; phylum Chordata; class Mammalia; order Lagomorpha; family Leporidae; genus Lepus; species Lepus europaeus. The sequence goes on along the minus strand of NC_084828.1, from coordinate 75,538,493 downwards.
GCAGCCCCGGGATGACTTCTTGGGGCTCCCCTCTGGCGCCCTTGCTGCTCCTGTCTCTGCACGGTGAGTACCCGAGCCCTCCGCTCCTGGTCGGGCCGGGCCAGGCTGGCGAACCCGGGGCAGAGTCGTCTGGGGCCCTCACACGGCTTTCTCGGGAGCCCAACTTTCGCAGGTGCAGGGTTCGCTGCCGCGGGCCGAGGCTTCAGCGCTCACCTGCGGCCCCGCCGCTCTCAGGGCTCAGGTGTTCGCGATCTGAGCCGTAACTGAGCCAGGCACGCGGTGCCCGTCGGCCTCGGCAGCTCCTCTGGCTCCTACCCCTCCGCGCTCCTGGGAATGCGGGGTCCCTTCCCAGATAAGGAGCTCCCGTACTTAGGGGTCCGGTTAGAAACTGTGTTTAGGATCAGTTTCCCTACAAGGCGGCTTCAGGAAAACTTTAAACTGTAGCTTGACCGTAACCTTTACGAAGTAGCCTCTCGTTTTGATGGACTTTTATTTTAAAAATAATTGCGGCGTGCTTTGCAGCGTCTGGAAAGTATGTATTTCCGCTCTAGCTTCATCCTAGAATTTAAGTTGGTTCACTAAAAACAACCACCACCACTAAAAACACCCCCCCCCCCCCCAGGATAGAACAATATTAGGACAAAAGAAGTAAACAACTTTTATTTTTCTTAACGGTTTACTAAACATTATTTAAATTCAATTTTCCTCTCTAATCTTTCCTACATTTTATTTGCCCTGAATGGCCATCACAAGCTAGACCCTGATTGACATGTTACACAGTGCCCTTTGTTTTGGTGTGTGCATTGTCCCGTGGAATCAAGTTTTCTGTCCATCCGATGGCCCACGTTTACTGAGCTTTATTCTAAAGGGCTGTGTTTAAAAAGCAGGTTCAGTGCTTTACAGAGTATTGTGAACACTTTCCTTCGGAGATATCAGTATGTTTGTGGGCTTATTGGAACAGATGATGTGACTGGAGTTCTTGAGGTAACCTAATTTTAGCCAGCTTTAATTGTACAGATTCATTTAGTCGGGAAGAAGTGAGTACAAAAACTTTTTGGATATCTTCTCCACAGAAGCTAGGAAGGGTATAATCATCAAAATTAGAGCTAACTTTCCTGGAGTTAAGTAGGTGCATTTTTTGTGATGATGTGCAGATAATAATTAAGTACATTATGTGTACATTTAATGAACTTGTGCTTCCAAATTAATTTTGTTCTGTTACAAGTTTGAAAGGGCCAGTGTTTCTGTCTTCTACTCATTTGAAGTGTAAAATAATAGTAAATAGTTTTTTTTTTTACCATCAGTTGATGTAACAGTATTATAAATGTGACTTTTTTTGGTAGAACAATCTATTATTAAATTTCATATCTACAATAAATGCTACTCTGTATTATTTGTAAATAGCATTTGTGAACTGTGGTTTTTGAATTATCAGGCAGTGTCTTCAAAGAGTTGGTCTAATTGGCAGAATCAGTCTTACAAGGTCACCTGATTTGTTCCTTTTTCTTCAGCAGAATATTCCCAAGCCACACTAGAATGTTTTTAAAGACTTTCAAGGACATTTCAGTCTTTGTGATAATCTATTCTGTAGAAGCACTTGTAATCCTCAAAAAAAAAATGTTCATTTGTTCAGCAAATATTTACAAAGCCTGTGCATTTGAGAATCTGGTGGGGAGAGATGGTGGTGGAATACAGAGATGCATGATAGTTTGTCTGCACCCCTTAAGGAGTGAGCAATTTTAAAACAGGCTGTTGAAAAACAAACAGGCTATATCCATGCACAAATAATTTATGATACAAGGAATGCATAATGCCATTTGTTAATGTGATAATCACGAGGGTTTCATGGAATACTTTACTGTTTGGATTTTGAATGAGGATTTGAATTGGCTGAGATGGGAGTGGTTGGTTGGGAATAGCCAGAATGAAGGCCAGGAGGTGGAAGGTGGAGGGGCGTATTCTGAAAGGCCAAGCTTCTGTCTGCTCAAGCCAGAGATGGTGTGTACAAGAGAAAGGGATAACAAGGCAGTCAGGGGAGACCTGAATGCTGATTTTGAGCTTTATCATTATGTCTGGAAAAAGCACTAGTGATCAGTGTTTCTGTGATGAGGAGGGAAAGGGGTTGAACAGCCAGGGTGCCTGCTTATGCTGGCTTATTAGTTTCCAGGGAGAGATCCATGTCCTGATGGAATCAAGTTCTTGAACCAGTCAGTGACAGTTTCAATGAACTCCCAAAACGAGCAGGAATGGTGGATATTTGAACAAAATGGGTTCCATTATGAAGGGAGAAAGGGAAACAAATGATAGGTAAATAGCCAACAGCTGTAGCCACTGAAGTGGTATAATGCACCATAGGTAGAAACAGCAGCTCTTAAATAAAAGGAAGAAAATGATCATCAAAAATATGTATTGTTAAAAAAAATCTGCTGTCAAAATATTTATTAAATACGTATGGAATAAGCCATAAGGAAATTTGAATGGAAAAGTTAACTAACTTGAGTATCATTGTGGCAATGAGTTAGATGTGGCTAAAGTGTTTCTTGTACCTGTGATCCCCTGGAATTGCAGATCAAGTTCCATAATTTGAGAAAGTGTATAAAAAGAAAAAGCCACATAAAATAAAATAAAAATGCTTGAAATTATAAGCCATTTAAATGTTAGTATTATGAAAAATTTATGGTGAATTTTAGCTTCTTGGCCCTAAGTTTAATTATGTAACTGTTTTGGAAGGATTTGCTTTTTAGTAAAAATCTGTACTTTGACTCACATGAAAGGTGGCAGCTACTGGATGAAGATTTTAGAGAAGTTAAGCTTAATACACTATATGAATATATTTAACATGAACTCTTCAGGAAGTAGTTTAAATATGAGATCGTCAAGAGCTTTTAAAATATGCCTAGAACTGTTGTCAGACCCAAGATAACACAGCGGGTAAAGTACTTGTTTTGCTCCCCACCCCCAGCATATGTGGAACAGTTGCAAATGCGTTTTCTCACTTTGGTAGTGGAGACATTTGTAATGACGATTCTCATTTGAATCTTCATACTTAAGCCATGTGATTTAGTGTCAAACAAGGTGATGTCCTCCTGCACAAGACTCTGACTGCCGCGAGCCATAGAGAACAAGGGAGCTGGTAAAGAAGAGGAGATCCTGGAAGCACTGAGATCTTTGGAAGGATCTTCAGAGAATTAGGCTAACATTCACAGCTATGAATGACCGTAGACCAGGATTTAGGGTTAGGGTAGATGGATAAAGTATAATAGGTTTATGGGATTGGAAAGTCAATGCTGTTTTCTCGTTGAGAATCTCAGTCTGTAATAACAGTGTAAATTGTGAATGCAGACTAATATTATGGGAGCAGACACTTCTTTAAAGACTCATCAGTACAGTATTTTAAAAAACTGAGAAGAAATTTAAATCTTTACAAAAGACTGTTGAAAATCACAACAGTGGAAATATTACAAGGTCCTAATTTAAAGGCTCCCTTTACCCACATTTGCTCAAAATCTCATTGTTCATAGAGGTTGCTCACCTAAAATCTTTTCTTTCTTGAGCTCTCATTGATGTTGATTTTTCTGTTTCTTCCTCATTGTCATCTTCCATTTAACAGTCTTCTGTTGAAATCAGGTTCTTGTAATAAAGCTAACCATTTCTGACTCCTTTCAAGTTACTCAGTTCTACAGATTTCAAATATTGATAATAATAATTAAAAAGAACCCAAGCCCTGGAGTCAGTGAGACAGGCAAAGAAATACTCTGAGAAGCTGGGCTTTGGTGGGGGTATGTGGGTGTGTAGATGTGTTAATATTTTCCCTTTGTTTCATGCAGTTACCTTTATGATATAATAATGTGTGTGTGTATGTATGTATGTATGTATGTGTATTTGCCCAAGACAGTACTTATCTCAGTAGGTGCTTGTGAGTGTATATTCACCAATACATGTGATGATACTCCTATGTACTTGGAGTACCTGAAAAGAATCTTTTCTTCTTTTCTAAAGAAAAGTGGACTTTTTGTTAAAAAATTCTTTAGTGATTTGATGTGATTGGGTCAGCTTTTGTGGGAGAGATGGTAAAGATCTATTTTTTTTATTAAACTTTTATTTAATGAATATAAATTTCCAAAGTATAGCTTATGGGTTACAATGGCTTCCCCCCTCCCATAACTTCCCTCCCGCCCGCAACCCTCCCCTTTCCCGCTCCCTTTCCCCTTCCATTCATGTAAAGATTCATTTTCAATTCTCTTTGTATACAGAAGATCAGTTTAGTATATATTAGGTAAAGATTTCAACATTTTGCCCATATAGCAACATCAAGTGAAAAAACTACCATTGGATTACTAATTATAGCATTAAATAGCAATGTACAGCACATTAAAGACAGAGATCCTACATAATTTTTTTTTCAAATTAATTAATTTTCTATGCCATTTCCATTTTAACACCAGGTTGTTTTTTTTTTTTCATTTCCAATTCTCTTTATGTACAGAAGATCACTTCAGTATATAATTAGTAAAGACCTCATCAGTTTGTGCCCACACAGAAACGCAAAGTATAAAAATACTGTTTCAGTACTAGTTATAGCATCACTTGGCTTTAGACGACACATTAGGGACAGATCCCACATGGGGTGTAAGTACACAGTGACTCCTGTTGCTGATTTAACAATTTGACACTCCTGTTCATGGCGTCAGTAATCTCCCTAGGCTCTAGTCATGAGTTGCCAGGGCTATGGAAGCCTTTAGAGTTCGCTGACTTTGATCTTATTCCGATAGGGTCATAGTCAAAGTGGAAGTTCTCTCCTCCCTTCGGAGAAGGGTACCTCCTTCTTTGATGGAAAGATCTATTTTTATAGTGTTTTCAATTTCTGTAACCTCTTTGAAAGCTTATTTACAATTTCAATACTTATAGACCTCTCAGAATTGAGTCTTAGCTTATCTGTAATCCTAAAACTTTGAAGTTGTCCAGTTTTGAAATAGTTTTTTCTTAAGGAATTTTGAAGGTTTTGCTCCACATAGTGAAGAATGATCTCAGTTGCTGGCATCGTGGCATAGCTGTTAAAGCCACTTCCTGTGACTCCGGCATCCTTTATGGGTGCCAAATAGTGTCCCAGCTGCTTCACTTCCAATCTAGCTCCCTGCTAGTGGCCTGGGAGAGGCAGCCAAAGATGGAACAAGTATTTGGGCTCATGCCACCCATATGGGAGACTCAGAAGAGGCTACCTGCTTCAGCCTGGCCCAGCCCCTGCTGTTGTGGCCATCTGGGGAGTGAACCAGTGAATGGAAGATCTCTCTGTCTGTGTCCCTCTGTCTCTCTCTGTCTCTGTGTTTCTCCCTCTTTCTCTCTGTAACTCTGAATTTCAAATAAATAAGTCTTAAAGAAAAGAACTCAAACTTTGGCAATTCATTGAAAACTTTGGAAGTTTCTCACTTTCATGTCTGTTATTAGTCCTGAGGACCTGCTATGTTAGAACTATTTCCTAAGGACAGAGATAATCCCGGTAATACCTTTTATAGTCTAAGCTTTCCCTGTCTGCTTACATCGTTCTGAGGGAGTGGGCATGGTTTTTTAGAAATGTGTTAATTTGATTAGCTCCAAGTAGAGGGCATTGTAACCTGCTCCTATTGGTGACTGGTAGTTTTCTTCCCTTCCCATCCCCCTTGTTTTCTCCTGAAGTGTACATATTTCTGTTTGGGGATTTTTCCAGTTATGATTCATAGCTGGATGGACCACCCTCTCAGTATGCAGTGTTCTTTATAGTCTCCCTCAAAATGTCAGAAGTCTTCTACCACTCATATTGGAAGTCTCAACCATGTGCTTCAAAATGGCTTAAAAATTGCAAATATCAAACATTGATTACAATACTTAATTGTTGATAGGTCCATTACTGTCAATTATACAAATTCTGTCAGCCCCTGTGGGTCAAGATCATTTGCCAGGACACCAGATACATGGCAAAAACAGGCTTCATTGTATTAAACATCACTGCTTGCAGCACATCTTTAAATCAGGCGAGCTATTTAAGACTTTCACTGGTCAAGAAAGCTTGTAGTACAGTTGACCTATGTGTATTGCCCATGTGCAAAATATAGCTTGCACACTAGCTTCTTTTGGCCTAGACTTTAGACAGTATGCCTGTGAAAATGTGTTAACAGTGTACTGCAAAGATTCTCTAACTTTATGGTGTTAGAGATTTTTGCAGACACAAAGAGCTTTTGTTTTTGTCAATTACATCTATGATTACTATGTTAGAAATTAAAAGTAAGGAAATCTAAAAGTATTAACTAATCCATATAAAACAATAAATCTGTTAAATATTGAAGTATGCAATATATTTTTATGATGGATAACTTTTTTTCCAAAACCAGATAATATTAGAAGAGTGGCACTATTTTACATTTTTGGAATTCTTTTTAATGTTGAGTTCATTAGAAGGCAGCTGGATTCTCTTATCTGCTTCTGCATCCCATTCATTATATGTTTTATTGGTTTTGCTGAAATATATGAATAATATCTGTACATTCATGAATACATGCTATTTTGATAGTGTTTTGAAATAATTATAGATATTTTCTTAGATAGTCCACCAAAATGTGGGATATGGTAGTTTTGTTAAGATTGATTGCAACGCAGAATCATAAACCATGTCAGCAAGGATTTATTGTTATTAAAATACATCAGTTTATCTTTTACTTTGTATGGATCTTTTACTTACACATACCTCTTTGTACCATTGGAAAATATTTGTTCATTGTATTGTCCAGCTCTTACAGATATAAATATAATCATTGTTATCATGACCACTGATCTCGTTAGAATAGTCTTCCACTATTGTGAAGCTGTTAAGCACACAGTGTCATACAACTTTCCCCAATTTTTAATATTTGCTCCAGTTGTATCATTGACACCAAACAGCTGTCAGTTATTTCACTTGAAATCATAGTCTCAGTTTGCAAAATGTCTGCCAAATACCCATATCTCATTGCCCATATTCTGTGCTTGCTCTTTCAGGTCAACATGGTAGTCCATGCAAAACAGCACTGAATTATTTTCAAGTTGGAGCTCACACAGCTGTGCCAGTGCTTTTCCTTGGGTAACCCTTTGAGTTCATATGCAGCGCAAAGGCTTTTTGTTGTATGCTCCCCATTTGCTCATGCAGAATCTCCCAAAGTGTCAATATTGAGTGAAATTACCATTGTTGCATCATCAAAGACATTCTGTCATTGGACTTGATTTTCGTGGTTTTTTTTTTTTTTTTTTTTTTTTAAGTATTGTTGAAGACTTCAGTGACTGCTGGTACAGGTTGGTGCCAAGGCCTTGACCTGTGCTGAGGCTCCAGCAGTATCACTATCACTGCTGCTGTGCTATGTGAACGTTAACCTGGGAAAAAGGCAAATGGCACTTTATCAGCATTAAAAAATCATAGTTTTTACTGCAGAGACTCTTTGCGAGGGTCTTGGGAATCTCTGCAGATCCATGGAGTATACTTGAAATGTTGATGTACTGTAATGGAACTTTAGAAATATATTTCTTGAAGTTGTTTTAGAGACAGTAGTTTTACCTGTGCTATATGAGATGTCATTAAATGGAATATACATCTATTAGAGTAAATAATAAACTTATTTAAAATTATTTCTCTCTCAAAAGTGACACATCTTAGGCATAAAAACTCCAAACAATGCAGAAGTGTGAAAGAAGGGACTCATACCCCACCTCCGTTTACTGGAACCCTGGGTTGGCTCTGCATTGTTCTACACATTTTTCTAGTCACAAAGCCTGAATGTGTGCATATTTTTTAAAAAAATTAAACCACCCAATAAATACTGTCTTCCAATCTGTTTTGAAAACATAACAATTTTATATGGGCATCTTACCACATCTGTTCATGGATATACCTCATTTTTTAATAGCAATCTATAATTTGATAGAAAGTATATGACATTGATTTATTTAGGTGTTTCACCATTGTTAGCTGTTTGTGTTGTCTTTAGCTTTTTGATATTTATGCTGTTGTAGTGAACATCTTTGTACTTATAAGTTTATAGATATTTCTGTAATGGAATTATTTGGATATATAGGTATTGTTTGTATAGGTGTTCTGTAGTGGAATTGTTTGTACACATTTAACATTTTGGGGAGACAGCATTGTCTTAAAGTTCATGAACTTTGCATAGTCAGACATATTTAATGTTGAATTTCTGAATTGCCATTGTTTTACCCTATGACTTTGGGAATGTTACTTAATATTGTTTGCTTACATTGATCATGTAAAGTGGAGGCAGCCTTATTGTGTTGAGAATTATTAAGTTAAATGAAATCTGACATCACTGAAGTGTTTAGCATAGTGCTTGGTATGTAGCATATGCTTTGTTAGTGGCAGTTATTATTAGAAGCACTGATCAACCTTAATTTGAATCAGGAGGAGGTAGGAGTCATATCCAGATTGTACTATTGGAGGTGTGACCTGGGGCATATTCTGTAATTCTTCAAGCTTGCTTTCATTTTCAAAATGAGTGAGTTAGATTAGGTAAGTTCTTGTGATTTTTCCAGGTCTGCAATGTTTTGATTTTTTGACAGGTTTCCTAGTGATGAGACTATTGGTAGTAAGATATTTTCCCTCAAGTAGTTGGCTTTCCTTTCTCCCTTCCCCCATCAATATGATAAGTTGTTATGATGATTTCTATTCTAGGAATTAAAGGCATCTTTATCCATTGTAGATTATAAAAGGTAGCTATAATATAAATAATCTTAACATTTTATTTTAAAACAGATTTTTGCTCACATAGGCTTATACTATTTATGTATGTCTTTTTTTTTCTGTTAAATCCTTTATACTATAGTAGATCTTATATGTATTAGGAATGGATTGATTCAAAGAAGACTATAAATATGATATCTTCTTTTTATAACAATCTCTGTATTCTGATCCTTTTACTTGGTTTATTATGACTTTCTCTGATTATTACTTTTCTTTGTCCAAGCGAGAGCTTATGTGTCTGTTATCTATATTGGGCTTCTTGATGAACATTGACATTTTACTAGTGTTCTTACTGATTAGAGTGACAGTCCCATGACCTTTTAAAAAACAGTAAACTTGACAAAAATAATGATCCTTAAATAGAAAGCTCTGAGGTGTGTGGTTAAGGCACATCTTTGTTTAGTGATAGATTTTATGTCATTGATAGTGTTTTCTCAGCTATACTTTTCATAAAACAGAATGTTTTCATATAAAACTAGTTGGTCTCTAAAGTGGAGAATTAGTCACACTGGTAGAACTAAAATAATTCTGAGATTTTAAACATAATAGTGTCTGTTTTCAGATCATTACATTTTTTACTGAAACTAAGCTATATCAATAATAGATGGTTCTTGAGTTTTATACCCTGAAATAATTATAGGAACTTAAACACGACTAATTTTCATTAGAATATTTTCTGGAATTATAACTTAATTCATCCTAATGCATGGCTTCATTGTTAGCAAGATATCTTTTGGTTGCCTGTTGATCAGCCGATTCTAGTTACAGTCTTAACATTTGTACTTCTATGAATAAGTTAATTATGTCCTTTCTCTCTCCCCTTGGTTATTTTGAGCTCAGGGAGTTGGGTTGTCTTTGTCATTAATAAGAAAGTATAATATTGTGAGCCACAGGGAGCTGGACCAGTAAGGTCTCTTAGAGCCCTTTAATTCCATAATGTCCTTGATCTGATGAAGCCGCTCAGTAAATCTCTTCACAATTTCCATGACCAAGCCATCTGCCTGCATTAAAATAAATCAAATCTGCTTACTCCTTCAATGTCTAACAAATATTCTATAAACTGATGATGATGAAGTCCATGAACACAAAAATAATTTGCAATTTTCAGCACTTCCTCTTCAGTTCTCAGCTCAGATTCTCTTGACAAAGTGGAAGTTGGAATGCCAGCTTTCTCTTTGGCCTGAGTAGAGAGTATTGAAACTCTTTCCCCTAGTCATTTTCATTGTGTTTATCCCAACTTTGCAAAGTGAAGATGCTCCTGAATAATGTTTAAACTTTGCAAAGCCTTTACTTATCCTTCTACTTCAGATGTGTTTGCTAAAATTAGGTAGTCACACACATACCTTTATTAGTTTTCTATATGACAGTTCACATGTGTGTAAACACACATGCACAGTGTGTGAATATGTTCATGTATAAAATGCCAGCCAGACTCTTTTTTTTTTGGTCTATTCCAAGGTTTCCAATATGGTCCAAACTTTGGGGACTGGGTCACATGTGGTAACAGCATGCTATATTTGTATGTGATCCCATGATCGATTGAAGGCAAAAATAGTTCTTATTTTGTCTTCACATCTGAAAACCATTGCATCTTTGAAATCTTCTCAGTGATCTTATTATCCTTTTATCATCAGTGTCTTAATTTTTGTCTTTATCATTTTACGTTTAAAGTATCTCATCCATTTCCTAGCTAGTCTTTTTCCATTGCATACCTGTTACACTCTACCAAGTTAAGTTTCTGTCAGATACTGTTTCATTATTTTCCTCTCTTCTTTTAAAAACAGTAACAATAGCAAACTTGAAAAATACCAAACACAGAAGTAAAAGATCTTTGCAATGAAAATGATATAATGTTGATGTAGGAGATCATAAAGAACATGAAAAAATGGGAAGATATTTCTTGTTCATGGATTGAAAGAATTAATATCATTAAAATGTACTACCTAAAGCAATCTACAGGGTCAGTGCAGTCCCTTTCAGAATACCAATGGCATTCTTTTTTTCCTTTTTTTTTTCTTTTTATTTATTGGAAAGACAGAGTTACAGAGAGAGGTAGAGACAGAGAGAGAGAGAGAGTTCTTCCATTCACTGGTTCACTCCCCAGATGGCTGCAAATGACCGGAGCTGAGCCGATCTGAAGCCAGGAGCCAGGAGTTTCTTTCAGGTCTCCCAAGTGGGTGCAGGGGCCCAATCACTTGGGCCATCCTCTACTGCTTTCCCAGGCCATAGCAGAGAGCTGGATCAGAAGAGGAGCAGCCGGGACTGGAACCAGTGCCCATATGGGATGCCAGCGCTTCAGGCTAGGGCTTTAACATGCTGCGCCACAGCACCAGCCCTAACAATGGCATTCTTTATAGAATCAGAAAAAAAAATCTTAAAATTTCAGATGGAGGCCGGCGCCACAGCTCACTTGGCTAATCTTCTGCCTGCGGTGCTGGCACCCCGGGTTCTAGTCCCGGTTGGGGCGCTGGTTCTGTCCCGGTTGCTCCTCTTCCAGTCCAGCTCTCTGCTGTGGCCCGGGAAGGCAGTGGAGGATGGCCCAAGTCCTTGGGCCCTGAACCTGCATGGGAGACCAGGAGAAGCACCTGGCTCCTGGCTTTGGATTGGTGCAGCGCACTGGCCGTATCGGCCATTTGGGGGGTGAACCAACGGAGGGAAGACCTTTCTCTCTGTCTCTCTCTCACTGTCCACTCTGCCTGTCAAAAAAAAAAAAAAAAGAATTTAAACAAAAAAAATTTAAAAAAAATTAAAAACAATTAAAAAAAACAAACAAATAAAAAACTTCAGATGGAATGATAAGAAACCCAGAATAGCCAAAATGATCCTGAGGGGAGGGGGAACAAATCAAGCTGAAAGTATAACAAAACCTGGTTTCAAAGCATACTACACAGCTATAGTAATTAAAACAGCCTGGTACTGGCATAAAAGCCAGCATATAGCTCAATGCAACAGAATAAAGAGCCTGGATAGTAATTCATATACATATAGCCAAATGAATTTTTGACCAAAATGTCTGGAACATATATTGGAGAAAAGACAGTCTTCAAAAAATGGTGCTGGAAAAACTAAATATATATATGCAGAAGAATGAAATTAGATAACTACCTCTCTAAATACCTAAAAATCAACTCAAAATGGATCAAAGACTTTAAGACTTAGACTATGAAATTACTTCAGGAAAATGTAGGGGAAACACTTCAAGATATTGGTATAGGTGATGACTTCTTGGATAAGACCCCAAAGTACAGGCAACAAAAGCAAAACTAGACAAATGGGATTATAACAAACTCAGAAGCTTCTGCACGGCAAAGTGCAGACACTCAACAAGGTGGAAGAGAAATATTTGCCCGCTACCTGACAAAGGAATAATATCCAGAATATGTCAGCAACTCAAAAAACCTCAACAAAACAGCCAATCCAATTAAGAAATGGGTGAAGGACAGATAGTTCTCAAAAGAAGAAATGTAACTGGTCAACAAATATATGAAAAATTGCTCAACATCACCAGCCATCAAGGAGATGTGAACAAAACCGCCGTGAGAAATCACTTTACCCTGGTCAGAATGGGTATTAGCCAAAAGACAGTGAGCAACAAATGTTGGCAAGGATGTGGAGAAAGAGAAAACTCTTATACTTTGTAGGCAGGAATGCAGATTAATGCACTGGAAAATAGGATGGAGATTTCTTAAAAAAAAAAAAAAAACTAGAAATAGAACTGGCATTTGATTCAGCAGTCCCACTGCTGGGTATATACCCAAAAGACAGGAACACGTTGTCTCAGTTAGATACCTGCTCCACCGTGTTTTTAGCAGTACTGTTCACAATAGCTGAAATATGGAATTAACCAAGGTGTCTATCATCAGATGAATGGATGAAAGATATGGTTTATATATACAGTAGAATATTATTCAGCTGTGAAAGAATGAGATTCTATCATCTGCAGCAAAATGTTTGGAACTGGAGGACATCATATTGAGTAAAATAAGCCACAGATGAATATTGCATGTTCTTCCTTATATGTAGGAACTAAAATTGTATATGTTTATAGATATATATACACATACACATACACATATGTATATATTTATATATACACACAGTGTGTGTATATATATGTATATATATATACATACATACATATATGTGTGTAAATAAAACAACTCAAGCCTGAACGCAGAGTGTTGATTATTAGAGGCCAGGAAGGGTAAGAAGGATAATATTATTGGATTAAAAAACAGTAGGGGAAGCTGGGTGTAGTTCATTTATTGTGACAAATATACTAATATAAGATGTTAATAGGGAAAATGGGGTGAAGGGTATATGGGGACTCTCTGTAAGACTGCTTTACATTTTTGTTTGTGAAATTAAAATTAAAAGGAAAAAAAAATAAAGGATGAATCGCACAATTCTTAGAGTATTATTCAGTGTTCTTTGTACCTTTCCACTATTCCCACCTAACTTGTTTCAGCTGCCCCTCTATTAGCACTGCTCATATCTGCCTTTTTCAGTGTGTTACTCTCATTTCCAAGCTGCTTCTGGTTACTCTAAAATACCTCCCCCTGTACTCTTGATATCCTGCATAATCTTCCAGACCCAGTTCAGGGCTATCCTCTGAGGCTGTCTTGCAGGTTAGCCTGAATCCACTGTAAGAGATCTTCACAGTTTGTGCTGCTCCTTTAGTAGCCACCTCCACACTGCTGTGCTTTGTTGTCCTGCACTTCCTTGCAAGTGCCGTGGGTAGAACTATATACTGGCCATGTGGAAGGTGCTTCACTTAATGAGTAAATGCATGAATGTTAGGTCTTTGCGTTTTAGAAGACTTTTGTCTTGTGGTAGGTAATAGACAATATGAATTTTAAAAGTGTAGTTTATCATCGATATGTCTTATTCTCAAAAAATAAGACAGTCTTTTGTGCTGTAGACTGAAATTACATTTCACTTGTGTTCTGGTATTTTTATCCTATTTCTTTCTATGAACAAAGTTTATAGTAACCTCCCCCTATCTTCTAACTTGCTCCTGCTGTCTTTCTATAATTTATATTCAGTTAATTCTGTTGAAGAGTGCTAACTTACATAATCAGTCTTTTTCTTTGCCTTTGATGTGTTTCGAAATTGTAATGTTTATTACAAAAGGCCATTGTGATAGGGACTAAAAAAATTCAGAAGTGTGATTTACTTAAATGTGGAAATCTTAAAAGTGCTACTGGGGTCAGCGATGTGGCATAGAGGGGAAAAAGCTGCTGCCTGTGGCACCGGCATCCCATATGAGTGCTGATTCAAGTCACACCTGCTCTACTTCTGATCTAGCTTCTTGCTAATGCACCTAAGAAAGCAACGGAAGATGGCCCAAGTGCTTGGGACCCTGCACCCACCTGGGAGACTTAGGAGCAGCTCCTGACTCCTAGCTTCGAATTGGCCCAGCTCCTGCTATTGTAGCCATTTGTGGGGTAAACCAGTGGATGGAAGATCTCTCTCTCTCTTGCCTTGCATATAAATGAATAATTAAATCTTGAGTGCTACTTAATGAATTTAAATGACTGTACTTGTGTAATCATCATCTAGATTTAAAGACAGTATCACTAGCAAACCCCATCACCCCCTAAGGACCACATTATGATTTCTAACACCAGGAACTAGTTCTCATGCTTTTGAAACTTAAAAGAACAAAAGCATTAATATCCATTAAGCTTGCTTTCTTGACTAGTTTTTAAAATTCAACCTTGTTTGGGACCGATGCTGTGGCATGGTGAGTGCTGGCATCTCATATGGGCCCTGGTTAGAGACCTGGTTGCTCCTTTTGTGATCCAGCTCTCTGTTGTGGCCTGGGAGGGCAGTAGAGGATGGCCCAGATCCTTGGGCCCCTTTACCCATGTGAGAGACCTGGAGGAGGCTCCTGGCTCCTGGCTTCAGATTGGCTCAACTCTGGCTGTTGTAGCCATTTAAAGAGTGAACCAGCAGATGGAAGACCTCTCACTCACTCACTCTCTGCCCCTGCCTCTCTTTAGTGCTGCCAAAGAAAGAAAGAGAGATAGAGAGAGATGGAGGAAGGGAGGGAGGAAGGAAGGAAGGAAGGAAGGTTCAGCCTTGTTTATGTGATTTTGCTCCACTTTTGTGTGTAACTGTGGTTTGTTAATCTTTATTGCAGTATAGCATTTCATCATAGGAAAACATCATCAAATAAATTTACCATACTGCTGATAGATATTTGAGCTGTTTCCATTTTGGCCTATAATGAGTAATGTTGTTTTGAACTTTTTTTTAATAGTAAACTATATTTTCTGTCCCAATTTCTTTTCTTTTTTTTAAAAGATATTTTTTATAAACAGAGTTAGAGGGGGAGACAGAGAGTGAGATCTTCCATCTGCTGGTTCACTCCACAGATGACTATAGTGGCTGGAGCTGGGCCAATCTGAAGCCAGGAGCCAGGAGCTTCTTCCGGGTCTCCTATCTGGGTGCAGAGGCCCAAGAATTCAGGCCATCTTCCACTGCTTTCTCAGGCATATTAGCAGGGAGCTGGATCAAAGTGGAGCAGTTGGAACTTGAATCGGTGCCCATATGGGATGCTGGTGCCACAGGCAGCAGCTTTAGCTACTGTACCACCATGTCAGCCCCAGCTTTGAACATTTTTTATGTGCCTTTTGATAAATGTCAG
Source organism: Lepus europaeus (assembly GCF_033115175.1). NCBI lineage: Eukaryota > Metazoa > Chordata > Mammalia > Lagomorpha > Leporidae > Lepus > Lepus europaeus. Next base: position 75,523,086 of record NC_084828.1, on the reverse strand, counting down.
AATCCATTTCTCTTGGGTATATCCTCAAAAAACATGTTGCCTGTATTCAGTGTAAGAACTGTCATTTTTTTCCCCAAGTGGCTGTGCTGCTCTTTACTCCTTCTAGCAGCATGTGAGAGGTTCATTTCCTCTGTACTTCAAAATTAGAATGTGAAGATTTCTAAAAGATTGATGAAATGTCTGAAATGAATTTAAAAGAATGATCATAAGAATACTCAAAAACACAGAGAAGCAAGTACATGAGATAAAGAAATCTATACACAAAAGATGAAAAAAATTTTGCTGGGTGATAGAGATATCAAAGACAAATCAAACTGAAATATTAGAATTGAAGAAATCAATATGTTAAATACTACAATGGAAAACCTTAACAACGTACCTGGTGAGGAAGATGAAAGAATATCTTAGCTAGGAGACAAATTCTCAACCAAAAAAAAAAAAAAAGAAGAAATTAGACTAAAAGTAGTGTTTGAGATTTATGAGATAACTATCAAATGACTCAACATATGGGTCTTAGGAGTTCTTGAAGGAAGAATGAATTAGAAGGCCTATTCAGAGAAAGAATGACAGAAACCTCCCCCAATATCAAGAAAGATAGAGACTTCCAAGTAGAGGAATCACATAGAACTACTAATAGACATGATCAGAAATGATATTCACCAGGACACATTATACTGAAACTTTTCAATGACAAAAAATAAAAAAAAAATTCAAAATGTACATGAGAAAATGCAAGATCACCTTTGGAGGATCCCCAGTTAGACTAACAGCTGATCTATCCTCATAAACCCTATAGGCTGCCGGCGCCGCAGCTCACTAGGCTAATCCTCCACCTTGCGGCGCCGGCACACCGGATTCTAGTCCTGGTGGGGCACCGATCCTGTCCCGGTTGCCCCTCTTCCAGGCCAGCTCTCTGCTGTGGCCAGGGAGTGCAGTGGAGGATGGCCCAAAGTCCTAGGGCCCTGCACCCCATGGGAGACCAGGAGAAGCACCTGGCTCCTGCCATTGGATCAGTGCGGTGTGCCGGCCGCAGCGCGCCTACTGCGGCGGCCATTGGAGGGTGAACCAACGGCAAAAGGAAGACCTTTCTCTGTCTCTCTCTCTCTCACTGTCCACTCTGCCTGTCAAAACAAAACAAAACAAAACAAAACAAAACAAAACAAAACAAAACAAAAACCCTATAGGCTAGGAGAGAATAGGGAGTCACAGTCCAAGTCCTAAAAGAAAAAAAAAATTGCCAACCCAGAATACTGTACCCAGCAAGTCTCTCATTTATAAATGAAGGGGAAATAAAAACCTTTCAAAACAAGCAAATTGAAAGAATTTATCACCACTTGTCCAGCCATACAAATGATAATTAAGGATGTGCTTCGTGTAGAAACAGAATGATAGTCATCATTATGAAAGAAGATTAAGGTAGAAAATCTCCCAGTAAAAGTATAAAGGAAATCCAAAGCAAACAATAGGAATATTTATAGAAAAATGGCAAGACCAAGTCATTACTTATTAATAATAACCTTGAATGTAAATAGCCTAAATCTCCAATTTAAAAGATACAGACTGACTGACTGTATTAAAAAACAAAACCCTCTATTTGCTGCCTACAAGAAACACACCTCACTAATAAAGATATGTGCAGACTGAAAGTGAAAGGATGGAAAAAGCTATCCCATGCTAACAGAAAACAAAAATGAGCAGGTGTAGCCTCCCTAATACCAGACAGAGTAGACTTTAATACAAAAACTGGTAAAAAGAGATAAAGAATGGCATTATGTAATGATTAAGGGATCAATTCAACTGGAAGATACGACTGTAGTAAATGTATATGCACCCAATACCAGGGTGCCTGTCTATTTAAAACAAGTGTTAATGGATCTAAATGGGGATACAGACACTCCAGTACAATGAATATAAGGGAATCCAACATCCCATGTTTACCAATGGGCAGATTAACTAGACAAAAACTCAACAAAGAAACAAAAGAGGTAATCTCCACTATGGACCAAATAGACCTAATTGAACACACATGCTTCTGAATGAACAGTGGGTCATAAAATACATCAAAAAGGGAAATAAATTACTAGCAATGAATGAAGGTGACAACACAACACATCAAAACTTATGGGATACAGCAAAAATGGTGTTAAGAGGGAAGTTTATAGCAATTAGTGTCTACATCAAGAAATTGGAAAGACATCAAATCAAATAATCTGAAAATGCATCTCAGGCACCTAGAAAGATACGAACAAACCAAACCCAAAATTAGTAGGAGGAAATAATTAAAATTAGAGAAGAAACAAAACTGAAACAAAAAAATACAAAAGATCAGTGAACTGAACAGCTGGTTATATGAAATAAAAGATACTTCATTAGCACAACTAACTAAAAAATTGTAGAAGATTCCAATTAATAAAATCACAGATGAATCAGGAGATCTTACAATGGAAACCACAGAAATAAAAAGAATCATCAGGAATTAGTGCAAAGAGCTGTATGCCAACAAATTAGAAAATATAGAAGAAATGGATAGATTTCTGGATACCAAAATTGAGTCATGAAAACATAGAAAACCTAAATAGACTAATAACCAAAGCAGAGATTGAGTCAGTAATAAAGACCCTCCAAACAAAGAAAAGCCCAGAACCAAACTGTTTCACTCTGAATTCTATTGGACCTTTAAAGAAGAACTAATTCTGATTCTTCTCAAACTATTCAAAATGATTGAAAGGGATATAATTTGCCAACATTCCCTCTATGAAGCCAGTGTTACCCTAATTCCAAAACCAGAAAAAGATAACAGAGAAATGAAACTATAGACCAATATCCCTCATGAATATAGATGCAAAAATCCTCAAGAAAATGCTAGCTAATTGAATCCAACAGCCATCAGAAAGATCATTCACCAGGACCAAGAGGAATTTATCCCTGGTACACAGGGATGGTTTAACACATGCAAATCAATCAATGTGATACATTACATTAACAAATTGTATAAGAAAAACCCAATGATATTGCAATAGATGCAGAGAAAGCATTTGTTAAAATACAACATCTTTTTTGATAAAACCTTAAGCAATTTGGTTATAGAAGGAATATTCCTCAAAACAGTCAAGGCAACACACAATCCACAGCCAGCCTCACCGTGAATGGGGAAAAGCTGGGAGCATTTCCACTACGATTTGGAACCAGACAAGGATGCCCACTTTCACTATTGCTATTAAATATTGTTTTGGAAGTTTTAGCCAGAGCCATTAGGCAAGAAAAAGAAATCAAAGGGATACAAATTGAGAAGGAGAAGTCAATCTATCCCTATTGAGGAAGTCAAACTATCCCTATTTGCAGATGGCATGATTCTGTATATAGGGGAACCAAAAGACTCCAGTAGGAAGGAGACTGTTGAACTCATGAAAGAGTTTAGTAATGTTGCAGGATATAATCAGCAACAAAAATCAGTAACTTTTGTATACACAAAATATGTAATGGCTGAGAAAGAACTTCTAAGATCAATCCCATTCACAATATCTACAAAACCAAATTAAATACCTTGGAATACATTTAACCAAAGAGGTGAAAGATCTCAACAATGAATGTTAGAAGACATTAAAGAAAAAATAGAAAACAAAAAAATGGAAAGACTTCCACATTCATGGATTGAAAAATATCATCAAAATGGTCATACTACTCAAAGCAGTTTACAGATTCAGTGTGATCCTAATCAAAATTCCAAGGACATAATTCTCACATCTAGGAAAACATGATGCTAAAATTCACATGAAAACACAAGAGGCCCCAAATAGCTAAAGCAATTTTATAAAACAAAAACAAAGCCTGAGGCATCAAATTACCAGATTCCAAGTCATGCTTCAGGACAGTTTTAATAAAAAAGACCTGATATTGGCACAAAAATAGACATGTAGATCAATGAAACAGAATCTTTGACAAAGGAGATAACATTAATCCCTGGAGCAAGGACAGTCTCTTCAATAAATGGTGCCAGAAAAATTAGATCTCTGCAGAAATATGAAACAAGACCTCTACCTTACACCTTACACAAAAATCAACTCAAAATGGGTCAAGGATCTAAATCTATGACTCAATACCATCAAATTACTAGAGGAAAACATTGGAGAAACTCTGCAAGATGTTGGCCTAGACAAAGGCTTCATGGAAACAACCCCAGAAACACAGGTAATAAAATTAAAAATAGATAAATGGGATTATCTCAAGCTATGAAGCTTCTGCACTGCAGAGGAAATACTCAACAAAATGAAGAGGCATCAGACAGAATGGAAGAAAATATTTGCAAACTATGCAACTTGTAAAGGGTTAATATCCCAGACTCAAGGAGAGCTCAAGAAGCTGAACGACAACAAATCAATCCATTTGAGAAATGGGCAAAGGCTTTGAACAGGCATTTTTCAAAGGGTGCAATGCTAATGGCCAATAGCACATGAAACAATGCTCAGAATCACTAGCCACAGGGAAATTTGAATAAAACTGCAGTGAGGATTTACCTCACCCCAATTAGAATGACTATCATATCATACAGAAATAAAAAAATAAGTGCTGGTGAGAGTGTGGGGAAAAGATACTGTAAGACACTTTTGATGGGAATGTAAATTAGTACAGCCATTATAGGAGACATGGAATTTCTTCAGAAATCTGAAAAATAAATCTACCATATAACACAGCCATCCCACTCCTAGGAATTTACTCATAGGAAATGAAACCAGCTTATGAAAGTTATCTCTACCCCATGTTTATTGCAGCATAGTTCATGATAGCTAAGATGTGAATCATCCCAGATGTATATCAACTGATGACTGGATAAAGGAAATGTGGTATATATACACTATGGAATTCTACTCAGCCATAAGGAAGAGTGAAATCCTGTTTTTTTGCAACAGAATGATGCAACTGGAAGCCATTATGCTTAATAAGGCAGTCTCAAAATGACAAATGTATATTTTCTCTGATATATGATGGTTAACAGAGTACAAAATGTAGACATGAAATGGACATCTTATGATTACCATTGTTAAGCCTTATACTCCTGTACAACTGTGATCTTCCTACTTTTTACTTGTTGAATATTATGGCTAGTGTTGAATTAAACTTGAGTTTATAGAGTTGGTTAAAATTATTTCTGCAAAAATTAATGAGAAGAAAGGAGGGAAGGAGGTGTTTGGTGGAAGGAGAGAGAAGGGTGGGAAGTATGGTGATCTTCTTAGAACTCTACCTATAGAATACATAAAATCTGTTTATATTAACATAAAGTTTACGAGTCAATTCGTTTTGGTATATTACATTATTTTTAAAATTTATTCCCTTAATATATTTACAAATCATTGGCATTAAGTACATTCCAATGTTGTACAGCTATCACTACCATTTCTGAAACTTTTAAAAATCACCCCAAAGAGAAACTCTATCCATTAAACAGAAACTCCTAACTTCTGTGTTCTAGTGTGTGGTACCCTTTGATGTACTGTCTCTATAAATTTGCCTATTTTAACTACCTTATATAAGTAAAGCATATAATGTTTGTGCTTTACTGACTGGCTTATTTCAGTTATCATTGTGTTTTCAAAGTTAGTGTTATAGCATGTACTAGAACTTCATTCTTTTAAATGGCTTAGTAATCTTTCATTGTATTTCTATACCATGTTTTATTTATCTGTTCATCTGTTGAAACCACTTAGGATGTTTTATTTATTTATTTTTTGGTCAGTTTTTAAAATTAGGTGATGGGTGTAACTTTTCTCCCAGTGATTGGTATAGGTTATTTTTTTTTAAAAGATTCATTTATTGAGTTACACAGAAAGAGAAGGAGAGGCAGAGAGAGAGAGAGGGAGAGAGGGAGAGAGGGAGAGGTCTTCCCTCCACTGGTTAATTCCCCAGTTGGCTGCAGTGGCCGGAGCTGCACCAATCCGAAGCCAGGAGCCAGGAGCTTCTTCCGGGTCTCCCACGTGGGTGCAGGGGCCTAAGGACTTGGGCCATCTTCTGCTTTCTCAAGCCATAGCAGACAGCTGAATCAGAAGTGGAGCAGCTGGGACTCAGACTGGCACCCATATGGGATGCCGGCACTGCAGGCAGTGGCTTTACCCACTTCACCACAGCGCCAGGCCCGTAGGTTTAAACAATACTTTTGTCAGAATACTAGCATGTTATTGATTTATATATGTTGCAAAATCTTCTCTGTGATTTGTTTTCTCATTCCCTTATTTTGTTATCTTTTAAAGAACACAAGTTCTTTATTCTAATTGTTCCAGTTTTAAAGTTCTTTCCTTTTTTATGACTTACAAATCTTGGGTAGATATTCTTTGCCTATTACTGTGTTATGAAGATATTCTCTGCTGTTTTCTACATGTTGTACTGTTTTACCTTTCATAGTCTGACCTGTAGTACACCTGGAATTGATTTTCTTGTGTGCAGTGAGTGTTGAGGGTCAAGGACTAAAAACTGACTTTTTGTAATGGTTTACCTGTTTACCTATATGTCTTGTCTTTTGGTTATGAAAGTCTTTTGATGTGGTCTTACGCTCCATTTTATCATCCAGGTCTAGTGTAGTACATCAAACATAGTGAGAGATCAATAAATTCATAATAATAATAGACCATGAAGATTCATCTCCCAAAAGACACAGAGGGGCCCAAACAGAATGTCATGTATGACTTTATTCTTAAGTAGTACTAATTATTCATTTCATCTTCACAGAATTACTTTTTTCTCTCAGTTATTGTCTGCTATCTGCCTTATCCTCCTCCTCTGTTGTGGCCACCGTCATCACTGTCACCTTCTTCTAACATTATCTTCATTGCCCAGACATGAATATGTCTTCTGTCTCATGATATTAATTGTATAATTTCATGATCCCAAGGTGAAATGGTATTTTCTGGTTCTGTTTCTGAAGCAAGAAGATAGGCTTTAGAAACAAAAGAGTCACGGACCTCTGTTATTGGAAAGAAAATGAACCTTTTGCCCATTGTTTTGCTTGCTTATAAAATAGAAATTTTTAAACTTCCATTGTCATAATCTTAATTATATAATTTTACTATAATTTCTTAAAATACTCCTTTTAGTTATTTTCAATTTTTTATATTTCTGAGTCCCTTGCATCATAGCACCACAGTCTACATTTGCTTCATAGAAGGGTTTTCAACCCCGAGGCTCAAAGATGGTTCTCAGAGATGCTCCAGAAATTTGATCTCAAAGTTAGGGTTGTTTGCTTTTGACATTTTTCTTTTTCTTGGGAACAGTGTCCCATCAGTGTTTTAAAGTATGATCTTTTGTTTTCCAACACATTATTGAGAAACCTACTTTATATACACCACTGTGAGTTACACAAAGGTTGTCAATTTGGAATGTGATTTTAAGGTATTTAATACAGGTGCAACTATAATTAGAGTTGTTACTGTTGTTACAGTTTGGATATTTAAGTGACTCAGTAAAGGAGTATTTAGAGAATAGTTGATAGAACCCTGTGAAGAAATAGGAATATAGATATGTTATAATTAAAGTGTCAGGTAGAAGATGATAAAGGTTGGTAGTTATAACCTTGTGCACAGCCAATTTTTTTTAATATTTATTTATTTGAAAGAGTTACATAGAGAGAAGGAGAAGCAGAGAGAGAGAGAGAGGGAGAGAGAGGGAGAGGGAGGGAGGGAGAGAGGGAGAGGGAGAGGTCTTTCATCTGCTGGTTCATACCCCAGTTGGCTTCAATGGCTGGAACTGTGCCGAAGTCAGGAGCCAGGAGCCAGGAGCTAGGAGCTTCCTGTGGGTCTCCCACATGGGTGCAGGGGCCCAAGGACTTGGGTCATCTACTGCTGCCCCAGGCCATAGCAGAGAGCTGGATCAGAAGTGGAACAGCTGGGACTCGAACCGTCACCCATATGGGATGCCTGCACTGCAGGTGGCAGCTTTACCCACTATGCCACAGCACCAGCCCCCCAATTTGGTTTTTAATCTCAGCTGGTATGGCACAAAACCTTGGTTTCTTACATGTTCAGTGGTTTTTGAAGATCAGAAGAGGACTGAAAATTTGCTGTGCTCTAATCATAGGAAGAAGAAGATATAGGGGCATGTCTTCAAATTCAGGCTAATTTCCATTGTTTAGTCTAACAAACATGATTCATTATGATGGCATAGTGAGGTGTTTTCTCTCTTGTACTGACCAATCTATTTGGTTCCTCGCATGCTATGGTTCTTGGGGTCTGCAGGATGGCCGCTTTCAACATTGTTCAGAGTAAAGCATGGAGGTAGTGGCAGAGAACAGATAGAGTCTGAGGCAGTGCTTTGACATGGAGTGTGGGAGAGATTTGTGAGTGCTCTAATATCCTGGTCAGGGAACTGAGAGAGCTTGCAGTTGGAATGAAGAAGTCTATCTGCAGGAATTTTAACATCTGTGTCCTACTTGGTTTGTGCTGCTGTAACAGAATACTGTAGACTGGGTGGCTTATAAACAACAGAAATTTATTTCTTAACATGTCTAGAGCCTGACAAGTTGAAGCTTAATATAGGTTCAGTGTCTCACAAGGGCTTGCTTCCTGGTCATACAGATAGGTGGCCTCTTTGCTGTATTCTCACATGGTGCAAAGGAGCTCCCTGGGCTTCTTTTATAAGGGCACCAATCCCATCAATGATAGTGCCACCTCCTGACCTCATCACCTCCTAGAGGTTCCCCTCTCCAAATCTCAGCACATGAGACAGTCACTAGCCATCAGGACAAATAGCCAGGACCACAGAACCAGGATGGGGACCTTCCCCTACCCACCATTATTCCCATTCTACAACAGCAACAAAGAGAATAACCCTAGGGAGGGCCAGTCGTGCCAGTCTGGGATCTGCCTGACAAGATCCTTCACAGCAGGGGCTGGTGAAGAACAAGTGAACTTTGTGAGTGGTTTGTTGGTAGGAGGGGAGATGTGTGAGAAGTGGAAAGAAAATAAATCAGTTTGAAGGAAAATACACTGTGCTCCATTGCATGTGCTTTTTTCCTAACAAAAAGAACGTTAACTTATTGTTGTCTTCCTAATAAAGCTAGGTTCAGGTATATGGCCAGTCTTAAGGGATTTCAGATCTTGTTCTGGCCAGGTACACCAGTCTCTAGCTCTGCCCTGATTTTTAACTTAAGCTGATACACCAACATGACAGCAAATGTTTAAGCAGTCACACAAACCATACTACAGTGGTATATTGAATCTCAGTAAATGATCTTCTCTTTCAAGAAAAGCCTCCTTATTCACTTGATCACTTATAGTGCTTTTAGAAAAATACTTGGATTTGGCATACTTTTTCTGACACTGAGGTGCCCACAGTGAAATGAATGTGGTTAAACAGCTTGGAACACTGGAGTTGAATAGGCTCTGGGGACATATGCCAAAGAATGGCAAGCCAAGTTACCCTGCTTCCAGTGCCAGCTCTGACAAGCTTCAGTTCAGCTGCTGCCACCACCCCTGAGTATGTGTCCAAATCACACATGTTTCTTCTCTTAGTGTCACAAGTTTCCAGTCTAGATAGAGATTCCCATTAATGTCATAGCTGCCAGTGTTGGGAACCCATCACCTACCATTCATTGCCTAAGCATTTTATTTACATGTTCTTGTTAATCTTTAAGCCTATGAGATAGATGAATATTAGTCCCATTTCCAGGTGAAACTGTTGATGGTGCAATTGTATAGTACAATGCATTTTGGTGCCTGGAATTAAATGCCTGGATGATTACTAAGGTTATTACCTCAGGAAAGTGCCTAACACTGTTTCAGGAGCAGACAATCAGTAAGTGAATAATATTTTCTCTTTTAAGCTCTGTTTGACTTTGTGGTGATTTTCTCTCTATTCTAGGGCCTAACTGGAGGAGAATTTGGGAAATGTTTATTGGAGCTGTGAGCTATCCTTATAAAGATCTGTAGAATCCTGAACATTGAAAAGCATTAGGACCTTAAGCATTTTGCCTCTCAAAGATGAACAGTAAACTGTAAAGTAAAGACAGGCAATTCCTACACAATTCTGAGCTTTTCACCAGAGAACTTTCCTTCCCCACTTCTCATACCCCTTTGTGTCTCTGTCTTACTGATGCCTGTTTGGTCTGCTTATTGAGTAATATGACACTTAGCTCTAAAATCATTTAAAATTTTATTTTAATTTCTATCAAATAATTAGGTATGTTATAAGGTTTACTTCATCCAACTCAAAGAGGGAATTCTTAAAAATATTACTGTGTTTATATGTTTGGGAGATTACTGGTTGGTAAGAAATTGTTCTTGGCAATTGTGTTTGACACTGCAGGTGATAGAAGAAGTCTACTCCTTGATTCTTGCCTTCATCGAGTTTATAATTTTAGAGGAGTTAGAGGAGGGAAGGGAGGAAACATTTTTTGAATGCCTGCTAGATACCAGTCTTCAGTATGCATTAAATAATTAGCTTTTCCAGCAACCATTATTTCCACTTTGTAAACAAGGAATACAGTGGCCACCAAGGTTCATGGTTTTCTAGTAACATAGGTAATGTGGCTGTTTGGTTTCTAAAGCCCATCTTCCTGCCTCAGGAAACTGAACCAGAAAATACCATTTCACCTTGGTGACTCCCTACTCTTATTTTCCTCTGATCCTGGCACACAAGGCTTTCTCTTTAATACCCAGCTTGGATGTCCCCTTCCATGTGAAGTCTCCCCCAGAGACAGCTTTTTATTTCTCTGTTTCCACACGAGTTTGTTGATACTTCTGCTTTTACCTCTTTAATTTATGCACTTATTTAAGTCACCTGTTCATTTCTTAGCCAGTGCCTTCTAAATGTTTGACTCATAAGTGACAACTGTATATGTAAGGCTAAATGTGCTGATGGAACAGGTGGGAGCTATTAGAGTCCCAAGGCTATGAGTGGGATTTAGACTAGCACCAAGAAGTCTAGACTCCCCTTGGCGGGGGTGTGGGTGGGTGGGGAGAGAGGAGGGGTGCAGGAGGGCAATGTTGGAAGTGGTCTGGAAAGGAGCTAGTTACTGTTAGGAAGTAATGTGAGTTAAATTTAGATGCTATGTTTATTATTTCAGCTCTTTGAAAACCACCCCTAATGCTCTCACTCTTCTATTGTTTCCTCAAAATTAATTATCTTCTGGTAGCTATGGAAACTCATTTGGAGCTCTATTATGCATGTAATCTGTACACATTGAACTATTTGCTTCAGCATTCTGAATGTTTTCCTGCATAGTCAATAATTCTATATTTACAATGTTCCTTTCCTTCTGGTGAAAATTGGCTTTTTCCTTTGGATTTCTAAAGATGATTTTAAAAAGAATTAAGAATGACAGCTTGACTAATGAATTGCTATATATGGCCATCATCTTTGTCAGTAGTGTTCATGCCATTTTTTTTTTCGCTCGTATTGACATATTTCCTGGCAGTTTTTGCTTTGAAAAACTTTGAACACATGACATACACCATCCTGGTTTCCCCAGCTTGGCAGCTTGCAGGGCCCCACATCCTTATTCCGGAGGTCTCCTACACTTCTGTGACTCCTGCTGTCCAGGCTGTTGTCTCAATGTGTTTGCAGCCCTCCTTGCCTGAGCTGCTGCTTATTATCCCACCACTAACCTTCCTGGTCTAGTCTCAGACTAGGTTTCTTTTATGTCCCATCTCTCAGAAGAGTTTTGCACCCGTGTCCCTACTCACCTGGATGAACTAACACTTGAAGCATTTTAAAAATAAATAGAACAATTTCACATTTCTAAAGTAAATTGAAAAAATAAATTGAAAAAGAGAATTTGAAAAAAATAAATTGAAAAAGAGAAAGAGGCATTATCTAGAAACATGTTGATTACTGCTGATAAATAGCAAATATAATTGTTGATAAAACTCCAAAGCAAAAAAGTATGAAAGCACATCCAGGGAGATATACATTTTCTGTGTCCACAAACCTTTCCTGTTCAGCCTCTGAGTCTTCTTTCTCATGTGAAAAATGGGGGAGGTAAAATCTACGCCAGTGAGTGCTGACTTAGATGGCGAGATTGGCCTCAGATACCTGATGTTTAGTAAGAACCTTTGACTCTTGACCTTTGCCATTAAAAAACAACTTTTTTTTTTAACTAAATATTATTCAGTGCCTTCTCTGTGCCAGGAAGAAAGACACCATCTGAGGTGGTAAAAAATGAAATAGCACTAAAACCTCTTCTTCAATTCCCTGCTTCTTTCATTCACCTATATAGTAGAGGTGTGTTAGAATTAATGTAAGTATAATAAAATTATGTTAAGTACTTGAGTATCCTTAAGGAATGATAAACATGCATTTTAAGTGTTTTATGACATTTTCGACTTTTGTTCCTGTCCTCTGTTCCATAGTGGATTTCTGATACCCTTTCAGTAGACAAGCTAGATTTTTATACAAGCAATTCTCTCCACTTCTAACTACGTGATTCCTTACTGCGGTAATACAAACTTTAATGATGTTGTCTGAAATAGTGATTGCTCAGAATTGCTTATAGCACAGAACCTTACCCAGGGACATCATTCAGGAAAGTTTTGAGGATTCAGAAAATGTGTATTTCCTTGGATGTGCTTTTACACTTCTTTTATTCTTGGAGTTTTATCAACAGTTACATGCGCTGTTTATTAGTGGTGATAAACATGTTTCTAGATAAAGCCTCTCTCTTTTTCAATTTACTTTTGTACTTTAGAAATGTAGTGTAAGATTGTTCTGTTTATGTTTAAAATGCTTCAAATTTTAGTATTTACCAAATAAATACTTAATATATGTGTGTGACTCATACACTTTCAAGGTACCTGAAAGAACTATATAAATAGGTATTTGTTGATTTGCTTCTGGGTTTGGTGTTGATGATTTCAAGGCAAAAGGGAGAGATTTCTACCTACTGCGGCTTCCTTGTGAAAATTTATGTACTGTCATCCAGTCCCGGAATTACAGAGCCAGGCCATACCTTCAGTTTTCTGGCTTCTCTTCTGTGCAGGGCTCCTCTTTTCTCATCCATTCTTGCAGGTCCTAAAGGAAAAAGGTGATGTAACCTTTCCCAAACCACACAGTGTGCAAGTGGCAAAGTTTGGGTCAGAATCCAGGCCAATATTCTGTACAGTAACACAAGTAAAATAATACAGCTAAACAACATTTCAGTAATGTTTTCTTTGTTGTTCAAGCGAATTTTTGCCCTTTTTAGGACCATGCATCAGTCTCTTCCTAGGATTTGTTGGTCGTTGTCACTCTACCTCATCAAAATATTGCTCAAGAGAAATATACATGTCCCATGAGTGTACACAGTTGTGTATACACAGTGCATGCACTTGCGCAGTTGTGGCAGGTCATTTAAACACAGTGGGGCTGTTGCATGCACAAAATGGAATGCATATTAGATATGCTGCCCTTAGCCACTTTTATGCTGCTGTCATGCCCTCATATTCCAGATTGAGTAAGATGAAACAGAGAAGAAAATACTCAGATTTCATTTCAGAATCTGCAGCAGCTGGAGTGAACGTCAAACAGATGGGCTTTTCCACCCTGATTATCCTAACTTCCTAAATTTAGAAATACATGCTTTAAAAAAAATGTAAATTACCCGCGGGGGTGGTGTAGCACATGCCAGGCAGCGCTAACGAGTGCAAATAGATGTCATCTGCTGACTTAGAGGAAGCTCTGCTCCCACTGCTGGCTCTCTGCTGTTTCGCTCCCTTTAGGTTTGTTTCATGCTACTTCTTTCCTTTCTGAAAGTGTGGTGTGGAGCCTTTTTTCACATATAGATTAATATGATCTTAAACTGTTGAGTTGGATATAGTATCGTAAACCAAAACAGCGTTTAATCTGTCTTATTACTCAGTATTCCTTCAAACTGGTGGAACAGGACAGAAAAGAGAGACTTTAGGTGAGAAATCTGTTGTACATTACCTTTGCTACTAACTAGCTGGGCGAAAATTGGTAGCCTCTAACATCCCTTTCATCACAAGTTACATGGTTCTTTGCTTTTGCAAATTATCTGAATCTAGAGATAATTTTGAGCACTGTTGAGAATCTAACACATAATCAACATTTTCAAAAAGAATTAATATTATATGTCATTTGTCTTAATTTTAATTAGCAATGTATAAATGCATATATAAATACATAGTTTACTTAGAAAGTTGTTTAGGGACTATTTTATGACTACTCTGCCCTGATTAGGATATACCACTTCTCTCCTGTGTCTTCAGTTGAGTAGACTGAGTAATGACTTGAAGACATAAAAAACTATAGCCAGCAAATCAGATTTGTTTATACAGGTCACCTTTCACTGGCATGTGAGTTGTGTGGAATTATGTGTTATAGAAGTGTCTGTGTTGATATAAACACCTGTTAATGGAGTGTTCTAAGAGAAAATCGTGCAAGACAGTGTGAGTACATCACCAAAGGAAGTGGAGTGATCAGGTTTGCAAGATGAGTGGTCAAAGAAGCAAGTCCTGGAGATTCATCTTGTGCGAAGACTGGACAATGAGAAAGCCCGAGGTGGGGAATGGGAAGGGAAAGGGCTTGGGGAGCTAGTCTTTCTGGGCAGAGAGTAGCTAAGCGGTCATCCATCCACAAAAGAGCCTGGGAGCTACAAGTAGTTCTTCTACATGATTGGAGGATGGGGTTCAAGGGGAGCAGAGGCTGTAGAGATACGACAAAGCAATAGACAAGTTCCAAGTATTTGGACTTTAACCGATGGGCACTGGGGAGCCTTCCAAGGATTTTAAAGCAGAGGAATAACTTGCTCAGATTTGCTACATTACCAGATTGACTTCAGCGCCAGTGTGGAGGATGGAATAGGATTGGGCAAGGAAGTAGATGTGGTGATCAGATAAGAGTTTGTCATGGTATTTCAAGATCAGGTGGAATTCCTCATAAGTGTTCATAAAGTAAGTCTAAGAAATAATCTCATCAAGTCTTTAAAATACTTGGCATAATTGCTGTTTCAAAGCCCCACACCACCCCCCTCTCCCCAGTAGAAGAGAGGGATGTAAAAGACATAAGAGAATATTTCCTTCTAAGAATGAGGAAAGACTTGAATTGAGTTTTGTGGGAGTTTTAATACATGAGAAATGTGAAAAATTGAGAGGCTATGAGTGTTGTATTGAGACTGTCGAGCTATTATATTTCAAACAAATTTATTTTATTGAAAGGCCGAGAGACAACAGAGAAAGAAACAGGAAAGTTCTCCTGTCCACAGGTTCACTCCCCGAATAGTGGCAACACCATGGATAGGTTAGGTTGAAGCCGAGAACCAGTGACTCCATCTGGGTCTCCCAGGTCAGTGATAGGGACCCAGATACTTGAGCCATTACCTGCTGCCTTCCATGATGCACATTAGCAGGAAGCTGAACCATGGACTGGAACTGAGACTCAAAGCCAAGCACTCTGCTGTGGGATGTAGGCATCCCAAGTGCTAAGTTACCTGTTGTACCAAACACCCACCACTTCGTGTCTGTTTTCTAGTTCTGATGTTAGTGAGCAGCGTGGAGTTTAGGAATCTAGATTGCATTCCATAAGAAGAGGAGATTCCGTTTCAGTTCACTAAGCAATATCCCTCTGAAACTAAATCAAACCACCTTTTTGCTTGATAGAACTTAAAAGCACATTGAAGAAAGCCTGTAAAACTTATTTGGGAGTGTCTTGAAAGATTTGGGAAAATTACAATTCTGAGAATGTTGGAACTTTTAGCTTTTTTTCTCTTTAGCTCTCACTGATAATTCTTGGAGAACCTCTTGTCCTTAAAGCTCTTTTCAGAGATCTGAGGTTGCCTGGCTGTCATTTTTCTATCTCACACCTCCTGGGAGAAGGGACAGTCTCATTACTCAGCTCGTTCCTATCAGTCTGGTCTCCCAAGACAAGTACCTTAGCAAGGTTAGCAGCTGTTGTGGCTGCCTCACACTCACTTAGGTTTCCCATCTAGCGTACCTTTTGTATGGAAATAAAGCATGATTTCTTTTTTGTTTTGCTGATATAATTGCATCTTTTGTGGGCACAGATCTCGTGGATAGTGGTAAGATGTAGTTACCTTTGCTTTCCTTGATTTCTATAGCCAGACAATACTCTCCAAATCCCAGCACTCAAAACCTTTCCTTAGGAACAGTACACAAAAGCTCCAATCTCAGTTTTCTTGTCTGTCAAATGGAATTACAGAAGAGTCTATCATGTAGGGTTGGTGAGAGGTTTAGGACGTTATAAATTGTATCTCACTAAGTAGGTAGAATATGCCTAGGGGTTTCTGGACTGTTTATTTATTGGTCTACATTGTGCCCTCATCACCATTCTAGCATGTGCATAAAGTGTCTGCTTCACCACTGCCAGCTCATA
This sequence comes from Lepus europaeus, assembly GCF_033115175.1. Lineage (NCBI taxonomy): Eukaryota > Metazoa > Chordata > Mammalia > Lagomorpha > Leporidae > Lepus > Lepus europaeus. Next base: position 75,506,778 of record NC_084828.1, on the reverse strand, counting down.
TTTCCCAAGTAATCATGTGCTTGAATTTACAAGTCTGACAAAAATAGATTCTTGTGTTATGATGCTTACACACCGATCCTGAATGTTACTATTTGAGATTCCATGGGTATAGCTTTCCCTTTTGTTTTTAAACATTTGTGTATTTATTTTCAAGGCATAGGTACACAGAAAGAGGAACACACACACACACACACACACAGGAGCGCTTTCATTTGCTGGTTAACTCCCCAAATGGCTGCAGTGGCCAGGGCTGAGCCGGGCTGAAGCCAGGAGCCTGGAACTCCATCCAGCTCTCCCATAAGGGTGGCAGGGACCCAAGTACTTGGGATATCTCCTGCTGCTTTTCCATGCACATTAGCGGGGAACTGGTTTGGAAGTAGAGCAACCAGGACTCTTAACTGGTGCTCATGTGGGATGCTGGCATTTCAGGCGATGGCTTAGCCTGCTGAATCACAATGCCAGCCCATTTTTTTTTTTCCTTTTAAATTATGGTGCAAATTAGATCATTCTCCAAATTTTAGAAATAAACACATTACGACTCAGTGAATGGTCTTAGTTATTGTTAAATTTGGGGACTAAGGTCAGAACCCATGCTACAGAGAAAATGACTCTCCAGGAAGCATTGATGTCTCTTTAAAAATCAACTTTTTTGAGTTAAAGTTTAACTACAAGAAACTACATTCATTTGAAGAGTGCAACTCTGTGACAGTTGTATATGCCCATGAATCCACTGCACAGTAAAGGTAAGAGCATTTTGAGGAATTTTTGTGTTTGTCCTCCCCTCTCCCTGCCTCCCCGGTTCAGGAAATTACCAGTCTGCTCTTAGGAACTACATATTAGTTTGCATTTCATAAGACTTTATGTAAATAAAATCACGTAATGTGTTCCTTTGTGTCTGATTTCCTTCACTCAGCATAATTTGAAATGTTGAAATTTACCCATGTTTCTGCATGTAAAACTCGTTTGTGTGGATATACTAGAACTTGGGTTTTCTCTGCTATTGAGGAACATTTGGCTTGTGTCTGATTTTGTATGAGCCTATGTAAACATTTATTTTCAGATTTTTGTTATGGAAGGGTAAATAAATTTATGAGTGCAATGGTTGATCCTCTCTTATAAACTTTCAAACTCTTTTCCAAAGTCTTTGCATCATTTTCTATCTCCACCAGCATTGTATGAGCTTTTTTGCCTCATTTCATTGTCAAGACATGCTATTATGAGCTTTAAAAATTTTGCCCTTTATTAATGAGTGTGAAGTAATACCTCATAGTGGTTTTCGTTTGTACTTTCTGGAGGACTGGTGATGTTAAGTATCTTTTCATGTGCTTAGTGGCCATTCATTGATGTAAATAATTCGGTAAGGGGTTGTTCAGATATTTTGCCTATTTATAAAAGTAAGTTTTCTTATTGAGTTGTGAAAGTTATTTCTGTATTCTGGATACCATCTTTTTTTACATGTATTGTGAATAATTTCTTCTGTATGTTGGATTGCCTTTTGACTTTTTTTTTTAAGATTTATTTATTTGAAGAGGCAGAGGCAGAGAGAGAGAGAGAGAGAGAGAGAGAGAGAGAGAGAGAGGTCTTCTATTCGCTGGTTCACTCCCCAGGTAGCTGCAAAGGCCGGAGCTGTGTAGATCTGAAACCAGGAACCAGGAGCTTCTTTGGTCTCCCATGTGGGAGCAGGGGCCCAAGGACTTGTACCATCTTCCACTGCTTTCCCAGGCCATAGCAGAAAGCTAGATTGGAAGTGGAGCAGCCTGGACTCAAACTGGCATCCATATGGGATACTGGCTCTGCAGGTGGTAGCTTTACCTGCTACACCACAGTGCCAGTTCCTTCACTTTTTTAATTGTGACTTTTGAAGAGTAAATATTTTAAATTTTGAAAAATCTATTTTTTTTCTACCATGCTTTATGTTTTTTAAAAGATTTATTTATTTTAAAGGCAGAGTTACTCTCAGAGAGAGGGAGAGACAGAGACAGAGACAGAGACAGAGAGAGAGAGAGAGAGAGAGAGAAAGAGAGAGAGAGAAAGATAGAGCTATCTTCCTCTGATGGTTCACTCCCCAAATGGCTGCAACAGCCGGGGCTGGGCCAGGCTGAGGCCAGGAGCCAGGATCCAGGAGCTTCATCCTGGGTCTCCCATGTAGATGGCACTCAGGCCATCTTCTGCTGCTTTTCCTAGGCAGTTAACAGGGAGCTCCATCAGAAGCGGAGCAGCTGGGACATGAACCGTATGGGAAGCTGGTGATGCAGGCAGCAGAGGCTTAACCTGCTGTGCCACAATGGTGGCCCCTGTTCTTAACTTCTACATTAAGATCTGTGATCCCTTTCAAGTTAATTTTTACATATGGAGTGAGGTAAGAGTAGATACTGATTATTAATACTGATATACATTGTTCTAATTCCTTTTATTTAAAAGACCTTTTCCCCACATGTAATTACATTAACACTTCCATTGTAATCTAGTTGAAGAAATATGTATAGGTCTATATTTGAACTCTGTTCAGTATCATTAGCTTATATGTCTGTTCTGTTGCCAACACTATGCTGTTTTGATTGCTGTAACTTGATAGTAATTCTTGAAATCTAGTATCTATATATAAGTTTATATGTTTTTTTAAATTTTAATAGGCTACTATGATAGTTAATTGACTGGATTAAGGAATACATTGACACTTAGAAAAGCATTATTCTGTGTGTGTCTCTGAGGATGCTTTCAAACTAGGTTAGCGTTTCATTCTGAGTAGATCGGCGGGGGAAGACCTGGCTGTAGTGTGGGCAGGCATGGTGAATTGACTGGGGGAGGTCTGCAGAAAGTGAAACTGGCCTCTCGCTGTTAGAGGTGGCGCACAGTGGACTTCTACCTGGGACATCAGAGCTTCAGGCTTTCTGGCCTTTTGATTCAAGAACCTACGTAGTGGGCTCCATGCTGGCACTCAGGCTGTTGACCTTGAACTGAGATTTATATCCTTGGCTTCTTTGGTTTTGAGGCATTCAGACTTGGGCTGAGCCACCCTAATGGAATCCTAGGACCTCTAGCCGGCGGATGACCTGTTGTGGGACTTCTCAGCTGCCAAAATCACATGAACCAATACCCTAGTAAAATCCGTTTCAAGTATCTATGCACATATCCTGTTTAATCCTCTGTATAGAACCCAGACTAATACAGCTAGTCTAGATTATTTGCATTTCTGTAGAAATTGTAGAATCAGTTTGTCAGTGTCTTGGAATATCCTCTGAAGTCTTGATTGGGATCTCATTGAATCAACACATTGAATTGAGGAGAGTTTACATACTACCGATATGAACTCATCATGCAAATACACACATTCTCCATTCATTTGCATTTTTATATTTTCTCTAAAAAGTATTATAGATTTTTTTTAAAAATTATTTATTTTGAGCATAAGGGTTACAGAGAGAAAGAGGAAGAGTAGGGGAGAGAGAGAGAAAGAATCGTTCATCTACTTGTTTACTCCCCAGATGGCCTCAATGGCCAGATCTGGGCCAGGCCAAAGTCAAGAGCCAGGAGCTTCATGTGGATGGCAGGGACCCAAATGCTTGGTCTATCTCCCACTGCTTTTCTCAGGCTATTAACCGGGAGCTGGTTTGGAAGTGTAGCAGCTGGGATATGAACAGGCGTCCATATGGGGTGCTGTCATCACAGGTGGTAGCTTAACCCACTGTGCCACAACGCCAGTGCCCTGTAGATTTTAATGATGATATCTGCTATGTCTCTTAAATTTATTCCTCTTTTGTTTATTTATTCACTATAAATGAAACTTTTAAAATTCAATTTTTTGCTGCTGACAGGAGAATGCAGTGTTTATCTTTTATTCAGAGACTGTACCTAATTTATTAATTTTATAGAGTTTTCTGTGGAAATTATATGTCATCTGCAAACTTAAACTGTTTTGTTTCCTGGTGTTTGTCTTTTTTTCTTCTTGTTTTTTTTTTTCAATGTCTACAACTTTCAGTTGCAGTACTGAATAGAGATAAAGGTTTCCTAACTTTGTTCTTGATCTCAAAGGGGAAATATTCAATATTGGGAAGTATGATATGAATTCTAGGTTCACTGTAGATGCCTTTTCTTATTATTTTATTAGATTAATTTAGATTTATTTTATTAGATTGAAGATAATCCCAGTTTTCAGAGTGATATCATCTGGGATGGAAATTGAATTTTGTCAGATGTGTCTTCTGCATCTATTGAAGTGTTAACTGGACTTTGTACTTTATTCCATAATTAGGGTAAATGCTATTGATTGATTTTTGAATGTTAAATTGGCCTTACATTCTTGGTAAATTATATTTATAACAATGTAGAATCCTTGTTTAAAAATATTCTTGAGGGGTCTGTGTTGTGTTGTAGTAGGCTAAGCCACTATTTGCAGTGCCAGCATCCTATAGGGGTGCTGGTTTGTGTCTCGGCTGCTCCACCTCCCGATCCCCCTTATGGCCTGGGAAAGCAGTGGGGTGTGGCCCAGGTGCTTAGGTTCCTACACCCGCATGGGAGACCAGGAAGAAGCTCCTGGCTCCTGGCTTCAGATTGGCTCTATTCCAGCTGTTGTGACCATTTTTTTAAACTTTTATTTAATGAATATAAATTTCCAAAGTACAGCTTATGGATTACAATGGCTTTTTACGCCCCCTATAACTTCCCTCTAACTTCCCTCCCACCCGCAACCTTCCCCTCTCCTGCTCCTTCTCCCCTTCCATTCATATCAAGATTCATTTTCTTTTTTTTTTCTTTTTTTTTTTTTTTGACAGGCAGAGTGGACAGTGAGAGAGAGAGAGAGAGAGAGAGAGAGAGAGAAGGGTCTTCCTTTACCGTTGGTTCACCCTCCAATGGCCACTACGGCTGGTGCGCTGCAGCCAGCGCACCGCGCTGATCTGAAGCCAGGAGCCAGGTGCTTCTCCTGGTCTCCCATGTGGGTTCAGAGCCCAAGGACTTGGGCCATCCTCCACTGCACTCCTGGGCCACAGCAGAGAGCTGGCCTTGAAGAGGAGCAACTGGGACAGAATTTGGTGCCCCGACTGGGACTAGAACCCAGTATGCCAGCGCCGCAAGCGGAGGATTAGCCTATTGAGCCGTGGCGCTGGCCAAGATTCATTTTCAATTATCTTTATATACAGAAGTTCAGTTTAGCATATATTAAGTAAAGATTTCAACAGTTTTCACCCACACAGAAACACTAAGTGTAAAATACTGTTTGAATACTAGTTGTAGCATTAATTCACATTGAACAACACATTAATACAGAGATCCTACATGAGGAGTAGGAGTAGGAGTAGTGCACAGTGACTCCTGTTGTTGACTTAGCAAATTGATGCTCTTGTTTATGGCGTCAGTAATCTCCCTAGACTCTTTAAATGAGTTGCCAAGGCTATGGAAGCCTTTTGAGTTTGCCAACTATAATCTTATTTAGACAAAGTCATAGTCAAAGTGGAGGTTCACTCCTCCCTTCAGAGAAAGGTACCTCCTTCTTTGATGGCTTGTTCTTTCCACTGGGATCTCACTTGCAGAGACCTTTTATATAGGGTTTTGTTGTTTGTTTCTTTTTTTTTTTTTTTTTTGCCAGAGTGTCTTGGCTTTCCATGCTTAAAATACTCTCATGGGCTCTTCAGCCAGATCTGAATGCCTTAAGGGCTGATTCTGAGGCCAGAGTGCTGTTTAGGACATCTGCCATTCTATGAGTCTGCTGTGTATCCCGCTTCCCATCTTGGATCGTTCTCTTCCTTTTTTATTCTATCAGTTGGTATTAGAAGACACTAGTCTTGTTTATGTGATCCCTTTGACTCTTAATCCTATCATTAGCATCAATTGTGAACTGAAATTGATCACTTGGACTCGTGAGATGGCATTGGTACATGTCACCTTGATGGGATTGAATTGGAATCCCCTGGCACACTTCTAACTCTACCATTTGGGGCAAGTCAGCTTGAGCATGTCCCAAATTGTACATCTCCTCCCTCTCTTGAGGAGTGAACCAGCAGATGGAAGACCTTTCTCTGTCTGTAACTCTACCTCTTAAATAAATAAATAAAATCCTTTGAAAAATAAAAAATGTTGAATTTACTAATGTTTTGCTTGTTAAGAAGTTAGGTTAATATAGTGATTTCCCCTTACCCATAGTTTTGCCTTCTGTGTTTTCAGTTATCTTTGATTAACACTATCTGAAAATATTACCTGGAAAATTCCAGAAATAAACAATTTTTAAGTTTTAAGTTGGACGCTGTTCTGAGAAGTATGATGTAGTCTTATAATGTCCAATCCAGAATGTGAATCTTCACTTTGTCCAGCATGTCTACCCTGGATATGCTACTTATCAGTTGGCTGCTTAGTAGCTGCCTTGGTGATCAGATCACTTGTTGCAGTATCACACTGTTTGGGTTCAAGTAAGAAAGTCAACAGTAGGCTAACCCTACATCCCAATGTCTGCCTTATTGTATCATTTCACATCATCATGAGAAGACTGAGTAGAGAATAATATATTTTGTGAAAGACCACATTCACATAAACTTTATTATAGTATGTTATACTTGTCCTTTTAAATTATCAGTTATATATAAACAATGTTACTGGTGTGTGTACAGGAAAAAACAGAGTGTAGATAGGATTCAGTGCTGTCTGTGGTTTGAGATTTCTACTAAGGGGTTTTGGAACCTATCCCTAGAGATAAAGGGAGGGGATACATTAATGTCAGAGTGTGCTCTGCAGGGTTTGTTTCTGATAAAGTCTTTGTCAAGTTTGATACTTCTGGCCTCATAATGAGTTGAGAAATAGTCCTACCTCCTCTATTTTCTTAAAGAGTTACTGTGAAATTGGTGTTTTATAAAATCACCTGGGCCTGAGGTTTTTTTATTTAAGTGGGAAGATTTATGATAAATTCAATTTATGTACTAGATATAGAGGTATTCAAATCTTCCATGTGTTTTTTGTCATTTTTAAATGGATATACTTTTCAAGAATTTTTTTTCATTTTATTTAAATTTTCACTCCTGGCATAAAGTTGTTCATAATATTCTTTGATATTTTTTATTTATGTAGAATCCATGGTGAAAATCCTTTTTTCTTTCCTGATTTTGGTACATTGCTTTCACTTCTTAAATTTCTAGATGAATCTGGCTAGAAGCTGATCAGTTTTGTTGAAATTATTTTTGAACCAACCTTTGGTTTTGCTGATTTTCCCTGTTTTTCTGTTTTGCTGATTTTTGTTCGTTATTACTTCCCTCTGTTAATTTGGCTATCCCCTGCTTTCTTCTCTGATATATTGTGTGTAAACTTAGGTCAGTGATTTTAAACCTATAAGCATGTGTAGCACCCTACATATTTTGAAATATTTTGTTCTTTCATTTGAATTCATTTCAGACTGTCTTTTTTTTCTTTTTTTTTATTAAACTTTTATTTAATGAATATAAATTTCCAAAGTATAGCTTATGGGTTACAATGGCTTCCCCCCTCCCATAACTTCCCTCCCACCCGCAACCCTCCCCTTTCCCGCTCCCTTTCCCCTTCCATTCATGTAAAGATTCATTTTCAATTCTCATTATATACAGAAGATCAGTTTAGTATATATTAGGTAAAGATTTCAACATTTTGCCCATATAGCAACATAAAGTGAAAAAACTACCATTGGATTACTAATTATAGCATTAAATAGCAATGTACAGCACATTAAAGACAGAGATCCTACATAATATTTTTTTTTAAATTAATTTTCTATGCCATTTCCATTTTAACACCAGGTTGTTTTTTTTCATTTCCAATTCTCTTTATATACAGAAGATCAATTCAGTATATAATTAGTAAAGACCTCATCAGTTTGTGCCCACACAGAAACGCAAAGTATAAAAATACTGTTTCAGTACTAGTTATAGCATCACTTGGCTTTAGACGACACATTAGGGACAGATCCCACATGGGGTGTAAGTACACAGTGACTCCTGTTGCTGATTTAACAATTTGACACTCCTGTTCATGGCGTCAGTAATCTCCCTAGGCTCTAGTCATGAGTTGCCAGGGCTATGGAAGCCTTTAGAGTTCGCTGACTTTGATCTTATTCCGATAGGGTCATAGTCAAAGTGGAAGTTCTCTCCTCCCTTTGGAGAAGGGTACCTCCTTCTTTGATGGCCCCGTTCTTTCCACTGGGATCTCACTCACAGAGATCATTCATTTAGGTCTTTTTTTTTTTTTTCCCATGATATCTTGGCTTTCCATGCCTGCTATACTTTCATGGGCTCTTCCGCCAGATCCGAATGCCTTGAGGGCTGATTCTGAGGCCAGAGTGTTGTTTAGGACATCTGCCATTCTATGAGTCTGCTGTGTATCCCGCTTCCCATGTTGGATCTTTCTCTCCCTTTTTGATTCTATCAGTTAGTATTAGCAGACACTAGTCTTGTTTGTGTGATCCCTTTGACTCTTAGACCTATCAGAGTCATCAATTGTGAACTGAAATTGATCACTTGGACTAGTGAGATGGCATTGTGTTGGAATCCCCTGGCACATTTCTAACTCCACCATTTGCGGCCAGTACGATTGAGCATGTTCCAAATTGTTCATCTCCTCCCTCTCTGTACAATGTAATACTTTATCCTTTTTAGTATTTGTTGTTGTTGTTGTTGTTCTAGTACTGTTGGTTGAACTCAGTAATTAACACACAATTATTCTTAGGTGTTTAAATTTTAACAGACTGTCTTCTAATTTCCATTGTGAACTATTCTTTGACCCACCAGTCAAAGATTCTATTACATTTCCAAAACCTTCAGGGTTTCGCTTATTGAGTTATTGCTGTTGATTTCCATTTTAAGTCCATTTTGGTAAAAACATATTTGGTATAATTTCATTCCTTTTAAATTCATTAGAACTTGTTTATGACTAAAACATATGCTCTTCTTTAGTCAATTACCATGTGTAGTTTAAAAGAACATGGATTCTGCACAGTTGAGGTTCAAGGTAGTTGATAGTAATGTTCTGATCCTATTGATATTTTTTGCGTGATGTTTCTATCAATTACTTAGAGAAAGATGTTAAAGTCTTCTACTTTGGTTGTGGAATGACTCCATTAGTTCTGTGAAGTTTTGCTTTTGGATGAATTAACCCTTTATCATTATCTTTGATAGACCTTGTACTTAAGTCTGTTTATATAATATTAACATGAATTAGATTTCTCATGCTTACTGTTTGCATGGTATTTTCAAATTCTTGTTTTTGTATTTAACATACATCTATTGTAGACAGCATATAGGTAGATCTTGCTTTGAAACTTATTCTGATAATCACTTGTTGATGTTTAAGCTGTTCCTGTTTAGATTTTTTCTTATTTGTTGGTTTTGGAATTTTACATTCTTAGTTTGCCATAATATCATTATATTTAATATTATGCCATTTCACATAAAATGTGAAAGTGTAGAGAAGCATAGTTCATTTACCATTTGAGTGTACCATTCTTTATGATGTTATTCTTATACTCCTTACATGTATGAATATTATAAATTACAAAAGTAATTTTTGGGCTAAATGCCATGTCTATTTTAAAGAAATTAGGAGAAAAATGCATTTACCCAGATAATAACCATCTCTAATGTTTTTCATTCATTTGTGATGGTTCAGGTTTTCCACTGGCAATATTTTCCTGTAGCCTGAAGAACTTCTTTGAACATTTCTTATTGTGCAAGTCTCTTATGACAAATTATGTTGTTTTACCTGAAAATATTTAATTTCTCTTTCATTCTTGAAGGGTATTTTTGCTAAATATAGCATTCTAGACTTACAGTGTTTTTCTTTCATTACTTTAAAAATATTGTTTAATTGCTTTCTGGCTTCTGTGGCTTGAATTAAAAAGACACTGTGGTTATTTGAATAATTTATTATTTCTCTTTAGTGTTGTGCTTTTATTTTAGCATTTTGATTATGGTATTCCTAGTTGTGATTATCTTTGAATTTATCCTGTTTGAAGTTTGTTGAGCTTCTTGAATCTGCAAATTTATACCATTTACTGAATTTGGGGGAGTTTGTGGTTCTTATTTCTTCAAATAGTTTTGTTTTGTGAAACTCTGGTATAAGATATCTTGCTTCAAGGCATGTTGATTTTTTTTCCTGTGTAAATGAGCATTTCACATGGTTAGACCTAAACTGTAAAGTCTGTCTTTCCTGTGGTTGGTGGTTAGAGCAGCATTCCAGGCTGCCTGAAGTCAACCATGTATACATGAATTTCACTGGTTAGTCAGAGACCTGTACAGCATTTCAGCCAAATTTTAGCCATCACTTTGCTGCCCTCTTCTTTTTCAAGGTTCCTTCCTCACTGCCTGGTGGCATTTGCTGCCCAAGGCCCTGGTCTTTTCTGGAAAAAAAAAAAAAAAAGGCAGGTTTTTCTTATTAGAGTTTGAGGCTCTATATACCAATGGTAGGTTGTTGCTTATCTTAAAATTTAAATTAATTATGTTGTGTTTCTATGTAGAATTTGATATTCTCATTTTCTGGCTATCTCCTTTCCAGGATTTGTCCTCATTGCCTGCTAGCAGTGGTTTCTTTGAGCTCCTTCCCCTACTTCTGGTGTTTTGATGGGGTTTTTCTCCTGGGAGCTTAACCACCCAGAGCCACTACCACCACCAAGTAGCTGTGACTAGGGTATACCTGCAGGACCTGAAACTCGCTCCATGGAAGTCACTTCTACAGTATAGACCCCCACCCACATTGGTAAGGGTTTTCTTTTTTGCTCAGTGTGCTGATTCAATGCTAGTGTCTTCCAAAAACACCCTCAGAATTAATGTTTTATCAGTTGTTTGGGTGTCCCTTAGCCCAGTCCAGTAGACACTTAAAATTAACCACCACAGAATGGCTTCTATCATTTCCTCCCTTTCTCCTTGCTGTGTTTATATTTTTGGTACTGTAGTGTGGAAAGTTTCCTTGACAGTCCCAGCTGAATCTCTGTGACCTCACGTGTACTGCTTTGCCAGAAGGAGTCCTGTTTATGGGTACATACTATGTCCTATGCTTTCTGCATGGGTATGTCTTGGCATAAGAGTCTGAAGGGAAGGAAAACAACACCTCAAAGAACCCCCCCCCCCAAGGCAGCCAAGATAATGGCTCTTTTTTACATGACTTCCTCTTCTTTTGCGTCAGCATTCCCCCATGTTTTGATCATTGTGATCCTTTCTTTTCTCATTCTGCTTGTTAATTTTTATGAAATTAGTGTTCAACATCATATTGAAATAATATCATGTATTTCCTAGCCACTCTAACAAGATTTTACTTTTCACATTGTTTAATCTGTAATCCAGGTATTGCATAAGTCACAGTAGGTGTTACATCTCTTGTAGTATTTTGCCTTCCTCAATTTGTATGATCATTGAAAACAGTGTGACAAAATAGTAATAAATGAACCAAAAGGTTGTGAGGCCCCCAAGTTACTTGACAGTTCAAATTACTAGAGAGGCTGACAGGTAAGTAAAATAATCTTTTATCTCATAATTGTTACTAGCCATTCACCGATTCTTTGTAGTCTCTTAAAAATTATTTATGTAACACCAGTGTGGCAAAGGACATTGTAGAAGAGAAACCATGGATAGTAGACTTGAAGATATTTTATTTTTTAAAAAGATTTATGTATTTATTTGAAAGGGAGACAGAGAGACAGAATTAGAGAGATAGAGATAGAGAGGTCTTCCATCTGCTGGTTCACTCCTCAGATGGCCACAACAGCTGGAGCTGCACCAGTCCAAAGCCAGGAGCCAGGAACTTCTTCCTGATCTCCCACACGGGTGCAGGAGCCCAAGGACTTGGACCATCTTCTACTCTTCTCTTAGGCCATAGCAGGGAGCTGGATCAGAAGTAGAGCAGGCTGGCGCCATGGCTACTTGGTTAATCCTCTGCCTGCGGCGCCAGCATCCCATATGGGTGCCGGGTTCTAGTCCTGGTTGCTCCTCTTCCAGTCCAGCTCTCTGCTGTGGCCTGGGAGGGCAGTGGAAGATGGCCCAAGTGCTTGGGCCCCTGCACCCGCATGGGAGACCAGGAGGAGGCACCTGGCTCCTGGCTTCGGATTTGTGTATCTCCAGCCATGGCAGCCATTTGGGGAGTGAACCAACAGAAGGAAGGCCTTTCTCTCTCTGTCTCTTCCTCTCTCACTGTCTATAACTCTACCTGTCAAAGAAAGAAAGAATGCAATAAAAAAAAAGTAGAGCACCTGGGACTTGAATCACCGCCCATATGGGATGCCGGCACTGTAGGTGGTGACTTTGCCTGCTATGCCATAGCATTGGCTCTCAGATATTTTACTCTAAGAGTTTTGGTTGGCCTCTAGAGTTTACAGTCTGAAAGGTTGAACAGTGGATCAAATAGATTAAAGAATGCATTGTCTTCCTACTCATTTGATGTATTAGGTTCTCCAGAGAAGTGTGTGTGGAGAAGAGAGAGTGCGAGCAAGCAAGAGAGAGAGAGATAGGGATTAGGAGATTGAGATTTTAGTAAGGACTTGGCTCCTGTCATTGTGGAAGCTGGCAGGCCCAAAATCTGCCAAGCTGATGTCCCAGTTGCGTATGAAGGCTGGAAGTTGCTTTGGGTCCAACAAGAGCTGTTCCAGGTCACAGATCATCAGGCAGGAGAATTCATTCTTGCTCTGGAGACATCAGCCTGTTCTATTCAGACCTTCAGCTGGTTGGGTTAGGCTGTCCACAAGTGGAAGGGAATCCACTTTACTCAATCCATATTTAAGTGCTAATATCATCCAAAAATTCTCACAGAAACACCCAGGGTAATGTTTGGCCAAATATCCAAGCACCTCCATGTGTCACATTGACAAATTAAAAACACTCCTCACAGGTGGGCATGCTTATCTCTGAAAGATGTTAAGCTTTACTTAGGGTCACTTCAGGAATGCAGAATGACCAAAATTGTCATTGAGGTCTGTAGGGGAGAGAGTGGGCAACACTAACATTTGACACTGTTGACTGCTTCCTCTTCCTAGAAATTCCTTCCTTGCAAGTCTTTCTACCTCTCCGATGGCTCCTTTGGTTTCTATGCAGAATCTTTTAACACTCAGGTTGAGACTGTGTACTTAGTGTGTGGCAGATAGAGGAGTGGAGAAAAAGAAGAGGAAAACTGACTTTCCTGAAATGTTTTCATGGTGGAACATTATTATTTGGTGGAAAAGTTTTGGAATTCAGTGAAAGGTCACATGCCAAAGCCAACTGAGAAGGGTTTAGGTTATCTGTGGCTGTGTTTGTGTTGGCTTCCATTTCGGATTATGAAAGTGACTTCCTTTTCCTTTTATGGAGATATCAAAATGGTATTGAGATTTAATTGACTTTTTAAAGAGTATCTCTTTTTCTGGACTGAAGGTTGTTGAGATTCTAGCCCATGCTGATTTGCAATATAATACTGGTCTGATTAACCTCCCACGATCTCAGCTTCCTTTTCTTTTTTTTTTTTTTTAATTTTTTTAATTTTTTTAATTTTTTTTATTTTTGACAGGCAGAGTGGACAGTGAGAGAGAGAGAGAGAGAGACAGAGAGAAAGGTCTTCCTTTGCCGTTGGTTCACCCTCTAATGGCCGCCGCGGTAGCGCGCTGCGGCCAGCGCACCGCGCTGTTCCGATGGCAGGAGCCAGGTGCTTATCCTGGTCTCCCATGGGGTGCAGAGCCCAAACACTTGGGCCATCCTCCACTGCACTCCCTGGCCACAACAGAGAGCTGGCCTGGAAGAGGGGCAACCGGGACAGGATCGGTGCCCCGACCGGGACTAGAACCCAGTGTGCCGGCGCCGCAAGGTGGAGGATTAGCCTGTTGAGCCACGGCGCCGGCCCAGCTTCCTTTTCTGTAGAATAAAGTGAACAGAGTAGATGAGCTTGAAGACCTCTTTCACTTTTGATTCAATGATTAGGAAGATTGTAGGGAAGGAGGAGGCAATGGATATGAATCAAAAATTGGGCAGCTTGATTAGAAAAAGGAGGCAGCACAGTACAGTCCAGGGGAAGTTTTCAGAATAACAGGAGATACTTGATTTTCTGAAGGAACAAAGCAAGAGGCCAAAGAAACAGGAAAACTTGAAATGTGCAGTGGTGGGATGATCACATGAACAAGACTTTGGTGGAGGTTGGGAGATGGGCGGGGGGGGGGGAAGCCATTGTAATCCATAAACTGTACTTTGGAAAATTATATTTACTAAATAAAAGTTTAAAGAAAATGTTTTTGGAAAGAAAGAAAAAAAAAAACTGTTCCTCAGCAGTCATGACAAGGAATGTTCAAGTCATTGCTTCTTAAAGTGTCAGTTTCACTTCTACAGATTTCCTTTTAGGTGTTCCATTAGTTATCACACAGCAGGGAAAACATGTGATATATGTCCCTTATATATGTATATGTCCCTTATATATGACTGGCTTATTTCACTAACTATGTTTTTTCCAGATTCATCCATTTAGGTGCAAATGATTGGATTTCATTTTTTTACCACTGTGTAGCATTCCATAGTGTGCACATCCCATAATTTCTTTATCCAGTCTTCAGTTGATGGGCATTTAGGTTGATTCCATGTCTTAGCTATTGTGAATTGAGCAGAAGTAAACATGGGGGTGCAGATAACTCTTTTATTTGCTGATTTCATTTCCCTTGGGTAAATTCCCAGGAGTGGGATGGCTGGGTCATATGGTAGGTCTGTATTCAAATTTCTGAGGTGTCTCCTTGCTGTCTTCCATAGTGTGGCTTTACCAGTTTACATTCCCACCAACAGTGGATTAGGGTACCTTTTCCCCCATATCCTTACCAGCATTTGTTGTTTGTTGATTTCTGTATGAAAGCCATTCTAACTGGAATGACGTGAAACCTTGTGGTTTTGATTTGCCTGATGGCTCGTGATCCTGAGAATGTTTTCATGTGTCTGTTGGCCATTTGAGTTTCCTCTTTTGAAAAATGTCTGTTTAAGTCCTTGGCTCATTTCTTTTTTTTTTAACTTTTATTTAATGAATATAAATTTCCAGTGTACAGCTTATGGATTACAGTGGCTTCCCCCTCCCATAACTTCCCTCCCACCCGCAACCCTCCCCTCTCCCGCTCCCTCTCCCCTTCCATTTGCATCAAGATTCATTTTCAATTCTCTTTATATACAGAAGATCAATTTAGTATAAAGATTTCAACAGTTTGCACCCACATAGAAACACAAAGTGAAACATACTGTTTGAGTACTAGTTATAGCATTAAATCACAATGTACAGCACATTAAGGACAGAGATCCCACATGAGGAGCAAGTGCACAGTGGCTCCTGTTGTTGACCCAACAAATTGACACTCTAGTTTATGGCGCCAGTAACCACCCTAGACTGTCGTCATGAGTTGCCAAGGCTATGGAAGCCTTCCAAGTTTGCCGACTCTGATCATATTTAGACAAGGTCATAAAAGACAGGGTGAGGATAGTAACCAATGATCCTAAGAGTGGCATTTACCAGGTTTGAACAATTATACAGCATTAAGTGGGGAAGAGGACCATCAGTACACACAGGTTGGGAGTAGAGCCATTGGTGGTAGAGTAGAGGTTATGATGACAAAGGAATGAGGCCCAAGTGCACTAGACAGGGCCTAGAACAAAGGACAGAGTCATTATTAGAGGAGCTAAGAAAGGTGCTGTCTAAGCTACAATTAAGTTTTCTGATTGAGAGGCAAATAGAACCTGATAGAAGGGGCTTGATAATAATCTGGTGGGCTTTAGGCCTTGTAAATTCTTTTTTTTATTTATTTGACAGAGTTATAGACAGTGAAAGAAAGAGACAGAGAGAAAGGTCTTCCTTCCATTGGTTCACACCCCAAATGGTCACCATGGCCGGCGCTGCACTGATCTGAAGCCAGGAGCCAGGTGCCTTCTCCCAGTCTCCCATGCAAGTGCAGGGGCCCAAGCACTTGGGCCATCCTCCACTGTCCTTCTGGGCCACAGCAGAGAGATGGACTGGAAGAGGAGCAACTGGGACTAGAACCGGCCCTTGGCCCATTTCTTAACTGGGTTTTTTGTTTTGTTGTGGAGTTTCTTGATCTCTTTATATATTCTGGTTATTAATACTTTATCAGTTGTATAGTTTGCAAATGATTTCTTCCATTCTGTTGGTTGCCTCTTCACTTTCCTGAGTGTTTCTTTTGTAGTACAGAAGCTTCTCAGTTTGATGTAATTCCGTTTGTTAATTTTGGCTTTGGCTGCCTATGCCTCTAGGATCTTTTCCAAGAACTCTTTCCCCAGTGTTCCCTAATAATTTTATGCTACTGGGTATTAGATTTAGATCTTTAATCCATTTTCAGTGGATTTTTGTGTAAGATGTAATGTAGGGGTCTTGCTTCATATTTATGCATGCAGAAATCCAATTTTCTAGTACATTTGTTGAAGAGATTGTCCTTGATCTAGGGATTGGTTTTAGCTCTTTTGCCAAATATAAGTGGTTGTAGATGTTTGGATTGATTTCAGGCATTTCTGTTCTTTTCTATTGGTCTTTCCATCTGTTTCTGTACCAATACCAGGCTGTATTTATTGTAACTGCCATGTAGTATGGCTTGAAATCTGGTATTGTGATGTCTCTGGCTTTGTTTTAGTTGTATAAGGTGGCTTTAGCTATTCAAGGTCTCCTGTGTTCTGTATGAACTTCAGCATCATTTTTCCTATATTTAAGAAGGATGTCCTTGGTATTTTGATTGGTATTACATTGAATCTGTAAATTGCCTTTGGAATTATGGACATTTTGATGATATTTATTTTCTAATCCATGAACATGGCAGATTTTTTCATTGTTTTTGTATCTTCTTCTATATCTTTATTTTAATGTTTTTTAATTCTCATCATAGAGATCTTTGACATATTTGGTTAAACTTATTCCAAGGTATTTGATTTTTTTTTGTAGTTATTGTCAATTGGATTGATCTAGAATTTCTTTCTCAGCCATGTCATTGTCTGTGTGTACAAATGGTATTGATTTTTTGTGTATTGATTTTAGATCCTGCTATTGTAAAACTCTTCTATGAGTTCCAATAGTCTCTTAGTGGAGTCTTTTGGTTCCCATATATATAGATTCATGTCATCTGCAAATAGGGATAATTTGACTTCTACCTTCCCCATTTGTATCTCTTTGATTTCTTTTTCTTGTCTAATGGCTCTTGCTAAACTTCCAGGACTATATTGAATAGTAATAGTGAGAGAGGGCTTGCTTGTCTGGTTCTGGATCTCAGTGAGAATGCTTCCAACTTTTCTCTGTTTAGTAGGAAGCTGGCTGTAATAGTGTTGAGGAATGTTCCTTCTATACCCAATTTGCTTAGTGTTTTCATCATGAAATGGTGTTGTATGTTATCAAATGCTTTCTCTGCATCTATTGATATTATCATATGGTCTTTTGTTCAACAGTTTGTTAATGTGGTGTATCACATTGATTGATTTGCAAATGTTGGACCATCCCTGCATACCACAGATAAATCCCACTTGGTCTGGGTAGATAATCTTTCTGATGTGTCGTTGGATTCTATTGGCTAGAATTTTGTTGATGATTTTTGCATGTGTGTTTATCAGGGAAATTGGTCTGTAATTCTCTTTCTCTGCTGCATCTTTTTCAGGTTTAGGAATTAACATGATACTTGCTTCATAGAAGGAATTTGGGAGGATTCCTTCTCTTTGCATTGTTTTGAAAAACTTGAGAAGAATTGGAATTAGTTCTTGTTTAAATGTCTAGTAGAATTTAACAGTGAACCCATCCGGTCCTGGGCTTTTCTTTGTTGGGAGGGCTGTTATTACTGATTCAATTTCCCTCTTGGTTATGGGTCTGTTTAGGTTTTTTATGTCTTCATGGTCCAATTTATGTAGGTTGTATGTGTCCAGGAATCTATCCATTTCTGATAGGTTTCCCAGTTTGTTGGTATACAACTCTTTGTAGTAATTTCTGATGATTCTTTTTACTTCTTGGTGTCCATTGATGCATTTCCTTTTTATGCTCTAATTTTATTGATTTGGCTCTTCTCTCTCATTTTTTTGGTTAGTTGGGACAACAGTGTGTCAATTTTGTTTATTTTTCAAAAAACCAGCTCTTTGTTTTGGTGATCTTTTTTTTTTTTTCTTTGACAGGCAGAGTGGACAGTAGAGGGAGACAGAGAGAGAAAGGTATTCCTTTTTTGCCGTTGGTTCACCCTCCAATGGCCGCCGTGGTAGGCGCGCTGCGGCCGGCGCACCGCGCTGATCCGATGGCAGGAGCCAGGTGCTTCTCCTGGTCTCCCATGGGGTGCAGGGCCCAAGAACTTGGGCCATCCTCCACTGCACTCCCTGGCCACAGCAGAGAGCTGTCCTGGAAGAGGGGCAACCGGGACAGGATGGGTGCCCCGACCGGGACTAGAACCCGGTGTGCCGGCGCCGCAAGGCGGAGGATTAGCCTGTTAAGCCACGGCGCCGGCCTTGGTGATCTTTTATATATATTTTTTTTTGGTTTCAATTTTGTTGGTATCTTCTCTAATTTTAATTATTTCTTTTTTCCTGGTTTTGGATTTGGTTTGCTGTTGTTTTTCTAGATCCTTGAGATGCATTGATAGCTCATTTATTTGGTGCCTTTCCAATTTCTTGATATAGGCACCAGTTGATCGCTATAAATGTCCCTCTTAACTATTCTCTTGCTGTATTTCACAAGTTTTGATATATTGTATTGTTGTCTTCATTTTTTTCCCGAACTTTTTTTTTATCTTTTGATTTCATCTGTGACCCATTGTTCGTTCAGGAACATGCTGTTCAGTCTCCATGTGTTTGCATATGTTCTAGAGATTCCTGAGCTGCTGATATCCAACTTCATCCCATTATGATCAGAGAAGGTGTGTGGTATGATTTTGATTTTTTAAAATTTGCTGAGACTAGCTTTATGGTCTAACAAGTAGTCAATCCTAGAGAATGTTCCATGTACTGGTAATAAAAATGCATATTCTGTGGCTATAGAATGGAAAGCTCTGTGGATATTTGTTAGGTCCATTTGGTTTATAGTGTCAGTTAACTCTCTTTCTTTCCTGATTTTCTCTCTGTCTTGGAATTTATGTCTCCTTTTAGATCTCTTAACATTTCTTTTAAATAGCCAGATGCCCTATAATTAGGTGTGTATATGTTTATAATATACATCTTCCTGTTGATTTGATACATTAATCATTAAACAGTACCCTTCTTTGTCTCTTTTAACAGTTTTTATGTTAAAGTCTATTTTGTCTGATATTAGGATGGCTGCACTAGCTCTTTATTGGTTTCTGTTAGCATGGGATATCTTTTTCTATCCTTGCACTTTCAGTCTGCATGCATCTTTGTTGGTGAGATTTGTTTCTTGTAGGCAGCAAATAGCCGGGTTTTGTTTTTTCATTCCATTCAGCCAATCTGTGTCTTTTAACTGGAGAGTTGAGGCCGTTTACATTCAAGGTTACTATTGATAAGTAGTGACTTTGTCCTGCCATTTTCCTATTTTTTTGGATTTCCTTGTACTTTTTCAGGGAGGCTTTCTGCTTTTACCTTCTTTCATAGTGATGACTATGTTTCCATGTTTCTGTGCGCAGCACATCCTTAAGCATCTTTTGAAGGGTTGGATGGGTGGTGACAAATTATTTGAATTTCTGTTTGTTATGGAAGGTCTTTATTTT
This sequence comes from Lepus europaeus, assembly GCF_033115175.1. Lineage (NCBI taxonomy): Eukaryota > Metazoa > Chordata > Mammalia > Lagomorpha > Leporidae > Lepus > Lepus europaeus. Next base: position 75,487,166 of record NC_084828.1, on the reverse strand, counting down.
ACCTTGATTCATAAATGAGATTTTTGCAGGGTGCAATATTCTGTGTTGACAGTTTTTTTCTCTTAAGGCTTGGACTATATCTCACCATTCTCTCCTAGCCTATAGTGTTTCTGGTGAGAAGTCCACTGTGAGTCTAATTGGAGATCGTCTGAAAGTAATCTGGTGTTTCTCTTGTGCACATTTTAGAATTTTTTTTTTAATGTTTTTCAGTGCTGAGTTCAATTCCAATGTGTCATGGTGAAGATCTTTTCTGGTCATGTCTATTAGGAATTCTATATGCTTCCTGTACTTGGATGTTCCTTTCTTTCTCCAGATTATGGATGTTTTCTGTTATTATTTCACTAAAAAGGCCTCCTAAGCCTTTCTCTCTTTACATGCCTTCAGGAACTCCTGGAACCTGTATGTTGGGTCGGTCGTTTGATAGTATCCTTCAGATTTCCAACAATATTTTTTAGTTCCTAATTTCTTCTTGTTTTATGGTCTGACTGTATAATTTTCCATGCTTTGTCTTGTAAGTCAGATATTCTTTCTTCTGTTGTTAAGGCTTTCCACTGCATTTTTTATTTGTTCTATTGAATTCTTAATTTCCAATATTTAATTTTGATTTCTCTTTAAGATCTCAATTTCATGGGAGAAATTTTCTTTCATGTCATGTATAGATTTAATTAGTTTGTGCATTTGCTTCTGATTACTTCTAAGTAATCCTTTAATCAATTTTTTATACTGTTTGGCATTTCTTCAGTCTCTTCATCTTTACCATCTAGTATTGAAATGTGTTATTTTGGGTGTGTCATGTTGTCTTTCTTATTCTTTTTTCTTAAATTGGTGCCTTTGTTATTTGATATTTGTGGAGATACTCATTGGTTTCTTTGTTTTTTTCCCCTGTGGCAGCTTTTGTCTTTGTAGTATTCCTCTGTGGATTAGTGGAGCTTCTGCTTTCACTGAATACTTAGAGGTGTGTGGGGGGTGTGGCCAGGGAGCTCTGTTCAGTTTTCCATGGTGAAGGGCATGTCTAAAGAGTGACTCACCCAAGTTGGGGGTGGTAATCTTTTTTTTTTTTTTTTTAATCAGAGAGGAGGTTTGTTCTGCCCACCTGGAATAGACTCTGCTCACCCCCTCTCCTCAAAGGAGGCCAGCACCTGGGTGCTAGCCGCAGTGTGTATAATATTCATCTGCTTTGTCACAAGAACCACACAAAGGATTTGTGCAGGCCTCTGTGTGAGTACAGATTCCCAAGCAATGTCCCTCACCAGGTAACTGGGGAGCCCTGAGCATGTGGAGCCTCCCACAGTGACTTCCCAAAGTTCCAGCCAAACATTGAGCCATCCCACACAGCCTCAGTGTTTTCACCATCCAAGCACACAAGCCTCCCACAGACACAAGCACCCAGCCCTGTTTTAGTTTTCCTGGCCAGACTGAGGAGTCTCTGCTCAGCTGGTTGCTGTCCCCCCTACCCACCAAGCTAGTGCAGCTGTTAGGTATGTCCAAAATGGTGCCTGCTTTCTATTAGCTTGTTACAGGACTCTGTTGCTGGGTGATGTGGAGGGGGGGAGAAATGTGCCCCTCCTTGTTTTTTTTCTCTTCTAGTTTGGCAGGTACATTGTCTCCATGGGGCTCCAAGCTGGATTCCTGCAGGCTCTTCCTGCACCTTTATCGCCACTGGCTTGAGCTACTACAGTCTGATCTCACCTCACTATCCAGAGCTGGTGTGGAGCCTCTTGGCTGCTGGGGTCCTGAGTTTTGTGAGTCTGCACCCTCCATGTAGATCCACAGTGTCCCTCTAATTTGCATGGAATTTCTTCTGCCATTTTTTCCCTATCTATTTCCTGAGACTACACTCTCTCCACCTTTTTAAAAACTACCTTCTCCTAAACTAGAGCAGTAGGTTTCCTTTCTACTCTACCATCTTAATCCAGAACGGCATTTTTCTTTCTGGCCTCTCAACTTTAATTGACCAAACACCTTATTTTTCAAGAATTCACTTATGAATTAATTTTTTAGACTTATTTATTTGAAAGAGTTACACATAGAGAGAAGGAGAGGCAGAGCGAGAGAGAGATAAGTCTTCCATCCGCTGGTTTGCTCTCCAATTGGACACAATGGACGGAGCTGCACTGATCCGAAGCCAGGAGCCAGGAGCTTCCTCCAGGTCTCCCATGTGGGCACAGGGACCCAAGGACTTGGGCCATATTTCACTGCTTTCCCAGGCCATAGCAGAGAGCTGAATCATAAGTGGAGCAGTTGGGACTTGAACTGGTGCCCATATGGGATGCCGGCACAGCAGGCGGAGGCTTTACCTACTATGCCACAACATCGCCCCCATACTTATGAATTAATTTAAAAAACGTATTCTGTTATTTTGGGTCTGTAAAAGTTAATTTGAATAAAATAAACTTGATCTTAAAAGGATATCTATGAAGTACTATGTCATAAATTTTATTTTTAATTTATAATTTAATACAGCATTATGAATAGTTGTTTTGACTTTTCCATTTACCCAGTAATGTACAGTCTGCATTTTTAATATATTGAACATTTTCAAAACTATTTTGCTTCATAACTTTTTATGGGGATATGTCAAGAACCTGATGTTTATAATGTTTTTTCCTTGTAACCCTGAGGAAATTAAGAAACCTGTAACAGCTGCTGTTTCAACTATTGATGGAATATAGAAAAGGATTGGGATGAAATTAATTACAAGATTGCATATGTCATGCAATTCCAGGGGGAAAATATGGAGCAGTTTTAAGATCAAACACAGTGGCTACTTTACAGCTTGACTTTATCTATAATTTTTGAATTATGTATTTTTGAAAGCATTAATTTCTTCTAAAACATTCATTTCATGGTTTATTTTTTAAAAGCATGTATTTAAACTTGTCCTTCTTGGAATAGGTACATTCACATGGCTCAAATTTCAAAAAATATAAACGTGTTTATTGTAAGCTTTCCATCCTATTCTGACTCCATTCACCTATCGGCAACCAGTGTTAGGTTTTTAAAAATATCATTGTACAGGGGCTGGCTCTGTGGCACAGTGGGTAAAGCAGCTACCTGCAATGCCTGCATTCTGTATGGGCGCCGGTTCAAGACCCGGCTGCTCCACTTCCAATCCAGCTCTCTGCTATGGCCTGGGAAAGCAGTGGAAGATGGCCCAAGTCCATGGGCCCCTGCACCTACGTGGGAGACCAGAGGAAGTTCCTGCTCCTGGCTTCAGATTGGCGCAGCTCCAGCTATTGTGCGGGGAGTGAACCAGTGGATGGAAGACCTCTCTCTCTCTCTTCCCCTCTCTCTCTCTCTCTCTCTCTCTCTCTCTCTGCCTCTCCTCCCCTCTCTGCGTAACCCTGACTTTCAAAGTAAATAAATATTTTAAAAAATATCATTCTACAGTTCTGTTTCAAAGTTCAACCAAATCAATTTATATATTCTCCAGTCCAACTTCATTTTCTGTGAGACTACTTGCTTACTATGCCCATTTCCTTATTGCTTTACATATTTCTGTGTAACATGTGTCCCATATCTTATCTCACCTGTTGATGGACACTTAGAGGGTTTCCCATATTTTACTAATATAAAAATGCTAAAATGAACAACTTTGTACATGTAATACTTTGCACATAAAATTTGTTTCATTTTCTTTAAATCAGCCACATAAAATGAAGCACCATTTGGCAGATTTCATAATGACATGATTTTGGGAGTGAGTGTAGATTGAAGTGCAGATTGAAATTTGAGGTTATGTTGAGTCATCAATAATAAATAAAAACCTTAGTTTGTTACACAGTGTTTAAAGTCTTGAATTTTATATGGCTTAAAAATGGCTTTGGGATTTTTTGCAATGAGAGACAAATATTTTGAACAATACCCACCCCTTTTGCAAATAAAGTATTATTGGGGCAGATAATATTTATTCAAACTAAAAGCCAGTTTGATATTATAGTAGCTGTATTTTTAGTTGTTTCACATTAGATTTTGAAGTACTAGAGATATTTTAAGATGTAATAAGTTTGATCATAGAAAGCAATACATGATAAACATTTTTCAGCTGAAATTGCAGGATTTAATGTTTAGGTTCATTATTCACTTGTACTTCACTTCACAGATTCTAATATTCTATTTATTTAGTGGCCCTATGTAGATATAAAGTAAGTGATACACAAGCAAATACATATTAGTTTAAAAACTTAGGGTTCTCAAAGTCACTGGGCTGTTTCCTGTGGTCTCTTTAATAACCCAAATGAGTAGACCATAAGCACTCATTTTACATTTGCTAATTGTTGTACCTGCTTCCTGCATAAACAGATGTTTTCAGAAAGTCTGTTTTACTTGATCTTAGCCAAAAAGCTGAGAAGTGATAGAAAGTCTGTTTTAAGAGAAAATATTTATATAATCATTTTATATATTGACTTAAAAATAAACCATGGGTGTTATCACCAGCTTAACAAATTTGAAGGGTTTGTGTATAGTAGTGAAGAAACACAGGTACTGGGGAAAGTTAAGAAAGAAGAGAGGATATTGGATATTTTAATCAGGTTTTCCTCTATCTTATTTTGGGTAATTAATTTTTTACTTATTAAAAAGTCTCTAATCTGTTAGCACTGTCATGTATGATATTTGGCATTAAAAGTTCTGGTATGGTACCATAGGAGGCACACAGTAATTTTATTATTTTCTGAAAGTCCTTGTAGCAGCCACGAGCTAGGGCAACCCCTGGGATCAGTAGAAATGCGGGATAGAGATAACTCTTGCTCATGTCCTCTGAACTGTTAGCCTTTCCCAGACTGAAATGTTACCCGAGAAGTGCTGTTGGAGAGTCAGGTTCAGTTCATAATTAACTAATAGAGAAGTCATTTGGAAATTAGTGTGGGCATCAGGAAGCAGACGGGCAGAGGAGCTGCAGAATTAGTTTGAAGGAAATGACCAAATCATAGGCTTCCCTGCTGATTCGTTCCTTGTATAGATCGCACCACAAATCTGGTGCTGGATCACTGGTTTCTGTTGTCCTTGAAATGCTGACCTAGACCTAACCGAGGGCTGCAGAATTCCAGATTAGGGAGCTACTTTAATCTTTTCTAAGAAGCTGAGCTTGCTTCAAGCAAGTTAACTTAGTTCATGATTATCTAAAATAGTCTTAGTCCTATTTACCATAGATAACCCTACTTATGCTAGTCCTGAAATAGTGGAGCTAAATGTCAGTTTGGATCCAGGACCGCACTGCCTGTTGCCATTGGGTAACTACTTCGATGTCTGATAGACACCTCAAACCACCCAATTAGCCTGAGATGAAACTCATTAGCATGCCCCAGATCTGGTCCTCTCTTATATTCTTTAAAAATCCTTATATTCTGTAGTGCACTAAATATACCATTTTGAGTAAAACAAGACCTGTTCTCTGTCTTGAGACTTCAGGTGCGTTGGTATTCTGTTGAAGAGCTGTACTGTTTGAAAAGATCATTCTGTGTGTGGAATGAGTTGTAGTGAGTCCAAGAGAGTAGTAAGGAGATTGGCTGCCGGCTGTTGTGGAAATAATGCTATGAGGTGGTGGTGACATGAACTATGGTGGTGGCAGTGACAATAGTGAGAAGTGGCCAATTAGTGAAATGGGTTTGGGAGTTAGAATCAGTGGCAGTTGGTGATGGACTGTATATAGGGGCAGTGGGGAAACAAGTGTCAAAAGGTGCACCCTGAGTTTCTGGTTCAGGCCCCAGCATTAATCTGGTGCTATATACCAAGATGATGAAGCTGCTTGCTCTGGGCATAGGCTTGGGGGAGGGGCAAGGGCAAGGGTTCAGTTTGGGGAATTATTAAGTTTTAAATAGCTTCAGGCTAAGTATATCTGCCCTTTTCCTTTCACCAACAAAGTTATTCCCCTATACCTGGAATTCATCCTTGATAATTTCTTCTTTCTCAAGTCCTGTTGATTGTATTAACTCCTTAGAGCTTCTGTGGTCTCTCTTCTCCCCCTTCCCTATCACTTATGCTTCCTGCAAGCAGTGATCATTTTCCATTTTCCTCCTGGGCTTTCATACTAGCTTCTTAATCAATCTCCAGTCTTCTGTTCTTACCTTTCTTTAGTCCTGAGTGTCCCCCAGCATCTTCGGCCAAGCACTGGGCCCCTTCAGTGGTGGAGGCTGATGGGACATTGCCTAGACAGCGCTACAGAATCTCCACCATTGTCTCATCCAGAAGAGCTTTGCCTTTTTTTTTTCCTTTTTCCCACTTTGGGTCACTATGTAAAACTTCATTTGAAAGCGCAGATAAGTGAAAGCTGGAGAATACTTGTCCTAGCGAATCTTCATCATGAAAACAATTGATAGGGTGGTATTTCTAAAATAATCCAGTAATTTCATTCTCCCGACTAAAACCCTTCAAAGGCTCACTGTTGCTTTTAGGATAAGATTTACAATTTGTAGTGTATCCATGAGCTGACTTAATTTCTCAACTCATTTTCTTTCTTTATTTTATTTTATTTTTTTATTTAGTGAATATAAATTTCCAAAGTACAGCTCATGGATTACAAAGGCTTCCCCCCCCCCCACAACTTCCCCCCCACCCGCAACCCTCCCCCCTCCCACTCGCTCTCCCCTTCCATTCCCATCAAGATTCATTTTCAATTCTCTTTATATATAGAAAATCAGTTTAGTATATATATAGATTTCAACAGTTTGTCCTCCCAACTCATTTTCTAACATTCTTGCCTGCTCCCTCCCTTTTTTTTTGTTCCCAAATGTCATTCAGGCCTCCATACCTCTTTGTAGTTGCAAAGTCCATCTTCTCATGGCCTCCACTGAAGTCTGCCTACCTTCTTTCCCTGCATCCCTCCCCTCTTGTCTGCCAGTTCACTAAAGCCCTGCTCAGCTGTCATCATTCCTGTGAAACCTTTGTGAGTCGTCTCCAGACACAACCAAGTGCTCTGTTTTCTGTTCCGTTTCTCTGCCACCACACGGAGAGTTTGCTCGCAGTGCCCTGGACTCGTACGTGCTCGTACGTGTCTGTGTTAAACTTAACAATCTGTGAGCTGCTGGGGTTCACTGTCTCTTGGTTAATTCTTGGGAATTCCTAGTGTTTGTAACATAGATATTAGGTCCTCTGGTGCACCCAGAGGCTGTCTAATTCTAGGCCAACGATCAGGTTATATACATAAGTTGATAGGCAATCAATCGCTCTAATTCATTTGTATTTGTCTTCATCTGATATCAAGTGGGTTAGGAGCCTGCTTTCAGAACTGTGTAGAGATTTGCAGTTTGGCATAGTCCCTTGAAAATATTGGTATACAATTTATATACTATAAAATTTTCCCATTTATAGTGGACAGTTTGATAGCTTTTCAGTAAACTTAGAATTGTTACCATGTGCAGTTGTTACCATGATCTAATTTTAGAATGTTTTTGTTACTCCAGAAAGAAAATGTGTACCCATCAATTGTCATTCCTTGTTTCCTCCTTAGCCTTTCTGACACTAGAAAACCTCTAAACTAGGTTATATCTCTCTTAATTTTTCTTCTCTGAACATTTCATATCAGTAGAATCATGCAAGGGTTCCTTAAAAAAATCGAAAACAGGGGCCAGTGTTGTGGCGTAATGAGTAAAGCCACCGCTTGAAGTGCTAGCATCCCATGTGGGTGCCGGTTCATGTCCCAGCTGCTCCACTTCTGATCCAACTCTCTGTTGTGGCCTGGGAAAGCAGTAGAAGATGGCCCAAGTCCTTGGGCCCCTGCACCCGCGTGGGAGACCAGGAAGCTGCACCTGGCTCCTAGCTCCCCAGTCAGCACAGTTCCGGCCATTGTGACCATCTGGGGAGTAAAACAGTGGATGGAAGACCTCTATCTGTCTCTGTCTCTACCCATGCCTCTCTGCAGCTCAGCCTTTCAAATAAATATATGTTTTAAAAAAATCGAGGAGAATGGAATTAAAAGATAAGTTTATTGAGGTGCAAAAATTTTGAAATCCATGAATCACTTTTATAATATGCATTTTTAAGATTTTAGTTATTTATTTGAAAGGCAGAGTTAGAGAGGGAGAGGCACAGAGAGAGAAAGCTCTTCCATCCATGGGTTCACTTGCCAAATAGCTTCAAAGGCCAGGGCTGGCCCAGGCTAAAGCCAGGAGCTTCTTCCAGGTCTTCTATGTGGGTGGCAGAAGCCCCAGAACTTGGGCCAATGTCCACTGCTTTCTCAAGCACATTAACAGAGAGCTGGATCTGAAGTGGAGTAGCTGGGACATGAACCAGCACCCACTGGATTGATTGTCTTTTCACTGTATTGACAATGTCATTTGAAACTTAAGTTTTAATTTGTTGAGGTTTAGAATATCAAGTTATTCTTTTTTTATCATTTGTACCTCTGGAACCAGATCTAAAAAAAATCATTGCTTAACTCTGGCACAACTTCTTGTTCTTGTCTTCTTCCCTTGACCTTTTTTTTTTTTTTTTTTTTCCCAATCCCAAGGTAGTCATGGGATCATTGTAACTTATTCAAGGGCCTGTAGATTTGTCCGGTTCCAGGATCCAAGTCACAAAACCAGATCAGTTGGTTAAATGGACAGTAGTTGTAGCTTCTTGGCTATGTGGGTGGGGATGCTGACCATTTGTTTGCTCTGCCAGTCTTGGAAAGTTATTTGCAAGAATCTGTTATTCTGGTGGATAAAGATATTTTGAAAAATATATTAAAATGATGTATAAATGGACTTTGTACTTTTTGCTAAATGTTTGAAGATCATCATTAAATTAACCTGTGTTAGAATTCTGGCCTGTGGCTTAAACTTGTATGCAATAAGGGACTTGCAAAAGGGCTATATCTGGGTGAAAACTACAAGTGTGGGTTGATAACTGGGAGACCCCTAACATCCAGACTGACTCTATATCTGATGCATTAATGTTTCAAAATGCCTGCTATAGTATATTCTTTCTTGTTTATTTCACATTTTGGAATATAGAATGTTTGTGATAGTTTTTGGTACATTTCCCTGATCTTTTTAGTGCCAGCTTAAGGAATTGCTAATTGTCCATTCTTACTGGAAAGTACTGATTTCCATTTGAATATAGCAGCCTTTTTGCTAAAACTCTCCTATGGTTGATTGGAGCAAATACAGAAGCCTTCTGTTTGTGGACTGAATGTTCAGCCAGCCGTGACGTAGCCGCTGTTGTCAATGAAGCCTTGTCATCACTTTCCCTGCTAGTACATTGTACGAGCCTTGCAGAGGATCTTGGAGACTGAATGGAGCGCTTCTCCTTCCCCACCTCCATCGACTGTTGGTATTAAGTGATTCTGTTTCTGTCTTTTCCAGACCTTGTGGATAATTAGATCTTTTTGTTTTCCATTGATTCTCAGTAGTAACTTGCAGATGGTAGCCACTGATTGAGAGTTTGTCTGTTTTCTAAATTAAAACAAGGCAATTAATGCTCCTAAGAGATAATTTTCCTTGTAATGTGAGCATTTATGTCCAGTGTCATTTTACAAAGATGTGGGCAATGTTATGTTTTCTTAAAGTTAAATAAAGTGGCAGTTTATAGTCTTAGGTTAAAAGCTTATTCATGTTTAGATAAATTTATCTTTTAATATTTAATTTCGTATACTTATTGAACATTTGGATTAAGCCCACAGGTTAATTCCTGAACTTTATTTGTATAGATACAGCTGTTGAAACACAAAAGGGGTTATGTTTCCCAGTTCATAACTAGAATTCAGTAGAAGGTGTTATCAAACTAAGCCTATTCTATAATTTGGTAAAATTATGTGCCCTGAAATACAGCAGGCACTTACTATCAGAGCTTGATAAAACACAGTCAGACCAGCACAACATGGATATTGGGCTCGCCCACATGGTAGTGGGGATAATAAGTGCTGTTTCCTCGAGTGTTAGTTGTGGGTAGTAGAGTGCAGAATATCCAGGATAGAATAATATTTGACTTTTTTTTTGACAGGCTGACTTTTTCTGACTCCTACTAGCTAATTATGTTTTTCAAAATATTTCATGAAAAATGCTCTGTGATTGCCTTACCTTCCCCACCCCGGGACCTAGAAATCAAGTCTCTGAGTTTCAGGGACTCGCTAGGCTTGTGACCTCTATTCCAAAGAGGAACAGTTCTCTGGATCTCTGTGGGTTTACATTATGCTTGAACACATCACTCTCCCTGGATACTAGGTGATTCTGGAGGAGCTGGTTGATTCCAGTTTTCATTTGAGAGAATTGTGTTTTCCTTAGGGATGTTGTTGAAAATACTCATTTTTTTTTTTTTCCAGACAAGGAACCTCTCTTCCTTATCCACATACCAGACTTTCCTACCCTTTGGAGATTCTGTGAACCCAAATAATTTAGCTTGGTTGCAGGTGAGTCTGGAGGGGCCGTCACTGTGGTGTAGCTGGTTAAACCGTCTATGATGCCAGTATCCTGTATGGATGCCAGTTCCTGTTCCAGCTGCTCCACTTCCAGTCCAGCTCCCTGCTAATAGCCTGGGAAAAACAGTGGAAGATGGCCCGAGTGTCTGGGCCCCTGCTGTTCCTGTGGGAAACACAGATGAGGTTCCCGGCTTCTGGCTTCCACTTGACTCAGCCCTGGCCATTGCGGCCATCTGGGGAGTGAACCAGCAGATGGAAGATCTCTCCCTGTCTCTCCCTCTTTCTCTGTAACTCTGACTTTAAACAAAGAAAAAAAATCTTAAAAAGAGAGAAGAAAAAGAAAATGAGTCAATATATCAGGTCTGCTAAGGTCCCAAGCTAACCTCTGGGGTACTCAGGAGACCCCTGAGTTGCCCAGGGTCTGGAAACAGTATTCCCCATTGAGTTCTCCATAGTGTCTAAAATACTGCATGATATAGAAATGTACAAAAGAAATGTGCTGCCTACAGCTCTGTATCCATTCCGAGTTTTTTGAAATCATTAAAGCCCAAGGTCAGTCTAGAATTTTAGATTTTACCCCACAAACCTCTCAAACCTCTGAAATCTCTCAGCAACACTGGTATAGTATTTGTATGAGGATGTGTCAGTGTTCAAAAATTATAATGCAAAACTGTACAGATTTCAACAAATTTTGCACCGAAATTTTCTTCTAATTCCATTTTCCGTGAATTTTCTGAAGTCCTCTCAAATTTTTGAACTTGCACATTTTCATTCTAGATTCTCACCTGCAAGTTTATCTCAGCAATGCACTTATCATCAGTTGGTATTTATAGATCTCCCCCTTCTGTGATCATGCCACTTACTGAGTTAAGTGAACAGATATCTAATTAGATTCATACCTATTCAGTCTGATCCATACTGATAAGTATGGAAGAAAGTAGGCATGTTCAAGAAGGAAAGCATTTCTCTAAGCCATTCACTCTTACCTGGTTTCCTCAATGTAATGCAGGTTCTCTTTGTACGGAGATTATTTGAGTGTGCTCATAACAGGTGTGGCCCACCCTCTTTTATCTCTCCTTCAGCTCTGTCTACCACACTGCTGCCAGAATAACTTTAATGAAAACATAAACACATCCTTCTTTGTTGATAAAAATCTTCAGTCGTTCTCTATTGTATTTACTTTGGGTCAAGCTTAAGGCCTAAACATGGTCATCACAGTCTCTTTGAATCTCTTTGTAACCTGAATTTCTGCACCTCTGATATTTATACCTGCACCTAAAAGTTGATTCTCTGAGTATACCATCCAATTATACCACTCCAGCCCTTTGCAGATGCTTTTCGCTGTCTCTAGAAAACCTCTACTTACTCTTTGCAACTCAAAGCTTCTCCTAGACCTCATAGGCCATTTATTGTCATCTTTGCTCAGATAATAGAGTATAGCTTATAGTATTTCTTTATATCACTTTGTTGCATTGCTCCTCAAACTTTTTGGACTGATAATTTTGTAAACTCCAATAAAGATAAACTAGTAGAAAAATGAAGTGTAAAAGAAATCTATAAAATAGAAGCCTCATTTTAAATTTATTGAATTTAACACATCTAAAATTACCACAAAATTTCCATAGAAGTTTCCAAATGTTTATTCTCAGTTTCTGTACTTAGCCATCTTCTTGTGGACCAATACCAAACAAGTTTTGCAGATTGGCATGGCTCCAGGGACCACGTTTTGAGTAGCTCTGCTTTATAACATTTAGCAAGCAATGCTGTAGTCATTTACTTGTACTTTTGCTTTCCTAAATGGAGCGGAGTTGTGATTTACTGATCTTTGGGCTGTGTAACTTCCCATATTTTGTCTTGTCCCCTACCCTCCCAAAGTATCAAGCTTTAAAAGAGTGCATGAAACAGAGTTAATGAATTAAGTGACACACTGGTCATATTACCTTGTAATCACAACTGGCTTGCATCTCTGTTTGCAGAGTAACTTGGGTGGCACTTTATTGTCCTTTCTGAGGGTATAATTGTGAACTGCGTGATACCCTGCTGGGTAGAGGGCTTGCTACCTCAATCTGAAGCAGAAGCAGTTGTGCTGTCATACCCCTTGGTTTTGGTAGTCTCTAGGAAACCCTGAGTGCAGGAAGGTGACATCTCCACAGTCTTAGCATAGATGATAAAACGGATTTTGCTGGAGAAAGGAGGCTAGAACTACTAGCACCATGGATGCAACCTTTCAGTAAATAGTTGCTTTAGGGAAAAGCTTTGCAGCCAGTTACCAATGAAATGCTTGTAATTTTCCTGGGTTTACTGGCGAGCCACATGCAGATGCTATTCTGTTCTCCTCCAGGTTTCCCACCCTAGGACAGCCAGCTTCTAGGCCCTTCCCCCTCTCCCATGCATACCTCCCTGGTTTGTGTGTCTTTAGAATTTGTGGTTTTGAAAGTCCTATTCCTAGCTCCAGAAGCCTTGAGCTTACCTCATTTTCTATGATTTTGGAACAATGTTGTGTGTGGAAAGCACTAGAAGCCTGAGTGCCTGTCCAACTATATGGTCGTGGACCCATCACCATCCCAATATCACTGATATCCCTGTTTGAAATCCAGACTAAATTATTTCTAAGGTTTCATTTTAATTCTTCTATTTGGTCCTCACAGGGCTCTGCCTTTGCTTATCTTACTTTTAGTCTTGTAACTCTGACTGATATTCACTGTGTATATACTGTGCCAACATTTAACATATTATGTCGACAGTCTCTTTGCTTTCTTTGTCCTCAGAGACATCTTACTCTTTGTATTATCTGCTCTTGGTCCAGTGTCTCAATTCACACCCTGTTAATATTGGCTGAATTGTTAAGCTGAACTCTGTGCTTGTTTTTGCTTCACAGCTTTGTTTGGTAGTCTGCCTATCAGGCGTGAAACTGTATATTTGATACAAAATTAATATTCCAGAACTGTTTAAGGTTGTAAATGTTCTAAAACCCAGTTAGAGGAATTCTGATCAGTCCTATGCATATGGGAAACTGATGAGAGTTGTGGTTATTCATTCATTGTTCTCCTTAGGAAATTCTTACTGATTATTACCTTGATGAAGGAAATGAGTTGATATTTCTCTGTGCCTTCTTGGCCCCTGGCAGCCGGGAGAAAGCACTGAATTCTCTTCCCACAGACTGTCCAGCCCTGCAAGGCAGCCTGCCAAAGGGCTCCAGTCACATGCCCAGTGAGTTGCTGCTACATTTTTTCTTCCCTGTCTTTTTCAAGGCTACCATTGTTAGGCTCTCTGCCTGGTGTCCCTGAATTGTAGCTCCTTTGGTTCTCTGGGTGATGAACTCCAAACATGGTTTAGCAATCCTTATTGGGACTGATTAGCTTCACGGAGTCTGCCAGGCTTGCTTTCTGTGGTCCCACACTTCCAGACAGTACTTCAGAAATGGAAGGCACTGGACTTGTTCTGGTCTTTGTTCCTGAGTTTGGAGCCCTCCTACCAGCTCACAGCCCTCAGTGCCCGTGGTTACCCCAGATTGTCCCTGAGCTTAGGATGTTTGGGGGATATTCTTGGAGGAGAGATGTCTTCATCTTCTAGAGGGAACATATGATGTAACCCTCAAATCTGTCCAGCCTCTTTTTTCTCGTTCTGTATTCCATTTTGCATATTGTTTGAAGAGCTGAGCCTCTGCCTCTTTGGAATTGCATTCATATACTGAAATGTAGTGTCTCATAATGGTGCATGCAGTGTTAAAGGCACAATAGTCAGGTTAGTACTTGAGTTGTATTTATGATGGTGGTGGTGGGTTTGAAATGAGCTTCTGTACCCATTCTCTTGTTCCAGGTGTCTGTGAGAAGGTTTGTAAGGGTTTGGTGGATGGACAAGACTTGGCTGCTCAACTCATGCAGACATTTAAAACCTAAAGTCATAGTTTAATAATACAGAGAGGACATCTTAGTTGAGTTACGATGTTTAGGAGGTGGGCCTAGTAGGAAGGAGTTCTCCAGAGAGGGCTGCTTATAAAAGCTGAGTGGGGTTTAACTGCTAGTTCTGCTCCTTGGCTTGCCATGCAGTTGTTTCTCTGCACATACTCTGCCTTTGCCATCCCTCTCTCATCCCAGACAGCTGAACTGATGGGGCTTGCCTGACCTTGGACCTCGGACCTCAAAAACCATAGGCTGAAAAAAATCCTTTTCTTTCTTAAGTGACTTCTCTTAGGTATTTTGTAATAGTGACTAAAAGCTGACTAACGGCAGGTATTATAGTGCAGCTGGTAAGGTTGCCATATCAGATGCTTGCATCCTCTGTTGGAAGGTCTAGGATGGAGTCCCAGCTATTCTGCTTCCAATCCAGGTTCCTGTTCATGCATCCTTGGAGGCAGCTGATGGTGACTGAAGTGCGTGTGCCCTTGCTGCTCATGTGGGAGACCTGGATGAAGTTCCTGGCTCCTTGGCTTCAGCCTGGCTGGGCTCTGGCTGTAGGCATTTCAGGAGTGAATCAGCCAATGGATGAGCCCTCTCTCCCTCTGTCTCCATCTGTATTTTTCTCTTTCTGCTGCTTTGCCTTTCAAATAAATAATAAAATAAGAATAAAAGTGGGCTAGTACAGGAGCTAATTAACACTGAAGTTTATTTGTTTTTTTTTTTAACTTTTATTTAATGAATATAAATTTCCAAAGTACAGCTTATGGATTACAATGGCTCCCCCCCCCCCATAACTTTCCTCCCATCCGCAACCCTCCCCATCTCCTGCTCCCTCTCCCCTTCCATTCACATCAAGATTCATTTTCAATTCTCTTTATATACAGAAGATCAGTTTAGTGTATATTAAGTAAAGATTTCAACAGTTTGCCCCCATATAGCAGCACAAAGTGAAAAATACTGTTGGAGTACTAGTTATAGCATTAAATAACAGTGTACAGCACATTAAAGACAGAGATCCTACATGATATTTTTAAAAATTGATTAATTTTGTATGCAATTTCCAATTTAACATCAGGTTTTTTTTTTCATTTCCAATTATCTTTATATACAGAAGATCAATTCAGTATATGCTAAGTAAAGATTTCATCAGTTTGCACCCACTCAGACACACAAGGTGTAAAAATACTGTTTTTTAAATTTTTTAAATTTTTTAAATTAAACTTTTATTTAATGAATATAAATTTCCAAAGTACAGCTTATGGGTTACAATGGCTTCCCCTCCCCCCATAACTTCCCTCCCACCCACAACCCTCCCCTTTCCCGCTCCCACTCCCCTTCCAATCACATCATGATTCATTTTCAATTCTCTTTATGTACAGAAGATCAGTTTAGCATATATTAGGTAACGATTTCAACAGTTTGCCCCCATATAGCAACACAAAGTGAAAAGAAATACTGTTGGAGTACTAGTTATAGCATTAAATAAGAGTGTACAGCACATTAAAGACAGAGATCCTACATAATATTTTTTTAAATTAATTTTCTATGCCGTTTCCAATTTAACACCAGGTTTTGTTTTTTTCATTTCCAATTCTCTTTATATACAGAAGATCGATTCAGTATATAATTAGTAAAGATCTCATCAGTTTGTACCCACGCAGAAACACAAAGTGTAAAAATACTGTTTCAGTACTAGTTATAGCATCACTGCACATTAGACAACACATTAAGGACAGATCCCACACGAGATGTAAGTACACAGTGACTCCTGTTATTGATTTAACAATTTGACACTCTTGTTTATGGCATCTGTAATCTCCCTAGGCTCTAGTCATGAGTTGCCAAGGCTATGGAAGCCTTTAGAGTTCGCCGACTTCAATCTTACTCCAACAGGGTCATAGTCAAAGTGGAAGTTCTCTCCTCCCTTCAGAGAAAAGTACCTCCTTCTTTGATGGCCCCGTTCTTTCCACTGGGATCTCACTTGCAGAGATCTTTCATTTAGGTCGTCTTTTTTTTTTTCCCCCAGAGTGTATTGGCTTTCCATGCCTACAGTACTCTCATGGGCTCACTGAAGTTTATTTGAAACACTAACCTTGACTTAACATTGTGTTCTCAGTACTAGTCATGGTCTTAGAGTGACCCTATTATTCAGTTATCCATTCTGCTGCGGAATGTGGAGGAAAGAAAACTCGGAGGCTGGAGAAGAATTTCGAAAAATTTCTTTGTGTTGCCTTTCTTTCTGTTTAATTTCTTAATTTTTGCGTTGTTCCCTTTCTTACATGAGAAGCAATGTTGGGTTTATGTTAAACCTACATTTAAATATTGACCCATAGCTGTGTAACCTTGGGAGAGTGTATTCTTTGAGCTGCAGTGTGCTTTACTGTAAAAACAGGATGCTGCCTCAACTTACATGGCAGGGTGTGTGTGTGTAATTTAAACAGAGAGAGCGGTCTGTTGATCATTCATGGTTTACTCCTCAAATACCCACAACAGTCATTGTTGGGCCACATGAAGCCCAAGAGCCTAGAAGTCAATCCAGGTCTCCAGTGTGGGTGGCAAGAGCCCAAGTACCTGCCGTTACCTGCTGCCTCCTAGGGTGCTCATTAGCAAGAAGGTGAAATTTAGTGCAGAGCTGGGACTGAAACCCAGGCGTTCTGAGATGGGCTGTGGGAGTGGCATCTTAACCACTTTGCCAGATGCCCACCCCACTATTTTAAATATTAAATAACATGGTGAAAGTATATACTTGGTACAGTGCACTGTTCACCCAGGGAGGACTCAGGTATGGCTCCTTTCCGTTTTCCTGTGAAATTGAGCATACAAAATACTGATTATTTACTGTAAAGCCCTCATTTGTGTCTCCATTGAAAACTGGAGGGAAATGTTGCAAATAGCGTTGAGTAGAAATTGAGGCCTTCATGAATAAAACTTAGTTACATTCAGTGAACAGTTGCTGCCCGTCAGGCCCTGAGTAGAGAGGGAGGTTCTGTGAGCCACGTACATTCTAATGAGTGATGAAGACAAGTGAGCAGACGTTTCCATCGAGTGTGATGGGGTGCGGAGGCATGGCTGGTGGCTGTGCTAATACAGGGGAGGGTACTGGCTCTCGGAGCAGGAGAGAAGGGAGAACGGGGTGTGAAAAGTCACAGAACAGTTCCTGAAGGAATGCACTTTTGAACCTTGGCTTGATGAGAGGGAGGGCGCATTTCAGGCAGAGGGAGATACACGAAGAGGGAAATACATGGAGCGCATAATGAGTACAGCTGGCAGTTTTCCAAGCTTGCCTAGTGGTCAATGCAGGAGGTGGAAGGTGAAGCTGTGAACAGCCAGCCCATAGAAAGCCTTTTTATTTTTATTTTTTGCATGCTAAGAAACTTAGTTTATATCCTATAGAGAATGGGGGCCGCTCCTTGCAAGCTCTGTGCTGAGTTGTGACACAATCAGATTTGCACTCTGGTGCGGGCTTTCAGAATATATTAAGAGGGACAGGAGAAGAAAGGGGAGACTTGTTAAGAAGCTGGTGCAGGGGTTCAGAGCAGAGATGCTGAGGGCCTGGCCTGAAAGAGTGAATGGCAGTTGGGATAAAGAGGAGAACAACTGAGAGTAGTTTGGGAGGTTGGATCTATGATGCTTCATTGTAAAGGATGAAAAAGTATCAGGAGTGAATCTCTCGGTTTTTATCTTGGGTGCATGTATGGGAATGGTGAACAAGGGAGGAAGATCAGGTTTGGGGGCAGAGATGATAAATTAAGTTTTGGAGAAACTGATTTTTTTTCTGCTTGTGGAGTGTGATCGGAGGGAAGAGAACAGCAGCAGGAGATTTGATATGGGTCTGAGATACAGAGGTCAGGACCAGAATGGCAGCTTGGAAAAAAAAAAAAAAACTTTAATCTTTATTGATAATGATGACGTTAGAAACGACAAGTACAAAGATCCTTTTGTCCTTGCATCATGACAGAGGGAGAAGGGGGGAGAGCAATTTGTTATATTTCACAAATGAAGCTGTCATTAAAGAAGTGCGATAGACACCCCCCTTCCCTCCCGCCTCAACCTGCTCCTTAATGGATTTAGAACACTGTTATCTCCCTTCTCTCTTTCAATTCCCATAGTGCCTTTTGGTTTGAAATACAGCTTTGAAATGAAATAAGATTGAATTTTGGAGGGTCTTAAATTTTAATGTGATACTTTACATAACTCCAAGCTGCATTTTAATGTGGCTTGGCATATCTTCTGATGCCTTTGGGAATGGTTCAAAATAATTTATTATTAGTAGTAGTGTTTTATCATTAGTTCACAGACGAAAGTTTAGAGAAAACTATTAGAAAAATCAGAGTGTTTCCTCAAGGTGGTAGAAGGGATACATGTCACTCCATCTGGCTGCAGTGGCTTTGTGTCTTCTCACCTGACTCTCCTGTTCTGCCTTCTCTCTCCTGGAAACTGGGCGGTCTCAGGTCAGTACTAGGGCCACTGAGGGCAGCTTCAGTGACAGAAGTCTTTCACTCTGGAGTTTTGGGTTAGTCTTCCACCCCTCACCTTTCTTGCTTACCATCCCCCTCCTCTCTGGCTAGCAGGGTGGGCAGACCTCTCCTTCTGGGGGTCTTGGGGGAGCCTAATCCCGAGTATCCTTGTTCTGGCTCTTTCTGGTCTTCACAGATTTTTCTTGAATGGTCCTCTTGTCAGCAGTGAGTTGTATTGTGACTGTTCCTTTCCTGCCCATTTCCATTTGAACATAAAATCAGCCATTCTTGGTACCTTGAAATTAGAGTGCTCTCTTGCGCTCTCTCTTTCTCCCCTCATCTCACAATTGCTCTCACTCTACTTCTTCCATGCACTCCTTTTCATACTCTTTTTGTTCCTCTTTCCTATCTTTTAAAATTCTTCCATAAATTAAGGGAAAAATCTACCAGGCATAGTCACAGCACACTCCTCCTGTTTAGATGTGCGTCTCTTGAACTTCTGTATTGTTTTAACAAAGGGCCAGCCAGCCTTTTCTTGAATACTTCCTGTATTGTGAAGTGTACTGTCTCACACAGCTTATTTCTTTTCAGAATCTTTAAAGGTTATAGGGTTTTTATTTTTTATGCACCATGATGATATCATAGTATGTCAGCTACTTTCTATTCCTATTATTCCCTGCATCCTCTGAGAGTTTCACTTTTAATGGTTTCTAGGGGAGGAGGGAGACACCTCATTCAGCAGAAAGCAAAAGAAGAGGCAGCTGTTTGGCTTTTTTTTTTTTTTTTTTTTTTTTTTTTTTTTTTTTTGACAGGCAGAGTTAGAGAGAGAAAGGTCTTCCTTCTGTTGGTTCACCCCCTAAATGGCTGCTGCGGCCGGCGAGCTGCGCCGATCTGATGCCAGGAGCCAGGTGCTTCCTCCTGGTCTCCCATGCGGGTGCAGGGCCCAAGCACTTGGGCCATCCTCCACTGCCTTCCCAGGCCACAGCAGAAAGCTGGACTGGAAAAGGAGCAACCGGGACTAGTACTGGGCGCCCCAACTGGGACTAGAACCCGGGGTGTTGGTGCCGCAGGCGGAGGATTAGCCTAGTGAGCTGTGGCGCCGGCCTGGCTTTTGAATTTCACAAATTACAAAGCCTACATCTGACTATAAAGCTAAATTTGGAAGAATAAAAGAAAGCCCAAGAAAACGGTTTTGTAGACTAGGAGAGGGAGGAGTCAGGATGTTGAGAGAGCCTCGATATTGGCCTTGAAGAAAATCCCAAAGGAGGTTTGATGAATTCTAGATAGGAGTGGGCCTTTCCCTATCATGAGTCATTACACTCCACGTAGGAAGTAAGGAGAGACATCAGAGCAAAATGTGATACTAAGTTTCAGCTTCCTGACTACATGGAGGCAGACAATGAAAATTAATTGTAATTACAGAAAAAAAGTAAAGTATTGAAATTACATTTTCCCCCATGTGGTCTGTGGACTGGGATTTGTATACACAGTATGTAGATTAGCAGTGATCTAAGTGGAGAGTCACTCAGGTTTAAATCTGGCTCTGTGTAACATCCTTGTTGAGTTATTTAATCTCAGAGTCATTCAGGTGGGTGGAAATAATACCTACCTTGTTTTCGATGCTTGGGTCAGATACCTGTCCAGAATAGTGCTTGGCTCCTGTTAAGCACTCAAAAAACACTTTCTTGCAGTTAAACCTTTCTCGCAGTCCCAACTCTTATTTTGGGTTCTCGAGACCCATAGATTCCATGAAACCCCTTCTTTCATGGACCAGCTCTAAAGATATTTGGAAGCTATTGTCCTAACAATGCCTGATATCACATCTTGCATCTTTGAGAGGAAGATGGCTTAGTGTATTCTGGGGCATGTTGCTTGGATCTGAATCTTAGCTTGTCCACTTACTCATGTAGCCAAGTTACTTACTGTATTTGGGCTTGTATTTCTTTATTTGTAAAATGGAAATGATAATAATATCTGTTGGAGCCGGTGCTGTGGTGTTGTGGGTAAAGCTGCCGCCTGCAGTGCCGGCATCCCATATGGGTGCCAGTTCGAGTCCCAGTTGCTCCACTTCCGATCAAGCTCTCTGCTATGGCCTAGGAAAGCAGTGGAAGATGGCCCAAGTGCTTGGGCCCTTGCACCCATTTGGGAGACCCGGAGGAAGCTCCAGGCTCCTGGCTTCAGATCAGTGCACCTCTGGCCATTATAGCCATTTGGGGAGTGAACCAGCAGATGGAAGACTTCTCTCTCTGCCTCTGCCTTTCTGTAATTCTGTCTTTCAAATAAATAAATAAATAAATAAATAAAAATAATACCTGTCTTTCAGCATGTTTGTAAGTATTAAAGATGTTGATACATAAAAAAGATCTCTGGGTGCCTGTTAGTTAACTGAGTGTAGAGTGAGCAGGTACTGCATTGTGACAGAGACAGTACCGCTTTTTTTTTTTTCCCCTCTGTTTTCTGTTTGTTTCCCATTTTCTTTTCCTCTTTAGAGCCAGACAGAGGCTATATTTCCTGCCTTCCTTGCAATTATCTTGGGGCCATGTGCTTATTGTAACTGGTAGATTAATAAGCAGAGGTGATATGTACCATTTATGGGCCAAAGCGCCTTACCTTGTGGAGTGTAGAGTGCACATGTTGTAATGATAATAAACTGGGTTCTGAAGTCACCATTTGGAAGGAATTTGAGGAAAGAGGGGGCATTGCATGGCAGGCTAAGGCTGAAGCACAGTGCATGTTGCATTTTCATCAAATTCAGTACTGAGAGCTCTGTTTCTCTGGACAGTGGCTGTAAGCTATAGCCCGGCCCAGACAGGGTCTCCGGGGTATTTGGTCGTGGGTGTTTTCAATGTGCCTTTCATGTGATGCTTCTTAACATTCAAGTGTCTGACCCATGATCAGGGGTCCCCTTGTGGGCACTGTGCTTATATGGCACACATCCTTATGGCTCTAGGCTGACCTGTGTCTGGTTTATTCCTACTGAAAGAGCTACCCTTGGAGAGAGCTATGATGGTGAGGTGGAATAGGTTCAGGTGTGTCAGTCAGGTGAGGCACAGGGAGGTGGCACAGCAAAACACATGAAATAACAGAATCAGCCTGTTTGTTACAGATCCAAGGAGAAGAGTATGGCAAGCAGGAAGGGGAACGCCATCTTGGAAACACACGCCCAGCCAGCAGGGTGGGGAGCAAGAGAGAAAGAGAGATGTGCCTGTGGGTTGGGGCTTTTACTGGGGTCTGAGTTTGACCCAGGCAGGTTTCCTGCAGGGAGCCTAATACTTGGGATTTCAACAAGCAGGCTCTAGCTCCTTGGAGGCACACTGGCACTGAGAGGTGGCCCCTGTGGCAGATCTGCCCAGTCCATGTGGGTGTGGGGGTTGGTAGGGCGAGTCTCCTGAAGAGGAGGCAGTTGTGGAAGGCAGATCTCCAGGTCAGTCACCTGGAGGAACTGGAGACTGGAATCCAAGCCTGGTTTCTTTTTTTTTTTTTTAATATATTTTATTTTTATTTTTTTGACAGGCAGAGTTAGACAGTGAGAGAGAGAGAGAGAGAGAGAGAGAGAGAGAGAGAGGGAGAGAGTTATAGACAGTGAGAGAGAGACAGAGAGAAAGGTCTTCCTTCCATTGGTTCACTCCCCTAATGGCCACTACAGCTGGTGCTGCACTGATCCAAAGCCGGGATCCAGGTGCTTCCTCCTGGTCTCCCATGCGGGTGCAGGGCCCAAGCTCTTGGGCCATCCTCCACTGCCTTCCCGGGTCACAGCAGAGAGCTGGACTGGAAAAGGAGCAACTGGGACTAGTCCTGGGTGCCCCAACCGGGACTAGAACCCTGAGTGCTGGCGCCGCAGGTGGAGGATTAGCCAAGTGAGCTACAGCGCCGGCCAAGCCTGGTTTCTGATATGAGAAAGTCCAGCAATTTAAAATGGGTGCTGAGGCCACATAAAACTATACAGTGTCACTGCAGGAAAGTATTAGTTTTAGCCTGGTCCATCCATAGACAAAGTCAGCTGATCCTGTGAGTGATAAATGTCATCAACCACAGTCCCAGTAGTTTCTGTGCTCCTCCCACATGTCATGCAAAATAGCAAATGGGATTCATTCTGGGGAGATGATTTTTAAAGTGTCTTTTTAAAACAAGTCTTAATTCATTTTTACTTATTTAAAAAGCAGAGTGACAGTGACAGGAAGAGAGAGAGGGAGAAAGATAGAGACAGAGACACATGTTTTCTCACTCCCCCCAGTACTCAGGCTGGGAGAGGCCAAAGCCAGGAGCCAGAAACTCTTTCTGGATCTCCCATGTGGAGGTCAGGGTTTCAGGACTTGAGCGACGAGGCATTATCTGCCTTCTCCCAGGCACATGAACAAGAAGCTAGACCGGAAGCCGAGCTTTAGGCAGAACGTGATTTCAGACACTCTGATATGGGATGTTGGCATCCCAAGTGACAACTGCTGTACCACAATGCCCATCCAGACAGAGAAATATGACTTCTAAAAATATTTTCTGTATATTTTTCTCTTCAATTTATTTATTTTTAATTGATACATTAAAAATCATACATATTTACAGAGTACCATGTGATTTTTTCATACATGTATGAATCTCATATTCAAATCAGAGTATACACTTCTGTTTGCTCAAACATTTATCATTTTTCTGTTGTAAAAACATTAAAAATCCCTGTTTTGTAGCTCTTTGGAAATATACTATATGCTATCATTGTCTGTAACCACTGGAATTTATTTCCCCCATCTAACTATAACTTAGTATCCATTCAGAAGAGGAAGGCCTTCCTCTGCCTATGTTCTACAGCTTTGGTAACCCCTATTTTATTTTGAACTTGTTTGAGAGCAACGTTTTTTAGATTCCGCACATGAATGAGGTCATACAATGCCTGCCTGTCTGTGCCTGGCTTATTTTATTTAACATTAGGACCTCCAGTTCCATCTGCGTTGTTGCAAGTGACAGGATTCCACCCTTTTTTGCGGCTGAATAGGATTCCTTTGTGTTTATGTTCTACATTTTCTTTATCCATGCTTCTCAGATTGACTGATAAGAAGATGAGCAGGCCGGCACCATGGCTCACTAGGCTAATCCTCCGCCTTGCGGCGCCGGCACACCCGGTTCTAGTCCCGGTCAGGGCACCGATCCTGTCCCGGTTGCCCCTCTTCCAGGCCAGCTCTCTGCTGTGGCCAGGGAGTGCAGTGGAGGATGGCCCAAGTGCTTGGGCCCTGCACCCCATGGGAGACCAGGAGAAGAACCTGGCTCCTGCCATCGGATCAGTGTGGTGCGCTGGCCGCAGCGCGCCTACTGCGGCGGCCATTGGAGGGTGAACCAACGGCAAAAAGGAAGACCTTTCTCTCTGTCTCTCTCTCACTGTCCACTCTGCCTGTCAAAAAAAAAAAAAAAAAAAAAGATGAGCAAAGAAATACCAGAAATAAGTGCAACAAAAATGCTAAGAAGTCTAGTCTAAAACAGCTGAGCTTTATTTGTTAATGGAAATAGGTATGTGAAAAAGTATTTGATCGAGAGCATTACAGGATCAGTGGCCACACATCCTTTGTGTTCACCTCATGTTACCATAAAGTCTGCTTTTGAGAAGACAACAGCATGAAAATGATGGGAAGTAGATGATATTTCAGTGCTGATGGTAGTTTGGGGATCATGTCTTATGGACTTCCTGTGTGCAGGACACTGCTTGAGAGAACAGACAGTACCCCGAGAGGAGTTGGAAAAGATGGATTCAAGGTTTGAACCTATTACTATCAGTCCAACTAAGAAGCTGTGAAAACAAAATAATTTTTGAGGGGAGCATACTGACTGCATTTGTTTGACATTGAGTTTGAAATGATGATCATTAAAATAGTGGCTGGAATTTTGACACTATCTTTTGTGAAAAGCTGTGGTTAACAGTGTTTTGGATAGAGACATTTTGTCGTTAGGTCCGAATTAAAGACCCACTCCCCCTCCCTGATTACCTGTTTGGCAGAGCACATCTTTGAAATTATAGTGCATGTTTGTGACAGTGTGTGATTCACTATGTAAGCTCCTAATGCAATGTCGTGCCTGAGTGAGTGCAAACAGAGGAGCACCACACACTGATAGAATTTGACGGTCCTTCAGACCGCGCTCATGCCCTAAAGAACTGTCGGCTCTGAAGCTCAAAGCAACAGGGTTTATAAAGGCAAAAACCACAAGGAGGGAAGAGAGGTATACATGGTTACTAGGGTCACGCTGACCTAAGGCCTATGCAAAACCAATATCAATTACACACTTGAGACTAGACAAATTGCAATCTTAGCATTAACCCCGGGGGAAGCCTATCTGTTTTAAGCTTGAGCAGTCATGCTAGGGAGTTCCTGTGCTGCTGCTATTGTCTGAGTTTTAGATCACACTTTCAGACCAGAGCCTCACAGTGGGGGATGCTTTCTCAAGATGGCCCCTTGGGTGCTCTGAAATGGAGTCCGTCTTGTCAGGGTATCACTTCAGCACAACTTTCTATGAGCATTCCCTTCTTATGTTCAACAGGGTTGCACTTTTATCTGTCACAGATACTAACATAAACCTATATGAAATGACTAAGTTTTTTAAAAGGAAAATTACAATTTGATTAAATAAAAGAGCGGTCTAACATTTTAAACATACATTGGCTTTGTGAACAAAATGATTTACCTTTAAGTATTCTTTTCAAGGCAATATACCTTCTATAAGGAAATATAGAGGAGAATTTCTTTTTTTTCTTTGTTTTTTAATTTTTAATTTTTATTAGAAAGAACAGATTTCATATATTTCATAGGTGCAATTCTAAGAAGAGAACCATGCTTCCCTGCCTCAGAGGAGAATTTCTTCTCTCTGGAATTTAATCTGCAGCCATCTGCCACTGTATCTCATTATGCTCTTCATATAATTAGAGCAATTAGGATGAGGCTTGCGCCATATAGTGGTCTTGGAAGCAGGGTTGAGCTATTTCCAGGCCTATTTTGAGAGGCTGGATTAATGGGCTAATCTTTTTGGTAAACTGATGGAAACTGAGAAATATTTAAGCTACAAAAAGGAGAAGGGTGAGTTTGTTTTTCTGTTTTGTTATCTGTCATGTTGTTTTCTTAATCACCATGGTAACTAGGTGTCTTGATAAATACGTTTTTAATGACACGAGCTCAAAAGGTGATAGAGGACAGGAAAAAAAGTGTAGCGTGAAAGAGAGGCCGTGTGAAAGAGGGCTCAGCAGTGTGGAGACAGTGGCTGCACGTTCTTGACCCTGCACCATTGGAGAAAGGAGGAAGAAGCATTTGAAGAGGCACAATTGGAGATATGAAAAACTCTTGTGGGAAGCGAGTCCCACGAAGTGCTTTGAGGACCCAGGAAGGGCCAGGTGATTCAGCACTACAACCGCAGTGTGCCAAGTCATTATGGGATGACTGTGGTCCTGGGTAGGGCTGTGCTAAGGAGTGAGAGTTCATCCTTCCCACCCATCTCACTCTGCCCCCTTCATCCACTGCAGCTGCTCATGCACTAGCAGGATTCTCGTTGTGTTAGTCTTCCAGCAGGTCTGTCTCAGGCCATTACGTATTCCAATTTAGCCTACTTTTTGTCACCAAATACATCTGTATGAAATACTATTCTATCCTTACCTTTTTCTTAAAAACTTTTAAATCTAATTACTTTTTTAAAAGATTTATTTATTATTTGAAAGAGCTACAGAGAGGCAGAGCAAGAGAGACAGAGAGAGAGAGAGAGGTCTTCCATCTGCTGGTTCACTCCCCATATAGCCACAACAGCTGGAGCTGCACCGATCTGAAGCTAGGAGCCAGGAGCCTCTTCCAGTTCTCCCACATGGGTGCAGGGCCCCAAGGACTTGGGCCATCTTCTACTACTTTCTCAGGCCATAGCAGAGAGCTGGATTGGAAGTGGAGCAGCAGGACTCGAACTGGCGCCCATATGGGATGCAGGCACTGCAGGTGGCAGCCTTATCCGCTGTACCACAGGGCAGGCCTTCGGATTTCTTTTAGTAAAGGCTTACATTGCCTGCTGTGTTCCATTGCCTGTCCTGGTATTCAGGATGACCATGAGAAGACTGACCCACTTCAGCTCCTGTAGCGCTTCCAGCTAGTCTGCTGTCCTCCTGGTCTCTGCGATGTCCATGCATCATACACCTCTGCCCTTGCCCCGATAACCCATTGCTCTTGTCTGAAAACCACCTTGGTCCTCTGTTGATATCCTACATCCTTCTAGGTTTCACTCAGTACCTGACTGTCCTAAGTGTGACCTACCACTGAGTATTGCTCACATTTTGACCGAACAGTCCTTAGAGTGCCCCGCATGGTTGTTTGTGGCATGGTGGAAGCTGAGAAGTTGGCGATGGTGACTGAAGCAGAGGCCTTGAGACGCGGAGGAACTCTCGAGATAACACGGTCCTCTTCGGCTGAATTTCAGGTTGCTGCGGCATCCTGTCCTTGGGAGCTCTGAGAGATGTGTCAGCCTAAAGAAATGAGTTGGCTTTTTATTTCAGTCCTTTGTTGAATCTTCTGTCAGAGACTTGACGTCACTAGATTCCATCCAGGCTCAGGCACTTGCCAGAGAAATCTGTTTTCTCCAGTTTTGAGACCGTGTGTCCTGGGTGCATTGAATGCAGTCAGCTTCTGGGTGTGTGCCCAGTGCCTTATACTTAGAACAGTTAATTCTAGGGGCTGTCCATGCTCCACTGTATTCAGACCAGTACTCATGTGTGTGCGCCAGGCTCCTGCTGAGCTTGGCATATGCTGGGGGGCTGGAGAGACTTGGCTTCTCTGGCATATGATAAGCCCTGCCCACTGCTGGGTGGGGCTGGTGCCTGTGTGAGAGATGGCGGATGAGAGAGCTCTGGCAGAGAAGAAAACATGGGGATTGAGAGAGAGTGAGCAATGACAAAATTAAAAGGCGCTTGTAAAAATAGAAGGAACTGATAGTTAACACTGCTAGTGGAAACAGCCAGGGAGAGCAGGGTTGTGATGTCTTCCTCAGGATCGTTGTCATGCATCTTTACCTAGGTCGTAGCATCACCTGAAAGTCACTTATTCCAACTCTTCATTTGTTTGTGCTGTGGTCTATGCGCTATTCCAACTCCAGTTTAGGGAGATGCTAAGTCTATATATTTTAATTCTCCAGGGGATACTGAACTTCCTAATTTGCTTTTAGTTTGTGTCAGTGAAACTCTAGACTACATATCTGAAAATGTTTCATTTATCCTTGAATTTTATCTTCCAGGCACTAATCTGTAGCTTTTACAGATTTAGTAATAACTTCTGCCCAGAGTAACTAGGATATCACTCTCCAGCCCTGTGCCCAGGCATCATGTGACAGCCTCAGATTTTTCTTTTTTACTTCAAATTGTAAAAAAATAGAGTGTCAGAATTTGCATGAACTACATGAATGCATCCATTCAACAACTGTTTATTGGATTGTATTCTGGGATATAAAAAATAGGAAGATTTTGCCATCATGAAGCCTACATTTCAGCTAGAAGATGGTAAACATTCATCACAAGCAGTGTAATACCCCTAATAGGTATGTTAGGAAGTAATAAATATATTGGAAAACAGAAATAGTGGTAATATCAGGGTGATTTGACAGTATGTGAATGAGACTAAACAGGTTAATATTTTTAATTTGGAGGAAATTTGAACCTTATATTTTAACATTCTTTGAAGCAATTGTGCTTTTTCATGGTTTTTGAGATTATAAGACTTTTGAGAAATTGTACAGTCAGATTCTTGCCTCTAGACCCTACAGAAAAAATAGGTCATTTAGATCTGACCATTTGGGATTGGAGAGATTGGCAGGAGTCAATCCAGATATCTCAGTCCAGATAAAAAATGAGTGAGAAAAAAAGCCCCCAGGCAAACACTTCTTGAGTTCTTGCTTTCTGTTCCTGTTGACTTGGAGTTTGCATTGTTCTCCAGTGATTTTTTTTTTTTTTTTTTTGACAGGCAGAGTTAGACAGTGAGAGACACAGAGAGAAAGGTCTTCCTTCCGTTGGTTCACTCCCCAGATGGCCGCTATGGCCGGCGCTGCGCTGATCCGAAGCCAGGAGCCAGGTGCTTCCTCCCGGTCTCCCATGCAGGTGCAGGGCCCAAGCACTTGGGCCATCCTCACTGCCTTCCCGGGCCACAGCTGAGAGCTGGACCTCCAGCGATCTTTACAGCCTGTGTTGGCCAGATGACTTCTCAGCTTCCCACTCAATAGTTCTTTCTTTGCTATTACTTCTCCCCTTAACGTTCAGGCATGACTTGCCTTCTTTCTCTTTTTCCTTTTTTTAAACCGGTTGAAGTCCTACTATTTTTTTTTTTTTTCAAACTCAGAGTGGTCTTGGATTTGTGATTAGTTGTCCATGGTACCTCTTGGCACTTAGTTACATAGTGCTGTTTGTTCCTTGGGGTGTGTTCTGTGGCCATTCCTTTTATTCCTCCTTCTTTGACAATCAACTCTGGAGAAACACAGGCAACCCCCTTATTTTTTCTGGTGTCCTCTTGCATACTGGCATATGGTACACATGGGGATACTGAAAAATTGCTTGATAATTAGTAGGGTAGAAGCCATTGCTATTTACATTGTGTGTGTGATGAATGTTATCTTTATCCGTTTTATTCTTTATGCATTTCTATGTCTCTACCATTCTAGCAGTTAAAGAAATGAGTAGTGGGTGGATGCGCTGTGCACATCTCTGACAAGTGAAACAAAGCTGATTTGCTCTATTTTTAGAAAGCAAATGTCACTTCCCAGTGGGTAGCTAAATAAGTACTCTGTGTTTTTAATGTGATGGTATACTTTGGGAAATGGGCATCACAGGTTTTACATCTTTAGTTAACACTTGCTTAAAGTTATTGAAGGGATAGAAAGCTATTGCTCGGGTTTTTTTTTTTTTTTTTTAATATCTATTTATTTGAAACAGAGAGAGGGAGAGACAGCAAGATTTTTCCATCTGCTGGTTCACTCTCCAGATGGTCACAATGGCCAGGGCTAGGACAGGCTGAAGCCAAGAGCCAGGATCCAGGAGCTTCACCCAGGTCTCCCACATGGGTTTCAGGGGCCCAAGCACTTGGGCCACATTCTGCTGCTTTTCTCAGGCTGTTAGCAGGAGCTGAATCAGAAGTAGCAGCTGGGACACAAACCAGCACCCATATGAGATGGTGGCATTTCAGGCAGCAGCTTTACCCACTATAGCACAATGATGGCCCATGTAATATTTTCAACTGTTAGAAGTTATCTGACTTTAATTAGAGTCCCTTTTAAACACAGCTTCAAAAAAATCCCTTTGTCATAGATTATATTCCATGTTGCATGTATGTACACAAAAGAAACTCAGCCAGTCTCTTGACCTGTTCTGCACTATTTTCAGTATTAACCACCTTTCTTCAGATGGCTTTTTCTTTTCCCATATCACTTGTGATTATAATTCCCAATGGCCTAAGCAGACAAGAATCTTGGGAAAGAAGGAATCGAAAGTGAGAGCCTGCAAGCACATCGGAATGATACTGTCTTGCCCTCACCACCCTCTGCCAGTCACCCTTTGCTTTCCCCAAACCCAGAGAAGAACATAATCCATTTTGCAGGAGTGGGTCTTATGCCTCTCTTTAAGGATGACCTATAAAATTTGTATCTGTTTTCATATGTAAAAGTATGTTGTGCATCAAATATATCAAATATTTTAACTCAAAAATTTGTTTTGTAATATTGTTTGTAAGTAACCTTATCTGAGGTGCTTTTTGATTAAGAAGCTTTGAAGAATACACAAACATTGAGATAGTTTTATGGCACAGCACCCCTGTGGGATGTCAACTCCCCATATCAGAGTACCGATTCAAGTTCCTGCTACTCCACTTCCCATCCAGCTTCGAGCTAATGCATCTGGGAAGAAGGATGATGGCTCACGTACTTGGACCCCTCACCACCCACATGGGAGACCAGGATGGAGTTCTGGATACCTGGTTTCAGCCTAGCCCAGCTCTGGCTGTTGTAGTCATTTGAGGAGTGAACCAGCTGATAGAAGATTTTTCTGTCTCTGTAACTCTGCCTTAAAACAGATACCTATTTAATTTTGTTTTTGTTTTTGTTTTGTTTTAAATTTTATTTAATAAATATAAATTTACAAAGTACAACTTTTGGATTATAGCAGCTTTTTCCCCCCATAACCTTCCTCCCACCCACAACCATCCCATCTCCCACTCCCTCTCCCATCCCATTCACATCAAGATGCATTTTCATTTTTTTTTATTTTTATTTTTTTTGTTTTTTTTTATTGTTTTTAAATTATTTATTTATTTATTTATTTTTTGACAGGCAGAGTGGACAGTGAGAGAGAGAGAGAGAGAGAAAGGTCTTCCTTTTGCCGTTGGTTCACCCTCCAATGGCCGCCACGGCCAGCGAGCTGCGGCCGGCGCACCGCACTGATCCGAAGGCAGGAGCCAGGTGCTTCTCTTGGTCTCCCACGGGGTGCAGGATCCAAGCACTTGGGCCATCCTCCACTGCACTCCCTGGCCACAGCAGAGAGCTGGCCTGGAAGAGGGGCAACCGGGACAGGATCCGGTGCCCCGACCGGGACTAGAACCCGGTGTGCCGGCGCCGCAAGGCAGACGATTAGCCTAGTGAGCCGTGGCGCCAGCCAAGATGCATTTTCAATTATCTTTATATACAGAAGATCAACTTAGTATATACTAAGTAAAGATTTCAACAGCTTGCACCCACAGAGAAACGCAAAGTGTAAAGTACTGTTTGAGAACTAGTTATACCGTTAATTCACATAGTACAACACATTAAGGACAGAGATCCTACATGAGGAATAAGTGCACAGTGACTCCTGTTGTTGAATTAACAATTGACACTCTTATTTATGGCGTCAGTAATCACCCAAGGGTCTTGTCATGAGTTGCCAAGGAGATACATCTTTAAAACACACACACACCCGAATGAACTTTCCTAATGGTCATGACCCTAAAGCTGGCCTGTATCACAGTGGCATTATTTGGAATCTGTGCTTGTACTGTGATAATGAGGAAGAACTCAAATTAACTTTGGGAGGAATCCCGGCCTCATTCAGTGGCACTGCTTGCCGATGTGTAATAAAATAACATAAAGGAAAACAGGATTCTACGGAGAGAAAGCCGTCCAACTCTAAGTTCTTATGTATTTGACATTTTACCAAGTGTGGGGAAGAAACAGGAATGGGTAGTAAGAGAAAGCATGGCAGCCGGGGAAGGGTGTGCTTTAGGAGAAGGACTGTTTGAGGAAGCCATGGGAGCTGGGGAGGCCTGCAGACTAACCAGGAATTGGAGAGGTGGCCACCTGGAGGTGTGCTGGAGGACCCAAAGGCTACTTGGGGTGGCATAGCCACCAGAGGAGGACTGCAGGAGATGTAGGCCAATTCATTAGGAAACACTTAACATTAAATTTTTAAAGGATTCTTGAGTTTCTGAGTGGGAAATAGCTGTGGACAGTGAATTAACTTGTTTTGGAGCAGCAACGTGGCGAAACAGCAGATCCTTGAAAAGTTGTATCTGTATCTTAAAAGACAATGCAAAGGGTAAGTTAGAGAAGAGATTGAACACAGATCATACTGTGATCAGTGGCTTTTAGAAACTTGCTTCTCCTTTACTTTCGAGTAATGAGTAGAATATGTATCGTATATGTGAAATATGTATAATATATGAAATATTTCATGTATTTTTCCTTTAATATTTTGGCATTAATTCGTGGAGCTCAGTTTATTTAGCACCCCTGTTTGTTTAGGAACCCTTTATACTTGTTATATCACTGAGAATATAGCAATATGTTTAAGTAAAATCTTTGTCCTTCAAAATCCTGAGTTAACTTTGGAAAGTGTATTTTTTTTCTTGCTCTCTTTTCCTTTCCCTTTCTCTACTTTAATATTATAAAAGCTGATGGGAGATACTGTCTCTTCTAAACGTGGTGTGAGGTCACCACCTCCTGTGCAGGCGGAGCCCTGTACATTCCATTAGTGTCCTGGGAGTGAAAGTTGGACAGAGAAGAGTACTGGGTTGCCTTGGTTGGGCTACATCACACTCAGAGTACGAAACAATCTACTGGAGATGAAGAATAGGAAGTGGAAAATAGTTTTGTTTTTTTTTTTTATCTCTCAAATTTTAACTGTCTCTTATAAATGTAATCTGCGTGCTGACTTGGTAGCAGTTCTTTATTCCTCAATGAGCATGTGTTTAAAAAAGGAGATTTTTTTTTCTGCACTGAGATGAGTTCTGTTTATATTTGTATCACATTAGTGTCTGATTTGATACTGTTGTTGTGTCATGTATTTATTTGGGTAAATGTATGGGAATCCTCGATATGCTGTTTGAGGTATATCACTGGGGAAATAGGATCTAGAGATGAAAGTCGCCTTTTGAATTCTGTGCTCTGCTAAGCACATTGTCAGATGCTTAATAAAGAAAATGGAAGTCAGAAACGTTAGTTGTCTCTTGGTAGACTTTCCACACCACTGTGATTTTTAGCTTGTGTAGAATATAATTAAGATAAGCCGGATAATTCAAGCTGGTAAAGGTGCTGGGATGTAGGGAATGGCAGGTGGAGCTGGAGGCCCTTGAATACCCCAGCCTTGCTAGAAAATAGCCATGCGGCTTTAACAGAAGCTACTTAACCTCTCTCAGCTGGAGTGGAGCTAATAATACCTCCCTCGTTAGGCATCACTTCTGAGGATTCCAACATGTGAAAATACTGTAAGTGGTCATGCATGGTCGCTAACCTTCAAATGAATTTAATTAAATAATTACTGAGTGCAAAGTTAGGTTTACTGAGCAAGACATCTCCAGCCACTGCCTTTAAGTGGTTTACAGGTCAGTAGTTGTGGACCCTGAATCTTTTCCCATTGCTCCAGTTGTTGTTTGAAAAGCATTATCAGTGCCACTTCTGACTCATGTCTTAATCCAATGGCCAGACCAGAGATCACTCAGGGACAGGGTGCTCCAGTAGTACAACCCCTTTCTGGACCACTTTTGATCAAGCAATGGACGAATTGGATCTGGCTGCTACCCAAGTTGATGAAGGTGGGGGTCAGTTCACCACAGACAGGGTGCGTGAATGTTGTTGGGAACTCAGCAGGCAGAGTCAGCATGTGGAGATTGCTGGGTGTGTAGCCAGGTGGAATTTACCAAGGGGTGTACGCCTGGTAGCCATTCTATATTATTCAGTGTGTGTGTGTATAAAAAAGGAGATACTCTTTTTTATGTTGAGATGAGTTCTGATTATATTTGTATTACATTAGTCTGATGTACTATTGTGGTATTGTGCATGTTCTTTTTACTCTTCTGTTGTTTTTCATGTCCATCTGTGGGCTTTTCTTACCACTCCTTAAGCTTCTTGTCTTTTCTGAATATTGAACTGCTCCACCCCCAGAATTTACCCACTCAAATGCTGCATATAAAACAAGTCAGTTCCGTTTCGTCTTTCTTTCACTCCCTACAGTGACACTTATATTGCCGTGC
Source organism: Lepus europaeus (assembly GCF_033115175.1). Lineage (NCBI taxonomy): Eukaryota > Metazoa > Chordata > Mammalia > Lagomorpha > Leporidae > Lepus > Lepus europaeus. Next base: position 75,452,995 of record NC_084828.1, on the reverse strand, counting down.
AGTGAACATATTTTAATAGATGTATCTGTTCTTGAAAATATATTATATTTATATATAATTTATATATTTTATATTAATTTTTTGCAGGAATTTTAGAAGAGATGGAAAAGTACAAAGGAGAAAATTAAAATTATCTTTATTGCTGAATGTCTAGAGAACATCCGCTCAATCCGTGACATATCTGTTCTGTCTTAAATTATTTCAGACACATTTGGATTTTTACATTTAGATTACAGCACCATTTTAAAATGATCTCTGATAATTCGGAATTATTTTTCCTCAAGAACTACAATCCCTTCTATGGGAAAGTTGTTTTTTTAAAAAAGCACAGTATCTGTTATGATTATTATGATCGCTACTAACCTCAGTTCATCTTCGAGCCAGAAGAGAAGCAATGAAGTGGAGGTTAGGAGAGACAAGAGCTCTTTTCTTTAGTAGTTTCGGACACATTAGATGCTCATTAAGTTAATTTTTCCCTCTTAACTGTCCTTTTATTTTAAAGATTTATTTGAAAGTGTTTTACACACACACACACACATGCACAGGGAACTCTTCCTTCTGCTGGTTCACTCCTCAGATGGCCACCACAGTTAGGGCTGGGCCAGGGAAGTCAGGAGACAATAACTCCATCTGGGTCTTCTTTGTGAGTGGCAGGCGTCCAAACATTGGACCGTCTTCTGTTGCTTTCCCAGGTACACTAGCAGGGAGCTGGACTAGAAGTGGAGCAGTGAGACTTCAACCAGCCCCCATATGGGATGCCAGTGTTGCAGGCTACATCTTAACCAATTATGCAGCAATGCTGGAGCCTTTATGTTTTTATGTTCCTCTTCAGCTTGCAGATTTAGCAAAGGGATGGAGCCCTAATCTTTGGGATGTCTTATGTGACCCGTGTTAGAACTTGAGTATAGCCTCTTAGAAAATACACTCATTCTTATTATTTAAAAGATTTATTTTATTTATTTGAAAGAGAGACAGACAGACGTAAGTGTTCCATCCTCTGGTTCACTCCCCAAATGGCTGCAACGACCAGAGCTGAGCTAATCTGAAGCCAGGAGCTTCTTCTGGGTCTTCCACACAGATGCATGAGCCCAAGGCCATCCTCTGATGCTTTCCTGGGAGCATTAGCAAGGGAGATGGATCAGAAGTGGAGCTGAGACTCGAGACAGTGCCCATATTGGATGCTGGTGCTGCGGGTTGAGGCTTTAAACCACTGCACCATAGTGAAGGCCTCAGAAAATACACTGATTCATCGCAGTTGGGACCTCCTGAACTCTCAGAGGTATCTACATTCCCTGAAACTGTATGCTCAAATGTGTTTCCCTGTGCCCTTTTATGAGACAGTAATCGCCCATACTTTCATCAGGTTTTTAAATGACTGACCAGAAAAGATTCAGGATGTGATGCTAAGATATAATTGTAGACTAGCCCTTGAATCACTGCCAACTCTGAGAAAGGCACATAGCTTCTCTGAAAGCGGAGGAGCTACTTGTACATGGTGTATATGGAAGTTGAAAACAATTTTGAAAACTATGACAAATTGAGTTTGTTAAGAAAATGTCTGGGGACACTTAATTGACTCTCTGAACTGTGAGAACTGTTGTTACCATATTCTGAAGGTGGATATGAGCTGTGGGATTTGGAAGACAAAATAAATATTGTCTTCAAACTCCAGTTCGATAGATTTGGTAGACTATAAGACTTTTCTTAACAAGAATTTCAGACACTGAAATGAACTTATGTAATGCTCTTCTCTATAAGCCCTTTTAAATTGGATAAGATTTTTGTTGGAATGAACTAGTTTAGAACTGATCTTTTTTGAAATTAAAATAGGTTGGGTTACCTGGGAGATAGGTTACATACTCAGAGACTAAAGAAACCCACACCTAATAGGTAGTTAAAAGTATAAAATGTCTTCCCCTCTTAATATTTGCAGCTCCTCCTCTCCCCTGGCTTTTGCTCCTGTAGGTAATTTTTGTGTTTGCTGTAAAGTGTGTATTCCCTTAAGCTAGGGTTTCCAGACGCTCTTCTCAATCCATGGCATGCTGCTGGGATGTCTTCCATCCTGACCTTCTTTCCTCTTTCACGTTGCTGGTCTTCTGCCCATCCTCCGACTTGCCCTCACTGTCTGTATGATTAGTACACATGTATAGACAGAAACCATCCAACTTTCAAAATTTCTTTTCTAGTTTCTCTTTCATTAAAAAAAGCACCAAAGGCCGGCGCCGCGGCTCACTAGGCTAATCCTCCACCTTGCAGCGCCGGCACACCAGGTTCTAGTCCCGGTCGGGGCACTGATCCTGTCCCGGTTGCCCCTCTTCCAGGCCAGCTCTCTGCTGTGGCCAGGGAGTGCAGTGGAGGATGGCCCAAGTGCTTGGGCCCTGCACCCCATGGGAGACCAGGAGAAGCACCTGGCTCCTGCCATCGGATCAGCGCGGTGCGCTGGCCGCAGCGCGCCAACCGCGGCGGCCATCGGAGGGTGAACCAACGGCAAAAGGAAGACCTTTCTCTCTGTCTCTCTCTCTCTCACTGTCCACTCTGCCTGTCAAAAAAAAAAAAAAAAAGCACCAAGCAATTATGCAAGCCTGGAATGTAATGACATGCAAAGACCTTCTTTTCCATGTTGCGTTAAGGGGTCATAACTGTGCAGGGACTCCAATGAAATGAGCAGATCCTGTAGACCGCGGGGGCGGAGGAAGGGAGGTGGTTTCACAAGGTTGGACTAGATGGCTGCTCAAGGATCTTTCTGTCTCTGACGTTCTGAAAATCGTTGCCTAGACAGAGACCACTGAAAACAAAAGGCTCCTCTGCATAACGGATCACTCCATGCTCCTCACCCAGGAAATGTGGCAGAGGCCAGCGTGAGACTCATCAGTCAAGGGAAGTCAATATCAATTAGGGAATAGTAATTAAAGTTGTAGCCACCCTAAAGGGAAAAACATTGATTCTCTATCTCTATATATGGATAGAAACGTTGACTATTTCTGTGTATAGAAAGAGGCTTTTTTCCCCAATCAAAAGAAATAACTGGATGGTTTTTGAGTATGTCTAATAATAGTCACCTAGTACTTTTAAATTCTTTTCAGTGCTCAGGTACCACCACAGAGAACTTTGTTTTTCACTCCTGTTTTACTCAGTTTTCCTGGCCTACAATCCCATCTCCATGAATCTCGTAGCTACTTGTGAAGGTAGTTCTTTACTAACACAATAGCACCTCAGCCATCATCAGAATGTAGGTACCCCGTGATGGAAATGAAAAGAAATAGCATTATTTCTGCTTCAGATTATTGCATGTTAATCAAATAATTTGTGACTTCTGGGTGAATTTTACTAACTGCTCTAGCACCCTATTTACAGAGAGAGGGAGAGAAGGGGGAGGGAAACTGGGGAGAGAATAATTAATTGATTTTATTGCAGTACAGAATGTCAGAGATAGGACAAGCCTTGAAGATAAAATGGTCCTCAAATTTTAGCATGCATAAGAATTACCTGGGGAGGAGTGGGTGCATGCCAAATCAGAGTGCCTGAGTTTGATTCCAGCTCCTGACTTCTGACTCCAGCTTCCTGTTACTGCAGACCCTAGGAGGCACTGGTGATGGTAATTAGGTAATTAGGTTCCTGTCATCTTTGTGGTCGACCTAGACTAGCCCTGGTCATTGTGGGCATTTGGAGAATAAATCATAGGATGTGAGCTTTCTCTCTGTCTCTCAAGTAAATACATAATTTTTTAAAGACTGGTTTAAAAAATTACCTGGGATCTCATTAGAGCTCCATAGTTTTGAGTTTTACCTCCTGAGTTTCTGATTGTAGTGTCTTTAGTGGAATCCTTCCTTCAGGGTTTTTAAGAGGAACCTCATGATCCTGATGGCTGTGGTGCCGGGATTCCCAGCAGAGCTCACCTCACATGGACAACGTGGACTTCCAAGTCTGCAGTCCTATGTGTCAGGAAATCAGCCAGGTCTCCTGCTCTTTGGGAACTGCTGTTATGAGGACTGCCTTCTGGTTGCCAATTCCAGTGTGGCTGTCTTGCAGGCTTCATAAGAAGTTGACTTAAGCATTTGGATTGATGGACTTTGAGCTTTTAAGGCCTGTGATAATTACCCCTTTCCCTCATTTCCCCTCTCTCACCCCTCAAGTCATTCGTGCTTGTTCTTTCCCCAGATTCCCTTCCTCTGCCCACTTCTCAAATGTGGGTGTTCTGGTGAACTTCTGGCTTTCATGTTGGCTTATTACTTTTAAATAATCTCTTGTTCAGTTCTAGGGGTCAGTCAGTGGCCCACGTATTTGTTCTCAACTTGCAGATCTTGCTTTTTCTCTGCAATTTGGCTGTCTTTGGGGCATTTTCATTTGCGTCTTCCTTAGAACATTTAAACTCAGTGTCTTTTTCCTCCCCAAATACTTACTCCACCTGTATTTCCCGCAACAGTATATGCTCCCACGAGTGCCCTACTCGAGTACTCGACAGAGTGGATTTTTTTAACACCCTCCTTTTTGTATGACAAAATTAGTTTCAGTAATAATTATGAAATGAAATGAAATAATGATCAGAAAATAATTTTTCTTTAAATCTGTATACATGCAATGTTAATCAAAAATGTTCAAATCTGTGCACATGTAATCATGCCAGTTACAAAAATATATCAGTATTACAATACAAAAGGCAAACTTGTAAATTATAATAATGTCATTATGTTGAAAAAGGGGATGGAGGACATGCAAAGAAGTGTTTCTGAAAGAATGAACTCTGCAAGGTTCAGAAAATGAATTGCAAGCAAAACACAGAACTGAAGTAGCTCAAGTTGCATTTCCTTTTTCTTTGTTCAGAATCTGCTCTTTAAGCACAGGAGTCAGTAGTTAGAGGCTTATGTGGGTTGGAGACAGGAGCCGTACATGAAACGAACCTTAATGTTTTCCAACTAACAGGCATTGAGGCCAGGCCATATCATAATTACATATATGTAAATCCCATGTAACTAGTGATCTTTATGGAGAAGCTCCTATGTTACATTCAGTGTTCACTAAAAGATTAGTAGTAAAAATGTGCTAATCCAATGTTAACTAGAACATAAATGGGTAACCATGTCAGTTGTTTAGACTTTAGACCAACATATTTTCCTCAAGGAGTCATTTATTAATATTTTTTAGACTTCCTAGTTCATGGTAGCAGTGAGAAGCAAGCTTTTAGTTAAATGCATCATTATCTTTATACCAGTGACCGTTATTGTCTTAATTCATTCCTGTCCTCTTAGTAGCTCCTGGATCCTGGCATAAGCCAGCATTATTTTAAAAATTTCTCTTTTTCTATGTTTGTGGAGTTCAATTGTTTCCTCTTCAGTTTCTTTCTTCTTTATTTCATGATTAATTTCTTTAAGTTTGAGGCTTTTTGTCAATTTTGTACATTTTTAACAGGTTTCCTCTTACTGCTTTTTAAAATTATTATTATTAATAGCCTTTTGAGGTATAACCACATATAGTAAAATTGCCCCTGTATGTTGCACCATGCCCAGAGCTTTGTGGTGGGCAGAGGGCAGAACCATAGGTTCTGCCAGAGCCTCGCATCCATTGGACAAGGTCTGCACAGGAGCCTCCGGCAGGAGCCCAGGCGCTGCGGTGAGGGCCAGCATGCTTTGCAGACAGCCGCCTGATAGCCACACCTCTGCAGGAGCGGGTCCACGAGGAAGAGGTGGCTCAGCGGCTGACGACAGCCATGGTGTCGAGGGATTCAGCTGGATCAAGGCCCTGTTCTCCTCCTCCCCAGAAGGCTCTTGTGAGCTCCTTTTGTGTTGTCTCTTTTAGTCTTTGTGGATAAGGTCAGGGTTGCCATGGAGCTGTAAGGGACTGTCCTGAAGACACTATCATCCAGAGGGGGCCATTTGACCGTGCTGCTCTGGCGAGTCAGATTTGGAAAGGATGGACACATACGCCACAAGAAGGGTTACACTGGGACAGATGGAAACATTACCGCTCACTGGGATGGGGCTTCTGGGGTGATTACATCAGCTAGAGAAATTAAGTTTATATTTTACTGTAGAAGTAACCACTGGGGCCAGCACTGTGGCATAGCGGGTAAAGCCACCACCTGCAGTGCAGGCATCTCAGATGGGTGCTGGTTCAACTTCCAGCTGCTCCACTTTTTTTTTTTTTTTTTTGACAGGCAGAGTGGACAGTGAGAGAGACAGAGAGAAAGGTCTTCCTTTTGCCGTTGGTTCACCCTCCAATGGCCGCCGTGGCCAGCATGCTGCGCTGATCTGAAGCCAGGAGCCAGGTGCTTCTCCTGGTCTCCCATGGGGTGCAGGGCCCAAGCACTTGAGCCATCCTCCACTGCACTCCCGGGCCACAGCAGAGAGCTGGCCTGGAAGAGGGGCAACCGGGACAGAATCCAGTGCCCCGACCGGGACTAGAACTCAGTGTGCCGGCGCCACAGGTGGAGGATTAGCCTATTGAGCTGCGGCACTGACCTGCTCCACTTCTGATCCAGCTCTCTGCTATGGCCTGGGTAAAGCAATAGAAGATGGCCCAAATTCTTGGGTCCCTGCACCCGCATGGGAGACCCAGAAGAAGTGCCTGGTTCCTGGCTTCAGGTCGGCACAGCTCCTGCTATTGTAGCCTATGGGGAGTGAACCAGTGGATAGAAGACCTCTCTCTCTGTCTCTGCCTCTCTGTAACTCTGCCTTTCAAATAAAATAAACAAATCTTAAAAAATAAATAACCACCATCAAGAATATATGTGTAGCATTACAATATTGTTTATGTTATTTATTTATAAGAGTAACATAATAAACACATGTGAGAAGATGAGTCACATATGCACTAGTAGTCTTCATCTCTGAGTAGTGACATTACAGGCGATTTTCATTTTATTTTTATATTTTTAGTCTCTCCCCAAATTGTCTGAAATAAATTGTCTACTTTAAAGCCAGGAGAAATGTGTACTATTGAAGAAAATAATTTAATAATAAGAAATTTATTAACAAAAACTGATAATTGTGTTGGGTGTATTTACTTTATTACACACTTTATAATATAGTTTATAAATATATATCTGCTATCATATTTTTATAGCATTAATGATTTTTGTCACCTAATATTATAACATGATCAGTTTCTCTTTTCCCTAAATATTTTAAAATAGCTTGCTGATGAGCTATTCCTCTGTCACTAGATATCTAGGTTATATTTTAAATTGCACCACTTTGATTAATGCTGTTATACATATATTTCTTTGTAATGTCGGCTTATTTGATTTCTTGCGATAGAGTCCTTGAAATGGAATTACCAGGCCATTTGAAAACAGAATATTTTAAAAGTTCTGGATATAAAGCAGTTTTTGTTTCAGTGATCCTCAGGGAGTCTTGAAAAAGGACTGAGCTACATTATACGGCTGAAGCCTTTTCATTCTGCACGTGAGTTATTTCTTAAAAACAGCAGTAGCAATGGCTAAACACACATGAGTACGGTCACACAGCTTCGTTCCGTCCAGTCAGGGCTGCTTCAGACCATGCTCTCCCAAGGATGTTCTATGACGGTTGTATCTGTTCTCCGTGCAGGAAACCTCTCACTCTCCACAGCTGCTCTCCTGTGGATTCAGCAGGGATGGGGCGGGGAGGGGGGAATTACCTCTGTGTGTTCTCACTCACCTCTATGCCATTGTGACTACCTCTTGATGGGATCCTCTGCAAATTTTTCCTGGCTGCTTCCTGCCCCTGGTTTTGGTTCCACCTCCTTGTCGATTAATAGTGCTCTTCCTGGCTTTTCCAGATCTCACTGAAGACTCAGACTATTTCAGTCTTCGCCTTTTGGGCCACACAGTTTCTCTCTCTCTCTCTCTCTCTCTCTCTCTCTCTCTCTCTCTCTCTCTCTCTCTTTCTGTCTCTTCTCTCTCTCTCTCTCTCACACACACACACACACACACACTTTTGGACATCAGTAGTATGTAATCTGCATCAGAAATCTTAAGAGCTTGCATCCTCTCTAAACCGTGACTTTTGGCCCATAATTAATTATAGAGGACATCCCAACACCCCGTGTTAAAGAAAAATCTTCCATGCATAGTAGAGGTTAGGTAGTTTATTTGTACTTCTTGTTTAATCCAGGCAGCATCTCCCAAATGCAGTCTTTAACATCTAGTGAAATTTGGCATATCCACCTTTATTTATTAGCAAAACATCTTTCTCTCCGATAAACACATTTTTCAGGTGACTCTGCAGTTCATATAATTCAGCAGACGTGCAGATTGTGCTAGGAGGAAAGAGTAGGGGTTAGCAGATGGAATTTATGAAATGGGATGATGTCCTCAGCTAATGTAGAGAATCTCATTTATTGCTTTTGTGTTGCCCACAATGCATAACTCAGTATTGAGGACAAAACCCACCCTTAATAAATATTTATTCTCTGTTCACCTATATTTCTGTTTCATTTTTATTATAGTAATGCCTTTGGTAATAATTAAATGTTGAAGAGTATCTATTATAAAATATACTTATTAATCATTCATGTCACAAGCTGACCTTGTCATTATCTGATTCACTGCGATTAAATCTAACTTTTTTCAGTTTTGAATTCATACCAGGGGCGGAAACAGCCATAACTAGCAAATGTTCCTTGAAGTTACTGTTGTGATATCCACATATACCTTTGTAATAATTTTGCTCTTAGCAGGCTGCTTGCAATCATTGTTTATGTTTTTTTGCCCCACTGACCAGGAGGAGTTATAATTGTGAGATTTCTGGCTATAGTGCTCTCATAATTCATCTCTTGAGTACACTGTGATAAAATAAAGGGAAAAATTAAACTGCCAAATTGGGTCACAAATTGTGCATGCATTCCCCCTCACTGTTCCCTCTACTTAGAGTGTAGGTGGTTGTTATAGTGATGACAAGAGCAGTGGTTTCTGGATACCGACTCATTTCCAACTTTGTTAACTTTCACTGATTTCTCGTTCTCCTTTATAAGGGAACAGTCATTGCATTCATCATTGGCCAGGCTGATTACAAACATTAAGCTTTTTTGGTGCACTTTCAGCTTGTCCCACATTCTATTAAATCTCACAGTCAAGCTTGAGGCAATATCTGTGATTCTGAGAATCGTAAGATTGATTTGCAAGTGGTTGTAGAGTAAGTGTGTTTAGGAATTCCCTTTTCTTCTGATTTTCCACTTTTGTATTTTAGCACCTTTGATCCTAGGAGGAAGGCTCTTTTGCTGCTACAAATCTAGCTCGTTTTGATGATGTCTTCCTAATCAAACTGAAAATATCTAACAGGGCGCTGGCATTGTGGCATAGTAGGTTAAATTGCTGCCTGCAATGCCGGTATCACATATGGGTGCAGTTATGAGTCCTGGCTGCTCCACTTCTGATCCAGCTCCCTGGTAATGTACCTGGGAAGGCAATAGAAGATGGTTCAACTGCTTGGTCCTCTGCACCCATGTGGGTGACCCGCCTGAAGCTGTTGGCTCCTGGCTTCAACCTGACCCAGCCCTGGCCATTGCTACCATTTGGGGAGTGAACTGGTGGATGGAAGATTCTGTCTCTCTCTCTTTCTCTCTCTGTCTTCCTCTCTACCCCTCACTCTGTAACTCTCCCTTTCAGATAAATAAATAAATAAATCTAACAGGCTTAGTAACCCAGCCACAGTAGGATGATAGAAATTTGGCAGGTGGTGTCCTCTGTTGGAAGTAAAGAATGCCAGTCACTTTACCCTGCTCAAGTTGGTAATACATCCAGGAGGTTTCTTTTTGTTAGCTGATAGAGAAGGCTCATTCCGCTAACACCTCTGCCGGCAGTTGGCTGCTGTCTCAAAGTAAAAATTACTTTTACTCTTCAAAGCAGGAGTGAAGTGGGGACTAGTTATTGCATTGAAAAAAAGCATGTTTAATATATGTTGCTTTTGAAATAAGCAGTGATTGGAGGAAATAAGTTAACTTGTGGCAGTGGAGAGTGTGGTGGTTAAGAGCTTACATAGACTTTGAAACCAGACTTAGAGTCAAAATTTGGCTCTGGTAAGAGGACTATGTGCCCAAATTTTGATAATGCAGATGAATTGGATGTATTCCCTTGAGAGAAACAATCTCCCAGAAGTCACTCAAGAAGAAATCTGAATAAACTTGTATCTACAAGGGAACACAACAGAATGCACAAAAATGGAATAAAAAGTGTGTTTTTTTTTTTTTTTTGTGCAAGGAGTTTTTGAACTCCATACGTAGTTTTTCAATGATACACATTTTTTCTTTTTTCTTTCTTTCTTTCTCTTTTTTTTTTTTTTGGACAGGCGGAGTGGACAGTGAGAGAGAGACAGAGAGAAAGGTCTTCCTTTTGCCGTTGGTTCATCCTCAAATGGCCGCCATGGCCAGCGCACTGCGGCCGGTGCATCTCGCTGATCCGAAGCCAGGAGCCAGGTGCTTCTCCTGGTCTCCCATGCGGGTACAGGGCCCAACGAGTTGGGCCATCCTCCACTGCACTCCCAGGCCATAGCAGAGAGCTGGCTTGGAAGAGGGGCAACCGGGACAGAACCAGCGCTCCGACCGGGACTAGAACCTGGTGTGCTGGTGCCACAAGGCAGAGGATTAGCCTACTGAGCCGCGGTGCCGGCTGATACACATTTTTTCACTAACCTTTGAAGACTGTTCATTTTAAAGATATTGAACCAATAATTTATCATTGTGATGGTTAATTTTACGTGGAAATGAGTGGGCTATAGATGCCCAGAGTAAACATTTTTTATGGCTGTGTCTATGAGGATGTCTCTAGATGATCTATAGTGTTTGAATTGACTCAATAGATTGTGAGTAGATATCATCCAATTAGTTGAGGGCCTGAGGAAGGAGGAATTCCTCCCTTCTGTTTTTCCTGCTTCTCTCCTCGCTGCTTCATCTGGGATATCTCATCTCATCCTTTTTTGCTCTTGTACTGGGATTTGTATGAATTCTCCTTAGTTCTTAGGCCTCTGGTCTGGAACTTAACTACAACACTGGCTTTCCTGGTTCTTCAGCTTGCAGACAGCAAGTCATGAGATTTTCAGTCTATAATCAAGTGAGTCAAATGCTCACAAGTCTATATTAAATATATACACATACAGGATTATGTGTGTGTGTGTGTGTGTATATATATATATACATAGGGTATTGGTTTCTGTCTACACAGACACAGACATATATACATGGTCTTCAAAAGGTTCATGGAAAATTCGCATTATGAAAAATACTTCAGTTTCTCCATAAACATAGGTGCAAAAATCTTCCACAAAATATTAGCAAATCAAATCCAACAATGTTCAGAATGATATGCCATGTCTAGGTGGGATTTATACCAGGTATGCAAGGTTGGTTCAGCATTCAAACTTCAGTTAATATAATCCATCACACCAATAGATTAAAGAAAAAAATCATATGATCACATTAATAGATGCAGAAAGGACATTAGGTAAAACTGTATACCCAATTATGACAGAAATTTTCAGTACACTAGGAGTAAAGGGAAATTTCCCGTGTTCATATCAAATATCTATTAACCTACAGCTAACATCATAATTTTTGGTGAGGAACTTCTGATTAATATTAGAAACCAGGCAAGGTTAACCCTTGTTCAGGACAATCATATGTCCAAACACTGGTCAGTGATGGTAAGGCTGACCACTGATGGTAAGGAGACCGTTGGTGGTGGATATAGGTGTATATGGTAGGGACCACTAGAGTGGGACCTTGCAGTGAAGGAGAGAGATTAGACTCAATTTCAACAAATAAAACATTTATTTTATTTATTTGAAAGGCAGAGTGAGAGAAAAAGATATGATATCTGCTGGCTCATTCTTCAAATGGCCTTTATGGCAGGGCTGAGCTATGCTGAAGCCAGGAGCCTGGAGCTCCACCTGGGACTCCCAGTGGGCAGCAGGGGCCAAAGTACTTATCATCTGCTGCTTTCCCAGGCCTGTTAGTAAGAAGATGGATGAGAAACATAGCAGCCAGGACTTTAGTTAGCACTGTGGTATGGGATGCCAGCATTACAAGTGGGCAGCTTAACCTGCTGTACCACAAGGCCTGCCCCAAGTGCAGAATTTTAATCATTGAGCAGGTTGTGGGGACAGTGGGTAGAAAATTACTAAGATGAAATATCAAGAATATGGCAAGTCTGTCCAGACTTACTTGGTAGAATTGCTATTGAAGTTAACCTAGGGAGATAAGATGTCAGATACCAAAGGTGGGAGATTTTCACTAAACTGACTTAGAATTCTCAAATTAAATTATACTAGGACAGAGAGAGAAACCCAAGGTCAGTTCTGATCAGAAAGGAGCTTATCTAAAGTTTTGGTAAAAGGAAGAGAGGCTTTGTCAGTCCTCTTAGCATTCCTTTTCAAGAGTTTATTTATGAGCATCTCTACCACTTTTTCAGAACTACTCTAGAAAATGAAGTAAAAAAAAAAAAACAAACGGGTTCTGCCATTTATTAGTTGTAAGCTGGCAAATTAACCCCTCCATGTTTTACTACTCTTATTTGCAAATCAGGAATAATAATAGTATATGAAGATAAAAACCATATTATAAAAGGGTTGTAAGGATTGAACTACTAAATGTGAATAACATAGAAAAGTTTATAACCTACAGTAAGAGCTCAGTAATGGTATGAGATTATTAAAGCTATAGCTGTTATTTTAAAAGGAATTAACACTTGAGGTTTAGTTGAAAGAATGTTTTGTTTTATGAGGAAGAATTTGAAAAATACTACCACTACATTTTGTAGTGATAGGAAGCCCAATCCTTGTGTGTGTGTGTGTGTGTGTTTATATGTGTGTTTTTTCACCCACTAAGAAAAATGCATCAACGAGAAACCTTAACCTTTAATATTCTGTAAAAAATGTATAAAAGGCATATTTCTTTATGAATCTTTTTTTTTGACAAGCAGAGTGGACAGTGAGAGAGAGAGAGACAGAGAGAAAGGTCTTCCTTTGCTGTTGGTTCACCCTCCAATGGCGGCCATGGCTGGCGCGCTGCGGCCGGTGCACTGCGCTGATCCGATGGCAGGAGCCAGGTGCTTCTCCTGGTCTCCCATGGGGTGCAGGGCCCAAGCACTTGGGCCATCCTCCACTGCACTCCCTGGCCACAGCAGAGAGCTGGCCTGGAAGAGGGGTAACCGGGACAGAATCCAGTGCCCCGACCGGGACTAGAACCCGGTGTGCCGGCACCACAAGGTGGAGGATTAGCCTATTGAGCCACGGCGCCAGCCATATGAATCTTTAATATGTCAAATAATATGTCTCATGGTGGCAATAAATACAAGCTAACACTATAATAGTGTTATTTATAATAGGAAATGAACACTTTTAATCATTGAATGGTGATTTGAAAATTTTTTACTATGTTGTCTTCAGTAGAGGATACTTGAGTGGGTGATAGGGTGAAGTAACAGCCCTTTAGGGCTATTCAGGTTAGTGGTGGAGATTGTATCCATGTTGCCATTCATTATAGGGCCCACATGTTGCTCCTTACACACAGAAAGCACACAGCACAGAGGCAGCTTATGTCTGTCATGGTTTGCTTAGAAAGAACTGATGGCTTCAAATATGATATGTCATGGGGGATGGCCTGAGTGAATTTCCATTTCCATTCATGATTCAAAAAATAGGGCTAATTCTTCATATTTCCTCTTTTATTGAGCTTTTGCGTTGGTAATTTTCCCTTCACTTCTCCACCTAATTTAGTTTATTCTAGGCCTTGGGCTTGAGAACTAAGGCCAGTTTTCTTTGGTGAATTAATTTCAGATAATACTCTCACATCAGAATGAATGCATCCCTTCTCCCAGAGGTGAAGCTTGCACAGGTATTTTGGCCTATCTGGAACTTCTCTTTGCTTGATCCTTCCTCTTGGAGCTGTTATGTGGGAAGAGAATGAATATCATGTAACTTGAATTTTAGCCTTAGCTTTGACGAATTTCTTGGATTACTTTATGTAAGCTATTGAATCAGTGTGTTCCTTTTTACCCTCAACATAACATGTAAAAGGAAGTAAGAGTTCTGGTGCTCACCTCACTCACATGAATACTTAGAATAACATATAAACAAGTGAAGTTACTTAGAACCTCCAAGAACAAGGTGATAGGTAGCAGGTTCAGGTTTTGTACTATTTCAGCTAAGCATGCTTAACTGTAAGAGCAGTTATGAGGCAAAAGGTAACTTCCTATGTGACCAAAGCAACCCCAGTGGGGTGTGTGTGTGTTTGTGTGTGTGTGTGTGTGTGTGTGAGAGAGAGAGAGAGAGAGAGGCAGAGGCAGACACACGTAGTCTCAAGAAACTGTTGACATTTCCTCTGGACTCTGTTGCTTCTTGTGATCCAGGTCCTCTGATGCTACCCGGGTTTAGCTGAAGGCTGGGATGTATATCCCTTTTCCTTCCAGAATGATTTTAGGAGCTTTGCTTTATCTCTCACTTTTTAATTTGCAGAATCTTTAAATGCAGCCTTTTAAAGGTTCATATAGCTTCTTGTTAAAGAATGAGTGAATTCCTTAAGCTCGAGCCAGAGAACAGGACCAGTGGCTGCGCATAGTTTGACACCCAAGACTGATCCTCCTCCTTGACCGTGACCATCCGTTTCCTGGATCAGAACTCGAGCTCAGACATCCTCTCCCATAGCTTGAGTTTCTAGTCAACAGGTCTTAGGGTGTCTTGGCTCCCATTTTGTCAGAGCCTTACTTCTGATGTTTTGGGGGCGTAGTGTTTTGCTTTCATATCTGCTCCTCTCGGAGGTCGCAGTCTGTGCACAGACTTAACTCCCTGGTATTTTCCCTGCAGGTAATTACTCCCCTGCTCTTTCTTTTAATAAGCATTGAAGTCTTTACTGTTATTATTTTAAATATCAACAGGTAAAATTTGCATGTATTTACCATGTGCAACATGATGTATTAAGTATAAGTACATTGTTGAATGGTTGAATCTAGCTAATTAATGTTACCTGTTGTAGTTTTATTTCTGTGGTGAGACACTTAACATCCATTTGTTTGAGTTTTTTCAGGATATACTGTCTCATCATTAACTATAGCCACCATGATGTACAGTAGTTCTCTTGAGAATATTCTATCAGTCTATAATCTTATTTCCTTTGGCCAGCATGTCTCCCTGACATGCCAGACTCTGACAGCCACTGTTCTACTCTCTACTACTGTGAGATCAACTTGTTAAGTTTCCCATATGAATGATATCGTGCTTTATTTATCTTCTGAGCCTGGCTTATTTCACTTAATGTAATGGGCATGGTCCTTGAATTCTTAAAGTAATTTTCAAGGGCAGGGCAAAGTTGACAATATTTAATTTGTGGTAAAAAGTCATTTATTACTTGATGTGATCCTAGATTATGTGTTGCAAGAAAGATTTTTTTTTCTATTCTTTGATAATGTTCCTTACATTTTGTCATTTACAAAAGCATTTGAAAATGTTTCTGTATATGGTTAATGTATGAGGATGCATGCATACAGATATAGGATAGATTGCTGGTCCAGAGGATTTGCATAAGTTTAGAAAATTGCCAAACTTTTTTTTTGCATTGACTGTTCTGTAACTGTACATGTACTTAGAACCCAAGTGTCTGTCAACACTGGAATGGATAAATAAGTTATAGTATGTTCCTCAGTCGCATATTACACAGCAGTAGGAATAAAATACAGCTACACTCAACAGTCTGTATAAATATTATCAACAAAAGCTTGAGCAGAATAAACCAGACATGGAAAAATATATACATGAGTCTCTTTATATCAGGTTCAAAATTTGGTAAAACTAAAGTATGGTGTTAGAAGTTACAGTAATGGTTTTGAATGGGGCAGGGTAATAACTAGAAGGGACACAATGAGGGCTTGTGGGATTTTGATCATCTTTTCTCTTTTTTTTTAAATTATTGTTTATTTATTTGGGAAAGAGAATTATAGAGAGAGATCGAGACAGAGACAGAGAGAGAGAGAGAGAGAGAGAGAGAGATCTTCCATTCTGCTGGTTCACTCTCCAAATGACTGTAATGGCCCGGGCTGAGACCATCTGAAGCCAGGAGAAGGAGTCTCTTCTGGGTCTCCCATGTGGGTGCAGGGGCCCAAGGACTTGGATCTTCTTCTGCAGCTTTCCCAGGCCAAGCAGAGAGCTGGATTGGAAGTGGAGCAGCCAGTTCTTGAGCCGGTGCCAATATGGGAAGCCAGCACTGTAGGCTGGAGCTTTAACCCACTGCTCCACAGCACCTGCCCCAATCATGTTTTCTTTCTAATTTAACAGTATGTGATGGTTACACAAGTGTGTTCTTGAAAAGTTATTGAGACATATTGAGATATATTTTTCTTTATGTCTGTAACCCTTCATAAATTTCACATTAAATGTGAAATTATTTCAAGTTTATCTTATTTTAAAGTAAGTGTTGGATTTATTTGTTTTTTTGTAAATTCATCTTTCTTGATAATCCATTGTTTAAAAAACATCTCTTAATTTAACTTCCTGATTATACTGATAACTATTTAATATTTTGTGATTATATAATTTTTAATACAGGGATTCAGAACTGTAAATTTCCCTTTAAATAGTATATTTGTTGCATCCCAAATAGTTCAGGGTAATAGAGAAGAAAATTTATGACTCTTTGGCACATCCATTGGGTTATCTCAAAGCTGACCCAATAAAGTGACCATCGCCATAGGGAAGTTCCCTAATCCTGATAATACTAATTTGAAGCTTTTTGAAGGAAGAAGCTTATAAATAAATACAGTAGGGAAGGTCCCCTTGAAGTATACGCAGTTACTACCAAAATAAAATAAATAAATAAAAACATACTTGGAAACAAAGGAGACAAATCAAACAGAAGTCGACACTTTGGCCCAATTGGAAACCCAGAATTTACTAAAATAATGTATATAACAAAAAGATAAGGCATTGCTTGATTTTCATACTTCTGTGGCATAGGGTCTTAAGTAATTTTAGTGTTTGATGAAATCTACCTTCACAGCCTTGGTTGATGCTGAAGGTTAAAATGAAAGACTGTAGTGATTTAACTTGAAAATTTAAAATGAAAACTTGTAGTGATTTAAATAAGATAACTGTATAAGACACCCACTATACTCACAGGCATGAGTATAGCAGGCATGGAAAGCCAAGATATCATGGAAAAAAAAAAAAAAGACCTAAATGAATGATCTCTGTGAGTGAGATCCCAGTGGAAAGAACGGGGCCATCAAAGAAGGAGGTACCCTTCTCCGAAGGGAGGAGAGAACCTCCACTTTGACTATGACCCTATTGGAATAAGATCAAAGTAAGCGAACTCTAAAGGCTTCCATAGCCCTGACAACTCATGACTAGAGCCTAGGGAGATTACTGACGCCATGAACAGGAGTGTCAAATTGTTAAATCAGCAACAGGAGTCACTGTGTACTTACACCCCATGTGGGATCTGTCCCTAATGTGTCGTCTAAAGCCAAGTGATGCTATGACTGGTACTGAAACAGTATTTTTATACTTTGCGTTTCTGTGTGGGAGCAGACTGATGAGGTCTTTGCTAATTATATACTGAAGTGATCTTCTGTATATAAAGAGAATTGGAAATGAAAAAAAAAAACCTGGTGTTAAAATGGAAATGGCATAGAAAATTAATTAATTTGAAAAAAAAATTATGTAGGATCTCTGTCTTTAATGTGCTGTACATTGCTATTTAATGCTATAATTAGTAATCCAATGGTAGTTTTTTCACTTGATGTTGCTATATGGGCAAAATGTTGAAATCTTTACCTAATATATACTAAACTGATCTTCTGTATACAAAGAGAATTGAAAATGAATCTTTACATGAATGGAAGGGGAAAGGGAGCGGGAAAGGGGAGGGTTGCGGGCGGGAGGGAAGTTATGGGAGGGGGGAAGCCATTGTAACCCATAAGCTATACTTTGGAAATTTATATTCATTAAATAAAAGTTTAATAAAAAAAAAAGCTGGAAAGAGTGGTGTTTCCCATTAGAGTACCATAATCTTAATGCTGTGATTCTACCCATTAGTATGTCCCAGTTCTTAATATTAGTGAAATTATTGACACCATCTAATCAAAAACTGGGTAATATTGTGCTGTCTTACTTTTGTCTAATCTGTTCTATTTCAGTTGCAGCAGATTCCCACCTGCTTTTTCCTTCATCTTCGAGGGGACATAATATGCTTTTATTTTTGTATTCATGGAATATAAAAGTATGCTGTTATCGCAAACACAAAACTCTTTGCAGACAAATCTTAATTATAACTGACACTCTCCTGCAGGGAGATTCATTCGGCATTGCTCTCTGGGACATACAATACTCAAAATGAAGTCTCCCAAAAGAGCATGGACCATCACCCCACACATAATTTAGCGTCTGGATCCCTTTGTTAGATTACTTAAAATTATTTGGTAAGCTAAGAGCCATTCCACCTTTAATACTGTCAAGAAAAACAGTTAATGATGGCCCTTTCCATACCTACAATATTAAATCAGGCTCCATGTCTTTCAGAACTTTTTAGGTTTTGGGTATATTTTTTCAATAATGGATTTTACATAAGCCAATTTATTCTGTTAGGTTTCAATCCAGCCTGTCTTGATTGGGAGTTTCTACAATGAAAGGCTCTATAAAATGTCCAAATTATAATATTGTGATAGTTCCATTAGTGCCTACTTCCCATGGGAAGATTCTTTTACTGCAGAGGTATTTAGCAACCTCCTCTCCAGTCTCCTAGAGTCTGTGAGACACCTATAGTACCCTCAAGTTTTTTGTTTTTTCTTTGTATTCTCTGCCGTGGTGGTATATAAAATGTGTTCAGTATTAATAGTTTTTTCTTTAAATCGTTAAATCCATGTTAATTTTAAATAAATAGAAATTAGGCAGATAAATTTATTTTGAATATTTCACAAGTATAATTTTAGAATAGCTATTTTATTAATTATTTTATAATAATTATACAAGGGTACAGTGTGATAGTTCCAGTTTTTCTTTGTGTTCCTAGAAGCTTTATTTTTTTTTTAAAGATTTATTTATTTATTTGAAGGGCAGGGCTACAGAGAAAGTAAGAGAACCAGAGAAAATCTTCTATTCACTAGTTCACTGTGTAAATGGCTGCAACGGCCAGAAATAGGCCTGGCCAAAGCCAGGAGCCAGGAACTCTGTGTAGATCTCCCACTTGACTGATGGAGCCCAAGTCCTTGAGCCAACTTCTGTTTCGCAGGTACATTATCATGGAGCTGGATGAGCAATGGAGCAGCTGGGACTCTAACTGGTGCCAAATTGCATACTAGCATTGCAGACAGTGTTTTAACCCCTGTGCCAAAACACCAGCCCTGGAATTTTTAAAAGTGTAAGATTTAATAATTTTAATATTTTGCCACATTCATTTCATGTCAATGTTGGATATGTTATTTTTCTTAAAAACAAGGAAGTTAATATCACATACTGTATGATTCATGACAGTGTTTATAAAGTAAGGAAAACAGGGTGTATTATATAGATGTTATAATTAAATGAACACAATATTTATAACCCTATACAAAATAATATGACATCCATACAATTTTTATACTCTGTATATGTTAACATCTACATATGAGGGAATACATGTGGTATTTGTCTTTTGTGTCTGGCTAATTTCACTTAGCATAATGATCTGCAGTTCCATCCATTTTTGTTGCAAATGTTGGGATTTCATTCTTTATTATGGCTGAGTAATACATTAGACACACATGTGTATATATATATATATATATATATATATATATAAACCTTTTCTTTAATTATCAGTTGATGGATATCTAGGTTGATTCTATATCTTTGCTATTGTGAATTGGGCTGCTATAAACAATGGAGTGCAGGTATCTTCATATGCTGACTTCATTTTTTTGGATTATACCCATTTGAGGGTATAATATTAAAGCAACAAAAAATTTTCTTCCAGCTGCTATTCAGTTGATAAATAACATAATGCAAGTTTACATTAATGTCTCTCATGACAACTAGTGTTTCACAGAATAAAACTTAGAAGCCTATCTGCTGGGGCCAGCGCTGTGGCATAGTGAGTAGAGCTGTCGCCTGTAGTGCTGACATCCAACATAGGCACCGATTCGAGTCCCTGCTGCTCCACTTCTGATCCAGCTCTTTGCTATGGCCTGGGATGGCCCAAGTCCTTGGGTCCATGCACCCATGTGGGAGACTCAGAAGAAGCTCCTGGCTTCGGATCGGAGTGAACCAGTGGATAGAAGACCCTTCTTTCTTTCTGCCTCTGACTCTCTGTAACTCTGCCTTTCAAATAAATAAATATTTTTTTTTAAAAAGAAGCCTATCTACTTAGAAAGCTACAATTAGTAAAATAGTATTCAAATCCTTATCCAGTATTTCAATCCTTATGTCAACAGTTAAAGATATTACTTTGATCCCAATTTTACAAGGTATGGGAAATCAAGAGAAGAGAGATGGGAAAAAAAATCTGTCAGTGCATGCTGAGTTACAGAGTTGGGGAATTGGCATATATCAGTCACTATTCACCTTAGGATAGTGTTTTACAAAATTACAAAAGTGTCCTAAATTGTGGTATGTTGGAAACTATATTGAGGATTAATAATCTTCAGTCTTGAATATTTAATGTGTGCCAACCATGGGCTTCAGTAATACACAGGGATGGGGTGGGGATAGGGGAACTTGTGAGGCAAAATGAGGTGAAAGAAAAAGTGGAAAGTGTGAGAATTATGTTCATTCAAATAAATGCACATTCAGGCAATGTGAAAAGGCACCAGAGAGACTGCTTTGGTTACGACTGAAAAGTGCTTTTCAGCTGGCTACCTGCTCCTGGTCACCAAGCACCCATTTGAGAGCACAATTTGAGTAGGTATTGCATTTAAACTTTGATAATACTTCACTTATTTGGATCGAGCAAGAACACAGGTCTGACTTAATCAAAAGAGTCAATAAATATTCAGAGCTGTAGTTTAGTGAAGTCAAGCAAAAAGACCAACTAATTGCAGCTGTTAGAAAAATAGCAAATAGAGGCCTTAACCAGCCTGCCTTGGTGAATATGAGGACATGGTTTATGTAAGCAGCATAAGATTGTTGAAAAATGTGTAGACTACAAATATGCTCCCTTCAGTTTCTCAAAACAATCCACAATCCATACCATTCTAACTTGCTGTCAACTATAATTGTTCTGATCAGATGCAGCCTTCAAGAATGAAATATTTCTCAAAACTATGCTGTTAAAAGTAGGATCTGGGCAGGTGCTGGATCCCAGAAGATTGAGCTGTCACTTGAGATACCCGCATCTTCCATCACAGTATGTGGTTTGACTCCCAGCTACTCCACACTTCTGATCCAGATTCCTGCTAAAGTGCCTGGGAGATAGCAGATAGTGGCTCAAGTACTTGGGTCCCTGACACCCACCTACACTGGAGACCTGGATGAAGTTCCTGGCTATTGGCTTCTGTTTGGCCTTGCCCTGGTGGTTGTGGTATTTTGGGAGTGAACCAGCATATGAAAGATCTCTCTCTTCTTGGTTTCTCCCCCACTGTCTGTCAGTATGTGTAAGTGTGAATAAGCCTGATACACACATCCTATACAGTCTCAGTCACATAAAATGGGATGTTTTGTGTGTGTACACACATAATCCAGAAGGACTTGTTGGACTAAACTGCTAGTGATTGTGGATGACTTTGTTCTTTGCTGCTTGTATTTTCAGTTTCCTATAATGCATTTCCATACTTTTAAAAGATACAAATTATTTTGATAACCTAAAAATAAATAAAGCTTTTTAAAAAGTCAGAGCTTCTGCATATGAAACAAGCAGTTTATTTCAGATTTTAGTTTTTATGAAGCATTTTTCTTTAACTTCAGATTAATTTATGATAAAGAAGACAATTAAAATTAACCATTTTCCAAACTACAGTTTGAAATCATAAAATGGACAGTTAAGCTTATCTAGTCAAAATCTGCACTAAAGTGATGATCAAACAGCTTATAAAAATGCCTTCAATAAAGTGAGCTATGAGGCAGAACAAAATAGAAAAAACATTAAATATCTCTATCCCATGCACCAGTAATGCAGGAAGCTAGGCAGTTATACCCATAGATCCTTAATGACAGATCTGTACTGTTGGAAAATCCTGAGCCTTTATGCTCCATGACTTTATAGAAGGCAAGTTGGTCTAATGTGGAAATACACCTCAATTAAAAAAAATCAGTCAACAGTATTTTATTTCGGACACTTGGCAGTTCACAGATTCTCAATAAGTTTTGAGTTAGTTCAGATATTACCTGTACAGGTAATATATATTAGATAATATATATCTGTATATAATATGTGGATATTTATTTTACAAATTAAACCAAAAGCATGTTACGTCACTTATTGGAAACCTCAGAAGTCTTATTGTGGTCAGGAATAACATAGTTTCTCTGATCTTTCAGACTTATCTTGTCTGATACATGAATTTATTGGTGAGAACTTGCAAATATTCATGAAAAAACAAATGACTAGATATATTAAGAATTCTACTAGAGTTTTAAAAAAAATTCTTAAGTCCTACAAGCATACATACTGTATAATTACCTACTTTGTGGTGATGAACACAGCACTGCTTTTCTGCCTTTAGGGGTGGTTGAAATGGGAAGGTAGTGCAAGAGCTTTGTTCAGGGCAGCATCTACTATCTTTTGGGACCACTGGGTGGCAGGTGTACACACGGAGCCAAGATCTAGCAAATGCCTGGATGCAAAAGAAGGGGTCCTTGTGAATTCAAACAGGAAGGGAAATACAGTATCATCTCAGATTACACATCCTTGTCATCATACCATGGCATTACAACAACTTGTGGGGAGACTGCTGAAAGAACAGGAAGTTTGTCCCAATAACATCTGTTAAAGTTCTAGTTAGACAAACCACAAGTAAAAATAATTGATATTTTCTTAGGATAACATTTATAAAAGCAAACACTAAATATTTGTAATATGAAGAAGTTTATCTATAATGTAAATTACTTTCATTGATACAAGCCTTTTCTCTTAGTTCATCACAAAATTATTCACTAGAATTCAACTCATCTTGCCATTGGTCTCTGGGTCAGTCTTCTCAATTGTTTGTTTCACTATAAACTTTCCTTTATTTAAACCATTGCCAAATATTAATAATAATTCAGGATTAAGAGTGATTAATTAGCAAGTGAAAAATAAGTGGAAATTGCTAGTTCTGTGTTATGAAGTAATGGCATTCAGCATAGCAAAATTGAAGAGAATGATAGAGACTCCTGTGCTTTCATATAGACCAAAAAACCCAATACCATTTGAATCAAGGAGAGAGAGAGAGAGAGATGAAAATATAAAAGATGAAGATGGGAAGGGGGAAGACAAGAGTTTTAAAGCCTTTGATTCTAGTGACCCCAAAGTTGAATGTAGAAGTAAAATATTTCTACATTTTAAAAGTTTATATAAATTATATGATTGGTAATTTTTTGAAAGCCAAAATGAAATGTCCTACATAGAAGAAGGTATGCCTAAGCAGCATACCATATTTAGACAAGACCACTGAATGTAATGGATAATAATAACAAATAAGAAAGCTTAAGTCTATGGCATACTGAGCAAAGATTTTAGTTTCTTATCTTATAAGCCCAAGTTTGGAAATTACTCTTCTACAAAAACTAATGACATCCGGAGTTTTGTATAGAACTCTTGTGCTTCTGGTTGGCATGTTAATCTGCTTTTTAATACGTGAAATTAATACAGACTTTGTAAAAGGTTGTGCAAAGCTATTATATTTACAAAAATATCGCAGAATTGGATTGGATGGTCCATGCTCATGCATACCTCATTCACATCTCCAGTGAAAGCTTTTCTAACATTATAGAACTGAGTAAGAATAATGGCTTTAAAGGCAACTGCTCTGCACTAAGTTATAACAGAATGGACAAATATTGCCCAAGTAAAATTATATTAAAATTATGCCAGTTTAGTTGAAACAAAGGGTTTGGGCATTTGGCTTAGCAGTTAAAATGCCACTGGGGCACTTGAATACTGTGTCAGGATGACTTACTTGAGTCCTGACTCTGCTTGTGATTCTAGCTTGCTGTTAAATGTGGATTGATTTCTGGGTTCCTGACTTTGGCCTAACCCAGCCTCACTGTTGGAGACATCTGAGAAATTAACCAATAGATGGAAGATATCTGAAGATACCTTTTTTTTTTTTTAAGCTGAAACACATTTAAAGTCATTCAAGTTCAAGCACAGGGTGAACATCTTTTGGAGTCCCATCTAGTTGTGTTTGAATTATGTGATGTTTCTTTTTACTTGTGATCTTAAACTTTGAACAGAAGGAAAATACAGAAAAACCAATATAATAGAAGCTATTTTAAATAAGAATAACATACAAAGATATAATTAAGCTACAGTAAAGAAACCAAAACTTTAAAATTATAAAACTTGTTTCTTGTTTGAGCCATCTTACACTAGGATATATAGTTTTCTTTTTTTTTTTTAAAAAAAAAAGATTGATTATTTGAAAGGGTTACACAGAGAAAGGAGAGGAAGAGAGAGAGAGAGAGAGAGAGAGAGAGAGAGAGAGAGAGAGAGAGAGAGAGGTCTTCCATCCACTGGTTCACTCCCCAGTTGGCTGCAATGGTCAGAGCTGTGCTGATCCAAAAGCCAGGAGCCAGGAGCTTCTTTTGGGTCTCCCACACAGGTGCAGGAACCCAAGGACTTGGTCCATCTTCTGCTTTCCCAGATCGTAGCAGAGAGCTGGCTCACAGCATTGGCCCCAGGATAAATAGTTTTCAAGCAAATTGATTATATTGGCCTAATATATCCTTTTCATCAGTGTATTGTTAACCTGATCACAGACTCTACATGTGCATATTCTTTCCACTAGCACTACATACCACCACCACCTGCAAAGCTGTTAATGTCAAATCACTTAATGAAATCAGAATTGAACAAGCAATATAATCAGGAGAAATAATGGGAGTTGTGTTGATTCATGCAAGTTCAGCTCTTTTAATCAGCCAGCCAGCTGCTAGTAACAAGGGTGGTTTCTATTAAGGAAAATCCTGTTGGGTGGGAATGGGTTCACCAGTGACCTCCATCTCATCTGGAGATGCAGTAGAAGAGAACTTGTCCTTCATTTTTGCCTCAGCCATGTTGTAATCTCCAGAGTCAAAATATTTTTGTTCTTTCTGCAGTTGTTTCATTAAGAAATCTGAAGCCCTGGGATTTTGTCCCTGGTGATATCTTTTAGTTTTGCTTCATTTTCCCCTAGTCAATTTTTTTTTAATCTTCTATCTGTTTTTTTTTTTTTTTTTAATTGGCAGGTAGAGTTAGACAGTGAGAGAGAGAGACAGAGAGAAAGGTCTTGCTTCCATTGGTTCACTCCACAAATGGCTGCTACAGCCGGTGCTGCACTGATCCGAAGCCAGGAGCCAGGTGCTTCTTCCTGGTGTCCCATGTGGGTGCAGGTGCTCAAGCACTTGGGCCATCCTCCACTGCCCTCTTGGGCCACAGCAGAGAGCTGGAGTGGAAGAGGAGCCACCGGGACTAGAACCTGGTGCCCATATGGGAAGCTGGTGCTGCAGGTGGAGGATTAACCAAGTGAGCCATGGTGCCAGCCCCCTAATCTTCTATCTTCTTACCTCCACAGAGGCTGCCTCATGGACTTCAGCAGATATAGTGCTCCTTCTAATCCCATGTCTCTGTCTCTGTGCTTAAGTATATTTAAAAGAGCTGTTTTGGAGTGCTTTTTTTTTTTTTTCCATCTGTGGATTGGCATTTACTGATTCCTTGCCTTCCCCACTACAGGCCGCATTTTCTTGTTTCTTGTGTCTGATAATTTTTATTATATGCTAGACGTCATTGATACTATGTCTTTAAGATTACTGATTTTATTATCAGAGTTTTGAATTTTCTTCTGGCAGAAGAATTATTTACTGGAATATTAGCTTGATTGATTTGAGATTTGATTTTAGGTTAAGTTAGGGTGGGCCTTTACTCTAGGGCTAGAGTAGCTTTATTACTAAGTCCTGGCCATTACAGTAATAAGTAAACACCTATAGTATTCAATATTGTCCCTTTACTCTGGATGGGTCTTCGTGGTATCTCTGTTTTGTTTGGTCCTCTGTCTCTCAGTGCTGTTCAACTTGTAATAGCTCTGCACAGCTCACAGCCCCCCTTATAGCTCCTTTCTGTTGAGTCCCATGTAATCTTTCCCTTTACATGCATACCTAAGCCTTCAGATGAAGACTTAGTGGGAACCTCTGTGTAAATTTCTGGAACTCCTTGTTCTCACAGCTCTTACTCTGGTAACTTCTACAGTTTCCCTCTACGTCAGTCGTGCTAAACTTGAATACTGTCTTTTTAGTTTAATGAGTCTGTGTGGGTGTGCTTTGATTCCACTCATCTACACTGAACTATGGAATGTGTCTTAAGGCCTAAGGCTGACAACAGTAATGGAGTTCACCTTGTTATAGTCCTATGTGCCTCTTCTCCAGTTTCTGGAACAATTATTTCATTTTTATAGTTATTTGTTCAGTTTATACAGATAAGCTCACTTTGCTCATTTTTATAGTTAGTTACATTGAGAGAAATAGTGTAGAAGCATTTACTCTTTTATGGTTGATAGCATAAGTTACAGTACACTTTTTTTTTTTTGACAGGCAGAGTGGACAGTGAGAGAGAGAGACAGAGAGAAAGGTCTTCCTTTTTGCCGTTGGTTCACCCTCCAATGGCCGCTGCGGCCGGCGCATCTCGCTGATCCGAAGCCGGGAGCCAGGTGCTTCTCCTGGTCTCCCATGCGGGTGCAGGGCCCAAGGACTTGGGCCATCCTCCACTGCCTTCCCGGGCCATAGCTGAGAGCTGGCCTGTAAGAGGGGCAACCGGGATAGAATCCGGCGCCCCAACCGGGACTAGAACCTGGTGTGCTGGCGCCGCAAGGCGGAGGATTAGCCTGTTAAGCCACGGCGCCGGCCGCAGTACACTTTTTATTAATATTTGTTGACAGCTTTCTTATCCTAACCATTTCAGTAATATTATCAATCTTATCAATAATAGCTTTAACAGATTTTTTAATTCATTTATGTAATCTAGACCAGATAATATTTTATTTGTGGTTTTTTTTTGTTTGTTTGTTTTTTGTTTTTTGACAGGCAGAGTGGACAGTGAGAGAGAGACAGAGAGAAAGGTCTTCCTTTTGCCATTGGTTCACCCTCCAATGGCCGCCGCGGTAGGCGCGCTGTGGCCAGCGCACCGCGCTGATCCGATGGCAGGAGCCAGGTGCTTCTCCTGGTCTCCCATGGGGTGCAGGGCCCAAGGACTTGGGCCATCCTCCACTGCACTCCCTGGCCACAGCAGAGAGCTAGCCTGGAAGAGGGGCAACCGGGACAGGATCCGGTGCCCCGACCGGGACTAGAACCCGGTGTGCCGGCGCCGCAAGGCGGAGGATTAGCCTAGTGAGCCACCGCACCGGCCATAATATTTTATTTGTGATCATATTTTTAAAATAGTTTCCTTTCATTAACTGGGATTTTCTAGTCACCTTAAAATTCAGAAAATTAGGAAGAAAACATAACTAAAATTTAGAAATTTAGAAAGAAAACATAACTACTTGATTCTTCTCCTTTAATCAGAATTTTCTTTTAAAAAATTTCTACATTTTAGATCGCTATAGAGTTGTTTATAGATTTTTTTTTTCAGAACTTATACTTGATGTTGCCAGCTTTTGTTTTACAAGGATGTGGTAGATATTTTATTTTATGCTTTTATATTTTTTAGCTTAATCAACTTTCAATCTTTCATTAACTTTTCAAAAATATGTTTGAATTTTTGTGTACAGTGCAATTAGATTATCTTAAGTAGGATATTCTGGCAGTAGTTAAAGCCAAGTATCTTTTAGATACTCTTCTGTGGCAGAGTAAGTTTTTGAAGTTCTTGTATTTAGTTTGAGCTTGTGCAGAAGTGTTAATGTCAATACTTTCTAATTTAGGAAATATTAACTTTTCTTTGGGATTGTGGCTCAAACACAACGTGGGGAGCTGTGAAATGTCAGTAACTGGAATTTGTAAAATCTCCAGTTGTAATTTTTCTTGTATTATTTTCAACTCCTTTTCACTGAAAAACTTTAAAATAACTGGTTTTTCTAGAATGGATTGATTTCAGAGTCATTTTCTTTTTCTCTGTCGTCCACCATTTGGAAAAAATCCAAACAAGTAGTGCAGTAAATAATAGAGAACCAGATCTAGAGAAGCAGAGACTTTAAGCTCCCAGTTAATAAATTCTTGAGATTTATTCCCAGGTATTTGAGTTTCTGTCCTTTGTTCTACAAATCTGATATTGTGGAAGAAACACTCAATTGAGAATTAGGGATCGACTCTGTGATTTCAAACAAGTGACACCCCACTTGTGGATCCAAGTTTTTTCATTTATGAAATAAAGGGGTTAGATTAGCTGATATTTAATATCATTTGCCACACTTTGAGCTTTCTGAAAAGGCATAAATAAAAAACTCAAATACTACAATGAAATCTAGTGTCTAGGATTTAGAAGAAAATTCAAAGAATCTGTAATCAGTTGTTCAATAGAGTATCTTAAGAGTGCATCTTAAAAAGCATCCAGAATAAATACTCTCAAATAGACTTTTAAAACTTTAAAATAATGAAAGTAGGTCAGGAGCAAATGTCATTTGGCTGCAGACTTGATTTCTGAACACGGTTTGGGTAACTGATACACCTACAAATAGTAAAGTCACTGAAGGTGGAAACACTGATCCCAAGGAAAACTCGATACAGCTTGGAACTGAAAACTGGTGTAGGGTGAAGATTGAAACAGTCTATAAAATTTAAATGCTTTTGTTTAAAGTTTATAAAATTGGAAAACTGAATAGTACAGACCACTATTTTATTTAACATCTAACTCAGTGGCAGGCATTAGGCACAACAATTACTATGCTGCTTTGGACACCCACATTCTGAGTCAAAGTGCCTTTTATTGTATCCAGGCTCTGCTCTAAATTCCAGCTTCCTGTGAATGTGCACCCTAGGAGGCAGCAGGTGATGACTCAAGTAGTTGAGTCACTGCCACTCACGTGGAGACCTGGACTGAGTTCCTGGATCCTTGCTTAAGCCTTGCCCAGCCTCAGCTGTTGTGGGCATTTGGGGATTAAACCAGCAGATGGGGGCTCTCTGTCATTGTCTCTGTCACTCTGCCTTTCAAATAAAATAATTTGAATAATAAAAGCTAACACAGTAAAGGCACCATGTGACTGCTGGTTTGAGTGGAGAGTGTTACTTTTGCTTCTTTAAGAACTCATAAATATTTCCTGTGTTTTATTTTTTTCCATACATACTCTGATCGCA
Organism: Lepus europaeus; assembly: GCF_033115175.1. NCBI lineage: Eukaryota > Metazoa > Chordata > Mammalia > Lagomorpha > Leporidae > Lepus > Lepus europaeus. The sequence continues at coordinate 75,423,668 of NC_084828.1, read as the reverse complement.
ATTACAGAGCCAGCACAGACACACAGTTCTGTTAAATGCCATCAGCTCCCAAATAAAAAGTAGGAAAGAATTGTTTTAAGTAAAACAACTGGAGACTTTCAAAATGAGCTACTTACCTAATTCAGTTCTCATTCATCTGGCATTTCCATTGTTAGTATTTTATATATGAGCAAATAGTGTCTGTATATATTATAATATGTATAAATAGAATGTGTATACACGTGAATAGTATATGCTTGTGCATATGTATGTTTTATATGTATATATATCTTGAGGTGTAGTTGTTAGGAAAAGAGTTCCAGATTGGTGCCTCCTTAGGGCATCAAACTGTTAGGAAAAGAGGCACAGAATAGAGAGGAGGCAGTGTATGAATTTACAGCCAGACCAAATTTTTTCAGAGAAAATAAATTCATAGAGGTAGGTGACCCACTGCCCGTGTGCCCATGATGGAACACAGGGCAGAAGGCCCTGACCCCCAGGGGCTGGGGGCCTTTTTATATTTTAGGAGGGCTAGGGATGGAGGTGGGGTAGGGGCAGCAGGCAGAGGGGAATTCCTGGAACTGGTCTTTCAGGTGGCTGTAAGGGTGAGGTATGAAGGCAATAGGGTGTAAGACCCAATTGAGTTTCAAGGGCAAGGAATACATTCCAGTGTTTATCTGTTTTGGGCAATAAGGGAGAATGGCTGAGGCTTATGTCATTGCTCCATCAGTAGTGATCATACATTCTGAAGGAGATACCTCATAATTGAGGATGGATTACTCAGTGGATTGTTTATACCTGTCATCATTCTATTTGTTGACCACTTCTGCAGAGGTTAAGGAGGTGGAAGTGAAGGAAGTGGGTTGTTACTTGGAGGATATTCTCATCAGGAAATTGAGTTGAGAAGAATAGACCTGTAACATCTCACTGCTCATTTTTTAGGTCAGTTTTAGTCTCATAACCCTCACCTCAACAGCTACTTTCTTCATGAAACTTTATTTACTCTTAGAGGTATCTAACCTGGTTAACAAATTTCATCTCCAACTCTTTAGATTGTATAAGTATACATTTAGTGGATGCTTCCATGATTGTAAATTAACTGCAAGCCATTTTGGACCTAGGAGTTTCTTTGGCTGCATCTTAAAATCATGGACAAATTTGAAGAGCCATGGGATTGACATCAGGCTTAAAATGCAGTGCTATTGTTCACAGGTACGGGGGGTTGGTATATGAAATGGATCATCTGTGCAAGGAATCGCTTTGGTCAATGTCTGGGATGGCTGCTGCTTCTAGTCTGCAACTGGAAGTTGTTTTGGGGAGGAGATGGGGGAGAGAGTAACTTTTAAAATTATATGCAAAGGTGCTGTCATTGTGATGTAGCAGGTTAAGCTGCTGCCTGCAATGCTGGCATCCCATATGGGTGGCTGATTTGAGTCCCTGCTACTTTACTTCCTATCCAGCTCCCTGCTAATGCACCTGGGAAAGCAGCGGAGGATGGCCCAAGTCCTTGGGCCTCTGCACCCATCTGGGAGACCTGGATGAAGCTCCTGGCTTTGACCTAGTCCATCCCTGGCCATTGTGGCCATTTGGGGAACGAACTATCTGATGGAAGATCATCTCCACCTCCATCCTGTTACTGCCTTTCAAATAAAGAAATAAATATTTTAAAAATGTATGCAAGGAACATATAATATTAAGTAGTTGAAGTGCCTTAGATCTGATAGTGCTTTTCAGTATTACCAGTCCTTTAACTCCGACCCTGGTGGAGGCACACAGCTTTTCTCTCTAGGGCTGGGGTAAAGCCAGGCAAGCTTCACTTAGAAGCCATGAGCCCAGCTGCCATCGGGAGCAGCTGCATGTCTGTGGCAAGGCAGCAGCTGTGTAGAAAGTTCTGTGTGCTCTGCTTGGTGCCTCCAATCCACTGTCAGTTTTTCTCATGCCAAGGAAAACATCCCTCACCAGCCTCTCTGAAGAGGACTCTGTTCAAAATTCAAGTGAAATCCTCTCTGAAACTCCGCTTGTTGACAGGAATGGAAAACAGGCAGGAGCCCATGAACCCTCAAGCTTCAGCTCCCAGGTTCCTGGGCCTGCCCCATGGGCCCTGTGTGCGGGTCACAGACCACCAGCTGTCCTGAGTTCCAGGTTCTTTTTCTGGACATGTGGATCCAGCAGGCTATTGAGACACCAGTGGTTAGCTGTACTAACCAAATCTAACCAAACTTTGCAATCAAAAGTACTTCAACAAAAGAAAAGAGAAATAAAATTGCCCATCTCTGCATAACATTCATTACCATACATTTACTCGAGTAACACCTATATTTCCATTAGATCATAAGGTTCCTGAAGACAGGAACTGTCTCTCAGGTTTGCTCATTCTGTTCCCGGTACCCAGCACATGGCTGGCTGCCTCAATTAATCTGCCTGACAGGCTTGACCTGGGCCTCAGAGCAGTAGGCTGAGGTAGGAACCTAAAGAATGTGATTCCCTCCATACTTAAAGGCCCCAGGCCATTGCCTCTCTTCTCCCCAACACCAAACCACCACACTCGGTCCTCAGTTCTCTGCCCATTCCTCATAAGAATTACGTTCTTTCAAATTGAGCTCTTACTGTGTCTGATCTTGAAATATTTTCTCCCCACTTCTCTTCCACTTAACCTATTATGTCCATGTCTTTTATAATCTACCCTATCCCTGTGTTTTAATAAAGAAGGCCATAAGCATTTATCTTCTGTAATGTTCAAATGATGTAATAAGACTAGTTCACTTAGTGAGAAAACCTAGTGACCATCATAATAATATTAATAATACAGCAATGAACATCTAGAATGCCCAAAAAGGGAGGCCTTCTGGATTCTATTGTAGGCTTCTGCCAGGTGGTCGGCACCTTCTGAGATGGTCCCCTGGAGCTGGAGTTGAAGAATGGAAGCAGTGAGAACACCTTCAATAGTCTGTCCCTCAGAAGAACACATCTCACAGGGCACATCCCTTCATCCATGGCTGTCAGTGTCCTCTTCACCCTAGCAGATTCTGCTTTGCTTTTCTTTACAGCAGCGTTGCGCTTTCTCTGTTGAAGTTATACACTACCCCATAATTCCTTTGTTGCAGAACCTCTTCATGTGGGAACGCTGTGTTTTGTGTAACTTGTTAATTAAGTAGCTCAGTGTCAAAGCTAAGCCAAAATAAAGGCGCAGTTGCTTAGACCACGTCTAGTAGTGTCCAGAGAGTGACTATGTTCTTAGTGCTTTCACCTGGCATAAAACTCCTTGTCAGTGTGTGGGTGCTCCTTTCTAATTTAAAACTCTGGAGAGGGACTGTTAGGGGCAAGATGTGCTTTCCCCCCACAGTAACACGTACAGTGTACCATCACCACGTACAGTGTACACAGAGGTAATGGCCGGAATCCTGACTGCTGTGATGGTCGGAGTTGCTCAGGAAGAATCAGAAGTGAGTAGAGGCCCCTTCCTGTGAACCAAACATTTGATTCTCTTGGTCCTCAAGAGATGTTTAACTTTTTAAGTAATAAGCTCATCTGTGAGATCAAGTCTTGTAAAGTCCTATAAATATGTTACACATGTAAGTCTATAGAAAAAAATAACAAGTATAATAGCAGAATCCTGTTTTTTAGTGGGTAGTATTCAAAGGCAGTATGTGGTTTCAGGGAGAATGTGTCTTCTGTTTTCAAAGCCATTGCTAAATTCAGCAGTGCTGTGTGTAACATATGTATATATTTTTTGGTCTTCCCACCTACTTGCAGCTATGGTTCTATGGTTGCCATGGAGAAGGTTATGATAAGGAAAATCATAATAAGGTTCAAAGTACTTCTCTGCATCCTGGACAGAATAACAGCCCCATCCCCTCTGTGCCCCCCCTGCCCCCCCGCCCTCCACCCTCACCTGGTAATTGATCTTCAGTGAGGGAGGATGACTTGATGGCTCCATGTCAGAAATTACGCAGAAGAGCTAATTCTGTCTCTCTCTCTTTTTTTTTTTTTTTTTTTACTTCTTTCAAGCTTCAACCCTTTTATTATTTTAGTGCAGCCACAGAATGGAAGGACATTGGGTTGAATTGTCAACCCAGAACATTTGTATTTCGTGTGGGTGGCTTTTTCCTTCTGTTTTATTTATGCGTCAAAATTTTTTATTTATTTTCTTATTTGCTGATATGGGGGAGGAAAAGCTTAGAGAAAGGACCTGATGTAGAACAGTTGGGATTTAGTTAATCTGCTTAGAAATAACATTAATCGGTGGATCAGATGCCGTCAACAATACAGTGCCTTGTAGTCCCATTATCTTCCCCCCTTCTTTGCTTATTCTCTCTTCCCACATTCTTTTCTTATTCTTTCTGCACTATCTTGGTTTCATTTAAATTTTGTTTCCTAATGTTTCTTTTCTGTTTTCCCTTTGCATTTCATTTTTGACTTTCACTACTGCTTTGTCATGGGAAAGTATTCGCTCATTTGACTTCTTTCTCAGGGCTGGGGAAGATAACTCATATACCAAAATAGATTTTTCTTTACATATGCTTAACAGTAACAACTTTGTATGGTTTGCTGTTGTTTTTGAGAGGCAGATGGAGTGAGCTCCCATCTGCTGGCTCACCCTCCAAATGCCCACAAAGGCTGGGACTGAGGCTGGCCTGAAGATGGGAGCCAGAAACTCAACTCTGGTCTCACACATGGGTTGCAGGACCCCAACTGCTTGAGCCATCTTTGCTGCCTCCCAAGATCTATATTTGCAGGAAGGTAGTGTTAGGTGGTGGAGGCAGATTCTCAAACCCAGGCGCTCTTTTTTTTTTTTTTTTTTTTTTTTCAATGTTTATTTCCATCTACTTAAAAGACTAAGAGTGAGAGAAAGGTATCTTGCAGCTGCCGGTTCACTCCCCAAATGGTCACATTAGCCAGAGATGGAGCAGGCTGAATGCAGGAGCCAGTCTCTGTCTAGGTCTCACATGTATATGCCAGGAGCCTAAGCACTTGAACCATCTTGTGCTGCCTCCCAGGATGCATTAGCAGGAAGCTGAATTGGTAGTGGAGGTAACACCTGAGCATCTTAGCCAGTGTTGTGTCTTAATTATGAGGTCAAACACCCAACCCTGTATAGCTTTTATTATTATTAGGATAACAACAATACATCATTACTGTAGGTTTGTGTCAAAATAAAAGTATGGTTATAATTTCCATGAAAAGTTTCGTGTTACTGGGACAATTAATTAAATGGGTCTAGGTGAATGCATACTATTTTTTCTCCTGTTGTACTTCTTACTGCTTATTAACTACTGTTGGTTATTTCCCTCATGTCAGATTCAATTTCTATTTATGAAAAACCTTCTCTGAGTCAGACATTTTAGTGTGCAAATTTTCAGTGTCATCCTGCTAGGGAATTTTTATTTTATTTTATTTTTTCATTTTCTTCAAGACACCAGCTAACTAAGACACAGAGAGTTTCAGTCGCGTGCCTAAGACTCCACAGCAGGTCAGTAGCCATGCCTGGATTCTGTGTCCTATGCCCTCTTCTCCATTATTAGGAGGCTGTATGTGGCAGGAGTGAGGAAAAGCTCTGGACTCACAGAAGTCATTGGTTTCAGCCCCCCAGCCTCATTTTCCTGTGTGTAAAACACACTTAAAAATTATACCACCTCCCAGTCTTATTTGCTGCTGAGCTTTATGTAAGGTGCTTAGAACTTCATGAATGGCATCAAATGTATGTACTGGACTCTCGCTATATGTATGGGTTTGGTATACTGGGCCTGGGTACCTAAGTTTCTACTTGGAATGTAAGAGTGACCTACACTAAGAGCATTAGTGTCATGACTGTTTCTAGGCACCATGGGAGTATGAGAGAGAGTGTCAGCTATCTTGGAGGTCAGTGGAAGTTTGAAATCTAGAGAATGGATAGGAGTTAGAAGGACCATATGTGTGTAATTACAGTTTGAGGAAACACACTATGAAATCTTCAAGGGGAGAAATGTGTACGATGGGATAAAGTACTGTAAAACTGTCTGGAAAGGTAGTTGAAGGGTCTTGAAGGTCATGGAAAATACTTGGGCCTACTTAGATGCCATATTACCTCTCCCTGTATTCCTAAATTTCTGAGAGCTTCTACAAAAATAGCTAACCAAACTCCCTATATTCACAATTCAAATCTCCTCTGTTCTCATGTTGTATACCTCAGCAAATGCTTTAAACTAGTTTAAAGTTAACTTTTATGATGGAAACATACCCCCAAGAAATCTAGAAACAATTTTAAAATAGGCTTTAGTTTGAGAAAGGCAATGTTATTGGTGAACAGGAATAAAATATTTCAGTTGAGACATTTTTAACAAAAATTTAATTGGTTTCAGAATATAGCATCTTTCCTGATGGTTTCAGATGGCTGTATTTGCTCATAAATAACTCTACTTGTTGACTTAGCCACTTTTATCATATGAATGCCTCATTAAACAAATGGGGCTTGCTCATTATAGCCAAGTGGGGTTGTATTCAGCCAAGTGCTGAAGTTGAGAGTACATGGTTGTTTTTAACAGAAAAGGACATTTATCTGGCCTTTTGCCATCTGGAAACTCTTGATCACATTTCCCAATATAAGTCTTCAATCTAGTGACCAGGTTGATAAAGCCATTGAACTACAATAACATAATGTCAGAAAGGCCTACCAAAATATAAAGAACCTGTAAATAGAGAATTACCCAAATTAAAAGCCTAGATTTTCAGAAGTTCTTTAAAGAGTTGAGCAGTAAGGACTTTTGAATTTTTGTTGTTGTTTCCTGAAAAAGGCCAGTCACTTGCAAGTTCAGATTTGGCAACAGAAATAAAAAATCCCCAAACACCGAAGGAGTGCAGATTCTTTCCTCTTTCCTCTCAGCCTTTTCCCTGTCTCTAAACTGGGATTTCTGACAGTTGAAAGCACATAGGTAGAAAAGTTACTCATCTAGTCCTTGAGACACTAAGATTTATTTTTAAATTCTGTTTATCATTTTAGGCTCCACAAAGGTTTTAAGAAATGGCTGCTTCTCTATTTTCATTAAATCAAGTTAAATTCAAGTCTGAGACCCTGTTTGTACCAGGGTGACAGGAAATTCTTTATCAATTATTGAGGCTCCCTCCCTCGTTCTGCAGTGTCTCCTACAGAGCACACCCTGGTCTTCTGTAGAGTATCTGCTCAGCTTCCCCGTGTTGGAGCCATGGGGTCCTTGGAAGTTTTGTTGCTCTGCAGCCTCTGTGCTTCCTGAAACATGGAGATCCTCGTAGTGACAGAGCCCTGGTATCCAGGCACCGCCATCCTTTTTGAGACACTGTTATTTCCATTGTCCTCTGAGCAAAGCAGAGAATGGGTTGCGTCTTGTCAAGGAACCTGGCCCACTTCTGTTCCCCTCCTAGTAGTGCATTTTCGTCTTTTTTAGAATCAAAAGCAGCTTCCTCTGTGAGCCCAGGCTACACAGGGGACAGGAAGCCTGCTAGTCTTCAGTAGTCTCAGCTTTCCATCCTGCAATGCTTATGAGGTAAGGCAATACAGAGGGCTAGACAAAGAGGCTTAGAAGTGATTGGAGAGAAGAACGAGACACTTTTGAATGTCTTCATGAGCATTTTCCCTGCTCATGGCTGGCCATCATATTTTGAATAGCACGTCTATATTTGGAGAAATTCCAAAATTATGAGTCTACTTCCCCAGTGTTAGAAGTGCAAACTCAAATCTGTAGCCTCTCACACAGCTTCGATGGAGTCTTCCAGTGGAATTCACACAGGTGAGACCACAACTTAGGAGAGAACAATATGAAGAAACGGGCTCTGGCTTGAGCTTCTATTGCTGGCATAGATGGCAGGCAGAGGAGTACAGCTTTGCGGGATGTTAGTGTTGAGTGACTGTTAGAGAAATGGCATCAGCAATGGTTGCAGTGAGGTTCTGGAATTTAGCATTGGTAATGGGGTCAGCTGCAGTGGATTTCACATGAAGACAATTCCACAGCACAGTGTTGGTGTTTTCCTGGAAAGCTAGCCTTGAAGTTGTTTTTTCTGCCATCTCGGTGACTCTGAACTTCCTGATGCCCTTTTCTTTTAAAAAAATATTAAAGTTGAATCTACATACAATAAAATCTCTCTTGCATTTTGGAAAATATTTACAGTCTTATGATCACCATTGTGACCATGATGTAGAGTATTTCTATCATCCCAAAGAGCTCCCTTGTGTCCCTGTGTGTGTGCAGTTATTGTCTGCCTCATTGCATCCCTTATCCCCAGCTCTGGCATCTGACTACTCTGATTTGTTTTCTGCTCCTATAATTTTGCCTTTCTTTAGTTTAAAAATTGATTCATGCAGCATATATTGTTTCTGGGCTATTTCAGTTTCCATAATATCTTTCTATTTATACATGTTGCACATATCAGCAGTTTGTTCCATTTTGTTCACAAATAATATTCTATTGTATGGCTTTGCCACCATTTAAAAAAATTCATTTCCTGGTTGATATATGTTTTGAGTTTCCATTTTTTGGTTATTGTGAATAAAGATGCTATGAATATTTGCATATAGGTCTTTTTGTGAATGTGTATTTTGACTTCTTTTGAAAAATAGCTAGGATTGGAATTGGTAGATCATATTGATAAGTATATATTTTGATTTATAATATACTGAAAAGATTTCCACATGACTGTGCTGCTTTGCATTTCTTCCAGAAAATGCTCTACATTGTTTTCAACACTTGGTATCCTCAGTCATTTTAATGAAAGTCATTTTGGTCAATGTTTTATGGCATTTCAGTGTGATTTTAAGTTTCCTGTTGAATAGTGAGGTTGAACATCTTCTCATGGTCTTTTTGCATATGTGTATATTTGCTATGGTGAAGACTGACTGTTTTAACCTTTTGTGATTTTTAAAATGTGCTTGTCTTATTTTAAGGGTTCTTTATGTATTGTAAACACCAATACTTTGTTTCAGAAATACCTTTCCCCAGCTGTGTCTTCTATTTTTATTTTCTTAGTAATGTCTTTTGAAGAAACTGTTAATTTTGTTGAAGTGTAATATGTAAATTTTTGTGTACCATCTAAGAAGATTTTTTCTAACCCCCAATCATGGAGACATTCTTTTATGTTTTCTCCCAGCAATTTTAGAATTTTATTGATATTTATTTCATTTCTGTGATTTAAAATTTTGTTTCATTTTGGGTTAACTTTTGGATAAGCTGTAAGAAAGGCTTAGGTATTTTCCATATAAATAAATATATGTTTTGCATACAAAAGGTAATATTTTGAATATAAATATTGCATATGGAAGGTAGTATTTTTGCATATAGATTCCAATCACAATAGCTACCTAAGAAAAATACCTAAGAATACATTTATCCAAGGAAGTGAATGGTTCCTACAATAAAAATCACAAAACACTGGTGAAAGAAATTGAAGAGGACACAAAGAAATGGAAGGGCATCCCATGTTTATGGAGTGGAAGAATTAATATTGTTAAAATGCCCTTGTATCCAAAGAATTTCTTATCAAAATGCCAATGACATTCTTCATGAAAATAGAAATAATGATGGTAGGGTGCAAAGAATTACTGTGTTCTTATAATTGTGTTTATGAAATGCATGAAGTTTGTATACCTCAAAGGATTTCTGGGAAGAAATGTAAATAAAACAAGCCAAAAAATAAATAAATAAACTTTGTGTGAAACAATAAAAGACCTTGAATATCCAAATCATTCTTGAGCAAAAGAACAAAGCTAGAAGCCTTATAATATCTGACCTCAAAACATACTACAGGACAAATGTTTGACATAGTGGTAAGATGCTGTGTGGGGTACCTATATTTCATATTAGAGTACTTGGGTTTGCGTCCTGGATCTACATCTGATTCCATTAGCTTCTTACTAATGCTCACTATCAGAGTCAGTGAGTGATGGCTTAAGCAGTTGGTTCCCTGGCACCCCTGTGACAAACCTGGATTGAGTAACCAGTTACTGGCTTCGGCCCCAGGCCAGCCCCAACTTTTGTGAGCATTTTGGGAGCCAACCAGAAGATGGGAGATAATCTGTCTGTGTCTCTGTTCCCTACTATTTTTGTTTTTGAAACAAACTAAAGATACATAATATGAAGCTACACTAACTGAAGTGGCATGGTACTGTCATAAACACAGACACACAGACCTGTGGAATAGAGATCCCAGAAAAAAAAAATTCACACATTTGTAGCCAGTTGCCTTTTGACAGAGACAGAATAAACATACATTGAAGAAAGGAAAGTCTCTTCAGTAAATGGTGCTAGAAAAAATTGGAAATTTTATGCAGAGGATATAAACTAGACCTGCCTCTCACCATTAAACAAAAATCAACTCAGACCAAAGATTTAAATATAAGACACAAAATCACTAGAAAAAAACCAGGAAAATGCTTCAGGACATTGATCCAGACAAAGATTTCTAGGATATTATCCCAAAAGCATAGGCAACAAAAACAAAAATTGACAAATGAGATTATATCAAACTAAAACACTTCTGTGCATCGTGGAAACAATCAACAGAATGAAGAGACAACTTACAGAATGGAAGAAATATTCACCAACTGTTCATCCAACAAGGAATTAATATGCAGACTATTAAGGAACTCAAGCAACTCAACATACCACCCCTAAAAATCTAATCAAAATTTAAAAATGGACAGATGGCCAGCAAATATATGAAAAAGTGCTTAGTATCACTAACAATCAGGGAAATGCAAATAAAAACCAAAATGGGATATCATCACCACTGTTAGAATGACCTTGTCAAACAGACACAGAGTATGAGGCCAACATTTTGGTGTAGCCAGTTAAGCTGCTGCTTGTGACATCAGCCTCCCATATCACTGGTTCAAGTCCCAACTACTGTGTTTACAATCCAGTTTCTTGCTAATGTACCTGGAAAGGCAGCAGAAGATAGTCCACATCCATGTGGGAGACCAGGGTGGAGTTCCTGGTTTATGGCTTTAGCCTTGCCGGGACCTGGCTGTTGTGGTCATTTGGAGAGTGATCCAGTACATGGAAGATCTCTCTTGCGCGCGTTTCTCTCTCTCTCTCTCTCTCTCTCTCTCTCTCTCTCTCTCATTCTTTGTGTGTGTGTCTCCCTCCCTATGTGTTGCTCTGCCTTTCAAATTAAACACATACTTTTTTTGAAAATATTAAAAAAATGTTGCTGAGCATGTGGATAAAGGAGGATTCTTATACAATCACTACTGGGAATGTAAATTAGTAGTGCCACTATGGAAAACAATATGGAGATTATTTTTTAAAGATTTATTTTTATTTGAAGGCAGAGTTAGAGAGGAGAGACAGAGACAGAGAGAGAGAGAGAGAAAGTGTGAGTCTCCTGTCGACTCCCCAAGTGACTGCAATGACTAGGGCTGGGCCATATTCTCCTGCTTTCCCAGATGCATCAACAGGGAACTGGATCAGAAATGGAGCAGCTGGGACTTGAACTGGTGCCCATATGGAATGCCAGGACTGCAAGTGGTGGCTGAAGCCACTACACCACAGTGTTGGCCCTGGGGATTTCTTCAAAAAAGTAGAAATAGAACACCCATGTGATCCTGCAATCCCACTACTGCTCTACCATGTTCATTGATCCCAACGTTGTTCACAATAGGCAAGATATATTGAGTCAGCCAAGGGGCCCAATATTAGATGAATGGATAAGAAAAGGTCAGCCATGAATAAAAATGATATTTTGCAGCAAAATGGATGGAATAGAGAACATCATGTTAAGTAAAACAAGCCAGACACAGAAAGACATGCTGCATGTTCTCCCTCATATGTGGGTGCTAAAAATAAAACTCAATCTGAACATATAATTGTGATTACTAGAGGCTGCAGGGGATGGAGTTGATAGAGGGGATTTGGATAAATAAAGAGGAGGAGTTGGTGTGGAGTATATGAAAACTCCTTATACTACTTCACAATTTTTTTTTGTGAGCTAAAAAACTATTCTGAAAACTCAATTTTAAAAAGTTAATTAAAAAATGAAGTATGCCCTGAATAGACATTTTTCAAATGAAGATAAAGGGCCAACAAATATATTTAAAAATATACATCACTGATAATCAGGGAAATGCAGATCAAAACCACAATGAGATACCTTCTTGTCCTAGTTAGAATGACTGTTGTAAAAAAGTCAAAAAGTAGCAAATGCTGGCAAGGATGCAGAGAAAGGGGAACTGTGATGCACAGTTAAAGTTGGAAAGATGGATGAATGTAGCCATTATGGAAAACAGTGCAAAGTTTCCTCAATTTCCTAGAAACAGAACCGCCATATGATCCAGCAGTGCCACTAGTGGGTACATGCTCAAAGAAAGTGAAATCAGCATGTTGAGGAACCATCTGTACTTTCCTGTTAATGGCAGCACTACTCTTTATAGCCAAAATATGGACTCATCATGGGCCCCTATCAACAAATGAATGGATAAAGAAAATGTACTATATGCACATAGAATATTACCTAGCCATAAAAGAAGAATGAAATGGTGCCATTTGCTGCATCGTGGGTGGAACTATAATATATTATATTAAGTGAAATGTTAGGCATAGAAAGATAACTATTGCATAATTTCATTTATATGTGGAAGCAAAAAAGTGGATCTCATAGAAGTAGAGAATCCAGTAGTGATTGCCAGAGCCTGCAAAGAGAAGAGAGGATGGTAGATGGGTACAGGGATGCAGCTAGATAGGAAGGGTAGCTTTTAGAGAAGAGAGGATGGTAGATGGGTACAGGGATGCAGTTAGATAGGAAGGGTAGCTTTTAGTGTTCTGTAGTATAATAGCGTAACAGTGGTTGACAGCAATTGATTATTTCACAATAGCTAGTAGAGAGGATTTTGAATGTTCCTAACCAAAGAAATGTTAAATGTCTGCATGATACATACGTGTTACCCTGATCTGTCCATTATACATTGTATACATTTGTTGAAATGTTATGCCATGCCCATAAATATGTTCAGTTACCATATATGGATTAAAAGTAAACCATATTAAATATTTTTGCATGTGTAGGTCAAATTTTTTCAGCACATTTTTGGAAAAGACCACGACTACTACCTGCCATTGTAGGTCCCAAGGCCTGAAAGTATAAAAGTCTGAAACTCTGCTGTATTTTTCAAAATGTTGTAAATGTCTGAGTTATTGTGAACAACTATTTTAAGTATTTTTGTCATCCAGGTGTAATTCTCTGAAAATATTTGCAATTACATTTATGGGGCTGTGTTTTTCAACAAAATGTTATTGGTACTATACTTAAATGTTTTGTCTTCTTGGCTCAAAGATGCTGATGTCATGTGCTAATCTTTTTAATCAAGGTCTTTCTGTTCTATTGTAACTGACCTAAATAATGAGAATTATACGCATCCTGGGGAAGGTTTCATGTGTTTTCGTTGCTATTATTGAGTCTTGTTTATTTAAGAGAACTGGGTCTTAAAGGAGTTGGCATTATCTGCCAATTTTTGATGATTGAGTGATTACTGCGATTCTGATTAGCTCTGGCTCGCAGCTTTGGCTAAACTGCTCAGTTTAAATGCACAACATCAGCCTATTTTTATTTTGACCAAAGATTTTGAACCTCTGACAATGCTGTAGATTAAGAATTATAAACTGAGTCTTATGACTTTAGGGCTTCCAGTTGGATCCCTGGAACTCTCATAGAATGAGATGCTCAACTTGGTGAGATAATAGTTATTTGAGTTAAATTATGTAAAGTGCAATGTAAAATGATGGCAAACTCATGTTGTGTGCTTATACAAAGGTCTAGTTTTTTTTTTAAGATTTATTTATTTAATTCAAAAACAGTGTTAGAGGTAGAGGCAGAGAGAGAGAAGTCTTCCATCCACTGGTTCACTTCCCAAATGGCCACAATGACTGGAGTTGAACTGACCTGAAGCCAAGGAGCCAGGAGCTTCTTCCAGGTCTCCTACCTGTGTGTAGAGGCCCAAGGACTTGGGCCATCTTCTACTGCTTTCCCAGATCATAGCAAAGAGCTGGATGAGAAGAGGAGCAGCTGGACACAAACTGACACCCATATGGGATGCTGGCACCACAGACGGAGGCTTAGCCTACTAAGCCACAGTGCTGGCCCCAAGACCCTAGGTCTTATAACTCCTTTTGTATTGCCTTCCTGGAAGTGCAAGCCAAATTTATGGCCAACCCATGTAAAGCATGAAGGATAATATGCCATTCACCGTATGTCCTGACCTCAAAGTTCCATCTTCCATTATTTCTTATTTTTATTATAGCATTATTCTTCTATTTTGGCAAGTCTTTAAATTTAATCAATAAATATATATTACTGATAGTAATAAATATATGTAAAATGTATATAGTAATTAATATAGGTCTTGTTTTACTATTCATATCTTTTAAATAATTTTTAAAGATTTATTTATTTCTTTGAAAGAAAGAGAGAGAGATATCTTCCATCCACTAGATTATCCCTAAATGGCCATAACAAGATCATTTTTGGGTTTAGGGCCCAAGGACTTGTGCCATCTTCTACTGCTTTCCCAGATACCTTAACAGGGAGCTGGATCAGAAGTGAACAGCTGGGCATGAACCTGTGCCCAAGTGGGAGGCCGGCACTGCAGGCTGCGGTTTAACCCACTGCACCATGGCAGTGGCCACCAATGTATATCTTTTAATTGGAGAATATAGTCCATTCAGGGTTACTAGTGATAAGTAATTGACTCAGTCCTGCCATTTTTCCATAAATATTCCTATTGTTTATTTTGAATCTCCTTTGTTTTCAAAGATATATATATTTATCAAAAAGGCAGAGTTACTAAGAGGCACAGGCAGAGAGAGAGAGGTCTTCCATCTGCTTGTTCACTCCCCAAATGACCACAGTGTCAGAAGCAGACTGATCTGAAGCCAGGAGCCTGGAACTTCTTCTGGGTCTCATACACAGACGCAGGGACCCAAGGATTTTGGCCATCTTCCACTGCTTTCTTAGGCCAAAGCATAGAGCCGGATTGGAAGTGGAGCAGCTGGGACTTGAACCAGTGCCTATATAGGATGCTGGCAGTGCAGGCAGCAGCTTTACCCGCTACACCACAGCACTGGCCTCAGGGTCCAAGATTTTATGTTCTGGGGTTAGTCACTGCTGACAGGACACAGTGTCAGGGTTGATCCCATCATCCCTTGCATTTTTTTGTAACCAGAGATTACTGGTCCTGTGCATTGTACTGGTGAGGGTGATGGGGATATATGCTCTCTCTCTAATTCCCAGCATCTGACCAGGGCCCACTTGGTACGGAGACAGCGAGCTGGCTTTCTTCCCCATTGCACTTCCATCCCTGCTTGCAGCCTACCTCATCTCTTCCAGGCACCTAGGTGTCCAGGCACTAAGGGTCGAAACCCTGTATCTGCAGGCAGAGTGATGGCAACCATCAGGGGCCTGTTACCCAGAGCAGGACAGCCACATTTTAGATGCTAAGTTTCCCAGCAGGTGGGCATTAGATGCAGGAGTGCATGTCATTCCAGCCGCTGGACCACAGCTGGGCTGTTAGAAGGAAAAAATAAGAAAGGGAACTTTTGTTTCACCCAAGCCAGGAGGCTTGCAGATCAGATTCTTAAGCTTTAAAGGGGGCTCACAGGCTCAGTCAAGTTAGCTTTGAATAGGCAGGATTGCCATGTCAAAATATGCATCAAGGGGAAGTGCAGCCAGCAGGCAGAAGGAAATAACATAAAGGGGGTTCAGTCCTGCTGGGGGGATGGACTCCAAGCTCTGGGGCCCCTCCTCCACGTGGGGTGTTTTTGTGGTTTATCACAAATAAACTCACTTCAGCTTTTGCATTCTGAAAATAAGTGAATTAATTAATTTCTCTCAGGAGAGTGTTGTTATTTTATTAGTATATATTGTACAAATCTTACTCATATTGTGTTAAAGCTATCCTTTAGCAGTTCAAGTTTTTGGTGATAAGTACTATGATGACATTTTCAATTTCTAAATATTTGTTGCTACTCTATATAAAATATAACCGGTGTTTGTATATTTTTATTCCTACCACCTCTCTAAACTCATTTATTAGGATATTTTGTTTTTTGTAAATTCATAAGAATGTTTAACTTAGATGGTTATATTATCTGCAAATAAATACTTGTGCAATTTTACTTAATCCTTTCCATTTGTGTGCCTCTTCTTCTTGCTGTGCTTTCTGTGTTGAATAGAAGTGACAGGAACAAACATTCTTGCCTTGTGTCTAAGCATAGGAGGAAGGTCTTTTACCATTAAGTATGATTTTAACTGTCTTCTTTGTGGTAGATGCTTATTACCACTTTATGAAAGTTCCCTATTCTTTCTTGTTTGAAGAAGCTTTTTAAATGAATTGGTAATTTTTCTCAATTTGCAATTTATCTATTGAAAACATTTTTTTTTCTTTTTTAATATGTCACTGTAGTAAATCATGTTGATTTTAAATATTCAGCAAGCTTTGCATTACTGGGAGAAACCCAATCTGGTCCTAAAAATTTATCCCTTCTATATATTGTTGGATTCAGTTTGTTAATACTTTGATAAGGACTTTTGTGTCTGCTCAGGAGGGATGTTAGTCTAATTTTTTCCATGAATTGTCTTCACTGGCTTTGGTATTGGTATAATATTAACATTATAAAATTAGTTTAGGAATGATGCCCAAGGTGCCATAAGATCCTTTTGTTGCT
Organism: Lepus europaeus; assembly: GCF_033115175.1. NCBI lineage: Eukaryota > Metazoa > Chordata > Mammalia > Lagomorpha > Leporidae > Lepus > Lepus europaeus. The sequence continues at coordinate 75,407,031 of NC_084828.1, read as the reverse complement.
TTGCGGACTATATTCCCAGAGGGGAGTGTTCTGGCATTCCGGCTGATCCTGCAACATGAGCTCCAGAGACATCAGATAATGCTCTGTTTTGAAATCTCAGTTGGATTGTTTGGGCCAGTCTCTATTTCTGACCTTCCAGTGTTCTAGCTCCAGTGAGTTTGCAAAGATTTCATGTCATCTGAGTATAGCAGTAGGTAGATTTAAGTGTCTTATCTGTTATTTAGACTGTGTAGTATGGATAATCACTTGTAGGAATTTTAAGGATTCTCTGCAGCTTCTTTTTCCCTGCTGTACCTTTTGGTCTAAGATAATGTGAATTTCATTCAGCTTTACAACTTGAGAAATAAAAGTCTATAGAAAGAGTCTACACAACTGCAACTTAGGATTTCAACTCCTCAGAGGAAATACAGCCATTTACTTTATGTAGTTTTTATTTAATTGCTAGAAGTCATTCAGAATTCATGAGTTGACTTAATTTTGGGGAGTGGAAAGTACTAAGAAAAGATTCAGTTCTGTAAAAATGCTGCCAATTCAACTCTTCAATTATGTATTACATGTAAATATTGAAAGTCATAAGGTATTTAAGTGAATTTTTAATATAATAGCATGAAAGTTAAAATTCTTGCCTAAAATTTCAAGCATGTAAATACACTCCAAAAGGTAACAGGGTTTTTAGTTTAGGTTTTTTTTTGTAGGATGGAAAAAAGTTAAGCATTTAAAATGTGACAACCAGTCATTTCACTTTTACTGTAAGAATTTTTAAACCATATTTAGCTCAATAAGTATACTAAAGAGGAGACCTGAGAAAGAATCATAAAGCAACTTCATTTTGAGTTCCACATCCCTTGAAGTTTATTCAAAGGCCAGTCTTCTTTCCCTACATGAACACTAAATCAGATTATACAGCTTTTCTGCTTGTTCTGAATTTTAAAACTAAACCAGGAGAATCTCAATTTATGTATAGAAGTACATGTGTGGTTCCCAGAATGCTAGTGAGGAGGGTGCCTCCAGCTCCTTCCTGCTGAGATCCCCTCCAGATGCCATATGGGCAGAACTTAACATGAACATACACAAGCTCTTATGTGTGTTTGTAGCTGATCCATTAGGAATACTTCGAGTCCTTTGTCCTAATACATTTAAGGAATTTAGACCTTTGTGGAGGGGATGGGAGGTTGAAATGGAATGGATCTTCCCACATAAGTAATTTAAGAATTCTCTCCACAGTACTTCTTTATAGGCTATTACTCCTGATTGACTTCCTATGTGGTCCTTAAAATTATTATGCATCCAGTTTTCAGCCAACTTCTTTTAAATTAATTAATTTTTGAGATAGGGAGACAAAAGGACAGAGAGAATACAGAAAAGAGATTATTGATCTGCTTGTTAACTCTCCAAATGCCTGCAACAACCAGGCTGAAGCCAGAAGTCCTGAACTCAATCTTGGTCTCCCACAAACTTGAGCCATTATATACTGCTTTCCAGGATATACGATAGCAGGAAACTGGATCAGAATTGAAGCTGGGACTTGAACCAGACTCTCTGATATGGGACATGAGCATACCTAGTGGCATCATAATGGCTATGTCAAATGCCCACCCCTATTAATCTGTTTTAAAACTCTTTGATATCTAATACTTGATATCATAGAGTCTTGGATAACTTAAAGAAAACTACCCCTTGGAGAAGTAGCTAAAGAGACTAACATTCTTTTTGTGTTAAACGTTTCTATCTATATCAGGCAGAGTATAATAGGTATATTTACAAATTAATTTGACTTTTTGTTGGTCAGTATAAGGCCTGTTGGTAAAGAAAGAGAAATGCTAGATTACTTTCAGAGTATCTCCAATTAGACTCACAGTTGATTTCTTATCAGAAACCGTATAGGCTAGGAGAGAATGGAGAGACATAGTCTAAGTCTTAAAGCAGTTGTCATCCCAGAATACTGCACCCTGCAAAGCTCTTATTTACGAATGAAGGTGAAATAAAGATTTTCCATAACAAACAAAAATTGGAAGAATTTTCCACCATTCATCCAGCCTTACAAAAGATACTTAAGGATGTGCTACATACAGAAGCACAGCAAGATAGTCTATTAATGAATGTGAAGGCAGGAAATCTCCCAATAAAAGTACAAAGGAAATCCAAAGCAAACTGTAGAAATGCTTACCAATATTAACTTTGTATATAAATGGCCTAAATTCTCCAATTAAAAGATACAGACTGGATGAATGGATTAAAAAACAATGCCCATCTATTTGCTGCCTACAAGAAACACACCTCACCAACAAAGATATAGGAGACTGAAAGTGAAAGGATGGAAAAAGATATTCATTTTGACAGAAGAAAAAAAAATAGGTATTGCCATCCTAATAGCAGGAAAAAATAGACCTTAAACCAAAAACTGTTAAAGGAGACAAACAAGGGCATTATATAATGATAGAGAAGTCAATTAAACCAAAAGATGTGACTGTAATAAAAATATATGCACCCAAAGCCAGTGTGCCTGACTATTTAAAACAAATGTTAATGGATCTAAAAGGAGGCAGAGACTCCAAAACAGTAGGAATGGGGAACTTCAGCACTCCACTTTCATCAATGGATAGATCAACCAGACAGAAAATCAACAAAAAAACAATAGAGGTAATCTACACTATGGACCAAATGGACCCAACTAATATCTACAGAACCTTTCATCCCACAGTTTCAGAATACACATTCTTCTCATCAGTGCATGGAACTTTCTCTAGAATAGACCATATGCTATGCCATAAAGCAAGTCTCAGCAAATTCAAAAAACTGAAGTCATGCCAAATATCTTTCCTGACCACAGTGGAATGAAGTTGGAAGTTAACAACTAAAAAAACCTCTAAAAAATATGCAAACACATGGACACTGAACAATGTGCTCCTAAATGAACATTGGGTCATAGAAGAAATCAAAGAGACGATCAAAAAAAATTTCTGGACAATTGAAGATGACAGTACAGCATATCAAAAATTGTGGGTTACAGCAAAGGCTGTGATATAAGGGAAATTTGTAGCAATTGATGCCTACATCAATAAATTGAAAAGGCATCAAATAAATGAGATATCAGTACATCTTAAGGACCTAGAAAAACAGCAAACCAAACCCCAAATTAGTAGTAGGAGAGAAATAATTAAAATTAGAGAAGAAATAAGCAAAATTGAAACAAAAAAGAAAATACAAATGTCAGTGAAATGAAGTGCTGTTTTTTGAAAAAATAAACAACATTGATAAACTATTGGCCCAACTAACCAAAAAAAGTAGAAGACCAACAAAAATAAAATCAGAGAAGAAAAAGGAGATATAACAAATGATACTACAGAAATGAAAAGAATCATCAAATTATTACAAAGAGCTACATGGCAATCAATTAGATAATCCAGAAGAAATGGATGCATGGACATATACAATCTACTAAAGATGAGTCATGAAGACATAGAAAACTGAAACAGGCACATAACCAAGATGAAGATTAATCAGTAATTAAGACCCTCCCAGCAAAGAAAAGCCCTGGACCAGGTAGATTCACTGGTAAATTCTACCAGGTATTTAAAGAAGAACTAATTCCATTTCTTCTCAAGCTATTCAAAACATTTGAAAGGGAGGGAATCCTCCCAGACTCCTTCTATGAGGCCAGAATCACCTTAATTCCAAAACCACAAAAAGATACAACACAAAAAGAGTACTATAGATCAATATCCCTGATGTACATAGATACAAACATTCTCCACAAAGTACTAGCTAAATGAATCCAACAACATATCAGAAAGATCATTCACCTGGACCAGCTGGGATTTGTCACTGCTATGCAGGGATTGTTCAGTATACACAAATCAATAAATGTGAGAAATCACATTAACAAATTGAAGAATAAAAACCACATGATTGTCTCAATAGATGCAGAGAAAATATTTGATAAAACAACATATTTTTGTTATATATTAATGTTAGCCATCACAAAACACACTGGACACTGGAGTAAGGGGGAGGTTTATTGGGGGACACCCAACAGACTGAAGTGAAGGTGCAGTGAAGAGAAAGAGAGTATAAGAGAGAAACAGAGAAGAGAGGAGCTAACAAGGAGAGAAGAGAGCAGAGAGGAGCTGAGAGAGAGAGAGCCAGGAGACCAGAGGAGGAGGCTAGAGAGAGGAACCAAGAGAGCGCAGGAGAGAAGGACCAAGAGAGAAGAACCAAGAGAGCACGTGTTCAGGAACAGGCCCTTTTAAAACTTTGCCTGAGGGTGGGCAGGGAAGAAGGAGCAACAAATCCCATTAGGATGGGGGTGGAGCTTGACCAGAGGTTGGGCCATGTGGCCACCTGGCTAAAAACTGTGCCAGTTTCCTAACAACTTTCATGATATAAACCTTAATCAATTGGGTATAAGAGAAACATTCCTCAACACAGTCAAGGCAAATTATGACAAACTTACAGCCAGCATCTTATTATATGGGGAAAAGTTGGAAGCATTTTCACTAAAATCTGGAACCAGTTGCCCACTCTCACCACTGTTACTCAACATAGTCCTGGAAGTTTTAGCAGAGGAATTAGGCAAGAAAAAGAAATCAAAGGGATACAAATTGGAAAAGAGGAAGTCAGTTCATCCCTACTTGGAAATGACATGATTCTATATATAGGGAAACTGGAAGACTCCTCTAAGATACTGTTGGAACTCATATGAGAGTGTGGTAAAGTGGAAGAATATAAAATTAACACACAAAAATCAATAGCCATTGTATACACAATGCCATAGCTGAGAAATAGCTTTGAAGATGATTAACATTCACAAAAGCTACAAAAAATTAAATGCCTTGGAATAAATTCAACCAAGGATGTCAAATATCTCTATGATAAAAATTACAAAACATTAAAGATGATACAAGGAAGGAAAAATATTCCATGTTCATGGATTGGAAGAATTAGTATTATTTAAATGTCCTTACTAACAAAAGCAATATACAGATTCAGTAGGATCCAAATCAAAATAGGTAGGACATTTTTCTCAGATCTATACAAAATGATACTAACATTCATTTGGAAACACAAAAAAACCCACATAGCTAAAGCAATCTTAAATAATAACAACAACAACAAAAAAGCTGGAGGCATCACAATACCAGATTTCAAGACATAGTACAGGGCATTTATAATCAAAGCAGTCTGGTACTGGTGCAAAAATAGACATGTAGACCAATGGAACAGAATAGAAACTCCAGAAATCAATCTATACATTTAAAACCAACTAATCTTTGACAACGGAGCTAAAATCAATCCCTGGAGAAAGTACAGTCTTTTCTACAAAAGGTGCTGGGGAAATTGGATCTTTGTATGCAGTAGTATGAAATAAGACCCATTTCTTACACATTATACAAAAATCCACTCAAAATTGATCAGACACTGGCATAGGCAAAGACATCTTGGAAAAGACTCCAGTAGCACAAACAATCAAAGCCAAAATAGATATTTGGGATTACATCATGCTGAGAAGCTTCTACATTGCAAAAGAAACACTCAGCAAAGTGAAGAGGCAGCCAAAAGAATGGGAGAAAATATTTGCAAAATATGCAAGTGATAGAAGGTCCTGAATCCATTAGAAGATCAAGAAACTCAACAACCACTAAACAAACAATCCAGTTAAGAAGTGGGCAAAGGACTTGAACAGGCATTTTTCAAAAGAGGAAATTTAAATGGCCAACAGACACATGAAAACCTTCTCAGGATCACTAGCCATCAGGGAAATGCAAATCAAAACCACAATATGGTGTCACTTATCCCCTTTAGAATGGTCCTGATACAGATAGGGACAAACAACAAATGCTGATGAGGATGAGGGGGAAAAGGTACCCTAATCCAATGTTTGTGGAATATAAACCAGTACAGCCATTATGTAAGACAATGTGGAGATTCCTCAGAAAGCTGAAAAATAGATATACCCTATGACCTAGCAATTCCACTCTTGGGAATTTACCCAAAGGAAATAAAATCAGCATAAGAAAGAGTTATATGTACCCCCATGTTTATTGGATCTCAATTCACAATAGCTAAGATATGGAATCATCCTATATGTCCATCAACTGATGACTGGATAAGTAAATTGTGATAGATAGTATGGAATACTACTGAGACATAAAAAAGAATGAAATCCAATATTTTGCAACAAAATGGATGCAACTGGAAACCATTATACTTAATAGAATAAGTGCATCCCAAAAAGACAAATACAATATGTTTTCCTTGTTCTTGGTAACTAATAAGAGTACCAAAAATGTAAGGAATAGGAGTGAAATTGACATTTTGAGATTAGATGACTATTTACAGCCTTTGTCTACCATTGAAGAACAATGAATTTTTTTTCTTCTATTTGTTGAACTCTATTTAGTGTACAGTTAATCTTATGAGTATAAAGTAAACTGAAAGATCATTGTAAACATTAAGAGAGGGAATAGGAAGAAGGAGAAGGAAATGTGGGAGTATGGATAGGAAGGAGGGTAGGGTGAAAAATATGATGTTTCTAAATCTGTATTTATGAATTATATGAAATTTATTTAAATAAAAAAATCTTAAAAGTCAATACTGTCCTTATCACTTTGTTTTCTGGCATGGTCATGGAAGAATTTAGAAAACAGACTTTATTGGAATTAAGAAGAGATCCCAATCTTAAGACCTTAGGCAAGCCTATCTCTTTGGACTCTAGTATGAATGTTTTCATATGAAATCAAAGGAATTGGATTAGTTCACTTTAATGTGTTCATGAATTGATGGAGCTCCTATTGACCTGACAGTATACTGGTGAAGATTTGTTAAGTAATACCACTAATGAAAGTGTGATTACAACTTTGAGTAGTGTTCTCATACTGGCTTGTGAGACCCTGAGCACAGACTGTGAGGAAGGCTTTCTGCAAGGAAATAACAACTTGAGATAATATGAAAGATGAATGGTTTCTCAAGTAAGGAGTCGGGGACCAAGCAAACCAGCAGGGAAAAGGACAGAGCAAGCTCTGGACTCAAGAAATGAAGAGAAGTTTAGTTGGTATAGTGTATAAGATTGGATCCTGGGTTGGGCTTGGGAGATAAGAGAATAGAAAAAGATGAGAAATATTGCTCAATTCTGGATTGCCAGCTTGGTTCTTTTTGAACAATTCACTGCCCCAGGGAACAGTGGAAAGGAGCCAGACACACAGGAGATGCAGGTACAGAAGGGAAGAACTTGATCTTCTACAAGTGGGTTAGAGGTGCTTCCCAGATGATCATGTGGAGTTGTCTAGGGTATTAACAGAGGTTGAGTTAGAAATAAATTTGGAAACTGTTAGCAGGCATATGAAATTTGAATTCATAATAGTAAATGAGATTATGTAGTGACAGAATTTAGAATAACAAGTCAAGGCAGCCCTTTGAGGAATACCAGCATTTAGTGGCCAAGTGGTGAAGGGTAGGACAGCAAAAGAGATTGGGAGGATGTATCCAGAGAGATGGGAAGAAACCAGAAGCGAATTACACCACTGAAGCAAAGGCGGAAGTGTGTGAAGGAGGGGAGAATTGTCTCTTCTGTTATGGTGCCCAGTCCACACGTATTACAAGAGTCCTGTAGTTGCAAGGGAGTTTCTGAAGAGCTTTGAGAGAACGGCTTTTAAGAAGTGATAGGGGAGGGACTGGGTTGAAGACTGAATAGGAAGAGAACCTACCGAGAGAGAGAGTATAGAAGTTCTTTGAAAATGTCAGATGGAAATCCTTTGAGAGGATTGTGGCATGTGGGGAGGTGGGAATTTTAAGATGAAATATTTGAGGATGTTTTACTTCAGTCAGGAACTCTACAGGGCAGAGAGAAGGGTTGAACTACAGAAGGGGACAGTCGATGATGATCAGGTCACCAGCGGGTCCAAGAGCCTGGAATTCAAAATCATGTAAGCAGCTAGCTCCAGATAAATTCCTTTGATCTCTAAGAGACAGTGCAAACTGAAACTGATTTGCTGTTTTGCAAGCAGAAAGTAGAGGGAGTTTCCATCTGTGCTTATGTAAAGTTTAATTCTAGCTTTACATTTTGTGATTATATAATATAGTATGATAATAACAACAAACTTTCTAGAGTGATTTCTATGCAGTAGTTATGTTTAGTAGTTAAGTGTATGTTCTCTATAGACAAATTGCCTAGGTTTGAATCCAGAGATTAGCCCTTCCTAGCTGTATGACTGTAATCTTGAGCTGGTTTTTAATTCCTGTCGGTGGATACCTCATAGGATTAAGTGAGTATATACATAGTGCTTAGTGTTTGTTTGATATGGTCAGTGAGCCCTAAATGTTAATGGTAGTCACCATCTTCAGCATCGGACACTCGCTCCCCGTAGCTTTTGCTAATGTACTGAAGGGATCTAGCCCTGTATCACAGATAAAGCAACAGGCTCAGAGCTTAAATGAAATGTTTGAAACCATGTGGCTAAACAGATGAGAGAGCCAGCTTTTAATCCGTGTCTCCCAGCTTCAAACCCATACCTTTACAAGTTCTGAAAGCAACTCATCTGGAATATTTCTTCTACAGTTATCTCAAAACGTGAGATGTCAGAATTTATCTTATGTACAAATGTGAAGTAAATGAGGTTGACTTTTCATAGCTTCTGCTGACCCTGGGGCCTGCTCTTTGCAGCAGACTTGTCCTGCCTCGCCACCTCCCACCCTTTCCTGTGTACCTGTTCATCTTGTGCTTAACAGTTTCCCAAGCCTACACCTTTCTCTTTCATTCTTAGTTTGTATTTGTCATTTTTTCCTGTTTTTAAAGTTTTATCTAGTAATTTATCTTTTGTTTGAAAGGCAGAAGGACATGGGTGTGTGTGTGTGTGAGGGAGAGGGAGAGAGAGAGGGAAAATCTCAAGATCTTTCATCTGCTGATTCACTTTCTAAATGCCTGCAACAGATGTGGCTAGGCCTCGTTAAAATCAAGAACTCAGGGCCAGTGCTGTGGCCTAGTAGGCTAAGCCTCTGCTTGCGGCAAAAGCATCGCATATGGACACCGGTTCATGTCCTTGCCGCTCCTCTTATGATCCAGCTCTCTGCTTAGGCCTGGGAAAGCAGTGGAAGATGGCCCAAGTGCTTGGTTCCCTGAACCAGCTTTAGACCTGCCCAGCTCCAGCCGTTGCAGCTATTTGGGGAGTGAACCAATCGATAGAAGACTCTCTCTCTCTCTCTCTCTCTCTCTCTCTCTCTCTCTCTCACACACACACACACACACACTGCCTCTCAAGTAAATAAATAAAATATTTAAAAAAAATCAAGACCTCCATGTAAGTCTCCACTTGGATAGCAGGGACTCAAGTACTTGAGCCATCACCTGTTGCCTCTCAGGATGTGTATCAGCAAGAGTCTAAATTGTAAGCTGAAAAGGGACTTGAACCCGGCACTCTGATATGGGCAGTGGGTGTTCCGTGTAGCATTTTAACCTCTATACCAAATACATACTGCCTTTTTTTTCTGAACATTTGCATTAGAGGTTGTGTGAGTTCAACCTGAAATTGTTTTTATAGTGAATGGAGGCATAGTCCCCTCACGTCTTCCTGGAATATTGTCTAAAGAATGCAGTGATGTAAATTCTGTGACCAACTTTCCTATAAAACATCTCTATGGTATGGATCTTCAATTTGTCTAATTGTGACAAATGCACATCCTCCCTTATCTCACTTCTGGTCTGGTTTCTTTTTTGTCTGCTCCATGATCAAATATTCTTCCTTTTCTGTCTCTAATGCCTGGGATTCTTTCAACTTCCTTTTTTAAAGCTTAGAAACTTTTCTCAATGTTATTTAACTTGGAAACTTGTATCACAGCTGGCTGTTTAATGAAACATTTTATTCTGCACACAGAACTCCTGAGAACATCATCAGACTATCTGTAAAGAACATTGAGTTCCATAGTAGGAAGGTGTTATGTACATTTACTTTAAAAATGAATTGTAATCATAATAGTATGTTATGCTACATTTTTTGCAAGAATTCAAATGCTGTAACTTCAAAATAGAATTGTTAGAGGTACTGCTGTGGATTTAATGTATTTTTTGTGATTTAGAATAGCTTCTTGTAGAGTCTCCCTGACCTATTTTAATCTGCTTTTTTTCATGCTGTTGCATCATCCCAGGGGTGCAGGCAGTTTTTACAGAAGGGATAACAGTTGATTTTGACTCGACAGGAGTTGGCTCTGGTGAATCACTAGTTGTTTTTTTTTTTTTTCTTTAACAGTGTTGTTGGGATGTAGTTTATATTCCACAAAATGCACCCATTTAAGCAGTGAAATTCAATGATTTCTGCTATTACACTCTACAGACATCATAGGAATCTACTGTTAGTATTCTTCATCATCCTAGGGAGTCCCATTGAACTTCATTGTATCAGTCCCCACTCCTTCCTCTTGAGCCCCAGGCATGCCCTAATCCGGTTCCTACACCTATAAATTTGCCTTTTATAGATATTTCATCTGTGTGAAACTATTCTGTAGTGTTCTGTATCTGACTTCTTTCATTAAGGGAAACATATTTGAGAAGCATACGTATGCTCTAAATTGTATCTTTTATTTCTGAGTACTATTCCACTTTATGTACATACTGTTTTTATTTATCCATTAACCTGTTTATGGGTATTTGATTTATTTCTGATATGAGGCATGGTATGACTAGTGCTATGAACATTTATAAATGGTTTTTATGTAGGTGCATTTTCATTTTACTTGGGTGGATTCCTAGGAAATGGAATTGCTGAGCTGAGTGGTATGCTTATGTTTAACTTTTTAAGAAATTGATACTATTTCCCAAAGTGCTCATACCATTTTATATTCCCACCAACAATGCACCTTGGTATTGTCTTGATTACAACCATTCCATTGGATATGTGGTGATATCTTACTGTAGTTTTAACATGTAGTTCCTTGCTGAGAATGATATTGAGTATATTTCCATGTGCTTATAAGTTTTTGTCAAAGTGTATATTCAAACCTTTTGCTCATTTTAAAATTACATTGTCCTTTTAAATTATTGACTCGTAAAAGTTCTTTTCATATTCTGGATAAATTCTTCATCAAATATATACTATGCAATATTTTCTCCCAGTCTCTATCTTGGTTTTAAAGTCATTTTTTTTAAGGTTGTTTATTTAAAAGGGGAGGGGGGGAGGGAGAGAGAGATCCATCCATCTACTGGTTCACTCCCCAAATACCCACAACAACCAAAAATTGACTAGACTGAAGCCAGGAGCCTGGACTTCGTCCTGGTCCTCCACGTGGGCGACAGGGACACAAGGACCTGTGCCATCACTTGCTGCTTCCCAGGGTGCCCGTTATCAGGAAGCTGGTTCAGAAGTGGAGGAACTGAGACTGGAACACAGGCATTCTGACACGGATACAGGTGTCCCAAGAAGTGACTTGACCAGTTGTGGCACAGTGCCCAACCCTATTTTGTTTTGAAATTACAAAGTTTTTTTTTTTTTTTTTTTTTTACTTAGATAAAGTGCATTGTGATAATTTGTTTCTTTTATTATTCATAGTTCCGGTGGCATATATAAGTGCTTTTTGACTAATCCAAGGTCACTAAGATTTTTCATCTATATGGGAATAGTTCAGTTCTTTCATTTAGGTCTGTGAAAATTTTAAGTTTATTTTTATATATTCTGTGAAGAAGGAGTTTAAATTCTTTTTTTTTTGGCATATTACTATCAAATTTTCCCGTGATCAGTTTTTGATAAGACCATCTTTTCCCCTTTTATTGTCTTGTAGCTTTGTTGAAAAGCATTTGAAAGCATTTCAATACTTTCTTTTCCACGATTCAGAGTTAGTTTGTCAGTATCTTCAGAAAACCAACAAGGATTGTGACTGGGTTGTTCTGAACCCATAGATGAATTTGGGGAAAATCGACACCTTCACCAGACTGAATCTCCAATGGATGAGCATTGGATAGCTCTCCATTTATTCAGTCTTACTGACTCGTTTAATCAGTGTTCCATAGACTTTAGCATATGGATGATACACATATTTTATTAGATTTATGTATAGTCTCTTAATATTGCAGTGTGTTAATATAATTATACCTTAAAATTTAGTTTATTTCTTGTCTTTTTTCATCATTGCAAGTGATGTTCAAATGCTGTCAGCTGAATTCTATCATACTGTGTTTCAGTCTAGCCAACTAGAGTAAGTAGTTTCTAATCTTTTTCAACTGTGACTTCCAAAAGCTAGAGTGATGAGCCATTTTTGTTGTTTTCACTCAGTTGACTCATCCGCAGGTGTTTATTAAGACTGTCCTTTCTGTCTGTCTGTTCACGTTATCAATGATACTGTGACCATACAGAACACACAGTCCTTCTGAAGGGGTTTGGACTGCCAGAAAGTGCGAGCCTGTAACCTCCCTGTTCCTCCTTCTGCAGGTGTCGCAGCATCCCTGGAAGTGTCAGAGAGCCCTGGCAGTGTCCAGGTGGCCCGGGGTCAGACCGCAGTCCTGCCCTGCACATTCACTACCAGCGCTGCCCTCCTTAACCTCAATGTCATCTGGATGGTCATCCCTCTCTCCAATGCTAACCAACCTGAGCAGGTATTTCTGATCTGTTCTGTGCTGCCTCTAAGATAGGAAGAGACAGGGAAGCATTGTGAGTAAACATTTGATTTCTAGAATACAGTGACATTTGTAGTGTGCCTGTGTAGCTTTAAGTCCCACCATATTTACTGTTAGTTAAATAGCAGCAAAAGCTATCTTCTTTATTTAGAAATGCATTTTTTAAAAAAAATCAATAAATATTAAGGGGATCCTCCTGAAAATGTTATTTAGCAACTTAGAATTTTTTCAGAAACTTTGCTAACAGGAAAATACCAAGACAGAAAAAGCAAAGTATGGGACTGGCACTAACACCACGAGTGTGCTTGTTAAAGATAGTGATTGGGAAGGAATTGATATTAGGTAGTAGTACTTGATTTCACAAGTGTTAAAAAGATAGGCATGCTAGCTAATCTCAGAGACCCTTATATAAATTTGAGTGTGTACACATAAGAATGTCAATGCAAACGGAAGCTACTCCCAGTAAGCTGTATCAGTTACAGGAAAGAGACCCATAGTTTTTAGTACCCATTGCAGAAAATAATGCTCAGAAAATTAGTGAATTGTAATAAAGGCTACACTTTTATTTATAATGATATTTCATTTATTTTGTGAAGTTTTCCTGCTTCAATAAGCTTATTACTACCTAAAAATATTTAATAAGATCCATGGTTTGATAAGAAATCCAATAGAAGCTGCTTGTTTTCTGCTAAGTGTGCGGTTTTGTGGTTACACTGTGCCTTCAAGATCATTTTGTTCAACCTCATCAATTTAGGAGTCAGTGTTGGAGTGAAAGAAGTGAAGAAAGAACTTTAGTTCACCAAAGATTTGCAGGGTGACTAGAGTCCCTCATTCTTAGCCCAAAATGCTGTGGCTTTTTGCTGTACCTTTCAGAGTCCTCAGCTATCGTTAATTAACCAAAGTTAACTAACAATAGGAATCGACATTAAAATAATGCAACTCTCCTCTTTATATGTTTATGTATATTCCCACTGTAACTATAGTCTATCATTTTATAATATAGCAAACGTGAGAATGGAGATGCTAATATTCTTAACACTTTATATTGAAATTTTGAACTGGTAACAATATTGATGGGTTGATAATAGGGTAGCATAAGGACATTTTCTGTGTTATGATGTATTAGGTAAAGAAGAAATGCTATTTTAATTTTAAGTGCAAGAATGTAGAGCCTCAAGGAACCTATGGACAGGTGCTGTGGCAAAAAGTTGGTGGCAACTCTCATATTCGAAACGAAATCTCCCAGCAATTGATGCAGCATCATCTAGTACAGTGTACCATGCAGTTCCTGTTAAATGTTGAGGAGGGATTTTAGTGGCAATTGTATTCACTGTGCTTTCTTTTGCAGGTCATTCTGTATCAGGGTGGACAGATGTTTGATGGTGCCCCCCGATTCCATGGTAGGGTGGGATTCACAGGCACCATGCCTGCCACCAATGTCTCTATCTTCATTAATAACACTCAGCTGTCAGATACAGGCACCTACCAGTGTTTGGTCAACAACCTGCCAGACAGAGGAGGCAGGAACATTGGGGTCACTGGTCTCACAGTGTTAGGTGAGTGACAGAAATGTTCCAGGTACCTTGGGCTCCACTCACAAATGTACTCTGAAGCATATTTAACTCCTGCCCTTCCTTCCTCTATGCCCTGTTTGCTTTGCTGTTTCCCCATCTGTCTTCCCTTAGCTCCGTTCCTTCTGCTTTTCCCTGCTTCCTATACGTGATCTGCCCATCCCTCCTTTCTTCATGTCAGGGAGTTGTTAAAAATTACTTCTTAAATGGCTTTCTGAAACTGGAGGAAAGTGGTATAAAACACTATTAAAAGTAGCCTCTCGGGTCCCTTAAGCTTCTATGACAGAACTTACTCTTTAGAGTTGCTTATTGGGGAAATGAAGCAGCACTTGTTTCAGCACACAGAGGAATAATGCTGTTACTTCATGTCTGAGGCAGCACTGAGTACCATCAAGGCTTTGACCAGTACCTCTTTTGACTCTCAGAGGTATTCTTGTCTGAACAGTAAATGATGTTATCCTTTTAATACTGAGGCCAAGCAGATCAAGGGTCTTTTCCCAGGTTACAGAGACACTGGACAGTAATGAAGTTTAGAATAAACGTTAGACCTCCTTACTCAAACCATTCTTTCTGTTATGCCGTGCTGTTCTAAATGATCAGTTCCAAACGTGTTACTTCTCAGTTCCCTTGTCTTCAGTATCAAGCACTGCATTCCAAGTGGGGACTTGTGGCAGAGGGGGCCACATTCAGTTCATTTGAGGAGATGGAGGAGGGGTGTGGTGAAGGCTGCTGTCCTTGACCCTCCTGCAGCTCAGCCTCCACCTCCACAGCCCTTGGCAAGCTGTTCCCCGTCTTGTTTCCCACTTCCTTGTCAAGTCGCTTGAGGATACAGGCTTTGGGGAGTTCTTGCCACTTTTCCCTCTCTGAGTGGGAGGATGTTGTAACCCTCATGCCTTTTTGTCACAGTTTCAAACAGAGTAAGAAAAACAAGGACCAGTTTAGAAATTTCTATTTTCAAAGTCTTATTCATTGCAATGTATTGAAAATCGTATAGGTTTTAAAAGACTCTGTCAGTCCCAGTGGACTGAAATTTTACGCTGATGCTTGTTTCTATAAAGTAACTGACTTCCTAAGTTATCCAACCTTATGTATTTCTTCATTTTTTAGAGGAAGATAAAAAAAGCTTTAATTTACTTTAGGAAGTTAATTCTACCTCCAACAAAGTGCTCTGTGACATTGCAGTGGTAAAGTCAGAGGCAGTAAATTAGAGATGGTCTCACCCCCTTAGGCAGTTAGGATCCTCTGAGGTTTTTTTTTTTTTTTTTTATTCTTCCCATCTATACCCTTTCACTGTTCTCTCTTCCCCTACTCACTCTGTCTCCTGAGTTTTTGTAGAAATATACATTTATTTTCCACTCATTCATTGTTGAAAAGGTGAATACATTTATGGAAAGTCAGTAGCACTGCAAATGCATCATCAGTTGGACTTAAACTCTACATTTGACATTCTCCAATATGAGAGTTTAGGCTGCAGACTTTGCTTTTAGTTTGATTTCCTTGTGTTTTAGTATAAATCATCACCTTCTTTAGTGTGCTTTTGATAATTTTTTTGTTCCCTGTCTTTTATGTCCTTATATTAATGATTATAAAATGTCCATTCCTTTACTATCAACTTCCCCCTTCTTTGAATACTATTCTCTCTTTGCCTACCATTAAGCAGAATTGGCATAAAGCAGGGCTGTCTGGGTTTCTTTTTATTTTTTGGTAAGTAGCAAAAACGTTGCCAAGGTGGTCTTGCCGGGAATAGCCAGGAGGGTGAATACTATTATACCTTGAAATCTCTGAAAGTGACCTCATTCAGCAGTGTTTTTAAAGACCCGTTAAGAATTCAGTGGTGGAAACGGAATGAGACTAAGACCATAAGACACTTTGGAAATGTAATAAATCCAAATGTGTAGCCCCTTCTACATATCTGGTCCCTCTCGCTTTGATGTTGCCAGTCCTGCACCTGTTGCAAGCCCTGTGAATTGGTGCATGATTGTCCTCTGCTTTCAGCCACGAGTCTGTCTCCTGGCGCATGTTCTGAAAACAGTGTTATCTGTGGTTCCAGTGTAGTGAATATTGATGTCTCCTTCTCATTCCCTTGCCTCACAGTAAATGTGTCCTTTATTGCTTACTTTTCCTATTATAGTTCCCCCTTCTGCCCCACACTGCCAAATCCAAGGATCCCAGGATATTGGCAGTGATGTCATCCTGCTCTGTAACTCAGAGGAAGGCATTCCTCGGCCAACTTACCTTTGGGAGAAGTTAGACAATACCCTCAAACTACCTCCAACAGCCACTCAGGGTATGTACAGTGCTGCTTTATCCATTTTATTAGTTATCACAGAAAATTCTAATTCTGAGGTTCACAAAGTAATCAACTGTAGTAGATTTTGAAAAATAACATACCGTATTTGTAACTGCTGATAAAGCTTTGTGAATTCTTTTGTGCTTCTAGCTTTAAAGGAAATACAGCATTTTCTTTCTCTTCTTTATATTGCCTTTATGAAAGACATCTAGCCCAGTGGTAACTACATATGAAAATTCCATTCTTTAGAGTGACAAGTTAAAATAGCTACATGGTAGCTCCTCTGAGTTAGCTGTGAGACAATCACTGAGGTTTATATCAGAGAATCTACTTCCTACTTGACATAAAACTGCTTATTTTAGTGTGAAAAAACATCTGCCTAGTCGCAGTCTAATTAGAGGAGGAAGATAGGAAAGAGCCCAGGAAAAGGGCTCAGTTCACAGGAGATGGAGGAGATTTGAGCATCCTAGGTAGTTTCCTGCATGTAAGCTCAGCGTTTAAGTTTTATTTGGAAGGAAATATCCTTTAAAAACTGAAGACATTTTAGAAAATAAATGAAAGTAATTACAGAATTACACATGCAATCTTCTGTGACAGGAAAATAAAACTTAGTGATCTTGAATATTGCATCATATCTAAAATAGAAAATGTATCCTACAGCATTCACTGCCCATTTGCAAATCTCTTTTTAAGATTTATTTATTTATTTCAAAAGAATTACAGAGAGAAGGGGAGGGGAGCGAATGAGGTTTATTCAGTCCTCTGGTTCATTCCCCAGATGGCTGCAATGGCCAGTGTTGGAGCAGGCTGAAGACAGGAGCTTCATCCAGGTCCCCCATGTGGGTAGCAGCGGCCCAAATACTTGGGCTGTCGTCAGCTGGTTTCCCATGCCATTAGCAGCAGGAAGCTGGATCAGAAGTGTAGCAGCCAAGACACAAACCAGTTCCCATATAGAATGCCGGCATCTCAGGTGGAGTCTTTACTCAGTGTACCACAATGCTGGCCTCTACGTATCTTAATTTATATGTGAAAAGTTGAATTTCACTTCTGGGTATATTTCTACATGAAATTAAATCAACATATCAAAGAGATCATTGAATTTCCCTGTTTATTTTGCAACACTGTTCACATTAGCCAAGATAGGGAATCCACCTCAGTGTCCATCAGTGGATGAGTAGATAAAACAAATAAAGAAAATCTATGTACACTGGATATCATTCAGCTATAAAAATAGTGAAATTCTCTCTTTTGTGGCAACATGGATGGGAGGAAGTAGAGGTCATTTTTCAAAAGTATAATATGCCAGATAGGGGAAGATAAATACTGCATGTTCTCACTCATAAGTGAAAGCTAAAAGAATTGCTTTCAAAGAACGAAAGAGTATAATAGTGATTACTAGATACTAGGAAGGACAGGGAGAAGAGAAGACAGAGGTTGGTAACAGGTGCCAAAATACAGTTGGATAGGAGGAATGATAAGTTCTAGTGTTCTGCAACACTAGTGACCATAGTTTAAAACTCACTTACATTTTATGAAGAACTAAATGAGAGGAGCTTTCAAGATCCAGAGAAATGATAAGGATATGGAAATGCTGATTATCCTGATTTTATCATTGTACACTTTGCAAATGTGTTGAATTGTCCTGTCCACTGTAGATATGTGCTAATTTATATTTATATAAATATATAATACATGGCATTGGCAGTAATGGAGAGGCCCCAAACAACCTTAATTGTTCTTGGTAAGTTTGAATCATACTGATGGTGCATGTCTGTCATGGAAAAAAGATAGTCCTAAGTTGTATGAAGTTAGAAATACTAAAGATCTAGCATTACAAGACTTGAAAAAGCATTCAAGCTTCCTTTAAGAAACCCAACAGAAATATTGATGTACCTTCCCATTCATTTTTTTAATTAGCCTAGCCCCAAATTAATTATTTTTAAAAGCTCCTTTCAACATAATAACTTCGGGTTACTTTAATGATGACTTCCGAAATACTATTGTTCCCTCCTGATTGTTCATTTCTACACATTTTAACCCCAGTGTGGTCTAACTAGCTTTTTTTGTGGACTGACTTGTAAATTTCACCATTTTAAGTGGCATGCTTAAAATAACTCCTGTCTTGAAATACCAAAAACTATATTCAGTTTGCAGATTTTCCAGCAACTGTTTCTGTGACTGTTCACCCTTTCTGGCTCCATGTCGCTTTTTTTTTTTTTTTTTTTTTTTTTTTGTAAAACAGGGAGGTTAACAGTATCATATTCAAGGTCCTCTGTAGCAGCATTAAGATTCCGTGGTTTATATGTATAACATTTCTGCAGAAGTTTGTATGGAGTTTGCAATTACAAATGAACACTCGAATAGCAGCTGGTTGTAAGTTGAGAACCATCCATATTTGTTTCTGTGTAAGCGTATATCAGTCAGATTTCTTGGTATCATCTTGGAACTTGAATATTCTTTGCTACTTTAATGAATTTGAATACCAATGATTAAAAACCAAGTTGTCCAAATTCAAACTCTGCATTGATCATCAGAATGTCTTTAGGACGCCGTATCTATTATAAAAATGCACATTGAGTCTGATTTAATTTAAACTCACCTCTGATATTTATATTCATAAAATGAAGCTCAAAGAAACACAGTATTTTCTAAATCACTTAGATGAAAGTTTTAATTCAGGATGGATCCTTTCTGGAAACCTGATGTATAGCATGTTGACTATATTTAATAAAACTATATTATGTGCTTGAGAATAGATACTAAAACACATACACATAAGGATGGCTATACAAGGATATATTAATTAGCTAGGAATATATATATATGTATATATATATAGCCAAATATACCTAATTGTATAGTATTCAATAAATATATACAAATTTTATTTGTCAATTATGCCTCAATTAATAGAAAGAAAACAAGTTGAATAATGTATAGGGTAGCTCCTAAACAAAGAATTATCCAGCCCAAAATTGTGGCATAAAACACACTCACATTTCTGAAATAAAGTCTATTTGATTTGATTTTTAGATATAAAATACTCTTTTAAGATTACTAACTTTTTTGGAACCATTTTTTTTAAACTTTTATTTAATGAATATGAATTTCCAAAGTACAGCTTATGGATTACAATGGCTTCCCCTCCCCCCATAACTTCCCTCCCACCTGCAACCCTCCCCTTTCCCGATCCCTCTCCCCTTCCATTCACATCAAGATTCATTTTCAATTCTCTTTATATACAGAAGATCAGTTTAGTATATATTAAGTAAAGATTTCAACAGTTTGCCCCCACATAGCAACACAAAGTGAAAAAATACCGTTGGAGTACTAGTTATAGCATTAAATCACAATGTACAGCACATTAAGGACAAAGATCCTACATGATATTTTTTAAAAATTAATTAATTTTCTATGCAATGTCCAATTTAAAACCAAGTTTTTTTTTTCATTTTCAATTATCTTTATATACTGAAGATCGATTCAGTATATACTAAGATTTCATCAGTTTGCACCCACACAGAGACACAAAGTATAAAAATACTGTTTCAGTACTAGTTACAGCATTACTTCACATTGGACAACACATTAAGGACAGATCCCATATGAGACCTAAGTACACAGTGACTCCTGTTGTTGACTTAACAATTTGACACTCTTGTTTATGGCACCAGTAATCTCCCTAGGCTCCAGTCATAAGTTGCCAAGGCTATGGAAGCCTTTAGGTTCGCTGACTTCGATCTTATTCCGACAGGGTCATAGTCAAAGTGGAAGTTCTCTCCTCCCTTCAGAGAAAGGTACCTCCTTCTTTGATGGCCCCATTCTTTCCACTGGGATCTCACTCGCAGAGATCTTTCATTTAGGTCTTCTTTTTTTTTTTTTTCTTCCAGGGTGTCTTGGCTTTCCATGCCTAAAATACTCTCATGGGCTCTTCAGCCAGATCCGAATGCCTTAAGGGTTGATTCTGAGGCCAGAGTGTTGTTTAGGACGTCTGCCATTCTATGAGTCTGCTGTGTCTCCCACTTCCCATGTTGGATCGTTCTCTCCCTTTTTGATTCTATCAGTTAGTATTTGAAGACACTAGTCTTGTTTGTGTGATCCCTTTGACTCTTAGGGGCTAGAACTGTGGTGTAGCAGGTAAAGCCACCTCCTGCAGTGCCAGCATCACATATGGGTGCTGGTTCAAGTCCTGGCTGCTCCACTCTCTGCTATGGCCTGGGAAAGCAGTAGAAGATTACTAATTTTTTAATAGAACTTTTGTATTAGTAATGAAAAGTGAATGATTCTTTTCTACCTTCTGTTGTCCTGGTTCATTTTTAAGTCAAAATACTAAACAGTGTCATAAAATGAGTGTGAGACCTTGAGGATCATCTGATGATTTTGTAGAATTATCTGTGAAAGCTTTTCCTTACTCTGTTTTGTTGGTAGATTTTTCATTCAGTTTCTCTATTGGTAGAGGTCTATTGAGATTTTCTGTAATGTCTTTATTTTTCTGGAAAATGTGTCTTTGGTCCAAGTTCACACATAGTGAAATGAAGTTGCTAATTTTCTCAATATGAAAGCACAGAAGTGTCTTTAAGAGCATAGGTTCTGGAGTCAGAGGAATAATATTGAAACCTGGGTCCAGGAGTTGCTAGGTATATGACCTTGTATTTTAGTTTTCTCATTTTTTTAAAAGATTTATCTTATTTGAAAGGCACAGTTACAGAGAGAGGGACAGAGATCGTCCATCCGCTGGTTCACTCCCCAGATTATCACAATAGCTGGAGCTGGGCTGATCTGAAGCCGGGAGCCTCTTCCAGGTCTCCCGTGTGGGTGCAAGTGCCCAAACACTTGGGCCATTTCTCTGCTGCTTTTACAGGCCATCACTAGGGAGCTGGATCAGAAGTGGTAAACTGGGACTTGAACTGACATCCATGTAAGATGCTAGCACCACAGAGGCTTAACCTACTATGCCATAGCGCCAGCCCCTTAGTTTTATTTGTAAAATAGCAGCTACCTCCTGGTTGGATAGAAATGAAACAAAAACACATAAAATTTTAATAACACCATTGGGCATGTATAAACACTTATTAAACATTAGGTACTTCTAATTATTATGGTGTTATGAATTTTTTAAACACATTATGCTTCTATTCACTTCTCATATTGCTTATGTGTGCCTTCCCTCTTTATTTAGTTTTTTAAACTCTATCTTGCTAAACACAGCTTTTGATTTCATTTATTCTCTTTTACAAGGATACTTCAAAAAGTTCACGGGAAATGTGTATTAGAAAAACTACATGGATTTCAGAATTTTTTGCACCAAAATAATCTTATTTTTTATTTCCATTTTCCCACAAATTTATTGGAGTACCTTGTATAGTTGTATTAATTTCTGTTCTTTAATAGTTCACTCAACAGATATTTTTGAACACTTAGTATATGCCAGAAATCTCTAGGAACTGTGGATACCTTACTGAAGAAAGCTGCTATCCTTCCATTTGTGGACCATACCTTCTAGTGGGCAGAGATTGAATATTGCAGATCTGTAATTCATGTAGTTTGTTACAATTATGTGATAAGTTCCATAGGGAAAAGTGTATCAGGATAGAATAAATTAGTTGGAGGATGAGGAGCTGCAATTTTTCATAAGATACTTAGAGTAAGCTTCATTGAAAGGATGATATTCTAGCAAAGATTTAAAGATGATGAAGGAATGAACCAGGTGAGTATGAGGGTAGAGAGCATTTCGGGCAAAGGGGTTGGACATCTGAAGGTCCTGTGCAGCAGTGTGCCTGGTGTGTTTCATGGATATCGGAGAGGTGTGCCTGGGTGGAGTGTGCAAGGCACTGTCCAGTTGCCAGTACTTGGAGATATTAATCAATTGCATATGAAACTTGTTATATTGTTTAGCATTGTGTATCTCTAGCAATATTTTATATGCTATGTCTGTTTTATGGGAAAGACATGTTTCAATACCACATGGTATGATTGTGTGTTTATCAGTTTGTTCTTGCAATTACAATAATTTTTTTCTTTATCCATCTTGAATAAGTGCTTGTAGGTTTGTTATATCTCTTTGATTCTCTATGCTAAATATACTTTTTGCATGATTTATAGAGAGCCATAGTAATTTTCTTTAGTTATTTCTTCTTGGTATGTTTCTATTTTATACTTCACTGCTTTTAGCCTCCCATTCCTTAAGTTTTAGATATTTGTCTTTTAAGCAGTGTGTATCTGGATTTAGTCTGGTTTTTGATCTGTAGTCTCAGAACCTGTGTCCTTTGTTTATTTGAATCCATTTACATTAATTATGGTTATTAACATATTTCTAATATGTTATTTGATGTTTTCTGTTTACCAAGCCTTTTCTTTCATCTTTTTCATATGATCTATTGATTATTTGAATATCCTTCCTAATCTTCTTTAATTTTTTAGTTTTTTTCTCATAGTTATTCCTAAAATTCTTGATTACATAGTTGATTTATATAGCCTATAAAAATATCCACTCTCTTTTTCTAAATAATAACACACTCAGTGCTGGCACTGTGGTATAGTGAGCTAAGCCTCCACCTGCAACACCAGCATCCCATTTGGGCCCTGGTTCATGTCCTGGCTGCTCCTTTTCTGATCCAGCTCTCTGCTATGACTGGGGAAAGCAGTGGAAGATGTCCCAAGTCCTTGGGCCCCTATACCCATGTGGGACAGACCTGGAAGAAGCTCCTGGATCCTGGCTTCAGATTGTTGCAATTATTAGGGGAGTGAACCAATGGATAGAAGAGCTTTCTCTCTGTGTCTCCCTCTCTCTCTGGCTTTACCTCTCAAATAAATAAATAAAAATCTTTTCTAAAAGAACATACAAAGCATTAATTCTCCTGTTTTCCATCATATATGTGCACATTTCCCTTCACTGGTTTTCTCTGTTCTTTCCTGTTAGCCATTGTTGTTCCTTTTCATTCTAACCACCGTGAGTCATAGCTTCCCTTTCAGATCTTAAAGTTCTGTATCTTTCTTTTATGTATTTTGGTTAATTTTCTTGGCTTTAGTATATTCATTCCACATTATTTTTAAACACTCTCCTTATTTCTCACTCCTGTTTTGCTGTTGTTATATTTATTACCAGTTTTATTTAGAATTATCCAAAAAGTATGCAGTTTTCTTGCTTTTTTTAATCACACTCTTTTTTTTTTTCTATGTTAAATTTCCTTACTACTGAAGTATATACCCTCTATCAGGTATTAAATTGATGATCAATTAGTAGCTAATGTTCTCAAGTTTATCTCAAAATATCTTCATTTTCCCAATGCTGTTGAATGCAGTTTATCTGAGTATAGAAGTCTAGATTATCAGCTATTTGTCCTCAATAATTTGTAAAAATGTTACATCATCTTCTGGCTTTTGATAATGCTATTGATAAACTACTGTTTATCTATTTATAGGCATTTGTTATTTCCTTTTATTTGTTTTTTAGATGCTTTTGTATTTCCTGTTTTAGAGACCCTAAAATATAACTAGATACAGGTTGAGCATTCCTAATCTGAAAATTTGAAATCCAGAATGCCCCAGTATTGAAAACTGAGTGCTATTGGATTTTGTTTCAATTTGGATTTTGAATTAGGCGCTGGTAGTTCTGTGCAAATATTCCTAAATCCAAAAATCCTAAGCATTTTGGATAAGGAAAATTCAATCTGTTCTGGGTTCATTTTTGTTTGCCCTGATTTTGGCCTATGATGTTTCTTAAATTAAGAGATTGTTATCTTTTATCAATCATGGAAAATTCTAGGTCATTGTGTCTTTGAATATATATCCTTTTCCTGAGCTCTCTGTCTTTCCCTATAGCTCATAGTTCAGTTTTTAAGTTCCCCATCACTGTTTCTAAATTCTGTGCTCAAGTGGGTAGCTCTGCTTCTCTTTCTGTGGCATTCTGGTTATTTATTTTTTTATCTTTCAGATCATCATTTTTTTTTTCTTCTGCTCTGATTGCTGTTCATCCTGTCCACGGAGTTTTAAAATTTCTGTGACTGTAATTTTTATTTTTGTAAGTTTCTCTTGACTTTTCATGTCATCACACACTTACTTACTGTGATGATTCTTTGTGTGCATAAGAATTCTTTTCTATTTCAGTTTCAAATGACACAAAATTATACATGCTTATGGAGAATATAAGTTGATGTTTTATACAGGTATATATTATGTAATGATTAAATTATAGTAATTATATTGCTGTGCACATTTATTATTACTTTGTCATGAGACTATTAAAAATCCTCTCTTCCAGCTTTTTTGAACTATGCCATACATTATTAATTAATATCACCCTGCTGTGCAATGAAGCACTGGAACTCGTTCCTCTTACTTAACTAATATTTTACTTACTCACTAACTTTTCCTTATTATCATCCCTTCCTTATGCAACCTCTTTCATCCACGATTCTACTGTCTGCTTTTATGAGATCAACATGTGAGTGAGATTAGGCAGTATTTGGCTTTCTGGGTCTGACTTATTTCACTGAACATAATCATCTCCAGTTCATACAAATTGTCACAAATGACAAGATTTCACCCTTTTTAAAATGCTGAACGGTATTATATTGTGTATATATAGCATGTTTTATTTATCTGTTCGTCACTTGGTGGACACTTAGGTTGACTGCGTATCCCAGCTATTGTGAATAGTGCTCCAGGGAACACAGAAGCACAGGTGTCACCTTGAGAAACCAGTTTCACTTCCTTTGTGCTTGTTCCCAGCCGTTGTATTACTGGATCACAGGGTAGCTTTACTTTCAGTGTTTTAAAAGGATGTTAATTTTATGCCAGCAGTTTTGAAAACTTGTGGAAAATACGCATACTTCTTCAAAAACATAAAGAAAAATTAACATGGAGAGAAAAAATTTTGAATAGCTCCATACATATTTAAGAAATTTAGTTTCACTTTTAAAATGTTTCTCCACAGGTAATTAAATGTTTAAGTAGTTCACTGATGAATTCTACTTAACGGTTAAAAAAGAAATAATGGCACAATAATATCTTCTTTCATTAAACACAGAAGTAACAAATGTTTTTGCAACCACTTTTAAGAGTCCAACATAACCCTGATAGCAAAACCTAGGTATAAGGAAACATAGCATTATAGAACTATAGCCATAATTAATACAGATGAAAAAAACTTAATAGAAAATAGAACCCAGAAACATATGAAAATAAAATGTATTAGATTTTTCTTCTCCTTCTTGTTTGTATCTGATTTGATATTGAGATTTGTGCTTTCATGTGTTTTCGTATTGGTAGTTATAATTCTTTTACTTCTTTTTTTTTTTTTTTAAGATTTATTTGTTTATTTGGAAGGTAGTTAGAGAAGCAGAGGCAGAGGCAAAGAGAGATCTCTTCCATCCCATGGATCACTTTCCAAATGGCCTCAATGGCTGGGGTCAGGCATATCTGAAGCCAGGAGCCAGGAGCTTCTTCTGGGTCTCCTATGTGGGTGCAGGGGCCCAAGGACTTGGGCCATCTTCCATTGCTTTCTCCAGCCAAGGCAGAGAGCTGGATCAGAAGTGGAGCAGCCAGGACATGATGCGGTGCCCATATATGATGCCAACACTGCAGGTGGTGGCTTAACCCACTAGCCACAGCGCCAGCCTCCATCCTTTTAGTTCTGATGTTCATGGGAATTTGGCCAGAGAATACTTGGCAAGGTCCAGTCCTGATCATGAAAGGCTCTATGTAACAGGCAAGGAATTCAGATATTATCTGTGAGATTCAATATTCAGTGACATGGGGGCCAGCGCTGTGGCATATTGGGTAAAGCTGCTGCCTGCAGTGCCGGTATTCCATATGGCCTCCGGTTCATGTCCCAGCTTCCAATCCAGCTTTCTGCTATAGCCTGGGAAAACAGTGGAAGATGGCCCAAGTCCTTGGGCCCCTGTGCCTTCATGGGAGGCTTGGAAGACACTTCTAGCTCCTGGCTTTTGATCAGCGCAGCTCCGGCCATTGCAGCCAATTGAGGAGTGAACCAGCGGATGGAAGACCTCTCTCTCTCCCTTTCTCTGTTTCTCTCTCTCCCTCCCTTCCCCCCTCCTTGCCTGTCCTTCTCTCTGTAACTCTTTCAAGTAAATAAACCTTTAAAAATAAATTAAAATGATTTAATTTAAAAACAATATCCAGTGACATGTATAAAAGTGAGAGAAGACAGTCAGATGTACATTTTAGAAAGAGTGTGAGCAATCAGTGTGAAAATTGCCAGGTAAGTCACAGATCAGAAGCTTTGATAATAGCTATACCAAGGAATGAAGAGGGCTTGAACCAAGTCCCTAGTGGTGAGGATGGAGAAGGAACAGAGGGAAGGGTATGATTCAGGAGAGACTGAAGACAAATAACAACAAGATGCAAGGCTTGATTTTTTTTTAGATGTTGGAACTCAGTAAAGAGTTGGAATTACCTGATTTCTGTTGTGGACAACTGAATAAACGTTGCCATGTTAACTTAGAGAAGGAATTTGTAGATGTTTGCTTGAAGAAGGTTAGTGTCCTCTAGGACCTGCAGGTGGGAATTGAAGTAATGATAGTGATAACACTTCTTCACGTGCCATATCACTTTGAAAATTAAAGTATAACAATTAACATAGAGAAATATCAACACAAAGAATCCATTGATGTAAAGTTAAAAGCAAGAGCGGAGGTTATATTTATGGAAACCCAGACAGAGATGTGTTGGAGAGAAGTGATCAAAATCTAGTCAGTTGGTCTAACTTATAGCTGTTACCATAAATATGTGTTGTCTTGCTGCTATTAGTGAATCATTCTTGCTAATAAATATTAATATTTTTTACATATTCTTAACTTGGTGATATTTTTCTTTTTTGTTTACTTTTTAATTTTTATTCTTTTAACGTTTCTTTAATAAATATAAATTTCCGGGGAGAGCGGCAAGATGGCGGAA
Organism: Lepus europaeus; assembly: GCF_033115175.1. Classification (NCBI taxonomy): domain Eukaryota; kingdom Metazoa; phylum Chordata; class Mammalia; order Lagomorpha; family Leporidae; genus Lepus; species Lepus europaeus. Next base: position 75,379,658 of record NC_084828.1, on the reverse strand, counting down.
TAGGAAGGAAGCACATTGATAGTTCGTCAAGACACATGTTAATATAAGTGGAGATACTGCAGGGTCAAGGAAGAGTAGGGGAAGAAACAGCAGAGGAAACTCTTCCAGAACTAGTGATTCACAGTGGACCTGCGTGGAGAGCGTGGGAGCCCAAGTTCGGGACAGCAGCGGCAGACTCAACGCACCAACGCTGGAACGCGAGGTGAGCCGAACCTCCATAGCCCGAGACACCAGCGGGCAAGCGGAAAGAGGAGACTAGAGGGAACGAGGCTTGAAACTCTGTGGGGAAAAGTTCACCAGGCTAACTAGAAGAGAGAGAGGAAAAAAAAAAGTGACCGATACGGACACGAGTCTCTCTCTCTCCGCTCACCTCTCAAAGGCGAGCAAGACAGAGCAGGCGCCATTTTGGACATACGTCATAAGCAGGGCGACCTCAGGTCTGCACCGGCCCTGAGCCTAGCAGAAAAACCTGACTCTGGGGGAAGGGGTGAAATAAGAGGAGATTAGGATCTAACTTGGCAACCCAGTGGGAGACTGCAGGAGAATTGGAGCCCACACTGAGGGCAGCAGAGATTCCCTGTGTGGTCCTTGGGAAAGAGCTTCCAATCTCTGGCTCCTGTGGGTATATCATTTGCCTGCTAACTACTTCCAAGTACGTTCAGCTGTGCGGAATTACTTCCCTTTTGAATCAAAAAAAAAAAAAAAAGAAAGAAAGAAAAAGAAAGAGAGATTTACCACACCTAACCTGGGAGTGTCATCTTTGACACACCCTCAGCCCTGAGGAACCAAACACAGCTCTCAGTCCACACCCATCTCAAGCCTCTAAGGCTCCACCGAAAGCAGACAGTCCACTTAATATAGAGCCATAGTGTAACAAGAAAAAACACCACAGTGAAGAAACCAAATATCTCCAACATGCCAAACAACAAACGCAAAAACCAAGCTAACAAGAACAAGGAAGACACTATGACGCCCCCAAATGAACAAGACACCCCAATGCAAGATTATGAAGATGATGATATCGAAGAAATGCAAGGAGCGGATCTCAAAAAATTGCTAAGAACATTAAGAACTTCTCAAAAACAAATTCTTGAACTACAGAAATCCTTCATGGACAAGATAGAAAATCTCTCTCGTGAAAATGAAATATTAAGGAGGAATCAAAATGAAATGAAACAACTAGTGGAACAAGAAACTCTGATAGTGACGAGAAATCATAATGAAATGAAGAATTCAATAGATCAAATGACAAACACATTAGAGAGCCTTAAAAACAGAATGGGCGAAGCAGAAGAGAGAATATCGGACTTAGAAGACAGAGAACAGGAAAGGAAACAGGCAAACCAAAGAAAAGAAGAAGAAATCAGAAATCTAAAAAATATTGTCGGGAATCTACAGGATACTATTAAAAAACCCAACATTCGAGTTCTAGGAGTTCCTGAAGGCATGGAGAGGGAGAAAGGATTAGAAGGCATTTTCAGTGAGATACTAGCAGAAAATTTCCCAGGTTTGGAGAAGGACAGAGGCATCTTAGTACAGGAAGCTTATAGAACCCCTAATAAACATGACCAAAAGAGATCCTCACCACGACATGTTGTAATCAAACTCACCACAGTGAAACAGAAAGAAAAGATCCTAAAAGGTGCAAGAGAGAAACGTCAGATCACTCTTAGAGGATCTCCAATTAGACTCACAGCAGACTTCTCATCAGAAACCCTACAAGCTAGAAGGGAATGGCGAGACATAGCCCAGGTACTAAGAGAGAACAACTGCCAGCCCAGAATACTATATCCTGCAAAGCTCTCATTTGTGAATGAAGGTGAAATTAAGACTTTTCATAGCAAACAGAAACTGAAAGAATTTGTTGCCACTCATCCTGCCCTGCAAAAGATGCTTAAAGATGTGTTACACACAGAAACACAGAAACATGGTCACCAATATGAAAGAAGGTAAAGGAAGGAAACCTCACAGCAAAAGATCACAGGAAGCTCAATTTCTCTTTGATATAGAATTAAACTCTGATGCTCTGTGAAAGCAATGTGTTAAAGTAATCTATTATGTTCTCTTGATGTCTGTTAAATTCTAATTGTTCAAAAACAGCTGAATTTTTATTAAGAGCTATGGGTTATGTAAATATGTGCTTATTTTCAAAGATTTGAATAATCACCGTGTAACAAGATCAAATTTGGTCTATGAGTTTATAATTTTAAACATGGCGACTTAAAGTCTTCTGTCATGCACAGTTATATATGATTTGCTGCTCATAAAACTAAAGCGTTGTTGGTTCTGTGTTTAGCTGTCCTCCTATGGGTTCCTATGGACTTTTTCCAGCCACTTCCATTGTATTCAGTACTTTGGGATGGCTCTGTAAACAGATGAAGCCAATAATGTATTAACAGTACCAACTGAGAGAAAGTATGGTTAACTGAGGTTACTAAAAAAGCAATTCAAATCAATTGGCAATCTACAAAAAGAGTTAAAGATTTTAAAAGCTATTATTAAAAACGCTATATTGGTCTATTATGCTATGTTAAATGTGTGTACATATTGTATGTCCACATGGGGAAATTTTATTAAGAGTCTTATTTTAAATGGCTTATAGATAAGATTGTCCATAAATTTAAGCTGCTAAAATCAATCAAAGATACATTTTAATTTGAGTGACCTGAATCTATGTATCATATGTTTTAGACTTGTAGGTAGAAAGAAACTAAAAACATTTTAGATGGTTGTGCTTAAGTTTGCTGGTTAAACAAACTACACCATGTTAGATATTTAAGAGGTATTTTCAAATACATGATTCTTAAAATTTATAGAAGGCATTGGACCTTCTGGTAAATGTTTTCTTAAGTTGTTATCTAATGGTTGAAACTGTTTGCTAAGTATTCATGTGATATTGCTATTGTCAGCAAGCGATCTAGGACTTCCTCCCTCATTTCTCTATTCTAAGCCCAACTTGTTCTTTCATTTCTCTATTCTCTTCAAGATAGGAAACTAAATCTAATATGAAGGAATCTGTAGGATGCACAATTTAATCTTTAGACCTTATAAAAGAGATGGCTAACATTTTTCTGCAATAGCATAGCCAAAATAAGAACTCAAATAATAATCTCATAGCTAGATTCACTTCGCCATCAGCAAAGTATACAGTAAGTAGAAAAAAACCTCCCTTTCAGACCAAAGGGAAAGAAAGTTTTAAAGTGAGAATAGAATTTTCCTCATGGGCATTGTCTACCTTAGAAAAACTACTACAGAACATGCCTGTGACTATAGACTTGTAGTTCAGGCCACGGAAGATTAGAGATGGGACACGGGCACTCCCTTGACTTGCATCCTCTGGTCTGCTTTAACACAAACCAGGAGGAAAAGAAAGCTAGGCATCAGAAGCAATGGGTGGCAGGCCTATTAATGGCTGATCTGTACAGTGATCTGCCCTCAAGGAGACCCAACAGGCCAGTCCACTGCAGTGGCTTTCAATGAGGTAAGCCTGGGCTTCAGCAGAAGTCAGCTTGTGAAGAGCCCTGGTAGCTCTGCCAAGAGTTGGATCACTGGAAATGGACCTGCCCTGGAGTCGAAGGATGCCCAGGTCAGAGCCACAGATCTTATTGGCTCTAAGCTGAAAAGCCCTTCACTCAGCCCAACTTCCAAAGTGACCACTGCAGCTGAGGGTGTGGTCAAGTAGGGTCAGCAACATTGCAGGCAGAACTGTAAATTTCTTGTTAGAGTTGCCACCTGCCTTTACCTGGCCAGCTCTCCTCCCAGGCCAGCCAAGTAATGAAAGTCAACAGAGTGCCTTCCCCTAGGAGGTTCACACCTCCCTTAGGATATACCCCATGTGAAGAGATAGATAGGTCTGGGCCTCTTAACTTACAAGGCCTAAAGCCCACCAGATTATTATCAAGCCCCTTCTGTCAGGTTCTATTTGCCTCCCAATCAGAAAACTTACTTGTAGCCTAGACAGCACCTTTCTTAGCTCCTCTAAGAATGACTCTGTCCTTTGTTCTAGACCCTGTCTAGCGTACTTGGGCCTCATTCCTTTGTAATCATAACCTCTACTCTACCACCAATGGCTCTACTCCCCACCTGTGTGTACTGATGGTCCTCTTCCCCACTTAATGCTGTATAATTGTTCAAACCTGGTTAATGCCACTCTTAGGATCATTGGTTACTATTCTCACTCTGTCTTTTATGACCTTGTCTAAATATGATCAGAGTCGGCAAACTTGGAAGGCTTCCATAGCCTTGGCAACTCATGACGACAGCCTAGGGTGGTTACTGGTGCCATAAACTAGAGTGTCAATTTGTTGGGTCAACAACAGGAGCCACTGTGCACTTGCTCCTCATGTGGGATCTCTGTCCTTAATGTGCTGTACATTTTGATTTGATGCTATAACTAGTACTCACACAGTATGTTTCACTTTGTGTGTCTATGTGAGTGCAAACTGTTGAAACCTTTATACTAAATTGATCTTCTGTATATAAAGAGAATTGAAAATGAATCTTGATGCAAATGGAAGGGGAGAGGGAGCGGGAGAGGGGAGGGTTGCGGGTGGGAGGGAAGTTATGGGAGGGGAAAGCCACTGTAATCCATAAGCTGTACACTGGAAATTTATATTCATTAAATAAAAGTTAAAAAAAAAAAAAATAAAAATAAATTTCCAAAGTACAGCTTTTGCATTACATTGGCTTTTCCTCCTCATAACTTCCCTCCCACCTGCAAACCTCCCATCTCCTGCTCCCTCTCCCATCCCATTCACATCAAGATTCATTTTCAATTATCTTTATATATAAAAGATCAATTTAGTATATATTAAGTAAAGATTTCAACAGTTTGCACCCACACAGAAACACTAAGGGTAAAGTACTGTTTGAGTACTAGTTATAGCATTAATTTACATTGTACAACACATTAAGGACAGAGATCCTACATAGGGAATAAGTGCACAGTGACTCCTGTTGTTGATTTAACAATTCACACTCTTATTTATGACGTCAGTAATCACCCAAGGCTCTTGTCATGAGCTGCCAAGGCTATGGAAGCCTCTTGAGTTCACAAACTCCGATCTTATTTAGATAAGGCCATAGTCAAAGTGGAAGTTCTCTAAAGGTACCTCCTTCTTTGATGGCCCGTTCTTTCTGCTGGGATCTCACTCACAGAGATCTTTCATTTAGGTCTTTTTTTACTTTTTATTTTTTTTTTGCCAGAGTGTCTTGGCTTTCCATGCATAAAATACTTTCATGGGCTCTTCAGCCAGTTCCGAGTGCCTTAAGGGCTGATTCTGAGGCCAGAGTGCTATTTAGGACATCTGCCATTCTGTGAGTCTGCTATGTATCCTGCTTCCCATGTTGGATCATTCTCTCCTTTTTAATTTTACCAGTTAGTATTAGCAAACACTAGCCTTGTTTATGTGATCCTTTGACTCTTAATCCTATCATTATGATCAATTGTGAACTGAAACTGATCACTTTGACTAGTGAGATGGCATTGGTACATGCCACCTTGATGGGATCAATCCAAACATCTACAGCCAACTTATATTTGATCAAGGATCTAAAACCAATTCCTGGAGCAAGGACAGTCTATTCATAAATGGTGTGGGGAAAACTGGATTTCCACGTGCAGAAGCATGAAGCAAGACCCCTACCTTACACCTTACACAAAAATCCACTCAACATGGATAAAAGATCTAAATCTATGACCCGACACCATCAAATTATTAGAGAACATAGGAGAAACCCTGTAAGATATAGGCACAGGCAAAGACTTCTTGGAAAAGACCCCAGAGGCACAGGCAGTCAAAGCCAAAAGAAGCAATTGGGATTACATCAAATTGAGAAGTTTCTGTATTGCAAAAGAAACAGTAAGGAAAGTGAAGAGGCAACCAACAGAATGGGAAAACCCTGCAGGACATTGGCATAGGCAAAGAGTTCTTAGAGAAGACCCCAGAGGCACATACAATCAAAGGCAAAATTGACAAATGGAAATACATCAAATTGAGAAGCTTCTACACTGCAAAAGAAACACTCAGCCAAATAAAGAGGCAACTTCAGAATGGGAGAAATTATTTGCGAACTATGCAACAGATAAAGGATTAATAACCAGAATCTACAAAGAGATCAAGAAACTCCACAAAAACAAAACAACCCACTAAAGAGATGGGCCAAGGACCTCAATAGACATTTTTCAAAAGAGGAGATCCAAATGGCCAACAGACACATGAAAAATGTTCAGGATCACTAGCAATCAGGGAAATGCAAATCAAAACCACAACGAGGTTTCACTTCACCCCAGTTAGAATGGCTCACATTCAGAAATCTACCAACAATAGATGCTGGAGAGGATGTGGGGAAAAAGGGACACTAACCCACTGTTCGTGGGAATGCAAACTGGTAAAGCCACTATGGAAGTCAGTTTGGAGATTCCTCGGAAACCTGAATATAACCCTGCCATACAACCCAGCCATCCCACTCCTTGGAATTTACCCAAAGGAAATTAAATTGGCAAACACAAAAGCTGTCTGCACCTTAATGTTTATTGCAGCTCAATTCGCAATAGCTAAGACCTGGAACCAACCCAAATGCCCATCAACAGTAAACTGGATAAAGAAATTATGGAATATGTACTCTATAGAATACTATACAGCAGAAAAAAAAAACAAAAAAACCGTGAAATCCGGTCATTTGCAACAAGATGGAGGAATCTGGAAAACATCATGCTGAGTGAAATAAGCCAGTCCCAAAGGGACAAATATCATATGTTCTTACTGAATGGTGACAACTAACCAAGCACCAAAAAAGAATCCTGTTGAAGTGAAATGGACACTATGAGAAACAATGACTTGATCAGCCTTTGTCCTGACTGTCAAGGAACAACTTAATACTTTATCCCTTTTAGTATTTTTTTGTTAGTCTTAATACTATTGGCTGAACTCTTTAATTAACACACAATTATTCTTAGGTGTTTAAATTTAACTGAAAAGAGATCCCTGTTAAATATAAGAGTGGGAATAAGAGAGGGAGAAGATGTACAGTTTGGCACATGCTCAATCAGACTTGCCCCAAACGGTAGAGTTAGAAACATGCCAGGGGACTCCAACTTGGTGATTTTGATGTGTGATTCTAAGTAATGTTATTCAAATATTTCTCAGTAATGTTTGTTGGGGTTTTCCAGTGTTAGAACATTTGCCATAGGCTTCATTTTCTTAACACTTTGGAATATCTACACATGAAGTTTGAAATAGATTTAAATGTGAATTGACAAAGGCAGGGTATGTGTTAATGGCAAAACCAGACATGAGACAAGCAGATAAAGTATTTCATTACTGAGCAGAGGAATTGAGTTCATCTAAAGCAGCATATATCCTAACATGCATCTGGAAGAAGCTTTTTCTCTTAGTGAGAAATGCTCTCCCTTCCCCCTGCACCATCTCCATCTTCAAGTCAAGAGACATCAATAAAAAACTTTCTGTATCTGGAAAATTTGTCTTGAAGCAAAGACAAGTCTGTATACTGTTGTAAATTTCTCTTTAAGAGTGATGGAGGATGAAGTTTAAATATTACATTTGTTATCTTTAAGTGTTCTTATTTTTCCTTTTTTTAGATTTTATTTAAGGTACACAAATTTTGTGTATTTCTTATGTACAGATTTAGGAATTTAGTGATACTTCCCACCCTAAGTATGCATCTAAGACTTTAAGAAATGATTCACTGTTTATTATGGGCATTTATTATTTAAAGTATATAAATCAGATAAAATACAGAATAATTAATGATTTAGGAATTATATCTGTCATCTCCAAATCATGAAGATTAATATCTGTTGGGAATATGGAGACTCTAGACATTTCACAAATTTTTTGACTCATTATTTTCATTATTCAGGAAAAAAAATGTAAACTTCTCAAGAAATGCCAGGAAGGAATTCCCTCCTGGAAACATTTTCGGCACTGTACGGAGCTCATTACATGCACTATCTCGTTTAGTCCTTACCGAGACCTGTGATGTGCGGCCGTTTGGTAGCTGCAGATTACAGGTGAGGAAACCAAAACATAGATGGAGGATAGGTAGCACCCACAGGACCACATAACTAGCAGCAAGGACAGCAGATTCAAACCCAGGCTGCATGACTCCACAGCACATGCTCTTAAGGGATGCCCCACACACTGGGCTGACGGAGGTGGGGTTTTGGAGCTAAGGAGAATGGATGAAGTAGAATGTACACTCGATCTGTTCCTGTCTAACAGGGACATGCGAGGGCAGGTGCACAGTTGGTGTGGTATAAAGTGTTGGCTGTGAGCTGAAACTGGGCTTTGCAGTCCTTCGAGCTCTCCAAATTTTGTAGTTCCACACAACAGAGCTTCCCTCATTCTTTAAAAGAAAGAAGATCAAAAGAACATTTATTTGCTAACTTCATTTCAGCAAATTACTTCTGTGCCAAAACAGGCCAAGCAAACTGACAGATTGAGGAATGAGCCCTACCAGTGTGCTTTGTGGCTGCAAACAGCCTGGTGTTTGCTGAAGAGTTGCTCCCATCTCTGCTTTGCCTTGTTTGTTTCTGGTTAATCCTCTCTTATCAATGCATCTGTCTTGTTCCCTGATTACATTCTGAGTTAGCTCTGCTATGGTATGGCAGCTTCATTTGTTAAGACTTTCTTACTGCAACTGCTAACAGTGTCTGAGTCCATAGGGACAAAGCAAAGAGCAGCAACCTCAACTATATTTATTTTTTAAATACCTTTCTAAAACAATAATCTTTAAGAGTTTCCCTCTTTTTTACATGCCAGCATGCTGCTTAGAGCAGCTGTTTAAAATTTCCCAAATTGTCTCTGGAAATATCAACAAAATTACTGATTTGATGTGAGCTGATCAAATTCCTAGAATTTCAGGGGTTAGGAGGAAACAAATCAAAGAAACAGCAGCAGCACAGTGTCTGGAAGTGTGGGGTTGGTTGCTTTACTTGCATGATAAAAGTTGGGCGTGTGTTGAAGAGGGAGTTAGGCAGATGGCTTAGTTTATAATACTAACAGCAATGGAATGTTAACATGGTTAGGAAATATCTTTTAGATGCACCCTTTAGAATAAGTGTGGTTTTAAATGCCTTACTGAAAAACAAGTGTATGTTTGGTGATTATGAGCTTTGAGCTTGGACAGACCTGACTTTCTAGATTGCTACTACTTGCGTGCTATGTGATCTTGGGTGAATTATGTAGATTCTCTGAGATTTCTCATCTTTAATAAGTAAGGAATGCAGGGCCTGTGTCGTGGTGCAGCAGGTTAAGCAGCTGCTTGCAACACCTGCATGGCATATGAATGCCGGTTCAAGCCTGGCTTCTCTGCATCCCATCCAGCTAGCTGTTAATACACCTGGGAAAGTGCTTGGCCCCTGCCACCCATTTGGGAGACCTACATGGAGTTCTGGGTTCCTGGCTTTTTCCTGGCGTGGCCCTGGCTGTTGTGGCTATTTGGGGAGTGAACTAGCAGATGGAAGATTCTCTCTCTCTCTCTCTCTCTCCCACTCTGCATGTCAAATATAAATGAATCTTTAAGAAAATAAGCAATGTAGAACTTAAGCTTGTTATAAAAAGAAATCAGTGATATATAAAGATCTTAATACAGTGTATATGGTACATAGTAAACACTAAAGAGAAGGTGGTCCTTTTATTTTATGGATGGATCACCTTTATTTCTTGAGCACCTTTCTCTGTGGTGGTGAATTTCTGAGCTTCATGATGTGATGATACGACAAGTGCATTCCCTTACCTTAGTGAGACAAGTAGGGAAACAGAGTAAATGAGAGTAAGTGTCAGCCATAGAGCATGCAGGGTGCTAGTGGAGCACATGGTGGTGACAGCTAATGAGAGCCTGGTAGATCTGATAGATCGTGGGCAAAGAGAAAGCAGCTGCCCCCAGACTTGCCCAAGCATCTGAGTGAATTCACTGGCCTGCTTCCACTCAACACATATTGAAAACCCGTAACTTTTTTTTTTAAGAAAAGGAAATAATACACAAGTGATAAACTTGTAATCACAAAGTGTATTGAGTTTTGTGTGTATAATACAATCCAAGTGTCCATAGTTATCAAGCACGATACTCTGAATAAGTAAGCTATCCATATAATATAGTTTAACCTTTTAAATGTGTCCACTAAAAGATACAAAAGCAAAAAATAAAATCTGTCCTTTTCCTATTGAGTTTATTGAAATTAATTCAAATTAATTGAAGTATCTTATTAATGCTATGATACTACATTTGAAGGCAGAGAGATAACCCTGGGGATTTTTGACGCTTGTATCTCTTTCCCTGAATTCTCTCAGAATACACTGGGCCCATTGTCTTCTCCTCCCCCGTAGTCGATTTGATTTCCCAGGGTCTCATAATGTGTCCCTCCTCTGTGTGCCCCTCGCCACACTGTATTTTCTGTCCCTGGCTGGCACTTATCTCATTTGTTATAATTGCTTGCCTCCTTGTCTCATTAAGATAGGAGACTTCATTGACCTCGTGTTACCATTCTCAGAAAGTACCTACCACAAAAGAAGGCACCTAATGAATATTTATGTAGCAAATGAATGAACTGATAGAGACACACATGCTGTGGTCAGGTATGCTTTTGCTGGACCCTCCTCTCTGCTTTTGTGAGCTAGAAGAAAAGATTGCCAGTAGAAACCACTTAACTAAACTTGAGTTCCATGTAGAAACAAGTCAACCCAGGGTGCATATAGCTTCAAGTGTTGCCCTAGGCGTATTTGGACTTTCTACTAGATTTGCTTTTAATGTTTTTGCTTATGCCATTAGGAGGCTTTTCCCCTTCTAAATTTGCAGCCATTTTGAATGGTTGAGATGACTTGGATGTATTATCCTTCCTGTCTGAGGAGGGTAGTGAAACCTAGAACTCAGAGCTAAGGCAGTCCTCCATCCAGCTCCAGTTTCTAATGTCCAGCTGCGTAATCTTATTATCCATCTAAAGCTTCAGTCTCCTTATCTATTCAATGGGATTAATAGTAAAAATACCCCTTAGGGTTGTTGTAAAGATTGAGATAATACATATAACAGCTTACCCAATGCTTGGCATGTAGTGATAACTATTAACTTTAATTTTTATTGTTAGTGTAAGTCATCTGCATGTTACAGGAATAAAATAAACTATGCTAATGTTGACAGTCAAATGTGTACTATCGAAACATTTCTTCATAATACCAATGTTACGGCCTTGGAAATGCAGTGCTCAGACTTACTGATGTCGGAATCCTAGTTGATGGATAGCCTTGCCTGCTTCCTGTCTGGATCCACTTCTTCACGCCAAGGCCGAGCTTCTCCTGAGCAGTTCCTAGCCAGTGTTGGAGCCCAGTAAGGCAGCGAATGCATGCCTTTTCCTGCAAAGCCTGAGACTCCTTTAATAGGTGACTTCAGCTCCCAGACTCCCACCTGCCTGTGGGAACTTCCATGAAACTGCTAAGTCTGACTGTTCTTGCACAGTCTTCTTTTCTCCTCTCTTCACTACACAGATCTTAGACCTATATCCAAATCTGAGGTTCTCCCACTCTGGCCTGCTCCTCTCTTTTTCCTTTCCTGGCATTTCCTGCAGTTAGTGTCAGGCTTTTCTTGGTGCGCTCCTTGGAGATTATGAGCTGACACAAACCATTGTAACCATTGCTGGAAGGGACTCTCAGTCTATACAGTAAAGCACAAAGCTGTGTTGTCTCCACTAAGTGACTATTACTATATTGCATTTAACATGATCTTTGCCATTGCATTTTTTCAGAAGTAAAATTTGATGATATTGATCATCAAATCTCTAAAATAACGTCAGCCACCCTTTCCTCATAGAAAAGTACTAAAATATAGGCCTTAGCATGCCAGTATGCAGATTACGTTTTAAGGTTGCCATTATTTAGGACAATCCCTTACAGTTCCAGGTCTTTAAATTGATACAGTGATTCGAGTCCTTAACATTCTTGAACACCAAATTTCCCCCTCTTCAATAAACACAACAAAACCAAACATTGATAGCTCTCTGGAATTTACCTACCACCAAATCCTCCTTTGATTATTATTTTCATGACAGACCAGGTCCAGGGGACAGTCACCATCCGGAACATCAGTGCTGTGTCTTCAGGTTTGTACCAGTGTGTCGCTTCTAATGCCATTGGAACAAGCACCTGTCTTTTGGATCTCCAAGTTATTTCACGTAAGTATGTGAAATTCTGATGTTAACTCCAGGGCTGAATCTCTAAGATCTTTGCTAAACCAGGAAGTGAAAGATTGTACTTATATGTTTTGAGGTTTTCTGAAGATTAAAATCAGAAAAATTTCCATCTACTCATTTTTAAATATTTTATAAATGTCTTAATGTACTTTTTACTCTCAGAAATATCATGATTGTAAAAAAGTACCTTCCTCTTCCGAATAACGAGACTCAAACCAGCTTTTGTATCATAGTGCTATAAATGTCAAACATGTGTGATGATCTTATGGCCAAAGTGAGACTTTCTTGTGTTTTTCACTAATCCCTTATGACTGCTTAGTTGTTGGGTGTCTAAGCTATAAGCAGGCACTGTAGAAAAGTTTCTGTTTAGTTCATCATTTCTGGGTTATTTGAATTGTAGTTGCGAAAGAGAGTGCTGTGGCTGTGATAAAGTAATGAGGTAGCCAGCTGATGGCCGGATTCCATTTGTGGCAGATCAGCCAGGGTAGATTTGTACACTCTGTTTTCTGCTCTCCTCTGATCTTAAAGATGTGAACTGCTTAATGACTTGTTCATTCCAGAGGTGTTGAGAACCTAGTATGTGTTAGTCCTAGCCTGTGTGGAATATAGTAGGTTAATTGAGTTTTAATTTTGTATGTATGTAGTACTTTGGGCATGTTTAAAAATTTTAAACATATTATTTAGTAAACGTATGTGCTTCTAAGTTGTGCAGGTTTATGCTATTTCACTCCCTTTGTGTGTGTCTCCTTTTTTAAAAAAAAACACCTTAAATATATTTTGCAGCCCAACCCAGGAGCATTGGACTAATAGCTGGAGCCATTGGCACTGGTGCAGTTATTGTCATTTTTTGCATTGCACTAATTTTAGGGGCATTCTTTTACTGGAGAAGAAAAAATAAAGAGGAGGAAGAAGAAATTCCTAATGAAATAAGGTTTGTCCTGCATGGCCAATATATATTTCTCTTTATTTATGAAGTTAAGATTTCTTTATTGCTCTTATAACTCTGATGATCAAGGTAATTAAAGTGGCCGAACAGTACTGTGTCTGGTATATGCTTTTCTTCATGGTCCTGCCTGGCTTTATTAACTGGGACATTAACAGAGGACACAACCAGCAGGAGAGAAATGAAGACTTCCCCCGCTCCTCCATGTATCTCCAGAGTCAGTGGGGTGAATTCTGGGTTGCCAGAATAAAGACATTAGTTTAAAACACGTGTTAACGTGGGCATTTATAACAGAGGAGAGTGTACGGCATGAAGGAGCCCCTTGAGAGCATACCAGTCCCTGTACACAGAGAACACGAGCACCTTCAGGAAACAACGTCAAAGTGATTTTTTTTAAAGAAAATGACTCCGGGAATATTGTGGATATTTGAGGAGTCTGGCTCTGTCTCAAATTTGGTCTGCTCATATTTTTGTTGAAAATGCTGTTACTCCTCCAGTTGTCTTTGTTTGACATACCCAGCCTCCAGGATCTGCCCCTCACCTGCTTGCTGCATGCTGCTTGCTACGTTCTCTCTCACCACTGCTCTGCTCACTCGGTGCTCCTGCCTGTTCTGCGTTCTCTCGTGCCTCAGGACCTTTGCTGATGCCTCGGTACTCTCCCTGGACCAAAGGTCTTCCCCTCTCATCTGTTCACTTACCGAATCCCTGGATCTAATTCAACACGAGTCCAGACATCACCTCCACACATAAGTTGCATTTAGCTCCTTGCCTGACCTTTCCAGCTTGCCAAATGTTCTTGTGTTGATTGGCGGCCCCATTTGAGTGTAGGCTTCTTAGGTGTAGGACCTGTGTCTTTTTGTGTGAAACATCAGGTCAGTTGTACTCAAAAATGTTAAATAAATCCATTAGCTTCTTAAATCAGTGACTTCTGTGGGACTCTTGTATTCTTTAGGATTGAGCTGTGTGTAGGTATAGAGTGTTTCCCAGCATAAGATCACTGGGGAAAAGTTCTCATTGGCGTACCACATGATTTCTTTCTGCACACCCAGAGCTTGATTTCCTAGCTATTTTATGGCAACTGACCCAGTGGATTTCTTCATGGACTATATTCCTATTTGCAGTAAAAATCAAGCATACTTATTTATAAATATATCCATGTTTATATGTTTATGAGTAAATATTTGTGCTATAAGGAAGAAGGCATTCTTTAAGAGATTTGCTGTTTCCTTTTCTGCTCTTGCTATGAGGAGGGAAGATTTTCTTGACCATTGTCTCAAAGGGAATGGGTGCCCAAGCTGAGACCATCTGGCATCGCTGTGTTTGCTTTTGTGAGAACAAATGTGATAGTCTGCTGAGGCTGGTGCCTCCCACATATTCATGTCAGCATGCCTGAGTAGAAGGTAGGATAAACCTCGGGCACATCCTAATGACTGTTTGGTTTCGTTCCTTCCAGAGAAGATGATCTTCCACCTAAGTGTTCATCTTCTGCCAAAGCGTTTCAGGCCGAGATGTCGTCCTCGGAGAACAACACGTTGACCTCTTCCAATACCTACAGCAGCCGCTACTGGGGCAACAACCCCAAAGTTCACAGGAACACAGAGTCCTTCAACCACTTCGGTGACTTGCGCCAGTCTTTCTCCCTCCACTCAGGCAATGCCAACATCCCATCCATCTATACTAATGGGAGCCACTTGGTTCCAGGTCAGCCTAAGACTTTGGTAGTGACAGCCAACAGAGAGTCATCCCCGCAGGTCATGTCCAGGAACAATGGCTCAGTCAACAGGAAGCCTCGGCCTCCACACACACACTCCTACACTGTCAGCAAAGCTACCCTGGAGCGAATTGGTGCAGTACCTGTCATGGTGCCAGCCCAGAGTCGAGCTGGATCCCTGGTATAGGACGTGAGGGGAATGTTGGGTTTCGACAAGAATACCTGGAGTTTCCCCTACTGGGGGGAGGGAGTGGTTAGGACGGGCAGGTGCTGGGAGAGCAGCTCTCCTCATCATATTAGTGAAAAGCACCCAGAAGAAGGTGGTGATGTTACCTGGCTACAATGATGTATAAAATGGATTGGAATGTGCCATCATGAAAACGTGTTTCCCCACCACAGATACATTGTGACTCTGTTCAGTAAGCTACATCTCAAAGATGTGCCATGCCAAGGAAAAAGACACAAGAGCAGAACAGCACTTAAAACGCAAACTGTAGTCCAGCTGGACTTGGTTTGTAATTCATGCCTAACTTAATATTTTTGAGGAGACTAAAGTGCCAGATGGAATTTAAATGAGATTATTTGAAAGATTAACGATAGGTGTCTTTAGAGGAGTAACGAGCAACCCTGTCGTATGTTCTGCTTCTCCCTGTCCGCTCTTTGAGTAGAGGGCTTGATGACAGACATGGTTAATTTTGATCCCTGCAGGTCTGACTCTTTTATCATAGAATCAAAACTACACAAACAAAATTCAGTAAGAAATGGGAGAAAGCAAAGGAAACGTCTTTGGAAAGCCCCTGCATATTTATTTATTTATCTATCTCTACCTGAACCATGAATTTCATATTTGAAATATTGCTGTATTGACAGATTCTTGCCTGTCTGTTATTCTAGGATCTGTTACAGGTCCATGGCAATTACTGTTCATTATCTCCTGGAAAAATATTTTTTAAAGAAAACTATTGATTGGTTGGGTTTTTGTTGTTGTTGTTGTTGTTGTTGTTTTTAACAAAAATACTTGATAGACCTTGGGCCAGGAAAGAAAAAAAAAACAACAACTTTGTTTAGCACCTTCTTCAGTGATTGTATTAGTGAGCCCAGGAGGCTGTGAGTTACAAAGGTGCTAGATTGTGTGAACAGCACTGTCCCAGGGGTTTTGGCCTTGCTGGGCAGGCTCTCCGTGCAAGGCAGCCCAGGGCTCCCTCGCTGTCACACTAGGTCATTCTTAATGAGGGCAGTACCTGATGCCTTTTGTACTGTGGTAGATAACTAGCTCCTAGTTGGAGAAACAAGTTACTAGACTGCCAAAAGGAGTACAGACTTCTTTTGTTTGTTTGTTTTTCAAAATAATCCTTTTTGCAAAAAGAGCTAGGATTGAGACACTGGGAGGGTCTGCCCTGTATCTGTGACAGCTCAGGGTTGCAGTTTTGGCCAAATGCGTTTTACAGCACTGTAGAGACTCCTTGTGTGATTCATTACGTAGCCTAGCTGACTTTGCAGTTCCCCGGAGGAATTTACCCACTCCGGACTCTGTTTCGTGCCCCTGTAGATCTGGCTGTCTTTACATTGGTAACTGTCTTGCCTTAATCACACTTTGAGCTACACACAAATAATTTCTTGCCAGATTCTCTTCCAAAATGATTTAGGATGCTGACCCTCTAATTCAATAAGAGCATCTTGTCTCCACCTGCTGTGTTCCCTCACTCCTTCTTCCCACTGTGCTGATTGCCCTCCTTTCCTACAAGCATCGTTCCCAGGAAGTGGCCTCCTGACTTTCGTCCAGTTGTTTGAAGGGAGCAGAGACCAACAGCTGCCACACAAACAATTTTTCCAAGAGAACCGTGCTCAGAACCTAACTATTGCAGCCATTTTAACACTGATAAAAAGCCGAAGTTACTTTAGCATTACTTATTTTTCCCATTTGATGGTTCTTGACTTTGTAAAAAAAATTAAATAAATGAATGTCTATACTTTTATAAAGAGTGAAAATATATGACTTGGAAAAGATGATATTATCAGATGCTGTTTAGAAAACATTTGTCTTGCATTTCTTTATTCTTTCTAATTATCTAAAATTCAATAAAAGTTTATTCATATAAAATAAGTTGTCATTATAATACTAATGAATATGTGATTTTTTGTCTGGTATATCCTTTAAGTTATATGCATTTTCCATTGTGTAAAATAAGATTCATAATCATTTTAATAAGCATATATGATATGCTAAAAGTTACTAGCCTTTTTCCTATTGTTGGAAATTTCAGGTTGATTCTAGTTCTCACCCATATGACTACAGACCTAATGACTGTCTTCACACATCAAGCTATTTTCATATTTCCTTTTCTGAAAGCTTATGAAGACAGGGTGCATGCCTGCTTTTAGCCATTGAGTCTCCATCACCTACCACAGTGTCTGGATGAGCATTGAGTGGATAAATCCTTGGTGATTTCTGAACTGTAATTGCCGTACCCTGAGTATGATTATAGCTCTTGTTGTAGTGTTGTAGGTTGGATAATTTCCTTTGTTTGAACTTCAGCATTTTATTTTCTTTAAAAAAATTGGAGAAGCAGACAGAGAAAGAGAGTAAGCTCCCATCTGGCGACTTACTCCCCAGAAGCCCACAATGACCAGGGCTGGGTTGGGGCCAGAGTCAGGAACTGAGACTGCAATCCAGGTCTCCCATGTGGGTGGCAGGAAACCAACCACTTGAGCCCATCACTGCTGCCTCTGAAGGAGCTCTGCACTGGCGGGCAGCTGGAGTCAAGTGCTGGAGCCAGGAATGGCACCCAGGCACTGCAGGGTGTCATGCCAGTGTCTCAGCCACTTGGCTAAACGCCCATACCTCTTTATTTTTAACTTTTTATTTTGAGGTAATTATACATTTATATGCAGTTATAAGAAAGAACCCAAATACCCTTCAGTTGATTTTTGTGATAACATCTTGTATAACTGTTATACAATATCACAAGCTGACATGGATACAGTTCCCCAACCTTATTCATGTTTCAATACTTGTGCATGTACTTGTACACACACATTTACTTAATATACAATTTTATCATGTAGATTCACATGACTTCCTCCACACTCAAGATGCAGGGTTCTTTGTGTAACTATTCAATGATCACAGAGACTTCCCTCTTCTTTAGGTCCCTAATCCCTGACAGTCACTAATCTTTTGAGGATTTTCTTTTTTTTTCACTTGGAATAATTTCCTTGAGATCCATTCAGATTGTTGCATGTGTCAATAATTCATTCCTTGGCCAGCACTGCGGTCACTAGGCTAATCCTCTGCCTGCGGCGCTGGCACTCTGGGTTCTAGTCCCGGTTGGGGCGCCGGTTCTGTCCCGGTTGCTCCTCTTCCAGTCCAGCTCTCTGCTGTGGAAGGCAGTGGAGGATGGCCCAAGTGCTTGGGCCCTGCACCCGCATGGGAGACCAAGAGGAAGCACCTGGCTCCTGGCTTCAGATCGGCACAGCGCGCTGGCTGTAGCGGCCATTTGGGGTTGAACCAACGGAAGGAAGACCTTTCTCTCTGTCTCTCTCTCACTGTCTAACTCTGCCTGTCAAAAAAAAAAAAAAAATTCCTTTTTATTGCTGAGGAGGAGCGTTCCATAGTATGGATGTACCACAGCTTTTTTTTTTTTTTTTTTTTTTCTGTTTCACCATAGAAGAGTATGAATGATACTTGGGTTAGTTCCAGTTGGGGGCTGTTATGAATAAACTTGCTTTAACCATTTGTAGGTTTTTGTGTGAACATGAGTTATAATTTCTCAGGGTTATAATGTCTGGGAATAGAGTTGTTGGGTTCCGTGTGGCAGTTACACATTGAGTTTTGAGAATGGCCATACAATTTTACATTTCTGCCAGCAAAGTTTGAGTGGCCCAGTTTCTTTGTATCCTCCACTGTAGTGAGTACTGTTAGTATTTTTCATTTTATCATTTTGAGAGCTGTGTGGTGATATTTCACTGGGTCTTGAATTGGTACTTCCCTAATGACTAATGATGGCAAACATTTTCATGTGCTTATTTGTTATCTCTGTAGCTTATTATGTCTCTCCATGTCTTTTGCCCATTTTCTATATTGTGTGGGATATTTAAAATTTGTTTTAAGAATTTTTAAATTTTTATGAACATTGTAATACCGGCACATGTTTATGGAGTACAGCGCAGTATTTTACTTCTATGTAGTATAAACTGACCAAATAAGACATTAGAATTTCCTTCTTTCTATGTTTGGAGCATACCAGCTATTCTCTCCCAGTTCTTTATAATTATATAATATGCTATTATGAACTGTAGTCATACCTCTCTGTTTTGAAGCCCTTCTGTCTGTCTGCTTATATTTATCTTCCTGTTCACCTGAGTTTTGGTGCCCATTATCCAATCACCCTCCATCCTTCCTCCTTCCAACCTCTAGTAATCTCTATTCCAAGTTCAGATCAGCTTTTGAAAATTTCCGTATAGGAGAGAAAATATATTAAATGTGTCTTTGTCTGATGTAATCATTTAACACAAAGACCTCTACTTCCTTCCATTTTGCTGCAAGTGTCAATTTTATTCTGTTTTTTGGCAGACTAGTGTTCCATTGTAAACCTCTACCATGCTTCCTTATCCATTCCTCTGTTGATGGGCACTTAAGTTGGTAAAGAGTGCTGCAGGGCACTTGGGAGTGCAGGTAGCTCTGACGTGCTGATTTCATTTCCCTCAGATACAAACCCAGAAATGGGATAGCTGGATCATACAGTAGAGCTGGTTTTAGTTTTTTAAGGAAGTTCAAAATACGGTACTCCCTTATGGTTATCTTGATTGCTTATATTTTTGTTATTTTTACTGTTGAACTCTTGAGAGTTCTTTATATATCTTAGAAACACATCCTTGTTGAGTGTGTCATTTGCAAATATTTTCTTCTAGTTTGCGGCTGGTCTCTTCAGAATTTTTTTTTTTTAATTTTTATGAGGTCCAATTTGCCATTTTTTTCTTTTAATGGATTGTGATTGTGCTTTTGGTGTTAAGTCTAAACCCTTCCAGAAGGTCATGAAGATTTTCAGATTTTTTAGTTACCTTTGAAAAGAATGAATAATATTTAGGTTGGCATTCCTTTATTTGCCTGTGGACACTGAGTTGCTCTAACACCATTTGTTGAAGTCTGTCCTTCAAGTGAATTTATTTGTACATTTTAAAAAGTCGTTTAGGGAGTGGTTGTTTAGCTTAGCAGTTGAGATGCCTGCCATCCCGTATCAGAGTACCTCGGTTCGATTCCTGGCTCTGGTTCCTAAATCTAGCTTCCTGTGAAGGCCCTTGAGGGCATTTGGGGAGTGGACCTGTAGATGGGTACTTTCAGTCTAAGTTCAAATAAATAAAAACATTTTTAAAAAATTAAATATCTTTCAGGCATATGAAAGTACCTCAAAAATTCATGTAAAAGTGGAATTAAAAGATGTTTATTTTGGTACAAAATTGAAATTCATGAGCAGTGTATTCACAATACATATTTCATAATACATATTTGTATGAGTCTCTGAGTTCTACAGCTGTTCCATTGTTGTTCTTGTGTGTATCCTTTCACCAATGACACGCTGACCACTGTAACTGCTTTCGAAGCTTCAATATTTGTTAAAGTGTTTTCTCCCACTTGATTCTACTTTTTCAAAGTGCCTTAACTGTTGTAAGTCCTGTGGCTTTCTCTATAAATTTCAGAAATAAAGTGGCCATTTTCTTGGTGTTTTCATAAGCATTACATTTGACCTGAAGAATCAGTTTGAGAAAAATTGTCATCTTTAATGTGTTAAATCTTCTAATCCATGAACTATCATGATATCTCTTTCTACCATGTAGGTCTTCTTTGACGTAGTTCATCAGTGTTTTGTAGTTTTCAGAATGCAGACACTATACTTGTTTTACTGAATTTTTACATAAATATTTCCTTTTTGAAAGCAATTTAAACTTTATTTCCGTGTATTTATTGTTAATAATTAAAATGTGATTGAATTTTGTAGATCCTGAAATCTTGCAGAATTCATTTCTTCTGAGATTTCTTTCCCCTTTTTGGAGGAGGATTCCCTGGGATATTTTACACAAGTATATCTTCTGCAAATAGGAATAATTTTATGCTTCAGTCTCTGTGCCTTTTATTTCTTTTTCTTGCTTTATTACACTGGTTGGAATTTAAAGTACTATGCTATGGTGGTAAGGGTGACATCCTCCCCTCATTCCTGATCCAATGGAAAATCATTCATTATTTTGCCATTAAATATGATACTACCAACATATTTTTGTCGGTACTTTGTATTTAGTGAGGAAATTTTACTAATTTTTCAAAAAAATTTTTTATCTTAAATGGGTGTTGAGTTTTGTCAGATGCTTTTTCTGCATCTGTTGATATATTCTTTTTCTTTAGCCTGTTAAGCTGGGTTATGTTGATTTTCAAATGTTTAGCCAGCCTTCCATTACCTACAATAAATCCTGGCTGGTGTGATATGTATTTCTCTTTTTAAGATTTATTCTTTATTCATTTATTCGAGAGGAAGAGCTACAGAGAGAGAGTGGCAGAGAGATCCTCCATCTGCTGGCTCACTCCCCAAATGGCCACAATGGTTAGGGCTGGGCTGGGCCAGGCAGGAGCCAGGAGCCAGGAGCCAGGAGCCCAAGTCCTCGGCCATCCTCTGCTTCCCTCCCAGGTGTGTTAGCAGAGCCCTGGATAGGAAGCACAGCAGCAGGGACTCAAACCGGTGCACACATGGGATGCCGGCACAGTAAGTGGTGGCTTAACTTGCTGTGCCACAGTGCCGACCCCAGGGTATATTTCTTTTAAACTGCTGAATTTGATTTGCTATTTTTAAAGATTTCTGTGTGTTACTTCATAGAATTCACTAGTGAAATCATCTGGGCTTGGAGATTTCTTTTTTCAAAGTTTAAATTATTCAGTATCTGTAATGGTTATAGGACTTTTCAAGCTAGATACTCCATATTGATTGGATTTCAGTAGTTTGTAGTTTTCAAGATATTAATCCGTATTTCCTAGGTTGTCAGTTCTATGAGCATGTGGCTATGTGTGATATTTCTTTATTCTAATTGGAGGAGAATCTGTAGTTCATAGACCCTATTTTGTTCTTGATGTTGGTGATTCTTTATATTTTTTTATTTTTTGTTTGCTAGAACTTTGTCAATTTTACTAATTTATCTCCGAGACCATTTCTTTTGTCATTGATTTTCTGTTTTCGGGTTCATTGATTTCTGCCTGGTTTTGCCCTTGAAATGGATTTGGGTTCGTGCTTTTCTTATTTTTAGAGTTTATGGAAGAGGGAACAAAGATTATTGATTGAAAACTCTTCCCCTCTCCTAACATAAGAATTTTAGGGTTATGATTTCTCTCTTTCACTACCACTTGCCTCCCACATATTTTGACATATTATAGTTTCATTTCATTCACGTCTCTGTATTTTTTAAATTTTATCTGTCACTTCTTTTGACCCATGGGCTATTTAGAAATGTATTACTTAATTTATAAATTATTGGAGGTTTTCTTAATTGTCTTTCTGTTAATTGTTAGGCAGATAATATTACAGTCAAAAAACATGCTCTGTATTTTAATATTTGCGAAGTTCTTAAGGTTTGTATTAATGACCTAGAACAAGGTTTCTGTTGCGACGTTTTCCATGGGCTTTTTTTTTTATTAAAAACTTTAATGAATATCAATTTCCAAAGTACAGCTTATGAATTACATTGGCTTCCCCCCTCCCATAACTTCCCTCCCACCTGCAACCCTCCCCTTTCCCGCTCCCTCTTCCCTTCCATTCACATCAAGATTCATTTTCAATTCTCTTTATATACAGAAGATCAGTTCAGTATATATTAAGTAAAGATTTCAACAATTTGCCCCCACATAGCAACACAAAATGAAAAAATACTGTTGGAATACTAGTTATAGCATTAAATAACAGTGTACAGCACATTAAAGACAGAGATCCTACATGCTATTTTTTAAAAATTAATTAATTTTCTATGCCATTTCCAATTTAACACCAGGTTTTTTTTTTTTTCATTTCCAATTATCTTTATATACAGAAGATCGATTCAGTATATAATTAGTAAAGATTTCATCAGTTTGCACCCACACAGAAACACAAAGTGTAAAAATACTGTTTCAGTACTAGTTATAGCATCACTTCACATTAGACAACACATTAAGGACAGATCCCATATGAGATGTAAGTACACAGTAACTCCTGTTGTTGACTTAACAATTTGACACTCCTGTTTATGGCGTCAGTAATCTCCCTAATATAGGAGTGGGAAAAAGAGAGGGAGGAGATGTACAATTTGGGACATGCTCAATTGGACTTGCCCCAAATGGTGGAGTTAGAAATATGCCAGGGGATTCCAGTACAATCCCATCAAGGTGGCATGTACCAATGCCATCTCACTAGTCCAAGTGATCAATTTCAGTTCACAACCGATGGCTCTGATAAGTCTAAGAATCAAAGGGATCACACAAACAAGTGTCTGCTAATACTAACTGATAGAATCAAAAAGGGGGAGAAAGATCCAACATGGGAAGTGGGATACACAGCAGACTCAGAATGGCAGATGTCCTAAACAGTACTCTGGCCTCAGAATCAGCCCTTAAGGCATTTGGATCTGGCTGAAGAGCCCATGAGAGTATTTTAGGCATGGAAAGCCAAGACACCATGGAAAAGAAAAAAAAAAAAGAAGAAGACCTAAATGAAAGATCTCTGCGAGTGAGATCCCAGTGGGAAGAACGGGGCCATCAAAGATGGAGGTACCTTTCTCCGAAGGGAGGAGAGAACTTCCACTTTGGCTATGACCCTATTGGAATAAGATCAAAGTCGGCGAACTCTAAAGGCTTCCATAGCCTTGGCAACTCATGACTAGAGCCTAGGGAGATTACTGATGCCATGGGCTTTTTAATAATTTTTATTTTGGTCATGGGCATTTGGCCCAGCTTAAGATGCAGGTTAAGATGTCCATTTCCCATACCATAGTGCCTGGGTTTGATGCCTGCCTCCAGCTCCTGACTGCAGCTTTTAACCCATGCAGACCCGAGAGGCAGTGCTGATGGCTCTGGTGATTGGGCTCCTGCCACCCACGTGAGACACCTGGTTTGAGTTTCCGGCTCCGAGCTTCACGCTAAGCCTAAACCCAACCCTATTTGTCACAGATATTTGGGGAGTGGGCCAGCAGGTGGGACCCCTCTCTCTGTATCTTTCTCTGTCCCTCTGACTCTCAAATATTAAAAAAAAAAAAAACATGAAAACTGTTTATTCTGTTGTTGGGTTGAATGGTCTGTGTATGTCAATGAGCACCTATTGGGTGATTGTGCCCACAAGTTTTACTGATTTCTAATCTAGTAATTCAGTTGTTCAAACTGAAGCACTGAAGTGCCCAACTACAATTGTAAATCTTTACATTTCTTGTTTCCCCTTTATCAGTTTTGCTTCTATGTTTTGAGGCTTTTTTGGTGCACATGTATTTAGAATTACTGTGCCTTCCTAGTGGGTTTATCAGTAGGTAATATCCCTCTTTGTTTCTATAATTTGTATTTGTTCTGAAGTCTATCTTACATTAATTTGTCCATATATGCATTTTTAAATTTAATGTTTGTGTGATACATGTTTTCTTTCTCTTTCAACATTCCTATGTTATGTCAAGTTGAATCTCTGTAGACATCATATTGTTGGATGACATTTTTGTACCCACAATGTCAACATCCATCTTTATCGGTATGTTTGGACCACTTAGATTTACAGTGATTATTCATATATTAGATTTTTTTAAAAAACTTTTATTTAGCAGATATAAATTTCCAAAGTACAGTTTATGGATTACAATGGCTTTTTCTCCCCCATAACTTCCCACCCATGCACAACCCTCCCATCTCCCGCTCCCTCTCCCATTCCAACACATCAAGATTCATTTTTTATTATCTTTATATACAGAAGATCAATTTAGTTTATATTAAGTAAAGATTTCATCAGTTTGCCCCCACACAGAACACAAATTACCAAATACTGTTTGAGCACTAATCATATCATTAATTCACATTGAACTACACATTAAGGACAGAGATCCTACATGGGGAGTAAGTGCAAAGTGACTCCTGTTGTTGACTTAACAAATTGACACTCTAGTTTAAGGCATCAGCAATCTCCCCAGGCTCTAGTCATGAGTTGCCAAGGCCATGGAAGCCCCCTAAGCTCGCTGACTTTGATCTTATTTCGACAAGGCCATAGTCAAAGTGGAAGTTCTCCCTTCAGAGAAAGGTACCTCCTTCTTTGATGGCCTGTTCTTTCCACTGGGATCTCACTCGCAGAGATCTTTCATTTAGGTTTTGTGTTTTTTTTTTCCCAGAATGTCTTGGCTTTCCATGCCTAAAATACTTTCATGGGCTCTTCAGCCAGATCCGAATGCCTCAAGGGCCGATTCCGAGGCCAGAGTGTTGTTTAGGACATCTGCCATTCTATGAGTCTGCTGTGTATCCCGCTTCCCATGTTGGATTGTTTTCTCCCTTTTTTATTCTATCAGTTAGTATTAGCAGACACTAGTCTTGTTTATGTGATCCCTTTGACTCAGACCTATCATTATGGTCTATTGTGACCTGAAGTTGATCACTTGGACTAGTGAGGTGGCATTGGTACATGCAACCTTGATGTGATTGTATTGGAGTCCCCTGGCACATTTCTATCTCCCCCACTTGGGGCAAGTCAGCTTAAGCATGTCCCAAATTGTACACCCCTCCTTCTCTTTTTCCCACTCTTATATTTAACAGAGATCACTTTTTAGTTAACTTTAAACACCTAGGAATAATTGTGTGTTAATTACATAGCTCAACCAATGGTATTAACTAGCACAAACAAAAATACTAAAAGGGGTATAGTATTAAATTGTACATCAACAGTGATGATAAGGGCTGATCAAGTCATTGTTTCTCATAGTGTCCATTTCACTTCATCAGGTTTCCTTTTTGATGCTCAGTTAGTTGTCACCAATCAGGGAGAACATATGATATTTGTCCCTTTGGGACTGGCTTATTTCACTCAGCATGATGTTTTCCAGATTCCTCCATCTTGTTGCAAATGACCGGATTTCACTGTTTTGTTTTGTTTTTTTTTTTTTTAACTGCTGCATAGTATTCTATAGAGTACATATTCCATAATTTCTTTATCCAGTTTACTGTTGATGGGCATTTGGGTTGGTTCCAGGTCTTAGCTATTGTGAATTGAGCTGTAATAAACATTAATGTGCAGACAGTTTTTTTGTTTGCCAATTTAATTTCCTTTGGGTAAATTCCAAGGAGTGGGATGGCTGGGTTGAATGGTAGGGATATGTTCAGATTTCTGAGGAATATCCAGACTGACTTCCATAGTGGCTTTACCAGTTTGCATTCCCACCAACAGTGGGTCAGTGTCCCTTTTTCCCTACATTCTAGCCATCCTCTGTTGTTGGTAGATTTCTGAATGTGAGCCATTCTAACTAGGGTGAGGTGAAACTCATTGTGGTTTTGATTTGCATTTCCCTGATTGCTAGTGAACTTGAACATTTTTTCATGTGTCTGTTGGCCATTTGGATTTCCTCTTTCGAAAAATGTCTATTGAGGTCCTTGGCCCATCTCTCAAGTGGGTTGTTTGTTTTGATGTTGTAGAGTTTCTTGATCTCTTTCTAGATTCTGGTTATTAATCCTTTATCTGTTGCATAGTTTGCAAATATTTTTTCCCATTCTGTCAGTTGCCTCTTCACTTTCCTGACTGTTTCTTTTGCAGTACAGAAACTTCTCAATTTGATGCAATCCCAAATGTTAATTTTGGCTTTGACTGCCTGTGCTTCCATGGTCTTTTCCAAGAATCTTTGCCTGTGCCTATATCTTGCAGGGTTGTTAGGGTTTAATCTGTCATTTCATTTTTTGATTTCTGTATTTTCCTCAGTTTCCCTCCTCTTACCTTCTGTGGATTGCTTACACAAATTTTGGGGTTTCATCTTGATTTATTTATAGTTTTTCCCTGTACATTTCTTTGTATAATTTTTAGTGTTTGCTCTAGATATGAAAATTTGCATATGTTACATGTCACAGTCTATTTGTATCAACATTTTACTACTTTGCAAGTGTGGAAATTTAATCCTATACTTACATTAAATATATTTCCTGAATAATTTTTATTTCAATAATCATATAGTTTATGAAACTCATGTAGAGAAGTCCTTTTACACACCCATACTTCTATATTTTTGTTACTCCTTCCTGTCTGTGATTCCCTCTGCTTTCTATTTGAAGGATTCCCTTTAGCCAGTCTTTAATGATGGATGTTCTAGCAATGCATGCTGTTAGTTTTCCTTTGAGAATGCCTTTCTTTTCCCCTTCATCTCACTGAATATCATATTCCTGATTCACAACTCTCTTAGCACTTGAAAAAATGTTCAGCCATTATCTCTTAAAATATTCTTTCAGCCCTCTCCTCTTTCTCACATCTTTTTGGAACTCTGATGATGGGTCTTTTGTCATTGTCCCTGTTCACTTTCTTCAGTCTTTTTTCTCTGTGCAGTGCAGATTGAGTAAATTCTATTGATCTGTCCTTATTGATTCTATCCTCTGTCATTTCTGCTCTGCTGTGGAACCCATCCAACAATATTGAATCCAGTTACTATTTTTTTTCAGTTTTATAACTTCCTTTTCCAAACATTAATAAGAAGTTTAATTATACTGAGATATAATTTATATGTCATAAAGTTCATTCATACGTGGTACACTTACAGTAGATTTTAGTATATTTATAGTGCTAAACAAACATCATCTCATTTTAGGATTATTTTAATTCCTCACTAAAGAAACCTGTGCCCACTGACAGTAACTCCTTATTTCATAATACCTTTAATCTCAGGCAACCACTAATCTGCTTTCTGTCTCTGTACATTTGCTTGTTCTAGACATTTCATATAATTGTCATCATAGAATGTGTTCATAATTCATATCAATACATTTTTACTATCACTTCTTTAAAAACCTTAGATGCTTCCAACAACTGATTCATATTGATGTTGGCATATATATATATATATATATACATATATATATATATTGGCATATATCTTTTCTCCCTGAAGTTGTGATCTGGTTTTTGGGATAATGAGTGATTTTTTTGAATTCTCTTTGATGTTTTGAGCATTATCCCTTTTTAATGTAATTTTTGTTATTGTAGTGTGCATTCCCCCTTGTTATATATGTTTGGTTTCTCATTAGGCTCTGTTGTCAGCACTCTGTCAAAAGTAAAAGACTAGCTCCTCTCTCAGCCCTGTTTACATCTTAAAGTGGGGCACCAAATTGTAGCTTGTAGTTGCCTCAAAGTAAGCGTATAAGCAGGGCCCTAGTGACACTCAA
Organism: Lepus europaeus; assembly: GCF_033115175.1. Lineage (NCBI taxonomy): Eukaryota > Metazoa > Chordata > Mammalia > Lagomorpha > Leporidae > Lepus > Lepus europaeus. Next base: position 75,351,415 of record NC_084828.1, on the reverse strand, counting down.
GAGGAAGGAAGTAGAAGGCTTATTCACACCACTTGTTGTTAAAAAGTAGAAGTAGAAATTCAGTTCTGTGCTGCCTTACTGACACCAGTGGAGGAAAGGGAAGAGGGAGGAATGGCACCTTATTCAGGCCTGTGGATGGCAGAGGAGGGTGGAGGCTCATCGTCCCATTGACTAAAACCAGGAGAAGGGGAAAGCCAAGTGTCCTCTCTCTCTTGTGAGTAGAGGTTCCGAGCCCCACTGGGGGTATCTCAAGTTCCCTATGCGTCTACTCTTCCCACTCCTCAGGGTCTTCCCATATTTGCTGTGTTCTGTCCAATCTGTTGTTGTTTTAAGAGGAGAGACTATCTTACATTGAAACTTATGATGGGGCTATTCTGTGTTGCATGGAACCAGTCACACTGGATCATCACTTTTTAAAATAGCCATTTGTCAGTTAAATCATACAGCGTGCTATTTGGAAGCTTCAAGAATTCTTAATTGAGTATTAAAAACTTACTCCTTAGCATGACTCATTCAGTTTTTTCCAGAAATGTTCCACTGTTTCTCCCATCTCAACTTCCACTACTCCTCTATCTGCAAACTGGGCTCCAAGCCTGTTCACCATCCTTTGAAATGACTGTTGAGTTTTTCCTATTTCCCAGCTATAACTGCCACCTATCATTTTCACCCAGATCTTCCTGTACTGCAAGTCCAATTTAAATACTCCATGCTTCATAAATCCTTTCTTTTTGAGTCTAGTGAGAAGTGACACCCTTGCACAAGCTATAGCCTTTACTACACACAAGGGAATTATCACAATTTATATTGTATTTCTGATTAGTGCACGACTGATTTCCCCTGCTAGACTGAACTGAAGTACTCTACGGCCGTCTTTGATCCCTAACTGTCTTGAGCACTGTTGCGGGTATAGTAGATACAGATGGTGAATTTGTCACAATTCCTGTTCTCAAGATCATTTTATAGGGATGGTGCTGACCTGTAAATAAATAACTGTAAGCTCCAGTTGATATTTATTCAAATCCAGGCAGGCTAGCTTATTTCTTCTATATTTTAGTTGTGGTCCTAACACTTAGCATGTTGCTTTATACATAGAAAGTACCTGAAAATGTGCTAAAACCATGAACCTGAAAATACATATGATTGTTAAAAGTCGCAGGAAAATACCAGATAATTCTCAGAGCAAGGTTGCATTAGAATTGTTTACCCAGATGGCAAATGATTGCACAAATTCCTGGGTGGATTTGATGTTACTTTAGAGATTTAATATTCTTTAGAAAATAATAATATTGAAATAATATACTAAACTCAATGGTTTAGACGAATCTTATAGAATTAACAAATTTTATGTAAAAATATTAATTTATATTATTTTGAGCTTAGTACCCAGTAGGTACTTTAAAAAATGTAGATCAAGTATGAATTCACTTAATCTTATCACAGTTCTACATGGAAGATATCTTTGCTCATGTGTTAGAAACCCAGAAACTTAGGCTAAGTCAGTTAAACAATTTGCCCAAATAAGTAATCTGTCAGTTATTTTTCTTAGTAGACCCCCTGTCTCTGAGTATTGGGAAGAATTATCCGGAGTCCTGGCAGTTCTGCCTTCTAGAATCCCCCTTTTGGACAAGTCATTTAACCTTTAGAAAGTAAAATAATACTCAACTTCACATCAAAATGCTGCGAAGGTAAATGCAATCCAGAGAAAAAGGTGACTTGTAAATTCTGTGTGTATATAATTATTTATAGCTTTTCTTCACAGCTCCTGTGTGAGAAAGTACTGTCTCCCTGTCTTAGGTAAAGGCAGGACACAAAATTCTGACATAATCACAAGCTGTTAGTGTCAGAGGGAAAATCAGTAGACGAAGCCATAAGTTAGTACCTCATGTGTGGTTAACAGTGAGTTCGGTTGCTATCTGGTTAATTTTTGTAGATCACAGCACTAAAGTAGATAATTAGGCCTATAACAGTTTACATTGAAGGTACATATCTGTATCACTAATTGCTCCCCAAGATCATCACAGTTTCGCATTTGGGACTTAGACAAAATCATTATGCCCATTTCTGTTGTATGGAGTTTCAATTTTCCATTACATTGGGCAAGTCACAACATTCTGTTTTCTTGTACAAAATGGAGATAATAGTGAATCCCTTTGAGGTTGTGAGGACTACATGTAACAATTCACATAAAGTGAATGACAAAGCATATAGCTGTAGTAAATACTCAGTATTTGCCATTAGTAGAAGTTCAGATGCTTTGCATTTCTAGAGGGTAGCTAAGACATTTACAGGTACTAAATATTCCATCTCTTTTAGCGAGTTATGGCTTATAAAATAGTTCTTCAGGACTCTTGTTTAGCAGAAAGGAGAAGACTCAGTAATTACTGTCTGCCCATATGGTCCACTGCTCTTTTTCCTCACATTTCAACCTGAATTAGCACATTAATGTCCTAATTACCATCAGTTTTAAATCACTGAGAATTAAGAATGTGGGAAAGCATTGACATTTATGGAGCACCTGCTGTATGCCAGACACTTTGTGTGTGTTCTGTTTAATCCTCACAACACACTTCCAAGTTCAATAGTATGGTGATTTTACAGAACTGTACAGGAAACCAAGGCATACACAGGTTAAGTCCCTTGCTCAAGGTCACAGAGCCAGAAAGTTGTAGAGCTAAGGGTTTTGTTCATCCATTGCCACGCACTGTCACTCCTTGAAGATAATTAATACATATTTAAAATCTTGGTCCTGCCTCAAATTCGGCATGGCGTAGAGAGAATTCTTGATTCCTTCTAGTCATTCTTTCCCCATTTTTCTTAAATTATTGAAGAAAATTTTCATCTCTGACTTCTAGACCATTGCAATGATTTTTTGCACATAGTCAAACTTCTTGGGTTTTCCTTTTTAGTTCCTACACATTAGGGAGTCTCACAGCCTTTTAGTTCTTTCATGTCAGTTTCCTAGGGCATCTGTAATTTGCATAAAACACCACTTCTCTCATTCTGCAGTCAGAACGATTGCCAGAGGAGGGTGAATTTGAGGAAATTAGGTGGGAAGTTTTGAGGGAAGCAAAGAGGTCTGTGCATCTGGAGGAAACAGCTAAGAGGAAGGTTACCCTGGGGTCCCTGCTACTGACAGGTTAACAGATAAGCTCCTGAGCCCCTCTGAGGCTATAAAGTGGGGGTCACAATTCCCACGTCATAGTTCTGAGGATTGAATTACATAAGTTCTTAATAAATTGGAGCAATTATTTCATGGTTCTGAATATTATAAGGAGAAAGAAAGCTTGAATTGGGAAAGTAGAGAAGATCCGAGACTCACACACAGTGCAATCCTCACTTTGCTTCTCCCAGTAGCCCAGAAGGCATGGCCGTGTCCACTCCAGCAGCATGGGACCACTCCTTTGTTAGGATCTAGGGATAAATGGAGTTTTCTGAGCTCAATCCCTTTAGTATAGAGCCCATAACCTCAAATGCACACAGCAGTTAAATAAATGGGGAAATGGGCCTGATGGGAGCATGGTGAGCTGGAGACTCTTATTGGGATTAACTGTATGTCTGGGAGCCCTCATGTGCCTGTAGTCCAGAACTTAAACTCTCTGTTACAGACCAGACTCATTTCTAGGAGCGCCATGCGTTCATCCAGCCTGGAACTCTCCCCTTCTGAGTAGTATCTACCTGATGCCCAGCAGCTGTGTGCTGGACACTGTTCTGTGTACTTTTCATCGATTCACTCATTTTAATCCACACAACAACTCTATGAGGTAGGTACTATTATCCCATTTTACAGACAAGGTCAGTCACTGAGGCACAGGGATTCTGTAACTAGCTCAGAGTTACATCATAATGGCAAAGCTGGAGCCGGATTCAAAATAGCCTTGCCCTACTTGTCTCTAGTGTTTCCTCATGTTTGTGCTTCCAGAAGAAGAAAAGGTGAATTTTTGGTCCTGTTAAAAATTGCAGGAAGATCTTTAGTTTTAGTTTTAGTTTTCATTGATTAGATCAGTACATCCTTTTCTCTCCGAAACAAGCTGGCCTTACATTTGGAAAGAGGAGGAAAAGGCTGGACTGTCTTCTGGGTCATCCCACAAGATTCTTCTGAAGTAAATGGAGCTGAAAGCACCCATTGTGTAGATTCCCGGACCACCCTTCCCCCCAGCAAGATGTTGGGAGCAAATCTCGAGACTGCATAACTCTGCAGGCCTATAGAGGAAAACTCTTCATTAACAATGCATTGATTTGTGACTGCACTGTTATAAAAAGAACAGCTTTAATAGAGGCCTTTGCAGGCTCTATTTTTTTAAGCTTTGTGTCTTGGTTACTTGTAAAGCACTGAAGAGGAATTAACTTTTAGATGGGTACAAGGACTTTTCAGATGTGTTGCTGCTACTAGCACTTTTTTTTTTTTCCTTGAACCTGAGGGTGAAAAGAATGATAAATTTCAGGAGGATGATCAGGAAAGGGAGTTTTTTCTCACTTGATGGGGCACAGTTGAAAGGGAGAAAATCTTTCACCTACCTCTAACTTTAATTATTCCATATGATGAAAATTATTCCTGTCTCATCTGAAAAATAAAGAGAGCATTTGCTATTTTAGTCTTGCATGAGAAAAGATGTTATAAATATGTTTATGAGAAGCAAGCAGAGCTGGGTAGAAATTTTTGCTCAGATGGGAGGGCTTGGGTTTTTGTTACTCCCATCTAGGAAATGAAAACGTTTTCCTGAGTCTCTACCATATGCCAGACAGTCTATACACGAGCTTATTTATTCCCGCTTAAGCTCTAGGAGGTAGGTATTATTTACCCTGAGTGCTGGAAAGGCAGTCATCCTAATTCCCTTCTGATTTCACGTCCTTCTCTGCCCCCAGTCGCTGTGACATCAGAAAGAATCCATCAGGATGATGGAATAGGGAGAGAGCTTACTGTTCTAGTCTAGGGGGAGGTAGTTTAAAAAAAAAAGACAGAGTGCATTCCCAGGGAAGAGTTAGGAAGAAAATAGCAGAGGAAACTCCATGCAAATTAGAGGGACACTGTGGACCTAAGTTGAGGGTGTGGACTCACATAACTCAGGACCCCAGCAGCTGAGAGACTCAATACCACTTTTGGAGAGTGAGGTGACACCAAACTGCAGCAGACCAAGTCACTGGTGAGAAAGCTGTGGGAAGAGCCTGATGTGAGTTTGGTTTGAAGCCCTGTGGGGGAAGGTGTACCTGCCAAGCTAGAAGGAAAGGGGGGGGGGGCGTGTTTCTCTCTCCCTGACAACCTGGCATGGCATCCTTTAACTAGCCAAGAGAGGCTGGGTGCCACTTTGGACATACATAACAGCTGTGCCAGTTCATGTCTGTGCGCCCAGCAACCAACTGAGAGGAGATGCCCGAGTCTGGCTGGCAGAATTGACAGGGCGCTGGCTGCTCGTGATTGTGGGAGCCTTGTGCGCCAGGATTATGAAAACACTGTGGCTGCATGGGAGGGTGCAGGATGTGCCTAGGACTTAGGGCAATCACTGTGTGCAACTCCTCATGCTTGGAGCTCTCTGATTCCCTGGTGAGGGTCATAGCTGCAGGATCTGTATTCACTCCAAGGACTGCACAGATCCTTTATGTGGTTCCTGTGGCAGTACAGATGAAAATTGTACCCACTAGGTCTAGAGCCCAGGCATTAGTCTCCATTAAAGAAAGGAAGTGAGCATGAGACTATGCCAACAGAGAACAAACTTCACTTCCTATGAAAAAGAAGATTTACCACACCCAGACTCGGGTGTCATCTTGGACACTCCCCTCACCCTGGAACACTGAACAGAGCTCCCTGACCACACTGAGCACAAGCCTCTGGGTATTCACTGAATGAGCAGACACTCCACCAAGCCACAAAGGCATAGTTCAAAGGTAAGAGCCATCACAAGGAAAAAAAAAACCAGTATTGCCACAAAGGCCTAATTATAAATGCAGCAATTCAAGAAATAAGAATAAGGAAGACAACATGATGCCCCCAAAAGAACACAACACTTCAATACTAGAATGTGAAGATGAAGAGATTAATAAAATGCCAGAAACAGAATTCAAAAAATAGAAGCAATTAGCATTACTTCTAAGCCAATTAATGAACTAAAGAAAACAGTACATGATATGAATTAAAATTTTAGAAATCAAAAAGAAATATTGGAAATGAAGAATTCAATAGAACAAATGAAAATATGGTGGAAAGCCTTGCAGATTTGCTGAGGCAGAAGAAATAATATCCAAGTTAGAAGACAAATCTCTGGAAATTTGAGAGTCAGACCAAAAAACAAGAAGAAATTAGTAAACAAAAAAACAAAGTTGTAAATTTATGTGATACTATAAAACAACCCAACATATGGGTCATGGGTGTTCTTGAAGGCATGAAAATAGAGAATGGATTAGAAGGCCTTTTTGATGAAACAATTACAGAAATCTTCCCTAATCTGGAGGAAGAAAGTGACATCCAAGTACTGGAAGCACAGAGAACTCCTAATAGACATGACCAGAAAAGATCTTTACCATGACACATTGTAGTCAAACTCTCCACAGTAAAACGTAAATAAGACTCTAAAATATGCATGAGAGAAATGCCAGCTTACTCTCAGAGGATTTCCAATTAAACACAGCTGACTTCTCATCAGAAACCTTACAGGCTAGGAGAGAACGGAGAGGTATATTCCAAGTCTCAAGAGAAAAAAAAAAAAAAGCTGTCATCCCAGAATACTGTACTCTGCAAAGCTCTTGTATATGAATAAAGGTGAAACAAAGACCTTCCATAATAAACAGAAATTGAATTTGTCACCACTCATCCAGCCTTTCAAAAGATGTTTAGGAATGTGCTGCACACAGAGACACAGATACGTGAGTCATTACTATAAAAGAAGGGAAGGGAAGGAAGAAAATCTCCCAGTAAATGTACGAAGGAAATCAAAAGTAAACAACAGGAATATTTATGGCAAAATGGCAGGGCCAATTCATTACTTACCAATAGTCACCTTGAATGTAAATGTCCTCAACTCTCCAGTTAAAAGATAAAGACTGACTGGATGGATTAAAAAGCAAAGCCCATCTATTTGCTGCCTACAAGAAACACATCTCACCAACAAAGATAAATGTGACTGAAAGTGAAAGGTTGGAAGAAGATATTCCATGTTAACAGAAACCAAGAGCTGATGTAGCCATCCTAGTATCAGACAAAATAGGTTTTATCATAAAAAACTGTTAAAAGAGACAAAGAAGCTCACTACATAATGATTAAGAGATGAATTCAACAGGAAGATGTGACTACTGTAAATATATGTGCACCTAATTCCAGGTCACCTGACTATTTAAATGTTAATGGATCTAAAGGGAGACCTAGATTCCAATACAATAATAGTGGGGGACTTCAATATTCCACTTTCAGCAATGGACAGAGCAACCAGACAGAAATTCAACAAGGAAACAACAGAGTTAATTGACATTATAGACAAAATGGACCTAATGGATATCTACAAAGCTTTTCATCCTACAGTTGCAGAATACACATCCTTCTCATCTGTGCATGGAACTTTCTCTAGGACAGAACACATGCTAGGCCATAAAGCAAGTATCAGCAAATTAAAAAAAATCATGCCATGCATCTTCTTGGACCACAAAGCAATGAAGCTGGAAATCTACAACTCAAGAATCTCTAGAACATATGTAAGCACATGGAGACTGAACTGCATGCTCCTGAATGAACAGTGAGTCATTGAAGAAATCATAAGAGAAATAAAAAATTTCTGGAAATGAACAAAGAATGCAGCATATCAAGACTCATGGGATACAGCAAAAGCAGTGTTAGGAGGAAAGTTTATAGCGATTGGTGCCTACATCAAGAAATTGGAAAGGCACCAAATAAATGAGCTATCAATGCATCTCAAGGACCTAGAAAAATATCAGCAAACCAAACCCAAAACCAGTAGGAGAAAACAAATAATTAAAACTGGAGAAGAAATAAACAAAATGGAAATAAAAAATACAAAAGATTAGTAAAACAAAGAGCTGGTTTTTTGAAAAATGAATAAAATCAACACACTGTTGTCCCAACTAGCCAAAAAAAGAGAGAAAAGACCCAAATCAATAAAATTAGAGATGAAAAATGAAATGTAAGAACAGACAGAAATAAAAATAATCATCAGAAATTATTACAAAGAGCTGTATGCCAACAAACCGGGAAACCTAGAAGAAATGGGTAGATTCCTGGTCACATACAACTTACCTAAATTAAGCCATGAAGACATAGAAAACCAAAACAGACCAATTAACCAATACAGAAATTGAATCAGTAGTAAAGGTCCTCCCACCAAAGAAAAGCTCAGGACCAGATAGTGTCATTGCTGAATTCTACCAGACATTTGAAAAGAGCTAACTCCAATTCTTCTCAAGCTATTCAAAACAATTGAAAGGGAGGAAATGCACCAAAATTATTTCTATGAAGCCAGCATCTCCTTGATTCCTAAACCTGAAAAGATAAAACACAGAGAGAGAGCTACTGATCAATTTCCCTGGTGCACATAGACACAAGAATCCTCAACAATATACTAGCCAATTGAATCCAATAACACATCAGAAAGAACATTCACTGGACAAAGTGGGATTTATCCCAGGTATGCAGGGATGGCTTAACATTCACAAATCAATGTGATACATTTACAAATAGAATACCAAAAGCCCTATGACTATTGCAAAAAATTCAGAGAAAGCATTTGATAAAATACAACACCCTTTCATGTTGAAAACTTAAACAAATTGGGTATAGAAGGAACATCCCTCAACAAAATCAAGATAATTTATAATAAACCCATGGGCAGTGTCCTATTGAATGGGGAATATTTGGAAGCATTTATACTGAGATCCAGAACCAGACAAGGATTCCCACTTACACAATTGTTATTCAATATAGTCCTGAAAGTCTTAGCTAGATCCATTAGGCAAGAAAAACAAATTGAAGGGATACAAATTGGGAAGGAGGAAGTCAACCTATCCCTATTTGTAGATGACATGATTCTATATATAGGGGAACCAAAAGACCCCACCAAGAGACTATTGGAACTCTTCATAGAAGAGTTTGATAAAGTGACAGTGTATAAAATGAATACAGGAAAATAAATAGCTTTTGTATACAGACAATGCCACAGCTGAGAAAGAACTTTTAAGATTAATCTCATTCATAATCACTACATTCAAAAATTATCTTGGAATAAATTTAATCAATGATGTCAAAGACCTTTATGATGAGAATTACAAAAAAATTTTTTAAAGAAATAGAAGAAGACACCAAAATAAAGGAAAAAATCTTCCATGTTCATGGATTGGGAGAATTAATATGTTCATATTCCCAAAAGCAATTTGTAGACTCAATGCAATACCTATCAAAATTCCAAGGACATTCTTCTCAGATATAGAAAAAATATGCCTAAATTCATTTGAAAACACAGGAGACCCCCAGATAGCTAAAGCAAACGTACATAACAGAATACAAGCCGGAGGCATCAAAATACTGAGTTTCAAGACATACTACAGCAAAGTGATAATCAAAACAACCTTGTACTGGTATGAAAACAGACAGACCAATTTTTTGGAACATTATAGAAACACCAGAAATCAACCCATGTACCTATAACCAACTTATATTTGACAAAAGAGCTAAAATCAATAGCTGGAGCAAAGAGAGTCTTTTCAATAAATGGTGCTGAGAAAACTGGAGTTCCACATGCAGAAGTATGATACAAGACCCCTACCTTACACCTGACACAAAAATCCACTCAAAATGGATTAAAAACCTAAACCTATGCCCTGATACCATCAAATTATTAGAGAAAGTTGAAGAACCCTGCAGGACATTGGCATAGGATAGAGTTCTTGGAGAAGACCCCAGAGGCACATGCAATCAAAGCCAAAATTGACAAAGGAAATCAAATTGAGAAGCTTCTACACTGCAAAAGAAACACTCAGCTAAGTAAAGAGGCAACCGACAGAATTAGAGAAATTATTTGCAAACTATGGAACTAATAAAGGATTAATAACCAGAATATAAAAAGAGCTCAAGAAACTCAACAACAACAAAACAAACAACCCAGTTAAGAAATGGTCAAAGGACTTAAACAGGTATTTTTCAAGAGGAAATCCAAATGGTCAACAGACATATGAAAACATTCTCAGGATCACTAGACATCAGGGAAATGCAAATCAAAACCACAATGAGGTTTCACCTCACCCCTATTAGAATGACTTTCATATGGAAATCAACAAACAGCAAATCCTGGGGAATTTGTGGGGAAAAGGTACCCTAATCCACTGTTGGTGGGAATGTAAACTGGTACAGCCACTGTGGAATACAGTATGGAGATATCTCAGAAATCTGAATATAGACCTATCATAGGACTCAGCTAGCCCACTCTTGGGAATTTACCCAAGGGAAATGAAATCAGCATATGAAAGAATTATCCATACCCCCATGTTTATTGCTGCTCACTTCACAATAGCTAAGATGTGGAATCAACCCAAATGCCTGTCAACTGAAGACTGGATAAAGAAATTATGGGACATGTACACCATGGAATACTACACAGTGGTGAAAAAAAAAATCTCGTCATTTGTAGCAAATTAGATGAAACTAGAAAACATTATACTTAGTTAAATAAGCCAATCCTAAAAGGACAAATAACATATGTTCTCCCTGATGTGTGCTAGCTAATAGAGCACCTAAAAGGGTAATTTACAGAAGTGAAATTAACATTTTGAGATGCAATGTCTTTGAACTGCCCCTGTCTCAAATGTTGAGGAACAGTTTTTTTTTTTTTCATACAATTTATTGAACTCTTTACTTGGTATAAATTTAATTGTATGTGTATAAAGTTAATTGAAAATAGATCTTAAAAAAATAAGAATGGGAATAGGAGAGGGAGGAGGAAGGCGGGTAGGAGTATGGGTGCAAGGATGGGTATGGCAGGAAGAATCACTATATTCTTAAAGTTGTATTTATTAAATGCATGAAGTTTGTATTCCTTAAATGAAAGTTTTCTTGGCAAAAAAGAAAGAAGCAACACTGAAGTGGGCAGGGTGGAGGATTTTCCCAATGATTGTTTTATCATAGCAGTCTGTTTCTACTCTACTGGTGTATTTAGGAGAGCTTCAGGAGATCATGGGTGGGTTAAACTTCCCACCACCCAAGCCTCCCTAGATTACCACTTTTGCCCTGTAAGTCCTGGCTGTGAGCTTCCCATTTCAATATTTCCCCTCCTCTCTGTCCCAATTGCCTTTATTCACTCAGACTTCCTTGATGGTCTCCTTTGCTGGACTTCCTGCCACACTATTGTTGATGGAAAATGTGGTGCTACACCTGTACTTATTTCATTCCTTGAATACCTAATCATTTATCCAAAAAGAAGTTGAGGGGCAAAAAAACCTTAGATCTCAAGAAGGGTCAATACTAACCTATATTAATATTGGTGAATCAGAAACCTGCAGTCTTTGAAGGCACACAGGCTGTTCCTCCTTCTACGAATCAGTTGCCCAGAGTCGCCAGGATCCATGACCACGCACATCAGGCCCTCCCTCCACAAACTCACCCACACTCAGCTCTCCAGTCTCACTTCTCAGCCCCATTCTGACTCTCCTTGGGCTGCAGTCCTGCCAACGTTCCCGCTTGTCCTGAATTCACCTGCCCCTAACTGTGTGCCTCCCTGCTCTACCTTTCTACCTAGAATGCTCTTTTTTCTCTTGACTTCCCAGTGTGAATGTGCCTTGAAAACCAGCTCAGTTGTCACCTTCCAACAGAAACTAGTAGTCTCTCTCTTTTGACCCACACTGGACCTTTTACATCCGCCATCTACCAAAGCATTTATTTGTTGAGATGTGTGCTTTCCCCTTATTGTATTTGGATCACTTTTGCATTTTGAGTACTGAGCACATAATGCTCATAGGGAATACTGAACTCCATGTTCTCCCTGTAAGACAGTGTGAAGTGGAAATATTAAGCAAATTGAGAACACTCTGAAGTCCCATATCTCTTAGCAGTGGCCAGAGAATCATCCCTTTGTGTACATACTTTTACAAATATCAAAATCAGGCTCTATAGACAATTGATACCTTGCTTTGTTATCACTGAATGCATTGCTGTGTGATTAATGTTTTAGTAAATAGTTGCATAGTTAAATAATGCTCTATTAAATTGTTGCCATTTATATACTTTAAAAAGGTGATGCCTAGGAGAGGGAGAGAGAAGGAAAGAGAGCAAGTATATACTTCCAAATGCTCTCAATAGCTGAGGCTGGGCCAGGCCTAGAACTCAATTCAGTCTTCCACATGGGTGACAGGGACCCACTCTTTGGGCCATCACCACTACCTACCAGGGTGTGCATTAGCAGGAAGCTGGAGTCAGAAGCCAGAGCAAGGAACTCTGAAATGGGATGCAGGCATCTCAACCGGCCTCTTATTGCTATGTCAAATGCCTTCCTTGTTACCATTTTTAATCTAGTGATTTTTCAAACCATGGTTCACATTTCTACCTATTAGGAGGTTTAAAGGGTTACAATCAACACTATTTTAAAATGGCTTTTATTTTTTAAAGCATTTTATTGAAATACAGTATACAGGGGCTGGCACTGTGGCGTAGTGGGTAAGGCTGCCACCTGCAGTCCTGGAATCCCATATGGGTGCTAGTTTGAGTCCCGGCTGCTCCACTTCTTTCTGCTATGGCCTGGGAAAGCTATGGCCTGCACCCACGTGGGAGACCTAGAGGAGGCTCCTGGCTTCAGATTGGCACAGCTCCGGCCGTGTGGCCATCTGGGGAGTGAACCAGTGGGTGGAAGACACTTCTCTCTCTTTCTGTCTCTCTCTCTCTTTCTCTCTCTCTCTCCCTCTGCCTCTCTGTAACTGTGCTATTCAAATAAATATATACATCTTTTAAAAAAGGAAATACATTATACATACCAAGGAATGCACATAAATGTACAGATAAATGAGTTAGAACAAAACGTAACAAGTAGTCCAAGATGAACTGAGGAGAGGACATTGTGGCATGGTGGATTTAGCTGCCTCTTGGGATATACACATCCCATACTGGAGTGCCAGTGCAAGACTCTGTACTCTGCTTAGGACCCAGCATCCTGGTAGTGTACCAGAGAAGCAGTGAATAGTGGACCAAGTACTTGGGTTCCAGCAATCCTCCTGGAAGGCCCAAGTGGAGTTTCTGGCTGCTTGCTTCAGCCTAAGGCAGCCCCAGCTGTTGTGGCCATTTGAGAGTGAACTAACAGATGGAATCTCTCTCCCTCTGCCTTTTAAATAAATAAATCTTTTTAAAGAATGAAATTGGATGCATTGTATGTAATAAAGATATGTATTGTCTCAAAGTTTTTATTTCAGATCTGTCTATAGGTACAGATACACACAAATGCATGCTTAGTGTATGAATATAAATTTAAAAATTATAAACTCTGTGTTTTTACCTTCCCTTACCTTCCCTTCCCTCCTTTTCTTTTTTTTTTTTTTTTTTTTTTTTTTGACAGGCAGAGTGGACAGTGAGAGAGAGAGACAGAGAGAAAGGTCTTCCTTTTTGCCGTTGGTTCACCCTCCAATGGCCGCCGCGGTAGCGCGCTGCGGCCAGCGCACCGCGCTGATCCGATGGCAGGAGCCAGGTGCTTCTCCTGGTCTCCCATGGGGTGCAGGGCCCAAGCACTTGGGCCATCCTCCACTGCACTCCCTGGCCACAGCAGAGAGCTGGCCTGGAAGAGGGGCAACCGGGACAGGATCGGTGCCCCAACCGGGACTAGAACCCGGTGTGCCGGCGCCGCAAGGCCCTTCCCTCCTTTTCTAAAATGATTACAATAATATATGCCCCAGCTATTGTACAAGGTGGTTTTGTTAGGTAGCAAGTCCGACATCTAGCTATGTGTGTGTGAGACAGGCCTGAAGACCAGCACCTACTGTGGAAACTCCAGAAGCCCAGCATCTTGCACTTCGAAGTCCTGCTCAGACCCTGATAACCTTCCAGGTGGTCCCAGCCCTTCCCCCAAGGAAACTCGAGGAATTCTCTCTCCCCAGGACCAAATGGGTACAGGATAATGGGAGGCAATAAAACCTTCACAGATGCCCTAAGGGAAGCACCTCTACTCTGCCCTATGCCAGAAAATTTGAGGAGGAATTTGCGATTTTCACCCATCACACCCTCCAGCTAGGACTCCCCATCCTTTGTCCTGCAGGAGAGGGGGAGGTGGGTAAACAGACTCCCTTAAAAACCTAGGGAGTCCAAATGGACTGCACACTCAGTCCTTTGCCTCTCAGCTGAGCCGCCAGCCTGGCCTGCCCAGGTGTATTCTCTCCATTCAACCATGTAACCTGGCTCTCCCCCAGTCCAAGTGACTGGACACTCTCTCTCTGTCCCTTCCATCCTGATGGATGCCCTATCCTCAATAAAGCCTCATCACTCCACTCTCTGTCTCAGGCCTGAATTCTTTCTCGGATGAAGACAAGAACCCCAGGGCTTCCACGGCCTTTCCTCCAGTGACAGTTTTAAGTTTCAAATGAGATTGCAGAAATTAAAAATACTTTACAAGCACATATCAGAATATTATCAGCCCCTATGTTCTTGAGTAGATCTTAAAGGAACTTGTTCAGACCTAAAAACAAGCAGGCTCATCATGTCTGTTCATGCCGGGGAGGGACAAGGAAGAAAGGGAGAGACTCATGTGCGGTGAGGGCTCTGACAGCCCCATGAGAGGACCTGAGGGATGTCAGAACAGAGCAGACCAAGGAGCACCTGAAAATTTCCTTGCACAGTCTGCCTCTGGCCCGCAGGTAGCACATAGATGCTGCCTTGGGCACTTCCTGACTACTGGAGGCTAGACCAGGGCGTGGACAGAATACCCTGCTAAACAGTTACTTGCAGTGTAAGATGAGATGGTGCAATGGTTTTCCCTCCTTTTTGTTGCTTTGTATTGTTTTATCCAGGGTAGAGCGTCCTGCCCTGTGTTAGGTGACACACGGCAATCGGCAATCCTGTCTTTCATAGCGCCGCATAGACTGTTCAGTAGCTCTAGGGCGACACTTGCTGTAAACTGCAGGAAACTACATCCCTTAGAAATTCAGCATTTCTGTTTCCGCAGGCTGGGGATCACACTGATCCCACAGGCCTCCTATGAAAATCAGGAGACCTGTTCTTGTTTAATTGACATAGGCTTCTCAACCGAAAGCCAGCAAACCAATATTGTTGAGCTTCCATTGCATGCTGCCTCTGTGCAGTTTAACTGATGGGGTGGGGGCGTCTGCAACTGGACTTGGAGTGAATCCTCCAGGGCTTTGTGCAGTTGGGCTGTAGCCCTGCCTAACACTAGCTTTGTAAATTTCCTGTGGTCATAAAACCAGTCTTGTGCACACAGTGGAGTCCCTATGTGGGCACGGTAATGTATTCGTGGCGGCTTTCCAAGCTCTGAGTATAAAGTGGTTTTTCCAAGTTGTCCTCAGGGACCGCACTCTAGTGCAGTGTAATGGAAGCGACAAATGACAGCTACATAAGACCCATGCACAGTATCGGCAGTAGAAATAATGAAGATGGTTCTAAACTGTGACCGTTCAGCTAAACAGTGGCCATATTTTCCAGGACTCCTCCCTTGTGTAGCACTGGGTGATAGAGCTGGTCATAGGAGAAACCTCCATGGGCTTGGGAAGGCAGAAATGGAACACCAGCCCCTTGGCTCAGAGGCTTGATGGAGAACTCTGATGTGCTATTGTGCTATTGATGTGCTATTGGCTCATCTGTGTCCAGTGCTTCTCCTGCCACACCCAGATGCCCTCCGCTTCTCCAGTAGCTGTGTCACACATGAGTGCAGCTCTCTGGAGGGCACTGGCTTCTTTTTTGGATCACCAGGCGCATGAGAGGCATCGTGGGTTCTGGTTTTCTTTGCTTTCCTCTGCTTTGGCCCACCGTTTCTTCCCACACTACCTGCTCTGCTGACTGGGCACAGCACTTCTGGCCTCCAGCAGAGGCAGAGACAGCTCTTCCTCATCCGCTGCGTCTGTGGCCCCTAGCAAGCGCGCAATGTTTCTCTGACCCTCCGGCTCTCTCCTCCAAGGTGTTTGCCTTCCCCACAATTACAGTCCTGATATGGACTGAACAGGATTGCACCAACCCCCCCCCCCCAACAAGTCTTACGTTGACAGTTAATGGGCGAATGGAAATGGTTGATGGACTAGGGTGGAGACCTGATTGGATGATGGTGTCCTGGAGGTGGGCCCAGTGGGTCCACTGGGTCACTTAGGTCAATAGGGCTGCACACTCAGCAAGTAGCTCTCAGAGAGGGTTGGTTATTTAAGGCCAGTGTGGCCCAGCTTCTCTCGACTCCCTGGCTTGCCCTGTGATGGCCCTGCTACCATCCTCAGTCCTCACTGGATGCCTGAACCAGTGGGGCCACTTGCTCTCAGGCCGTGAACTTCCAGAATAGGCTGAAATCAATCTTACTTCTTCTTGAGAAGTTCCTCTCCGGTGCTTTAGTTAGAGTAAGGAGAAGCTGAATAACACAAACCCTGATTCCACATCTGTCAAGGTGGTTCTGGTTCCCTCATTCACTCCCCCAGGGTATACACTATAGAGAATCTTCCAAGTATCTTGCATATGTTTATATATTTAATTTATACCACAAGTCTGGTTAACAGATCCTATTGTATCCACTTTGGGAAAAAAGAGAAAATTGAGGCACAGAGGGGTTAAATAATTGGCTCAACATCACAGTCCACCAAGTAGCAGAGCTGGGATCTGAATCCCAGTGCTGGTGTGGCTCCAGGGTCTATGCTCTGATTCTCTGGACTATGTGAGGAAAATTTAAAAAGGTTGTGGGAAATAGAACTGAAAAACAAGCTTATTTGGGTGCAAAAAATATGAATCTAAGTAGGTTTTTTCCATAATATGCATTTTTCATGAATTTTTTGAAGATTCTTCCACCCACTCCCCCATATGCATGGCACCTCAGAGCAAAGACAAGGGCCCAGGAAGGAGAAGGGGCAGGGAGAATGGTCAAAGTTAAGTACAAAGTTCAAGGGCTCCATGGAGGAAGAGGCTAAACTCAGAGGAATCCCACCCCCTGGGTAATCAGCCTGGGAGTATCTGCCCACAGATACTCTAGGCTGGTTAAAAGGACATAAAAGAAAGAGGGAATGGGGAATGAAAGAAAGGAGAGAGGGGGAAAAAGAAGAGAGAAAAGAAAGGAGGAAAAAACAACTTGGAGATTTCCCAGTGGGACTCTGGCAAGAATTCGAGCCCCAGTGGGGTCATGATTAGGGTGTAAGCATAAAAGGAGGAAGCAGCCCTCAAGCTCTGACCCGCTGGGAGCTGCGAACACCAATCTCCTAACCCTTTGCCTTGGGCAGCGTGGAGTCCAGGGCCTAGGGGCTCCTGAAACCCACATTAGCATGAATGTGAATGTAGGCGATTTGTGCCACACCCCTTCTTCTGGGGACCCACTTCCTTGATTCCAAGTGATGCAGCTGGGGCAGTGGCTCCCTCATCACCCAGCCCCCAGTCCAGTGAGAAGCATCATTTGCCAGCCGTACTGAAGACAGTTTTGGTTGGAGTTGACTCCATTCTCGTGGTCTCAGTGATCAACTCATGGATGATCAAGGGACACCAGCCACGGGAATAATGTCTTTCCACAGAGACTGTGAGCTACAAGAAGCACAGGTAAGTGCAAATGACTTGGGAGCCAACTTCTGCAGATAAATGAAAGTATCTCGTCTTTTGGGAGAGGATGAACCCAACATACAAAGAAAAACAAAACTGAGACAGCCCAAACCACACGAAATGGGCTCCTGGGACCAGCTGTACATGGTGAGTCTAGCTTTAGCTCTGTGCTAATACGGTTACCACTAGCACAGGTGGCGATCAAGTCTGTGAACAGTAGCTAGTCCAACCCGAGATGTCCTAGAAATAGAAAATACACACCAAACTTGAAGCCTCAGAGTAGAAATAAAAGTCAAACATCTCAATAGTTTTAACATGCTGATTAACTATTTTAAGTAGAATAATTGTTATATGGGATTAAATAAACACACTACTACAATTAATTCCACCCTGAGTTTTTAAAACATTTTAAAATGTGTCTAGCAACAAGTTTGAGATTTTGGATGTGATTCGCAGAGTATTTCTATTGATTAGTGCTTCTGTAGACTTTGGTTACAAGAGACAACGTCTCCTTTTTCACTGATCCTGAATTGAGTTTTTGTCATTTGCCAGTGACAGATACACACTGGGCCACAGCACGAGAAGTTCAGAAGCGGGAGTGGGAAGCAAAGCTCTGCCTGTCATCCGGTGGGGACCACAGAGCGTTAGGTTCTCCACGCCTGTGGCTTCTGAGATCCCCAGATTAAGCTGTTTTCCTCATTTCTCTTCTGAGCTCTAAGCCCAAATTTCCTAATGTCCGTTACATGTTTCTCTTTAGTCATTCCACCATCAAAAGTTCAATATGTCCATTTCAAACACCTTCGGGTCCTTCTGTCCGACCAACCGTACACAGGTCCAGCCATCCTTGACCCACCACCTGCCTCTCGATTTTCAGTAAAACAGACTTGTGAGCCAGGATGGCCTCTTTGAATGTGGTCTCACTTCAGAGGTATGAAAACGGATTAGCCAGAGTCCATCGAATTATTCTCCATGCCCTCTGGCTGTCATGGACTTCCCCAGCGACCTAGGCGAGCGATTTCTGTCTCCAAATCCTTTTGAAGCGGCTTGGTTAAATGATCTGCTTGATTGCACTGCCCCCTTGTGGCACCAACAAATGTTAGCTGCGCAGACGTGGGGAACCCAAGAAAATAGACGTTTTCTAAATGTTGCTTTCATTTGCTTATTTGTTTTCATACAAGAAGAGATAAGAAACATTGGCTCATTTATTTATCACATTAATCTAAGAAACCAAATTATATTCAATAAGTTAAAGATACTTTAAAAGTGTGCTTTCAGGCTTAGGGTCAAAGAGAGGAAAGACGTAGTAATGGGAATAATTAGACATAGGCGGCGAGGCAGGGGAAGAATCGCAAGGTGTATTTCAGAGGCACACCAGAGAGATCTTTCCCTCAGAAAGCAATCCTGCGGAGTGCAGGTTCTGCAGAGGCAGGGCGCTCCCTTCCCAAGAGGGCATCCCGCCAGCTCAGCGCGAGAGCTGGGTCCTTTGAGTAGTGACCAAATAAAAGGGCCAGCTGAGGACGACAGCGATGAGGAGTAGGGGGGCTGCAGCTAAGCCTCTGGGCCCGGCTGCGTGGCAGGGCAGAGTGGCCGGCCACAAGTCCTTCCCTGGATGGCTCCTGCGTGGTGCCTGAGCTCCAGGGACGTCCCCCCGCTGTGAGAGACTGAGGACAGAGCCACAGACATCACAGTGTGCCAGAAACAAGGGACAAGCAAGCCCGTCCTGCTCGCGAGTTGGTCGGCTCCGGCTGCCATCACGGAGTCTCAGGGACCAGGTGATGTGCGCAAGGCAAATTAATTGTGTTCACATTTCTGGAGGCTGAGGGTCCCAGGGCAAGGCGCTGGCAGGGCGGGCTGGTTGCAGGTGAGCCCTCCCTTCCTTTGTGTGCGCTCTTAGGAGGCCGCTGATGAGATCGGATTAGGCGCTCACCCTAACCACCTCATTTAGCTTTAATTATTTCCTTACGGGCTGTATCTCCCATTGCCAAACTCACCTTGGGAACACCTGGGGGACCAGGTTGGACTGCTGGGGCGTGTGTGGTGGAAAGCTCTCTCCTGCCTCTGCAGCAAGGCAGGTGTGGCAGAGGAGAGCAGGTGCCAGGGATGAGGATGATGACTGAGTGAGGGGCGTGGCTCGGGGAGTGAGGTCTGCCTGCCGCAGGATGGTCCTCGGGCCGCTGACCGCGGGTCAGCGATAGGCAGCAAGGAGCCAGTGGCTCCAGCCCGTGGCATCGGAGGTGAGGTTTGTTCAGAGATCGTGAAGGTGAACGTGAGTGCGTGCGTAATGGCTCGCTAGTACAGCAGCCCACTCGAGAACTATCGCAAAGAGGGAGGAACTCTGGAAGAACGAAGTTCTAGTCGCTTCACCTGGAGTGGCCTAGTTTCATTTTCCAAAATCCCACACCTTTCTCAGGCTTGGGAGCCGGAAGCAGCCCAGGAGACCGACACGGAGAGGTGCCGAGGGAGACAGAAGGTAGCACGGGCTGATGGGCATGGGGGTTGACCAAGGGGAGGAGGGGACCCCACGCTCCCAAACACGAAGAGCTCCAGAGATGCATAAACCTGGGGGTACTTTCCATCGTGGAGACTGTCACATGGCTCCGTGGTTTGTCACTGTTAAATCCCTTAATGCCAGGTGGTGTTTGCCCCGACACAGGGGTAAGGGGAAATGTGGCTATCGGTCCTAGATCATGAGATCTGGCTTTGGGATCAGGAGTTCCACAGTATTGACACTTGGCACAGTGGAGCTGGCAAGAGGCCTGCTGGAGGGCCCCCCACCCACCCACTGCTGCCCCATGAGCACGTACACCAGGACCTGCGGTTAGCCCCATCAGGTCCATCCAGCCGTCAGCCTCTCTACAAGCCAGTGAGGATTGCCATGGAGCAGGATTATAATTGGCAGGTCTGTACAAGGGTAAGAGACGGAGGGAGAGGAGAGGCATGAGAGCACAAGGAGCTCACATGCAGGGGAGGCTGGCCTGTTTGCAGTTGGTAGAGGAGGGATCACAGATGGAGAAACTAAGGAGGACTCAAGCTGTCATTCAAGTTCAAGAACCTAGTAGGTCTTGCCTAAGTCATCTAGAAAGTGGGCACATTGCACCAATTTCACACAGTTCCGTGTTCCTGGTAACCATCCTGGGTGGATAGGCCTAGCCACTTCATCTGAGGCCAAGATAGAGCAGGAGGCAGCAGGAAAAGTTTGTGGGGGCAGCACATCCGTGGTGGAGGAACTCTCGGCCCACCCTGAAGGCCTCTTTCTAGACTCACGTATGGAGCCATGAGCTAGAATGCATGGCCAAGTTATTTAACAGCAGGATGACCAAAGTAGTTTGGTGTCCTTGGAGTCTAAGAGCCATTGGTGAGCTGGGCCGGCGAGCGTAGAGACGCGAATTCAGACAGTGTCTTGAGGGGCCAGTGGGAGAATCCGTGTCTGCACAGCTGACAGCCTGGACGTGAAGGTCAGCAGGAAGGGCCTTTCTGCCTCATTGGTCAATGAGCTCAGAGGCGCAGCTGAGTTCCCCTGTCCCGAGTCATCGGTTTCTCAGCGTCCTCACGGTCCCAAAGCCCCATGTCTACATTTATTTTATCATTATTATTTATTGTACCTGGGATAGAGGTCAAAACTCAATATTTTGGAGAGAAGGATATTTGCAAGATTTGTTACAATTGTAGTGGTTGTTAAAAATAGCTCTCCGTGTTGGAGCTCCCAAGGTAATATACCCCAGGATTGTATTCCAGGTGCTGCGACTCATTGTGAGAGTGGGAGAGCCAGCCCTGGGTCTCTCAGATCGTGGCTGGTGCCTCCGGAGACCCTAGTCCCTGAGACTCTGCAGGCCAGATGGCTCTGCCTTTGCCTTGCAACCTCAGCAACCACAGAGACTCAGCGGGCTTTCTGATGTCGGAAAAGCAGCCCATCAGGGCCAGCTCACACAACTAGACTGCCCCAGAAGTTTATAAACTTCAAGCTCCTTTTTACTCTATGACAGCGGTTGGCCTACGTTTTACATTTTAGGCTTTGGGGGGCAGTTTCTGTTGCAATTTTAGCTTTGCCATAAACTATATAAATAAGCATGACTATGTGTCAGTAAAACTATTTACCAAAACAGGGAGCTGACTATATTTGGCCCACAGTCTATAATTTGACCTCTGATAGGAAACATCCTCTGTAATTTCTCATCTTAACCTCCTGCCATCAGCCAAACAGCCTGTATTTCCTCCCTACCTGGAGAGATGGGAGGAGCTTGACATTCAAGGTGTTCCTTTTTTATAGCTCTCACTAGGGGCTGGGCAAAGGTGAAATATACAATGATTAATCAGCATTGGAAAGCACGTTCAGGCACAGGTTACTGTAGATAGTGCTACGTATCAACAGATGGGCCGGCACCGTGGCTCACGTTGTTAATCCTCCGCCTGCGGCACCAGCATCCCATATGGGTGCCGGTTCCAGTCCTGGTTGCTCCTTTTCCAGTCCAGCTCTCTGCTGTGGCTCATGAAGGCAGTGGAGGATGGCCCAAGTGCTTGGGCACCTGCATCCGCATGAGAGACCAGGAAGAAGCACCTGGCTCCTGGCTTCGGATCGGCGTAGCTCCAGCCGTAGCAGCCATTTGGGGAGTGAACCAAAGGAAGGAAGACCTTTCTCTCTGTCTCTCTCTCACACTGTCTAACTCTATCTGTCAAATAAATTAAAAAAAAAAGTATCAATAGATAAGTCAAACACCAAGACATGTCACTTCCACCCAGCAAATGTGGGAATGGTGGAACAATCCAACTCCAGCTGTACCCTAAATAGAAAATGGGTCTCAAAAATGTTTCCAGGTAAACATTAATGATACCCTTAGCTGGAAGGAGGCAGGAAAGAAGGGAATATCATTATGTTCTTAGAAGTGTTTCTACAAATCACGTTGAATCTGTCAAAAATTAATTAAAAATTAAACTAAAAAAGGATATTCTTCGATAAATTTAAAGAAATGTAGGTTGGGGGTGAGGGAATGTGGCTGCTAAGTTGCCACTCGGGACACCTGCCTCTCATGTCAGAGTATCTGGATTTGAGTCCTGGCTTCCCGGCTTCTGATTCAGCTTCCTGTTAATGTGCAGTCTGGGAGGCAACATTTGATGGCCCAAGCACTTTGGACACCTTGATCGAGTTCTTAGGTCCTGGCTTCTGCCTTGTCCAGCCCTGGCTATTGCAGGCCCTTCGGTAGTGAGCCAGTGATAGATTTCTCTCTCTCTCTCTCTCTCTCTCTCTCTCTCTCTCTGTGTGTGTGTGTGTGTCTGTCTGTCTGTCTCTCTTGAATTTCCCTCTCCCTGCATTTCAAGTAAATAGAAATAAATAAAAAGTATTTATGCAGATGTAATTTTTACTAGATTGTCATTTTACCTTTCTATCAGCTAGGAATAAGACCAAATATTATAATTTTATATATGATATATGATAAGATTCATGGGTTTTGCTGAGAGATAATTGAGAACTACCTTTTTGGTGTTTTTTAAAAGAAAGTTTAAAAGTTATTTATTTGATTGGCAGGAAGAGAGCAAGACAGTGAGAACAAGAGGGCAAGAGAGAGAGAGCACGCCTCTCCACTGGTTCATTCTCCGAAAGTCCACAGCCAGGAGCTAGGAATGGAGTGCAGGTCTCCTCAGTTACTTGCGCAAGCACTGTTGATTCCCAGGTGTGCATTGGTAGGAAGCTGGAGTCAGGAGCAGAGCCGGTGATTGAACTCGGGCCCTTTGAAATGGGACACAGGCGTCTGAACAGCTAAGTCCAACACCTGTACTTCAGTGTGGTTTTAATTTGGGTTTTTCTTATTAGGAGGGAGAGGAGCATCCTTTCATACATTTTAAATTTATCTCTTGTTGTCTGCTGCCCTTTGTTTTATTGGGTTGTTGGTATTTCCTTAGTAACACATTAAGTTCTGTGGAGGCTAGTCTTTTTGAAGTTAGCTGATTTTTTTCCAATTTGTTCCTTGAATTTTAGTTTCCTTATGGTTTTTTTTTTTTTAATGTAAAAACTCTTTTTTTTACAGTCTATATAGATCATTCTTGTTGCTTATTCTCTGAAATATAAGTCATGGAGGAAGATTTTCCTCCTTCCCAAGTTATAAATATAGCTATTTTTCTTTGAGTTCTTATATGGGTTTCATTTTTAAATGTTTAAATCTCTGACCTATTTGGAAATTATCTTGGCAGATATTGTGAGGGTGGATTCAATTTTATTTTATTTTCTAAATGACTAGTTGTCTCACCCTCATTTATTAAAAAGTCATTTTCCCCTATGATTTGAGATGCCATTTTTCTAATCTATCAAATGTTCATGTGCACTTGGGTCTATTTCTAGATTTTCTATTCTGTCTGTTCACTCATGTGTGAATTTTAAAGGATGTTTTAAGTTTAAAGGATTATTTGTACTTTAATATATTACAGGCTAGTCTTTTTTCCTTTGTTCTTCTTTCATTGGTATATCTATGGCTATTTTTTCTTTTTGTTCTTTCAAATGAACTTTATAACTAGCTTGTCTAACTGTAGAAAATAGCTCTCTGGGGGGCCGGGTATTTGGCCTAGCAGTTAGGTTGACACTTGGGACACCTGTACCCTGAACGGGGTTTAAGTCCTGCCACTGTGCATGACTTCATCTTCCTGCTAATGCAGACTCTCCGGAGGCAGCAGTGATAGCGCAAGGGGCTGGGTCTCTGCCACCCTTGTGAGACCCAGTTTGCATTCTTGGCTCCCAGCTTTGACCTTGCACAGCCCCAGCTCTTGTGGCTGTTTGGGGGAGTGAACCAGCAGATGGGAAATTTCCCTCTCTCTGCCTCTCAAATATATTAAAAGAAAAATCAGAATTCTATTGATATTTCTGTTAGGATTGTATTAAATTTATGAATTAACAGTGAGTTGAGATCTTTAATGTTGAATCTTCTCCTTCAAGTATGTGGTATTTCTTTCCATTTGTTCATATCTACAGTAATATCACTCATGCATATTTATAATTTTCATTTTCCTCAGCTCAAATAAAGTCCTTAAAAATTCTTAATTAGTAAGTCTGCTGGTGATAAATTATCACTTTTTTTAACCTGAAAATGTCTTTATTTTACCTTCATTAGTGAAGAATAATTTCACTGTACAGTTGTCCATAAGTATACAATGAAAATTTTCTCACACCTCCCAATGATACCACATTCTGCTGATGCTCAAGTCTCTTACATAAAATGATATAATATTTTCATATACTCTATGCATACTTTCCCATACACTTTAAATCATCCTTATATTACTTATAGTACCTAAGACAATATAAATGATGTGTAAATTGCTGTTATACTATATTAAGAAATACTAAAAAGTCTTTTTGTATTCAGTACAAACACAATTAAATTGTTTTTTCAATTTACAATAGGTTGTATCTGTGAATTCAAAACCCGTAAATATAGGTGATCAGTGGTACATAGAGTTCTAGATTGACAGTACTTTTTTGTTTTCAGAATATTAAATATGTCATTCCATTAAACTGTGAGTTTGCATTCTTCGGTGATAATTCTTAAGCATTTTTGTATCTTCTGTATCTGGCTGCATATCTGTTTATCATTTATTTCCAGTGATTTGGCTATAATGAGTTGAGGTATTGTTTTCTTTATGTTTATTCATAAGCATCTGTTTATGTTGTGGTATGTTGAATGTCTTCAATCTGTAGGTTGATAATTTCCATCAAACCTGGAAAATTTCCGGTCATTATTTCTTCAAATATTTATTTTTTTAAACTGAATTTCCTCCCATCTCTTCCACTGAAAACTCAATCACAGATTTATTAAGCTGTTTGATATTGCTCTATAATTGTTGAGGTTCTACTAATTTTTTCAGCTCCCTGCCTTCACCCCATGCTCCAGTTTGTATAGTTTTCATTGTCCTGTCTTTATGCTCACTGATATTTTCTTCAACAGTCAGTCATCTCCTGTTATGTCCATTTGTACACTCTTCATTCATTCTTATTAACAGCTTTGTTACAGAATTTCTATTTGGTGCGTTTATACATATTCCACTTCTCTTGAGATTCCTTATCTCTTTATTCACTATATATTATATATTTCTTTTATATTCTTAAACATGTTTATATTAACTATTTTTTAAAAGCTTTTATTTATTTATTTGAGAGAAAGATTTACAGACAGTAAGAGGGAGAGACAGAAAGATCTTCCATCCATTGGTTCACTCCCTAAATGGCAACAACGGCTGGAGCTGAGCCAATCCGAAGCCAGGAACCAGAATCTTCTTCTGGGTCTCCCACATGAGTGCAGGGGCCCAAGGACTTGCGCCATCTTCTACTGCTTTCCCAGGCCATAGCAGAGAGCTGGATCAGAAGAGGAGCAACTGGGACTAGAACTGGTACCCATATGCGATGCTGGCACTGCAGGCGGAGGATTAACCCACTGCACCACAGCACCAGCCCCTATACTATCTACTTGAAGTAGTTGTTTGCTAATTGCAAAACCTCTGCCATCTCTGAATGTTTATCAATATAAATTTTGTTTATATTGGTTTTTGTTCTGTTTATATGGATTTTTGGAGGAGTAATGGATCACATTTTCTTCTCATGTCTAGAGAATTTTGATTGTATACTGGACATTGTTATGCCATATTTTTAAAAGCCTTGCTTTTGTTGTCTTTTAAAGAGCACTGGCTTTTGTTCTGTCACAGTTAATTTAATAGAGCATAAATTGAGCTCTGTAGTAATCTTTATAACTAGAATAAGTTGAATTCAGTCTCTTTCTTTCTCCTTTTTTTGTCTTCCCTTTTTGCTTTTCTGAGATCTCAGTTGAAATCCTTGTTTTAGATTTTTTTAAAAATTTATTTGAAATACAGAGTCAGAGAGGTGAAGAAGAGAGGGAGGGAGGGAGGGAGAGAGAGAGAGAGAAAGAGAGAGAGAGAGAGAGAAGTCTTCCATTCTGTGGTTCACTCACCAAGTGGTCACAAATACCAGGGTGAGGCCAGGCAGAAGCCAGGAGCCAAGAGCTTCTTCTGGGTCTCCCACATGGATGGAAGCACTTGGGCCTTCCTTCACTGCTTTCCCAGGCCATTAGCAGGGAGCTGGATTGGAAATAGAGTAGCCAGGACTTGAGCTGACACCAAATAGGATACCAGCATTGTAGATGGCAGCTTAACTTGCTACACCACAATGCCAGGCCCCTCAGTTGAATTTTTGAAGTGTGCAGTAAGGTTTTTTTGCATCAGCTGATTGGAACCCTTATATCTCTCATTTACTAGAATCTCCATTCAGTGTAAGATCTACAACCCCAGTAGCTACTCTATGCTCTTGTCTAGTCTTATCTCATCCTATACATGTGTAATTAACTTAATCTTTATTCAAACTATTAAGTAGATCCCTTAACAGATTTCCTGGTCTCCATTTTCTTCCTAGTACATGGACCCACACATTTCACCTTCCCCCAAACCCCTGGAACCCAGGTCCTGATCTCCAAACTTTGTGTCTTTGGGTAACAAACACATTGTGCTCTGCATGAGGTTGCTTTCTTGAACAATGCCCAGAAATTGCTTCCATACAGAAAGCCAGAGAAATTGAAAGGCTCACTTCATTGGTTTTCTTGTTTTATATGTTGCCTCTAGTCCAACAACTGGAAACATTTGCTACATAGATTTTAACCATTTTTACAACTGATGACTGTGAGAGTATTGTCTGGTATTGGTTACTGTCATGGTTAGGAGTAGAAGTATTGTCTGTGTGACTTTTCTTTTGATCTTAATTCTCATACAGTGTTTAGGAGAAAACCTTGTAGATTAGAAAACAAAACAAAACAAATCTATCCTGCTTCCATTATTCTGTAGAATCCTGAAACCCTCATTCATAGGATTAACTCCAACTGTCTTCATTTCTGTAGCAACTCTTTATGCAATTTTAGCAACCATAATTTGCTTTGGGGTTTTGGCAGTTTGTTAACATCTGCTTCTGAACTCATTACTGTGTTGACCCCCAACACTTGAGGGACTTCATCCTGGCCTGACTTTCCTCTGCATATCTAGGCACTAAGTGGAGAAAGCGTGCCACAGCTGAGTCCTGGCCTCATGCTTGTGTTTGGGTATATCATCAGCTGAGACAGGCTTTAGTTCTTCACAAAGTAAGATGAGAGAAAGAAGCACAGTCAGTTTCTGGAGTCACTGTAGGGTACAAAGACACTCCAGTTCATGTGGGCATGGCCTGAGAATTCAAGCCAGCAGACCCCAGGGCTGTTGCTGCTGACAGCTCACCCTTTGTAGCAAACCACAGAGGGATTAGCAGTGGCTTTGCCTCTGAAGCTTCTACCCTTTTGACATTGAGGCTGTTGGTTCCCTGGAATTATAGATTTGTACAGTTCAGCTGCTTAAATCCCACAGAGAACCAACATGGTTTCTCACTGTCATGCTGAGATGCTCTTTCCAAAGGCTTTTTACAAAGCCAGCATCCCCATTCCCAGCCTTTCCTTCTCCTCTAGCAGGTAGCCTGGTGCGGATTTGCAACCATTCTAGCAAAAGGGCACAGGGATGCTGATCCTTTTATTACTTGATCTTGGGTCGAAACTGGGCTCAGTGATATCCAGTCACAATTTTATTTTTTCCTCTTTGGCTTACAAAAGGCTTAGCTTTTCCCTCTTTATTTATAGAAAGCCACAAATCAAAGGAGAGAATAAGGGTAATTTTTATATGAGCAGGTTCTTTGCGGGAATCTGCAGATGTTACATGTTTTCCTCTGTCTTTGAATATTTGTGATTTCTCTTTTGGAAAGGGCTCACAGAGACCCCGTCATACCTTTCTAACAGGTAATGATTACTGCCCATTAGTTCTGTTTAGTACCAACTGGAGGAAAAA
This sequence comes from Lepus europaeus, assembly GCF_033115175.1. Lineage (NCBI taxonomy): Eukaryota > Metazoa > Chordata > Mammalia > Lagomorpha > Leporidae > Lepus > Lepus europaeus. The sequence continues at coordinate 75,322,881 of NC_084828.1, read as the reverse complement.
ATCCTTACGTGCTGGTGCCAGGACTTGTGGGCCTTTAGGACAGTTTCAGGAGAATTTTCCATATATCATTTAATACAAACGTGTTCTGACCCTTTACAGGGAATCCTCACCAGTTTATTTCTATGACTATAAATATTGTTGGTTTATTTCCTCCCTTCTAGCACTCTCAGAATTAAGGAGATTTCTCATAAAAGAATAGGTCACTTAGGAATTGAATTTGGCAACAACTTGTAACAAACATTGGTTTCGTATGGAAGCCAGAATACCTTGTGTGGTCCCCTGTGATGTGCTTTATCTCCTCTTCACCTTGTCTGGATGGCTGAAGTCTTGGTGACGCATTTCCTGGTTCTCAGTGAGGGGCGTCAGCTAAGTCATTGGGAATCCACTGTGTCCCCAGCTCTGCTGCCCAAAGCACATCTTGAGCTATAGATTGGCCCTCTGTTCAATAGAGAAACCCATCACTGGGGTCAGCGCTGTGGCGCAGCATGCGAACGCCATGGCCTGAAGCACTGGCATCCCATGTGGGCACCGGTTTGAGATCCGGCTGCTCCACTTCCCATCCAACTGTCTGCTCTGGCTGGGGAAAGCAGTGGAAAATGGCCCAAGTCCTTGGGCCCCTGCACCCATGTGGGAGACCCAGAAGAAGCTCCTGAATCCTGGCTTCAGATCGGCACAGCTCTGGCCGTTGCGGCCAATTGGAGGAGTGAACCAGCAGATGAAAGACCTCTCTCTCTCTCTCTCTCTCTGTGTGTGTGTGTGTGTGTGTGTGTAACTCTTTCAAATAAATAAATGAATCTTAAAAAAAACTCACTACTTGTATCACATGACCTTCAATAAGAGACCTAAAAGAGAAAGGGACTGTAAATGTGCTTGTGTGTGTGTGTGTGTGTGTGATGCTGTCTTTGATTCCTTTTGTCTTCCTTCAGGTATTTTCTTCCAGTCTCCTACCAGTGTTTCCTTTACTGGCCAGTGTTCCCTGGCTGATCTTCCACTGAGATTCTTTCCCAGTCAATTATTTAGCCTGAGCCCCCTTGTTGTAGTGCCTTCCTATATTGTAGCCACATTGCATTATTAAACATCTCCACGATAAACAATACAGAGCAGCATTCAAAATTAAAAACATTCATCCTGAGGCAAATAGGAACCCTAGCTTATTGGAATGCACTTTAATGAGACTCCAACGTTCCTCAAAGAAGGTTTCCCAGTTCTAATCAGAGTTGCTGGGTGGTGGATCTCATCCTAGGACCCCAGGCCTGGTTATCATCTCTGAATTTGCCCTTCATTCTCAGCCATTTGTTTCTTGCTGAAGCCATGAGCCTCTTAGAACAACTGCCTTGCTGGTAGGTTTCTCCTGACTTCATTCCTATCCACATGCCTTTGAGAAGCAGGAGTCAGTCTGCTGTCTCCGTCGTCCGTTAGTTCTAGATGAACTTCATTGCATGCACACTGTTGTACCAATTGAGGAGTGCATTTGTAATGAGGCACCACGCTCAGCATCATGTAAATGAATATAACTTTAAAATTTCTGCTATTTTGGAAGAATTTCCTTCATGTTATTAACTCTCAGGACACTCTCTAAAATATTCTCAAATCCTTCCTCACATGCTCCTCAATAGCTGGCACAGCGCTGGAAGAGCTGTGTTCCCCATCTGTCCAAAGCTACCTTTAACGAAACAGCTGCAAACAGGGTGGATGCATTGCTTCCAGCAACCTCCCAGGCTTCACAGCGCATATCTGAGTACCTCGACTTCTCTACTGCAAGATGAGGATGATAACCATACCCAATATTTAAGGTTATTGTGAAAATACAATGAGTTAATAGATATGAAGCACTTAAAACAATGACTAGAATATTATTCAGTAAATCTTAGCCATTGTCACTATTTGAAAGGATCAACTGCTATAAATACATAATTTTTAAATGCATAACACATCTACATTATATACAAGCCTGTTCCTTCTCCTAGTGTCCCACTATCACTAAATAGGTTTGTGATTTAGGTCTTTCCAGGCAGAACCTGAACTTGAGGCTGTGTGGGAGCTTTATCACATTTCAAGGACTACCTAGAGATTGGATTCCTGATCTGACTAGCTTAATCTCATCCATTCTATATTTGTTTTTAATGTTCTACCAACTGAAATAGCCCCTAACCTTACCTCTACTCTTGCTCATGTCCTCTCTGCCCAGCCACTCTATTTTCATGGGCTAAGACTGGAGAAGGTTTCAGACTAGAAGCTCCATTGGCGTTTGTGGCTGAGTCAGCTTCCCCAGTGTGCAGACACTGTGGCTGGACTGAGCGTGCTCTCCTTGCCCCTGCTTTCTGATCACGTCCAGTTGTTAAGTGATGATCCATTCTCAGGAGATCCTAGTCTCATTGTCTCCGTTTGTTTGTGCTGCTGTAACAAAACATTCCAGAGTTAGTAATTTATAAACAATACAAACTTACTGCTCACAATTCTGGAGGCTTGGAAGTCTGTGACCAAGGCTCTGCCATTCATTGTCTGGTAAAGCGTTCCTGTGTATCTTCACATAGCGAATGCTGTGTCCTCCAGTGGTGGAAAGGACAGAGGGCAAAAGGGCTCTCAGTCAGTTCCCTCTATCCCTGGTAGAAAACACTAAGCCTTGCATCAGGGTGGAACACTCGTGACCTATTCATATCCCCAAGGGCCCCACCTCTTAATATCACCACAATGGGGATTCACTTTCAGCATATGAACTTTGAAGGACATTCAGACCATATCATTCACTATTAAAAAGTAGCTACATTTCAAGGCCAAAAATTAATCCCAATTTTCAGAGGGTGTTATTCGAAATCCTTCCAATCAGTTTAACCTAAACATGATGTAGAAAGACCAATGACCATGGCAAGATTATGTTGTTAGGCACATTTACGATTTGCCAGATGACTGGAATGTGACCTTCAGCAGTGTGACCCTGTTACTAATCCACACAGGTTAGTCTCAGTTTGTATTTGTGGCCTAGGAATTATTAATAGTGTTGCTCCGTGACTCTCAGAAGTGTCTTAATTTAGGCAATAAATTATAAGATCACCCTACCTTGAACTGTAACCACCCTCCAAATTGTTTTATGCCAGTAGTTCACAGTCTGACATCAATTTTCCAGATTTCCATCTCTGTGTTGCAGCTGGTGGTCTCTGTAGGTACCTCTATTTTAACAACTCTGATACAAAGCTTCCAGGAGAGTTATGGTGCATGACTAAGAAACTATTTGTAGAGAAAGACTATGATGACAATAGAACACCAACTTCACAATAGCAGAACAGAAAAACCTCTTCTTGAGTGATATCGCTTCCTGGGCTATTCCTTGGTTGCTCAAATCAAGCAAAGAAGTCTTTTGTGTTCACTTAAGATGTCCTGATTTTAGGATTTACTGTATCATATTCCAACTAATTTTTTCCTGTGAGTATGCTCTTTAACTCAGAGACTACTTAGATTCTGTAATCATTTATACTCAGGGCCTTTTCACAGTGCCTGGCACAGTGCAGATGCTAAAGACAATGAGTAATTGATTTGAATATTTACCATGCTGAACTGAACTTAAAGCTATTTTACTCACTTTTCTCTTTATCAAAGTGGATTAGTGCATACTAGAAGTTGCTGGTTATCTGTGTTATACCATGAGTCCATCTGCCAGTCATGCAGGCCACCCACCTAGCCTGTGCTCTGGTAATCCATGTCTGAAACTTCCTTCCACCTCCCACAGAGGGAAGAATGAATCGTTCCCTGTCTTATTACTCTCATAAGTCTGATGACACCCTATGTCCTTGGCCATCTGATCTCAAGGCAACAACTCTCTTAGCCAAGATTTCCTAGTAATGTCCAGTTAGGGACAGTTGCCAGTCCCAGAGAGACACCTCCACAAGATGTGTGTTGGAGTCAATGACTTAGATGAGGAAGGTGAGATAAGTTATCCTGAGTTTGGAGTCTGAGATGGGGGTTAGTCGTGACAAGGGAGCCTGATCAAAGAAAGAGAAACCAATTAGAAACTTGTTCTTGTAGCAATTTCCATTCTGTTTATCATTCTGGCAAAACACTAAAAGTAATAGATTGTATGTGCTATTTTATACTCTGTGAATTTGAGTGGCCCAACGTATTCTTACCTTGTTTGACTGTGAATAATTGAGGTTTAGGCATGTAATGGGATGAAAAAATATTTTGTTTCAAAATCCAATACTACAATGGCAGTCTGTGCCTTTTTAATGAAGCGGATATAATGTATTTTATATCAAAGAAGAGCTATGCACCTGTACTGATTCCTTCACACAGGCCAGAAAGGGGGAAAGAAAGGAAAGGATGAAACTTCCAAGTCTCTGCAAGTTTTTCTGTGGTCCCAAAGGTGGCAAGTAGAAGTAGATAACTTGGAGTTTTATTGAACACATGTGAGAGTGGGTTATTTTAAAACAAATGCAAAAGTGCTCACAGAACCAGATTGTGGGTGGAGATTGAAATTATTCTGCATAGCAATTCAACAGGAGCTGAGGTGTGTGATTAGAAGACAAGAGGAAGGAGGTCAAGCAATAGTTTCCCATGATCCAAAGGCTTCTAAGTATCCCGATGGCTAATAATCAGCTATAGAGCCTTGACATTACTTCTGTGTAACCCCCTACACTGCCCTAAATCTGCAATAAAGTCTGTTATTCCCACCATGCTTTTTAGGGAAGGAGGCTAGAGGAACAAGGGTTGACTGAGTTCTACATTGACATTGTATTTACTGTAGAAGAACTTCTCATTTTTTTTTTTTTAATTGGACAGGTAGAGTTATAGACAGTGAGAGAAAGAAAGAAAGGTCTTCCATTGGTTCACTCCCCAAATGGCCACTACGGCCAGCGCTGCACCGATCTGAAGCCAGGAGCCAGGTGCTTCTTCCTGGTTTCCCATGCGGGTGCAGGGGTCCAAGCACCTGGGCCATCCTCCACTGCCCTCCTGGGCCACAGCAGAGAGCTGGACTGGAAGAGGAGCAACTGGGACTAGAACCCAGCATCCATATGAGTTGCCATCGCCGCAGGCAGAGGATTAGCCAAATGAGCCATGGTGCCGGCCCTGAGCTTTTCAAACTTTAATATGCAGGCAAGTCACTGGAGAGCTTGTTAAACTGGCAGATTTTGATCCAGAAGGCGTGAGTGGGCCCAAGATTCTATACTACTGGCAAACCCCAGTTGCTACCCATACCCCTGGTCTCAAAACCACACTCTAAGTATCAAGGAGAGAAGAGAACCATAGGCAAGAAATGCAGGTGAAACATCACATTCAGTAGATTGAGAAGCTAAGAATCGAAACACCTCAGTAACATAAACCCTAGAGATTTTCAGATACTCTGGGAGAAGAGTACAAGATTACTTACAGGGCTCAGGAAAGAAGGGTGGAGACAGGTTTGTTAAAACTCAGATGACAGGGAGAAGGTAGCTGACACCTGAGTTGTAAGCACCTGAACTACCCTTTGTGTTTTAGGGTTGAAATCTTCCTGACTTGCTTTTTATAATCTCCCTCTCCCCTTTCCCTCACTGTTTCCCTCACTGTTTCTCCTCCTTTCTTATTCTGATCTGCATTTTACTCACATCCAACACAGACTTAACTGGAATCCGAGGAAGAAAAGTCAAACTTGCCCTGAAAGTGTCACCCCTAATTAATATCCTAGAAGGCCACCCTTTCATTAGTATTCAGACCTGGATTCAGCCCAGATCATTAATGGACTCTCTCTCTCTCTCTGAGGACGATAATTATGTGTGACGCTGATGTTCTCTGCCAGTCTAGGGTTACGGAGAGCTTTATCGCTGTGGTGGGCTCAGCGGAGTGCTAAATGGCATGGCAGAAAGCTGGTTCAGTGGGAAAACGTCCTCCAACGTTGGGAGCAAAGTTTCAGCCACCACCAAACCCGAGGCTGCCTCATCGCCTCGTGTGCAGTTCCTGTAGTTTCTGACAGCCTGAGACTGCTGGATCTGCGGTTGGCTCTCGCAGCCTCTGCTGTCGGCCAATTCTTGGCTCCTCCGCTGAATCACCCAAAGGTAGACTGAATGCAAAAGCAACAGAGTTCCTTCTGTGACAGTAATTCCACCTGGAATGCTCCATATTTGGATTTAGTTCATTTGAGCTCTGAAACTGTAGTTCACGTGACGTTATCGTCTGAATGGTGGTGTCCTCCCCCCACATTCCTATGTTGAAATTGAAATCTCCAAGGTGATGGTACTGGGAATTGGGGCCTTTAGGAGAAGATTGGGTCACAAGGACTGGGTCTTCATGATTGAGATTACTGCCTTTATCAGAGAGCTCCTAGGACAGAGAGAAGCTGTCACTTACGTACCAGGAAATGGGCCCTAACCAGACACTGAATCTGCCAGTGCTTTGACTTTGGACTTCAAAGACTCGAGAATTGTATATTTCTGTTGTTTATAAATACTCTGCTTTGTTATAGCAGCCTGAATGGCCTGACACAGGGTGCTTCCAAAAGCCTCATTTCTTTCCTCAGCTTTTGCTCTGCTGACCATTCTCCAATCTAGGGTTTATAGCTTAGTGTATATCATCAAAGAACTTTGGCACATATTTGATGCATATGCCATTATCCCTTTCTAATTCTCTTTTATTGCTTTATCACCTTCCCAGTGCAAAATTACTTGTCACTTGCCCTGGCTATGTTCACAGAACAGTGTGTTCCACACCTTATACAAGCCTCTCCCTCACTCTTGCTGGCATTTTTCAAAGCTGTGGCTAAGTCTGACACACCGGGGTGCAGGCAGCAGCTCTTTTCACACAACAGATGAGCGATTAAGATGGGGCTTGGAAAGAAGTCAGGAGGGAGAACCAGGCCACAGTGCAGTAAGGAATCCTAGGCCAGCAAACAGAAGCTGAGGCCACAGTTTCCTGGACAGCAGAGCACAGCAGATTGTATCCTAGCCACGGAGAAGATGGGGACTTGCAATGATTCAGAAGCTGAATGGGCAGAGAAAAGCAAACAGGGAAATCAAGGATAAGACAGTAGCTACAAAATGCCCCTGTTTGCTGAAGCTGCCTTCAGCCCCAGGAGTTTACATGCTTCTTGCTAGGGTTACACCTGTTACCTGGAGAGGCTGCCCCTAGGTCTGCTGGTACAAGTGAGTGAGATAACTTTCTAGAACAGAGGTGGGGTGGGAATCAAAGGCAAAACAGAAGGTCAGCTCCTAATGTAGATAGTACTGTTCATACAAGTCAGATACTTCCTGTGTCTGGAATTGCCAGACAACCCAAAAGTTCTGCAAAGATACTAAAATTTAGATTTGACAAGTGTTTATATGGAGCCAGTATGAGATTTCCCACTATCACAAATCCTAGTACCTGATACACAATGGACACTAAATTAAGGTTTGTGGAACTGAGCTGTTTGAAGTGGGAGAATCTGGCACATGGCCATGTGGAAAACTTGGATGTGTGGATCAGAGTAGGAGAGAATTAATATGAGTCAAAAAGCACAGAAATACAGAGAAAATGAAAGACAACAATAAAAGGGAGTCTTCGTGTTTGGGGAGGGGAGGGATTATAGAAATGCGTGAAGGATGCCGTGTGAGAAGCCCAGAGGTCGAGCATCCCTATGGTAGACTGTAGCTTGCTAATGTCAAGAATGGTTGACTTTTTTCATTCTTTCTGGTTTCCATTCTCAGTGTGAAACTTTATGCTCAGGGTCACCCCTCCCATGGTGATGAGAGTTGTGGCTGTTCAGATTCACATTTCACATCCAGACATAAACATCAAACAGAGCTCTCCCAGGTTCTGCTGCTTTCCAGGGAAGTCTTAGTAATATATGACTTTGTCAACAACTAGATCCCTGTTTGCTCCAACATTAATCACTGATAAGTAGAATGAGATTTTCACGATTGGAATATCTTGTGCTGAATGGAATCCATTTCTTGGTATGTAGAGGCCAGGAAGAAGCGTTATTTTCTTCAAACAGTGTGGAGAAGAAGGTGAAAGGGTAAGGATTTTGAATAGGTGGCCTTACCATGTTATTGCATGCCTGTAATAATAGAAATTTCAGAGGTTTCAAGTCTTGGAACTGATGCTTGTGAACACCAAAATCTAGTTTCCGGTGTATGTGCCACATAGATCTTGTCTCTGACAGAGCATGTGTGTTCTCAGAATCAATGAACTGGGCTTGTTCTGAAGCCCACACTTGATAAAGGATAATGAATGATGGAAGGGGAGAGGCTGCAGCACTAAGTGATAGCTTTTGAAAGTGGAAACCACCCATTCCTGTTGATGTTGTAGGCATGTATCAACCAGGGAGCCTTCTCTGTGGGGTTGCCCTTAACCTGGTTCATCACATAACCATGGATGATAATTTAGCAACTATTCTGCATGACCTTAAAGACTAACAATCCCTCAGGCCCCAAGTCCCTCTCCCCTTATTAGCTAGATGTCTAGCCATATCATGGCAACTTCTGCTCCCTGTGTTGTAGAAGTTCAGGCTTGTGTACTCTCAGGAATCAGCTTTAAACCAATAGGGAACATGCATTTCCATGGTAGACGTCCAGCCTGCCTTGTGGGGAACTGGAATAGGACAGTTTCACTGGCACTCCTTGTCTCACTAGATAACTGTTCTGACCAGCCTACTGCTTCTGAAATGCTCATTCTTCTGGGTGTATTTCAGGTTCCAAGAGGTCAGAGAGAATGGGGCTTACTTCCCTAACTTTTAATCATGGTTTTCACTTACTGTTCAAGTTGTTGCAACATTCATGAGATTATATAGCTTTAGATTTGGAAAAGTGTCTCATTCCTATTTCACCCTTTACTCCTTAGTAGCACATAGTTATAAATTCCTTGGCTAAATGCAATTGGAAAATGAGATTCCCCTTATCTCATTCTCAATTTCTTTCTGTGAGAAAGTCACGAAAGGTACTTTTATATTCTGTCTCCTGAGGTTTAAATGCCAGTCTAAACCCTTGTACCCTTGACACATTGTCCCAAGATGGTGTGACAATGGAGACATTTTAGATGCCATAGGATATTTCATAACTTTAAATATTTTATAACAAATTAAATGTTAATTATATGCTGGTCAGGGAAGAAAATCACTGAAGTATTTAATTAACATTTAATTTATTAGTCATCAAATATTTAAGTAGCTCCTATCTGAGGGACTTATACTCCTCATTAGTTGTAAGTTAGTAACAAGTTATCATTGTTAGTTGCTACAGCTCCTACCAATGCAAGCATGTATGGCTTTTCTAAATTTCTGTAAAAAAAAAATCTTTACATACTATACAGGCAGCCTCTAATATAGGAAGAATATATTTCTAAAGCTTTTTTTTCTAAAGTCTTTGTAAGTCCAGTTGATTGATACTTGGATTAATATTCTCACAGAAACCCTATATTTGTGCATTAATTTACAATTTAAAAATCACTGTGATATCCATGATCTCAGTTGGTATTTTCATTGGCTGGCCACTTTTATGAAATTTGTAGGGTAGGTGGAGATAAGAGTTGGAACTTCAGAGACCCTACCCCAAAGTCACATAGAGATTTGAGGTGAAATTTGATCCCATATTTTCTGCCCATGAATATCACATTGCATCATGGTCAATGTCAGAGGCATTTCAGTCTCACTAAAGTCCTGATGGTGACCAAACAAGCCAATTTAGGGGGGTGAACCAACGGAAAGGAAGACCTTTCTCTCTGTCTCGCTCTCTCTCACTGTGTAAATCTGCCTGTCAAAAAAAATTATTATAAATAGAAAATGTAGCTTTAAACTATTATCTTGATTTGCTTATATTTAACCAAAGTAGAAGATCAACTTTTGTAAATGTTTCATGCTCATAAGACAAAATGTATTTTTATTTGGAGTCACATGATTTTCCATATATCCAATAGCATTATTGATTATGTTCCTCAATTTATTGATTATGATAGTTCCTTTAGGTAGCTGTGGTTTTGTCTAGTAGATCTACCCACTTTTTTTTAGAAAGCTTTTATTTAATAAATATAAATTTCATAGGTCCAGCTTTGGGAATAATGTGGTAATCTATCCACTTTTGAAAGAGCTTTATTGATTCTGCCATACCTGTATATTTAGTAAGTTCTTTTTGCATTCCCTGTGCTTTATGCTTTACATATTTTTCTGCTGAACTGTATGGTGATAACTGTGTCTTATTTATAAATAGTGCTTTATCAAGGCAAAAATCTCTGTTCTATTTTTTTATAATTCTGTCTGATTTTAAAATCCTCCATCCAGCTTTCTTTTTATTTATATTTTCTCAGTATTTTTAGACTTTCATTAGGACTTTAAGTGTTTTTTATAAGTTTAGAGATTTTTTTGAATAAAAAATAAATCTTACTTTTGATTTTTGTCCTTTGATGGAAGAAATTAGCCATGCATATGTAAGGACTGATATATTTGATTTTATTCTAAATCTTTTGCTTTATATTTTGTATTCATTACCTTGTTAAGCCCTATTTTTACTTCACATTCATTGACAAACATTACCACACAAGTAATTGAAACACATGGAAAGCACTTATTTTTAAAGTGCACAATTTGATTACTTTTGCCACATGTATGTATGTGTAAAACCATATCCTCAATCAAAACAATAATAAATATTCCCTCCCGCAAGTTTCCTCATGTTTCTTTGAATCTATTCCTCTCTTTATTTTTTTTATTTTATTTTTATTAAACTTTTATTTAATGAATATAAATTTCCAAAGTACAGCTTATGGGTTACAATGGCTTCCCCCCTCCCATAACCTCCCTCCTGCCCGCAACCCTCCCCTTTCCCGCTCCCTTTCCCCTTCCATTCATGTAAAGATTCATTTTCAATTCTCCTTGTATACAGAAGATCAGTTTAGTATATATTAGGTAAAGATTTCAACATTTTGCCCATATAGCAACATAAAGTGAAAAAACTACCATTGGATTACTAATTATAGCATTAAATAGCAATGTACAGCACATTAAAGACAGAGATCCTACATAATTTTTTTTTCAAATTAATTAATTTTCTATGCCATTTCCATTTTAACACCAGGTTTTTTTTTTTTTTTTTTTTCATTTCCAATTCTAACCCACCCCTGGTCATTGTGGCCATTTGGAGAGGAAACCAGCAAATGGAAATCTTTCCCTCTGTCTCTCTATCCCTCTCTCCTTCTTCCCTTCTCTTTTTGTAACTCTGCCTTTCAAATAACTAAAACAAATCTTTAAAAAGAAAAATTATCCACCTGGAGGAATAAAGAAATGAAAGATTATGAAAATTAGCAGAGCCTCAGAGACCTGTGTAATAATATCAAATGGTCTAACATACATATCATAGGAATCCTAGAATAACAGGAGAAAGAGATCAAGGCACAAAACACATTTTAAGAAATAATTGGTCAAAACGTCCCAAATCTGACACCCATCCCACACAGTCTCATTTAGGAAATTCAGTGAAACTTAAACAACACAAACTCAGAGACAGTTGCACCTAGATACATCAATTGAGCTGCCCCTAGAAACATCAATTTAGTTTCAAATTGATGAAACCGAAAATGAAAGTCTTAAAAGCAGCTAGAGAAAAGTGACATGGGAAGCAATGATTAGAATGACTGTGGATTTCTCATCAAAAACCATGGAGGCCAGAAGAGAGTGAAATGAAAACTTTAAGTGCTGAAAGAAATGAACTGTCAACCCACAGTTTTATGTTCAGTGAAAATACCCATCAGGAATGAAGGCAGAATAAAGATATTTTTCTCAGATGAACAGAAGCTAAGAGAATCATCACAGGCAGACCTGTTCCATAATGAAAGCCTAAGAAGTTTGTCAGGATGGAAGGATCTTCAGAAATGGAGAGCGGAGAGCGAAAGAATTGTCAAGTCTCTGGGTGGACATGATTTTTTTTCCCTAAAGTGTCTAAAATACATACAGCTGAAAAGAGCAAAATTTTATAGGATTTTTAATGTATGAAGACGCACTTCATTTGTCATTTGCAACATAAGGTTGGCAGAATAAACTATAAGTTTGGAAACTTACCTTTTACTTGAAGTGGTACAAAATTTTGTTCTAATTAGGCTATTAGGTATTTATATCATAACCCCTAGAACAGCCACTGAAAAATAAGACAAAAAAGCGTATGGCCCAAAAGCTATAAATTATATAAAGAAGATGATAAATCAGCTATTTGCTTCCTGCCAGTTGTGGGAGACCTGGATGGAGTTCTTGGCTCCTGGATTCTGCCGGGTCTAGTTCTGGCTGCTGTGGGTGTTTGGCGAGTTAACCAGTAATTAGAAGATCTCTCTCTCTCTCTCTCTTTCTCTCTCTCTTTCTTTCCTCCATGTGTCACTCTGCCTTTTAAATAGATAAATAGATAAAACTTTAAATAAAGCCACATAGACAAATTAAAATGGAATGCTAAAGATATTTAAATATTACAAGTGAATTTTTTCATTTGTGTTATTTTGCTAGTTTATTGAATTCATATCCATTTTATTTGTTTCCTCTTGTCAATTTGGATGCTCTGCTGTACTTTATGATTTTCTTTTCTGTTACTCAAACTCATGTATATTTCTCTACCACTTATTTTTAAAATCTTGCCTATTTGCCTCATTAACACAAGTCCTCTCTGCTTTCTCCACTATTACTCCCATAAAATAAGACTTTAAAAATATCTTTACTTTCATCATCTCATAAATTTCCAGACCAGGTGAGAGTTTTAGAATTCATTAATATCTTTTCTTTTTTCTGTTGTCAACCTTAAAATTTTGCTGAAACAGTTTAGTACTTTTTGTTCTTGAGGATTATTAAGAATTTCACTGCAGTATATTACTTCTATTTTCATAATCCTTATTTAGTGCATACCTCACTCATTACCACAGTTGATCAGTATCATTTATAGTTCTTTGTGAGTCTGTCTCCCTTTCCTTGTCTTTGTCTCTTTCTCTCTCTCTTAAACGCACACACACATGTCTGCAAAACTTGATGCTTCTCACTATTTCCTGCCCTCTTTATTATGTTAGACATTGAGTTCTCTGTGTTGATGCATTTGCAGTTTGGTTGGGATTCTTTCTTTCTTTTTAACTTTTATTTAATGAATATAAATTTCCAAAGTACAGCTTAAGGATTACAATGGCTTCCCCTCCCCATAACTTCCCTCCCACCTGCAACTCTCCCCTTTCCCTCTTGGTTGGGATTCTTTCTTGAGCATTTTTTTTTTCTCATGAAGTATGGGTGACATGTGTATCTGCAAATAATTATTTCTTCCTGGCAGTTAAATAATGCCAGGGATGAATGTAGAATTCTTGGTTTCCAATCCTTTCCTCTCAGTGGTTTATAGATAATAGTCCAACATTTTTTAGCTTTCACTATTGTGGATTAGAATCTCATTCCTAGTTCTTAGTAGACAACTTAATCTTCCCGCTAGAAACTGATAGATATTTGTTGTTCTTAGACTTCAGGAATTTTAACGAGATATCCTTAGGAGTAAAACTTTTTCAGCAAATTCAAATGGGACTTAATCTATATTTTAAATCTAAAAACTTGAATTTTCCTTTATATTTTTATTTTATTATTCCATAGTTTAAATTATTTTCTCTCATCCCTGTATTCCATTTGTGATCTAGAACCCTAATTACTGGCATTTGGTTCTCTTGAAGCTATCCTTCAAGTCTTTTATCATTCCCTTACAATTTCCTTTCTCTGCCTTGAGATTATTCTTCTAATTGGTGTTCCAGGGCACTAATTTGGGCCTCATCATTGACCAATCTATGTCAATTAATTTACTGAGATGTTTAGTTTGAAAAATCAAAATTTCTAACTCCTTACAGTCTTTTGTGCTTTCATGTGTGCTGCGATTGGATTCCAGGACATGCTGCTGATATTCTTTGGACTCATTGTCATCTGTCTCTGAAAGTACAGCTTTTCCGGGGCTTCTTTTGCTTAGTCTTACCTTCTCTGCAGCCATTTAGACATACTGATTTTCTTTATGTGTCATTATGTGTGTTTTTGGCCTTCTGGGTGTTATTGGCACATCCCGAGTGGCAGAGATCATGATGGTAGTAAACACTGATGCCATACCCACCTTGTGAAATGCTGAGTGGAAGTATCCATCTCGCATCTCTGGAGAAAGTAACTCTGTCTCCAAACTCCACGTTCTCTCCTCATATGGAGGGCAAGGAGACCTCTGCCCTACAGTTTAAAGTATCTCAGTTTCTTGAGACCTAGGAAACCTCTCACAAAGGACAAAATGTTGACCTTACCCTCATGGGTGAAAATTTCCCAGGACAAATCTTCAAGAAATTCAGTCAATAATCCAGTTCTTTGACCCTGGTCTTCAAGTGTTCCATGAGCTTTCCCATTAGTCATGGATGGATCCTTTCTCTCATCTGTCTATTAGTGCTAACAGATTATGGGGATTTGTGAGGAAAAGGGAAACATATACCAGCTTACTGAATTCCCCCTTTTTGAGGAAGTTTAAAAAAGCCCAAGTTGATTCTACACAAAAGTATTAAGGGGAATGGAAATAGAATTGTTAACAAAATAAATGGAAATGGAATGCATATTGATGTTTCAGTTGTTAAATTATCCATGAGAGCAAAGGAAGCAACTTCATTTTAGAGTATGGTGGCAAGTTTGGGACACTATATTTCTAGTTTTGCGATAAATGGACGATTATCTATCTAGTGCTCATTCATTAATGATGGCTAGTGATTAAGTAGGGAAAATGTGGTCAATAGATAAGGAATGACTTAAGCCTTTGTTATGACTTGAGTGATTCTGCTGAAAACCATGTATTCGAAACTAATTCCTCCATGCAATGTTGGAAGGTGGGGGTCTAGTGAGAAGTGACAAAGCCATGAAGGGTCTCCCTTCATGAATGAATTAACAGTGTTGTTTCAGGAATGGGTTCTTTACAAAAGGATGAGTCCTGTCCTCTCATACTCCCTTTTATCTTCTCTTTGTCCTTCACCGCAGGATGATATAGCAGGAAGGCCCTCATCACATGTTGGACCCTTGATCTTGGATGCCCCAGCCTTCAGAACCATCAGTCAATACATTTCTATCAATTATAAATTATCTACTTGGTGATATTCTGTTTCAACATCACAAAAGCAACTAAGAGTCTTACATAAAATACGTCTTTGGAGCCAGAAGAATGCCTTCTTTTACACTATCTCCAGTGTTCCTGGAGATGGCATTATTTTCAGGGGCTAAACTGTTCATCTCTTAGATCTTAGGTGGATTATAGGATCAGGAACAAGGATGAGAAATACGGCTCCATGAAATCTTGCTCTAAGTTTTCCAGATATGCTACTAGAATATTCCTTTGAAGAGGGACGGCCACATTAGGGGATAGAATAGTCAGGGTAATTTCATTTGTTGGAAGCTCATCAATTAGCTTGGAGGGTCACTTTTCCTCCCCTCACTGTGTCCACACACTGGGAGGTAATCCGGTCCAAGGGCATTTCCTGGCACACATTAACATGGAACTGAGCCTTTGTGGGAGGCTCATCTGTTACTTCCCTTCTTTTCTCCTTTTGGGAGGAGCTGCTCTGCCCTGAGGTGCCTTGTGTGGAAGGAACAAACTGTTTTCTCTCATTTTCCTTGGTCTTTTCCTCCTCCAAGAGAGTGATTACACCCAGAAGTTTAAGATGTGGGTGTGAGCCCAGGAGAAAGAAATGGAGGCCTCTCAATCTGCTTTGTTTAAGTGCATCTTCGGTGGAAGGAGTTTTCTGTAGAGTACTAACTGGTCTCCAAGGTTTACATTAGGATGTGGAGTAAGCAACTCATGGTAATAGAGTATGTATTTTCTTGGCTTTGCTCAATACATATCAGTATATTTATGTATGTATGTATGGAGTCCTCACAAAGTTCATGGAAACTATATGTTAAGAAAAAAGCTATGCGTGGATTTCAAAAATTTTTGCACCAAAATTAGTTTTATTTCATTTTTTCATGAACTTAAAATTTATTTATTTATTTGAGAAGCAAGGAGGGAGAGAGGGCAAGCATGCTCCCAGGTGCTGGTTCATCCACAAATGTGCCCAGTGACTGCAGCTAGGCTGGGGCTGAGGCTGGGACCTGGGAACTCAAATGGAGTTTCCTATGTGGGTTACAGTAACCTAACCACCTGAGCCATCACCAGTGCCTGCCAGTGTCCTCACCAGCAGGAAAATGCAATCAGGAGTCAGAGGCAGGCATCAAATCCAAGCTCTTTGGCATGGAAAGTAGGCATCCCAACTGCTGGGTCAAATGCACATAAATCCACAAACTGTTTGAAGTACCATCTCTCATACACACACACACACACACATACACACGTATCTTAAACTCCTTCTAGGAACAGTGGTGGTAGTCATTGTAGACAGCATTTAGGTGTTTGTGGATACTAGGGACTTGTCATTTCTTCCACTTGTTCTCATTTTTATTATAATTTGCTGCCTAGGAAGTGAGATCTAGTCTGGGCAGTTTTAGTAGATCCTTTGCGCCTTTCATGTCCTTGGGAAAACCTTGCCTTCCTCAAGGGCTACTGGAGCTGAAGGTTGGGGAACTTTGCAATAGGGAAGGGCATAATGGATGTTCCTGTGTCCTCTAACGATTTCTCATTATGGGGAATCTCTGGCCATGGGGAAGGATAGGAGACCGTCAATCACTAAGCTCACCTCCAAACCCACACTTCTATAATCTGGGATACTCTGCCAGTCACATGTATGCTTTGCTAGCTGGCTACCTGTTAGGATTTCCAGCAGGGGATACTAAGAAGGAGACTGAAAGGCAACAGGAAGAAGATGAGACTTGACTTCCTTTTCTTTGCTTTTTATTCCTTTGATTTTTTTTTTAAATTTTAATTTTTAGTTTATAACAGATTCAACGTGATTTGTAGATAACAATTGTAAGAACATTATGATATTCCCTTCCTCCTTCCCTTGCCCTGTCTCCCTCCCACACTCTTTCTTTTTTTTTTTTAAAGTTTTAAGATAACATATTTTAAAATTACATTACAGCAAAAGGCTTAATACTTCACCGAATAAGAAGTTTAACAAATTAAAAGCAAAAATACCCTAGTTCAGTGGGGATATTGACGATAGCTATACACAATAATTGAATTCCTTTGAGTGTCATCCGTTACGGCTTCTTCACTCTGGCCGCAGCAATTCCTTCCTATAGCAACAACTGAGTTTGGTTTGCAGTTTTTACAACATATGAAGGACTAGTTTTGTTGTCCTCCCTGAAAAAATCCCTGTACCAGTCGGCCAGCATCCCCTCCTTGGAGGGCTGAGTTCCTCCTGCAACACACCCCTCACTCTACCTGAGTCTTAATTGTAAACTCTTCCCTCTGTTGCTCCGTCCCAAGGGATGGTAGCTGTTTTCTGCAGTTGCTGCCTTCTGATAACTTAATGTTCTTTTAATCTTTCGTCTCATGGCTAATACCTCTGTACAATTCTTTCTACTCAGTTATTTCTATTCTCATTTATTCTGCGCTGTCTCCTGACTGCATCTTTACTGATACAGGAGCTTACCTGAGATTGAACCTGGAACTGTACTACGGATTTTCAGACAAGACCAGTATGGAAATCATTGAGATTCCTAATCTGTGTGGAATACAGGAAAAGACAGGGGCATTCGCACTCTCACTGTTCTCCCGATCCTCTGTGCAAAGGGATCATATGAACCCTACCTTATTAAGATGGTTCCCCTTAAACGTGACCCTTTCCCCAGGATGGTGGTGTGGGTAACTCATGTCACTTACTTCTAGGGCATGCAATGCTGAGCTAAGGTAATGCGGGCAACCCAGGAACCCAGAAAATAAGACAGTGATATCGAGGCATGGTCTTTAGAGCTAACTGAGAGTCTGCAGATCTGACCAAGGAAGGCTGGGCCCTGAAGGGGAGGGATGAGCACTGAAGGACTCTTCGGAGTCTAGCAAGAACAATCAGGAGGCTTCTGGTAACTGCTTCCCTGGCAGCTGCTCTAGGGCATATGTTCAGGGTTAATGAGAAGCCAGGGAAGACTTGAGTTACAATTAAAAATCTAAGCAAAGTTGTGTGTGTGTGTGTGTGTGTTTTAAAATTAATTTACTTGAGAGGCCTAGAGAGGGAGAAAGTATGCATGCTTCTATTGGCTGGCTGGTCCACTTTCCAAATGCCTGCAACAGCTAGGGCTGGGCCAGACCAAAGCCGGGAGCCAGGAACTCAATATAGATATGGGTGGCAGGAATACAAACACTTGACTCATTATCTGCCCCCTCCCAGGATGCCCATTCATTTATAGGAAGCTAGATTTGAAGCAGAGTGGCTAGGACTCAAAGCCAGGGACTCCTGCAGACGTCCCAGGATAGGCCAAATGCCTGTTCTTGGGCAAAGCTTTGAATGATAATTGGCATATGGCTAATCATAGTATCTGCAATTTATTGGACAATATATCTCAAACACTTTACATATATTGCATTATTTAATCCTTACAGCAGCTCGGAGAAAACTGTTTTAACAAGGTTCTGTTATTTTATCAGTCATACTGTCATGTAGTTAATAAATGTTGAGGATGGGCTTTGGATTCGAGCCTATCTGCCTTGAATCTAGGATTAAATGCTATGAGAGTGTACTTCAAACTGTTTATGGAAAAAATGGAATTAAAAGATAAACTTTTGTGTAAGCATTTAGTGAATGGTAAAGATGCCTCTTTGAACCCCTAAATCCTGTATTGAAATGTTTGAATTTGAGTTCCAGCTCTGCTCCTGATTTCAGCTTCCAGTTAATGAATGTCCTGGGAGATAGCAGGTGATGGCTCAAATATTTGGGTTCCTGTTAGTCATGTGGGAGACCTGGATTGCATCCTTAGCTCTGAGCTTCAGCCTGGTCTATCCCTGGCTGTTGTGGGCACTTGGGGATTGTACCAGTACATGAGATATCTCCCTTTCTGTCTCTTTCCATGTCTCTCAGCCTTTCAAATAAACACCCTGCTCCCTTCCTCAGGTCTGATAACATTTGCATCCATAAAGTCCTTTGTTTCAGACCTTCAAGAGAAGTTTTTCTATTTACATCCAAAAAGCCCTTTGTTCCAAGAGGAGCAGAGGTGGGGAACCAAGACCCATCTCCTTAAAACCCCCAGCCTCAACTGGACTGCGCGCTCAGCTCTCTGCATCTTTGCTGAGTTGCCCGCCTGGCCTGGCCTGGCCTGGCCTGGCCAGGTGTACTCTCCACTCACCCATGCAGCCCCCCCTCTCCCCCAGTCTGAGGGACTGGGCACTCTCTCTCAGGTCCTGTCTGGAGAGGTGCCCATCCGTCCTTACAGATGTTCCTTCTTAATAAACCTTGCTATTTTACCTCCCACTAAAAAAAAAAAAAATAAAAAAAAATAAAAATAAAAATAAAAAATGAAAGTTGTAAAAAAATGTTTATTTTTATGTGCAAAAAGTTGAAATCCATTCTTTTACATAACATGGTTTTCATGAATTTTCTTTCTTTTTTATCATTTATTTGGCTTATGTTTTAATTTTTTTGTTTATTTAAGGTAAACAAATTTCATGTAATTCGTGTGTAGAGATTTAGGAATATAGTGATATTTCCCACCTCTCCTCCCTCTCTCCCACACTTCTACTCTTCATCCTCCTTCTTCTGTTATTCCTTCTCTTAATATTTACAATGACCTACTTTAGTTTACTTTATACTCATAAGATTAACCCTACACTAAGTGAAGAGTTTAACAAATAGAAGAAAAAAACTTCCTCAACAGTACAGGCAAAGATTCTGAACAACCATCTAATCTCAAATGTGAATTTCATGCCTATATATTACATAGTTGGTACTCATTAGTTGCCACAGATCAGAAAAAAAGGTATGGTATTTGTCTTTTTGGGACTGGCTTATTTCATTAAGTATAATGGTTTCCAATTGCATCCATTTTGTTGCAAAATATGGGATTTCATTCTTTTTTATGGCTGAGAAGTATTCCATACTGTCTATCTAGCTACCACAATTTCCTTATACAGTCATCAATTGATGGCCTCCTCAGTTGATTCCATTTCTTGGCTCTTGTGAATTGAGATGCAATAAAAATGGGGGAAGAGATAACTTTTTCATATGCTGATTTCATTTCCTTTGGGCAAATTCCCAGAATTAGGATTCCTGGGTCATGTGCTGTATCTATTTTCAGCTTTCTGAAGTATCTCCATAGTGTCTTCCACAATGGCTACATTTACTTTGCCACCAACAGTGGATTAGGGTACTTTTCCCACCATATCCTTTCCAGCATTTATTGTTTGCTGATTTCTATATGACAGCCATTCTAACTGGGGTGAGGTGAAGCTTCGTTGTTGTTTTTGGTTTGCATTTCCCTGATGGCCTAGTTACCTGAGCATTTTTTATGTGTCTGTGAATTTCCTCTCTTGAAAAATGCCTATTGAAATCCTTTGCCCATTTCTTAACTGGATTGTTTTGTTGTTGTTGAATTTCCCGGGCTCTTTATGGATTCTGGATATTAATCATTTGTCAGTTACATAGTTTGCAAGTCTTTTCTCCCATTCTTTCTGTTGCTTCTTCACTTTGCCGAGAGTTTCCTTTGCAGTGTGGAAGCTTCTCACCTTGAAGTAATCCCATTTGTCAATTTTGGCTTTGATTGCCTGTGCTTCTGGAGTCTTTCCCATGATATCTTTGCCCATGTCAATCTCTTACAGAGTTTCCCCAAAGTTCTCTTCTAGTAATCTGATGGTATCCGGTCACATATTTAGATTCTTGTTCCATTTTGAGTTGATTTTTGTGGAAGTGTAAGGTAGGGGTCTTGTTTCATACTACTATATGCAGAGATCTAATTTTCCCAGCACTGTTTGTAGAAGAGACTATTCTTTATCCAGGGATTGATCTGAATTTCTTTGTCAAAGACTAGTTGGTTGAAGATGTATGGATTGATTTTTGGAGTTTCTTTTCTGTTTCATTGATCTACATGTCTATTTTTGTGCCAGTACCAGACTGTTTCGATTATAACTTCCCTGCAATATGTCTTGAAATTTGGTATTATGATGCCTCTGGCTTTATTTTTGTTGTCTAAGATTGCTTTAGCTATTCAGGGTATTTTGTGTTTCCTTATTAATTATAGGGTTTTTTTTTCTAGATCTGAGAATGTCATTGGTATTTTGATCAGGATCACATTGAATCTGTAAATTGCTTTCAGTAGTATGGACATTGTGATGATATTAATTCTTCCATTCCACAAACATGGAAGATTTTAACATTTTTTGTGTCTTCTTCTATTTGTTTCTTTTTAAAAAATAATTATTTTATTCATTTGAAAGACAGACACTTTCCCCAGGCCATAGCAGAGAGCTGGATTGGAAGTAGAGAGGCTGGAACTTGACCCGGTGCCAATATGAGATGCCAGCACTGCAGGCAGCAGCTTTACCCATGATGCCACAGTGCTGGCCCCTCCTTTGTACTTACACTGGTAGATTTTCTCCCTTTGCATTCTTTCATAATAGTGACCATCTTTCTATGTTTCTTCGTGTAACATCCTTTAGCATCTTTTGTAAGGCTGGGTGAGTGGTGACAAATTCCTTCTCCCCCCCTCCCCAACCTCCCTCCCTCCCGCAGCCCTCCCATCTCCCACTCCCTCTCCCATCCTACTCTTCATCAAGATTCATTTTCAATTATCTTTATATACAGAAGATCAAATTAGTATATACTAAGCAAAGATTTCAACAGACTGCACCCACACAACCGCACAAGATATAGAGTACTGTTTGACTAGTAGTTTTACCATTAATTCTCATAGTAAAACACATTAAGGACAGAGATCCTATGTGGGGAGCACGTGCACAGTGACTCCCATTGTTGATTTAACAATTGACACTCTTATTTATGATGTCAGTAATCACCCGAAGCTCTTGCCGTGAGCTGTCAAGGCTATGGAAGCCTCTTGAGTTCACCAACTCTGAACTTATTTAGTCAAGGCCATATCACAGTGGAGGTTCCTTCCTCCCTTAAAAGAAATGTGCCTCCTTCTTTGATGGCCCATTCTTTCTGCTGGGATCTTGTTCACCAAGATCTTTCATTCAGGTTGTTTTTGCCACAGTATCTTGGCTTTCAATGCCTGCGAGACTCTCATGGACCTTTTAGCCAGATCCAAATGCCCCAAGGGATGATTCTGAGGCTGGAGTGCTATTTAGGGCATTTGCCATTCTATGAATCTGCTGTGTATCCTGCTTCACCTGCAGGATCATTCTCTCCCTTTTAATTCTATCCTTCATTATTTGCAGACACTGGTCTTGCTTGTGAAATCTCTTCCACACTTAACCTATCTTTTTGATCAATTATGTACTTAAACATCACTTTAACAAGTGAGATGGCATTGGTATGTGCCTCCTTGATAAGACTGAATTGGAATCCCCTGGCACATTTCTAGTTCTACCATCAGAGGTAAGTTCGAGAGAGCATGTGCCGACCTGTATATCTACTCCTTCTCTTATTCCCACTCTTATATTTAACAAAGATCAATTTTCTGTTAATTTTAAATGCCTAAGAATAATTGTGTATTAATTACAGAGTTCAACCAATGGTATTAAGTAGAACAAAACAACAACAACAAAAAATACTAAAAGGAATATAATAGTAAGTTGTTCCTCAACAGTCAAGACAAGGGCTGATCAAGTCATTGTTTCTCATAATGTCCATTTCACTTCAATGGTTTCCTTTTAGGTGCTCAGTTAGTTGTCATTGATCAGGGAGAGCATATGATATTTGTCCCTTTGGGACTGCCTTATTTCACTCAGCATGATATTTTCCAGATTCCTCCATTTTGTTGTAAATGACTGGATTTCATTGTTGTTTTTTTTTAACTGCTGTATAGTATTCTATAGAGTACATATCCCATAATTTCTTTATCCAGTCATCTGTTGATGGGCATTTAGGTTGATTCCAGGTCTTAGCTATTGTGAATTGAGCGGCAATAAACATTGAGGTGCAAACAGCTCTTTTTTTTTTTTTTTCCAGTTTAATTCCCTTTGGGTTAATTCCAAGGAGTGGGATGGCTGGGTCATGTGGTAGGGCTATATTCAGGTTTCTGAGGACTCTCCAAACTGTCTTCCATAGTGGCTTTACCAGTTTGCATTCCCACCAACAGTGGGTCAGTGTCCCTTTTTCCCCACATCCTCACCAGCATCTGTTGTTGGTTGATTTCTGTATGTGAGCCATTCTAACAGGAGTGAGGTGAAACCTCGTTGTGGTTTTGATTTGCATTTCCCTGATTGCTAGAGATCCTGAGAATTTTTTCATGTGTCTGTTGGCCATTTGGATTTCCTCTTTTGAAAAATGTCTGTTAAGGTCCTTGGCCCATCTTTTTATTGGGTGGGTTGTTTTGTTGCTGTGGAGTTTCTTGATCATTTTATAGACTCTAGTTGTTAATCCTTTATCAGTTGTGTAGTTTGCGAATAATGTATCCCATTCTGTTGGTTGCCTCTTCACTTTCCTGTTTGTTTTGCTATAAAGAAACTTTTCAATTTGAGGTAATCCCATTTGTTTACTTTATCTTTGACTACCCATGCCTCTGGGGTCTTCTCTAGGAATTCTTTGCCTGTTCCAATGTCTTGAAGGGTTTCCCCTATGCTCTCAATTAGTTTCATGGTGTCGCAGCGTATCTCTATTTCTTTGATGCATGTTGAGTGGATTTTTGTATATGGTGTAAGATAGGGTCTAGCTTCATACTTCAACATGTGGACATCCAGTTTTCTCAGCACCATTTGTTGAAGAGGCTATCCTTGTTCCAGGGGCTGGTTTTAGGTCCTTTGTTGAATATGAGTTGGTTATAGATGTTTGGATTGATTTCCAGTGTTTCTATTCTGTTCCATTGGTCTATCCAACTGTTTCTGTACCAGTACCAGGCTGTTTTGATTATAACTGCCTGTAGTATGTCTTGAAGTCTGGAATTGTGATGCCTCCAGCTTTGCTTTTATTGTAGAGGATTGCTTTAGCTACTTGAGGTCTGTTTCTCCATATGAATTTCAGTAACGTTTTTTCTAGGTCTGTGAAGAATGACTTTGGTATTTTAATTGGTATTGCATTGAACTTGTAAATTGCTTTTGGCAGAATGGACATTTTGATGATATTGATTCTTCCAATCCATGAGCATTGCAGATTTTTCCATTTTTTGTGTCTTCTTCTATTCCTTTCTTTAATGTTTTATAATTTTAATCATAGAGGTCTTTGACATCCTTGGTTAAATTTATCCCAAGGCACTTGATTGTTTCTGTGGCTATTGTGAATAGGTACAAATTCTTTCAATTTCTGGTTGTTATGGAAGGTCTTTATTTCATTTTTATTCATAAATGAGAGCTTTATGGGATACAGTATTCTGATTGAGAGCTTTTCTTTTAAGACTTGGTCTATGTTTTTCCGTTCTCTCCTAGCCTGTAGGGTTTCTGGTAAGAAATCAGCTGTAAGTCTTATTAGAGTTTCTCTGAAAATAGTCTGGTATTTCTCTCATGTATACGTTAGAATCTTTTTTATGTTTTACTATTGAAAGTTTAACTATAATGTGTCATGGTGAAGATCATTTCTGGTCATGTCTATTAGGAGTTCTACGTACCTCATGTAATTGGACATCCCTTTCTTTCTCTAAATTAGGGAAGTTTTCTGTTATTATTTCACTGAATAGGCCTTCTAACCCATTCTCTCTTCCCACATGTTCAGGAACTCTTAATACCCATATGTTGGGTCATATGATAGTGTCACATACAACTCCAATACTACAACACTGTTTTTAATTTTTGTAACTTCTTCTTTTTCATTGGTTTGACTGAGAAATTTCCAAACATGTCTTCTAGGTTGAATATTCTTTGTTCTGCCTCACCAATTCTTTTATTAAGGGTTTCCACTGCATTGTATTTTTTATTTGACATGTTGAATTCTTCATTGCTAATATTTTTGTTTGATTTCTCTTCAAAATCTCGATTTCATGGGACAGTTTTTCCTCCATGTTATGTATGGATTTTTTGTAGTTGTAGTTTATTTCTCATTGCTTCTGACTAATCCTATGAACAATCTTTTGAATTCCTTTTCAGGTATCTCATCAATCTCTTCATCTTCAGATTCTAATATTGAAGTGTTGTTGTATTCCTGAACGCAGTGCCTCAGACCTGTAGGTGTCAAGTGTTGTATTCCTTTGGGGAGTCATGTTGTCTTCCTTATTCTTATTTCTTGAATTTCTGCATTTATTTTTAAGCATTTGTGGAAATACTTGTTGGTTTCCTCTTTTGTTGCATTTTATCTTTTAATTGTGCCTCTGTGGGTTAGTGGGGTGTCTACTCTTTCAGTGAATAGCCAGAGGCATGTTCTGAGTGTGGCAGGGAGTTCTGGTTCTGGTCAGTATTATAGGGTGGGGGGAGTATTCAGGGTGACTCCCAGGTTCAGCATGGTAGATCTCCACTGTTGTCAGCAAGGGAGAGGGTATTATCACCTCTTTGGCGTAATCATACTCTCACCTCCTTTCTTCCAAGGTGATCAATGCCTTGGGTTAGCCTACTATGATGCAACACTCACCCACACTGCTGTATGAATCACACAAATGATCTGTGCAGGCCTCAGTGTGAGCACAGATCCCATTGCATGACCTAGCCTAGACAGTAAGGGAGCTCTGAGCTGCTGGCGATGGACACAATAATTCCCAGAGACCCAGCTACACTCTGCACCCTATTGTGCAGTCATAGGGTTCCCACAGTCACAGGGCCCAAGGCGCCCACAGTCATGGGGTACAGAGGATCTGCTCCATCTGTTAGCTGTCCTATCCATGGAGAAGGCAGAAACATTCCCAGAGCCAGCTGCCTGTGGGTGCTCCACCTTGGTGGTTTGAGCCTCTGAGGCTGTGGTACACTGAGAGGCTGAGGGCACCTCACATTTACATGGATGCCCAGCCCTAGTCCACCCTCCCAGCAAGACTCAAACTCAGTGAGAAATGCAAATTTTTTCCCTCTGGTAAAAGCCCTGGATCACACATGTGCACAAGAGCTGCTGCAGCGACTGCTGGTGTCAAAAGGACACCTTCTCCCCACCAGATGCTGGGTGTGCGCACAAGAGCCACCACCAACACTAATTGTGTCAAAATGGCTCCTGCTGCCCACTGGTTTCTGGGAGCCATTGTTGGGCAGATGGGGAGAAAGAAACGTGCTTGTTTTTTTTTTTTTTTTTTTTTTTTTCTTTTTCCAGTTACCTTGCACCTTGTTAGGGCTCTGGACTGCACCCAAAGACAGTGTTGTCCACAGGCTCTCCATCTGGCAATGCCACCAGGGGCTGGACTGCTGCAGAGTGCTCTCACCTTGCTCTCCAGAGCTGGTGCATTCTCAGCTCTTGATTCTTGGCTGCGGGGATTGTGTGTTGTGTCGGTGCTTGTTGCTGCACATTCACACCTTCCACGCCAATCCCTGGTGTCCCTCTTCTTTCTGTAGACTTTCCATTGCAGATTTCTCTCCAGGTCTCCCCTGGGAATGCATTTCCTCCACTTTTTTTCCTGCTATTTTCCTCTCACCTAAAGCCGTACATCTTTGCCCTATTCAGCCATCTTGGAATCCCACTCCATGAATTTTTTAAAAGATGTGAGCATTTTAATATTTTCTCTCTTTAATTATTTTTATTTGAAAGGCACACACACAGGGAAAGCTTCCACCTGCTGATTTACTCTGTAAATATCCACCACAACTAGGGCTGGGCGAGGCAGAAGCCTGGAGACAGGAACTCAGCCTGGGTCTCCCATGTGGGTAGCAGTGACTTAACTACCCCAGCTATAATCTGCTGCCTCTGCTGGTGTACATTCACTGGAAGTTAGACTCAAAAGCAGGGTCAGGACTGGAACCCAAGCTATGATATAGAACGCAGGCCTCCTAAGTGGTGTCTTAATTGCTCCCCAAAAGGGCCGCCCCTTCCATGAACTTTTTGAAGACTTTGCATTTGCATAGATTTCAAATATTTTCACCAAACTAAATGTATTTTAATTCCATTTTCCATGAACGTTTTGATGTACTATCATATTCTTGACCCTCTCCCTGTGCAGAAACTGTGATATGACAGTAGTCAATATTCCAAGTGGGAGGATAGGGACAAACAGCCTTTCTTTTGCTATAGCTGCCTAGCCCTACTCCTCTCTATCAGCCTGAAGTTAGTTTTAATAAAATAATAATTTAAGATAATTATTGATGTTGGTTTTATCTCTAGGCAGTTTGAATTTTTTCTCCTTTGGTTCAAGTTGAATTTACTTCTTTGGTAACCTGACATATTGCTTCAGAGAACAAATCACTTTTCTTTTTTCTAGCTGTTCTCTCTTTGTCCTGCCTGCCCGGACCCATTTTTATTTAATTGGTTGATCTTTAAGTGAAGTGTGATATTTTCTGCTGTGACTTTAGGAGGATTCCTGGCCTGCTCCAGTTATTTAGCACACACGTACATAGACTTGATCTCGCATTAGAGTAGGGAGAGGGGAGTGTAGTTGAGGGAAGAGGGGACAGAGGGAGGGAAAATCATTATCTTGTCTTCTCCCATTAGAAAACAAACTCTGGAAGACAGAAGCTGTGTTGAAGATTCTACACTGCCTAGCCATTGTTGTTCAGAATTGATTGAGGTCTTTAGTTTTAACATATTTTATTGCCTGTCCAATGAGAACGACATACCTAGCCATGTGCCATACTATTGCCAGCTAATCTTGGTGTCTGTCTGATGTTGTCGGTGGTAATATGAATGGGACAGTTTGATAGATTTAGAGCCCAGTTTACAAGTGGGTGGTTGGCTGTTTGCTGTAAAATAAACACTGCTGCTTTTTAAAAGGCAATTTTTTTCAATATTTATTTTAATTGTGTAATATTGGACTATTTAAATTCAAACTTAGTGGCCATTATAAATCCGGAAAAGTTTTTGAGGACTACATCAGGGAGATGGCATATGGCAATGGAAGGAGCACTGGAGTCGAAGGCAGAGGACGTGAACATGAACCTTGGATTCATCAACTCCTAGATATGGGCTCTTGTGTCAGATACAATATTAAGATTTCAACCATATCTTTAAAACAGGAATAGAACACCTGATCAAATCATCTCACATAGTAGCAATATCAGTTAGGGTCAGATCAATTGCAAGTCACCAAAAAAATCCAAATCAAATTGTGCTTAAGTAGTGAGGAGGATTTATTAGCTCATGTAATTGGACATCTGGACCTAGGGTCAAGGTGAGTGGGATTTAGCTGTCCACAATATCTTCACGTTTCTCTTCCTCCATGTCACTTACTGTGTTCCTGTGTCAGTCTCATCATGAGAATAGCTCCCATTGCTGTCCCACTCAAGGCCCAGATCGGCCACGTGGAGTGTGCACAGCTGGAAACTCTCTGGTGTCGTTCAGAAGAAAGAGAGTGCTTCTTTCCTACAGACTCCTAGGGCACTTCAGGGTACAGTCTCAATATGGCCCAAACCGGGTCATATTTCCCCCTTGGTACCAACCGTAGCACAAGCTACCACCAAAGAATGTGGGCTATTGTGGTAACTGTGGACTCAGAACAGAAGTCAAGGTAGCTGCCAAGAGAAGGGAGAATAGAGATTAGGAGGGCAGCTGCAATACCCATGTTTCCAGTACTGGGGACACAATCAGACAACGTATATCTGTGTCTGCAGTTATCCAATTTCGGAGTCCCGTGGACCCTCCAGGGCCACTTCTTCGGATGTGAAGGAATGCGGATGGCACGCTCAGCCCCAACCTGCCCCATCACACACACCTGCAACAGAAGCAGTTCTGATCAATGAACTATGGGAAAGTATTATAAATCTATAAAGTACTGTTTATGACGTTACTATTAATAATGACAACAACAGAGAAGCTACCATAGGCTTAATTGGCTTAGATTTGTATTCTATATTTGCTATTTACTTTTTGTTTAGCCATGAGAAGAGACAGATCATTTTGTATTTCAAAGTGTTAAGAGTGTTGAGTAATGCTGATCCTTATAGGCTTATGTCATTCTCTGCTTATAATATTTTTGGAAGCATCTTTCCTGCACCTGCAAATGCAGATTGGTTTGTGTTTACTGTTGCAAGAGACACCTTTTATTAAGATGTAAGCAGAGCGGAAATAAAATTATAGAAAGGAGTCTTCAGTTTTGACCTTCTTGACTTTGTTGCTAATAAACTGTCAAGATAACACATTACCTTATACAGAACACCTTAAAATATTCAAGACTCCACTGGTCAGATTGCTTTAACCAAAGGAAAGATAAATCTATGTATAAACAGGTAGATTACCAATTTATATTGTCTGTTTCGTGTTTATCAGTCAGTGCAGTTCAAGGCCATAGTGGTTGACTTCTTCCTGTCTAAAAGGTTAACTTGCAGTTTTTGGATGAGGACCCTAGCTCTTCGGTCTCTGACCTTGGATTGTCATTCAGACTACCAAGTCTCCTTGTAATATGGCCTCAATTATTCAAAACGCCTTTAATCTTCCAAATTAACCAAATCCCTCCCACTGTCCTTGCCCAGAGCTCAGGGTAGACCTTTATCAGTTAATAGAATTGGACTTGAAAATTTTGAGGTTTTTATCACTTACAGTTAATTTTAAATTCCTTTTCTCTTTATTACAGGAGTGAAAGCTATAGTGAAGAGCAGATTGCCTAGAAGTCTGACAGCATTATTTTAAAACAATAGATTTTATTCAAATCCTAACCAAGAGAGTACAGTGGTCCTATCACATATGGGCCAGCCTTGGATATAAAATTTCTTTGTCTCGTGTTTGACCTTAATTTAGGCACTTGGTCCCCTCCCACTCTATCTCCAAATCCACCTCCCTCCTCCCTCCCTTCTTTTCCTTTCCTTCCTCGGCCTCTTCAAGTGCTGTGAGACAGATTTTTGTCTTTCTCATCCAGTGCTGCCTGGTGTTAGAGGAAC
The DNA here is from genome assembly GCF_033115175.1 of Lepus europaeus. Classification (NCBI taxonomy): domain Eukaryota; kingdom Metazoa; phylum Chordata; class Mammalia; order Lagomorpha; family Leporidae; genus Lepus; species Lepus europaeus. Next base: position 75,293,035 of record NC_084828.1, on the reverse strand, counting down.
AATTCTGGGTGTTTCTGGCTAATGTTTTATTCCACTTTGGGGATGTGCTTTTCTATCCTGAGTTTCATGACTCGGATAGGATTGGGGGTTGGGGCACAACACCCCTCCCATTCCCTGTACCACAGCCTCAGATATGGGTCACGCCCTCAGCCCTTGGACTTACCTCAGGCTATAATTCATCTCTGAGGCTCACTTGAAGCCCTTTCACAAATCTCACTGTGTTGCCTCCTCGCAGCTACCCAGGCCCCAAGGACTGGAGCCTGCACTTCATTGGAACAGGTCCAATCACCAAGACTTGCAAGATTGCCAGGTGTGGCCAGGTGCAGGCAAGTGGAGTAAAGGTCATACCCAACACCCTCCATGGAGGCTCTCCCTCCTTAGGCTACCACCCACCTTCCAAAGATCATGTAGTGCTGGCTGGCTCTGTCTATCAAACCCCAACTGGAAACATCTCCTTCCCCTGATTTAAACTCCACCTAAGAGATTTTTGTCTCCCGATTGCACCTAGCAGACTTGATGGGCTTCCATGAGGATGCCTGTGGTCGACTACAATGAGGCCACTCTGCACCCTGATTCTGTCACGTAGGGCTGAGCTCCAGGGCCTGCATGGAGGAACCTGCTCCAGGAGTCAGTGCAGAGCTGGCCATGGCCACCTCTGGTGCTTGTACATGTTCCCTGTGGCCACTGCCACCCAGTTGGGGCTCTTCCATCAACCCCAGTGAAGACTGGATGGATCCACTGACAGGATTTTTAGTTCTTTCTCGATCTCAGGCAGCATGTACAAATTGAACTCAAAGGATTATGTTTGTTAAACTGACCCCAGGAGGGCTGTTGACCATTGTAGCACCCACAGCCTACCCTCCTGGTGAGTTGGGCTGTTTTCTCTGTTAATGTGCCTCCCTCCCTCCCTCCCTTCCTCCCTCTTTTCCTTCCTTCCTTCTTTTTAATGTTTATTTTATTTATTTGAAAGGCCGAGTTTCAGAGAGAGAGAGAGAGAGAGATCTTTCATCCACTGATTCAATCCCCAGGTGGCCTCAATAGCAAGGCTCAATAGCAAGGACTGGGCCAAGACGGTGCCCACATTGTGCAGGGGCCCAAGCACTTGGGACATCCAGCACTGCCTTCCTAGATGCATTAGCAGGGAGCTGGATCGGAAGTGAAGCAGCTGGGACACTAACTGGCATCCATACGGGATGCCCATGTTGAGCAGGACATATTTTTGGTGTTTAGACTGTCTGCATTCAGGTTGTGACTCTACTGCCCTTTACATGTGTGCCTCTGGGCAAGGAAATTAGCTTTCCTAGCCTTGAATTTCCTCAACTGTAAAATCTGGGAACTCAGTGTTCCTGGAAGTCTTCAACTGCCGAAAGTCTATTGAAGTACCTAACCCAGTGCTGGGCACATGGGAGCACTCAGTAAACACCTGTGGTGATAATTAAAACCATGTCGGGATTGGGTGGCCCTTCTGTTATCTATCTGTGTTTTCACACTCATTATCTGATTTAAATCACCCAGCAATTCTTAGAGGCAGGAATGACTGTGCCTCTTTTACATATGCAGAAGCTGACTCTCTGGGGAATGAAGTAATTTGTTTCAAGTGGTGAAGCTAACACTTGCTCATTTGCATTTTGGTCAGTCTGAACCGGAGTGTCTGCTCTGCCTCTGAACATGCCCTGCTCACAGCTGGATGGCACAGCTGGGGCAAGCTCCCAGAGCCCTGTCCAGCCCCTCCCCCATTAGGAGTTCTTCCCTCAGCCAGAAATTTCTGTCTCCCAGGCTCCTGAGTTCTGCCTCTAACCTGCTCAAGTCCCCACGGCTCTAGCTCAGGGAGGCCTGATCACGTCGCTCTGATGGGCCCCATCTGCTTCCTTCCTCCTGTAGGAGGCAGCCTTGCCTAGCAGTCCCCCAGGGCCTGATCACCTCTGGACTGGGCACCACTGCTCATCACCGCCTCTTGCCCATCCCCGGGGTGGAGGTGGGGTTCTTTCTAGAGTACCAGGACACTTTTCTGTGCACACTGTGGTCTTGCTGACAAGGCAAGACTGCAGGGGTGTGGATCACCAGGGATCAGGCCTGGGAAGCCATGCTCGAGCATCCAGGGACATTTCAAGTGAGGGTCAGCTTGGGGAGCTTCCCATGTTGTTTTCTCTGGTGATGGCTAGGTGTCTTCAAAATGAAGCCAACTGGTTTTTTTTTCTTTTTAAAGATTTATTTATATTATTTGAAAGGCAGAATTAAAGAGAGAGAGAGAGAGAGAGAGATAGAGAGAGAGAGATCTTCCTTCCGCTGGTTCACCCCAAAGTGGCTGCAATAGCCAGAGCTGAGCCAGGCTGAAGCTAGGAGCCAGAAGCTTCTTCTTGGGCCCATTTTCTGCTACTTTCCCAGGCTCATTACCAGGGATCTGGATCGGAAGTGGAGAAGTTTGGACTTGAACTGGTGCCCATATGGGATGTTGGCTTTTCAGGCAGCAGTTTAACTAGCTTTGCCACAACACTGGCTCTGAAGTCAGCTGTTTAAAACAGTCAGCAAAAGGTTTCAAAATGTGGGTAAACACAGCAAAGACAAAGGACTTCTCTGCATGTGTAAAAATTCCAGATGCAACCTTTACACTGAGATTAACTTCTCCCTTTCTCTCCTTTGGCTCATGCTCAGGGTGAATAGGCGCTCATAGACTCCATGGGACATTGGGACTCTGTTGTTATCCATGTCTGAGAAATGTTGGGTTATCTTTCTTCAATGAAAGATTTGTTCCTAGCTGTCATTCAATGTTCATCTCTGAAATTCACTAGAGGGGATGTTGTGTGCCATATTTTCAAACATGTTGAACCATGGCTTTTTTACTTTTTTTTTTTTTTCCCCCTCAGAGCGCCTACTGATGCAAGTGTAAGAAACCAAGAGGTGGGAGATGGAGCCTTGGTTCCGATAGCCTCTAGCAGTTCTGGTACCCAATGAGCCCCTTCCCCTGGATGGGCAGCAGTGTCCTTAGTCCATAAGAATGTGGGACCACTAAATTCTGGATGTCTCCCGAGCAGCCCTCTTGTCTCCTTCCTGCATATGTTCTCAAAGAGATGGAGAGGTGGAAGGAGGAGAGGGAGGCAGAGGAAAGGGCCAAGGGGACCATTTCCTAAGGAAATGTCAGCTTCTTATATTCTCTTATTGTCCTATTTCCTTTACTTGGAGCTCAGTCTACTTGTGCCCCCATTTTCACCCCTGCACCCATGCTATACACTTCCTGTTCCCTCATTTCCCTCACACCCCACCAGGCCTGTTGGCTCAGCCTCAAAGAGCTATCACCCTACTGCTACCTTCATTGTCTCTTGGACCATGGCAGCAGTCTCTTATCTGGTGTTCAACCTCTGCCTTATCTCCTAGAATCCATTCTTTACTCTGGAATCAGTTAAGAGCTTCTTAACTGGAAACAAAATGCATGTGAGCTCTTAGGGTCACAGAGTGGTTTTGTCAAGATGCCAGTGGCTCTAGCATGGGATTTGGCTGCAACAGGGAAATTGTTTGGCTAATTGGACTTTGTTTCATTGAAGAAAAATTTTACCAAATGTCTACCACATCCACTATTCTAAGTGCTGGGCAGGTAATTGTAGGCAAGACAGACATAGATTTTATTTCCATGGTGTAAACAGTCCAGTGCAGTAGTTCTGAAGCCTCAGCTTGTACTGATGGACAAGGAGAGATTGCTCAAATATAGTACACTCAACCTGCACAGTTTCTTAAGTAATACTGGTGTTTGTCTGGGACCACATTTTGAGAACCAATTATATGAGGGAAGAGAAGGAAAAATACACCAGCAAACAAGTAAAATAATTGCCATTTATAATTCATGCTATAAAGAAAAAACAAGGAGCCAGAGAAGATTCTACTAAAGCCTGGTAGGCAGGGAAGCTCTCTCTTCCATGAAGGTGATTCAGTCAGTCCTTGTTATCCACAGGGAATTGGTCCCAGAATACCAAGGTACTAAAGTTTCCATCTCCCTCTCCCTCCGCAGAAACCAAATCCTGAAATTGCTCAAGTCCCTTATATAGAAGAGTGGAATTTGCATATAACCTACAGACATCCTCCAGCATACTTAAATCATCTTTATATTACTTATGATATATTGTATATTGTAAATTCAATGTAAATAGTCATTATCCTGTATTGTTTAGGGGATACTGACAGGAAAAAAAGGTCTCTACATGTTCAGTACAGACAATTTTTAAAAAACTGTTTTGATCAATGGTTGACTGAATCCATGCATGAGTAATCTGGATGTAGAGGGCCATCTGTACTTAAGTTTAGACCTTTAAAGGAAGGATGGGAGCTAGCCACATCTAGCAACGAACACTCGACAGAAGAAAGAGCATGTGCAAAGTTCTTGAGGTGTGAAAGAACTTGGAATATTGGAGAAACAGAAAGAAAACTGGTGTAGCTGGAGTGGCAAGAGAGAAAGGTTTGACAGAGATGGAGTGCTAAGACCACACAGAGTCTGGGCTGTGAGTGCACTATTCTGAATGCTAGAGAAAGCATCCCAAGGAGTTGTAGGTGAGTTGTGGAATAGAGGATGGAGGTTGGGGGTAAGTTAGAAACTGGGACAGCAGCTTGTAGACTGTTGTTCTGGTGCTGGTGAGAGCTGCGAGTGGCTGGGACTAGGATGGTGGAAATGCAGGAAGGAGGTGGATGGGAGGGTGGATCATGGAGGCTGAGCTGACAGGACTGCTAAGTCAAAAGTGACTCCCAAGTGATCCCATTGGATAGGGCATTGTAATGGGATTTTTTTAAAATCTGCCCAGTAATATACATCCCCTAAGTAGCTATGTCTTCCCTAAAATCCTGCCCTGGATTCCCCGTGCAGATGGCTCCTGGGCCCATTCTCTGTTCATCAGCTCACTCCTGAGCTCCTTGATAAGAGCTGCCCCCTGTCTCCCTGTAGCCCCCAGTTCTGCCTGTCAATTTGTCATTCACCTTCCTTGTCTTCTAATGGTTTCTGTGGGGATCTCCCTAGTATGAGTTCTCAGGAATTGGCCTGGGATGTGGAAGAGCAGGCATAAAAATCAACCGTGGAGTTTGATAAACATGCAACTTCCCAGGCACCTTCCATAGAGAAGTAAGCTTGTGTGGGGCTCAGGGGTTCTGATTAGGTATTGAATGGTGCAGAAGCAGGTAAGAAAAACAGTTTGATTCTACTGTGCAAAGGGTTGTCCCCGGAACAGCAGCATCACTGCCATGTGGAAGCTTGATAGAAATGCAGCTCTCAGCCCCACCCCAGACCCTCTGAGCTAGAATCTACATTGCCTACATTCAGTTTCCCAGTTGAGAAGCTCTTTTAGACGGGCAGTGACATTGACTTCCTTTGCTTCTCACAGAGAATTTGGGAGACGTCAAGGGCCTGCCTTAGGTCCTTGGGGTCTGTAGCTGGTACTTTGGATAACCTCGTTCTGTTGGATTCCCATCCACCAGCCCGGGCTCTGCCTCTCTGTCTGCGGTGCCCTGGGCAGGAAGGGCGCTTCTGCCTGGGCAGGGACTCTGGGTCTCTCTCTCTCTCTTGGTGGTGAGAGAGTGCCTGAATGGTCTCACATCTTCCTGTCTCTGAGGAGACCCCTCTGTCTGCCACAGTTTTTATTGCTTTTCAAATCTATTTTATATTCCATTACGTGAGTCCACTGTTCTCCCTCTCATTCAGCTGTTGTACATGCCACATTCTAATCTAGCTTCAGAACATTTCATCAGATGGTCTCTGATTAAAATCCAATAAAGTTTAAAGCAGGGGAAAGTTCAGAATAAAGGAGATGCCATCTCCCACACGTGGTCTGAATGAAACTCTGCTTCGGACTTTCTGAACATTTTGGGGACCGCCCTGAAGCTTGTATTGAACTGGAAACAAAACAATGATAAACAGGATCTCCTCCTGCCTCTTGCCACACGATTTTGTGTGTGTGTTTTTAACCTCAGTAACCAAATACTTCCTCTGAGGACCTCCAGATCTTGATACACTTATTAGGGATTTATTATGTGCGAGGTGCGGGTATCCAGTGTTCATTCTTTCTATCTATGTGCCTATCTTCATCGTCCTCCTCCTCCCCGTCATCTATCTCTGTGGCCTGCCGTCGCATCCCTGCAGTAGCCAGGCCCTTAGAAGCGGTCTCCGGGTTGCAGGCCCCTTTCTGCTCGCTGACCTGACCTCCCCCATTCTCCCCTTCTCTGCTCAGAACCGCTCACCACGTGTCACTCTTCTTCCTTGGACGAGATGTTCTCGGCTCAGCACCGCATCTTCTGTTCTCCCTGGCAGCATCACAACTACCTGGAGCATTGGGGGCAGACGCTGGCAATAGGAAGGTAGAAGAGCTCTGTTCTGTTTACCCCTGACAAAGTGCCTATTATGGAGCATGGATTGCCAACCCGTTTCCCGTTAACTTTTTCTTGTTGCATTTCTCCACGTGTGTAGTCAGGCGTATCCAACTCACTTGGTTTTTGCTCTCTGCCCCTTCATAATTACACTCCCACCCATTCTGTGAGAGCAAATGGATCCCTCACCCAACCCTCTGCTTGACAGCAGCAAACAGAGCTGCAGCCAGCGCGCCTCACACACAGCCTGCCACCTTCACTCAGCATCTCCGTTACTAAAGACTTTTCTTTTTTTCCTTGTGCAGCACTTCTTTTTCTAGCAATTTAAGGAATTGTCATAATTGCATGGACAATGTGGAAGGAGAGACAGAGTGCAATTAACTTTGTCCTTGATTTCGCGATGGTTCCTCTAACCCTGGTGAGGCAGGCTCACATACCCCTCCAACTGCAGCACCCCAAGATACATTAAATTGAGAGTATTGAGAGGTGGTAGAGGGAAGGAGGCGATGTATATGCATGAATACACCCGTACTATTTACGTGCAATTATTTTCTGTGCAGGCTACCAGAGTGGGAGTGAGAGAAGGGAGCTGAGCTAAAACTCAAAATCAGTTGCTTTTGTTGTTTGCTAAACTGGAGGAGGAGAGGAGACAGGCAGGGAGGTTCTGCATTATCTGTTATTCCGTTTTAAATATTTCAATTATGCTTCTCCATTGGTATGGAAAATTGAGAGTTGGCTATAAAATGCTTGTAGAAATAACCATACTTGGAGCAGTTTAATTACTTTAATGAAATGGAGACAAATATTTGTAAGTGAAGAGCATGCTCATAGATAATGCAAGTAGAATACATGTATTATTCAACAAATGACTTAATTAGTTTTTAATTAGTAGAAATTGCAATAATTTTTCTGCATATCTTTTATTGGGATGGCTTTTAATAATAAAAAACATGCGGGTGTCCTTTGTAGAGAGCCATTTACTGGAAAGTGGGATAACAGATTTGTTGTTTCAACTATAAAAATTTCAGTTCTATTATAAGCTAATTATAGTCCAACTTGTCTTAGCAATGCTCAATGTGGTGCTTCCCATATGTTATCTGTGGTATGTACACATCCGAATATGTGAAACAACTTGAAGATGACTTAGGTTTTAGCTTCTACCTCCCTTTCAACAAACTATAGGTTTCCATCCATCCATCCATCCATCCATCTTTCTTTCAGCCCCTTTGTCATTCATTCATGCATACATTTAATATTTATGGCCTGCTAGGACTAGTACCAGGTATTAGAGATTTAAGGGTATTGAAGACCCGAGGCCTTACGATAGTTCAAAGACCAGCAGGAGAGACAGACACATAAATGAGTAATTGTACTCAGTGTTACAGATGGCTCTCTACAGCCAGATATCAAGTGGCTTTAAAATAAAGATGAGGACACAGCCAAGTCTTACTGAGAGCTTCAGAGAATGCTGCCTATGAGAAAAAACTTTCAGTGTCTTGCAAGATGTTCTAAGCAGTTGAACATTATGAAGAAAAGCAGAGAAGTGTGGTAATAAATGCCTGCGATGTTTAGGAGATAATCCGGGCTAGAAGGGAGTAATGGGAACAGAGATTCTCTGGGGCCTTGAGTGCCGTACTATGAAATGTACTTTAATATTTCTCTGATTGCTCAAGTAATACAGATTCCTTATGGAAAAGTTGGGAGAGACGAAGAAGTATCATACAGAGTAAAATAAAATTCAGTTGTAATCTTACCCATTTTTCATGGTTTGTTGCTTATTTTTTCTCTCTGCATACAAACTCATTTAAAAAAATGATGAGATTGTGCTATGTAAATAACTTTGTATCTTGCTTCTTTCTCTTAGTGCATTGTAAGCATTTTCCCATGTCATTCAAAATTTCTTGTAAATGTAACTTTTAGTGGCTGTGTAACTGTCCACAATAGGCATGTGAACGTGGCCTGTAATTTATTTAGGCAGTTTTCTACCATTGGGCATTTTTATTGTTTCAATTTATTACTATAATAAATAACGCCATAATAAACATATTTTCACATAAATTTGCCTGCATTTCTGATGATCTCCTTAGGGTAGTTATCTGGAATTGAAATTACTAGGACAAAAGATATAAAAATTTTAAGACTTTGGATGCATATTGTTTTAGTGTTTTCATCAAGGGGGGAATGTTATCAATGAGGAAGAGGCACACACTAGTGGACAGTAGGGACTTTCTATATTTTAATGTTTTCAATACTTGCCAGCTTGAGAGAGAGAGAGTCGTATCTCATTGGTGAGGTAGTTTTCATTTTCTTAATTATAAGGATGTTTGCTTAACATATATTTAAGCACACACAGGCATGAGCTCTGCAGTTTTAGCAACCGCTTGTATATTTGTCTTGGACGTGTCTATGTCCTCTCCCTACTTTCCTTTAGAGTTTCAGTGTTGTCATATTGTCATCGTTTGTTTATTATTTTATAGACAGGTAAGTTGCAGTCAAATCTATCAGAAATATCTTTTGTGATTTCTTCCATTCTTCCATGTTTTTGATATCATCGGACCTGGTGTTTTCAGGATTCCTCAGGCAATGTTGCCTACCATCTGCCAACAGGTTTCTCAGCTTTTGACATGTGAAAATGCATCCTTTATCTGTGGACACTGAGGTCTAAGTTATTCCCAAGGACGTCTAAATTATTCCCAATGAGGTCTAAATTATTTCCAAGAGTGTGTGTGTGTGTGTGTGTGGGAGAGAGAGAGAGAGAGAGAGAGAGAGAGAGAGAGAGAGAGAGAGAGAAAGAGCAATGGAAAAGAGAATGAGTGCTTAAGATGGCCATTAGCTTTGTATCATGTCAACAAGATGTAGTATCTTTTTAGAGAATGGGAAACCTGTCTTTAGGGTCCCAGCTACAAAAGGGAAATTTGTGATTGGATGTTGTTGCTGTCATTCATTGGGAGTATAAGAGAGTGAGTTCTCAAGAGACCAAGTCATGGCCTAGGTATTTGACTATGATTGCAACTAGGCCCATTTGTGCAGTGTATGTGGTGTGTGTGTGTGTGTGGGGGGGGGCATGTCTGTGTGTCTCTTTAGTTTGGCGCAAACTTCTGAGACAGTTCAAGGAGAAATGATATCTAATGATTTCTAATGTTATCTGGAATAGAAAATAGAGGGACTTTGTTTTAAGAAAAACCACATCTGATTGATATCTGGCTTTTTACTCACTACCTTAAACAAGAACCTGATAATTAATTTGCGGCCAAGCCAGAAGAAAAGATAATTGAGCTTTATCAACTCTTCTAAATTCTCCAATCTTAGTAATATATGTAAATATCATCAAATTGAAAGACAGAAAATAAACAAGGAAAATATTTGAAATAACCATAAAGTATACTGAAGAGAAAGTTCCTCATTTGTCTTTTAAGGTATTTTATTTGTGTTAGACAGGGAGAGAGAAAGAACTCCTGTCTTATAGTTCACTCCCCAAATGCCTACAATGGCCAGGCCTGGACTAGGCTGAAGCTGGGAGCCAGAAACTCAATCCAGGTCTTCCAGGAAGACTGACATTGGATATGGGGCCATACAGGATACAGGCATCCTATCTGGTGGTTTAACTGCTGGGCCATTCACCCGCCTATTCTAAGTTATCTTAAAAAGATACTGTGTTGTAACTAGTACTGAAACAGTATTTTTACACTTTGTGTTTCTGTGTGGGTGCAAACTGATGAAATCCTTACTTAGGATATACTGAATCGATCTTCCGTATATAAAGATAATTGAAAATGAAAAAAAACTTGGTATTAAATTGGACATTGCATAGAAAATTAATCAATTTTAAAAAAATCATGTAGGATCTCTGTCCTTAATGTGCTGTACATTGTGATTTAATGCTATAACTAGTACTCAAACAGTAGTTTTCACTTTGTGTTGCTATGTGGGTGCAAACTGTTGAAATCTTTACTTAATATATACTAAACTGATCTTCTATATATAAAGAGAATTGAAAATGAATCTTGATGTGAATGGAAGGGGAGAGGGAGCGGGAAAGGGAAGGGTTGTGGGTGGGAGGGAAGTTTGGGGGGGGGGAAGCCATTGTAATCCATAAGCTGTACTTTGGAAATTTATATTCATTAAATAAAATTAAAAAAAAAAAAGATACTGTGTTGGGAGTTGGAGCTGTCAGCGGGTTAAAGCCACAGTCTGCAGCACTGACATCCCATATGGGTGCTTGTTCAAGTCCTGGCTGTTCCACTTTTGATCTCACTCCCTGCTAATGTGCCTGGGAAAGCACCCATGTCCCTGGGCTCCTGCACCCATGTAGGAGACCCAGAAGAGGCTCCTGGCTTTAGCTTGGCCCAACCTGGTTGTTGTGATCATTTGGGGAGTAAACCAGGGGATGGAAGATCTCTCTCTGTCTCTCCTCTCTGTAACTCTGTCTAAAATAAATAAATCTTTTTTAAAAATACTATTCATTTTTCCAAATGAAATGTAAAATAACTTGTCAAGCTTTATACCTCTACCTTCAAAAAATATCTGATAAGAACAACTAGAAATGCAGACTAAGGTTTATGGATGAATTTTTTGGTAGTAAGTATGTTGATTACACTTGTGGACTGAATGCTTTCACATTTGTGATCAATGAGATTAGTGCGGAATGAACATATGACCATCCAGAGGTCTCAAAACATTAGACCAGCGACAGAAATGGAGTTAGCCCTCTCTGAAATGGGACAGATGAACACCCCGTGGCTGACACAGGTGCCACAAAAGCAGAGTCTGAAAAAATTGACAAACCATGATCTAGGCCATAGACCTAACAAGATTACACAGAGGACTCTCTGCTAAATGGGTTTCCTTGGCTCAGCCCTGGCAGAGGGATGAAAATAATATAGTGTGTATTCTGCGGATAGGAGGTCACACCAGAAATAACATACAGATCTTGGACAACTTGAGACAGCTTGGGCTGAGGTGGTCTAGTGAGGATCACAGCCGTGTGGTGAGACCAGCTTGGCAGAGGAGTACTTCTGGGTGGGCAGAGAGGCCTGAGGGCTTTGCTGATGGATCAGCAAATGGACATGGCATGGGGCTGCCCTGTGGCCCTGTCAGTTGTGGCTGCCCCCTTCCACGGCGTCTCTTGCTGTGGTTCTGTTCATCTCCAAGCTCGTGGAAGGCACCTCTCTTGCCTGCCTGACTTTTTGACTCTCAATCTTTGGCCTTTCCAGCGTGTTCACCTTAACCATGTTCTCCGTTCTGAAGGAGGCTTAATTATTTCTTGGTTGTTTCTAGATGTTTCACAATTAACCTCAGAGTAAATACTTAACACAAATAAACTGTAGCTTCCTATCTGTGAAATGGGACAAATATATTGTCTGCCTTAACTCATAGCGTTATTTTGATAATAAAATAAAAAATTAGGTATGTGAAAGTGCCATGCAAACGTGAGACATTATCATATCTTAGTGTTATGCTTGAGCCTTCATCAATGCATACACTATTGACCTGTACCTTTGGATAACAGGGCTGGCTCTTGTTTTGCATTTTTACCTCTCTGGAATACAGGGATCTCTTCTCCAAAGTAGCCTATTTGGCAAAAAAAAATTGACATTTGGTAAGAGAAATTCTGGAGCCCTGTAATTTGTATGTAACATATTTTTTGTCTCCATAGCAAAGGCATATTTGAGTAGCCCTAGATGGAACCTTGTGAGTTCCTTCTTGTGACCACAAGGTGGTGCTGGTGTATTCAATAAGACAGTTTACCCAGCCACTGAATCAAAAATCCTCTTCATTTCAACCTTAATTTATGATCAGGATTTATAACTCGTTGTCATAACTTTACCTTTCCTAAGCCATCAATTCTATGTTTCTCTTTTAAAAATTCTCTTTCTATGAAATTACTTTTATTTCTTTTTTTTTTCTTTCTTTGAGGATTAAGTCTGCTTTGTGGCAAATCCATGCCTGTATTTTGATTTATTGACTTCGGGTGTCCTCACGGGTCAGTGCTGGCCTTTCGTTGGTAGGATTCTATAAGGCTCAGTCTTGGGCATGCTTTCCGAGGATAGCTGGCAGGGCCTGATGTCAAATGTGTTAAGATGAACGGTCCCGTGAAAGGAGGGTGTGAGGGCAGTCTCTGGGATAGGGCTCTGTGGGACTCTGGGCTCCATGTCAGGAGCTGTGGAGCTAACTGGCCTTGCCAAGCCTCATTTTATCATCTGTAAAATGGAAACAATGCTAACAGCAATCTCTGGGCTGTTACAAATGCTCATAATAATAATATAATGATAATGCCGTCCTTTATCATCTGTAAAGCAGGATGATGATAATAATAATGCTTAAGGATTATAGACAAAGTCAACAGAAGGAAGCATGAACAATTTGGCAGCACAGTCCCTGGAGCTTACAGGGGGCTCAGGGAACATTTGTGATAGCCTTTATAACCTAGGATGCCCGAGAGCCTGCACGTGGGGCTGGAGTGAGGCTGGAGAACCCTTGAGGCCTGTGTCCTTAGAGTCTGGCTTTGCCTGTTTGTAGAGGACAGTTCCCTGTCTAGCATGGGACTGGTCATATGGTTGCATTTGTGGTGGTGGGAGATTTTGTGCCTTTTGTTTTCCTATGCCCTTTTCCCCCTTTTCAGTTATAGGGGGAATGCATTGTTTCCATTTACACGGCTACCCTTTTTAGGATGTGACTTTGTGTTTCCTTACCATTCCTGAATAAGACAGGACACCTGGTTTTTCTCTCAGCAATGTTCCAGGAGCCTTGTGAGGTCACAGAAAGCAGGTCCAGAAGCCAGGAGACTCCAGATCTAGAGACTTTGAAATGAAATCCCTTACAAATTTAACAACTGACATTCTCTGACTTGATTTTTTTTTGACAGGCATAGTTTGACAGTGAGAGAGAGAGACAGAGAAAGGTCTTTCTTCCATTGGTTCATTCCCCAAATGGCTGCTACTGCTGGCGCATTGCGCAGATCCAAAGCCAGGAGCCAGGTGCTTCTTCCCGGTCTCCCATGCGGGTGCAGGGTCCAAGCACTTGGGCCATCCTCCACTGCACTCCTGGGCCACAGCAGAGAGCTGGACTGGAAGAGGAGTAACCAGGACAGAACCAGCGCCCCAACTGGGACTAGAACCAGGGGTGCCAGCGCCGCAGGTGGAGGATTAGCCTAGTGAGCTGTGGCACCCGCCTCACTTGATGATTCTTTAAAATGGTAATGGTATTTGTCTTTCTTTCTGTGGAACAGGTTGTTACAAAGGTTAAAAGGAACATGGTACTATTGGTGTTCCAGATGTCAGTGTTGAAGACCCAAGTTACTAGGTATCTGATAGTGCAAATGCTGGGTGGAAGAGGTCATGCTTTGGGAATGCTGATGGGCAAAATATGATTGAACTTGGAGTTTCAACTATAAAACCCAGAAGGAGGGTAGTGCATATTCATATTCTCTCTCTCTCTCTCTCACACACACACACACACACACACATACACACACATACATATCCTCCACAATGTAGTTCGTTTAAAGTATAGGACAAATATTTGTCCCAATGAAGTAAAAATGAAGCAATGGTAAAATATTGGTCATTCCCAACTGTGTTTGGCATAGGTAGTAACCTTGCCCTTGGGAGTACACGAACAGCATATATTTTCTAAAGCCAGAATCAATCTTTGGCCTCTCCTTAAGGACACTGGTAAGAGAAACCCTACCTAGGCATGAGTAGGCAACAGGCAGAGGCTGGGAAGTAGGTATAGAGCAGATAATAGAGAAGGAAAGGAGGCAAGCGTAGGGGGAGGGGAAGAGAAAGACAGAAAGGATACAGAAAGAACTCTACATTTGGGGGAATGAAGACAATTACCAGCTGGCTATGTGTTAAGATGTGGGGCTGGAATCCCAGCTGTGCTGCTGGCTCACCCTGGGGCCCTAAGCAATTGACTCAACTGCTCCGATTCTTGCTTCCCTTAATTCTGAAATGAGGTTAATACTCTCTGTCTTTGCATGTTTGCAGTTAGTGTAGCAGGACACGAAGTGCAGGTAGTAATTTTTGTGTGTGCATGGGTGTGTTCTCACCCAGAGTTGTGTGAGTTCCTTCTGTGAAAAAAGCAGTGGCTTCCCGCTCATGCTATCTGGTGGGCGTGCCTTTTCTCCAGCTGTTCTCCGTCTCACTCCCATCACAGGGAAGTGCATCCTGGGAGCCTGGGTGTGATGATGGCCCTGGGAGTTATAGGAAGGTGTTCCAGGAGAATGTGCAGACCGGGCTGGCCTAGGGAAGTACACAGCGGCCCCACGTGAATGGAGCACACTCTCTCAAAACCCCTTCTCTGCTGGGGCTTTGGTGAGTTGTTCTGTGTCATCATCATGTGCAGAGACTCCCATTGAGAGCATCCGTCACGACAACGTGTGCAGCATGTCTCCAGAAACAATAGTCTCTGTTTGGCTACCTTTGAACACAACAATCAACACTACTTGGGAGAAGTTTTCCAGGCGTATAAGCGTGTGCCTAGATACACTGTTCATCCTCATTCAAGCACCCTGAGCTGAAGGATATACCAGGGACATACGAGGTATTTTTCTGAAACCCAGGCATACTATGTTTGCACTATCCCTAAAGTTATTCAGCCTAGCAAGTAATTCTACCAAATACATTGTGTTGTATTTTGAAACTTTTTTTTTTAAAAAAAATATGCTCTAATTTTCCTAAGAATGGATAAGTAATGAAGTTTATAGTTTCCTGGAATAATTCTTTATCTTACTTTTCAAAACTCAAGAACTATTCCGTCTTCAAGGTTGTCTATTCTTCAAGCTGACACAGAGCTACCCTGAGATACAGAAGTGAACCCTTTAACACCTGAGCTGCAGTTACTCTATGATCTGCTTTGTGAGTTTCTTTTTAAGTAAAATAGTAATTCTGTAGTAGAATCTGAACATTCTCCTACTCATGCATTATCTCATGTGACCCTTGCAGCCACTTGGGAGGTCTGCAGGGTTCAGGCTCTCATCATCCCCTGGGACTTGGTGGGGGGTATGGGGGTTAAGTAACTCACTCAACGTCTCACTGCTACCAGATGGCAGAACTTGTATCTGCCAAGCCCAGATCTTTGCCTTGATTTTTGAATGTCTTGTTGCATAAGTGTTCTCTTGTATGCATGTTAAGGTGTTCTTCAAAGAAAATAAGCTACCAGTAAACAAACAAGAACACACACACACACACACAGCTGTCCAATAGAACATTCTGTGATGATAGAAATTCTCCATCTGTACCAGTTAATTATGATAGTCATTAGCCACCTGTGGCTATGGAGCAGTTAAAATGTGGCTAGTGTGGTGGAGGAACTGGATATATTTTATTTTTAATTGAAATAGCCACACACTAGAGAGGCCTATGTTCTGGAGTTGTAGGGGTGGGGGCAGGTAGGGCTCCATCCAGAGGTCCCTTTCCCAGACTGTAGACCTCAGGGAAGAGCGCTCCCTGGGAGAAGGGCAGAGGAACAATGTGGGCGCATCCCGAGTGCCAGAGCATTTATGCCAAGGGGATGAGATGTTTAAACCACAAGAAACCTCTTGGGAGGGACAAAGTGAATGGAGACGGGGGCTCAAGAGCCTTGGGAAACTGGCTGCACCTCTGCATACCAGTCCTAATGTGGAAATTGGAAATTCACCACATGAGGGACGCTCAGGCCCTCTGGGACTTTTCCCCGACTGAGTGCCAGGCCAGGGCCCTAACAGGGAGCAGGGGCGGTGCCCAGGGCCCAGACTCGTGCCAGGCCAGGGCCTTAACAGGGAGCAGGGGCGGTGCCCAGGGCCCAGACTCGTGCCAGGCCAGGGCCCTAACAGGGAGCAGGGGCGGTGCCCAGGGCCCAGACTCGTGCCAGGCCAGGGCCTTAACAGGGAGCAGGGGCAGTGCCCAGGGCCCAGACTCGTGCCAGGCTGCCTCCACTCAGATCCTGGATGTGCCACTGCTGAGCTGCATGACCTTGGAGGGCTCTGTGCCTCTGTTTGCACGTCTGTAAAGTGGGGACGGTAATGATACCTTTGAAGGCTGGTGAGAGCCCTGAATGAGTGAGTGTATCTAGGAATGCCAGATCACTGTTTGATTAATACTGTTGCTGTAGGCTAGCCCCATTCTGGGCCTTTCTCTCCGCTAAAAGAACTTCACTGCTAATCCTGGCAGAAGCAGTGGGTGCTCACCTTATTCCTGGAGTCTCAGGCCTGATGCTCAGACCCACGCGGCACCCTGTCTGCCTGGGGTGGCTCCTGCTCAGTTCTCACCTACAGCACTCAAGCCACCTGCCTACAGGTGTGCTGTTGCCTTTGGAAGCCTGCTGGTCTAGCTGCCCTGCTTGTCCTTCCCTTAGGTTCTGCCCTTGGTGTCTGACCTCTGCTGCCTCTCAGCATGTCTCCTTTCTATTTCTATTCAAATAAGAATTCTTGTTTTATTTTGGGGTAACTGTTGTTAAATATTGTTTTGTATCTACTTGGGAGGTAAAGAGACAGAGAGAGAGTGCTCACCCATCTGCCGACGCACTCCCCACATGCCTGCAATGGCTGCAATGGCTGGGGCCAGGCTGGAGCAGGGAGCAGAGACTACAGATATGACTTTAGGGGTCTGTATTGGTAAGGAGCTGGAATCAGGAACCAGCCCTGGGCTTCACTCTACTGTGAGACCTGGACATCTTAACTGCTAGGTCAAATGTTCACTGCTAACTTATTTTATTGGACTGTATTTTTAAATAAAGTTTATTCATTTTTACCGACTTGAAGGCAGAGAAACAGAGGGAGCAAGTGAACAAATGGGAGTTGAGATGGGGGTGGAGATTGTCCAACCATTGATTCAATCCCCAAATGCCCAAAGCAGCCAGGGACCAGGCCAGGCCAAAGCCAGGAACCCAGAACTCAATCTGGATCTTCCACGTGGGTGGCAAGCACCCCAAGCACTTGAGCCATCTTCTGATACTTGCCAGGATTCGTTAGCAGGAAGCTAGATGGGAAGTGAAGTGGCTGGGACTTGAACCGGCATTCAGATTTGGGACGTAGGCATCCCAAGTAATGGCTGTGCCACAAAATCTGCCCCAAGGAATTGTGTATCTTTTGGCACTGATATCAAAACCTATTTTTTCTTAAATTTTGATATCTATTGATGTAAATTCTACCATTTTCTTTGGACATTCCAGGCTAAGAACTCATTCATCTGTTCATTCGCCAGACTTTGTTTACTGAGAGTCTGTAATGCACCAGACACTGTGCTTGGTGCCAGAGATGACAGTTTTCCATACTTTTTGGATACAGGAAGGTCTCCATAAATGGCTGCTAAATCACTCTGTTGGGGATTAAGTGTCCAACGTTATCACTAGGCTGGAGAGCTGCTTCACTCTAGGGAGATGTGCCCATAGTGGAAATGGAGGGGAAATCTACAATTCGAAGAGCTGAGAAAGATATGGAACCCTCAGCAG
Organism: Lepus europaeus; assembly: GCF_033115175.1. Lineage (NCBI taxonomy): Eukaryota > Metazoa > Chordata > Mammalia > Lagomorpha > Leporidae > Lepus > Lepus europaeus. The sequence continues at coordinate 75,275,269 of NC_084828.1, read as the reverse complement.
GTCTTCTCTTAATTCTTCAGCTCTTCTCCCTGGCTCCAACTACCTGCCTATCGCAAAGGATGGCATAGAGGCAAGACAGTGTGTGTGGCATCCCTGATCTTGTCTACGGCAACCCACCGATGTTGTGTGAAATGGGAATGGCTCAAGGCGTCAGAGCTCCCCAGTTGTGAAGTGGGATCTGTGTAACTTTAACCCTGAACTCACACATCGATTGCATATCGGACACTCTGCTTGTCTTATTCAGTAGGAATCACAGAGCCAATCACGGAGACACACACCCACAAATATGCTTTTTTGGTTTATTTGCTTTTTCAAACACAAGTATTTAGCCTGAGCACTGTTTACCAGGTACTACCTCAGAGGAAAGAGCTGGGAGTACTCATGTCAAATTTCTTGGCTCAGGAAGTTCAGTTCCTGCCGGAGGAACCCAGGGGGGCTCCCCTGACAGGCACCGAGGCCTCCAGGTTGGGAGGTGATGGCAGGGGAAGAACAGTGTAAACTCTGCTTCGACATCACAGCATACCACTAAGACAGAGCCAGGGCCGGAACAGGGCAGAGAAACAGAGGGAGTAAGAAAGCGGAAAAACCAACCTGCTTGTTAATATGTCTATTTTACATGGCATCTTTGAAGATGAAACTGCTACTTACACTGCTGTACTCCAGTTCAGTAACTTTTACAAGGCCACAGGGGGACTTGTTCCAGTTTGAACAAGCTGAAAACGTCTTCAAGCTGACAGAATAATGAGTGTTTTTTCTTTGTTTAATATTTTTGATCCAGATCGGTTAACTGTGGTTTTTGTCATTTCTATCCAATATACCTTTTGCTGTTCAGCTAAGTTTCTTTGATTTCTGGAAGATACCATTTCTGGCGTGTATAATAAGAAAGCCAAATAAAGGCAATTATTTTAAGTTATTATTAAGAAATTTCTAGAATTGTGCATCCAGTATTTGACTCTCTGATTAGTTAGTTAATTTTAAACCTGAAGGTTTTGACAGAATGTTTTCTTTTCCTTTTTTTACATTGTCCTGTTTGTATTTACACTTTATTTGAAGATTTAGCTTTGACTGAGGTTTGGTCTTTCGTGTCTGGACAAACAGAGTTTTTGAGAACAAAGGATGTATCCAGATAAGCCCAGCTGGTATTGAATTTGAAATAGGTCAGAGACTGAACACATAACAGACTGATGTTGGCCCTGAGAGAGCTTTATCAGCATACTTGCTATTATTAAAATATTTATTATTCAATGCTACAAGTTATTAATTTTTAATATATACTGTGGAACTGGGGCCGGCACTGTGGTGCTGTGGTTAATCCTGTCTGCGACACTTGGGTCCCATATGGGCGCTGGTTCTAGTCCCGGCTGCTCCTCTTCTGATCCAGCTCTCTGCTATGGCCTGGGAAAGCAGTACAAGATGGCCCAAGTCCTTGGGCCCCTGCACCCATGTGGGAAACCCTGAAGAAGCTACTGGCTCCTGGCTTCGGATCGGCTCAGCTCCGGCCATTACTGCCATCGGGGAGTGAGCCAGCAGATAGAAGACTTTGCTCTCTCTGTCTCTACCTCCCTGTCTATGCAACTATGCCTCTCAAATAAATAAATAAAATCTTTAAAAAATTATATACACACACTGTGGAACTGAGATTCAGAAAAGTTAGGCAATTTCCCTAAGGTTGCCCAGCTGCTGTGGAAACCTAGCTCTGCTTGCTTGCGAAGCCTACTCTTGCTTTTCAACTACTTTCTCCATCTTTAAAGCTAGGGTCTTTATGGCTGAAATTCCCTAATGTCCTAGATGTTTTTTAACGTTTCTTTATTACTTTTTATCTACTTAAAATGAATAGTGATAGAGAAAGAGAATCTGCCATCTACTGGTTTACTCCCTAAATGCCCACAACAGCCGGGGCTGGGCAAGACTGAAGCCAGGAGCCAGGGGCTTCATTTAGGTCTCCTATGTGGATGAGAGTGGCCCAAGTATTTGCTGCTCTCCGAGGTGTGAATTAGCTGGAAGCTGGCTCAGAAGCCGTGGTGGCACTTCAACCTAGGCAGTGTGATGTGGGGTGTGGGCAGCATCCTAAGTGGTGGCTTAGCCTGCTGCACATGTTTGCTCCAGGCCTAGAGAGCTTTGCCTCTAGGTAGTAGGAATTGTGATGACAAAAGTACTAGTGCTGTTCGTGTATAGAGTTTTGTGTGCCCCCCAGGTTGTAATCCTTCCCTCCAACGTGATAATGTTAGATGGGGCCCTGGAGAGGTAACTGGATCACGAAGGCAGAGTGGATTAGTGGCCTCAGAGAGATGCTCCAGAGAACTCTGAAGGCTCCTTTCCTCCTAATGGGGATGCAACCCCAGGAGGGCCCTTTCCAGAAGCTGACAACGGGGGTACCCTAGCCGTGGATTTCCATTCTCAGGGCTGTACGAGGCACTTTCCAGTTCTTTATCAGCCATCCCTGTCTATGGTACTTTGTTATAGCTGCTCTACCTGAAGAAGACAAGCATCATCCACCTGCCCTTGATAATTTCCACACAAGTGCATGCGCCCCACTTCAGTTTTACAACGCTGGTGGTGGTATTTAATCCCGTTTTACAGATAAAGACACAGACACTAGGATCTGTTCTCTTGAATCTGTGTACTTTCCTTCTCTGGGTATAAGAACACAGACCTTGTGCCTCGTACGCCGTTAAGCTGATCAGACCAGGAAAGAGGTAAGAGGGTATTTTCCCTAGGCCAGGTTCTCAGGATTGTCCTCTGAGCCTGCCGTGTAGTCTTGCTTGACTTCTGTGTTCCTGCTGTTGCTCTGTGCTCTGTTGCTTTCCTACTATTTCCTGCAGACCCATTGCTTGCTGCCTCCTCTGTGTGCACCCGTTTTCGAAGCTTGCCTATCTTTCTCATCCTGTGAGGCTTTGTCTCCTTTTTGTGGTTTGCTGATTGCTACACAGCTGTGCTCAGTGGTGTCTCAGGCGAGTGGTAAGGCGGATTGAGAGGAAACGTGGAGATGGGGACTCTAGGCTCATTGGTTGCATGGCTCTGAGGGTTCATTGCCTTTGTGCCCCAGTTCCCTGTTGTCAGAACAGGGTCTGCGCTGAATAACCACTAGGCTCCTCCCCAGCTCTGATACATTATGGCACAATATGAGAGGCCTGTCTGCTCAACTTTTGGAACATGGACATGCTGATTTTGTGACTTAGAACAGTCAGGACTAAGGGCAGGTAGGAGTTTTAAATTTTTTTCTTGCACAAAAGAGAGAACTTGTATTTCTCCAAGATATTGACAAGCCCAAGGGATGCCACACACTTATCCATCCCACCACCTGCACTCCATGGAAGACAACAGAAGTGAGAAACTCAAAATGCAGCACAGTGTGCTGGTGCCTCAAGCAAGAGTTAGATGAAAAACATCCCAAGTAGCCAATTCTGTACGCTCAACTTGGTTAGGAGGAAGGAGAAGCTGGGAGACAGGGCCAACACTTTGGGGAATTTTATTATCTTTTTTTTTTTTTTGTAAAAGCTTTGAAGAGCAGAATTCCATTTTTCATCTAGAGGAGAGCAGAAAGACTGGCGAATAAACCCTATGGGCATTATAGATGTGTAAATATGGAACAAAAATTCTATAGAAAATGCTAATAGTGTCTCCTTGAGGTTGCAATCTTGATTTGGGATTTTGGCATTCATTATGTGCTCTCTTATTCTTCTGAGCAAGGGTGAGCATGCCCTATTTTATCAAGTTTTGTCTTTCTTTCTTTCTTTTTTATAAGTTTTTGTCCTTGAATTACAGTTTCAACAACTTACCTTTCTTCTTCCCAGGTTCCTTTTTGTGTCTCTGCCACCAAATACTCACTTAGAATTACCCCAAGTTGTTTAGTTCTCATGAAGTCAAGGGTTAGCTTTCCTATTACTCTAAAGATATCCTGAATATTTCCCAAAGTAGAATTTTATGTAGCACCTGTACCAAAGAGGAATAGGTCTGTTTTTTGAAAACAGAATATGGGTTTTTGAAGGAATCTAAATAGTGGTTGAAGGAGAGGAGAGGCTAATGACTTCTTTTTCTTTTTAAACAAATACATAGAACAGATCTGAAGGGGGAAATTCCTTCATTTATATTTTGCCTTCTTCCAAAATAATTTTAGGTAGTTTCAACAAGGCTCATATATACTGTACAATGTTAGTGCCTTTCCAATTTTCCTGTGTTGCTCTTAATAGCAGGGGAGAATAAATGGGCATTGTTATCGGGAGGACTAGGGAAAATCCTGATCAAATTTATATATGGTATATCTATGTTTGTCCTATTATTAAGATGTTCTAATTACTATATTAGTCAGCTTTTTTTTTTTACTATAATGAAATGCCTGAAGTAACTAATTTATAGGGATGAAAGATTCATTTAGCTAAATAAATGAAGATCCACAGTCCAAGTTTCATGGGCTCCATTGGTCTGACCTCTGGTGGTAGGATGCTTGCTGGCAGATTTTCAAGAGACAGGAGGCACGTGTGTCTCTCTGTGGGTATGTGTTTGCTTATAGAGTCACCAGGATTTGATCCTGGGGACTCCACCACAATGACCTAGCCAAGCCAATCCCAACACTATAATTTGATTAGGTTTCCACTCTTCTAGCACCATTAACTTATGAGTTTGGGGACCAAACCCTTAAGTCTGGGGACACAAGTATTCAACTGTAGCAATTACCAAGCTTTGGAAAAAGCTGGAATCCTCAGACGTATGAGTTGCCTTTGATCTGTGTGGCTTCCTGGGTCCCAGGACACATCAATGTTTGGCCCAGGGATGCTTATACTTCAGTGTGAGAATCCTGGCAACAGGGCTTTCAAGCAGGTGTAAAGGGGTAGCACTCAGATACTTCACAGGGAGAGATAAAATTTCTAAAGAGAAGCCTCTGAATTTGCTAGTGGTAAGGACAAAACACCAGATCGCCAATGAACATTCAAATAAATCAAGCTTAAGACTTACTGGGCAAATTTATTTTCTTTTTGGTTGAAATACAATCAAGGAAAAACACTGTTGAGACTATCAGTATAGATCAACTTATTGCTGTTTACAAGTGTGGCTCTGAGTACATGCTGACTACCTACGAGCTTTTTGACTTGTGCATAGAATGCTAGGTCTGCTCACTTTCATTTTCCATGTGATCTAGGGTTTTTCACACTTTCTTGAACATTAGAATCACCTGAGGAATTAAAAAAACAACTGTCTAGGGTGCACCTGATGCTGATGAAATCAGAATCTCTGGCAGTAGGAACCAACTATCAGCGTTTTTTTTTTTTTTTTTAAACTTTTATAGGTGATTCCAATGCGCAGCCAAGTTTGAGAACCAATGTTATAGACCAATGGTTCTCAGACTTGAGTATGTGTCAGTATCACCTGGAGAGCTTGTTAAAACTTGGTTTTTGGTTTTTACCTCCAAGATTTGCTAAGTAGTTTTAAGAAAGAGCTCAAGAACTTTTATTTGTTACAAGTTACCAGGTGATGCTACTGTCTGGGAATTATACTTAGAGAGGCATTGTTTGAGAGTTTCAGGTATGTTAACTCTACCAGGGTGGATGGGATGAAAATATCTAAGCTATAACGATGAATCTGGGCTAAACTGGTAAAACTAGGGGATGTAACAGGGCTTAGGAAATATTTGTGCAATCATGTTTTTTCTGCTACAATTGGCCATATTTGAATTTTATTGACAGCATGCTTTGTTTCGGTTGGATTTAGTTCAGGGCTTAAATTCCTACCACAGTCTATTTCCTATGGATTAAAGCTGTCTCGCAAATGCAAATGGAGGAATCTCCGTGGATTGTGGGTTCCTTAGCCCAGGTGTCAGATGAGCTGTCACGGTGCACTGTGACGTGTCTCCTCTCGCTCCAGTGCTGGCTTGTCCCAGTGGTTGAGGCGGATGTCCTCAGAGGCTTGGTGTATGTCCTTGCCCCAGGAAGACTATAGCTTTTTCTTTATTGAACTTCATAGTTCCAGCCTGGCCAGCTCTTGTTTCAGCTTAGTGCGGTTTCTTTTTTTCTCCTATTACAAATATTATCTGCACAATTCTCTTAGCTTTACTAGTCCCATTAAAGTGTCATTAGGTTTCCCATTAGCAGCTACTGTTGATGGTTTCCTGTGGAGACCTCAGCGTGAGCCTCCGTGCTATGAATTTGAGCTGGGGGAGAAGAGAATAGAAGGAAATATGGAGACTCCACTACTACCTGCCTCCTGACTTCAACACACACACCAGACTGGAGCCAACGTCTTCTTTCTTCAGGCAAAGTTGGCAGCAGGTAAAACAAAATTTGTTTATTTGTTCCTCAAGCCCCAAATTCTTTTGCTTCTTTTTGTACTTTTTAAATATAAAAACAAAGGATATCTAACTCCATTTGAGTCACCTTCTGCCAGTTGCCAGTACTTGGTAGTTTGCAGTTTGCTGTCTACCTAGATCTCTGATTAATTAAACTGCCTCAGGTGTGGAATACTGGATGCCCCCAGAGACAATAGCATAGCTATATATATATGTACATACATATATATATTAGATTTATAGAGAGGTTTACTTATTTATTTTTCAATGCATAAATTACAATTCAGCTTTCTTTTTGTTAATGTTGTTCTGGTATACCACCATATGAAAAGTTCATCTTTCATCCTTTTCCAGATCCATGGTTTCGATGTTTTTTTTTAAATACTTTATTAAGATACAGCATGCATACCAAGACGTGCACACATCAGTGACTTTTTTGTCATGTGATCACACTTATCCAACTACAAATTAAGGACAAAGCATTACTTGTACCCCAAGAATCCTCACTATTCCCACCTATCCATTTTTTTAAGGTATGAAATAAAAGCATATTGTCATTTACATGATACGATTCAGTGAAACAGTATTTATAACTGTATACCAAATTTCTGAAATCCACACAATTTTTATCTTCTCTATATTAACTACCACAGATAACAGAAAACGCGTGATATTCTTCTTATTGGGTCTGACATATTTTACATGGCATAATGATCTCTACTTGCATCCATTTTGTTGAAATGTCAGGATTTCATTCTTTTTTATGGCTAAGTAATATTCAGTTGTGTATATATACCACATTTTCTTTTAGGTACTGCACACTACTGATTGTACTGGAGCGCCTGATAGCACATTTTCTTTATCTAGTCGTCAGCTGATGAATATCTAGTTGATTCCATATCTTAGCTGTTGTGAACTGAGCTGCTATAAACACAGGTATGCAGGTAGCTCTTTCTTACGCTGCTTTCAATTCCCTTGGTATATTCCCAGGAGTGGGATATTGGGGTCATATGTTAGACCTATTTTTAGTTTTCTGTCTTCCATAATGGGTGCATTAGTTTGCATTCCCACTGACAGTATATTCAGGTACTTTATCTCTGTACCCTCGCCAACATTTGTTACTTTCTGATTTTTGGATACTAGTCTTCAAACTGGGTTGAGGTGATACCTCATTGTGATTTTTACTTGCATTTCACTGATCACTAGTGATCCTGAGCATTTTTTTATGTGTCTTTTGGCTATTTGTATTTCATTCTTTGAAAAATGCCTGTTCATATCCTTTTGAATAAATATTTATTTATTTATTTATTAGAATTATAGAGAGAGGGGGAGAGACAGAGGGAGAGAGAGACTTTCCATCTGCTGGTTCACTCCCCAAATAGTCACACAGCAAGGGCTGTGCCAGGCCAAAGCTAGCGGCTTCTTCCAGGTCACCCACGTGGGCCCTGGAGCCCAAGAACTTGGGCTATCTTCCTCTGCCTTTCAAGGCACAGTAGCAGGAAGCTGAATCAGAAGTGGAGCAGGCCGGTGCAGCAGCTCAATAGGCTAATCCTCCTCCTGTGGCACCGGCACACGGGGTTCTAGTCCCGGTCGGGGCGCTGGATTCTGTCCCAGTTGCTCCTCTTCCAGTCCAGCTCTCTGCTGTGGCCCGGGAGTGCAGTGGAGGATGGCCCAAGTGCTTGGGCCCTGCATCCGCATGGGAGACCAGAAGAAGCACCTGACTCCTGGCTTCGGATCAGCGAGGTGCGCTGGCCGCAGTGGCCTTTGGGGGGTGAACCAACGGAAAAGGAAGACCTTTCTCTCTGTCTTTCTCTCTCACTGTCCACTCTGCCTGTCAAAAAAAAAAAAAAAGTGGAGCAGCCAGGACTTGAACCCATGCCCATGTGGGATGCCAGGGCTGCAGATGGTGACTCTATAAGCTACACCACAGCTACACCACATAGCTGACCCCAATTCATATCCTTTCACTCAATTTTCCTTTCTTACAAAAAAATTAAATAAAGACACACAGAAATAAACCAACCAGGACCTGTGTTATGGCATAGTAGGTCTGCATTGCATAAGGGTGCCAGCTCCTCTCTCAGCTGCTCCCTTTCTGATCCAGCTCTCTGCTTACGGCCTGGGATGGCAGTGGAGGATGATCCAAGTGCTTGGGCCTCTGCACCTGTGTGGGAGACCTGCAAGAAGCTCCTGGCTCCTGGCTTCGGATCAGCTCCTGCTATTGTGGCCATCTGGGGAGTGAACCAGCAGATGGTGTCTCTAACTTTGCCTCTCAAATAAATTTTTTTTTTTTTTTTGGAAAAAGAAAACCTACCATTTTCTTGGTAAATGTCATACCATGTATATTTATTAAACACTCTATTCATGAAGAGTGCCTATAATCAGTGAAATTTGGGAAACACAAAACCTAGACACAGAGTAAAACCTTGCTTCTTAAGTGCTTACAGTGATTAACCACAGTCCTTTCGAAAACTCTCACTCTAAAGAGCTATTGCTACCACTCTAGGAAGTCTGACATCAGAAGTCCCACTAAATTCGCGCTCTTCCTTTGGCTGCCGGGGTCCTCAGGGTGTTCTTTCCGAAGATAATTACTGGGTTTAACCCGTCCTCAATTAACAACTCAAGTCATTTTCCAGGAGTGTTTAACTTCCTTCTCAGATGTCTACCTTTCCTTCCTTGTACTTTGGAGGAAAAGAGAGAGAGAAAAAAATAAAAGATTCTAATTACACAACCAGCTCCATTTGTGTGCTCCACTTCTCCATGATTGTGCTTTTCTGATTAGGAGAAAATTTGCTTTCTCTGACTGCTTCTTAGATTTAGTTCTCTGCCCTTTCCTGCCGAAGAAGAGAGTCCTAATTTACACTGAATACATACGTAGAGTCATTACCACTGAATGTTACGACTTCTTGTTCAGAGCCTCCAGCAGCTCCTGCGCCTGGCTTTTTGTACAGCCTGGCATCTTTGCAGGGGCTTTGTTGACGTTTGAGCTTGCGGCCAAGGCTGTCACACAGCGTGATTGATTATTCCATGTGGAATGGGAACAATTTTCCCCCAGGGAGGGCAGGTAGTTGTCTGACTTTCTGGGCCAGGTCCATCACAGCGAATGTCAGAGAGCTTGACAGGGATGCACTCACTGGAAGAAGCACGGCATGGCCATCTTCCCAATGTGCTTTGCACTGGCGAGCTCTTCACCTTTTCAGGAAAATTGTGCATAAAACCAACAGAAGGTTTAAAAACCGACCCCAGTTTACAAAGCTGCCTGGAACAGCGGTGTTTACTCTTTCCTTGTAAACAACGGGACACTGTGTTATGGTGCTTTGTTTCCGTGTTATGGCTGTGTTATGGCTGAAGTTTCCGTGGCTCAGGAGTCAGCTGCATTGGCAACCAACTTGTTCATACAAATTGTATTTGCTATCATAATTATATGATTTTATTAAATAGTACATAAATAGATGGAATAATAATGCAGGAACAAAGTGTTTCTATGATAGCTCAACATTTTTGGAAAGATGTGATTAAAAACAAGTGCTGAGAATTATTATCAAATTAGATATGGGCAAACATCTACCAAAAATTAGAAGACTATAAAAGTCTGAGAGAATTCTGCATTTAGTCTGCTTTGTCCCATCAGAAGGAATTAGACTGCATTATGTAAGTGGTTTATGCAAGAAAACAATGGAGAAAGCTCTCATCAGGCTCTGGTAGTAGATGTCCTAAGTCCACATTAATACATCGGTGAAGAAGTGCGCATTTGGAGGTTTAAGTTTGTATAAAATGCTTAAGAAGTTTAAGTGCCTTTTCAGATGCACCAGTCAACTGTGGATCCCTGTTATATTCAGGTAATCCTCATGTGATCTGAGTGTTCCTTCTCCTTGAGAATTTCAGGCACTTGCTACACCCAGCCCAGGGGATTTTGAGAAATCTTAGAAGGTTTATACATACCCTCATGCTTTCCCCTAGATGCATCTTCTGGTCCCCTCTGTTTCAGTTTTTAAATTATCACTTGTTCTGTGTGTGTTCTCTTTGTTCCATACCACTTAGCCCTGGGTGTGAATTCAGGTATCTTTTAATTTTTGTCTGTTAAAAACACGTTACTTTCATGAAGCATTTAAATGTGTAGTGGACTTGACTAAAGTGAGAGAAAGGGGGGTTTTGCACTGTAAGAACAACAGCATAAGATCAAATTGGCAATCATACACCCTTGTTCATTTTTCTCTTTTTAAAATTTATTTATTGATTTGAAAGGCAGAGTTACAGAGAGGCAGAGGCAGAGGGAGAAGTCTTCCATTCACTGGTTCACTCTTCAAATAGCTGCAATGGCTGGAGCTGGGCAGATCTGAAGCCAGGAGCCAGGAGCAAGGTGCTTCTCCTGGTCTCCCATGCGGGTGCAGGGCCCAAGCACTTGGGCCATCCTCTACTGCATTCCCGGGCCACAGCAGAGCGCTGGCCTGGAAGAGGGGCAACTGGGACAGAATCCGGTGCCCCGTCTGGGACTAGAACCCAGGGTGCCGGCGCTGCAGGCGGAGGATTAGCCTATTGAGCTGCGGCGCCAGCCCCCTACACTTGTTCTTAAAAGTCCTTTGGCCACCTTGCTATCAAGGGAAGGGGATTTGGCCATGAACCCCACATCATACTTGTGCTATGCAACATCTATGCAGTTTCTTCTAGTTCCACTAGATGCGGGGTATGATGCTTCAAAACATTTGCAGAAAAATAACATTTTAAGTTTATTTTAGTGCAACACTTTGTGAAATCCATGCATAGTTTTTTTTTTTTTCATGATAAACATTTTTAGCAGACTTTTTGAAGACCACTCATAGGTATGGTTTTCAAATTTAATTTTTCAAATAAATTTCCTCTAAATCTGTTTGCACAGATTGTTTGATGTGCCCTAGTGTAGGTGTGTGCGTGTGTGTATAATTATGCATATGCATGCATGTATAGTCAATATGATGATGACATCCCCCCAAAATTGGAATGCCTTTAAAAAAAAAGTAGGCAACATTATTAATTTCTTGGAATAAATGGCAAAAAAGTTTGATTGTTCTGGGTAAGCCAGAATCTAATGATCAAGATACACCCCTAACCATGGACAATTTTCTCCTTAAAAATTCTGGTGTTAGCTGATACAACTTTTTCACCTCATTACATATACTTTCAAATTTGATTAAACCCTAATAGCCAATTCTTTGCCTCATTACAGGAATATGATATAAACTGAAACCAATATACCCTTGACCAGCTTCATCATCAGTTGTTCTGTGTACCTCACAGTCTCCCAGCTTGGTTTTCCCATCTGTGAAATGGAGACTAGCATTGTCTGTTTAGGGACTCCAATAATAATAACAATATAAAGGACAGCAATGCACTTTGGAGGAGATTAAACTGCAAAAGATAAGGTTTACTGTAATCACGGTGTACATGTGCATGTACGTGTGTGTGTTTAAGGGGAGAGCAGCTGTGGGTGCTACCGTGACATAGAGATACCACAGCACTTGGATGCTTTTCTGGATTCGATTCCCTGCATGTCTTCTTTTGTGCTCTTTTATTCTCGCTCCCTGACACTAAACCTGGTCCTCTGAAATAACTCAACCAGCAATCCTGGATCCTGACCTTCAGCCTCTCATTACTTGGGTCCTGGGCCTCTACTCAGCAAATTCAGCCAATCACCTGGAATTGTATGTAGTTGAGTCTGGTTATTGTGATGCTGATAAATGAGAACTAAATTGAAGCCATCAGTCTCATTTTCCTCCTTCACCTTATTTCCAGATGTGGAATTTAATGGGCTTGGATTGGCTGCTAACACCGAATCTCATCAAAGACCATTTTCCCTACGGGCATTAACTGCAATTTATTGATTGGGTGGAGGCCTGAGGCATTTTGGGTGTGGAATTGTATTATGGCCTACAAAAGAGAATGGGGCTTAAACGCAGGCCTGCTATGACCAGGTTTGTCAAATGGGACAGGGACACTGTGACTTTAGATTCAGAAGCAAGGTAGGCTGAGAGGATGGGCAGTTAGAAAATGTCTCACCTTATTACAAGGAGGTAACAGCTCTTTCCTCTGAGAGTAGGAATAGGTTTGCTGAATTCTATGTGTCCATGGGGGCACATGACTACTTAGTTCTCCTTGGTGTCCTGCGGTCTGTCGTGGCTGCTTGGTTTAGCTACACCTGCTGGCTCTCTATCCTCATCCTGTGTTGAATCCATTTTACTCAGGGGTTTTACATCCAACACTCCAACCAATATATTCCTGTAAGGACTACTTCCCACTGCTATAGACAGAGATCAGTGCTCATCTCCCATTCTAATTGCTCCATTGCAGCCTGAGTTATGTTTTTCTATTTGAAAGAATTTCTTCACTTGGATTCCAAGACATCATGGTCTTCTGGTGTCCTCATGCCTCAGTGGCTGCTTTGTCTCGGTCCCTTTGGCTGATGGGCCCTGGTCTTGCTGACTTCTAAATGCTGAGTTTAGTATACTAAGATATACTGAAGTTTACTCCCCAGCTACTTTCCCGATTCCGTCTACACTCGTGTTGTTCCAATGTCATGGATTTAAACATGGTTTATCTGTTGAAGACTCCCAAATTTCTTCTCTGACCTAAAACTCACCCATAGATTTAGGATGATCGTATCATGTGCTTACTCAACTCTCTACTTGAATCTGTAATAGATGTATCGAAAAACTCACATGTCCCATGGTAACCTTCATTTCTTTCCCAAACTTATTTCTCCTACACTTCCCTTATCAGAAAAGGGCAACTCTTGCTTTCTAGTTGCTTGGGTACAGACCCTTGGAGATCCTTAAATTACGATCATTTGATCTAACTTTGATGTTCAGTGCATCAGCAGTGCATCTTTACAATATCTGTAAAGAACCTGACTGTGTCTTATCACTTATCCTGCTGTCCCTAGTCCCAGCCACCATCCTCTCACCTGGTGATGGCAATATCCTTCCCGAAAGTCTCCCTGCTTCCCTTCTTTTACCCTCCAGCAGAGTTTTAGTTTGGCAGCCAGAGTGATCCTTTATAAATTACATCAGATTATGTTACTCCTCGGCTTCAAACCTTGAATGGATCCACTCTGTGTTCACAGTAACAGCCAGAGTCCTTCCAAAGGCCTACCAAGCTCTTTGCATCCGTTTCTGAGTTTAGGTCCTAATAGTGTCTGCTCTCTTGGTGCTGTAGTGACCACACTGGATTCCAGTACATTCCTGCCTGGGGGGAATTTGTCACTTGTGGTTCCTCTGCCTGGAACTTCTTCAAGTAAGTACAAGGCTGGTCACCTCCTCAGAGGATTGATCCAATGTGGCCTTCTCAGTGAGGCTGTCCCTGATCATCCTATTTAACCTTTTTTTTTTTCTTCCTTCCGTTGGTTCACCCCCCAAAATGGCCGCCAAGGCCAGTGCTGCACCGATCCAAAGCCAGGAGCCAGGTGCTTCCTCCTGGTCTCCCATGCGGGGCCCAAGCACTTGGGCCATCCTCCACTGCCTTCCTGGGCAGCTGGCCTGGAAGAGGGGCAACCGGGACAGAATCCAGTGCCCCAACTGGGACTAGAACCTGGGGTGCTGGTGCCACAGGAGGAGGATTAGCCAAGTGAGCTGCGGCACCGGCCATCCTTTTTAACCATTAAAACCTACTCACTCCAGAGCCTCTTCCCCCACCTTCTTACCATGTTACAGAATTAATTATAAATGAAACAATTTAAAATATTCTAACAAATATGATGATTTGGCCACAATCCTTCTTAAAAAATATCAGATGGGTTTTTATTCTTTTTAAAAATGTTGATTTATGCATTTTTATTTATCTGAAAGGGAGAGGGGGATTGAGAGAGAGAGAGAGAGAGAGAGAGAGAGAGAGAGAGAGAGAGAGAGAGAGAAAGAAAGAGAGAGACATACTGGGCTGAATCTGGGAGTCAGGAATTCCATCTGGGTCTTCCATGGGGGTGGCAGGCACTCAGATAATTGAGGCATCATCTGCTGCATCCCATGGTGCTCATTAGCAGGAAGCTGGATCACAAGCAGAGGCAGGACAAAGGCAGGCATTGCAGTACAGGATGTGGGCATCTCAATGGCAGCTTAATCTTCTGTGCCACAACGCCCACCCTGGCATTTTTATCCTTGACAGTAATAATATTTTCAACTTCTGAAGCTTTTTCCCAAGAACGCACTAGTTGCTCCTAAATATTCTGCTTAAACTTACGATTTAAAAGAACAGTGTCTGTGTTATTTGGCTAACAGGTTTTATCATATACCTGTCCCTACTTGAAGAAGTGACACTTTTGTCACTTTCAATAGCTACTATGGACAAAGCCTTGTACCTTCCAACCCTCTAACTTTATTCATTGGAAATTATGTATTTTTCTCACAGTGCTTTTGAGAGCTTTGTGCTTTGATAATATGGCAGATTTATTCTAATGCTATCTTCTAAGGGTGCATATGTAAATCAGTTGAATCCTCAGTCGTTGGGGACCACAGGTAGCAGCAAGCATGTATTGAATGAGCTCAGACATCATCACCCGGAACTTGGAGGGCGAGACAAGAAGAACTTGAAAATATGGAAGCCACGAAATGGGATTTGCCTCTAGCTGTGGGAATGTAGTGCACCTCTCTTCTCGGTTTTCTGAGGTGTGCATATAACTGGCTTCTTCTATCGGCAGTGATGTGCCAAACCACTTCCCAACCTATTAAAAAGTGATAAAAATTATTTAAATATAATTTACCCTGCTTTCAAATATGGCACACTTAAAATACACTTGAAATATAAGTGAATTATTCATTTACCAAAGAGCAGACATTTACTAAAATAGTTCAGGATAAAAAGCAGCATATGCAATTATCTGATTGTCACCTACTTGCATGCTAACAACCATATGTACTCTCCCATTCACTTTTGATATTTTCGGTCCTCAGGCTGAAAGGTCTCAAACAGCATTTTAAGATTTGAGAATTCTGAGGTCTTTGATTAAATCTACGCCTACTTGTAATCCAACTGCTGATGGTTCTGTATCAGGAAGCTTCAGGAGGAGAACTTTTCATGTTTGGACAGCCAACACTTTCTGAAATTTTGATAAAGTGCAGATCCAATTATTTATAATTATAATTCACAAACTACAAATTAGAGATATGTGCTTTAATACAAGTGGAGAGAGTATATACTCTCTCTCTCTCTCTCTCTCTCTCTGTACAATCTTCTGTCCTTCTATTTGGAATATGGCCTTGGTGTCTCATTTATTTAAGTAATGTTAAAAGGAAAATCTAATAAATTAGCAGGTAGTTATAATTTGGGTGTTTTGAATGGAAGCTCCCATTCCTTCAGATGTAGATTCGCAGTATTAAGTTTGGAAGGAACCTTAAAGTTTCATCTAGACTAGTCCTTTTCAACCCTGGTTGCACATTAAAATCCTTTGGAGAGCTTTAAAAAGTACTGATAACACTGGATCCATTGCAAACTAGTTTCTGGGGAATTGTGCCTGGGACTATATGCTAAAATAAAGAGAAAAATGAACAAAGCTTAGATGAATTTATTGTGAAGATAGGATTAAGAACCCTGATTGAGTGTTTAAATTTTAACTGAAAAGTGACCCCTGTTAAATATAAGAGTGGGAAAAAGAGAGGGAGGAGATGTACAATTTGGGACATGCTCAATCGGACTTGCCCCAAATGGTGGAGTTAGAAATGTGCCAGGGGATTCCAATACAATCCCATCAAGGTGGCATGTACCAATGCCATCTCACTAGTCCAAGTGATCAATTTCAGTTCACAATTGATCACACTGATAGGTCTAAGAGTCAAAGGGATCACATAAACAAGACTAGTGTCTGCGAATACTAACTGATAGAATAAAAAAGGGAGAGAATGATCCAATATGGGAAGCAGGATACACAGCAGACTCATAGAATGGCAGATGTCTTAAATAGTACTCTGGCCTCAGAATCAGCCCTTAAGGCATTCAGATCTGGCTGAAGAGCCCATGAGAGTATTTTAGGCATGGAAACCCAAGACACTCTGGCAAAAAAACCAAACAAAACAAACAAAAAAACAACAACAACAACAACAACAAACAAACCTAAATGAAAGATCTCTGCAAGTGATATCCCAGTGGAAAGAACGGGCCATCAAAGAAGGAGGTACCTTTCTCTGAAGGGAGGAGAGAACTTCCACTTTGACTATGACCCTGTCGGAATAAGATCGAAGTTGGCGAACCCTAAAGGCTTCCATAGCCTTGGCAACTCATCACAAGAGCCTAGGGAGATTACTGACGCCATAAACAAGAGTGTCAAATTGTTAAATCAACAACAGGAGTCACTGTGTACTTATGTCTCATGTGGGATCTGTCCTTAATGTGTTGTCCAATGTGAAGTAATGCTATAACTAGTACTGAAACAGTATTTTTACACTTTGTGTTTCTGTGTGGGTACAAACTGATGAAATCTTTACTTAGCATATACTGAATCGATCTTCTGTATATAAAGATAATTGAAAATGAAAAAAAAAAGAAACCTGCTGTTAAATTGGAAATTGCATAGAAAATTAATCAATTTTTAAAAAAATATCATGTAGGATCTCTGTCTTTAATGTGCTGTACACTGTTATTTAATGCTATAGCTAGTACTCCAACAGTATTTTTCACTTTGTGTTGCTATGTGGGGGCAAACTGTTGAAATCTTTACTTAATATATACTAAACTGATCTTCTGTATATAAAGAGAATTGAAAATGAATCTTGATGTGAATGGAAGGGGAGAGGGAGTGGGAAAGGGGGGGGTTGCAGGTGGGAGGGAAGATATGGGGGGGCATTGTAATCCATAAGCTGTACTTTGGAAATTTATATTCATTAAATAAAAGTAAAAAAAAAAAAAGATCTCCCATGAATAAAAGCACTATTGCAATTAAAAAAAAAAAAAAAAGAACCCTGATTGAGAAAACCCCTTTGAGGCAGAAATCTCCTATACATCCTTGTCACTGCCCCAAGTTTGGCTGATCTTTGTTAAATGCCTCCAAGGGAGATGTACTCACCTTCTCTAAGGAAGAACTCTAGAGAGAGCCTTCCTTCTGTTGACACAAAGCCTTCGTCCTTACGCCTTCTGACCATTGTTCCTGATTCTGTTATTTGGGACCACATAACAGTTCATTGAAAGTTTGAAGGCAATTTTCATTTATTTACTGTTTTGCAACCAAATATTTATTGAGTGCCTATTTTAGGTCCCGTGCTTTCCTGGGGCTGCAGCACAAATGAAATAGTCATTGTACTTACAGTGTTTATAGTCTAATAGAGAAAGTTGAGAAAGCGGTAGAATTAGTTCATCCTAGTAATACATTTTTACTTTCTTTTCTCCCTACCAGCCTCCATCCATCCTATTCTTCTCCAGGCTGAACAACTCCCAATTTCTTCAACTTGTCTTCATGTGATGCTGTTTTGAGACTTTCTATTAACTGTTTTTTCCCTCAGAGTGATTATACCTGTTGTTTCACTTACTGAATTCCAGCAACACCCACGGCTGGGCCAGGCAAAAGCCAGGATCCAGGAACTCCACTGGGTCTCCCACATGGATGGCAGGAGCCCCGGTACTTGGGTCATTATCTGCTCCTTCCAGGTGCATTAGCAGGCCGCTGGATGGGAAGCACAGAGTAGCAGGGCCAAGAACCAGGCACTTCAATACGGGCTGCTGGTGTCCCACTGGCAGGTTAGCCAGCTCTGCTTCGATGCCCTTTCCTATTTACTGAGTGTTAAGCTTATTAAGTTGTCTGCATCCTGAATGAAGTTTGCATACCAGCTTGGGATGGCAGATCTCTGAATGTAGTGAGGAGAAGGGTCTGCCGTTACTCTCTTATTCTAGATGTTACACTGCTGGCTCATCATGAAGTTAAAGATAAGTAAAGCCATCAGGACTTTGTAGTAAGTGTATGTGTTCTTTGGGTAGATGGGAGGGCAGGGAAGGCAAGGGTGGGTTTGGAGGAGTTTAAGTTCCCTCTCCCTTGTACACCTTTTTCCTGGGCATAGTCATGGATCCTTGTAGCCACTTGTGAACATGTTGAGAACTAACCACTTATGTTGGCGATCTTGGAGGCCAGGAGAGGGTCATCCAGAGGCGGGCACATGTGCCAAGTGAAGTAGACCTAAAGGGAGGTGATGGAGGGGGGCAGCAGGTTGGTATCATTTTCTGTAACCAGATTTTCATGTCTGCCAATCAATGCTAGCAGAACGTTGCTTTTCTGGTGGCCACTTCTGTGTGCAAGCTGGCCAGTTCCGTCATTTCAGCTCTTCTGTCTGTGCTGTAAATTAGATGGAGGGATGCACGTGCTGATTTCCAGTTTAACCTATGGCTTTGTAGGGACTCTTTTTTAAAGATTTACTTATTTATTTTAAAGGCAGAATAAGAGAGGGAGAGGGCGAGGTAGAGGGGGAGGAGAGGAGAGGAAAGAAGAGAAGAGACACAGAATAAGGTTTTCCATCCACTGGTTCACTCCCCAAATGATCACAATGGCTGAAGCTGGGGCAGGTGGAAGCCAGGAGCCAGGAGCTTCTTCTGCGTCTGCTATGTGGGTTTAGGGGCCCAAGCTCTTGGGCCATCCTCCGATGCTTTCCCAGGCATGTTAGCAGGGAGCTGGATCAGAAGTGGAGCACCTAGGACTTAAACTGGTGCCCAAATGGGATGCCAGCATTGCAAGCAGCAGCTTTGCCCTCTCTGGCACAATGCCAGCCCCTGCAGGTACTCTTAAATCAGTGACCTCTTTGACCTTTACTGGATTCATTTTCCATAAACTTTATGGTATCAGGGTTATTATGGACCAGTGGAAACCCTCAACAGCTGATGTTTCCAGTGTCTGCCCCGTGTTTGTCAGTTAGCATCTCTAAGAAGAATGCTGCTTTGTATTTGGATTTTTGTATTCATATTTAATGAAATGATTCACAGATATTTATAACATAAGAAATTCTGCTCTGTGAGATAAAAATGGGTACATTGAGAATTGATGGAAAGCTATAGCATCACTCCCAGGATCAATAAATATCCCTTGAGGATGATATTGACTCAGATGACAAGAATTCTGGGCTCTAAATTGAGGAATATTTGGACAAGGCTCATTTGTTGTGGGTGCCGTCATCAGCACCTTGCAGTAGACATAAGATGGCAGCATCCTAAGGCCACAGGGAAGCGTGGTGAATAAGCATGCCTGAAAACATGACAGGTGCTCCAGCTCAGCAAGCCTTCAGAACAGAGGCCGAGTTACTGTGGAACAAAGGGCAAGCAGAACTCCAGCATCCAAGGGAAGTGGGAGAACGGCAAGGCAGAAATTTTATGTTATGATGCTGTCCAAAGAGCCTTCCCTCTGCCTGCTGTGGGCCACACTGACCTCTGTAAGATGTTGGGTTACATCTGCTGATATCCACACGCATAGTGTTTGAAAGTGGCATTTGCAGACCTGCCTGCCTCTCTGGCTCATCCTCTCTGATGGAGTTCCAAGTGGTCAGTTCTCTCCAGGCAAACTTATCACCATCCTTACCTTCTCTGCAGCATGTGACTTCATTGGCAGTTCCACTCTGGAAATCCCTCCTTTGTACTTTCTATCTCACTCTGCTACCCTGATTGGTCTTGTATCCTTCAACCTCTCATACCCTAACCATGGGTAGGCCTCAAGTTACGATATTTGGCTCTCTGACATTATTGTCTATGTATACTTTTCCATTTGGATATCTCAGGATTTAACTACAACTTAAATGACTATACATTCCAAGTCATCATTTTTATCTCTAGAGTACAATATGCATTATCAATTATCTACTAACATCCAATGTTATTGTGATAATTATTATCTTTACATATATCCACCTGTATTTGCTGCTGTCAACTTCTTAATAAATCTTGAAATCAAACACTTCATTTTTTCCTTTACCGGTTTCTCTATTTCTATAGAAGCAGTTTTATTCTCCCAGCCATCCAAGTCTAATTGTTTTTTTTTTTTCCCTAACAAATACAAATATCTACTTTACTTTAGATATTGTGCTAGGTGCTGGGTAGATTTTAGGTGAAAAGAAATGGTGGCTCCCTAAGTGCAGTGTGCATCCCAGTGAGAGGGTAAAACATTAGTTATCTAATCAGAAAAGTGCAGCTTGCTGTGAGTATGAGGGGTAATGAAGGAACAGTACTGGGAATCGTGAAAATGTCTAAGCAGGAGCCTAACCTGCACTGAAGGCCAGGGAAGGTTTCTCTCTAGAACTGAGGCTCCACATGATACGTGATGGGTGAGCCGGGGCTGGAGGACATCCTGGGCATGGAAACCCAGCATTCTTTTTTTTTAAACTTTTATTTAGCAAATATAAATTTCCAAAGTACAGCTTATGGATTACAATGGCTTTTCCCCCCCATAACTTCCCTCCCACCTGCAACCCCTTCCAATTCCTGCTCCCTCTCCCATTCCATTCACATCGAGATTCATTTTCAATTATCTTTATATACAGAAGATCAGAAGATCAATTTAGTATATATTAAGTAAAGATTTCAACAGTTTGCACCCACATAGCAACACAAAGTGAAAAAATACTGTTTGAGTACTAGTTATAGCATTAATTCACATTGGACAACACATTAAGGGCAGCGATCCCACATGAGGAGTAAGTACACAGTGACTCTTGTTGTTGACTTAACAATTTGACACTCTTGTTTATGGCATCAGTAATCTCCCTAGGCTCTTGTGATGAGTTGCCAAGGCTATGGAAGCCTTTTAGACAAGGTCATAGTCAAAGTGGAGGTTCACTCCTCCGTTCAGAGAAAGGTACTTCCTTCTTTGATGGCTCATTCTTTCCACTGGGATCTCACTCGCAGACATCTTTCATTTAGGTGTTTTTTTTGTTTTTTGTTTTTTTTTTTGCCAGAGTGTCTTGGGTTTCCATGCCTAAAATACTCTCATGGGCTCTTCCGCCAGATCCGAATGCCTTAAGGGCTGATTCTGAGGCCAAAGTGCTGTTTAGGACATCTGCCATTCTATGAGTCAGCTGTGTCTCCCGCTTCCCATGTTGGATCATTCTCTCCCTTTTTAATTCTATCAGTTAGTATTAGCAGACACTAGTCTTGTTTATGTGATCCCTTTGACTCTTAGACCTATCAGTATGATCAACTGGGAACTGAAATTGCATTCTTTTTTTTAAAAATAAGATTTATTTATTTTATTTGAAAGTCAGAGTTACAGAGCGAGAGGGAGAGAGAGAGAGGTCTTCCATCTGCTGATTCACTCTCCAATTTGCTGCAACAGCCGGAGCTGTGCCAATTCGGAGCCAGGAGCCAGGAGCTTCTTCTGGGTCCCCAATGAGGGTGCGGGGGCCCAAGGCCTTGGGTCATCTTCCACTGCTTTCAACCCAGCATTCTTGAAAGTCTGAGGATGGGAGTGGGGTGGGGCATGAGATAAACTGTGCTAGTCAAAGCAACAAAGAAAAAAAAATGTAGGTAAACAATGGAAGGAGAATGAATGAGAGTGGATATGTGGACATGGTCTGGAGGTTATCACAGAAGAGCAGGCAAGGACAAGGATGGGGGTCGTGAAGGTGGACAAAGATGTTGGCTCAGGCACACGCATTCAAACCGCGACATCCTTATGTCTGAGCCTATTTCCTGTTTAGTCAGCTAGCACGTTGCATTAGAGTGTCTTGTATAATGCTTGCATTTATACACTTATTTTCCTTTCCATTCCTGGTGTCATCACTTAATTCCAGGGCTGTTGATTCACATCTAACTTGTAGACTTTGCTCACTGAAAATCGATATTTCTAGGCTCCTCAATTCCTCATCTCAGTCAGGGGCCTAAGGGTCCCAGTGATTGACTCATTCTATTTTTTTATTTTATTTTTTTTTTTAGATTTTAAGACATACTACTTTTTTTTTTTATTTGATAGGTAGAGTTATAGACAGTGAAAGAGAGAGAGAGAAAGGTCTTTCTTCTGTTGGTTCACCCCCAAATGGCCGCCATGGCTGGAGCTTCACCAATCCGAAGCCAGGAGCCAGGTGCTTCTCCTGGTCTCCCATGGGGTGCAGGGCCCAAGCACTTGGGCCATCCTCCACTGCACTCCCTGGCCACAGCAGAGAGCTGGCCTGGAAGAGGGGCAACCGGGACAGGATCGGTGCCCCGACCGGGACTAGAACCCGGTGTGCCAGTGCCGCAAGGCGGAGGATTAGCCTGTTAAGCCACGGCGCCGGCCAATTGACTCATTCTAATCCCAGGATCTGCACCTGCAAGGCTGATGCTGGCTTCTACCAGGAGAAAACAGTCTGCATTCGTGTGTTGTCCAAGGTCATGGTTCCCAACACGAGTAAACTTCATCCTTGGATACACTTTAGAAATACACACCTTCCTGGACTCAAAACCTGTAGAAATCTATATTTACGAAGTTCAGTTTTCTAGGGTTTGGTTGGCTCTAAGTTATCAGTTATCTGCGTTTCATTTTGTACTGAAAAGAATGATGATTTTCTGGGTCTGCACCCTATCTTCCCTCTGTTAGCAGCCCCCTCTCTCCCCTAACTAAAGCAGCAAACCTTCTATGTAAGGGTTTGACTTCAAAGCCTTCTGTTTTGTGGGTTTTCATCACACTGGGGGATCTTCGAAGTCTTCCCTGCAGGCATAGCCACCTGTGAAGGGATGAACCATGCCATAGAGAACTGTTTCTGGCTGACTGGCTGAGTGACAGGGAGTACTTCCTGAGATTCATTAGAAAGCAAGCCTTATATCTGCAAAGAGGAGTTGGATGGAGCATGAGAGGAATGTCAACAGCAAGAAAATAATCTATTTGGGAATGTAGCCATGTTTCATGTATCTGCCAATTAGATTTGCTCCCTTTTGGTCTTTAGATTAAAAAAATAATCAAATAAACATGACTGTGGTGCATCTGTTTTAATGCTTTTAATCTGCTGACTACTAGAGCAAAAAATTAATGTCTTCCTTCCTTGGTAAGAGCCGATACCAATGGAAAGAAAGGAATAAAGAGCAGGTGCAGTTTATCTCTGGGTAGGGGACATGCATGTGTTTGTATGTGTATTCACACATTTCTATGATTAGTATCAATTTAATATTTTTATGGAGCTGTGGCAATAGATATGTTAGAAATGTGAAAAAATATCAAAATTGGATCCCTAACCTAATATACAGAGGTTTATAGGCAAAAGTGCATTATCAGAGATATCCATGAGCCAAAGAAATAACATGAAGGGAAGTTTACTTGGTGTCTAAATAAATATGGATTCATTTCTTTTTAATATTCTCTGATGTCTATTCTTAGAATCACAAAATGTCCTTTAATTTCATCTATTTTCAGGGTGCTGACAAGTGCTTATTGAGCTAGGGCAGGTAGCACGAGAACAAGAATTTGCATTCTCTAATATTAAGTCACGGAGACCCAAGCGAAGAGGAACACAGATGAATTATAAATTTAAATTGTAGAGGGTGTGTGTGCGTGCGTCGCGGTGGGGGAGGAGGTGAAATGGAGAGGAGGAGGGAGAATGACTTGCTTCCACTCATAGCACGGAGGAAGATAAATCAACACAGAAGATTAAAAAATGTAAAAAGCTTTTCTCATTCGCCTCGCTTCCTTGTGGTGCCTTTGAATGTGTTTGGCAGCAGTGGGCCATGTCAGGCCACCTGTGCAGTTAGCAAATTGCTCCTGGTATTTAAAGGACTCCTTTATTAATCTCCTCAAGCAGCTCTTTGGGAAATCAGATTCTTGCTTTGGAATGTCTGCTATATTTTTATTTTTCTTGAGGCATTATTTTACTTTGTTTTGTTTCATGGTTAATAGGAATTTTATTTCTCTCCAGAACAGATTGCACGCTTCCTGAAGGAAAAGATTGTCTTTCCTACCTTTGTGTCATTCAGAAGGCTTTGTGCAAAGGTAGGCAGGCCTATACTATGTGCAGTTCTGGGACCCCAGTCTCATTGTTGTGCTGGGTAGGGGAGATTAGCCTGGGGTGCATTGCGACTGGTGCCTCCTGAAGTTGAGCAACATGGTAATTAATATTCAACAAAAAAGCAATTAAATTGGGGCCAGCATTGTGGTGCAGTGTGTTAAGTCTCTGCCTCAGGTGCTGACATCCTATATGGGTACTGGCTCATGTCCCAGCTGTTCCACTTCCTATCCAGCTGGTTGCTAATGTGCCTGGGAAATCAGCAGAAGGTGGCCAACTCCTTGGCCCCTGCACCCATATGGGAGATCTAGATGAAGCTCCTTGCTCCTGGCTTTGTCCTAGCATAGCTCTGGCTGTTGAGGTCATTTGGGGAGTGAACTAGCAGGTGGAAGCTTGCTCTCTGTCTCTCCCTCTCTCTCTCTTTGTAGCTCTGCCTTTCAAATAAATAAGTAAAATAAATATTTAAAAATAAAAACTTAATAAGCAACCAAATGATTGATGGAATGCCTTTCTTTTTATTTGTCTGAAGCTGTTTCTTGTAGTTTAGGCTTAGTGCAAATGAAGTAGAAATAGATGGAGTCTGGATTAAGAAGGACTTGGGTTCAAATTCTCTCATTTACTTTGTGACTTGGGCCAGTAACAATTTCTTTAAACTTCAATTTACTGATCTGTGAAATAGGTGGAATGATACTTGCTGTGTAGAGTCACGCAGAGAATTGGTTGTTTTAATGTATATATATACATATATACCACATATATCCAAATTCTAAGTATGTTTAATTCTGCTTACATAAACATATATCTATGATATGTATTTGTATTATATATGCATTTTATAAATGTATAAGAGTATATATTATATCTATCTGAATATGTGAGTGTGTGGGAGTATGAATATGTATGGATGACCTAGTTTGGTATAAATATTGAATATTAATAATGACAATCATAGTCTTATGATTTTCAATTCATCCTTAGTTGTGTTAGTAGAAATGAGTAGAGAATGAACAGAGAACTAGCTAAAACCTGTGTTAACCACAGGCAGGTATTGGGTCTCTTAATCATCTCCCAGTCTCTGCCTGTATCTCCTAGGAATAAAACATTGTTTTGAATGCTAAGTTATCAGATAAATTACTAGTCTGAGTTTGCACTATATTTCTTTGTTGAAAGTATAAAAATTTTGTTTGTTTGTTTTTGCCGGGGCAAGCATTTGATGTACCAATCAAGTGCTGCTCGGGATGCTCAGATCCCATTTCAGGGTGCCTGAGTAGAGTTCTGGTTACCCTGCTGCAGATCCAGCTTCCTAGCAATGTGTACCATGAGAGGCGGCAAAGAGAGGCTCAAGTGCTGGGACCAGCCATGCACGTGGGACACCTGAATTGAGTTCTGAGCTCCTGGCTTCAGCCTGGCCCACCCCTGGCTCTTGTGGGCATTTTGGGAACGAATCATCAGATGGAAGATTCTCTCTCTCTCTCTCTCTCTCTCTCTCTCTCTCTCTCTCGCTCACTCTTTCTCTATTTGCCTTTCTAATAAAATGAAAAAATTTTAAAAATTAGCTAAATTCAAAATAATTCGCTGAGAGTTACTGATTCTACCTGTGTGATGGGAAGGACTTGCTGTTTTTCATACATTGGCTTTGACCCATGACTGTGTAGCCAAGTAGAAGGAATTCACAGTGTGGTTCTGTTATGAGTTGAACAGAGTTTGGCTCACTGGACTCATGCAGATGTTTAAACCCTGAAGTCTTATGTTAATGGTTAATCAATTACTGTTAGTGGATTAAGGGTGCAGACTGGATCTAATTATGGCATCTGGGAGGTGGACTTAGTGGGAGATCACTGGGGGCATGCTCCAACTCACCAGAGGGTTGGTTATAGAAGAGGAGTGTGTTCCCTGTGTCTCTGCTTCCTGGCTTGCTGTGTGATTGTTCCTGCCCATAAGCTCTGCATTGTCAGCCTCCAGCAGATGCTGGACTAACGGGACCACCCAGACTTGGACTGTGAACCTCTAAACTGCAAGCAGAAAGAAATCTTTTCCTTTTTAAGCTTCTGTCAGTTATTGAAGTTAAGGTACCAAAAAGCTAACAAAGTTTCTGCTGCTAACTTCTGTGGGTTCCCCACAAGTACCAAGAGAGACAGGCCCTGCTCCAGCTGCTCCAGATTCCTCTTCTAGGGTCTACTGCTTCACCACCATGTCATCTTTTCGCTTCTACTGTAATAAA
Source organism: Lepus europaeus (assembly GCF_033115175.1). NCBI lineage: Eukaryota > Metazoa > Chordata > Mammalia > Lagomorpha > Leporidae > Lepus > Lepus europaeus. The sequence continues at coordinate 75,248,880 of NC_084828.1, read as the reverse complement.
TTACTTAACAAGCCTGCAGTCTTGAATTTATCGAATGTATCTCTTTTTAATTTCTGTTGCCTACTTCTTATTGCTCTTTGCCGCTCTTAGTGCCTTTGCTCTTTTCGTGCATTTGTTAACTTAATTGTCACATTTCCAATGTTTGGTCACATTTAATGGGGTATTGGTATTTTGATGGCAGAAAGTAAAAGTGAGACCCATGAATGAGAATTTTATTGGGCACGGATGTATTTAATTTCCCAAATTGTGTACTTCACAATGTCATAGTCTATTGTGCAACACAAAATGATATGTGTCCTTACAGTAAAATGGATAAAAATGTAATACTATTAAGAGACATTTCTTAGACAAACAGGCTATATCCTAAAGAGTTAAAATGTATCTAATAGCAAATAAACCTTGTAAGTTACAGTATACTTCAACTGTATTAAAATTTTTGAGAAATCCAAAATTACATTGGAAATACTTCTTTTAATTGGATTAAATAGTGATAGTCAAGGGTTGTTTTGTTGTTGGCTTTTTTGTTTTGTTTTGTTTCTGTAAGAAATATCAAATCCAACCAAACAGGCTGGAGAGAAAGGGGGACTTTATTAATAAGGACATATGTGTCTCAGACTTCCCAAAGGCAGGAAGTGGACTGCAGTCTGAAGCTGGCACCCATCAGAACCTAGGCATAGGCACGCCTTGTCCCCCAAGTTCTCTCTCTCTCTCTGAATTCGTTATTTCTTTCTACCAGGTGAAGGTGGTTGACTGCTAAGAACAAGCACAGTTCTTGTGTTCAAAAGAATTCCAAACTACTCATTGTCTCTGAACTGCAAGTCAGGAGAAAGAGTATAATTCACCTTGGCTGCAGGATTCCCAGAGTGAACATATGGCTGCCTGAAGATCTGAATTGGGATGGGATGGAGTGGCAGGGAAGAGAAGTTACAGTGTGATGGGTGTATGTGATGAGCATTGTCGATGCCTCACCTTGCCTTGCTTGATCTTTGCTCAGGGCTGTGCAAAAAGCCAGTTTAAAACAATTGAGCTAAAGAATTTTGTGCAGTTGCTGTGAAAGAGCTGAATCTACGTGTTCTTACCCAAGTGACCCATTAAGGAAAGTTTCCAAGGACTTTAAGCTGTTAATTTTTATCTGAAATGACTAACCATTACATCCATATAGTTGATTTTATATGTACTCTGCTTTCTTTGAAGGGTCGATTAGATTATGCCTCATCATGATTGTAAGCTCATAGCAATGGTGTCCTTCATCTGATTTCTCAAATACATTTATTATTTCAGTGCTACTTTCCTTTTCTTATCTTTATCCCCTCCCTTGTTCCATTTTCTCCTCTATTTCACTCTTATCCTATTTTATTCTTACTCTCTTTCTCCTTTTTACCTTCCTCCTTTTCTTCTGAGGAATGAAAAGATATGTGTGGGTGTTGCAGCAAGGGGGAGAGAGGAAAAATTGAGCAATGACAAGTTTGAAAGTAGCAAAATTATTTTAGTAACTCACGGTCTTGGGAGAATACATATTGATGTATAATTTATACACAAATGCAAATAGTCATGTAAATTGGGTGCGTATTTTAGCTCTTAGAAAATGACTGCCCACACATTGCTGTGCAGCCCTTCCCTAAGCTTTGGCTTCAGATGGCTGGTTTGGAGTCATGAAGTGACAGAATCAAGGAGGGTCTGGTGAAGTGGAAGATGATATGTATGACTTTTATGTCCCTTAAGATGACCAAGCCATATGTAAGACTGAAAGAGAGGTAGGGAGTAGAATAAATGGACGAGAAGAACAGACAGAGACCAGCTGGGGTGCCAGGGGAGGGCCTGGAAAAGGAAGGGGCGTGAGCCAGGCGGTGTGGAGGCAGTCATCTGGAGTGTATTTGCTTGGTCAGGAGTAGGGTTATTGCTGGCACATCAGCGTTCTCATGTAATTTAGGAAAAGATGCCTGTCGCAGCTATGTGGCAGCAGAGGAGTGCCTTCCTGGATGGGGCTGGGCACATTTGTGCAGGACAAACTTACATAACTGCATGCAGTGTCCCTGAGGCACAAGAGAGAAATGCAAATGGACAAGTCAGGATGCTAATCTAAGGTTTGCAAAGAGCTGCTTCCTGGCTCATGACCTCCAGTCAGCACTGACTGTGCTGCAAAGGCCATGTACATCAGAGTTACACTTCGAGGTGTGATGGCTTCCCCTCCATGAGGGGAAAACGAGAAACTAATCAGAAGAACAAGTGTTCATGTCTCTCAGCTGTGCCTCCATGTAAAAGTGGCATAGAAGCATGTGTAATTGTTGGCCTTGGTGAGAAGGCCAAGAGTACCTATTGCATTACTGTTTAGATTCTGTTGAGTGACAAGTTGCAACTGCTAGGAGGTTTCTTGTCTCTATTTCACCCAGATGGTGGAAGGAAGAGCACTGGGATGGACCAAGACCAGTTGTAGTGCCAGGTAGTTATTCAGGTTGTAAGCAGTAGAGATAAGATTTGCACTGCAGCCTATCTGGCTGCAAAGTCTGTGTGCTGTATGTCCTACTTTGTTGCATCTGCTACTACTTCTGCCCTTCCTAAGACCAATGTTGGTAACTTCCAGTTTTCAGCTAATATTCCACAATTATGACAAACATGCAGCTCCTGTTCCTGGAGCAGGCTTAGAGATGGAAAATTGTTGCAGCAGATGTAAGGACATACAAATTGTCATAGGAGACAAGACCCATGAATCTGGTCTTAAGATTTTCTGAAACAAACATTGTGGCACATGGTTTAACAAAAGAATTTTCTACTGCTTCATGCGGGAGACAGAAGATGAAATATTGAAACTTCAGGGACAGTGAAGGCTTGAGGAAAAACAGAATAGAGTGAAATAAAAATTGTCCAGAAAAATTCTGGGTGTAAGTCTATGCAACCTATGGAAACCTATATTGTTGGTATCCCATCTCTAACGGGCCCCACAGGGATAACCAAGGAAGCATTTGGAGTAGGTAGCATATATTTGCCTTAATATACATATGATAACACAGTGTTTAGGAGTACACGAGGGAGAGGCTGGCTGGTGGAATAAGTGGTAGAGGGACAAATGAGATTGAAGAGGCAAATGGAGGCAGAAGGAAACTCAGTGATAAGCACAGGCAAAACCATACAGAGAAAAAAGCAAGATGGTGAACTACATGTGAAAGAAATGAGATTCTCTTTCCTCCTAGTGTTGTGGAAGGGGGCTTTTGTGAGTGGCATGTGCTGGCTGGGAGTGAACCACTTGCAGTGCGTGCGTGAGTGTACGGTGATCTCAGTCACATCCATACCTTAAATTCATGGCTGCTTCTGCCTGGAACGCTGTTTTCATCCTTGCTTCATTTTAGAACATCTCTTCTCTTTGAGAAAACCCACTTTAAGTATCTTCTTCTCAATGAAATAGTCATTGATTTTCCCCTCCCAATGTCCACCACAGCAGAGTGGATCACTCAGCAACATAACACCCCTCCCCCCAAAAAATGTGGTTCATTTGTGTCTGGTCCAAGTGGGGCTCTGTGCTGGATACTAGAGATAAAACAGCAAACAAAACAGACTCAGTCCCTGGTCTGTGAGCCCTCCTTGCTGCATCTGCTGAACTTTAAAAAAATACCTCACACTGTTATTTGTACTACTTACACATATTGTTTTAAAATTATTTATTTATGTAGTCGTGTCCCCTATTAGACTGTGAATCCTTGAGGGCAAGCACTGTGTCTTAATCAAGCTTTTATTTTCAGTACCTAGCAGAATGCCTGGAATAGAACAGTGACTACACAAACACATGGATAATGAATGAATGTTCCTTGTGTTTTTTTTACCTTTTATAAATTTTCAGACTTTGAGGAAATTCTCATTCATCCATCATTTCAGAACACTTCCATCTTCATATAGCAGAGCCTCCAAGGGGAATCATTTAATACCCTCTACAGAGGTTTTTTCAGATCTAATATGGATATCTATCTTGAGATGAACAACAAAAACTGGCAGCATGGTTGTGGTAGGTGGCATTAAAATGAGTTGGTTATTTTTTATGTCCATTATCTGAAACTTTATATATGTAAAATATATGTTATTGGAAATTGTGTTAATTTTTGTCATCAGATTGCTTTATCTAACATGCTTCCAGTAGATTGGAAATATGATTCATTTTTTAGAACACTGACTTATAAATATCTTTATCAGAGATAAATCTGCTGTTTGAAATATCCAACAGCAATGTATGGGAGCAGGATGAATAATAATTAAAAACAGAGAACACAAAACTTTAATCAATAGACATAACAAATAAAATGCACATCAGACTAATATTATGGCAAGCGGTACAGAGAGAGGAACAGGTGGAAATGGATGGTATGTGCAGCGGAGGAGGGTGGGGGTTGAATTGAAGTGGGGAGGAGGTGCTCGGGAGAAAGCAGAGATGCAGACTAGGATGACAGAATTAGAGTAGTATGGTTGGGCTGTCAGCAGAGAGGAAGGACATCCAAAGAGCAGAAACACAGGGCCAACGTGTTTCAGGGTAAACCCTGGTGAGTCAGGTGAGTGGAGGGTTCAGCCATTCATCAGGCAAGAGCCAGTGAAAGGAATGTCATCAAGAGCCAGGGAGCCATGAGGAGAGGAGGGCCAGACAGGCAGCAGATGGCACTAAGACAACCTTGGTTTTTCGCCAAAATCTGTCCTGAGCAGATACTGTACACATAAAGTGAGTGGTGAAAATGGAAAATTAGTAAGAAACACCAATAATTACCCCTTTGTGCTTGTGTTTATTATAAATTTTTACAAATAACCTTTCTAATTGCACATAAGGAGAAAAGTACTGTGCTAATTACTACAGGAAATACAGAGGCAAGCTTTCAAAGAGTTTATGTGGGTAAGATAAATATATAAATAACCATAATAAGGATCACCTATACTTGTCAAGAACTCTCTATCTTGCTTCAATGTGTTATTTAATGCTTATTCTATGGTGAACATATTATTAAAGTAATCAAACTGAAAATGTTCAAGCCATACTGAAAGGCCACCCACTTACTCCACATAGGTAATTACATTTTTTTAATTAATAGACTTCACTTTTTAGAGCAGTTTTAGGTTTATAGAAAAATTGAGTGGAAAATGCAGAGTTTCCATAAATCTCTGGTAACTATTTTGAAAGTTTCCTATCTTTAGTTATTCCGATGCTTGGTATTATGACTTTAAATGATCACTAATGCTTCCTTTTTTGATGTTTTAATGTTAGATTGAGTTAATTGACCTCTGGACATGAAGGGTGAGTTATATATTTCACTTCTGTTTCGTCCTCCTGATCTCTCCTCCCGCTTTTCTCTCCTCTCAATCTTGGTTACCTTAGTATTTTTCTACTGGCATTTAGATTTTATTAGGTAATGACAGTTTTCCTTGCTCTGACTATAGGTTTATTAGAAAAATTAAGCCTCCAAACAGCATTTTGAATGTTGTGATTGTGTGAAGATTATCCATTGTCACATCAAGCTCAGTGCCTGGTCACTGAGAAGGAAATATCCTGTGTCAATAAATCATTGATGTGCAAAAGAGAACTTCTCAGGCATTCAGATCCACGGGATCATTGTTTAATTTATTTTTGTCTTCATCTCTTCCAGGTTGCATTCAACTACCACAGTTGCATCTATCTTGTGTTGTCTTTTTTATCTCTTTATTAGCTTCTAAGGTATATTTTTTTTCCACAGGCAGCATGTGAATTTCTCATATCCTGAATGACAAAAACAGCCTTTACTTTGCCCACATATTTGACCAATGGTTTAAGCATGTATTGGTTTTAAGGATTGAAAATAATTTTTCTTACAACTTTCAAAACATTATTTGGTTGTATTCTAGAATCCAGGCTTGCTGATGAGAATGAATGTGATGTTTGAACTCACTTAAATGAGTTACTTTTTAAAAAGTGCCAATGTGTCATAAGTACTATAAAAGTGATTGATAAATAGACATAGAAAATGCTATCTGATTAATTTTTGGTAAATCTTCATTTTCTTTTTTTAATCTGTAAATTTTAAAATTTCATCAGCTATATTGTGAACCCTACTTGGTACTTGTTAGTATCTTCTGATCTGGAGACTCTGATCTATCTCTGGGAAATTTGACATCTATCCATCTGTCTGTCTGTCTTGCATATCTTATCTCTGTTGTTTACTTCTGGAGCTTTTATTAAATAGCTGTTGGAGTTACTGGTGTATCACTTAACTTTGCCTTCCATGTTTTTCCTTTCTTGATCTCTTTGCATGGTCTTTTGGAGTACATGGAAATGAACTGAGTTTGTTAATCAGACTCTAAAAAATGTCATGTATGTTCCCTGTAATACCTGCTGCTTGTTATTTGGTTGAGTTGTGTTGGAATTCCTTCTCTTTGGTTTTCATTCAAATGTCTAATGAGTGTGGTTAGGGGTTAATGCCCATGAACGAAGGGATAGGTTAATTAGCATAGCTTCCCGCTGCAGTTCTCTCTGAGTTTGTGTGTGTGTGTGTCCACAGGACTGTCTCTCTTGGGAGGGAACCAGTGTGAGTAGGCAGCTCCTGGGAGGGACACGCTGTCTGCCACTGGCCAACAGCTGGACGAACCTTGCTCTGAAGGAGAGGCTCTGCCCTCCTCCGGTCTGTTCTCCCACCACCTCCCACCTTCCTCTTCATCTCTGGTGCCTCCTCTTGCTCTTTTTCCCTTTGGAGTGTGAGGTGGAGTACAGAAGTGCAGGGGAGTTTCTCCTCATCCCTTGGCCTCAGTCACCCACACACTGATGCTCATCCAGACAAGTGCCCATTTTTGTTAGGAAGAAGATAGGAAGCTTCAGCCCAGCAGACACAACGTTGGCCATGGGTGTTCTGTGGACCTGGAGGAGGTGTCAGGGCCTTCCTGGCTCAGTTTATCTAAAGTGACTCCTTCAGGAACTTGTTCAGTTGCCTCCAAGCCTACTCCTGCTCCTTGCCTTTATGGACACCAGCGTGCTTGGCTTGTCCCCAGCTTCTCATGGGAACATCTCTCACCTCTGGCACTTTAGGTGGTGAGATCCCTCCCGCCCCACTTTCCTGCTGTCTTCCAGGATTTCCTCAAACCTGTGATGCCCTCATGGCTGTCTTCTGTTAGTGCTATCCACAGCTGTGATCTCATCCTTTAACTAATGTGCTGTTAGTTACGACCCTGGGACCTGGGGTTGGAGAAGGAACTGGGTGTGCTCGTCAGATCTCCTTGAACAGGAAGCTTCCTTTTGAAATTGCTCAATTAATAGGAAAATCATGCCAGGGCGCCAACTGCTTGGCTGTCCTTCTGGGAAACGGGGCTCCCTGGACTCCTAAGCCTGGAGAGAGGCGTTGCCAGGTTACAAATGCAAACTGTGGCCACATGCTTGAGTGAGAGTTTGGCTTCATTTTTAGTAGCCCTGCAAACCCAAATGGTTATAAAGGCGTAGCAAACAGCACTGCCACTTGCTGTCACTGACAGCTTCCTCACCTGGCTAGAAAGTACATGCAGCATCCTCTCTGGCACTTTAACGGACTGCTGCTGCCCTGGGAATGTAAGAGACCATGAGGGCTAAGAATCTGCACGCTCTGGGGGCTGGGGGCTGGCTTATAAAGATGCGAGGAGAAAGCCTTCTTTATGAGGGCTTTAAAAAATGTCCTCCTTCCTTGTGACTTAGAGGAACACATGTCTCTCCTCCTGAAGTATTGAGCTAGTGGGTGATGGAGAACAGGGGTGCTCTTAAGATTCAGGGAAATTTTAACACAGCAAATACTATTTCCAGGCTTTCTGAAAACCTTTTGATTACCAACTTGTGCTTGGAGCCATCCCTGAAAAAAAAAAATCCAATTTGGTATATTTTATGGATTTTATTATAGTGCTATTTATTCTCCATCCAAGATAGCTAAAGCCAGTGTTAAATAATGCAGGCTTTGTAGCTCTGAGGCTCTGATACAGACTGGGTCTGTGTGCTCTGCTTTCAGAGAATCGGAGGGTGGGGGAAGGGGAGGCAGCTGGAGGAGCCAACTCACAGCCCTCGCTGTGCTGCCGGGAGCGTGGCCTGCATAGATGCTAGGAAAAGCTAGCCTGGGAGTCAGGACACCTGGGGCTTCTGACTCAGCCCTAAGGCTTTACTTGGCTCATGTCCCTGGGCAAGTCGCTGAACCCCTCTGTACCTCGGTTTCCTCCCTCATAAAATGTTTAGGGTTTACTGCCACCTCCTCAGGCAACTTCATGCTGCATGAATTCCAAGATTTATTGTAAATATTCCAAGTCTCTTCTAATAAGACTGCCTTTAACAGCACAACAGGCACTTCTGCAAGCAAAAGGAATAAATGGAAACAGAATGCAGGGTTCCTCTACTTAGGAAAGGATATTTGCCATGTTGTAGGCTTACTCCGCCCGAGAGGCAAGACAGTGTTCTCCAGTGCAAGTGGTTGAAATAAGGTATTGCCATGCTAACAGACATTATTTCAACTGAAGACCCTACTTGGGGGAGCTATTGAGAATCTATCTTCACTATCCTTTGTTTTGTTTAATGAGTGGGATGAGGTTCAGGTCAGGTGAATCAGTTAAAAGGGGGAATGAATCTGGGGCTAGCACTGTGGCACAGCAGGTTAAAGCCATGGCCTGCAGCACCAGCATCCCATATGGACGTCGGTTCGAGTCCTGGCCGCTCCACTTCCAATTCAGCTCTCTACTGTGGCCTTGGAAAACAGTAGAAGATGGCCCAAGTCCTTGGGCCCCTGCACCCGCGTGGGAGACCCAGAAGAAGCTCCTGGCTCCTGGCTTTGGATCGGCACAGCTCTGGCCATTGCAGCCAATTGGGAAGTGAACCATCTGATGGAAGAACTCTCTCTCTCTCCCTCCCTCCCTCTCTCACTCTCTCTCTCTCTTTCTCTCTGGCTCTACCTTGCTCTGTAACTCTTTTAAATAAATAAAATAAATCTTAAAAAAAAGGTGGGGGGAATTCATCAAGAGGAGTAAGGTGACAGTGGAAATGTGAAAGTCCTGGGTGTGTGGGAGACTGTGAGAAACCTTGGCATAGGAGACAAAGATGAAGGGTACGCAGAGCGACATCCATAGTTCTTAAAGCCTCCCGATCAATAGAAACATAAGGAGCAGGATATGATATTACACAAACTAAAAATGCATACATTGAAACAATAATATGTACATGTAAGGCCACGCACAAACATAACTTTAAGGCAATTTAATAAAAAGTTAGAGGATGTGATTTTTCAGCTTGATGAATGAAATGTTGGTGACGAATGTCATACTTGTAGGTATGTAAAAGCTGCTGTGGAAGAGAGATTTATTCTGGATAGCCCTTGAGGGCAGATAGGGGGGCCATCTATTCTGGAGTTTGGGGAACAGGTTTTGGCTCAGCACCAAGGGCATTCTGTGTGTCAGTGTAATCTTACAAAGTAGGCTAGTGGACATATTTAGGAGACAGCTTATGTGGAAGTGGCTTCTGTGTTGGGCATATTTAGTTACATAATGTCTAAGGTTGATTTCATGACTAATATCCTATGTACTGGGTCATGAGTAGAACAAACTGATTAACTCTGGTGTGGAAAGGAAAGATGGTGAGTGAAGGTATACCATAGTATTTAAAAAATCATGGAAATGGAATTAGTAGTTTATTTTGGTGCAAAGAATTTGAAATCCATGTGTACTTGCACATGGGTATAATAGCCAGCTGCTTAACCATTGGAACATCTCCAGTGTGGCACAGCCTGATGGATTTACCTCTAAGACTGGGAAAGAACTATTGTCTAGAACCACTAGAATGACTACTTTCAAACTCTACAATGCATAGCCGTCACTTGGGGAACTTTTTTTTTTCAATAGATATTTATTTATTTGGGAGTCAGAGTCATAGAGGGAGAGGCAGAGAAAGAGATCTTTCATCCTCTGGTTCACTCACCAAATGGCTGCAATGGCTGGAGCTGGACTGATCTGAAGTCAGGAGCCAGGAGCTTCCTCCTGGCCTCCCAAGAGGGTACAGAGGCCCACACACTTGGGCCATCCCATCCTCCTCTGCCTTCCCAGGTGCATTAGCAGAAGTGGAGCAGCCAGGACTCGAATTGGTGCTCACACCAGATGCCAGCACTGCAGGCAAAGGCTTAACCTACTATGCCACCGGGAACTTTGTATTTTAAAACCTGGTGATATAAGACATTTGGACTGGGATTAGAGTTCCTGTAGTTTAAACAAATACTCAGGTGATGCACAGGTAGGTTCAGGCTGGAAGCTGCAGGCAGAAGTTGGGTATGAAAGAGGATTTAATTCTTGGCCTCTGGGGATCTCTAATCCTGAGCTTGTAAGATTCCAGGGGGCGGGTACTGTGGCATAGTGGGTTAAGCCTCCGCCTATGGTGCTCGCATCCCATATGAGCAGAGGTTCATCTCCCCGCTGCTCTTCTTCTGATCCAGCTCTCTGCAGTGGCCTGGGAGAGCCGTGGAAGATGACCCAAGTGTTTGGGCCCCTGCATCCTCATGGAAGACCTAGAGAAAGCTTCTGGCTTCAGATCTGCTCAGCTCCAGCCGTTGTGGCCATTAGGAGTGTGAACCAGCAGATGGAAGACCTTGCTCGCTCGCTTGCTCTCTCTGTAACTATACATCTCAAACAAATAAATAAAATGTTTATAAAAAAGATTCCCTGTCAAGCATTTATTACAGACCACTGGCTCCTCCTTCTTGGTGGATCTTGTGGTCCTTGCTCCACGGTTTCCCTCACTGTAACAGACAGCTCCTCTCTCCACTTGGACACCTGACACACTTTGCAGAATAGTGACGAGTGAATGCTATTATTTCCAGAGATAGAAGTGTTGATTTAGAAAAAGACATAAATATTTAGTACAGAGCTCTTGCTTTTTGGCTGCTAATGATTCTGTGATATATTTGAGTTTTATTAACAAAATATACACTGATGATCCTGAGTACAAATTGCCTTTATTCAGGTTTGGAGCTGGTTGATTAGGTTGGCTGTAGATATGAAATTAGTTTCCTGCAATCCCACATTGTTTGCTTGCTAATCACTTCTTCCTAACCTGTGAGCACAGGAGCCCAGCAGGAAGCTCTGTGAACAGGTGCATATTCAGGTGTAAGGAAGGGTTTCCAAGTTTGAGTGAATACCAGCATCACCTGGGAGTATTATAAAATATTTAAGGTTCTGATGTCTGAGCAGCTCCCCTTCCACCAATGGCTCCGATTTAGTTGCTCTGAGATGTGGTCTGGGCATTGAGATTTTTCAAAAAAAAAAAAAAAAATTCCCCAGATATTGTTGCTGCTGTGCATCCAAGTTTAAGAACCATATTTTTAAAACAGATTTTCAGGCCCCAGCTTAGAGGTTACAATTTTCTGTGTCCAGAATGGGATCCAGGAATCTACATTTAAAACCTTCTCTATTTCTGATGTTCACTGTTACATGAAAACTCTTGATGTTGATGAAAGCAGCTTAGATTTGCTTCTTATTCTTGCTTTACTGCTCATTAGCTAGCAACTTACTGCCTCAGAAAATCCTTTAGCCTCTCCTACCTGCTTTTACATCTGTAAAATGGGGATGCTATGCCTTGCTGTACAGTCATACAGCAGCATGTAGGGCTACCTCTCCTTTGCTCTGGAATAGACTGTAGTAGCTGTTTGGATCCTGATTGCCCTGCTAGATATCTTGAAATGAAGCACTGGAAAGATTACTTAACCCTGTTCATCGCAAACTGCAGTGCAAACGAACCAGCTGAGGATCATGCTACAATGCAAGTTCTGATTTAGTAGATCTGGAGAAGATTCGGAGATTCCACATTTCTCAAAAGCTTTCAAGTAGTACTGATGCTGCAGACAGGGTGCTGCGGGGCTCAGTGCAAAATGAAAATGGGGCCCCTTGTTCACAGAGTAGGAAGAAAGTGTTGTTAAAGGTTCTAAAGTACAAAGCTTTTCTCTTTCTTCCATGGTCTTACTCTCAGCTTGTCATTGTGTGTTTTCTTGTTTAATGTCATACTGAATAAAGAAAAATGGAAGTTCCAAATTATTAGCATGAAGATTATCATTAATCTTTATATTATACAGTGTCACTTTTAAAATCAAATAGAAGAGCATTTAACTCATATCTGTATTCACCAAAATTGCACAATTCATACTTAGTGCGTCCATGTATATTTTGTTATTAGAATAATGGCATCACTACCCATAACTAACTCAACTGTTTTTGTTTGACTTCTTGATACACACACAGTATGCAATATTCTCTGTCTTCGGGTTACTGATGAGTTAGGAAAGATTGAAAGGGAAAGGACCCATGAGTTATCCTATCTTTTTTTTGTGTCATTGTCAGCATAAGTGATTGGCTACTACAGGGATGAAAGGGTTCCTTGATAATTTGTTTCTTAGAATGCCATTTCCTTCATTCTGTTCTCAAAGTAAGTTCAAGTGGGGCTGGTGCTATTGCATAATGGGTTAAGCCTTTTCTTGTGATTCTGGCATCCCATATGGGTGCCAGTTTGAATCCTGCCTGCTCCACTTCTGATCCAGCTGCCTGCTAATGTGCCTGAGAAAGCAGTGGAGGATAGCCCAAGTGCTAGGCCCCTGCATCCATGTGGGAGACCTGGAAGAAGCTTTTGGCTCTTGGCTCTGGCTTGATCCAGACCCAGCCATTGAGGTCTTTTAAGGTGTGAACCAGAAGATGGAAAATCTCTCTCTCTCTCTCTCTCTCAAAATGTGTGTGTGTGTGTGTGTGTCTGACTCTGGCTTTCAGAAAAGAAAAAAAGTACGTGCAGGTGCAAAGGAAAATGTGGTTTCTCAATGCTGTCAACATTTTCGCTTAGTCATGGAGTTAACATGCTTGTGCTTGCTTACTTTAGCCTGGTTGAACTCCTACATAATGTGGGTCTGGTGGAATTCTGTGCTTATAAACACTGCAAATGGGGTGCAGCTGCACATATTGCCCACCCTTCTTCTGTACATGCTCTCTGTCCCACTGGATTTAATTTACAAAACACAAATGGAAAGATAAAATTATGAATTCTAAGACAAAAGAGCCTTAATCCAAGAGTGGCCATTTGAGCAAAAGACCCTATGAGATCATATAAGTCATAGGCCTCGGCCGGCGCCATGGCTCAATAGGCTAATCCTCCGCCTAGCGGCGCTGGCACACCAGGTTCTAGTCCCGGTCGGGGCACCGATCCTGTCCCGGTTGCCCCTCTTCCAGGCCAGCTCTCTGCTGTGGTCAGGGAGTACAGTGGAGGATAGCCCAAGTCCTTGGGCCCTGCACCCCATGGGAGACCAGGAGAAGCACCTGGCTCCTGCCATCGGATCAGTGCGGTGCGCCGGCCGCAGCGCGCCTACCGCGGCGGCCATTGGAGGGTGAACCAACGGCAAAAGGAAGACCTTTCTCTCTCTCTCTCTCTCTACTGCCCACTCTGCCTGTCAAAAATAAAAAAAAAATTAAAAAATAAAAAAATAAGTCATAGGCCTCTTCAGTTTGCTGTTTCTTTTGCAATGCAGAAGCTTCTCAGCTTGAAGTAATCCCATTTGTCAATTTTGCTTTTGATTGTGCTTCTGGGGTCTTTTCCAAGAAGTTTTTGCCTATGCCAATGTCTTGCAGAATTTCCTCATTGTTCTCTAGTAATTTGATGGTATTGGGATGTAGAGTTAGGTCTTTGATCCATTTTGAGTTGATTTTAGTGGAAGGTGTAAGGTAGGGGTCCAATTTCATACTTTTGCATGTGGAGATCCGGTTTTCCCAGCACTGTTTGTTGAAGAGACTGTCCTTGCTCCAGAGATTGATTTTAGCTCCTTTGTCAAAGATAAGTTGGTTGTAGATGCATGGATTAATTTCTGGAGTTTCTATTATGTTGGTCTATATATCTGTTTTTGTGCCAGTTTGAGGCTGCTCTGATGATAAACGCCCTGTGGTATGTCTTGAAATCTGATATTGTGATGCCTCCAACTTTGTTTTTGTTGTAAAAGATTTCTTTAGTTATTCAAGGTCTCTTGTGTTTCCACATGAATTTCAGCATCATTTTTCTAGATCTGAGAAGAATGTCATTAGTATTTTGATTGGGATTGCATTGATTCTGTAAATTGCTTTTGGTAGTATGGGCATTTTGATGATGTTGATTCTTCCAATCTATAAAGACCTTAAGAAATTTAAGAACAACAATACAAACAATCGGGTTAAGAAACGGGCAAAGTACTTGAACAGGCATTTTTTAAAGAGAGGAAATTCAAGTGGCCAACAAACACTTGAAAAAATGCTCAGGATCACTAGCCATCAGGGAAAGTAAGATCAAAACCACAGTGAGGTTTCACTTCACCCCAGTTAGAATGGCTCTCATAGAGAAATCAACAAAAAACAATTGCTGGCAAAGATTTTGGGAAAAAGGTACCTTAATCCACTGTTGGTGGGAATGCAAACCTGTGCAGCCAGTGTGGAAGACACTGTGGAGATCAATCAGAAATCTGACTATAGACCTGCCATCTGATCCAACCATTCCACTCCTGGTAATTTACCCAAACCAAAAGAAATCAGCATATGAAAGAGTTATTTGTACCCTCATGTTCATTGCAGCTCAATTCATAATAGCTAAGATATGGAATCAATCCAGATGTCCATCAACTATTGACTGGATAAAGAAATTATGGTATATATATATACACATATATATACATATGTAAAATCACACATACATGCACACATATACTATGGTATACTACTCAGCTGTAAACAAAAAATGAATTCTTGTTTTTTAGAACAAAACATGTGCAACTGCAAACAATTATACTTAGTGAAATAAGCCAGTCCCAAAAAGGCAGATGCCATATATTTTTCCTGATCCAAGGTAACTGATAGAATACCTGAAACATAATATATTGGAGTGAAATGGACATTTTGAGATTTAATGATTGTTTACAGCCCTTGTCTCTTCTGTTGCGCATCAGTGGTTTTTTTTTTTTTCTTCATACTATTTGTTGAACTCTTACTTAGTGTAGGGTTAACTTTTTCATTAAGTAAACTAAAAATAGATCTTTGTAAAAATAAAGAGTGGGGATGGGAGAAGGAAGAGGAGGAAGGAGGAGGGAGAAGGTGGGAGAAGGAGGAGGGTAGAGTCTGAAGTATCACTATGTTCCTAAATCTGCATATATGAAATACAGGAAACTTGTGTAACTTAAATAAAATTTTAAAAAAGAAAAAGAAGGTCACAGGCCATGAAGCCAACCCTGGCTATGTTTGCTTTAAATAGGAGGGGTCAAGTCTTTCTTAAGATTACTATCAGATGAAGACAGGGAAATAGTATCTACCTTGTAGATACCGGAATACAGAAGGATTCAACAAATGTTAATTCTTTTTATTTTCTTGTTTTCCTACTTCTCCCTTCTGACAAAAATAACAGCTCAATTGAAAATCCTTTGGGGGTACTACAATGAGGCTGATCAGCGAAAAGGATCATTTCCTCTGAACATCTCATCCTCTGAGGCAAGAAGGAGTGACCCAGGGCCAGGGAAGGCTGGTGCCCAGCCCTGGGAGGAGCTATGAGTAATACAGCTACAGGCCTAGGAATTGCAGGCTAGGAATTGCAGGTTCCACGGAAGGGAAGAGGACCAGTTTCTCAGCCACTGAGTGGGAGGACTTCAGTGTCTGCCTATGTTTGTCCCTTGTCTTCCTGCTGCTTTTGTTCTTTGAGCTAATTCCTGTTTGAAGAGCTGATATTTAATTCAACAGCCCCCCATGGAGCCTTGTGCCTGTGATAGAAGTTTCTAAAAATCTCTCAGTCAACAAAATGATAACAGCTGGTCTTCGAAACTCTGGGGGCTCTAGACTGGGGAGGTGCCGGGAGAGGGAGAACGAAGGGAGCCAGGGATTGGGGCTGGGGAATGCACTATTTGTTAAGGATAATGAGGCAAAAATGTGACAGAGGTTTTTATTGCAAATAATAGACAGAAGTCTTCAAACAACAGCAGAGAGTCATTAAAAAAAGAAACAGAGTTAAATAATTGTCTAATTAGCAGGCACCAAGAAGGCAAAATTTATTCCATTAGAACTTCTTAAGGGAGAGTCAATAAATTCACAGCTGGGTATTCACTTTCTTGGGAATACAGAAAATGTGGATTTTCCTGGTGCCAAGTTGTTCTTTGATCACTCTGCCAGCTTCCTTTCTGATTAACTCAAGGTGAGCCTTGCCTCAGAGAACTGCTAGGCTTGGTTGCTTACCTCAACCATGCACCACAGGGACTGCTGCTATTAACAGTATTACCAGCTACCACTCACATAATGCTTTGCAGCTTATGAAGCAAGTTGACATACATGCTTCATAATCAAATTCCTGCGGTCCCGCCAAGGAAAGCTGAGTCTGCATAAGTGAGCGTTTAGGACCATGGATAGCAAACACCTGCTGAGAACCCAAACTGCGTGCAGCCAAAAAGATCATGAATCCTTAGCATGGCCTTTTTTTTTTTCTCTCCAGGAAACTTTTGCCCAGGAATGTGATGTTGGAAATAATTACTGGTTGGTTTGGGAACCTCCAGAAAAAATCTATTTATCTGACTCAAAGATGATTCAACCACCCCTTGTTAGAATAAATAACCCCCTCTCAGCACAAAATGTGAGACTCATCAAGCCACTGCTTCCTCTTCAGGATTCTCTTAGAACTCTTACCTTTCTGTGTCCATGAATCCTCAACTATTATTACAAATAGAACGAGGCCATTGCATTGAAATACCTGCCTTAAACTAGACCCTCAAGCCTCATAAATATTCTTTCTGGAAAATAAGATTCTGTCAACAGAGAGTTCTCTGTATAATGAACTAGACTAGCTTTATCAGTAAGTTGACCAAGCAGTCAGCAATCAGCATTCTTTGGACATGGACTGGCTCCAGCACTTCCTAACTGTGTGATTTTGGGGAAATATTGTTAACCTCTTAACCTGCCTGCCTCATTTTCATCTGTGAAATGAGCATAAACCACAGAGTGTCACTGTAAGACTTAAGTGAGTCAATGTAAGTGAGGTCCTTCGATAACTGTCACAGCAGAATCTCATTAAGTGTTGGGAGATGTTGGTCAAAGAGTAGACATTTTCAGCTGTAAGATGAAAAGGTCTGCGGGATCTAATATTAATAGTTCCATATTGTTTACTTGAAATTTGGTAAGAGAGAAGATTTTAAGTGTTCTCACCCGCTTTCTCCCAGCCCTCAGGGATAGCTATGGGTGGTGATGGATGTGTTAATTAATTTCATTGTGGTAATCATTCTATTCCATATACTCATATCAAATGATTGCTTTGTGTATTGTGAATATCTATAATTTTATTTGTCTATTAAATAGTTTAAAATAAAAATGTAGGCCCACTAGGCTAATCCTCTGCCTGCGGCGCCGGCACCCTGGGTTCTAGTCCTGGTTGGGGTGCCAGATTCTGTCCCGGTTGCTCCTCTTCCAGTCCAGCTCTCTGCTGTGGCCCGGGAGGGCAGTGGAGGATGGCCCAGGTCCTTGGGCCCTGCATCCGCATGGGAGACCAGGAGGAAGCACCCGGCTCCTGGCTTCGGATCAGCGTAGCACGCTGGCCGTGGTAGCCGTTTGGGAGGTGAACCAACGGAAAGAAGACCTTTCTGTCTCTCACTCATTGTCTAACTCTGCCTGTCAAAAAATAAAATAAAAATGTAAAGATACATAAATATATGTACACACACATATTTGAAATCTGTCAAATGGGCTGATCAATGCCCTCATCCATTTTTCTGATCAAAACAAGTCTTCCCTGAAACAAGTTGTCTAAGGAAAATAAAATATCACATGCTTTTGATTTATGATGATTTTACATAGCCAGTTTCCTACATTCCTGAAATACTGTCAACTAAAAATCAATTTACACACAGCTGAGGGCAGAAAATTGGAACGTGTCCACACTAAGTGTGCATGTTGGCTACCACATGCATACCTTTTTCAAAAGTAATAAAATATATGAAAAAGTGTCATAAGAATTATGAGAATCTGGAGTTTTCTCCTTAAGCCCTCAGTGGGCTTCTATGGAAAGAATGGAGGTTTCTCTGAGGTGCTTTCAATCCCATCACTACAGCCTGTGGCTTCTGACTCCCTTTTGGGGCAGTTCAAGCCAGGTTGGAACAAAAGGCAGTGAGCCTAAAGTGATTTCACACAGTCGAGTTGATTCTGGACTTGGTCATGGGGTCCTGTGTTTGCAGACAGTTGGAGTGTGTTTGTTGCAGGCTGGAGATGGTGTTTGCTTGAGGGAGGCCTGGGCGAGGGGCCTTCTTAGAGACCTGGCACCCTGCTTGGTTGTGCCGGCAGAAAGCATTGATTCATCCATCATTGTCTCTCACACAGGACCGCTGTTCTGTCTCTGCTCATTGCTCTCTTCCTCCTCTGTCTGACCTCATGACGCTCACAGCCACTGGCAATGATTCTTCTACACAGTGCTCTCCTAAAAGCTCTCTGATGACCAATGTCAGGAGGCCAGCTCTTTCTAGTCTCTGATGATGTGAGTGCAGAATGGAGCACGTTAAAATATTTACATGTTTTTGCTCTTTTTATTTAAATTAAACAAATGTATTTTCATTGTATTTGAAAGGCAGAGACAGATAAACAGATACTGATCTTCCTTATGCTGATTCATTCTCCAGATGCTCATAAAATAGCCAGAGCTGACCCAGGCTGAAGCCAGGGGCTGGGAGCTCAATCTGGGTCTCCTACATAAGTGATGGGAGACATAGCCCAGGCTTCAAGCTGTTGTTTCCACCATAAGAATACGTGCTCTGTTTCTGTGTGGGTGTTCATCAGTAGTGTTCCTGCTCAGCGGTGGGGCCCCCCACTTTTCTTCTGAAGCTATCAACAACCTGAGCTTCTCAAAACCTAGGTGAATTGCCTGCTCCTCCTCATGTTAGATTCATAACAGTATTTTTCTTAGACCTACTCCTGGTGTCTCTTCCATCCTGCCCTCAGTTTCAGGGAACTTTTGGTCTTCCAGCATTTGAAACCATGTTTGTAGAACTCAGAGCAGTGACATGAGTAAATGGCAGTCCAAAAGCTTACGGAAATTTTATGCTGAAGTCAGAGGAAGTGTGGAGTACTGTTCTTCATCCACTCATCATTGTGCCATGAGTCCCAATATTTTGTAAATAGGACCTGGTATCAATAATAGTAAGTGAGCTGAGGAAGCATGTACCCTGACCTTCTACAGGAAGTTACAGAATGCAATGGTAATAGATTCAGTCAGCTTTCCCCCTTACCTTTTAGGGGCAATTATAATATTAATAAATTTTTTATTCAGTGGCTTTTCTTGAGTGTTTATGATTTAGAATGAATGCATTAAAAAGCTTCTTAATGGTGCTTGTGAATTGGTTTTGCAGGTGTGATATTAAACTGAGAAACTAAGTATTTTGGGCTTCAAATGCTTTGATTTCTTCATGTAAGAGATTTACTTTATCCTATTTTACACTTTTATTCTTGTATTTATTTCACACTGTACTTGTACTTCATGGAACTTGTTATAGAATTCCACAGCAATTTGACCAGTGTCTGTGTCCTCTGCTGGACCATACGTTCCAGGTGGACAGGCCAATGTGAAACCTGTTTATCCCTGTCTTCCTAGCACCCAGCCAGCACCTGGCACACAACTGGTGCTCAATAAATATTTGTTGATTAAGCAAATAAAGATGTTATTTATTCACGTTGTATTTTCTCCTTTCTACCATTTTTTTCCTATGTAATTTTGATAAGAAAATTGGTCAATATGTATGTGAATTTTGTATCACCATTGTTTTGTTTTGAATTTGAAAAACAAGAGTACTTCAGTCAATTTCAGTCTGGAGGCAAAGCTGTTTGGCTCATGGGAAACAGTTTTACAGTAGACTGACCCAGGATAGATGAGGGTTAAATTATGGAGAAGAAAAGCACTCAGCTCTGTGCAACAGAATTAGATAAGGGAATGAACAAAAATATGTCTACCTCAATTCTCTGTTTCCATCTTACTATAATTCTCCCCTCCTTTATCTAATTACTGTCTGACTCCCCAGGTTAATATTTGAGCTTACCTTGGATCGAGACAAAGGAAGTCTAGGACCGTAATTGCTGTCTTACTATTCTCCTAAGTATGAGAGATACTCGCTGGGGCTGCCCTTTGTGTGTGGTAAGATAGAACTAAGACTGCAGATTGAGTCTCTCCTTAACTTGACTCAGGGTGTAAGCCCCACTGTAAAGTCAGCAGGAGGATGAGCTGAGTGTGAAATAGAGATGACTACTTAGAGCTGATTTATGTTGTATACTCGAGTTGCTATTACGTGCCAGGCATTGTTCTTAATGCTTAGAGTCTATTGTTCACGATTTACTTAAGACAGACCACAGATTAAAAATACATAGACGTGCAGTTGCAGCGTGGGTTTTTATGTTTGTTACTGATCCCTTCTCTGAGTGGACACTGAGCTCAGAATGAGGATTCATGGATCCACTTTTCTACTGCTGTGCATCTCTTGTTTTTTTTTTTTTTTTCTTTCCCTCCAAGCTCTTTTGCCCTGGCCAGAGCTGAAAACTGCTGGTCCTGGCCAAATTAGGCAGTTGTTGGTAGCAAAAATGTTTGTTCTCGTTGAAGAAATTTCTTTCTATGTATTTATTTATTTGAAAGGCAGAGTTACAGAGAAAGAGAGGGAGAGACAGAAAGAGATACATCTTTCATCTGCTGGTTCACTCCCCAAATGGCCACAACAGCTGGGTCAAAGCCAGCAGCCAGAAACTCCAACTTGGTCTGCCATGTGGGTGGCAGGGGCCCAAGCACTCAGGTTATCTTCTGCTGTTTTCCCACATGCATTTGCAGGGAAGTGGATTGGAAGCAGAGCAACCTGGACTTGAACTGGTGCTCATATGGGATGCCAGACTTTCAGGCAGTGGGTTAACGTGCTGTACCATTATGTTGGCCCTTATATTTCTTGTTCCTTATGTTATAGCTCAAAGTCCAGTCCTTTGTATACCCAGAACTGACACTACAATGAGCTCTTAGAAAGAAAAAAGACTTTTCTCTCTTTGTAGTTATCTTGAAGGGAATGCTCTTTCAGTTTTTAAAAGAGACTTTCCATAGTTTTAAGGTGGGATAAAGAAACACCATTTCCTCTGAGGGCCACATGAAGGACTATTTCTCTATTCTACATTCCCTTCCTTTGCTTTATTGCCAAGGGATGGCTGACCTTTGGGAGTATTAGTGATTGGCAGAGGCCAAGTTTTGCTTTTAAGCTTTTCCAGTTGTCCATGTAAACATCAATTTTCTTTTGCTCTGTGAAATCATGTCCCAGCCTCTCTCTACCACATATACAGTATATACCACACACATAAATTCACCAAACGTTTTGCATCTCAAGTCAAAAGTAATCCTAGGTCTATGGGTTGCACTTGTCTCTCATGAGGTTTAGAATATAGCATTAAAAAAGAAGATGTTAGGGAAGTAGATGCAGCATCTAGTGTCATAATTGACAAAATACCACCCCAGGTCTTCATCTGTGTCATTGGAGAATGTGATGGTTAATTTTATGTGTCATCCAGCCTAAGTCTTAGAGTGTCCAGGTTTGTGGTTTTTTTTTTTTTTTTGGACAGGCAGAGTTAGTGAGAGAGAGAAGAGAGAGAGAGAGAGAGAGAGAAAGAGAGAGAGAGAGAGAGGTCTTCCTTTTCCGTTGGTTCACCCCCCAAATGTCTGCTACGGCCGGCGCGCTGCGCTGATCTGACGCCAGGAGCCAGGTGCTTCCTCCTGGTCTCCCTTGTGGGTGCAGGGCTCAAGGACCTGGGCCATCCTCCACTGCCCTCCTGGGCCACAGCAGAGAGCTGGACCGGAAGAGGGGCAACTAGGACGGAATCCGTTGCCCCAATTGGGACTAGAACCTGGAGTGCCAGTGCCACAGGCGGAGGATTAGCCAAGTGAGCCGCAGCGCCAGCCCAGGTTTGTGTTTAAACATTATTCTGGACCTATCTGGGTGTTTCTGGAGGAGATTAGTGTTTAAATTGATGGACTGAGTAAATAAGATGGCCTTCACCAATGGCGTGGACATCATGCAGTCCATTGGAGACCTGAATAGAACAAAAGGCTGGATAAGGAAGAATTCTCTCTATTTTCAAGCTGGGATGTGAATGTTGTTCTTCTTTTGGACTTCAACTTGGACTGGAACTTGCACCATTATCTCTCTCAATACTTAGGCCTTCAGACTCAGAAGGTGCCACTGATTCTCCTGGGTCTTCAGCTTACTTACTATAAGTCATGAGACTTCTCAGCCTCTGTAATTGCATTAATCAATTGCTTATACTAAATTAGTCTTCTCCTCATTCTCTCTGTGTCTCAATCTATTTCTCTCTTTTTAAATTTTAATTTATTGTCGTCACCTTGAAAGGTAGGGCGACACACACACCTGAGAGAGAAAGAGAGTGAGGGAGGGAGAGAGGGAGGGAGGGAGAGAAAGAGAAAGAGAGAGGGAGAGAGGGAGGGAGGGAGAGAAAGAGAAAGAGAGAGAGAGAGAGAGGGAGGGAGAGAGGGAGAGAGAGAGGGAGAAGGGAGAGGAGAGAGAGATCTTTCATCTGTTGGTTCACTCATCAAATGCTCTCAACAGCGAGGGTTGGGCCAGGCTGAAGCCAGGAGCCTAGAACTCTAACGAAGTCTCCTGTATAAGTGGCCAATGCCCAAGCACTGGGGCCATCATCTGTTGTCTCCCAAGGTGCAGTATCTCCCAAGGTGCATTAGCAGGAAGTGGATTGGAAGCAAAGTAACTAGGACACAAACGGGCACTCTGAAATGAGATATGGGTGTTCCAGTGCCAGGTTAACCTGCTGCGCTATGATGCCTGACCCTCAATCTCTGTTTCTTCTATTCTCCATTCTTCTGCTTCTCTGGAGGGCCCTGATATATTATAGAGCAAGCATATTTTAGAAAACTACAGAAACTATCACTTAATGAGTCAGTTTAGTTGATCAACGATTTATTAAGCATCTGTGAGATTCAAAGCAATGAAATGTGTCATGTGCTAAGAAGATTACGATGCTAAAGAAATACCCTGCCTTATAGCAAGTCCTGAAACTTAAATCTTATACTCTCTATCATAGGCAGGAGATTTTAAGACCAATGAGAGGGGCCGGCACTGTGGTACAGTGGGTTAACACCCTGGCCTAAAGTGTTGGCATCCCATATGGGTGTCGGTTTGGGTTTGAGGCCTGGCTGCTCCACTTCCAATCCAGCTCCCTGCTATGGCCTGGGAAAGCCGTAGAAGATGGCCCAAGTCCTTGGGCCGCTGCACCCACATGGGAGTCCTGGAAGAAGCTCTTGGCTTCAGATCGGCACAGCTCTGGCTGTTGTGGCCAATTGCGGAGTGAACCATTGAATGGAAGACACCCCCCCCCCCCTCCCGCCTCTCCTCTCTGTGTAACTCTGACTTTCAAATAAATATTTTTTTTAAAAAAGACCAATGAGAAAGGTGCTATCCAAATGCTTTGAAGTTTTAGTGGAATGAAAGGTGGCTTTGGCCATATAAACTGGGGAGGGCTTGCAAAAGGGTGCACTAATGCAGGCTCAATTTTCTACTGTCATTCAATTTCCCAACCATTGTACCTTTTCTTTTGCTGATAAGCAAGCAACCTTGAACTCCTCTGGTCGGTGTTGTAGAACATGTCAAAATTATGAAAGTTGTCTTCTTATTGAGGATTTAATACTTATTCAATCAAATAGCATAACATCAAAATAAGTAGAGCAAAAACTTTCAATGAGAAACAGATGGAAACTCATTAGTGCAAGCAGACTTTAATAACTTTTTTTCCTCAGTCCATTGACAAATTGGGTAGACAAATGAGTAAGTAAAGAGGTAGAAGACCTAGAAAACATAATTAACAAGGTGAGTCTGATATAGCTGCATCAATCAGCAGTGTTCCATACCCTGAAAACAGAAAATGCCTCTGGCCTGTGGTGTGGAACATTTATAAACGTGGAATGATATTACATCCCAAAGAAAGATTCCTTTTCAAAACTGTAGGCAACATTCTCAGACTCTAATACAATAACATTAATTTCCAAATTTGAAAACAAAGGTGACTGCCACTGAAAATCTTTCTTGAATCACTTTTAGTTTAAAAATGAAATCAAAACTAGAATTGAAGAATATTTGGAAAATTAAAAAAAGAGTGAAGATATAACCTATCAATAAGAGAGACATAATTGAAGTTAAATTCATTAAAGTAAAAAATGTGATCTTAAATATTTAGTAATGAAGATGAAAGATCAAAAAGATATGCATGTGCCATTTATAAAAATGGAGAAAGAACAAAAAATGAAAGACCTCCCAAGTAAAATACTAGTAATCAATTCATAAATTGATAAAGTCAAACAAAAAATTATGGAATTAATATATTCAAGAACTATATTATGAATAAATGCATTAAAATGAATAATAATTATCTAATAAAGATAGTTACTAAATAAAACCCCATTTTCAAGCATTTCTTTAAATATAAAGGCAGGTAGATCTTGCAAAGAGTGATGCTGCAGGCTTAATTTCTATGATCTGTTTGTTGCAATTGTTGTTGTTACCATGGCTCCTTGTCTTGACTTGAGGCTCTTCATAGCATCTTTCTTTCAATGAGTTGGTGCTATTTCTTCTTGAGAATGAAGATATTGGCTGTCCATTCATTGCAGGGATTGGATTGTGAGTCTTTGTCCCTGGGGGTATCAGGAGCCATTGTCAGTGTTCTTTTCTCTGCCTTTTCTTTTCTGATACTTGAGATTGAGGGTGACATAATGAGAAGGCCCTGGACCAGGTTCCAATGCCTGAGTTAAAGCTACATTTCTGCTATTAACTTTGATGTTTTCAGGTCAGAATCTCAAATAGTTGGAACTGTAGTTTTCTCTTTGGCAAACCAATGAGAATGAACTTGATAATTTCTGCTCTCTTATTGGCAATGTTTTTGATGCAATACATTTTGATTCCTGATGTCCTGTTCTCTATAATTATAGCAGCACCAATTACTTAGTTGTGTTATGCTTGCTTCTCCTCTACTCTAAGGTAATGTCATGTCATCAGCCAGAGGCTGCATTGACCCCACATTTCTGCAAGATGTACTAAAAGTAGTTCTAAAAATTTCAGCAGTAGACAGGCATTCAATCCAGTGGTTAAGACACCAGTTATTAAGCCTGCATCCCACAGTGGAGTACCTGGTTTGATATCCACTTCTGGTTCCTAACTCCAGAATCCTCCCAATACAAATCCTGGGTAGCAATGGTGATGGCTCAAGTAGTTGGATTCCTGTCACCCACCTGGGACTTGGATTGAATTGCTAGATCCTGAGTCCAACTGTTGAGGTCATTTGGAGGAGGAGGTGTCCCAGGTGAATTAGAGCTCCTTTTCTGTGTGTATATATACTTTTCTGTGTTTTTCTGTCTCTCAAATAAGTAAATAAAAAAATAAAAAATAAAATTTCATCAATGACTTTTTTTCTTTCAACTGATTGGCAGTGGTTTCAACAGGAAGTGAGTCCAACTCTGTTTCTTTCTCAAACCAGGATAGGCATTATCATTTCCCACAGTATCTGAAGGAAGAGTATTAAATATATTCTGTACTTGGGGTTTTCTCAGTCCACTGACAGTAGACCTGCTATCTTAAGTTTATATCTTAAGTTTATCTTAAGTTTAACAAAATAAAGCAATGACAGAAAAATCGCCTTCTGTCCCATCCCCATGAAAATGATATAGGCAGACAGGATCAAATTGATTAGCTTTGTACATGGAGACCACACCCGCTGTGTGATCTGATGCCCCTATCTGATCTCATCTGAACGCCCACCTGCCCAGGAGGCTATGTAACCACTCCCTATTGGAAAGCGTGTAAAAGGCAAGGAGCACACAAACAATGCCTCTCTGCCTTTGCTTTTCCACCTGTGCTAAGCTACAAATGGCTGCTCATAACTGTACGCTTGCTCCATGTGACTCCTGGCCTGTTCTCTGCCTGGCTTGGACCCAGCTTAGCTTCTAGACTCCTTTCGCCCCTAATTAAAGCCCTCACTTTCCTGGGCATTTCTCTCACTGAATAAAATCCTTGAAAACTGGTCTATTTGAGCCAGTATCCAAAATTCTTCTCTGAATACATGGCAAGAACCCACAAGAATATTAATACTGAAATTATTAATAAGCAGGATGATATCAAAAAGGTTGAGTCACTCTGCAGACGCTGATCTACAAAAAAGTAGTTCCTGATGAGAACAGATAAGCAGTAGCACATGGCAGTTCCTTCCCCCCCAGATCTCGTCTGCTTCCTGGGATAGTCCTCAGGCTGTCTTTGCTAAGCAGCCTGCATCTGTGGCCTGTTATTATTACTGACACTAATGGCCCCCTACTGAACTCAGGTCGGGTCCAGGAGAGAATGCCAGCTCCCATCTGCAAGGTCTCTGATGAGTGTTCCTGAAAATAAAGTAGAGCAAAGGAAGGGGAACTCAGTTTGCCTTTGGAGAATGTGGTAGAATTCACTGACATAAAAAAGAAATTTAGAAATTCATGGAAATTTATATGCGAAAACATTTCTTTCTGACTGAAGAGAGTGCCAGGGAGTGTGTGATGATGCAGGCATTGGGCTGAGGGTGTTGCTTGCTCAGTTGGGGGATTGCATTTCCCTTTTTCTCTTACAGCCTAGGTAACTGCATTGACATAGCTACTTACCATGAGTGCGGGGGGTGAGGTGGGGGGGAAGACTCAAATCAGTCACGTCTGTAAGATTGTTGGTATCGATTTTTTCCTCCTGAGTGACACAATTTAAGTGACTCTTGACAGGAATTCTCTTCTTGATGACAATTGACTTCTGATTGCCAGGGCTTCTCACAGCCATTGGCAGGAGGGACAGGCCCCGGCCAAGGGGAGCTCCGTGCGTCCCCAGCTCCCTTGCAGGCCTTCACCACTAGGGTGTTCCCTACACTGCCTCCACGAGGGGCTAGGTGGCAGCAAAGGAGAGAGCTGTGTCTGTCTGCTGTGGACCGTTGCTGCAATCAGCTTGGCAATTCAGATCCCTGACACTGATATGTCTTTATCAATGTATCATCATTATCACCCTTTAAGACGGGCCTGCACAGCTCCGAAGAGACCCAGATAAAAAGTAAAAATGTTTTCAATCACAGGAAGAGTTTGCCTGCAGGTCACAAAACACAAGAATGCCTTATGCATCTTGCATCATCCTTTCCATTTTTATTTGTGAGAGTAACTGATTCTAATTATGCAAAGTGGAGTTTAGACACAGCTTTCTGAACTGGTGACTAGTGTGTGTGGGAAGGGGACAGTGCTCAGTAGACTGATGGTCCTGACACCTGTTGGTTAGAATCAGAGAGCAGGGTTTGAGCTATTAGGAAAACCTGAGACCATCATTGCTTTCCCTTCTTGTATGAGACAATGAAAGAACATTTACATATAGTGTCTGATTCCCAAAGAGAAACTGAGCAGTCCAAATAGAAACATGCAAAATAGGTGAGCTAAAATATAGAAAGCTCAGAAATCTAAATGAGAGAAGGAATTGCACCAGAATACAGTAACTTAACACTAAACCAAGTGCTCATTGAGAGTAAAAATAGCAGTATTTATACTGGGTTTATCATGTGGGTTCATGCATTCTTTCTCATTTTTGCAACAACTTCACAGATAACAACAGCAACCAACTCAGAAGGGAAAAAAGGCAAATGATTTGTCAAGAGCCACAGACTCACTAGACTCACTGGACTCACTGTCAGTGATGGAGCCAAGAATCAGATTCAAAACCGTCGGGGTTCTAAGCCCATATTTGGTGGTATGAAACTCGCCTTCGCAGGACACGTTCCTGGGCCACAGGGCCAGTGTTAGATGTAAGACACCTGAAAGTGCCGATAAAGATGCAGTGTTGGGATTACCCAGTCCAACAGCCATGGGTGAGTTGCCTTGGAATGTCCACAGTGCCTGCATGAGAGGAGGATTTCAGGATCTGTACTATTTCATTTCTGGAAGGGTCTTTCGAGAATTTTCCTCCAGGGTCTATATTTCCATTGTTAAAACAGAGCCACCTAAAATATAGCCTGTGTTTTACAAATTTTGTAAAGGAGGCCTCAGTGACTCTATGTTAAGAGGGAGGGAAGGCTTATGGCTTGACTCTGGCCCAGAGATCTGAGCAAGATAAAGCTAATCCCAGCCCTGCTACCTGATGCCCCCATCCGGTTGGCACTGCAGACTCAAACCCTCTGTGTCAGAAACCAGGACTGTGGTAAACTATGGGTCTAGAGCTCTTGAGGCAACATTTTTTGGAGGAGAGACCAAAATATATATAAATGGTAAGTATATTTGTAGCCATAAGAGTCTCTGCTCTGTAATAACCATGTTAATGTTCTCATAAAAAGATATGGGGCAAGAGCAAAGTGACAGAAAGGCTGATTAGCATTTTATGACAGAATTAAGCTGCATGACAAATAACTCACTGGTTTTATAGCCCAGCAAATTCTACTTTCAAATGCTAGAGGTGCTGAGATATTTTTGTTCATTTATTTGTTTTTTATATTTAACCATGACGTTGTTCAGAGCAATTCGTAGAAAAATGGAATCCAATTATAGTAGTAAATGTGATTAGTGCTAATATTTTATTAATAATCCATTTACTCAAATTTCTAAAAAAACTGTATTTTAGGGAATTTCTTCACTACTGGATTTTCAAACAAGCATTTGTTTAGAGGTAGAAGGAAAAGTTCAGATCACTGCTAATTAATGTCCTAATTCATGTGATGGATTTTTTAAAAATTAGATAATCCTGCCATTAGTTTTCTCCAACTTTAGGGAAAGCTCATCAAGGTTATTAATTCTGTGGTGTAAAAAGGAAATGACTTCCATTCTGTTCAAGGCACAAGATTCTAGATTAAGAACTCCCTCTACACTTGCAGTTTTGTTACAGGTAAAGTATGGAGACAGGTGGAACAAGGCAGGGGAGACACCTTGCTTAATTAGGCAAAGGATTAGTTATTGTTACAGAGAAAAATTCAACAGCTGTTTTTCTCATCTACACATATAGGAATCACCCCAGGTTTCCTTAATTGCTGGTGGTAGATGAGGATATTAGTTCTCAATTACTTCATTAAAAGTATAATTTTAATACATCAAAATTACCTACATAAAAAATAAAAAACCCTACCTATGATTTTACCCTCCTATATACATACAAAGGATAGGGGTGGGTATTTGGCACAATAGTTAAGACACCTCTTGGGACACCATATCCCATATAGGAGTGCTTGGGTTCAAGTCCTGATTCCAGCTTCCTGCTGATGTTCAGGGACACGGATTCAGTAGTTGGGTCCCTTCCCCTACCACCACATGGGAGATTTGTGAGTTCCAGGCTCCTGACTTTGGCTTGGTCCAGCCCTGGCTGTTGCAGATCTTTGGTGACTTGATCAGTGGATTAAGATCCTGTCTCTGTGTTTGTGTGTGTGTATGGATCCCTTTAAAAATCCATAAAAATAAGCACAAATACAAAAGGTGCAAAAATTGACCTCTTACTTGTAATGAACCAACACATTGGGTAATTGTTGGTAGTGTACCTTATGCCTAGCCCCATACCAGGCAGCTGGAAATACACGAAGACAGTCTATTTCCTAACTTCCAAGAGATCAATCCATTTGGGAAGTCAAGATGATTCAGTGAAACAATTAATGAGCAACATGGGGTGATTTAACAAGATGCTATAGAATGTAGATAAAAATTATGTAGTCACTATGCTCTTAATTGCATCCACCATTTGGGCTGATAACACTTCATACATTCTAACTGCTTACAAATATCTGTTAGATTCAGTCAGGAGATGCCGGTCTGATAGCCACTTTTAAGTGAGGCTCTGGTGATGCAGTCCCAAGGTGTTTCACAGACTGGCCTGGACCAGGGTGGTATGGGAGTGGTCCTTAACTGGAGAATGTGTAATGAAGATGGGTCAGAAGGCACCATTCCAGGGTGACCTTGGAAGGGAGAGACTATGAGTCTAACCAACCAAAGCATTGATCTACAGAGGCTGGGCAGAGTTAGAAACCAAGTAAGGGGCAGATGGGCACACACTTGAGAGAGCAAAGCTAAGTAGAGCCTCACAGGAAGAATCTGAAGAGAGAATCAGAGCTCAGGAGTATAACCATAGGGTAAGAAGGTAGTTTTTAACTTTAATGACAGATGGCAGGGACCCCAGGCAGGATGGCAGCCATCATTATATGCCACTTCATATGGTTTTGGCTTTTCCTGCAAATGATGGGTCTCCTGGATTCCTTTATATCCTCTTACATAATCACTTCCATGAGAAAATCCAGGCCTTTGAAATGGTAGCTGGCTAGGGCTGACAGTGTAGTTCACAGCTTAGATGTGAAGATTTCTCAGATGCCAACCTCAGGACTCTTCCTTACCCAACCCACCCTTCATCCTACTACTAATGTTGTGGTTTTTCTACAATATATTATCTCTGATCTTGCCAATCTTCTGCTTAGTGGCTGTCTTTGTCAAGACATGAACTTTTAAGAACTTCTGTAATATGACCTCAAGTCACTTTTTCCAGCTATGTTGGCCATTTCTTCCAGATAGCCATCCTGTTTCTAGCCAAACTGTGCCCCTTGATGTGTCTCCAATATGCATGGTCTTTTTCTACCACTGTGCCTTCATTTGTGCTGGTCCTCCTTCCTGGAATGCCTTTTTCCAGCAAAATCCTACCTTGGATCCAGTCCAGTCTCACTTTTCCCCTGGAAAACTTGAGATTTCTCCCATCAGATGAAATCTTCCTGGTCTTTGAATTTCTGCTGCTGATTTTCTTCCCCTTTTCTTTGGAATTTCTGCATTGGTTTGTCCTGAGCCCCAGCACCTCACATTGTGCATGATACTTGGCGAGCTGCCTTGCTGTCTGTTGAGGTTCCAATCCAGGCGAGAGAGGTGGGTAGACATTCAGACAGAACAGGAAATCGTGAGAAATCAAGAAGTGTTTTCACCCTTTTTTTTCTTGGCACTGTTCATTTTTACAACATGGTTTTCCCCTCTCCCTTGAAACATGCTCTTGCCTATAAAACATAAAGAAAACAGTATAGGAAAAATGGATTGTATTTTTTTTCACACTCACTTAATAT
The DNA here is from genome assembly GCF_033115175.1 of Lepus europaeus. Classification (NCBI taxonomy): domain Eukaryota; kingdom Metazoa; phylum Chordata; class Mammalia; order Lagomorpha; family Leporidae; genus Lepus; species Lepus europaeus. The sequence goes on along the minus strand of NC_084828.1, from coordinate 75,217,803 downwards.
ATGTGAACAAATATAAGAATTGTTAACCCTGCATTTGGAGCAACTCATTTAAACAGCCCAAGCGATTATATCAAAACTCAATGTGCCCATTTAAAGCAAATTTCTAGAATGCAAGGGTTTCAACTGACCAAAAAGGCACCCCACTGTTTCTTCCAGAAGGGAATACTCTATTCAATGTGAGTAAAATGACTGTATTTTTGAAGATTTATTTATTTATTTGAAAGGGGGAGAGAGAGAGAGAGAGAGAGAGAGAGAGAGAGAGAGAGAGAGAAACACACATTGTATCTGCTGGTTCATTCTCCCAGTGCCTGCAACAGCTGGAGCTGAGCCAGACTAAAGATAGGAGACAGAAATTCCAGCTGGGTTACCCAGATGGATGGCAGAGAGTCCAGTACTTGAGCCCTTATCTACTGCCTCCCAGGTGCATAGTAGGAAGATGGATCACAAGCAGAGTGCCTGGGATTAGAACCAGGCACACCCATGTGGGATGCCAGCAACCTAAGTGGCAGCTTAACCTACTGTACCATGATTCTGGTTACAATAAACTGATATTCTTAAAGTTAACTGTGGAACTCTTAAAAACTTCTTTCATTCATCTTTGTGGCTGTACCCTATGGCCCCTGTCTTGTGCTCATAAGTGCTCCAGTTGTATGATGTAATTGTTTACCTGTTGCTTCCTCAACCTTCTGACTTCCAGTCTTAATCCTTCAAAAATACTAACCCCATGACTCTTCACTAGTTTATTATTCTCTGCTGGGCTTATCTCAAGAATAGGGGTGATGAAATTTGGGTTGTGGTCAAACAATGGAATGGAGGTCTACAAGGCACTTAGCACAGTGTGTACATAATAACTATAAGCACTCTTATTTATTGCTAAGCTTAGGACTGAACTAGTCTTTTGGGGTTGTTTGAACTCTAGTGCCATGTGGGTATTTCTTGGTCAAATTAGAATCCATGCTAATCTGTAGACTGTCTTTCCCTGTGGTTCTTCCACAGAGCCACTTCTCCATTTTGTATCTGTGTAAGCTTTGGTTTTGTTTTGCCATTCCCCAAGGCACCACTATCGCCTTGTTCATATGGAGACTTCATTAGGCTCTGACGGGTAGCTCCCTTCGTAGTCTCAGATTGAGAATAGTGATGGCTAATATCCCATGCTGCACTTTGGGTAGAGGCTGAGAGGAACATTTCCACTATAAATGGTGCCGTTCTGTTGGTTACAGGCATATTGAAACTTTTTACCTTTCCCTATAGCATTCGGGGAGAAGAGGCAGGGCCTGGTGGAGGAGCAGTTTGATTTGAAAGAGCAAATTCTAACAACAGCACAGAGACTGGGGGAAGAGCTGTTAGGCAGCCTTCCAAACATACCATACTGTCGATTCCAACAGTAAAGGGGCCTCTTTCTAATCACTCACTGTATATTTCTGAGCCCCTCGACAAAGGCAGTGGAGATGAAGGCTGCTCTTGCACATGAGGCTTGTGTGCTAGAGTTAACCAACTTGTACACTCTTGAGATGGAACATCAGTCAGGGAAGGAAGGATGTGATCCGTGCTGCTTCGGAAGCTTTGCAATCCTGTGAAGAGGTGAAAATAGTAACGGTGGTGCATGCTTTTTCCTTTGATTCCAGGCAAGGGTGGAACTAAACTAGATTGGAAGCTCTGTCCGCCTTTGGCACCACACAGAGCGGGGCCCTTAGAGGGCAGTGAATAGATGGTACTTGACTCTGAGATGTCTCCCCACTAACCATTTGGATTGTCCAAAGCAGAACAATTTTCATTCTTTTATTTATTAATAGTTCCCGAGTTGCCACAAATGCAGTGTGCATTCTGGCTACAGTTTAATCAATTTTCAGAAGATAAATTATCACTCCCTTTTTCTGGGACACAATTCCTTTTCTTATATAATAATAATAAAAAAAGCAATGGCCTTTTTGGTTGTCAGAATATCACATTGAGATTTCATATCTTATTCATGTGTATCACCAGCATTCATTCTTATCTATCACTCCCCAGTCTCTTTCAGCCTATTTTTCATTCCCAGAGAATATTTGTGCTTTGTAATGCTTTTTTCCTAAGATGAGGGGAACTTAATTTATATAGAGTTTACATTCATTATGTTCAGTCTCTTCTTTATATTTTCAAAGCTTTAGGTTTTTTTTTTTCCATTTCTAAGTTTTCATGCTGTACAATGTTGCTCATTCAATATCATCAGTAACACTGACTAATTTCTTCTTGTCCAATGTTATGCAATTGTGAGCACAATCTTAGGCCCTGAGAAAGCACATGAAAACACCTTTGCATTTATTGTCTAGTAACTTGGAAGTATCATTAGATTATTTCCACAGTGAAGAAGGTACAAATTTTTTAGATTCAAACTAGAAGAAGGTGGCACTCTGAAGCTGGTCCCATCTGTCTCTATCCATTAAAATTCATAGTGTTATTCATTCTGACTCTTTTGCCAAAGCCATGACACCTGCTACTGATTTTTGGCATTAGAGTGAAGAATGAGTGAAACCAAGTAAAAATAAAGGAGGTTAGGGAATAATTAGGGTGTGCTCACAGAGAGATGTGGGGGCAGAACCAGGATCAGCCCTTCCAAGCTAAAATTCACTGAAACTGACAAAATCCATTCGTTCAGACTGGCCTCAACAGCTTGGTAGGTAGAAAAGGAATGGGTTTTGAGTTAGACTGCCTGGGTTGGTGTATCAGCACAATAACCCATTAGCCATATGATCTCGGAGCTTCATTTAACTTGGTTTTTTCCTTGCTTGTCTCCTCAGTCCACCTTCCATCTCCCTTCTCCTCTATCATCATTTTGTTTCCTGGGAGGAGTTGTTGGGATCTAGTTCATGCATGAGGAGATTATATTGTGTGTTTTTTAAATTTATAAGGTATTCCAACTACAAAGAAAATACAAGAGACACACAGAGTAAAATCTGTGGACATACAGCATGTGGTATTTGTGCATCACATATTTTTTTAAGACTGCACTCCTCCTTGGTCTCCAAAATGGAGGAATCTGGAAAACATTATGTATTTACTTTTTAAATAATGCTGTCATTTGAATAATGTTGCAGAAATTTGGAGTCAGTTCTTTGTCTTATGGCAATGACGGCTTATGATGCAGACAATAAAGCGGAGTGAGCAAAGCAAGTGAAGGTAGATTTTATTGACAAACAGAGACTTCTGCTGGTTGGGAGGGGTCCCCATAGGGAGGGACCCTTCAAGGTCTGGGTTTTGGTAACTTACATAGGGAGTGCATATCAACTGGTCAGTTCCACATAGTTTCGATTTGACAGTGTTCTGCTTTGTTTTTTACTATATCTCTTGCATAACGGTCATGGTTCCTGACCAGTCAACACATGGTACCATACTGACCACCTGTGGGAGGTGTGACAGCTGAGAAATGGTGTTGACCCGGCCAGTTAAGGTAAGTTATGCTTACATGATCAGCTGCTAAGCACCTGAGACGAGCTGCTTTGTGGTGTGTTCTGGTGTGATGCCAGAACCTAGTTTCTCATACGGTTACTTATGAGTACAGGAACTATTGTGTTCCCTAACTACCAATCTTTTCATTTTCTTGGACAATGTCTTTTGTCTAGTCAGCTGATGTTAGGTTTCATACAAATACCTGGTTCCTTATTCCCACAGTGGCCTTTCCTAACTGCCTATTAACCCTTCTAACTCTTCACAATATAATTTGTGAAATACTCCTTTTCCCACCCCAAACCTATGCAGGAGTCTAATTCCCAGTGATTTATGTTAGTATCATCAATAGGGTGAAAACTTAATCTGACTGTGGTGTTTAGAGGTGAGGCCTTTGGAGAGTGATCAGATCAGACAATTAGGGTGGCTTTCTAAGGTGGGAGACACACTGCACTGGCCATGTGATGCTGTGTACCACCCTGGGAGTCCACCAGATGAGGCCCCTAAACCCTTGCAATTCTAAAACTGTGAGCCCAAAGGAACCCCTTATGTTTAAAACCTGGCCTGTCTCAGGAATTTTGTTATAGTTATAAAAAGCTGACAAATACAAGCCAGCATGTTAAGCTCACATAGGGTTTCGTGTTTAATATAATAATTGCTTGTATTTCTTCCATTTTGTTTTGTGCTGATTTTTCTCCAAAGAAACCTGTTATTTAATGTGTACAAATTTCATAAGTACAACTTTAAGAATATAGTGATTCTTTCCACCATACCTGCCCTCCCATCCCCACTCCTACCCTACCTCCTCCTCCCTCTCCCATTCCCAGTCCCATTTTCCATTAAGATTCATTTTCAGTTAACTTTATACACAGAAGACCAACTCTATACTAAGAAAAGATTTCAACAATTTTGTGCTTCTTCTTGATTCTGCCTTTTCTATGTATTTTTCTCTTTTTCACTGCCTTATGTTGCTTTGTTATTTTTATTCATTTTCCCTCTTCTACTACTTGAAATTCATGCCTTCTGTTTTCATGTTTTAAAGGTCACCCTTAACATTTTAACATGCGTGTTTGGCTTCACAAAGTCTTGGTTGTGTTCTTCTAAAGTCTTCCTGTGTTCTTTCCTTGAACAACACAAGAAACTTAGAACCTATTTGTCCTTTCTGTATTTACATTTTTTGTTCAATATTTAAGATTTCTTTGGCTTTATAGTCACTGATTATCCTTGTTACTACTGATTTTACAGTTAATGCACATCTAGATTAGCCATATTTATAACAATTTTATCTGGTCATCATGTTTGCACATATTTCAACCCCTTTTTGGGGGTTGAGAATCCTTTCTCCTAAGTTACATTCTTTATTGTTTCTTTGAGCAAGTGTCTGTTAGTGGAAAGCTCCCTAAATTGGTTGCCTGAAATTATCTTCATTTCATTCTGACTCATGAATGATGATCTTGACTGATAAAGAATTCAAATGAGGTCACTTTTTTCAATGCTTCAGATATTTCCTTATCTTCTTTTTCCTACTTTTACTCTTGAAGAGTCTATTGTTAGTCTAACTATTGTTCTTTTGTTGATGCCCTGGGCTGTCTCTCTAGATGTTTCTAGGATCTTCACTGTAGTGATTCAGTTTCACGTGTGTGTCTAGGTGTGAATTTCGGTTTATTCTACCCATAAATAATTCTGCAACTTGAATTATAATTTTCTCCAATTCTTGGACATGCTCTATTGTTTGTTTCAGCTGGTAAGTCTCCATTTTCTCTCTATTCTCCTTTTTCTGGAACTTCCATTGGACATGTGTTGGTTCTTCTTATTTTGCCTTCTGTACTCTTCGTTGTTTTACATATTTTAGCTCTTCAGTTTTCTGTATTTAATTCTGAGTAATTCTCTCACAAATACTTTCATGTTCACTAATCTTCCCTTCAATTATATCTAATCTGCTTTTTAAAAAATATTTATTTATTTGAAATACAGAGTTACACAGAGAAAGGGAGAGACAGAGACTGAGAAATACACACACACACATAGACACACACACACAGGGAGAGAGAGGGAGACACAGAGAGAGAGAGAGAGAGGTCTTCTATCCTCTGGTACCCTCTCCAAATAGCTGCACAACTGGGACTAGGCCAGGTGGAATCCAGGTACCTGGAACTCCTGGTGGATCAACCACATGAGTGGCTAGCTCTCTCTAGCAGAGAGCTAGATACAAAATGGAGTAGCAAGGAACCAAGCCAGTGCTTGTAAGAGTGTCATCATTACAGGTGGCAGCATAGCCTGCTGCACCACATGAAACCTGCTTAACATATTTCCTGAACTTATTTCATATTTTATTTTTAGTAAGCATTTTTAGGTACATGAAAGATATACAGAGTACTGTAATAAGTGCTTGAAAATTTACTATCAGAAAAAGACCTTGGACCCTTTGTTTCATTTACCTCATTAAATCTTTATTTATAAATATTCACTTTTTTTTTTTAACAAATTCTTCTGTTATTCATTTGTGGTATTTGTTCCTTTTTACAATTTTCTTTTTTTTAACTTTTATTTAATAAATATAAATTTCCAAAGCACAGCTTTTGGATTACAGTGGCTTCCCCCCCCCCCATAACTTCCCTCCCACCCGCAATCCTCCCATCTCCTGCTCCCTCTCCCATACCATTCACATCAAGATTCATTTGCAATTATCTTTATATACAGAAGATCAATTCAGTATATATTAAAAAGATTTCATCAGTTTGCACCCACACAGAACATTAAGTGTAAAATACTGTTTCGGTACTAGTTATAGCATTAATTCACATTGGACAACACATTAAGGACAGCAATCCCACATGAGGAGTAAGTACACAGTGACTCCTGTTGTTGACTTAACAATTGACACTCTTGTTTATGGCGTCAGTAATCTCCCTAGGCTCTTGTCATGAGTTGCCAAGGCTATGGAAGCCTTTTGAGTTTGCCGACTTCTATCTCATTCAGACAAGGTCATAGTCAAAGTGGAAGTTCTCTCCTCCCTTCAGAGAAAGGTACCTCTTTCTTTGATGACCTGTTCTTTCCACTGGGATCTCACTCACAGAGATCTTTCATTTAGGTCCTCTTTTTTTTTTTTCCCCCAGAGTGTCTTGGCTTTCCATGCCTGAAATACTCTCATGGGCTCTTCAGCCAGATCCAAATGCCTTAAGGGCTGATTCTGAGGCCAGAGTGCTGTTTAGGACATCTGCCGTTCTATGAGTCTGCTGTGTATCCTGCTTCCCATGTTGGATTGTTCTCTCCTTTTTAATTCTATCAGTTAGTATTAGCAGACACTAGTCTTGTTTATATGATCCCTTTGACTCTTAATCCTATCATTATGATCAATTATTTTCTATCCCTTCTATAGTTAACCATTTAAATATTTATTTTGATAGTTCTCTCATTGGAAAGTTTTAGGAGTCTAACAAGACTTCATTTTATATGCTGACTCTTATTTACTGAGGAAATTTTCCTTATCTCTTCTATAATTTTTGGACTGGAAAATAATCCAGCATTGCTTTTCTCCTAAAATCCTGAATGGCTTGAGTTGAAGGTATATCCTTTGTTATTGTTTGGATAAGAGTTGGGACATCACCCAAGGGTCTATGTTCTGGGGGCTTGGTCCCCAAACCTTACGTTAAAGGTAAGTGGATGAGGGGGCCAGCACCGTGGCTCACTTGGTTAATTCTTTGCCTGTGGCCCCGGCATCCCATATGGGCACTGGGTTCTAGTCCCTGTTGCTCCTCTTCCAGTCCATCTCTCTGCTGTGGCCTGGGAGGGTAGTGGAGGATGGCCCAAGTGCTTGGGCCCCTGCACCTACATGGAAGACCAGGAGGAAGCACCTGGCTCCTGGCTTTGGATGGGTGCAGCGCCAGCCATGGTGACCATTGGGGAGTGAACCAATGGAAGGAAGATCTTTCTTTCTGTCTCTCTCTCTCACTGTGTATAACTCTACCTGTCAAATAAAAAAAAAGGTAAGTGGATGAAGGGTAGGGACTTGATCTGATTAGGATGTCTAGGAGGGGGGCCCAGTGGGACATCTTTAAGTCACTAGGAGGCTTGCTCCCAGAGGGTAGTTCTCATGAGAGGGTTGGTTGTGTAAGCTGAGTTCAGCCTAGCTTCCTGGCTCATTGTGGTACCCTCCCTTCGTGTGTCTTCTGCCATTGTCACCCTTACCAGATGGCTTTTGGATGGGGCCTATCTAATTTTGATCTGTGATTCTTCAAAACTGTAAACTGAAATAAACATTCTTCTTTCCTAAGTAGCTTCTTGCAGGTATGTTAGTAACAAAAAGATGATAAATGACAAATATATCCCTCGAGAAATTTTTGCTTATTTGTTTTCTCCCAAGTTCCTAGGGTCATTAATAGGCCTGAGACCATTTCTGTAGCTTCTAAAGATTGCTAGTGGTGAGTTCACACTCCACACCGTCACAGAGATATATTCCTGGTTACAAGTTCTTAGAGTTTAATTTATTTTTTGCCAGTGTCAAGACCATGGCAAAAACAAACAAACAAACAAACAAACAACAAAACCCTTCCTGTTATTTCCCTGTGCTGGTAGATTTTTTTTCCTTTGTTTTGTTTTGAATTTACTGTTTCACTCAATTTACAACCCAGTGTGGTTCTATGTGAGCTGACTTAATTTGAACTCTGTTTCTTACCTCATCTCCTGGTCCTGTCTTGGCATCAAAGCTAAGGATCCATGTTATAGAAGGAAGGAATCCTCTCCAAACCACAGGATGCTACAGCCAATTCATGTACTTACTTCTCTGGATTTGGACCCCTTTTGTTTTTGGTCCTTGGAGTTGCATTTAAGTTGATTGTGTGTTCAATTCTTTAACATATGTTTGCATTATTTTAGTCCATATTTCTGTGTGGTTTTGGTAGGGGAAGATTTTTGGTTTTCTGACTCTCATTTAAATTATTTAAAGTATTCCTTTCTTATTTTTAAACTGTCAGTAATAATATACACTTTGCAGCTTCTTTTAAGAATTGGAAATAATATATGCATAGTATCTCTCTGTGTCTGGCAATGTCTAGCACATAGTAGATATTTGACAAAATAGTTGTTACTTAATTTTGTTTTTTGTTAACACATGAATAAAACATGAAAGTAAATCATGAAAATGTTTTGGATTATTATCATTAAGAAATCATTTCTGGGAATATTATATGCAGTAATAACTTGGAATGGAGACCATGTCTTAATTAGATTCCATAAAAAGTTACTGAAGACCTACTGTGGACTTGGGGCTCTATCTTATTCTATAGCTTTCTCAGTTCTCAGTATAAGAGATAGTGCCATCTCTAAACCATGTGCTGCATTTCTTGAAAAATTTTTCTAAAGTATACATTGAATTACAAAGTCAACATTAAGGACACCAAAGCATTTAACTTCATCATCTTTCTATTCTTTTATCATTTAACCATCTGGCAGCTGTATCATCCTCTACTCCCTTTTGTTCTTCTTTTTCCAATTCAATAAAACATTGATCATTTACAACGCATGTTATGCACACATTTTTAGGACATTGTGAGGAATTAACTTGTATATAAGAATATGTTGCCATAATCAGAAATCTTAGAGTCTATTTGGAAAGAAAAAGTAGTCAAAATTATAAACAACAATAACAACAACAAAATTATGTAATTATGTACCGGGATTAGTTATATAAGTAATAATGCCAAAGGAGTTTAGAGAAGGGAAAAAATGTGAACTTTAGTTTGTCGTTAGAGCATTAGTAAATTTACTGAAACAGGGAAGAAAAGAGAGATTATGTGAACTAAGGAAATTGTATGAGCTAGGGCTCAGAGAAAGGTGCCATAATGTCAGAGTGAAGAGTTCAGAAACTGGTGACAGAATATTCAAGTGGGAGTTCAGAATGTGTGACCTTTGATGTTCTAATATTCTGTGTGCCATCAGCCATTTTGTCTTGGGAAATATTTTGGAGTGGGATATGCCTAAGGAATCAAGTCAAGGAAGCCAGGTCAAGGAAGAGAAAACAATTCAATCTAGAAAGGGATCACACAAACAAGACTAGTGTCTGCTAATACTAACTGATAGAATAAAAAAGGGAGAGGGCCGGCGCCGTGGCTGAACAGGCTAATCCTCCGCCTTGTGGTGCCGGCACACCAGGTTCTAGTTCCGGTTGGGGCGCCGGATTCTATCCCAGTTGCCCCTCTTCTAGGCCAGCTCTCTGCTATGGCCCGGGAAGGCAGTGGAGGATGGCCCAAGTCTTTGGGCTCTGCACCCGCATGGGAGACCAGGAGAAGCACCTGGCTCCTGGCTTCAGATCAGTGAGATGCGCCGGCTGCAGCGGCCATTGGAGGGTGAACCAACAGCAAAAAGGAAGACCTTTCTCTCTGTCTCTCTCTCTCTCACTATCCACTCTGCCTGTCAAAAAAAAAAAAAAAAAAGAATAAAAAAGGGAGAGAACGATCCAACATGGGAAGCAGGATACACAGCAGACTCATAGAATGGCAGATGTCCTAAACAGCACTCTGGCCTCAGAATCAGCCCTTAAGGCATTTGGATCTGGCTGAAGAGCCCATGAGAGTATTTCAGGCTTGGAAACCCAAGACACTCTGGGGAAAAAAAAAAAAAAAAAAAAAAAAAAAAAGAGGACCTAAATGAAAGATCTCTGTGAGTGAGATCCCAGTGGAAAGAACAGGTCATCAAAGAAAGAGGTACCTTTCTCTGAAGGGAGGAGAGAACTTCCACTTTGACTATGACCTTGTCTGAATGAGATAGAAGTCGGCAAACTCAAAAGGCTTCCATAGCCTTGGCAACTCATGACAAGAGCCTAGGGAGATTACTGATGCCATAAACAAGAGTGTCAATTGTTAAATCAACAACAGGAGTCACTGTGTACTTACTCCTCATGTGGGATTGCTGTCCTTAATGTGTTGTCCAATGTGAATTAATGCTATAACTAGTACTCAAACAGTATTTTTCACTTTGTGTTTCTGTGTGGGTGCAAACTGTTGAAATCTTTACTTATTATATACTAAATCAATCTTCTGTATATAAAGATAATTGCAAATGAATCTTGATATGAATGGAATGGGAGAGGGAGTGGGAGATGAGAGAAGTGCGAGTGGGAGGGAAGTTATGGGTGGGGAAAGCCATTGTAATCCATAAACTGTACTTTGGAAATTTATATTTACTAAATAAAAGTTTAAAAAGAGGAAAAAAAAAGAAAGAAAAGAGCATTGTTGTTTTATTTATCTGCAAAGACAGAAAATCGCTCTTCATATGTGGTTTGATCCAGGGACTCACAAATAACCATATGCATCTCATTTTCCCCCACACTTCTTCTTTGTAGTCGATTCCAGTATCAGGGCCCACATTATAGCTAGTAGAAACACCAGACCTCCAGTTTGTGAGATTCAAGTCTACTGGTCTATCTTTCAGCAGACCCTTAGTGTCCTGATGGAGTTACTCACCCATCCCCAGTGAATGGAATTCTCAGTAGGCATACCAGAGTCCTAACACTGGAGCTGGAGTCAATTCTATTGGGAGCCCATGGGATGAGAGAAATAGATGGACTGGATGAAATGTGGTGTTTGATTATTTGAAGAGGTGTAGGCGGGTTCTGGTGTCCAAAATAATGGAGTTCATTCTGAGAGACGGGATGGTGTAATAAATTGGTAGATATCAGAGCTAGACAGATCTTTTTAATATCTTTGTGAGACTTGATCTTCCTACCTGGCATGGTATCTACAAGTAGGTAGGTACCTATAAGTAGGTTCTTGGAGAACCAAGAGACCTAATGAGTGGGAAAGTGCTATGTAAATCATAAAGTATTCTGAAAACGTAAGATGTCTGCATGTTACATGACTAGGAATAAACAGGAAAATGAAGAGATATAGGTGTATTTGGAGAAACTAAATAAATGTGTCTGGATGTGGTCCATGGGGAGTCACTACAGGTTTGCTCTGTAAAGAACATTGTGTCTGTGTGACATGGCTGGTCTTCTTAAGCTTTGATCTGCACTCCTTTCTGGAATCTCTGTGTGCTCTTCTTTCTCTGCCCCTGCATGGATTCTTTTTTCTCAAAAGAGTAGAGCAAACATTAGGGGTCTAGACCATCTTTTGTAATTGCTCTGGTTTCTTGAGCATCTTGGGATGGGTAAAGTACAGGAAGGGAATGGATGGAGGTTTTTAGGCCCTACGTTTCCAAATTCCTTTGTTTTTTCCTCTTGTTATTGAAGTTGGAAATGCTGACAAGGTCTCCTATGTTCCTTTACAAAAAGAGTCTTCTGTTCCTTCTAGTCCCTGATTTCCCAATTCTATGATTCATTCATCCATTCATTCATTCTCTGGATTATAAACCATTGCTAGATATTCAGGGGCTTGAAATGGAAAAATCTGGTTGACAATTTTGTTTTCAATTTTATTTTCTAAGGCTTCAGCCATATTGGTGATACAAAATATTGTTGGTGCCCACTCACTTCCAAACATCAACATCCATTGGCTCCATGAAAGCCAGCATGACTCCTCACTCATGGCTGATATAATAAAATAGAATATTAAGAAAGAAAAACTTCCATTCTGTGAGTCTCAACATTGAAGGAAAGATTGTCTGATTGCTAAGACAGTGGCTGAAATCATATGGGCTGACAAAGCAATAATAATTACTTTTTAGATGAAATTCTTAGCCTCAAACCTCCCATGTTCCTAGTACCCAGGAGGTTTCCTCTTTTGCTGGTGAAAGTAAGTTTTTCTTTCTATAGTCCCGCAAACCTCTTGATGGGGTTGAGCTCTCTGAAAGAGAAGGAGGAGATTAGGAAGTCTATTGCCAATCCACCTCCTTCCTAAACCACAGAGTAGGAAGCTAAACTCTTTATGTTCAAATCCTTATTGAACTAATTAGTTCACCTCTACAATAGTTTCTTCATTGATAAAATAGGGTTAACAAAAGCATCGATCTTATAGAGTCATTAGGATTAGATGAATACATGCATACAAAGCGCTTAGAAGCTAGCACATGGGAAGTATTCAGATGTTGGTTTAGTATGAATTGGCATTTCGTACGTTATTATTGGTTTAGGATCTGAAGATATCCTGTGACTTCTGCCAAAGAGGAGAGATATGTGTTGCTTCCAAGTCCTCAGCTATATTATGTCAAGTCTTTTCTCCTTTACAGATCTCCTTAGTAGAACCTCTTACCTGATTTCCTGCACATCAGCATGTAGATGTGAACACACATGCATATGCAAGCACATGTTTGTGTGCATGTGTGTGTGTGTTTGTGTGTGTGTGCTAGTTTAGAGTGGGAAATGTTTTAATGTTTTTAAATGTATTTTTAAAAAAAATTTAAAAATATTTTTGAAAATTGGGAGAAATATATATACACAAAGTTTTCCAGCAATTAATTACATTTATATTGTTGTACAGGCATGACCACCATCCGTCTCCAACGCTCTTTTCTTCTTACAGAACTGAAACTCTATACCCATTAAATACCAGCTCCCTATTCTCCCTCTCCTTAGCCCCTTGAAACCAGCACTCTGTTTTCTGTCCCTGTGATATTTTTTTTTTTTACTGGCAGAGTTGGACAGTGAGAAAGAGACAGAGAGAAAGGTCTTCCTTCCTTTGTTTTACCCCTCAAATGGCCGCCATGGCCAGCGCTGCGCTGATCCGAAGCCAGGAGCCAGGTGCCTCCTCCTGGTCTCCCATGCAGGTGCAGGGCTCAAGGACCTGGGCCATCTTCCACTGCACTCCTGGGCCATAGCAGAGAGCTGGACAGGAAGGGGAGCAACCAGGACAGAATCCAGTACCCCGACCGGGATTAGAACCCGGTGTGTCGGTGCCGCAGGTGGAGGATTAGCCTAGTGAGCCATGACACCGGCCTATCCCTGTGATTTTAACTGCTCAAGGTACCCTATGTAAGTGGAAACAAACAGTATTTGTCTTTTTTGGACTGGTTATTTTTTTTTTTTTTTTTTTTTTTTGACAGGCAGAGTGGACAGTGAGAGAGAGACAGAGAGAAAGGTCTTCCTTTTGCCGTTGGTTCACCCTCCAATGGCCGCCGCGGTAGCGCGCTGCGGCCGGCGCACCGCGCTGATCCGATGGCAGGAGCCAGGTGCTTCTCCTGGTCTCCCATGGGGTGCAGGGCCCAAGCACTTGGGCCATCCTCCACTGCACTCCCTGGCCACAGCAGAGAGCTGGCCTGGAAGAGGGGCAACCGGGACAGGATCGGTGCCCCGACCGGGACTAGAACCCGGTGTGCCGGCGCCGCAAGGCGGAGGATTAGCCTGTTGAGCCACGGCGCCGGCCTGGACTGGTTATTTTAGCTTAACATAATGTTCTTAATGTTCATCTATGTTGTAACATAGCATATGTCGGAATTTTTTTCTCTTTTAAGACTGAATAATATACCGTTGAATTAGAAGGATTTTGATTGCAAGAAGTGGAAGCTCCTTTGAACTAGTTTAAGAAGAGGGAAATTCATTTTTTACTTTGAGCATATGTACTCAAGGTTTGGAAACAGAGGCCAGAGGGACAAGGAATGTGGACTGTTCTCCTACCCTGAGGATTGCACCTGCTTCTCAGCTAACTGGATTCTCTTCCTGTCTGCGGTTTCAACCTTCCGTAGACAGATTTAAAGAGTAGTGCTTGGGCCTACTCTGTGTTGGTTGCTCTTGGGTCTGGGATTTGCTGGTTCAGGTGACTGCGTTTGGGGAAAGGGCAAAATGGCTGTAGACAGTCCAGTAAGGGAAAGTCTTCTGAAGTGAGTTTACGGATGAGCAGGAGAGCGCTGGCACTGTTGGTGGGGCTGATAACCAGCTAAGCCTCACTCTCAGGTACCTGTGAGTCGTTAGGATCAAATGAGTGCACGGCTAAAGAAGGCTTAGAATGTAACACGAGGTACGAGCTCAGTGCCGCCTACTTTCTTCGTGTCTTGGGAAGCTGTCTTCCTTTTTTTCCAGGGTTAGATTTCTGTTGTCTATAAGTGATAGTCTTGCACTAGGTCCTTTCTGGTTCTGCCATAGAGTGTGGCTCCGTGCATCAGTGCCTGGACTGAGTGACCAGGAATTTCTGTTTCTTCTTCATCTTATTCAACTTCCCAGGGTAGGTTCCATTGCTGGGCTGCTCATTAAGCTTCTTCCTTTACTGGTGTGAATAATTAATTGCCACTAACATTAAGACTCCTAGCAACGAAGTTCTGTCCCACATCTCCTGTGGTGCAGCGTGTACTTCCTGGGCAGATGAAGAAATAACAGTGAGTGAGAAATCTGTGAGCAATTAACACGGCCAACTGGACTTTCTCAGGAGGATACACAGCATCTCCCTCCAAGAACAAGGACTCTGCTCCTCCACACCAAAGAGAACCATCTGATGTACTCAATATTTAATAAATGAACTGAAGCCCTAATTAGGTGCAGACGTTCTGCACGGACAGTTTTCTCCTGAGGGATTAATGGGGCAAACCTCCTCCCAAGACGGTATCAACTGTGCCATTACGCTTTAACCAGAGGCCTTGCCTCCTCCAGCAGTGGGGAGTTCACAGCTCATTTTTCACCTGTCTGGCGTCGCCTAAGACTTGTTCACGTCTCTAGTCTCAGTTCTAGAGTCTGGGCATGAAAGATACAGCAGGAACCATTAGCCTCTCCTGTGGTTGTTAACCTCTCTGTGTGAACTTGGTAATTCCCTCTCAGTAGGGAGCTTTCTCTACAGGTTGAAAAATTCCATGTGGGTCAACGAGCACAGGAAAGTTAGTTTATTAAGAAAACTTCAAAACACAGAGGTAGTCTGGGGATGGGAACAACACAGGGCCATCCGTAACTGGTGAGGTTTCAGAAGTTAGGACTTGGACGATTCTGCCCTGTTCAAGTGATGTGGGTCAGCTTCACTGTACCTCACTCCTCGGATTGCTTTGCCCACAGGGAATGCTGGGAGCCCCAGAGACACAATCTGCCACTCTTTCTGTACACAAATCCACTGCAAGGCAGATAAACATGCTGGCTCAGGAACATTAAAACTTGGAGGATGCCAAGAAGGGATCACACAGTCCCTTCCAATTCGTTGCTTTGGCCCTGTTCCACGTTATTTCTCTATTCTCTAGCCCGGTCCAATTCTCTCTACTGCCCTTGCTTTTCTACTGCTTTTGAGCTTACACCTAATCATCAGAGTTGCAGTGCATGTCTCACTATGTGGGGACAGCTAATAGTGGAAACCAGGAACAGTTTTATTCAGGATTATAAAAACAGTTGATTCTCTTGACAACAGGAATAGTGAGTGTGAAAAAAAAAATATTTTCTGAGCAAGTTTGAGGATCACCTTCCTCTGACTGACAGCTTGTGTCCAGGCCTGGATGATTTTGTGTGAAGTACTTCACATCAGTAATAGGGGTGGTGTGGGAAATGCTTCTGTGTCTGTGTAGGGGGAGGGGCGGTAGTTAATGGACAGTAGGGGTTGAGGAGGTAGTGGAGGTCGCATATAAGCCTAGGAATTACTTAAGATAATAAACCTCTGTTATTGAAAGTTTGGGATTGGAAACGGAATGATAAAGTAGTAATCAAAAATGTGCTAAAATGAATTTGATGCAAATGAGATGCAGAAAGTGCCCTGGATGTGTTGGAAGAGGATGTCAGATAATTGGAAAGCGTACTTTCTGGCCTACGCATGGCCAATGCCAATCTCTTCAAGAATTCTCTGGAGCCTCTTACTGCAAAACCATTTTAAGCCCAACAGGGACTTTTTTTTTCTTCCTGTCAGTTAAAGAGTTGTGAAATCTTATCTATTTTGGTGTCTGTTCTATTGGGAAATGGACAAGTTCTGGAGAGGAATCAGGAACGCGCCTTGGCATGCAACCCATACTCACCCTGAGTTCAGCCAAGACACCTTATCCCCCAGCAAGTACCTGGCAGGAGAGAAGATGTGGTTTGTGTAGTAGGGAGAAGGGAGCTACGTCTAGCAAAGACCAAACCCAGGGCACCCACTTCCCTGTGACCCCTGACCTTTGCCCTGAGGGTCAGAAGATGAGTTCTTCAACACAACAGAGTGCTGGGTATGCAGAAGATAAAAGTTTTTACCCCTTTCCCAGATTTTTCATTCGCCCCTCCCAGGTCTTTCATTCCCCATTTGTTCCCTGGTGCTGCCCCTTGGGCCGCAGGGAGGAAGAGCAGCTGATGAGACTGTTCAGGTTTCTGACCTGCACTAGTCACAGGCAAGGCCAGCGCCGTGCAGCTGTGCTTCGTGTTTTCTCCTGGACTCCCTCCTGCCAGGAAGCTGGTCGGCAGAGTGAGTCTGAGCCTTTCCTGGGGCATTTCCATCTCTGTCTGCACCACGCCCTGGGGACAAGGTCCTGCCTGTGTCCAGGGAGGAGAAGTACGTGTTTACTTTTCCAGCTGGGGACTAAGCAGGAGACTTCACCGGGCGCTAGTGCTGAGCCACTAGGTCATAGCCCTGCTTTTTTCCAGATGACCTCACTTTGCAGTAGCCGGCTCTGGCCCTTCCCATGCTTCTCAGCTGAGTGCTGCACCTTAGACTCCTTGGACCCTCCCAAGGGCTGGTGGGTTCAGGTGCGTAGCAAAGCAGGACTTAACATATGGCCTCTTATTCTTTCGGTAAGCTTGGCAAATTCATAAACCTACTCCTATCACCAAAGGATAGAAATGTTGCCAAATTTCCTCTCTCTAAAAGGATTAAGTGATCCTAATCCGAAACCAGGCAAATTGAAGTATGATTGAGTTTTAGATATGATAATACACTATGCTAATGCTTATCTGGGCTGAAATAATCAGCCAGGGTGGTGAGGTTCTGGGAACAGATGTGTGAGGGGAACAAAAGACTCAAAGGGAGGCTTGTGGCGCATTATGGGGGTGGTTGTAGACCAAGAAGGAAAGCCTGGTTTAGGGAAATTTTATGGGCACAGTCCAGGGCAGCTGTAGAGTGCTGATTCCTTTGTGCAGATGCACGGAAGGCAGAGTTTATCCTAGGGAAGAGAATGTTCTTTTTTGGTGACCAGAGGATTTGGGTCCTACAGTAAAAGCCAGAAGAAAGAAGAAAACAGGAAGGCAAACTGGAAAAAGATCAGCCTGGGTGTCTGAATCTTTCATTAACCAGGATCCTCCCCCCCCCCGAAAAAATGTGCTTCGAGTGTGTTAGTCTTTAGGGAGTGATTTGCTAATATGCATAGAATGGGAGTGGTGAACAAGGGTATTCAAAAATTTCATGGAAAATGAAGATATTATTATTTTGGAGAGAACGAATCTTGAAACCCAGCATATGAAAGGGTATTTAAAAAGTTCATGGAAAAATGTGCTATGAAAAAACTGGATTTAAAAAGTTTTGCAAAAAATAAATGCCTTTAATTCTGTTTTTTATGAACGTTTTGAAATACCCTTGTATTATCCAGAGTAGTGGAACAGCTTGCTGGAGTGAGGGTCAGTGACCCCTAAGAGCAAGGTGTTTGGGAGAGAACAATTGACACTTCAGTGACACTTCAGAGAGTAACTCAAACTTCAACCACTAAGTGATAAACAGATCTTAATGGTTTATGGGTTCAAGGCTTGGCTATGCCAAGAATTAACCACGTGACCTCATGAAAGTTTAAGCCTCTCTCTGGGCATTGGTTTCAGCGAATTAGGTCTAACCTCCTACATTGCTGTAACTTGGGAACTGTTGTGGGCGGGGCTTTGTCACAGCGATCCTGTGGTCACTAAGTATACTACAAGCTGTCTGTTGCTCTTGTTGGCTCAGCAGCATCCCTGACCCTGACCTCTCTGAACACTCAAGAATGCAAAATCAGGGCCAGCGCTGTGGCTCACTGGGCTAATCCTCCACCTGTGGCCCCGGCATCCCACATGGGCGCTAGGTTCTAGTCCCAGCTGCTCCTCTTCCAGTCCAGCTCTCTGCTGTGGCCCGGGAAGGCAGTGGAGGATGGCCCAAGTGCTTGGGCCCCTGCACCCGCCTGGGAGACCAGGAGGAAGCACCTGGCTCCTGGCTTAGCTCCAGCCATAGCGGCCATATGAGGGGTGAGCCAACGGAAGGAAGACCTTTCTCTGTCTCTCTCACTGTCTGTCAAAAAAAAATGCAAAATGAAATAAGTGGGAGCCCACTGGGCAGAGGCTGTCTATGTACTTTGAGCTCCGGGTAAAGCAATCTGAGTATACAAACTGAGAACCTAAGAATATAACTAATGGCTGAGTCTCAACTAATCACAAACAGCCAACCAGAGGGTTTCGACTGTTCAGACTGTGTCCAAATTTGGCAAAGCTGGGGCTGTAACCAGTAAAGCTACTCCTGTGTTTCCCCAGTCCTCTCCAGATATACTCATATACTCTCTGCACCTTGCGGAGCACAGCTCTCTGGACCTCTTCTGGTTCTCAGTGCTGTCCAATTCATGAATTATTCCGTGCTCAGTTAAACTCTATTGAATTTGACTTGTCAGAAGTTTGTAATAACAACAACCCCTCACGTACCAAACCTGACCTCATGATTGAGATGTTTTGGAATGGAATTTTCCAGATTCCCTTCTCAGCAGGTTCTGTGGTAGATTAGACACGAGAGAGGGAGACTTTCGGAAGCCAGGAGGGAAATAAAAACCCTGGGTTTCCGAGGCAGCTGTGGGCAGATGTGCAGGCCTTGACAGATGGCAGGTAGCAGGCCATGCCAGTGGTTTTTAGATATTCTGAGAATCACCATTGGAGCTGTCAGCAGCTGAGATTCTTAGCTGTGACTTCCCTGTGATTCGGGCATCGCTAGATTTTCTGAAAGCCAGCTCCAGCCACCCTGACCTTAGAATGTCCATCCTTTACAATGCTCGTGTAAGCCTTCTGTTGTCTATATTAAATCTCGTCCTATGGCAATGTCTAGGGTAGTGTCTGCTTTCCTGAGTGTGTGACTCAGAGTTCTCCACAGAACCGACAGGATGCGTATAAGCAGGCGTTGCTTCTTATCTGTGAGTTGTGCATCCATGAATTCAATACAGTGCAGGTTGAAAATATTTGACAGGTGCTGGCATTGTGGTGCAGTGAGTTAAGCTGCCACTTGTAATGCTGGTATCCCATATTGGAGTACTGGTTGCAGACCTGGCTGCTTCACTTCTGATCAACTTCCTGCTAACGGGTCTGGGAAAGCAGGAAAAGATGGCTTTAGTGTTTGGCCCCTGTCACCCATGCAGGAGGGTGTGATGGAGTTTCTGGCTCCTGGCTTCTGTGCAGCCCAGCCTGCCCTGTCCTGGCTATTTGCAGAGTAAGTCAGAGAAGGAGGATCGGTCTCTCTCTTTCTCTTTTTCTCTGTCTCTGTGTATGTGTGTCTTGTTCTGCCTTTCCAATAAAGAAATAAATCTTTAAAATAATTTGGAAAAAAATTTCATCTGCTCTGAACACATACAGACTATTTTTTCTTATCATTATTCCCCTAAAGATAGCACAACAACAATTCACATAGCATTTACATTATATTAGATGTTACAAGTAATGTAGAGATGATTGCAAATAAACGGGAGGATATACCTAGATTATATGCAACTACTACATCATTTTATGTAAGTTGTTTGCACGGAGGTCCTGGAACAAATCCCCTATGGATATCTAGGAATGACTGTATATAGAAATACACAGAGAAGTAGCTTTATTGTAGGGCTGATGCAGTTACACAAGCAGGTGAATCCGAAATCTGCTGTGTGGGCTGGCTGGCTGGCTGGCTGGCTGGAAACCTACGCAAGCTGATTGTGTAGTTCCATACTGAAGGCTGGCAGCCTGGATACCCAGGAGAGCTGTTGCTGCAGACGTTACAGTCCAAAACTGTGGCTGGCATTGTGGTGCAGCCGGTCAAGCTGCCATTATCAGAGTGCTGCTTTGAAATCAGCTGCTCTGTTTCTGATACAGCTCCTTGCTAATGCACCTAGGGAACCCGTGGAAGATGGCCCAAGTACTTGCTCTCTGCCATCCATGTGAGAGAGTAGGATGGACTTCCTGGCTCCTGGATTGGGTCATCCCCAGACCTGCTGTCCTACATTTTTTTTTTTAAAGTCCCAAACTGGGCAGTCTGTTCGTGGCCTCTTGAAGGGAACTAGTCTTCATGTGTTAGTGAAGCCTTCAACACAGGACAGATGAGGCCGGCCACATTAAGGAGGGCACTCTATGTCCTCAGAGTGCACTGATTAAACATTAATATCAACCCAAAACACCCTACAAAATGACGCTTACACAAAATGACATTGTCTTTTGATAAAGTTTTTGGTATCAGTCTAGTTGCTAGGAAATAGTACCTATTGGTTATCTGACTAAACTGTAGAAATGACTGTATTACCTACGACAATTGGAATACTGGTATCCTATGCACATGGCCATAAAAATTTGGCTACATTTTCATTTACTGCAATTAAGTGCCTATTGGAGATAAGGCTGTGGGAGAATGATATGGAGGAAATGATTAATTGTAGGGCTGTGGAGGTGAATGCCTCTCAGGGCACAAGGGAAATTAATGAAGGCATGTGTTTCCCAGAATTAGAAGAGACACTGGATGGATTCTGTTTGGAACTTGAACCCCAATAATCTTGCACATTCTTGTCAGTAGACTCAGTCCCTCTTCTATCTAGCAGAGACTTTGTCTTTTTATTCTTAAAGACCTTGCAGTGGAACTACCTAACATGGTTAGGAAAGCTAATTATCATCAAGGCTCCTCCCACCATCTCTCATTGCCTCCAGATTTAAACTAATATTCGATCTCAACAATCTACAGGAATAAGAAGATAAAATCTGAATTTGGAGGAATTAAAATATTATTCAGAAGATGATTCTACCAATAGATTTTAAGGGTGTTAGACCAAGAAGGAAACATGGCCTTGGATTACACTAAATTTATCAAAATATATTAAAGTTTTATCTCAAACAATTGACACTGGCTGTAGCAATGGCTCATTTGCCACTAACACCTGGGATCACCTCATGTTAAATGATGTTGGGAAGTTGGAGTTTTCATAGGTAAAATATGGAGTAATGAAACTACAGTCTCTGCCTTGACATGTTGGATGAAGTTTATTAACCTTGACTCCCTTATTCATCTTGTTGGGAGAGCTTAGGTAGCCTTCTCTTCATTGAGTCATGGAGAAAGGTGTTAGTGAGGGGGAACACCTGTATCTTTGAAAAAACTCCTTTAATGGCTGTCTTCTGCAGGTTGCAAATGATGGTGAGAGATGCCATGATCAAATGGGGCTTCAATCCTGAGATGACAGAGGACAAATGGCAATGCGTAGTAACCAAAGACAAGAGATGCATGGTTAGGATAATGAGCAGCTGGGCCAATGCAAGTCAGAATGATTTGCATGTAGAGATGTGAGGGGATAAGTCATTGGAGTTGGCATCCTTCGGGTTCCCATAGACAGGCAGCCTACTAGAGTCTTGTTATGATCTGAATAATTAAAAAGTCCCAAGTCTAGTGAAGAGAGAACCCTGACCTATGTGAAAATAGTGATCAACATTCTCTCACACAGTTTATAGATTGCAACTGGTTCATAGACTGAGAGGAGAGGTGTGTCTTGAAGAACCCTATGGTACTGCCACAAATATACACACATTGGAGGTAGTCTTTCTAGCCTCCACCAAAGACTTACATACCTCTGGAAAATGAAACAAAATCATTTTCTGTAATCTTTTTAGATTTTATATTTTATTATATAAACCATATCTCATTAAAGGTAATATGAGTTTTCTTGGGGTTAGATTATATTTTTACTTTAAAATCTTTATTAATAATAATTGTACACATTTATGGGCTACAGTATGATATTTCAATACATCTATACAATGTCTACTAATAAAAAAGTAAATAAAAATAATATTCCCACTTCTTTGACATCACTTTATTATTGGAGACTTGAAATTCCTTTCTTCTATTTATAAAATACATACTAGGTTATTGTGAAATGCAGTCACCCAATTGTGCTTTGTAACACTGGGAACTTCTCCTTTGATCTAACTCTGATCTGGCACCCATTATCCACGTTCCTTCTACACATACCATATCCCTCTAAGCCTCTAATAATCACTGTTTTGCTGTTTTGTGTTCAAATTACTTTTTAGCTCCCACATATGAGGAAGATGATGCAGTATTTTAATCCCTGGATTTATCTTTGAATTGATGCTATCTCTTAGGAAATCAATGAGCAGAAAATGTCTAGATGTCATTACTAGCACATATGAGCAAGGATGTGGAAATACCCCCCATGAAAAGTTTGGCATCCTCACTCTGGAGCAGGTTATAGGAGTTCAGTGGTCTGTGTTATCCCCTGTAAAGTGTTAGGTAAATTGTTGCAATTTTGGATGACAGTCATTAGGAAAGAAGTGCAACACTGGTCAACCTCTTTGAATACTACATTTCCATGTGATGCTTTCACTCATTTATCAAGCAATTCCTAAAGCCACCAGGTTTTTTCTTTTTTAATTGTTCCTATTTATGTGGTTCAGTATGATAATACATATATTCAATGTGTAAACATCTCATGTGGAAGCTAAAGTAAGTCAATCTAGAACAAAGCAGTGATTGTTAGATGCTGGAAAGGGGGCTGCAGAATGAGGTTGGACAATAGGTGCCAAAACGCTGTTAGAAAAAATAAGTTCTTAGTGTTCCACAGCACAGTGGAATAACTGTAGTTTACAATATCCTATTATACATTTTCTGAAAAAACAGAAGAGGGGAGTTCAAAAGCTCCTATAATAATATAATGATAAGGAGAGAGAAACAGTCATTACCCTGATTTGAGCAGTATGCATTGTGTATAATTATTGAAATGTTACATTGTATCCCATAAATATGTACAACAATTGTGTTATTCAATTTTTTAAAAGGTTAAGGCTACCATTTTTGAATGGAGCCCAGAGAAAGGAAGGTTTTGCAGCATGTTCAGGCTGTAGTTCAAGGTTCTCACTGCTTGAATCTGATTGAAATCAGGTGTAGGGGAAGGAGTTCAGTGTTGCTGTCAAGAAGTAGCTTGGGATACCCCCACATCCTATATCCATTTTAACGTGCCTGAGTTACAGTCTTAGCTCAGCTCCCAGTTCCAGCTTCCTGCCACCCTGGGAGGCAGCAGGTGATGGTTCACATACCTAGGTGTCTGGCACCCATCTGAGAGACTTGGATTGAATTCTTGGTTCCTAGCCCATCCCCACTCACTTTGGTATTAGGGGAGTGAACAAGCAGGTAGGACATCTCTCTATGTGTGTATGTCTCTCTCTCTTTCTGTCTCTATCTCTTTCTCTGAGTCTCTATGCCTTTTCAAAAATAAAAGTTAAAAAGAAAGAAATAAGATGCAGTCAAATTTGTGTGATAAACAGGAATGTTTTCTGGAATCCCAGAAAATCCCTGATTAGGGAATCACAGTGTAGACCAAGGGAGTTAGGCAGTAAAACCACACCCTGTAGTCTAGTGGAGACTGAATCTCTAAGTACTGGGCAGTATGTGGCCATGAAACCTGAACTAACCACCGTCTACACAGTGTTATTTATTTAACCACACCAGTGTTCCATATCAAGGGGAAATGGTATAAGGGAGCCTGAGTTTGAATAAGGCTTGGAGGCAGGAATAAGTTTCTTGAACAAGTGGTTGGGATTCTACTTCTATATTTCAGCCTACCCATCATCATACACTTGTGGGCTCATAGGAGACTGCTTCTGATCATTTGAGTGGAAAAGAAAAAACTAGGGCCTCTGATTTAAATAGATGATTGTGCATAACATTTTGGTATTAGATAGGAGTAGAAGACTGTTGCATTACAAAGGTGGCTGTAATATGGTAGGGAAGGGAGAATCTATCAATAGGCAGAACTTTAAGAGTAGATAATACAGAGTGGCAAAAACTGGCTGGATTGTCACAAAGTTGATAAGATCCAGATTAGAACCTTGGAAGTCAGGGAGCTCTGTGAAAGAGGTAAGTGGATAGGCTTTTAGAATGGACGTAGAGGTAAGGGTAATTGAAGACCCTCATAGTCACAGGGACTAGATGGCTTATTCTGTAGATGCCTTCCAGCTTCCTTCTCTAGTCACTCCACAACTTTCTCATTAAAAAAACAAAAGTCCACGCTAACAAGGATAGATGTTATTTACGAGTTCAAGAACTTGATTTCCTCAGCAAGGCTGATCTGGTTGCTACTGCTGAGTGCCTTACATAGCAACATGTCAACAGAAGAGACCTAACCCGAGCTCCCATGTAGCTTCATTGTCCAGGGGGACCAGCCAGCCACATGGTGGCAAATTGGTTACATTGGACTCTTTCCATCACTGAGGGGGCAGTGATTTTTTTTTTCTTCCTGGAATAGATGTGTAATATGGATATGGATCTGCTTTCCCTGTTAGCAATGTTTCTGCCAGCATCACCATCTGTGGACTTATTGAATGCATTATTCACTGTCTTGGTATCACAAAAATATTTTTATTCTGACCAAGGAGTTTTATTTTATAGTTAAAAATAAATAAGATGAAAATGAGGCATGATGTCACACTCATGGGATTCACTGGTCTTATCAAATCCCTCATTTACTTTGAAGTAAGACCCAACAAATAGTCAAAACCAGTACCTTATATTAGGTACCATTTATTTATTTATTTTTCATTATTTTTTTTAAACTTTAATTTAGTAAATATAAATTTCCAAAGTACAGTTTATGGATTACAATGGCTTTTCCCCCCCATAACTTCCCTCCCACTCGCACTTCTCTTATCTCCCACTCCCTCTCCCATTCCATTCACATCAAGATTCATTTGCAATTATCTTTATATATAGAAGATCAATTCAGTATATATTAAAAAGATTTCATCAGTTTGCACCCACACAGAACATTAAGTGTAAAATACTGTTTGAGTACTAGTTATAGCATTAATTCACATTGGACAACACATTAAGGACAGAGATCCCACATGAGGAGTAAGTACACAGTGACTCCTGTTGTTGACTTAACAATTGACACTCTTGTTTATGGTGTCAGTAATCTCCCTAGGCTCTAGTCATGAGTTGCCAAGGCTATGGAAGCCTTTTGAGTTCGCTGACTTTGATCTTATTTAGACAAGGTCATAGTCAAAGTGGACGTTCTCTCCTCCCTTCAGAGAAAGGTACCTCCTTCTTTGATGGCCCGTTTTTTTCTACTGGGATCTCACAGAGATCTTTCATTTAGGTCCTTTTTTTTTTTTTTTTTGCCAGAGTGTCTTGGCTTTCCATGCCCGAAATACTCTCATGGGCTCTTCAGCCAGATCCAAATGCCTTAAGGGCTGATTCTGAGGCCAGAGTGCTGTTTAGGACATCTGCTATTCTATGAGTCTGCTGTGTTTCCCACTTCCCATGTTGGATTGTTCTCTCCCTTTTTAATTCTATCAGTTAGTATTAGCAGACACTAGTCTTGTTTGTGTGATCCCTTTGACTCTTAGACCTATCAGTGTGATCAATTGTGAACTGAAATTGATCACTTGGACTAGTGAGATAGCATTGGTACATGCCACCTTGATGGGATTGTATTGGAATCCCCTGGCACGTTTCTAACTCCACCATTTGGGGCAAGTCCGATTGAGCATGTCCCAAATTGCACATCTCTTCCCTCTCTTATTCCCACTCCTATATTTAACAGGGACTACTTTTCAGTTAAATTTCAACACCTAAGAATAATTGTGTGTTAATTACAGAGTTCAACCAATAGTATTAACTAGAACAAAAAAAAAAAGTACTAAAAGGGATAAAGTATTAAATTGTGCATCAATAGTCAGGACAAGGGCTGATCAAGGCACTGTTTCTCATAGTGTCCCTTTCACTTCAACATGTTTCCTTTTTGATGCTCAGTTAGTTGTCACCGATCATGGAGAACATATGATATTTGTCCCTTTGGGACTGGCTTAATTCACTCAGCATAATGTTTTCCAAATTCCTCCATTTAGTTGCAAATGACAGGATTTCATTGTTTTTTACTGCTGTATAGTATTCTATAGAGTACATGTGCCATGATTTCTTTATCCAGTCTACTGTTGATGGGCATTTGGGTTGATTCCAGGTCTTAGCTATTGTGAATTGAGCTGCAATAAACATTAAGGTGCAGACTGCATTTTTGTTTGCCAATTTAATTTCCTTTGGGTAAATTCCAAGGAGTGGGATGGCTGGGTTGTATGGTAGGGTTATATTCAGGTTTCTGAGGAATCTCCAGACTGACTTCCATAGTGGCTTTACTAGTTTATCATCTCATTGCTAGAAAATATGGGTCTAGAAATCCAGCTTTTTCTTCCCAACCCTACAGTTAGGAATCTGTTAGTTTAGAGGTCTTGGTTTTCAAATGAGGAACTCTTTCACTAGAGAATATCATGTTAATTCTAGCTAGAAGTTAACACAACAATCTGGCTATTTAGGGATTTCCAGTACCCTTGAAACAAGAAAAAAAAAATGATTTACTAAATCACTGGTGGTTGATTCTTATGAAGGGGAAATAGAGTTGCTTTTATATAGGAGAGATAAGATGGAGTGTGTTTGGACCCTAGGGAATTTACTGGTATGCATTCCATATTCAGTGTTAGAAGTTAATGGAAATTTATAGCAGCCCAATATGGGAATATGCAGGAATCAAATTTTGAGTAATTTCAGCATGCTAATGACTGCTTGTTTGCTGGCTGATAATAAGGGGGATGTGGAATGTGTGGTAGAAAGCTTAAAATCAAGCTATGGCCCTATGATTGCGTCTTCAAATGCAGACCATGATAGTTTTATATTTCTTCTTGTTTGTGTTGAAACTATATATGTACATGTCAAATACCAATTCCTTCTTTTTTTTTCTATTTTTTTCTCTATAGAGTTATATAAGGTATGTTAGTTGTGATTAATTTTGAAATTTAATCTTTAGTTTGCTGGCTATCAAAGAAGGATTTGTACTAGAAGAGGAATTAACACTACCTAGAGATACCTAACAGTTCCTGAAGGGACTTTGAGTCCACATTTTTCCAAGAGTATGTGAGTGCATCTACATTGAAATGAGAGGTAGATGCATCAAATTAGGTAGATCCACAAAATTCTTACAAATGTCTTTTAGAAGAAAGATATGGGTTGAAAGGATTTTGTGGATTTAAACTGAAACAAAAGGAAGACCTTAGTTTAATGTTAGGGATTGCAAATCCTTAAGTGTGACAACCATGATATTTAGAATAAATGATCAATAAAGTTACTATTCAGTTGAGTTTTCCTCTCTTTTAATCTTCCTAATACTCATTAATCCAAAAATATTTCAATTTGCCTTATTAGTTAATAATATATAAATGTATTATTGACATTAACACAACACCTCTGTTAACACAACATTAACACAATGCCTGTTTTGAATTAGATCTTTAAAATCTTCTGACTCCACAACAGTTATCCCCTTGTAAAATGGTAGAGGTCCACTACCCTCAAACACAAACTGTCCATGTGGTTCCTCTCCCTTCCTGGAGCTTAGTATAGAAAGAAGATGGCATTTCCAGGCAGAAAAGCTGGGGTGTGTTGTATTTCTTGCTTTTTGTTGACTATTATCTTGGATAATCTTAGATAAATCTCTTACTCTTTAGGTTCAGTGAACTCTTCTGTACAGCAGCAATGGAAGCAGTTGTTATAAGTAGTAACACAAAGCAAAATATTTTAAAAATCAGATAATAAAAGTGAAAGTGTTGTTCTAGTCAACTGGTCCTGAAAAAAGGTTCTGAGCAAAAGACAAATTCAATTAGCACGTATGTAAGCTTTCTCTCACCAACACAGGCTCTCAGTCTACCACCTTTTATTTTCTTCTCTAAATAAATGTATCTTGGGATAAGATTGTTTGCTTGTCACTGTTTTATTTTCTCTCAACTGGTTCTTTGCCCCTTTCCTGTTGTATTTTGCTTCTACCCCAAGCTAACATTTATGGATCATATGTCATAAGGGTATGGAAGACATCTCAAGAATCCCAAGGGTGGGGAGGCAGTTGTATTTTAACAAGGGCCTCACATTAGGAATAGAATATTCTCTCATTCTGAAAGTTTCTTTGATTTTCTCTCAGGCTTGTTTCTCTGATTCACGTGGGGCATTTGGTTCATCACAGCTCCTCAGTGTTCCTGTTACTCTTCTAGCATCTGTCCTAGAACAAGACACTCCTAATCCCAATTCCAAATTCTGAGTTGGGAAAATCTGATTATATCTTCTTTGGTCAAGTGTCCAAATTTGGTGCTTCTCGCACCCCAAGGATAGCCAGAATGAGATGCCTGTGGGCTACAAGCAAAGCTGTGGGAGACCCATTCCAATGGCTGAGCACCACAAAGGCAGCAATGTGAGCTCCAGCAAGGCCCCACAGGTTCTATCTGAACACCTGAAAAAATAGCTAAGGGCTAGAAATACAGCGTTCCCTCCTACAATGCCAAGTCTAGATATTCCACATGCTAAGCTCTGCATTATGCTCTTGCACATTCATCCGTCTGTTTACGCATTTATTGGGAGTTTGCTAGGTGTCAAGCACTATGTGAACAGGGGAACCATCATGAGCTAAATGTGTAGAAACCCTGCCTTGCAAGCTTTACAGTTTCCTCTCTCTCTCTCTCTCTCTCTCTCTCTCTCTCTCTCTCTCTCATTTTATTCTAAGCCTCACAGAATTCTAACATTGTAGGCATTTTCCTTCCCATTTCATAGATAAAGCTGTGCAGAAGCCAGCTGTTCTGCCACAGGTCAGGGCCCTCTCTGTTCCATCACAGACGACAGGAATTAGCCTGATATGTTATGTACTAACTTCTGATACACCAATTATAAATCATTTTTGTCACTGTGTTACATCATGGATTCTCCCAGGCAATTCCTTTCAGGGTTATTTCAGTTACTGAATATATCTGAAAGTAATTAAAGTGTACTTTAAAAAAAGTATCCCATAATTGGGCTGGGCCTTCTCCCAAGTTCTTTTAAATTAGTGAGGTCACTATTAATACAACCAGCCATATTAATAGATGCATGAACATTTCTTGTATATCTATCATACCCTACAAGCTCTAAGCTAAAAATCAATCTGGGTATTTTATAAATGGGTCAGGGTAGCTCCTCATTACTCATTTGCCATGTTCTCTTAGAGCAGCAGGAAGAGGGTCTGTGCTGTTGTAGCACTCAGTCGCCAAGAGAGAGGAGAGAGCAGCAGTAATGCCACTGTGATGTCACCTGTGATCTGGGACTTATATACACGGTTACAGTTACTATTATCTATCTATCTATCTATCTATCTATTCTAAAGATTTATTTATTTGAAAAGCAGAGTTACAGAGAGGCAGAGGGAGAGAGAGAGGTCTTTCATCCACTGGTTCATTCCCTAAATGCCTGCAATGGCTGGAGATGAGCCCATCCAAAGCCAGGGGCTTCTTCCAGGTCCCCCACACGAGTGCAGGGGCCCAAGGACTTGGGCCATCTTCTACTGCTTTCCCAGGTCATAGAAGAGAGCTGGATTGGAAGTGGAGAATCCAGGATTAGAACTGGTGCCCATATAGGATGCCAGCACTCAGGCAGAGGCTTAGTCACTGTGCCACAGTGACTATTATTTATTAACATTTTGTGCACTGTCTCATTTAATTTTCACCAACCAGATGAGGGGATTGTTGTCCAAGTTTTATGCATTAGGAAACTATGGTTCAGAAAGGTTAAGACACTTGGTCAATAGTGAGGACTCACAACTTGCAGCCAGTTCTTTTTCACTGAACGAAGCTCATCCTTTTTCCACTACCAACCCTGATTCTAAGATCTGCACCTTCAGTGTAATCCACATAGGAGAGAAAATTGTGGTAGCCAAGCCAGGAATTTGTGAAAAGTTTCCCTCTGGTCTAAAATTGCCCCAATGGTGTATCTGATCATTTCTATATTGGACACCCCTTTATAGGAAGAGCTTTTAGACTTAGTTAACTTAGGTTGAAGAATGTTGAGACTCCTTTAAAACCCAGCCATAACTACCTAAAGCTGAAACAAGTTTTCAGAGAAGCAAACTGTATAGACGTTCAAAAACCAGCACACCACTGAGGACTGACTGACTGGAGCTGGGGACCACACTCTCCATATCTTCTTCTTTTGAATATTTTTAAAGATTTGTTTTGTTTATTTGAAGACAGAATGAGAGAGAGAGAGAGAGAGAGAGAGAGAGAGAGAGAGAGAGATGAGAGAGAGCAATAGAGAGAAAAAGAGCTTCCGTCTGCTGGTTCACTTCCATCTGCTGTTTCACTCTCCAAATGATTACAATGGCCAGGGCTGGGACAGGCCAAAGACAGGAAACAAGATCTCCATCCAGGTCTCCCATGTGCATGGCAGGGGCCCAAGAATTTGGGCCATCGTCGACTTCCTTCCTAGGCACAGTAGCAGGGAGCCAGATCAGAAGCAGAACAACTGGATCTGGAACTGGTGCTCCTCTATGGGATGCCAGCTACTGCTTGACCTGCTTTGCCACAGCACGAGCCCCTCTCTGTTTATTCTCTGCATTAGGCCTGGAGTTTGCCTATGTATAGCCTCACAGCCAAAGAAGAAAGGGGGTAGGGTATGGGATGGAGCTTATGTCTCCCTGACTTTTTTTTTCTGGCTTTCAGAAGGTGTTTGGTGGGCTCCAGTTAGGTCTCAAGTCTTCCCCCTGGCTCAAACACAGTATAAGAGCCAGGGCATAGGGGTTGAGGGGAGGGACATTGTGTACATCCTGTGTCCCTGGCTGTGGCTAGGAGAGAGGACAAGATAATGACTTTTTTTTTCTGGCTTTCAGAAGGTGTTTGGTGGGCTCCAGTTAGGTCTCAAGTCTTCCCCCTGGCTCAAACACAGTATAAGAGCCAGGGCATAGGGGTTGAGGGGAGGGACATTGTGTACATCCTGTGTCCCTGGCTGTGGCTAGGAGAGAGGGAAGGGAAAATGAGTGCAAATAAGCAACAGCAGAACTTGATTGTGGCAGCTGTGGAAAGAAAGCTTCGTGAAGCTTCTCTAGCCCCCAAGGGCACACCTGTGGGTCTAGGGGAATGCAGGTAACAGGAACTACCCACCAAGACCACTTCTGGACAATGCAATGCTGCACACTTATCATATGCCTGGCTCTTACCTTGGTACACACTCCATGACTTCGTTTATAGAGACAGAGACCAGAGCTTCCCTGTTTACCTGAATCCATGCTTCCCAGATGTTGACTCCATCCCTTCCTCTACTCTGTATTTTCTCTCCAAAGGCATCCAAATGTTCGTAAATTATTTTTTTTAAAAAACTGCAATTAAAACAAATCTGTTTATCTTCAAAGCTTGTTGGTTCATTATGGATTCAGAGAATAGTTTTCTGATTTATTTCCTCTGTTTGGGCTTCTTCTGCCCAGCTAGTAGAATTTGAATCTAATCTTTGCGATCAATTATAATTAATTAGGCAGTATTCTTCCGCAGTAATGGTGACTGTGGAATGGTTATGGCGATTTGTGTTTCTCTCACTCTAAGCTGTAAGTAGAGATCTGTTTGCTAGATTGCTGTTAATTAATCGTTTAGTTTGTCAAAACAGCACAATGGGCTTAAAAATACATTTTGATAGTGCTGCTGCTGACTGCTACTTGTGAATCTCTGCTGGCACCAGGGAAACAATGATGAGAAGGATAAGGCCTCCTTGCAAAGTTGCTGATGCTGGTGTGTAAATCTGTGTCACTTGCTGGGAATGTGTGCGATTCCGAGGCTATTTATTTATTTTTAGGACATATTTACACGTGAGTATAAATGATAACTCATGAGGACAATGTACCATCTGTAATTTATTTCAGATGGATATGAACTGGCAAGTTGCAAAATGGCTATTTTTCAAAGCCCTGGATGATCTCCATGGATAATACAAAGACTTCCTTTTAATCAGCAGTGTCAGTCTTCTGTCCAATCAAACTTGTAAGCATAGCACTAAAAAAAGTCCCTAATATGCTCTAATTGTTGCATTTCTTCCAGTAATATTCAACTCTGGTAGTGGAGTGCAAGACGTAGCCCCAGTATGGACAGCGGTAAGGAGAGGTGAGGAAGAGCCTTGAGCCAGAGTGTATCTCAAACTGGGTTATAGGATCAGAGACAGAGAGTGAGAAAGAGAGAAATGATTAAAAAAATAAAAAGATTTACTTACTTATTTGAAAGTCAGAGTTACAGAGACAAGACAGAGAGAGAGCGAGGTCTTCCATCTGCTGGTTCATTCCTCCAGATTGCTGCAATGGCCAGGTCTGGGTGGGCCAGGCTGAAACCAAGATCTTTATCCAGGTCTCCCGCATGGGAGGATGCATAAGGAGATCTCAGGACACAATCACAGCATAATGTTGAAAAAATCAAATACCCTGCTCACCCCATCCTAGCGTCCTCTGATGTTGTCCAATGACCCTACGCTCCTGCAAGGTAAAGGTTGTTTTGTTAATTTATGTTTTTCTGTTTCATTTAAAACTTTCTGTAGTAGCACCAGGGATGGATCTTCCTTCTGTTCTCTCATTATTCCTTCCTTGCTCTCTCTCTCTCTTAAATCTCCTCCTCTCTTCTCCAATTTTCTTGTTCTTCTTTTTTTCCTTTGTGTCCCTTCCTTCCTTAGCTTGCCTATATCAGCAAAATCATCCTCTTCCTAGAGAGAGGAATTACAATGAATAAAGGCTTTATATATGGGTGATAGGTTTTAATTATCCCAGTACATTCTTTTGCATATTTTAAATTGAGTTTTGTGTAAATAATGTTCTAACTCCTCTTAGCAAAGAACAGCACTTTATTCATTAATATATATCTACAGTAAACTACAGAATTATCATAAGCCAATATATACAAACTTTCCTTCTGGGTGTGTATAAACATAAATAGCATTCACAGCAATATAAACTGGTTACATTAACTCCATCTTTATCCTTAAGGCTTTGACAATATTCAATTTTATCACTGTGGGCCAAACTTTTATTCATCTAATCTTTGGACATTCTAAAGTTTCTTAGGCGATTCTGAAGCCTGTTTTCTTGGGATTATTATAAACCTGTTTTTTAAAAGTCTTAACCTGTTCTATTGTCAAATTTCTAAATTGACTTCTATTTGAGGCCTCATTTTCTTCTTTCCTGTGGGATGATCTCAGGGATGATCACGATGGATAATCTAATCTGAATTGCAAGTTGAATTATAATCTTTGCTGTCCTGTTACAGATTTCTCCCAGGACAGCTCCGTAGATTTGAGATTTTATCAACACAGAAAGAATGGTCTGATATGACTTTCAGAAACTATTCACATAAATGCAACCTGGAGCTAGCATATGTCATTCATTCACCAGACATTTGTGAGACATCCACTAGGCGTCAGGGTTTGAGACTTTGCAGGAGGGACCAGAAATATAACTGTGAATAAGAGATTCCCTGGTCACAAGGAGTTACTGGTTTAAGAAGGGTGGCACATAGATCTCCTGAATATTCCCTGTTCTAATAGAATTACCACATCCCTCTCTCTCTCCCTCTCTCTGATCACCAGCATGGTTGGTTTAATGAGTATAAAATATTTATAACTTTGTGATCTCAGAAGTACAGTTCTGGTCTCAGAGTAATTAAGCACTTTTTTAAAAATCAAGACCTGAAAGAACATTTTGATATTTATTCACCGTCTCTCTTAAACATTAAAAATACTTCCTGGCAAATTCTATTAACAATTTTTTGTGTATCCTATTTCCTAACTCCTCAAAGTTAGACTCTCTTAATCTTTTATATTTCAAACGTTCCATCTACCCCCTCTGATCATGCCACCTTATTTATTTAATCCTCTCTCTCCTTTTGTGTACCTGAAAGCCCTGGCAATTATTGTTAGTCTCCAGATTGCTTTGCTTGTGATAACCTCCTAAGCAGCTTTGGTTCTTTCTTTTCAGAGTGAGGCTGGGAGAAAGCTAAGTAGGTAGAGGGAAAGGTGTGAGTATTAGCGCATTAATTTCTGTTTTTTAAAAGATTTATTTATTTGAAAGAGTTACACACAGAGAGGAGAGGCAGAGAGAGAGAGAGAGAGAGAGAGAGAGAGAGAGAGAGGTCTTCCATCCACTGGTTCACTCCTCAATTGGCTGCAACAGCTGGAGCCAGGGTGGAAAACATCCCACTCTCCTACCTTGCAGTATCTGTGGAGACTGCATGTGGAGCAAAGAGTTCCTTCTTCAGTGGTATAAGAAGGCATCCTCTCCACGCCCAAGTAGGGCAGTGCAGTGCATTTAAGAAAAATTAACACAAATCCTTAATATTTTAAATATTTATTCAGCATAGTACTGGAGGTACTGCCTAGAGCATTTAATTAAGAGGAAGGAGTTCTTCCAAAAGCATTCTATGAAGCCAATATTACCTTGATACCAAAACCAGACAAGGACACAACACAAAAAAGAAAGCCACTGGCCAATATCCTTGATAAAAATAGTTGTAAAAATCCTCAACAATGTACTCCAGCAGTACATTAAAAAGTCATTCACCATAATCAAGTGCAAGGATGCAAGGCTGGTTCAATATAAGCAAACCAAAAAATGTGATACACCACATCAACGTAATAAGAGACAAAAATCACATCATCCTCTCAATAGATACAGAAAAAGGCATTTGATAAAATTCAACAACCCTTCATGATAAGATCGGTGATCAAGAACAAAGGTCAGGAACATACCTCAATATAATAAAGGCTACATACAACAATCCAACAGCTTACATCATATTGAACAGGGAAAACCTAAAGGCTGTCCCTCTAAGATGTGGAATAAGGCACAGATGTCCATTTTTATCATGTTTATTCAGCATGGAATTGGAGGTACTACCTAGAGCATTTAATCAAGAGAAAGAAACAAAGGGCATCCAAATTGGAAAGGAGGAAGCCAAATGTCACCGTTTGCAGACAAGATGCTGTTATATAGAGAAAATCCCAAAGATTCCACCACAGAGCTCTTAGAATAAATAAATTCAGCAAAGCTGCAGGATACAAATTCACTGTATAAAACTCAGTAGCACTGTTAGACATCAATAGTGAACCAACTGAAAAAGAAAACAAAGAAAGCAACCCAGGAATAAATTTAACCAAAGAGTTCAAAGAACTCTTCTATGAAAACTCTAAATTATTAATTAAAGAAATTGAAGAGGAACAAAGATGGAAAGATATCCTATATTCATGAGGTGAAAGAATTGGTATCTGTTTTATGTTCCAGAATAGAGTCTTGGTGTGTTTTCTATGGGCATTCATAAGGAATAGTTTACTGTTGTGGAATACATTGTCCCAAAATCTTCAGTTACATATCATTAGTCGATAGCGTTGCTGAGTCTTCTATATCTTTTTAATTGTTCTATTAATTGTTGAGAGAAGGATGTGGAAGTCTCCAGTCAATCTTGTGGACTTACCTACTTACCTCTTTAGTTCTACCTATTTATGCTTCATAATTTTTTGGTTTATTGTTTGGTGCATATACATTGAGATTAATACATCTTCTTGGTGGATAGGCTCTTTAATTTTCTGTGCTCTGAAGTCTACTTTATCAGATTGTTAAAATAGTTACTTTGAGAGTAAAATTTGTATAATATATATTTTTCATGCTTTGACTTTCAACCTAATTTTCCCATTATATTTGAAGCAATATTTGCAGACATATAATACTCAACTGTATAGTGCATAGTTGTCCAGTTTTTTTTATATAAAGATTTATTTATTTATCTAAGAGGTAGATTTAGAGACGGAGAGAGGGAGAGACAGAGAGAAAGGTCTGCTGATTCATTCCCCAAATGGCCACCAAAGCCAGAGTTGGGCCAATCCGAAGCCAGGAGCCAGGAGCTTCTTTCAGGTCTTCCATGTGGGTGCAGGGGCCCAAGGACTTGGGCCATCTTCTACTGCTCTCCCAGGCCATAGCAGAGAGCTGGATTAGAAGAGGAGATGCTGTGACACAAACCGGCTCCCCTATGGGATTCCAGTACCACAGGTGGCTGCTTAACCTGCTATACCACAGCGCCGGCCCCCAAAACAAGTCAGATTTTTTTTAACTGACTCCGTCCAATTTCTATCTTTTAATTGATGTACTAAACCAATTTACATTTAATGTGATTATTTATGTCAGAAAATAAAGTTTTCATTTTATTTTTGTGTTCTATTTGTTCTATTTTTATTTCTGTTGTCCTGTTTCCTGCCTTCCCATAGGCTACCTGAACATTCTTTTTTTATATAAAGATTTATTTATTTATTTGAAAGTCAGAGTTAACATAAACTCAGAGTTATACAGAGAGAGAAGGAGAGACAGAGAGAGAGAGAAAGAGAGAGATCTTCCATTCTGCTAGTTCATTCCCCAAATGGCCACAATGACTGGGGCTGGGCCAAGCCAAAGCCAGGAGCCAAAAGTTTCATCCAGGTCTCCATGGGTTCAGAAGTGAAGCAGCTGGGAATCAAACCAGTGCCAATATTGGAGACCGGCATTGCAGGTGGCAGCTTACCCACTATACCACAGTGCCTGGTTCAAACTGTCACTGTTTTCCTAAGTGCTTTTAAGAATTTTCATGTCTAAGTATTTACAAATTTTAATGTGCCTTGATGTATCTTTGGGATTATTCTGTTTGGGAATTTCTCAACTTATTAAATCTACATTTATGTCTTTTATCCAGTTTAGGGATTTCAGCCATGATTTCTTTGAATAGTTCTTCAGCCTCAGCTTCTTTGTCCTCTTTTTGGAACTCTATTGACACGAATGTCATACTCTGTAGGCCCTTGAGGCCCTATTGGACTTTTAGCTATTTTCACTGTTATCGCGATCAAGTAATTTCTATTGTTTTATCTTTAAATTCATGGATTCCTCCCAGTGTCCCCTCCACTCTTCTGTTGACCCATCCATTTAAAGGTTTATTGCTGTTATTTGTACTTTGAAGTTCTAGATTTTCTATTTAGTTCTCAATAATTTCCTTGTCTTCCCTATGATGTCCTGTTTCATTCTTTTTATGGTTGCTTTACAAATCTTTGTCAGAGAGTAGCATTGTGGCACAGTTAAGACACCGCTCGGGACACCTGCATCTCAGGTCAAACTGCCTGGGTTCAAGTACCCGCTCTGTTTCAGATCCAGCTTCTTCCTCATGTTTACCCTGGGAGGCAGCAAGCACTCAGTTCCCTACCACCTACATAGGAGATGCGGATGAGGTTCAGCTTCCTGATTTTAACCTGACCCAGCCATTACAGGCATTGGAGCAGTAAACCAGATGTTAGAAGATTCTCCTTTTCTCTCTCTCTCTCTCTTTCTCTCTCTCTCTTTCTCTCTCTCCCCCTTCCTCTCCTTCCCCTACTCTGCCTTTCAAATATATTTTAAAAACCTGTAAAACACTTTTCAGATAATACTAATATCTCTGTTGTCTCAGCAGTACTGTGTGTTCACTACTTTTCATTAAGTTCAAGTTTTCTTAGTATTTGCTCTAATGAGTGTTTCTTTCATTGAAGCTGAGACATTTGTTAAAAAGATTTGTTTGTTTATTTGAAAGGCAGGGTTACAGAGAGGGAGAGACAGAGAGAATCTTTCACCCTCTGGTTCACTGCCTAAATGGTTGCTACAGCCAGTGCTAGGCCAGGCCAAAGCCAGGAGCTGGGAATTCCACCCAGTTTACACACGTGGTTGACAGGTGCCCAAACACTTAGCCCATTGTCTGCTGCCTTTCCAGGCCATTAACAGGGAGCTGGTTGGGAAGTGGGCACCTACATGGGATACTGGCATCACTGGCAGTGACTTAACCCACTACTCCACAATGCCAGCCCCTGAAGCCTGGACATATTAGATAGTGTATTATAAAAGTCTGAATCATATTTAAAACTTCTCTTTTAGCTAGCTTCATCTGTCACTGCTCTGGCTGGGGTTGCCCTGTTACTGCCAGGTTAGGCTAGAAGTTTAGATACCCTTAGCTTTCACTGATGTGCTAGTAGATAAGCTCCTTATCGCCTCTGGTCATGGCTGGGAGTTCTGATTCCCCACTAGGCCTCTGTTGATATGATCCTGGCTGCGAGGGGTAAAAGTGCCTTGCTACTGTTCCTGTTTAATCTCTCCTGACAGCACAGGGGTGTGGCCTTGTCAACACTGGGCAGCTGGAGCAGTCCTCTTAATTAAATTCTCTAGGCAGTACCTCCAGTACTATGCTGAATAAATATTTAAAATATTAAGGATTTGTGTTAATTTTTCTTAAATGTTTGGTAGAATTCAGCAGTGAATCCATCTGGTCTGGGCTTTTCTTTGACGGAAGACTTTTATTTCTGACTCAGTGTTGCTACTCATTATTGGCCCATTTAGGCATTTTATTTCTTCATGATTCAATCTGGTTAATGTGTATGTATCTAAAAATTTGTCCATTTGTTTTAGATTAACAAATTTGTTGACATACAATTGTCCATGGTAATCTCTACCAATGCTTTGTATTTCTGTGGTATTGATCTCTGTGGTATTTTCATCTCAGACTAGGTATTTGGAACTTCTCTTTTTCCTCGTTTAGTTTATATAAAATTTTATCAATTTTTTATCCTTTCAAATAACTGGCTTTAATTTCATTGTTTTTTGTGTGTGTTTAAAAAAATCTCTATGCTATTTGTGCTGAGTTTAATTGCTTCTTTCCTTCTACCAACTTTGTATTTTATTTTTTCTTGTTTTTCTAAATTTCATAGTACTACTCTTCTATATCCCCTAAGATTTGGTATGCTATGTTTTCTTTCCACTCATTTCAAGAAATTTTTAAACTCCTTCCTTGATTTTTTTCTTAATGCATCGATTATTCAGGAGTAAGTTGTTTAACTTCCATGTATTTGTGTTGTTTATGAAATTTTTCTTGTTGACTTCTAGTTTTATTACATTGTCATCAGAAAAGATGCTTGATATGATTTCCATTCTTTTTTTTTTTTTTTTTTTTTTTTTTGACAGGCAGAGTGGATAGTGAGAGAGAGAGAGAGACAGAGAGAAAGGTCTTCCTTTTTGCCGTTGGTTCACCCTCCAATGGCCGCTGCGGTCGGCGCATCGCGCTGATTCGAAGCCAGGAGCCAGGTGCTTCTCCTGGTCTCCCATGCGGGTGCAGGGCCCAAGGACTTGGGCCATCCTCCACTGCCTTCCTGGTCCATGGCAGAGAGCTGGCCTGGAAGAGGGGCAACCGGGATAGAATCCGGCGCCCCAACCGGGACTAGAACCCGGTGTGCTGGCGCTGCAAGGCAGAGGATTAGCCTGTTAAGCCACGGCGCCGGCCAATTTCCATTCTTTTAAATTTGTTGAGACTTGTTTTATGAACTATGTGTTATCTGTCCTGGAGATGTTCCATGTGCTGTTGAGGAGAATATGTGTTCTTCAGTTGTTGGATAGAGAAATCCATAGATGTCATTTAGGTCCAATTGATCCAGCACACAGTTTATCTCTGATGTTTCTTTGCTGATTTTCTGTCTGGATGATGTGTCCACTTCTGAAAATGGATTAAAAAGTCCTTTCCAATTAGGGTATTGAGTTCTATCTCTCCTTCTAGGTCTATTTGCTTTAGGTATTTGGGTGCTCCGATTTTATGTGTGTGTGTGTGTGTGTGTATACAAACACAATGTTATTTCCTGTGGCTCTATGAAACCCTTTATCTTTATTTAATGACTTTACTGGTCTCCTTTTATGGCTTTTGATTAAAAAATAAATCTTATCTGATAGATGTATGACCAATTCAGCTTTCTTTTGGGTCCCATTTGATGGACTATTGTGTTACATTCTTTCACTTTCAGTCCATGTTGTCCTTAAGCTCACTGAGGTTTTTTTTTTTTTTAACATTTATTTATTTATTTGAAGGAGTTACAGAGAGGCAGAGGCAGAGAGAAAGAGAGGTTGGTCTTCCATCCGCTGGTTCACTCCCCAGAATACTGCCTGAGCTGCACCAATCCGAAGCCAGGAGCCAAGAGCGTCTTTCCAGGTTTCCCGCGCTGGTGCAAGGGCAAGGACTTGGGTCATCTTCTACTGCTTTCCCAGGCCATAGGCAGGGAGCTGGATTGAAGGTGGAGCAGCTGAGACTCAAACTGGTGTCCATATGGGATGCCAGCACTGCAGGTGGTGGCTTTACCTGCTGCGCCACAGTGCTGGCCCAACTCTGTCTTTTAATAGAGAATTTAGTGTATTGACATTTAGCAAATTATTGACAAGTAAGGTCTTACTACTGCTATTTTGACACTTGTTTAGTATTTTTATTGTAGCTCTTTTCTTTCTTTGTCTCTAAATTTTGATGTTCATTTGTGATTAGCTGACTGTCTCTCGTGATATGCATGTGTGCTCCATTCATCCTCACATTTTGGATTTTTGATTTGACTTCTTTCCATATTGCCTGTTGTTTAGCATTTTATTATGTATTTGTATTTTTTTTTAGTCTTCACAACAAAGATATAATGATTTATATACCATGTTTATAATATTGGGGCATTCTGAATTTTCTAGTATAATTACTCTTAACTGAGTTTTCTTAACCTTCTGATGTTTTCTTCTTGATTGTTTGCATCTCTTTCAGTTTGAAGAGCTCTCTTTAACATTTCTTGTAACAAAGTTCTGGTGGTGATAAATGATCTCAGTTCTTGCTTCTCTGGAAATGTATTTGTCCCTCCTATCTGAAGGATAGCTTTGCTGGGAACAATATTCTTGGCTGTAATTGTTTCTCTTCAGCACTATAACATATCCCATTCCCTCCTGGCCTGGAAATATTCTGTTGAATTGGATGAATTAGGACCCATTTTATATGTTATTTGCTTCTTTTTCCTGGTAGCTTTGAGAATTCTCTTTAACTTTAACCTTGGAGAGATTGAGTATATATATATCTGGATAGACTTTGTAGTGTTAAACCTGACTGGTGGGGCCAGCACTGTGGCATAGTAGGTTAAGCCTAGGCCTGTGGCATAGGCATCCCATGTGGGCACCAGTTCATGTCCCAGCTGCTCCTCTTCTAATCATGCTCCCTGCTTGTGGCCCAGTAGAAAATGGGCCAAGGACCATGCCCTTGCATCCCCCTGGGAGAGCCAGAAGAAGCTCCTGGCTCCTGGCTTCAGACTGGCATAGCTCTGGCTATAGCAGCCATTTGGGGAATGAACTAGCGGATGGAAGACCTTTTTCTCTCTGTCTCTCCCTCTCTCTGTAATTCTACCTCTCAAAAAATAAATTAAAAAAAAGCAACCCAGATTGTGACTTTTGACCTTCCTGTACATATATATTTGTATCTCTACATTTGGGAAGTTTTCTGTCATTATCTCTGTTTGATAAGATTTATTTATTTAAAAGTCAGAGCA
Organism: Lepus europaeus; assembly: GCF_033115175.1. Classification (NCBI taxonomy): domain Eukaryota; kingdom Metazoa; phylum Chordata; class Mammalia; order Lagomorpha; family Leporidae; genus Lepus; species Lepus europaeus. The sequence continues at coordinate 75,176,182 of NC_084828.1, read as the reverse complement.
GCACCCATTTCCAGCTGCTATTTCACTCTTTAAATGGCCACAGCAGCCAGTTCTGACCCAGACCAAAGTCAGGATCTAGGAACTCTATTCCAGTCTCCCACATGGATAACAGGGCCTCAAGCACTTGGGCCATATTTTGCTTTTTTCCCAGGCACATTAGCAGGAAGTAGGACTGGAAGTCGAGCAGCCAGAATTGGGACACTGCCTTGCAAGTGTTAGCTAACCGGCTATACTACAACATTGACACCATGTCACTGTCTCTATGAATATGCTTACTACCCCACTGGGCATTCTCAAGCCCCTGGAATCCTAGTCACTCAAGTGTTTGCTCCTTTCTTGCTATCCTGTGTTTCCTGTAAGCTTTCTTCATTCCTCTCAATTCTTTTTCTCTCCTTCAGCACTGTATTTCAGATAGCTTGGTTTTGAGTTCATTGATTCTTCTGCTTGATCTATTCTTCTCTTGATGCCTTCTATAATTTTTAATTTTATTGTGTATTTTTTTAACATTTCTGCTTTTCTTTAGTTACTTCCACCTGTCTATCAAATCTGTTAGAATATTAAACTATTTTTGTGAGTTCTCTTGAATTTTGTTGAGCATCCTTAAAGCAGCTATTTTGAAATCTTCATCTAGGCATTCCTAGATGATTGCCTTTGGACATCTTATTTTTCTCTTTAGGTGAGGTCATAATTCCTGGAAGTTCCTGATGCTTGTTGGAATATGATATCGTCTGTGCATTGAAAGTTTCATTTGCTATTCTGTCTTCATTTGTGGCTGTTCTAGAAATTCTAAGCAATCTTTTCTCCTGCTGAGGTGGCCTATGGTCTATCTGCTGCTAAAGAGAGTTCACTGCCTAATACTGGACCTATGAGCCCCTGGTGATATTGCCTGAGATATGGGACTGTTCAACCAGGACCACAGAATCCCACTGGGCACTGGAGATGGTTCAGAGGCTCTGTCTTCAGCACTGGCCTTGTACAGGGACTGTTAAAATCTGCTCAATGGTTGAGTTTTATGCCTGGCATTGTGTTTCAAAACAGTTCTGTGATTCCTTGCTGATTATTCAAGGTTGCAGGAGTCGGGTGGGGGCAGGAGGATAGAGGCAGCTCCTTAGCTCCCCAGGCAGACTCTAGGTGGGTCACATTTGGGTCTCACAGTCATCAGGCCTATACAATCTCAAGAGTATATTCATTGCATACAAGATGTTGGTAGTTACACATGCCCAAACTAATCTTTCTCACTGAGGTACAGGTCCTGGCCTAATATTGAGGCAAATCCAGAGACTCTGTCCACAGGACCTAGTCAAGACATGGAAAACACTTGGATCTGCCCAGCATTGGGCTTTGCCAGCCCAGCACTGATTTCCAAGGCACACTCCCTTGGCCCCCTTGCTGTCTGCTCAAGTTTGGAGGAAGTTGATAAACACAGGCCTCTGGCCACCCTATTAAGCCCCAGGATTTGTCACACCTAGGACCCACAGCACCTGAGCTCCACGAGGTCCTGGTGGTGCCCTCCAGACCTATGTGAGGCTGGCAGTGATGTGCTAAAAAGAGCTCAACCCACTAGAGTGCTGGTATCTGTCTGATGTGGGGCAAATCTAGAGACCTTGGTTGGTAGAGGCCTTTGTACTTTCTCAGTTCATGGATCTCAATATGGTAGGTCTGGCCTTCTGCTCTAAAGCACAGCCTAAACGCCCTCTCTTGGCTTCTTCTCACAACACGATTCTCTGAGATTCATCCAAGTGTTGCTTCCATTCATAGTTCACTCTGGAAGCACAGCCAAGATGGTGGCTGACTAAGGCTCCTCTGATCAGCTCCCCACGGACTGGGATTTGACTTTTTGCTGAAAGTTGGGGGAGGAGTGGCAGAGGACCCTGGGTTGTAGAGAATTCCAAACATTCACTCCATAGGTAAGAGCTCAGCTTGCCTGAAATTTTTTCAGTGGGCTTAGCAATGATAATCAGTTTACTCTCCCTCGCCAAAGTGGAAGGCATCTCTCCATGCTGCGCTCTTTGGAACTGGGAGAGGGGTGGCAGGTGTAACCCTTTCCTTCTTGCTTTCTTCAATGTGACATCTTTAAAATATTATAACAACCCAAGGCATTGTATCTCTCACCTGGCTTCCCTAGCTCTTGTGAAGGTGATGTGCTGTGTGCATAACTGTTCACATTGGTGTCTCTGTGGGGAGCTGATCAGAGGAGCCTTAGTCAGCCACCATCTTGGCTGTGCTTCCAGAGTGAATTATGAATGGAAGCATCACTTGGATGACTCTCAGAGAATCATGTTGTGAGAAAAAGCCAGTCTCAAAATGTTATGTACAATTCATTTATTCTTGTAGTGACAAAATTCTAGAAATGGAGAATGCAGGAATGGTTGACAGGGGATGCAGAGTGTATATATGGAAGGACGTAGAGGGAGATGACAATATAAAAGCAGGACATGAAGTGTTCATGTGGTGATAGAAATGTTCCCCATCTTCACAGGATCAGTGTCAATATTCTGGATATGATATTACACTATAGTTCTGCAAGGAATTATAACTGGAGACACTGGGCAAATGGTACAGGAAGTCTCTCTGTGTTATTTCTTACAACTGCATATGCATCTACAATCATCACAAAGAAAAAAGTTTAATAAAAAAGCAAATTCTCTTCATTACATGCTATGTATAATAGCAAAAAATTTGAAGTAATCTAAATGTCCAAAAACAAAAGTAATAAAAATAAACTAACTTAGAATCATAGTGTAGAACATTATGGAACTTCTTACAATTATTTTAACTAAGTGTTTTAAATGATATTATAGAATGTTTCTGCTATCATATGAAATAAAAAAGCAGTTTATGGAACTGCGATCTCAATCATGCTTAAAAATTGCATTAACAAAACTGAAAGGTAGAGTACTAGTATATGAGTAGAATAATAGAAAGTGCAAGAGTAGTCCCACATACATAAGGATACTTAGAATATGATAAAGACATCATCTCAAATAACTGGGGACAAAGATTGGCTTTTAAATAAATAGACCGGGCCTGTTTGTAGCCATTTGTAAAAAGATAAAATTAGGCCTATAGCCAACAGAGCACATAAGAGTAATCTCTAAATGGATTAGGGATCTGTGATGGTTGATTTTAGGCATCATTTTGATTGGATTAAAGTATACACAGACAGTGGGTAAAGCATTAAGTATTCTTGATGCCTCAGTAGGCCCTGAGCTGATCCCTGTTATGCTGAAGGGGAAACCCAGGTGGTTTGGCATTTGATTCGAATTGGCTTGGTCTCTGATCTAGGAATGTTGAGTCCTCAGCCAGAGTCCACAAAACTGGCATCTAAATGCCCATGTATGAGAATAGTTCAACAATTTCATGGAAAAATAGAATTAAAAAAAATTGGGTGCAAAAACTGTTTTTAATCTATGTAGTTTTTTCATAACATACATTTTCATGAACTTTTTTTATGAAGTATCTAAGATTGTACCTTACTTGCAAGTCAACAAGGTAGTCTGCCACGTTTCCAGGGAATCTGGAAGAAGGTGTGAGAAGCTTAGGACAATTTATCACTTAGAACAAACAAAACCAAGACATAGCTTTTTTGGTACATTTTTCCTGAGTCCCAGTTCCCACAGGGCCAAGTAAAGAGTGTTACAAAGCATCTGTACTTGCAGCTGTCTACTGGCAGTATACAACTGAGGAGCCCTGTGATCAGGGAATCTGGATCTTTTATCATAGACAGGATTATACCTACCATTTGTTCTGAGGAAGATGCATTCTCTGTTTTCTTAGGCCACTGGCTATACAAACATACCTTAAACTATAGCTTGGAAGAAAGGGCCTCAGTATCTTCTTGTTCAGAAGACATCACGAAATGCAAAAATTCCAGGAATATTACATAATGGACTACCATACCACTGTTAAAAAGAGAAACTTCTCTGTGAACAGATTTGAGATGAAATCTAGAATATAAGTTTAAGTAAACACAGCAAAATGCAAAACACAAACACAAACAATACAGAACAACAATAACAACAACAACAACACACACACACACACATGCACACATACACACAAAACAGGAAATAAAGCCAAGCCATTTTAGCACTCTTCATATAAGGAAGAAGAGGATTTAAAATAATATGCAGGTACCCAAGCATCTGTGAAATGAACCAACAAACCAAAACATCCCAGGAAAGGGGGAGTAGAAAGTGGTTACCTTCAAGGATCGAATGGTAAAGGAGTCAGAAAAAGTCTGGGACCAACGTTGTGGCGTAATGGGTGAAGCCACCATCTGCAACACTGGCATCCCAGATGGGTGCCAGTTACTGTCTTGACTGCTCCACTTCTGATCCAGCTCCCTGCTAATGTCCTGGGAAAGCAGTGGAAGATAGTTCAAGTTCTTGGCTCCTGCTGCTCATGTAGGAGACCCAGCTGTAGTCCTCGGGTTTGGCTTGGCCCAGTCTCGGTATTGTGGCCATTTGGGGAGTAAACCAGTGGATGGTAGATCTCTGCCTCTCTGTTTCTCCCTCTTTCTCTCTCTAATTCTGACTTACCAATAAATAATAAATAAATCTTATTTTTAAAAAATGCTAAAAGAAATGAGATAGCAGGGATGAAGAATGAGTGACACTTCTTTAAGTGTACTTTTTTTTTTTACAAAGCTTTGAGCTCCATAAGTAATATTTCAAATTTCTACTGCTCCACTTCCAAGTAACTCAAATCAACCAGGATGTTGGAGAAATCTGAAGTAAATATACTGAGACATGAACCTAACTATGTTATAGATGATATGTACACAGTGAATCAGGTGGAAAAGAAAATAAGTAGCTTTGGAAAATACTATTTTGAATTAAAACCATATGTACTAGATACTGTACTCCAGTTAGTAACTTTGTTTCTCTTGGGTGATATGTGTTAGTAATTCTGTAACTATTTTATTAATTAGTGTGTAATCACTGAACAAATGACTATATTATAGTTAATGAGAACTAGGTATTTTACAAAGGGAGAATGAAGTTACAGGTAAGGGATGGGGGAAAGTCATAACAGGTTGAATATTGTAGTGTTATGTTAGAGGGGGAGTGCTCTCTAAAACAAATGGTGCTGGGAAAACTGGATCTCTGCATTCACAGTTACTCCTGTTGTTAATTTAACAATTAACATTCTTATGTATGACATCAGTGATCACCCGAGGTACCTAGGCTATGCAAGCCTTTTGGATCCACAAACTCCTTCCATATTTCAACAAGGCCATAAGCAAAGTGGAAGTTCTCTCCTCCCTTCAGAGAAAAGTACATCTTTCTTTGGTGGCCACTTCTTCACACTGGGATCTCGCCCACAGAGATCCTTCATGTGGAACATTTTTTGCCACAGTGTCTTGGCTTTCCATGCCTGAAATGCTCCCATGGGCTTTTCAGCCGGACCAGAATGCCTTAAGGGCTGATTCTGAGGTTAGAGTGCTACTTAAGGTGGTTGTCATTCTATGAGTCTGCTGCATGGACTGCTTCCCATGTTGGAGCATTCATTCTGTTTTAATTCTGTTTATTATTATTACCATTTAATCCTATTTATATGATCACTCTAACACATGATCCTATCTATATAATCATGTTAATATTTAATCCTATCCATATGATCTCTATAACATTTAAAATGCTATTTTTACCACCAAGCTTAAGGCAATTTGAGTTCCCAAGGCAAGTTTTTTAACTGTACTCTTAGAAGTAAGTCTGTAGGGATGTATGTAGAACAATACTGGTTTACAGTTACAAACTTCATACATTTCACAATTACAACTTTAGGATCACTTTGATTTTTCCCACCTAGCCTGCCCTCCTGTCCACACTCCCACCTTCCATACTCTTCCAGCTCTTAGTCTCACTATTATTTTTTACTAAGATCTATTTTCAATTTGCTTTATACATATATTATTTTTTTGACAGGCAGAGTTAGACAGTGTGAGAGAGAGACAGAAAGAAAGGTTTTCCTTTCATTGGTTCACCCCCCAAATGGCCGCTACAGCTGGCACGCTGTGCCCATCTGAAGCCAGGAGCCAGGTGCTTCTTCCTAGTCTCCCATGTGGGTACAGGGCCCAAGCACTTGGGCCATCCTCCATTGTACTCCTGGGCCACAGCAGAGAGCTGGACTGGAAGAGGAGCAACCGGGACAGAATCCAGCGCCCCTACCGGGACTAGAACCCTGAGTGCCAGCGCTGCAGGCAGAGGATTAGCCTAGTGAGCTGTGGCGTCAGCCTATACACACATTATTAACTATGTTAATTAACTATGTTGATTAACTATGTTAATTAAAGAGTTCAAAAATTAGTATGTAAGAGAAAAAATAAAATAAAAACCCCAAAACTTTCTCAACCATCCAGTCAAGGGATGCTCAAAGTCATTGCTTCTCAAAGTGTCAATTTCAATTCTACAGGTCACCTTTTAGGTGTTAGTTATCACAAGTCAGAGAGAACATATAGAATTTGTCCTTTTGAGACTGGCTTAAATCACTAAGTCTGATGTTTTCCAGGTTCATGTATTTTGTTGCAAATGACTGGATTTCATTTTTTAATGCTATGTAGTATTCCATGGTGTATGTATACATAATTTCTTTATCCAGTCTTCAGTTGACAGGCATTTGCATTAATTCCATGTCTTTGCTATTGTGAATTGAGTTGTAATAAATGTGGAGTGCAGATAGCACTTTCATATGCTAATCTCATTTCCCTTGGGTAAAATCCCAGGAGTGGGATGGGTAGGTCACATGGTAGGTCTATATTCAGATTTCTGTGGTATGTCCATACTGCCTTCCATAGTGGCTTTACCAGCTTACATTCCCACCAACAGTGGGTTAAGGTACATTTTCCCCCACATCCTCGCCAGCATTTGTTCTTTGCTGATTTCTATATGAAAACCATTTAACTGGGGTGAAGTGAAACCTCACTGTGGTTTTGATTTGCATTTCCTTGATGGCTAGCAATCCTGAGCATTTTCTCATGTGTCTGTTGGCCATTTGGATTTCCTCTTTAGAAAAATGTCTGCTTAAGTCCTTTTCCCATTTCTTAACTGAGTTGTTTGTTTTGTCATTTTGAATTTCTTGATCTCTTTATATATTCTGGTTGTTAATCTTTTACCATTTGTATAGTTTTCAAATATTTTCTCCCATTTAGTTCCTTGCCTCTTCCCTTTGATAACTGTTTCTTTTGTAGTGCAGAAGCTTCACAATTTATTGTAATCCTATTTGTCAATTTTGACTTTGATTACCTGTGCCTCTAGGGTCTTTTCCAATAAATCTTTGCATATGCAAATGTCATCTAGGGTTTCTCCAGTGTTCTCTAATAATTTTATGATATTGGTTCATATATTTAGGTGTTTAGTCCATTTTGAAAGGATTTTAGTGAAAGGTGTAAGGAAGGGTCTTATTTCATGCTTTTACATGTGGTGATCCAGTTTTTCCAGCACCATTTGTTGAAGATACTGTCCTTGCTCCAGGGATTGGTTTTAGCTCCTTTGTCAAATATAAATTGGTTTTAGATGCTTGGATATATTTCTGGTATTTCCAATCTGTTCCATTGGTCTATCCATCTGTTTTTTCACCAGTACCAGGCTGTTTTGATTGTAACTGCCCTGGAGAATATCTTGAAATCTGGTATTGCGATGCCTTCAGCTTTGTTTTTGTTGTATAGGATTGCTTTAGCTATTTGGGGTCTCCTGTGTTGCCAAATGAATTTCAGCATTATTTTTTTCTATATCTGAGAAGAATGTCTTTTTATTTTGATTGCTATCACATTGAATTTGCAAATTGCTTTTGGTAGTATGGACATTTTGATGATATTAATTCTTCCAATCCATGAACATGGAGGATTTTTCCATTTTTCTTGTATCTTCTTCTATTTCTTTCTTAAATGTTTTGTAATTCTCATCATAGAGATCTTTGACTTCCTTGGTTCAATTTATTCTAAGGTATTTGCTTTTTTTTATAGCTATTGTGAAAGAGATTGATCTTAGAAGTTTTTTTCTCAGTTGTGTCATTTTCTGTGTATACAAAGGCTGCTGATTTTTGTATGTTGATTTTATATCCTGCTACTTTTCCAAACTTTTCTATGTGTTCCAATTGTCTCTTAGTGGAGTCTTTCAGATTCCCTATATGTAGAATCATGTCATCTGCAAATAGGGATAGTTGACTTCCTCCTTCCCAATTTGAATCCCTTTGATTATTTTTTTTTCTTGTCTAATGGCTCTTGCACAAACTTCCAGGACATTGAATAGCAATGGTGTGAGTTGGCATACCTGTCTTGTTCCCAATCTCAGTGAGAACTCTTCCAACTTTTCCCAGTTCAATAGGATGCTGGCTGTGTATTTGTCACAAATTGCCTTGATTGTGTTGAGAAATGTTCTTTCTATTCCCAGTTTACTTAGAGTTTTCATCATGAAAGGGTGTTGTATTTTGTCAAATCCTTCTCTGTGACTATTGAGATAATCATATAGATTTGTTATTCAGTTTGTTAATGTTATGTATCACCTTGATTGAACTGCAAATGTTGAACCATCCCTGCATACCAGGCATAAATTCCACTTGGTCCTGGTGTATGATCTTTCTGTTGTGTTGTTGGATTCGATTGGTTAATATTTTCTTGAGGATTTTTCCATCTTTGTTCATCAGGGAAATTGGTCTGTCATTCTCTTTCTCTATCATATTGTTTTCATGTTCAGGATTTAACATGATGCTGGCTTCATAGAAATAATTTGGGAGGATTCTCTTCTTTTCAATTGTTTTGAATAGCTTGAAAAGAATTGGAGTTAGTTCTTCTTTCATGTCTGGTACAGTTCAGTAGTAAAACCATTGGTCTTGGGCTTTTCTTTGTTGGGAGAGTCTTTATTAATGATTCTATTTCTGTCTTGGTTACTTTTCTGTTTGTATTTTCTATGTCTTCATGGCTCAATTTAGGTAGGTTGTATGTGTCCAGGAATTTATTCCATTTCTTCTAGGTTTCCCGATTTGTTGGCACACAGCTCTTTGTAGTAATTTCTGATGAGTCTTTTTATTTCTGTGGTGTCTGTTGTTACATTTCCTTTTTCATCTATAATTTTATTAATTTGGGTCTCCTCCTTCCCTTTTTTGGTTATTTGGGCCACTGGTATGTCAATTTTGTTTATTTTTTCAAAAACCAGTTCTTAATTTTGCTGATCTTTTGTATTGTTTTATTGGTTTTGATTTTGCTTATTTCTTCTCTAATTTTAATTATTTCTTTTCTCCTACTAGTTTTGGATTTTGTTTGCTGTCATTTTCTGGGACCTTGCAATGCATTGAAAGCTCATTTACTTGGTGCCTTTGATGTAGGCACCAACTGCTATAAACTTTACTCTTAACACTGCTTTTGCATATTTTGTATCCCGTAAGTTATTTAAAAAAAATTTTTTTTAACAGGCAGAGTGGACAGCGAGAGAGAGAGAGACAGAGAGAAAGGTCTTCCTTTACCATTGGTTCACCCCTCAATGGCCACTACAGCTGGTGCGCTGTGCTGATCCAAAGCCAGGAGCCAAGTGCTTCTCCTGGTCTCCCATGGGGTGCAGGGCCCAAGGACTTGAGCCATCTTCCACTGCACTCCCGGGCCACAGCAGAGAGCTGGACTAGAAGAGGAGCAACTGGGACAGAATCTGACGCCCCGACTGGGACTAGAACACAGAATCTAGCGCCGCAGGCGGAGGATTAGCCTATTGAGCCACAGTGCCGGCGTTTCCCATAAGTTTTGATATGTTGTATTGTCATCTTCATTTGTTTCCAGAAATTTTTCATTTCTCTTTTGATTTCTTCAGTTCCCTAGTGTCAATTTAGGAGCATGTTGTTCAGTCTCCATATGTTTGCATATGTTCTGGAGATTCCCGAGTTCTTGATTACCAACTTCATTTCCTTGTGGTCAGAGAAGATGCATGGTATGATTTTGATTTTTTTGAATTTGGTGATACTTTATGGCCTAGCATGTGGTCAATCCTAGAGAAAGTGCTATGCACTGGTGAGAACAATGTGTATTCTGTGGCTGTAGGGTGGAAAGCTCTGTAGATATCTGTTAGGTCCATTTGGTTTGTAGTGTCGATTAATTTTGGTGTTTCCTTTCTGATTTTCTGTCTGGTTGATCTGTCCATTGCAGAAAGTGGAGTATTGAAGTCTGTGTCTCCCTCTAGATCCACTACCATTTTTTAAAAATAGCCAGGTGACCTGTAATTAGGTGCATATACGATACAGTAGTCACATCTTCCTGTTGAATTGATCTCTAAATCATTACATAGTGCCCTTCTTTGTCTTTTTTAACAGCTTTTGTGTTAAAGTCTATTTTGTCCTTTCACTTTCAGTCTGTGGGTATCTTTCTTGGTGTTGTGTGTCTTAACTCTGGAGAGTTAATGCCATTTACATTCAAGTTGACTATTGGTAAGTAACAACTTTTCCCTGCAGTTTTTCCTTAAATACTCCTATTTTTACTTTATATTTCCATTGTTCTTTTACTGGGGGATTTTCTGCTTTCATCTTTTGTAGTGATGACCCTGTTTCTAGGTATAAGCACATCTTTAAGCATCTTTTGTAAGGCTGGATGGGTGCTAACAAATTCTTTCAATTTCTGTTTGTTATGGAAAGTCTTTATTTTACCTTCATTCATAAATGAGAACTTTGCAAGGTACAGTATTCTGGGTTGAAATTTTTATTTTTCTTAAGACTTGGAATATATCTCACCATTCTCTTTTAGCCTTTAGAGTTTCTGATGAGAAGTCTGTTGTGAGTCTAATTGGAGTTCCTCTGAAAGTAATCTGGTGTTTCTCTCATGCATATTTTAGAATATTTTATTTATGTTTTACTGTGGAGAATTTTACTACAATGGGTTCTGGTGAAGATCTTTTCTGGTCATGTTTATTGGGAATTCCATTGCTTCCTGTTCTTGGATATCCCTTTCATTCTCCAAATTAGGGACATTTTCTCTTATTATTTCACAGAAAAGCCTTCTAGTCCTTTCTTTCTACACCTTAGGGATTCCTAAGACACATATGTTGGGTTGTTTGATAGTATCCTGTATACTTCCAACAGTGTCTTTTTAGTTTTCTAATTTCTTCTTGCTTTTGATCTGACTAAAAGTTCCAGAGAGTTGTCTTCCAGCTCGGATATTCTTTCTTCTGCCTCACCAAATCTGTTGTTAAGACTTTCCACTGCATTTTTAATTTGATCTATTTAATTATTCCTTTCTAATATTTCATTTTAATTTCTTTTTAAGACCTCAATTTCACGGGCTAAATTTTCATTCACATCATATGTAGTTTTCTTTAGTTTGTGAATTTGCTTCTGAGCAATCCGATGATTAGTTTTGTGAATTCCATTTCTGGCATTTCCTCAATTTCTTCATCTTCACATTTTTAAAATTAAGATTTTATTTTATTTATTTGAAAGACAGAGTTACAGAGAGAGGTAGAAACAGAGAGAGAGGTCCTCCCTCCACTGGTTCACTCCCCAGATGGCCACAACGGCTGGAGTTGAGCCTATCCGAAGCCAGGAGCCAGGAGCTTCTTCCGGGTCTCCCACGTGGGTGCAGGGGCCCAAGCACTTTGGCCCTGCAATAGAGAGCTGGATCGGAAGAGGAGCAGCTGGGACTCAAACTGGTGCCCCTATGGGATGCCAACGCCTCAGGCCAGGACTTTAACCTGCTGCACCTCAGTGCCAGTCCTCATCTTCACCTTCTAATATTGAAATATTACAGTGATTTTTGGGGTGCTCATAGTGTCTTCCTTATTTCTTGAATTTTTGCCTTTGTTTTTTGCCATTAGTAGAATTTTTTTTTTTTTTTTTGGCTTTTATCTTTGGTCTGTGTGTCTGTGGCTTAATGGGGCATCTACACTTTCAGTGAATACAAATAGATATGTGCTAGGTGTGGCCATGGTGCTCTGTTCAGTAGTCCAGAGTGGAGTGAGTATCCAGGGTAAGTCTCCAGTTGGCTGTGGTTGCTCTCCTCTGGTTAACTGGATGGAGAGGCACGGTCACCTCTGTTGCTGTGACTAGCCTTTCTCACAGCTGGTGGTCGCCCCGGGTTAGTCCCCAGTATGCTCAGTACTAATCTGCACTGCTTAATGAACTGCACGTTTGATCTGGAGTTTTTCCTGTGAGCACAGTTCCCTCTGCTATGAGCTGCCATAGGTAACGGAGGAGCTTGGAGAGTGCGGAGAAGTGCTCTGTGTTTGCCCAGCACCGGGCCACACTCTCTTCTCTTAGGCAGTCACTGTTTTCTCAGACTCAGTTCTCAGGGCTCTCCAGGTGGTGGATTGTCAGTGGGGCCACTCGGCTCCAGTAGCCAGTCCTGTCTATAAAGAAACTAAGTTGTTCCCCGAGCTGCTGCCTGTGTGTGCTCCTCTCAACAAACTTTGGTGTCAGTGGGGAGGGTGGATTTTTTTCTCTGGTTAGGTCTGTGGTTTGCAGGTGCACAAAGTAGCTGCCCACTGCAGCCCTCCTCTGCTGGGTGGGTAGGAGAGTCCTGCGGGTGGTGCTTCCCTCCCCTCCCATTGCTGGGCAACAGGAGTGGTGCAGCTGGCTTGGAGGGGGAATGAATTCTTCTGAATTGTTGTGGCCTTCCCTGATTGGGTGGAGAGTAAGACTTGTTATTGCTAGGTGTGCGCACGGGAGGTGGGGCGGCAGCTACCTGCTTGTGTCCAAAAATAAAATGGCGCGAGCCCTCCCCCTGCTGGCTGCAGGTCTCTGCTGTAACAGGGAGTGGGGAGGAAGGGACACAACATCACACCATCTTTTTCTTTTCTCTCTCCCTGCCTCTGGGTGCTCGATCACCTGGGTGACCTGCTGTCTTAAGGGGTTCACGTGGAACTCTAAAAGCAGTTCGCCAAGCTCTCCCTCCCACTGTATCAGCAACACGGTTGGCCTGTGGATTTTCCTCTCACCTGGTTTGCTGGGGCAGGCATCTTCCTGTCCCCCCCCCCCCCCCCATCCAAGCTTTTGTTGTTGTTTTGTCGTGTATTTGCTCTTTTGGCTTGGGTCTGGACCATTTCTATTGCTTTCATTGGGTTTCCTGCTGGATCTTCTGCTGGGGGTCTCCTGCAACTTTTTCCTATGAGTGTACTCCCCCCCCCCCTTGTTAAATAGAAATTTCACCCTGCAAAAGCTGGATCATCCTGTCACTATTCTGCCATCTTGGAACCCTCAGTTTTGTTTTGTTTTTTTTTCATACTATTTGTTGAACTCTTAATAAAGGGCTAATCTTATGTGTATAAAATAAATTGAAAATAGATCTTAGTAAAAAATAAGAATGGGAAGAGGAGGTGGGGGGAAGAAGGGTGGAAGGACAGGTAGGGTGGGAAGAATTACTATGCTCTTAAATTTGTATTTGTGAAAGACAAGAAGTATAAATACCTTAAATAAAAGATTTCTAGGTAAAAAAGATAGAAGTACTTAATGTAACCTGAGCCTTCTCCTGGAAAGCATATAAAGCTCAGTACACTGCAACCTGTTGAGAGGAAAAGCATGAAAAAACAAAACCATGAGGAGAACCTCGCCATGTTTTGGAGCCTCTGCAATACACATTTGAGTCAAACAGGACATAGGACTGAGCCAGGGCCAGAGTGAATCTCTCCATGAATACTAGCAAAGCTTTATCTCTTCCCTACTTTTGTTGTTAAAATGCTAATGTTTTCTGCCTGTATTCCAGTGGATCATAATGCACACAGTGGATCCTGCCAAGGCCTAGAGACACTGCAGTTAAGACTGAATCAGGGCCGGCGCTGCGGCTCAATAGGCTAATCACCAGGTTCTAGTCCCAGTCGGGGCGCCGGATTCTGTCCCAGTTGCCCCTCTTCCAGGCCAGCTCTCTGCTGTGGCCAGGGAGGGTAGTGGAGGATGGCCCAAGTGCTTGGGCCCTGCACCCCATGGGAGACCAGGAGAAGCACCTGGCTCCTGCCTTCGGATCAGCGCAGTGCGCCAGCTGCAGCGCACCGGTCGCGGCGGCCATTGGGGGGTGAACCAACGGCAAAAGGAAGACCTTTCTCTCTGTCTCTCTCTCTCACTATCCACTCTGCCTGTCAAAATAATAATAATAATAAATAAATAAAGCATGAGTATTTAAAAAAAAAGACTTAATCAGAAGAACCCAGAGAGGACACAAAGGAGGCCACTTTAGTGTCCCACGGAGCTATAGTGGAAGGAAGCAGGAGGACTCCAGAGACACTTGGAAGAACATTAGGACTTAGTACATGAGTAGCACAGGGGTAGAGGGGGGAAGGGTACAGGAGCACTCCTAGGTTTGTCTTGCACAAAGAAACAACTGTCATTCAAATGTTGAATTAAATGTTGACATAAAATTGACTGTTTAAGCAAAAAAAAAAAAAAAGGATGAGAGGGGGTCAGTGTGGACTCACACACACATTTCAATATATATAAAGTAAATATGAAAATATTCATTATGTGCGTGTATAGGTTATTACACACACATGTATTTCTAAGCTCTTTCATCTGAGATCTCACAGTAATACACTTCCTCTCTCTGCGAACCTTATTGACATGAGCCTACTCAGCATCATGAGCCTCAATTTTTAATGTGAGCTTTCAACAGAAGAAGCCAGAGTTCAGTAAATGAATGCTTGATTCCAGAACAGGGGCAGGAAAAATACAAACAGATCAGTGTGGTCCCAGAAATATTTGAAAAAATGGTGCAGGGCATGTCCCAGGGACTCAGGTGCCAACAAAGAACTTCTCCTGGTGAATGCTGGAGGGATTTGACTGACAAAATAAATAATAGTGGCATTGAGTTATAACTCATAGAGTAAAATAAATATCACAGAGTCATACTGATCTAAATCTATGATTAAATATATAAATATCAGTGTCAGAGTAGTTATATCCCTTCCATACAAAAGAATTCCAATTAACAAATATAGTGGGAAGGAGATTTTGTTTTAAAAAATATGTCTATTAGGGAAAACCTAAGGTAATATTTATTATAGGCAAAAATCTTCTGATGGATGCTACTATCAGTGGATGGGATAAATAGGATATTAGCAGAGTCTCAAAGTATGTCATCTAAAACATTTATCAATTACAAAGGGGAAAGCAATAATTTGACAGCAAATTAACCTGGCAGATACCACTTAACCGTGTGATCAAGGTTGACATCACCAGGAAGAAGTTCTGTCAACATCACGCACCTTCAGAAGTGATGTACGAGCAGGATGCAGCGTCTCCTGTGGTACTAGCATACAAAAGCACATAACCTCAATCAAAGCAGTACAAAACAGTAGAGAAACCTAAACTGAGGGATTTTTAAAAAATTATTTGACAGGTAAAGTTATAGAGAGTGAGAGAGAGAGAGACAGAGAGAAAGGTCTTCCTTCCGCTGGTTCACTCTGCAAATGGCTGCTATGGCCAGCGCTGTACCAATCCAAAGCAAGGAGCCAGGCACTTCTCCCTGGTCTCCTATGCGGGTACAGGAGCCCAAGCACTTAGGCCATCCTCCACTGCCCTCCCAGGCCACAGCTGAGAGCTGGACTGGAAGAGGAACAACTGGGACTAGAACCCAGCACCCATATGGGATGCCAGTGCTGCAGGCAGAGGATTAACCAAGTGAGCCATGGCGCCGGCCCCTAGACTGAGGGAATTCTTATCAAAAATTCTAGGTCTGTAAGAGATAAGCAGATGTCATAGATTGGAGACCAATGAGCTGCAATAACTAGATGTAGTGTAGGCTCCTAGGATGGATTCTAGGACATAGAAAAGGGAATAGAGGAGAAAAAAGGCTGAATTCAAATAATGTCTATGACATCAGCCATATTGTGCTAAACCATTACATTAAGGTTATGTAAACAGCTGATTTGAGGGGAAGCTCAGTGAAAGGTGTTCGTGAATACACTTTGCATGGAGTTTGCAGTTCTTCTGTAAGATTAGGGTTATTTACAAATGACATATAGAAAAATATCTCTATGATAATGAAATATCAATGTTTTTAATATGTGGGTACATTAAGTACAGCTACTTATTTATTACATATTTTTAACTTTCCAAATTTTATTTTGAGACTAATTTGAGCATTTTGAGCATAAATGTATTTTGAGTTATAATTTATTATTTAGAAATATGAAATCTTTTTATATAAACTGAAAAGTAGAAGGAATACAAGAGGTAACCATGTGCCATCTAAATTCATTGATTTACCGTTTGGTCATTTTAACATCACTTTTTTTAAAAAAAAGAATATGTTACAGAGACATTAGAAAAATCTCATGTTGATCTTATTTAACTTTCTCTTTTCCTTTTTTAGAGGCAAGATTTTTTATAGTCAGATTAATTTGTCTACCCACATTTTTATACTGTCATTATAAATGAAAACACATACATATATGTATTTGTCTATACGCATCACTTAAAATTTCTTAGTGTATTTTTAAGATGTACAAATCATGTTAAAGTATGCTTATATTTCTACAACTTTTATTCATTTAACATGTTTTTAGAACTTATTGAAGTTCTGTTCATTTTACTTCTTATTATTTTAAAAAGTTTGATATATTAATCTGAAAAGAGAGAGATTCCGTCTATTGACTTACTCCTCATGGCTAGGCAAGGATCTAAGTCAAGAGCTGGGAACTCAATCCAGGCCGACCACTGGGCAGCAGGAACCTAAACAGTTGAGGCATCACCACCACATTCTGGGGTCCACATTAATAGGAATCTGGGATCAGGAATTGGAGGAATCAGGAATGGGACCCAAGGGCTCCAGTTTTGGATGTGGGTAACCCTATTGATGGTTTAACCAAATAACTAACCATGTTCTACTACTTTTAAATGCTATATACTATCTCTTGGCATAGTCGTAATGCATGTAAACCAATTTTTTCAATCAAAATCAAACTTGTTTTCTACCCTCCCCCCATCTTTTTGCTATTACAAAAATCGTTGCAGTTATATTATGGCAAAACTTCTTCTGGCATGTGTGCAAATTTCTGTAATAAAGCACATAGAAGTGGAAATTTTGCATTATAGAGTGTGTATCTTCAACATCATCATATATTGCCAAATTTCTCTCCAAAGTGGTTAAACCAATTTAAACTCCCACTTAGCAGTGTACAAGTTCTCTTTCTCCACTTCCTTGCCAACACTTCTATCATTAGACTTTTAAAATTTGCCAGTATGATGTGTGAAATGATATTTCATTTTTGTTTTAATTTGCATTTTCCTGCTTAATAATGAAGTTGAACATCTTTTCATCTCATTCTTGGTCATTCATGTTTCCTATTCTGAGTATCACTTTTTTTTATAGCCAACTAACTTTTTATGAGAACTCTATAAGTACTGGAAATAAACAAACGTAATTAAGTATAGGAAATCAATTGTATTATAAATGATGCAGTTTGATTACATTGAGATATAATGTCCTGGAGTCCTGTGTGTATTTCCAGATGTCTTTTCAGAGATGCTAATTGGGATGATGAAGGGTCTGGAAATCACGAAACATGAGAAATGATTGTAGCAATAAGGGATGCTTTGCCAGAGGAGTGTCCTATGATGGACATGACAGCTGTTTGGAAAAAAAAAAAAGATAAGCTCTTGGGAGACAGAGGATATAAATATGTTAACATTGTTTAGATGAGCTGGGGCAGTGATAAAAATTTTGTGGAAGAATATTTGAACTCAAGATTAGGGCAGTTTTGTTTTATTTTTCTTTTGTTTTTGAACAACTGAATTTATTCTGGAATTGGTTACTTGGTTCCTGCTAAGGTTTATGAGTCCAAGTGTTGGGAAAGTACTTAGAAAAACAGCTCTGTGAGGAAGGATTCTAACTGAAATTAAGTCAAAATTCTGTACTTCTGTGTAGTAAACAATTCATAGAACGAAGTTCCAGGACATCCACATATGAGTCATTTTTAGTGTTCATGATTGCTCAGTTAAAACATTGCTCGAGGTGGTGGTGAGTCAGTCTTTTTCTCAAATTCCTCAGTAAAACAAATAAGCCTAAATTGGCTAAAGCAAGTGGAATGTCAACTCCAACTTCAAACCCGATTTTCATAATGGTACTTTAACCTCACCTCAACTGCATTTCTCTCCTAGGTGGCACTCTGCCTTATGGGCTCCTATGATTCTTATAGCTACATAAAAAATATACCCCATGATCCCATTGTACCTTATGTAGCAAGGGTTGCAGTTGATAAATAGTAACTAGATGACTGTTTAGGAAAAATGGAATATTACAGCAATAGGTAGACTAATCTTTCAAATTTCTTTGGAGAAAGGGTAGGGAGAGAGAGAGAGAGGAAGAGAGAGAGAGAGAGAGAGAGAGAGAGAGAGCGCTTCCATCAACAACTCAGGCCAAATCCTCCATGTGAAGAGCAGGACTTGAATTATCACTGTTGCTACCTGAGGTCTGCATTAGCAGGAAGACAGAATCAGGTGCTGGGGCTGGGATTCAAACCCAAAAACTCTGATGTGGGACATAGGCATCCTAATTGCCATCCTCACTACCAAGCTGAACACGCACCTATAGGAGTTGTTTTTGAGTGTGGAAAGGGTAATTTTTAAATGGGTTTGTGGTGCAACAAGAAGAATTATAGTTAGAGGGAGAGTTTTCTGGTGGATATTCAGAAGACTTCCATAAGCATTAACAGAAGTTGAAGAATCTTTTCTGAAGGTATTTGGAAAGAGAGATTTGGCATCTATGTGTGAGTGACGGCTTAGATTTTGTCCACCCTGAAAGCTGCCCTTTGGTGGGATGACTCCCTAGAGGCCTTGCCAAGAACCTATCAAGTCTCCATTA
Source organism: Lepus europaeus (assembly GCF_033115175.1). NCBI lineage: Eukaryota > Metazoa > Chordata > Mammalia > Lagomorpha > Leporidae > Lepus > Lepus europaeus. The sequence continues at coordinate 75,157,419 of NC_084828.1, read as the reverse complement.
TTCTAAGTGGTCTTTAACACTTAACATTGTGTATGCATTGTATAGGTTCCTCCTACCCAGGCCACCCCACCTAGGACTTATCTAAAGGGCCCAAGTCCACCACACTGAGTCTGTTTCTTTGGTATGTTGTGCATGGAGTTCCATATGTTCCCAAATATATGCTGCACTCCTGGATCATGATTTTTTCTTGTACTTTTCTCTTCTGGACCAGATGGAGCCTGGTCCAGGTTGTTTAGTCTACTAGATTTCCCTTATGCATCAGGCCTTGGGAATGATGCCTGGCACCCTTGGCAGAAATTAGAAAGTTGCTGCTTTTTGATTTTTCCTTTCTGGCAAGAAGTATTTGGAGGAAAAGCAGGGCAAGAAGAATGTACAAGGCAATGGATACTTCTTCTCCAACAGTGACCATCACTTTCTCTTTCATGAGAAAAATTCTTTCCTCTAGACTCTGAGATGGGGAGGGAGATTCTGCCTCCCCCTCCTTCAAGACAGACCCAGATGAATTGTAATGCTGACATGAGCGTGGCTTAGGCTCCTATGGTGAGTGCCAACTTGGTAGTGACTTCTTCAATTGGGTAGATGTTAAGGGTTTTTACAGATATATTATTCTGGGTTCAGAACATATAATAGTTGAAGGGAGAGTAGAAATAGGAACCAGCTGGTAAGAAATGTAGAAGATCAGCAATGCCAACACCAAGAGGATTGGGAAATTAAAGGGATTGAATGAGGGGAAAAAAGTTGAAAATTTATGTAAATACAGAGAATCAAAAGAAGGCTTTGAGAAAAAGATTAACATAATTATGATTCCAAGAGTGTAAGATTTTTGGCTAGATCATTAATTTGGATTCACTGGCAGCAGTGAGTGAAGAAGCTGGGAGGAAGTTACTGAATAAATGTGCCTAGAGTTGATTGGAATGTATGTGTCTGCTCTGTGCTGTTCTGTAGCTCATGCTCTCTCCTTCCTGGAGGGTTCACTTGATGTGGCAGGCACTGGGAGCTTAGAAAGCCCTGAAGTATGCAGGGAACCAAAATTAGAGCAGCTGTCTATTTTCTCCTAAGAAACCCAGGAGACCATTTTGCCATTTATAGTGATTCCAAAGATTTGATGACAACAGTTTATAAACACGAAAGGGTGCACAGAGAGGAGACCAGGAAACAGGGCCGTCAAGAGGTAATGGCAGAGAAAAATGCTAATCCCCTGTTAGGAGCAGCAGTAGCAACAGCAGAGATTTGGAAAACGACTGGCTTCTGGATTTCTGAGCTGACTGTGTCCTGGGTGTGTGCTGGCTACCCTGATTTTTGACCATAGCAGAAGATGAAAGCCTTGGCTTTTGGACGCCACGTGATGAGATCTGGAAGGAATCTGAGAGGGACATTGCTATCCAAGTCCTTCCCTCTGTGGATCAATAGACTGTCAGGACAGAGAAGGGATAGAGACGATCCAGACCAGTGTTCCTTAACAAAGGTTGTAGGCATTTGAGGCGGGATAGTTTCTTGCTTGTAATTTGACAAGCAAAAATGCCCCACCCTTCACATTTCTATAAGTCTCTGTGAGAGCAACCCACCTGATAAAAGACCACCACTTAATGTCCACTTCATTAATTTATGGCTGAGAAAAAAGAATCCCAAAGAGGCCAAGTGACTTGCCTGAGGCCACACAGTACAGTGGCAGTGGGTCCCAAGCTAGAACTTCTGCCCACTGCTCCTTCTACAGCCTGTACTTGCACTCCTGGGGTACACTCACCATTTCTCCAACAGGCAGCCCTTCCTTTGCTCTGAGGGTTGGCCTTTCCAGCCGTCTCCACCAATGTCAAATGGTACTAGGAAGCATGACACACAAACATGTAATCCTTGAGTTACTTTAGAGACTTAGAATTAGTAGGACCAAAAAAAAGTATATTGAAAGGAAAACAGGGAATGGAGAAAAAGATCAGTTGAGCGCAAAGGTAGGACAAGCAAGAGGGTAAGGCTAGAAACAGGTGCGGAGGTGGATGGTGGTGCTCACACCCAGGCTGTTTTCCCGAGGGATGTGACCACAGGCAGGTGGGCAAGCGGTTGTAAAGCATTAAGACTGACTACTGGATGGGGCTTGTGAAGCCAGGCTCCTGACTGCAGTTTGTAGTCACACCTCATAGAATTTATATCGCGGGTTCATCTCTGGGGCAGTTCTTTTCTAGGACTTGTGTTCCATCCTAATTTATTTCTAGCTCCTCAAAGTTAGCCCATGTCGGGCCCAGGATTTCAGCAAGCTCTTCAATAAATCCCTCTTGAGCTAAGACAGCCTGGAAGAGGCGCTTGGTGGCGCACAGGCTGGGCATCGTGCCAGCACATGGCTGAGTCTGTGCTGTGGTGACCTGGCACACACTGGCCTCTCCCAGCCTCTCTTCCCTTCTCTGTCACATGGTGTGCTTAGGAGGTTCGCAAAGGGAGCGTATGTAAAGTAGTTGGCAGCTGGTGGCCAAATGTTGGCCAGAGTGATCGTCTTAAATTTCTTTTCCATCGGCAGATACCTCCGGCTTTCCCAGTCTTCTCCTCAGCCAGTTTGCTTACTGTCCCGTAAGGGTGTAGTGAGCCATTTTAGATTTCAGTAGCTTACACACTTACTCAAGTGCCTTGGACGGAGCTCTTTTAGTGGCCACACTTCCTGCTGTCCCCATGGCCACTGAGTCAAAAGAAACATGTGCATAAGGTGCTCAGAGACCACTGAAGCTCTTTATCTAACTCCCCGCAAGCACATGTAGTAACCACTCAGTTATCTCCTCCCCAACTTATAGGACACTATAAATATAAATGCCATAAATATAAATGTAATAAATATAAATATAATAATATGTAATATGTAACAAATATAAATAAATCAGACATCCAGATTACTCCACTTGTTCAGGATGGATTTCTTGTGAGGCTCCACTGTGCATAGAACAGAGCCCAAGTCCTCCCTGTATACCTCTTCCTCCTCACCCTGGTCATTGTCCATGGTGGGGCAGCCTGGAGAGACCTTTTTGTGGAAGGGGACACCCTCAGAAAGATTCCCTTCAAGGCTTGGAGTTTAGACATGGCCCTCTGCTCGTGAGCCGGGCCACTGATTAGCGTCTGTGTTGTGACAGAGTGATTATGCGTGTTGTGAATAAACACGCTTGTGTGTGCATGTGTGCTGTCACAGCAATGAGCAGCATCCCATAAATACCGGGTTAAGAGCATGCCTGCATCTTCCCAACAGCTGGCACAGCTGAAAAATTCGCCTGCCTTATTAACACTCCACTTATCTGGAATCTGCTCACTGAGCAGAAGCAACTTCATAAATTTGTGCAATTTGCATTCTGCATTGCCATTGCTCATTACCGTTGACCTTGCAGCTCCTGTGCTAGAGAGAAGGGGTCTCCCACGGCCCTGCCTGCTACATGCCCCTTACCTCTGCCATGAATATCAGAGGCAGAGTCGGGGTTAAAGCTTATTGGACCTGCTGTGAAAATTGAGAAAAAATATCATGACAATATTTCCCTACATGTCGGAGAAAGTACTACCATTTTTAAAGTTGCTTCTTTCTCCTGTTTGTAACCTCTCCTTTCTGAGACGGATGAAAATGGAGAGAAGCAAAGCTTCTTCCTAAAGGCAGGGGTGGGGAGGGTGGGAAATGGGGGGCGGGCAGCAATTTGGTTGTCCTAGAAAATATCGTAATCCTGTCTTTCAGAGATTAGTCAATTATGCTCACACTATATTGTCTGTTTCCCACTTAATCATTCTAGTCGAGTTCCCCAGCCTTTTAACCTTTCTCTCCTTTGCCCTGGCTCTTTGATTCCAGGCTGTGGTTTCAGCTGTTTCATTAGCTACAGCACACAATCCTACCATCCAGTGAAATGCTTTTCCAGGTCAGGTGCCTTTTCTTATTGGCCTGAGTTGTAGTTGGATGCTGCCTGCTTCTTTTCCCCTTCGTAAGCTCCTCTCCTCCACGAAACCCTGTCCTCCTTATCCTTGACTGGAAGAGGTGGTGGGCTGACTGCTCTCTGAGGTTCCTCTGGAGCTGTCCCCCGGTCCCCTCCTCCCCAGGGTCCTGGGAGTCCCAAGCCCCGGGAGAGTGGAGAGGCTGCTCCTCAGTGCAGCAGAACCTCGGAGCAGCGGCTTCATTAAAAATCACATCACGGACTTGCTTTTATTTTTTTCTTTCCCTGGCTTGATGAAAACAAAACAAGAAGAGGTGGAGAGAGAGGAGGGAGGAGAGCGAGAAGTGAATTGCTTAATGGAGACACTCAGTCTGAATATTTAATATGCTGATTTTATTGAATAAAAGGTGAAAAAGTGATTCTTGTTTGTTGCTTGCCTGTCAAACCATGGCAAACAAGCATTCTTTTCCCTGACTGGAGCTTTTTATTACTGTATGGATTCTAGAGTGTAATTATGCCCTATATCTGAGCTGCATTATACACACAATTACAATTCCCCAGCTGAACTATTTATTCTATTACCAGGGAAGGTATTTGTTCAGTTTCCTTGGAGGGTCCTTTTATTTTATTTTATTTTATTTTTTGGGTGATCATTCTTAATATCTCACCCTTCATCAAGACACAATGTCCAGGAGGAGCCTTTGCTCTGAGTCCCCCCTAGCTTGTGGATAGTTCACATGAACTTCCTAGCCACGTGTATTTATGCTGTTGGGAAAAAGATGCTGGGCACAAGGAATTGTAGGCCTATAAATGTTTAAGAATGTTTTCACTGTTTTCAGAGCTTTCCTGCAAGGGACGTTTTATTCTAGCCATTACCATCTTATGAAATCTGATTTGGACTCATTTTAGAAAATATCTTCCTCTAGGTACAGCCTGCCTGTTTAGCAGTTCATAAAGAAAGAGCCTACAGCTAAAGAGAATTCATATCAATAAATATTTGTTGAGTATCTTACCATGATCTAGGTACTGGGCTGGGTATTAGTGCCTCAGAATGGGGGTAGGGGGTGAGTTGGTCATTGCCCTGGACTGGCTCAAGGTTCATCAAGAGAAACAAATCTGTAATGGATTATGAGAAATGTGGTCATTGCTGCAATGTTGCTTCATTCACACATGCATTTAAATTGTTTTGATTTTATAGTTTCCAACACTGGGCTGGGAATATACAAAAAGCCCATGGAGCAATGGAATTCAAAGAGAAGTTTATTTTGGTGCAAAAATCTCTGTGGTTTTCTCATAACATGCACTGGCTATGAACTTTTTAAAGATACCATCACATGCATGAACTTCAAAGTATTTTTACACCAAAATAAACTTCTCATTTAATTTAATCTTCCATGACTCTTTTGACATACTCTTGTAGACATAATGGAGAAATGAATATGGTCTTTACCAGGTGTGGTCTCTACCCTCATTATAGAAGAATGAGGGGAGGGGGCTGGTACTGTGCCTGCAGTGCTGGCATCCCATATGGGCGCTGGTTCATGTCCTGGATGCTCCATTTCCAATCCAGCTCTCTGCTACGGCCTGGGCCCCTGCACCTGCATGGGAGACCCAGAAGAAGCTCCCGGCTCCCAGCCCAGCTCCGGCTGTCACAGCCATTTGGGGAGTGAACCAGAGGATGAAGACTTTTCTCTCTCTCTGCCTCTGCCTCTGTAACACTGCCTTTCAAATGAATATTTTTAAAAAAAAGTGAGGAGAGACCAGACAGGAAGCAAATAAACAGCATAATTTTAGATACATTTGGCTGAGCTTTCCAAATTGGAATGTCTGGGTTTCAGTCGTGACTCCAGCTTCCTGCTAATGCAAAAGCAACAGCGATGGTTTGAGTAACTGTGTCTCTGCCTCCCGCTTTGCAGACCTGGATTGTGTTCCTGGCTTCTGGCTTTGGCTAAAGCCCAGTGCTAGCTGTTGCAGGCATCTGGGAAGTAAACCAGCAGATGGGAGCCCTTATCTCTCCATCTGTCTCTTTCTACTTCTCAAGTAAATAAAAGTAAAAAAAATAAATTAAAAACTTTAAAAGAAGACAGCAAAATATGATTGAGAAAATACATTGAGGTAGAAAAGGAGACGATCTCTCAGTGATGAGAATGAACTGGCAGAGGAGTGAATTAAGGGATAACCTGGGGTAGGAACTTTCTGGGCAGAAGGAATGGGAAGCTCAAGGATTCTGAGGGAGGGATGCAAGAAGAATTGTGGTGGGGAAAGACAGAGAGAAAGAGAGAGAGAGAGAGAGAGAGAGAGAGAGAGAGAGAGATGAAAATGGAGAGGTAGCTGAGAATTGGGTCTTTTATACCCTTGTAGGCTCTGGAAAGGCGTTTTGGGTTTTTTTCAAATTTCAGTGGAAAGTCGTTGGATATCATTTGATGGACTTCAGTCAGGAGCATCTGTGTCTCTTCCTTAGCCTAGATATAGGCATAATTTCCAGACCAGGCCAGTTGGATGATAGCTTCCTGGAGCAGGAGGAGAAAGTGCAAATGTCTAGGATCTTTTTGCTTCTTCCTCCACAAGTGATGGGACCTTCTTGATCATCTAGTACTACCTTGGGTTGCACTTTTCAATCTTCCACTGATGCTCAAACCTGGAAATTAATTGTAACAGATTTCTTTTGGATTAAGTTAACAAGGTTTTGTCACAACCAAGGGACTCAAATGAGAAATAGTTCTTGCTTCCTGAGTGTATAGGGAAGTCAAGGCAGGGAGAGATCTCTCAATCTCAATCTATCAGTCTTGATGGAATATTCTAGATCCTGGCTATTGCATATCCATGGTTTTCTTGTGTTCTATGCTCCAGTCTTTTTTTGTGTGTGTCTTTGTTGGTATTTTAGTGGAAAAACAGAAAAATATTAATCAAGAACTCATTTTAAACTTTGTTTGAATTTTAGCTGTATTTAGGGAGTTAACTAGGAAATTGTTAAATTTTACTTCTTTCTGTGCTATATTGGTGCAAGTTGTCTCACATGAAATTTTGGTCTATTTCCCCAAACAGACTTTACCCAATACAATAACAAGGGGTTATTGCCTGGATATTTAAAGCATTTTATAGATAGATCCCTAACTGGAGACAATTTTGAAAGGGACAGGAAAACAGAAAAACATCTTCAGAAATTAGATTTTCATTTTCTTTTTACCTAGTTTCTAAACAAGTTTTATGTAGGCCTTTTCCTTCTCTATGTCTCAGGATTCTAACACTGATGGCTACTTCCTAATGACTTTATAATTCTTTTGCATCTTTTTTATCTTTGTCAAAATGTGTCCAGATGGTGCTAGGATAATTTTTTAATTGCTGTGGATAAAAAGCTCAATACTTAATTGTGAATAATTTGTTATTTCAATGCTTTTACTTCTAGACATCTACTCTTTTTTTTTTTTTCTTGGAGTCTCTCAAATACTGCTTTCTTCTTAGTTTTGCTTTCTCAAAGTAATAATAATCTGCTTGAAATATTATTACTTTAAAAAGAAATCAAGCCTCTCAATTAGGAATAGAATATAATTTTCCATTGGAATATTTTTCTCTAGAATTTTGTTTTAATTGAGGTAACACATATTTGCAAGTAGGTTCTTATCATTTCTCTTGTTAAATTTCATTTTTAGTTTGGTTTGTCAATAAACACAGTTCTTGTGGTTCAAAGACAAATGATCTATGAATCTCTGGTGCTCCAAGTATCCTTTCTCTTAGAGATTAAGGTTTTAGTCACAATGATAAAAATAATAGACAAGAAGGAAGAATTGGATATAATTAGCCATAGATTGTGGCAACTATAAAGACCATGCGAATTTTTGAAGTGTTGCAGGGATGCAATTTTGTACTCTTTTTAGTGCCTTTATTTTTATGGCTGAATATTTATTTATTTATTGAATTAAAGGGAATGATCTGTTTAAAGAATACAAAGAAATAATCTAAAACCATGCAAAGGACCTCAAACCAAATCTAAGACCACATCAGTAGGGGATGCTAAGCAGATAAGTATCATAATGTAGGCTGATTAGGGAGGGATGATGAGAGAGGGGAAACTGGTGTTGCAACAAGTGTGTGGCCATCATCAATGGAATATAGATTTCTGTTTCTTTCTCAGTGGTCACTCTGGCTATAAACCCTGGCTTTCTCATCCTTCTGATTACTAATTTCTTGACAAAGTTGAGGTCAAAACTGAAATAGAGAATATTTATGTGACACAGAGGAATAATTCCAAGATTATTCTCTCCCCTCCATTGTTCTCCAGATCTATTAATGTGACAAGATCACACCCAGGGTTGTGTTGCATCCCACCACAAAGGGATTTTGTAGAAGTAATTAAGGCTAACCTCAGTTTCATTGGAGTTCATCAAAAGGAAAATGTTCTCAGTGGACCCAGTATAATCACACCAGTCAGTTAAATGCATGTTTTTGCAGCTGGTAGCAGCAGAAGTTACGGAGATTTCAAGTGTGGGAAGGATCCAGTGTCCCCTTGCTGACTTGAAGATGGAGGTCCTCTTGTGTTGAGGAATGCAGGAAGATCTCTAAAAATGCACTTTGGCAGACAGCTGGCAAAGAAATGGGACCTCTGTTTTGTAACCTCGAAGAACTAAGTTTTGCCAACAACCTGAATCAGTTTGAAAGTTGATTCTTTCTTGAATTTTCCAGATAAGAGCCAATTCTTGCCACACTTTGGCTTTACCTTGTGAGAAATTAAGGAGAGAACTAGGTGAAGCTTACAGATCTGTGAGATATTACAGGTGTAAATCTGTAGTAATTTATTATGTGGTTATAGAAAACTAATACAATGGATATTAGAGTTTTGGGGAACTCTGGAATTGAACAGATCTGAATTCAAGTCCTGAGTTTTTCACTCATGATTTCTATGATTACAGGAAAGTTACTTAACTCTCTTTCAAATTCCTCATTCATAAAATGGAACAGAAAAAGAAATACTATTTGTCTCGAAGAAGTAGTAGGAAGACCAACTGAGGAAACATATAGAAAGTTTTTATCTCATGTACAGTTCGGCACATGCTCAATCAGACTTACCTCTAATAGTAGAGTTAGAAATGTGCCAGGAGATTCCAATGTAATCCCATCAAGGTGGCATGTACCAATGCCATCTCACTAGTCCAAGTGATCAGTTTCAGTTCATAATTGATCATAATGATAGGATTAAGAGTCAAAGGGATCACATAAACAAGACTAGTGTCTGCTAATAATAACTGATAGAATTAAAAAGGAGAGAACGATCCAACATGGGAAGCGGGATACACAGCAGGCTCATAGAATGGCAGATATCCTAAACATCTCTGGCCTCAGAATCAGCCCTTAAGGCATTTGGATCCAGCTAAACAGCCCAAGAAAGTATTTCAGGCATGGAAAGTCAAGAAACTGGCAAAAAAAAATGACCTAAATGAAAGATCTCTGTGAGTGAGATCCCAGTGGAAAGAATGGGGCCATCAAAGGAGGTACCTTTCTCTGAAGAGAGGAGAGAACTTCCACTTTGACTATGACCTTGTCTAAACAAGATTGGAGTTGGCAAACTCAAGAGGATTCCATAGCCTGGGAACTCATGACAAGAGCCTTGGGTGATTACTGACGCCATAAATAAGAATGTCAATTGTTAAATCAACAACGGGAGTCACTGTGCACTTACTCCTCATATAGGATCTCTGTCCTTAATGTGTTGTACTATGTGAATTAATGGTATAACTAGTACTGAAACAGTATTTTACACTTAATGTTCTGTGTGGGTGCAAACTGTTGACATCTTTACTTAGTACATACTAAATTGATCTTCTGTATATAAGGCTAATTGAAAATGAATCTTGATGTGAATGGAGTGGGAGAGGGAGCAGGAGATGGGATGGTTGCAGGTGGGAGGGAGGTTATGGGGGGAAAAGCTGCTATAATCCAAAAGCTGTACTTTGGAAATTTATATTTATTAAATAAAAGTTAAAAAAAAAAGAAAGTGCTTATCTCAGGAAATATGTAAGAAATGTTAGCTGCTTTTACTATTTGTTTTCCTACTATGTTCTATCATGTAAAATACTCACCAAAGTGTGCAGCACATAGTAGGTGCTTAGTCAGTGCTAGTACCTTTCAGCTTTCTTTCATCTTCCCTGAGTTCCTTAGCAGTCCTCTGTTCTACTGTCTTCTTCCCGCCTATCTCTTCCACTTTGTGAATATTGATTTTGAGACTGGAAGGAAAGCATTTATCATTCTTAATTGCAATAAAATCATTACAATGGTGTTAAACATTCAAATAGAAATTAAGTTCCACTGCATAATGCAAAGACAACTATTAATCTGCGCTGGTAGCCACCCCAGGAAAAGTGATATGGATAAAATGAATGTGATGTATTAATAACATTGTGATGCAAGGGAAGGCATTTCGATCTGAGCAGAACAGTTATACTTTATAGGCAAATCTTTCTGTTTCAAAATGGAGAATCAGCAGATAAGTTCCTGAAGCAAAATTGCAAATTAGAAAGAAAACTTTTGAAAAATAAAGAAGGAATTTAATTCCTAGGTAATTGTTGACACGGCCTGTGGAAGATCAAGTTGTAACAGTGATACATAAAGATTTATGTCTATTCTCATACAAATCAGCATGAAAACTGATTAGCTGATGTCTTTTCGGCATCTCTATTCCTGACCCAGGATGACATCAGCCTCAGAGACTGGCAAGTAAGACTCTCAACCAGAGTCATATAAAGGTTTTATGGGGTCTGAAGCTGAGATAATTTTGGAGACCTTGTGGAAAAAGAAGATGTAATTACTATTTCAGAATTTAGGTAGTAAAGCGGAGATTTATCCTAAATGGAAGGGAAATCATACTCATTACAATTTTAAAAAAATCAGAATCATCACAAAATCAAGAAAAAATGGCCAATTACCATTAACTCCTTACCTACTGTACCTCCACAATACTGTTGCCTTATATAATTTTAGTTGTAAGCTCTTTGATCATCTCTTCATATTATAACAACTTTGTAATGGAATTTTCTATGGAAAAAACTCAGGTTTTCTCTGGTATGGTTAACAGAAATCTATTTCTCATGATGTGAAAGGGATGACATCATTTGGGGAAGGCTTGTGTCTATAGCTTGCTCTGCAGGGCCTTACTCAGAAGATGCTTCTTGCTCTTGAGCAAGCCTTGGAGAATCCCATTGTTTGCTGTTTCTTGGTCTGGCTTCCAGAGCTGCTGCTACCTCAGCTGGTCTTACTCCTCAGATGTCCACTTGTGGTCTCCTGGCTGGGCAGTGCTGTTGGTCTCAGTGGGCTTCTAAGGCTGCTGCTGCTTTCTCGAGTACCTAGAGACAAACCTTAAAAGCCTTGGATGGAACCAGGCAAGTTCATTTGAAAGCATTACAGAGTGAGAGGGAGACCACACACACACACACACAAAAACCACAACAGCTGAGGCTGGAGTAAGCTGGACACAGGAGCCAGGAGCTTCTTCTGGGTCTCCCACATGGGTGACAGGGCCCCAAGTACTCGGGCCATCCTCCACTGCTCTCTCAGACACATTAGCAGGGAGCTGGATTGGAAGTTGAGCTTCCAGGACTTGAATCAGTGCCCATATGGGATGCCAGCCTCCCAGGCAAAAGCTTAACCCCCTATGCCATGACACATGCCCCAGGATCCTGAAACCATCCCTTCTTTCAATCTATCCTCAATCAATCTATCTTTCCAATTTGCCCAACTTAACTGAAAGCTAAAGGATGCCTCTGTTGTTCTCATTTCTGATCTTGAATCATTCTGGTACCTCTACCTGGATTTTCTTCCACCAATGGGATCTCTCAAAGCCTAGTTAAAATGATACTTTCTCTTGAAACTTTCCTGATTCTGCTTACCTGATGAGCTCTTACCTACATAAGAACCCTATTAAAGGAAGACCTTTCTCTCTGTCTCTCTCTCTCACTGTCCACTCTGCCTGTCAAAAAAAAAAAGAACCCTATTATCATTTATTATCGTTAGTTTTCACCAGGACTTTCCCAAACTTGCTTTGCATGTTGTTACTACAGACATTGATATATTCATGGAAAATTTGAAGAAAATTTCCCCAGTGAAATATAAAAGAAGCCAACTAAACAGAAAGTTTCTCCAGTTGAATAGAAAAATGAACATAAAAGCATTTAATTTTCAAGTTTTGAAGTATCCAATTTTTCAACATATCCTCACCATGCTAAAATTGGAGTGACAATAACGAACAAGCCCAAGTTGTACACTTGTTGAGCTTATAGCTTTTGGGAGGCCAATATTAATTTCACTTACAGTGAGGATGAGGGCTTTGAAGGAAAATAGCTATATTCATTATAAGCTAGAAACAGGGCTCCCTTGTATGTCCCTATGGAAATGAGATCAAAGGAGCTGTATGATGAATAACAGCCCGATGAAGGAGAGGAAGCCTCCTTGATGGAAGAAATGGTCTATACAAAGACCCTGAGGTAGGAAGGATCTTGTTGCATTGTAGAACCTTAGAGAATGCTTATTGGATCATGCAAATCTCTATTGCAATGATTTTTTCTATGGTTCTATTCTCTGATCCTGGAAATTCCTCCAAGTCACAGATGACTTGCTAAGCATTTCTGTATCCACTATGCCTATCACATGCTTGTTAAATATTCACTTAACTGACTCAGACTTCATTTGTTAAACAAAGGAAAGTAAGAGGGCCTATGTTAGAGCATACAGAATAACCAAACTGATTTTCATATCTCATCAATTTTGATACTTGTATCTTCACAACTTAACATCTCTGAAATTTTTATAGTTGGCAACATCTTATATCTGTCATTTTTTTCTTAGTAGTACATAAAACAATGATGTTTTTTGTAATTAATGGTGTGTTACATTCAGTGAAATGTGGTAGTTTTCTTCATATGGCTGAACTCGTCATTGTTAATTTGAAGAAATGAGTGATTTTCATAATTTTTACTGTTTCAGGTTGATTTTTCAATTCATTAACTTGAATTGATAAAAAATGTCTCACTGTAGATTAATGGAATTGCAAAGGTAGAACAAAGTTATAGGAAACTGGTCCTCCTTTCCACCCATTCCAGAATATGGTGAAGACCTATAATTTTGTTTGTCCTGAAATAGTCTATGTCCTGTTTCCTACTTCTGAGAATGTCTGCCTTCTTCTCTGGGCACTGTCTTTCCCCCTCCTCCATTCCCTTCAATGGTTACTGTGAGAAGAACAATGTTAATATTGTGGGATCTTGCTTCCTGGCCACAATTGATAGGTCAAGATTATGGATGACCCAGGATTTTCTTCCAAAGGAATTTAGATTTATGACAACAACATAGTGTTGAATTAGTTATCTTTTGGGTACCTGACCTATAAGGTTTCCAATTTATGAAGTTTTGGTGTTCACATTCTGCCAAGGAACCTGAGAAGCAGAGCATGTTTCTCTGTGGCCAAACAGAGTAGAGAAGCAGGCATTCAGTGATGAAAGAAACATGTATGATGGTATTGGGGTTCTGTCTGTGGATTTCATAAGATGACCATTAACTGTATGGTAAATGCTATACTAAGTCCCTTGTAATTGAAACCAGAAGTGGTTCAACCGATATATACAGTATTCCCAGAAAGTTGTCATTAGTACCTGTTTGAATGTTTCTAGCTACAGGGAGCTTACCATCTTCCAAGTACTCTATTTCAATGTAGGGAAGTGATGATTATTTGGCAATTCTATTTATATTGAGATGAAATAGCTTCATACAAACTTCACAGGTTGTTACTAGCTCTATATGACAATCCAGATAAAGGAATCTATTTTGTCACCTACTTAAGAGTCCCTAGGCCTTGATAAGGACTAGCTCATCTTTTCAGTCTGCTTTATCCAAGGTAAGTATCCTAGGTTTATCATAACTGGTCTGTTTTCTTTGTCCATTTATAAAAACAGGGGAAGATTGTGTGCAAACAACAAGCAAGACAACAATGACAATAAAAACATGCTACTGTTTAGCCATCTACTGAATCCTCACAACAACCTTACAAGGTAAAAATGACTTTTCAAATTTTCTGACAAGGAAACCGAGCCTTGGGAAGATTAACTTACCCACTGTGGTCCAACTAGTAAGTAGCACAGGCTGTATTTGAACGTGTGAAATCTTGTGTCATAATTAAGTTACATATCATTGCTCAGGCTTGCTTTGGTGAAAGAAAAAATCCTCAAAGAGCTCAGTAGTTGTTCTTTGAAATTCTATGACACAAAACTGAAAATGGTTTTAGCAAAACAGCACATTATGAAATAAATTTATCCCTCAGAATCACCCATTCCCCTAGGAAAATATCCTCAAGATGTGACAGAATCTGCCAGTCCCAGAATAGACCCATCTGTTATCTTGGGTACCCTGGACAGGATTTTCATGGAAGACGTACTTCTCATTCTTGTGAGACATCACTGAACACAGTTTTTAGATTTGTTAATCACTCTCAAGATGGTAAGCAACTACCTAGGTAAGAGCATGGACACACATATGTTTGATTAAAAGAAAATGGGTTCTCCTTTCCTTAACGTAAATTATAGTGACGGCAAGACAGGAAAAGTGGATAGAGGACAACAGCTAGAGCCAATTATAGGATGGCAATTTTTAATATTTCTCTTTAAGTCACCCTAGATTTTAACAACAGTTAACAGTTTTAGGGGTGCTGGTTCCCTAGACCAGGTTCCCAAAAGTGAGTATGAGACAAAGATTCATGTCAAATATTTTATTGTCAGCAATCCCAGGGGAAGACAAAAATGGAATGGAGAAGAGAACAGGGAATTCAAGAGAACAAATTACACTTCAGTTTGTCTCAAAGTGTCTAAAGAAACAGTGGGTAAGAAAGTTGTCTCAAAGACAAAGAAAGCTTTCACACCAGTCAGTCACTGGCTATAGCCAATTAGGACTTAAATCTTCAGACCGTGCTTAGGCCAATGCAGCTTCACAAATCCAAGGGCGATCTTCTGAGAGAGACTGTAGACTGTAGCACACAAAAGCCAAGGGATTGATGGATGATCAAGTAGGAGACAGCCAAGGCTTCTAGGTGGAGTAACTTCTATGTCCACAGCAACTGACCACATATTACACAGTGTGCATGGTCCTTAAATAATTTACCCTACAATCTAGTGAGATAGGGATTATTGTCTTCATTTTAGAGGAGCAAACATATTGTTAGAGCAGTTAAGTGACCATGTCTCAGGTTGTATGGTGGGTAAGTGGCAAAGTTAGCATTAGACTTGGGTCTCTCTGATGTCGAAGTCCATGCCCTTCCTTCTGTATCTCACCTTTCTGTGGCTTTTGCTATCCACAATGCTGACCCTCAACTAAATATCAACTCAACCAGCAACATCTCTTAGGCACCTACATTGTGTCCAGTGTTGTGTTTGGCATCATAGATGTAAATGAACATGATTTTTAAAAAAAGATTTATTGTATTTATTTGAAAGGCAGGATTGGAGAGAGAGAGAGAGAGAGAGAGAGAGAGAATCTTCCATCCGCTGGATGGTATTGCAGGCGTCGGCCTGACACACTATGCCACAAGCCCAGTGTCTCATGAATGTGATTTAATCTTGCTTTGGGGAGAGTGTTTTCTTGCAGGGAACAAAAGTAAAAAACTAATGTAGAAAATGTTATAATACATTTATGAATCTTCAAGATTCATTTGTGAATACATTTGTGAATACTTTAAGATCATGGAAGAAGAAATAATTAATACTGACTAAAGATAAATACAGGGAGAAAGCAAGCTTCAAGGAGAGGCTGTAACTGATTTAAGCTTTGTATATGAGAATATTTAAGCAAGTCAAATTGCTATCTTCAGGATCTGAGAACAGGAATATGGAGGGGTCAGTGCAACTTGGCATGATTATCCCCACACAGGTTCAAAAATACCTAAAATATGACTTGCCCTCTCTCAACTTCATGTGTTAACATCACCAGCATGTAAGTTTGTACTAGTATGTAAATTTTTTCACCTCAGTCATAGGGTTACCTACTGAGACACCTACATAATAGTGCCATTTCTGATGGGGACTTCTAGAAATGGTAATGAAAAGGCCTGAGACAAGTGAATGAGTGATTAAATGATGGGGGTCAAGGTCAAGGGCCACTATCATATAGGAAGCCAAGAGTGAGACTGAGATTAGCCAAAGGATAAATGAAGGGGGAGAGAGGCTCAAGAAAGGGAAAGAGGTGGTGGAGAACCCGTCTACCCACTCTGCCTTCCCCACCTCCTACTTCAAGACCTGGATTTGTCACCACTGCTGGGAGGGAGGAGCCTTAGGTCACCTGCACCAGCTAATCTCTTCCATTCATCAGCTGCTCAGTCAACCAGCTTTCTTACCCACTGTTTCTTTAGACAACGCCTGTAGATGGGAAATATGATCTGTTATTGTAGCTTAAAATTCATTAAAATCGTGTCGTTTTCATGGCAGTTTTCTGGAATTCTGGGAATAGGGACCAGGCCTCAGCTCTCAGAGATTTTTAGGTGTCCTTAGAATGATTGCAGTGTCTGAGAAGTGGCTGTGCTGCCTAGTGGAAAAAGTGGAAAAAAATAGAATTACAAGCATGTAAAGGACATTAAGAAAACTTTCTTTCTCATGCCTCCAGGCAGTATCACGCTGCAATGACATGATGAATGTTGTTTTTGAGAACTTTAACTTGAAGTCATTTACTGGAAATCCGTGTCTGAGGGCTGTTGCTTCCTCACAGTGGTAGGTAAACAGATCCACGGCCCTATCCTTGGCGGTAGGAGGATGGGGCACATACAACTGAGTATTTTCAACTATACTTATAACTGCATAAGTGACATGCATTTCATTATCCTTCCCCAGCAAATTAAAGCTCACATCATGGAAAATAATTAGTCAATGTCTAAGTTTCTGCCATTAAATCTAGGATTTCTAGTCTAAAATTAAGTATTGGGGTTAAAGAGGTCTTTGTCTTTATGAAAGGCATTGTTGAAAAGTACTGTTAGAAGACCTGACTCCCTAGTGGAACGGAAAATATGTGAAAATCACACATGTAGATTTCTAAGCCATCCTCATTCAAATTTTTACTTAAAAATGTTGAAATTAACCTACAAGAAAAAACTCAAGTAATTTCATTATTGTTCTTTCCCACTAGGGACCTTAGCAGACAACCTGAAGACATAAGTGTCCTGCATACACCCAGTTAAAATTTAAGACATACTTTTATAAGGAAGCTACTGACTATAAAATAGAAAAATACTGTCTGTAAATAACCTATCCTTAGAGCTATTTATAATGATGTCTGGAGGGTTTATTTTTTTGAGATTTTATAAAGATTATTTCAGAAATACTTGGGCATTATAGAGTCAAAATTATACAAATTGCTGTATACAGTTATCTTGAGCATACTGTGGTAGATTATATGACTCATATTCAGGGACTCTGCCTGGCCAGGGTGGGGGTTGTCCCTGCGGAACACAGGCATGGCCATATGATTTGCTAGGATCATCACAATGAGTGACACATGTCACTTTTAAGTAGAAGCTCTACAAGCTGGTGTGTGGCTTGGCAGTTGTTTTTTTTTTTTTTTTCCTTTGACATGACTTGCAGCAATGTTCCAAATGAGGGTTACTCTGCCAGCTTGAGACTAGGAGCAGCACTACGGCCAACCTGCAATGAACATAGTGTGAACAAGAAATAGCTTCTTCTTGTGAGATTTTGGGATTGTTTATCGCATAACTTACCCTATCTCGACTAACACAGACTTAAGACAAAGTACAAATTAATGTGCCGTGTCATAGGACAATCTGAATTTTCCAAAGCTTCCACATCAAGGAAATACACATTGTGACTTAAGAGAATTTTGGGGGGAATGGGGTTAGTATATTTTTTGTTTATTTCTAATTTATTGATCATCTTCTTCTGTGTGCTCTTGGGATTTTTAGCAGCTGTTGGTCACTTTTATTTTTAATATTTATTTATTTGAAAGGCAGAATTACAAGGAGAGAGAGAGAGAAAGAGAGAGAGAGAGAGAGAAACAGAGAAAGATATCTTCCATATGCTTGTTCACTCCCAAAATGGCTGCAACGGCAGGGGATGAGGAGATGGGGCAATCTGAAGCCAGGAGCCAGGAGCTTCTTCTGGGTCTCCCACGCAGATGCAGGGGTCCAAGTACTTGGGTCTTCTGCTGCTGCTTTCCCAGGCACATTAGCAGGGAGCTAGATCAGAAGTGGAGCAGCACCCAAATGGGATGCCAGTGCTGCAGGCGGTGGCTTTACCCATTCTACCATGGTGCTGGCTCCCTGACCCCTCTTAAATAGTCACTCATGAAATTTGCCATTAATTGCATAAAACCCTAATATAACATTTGCATTATTAGAGCTCCCAGTTCACATTTTAAGTAGGATCCTTTCCAACTCTTCCTAGGGTCCCGGTTAACTGTCTGGATTTTCATAGAATTTCTCTGCGACAGTTCTTGCCTCCAGAGACCCTATAGAATGATTGACCTCAGTCATGTAACTATTTCTGAGAAATTAGTTCCTCATTATCTGAATGATGTTGCAACTTTCTTCTTTATCTTTCTATATATTACCACATGGAGTCATAGTATTAAAATAGGGAATCATTTTCTTTTTCACCAGGACAAAGATTTCCAGGTTGAGTTTAACCTACAGGAGTGTTTTGTACTGGTACCATGTTGTTCTCTGTACAAATGCTCTCTTCGTTGGCCTCTCTCACTATTTGACCTTTCCGTGTTCCTTCTCTGATGGGGTGCACTTACAGCGTTAACCAGCCTGTGTGATCGACACACTTCCTAAGTCAAAAGAAAAACAGTCACTTGGAAAGTATTGCGGCTGCTCAAACTTCTTCTCATATCTTCTATTCTCCACTTTAGTGTTTCTTCAGTTTAAAATTTTATTATTAAGATTTTATAAATTGATGTCTCTATTTCTCCAAAACATCAACTCAGAGTATGTGAGGTTTGTGAAAGAGAAACTTTCAAATTGCATAATCTAGTTCTTTCATTTCATTTACCAGACATGTTTGGGAGTAGGGTATGAGTGACTGCAAAAGAATTTTTACAAAAGTGACGTTTGATTAAGGGTTGAATGGTGCTGAGTCGAGAATATTATTATTCACCAAAACGTATCCTCGCACACATCAAAGGCAGGCATAAACTTCAGGTTTTAATACTAATTAGAGGCATCTGTTTCCCAGGTGTGAAGTGTTTATCTGTGAAAAGAGATAGTGAAGCAGAGAGGAGGCATGCTAGAGCTCAGAAGAGCCGATAAATGATTGAGTGGGTTTGGGAAGAACAGAATAAAGGAGATAAAATAAGACGTTGTGGTGAATATGAAGGGCTTGGAGAACAGCTCTAGCTCGCTTCCATATATGGGGCCAAAAATAATACAGATGGGTGTGCAGCACTGCCTGAATTTTTATTTTTATTCAAATTCTTCTTTTTTTTTTTCATCATTTTTTAGTCAGGACCACATAATGATCTTTCATTTGAAAAACGCACTTTCCTCTGCAATTTATGAGCCCCAGGAGGGCTGATGAATCCGTGCACTTATCTGTGTATTGCTAAGTCTATCTCTTCATTATTCATATTCAGCATTTACAAGGAACCTTGAAAACAGGAAGCACAAATCTCACGCTTTCCTCTCCCAAAGGTTGAAGCAAATAGAAGTGCCTTTGTTTGGCATACAGTAAAATCGCACCTGATTGGGAGAGAGCTCAAATGTCTGAATATTTTCCCAGGTTTTCCTGCAGTGTTGTGCCTGAGTGTCAGTGAACATAATGTGGTGACAATGGCAAGTGATTTGGGATCTAGAGACCTTGGTTCTAGTCCTCACTCTGCTTCTTCCCAGCTGTGTGATTTTAGAAAATTCCATTAATCTCACTCATCCTCGTTCCCTTATTGGCAACACAAAACTTCACCAAGATTACCTCTAGGATTTCAACTCTGTTGGTGTTTTATTAAAAAACTCATGGTTCATTTTAATACTCTGAAGTTTTTTTGTTTTTGTTTTTTTGTACTAACTACATGTTAGGCTTTAGAGGTAAGGCAAGTATAAGATATGACGCTCTCATATATATATATATATATACATATACATATACATATATATATGTATGTATATATATATATATATGACGTTCTCAGTGGAGAAAGTGCACCAAGAGATAAATGTCCCAGATACTGATTTACTGTGGGAGAGGGACGGATTCATCCTAAACAGGGGAATTAGGGAAGGTTTGTCAGGAAAGGTGACGCTGGAGGACAATATTGAAGGGCAGGAGAGAGTCTATGCAGCTCAGAAAGAGGAAATTTTTTTGTTTGTTTGTTTTTAACTTTTATTTAATAAATATAAATTTCCAAAGTACAGCTTTTGGATTACATTGGATTTTCCCCTCCCATAACTTCCCTCCCACCCGCAAACCTCCCATCTTCTGCTCCCTCTCCATTCCTTTCACATCAAGATTCATTTTCAATTAGCTTTATATACAAAAGATCAATTTAGTATGTACTAAGTAAAGATTTCAACAGTTTGCACCCACAGAGAAACACAAAGTGTAAAGTACTGTTTCAGTACTAGTTATAGCATTAATTCACATTATACAACATATCAAGGACAGAGATCCTACATGGGGAGTAAGTGTGCAGTGACTCCTGTTGTTGACTTAACAAATTGACACTCTTGTTTATGGCGTCAGTAATTTCCCTAGGCTCTTGTCATGAGTTGCCAAGGCTATGGAAGCCTTTTGAGTTTGCCAACTCCGATCTTGTTTAGACAAGGTCATAGTCAAAGTGGAAGTTCTTTCCTCCCTTCAGAGAAAGGTACCTCCTTCTTTGATGGCTTGTTCTTTCTACTGTGATCTCACTCGCAGAGATCTTTCATTTAGGTCCTCTTTTTTTTTTTTTCCCAGAGTTTTCTTGGCTTTCCATGCCTGAAATACTCTCATGGGCTCTTGAGCCAGATCCAAATGCCTTAAGGGCTGATTCTGAGGCCAGAGTGCTGTTTAGCACATCTGCCATTCTATGAGTATGCTATGTATCCCACTTCCCATGTTGGATTGTTCTCTCCCTTTTTAATTCTATCAGTTAATATTAGCAGACACTAGTCTTGTTTATGTGATCCCTTTGACTCTTAAACCTATCATTATGATCGTCTGTGAACTGAAACTGATCCCTTTGACTAGTGAGATGGCATTGGTACATGCCACCTTGATGGGATTACATTGGAATCCCCGGCACATTTCTAATTCTACCATTTGGGGCAATTCTGATTGAGCATGTCCCAAACTGTACATCTCCTCCCTCTCTTATTCCCACTCTTATATTTAACAGGGATCACTTTTCAGTTAAATTTAAATACCTAAGAATAATTGTGTGTTAATTAAAGAGTTCAACCAATAGTATTAAGTAGGACAAAAAAATACTAAAAGGGATAAAGTATTAAGTTGTTCAACAGTCAGTACAAGGGCTGATCAAGTCGTTGTTTCTTATAGTGTCCATTTCACTTCAACAGGTTTCCTTTTTGGTGCTCAGTTAGTTGTCACTGATCAGGGAGAACATATGATATTTGTCCCTTTGGGACTGGCTTATTTCACTCAGCATAATGTTTTCCAGATTCCTCCATTTTGTTGTAAATGATTGGATTTCATTGGTTTTTTTTTTACTGCTGTATAGTATTCTATAGAGTACATGTCCCGTAAATTCTTTATGCAGTCTACTGTTCATGGGCATTTAGGTTGATTCCAGGTCTTAGCTATTGTGCATTGAGCTGCAATAAATATTAAGGTGCAGACAGCTCTTTTATTTGCCAGTGTAATGTCCTTTAGGTCAATTCCAAGGAGTGGGATGGCTGGGTTGTATGGTAGGGCTATATTCAGGTTTCTGAGGAATCTCCAGACTGACTTCCATAGTGGCTTTACCAGTTTGCATTCCCACCAACAGTGGGTTAGTGTCCCTTTTTCCCCACATCCTCGCCAGCATCTCTTGTTGGTAGATTTCTGTACGTGAGCCATTCTAACCGGGAGGAGGTGAAACCTCATTGTGGTTTTCATTTGCATTTCCCAGAAAGAGGAAATTTGACATTGTTATGAGTTCCTGGGGTCTTCATCCTGGATGTTTCTCAGTCTCCAGGCTCTGGTGTTCCTCCCCCTGCAATAGTGAAACCCTGACTGTTCTCTGTAGAAGTTCGTCAAACCCTTGACTGAACTTGTCTGACTGTCTGTCTCTCTTTCTTCTGCCTTTGTGTGGGTGTCTATGTGTTATTACAAGCTATTGGGCACTTTCTTCCAAGTTATTCCACATGGAGGTGGATGTTGGCACTTTGTACTGAGCTCCTGAAGCTGCCACCCTTGCTTACCAGCTCCATCCCTCCTCTTCTTGCATCTACCCAAAGCTCATGGACACAAAATAATTAAGCAGAGACAAGTTTCACTGAGAGCTTGGGGAGGGCAATTACAGAGTGACGGGGAGGGCAACTTGACAGTCCTTGTAGTCACAGAAATCCACATCGCAGTGAATTTTTCACTGGCCCCCGCTACTGGTTACAGGAGCTTCTCTCGTCTCTCTTCAGGTCTGGACCATTCTGTAAGTCTCCAGATTTCGACACTCGGTCAGGCAGAGCAATTCAACTTTTTTTCTCATTTTCACCTTCTCACTATGCCCAGGTAGCCTGACTTTCTTTATTAAAAATACTCAGTAAGACTTGATCAGTGTTTTACTTAGTGGAACAAAAAGTGAGGGACATACTTACCTCAACATATTAAAGTTGAATTTTAAAATCAGATTCCCTGGAGGAGACAGATATTTTTGTCTTATGTTGAAGTTGTGTGATGTGGTAGTTCTGCTATGGCTCCCTGTTCAGCAAAGTCTGCAGCGAACTAGGCTCTTTTTTCTTTTTTCTTTCTTCCTTCCTTCCTCCTTCCCTCTCTCCCTCCCTCTTTTCTTTTCCTTCCTTCCTTCCTTCTTCTCTTTCTCTCTCTCTCTCTTCCTCTCTTCCTCTCGTTCTTTCTCTCTCTCTCTTTCCTTCTTCCTGCTTTTTTTTTTTAGATGTTTTTACTTGAAAGGCAGAGTTATCGAGAGAAAAGGAGAGATCTTCCATCTGCTGGTTCCCTCCCCAAATGGCCACAACAGCCAGGACTGGGCCAGGCCAAAGCCAGGAGTCAGGAGCTTTTTTGGAGTTTTGCACATGGTAGCAGGGGCCCAAGCACTCTGGGCCATCCTCCTCTGCTTTCCCAGGCACATTACCAGGGAGCTGAACCAGAAGTAGAGCAGCTGGGACTGGAATCAGCCATCCATATGGGAAGCCAGTGTTGCAGGCCGTGGCTTTACCTTTTACACCACAATGCCTGCCCCACAACTAGGCTATGTCTATCTTATTGCTGCATTCATCATAATGTGCATTCCCAAGGTCATCCTATGGTCCACCACAGTGCCCAAACTCTAGCTGTTACATCGGCATCCTAGGATAAAAGGATGAAAAGAAGGGTAATGAGTGAGGCACAGATTTCTTTAAATGAAGGTTTATGGGAGCTGCCAAGCCATAACCCAGCATCGGCTTCTTACATCTCACTAGCTGCGACTCAGCCCATGGTGGTGAGATCACACATAGCTACAGATGTCTGATGTGGAAAGGCAAAAGTGAAGGTTCCAACTAAGTAGCTTTCAGCCTGTCTTTACAGGGACTACTTAATCCCAGTAGTGTGACTCTGTAGGTTCACATGCTTCTTAAAAGATGGACATCAGAACAAGGCGTAGAGCTGTAAAAAGGGCTTCACCAAATCTGTGTAATCACTTGCCAAATATGAGCCATTCCTGTTGCCATCATTGGGATTAGAATCCAGTTTTGTAGAGAGCATGAGTGAATCATTAGTGTCATTGTATCAGTCTCAGTTTTTTCTTCTGTTCTTTTTGTGTTGTGTGGCTTTAATAATCCACCCTCTGATGTCCTTCTCATATATTCTTTTTTAAATTTCATTTTGTACTGTTTCTCTTCAAGCTTTTTTTTTTTTTTAATGAGAGCATTAAATCTGGCCAGAGCTAAATTGTAAGAGGTTTAACAGAGTAAAGATCCCAGCAGCATTAATAAGGCCATTCTGCGAGAGCCTGCTGGATGTATTTGGAATTTGCCTCGCTATAATCATTCATTCATTCTTTTATTCATTCAGGAGAAATACATTGAACGCCTACATTTTGTGGCTGTACTAAGCACAGTCCCGGCAAGGGTCTGGAAATTAAAGTGTCGAGAAAGGCATTGCTTCTGATTTCATGGAAGTTACTTGGAAGATAGATAACAAGCAAACAAAAATAAATTATTTGCCTCTTTTAATAGAATCTCTAAAAAATGGGCAAAATAAAGGTTCTGAAAGAGAGTAACAGATGTGGAGGCCTAGGGAAACGAAGGTGATTTCAAGGTCCAACTCCCTGAAGAAGCAGCATTGAAATAAGCTTGAAGGAGGAGAAGAAGCCAGTCCTGGGAAGAAATTGAAGAGAAGAAGTCCAGGCAGGGGATACAGCAAACGCCAAGGGCTGCAGGAGGGCAAGCACTTGACCTGGTGGAGATGCTGAACAGTGGACAGTGTGAACAATGTATTGGGAAAATCAGCAGACCCTGCTGTAGTGCTTGTTTCCAAAATGAAAAATGTGTTCCAACAGGATGGATAGGGACCAATTTGAGCATCACACAGATTTCTGCATTTGCTTATGTGCATTTTTGCCTGAGAGCACTAGGTGAGTGCAGAAAGCTACTGAACCCCGCAGTGTAGGAACATGCCAAGTGCACACAAGTACTCTTGGACACGTACCAGCCCCTCAGCTCATCACGTGTGTCAGTCATACCCACTCACCCATCTGCTGATACAGCCTTTGTTCTGACTCCACATAACCCTGTCCACCACTTGATGGAATTGCAACCCTTCTGGTAACCACTTGCTCAAGCACACTTTGTCCCTCCAAGGTGAAATGCTGTGTTTCTTGCAACATCTTTGTATTTCTTAAGCATTGAAAATGCATAGAACTCTGCCACCATTTTTATTGGGTTCCTACCATTTTTTTAAAAAAAATATGCTAGTGATGAAGTTCTTGGGACCTGGTCCTCCAGCACG
The DNA here is from genome assembly GCF_033115175.1 of Lepus europaeus. Classification (NCBI taxonomy): domain Eukaryota; kingdom Metazoa; phylum Chordata; class Mammalia; order Lagomorpha; family Leporidae; genus Lepus; species Lepus europaeus. The sequence continues at coordinate 75,132,434 of NC_084828.1, read as the reverse complement.
ATTTGTTTCTCAAGCACTGTGGTTTTTGCTGCCCGGTTTTGCATCGTGTAGTGATGTTTAGAAATGCATCTACTGTATTAGAGCACAACTGACTATCCTAGGGGAGGTTGGATTAGGCAGAGACTGGCTCCATAAACAGCCTCATATGCCGTGTGAAGAACTTGTCTTTTTTCCTGGCTGTAATGAAGACGCTCCCGACAGAGTTCAAGCAGGGGAGTAGCGTGATTGGATCTCTTTGGCAGTGTGGTTGATAGTAAGAGCTAAGGGTTGAAACAGCAATACTATTTGGGAAATTATTCTAAGAGCCCAGGTGAAGGCCGTGTTGACTTAGTGTGGGAGCACTTACGCTGGAGAGTGGCGTTGGGAATGAAGCTGTGGCTTGGCTTGTTGTCCACATGATTGCAGGCTCTTGCCTAAAGCCCAATGTGAATCTCTAACAGCTGTGCCATCTCTGGCTCAAGCCCAGAGAGGTTCCTAGCTGAAGGTAGCCTCATCTGAAAGGAGGCTTCCTGGTGTTTTCATTACCATACAATGCAAGATCACTTTCAAGAAAGGAGCACACCCTTGAAAGTATTTTTTGTAATCAAAAATGCTAATTTATTTTCATTAATTTCTACTCTTTTCTTTTAAGATACACTTAGGATTAATAAAATAAATTACAAGACACAATGACTTGCATCCTGGGATGCTTAAGGAATTAACTGGAACAAAACCCTCTGAAAACTCGGAGAGGCCCGCTGAGGGGCCCGTGATAGCAGATGCCACAAACCAGGAAGCATAGCGCTCACATCTAGAAATACAAGAATAATAGGGAGATTAATTTTCAAAGTCTGAGAAGGATTACAGGGTAGTGGGGGGAAAATCAAAATGACTCTTAAAAGAACTAATCTTGTCAAAGTAATCTAACTTTTTTCTACCACAGCATGAAAGTCATGATGTGGCTTGGGGCTTATTGTGCTTTTGATTAGGTATTTGAATGGCTCTTTCCCCAAGAGTCTTCGCAAAGTGATTCTGAGTGTGTTCTCCCTCGGGCGCACCTGGATGGGAGTGAGGAGACCTGGTGTGTGTGATGAGTGTGATCCCCAGGTGGAGGGGTTGGCCCCAGGATCCCTTGCGTAACAGCAGAGCAGGCCAGCCTGAACTGTGAACCTACAGTGGTTGAACGCCGTGAGGGTCATGAGCTAGAGCCAGATTCCTACAGCGCCCTAGCACACAGCTGCCTCCGCCTGCTTTGTTGCATGGTGAAGGCTGGACCTGGAGTGTTCGCGGTGTGGGGAGCAGGAAGTCAAGGCTGAAGGTCCGTGTCTGGGGGGTTTGGCCTTCTACCCTCTGTCTGATGGAGAGGAGAACCCTGTGCTGAAGGGTCAGGCGTACAGAAGGTAAGCTGGAGCTTGGGGTGAATGTACAGACTCATCAGGTCTAAGTCTATTGAGCTACTATTACGGAGTCCTAGCTCACCTGCCAGCCACACAGAGGCAGCTGGTAACTCACGGGCGATGTGCTGAAGCAAGGAAAGAGCTGGCACACAAAGATGGAGGACTGCTGGCCTAAGGAAACCATCCTGCCCGTGCCTTGTAGCAGGCTGTGTTTAAGTACAAGTGGCAGTAAGCGGCGGGCCAGGCAGGGGTCCAGCAAAGGCCTGACTCGCTCTCTCTGGTTGGTTGACTTTGGAGACAGGGACTGGTCAAGCTGCTCCTATGAATCCTTAACAAAGCCAGCATTACGTCTGGGCCTGCCTCCTTATCTGCTTGGGAGAGGCAAGCCGTGGCTAAGGGCCTGTTTGCAGAAACCTCCAGCTACAAGCAGAGTTCTTCTTTTTAAGATTCATTTATTTTACTTGAAAGTCACAGTCACACACAGAAGGAGAGAGAGAGAGAGAGAAAGATTCCATCCATTGGTTCACTCCCAACTAGCTGCAATGGCCAGAGCTGTGCTGATCTGAAGCCAGGAGTCAGGAGATTTTCCAGGTCTCTCATGTGTGTGCAGGGGCCCAAGGACTTGGGCCATTCTCCACTACTTTCCCAGGCCTTAGCAGAGAGCTGGATTGGGAGTGGAGCAGCCGGATCTTGAACCAGCAACCATATGGGATGCCAACACTGCAGCTGACGGCTTTACCCACTAGGCCCCAGCACCGGCCCCAGCAGAGTTCTTCTAATAACAAACATGTCTGTCTGCATGGTTGACAGAACCTGTCCGACCCAAACCGTAAGGTGGCAAAGGAGGCAGACGCAGTAGGAAGGCAGAGGGGCCGAACTTTTTCACCCCGTTTCATGGCTGTAGCAACATCCCTCATTCTTGGTAATTTGTACACAGCTGACGTTTCTTGCTCACAGCTGGGGAGGCTGGGGAATCTAAGGTCAAGGTGCCATGGATTCCGTGTCTGGTGAGGGCCTGCTCCTCATAGGTGATGCCTTCTAGGTGATCTCACATGGGGAGTGTGCGGCAGCTCTCTGCAGCTCTTGCGTAAGGGCACTAGTAGCACCCTCCAAAGAGGGCCTTTGTGACCTAATAACCTGCCCAAGGCTCTGCCTTCTAACACCATGCCTTGGTGTTTTAGGGAGACACAAACCATTCAGAACACAGCATAAGGTAATCTTTATTTCCTCCAACGTGATAGAAATTAATTAATCACTTACAAAGTCAGGCAGGATAACAAAGTACCTTAATGAATAAGTGAGAGTCAGTTGTAATTAAAGTAACAATATCTAATTACATACAGATCATGAAAGAAAATACTTTCAACAGTCCATGCTCTATAGCAGGGTAAAGGGAGAGAAAATACTGCCTTCTTCTTTTCCATGCCTTATTTTTAATGCTTGATGTCTAAATTTATAATTATGATGAAAATACCTGGCTTAAATCATCCTTAGCAATTATATCATCCTTAGATTTTTTTTTACATAATCTATAGGATGGGTAAGTTTTTCATAAAAATTAAAAGCCTTTAAGCTAATAAAATGATAATAGCTATAATTTGAACATATGTGCTTGGCCCTGTGTTGGGTATTTTTTAATCTAATTTTATGTAGTCTTTATTTAATCTTTATTCCCTTGATTTAGGGACATGCAATCTGGGGCTCAAAAGGGGTCTGCCGGGTACTGAAGTCCCAGAGTTAGAAAATGGCAATTATTGGAGGAATTCTACCCATAGTTTACCTGACATGGAACAGAAAAAGGAAAAGTCCTTTGCTCTGAAAACAGTGAACATTCTAGAAGTGGCACCTGTCTCTCCTAGTATTTTGAAGGCAGGATGCTTTTGATGTCTGAGGTCTTGTGTATTCTCTTGAGGACAGAAGTAGCTTGTGGTAGATGTGGTATTTTCAGCTCTGTTTGGCATATGGTTTTGGCTCCAGACTTTCCAGAGAAGTCGATTACTATTTGGCGTCAAGAGTTGAGTAAGGTGTAGAAACTGGTAAGGGCATTCCTACAGGACAGTTCCTGTCCCTGTCTCCCGGTATTATGTCTATTCTATAGGCTCCTTGGGTTCTATATTTTGTAATAAAAGATTAAGCTTTCACTCATTGAATATAAGTGGAAACAAAACTTAAATGAATTATTACACATGTGAAACTTTTATGTACAATTCTGATCATATGATCACATACACACCCAGAGCAGAGGTTCTCTCCCTCTGCTCCCTGCCAAGATAAATTCTATGTGTGCATACATGTGTGTGTGTGTGTGGAGGGGGGGAAGAGAGAGAGTTAACTCTACCTGGGAAGACTTTGAAAATAACAACATTTTGTATTTGTAAAAAATGTTGCTAGAAAGATTTGTTTATTGAATCAAAGATTTGTTTGAGGTATGTAATATTGTTTAGTATTTTCCTAAGTATTCTTGATGTGAAAACAAAGGAGTATGTTTTTGTAGAATCTCAGGACTTGGGTTCTCATCTGTGCCACCAGCTAGCTGCAGGATTTTAGCTGAATTGTTTCACCTGTGAGATGACCGTTCTAAGACTCCACTAGTGACTCTGATCTCTAAAGGCCATTAGATTGGCGCAAAGAAGTATATCTTCTTCAAAGCAATGTGTTCCTGTGGAAGGTTTAGTGATTCTGACAACAGAGGACAGTACCCAGACATCTTCAAAATGAACGTGTCCTAGGAAGGTAGTGCTCTCCCTTGTTGATGGGTTAGGCTCAGGGAGTCATGAGGGCAGAATACCAGCAGTGGTATGGCTTTGATTTGCTTGATTTCTGAAGGCAAGGAGTTAGGTGGGTGAGGCAAGTCTCTGAAGGAAGAAAGAAGTGTTAAGTCAATTACAAGAGGTTCTGGGGTTAGCACTGAAAAACTCACAGGTGCGGGTCTTTCCCATTTTCACCTGTAGCGCTGTATTACTCTGAATTCTCCAGAGAAATAGAACCAGTTAGAGATTGTATAAGTAACACACACACACACACACATATCATATGGTGGTATAGTCTTGGTCTGAGTGTACCAGTCTGAGTCAAAGGCAGGCGAAGACTTCTGTCCCTGCCTGGAGAAAGGCAGAGAAGAGAATTCTCTCCTCCTCTGTGTTTTCGCTGTGTTTGGGCCTCCAACAGATTGGACCAGGCCCACTCAACTGGGGAGGGCAATCGCTTTACTCTATGAATTCAGGTGTGAATCTCTTTTAGCCTTCCTCCCAGACACACACAGAATGTTTAGGCACCCCGTGACCTGTTCAAGTTAACACATTAAATTAACCATGACACATGCCGCTGTGTAATTAACTGTACATTTCTGTGACTTCTTAAAAATATGAATTGTGACTTGCACATAACTATGACTCTAAAACAGCAAAAGACCTGGCCTCTATGTAGTAGGTGCTTTGTACATGTTTGTTAAAAAAGTGAAGGGACAAATGAAGAAAAGAAATGGAAAGAACTGGCCTGCTATATTTAGGGTAGGAATGGGAAGTGTGGGGCTGGGGTTGGAGGAGGTTTTTCTGCCTCACAGCAACTTAATTTAATATCTTTTAAGGGGGAGAAAACCTTTCAAAACTGCTCCATTTACTGTTGCTTATTTGAATAGATGTGACATTCCAAAGTTGATATTCCTTAATAGCTGTGATTGACATATCTAAATACTTCTCCAGTGACTTGTGAAGCATTTGTCTTTTGTTTGAAGTTTTATTACATTTTAGGCTAGTAGTTTTGAGGAGCCAGGCTGATAGTTTGATTCTTGTCCCTCTTCCTGGTTGAAGCATCCTGGTGTAAATGGGCATTCCTTGGAAAGGGGTATCCTCTTCCTTCAGGACAAAAAACAGCCCCAAATTCCTAGAGTTGAAGAAGCACAATTTAAAATAGTTTCTGATTTAAAGAATGTTGCTAAATCCCAGAAAGAAACAAAGTCTACTCAAGTGCTGCTCTTAAGCATAAACTGAATTTAATTTGCTTGGCCAACCTTTTCCTTAGGTATCCTATAGACAGGAACTTTAGGTTAGGCCAGTTCTTGTCACCAGTATTCAATTAAAAGCTTGAACTAATACAGCTGCTTTGATTGGCCTGAAACAATGAACGCTATGACCTTATCACCCAGCTACACCTCCCTGATTCTGAATTTAAATTTCCACAAAGGACAGATGGCAACAAGCAAATCTCTGCTTCCTTAATAACGTACTGCATTCACAGTTATAACATTCAATGCCCAGCTCACAACTTTATCCACCAAGCTAGAGTATGTTTTGGAGCTAGTTAAATTAACTTAGCTATCAAAATGCTAAACTTGATAGCTCATTTATCTTTCTGTCTCACAACTCGACATTACAATACGGTGGTGATTGATCTTGCATCTTCCAGGTACCATATAGTATAAAAACTAAGAGAAGATTAATTAAAAGCTGTCTTACCCAGACAGGTTTTTAAATAAGTTTTAGATTTACACTATATATCAGCTGAAGCAGAAAAAGATTCTAAGACCAGGGGCTCTGTAATACCAATTGGATTTTCCTTTATGTAGAATATGTATGCAGTGGTCCTGATGACCATTATTATGCTTTCACATGCACGGAATACCAAGATGCACCAAATGTCCTCCCATTGTCTCTATTCCTATGTAGAGTAACACACAGAACACATGTGGCATGAGCATGCCTCACACTGCCATCTCTACTTAAAAGTTAGTTCTGTATTTCTTTTTGATATTTGAAAGTTTAAGAGATTTAAAGTAGATAGGCAATAAAATGACACCTAAATTCAAGACTTGGAAAGAGGGCAAACTCAAATATGTAATATTCCTCACATTTGGAGAAAAATTTCATGTGAAATGGGGGGAGGAGTTTGCAAATAATTGGAACAACCATTTAGTGGATTGCTTTGCTACCTGACTTACACATTATCTCCAGTGTTTGTTGACAAAAATTTTAAATGGTTAAGTATAACTATGCTGATTTTACAGATGGGAAACCAATGTCTTAAAGTATAAGTTCCCTGGCCAAACCTGATGGTGAGTAAACACAGCTGGGATTTACAGGTCAGGCTGGTTTACTTGGCTCTAAGGCCACAGAACCATGTTGCATTCCATCTCTCTACAGAGCACCAAGGGAGCTCTTAGGCACACTATCGAGAATTTTTGAAAGCCAGTAAAATAAGTGATTCATTATAGTCTGTTTAGGCTTAGGTTCTCTTTGTAAGAATTTGTTGCTTTGATGGGATATGCCATATCTTCAAATCAGTGTCCCTCTCTGGTTATCCAAGGGAGTCTTTTTAAACTCTAAGACCCTAAATTAGTTAATAGTCTTAATGGGCAGAATTCTCTGATTTTCATCTAAATGCTGCAACTTCCTTGATAAGAAAATTACTGAGTCTTATTTTTTCCACATTTAGAACAAATAATTGGGCTATCTTTGCAAAGCTTTAAACTTGCAATCTCAAAGATTCTTATAGATTAACTATAAATAAAACACAGCTATATAGTCATCTTCCTACTTTATAATTACAAAATAATTGTTGTATATCAAGAATGATTATACTTATACCATATTTGTAGGTTTTGATTTTTTACAAGGGAAGACTTCTTCAGCTTTTGTCTAGAGGGATGGAAAAGAAAAGGAAATGTTTGTTCCTAATGGATAGCAATGGAGAGTTTCTGCAACAACATTGTAGGCAAATAACTAGCTTAATAAATCAAACATGCAGAGCATCTTCTGGATATTGACACTGTGCGAGACACCTTTGTGAACACTGAATGCTTGATACAGTCTTTTCTAAATGATCCCCCTATGCGGCATGAGAATAAGATTAGGTCCATGCACATACGATAGATAAAACAGTCACTCAAGGATGTGATCTGTGAGAAAATAGTTTTAATACCTGGATATTTGCCTGTTGACTAATTCCCAAACTAGAATATGGATGAATTCCTCTGAGAGATGGTGACCCCTAGCCCTTCCTTTCTCCTTGTAGACAATACCCACCAATGGTCCAGATGTAACAAGGAATTGGGCATACCCCACAATGTTCTCTCAGGTAGAAAACCAGTCCCTTAATTCCCCATTTTGATAGAAGGATGTGATGACACATACAGCTGTCCCTCCCTATAGGATTCCTGCCATCCTCTAGTCAATCAAATGCTGTCTGAGATGCTGCTAGGAAGGGCCACTGCAGATGTGATAAAGTCCTAAGTCTGTTGACCTTCAGGTACAGAGATTGTCAAAGTGGAACTGACCTAACCAAATGATACCTTTAAAAGCAGAGAACTTTCTCAACCAGGAATAAAAGAGGAGATCAGAGGCATATAAACATAAGGATTTGATTCACCATTGCTGGGTTAAGATGCAGTCATGTGACAGGAAATGGAAGTAGTGCTAGAAGCTAAGTGACCACCAGCTGACAGCCAACAAAGAAACGGGGAGCTCAGTATATCAAATTCAAGAAAGTGGAATCTGAATAAATTTGGAAGTAGATTGATCCCAAAGTGTCCAATTGAGAGTCCAGCACAGCTGATACTTTGATTTCAGTCTTGTGACTCCCTGAGTAGAGACCCAGTGGAGCCCACCTGGATTTCTGATGTATAAAACTGTGAATTAATATGAGCGTTCTCCCAAAAGTCCATGGGAATTGTGCATCATGTTTGAGTTCCACTTTTCACCAATATTTTGAAACACATTCACAAGCTCTTAGGTTTGTGATGAGTTAGACAATGATAGAAAGCTGATGTACCCTCAAAGCCCAGGAATTTGTGCACAGCAAGGAGACAGTCTGAGCAAATGAGGACTGTTTATTCTCTGATGAATGGGAGAACAGAAGTCTCATTCTTTGCACCAGTCAACACAGAGTGAAAAAAAGATTCTGGTCTTTGGGGTCTCACAACCCTAGTTCTGGCCCTATCATCTATCAGCTTTGCTACCTGGACAATCTCCTTCAATCTTTGTTGTTGCACTTGCAAAGTAGATATTATGGGGATGAAATGAAATAAAACATGGAATATAGTGAGCACTCAATCAAAGTAATACTTACTAGTTCTTTGGCTTGAATGACTCATTTTCAGCATTTCTTTTTAGTAGCATGGTTTTTTGGAGAAGACCCTCATTAAGGCACTGGTAGCTAAAGTGGTAACCTTGATAACCTAATCTTCCATGATTTAATGAAAATAGGTGGCTCCAGGTAATCTCTCTTAAATTTCCCAAAACAACTGGAAAGGCCATCCATTTCAGTGCTGTGGAGAATACTTGCAACTAGTATAATCTCATTATCTGCAAGATGCTGAGTGGCCAAGATTCACAATTATTGCAAAATTCATTTCTGAGTTAGCCTCCTGGTCGGTAGCGACAGTTTCTTGATTTATTGTATCATAAGGTTTCAGTAGGCTATATACTAGCATAGGTTGAAAACTGAGAAAGAATATTGTGGGAAATTTTTTGCTCATTTTCTGGAAATTCTTCAAGTAGTGATTTTAAAATATGGCTTCTAGAACTCACTTAGTATGTCAGATGTTGGGCCCTACCCAAGACCTACTAAATTTGAAATTCTGATAAAAGCTTAGCATTCTGTGGTTTAGGGAGGCTGCTTTGTGATCATCTCAAGTTTGAGAACCATTGTCCTAAGAGATGGGAGTGATTCCTAGCATCTCCAGGAAATTTTAAGTGAGATTTTCATTTATGCAAAAATGATGAACACAACTCCAGAGAATTAATAAGAAAGATTATGAATGATCCAATGCTATCAGAGACTACACAGAATCTCAGTTGATATGCTTCCCAAATTCTGCATGTGCATTAAAATTTTGTAGAATGAGTCATTGTGAAAATATATCAGGAAACTGGTTTTTTAAAGAAAAAAATAGGTGGCAAATTCTTTTGTAAAGTTAAAACTCTGATTTATCTGTTTTGTAAGCAGAATTTTATGTATTGAATTTTCTTAGAAGAAGGCAGATTGTATCTGGTCGTTTTATGCATTGGAAATGCTCCTGAAGAAATATTTGATTAGTTGATATGGGAGTCAAAATATGCTAGGTTGTAGAAAACTGAGAAAATTGCCATTTTTACTATAAATGCTTTTAAAATGGGATCTGATACTTTCTATAGTTTAATTTTCAAAGTCTTTTCTGTTTTCTTTTGGCTCCTCTCTCCCACCCTGAAAGATAGCACAAGAATAAAGCAGCCTGGTGTGCTGGTAAGAGTGTGGCAATACAATTGGTTGTGCCACTTACCAACTGTGTGACCTTGCTCCATGGAGCCTGGTGCTGTGGCTCCGTGGGTTAAGCCGCTGCCACAGTGCCAGTACCCAATATGGGTGTGAGATGAGTGCCAACTGCTCCACTTCTGATCCAGCTCCTTGATAATGCACAAGCAGCAGAGGATGGCTCAAATGCTTGGGTCCCTGTACCCATGTGGGAGACCTGGATAAAGCTCCTGACTTCTGGCTTTGGCCTAGCTCTTGTGGTATAGACTCTGGGGGCCAGTGTTTCTCAAAGTAGAGCATGCAGCAGGATCCCTTGGTTGCCTGAGCATGGGGCCCAAGCATGGATGTAGCAGCCCTTTGCTGGTGTCCCTGTGTTGGCTAATAGTCCAGGTGGTGGGTTGGGGAGAATTACTGGTTGCTGGGTTCCATGATCCACCATATAGGAATATGGCAGGAGGCTGAGTTAGAAACTGGCTGAAGGAACCACACTAACTCAGCACATGCCACCATCAAGTCAGAGATTGTGCCTTCCTTGTAGGAAGAGGTCTTCTAGAGTACTTTGTTGTTCAAAGTCCAACAAATGCATGCATGGCAACTTTCCCAACACTTATGGCATTGTGAAAGATTTGGGTCTTTGATTTCATTGTGCAATACTTTCTAAAAATTATTTATGCATTGTTATTTTTTTAATTTTTTTTTTTTATTTAACAGAGTTAGGTAGTGAGAGAGAGAGACAGAAAGGTCTTCCTTCTGTTGGTTCACTCCCCAAATGGCCGCTACAGTCGGTGCTGCGCTGATACAAAGTGAGGAGCTTCTTCCTGGTTTCCCATGAGGATGCAGGGCCCGAACACCTGGTCCTCCTCCACTGCCCTCCTGGGCCACAGCAGAGAGCTGGACTGGAAGAGGAGCAGCCAGGACTGGAACTGGCACCCATATGGGATGCTGGCACCACAGACGGAGGATTGGCCAAGTGAGCCATGGCACCGGCCCCTGTTATTTAACTTTTAAAAATTCTTTTGAATTGAGAAATTGAAATAAAGTATGTCCCAAGATAGAAAGCAAATACAATATCAGGCATTGCTATATAAAAAGGTGGCTCTTGGAGTAGGACGCTATCTACTGTTCTTTTCTCTCTTCACTATATTTTAAAGTATACTAATAATTATTTTTTAGAAGATTTGCTTTTATTTGAAAGGCAGAGTTATCGAGAGAAAAGGAGAGATGAGAGAGAGAATATGAATCTTCCATCAGCTGCTTCACTCCCCAAATGGCCACAACAGCCAGGACTCAGCCAGACCAAAGCCAAGAGCCTGGAACACTATCCTGGTCTCCCACGTGGGTGCAAGGGCTCAGGTACTGGGCCGTCTTATGCTGCATTCCCAGGCCCATTACTGGGTGCTGGATTGTGGATTGGAAGTGGGGTAGCCAGGACTCAAACTGGGGCACTCATATGGGACGTCTGCATTGTCTCAAGTATTAATCCACTGCCAATGATGGCCCTGAGTAAGGTGGTTTCCGCCCTGGTTTCCAGCGCTGAGTCTCTCTGTGACCTGGCCAGGGCCTCTGTCCATATATCAGACCCTTCCCTTTACTAAATACTTAACATCCATACTGTACTTCTCGCATTTAGGCCGTTTCCGGGAAATATCCACACTGGACCCAAATCTGCCTTATTGTGGCTCCATGCAGGGAAAGAGAATGAGATGGATACTTAGAGTCTCATTCAAACAAAATTCTTAATAACTAAACATCATCTCCTTTCTGCCCAATTACGCGAGCATTTTAATAGTGGCTTTACTATAGTCCATTGGTTTATTTCAGGCAAAAAACAGGCTCCAGGAAGGTCAAGTTTCATGCCAAGAGGCATATTTCCCAGTGTCCTTCAGTTCATACTGATTCTAACATACATGAGATATCCATGAGGCTGACTCTTAATTCAGATATATATACATTCATGTGTGTGTGTGTATATATATATATACATATAATTAATAGGAAGAGGAAATAATCTAACATCAGAATTTAAAAGGTATTCTATTGAATTAACTTTTCTCTTTGGAATTCTCTGACAGAACTAAAATGGTCTAGTAGGGGCATATTGGTCTTTTCTAAAATCATTCATATTAGTGGCTCACAAAACCTGGAAGAGGAAACAACAAATTGACATCCCCAATTCCAATCTCTTTTCTTTGTTCAGGTCATTCAGAGTATCATTATCACGTTAATGGAATTTTACTATTTCTATTTGCAGGTCTTTTTGTATGCACTTTGTAATCTTATTTAAAACAAAGGTGGGAGAAACTCTCCCTCTCATTTTCATCTTTTCTGAAAGCCTAGCAAGATTTTTGAGCCAACAGATTTATTGGCTATCATGAATGAGATACCCTTCATCCTTTCTCCTGATACTAATTTTCTGACTTCTATTTCTTTTTTAATATTTAGTTATTTGAAAGGCATGGAATCAAAGAGATGAGAGAGAGGGGGGAAGAGGGGGAAGGAGGGAGGGAGAGAGAGAGACAGAGACAGAGTTGGATCTTTCATCAACAGCTGGGGCTTGGCCAGGCTGAAGCCAGGAGCCAGGGACTCCATCGAGGTCTCACATAGGTAGCAGAGGCTCAAGAACTTGAGCCATCCTCTGCTGCTCTCCCATGTACATTAGCAGGAAGCTGGATTGGAAGTGGAACAGCCACTTCCAACATGGGATGCCAGTGTTGTAAGGGGTAACTTAACCTCCTGCACCTCAATGCCGGCCCAGACTTCTATTTCTTTAATTCTCACTTGCCCATTGCTGAGACTTATCCCATAAGCTGGTATGACCTTAGGGCAGAAGACTCTCTGGGTCCCTTAGTGACAGTGGGGTAGGAAGTGAAAGTTAAGTCTCAGTTGCTGAGTGGGGAGAACTCAGGCAAAGATATGTTTAATTTGTGCTGTATTTAAGTGTGTGCTTTCTCCCTCCATCAAAGTGGTTAAATTGTCTGTAAGGATAGTCTCAGGTTCACAGCAAAAGAACTTAATTCTTCATTTGGTTTTACCCAGAGAGAACATTTTTATAGCATTGTGATTCAGGAATGATAATTTCATTCGCAAATGGTGTGTTTTAAGCAGTAAACAAATATTACTTTCCAGACCCCAAAGATGAGTTGAGGCAAAGCTCAAATCATCTGGTGCTAAACCTGGAGCCCAATTTCAAACAAGTTGACTGTGTTTCTTTATGGTGCAATATGACTGTGTCAGGAGGCGGAAATTTTATCCTGTGCTAGCAATGATAAGAAGGAGCAACAACCTAACAAGAGTTGATCAAAGGTCCTAGTCAAATACGGTGTCTGCAGTCTTAGAGAATTACAGCTCATATAACGGATCTTATAGAAAATCTTTTCATTGCTTTGAATCTCCCTAAATCAGAGAATATCTCTGCTACTTTATATGGTTTCCTTCCTCCCATAAGTAATCACTCTTTAAGTGACAGAATCACCTTAATTTTGCATTTTTAAAATTTTATATGAACCTTGGCAAAGATTAATCTGCATAGACTATTCTGGATGCTTGGTTCCTGTGTTTCAGGCTTGTAAAGGGGATAAAGCAGGCAGCTTGCTTTTCTCCTGCCTTCTAGGTTTATATGAATGTAAATTTTATAGCAAGAAGGTTATCTCCTGTGCCTTCTTAGACCTTACCAAATGCTGTGAGAACTATGCCCAGAGTTGCTACATATCCACTAATAAACTCTGTTGTCCTGTTGGGGCTTTGGAAATCTCGGAAGCTGTGAGAAAAAACAAAAATTGCAATAAAAATCCATCCATGGGGCAGACATTGGGCGACGCAGGATTAAGCTGCTGCTTTGGAAACCCATATCCCATTTTGGACAGTGCTGGTTTCCTGTCCTGTCTCCTCTGTTTCTGCTCCAGCTTCATGCTAATGCACCTGGGAGGTAGAGATGATGTCTCAGTGCTTAGGCCCTTGTCAGCCATGTGAGAGAGCTGGATGGAGTTTGTGGTTTCTGAATTCGGCTTAGCCTATCTGTTGCATGTATCTGGGGAGTGAGTGAGTGCATGAAAGATATCTCCCTCTGTCTGTCTGTCTCTCTCTTCTCTCTCTCTCTCTCACAGAGTCACTTTGTCTTTCAAGTAGATGAAAGGATAATCAAAAAACAGATCCAGCCATCATTAATTCTTCCTCTTATCCACTCTCTAAGTCTCCTTATGTCTTTATTCTCAAGAGTTTGTAATCGCTTCTTTCTTCCCATTCTTTTCTTATTTTATCCCTTCTTTGCTTTCCCTTTTTAGAAGATGCTTTCTTTTCTGTAAGTTTTCTTGTCTTTTTTCAGAATTTACCTGAAGTTTCACTTAAAATCAACAACTCTCATGTCCTGTGCTTCTCCAGCAAGCCAGTCTGTCCTTTATGTGTGTGTCATGCATGAACTAAGGGGTGTAGTGCATGTATGTGTATACATGTCTATGTGTGTGTGTGTGCATACATGTATGTTAGGGGAGAGAAAGCAGGGAAGGAAAGTAGCAGGAGGCACAAATACAGGATTTAGAGACCCAGGGGGTATATTACTGTTGTAGGTCTAACATGTTTATATTGCTCACTTTATTTTATTTAAATGGTAAAGGGAGGTTATTTCAGCCTTTTTGTATGTTCTCTCCTTTCTATTTTTATCAGTCTTATTGTTCCTTACTAAGCTATCAGGATGTTTAATTTAAAAGTAGGAGCGGAGCCTTTTGATATTGTTGTAATTTATGTACTTTAGAAACTTCTAGAAGTGGAAAAGGTTGGATAACTTCCAACCTTGGACAGCATACTTAATGGCTTTACCTACTGAAGGTTTGCCTTTAGGAGTGTCAGGATTCTGTAGGACTCATTGCTTCCCTTCCATTCTCTCCTTCATCTCAATCTCTCTCTCACATACACAGTTCAATTTTTGTGTCATTACAGAATTTGAAGGCAAAATTGTAGATAATCTAGAACTTTATTTTAATATTTTCTCTTTTTTATTTTCAATTTATTTCCACTGTACTTGAAAGGCAGGGTGACAGATATCACTCAGAGACAGAGAGTTAGTTCTCCCATCTACTTGTTAACTCCCCAAATGACTATAACAGCCAAGGCAAGCCTGGGCCAAAGCCAGGAACAAGGAACTCCATCCTGGTTTCCTACATGAGTGGCAGGGGTCCAAGCACTTGTGCCATCACTGCTGCCTCCCAGGCACATTAGCAGGAAGCTGAATCAGAAATTGCGCAGCAAGGACTTGAATCAGTGCTTTGTTATTGGATGCTGGCATCACAAGAGGTAGCTTAACCCACTTACTTCATTTTAGAAATGAAAATATGGAGTCAGGTAATTTATTTAAAAGTGTTCAGGAAGCTGGTAAGGTTCAGGAGCTATATGTTCTAATCCAGAATTGGGACATATGATCTGACAAAGATAATAATATCAGTAGTGACAACAGCAATAACAGAATAACAGTCACTGATATTAACTGAGCATTCACATTGCAAGGTATATCTTACTTGATCCTCTCAGCAACTGTCCCTGCCCCATGTGGTAGGTTACTAATGTTTATTCTCATATTATAGATGATGCACTTGGGTAGAAATCCACTTCGTACGTAATAATAGGGCAAAGGTACGTTGTGAACCCAAGTCTCTCCTGTTTTGAAACTTGTGTCCTACACAGCAGTATCCAGAAGCCACTTTGTCCTGGCTCTTGTGAGCTGATTATTAACCCTTCTTCCTAACTCGGTATTTGGTGACATCTGGTTGGTAGCTTTAAATCAACCATGATACAAATATTTACACCATGGAAACTGGCAAAAGCTACATATCAGGGCATGGTTTTCTTTGCTAAGGAGCTGAATGATGTTGGCCAACACACTACTGCTTTACAGAATTTTTACAATACTGTCCTCTTAGCAAAAGAAAGAGTGGATCTTCTGAACATTATGGCCCTCCTAGAAAAATTGGATCATTTACTAGAGTATTGGAAAAATGTTAAAATCCAGGTATCAAATCCGGATATGTTCACACTCCTGACTGAATGCTCTTTCTGCCCTCCCTTGCTGGAATTTATTTTCTTTTGTAATCGTAAGCCCACCAGCTATGTGTTAGGCAAGGAACATTTGAATAAGCAATAGATGCCTGTGTAATTTAATATAAGCTGACAGGAGAGAATATACTGGGAGACTGAGGGATACTGGGGATATCCATCTATAGTCCTATAGCAACAGGCGTGGCTTCATGAAGGAATGGAAAATGGTCTGGGAAGCCAGTCTTGAGTACCCTTGCTTCATGCCTCCTGACATTCCTGTTTTGTGTCATTGCATTTCTCTGCATGTCCATGTCTGCATTTCAAGCCTTTTTTGTTTGGAGGAGACTTAGCCAACACCCTGATACATCTGGATTGTTGCTCTACATAAGCATCTCTAGATTTATTATTTTTGGCTCCCATTTTCCAGTTTTTAGGAGGCGAACACCTCTCAGACTGACATGGGACAATTGTCTAATCTGCAAGGAGAGGTGCTGAATACAGACCACCTTCTAAGCAAGGCAGGGGATAGAGATTTCTCTGAGAAGGCAGAGTGGGGGATAGAAATGGTGTTCATCTTCAGACCTGAGAGGGGGAGGGTACAAATGAAAAGGAAAAAGGCTGGGCTGTAGGCAATTGCAGGGGGAACAGATCAGGGTTTTACATATTTGTAAATATTTGACAGCTCACTCTGTGCTTGGCACTCAGTAGATGCTAAGAGGAAAGAGTGATTTGTGAGCAAGAATAGATTTCTGCAAATGGTAGAAAAAAAAATCAACAAAAGAAAATAGAAAGCTAGAAATGATTCTACAAAGAAAATAGAAGGCTGGGAATGATTCTACAAAGAGAACCGCTCTGCTGCTTGAGACAGATGATCACCAATGACATCTACATGGGGCCACGTCTATCATCAAAGGGATTATGGTGTCCTTTCCCACATCCAGATCTGACCTTTGGCTGGAAGTCTAGTTCAACGTAAGAGTTCACCATTTCCAAATTCCTTCCTGCATTGCTTTATCCACTTACAAGGTTACGACTCAAAGTGGAACCATCTAAAATAATCACTTATGAAATTACATGCAAATAGAAGAAATCATGTCCAAATTGAGGAAAATGACCGTGTTTTTCATGTTCAGTCTTTAGGAAATAGCTTTTAAAATAAGTGCTACACCATCCTTACTTTTTATGGTTAATGAGGAGCAAAATATGTGCCCTCAGGATCAGGAGCCCTAGAGTTCAATGATCAATGCAATTGGAGAAAATTCTTACCCTGAATATTGGACTTAAAATCTCTTAAGAAAAGATATTTGTACTGTTCAAATTGCTGCCTAAAGCCTTTACTTGTCCTAGAAAGTATTGCTAAGATTAAAGATAATTACAATAAAAGACAGTCTAAATTTTCTAAAATTTTGGGAAGAATGGTGGTTTAATCTGAAAGTTTGCATTTATCATTAATACTTTACCTTAGCGATGCTCCTAACATAATAGAGCCCCACAGTTCATTTTGTGAGAACTGATTATCAACACTGAGATTTACTCACAGCACATCTTGCTTGTAACTTCCATGGAACATAACCTTTTCTGCTTAAATACCCTGCTAGTGATATTATCACCATCTCACTAAGTTTATTCTTATATGGCACTGTGACTCTCCAGGAACCAGAGGGGGTATGTCTCATGGGCTCATTTTAAGATAAAATAAAACCAACAATTACTCTAGTCTTTCTAAATTCTCTTCCTTTTTCTCCTGCTCTTACCTTTGCCTTGCCAGCTGCGAGACAGATGGTCAGGTGACAGAGGATGAACAAGGAACCCTGTAATCCAGCTGGTGTTTCATTCTGTCTCTTTCTGTTGCATTTCCTCGCCTACCAGCTGAGATCAAGGAGACTGTTCGGTGGGGATATGTGGGGACATAAGCTTCACTAATTCCCCCTATAACATACTGAGAAGTGCATGCAAACTATTAAAATAATGAACTATTTGTGCATTAGTTGGTAAATAGCTGTTGGCCACAGCTCCTTAACACATACCTAACTTCTTCCTTCGCCCATCACCCTGACTTCCTGTGTCAGGGATACACTAGACATTCCTCCCCATGACCAGTAGGATTGATATCTGGCACAGAAAGGGCCTTAGGACTTCTTTTACTGGTTTTGAAAACTGCCACTAATTATTTGTATACTTTTATCCTATGTGCTGCACAAACTCATCTTCATATAGTTTTAGAAGAGTAGTTGAAAGCATGTGTTGTAGCTTTAGGCTCTTTCTCTCTGTCTTTGTGTACACACACACACACACACATACACACTGGCTGTGCCAGTCATCGGCTGTGGACTATGGATAAGTTCCTTAATTTCAGTGAGCCTCAATTCCTCAGCTGTAATATGGGGAATATAATAGTATTTACTAAGCAGGGTTGTTGATGATTAAGGGCAATGATATCTGTAACATAATTAGCAATGTGCTTAGCAACAAGCAAATTCAATGGTAATTGTGACTATTACATTTTTTTAAAAGATGGATTTATTTATTTATTTGAGAGGCAGAGTGACAGAGACAATGAGACAGAGAAAGATCTGCTATCTACTGGCTCATACCCCACATGGCCTAACAGCTGCTGCTGAGCCAGGCTGAAGCCAGAAGCTGGCACTCCACCAAGGTCTTTCAGGGACCCAAGTACTTAGGCCAGGCCACCTTCCGCAGCACTCCTAGGGACATTAGCAGGGAGCTGAATCAGAAGTAGAGCAACCAGGACTCAGACTGCCACTCTGAGACACTGGTGCCTCAAGGAGTAGCTTCACCCACGGCAGTGCAACACCCACCCCAAATATTATTATTGATGCCCTGCTAATGTCCTGCTTGCAGGCAGTCCTACCAAATGTGGTCATTCCTGTCTCTAGCTGCCCAGATGTCAGGATTGAAATAGTCAACATTAAGCATTCTTCTACATAATTCTATCACAAATCCTGTTAGTAGAGTTTAGTCCAAGATCTAAAAACAGTTATCTCATTCAGATTGTTTCCTTATTTTACATACATTTACGTAGACTTCTTTTTTATTTACATAGTTGTTTTTTAATTTTTTTTTTAATTTTTAATTTTTTTTTTGACAGGCAGAGTGGACAGTGAGAGAGAGAGAGAGAGAGAAAGGTCTTCCTTTGCCGTTGGTTCACCCTCCAATGGCCGCCGCGGCCGGCGCACCGCGCTGATCCGATGGCAGGAGCCAGGTGCTTCTCCTGGTCTCCCATGCGGGTGCAGGGCCCAAGTACTTGGGCCATCCTCCACTGCACTCCCTGGCCACAGCAGAGAGCTGGCCGGGAAGAGGGGCAACCGGGACAGAATCTGGTGCCCTGACCGGGACTAGAACCCGGTGTGCCGGTGCCGCAAGGCGGAGGATTAACTTTGTGAGGCGCGGCGCCGGCCTATTTACATAGTTTTAAAACATCTGCTTTCCAGTACCTGACTAGGTGCCTACAGTGTATTCTCTTTTCTTTTGCAACCTCATTGTGAACCATCTACTTCCATCTCCTTCTTAGTGTTCATCCATTTTCTCCCTCCTGGAATTTTTTTCTCTCCATTAATTCTAATTTTATGCTTTAAAGCCAACACAAATTCCTGTCCTCTCTGCAAAACTTCCCCAAATATTGGGTCTTAATAATATCTTTTCTGTGGCCCGCAGCAGAATTTTTAGTTTCTGATCTCTGTTTTAGGACCAATTTTCTCTGTTGTTTTTATGAGTCTTTTCTTTATAACTAGATTGCACATGTCTTGATGGCATGGACCAGACTCCAGGCAGTTGTAGGAAGTGTCTTTAAGAGTCTCTCATAGAAAAGCATTTTTTGGAGAGACCACAGGGAATGTAGGCTTTTCAAAATAGGAAAGCACTTTATACAAAGGAAGGAAATATTTTTCTTGAAAGTTGATAAGCAAAGCAAACCCCATTAAACACAATTGGAGAATGGATGTTTTTGAAATCGTGTTTATTTTATGTTTTAGGCTTGTACAAAATATTTAGATGAAGCTTAGCATTAATAATTTAGTGTTTTGCTTTAACAAAATTTCAGAATGCAGTCACGTCATGGATGGCTGGATTGTGTGCTAATTCAGTACACGGCACATTCAAATAAAGGGAATATTTCCTAAGAGACTCTTCGTGAGGTGTGCCCACTATGTTCATTAGAATTTTAATGGCTCCTAACAGTGGGAACTACCTGTTTTAGCTAAATAATAACTAAAAAGGACTTTTTTACACTAGATGTTATAATGACAATAGAAGGAATAAAATTACACTAGCATAGAGTCAGAAAGTCTTCTAAAATCCGTCTAGGCATGGCTGTATTGCACAGACTCCAACAGCATGCATGGCTTTTCTAGGATTAAGCGATTCCTCTTTGTTAAGGAACTGAAGAGTCCATCAAGAGTAAGTGAGTTATCTTGGCCTAGGCCTTGCCACATGGTCTTGTCCTGTTTCTGTGCTCTGTTTCTGAATTAGCCATCGTTTCAGGTAGGGTGCTTTTCATTGCAAATGACAGAATATTATCTCAAATGTATCTGCTTCATGTAGTTGAACACTTACAGGGCACCAGCTTAGTACATGACTTGACCCAGGACTCTCCTGGTGTCGTGAGGTTCTGGGGTGTTCTTTCTGTTGTTAGCTTCCCTTCCTTAAACCTGGCTTTGGTCAGGCCCCTTCCTCTCTGATTCACCACAGCAGCTCTCTCTCAGCTGTCTTCTAAGGAAAAGAGACCGGAAGAGGCCCCAGATTATCCCAAGTGAATGTTTTAGTAGTAATGTGGTCTTTCTGGCCTTGGTAGACTTGCTATCGGCGCAGTATTTCTCCGTGAACCAGTCACTGTGGCCTGGAGATGGACTGTGCCGATTGGCTCACCCCAAGTCATATGTTTCACTCTGATCTCTGTAGCTGGAGCCTGCTTCTCGAAAATACACAGACTGGAGTCAGGGAGGTTGGATCCTCAAATGAGGGAGATTGGGTCTTTGTGAACAATGTGTATTTTGAGTAAATTATGCACAGACTTCAAAATGTTTGCTGTACCCAATATAACTTATCTTCTAGTTCTGCATTCCACAGACTTTTTGATGACCCTCGTATAGGCCAACAGACAGAGCTATGTTTCGTATAGCTATTGTTTTACTTTTTATTTATATTTACTTATTTATTTGAGAGAGAGAGAGGAAGAGAGAGAGAGGAAGAGAGAGAGAGGAAGAGAGAGACTCTCCATCCACTGGGTCACTCTCAGATGACCACAGTGGGCCAGGCTGAAGCCTGGAGCTTCTTTCAGGTCTCTCATGTGAGTGACAGGGGTCCAAACACTTCATCCATCCTCCATTGGTTTTCCAAGGCCTGGACTGGAAGTGGAGCAGCCAGGACACGACCTGGAACTCATGTGAGATACCGGCATTGCAGGCAGTGACTACCTGCTACATCCTGACACCGGCCCATTTTACTTCTTTGCTCCATTTAGTTTGTGTCCTATTGCAGAATGGACAATTCTTTGGGTTGGTAAATTCACTGACAGTAAACTATTTTCAGTCTTATGTGACCACAGGTCACAATAAGTAGGCGTTAGCTGTAAAACTTCCTAAACTATGTTCTGTGTTTTTGATTTGTTACTATGCAGGCTGTTCAATGTCAGATTGGAGAATGTAATGCTGTTTAGGATGGAGACCCTGCCTATCTGTTTCTCTGTTGTGTCCTCTGTTTGTAGAAGGGGCTCAGTAAATACTTTTGGACAAAGTAGAGGTTTCCTCTCCTTTGGTATACTTTCTGCAGGAAATGTGTCTCTTGCTACCCCAGAGTTATATTGCTGTAGGTTCTTCTTTGTCTGTTGGTTGTACTGGGAGGACATGGTAGGATGGGTTTAACCTTGATCTTTGCTGAGAATAGTAGACTTCCAGGGAGCACTGCTTGCAAAGGGACTACTCTTTGGGAAAGTCACTGATTCTGTGTCACCTCCCTTGTTTCAAAAATAAGACATTTTTCTCCCTTCTAGCTCCCCTGGGCTTTCACTATTTAACTTGTTCATGCCTATTGATTGTGAGCTACCGTCAGCTGACTCTTACATGCAGTGATGGAAAGAATAGTTTTGCACTGACACTGATTGCTTTTCTAGACTTGAGAGCAGGAAGATAATGGGACTTTGCACTTTTGAACCTATTTTCAGTAAACAACACTATTCATATACAGATTTATTTTGTGCCAATCTTTCTGTTTCACATGATTTTCTTCCATGTAACAATCCTTGTGCAATAGTGGAATACAAGAAGAGGCCTGTGAATTTTATTCAAAGGCCAGAGATTCATGGATGTTTCTTTCATTTCTAATTGTGTAGACTCCATGTTTAGCAACCCCAGCATAAGCCACAAAGTGGCAAACTGACAGTCTCTTTTTATTTTTTATTTTTTTATTTGACAGGCAAAGTTAGACAGTGAGAGAGAGAGACAGAGAGAAAGGTCTTCCTTCTGTTGGTTCACCCCCCAGATGGCCGCTATGGCTGGTGCGTTTCGCCGATCCGAAGCCAGGAGCCAGGTGCTTCCTTCTGGTCTCCCATGTGGGTGCAGGGCCCAAGGACTTGGGCCATCCTCCACCGCCTTCCCGGGCCACAGCGGAGAGCTGGACTGGAAAAGGAGCAACCGGGTCTTTTCTTGATATCAGCATCCCTTACGTGTGCAGGACACATCATGGTTCACAAGATGCTCTGACACTAGCACACTTTTTCCTTTGATTCTTATGAAGAGACTTGGAAGCAGCTGGGACAGAAATTGTTATATCATTTAACCCAATGAGGAAACTACGTTGCAGTTCAGGAAGAAGTTACGCGATTCCCTGAAACTCCAGAGTTAGAACAGGACCCAACTCAGTCTTCTAGACTCCTAGCCTAGCAGCTTTTCCACAGCTTCAAACTCGAGTGTGTCACTTCCAGAGTTGATTCTGAGCTCCTGAAGGAAGTGTCATATTGAAATTCACTCAGCAGTATTTATGGCAGCATCTCTTGTCTTCTATGCATCTACACTGGGGTCTAGGCCTCCAAAATGGAATTGAGGCAGCTGGAAGGTCCTCCAGAAGCTGCTACTTGTTCTCTAAAGAGTCCCTCAACGCTCCTTTGCCATATGGACCTGCAGTGCAAAGCCTGTGCCCCATCTCCCAGGTCTGTCCATAAGCTTTATGTGTTCTTCTTTGTCTTTGTGAGACCTTCAGGTCTCCTTTAAACCTGAGGATAATTTCAATGAGGGATGTGTTGTGATGTTTTCTTACACCCAACAGTCTGAGGGAATACGCAGTTTTCTGATATCCAGGGTGAGAAATAGACTCATTTAAATTTGTTTTTTGTTTTTTGTTTTTTTTTTTTTACTCCAGCAACAAAGCATTAAAAAATACATTACTGAAAATTTAGAAAGGTATCTTTTTTCCTTTATCCTTATAAATGTTAGAGTTTTCGTAAGCATACATGCATGGTTGTACTATTTTTTTTTTTCCATTTGGTGTTACTTCTCAATCATTTTTGTGCATTTTCACATGGTCAGCATTGGGCACGTATTATGTGCTAGGTAATGATCTTGGCTGTTGTTAATGATCTTTTCAGTCAATATGCTGTGATTCACTCAGTCATTCATCTATAGATGTACATTTCTCTCCATTTTTTTCCAATTTTATAAATAGAAATGCAATGAATGTATTTGAAGACTCAACTTTTTGTACATTTTTCTTAGGATAGATTTTAGTAAGTGGAATTACTGGATCAAAGGACATGAATGTTTTTATGGCCATCAGTACTTATTGCTAAATTGCTTTTTGGAAAGGTTGCTCAAATTTACAATGCTCTTAGTATTGTATGAAAATATCAATTCCACTGGACCCTCTGGAGTATTTGATTTTATCATTAAAAAATGCTAACTGGCAAAAATGGTATTCTCTGTGTTTAACATACCTTTTGTTGCTCAATTTAAGAAGGAGGGGCGCTTTTGTATATTTTCTAGTTTGTGGATTGTCTATTTTCTTTTAAAACACTGCATTTATAAACTGAGCCATTGCAGGCAAAATGACGGCAGCAGCCAAGTTCTTGGGGGTAACCAGCGCTTTAATGTTATGATTTTGGTCCCTTCCCTCGTCCTCACTCTGCTGCAGGCTAATAGAAGAGTGGCATTGTTGCATCTATTTCCACAAAGATGTTAATGGTCTCCTTTCCCTCTGCTTTGACAAAGCAACTGTGAAGGAGCCAGGATGCCAGCATGCAGAAACTGCCGCAGGAAAAAAAACCCACGGTGGCAGGAAATTACCCTAATAGGGTGAAAATTAAGAAACGACCCATGGCACAGCCTGTTTCCAGGATACAGTGGGTACTTTCACGCCTTAGCAATTATTCTCTTAGAATCAATTTGGTAGTTCTTTAAAAAAAAATAGATTTGAACTTGATGGGGTTCAAGAGAAAGGGATAAAAGCTTGGAAAATATTTAATTTTGTTTAATAAAGAAATCATTCTTATCTTCCCCATTGATTAGAAAATGTAGTTCTTTTAAACTTTTTCTTGGTCTTTCCTATTTTGTGCAGGAAAAAAACAGTTTCATTTTAGGTAATGTCTTTGGGGGCGGAGGTGGAGAGTGGACTCCTGCAGGAGGAAAGGAACAAAGTCTTTTATTCTTCACTTGCAAAAAATGAAAAAGCCACAAAAGCTGTCAGGCCATGGGTTGGCCGCAGTGTTTGGAGGCCCACGGGGAAGCTGTCCTGTTGCTGGGGAGGTGCAGGAGCACAATAGATGACTGCTGCTTCAGCAGTTGGGGCAGGGGCGTGAACCCAGGCTTCTGGGTTGGAGCCTGGAGCCCAGTCCCTTAATGCTTTGCCTCCTCATCCCTCAAGCACTTGTTTACATAGCTACCCTTATGGCTTGTGAGAAAGATGTCTCTAGTCTCTATTTCAGCACCCTTTTATTGCTTTGGATTTTTAATCTTGGGTTGACTAAGGAGTCTGGCTAGCACTGAAAACAAATGCTTTTGTATGGGGAACATTTAATACTTATTTGTTGATTTCATTTATTCTCTCTACCTTTTTTTGGAAACACACAGCTCAGTTAAAAATGGACTATCTTTCCCTTAGTTTCCAAAGGTCAGGCCAGTGTTTGATTGAATATCTAATGGAAGACAGTAACAGTTGATGCTAGATGCTGAGCTCTGAGGCAAGGTCATGTTTTGTTCAACTCTGTGACTGCATTCTTTGCACAGAGGAGCTACTGCATATCTGTGTATCTGTTTATTGAGCCAAAGTAAGTGACACAAAAGGCGGTGAATACCACAAAGGACAGCTTCTCTTTCATTCCCTGAAGCTTCCTTCGGAGGTCAAGTAGACTGTATTAATGTATTCAGCAGAATCACTCTTAGTAAATCCCTACGAGTTCCACCCATTCCTAGCATTACCAGTTTTAGAGTTTGAAGAGCACTTGAGTGCCTCTAAACTTGCCCTCTGTGTCAGAACTGACCTGTGAGAGTCTCGGTATCCAGGAGCAATAGAGAAAACCAACAACATGGGATTTGGTAGAGGTTCAGTCAATATTCGGTAAACATGGTTTGAGCATATTCTGTGCAACGTTAGTGAGAATAAGGTTTCAAAAATGCCTAAGACCTCGCCCTTGATCTCAGTTTCTTAATCAGAAATAGAGGGGTAGGTTTAAGTCTGGCTTAAATATTAAGAAAGAAAGTAATTTTAAATGTTTATTAATTTATTTCATCATATACTCAATTATGTATTTTTAAAGCTTTATTTATTTTATTTAAAAGAGTTACACAGAGAGGAGAGGCAGAGAGAGAGAGAGGTCTTCCATTCACTGGTTCCTCCTCAGATGGCCACAGTGGCTGGAGCTGTGCCAGTCTAAAGCCAGGAGCCAGGAGCCAGGAGCTTCTTCCGGGTCCAATACGTGGATGCAGGGACCCAAGGACTTGGCATCTTCTACTGCTTTCCCAGGCCATAGAAGAGAACCAGATAGGAATTGGCACCCATATGGAATGCCAGCACTGTAGGCAGCGGCTTTATCTGCTATGCCACAGCGCCAGCCCCATTCAATTATATTTAGTCTTCATTGATTGGTAATGTCAATGGGCACAGTAGGTGACTGAGAAGACTTTCTCATTTGGAAAAGAACCAGAGGCTTGGCTTAACCCACCTATCTTGAATGCTTTCAGTGATGGACTTTTCTGTCCCTCTCACAGAAGGCTATACATTTTTTAAAAATATATTTATTTGATAGATAAAATATATTTATTTGATAGATTGAGTTACAGAGAGGGAGAGATCTTCCTTCTGTTGGTTTACTCCCCAAATGGTAGTCATGACCAGGGCTGGATGAAGCTAAAGCCAGGATCTTGGAATTCCATCTGGGTCTCCCATGTGGGTGGCAGGGACCCAAGCACTTGGGCCATCTTCTGCTGTCTTCTCAGGTACATTAACATGGAGCTGATCTGAAGTGGATTAGTCATCACTTGACTAAGTGCTCACATGGGATACAGCCTTGCAGGTGGTGGGTTAACCTTTTGTGCCACAATGCTGGCCCCGGGACCATACAGTTTCAAAACAGCTTCTTAGAAATTTTTTATTGAATATTAATTGTAATACACTAGCTGTAGTTCTATCTCATGAAAAGCTATCAAAAATTGTAATTCCTTTCTGTATTATAATCCTGTTAATGTCTGATATCGTTCCTCATTTTTAAAAACTCAATCAGAACATCTCCTCTATCATGCCTCTAATTAGCTCCTCAAGACCTATTTTTTCTCCTGTATTAATATAAACTCGTGTAGAACATCCTAGGGAACACTCAAGTATAAAAATTCTGGACTCATATTCCTGTATGTTAATAAAGCTTTCCAGCAAATCTTGAGGCAGTTAGCTCACAATCTTGAATTCGTTAGCCCCTGCATAGAGTAGGTGAACTTGGTTTTACCGAAAAATTACTATGTGTTTTCATGTTTCCTTATTTAGTCTCCGCATCTATGCATTTTTATTGTTTTTAAATGTCTCCATCACCTCTTATTGATTGTAATTTAATTCTATCACTACTTATAGTTCCACCATATTGGAAAGCTTCAATTCATCTCAATGTTCCTTAGAACATATCATAGGACATAACACACAATAGGATCTCCATAAGTTCTTGTCCAATGAATGAGTGAAAATGTATCAGATAAAAAAGCATTAAATTACATATGTATCAGAGAGAGGCTCAACGTTTGTACCACACCAAAATGGGCAAAATATGTCGTTTTCCGAAAAGCTCTGGGATAGGTTGCTGGGCTGGGGAGAATAGAAGGTTACCCCAGGGGCCAAGAGTCACAGCTTAGAAACCAAATCACTGCTGAGCTCCAAGCTTCCTCATTTTTGAACAAAAGGGATTGGTCTGTGTAGTCTTTTAATTTGTTGCCTCCCTTTCAATATCACAGTTTGTTTAGGGCCTCTGATGTTAGCTACTAGACCAGGGTAAAGAAGAGAATATTTTGTATATGTGCAAACTATTGTCCAATATATCTGATGATCTCAGCATAAATGAGGAAGTGAAATGTTTTCAAAATATCTTCTCTCTCCTCTTATTCAAGTGGAGGGAGTGGGAGGGAGACGGTACATGGGTCAGCTGTCAGCTAAATCAGATCCCTTCAAGATCTTTTGACCTTCTTCATCACTGGTTGCTCATTAGATCAATAAAGATAGACCAAAGCAATTTTATTGAGGGAACAGTGAGGTGCTTAATTTCTGAGATTTGTTTTGAATGGCTTGAAACAGTTACCACCTAATGGCACTGCTATATTCCTGGAACCCTGAGCAACTGTTTAACATTCAAGCTGTGTAGAGTCAGTGAGAGCTCCCAACAGAAAAGGGAATTAACTGTTTGGTGTGTTTTAATAAGTGAGTGAGCAAAGATCATGTGAATCGATTATCAATTTGGCTAACTTTCTTGCAGGGCTTGTGTGGAAGAATTAAATGCAAACAGACTACATGTTTACCAAAGAGGAATGCACCTTGAAATGGATATTAGGATTCTGCAGTGTGATTTTCTGAAATGCACTGGAGCCTTTTCTCACCCTTACATTTGTCAAGAACATGTGCTGGAAAGGAAGGTGGCAATCAGTAAAAACCTATAGTCAGATGCAGGAATGACACAGAGAGAAACTTTTCCTCTAATAAGTGCATTTGCGTCCATGCCCATATCTTTCTGCTAGGCTGAAAACCCTTCTAGAGTCTCAGGCTCCAGGGCCAGTTGGGGATGACTCTAAATTTGTACTGATACTAGGTGCGTGTACTTAAGAGTGGTCCTACTTAGCTCATTGTAACTTGCTTGAGGAAGAAAGGAAGAGACAGGACACCAAAAAGTTGAGTTGATCTTGTCTTGTCTCTAGGGTGTTCATGGATAATCACTGGGAAAGAGGACTTAGAGTCAGCTCGGCTTCTATTTTTTCCCTCCCCCTTCTTGCTCTACCTACCTCCCTTATCCTTTTTCTTTGCTTTCTTTCAGGGAAACACAACTGTCTATGCATTCAAGCTGATGAACATTGTTCCTCTAAGAAGGCATTGTGGGGAGACAGACAGAAGGGCCCGTGAGCAAGGAAGATCCCAAATTCCTGAGCAACTCCATTTTCTGAACCTGCATCTTCCTGTCTGCCCACTCCTGCTTTGAGGACATCATTGTGATGTCATGCTACACAGGTATGTGTTATGTTACTATTTACTGCTGTTATCTGAGAATAGGTCCAGGCATGTAGTATCTTCAAAGTAGTTGCTTTTGAGTATGAATAAATCTCTTATGAGTCATGAAGTGATAGGCATCCTTTTTTTTTTTTTCTCCAACTGTTGGACCTTTCTTGGTATTCATAAATTCCTTGGCTTTATTGTTAACACACCACTGGCTATTCCAGTTAAATTTTCCAAAGTGCATAGAAATAATGGTTTATTTCATCATGCTTAAGTCAAGTAAGCTGAAAGTCCAGAAGTTTTAAAGAGGGAAAATGGACCTTAAAGTAGCATGAGAATTGAAGTAACAATGACATGTCCTATTCTTCATAATGTCAAGAAGTTAGTACAGATAAACAAAAGTACCAAATTCATAGTTAATTGATCAACATTTAAATAGGAGGTTTTTTTTTAAGAGTACAGAAAAATGAATTGTATTTTTACTGGCTAGAAAGTAGTGGTTATCCTGACACTAGCTCTGGATGGTGAAAAGGATCAAGCCTGGGCAATTTCTCTCTTGTTGTCTGCATCCTTGACTGTATCAGAAGGCCATTGTTCCAGGTCTCAAAGGTCAACACTTTAGTGCCGCAATGGTTGAGGATCCCATTTCTCATATGTCTCCTTCCCTGCATGTCAAAATCTGTGTCTGCCTTCTTAAGACAGGCTGAAATGATCACCTTTTTTGTATTTGATGAAATAAAATGTAGTAGGACTTGAATGTTTGCTATTATACTCTATAAGGTTATTTACATTTTAACTGGAGATGCATGGACTCTTTAGCTCAAAGCAACATCGCTCATGGTTGAGTTCCTGACCAGGCAAGGTAGGTGAAGCAGATATTTTTCTCAGGTTTATGTTCCAATGTCAGCCCTCAAGTTGCATCTGTCCATGCCTACATGGACAGATCACCTGTGTTCCTCTTCCACTTCTGTATCCTTTTACCTCTTCTTTGTATTTCACTTCCCATCACTTCCTTTCTTTAAATTATTATTTTTGACAATCCAAGGTCTTAATTAAGTAGATCTCAGAGTCAGAAGTTGGATATGATATCTCTGTGTGGTTAAAGGAAAGCTTTCACAGTGTCTGTGGTCTTGGAACCACCCTGGGAAATGGCAGTGGTCATGACTGAACTGGCAGAAGGAAACTGAGAGGGAGGGCTTTGAGATCTGAAGGGGAATGTCCTAAGCCACCACTACGTTTGCATCTTGGGAAGCAGAGAATGTCCCTGGAGTCCTCTGCTTCCTACCATGAAAGGCTATACTGTGACAAACCTGGGTCACTGTGTCTCTCCTCTGTGGAAGACAGAATAAAAAAAAATAGGGTTAAAGACAGCAGTAGACGAAGCTAGCACAAAGGGGCAAGTTCTCAGCAGATATAATTTGAATACATGATTGAATGGTGATAATAACAACTATTTTGGTAGCTGCTCACATGCAATCACCTTCAATTTTTATGGTTAAGTAAAATGTTATGAGAAGTCAGGAAGCCTTGGTTAGTTTGGTGAACTTTAGATACTCAAAACATTTCAATGGTGTTATTTGAACTCACTGATATACAGTACACTGTAGCTCTGTGCTATTCAATGTGGTAGCCACTGTCCACACCATTTTTGACCATCTATTGGAAATATGACTAGCCTAGATTGAAAGGTACTATAAGTGTAAAATATACAATGGAGGCTTTGACAAACAGAAAAAAAGACTGTCAAATCGATCGATATTTTATGCAGATTATATGATATAATGCTTGATTTTTTTCTTTTGTTTCCTGATACTTTTCTTTTTTGATACAATGTTTATAGTATTTTTGATTTATTAGCTTACATAAAATATATTATTGAAATCATATTTGTTTCATTTTCCTTTTTCAAATATGTTTACTAGAAAGTTTAAAAAATGACATGTGAAAAAATTGTGGCAGACAATATGTGTATTGGACAGACCACCCAAATTTTCAGTGTCCAGATTTCCTTCAAACGGTGAAACATAAGTTTACTTTTGTATTTACCCATTTCTCTAGATGCATTTCATCTTTATACCTTGGGTTTGCATTGTTACCAGTACAAGGGCTATGGTGACAAGGCCTTTTGGATGTTGCTTCTTGGAAACAGCAACTCTGGTTGTGTGCTCAGGGGGCTCCGATGGGACTCTCTCCTTCAGGGAGCAGCATGGGAATTTTTAAAGGACAAATGCTTTGCCTGTGACTAAAGTATCTTTTTAAATTAAAAAATTAAAGAGAACATCTTATTCTATATAGTATGAGAAAAATTCTATCTTTAATGAAAATGACATGGGTTCTTGAGATTACCAGTGAGGTATGAAAGAATCTCACCTTGGGACAATTCAGATCCTCATTTCCATTGAGGATTTTTTTCTCTGCTATAGGTCATTCAAATTATTATTTGCCTAGATAGTCAATTAGGCTATAAGAGCTATACTATAATCTCTGTGTATTACTTGAGATTGGATTTGGCTGTAAGTAACAATAAAACTAAACATAAAAAGGACTTCAGAAAGAAGTTTACTTCTTTCCTGAATATAAATGTGGCAGGATGGAGTCCCAAGTTAGAGTAGTGGCTGTTTCAGTCTGTTCTCAGAGACCAGGGCTCCTAATGTCTCTTTACTCTGCCATCCTTAGTTAGGACCCTCTCCTACCCCTCCCCTCACCTCCTTCTCACCTCTCCCTTGCCCTACTTCTCCCTCCCTCTCTCACCCTCCTCCTCTTAATCCACCAGAACAATCTCTACATCTGAATAGGTAGGGAGGAGGAAGGAACAACAGAAGAAAGGACACAGTTTGTGCAACAGGTGTTTCTTGAAGAGTTTCAAAAACTGCTGTGTGGCAATTCCACCTACATCTGATGGACCAGACTTTTGTCTACACAACAATGTTCTAAACCAACAGTTCTGGGATTGCAAAAGAAAGAACAGATATTGTGTGACAACTGATAGTCTTTGCACACTGCACTTACAGTTATAGGCATTATATTATATATTCTGTTATTATATTCTGTAACAGTTACTTAAATTGCTCTGTGTAGAAGAGCTGGAATGCCTGTTTCCCGTTACTGCTCTGGTGCATGGTCTGTACTATTAAAGGCAAATTCTTTGTGGGGAGGGGTTGTCATATGTAACAATATAATAAATAATGCTTTGCATTTAGGGAAGGATAGAGCTATTGATCTGTTAATATGATTTTGTACACTCTGGGTACCAGGGGTCTGTCCGATCCCATTAATACCTAGAAAGGGCTCTTTGCTTTGGAATTAGTGAATATGACAAAAGGATTTGCAGGGCATGCCTAAACTTACCCTGAAAAATTAGAAAGAAATGTATTGGTAGTATTACTGATGGAAGAGTCGTTCAGGCAAGCTTGGGCACATCTCTCAGTCTAAGGAGGCTGGCACACCACGTATCTTCTGTGAGGGCTCCGTGGATCTGAGCAAATAGTACAGAGTGTGAGTGTATCCAGCCCTGCTGCCAGGACTTAGTCTCATAGTCTCTAATCCATGGCTCTGTGCTCCTTCTAGGACAGAGTATCATCTTAGAAGTTACCCAAGTTTCCAGGGAGCCTTACATTTTGCTATGTTTGAGTTTTTTGGTGCACTTGCCTTTCTGTAATACCTGTTGCTGCGCAGTTTCCCATAATTCCACAAACATTTCCAAAATGTAAACTTTCTTTTCACTGGGAGCAACCCTGTGGTTTCTTTATCCAGTTTCATCAAAAGGACTCCAAACTCTTTTTACTGAACACTTTGTTAAAGAATCAGCTTTTCCTTTCCCCCATGGCAAGATGATTTTCTTTTCATAAATTATTGCATTAGAGCTTTGAAGAAAAAACCATTCCTTTAATGTTATATAAAGCATATTTATAACTCCTTTAAAAGGTCCCCAATTTAACAAATTTGTATGATTTCACAAGCTTCACACACATTTTCCCAGATATTTATCATAGTGCATGTTGAGAAAAGCATGTATAATTTTGAGTCAGATCATTTTATAGTTAGAATACTACCTACTTTTACTAGTTCTTTACTAGCTATTTTATTAGCTTGTCATGGTTACTATCTGTGTGGTCTTGGTGTAATCTTTTGACTATTCTGCATTTTTCCTATAAAATTACTTTCTTAAGATCTAGAATATGGGGTTATTATGAAGATAGAAATAATCTATGGAAAACATTTAATGTAATGTCTGATATTAATAAGAAACTCAGTATACTCTGTTATGATTTTAAGTATCAGGTCCTAGTCTACATAATGTGGCAGTCATTTCCAGTTTACACACTCACATTCTAAAGGATTATAGTCTATGAGTTAAGTCTCTTGTTCTTCCTTTCTATCCTTTATTTCTTCCTCCTAAATTTTCCCTCCTATTTCTTTATCTTTTTTTTTTTTTGTGAGCTCATTCCTAAGGTAAAATAGTTCTGTTAATTTTGTCTCAGTGGTTTAGTATTCTCCTTATCACCGTATTCCTTTGGTTATCAAGATTAGGACTCCATCACTGGATTTCAAACACCAAGAATGTCCAATCGTGATTTCATTCCAGTTGAGGTATTAATGTCAGTTTACATTTTATAACTTCATGGTGTCAGGGTTAAGCTGAATGAATCCAGACTTGGGTTTTTCCCGATGTTGACAATAGGCTGTTGACAAGATCAGATCCTGAGCCTCTTACACATTGCTTTGCCTTGGGGGTGGGGGAAGCAACTGGCAAGTCACGGCAATGGATGGAGCAGGGTAGGTGTTGAGAGCCAAAGCCCCGAGCTGCTGAGTCCTGTTGCTAGGCAACAGCATGCAGAGAGCAGACACATGCACACGCCTGCTAGCATCCTGTTGTCTTAGCAACAGAACACTTGGGTGGTGGGATGTGGGAAGAGGGGAACTGGGTTCAAAATAATCAAGGTTCACAGGATCCTAAGGTATCCCAGGGCCTGAACCCTGCATATTCCTTTTTGTCTCAATCCTCTGTCATCCCATAGTCACTGAAGCTAAAGTTTTCATCTTTTTTTTTTTTTTTTTAGTTTCCACCCAACAAATTTGTACGAGGCAATGAGGTGACATTACTCAAGTCACATCACAGTTCATCAGAGCCCATCCACCCACAAGTCCTCTAATGCTCCACATGGCCGGGCCCAGTCTATGGAATTTTTAAATGATTCCTTACTCTAAATGTGATCCAATGAGACAGAAATTAAATACTCATTGGTATGGAAACTTAAATGCCAGATTTTTGGTCTGTGAAGTGACGCTAAACCATTATCATCAGGTCCAAGGATGTCAGTTGTGATCTCTTTAATTAATTACAAAGACTAAGAAAAGGAAGGAGGACAGTGGCCTCCCTTCTCTGCTGGACTCTGTGTGATGTCCAGGAATTGTTGCATTTTGTCCTGTCTACCTATCAGTCCTTCACACCTGACCATTGTGGCCTAAGTGTTGAGGCCTTGTCTTCTTCATCTCTGAGTTTTGCATCTGTCTTGGTTCCTGGTACATGGCCTGTGAATTTATTAAGTAGATGACATGCGAACCCAACTGTTATGGTTTGAACATGATTTGGCTCCTAAACTCATGCAGGACCTTAAACCCCTATGTCAATAGTTAATGGTACTAAGAGGGTAGAAATTTAATTCAGTGACGGTGTTCAAGAGGTAGATTTATTGGGAGATCCTTAGGTCATGGGGGAGGAGGTGTGCACTCAGAAGGTAATTCTTGCAAGGAGGAATGATTATAAAAGCCTGAGATGGGCCCAACTGTTCTCTAAGTTTCCTGGCTCACTGAATGAGTCCTCCTCTGCAAGTCCTCTGCCATGGCCATCTGCTACCCTTACTACATAACCACCCAGAGGATCACCTCGTCTTGGACTCCAAGTATCTAATTTCATGTGTTTCGATGAAGTAATGGGAAGCTAACTAATACATCAAACAATGCGGAAATTCTTTAAAACTACACTGTGTGATGTAGAAATATTTGTTGTTATTTCTTTGTGCCTGCTTCTAATTGTGCGCCCTTTTGTCTGTCATGTTCCCAAGACCATCCCCTGCATTTGGACCAGTGATGACTAGGGCCATGTCTTTCTCTCCAAACTCTTATGTCCAGCTTTGAAGGGCTGTCATACCCAGTTTATTATGGTTAAGGACTTGGCTTTATCTTATAAACTTGGTGCTTTAGCCCATTTTGTGCTGCTATAAGAGAATACCAGAGACTAGATAATTTATAAAGAACAGAGGATAGAACTTTCGGTATCTGAATACTTTCCAAAAGGGCCCACTTGCCAGCACTGTTTCCAACACATGAATTTGGAGGAAACCTTCACACTGCCGTACCTTGTAAAGCAGCTCTGTGGCTGAATCTCTGACTTCACAGTGTCCAGATTTCCTAATGCTGTGTATTGGCTCTCCCATATTTTGCTTTATCACTGTTCTGTTGCACTTTTTCAGTGTGTATCTTTCATCATAGAAACTCTAAAAGAGTTTATGCCTTTTTATGCTAAAAGGTCTTATGCTTATCTTGGTTCCAACCTTTTGTCTGTTACGCGTCGTCTTTGGTTGCATGGTACTTGCCTGAAGCAGACCTTAATTGTAGATCTTTCTCCATCACAGCTATACTTTATGTTTTGGGGGTGTGTCTGATGGAACCAGAGTAACTTCTAGTCATCTTTCACATTATGAGGATAAACTTGGCCCTGAAACCTGTACACGGACTCCCATTTTATTTTGCCCTTCACTGGTGATCATATATACACTATGAAAACAAATAAGCAAAAAACAACAGAAAAAAAATCGCTGCAATGTGATCTGATTGAGAACTTAATTTCTTATTTCCTGAATCTATTCTATAATGTTAACATAATAAGTATATTTGCCATTATATGAACAAAGAAAATAATTTTTAAAAAAATTCTACTCTGTGTTTAGTGTAAGACTAAGCACATGCTATCCAAATAGGAAGTAATTTTTGCATTGGATTAAAGGTTATACTCTTTCCAGTGAGATAGAACTTTATTTTACTAAGCCTTTGAACTTCTTCCAAGGTGGAAGTTATCAACAGTGCACCAATGTTCCAATGAAATGTTTAGGATCCTAAGTTGCAGAGGAGGGATTAGTTCTCTGTAAGTGGTGCATATTTATTTTTGCCAGTTTTGTATTTTGATTCTCTGTGTCCTGAATTCTTCATCTCTCCATCTTTGAAAGAAGCCTTACTGATACCTAGTCCATGGACACACATTTCTGTATGTAAGAGAAGACAGTGGTGTCTGGAATTCATAATCCCAGCTGGCCAGAAATCCAAAAGCCTGGTCAAGGGAAATTTTCATCTAAGGAGTGAGAAAGTTATATAAACCATAATCAAATTAAGCTAAGCAACAATGATCTTCTGAGTCAGCTGTTTAAAAATAGATGTCCTGGTAGGAAACCTATTTTTTTTTCCACTAGAATCAATCAAGAGAAGGACAGACTTGTGCCAGCATGTCCCTGATCCACTAACAACCTAAGTCCCTAAAGGATGAAACGAAAGCCTGCCCCAGACTCAGACAGATGTCCATTCCCCTCCTCCACATCTCTTCTCTGCTGCTGATTTCCTTTTCCCACTAGAGTATGTCCTTGGTACCTATTCTCTTAATCCTGATTCAGTGGCTAGTCCCCTCCCCTAGTCTGTAAACACATGTTAGCTCAGAGGCAAATGCACAGTTTTCCTGTTCTAACTGATCAGACTCCCCAAAGGTGAGTGGAGCAATCTGGAATTGGGGCAGGCTGGAGACACGGGGGCCACCTTGGAAAGGATTATAACATCATTACTGAGGGGATGAGCAGAGACACGGAGCTTTTTCTACCCTAATATTGTACTAACACTATGGCTCTGTCTAGAGGGTTCTGTGCAGAAGAGTGCTGGGAAGAAGCAGGTTAAACAGCACTCTGCTAATGCATCTTGCTCTGTTGAAATATAACAAGTCTCCTCTCCTCTGGGTGCTAAGGTACACACAAAGCTGGTATCTCCAAAATGCGGGGTCAAAACAGCTGGAATCTGTCCTGTTGCCAAAGATCTGTTCCACCCATCTAGGAGAAGATGTGTTAAAGCTAACACCTGCAAATTCCTACCACATTTTCACCAAAGAACATGCCCTGTATAACCTCAAGTTGTTGCCTTTCAAGTGATGAAGAAAATATATGCCTAAGGAAATCATTAGAATCTCCATTCTGTAACAAAAACATGATTTAAAAAATGAGTTCTGTGATTCAGCAACAGTTACAAAATAAAGCAGGGCTGTCTGTTTTTCAGGAATCTGAGACTCCTGAGTTGTAAGAAGAATCTGGGACCAATACCAGGGCACTCCTGGGAGTCCTTCTGTGTGATGGGGAGCTACATGCTGTCTCCCTTATTGGGAGCATACTGAAGTTTGCAGCATAGTAATAGAAGGTAGCTTTCCAGTGCATGGCTCAGTGGAGTGGGTGGGGCAGTGGCGTAGCCTAAATCTGTGGCCTTCCTCACCTCCTCCAACTTTGCAGGGCTCTGGAGAGACAACCAAGGTTCTGAAATACCTCAAAAATAGTACTCTAGGGAGTACTTGGTGGTGCAGTCATAAATACTACAAGATGTAAAGCCCCTGGCAGATGCTATGTCTTCAAAACTGAAGTTTTTTTAAAAAATTTATTTGATTTATTTGAAAGGCAGAGTTAGAGAAAGAGAGAGTATAGATAGCGAGAGCAAGATCTTCCATCTGCTGGCTCACTCTCCAAATGGCCACAGTGCAGCTGAAGCCAGGAACCAGGAGCTTCTTCCATGTCTTCCACAAGGGTGCAGGGACCAAGCACATGGGAATGTCCTCTGCTGATTTCCTAGACTCATTAGCAGGAGCAACGGGGACTCGAACTTGCAACCAGATGAAACGTCAGCACTGTAGGCAGCAGCTTAATCCTCTATGCCACAACATTGGCTATGGAACTGAAGTTTGTCTTTGTCTTCCTGGGGTGCTCTTCTCCTGATGAATGTGTATGGAAAACTGCTGCCATGGATCACCCAGAACAAAAGGTGGCCCTCTTGGGAATGTCCCCGTGATGTGTAAGGTGACATGCTCTCTGTTCTCTGTGCAGCCCCTGGAAAGGTGTCCACCTTACGCCTTGTCACAGTTTGGCTATAGCTCCAGAGCACGCTGTTGATCCCTGCCCATTGTGCAAAAGATCTCTTCTGATTCTTACATGAAAAAAAAAAATCACCGGTTCATTCATCACTCATCAATCATTTTCCTCAGTGACTCATCATCTGAAAGTTTTGTTCCTTAGTCCCCCTTCCCGAGGCTGGTAAATAGCATGTCATTCCAGCAAAAGGCGGAGGGGGCGGCAGCCCATCTGGGCCCTCAAGTTTGATTTCATATTTATGAAACAGCTTAAATGTCAGTTTGAGTGAAAAATGACACCTTCCTCAGCTTCTCACATTAGTGCCGGTAGCTGCCACCGAGTGTTTTCTTTCTTTTTCTTTTTAAAAAGGCAGATTGTGGGTTCCCTGCTTGGCACCTTTATGGCAGGAATGGAAAGAAGGTAGATGGGTGGATGGAAGGGCCTACAGTTAGATGCTCTCACCAGAGGAGAAAGACATTAGTTGGAGCAACTGAAACAAGATCACACAGAAAAAGTTCACTCCAGATTTGTAGGGAGTGTTGATCACTGGTGAGGATCTTCCAACATGCTTTTATTATTTGCTCTCTATGATATAGGTTGAGAAAATTAAATGTAAACTTTTGAAAAATAAGGATATAGAAAGATTTGTCATCTATGATTCTACCACTCTAACAATAGCTGTGATCATTTAGTTGGGTTTCTTATAACTCACTTTAAATATGCTTGTGTTTCCAAAAGTGCAAATTAAAATCTGCCTATATGGGACCTGGTCTATCATAACTTAGGGCTTCTGGAAAGTCTTAGCTTAGACAGAAAGGCTGTTCACCTTGGGGGGAAGAAAAAAAAATCAAGTTGGTCCAGAGTGAATGCCTTAAAGGCAGTTTCTATATGTCCCCTGGGAGTCCAAGGCAGTCTCATTAGCAGGAAAGTTCCCTCTTGCCAGAAGGCTAGAGAACTTGTGCCGCATATTAAGGTGACCTTGTGTTGATGGATATGGGCTTGCTGGTCCAGATGCATACCTCTTACTTGGGGCTTTTATGTCTTGTTAATACATTGGCAGAATGGAATGAGAGAGCTCGACTCTGCTGTGCTTTGGTTGGTTCTGAGATCTGGAGGATGCCTTTACTCAGCCACCTGCCTGAGGGAAGCCTCAGCAGGGAAGAGAAGCGCTCCTGTCTTTTCCTAGGCGTACACACCCTGAGAAGTAGAAGCATGGTTAGCTGCCGTGATGGAAGGTTTTCGGAACATTCATGGAAGGATGGAAGATAGCAGCAAAGCTGAGGAGCAAGTGGAGAATGGGGGAGGCAGCAGGACTGGTGGCCAGGGGTATGGGTGCTGGGAAGAATGGAAAGGCCCCACCAGTGGTGGAAAGAATGCAACCTTGGTCAAAGTGCAGTCTTCCTCACACCTTTCCAGTAGCGAACGCTGGCAGTGCCACACAGGAGCTGCTAGTACTACCCATCAGTACCCAGAGGTGATGGGCAGCCCCTGTCAGAAAAGCGGCCTGGTTGGAACTCAGAGGTCCCCGCAGACCTGTTAGCTCGGTTGTACCAGACATAGCTACAGTGGCTGAGAACAGTGCAGAGGCATGGATAGCTCCATGGAGGCACTCTGGATCACCCATAGCCGGTGGCACAGTGCTAAATGCTGGTCGCTGTGTTTAAAATTCAAGAGAGAAGTATCTGGACGGGAGGGAAAGAGGTGTTTCCCTATGTTTGCACCTGTTCTGTCTAGAGGAGGTTGCACTTGCCCTGCTGGGCTGGGGTATAAGTGGCTAGGAAGGAAACTTCTACTCAGTCCACAGCCGGGTTGGAAGATCCTTCAATCCTAGAATGTTTAGAACTGTTACTACTGTCTTTATGTCAGCATGTAAACATGTTCCAAACAAAAGAATGGCACTAGTTGGAGGGGGCGTGATGCTTTTCTTTATAATTTCTGCTTTTTCAGATAGATTGCTTGTATCCTTTTATTTTGGTTAGGAGTTATTTAAGCATTTTTTTTTTCACTGAAACTATAGTTAGGTATTTACCTACTGCTCTCTTGTCAATAGTCATTAATTTTAATGGCTGTTTTCTTATTTCCTTTTTTTTTTTCTGACAGGCAGAGTTAGAGAGAGAGAAAGGTTTTCCTTCCTTCCTGTTGGTTCACCCCCCACGTGGCCTCTACAGCTGGCGCACTGCACTGATCCAAAGCCAGGCACCAGGTGCTTCTCCTGGTCTCCCATGAGGGTGCAGGGCCCAAGCAATTGGGCCATCCCCCACTGCACTTCCCGGGTCACAGCAGAGAGCTGTACTGGAAGAGGAGCAACCGGGACAAAACTTGGCGCCCCAACCAGGACTAGAACCCGGGGTGCTGGTGCCCTAGGTGGAGGATTAGTCAAGTGAGCCACGGCACCGGCTGTTTACTTTTTAAAAGAAGAGATATTTATTTATCTGAAAGGGTTAGAGAGAGGGAGAGACAAAGAGAGCTCTTCCATGCATTGGTTCACTTCCCAAATGGTTGCAATGGCCAGAGCTGAGCCAGACTGAAGCCAGGAGTCAGGACTGGGTCTCTTATGTGGGTGGCATGGGCCTAAGTACTTGGGCCATTTTCTGCTGCTTTTTCAGACCATTAGCATAAAACTGGATTGGAAGTGGAGCAGCCAGGACGTGAATCGGTGGCCGTATCAGATGCTAGCATTGCAGGTGGCAGTTTTGCCCACTATGCCACATTGCCAGCCCCAATGGCTGTGCTTTTAAAATATATTATGGATATACCTAATGTTATTCAATTATTTCCTAGTTGCACATCATGTGGACTTCTAATTTTTACTAGTATAAAGTATGCTATGGTTACTATCCCTCTACCCCCTCCCCCAAAATGTTGAATATGTTTCTTTAGACTATGTTTCTAGAAATGGAATATTTGTGTCACACAGAAAGAATGTTCTTGGCCTCTTGATCGATGTGAGATGAAGGAGCTCAAAAAAGATGACAAATACTAAAATGTTGTTGAGAATCTTTGCATACCAGCACCAAAGAGGAAAAGCATTGTCAGGATGAAACTTTTGAGTTCTGACAGTCTTTTACTAATTAAATATATGTGGTAGCCTATTGCTTCCACTTGTGTGTGAGCATAGAAAGAAATGGCTCTTGGCAATTTCATGATGACGAGAGAGAAATAACTTATTAAAGTCAGTTCATTTGCTCTGGCCAGACCTAGAGACAGGGAGGGGAAGAGAAAGTACCCCTGACTCATGGAGCTAAGGGGTCAGCATAACACAGAGAGGAAGATCATCCAGGCCTGCTGTTCTACACAGGTGCACAGCGAGATGCAGTGCCTGGGAGCAGGCAGCACAGTGTGACTGGGGCTGTGGAGCAAGAGCCAAGCTAAAGCCGAGTCCTGGCTAGGCAAACCCAAGAAAAAAGACAATAAGTAAACCCAGGATTGACTCTCTGAAGTAATTCTGAAAACTACACCTTTGAATGGTCAACTTGTTTAGAGAATTATTTAGTATTTTCTGATTATAAAAATGAAATCTGCAGAAAATT
Organism: Lepus europaeus; assembly: GCF_033115175.1. Lineage (NCBI taxonomy): Eukaryota > Metazoa > Chordata > Mammalia > Lagomorpha > Leporidae > Lepus > Lepus europaeus. Next base: position 75,091,451 of record NC_084828.1, on the reverse strand, counting down.
TTGAAGATTTAGGAAGATGGTAGAAATAGCATGATTCTCATAGCAGAAATAACTGTTAGGATTAATGTCCTTTCTGAACTGCACACATCGCACACACAGAAACACACCAGTGGTGTCATGCTGCATATGAACATCTGTAGATTATTATACCCTATGGACACGCTAGAATGAATAAGAACTTCTTACATTGTTGACATTAAAAATTCTATCATATGTAGCAACAAGAAAAATATGATTTTGATTGTTTTAATGTTTTTTCAACTTTGTTCAGATTCCATAGCTTTACTTGAAAGGAGAGAACAATTGTAAAGTGTCCCATGTTTATGTCAATAGAGTAAGTGCATCTGGCCACTCCATTACCAGCAAGAGCGGCATCTTGCTTTTAAAACTTTGTTAGGCAAGAGGTGCCAATTGCCTCCCTGCCTTCCACCTCACATCCCTTGCCTTGATGCTGATGGTACTCTTGCTTGAGAAAAAAAGAACCTTCAAGGAAACCTTGGGTTAGAAGGAAGATAGTTACAACAAGAATGTGTGTGGGATGGGACAGAAGAAAAGTAGTTCGTGAAAGTCAGAGGAGGGTGTTTTCATCAATACCTTAAATTATTTGAAAGCATCAAGTGACAATAAAGAAAAGGAGATACCAAGAGTGCTTGATCTCTCAGAGGAAGGGAGGGAAGGAGGGTGAAAGAGAGAGGGATGGGGAATATGAAAATCAGCTTTGCTCTGGAAAATGAATGCTGCTTTAAATCCAGTATGGAAATGAGTGGGATATAGACCACAAAAAGAATTCAATAAGTAACTATCCTTGTATTTTATATAAACAGAGTCCTTTGTGTAATCTGTGTTTTTATTAGGCATTCTAAATATTGGAGGATTCAACCATCACAATTTTTTTAGTATCAGGGCAATTGTATTTAGGTCTAAAACACTGTTCATAATTATTCCTTTTATTTTCATTTGTGAGTTTGTGTGTAAGCCTAATAGCCTTTTTTCAGAAATTGGCTGACTTTTTCATCTACAATCTTATTTAAGAAACCATTCCCTGGGACTTTGATTAAAACACACACACACACACACACACTCAGCATGGTAAAACTAGGATTGCCAATGGGGGTCCTTTCTTGCCTTCCTTAACTATTACCAATCACCCTGGTTGCATCCCTAGACTTTGACTATCATCATTTTGTATTTATGCAAGTTAATCTCATAATCACAGGTCTCTTTGGACCACCACATAGTTCCGGATCATCAGGCTAAATTTGCCTCCTTTCAGCTGCCTTGAGGCCGAGGGTGGTAAGCCATTCAGATGTCAGATGCTGAACTGCTGATTACTTACCTTCTTGTCATGTGGTAAGGGCCCGGCAGCTGTTCAGATCAGGGATGGTGCAAAGGGAAGTTTCCCACCCTCTTCGAAAATATTCCCTCTTATATTCCGCTAATGACAGATTCATTTAAGTTAGTGCTTCTCAATCTTGTTCAGTTGGCAAAACACCTGGAGGAAGTAGTGTTCTCAGAAGAACTCCATGAAATATTGATATACTTAATTCCATTTCCAAACGAAGACCACTTAACCAGCAGAAAATATGACTGCATCACATGCCGCAATATGAAATCACTTTCCTAATCGCCCAGACCATGGAAATCAGGATGATTCAGTTGTTCTGTTAACATTAATGTAGTACTTAATAACCTGTCTTGTCATTTGCTAAGACTCACCCACAGCAAAACTTTGGCAGGCATCAGAGATTTAAGATCTTTTGTTTTCTTATGGAACAAAACTATAAATTGGGAAAATTCTGTTTGCTGAAATGTCTCTTCATTGTGAATGCAGACATAAGCAGCTACCATGATTTCATTTCAGCAACAAAATACCTCAGATTAACATTTCTTGAGAAGTACTAATTTGTTCTATTAACTTCTTCTTTAAAAGACAAACATCCCCTTAGAGGTTTAGCTGGGCTTCAGTAACGGCTTAGTGGGAATTACTTTAATCAGATAATCACCTAATGTCTAATTCACACAAAACTGTTCTATTATCTATTTACTTTTCTTTAATCTATAGTTGTGGTTTTCAAATGTAGAAATTGTAGCTGCAGGTTCCTTAACTTCAAATACATAACTGCTTTTTAGTGTTTCAGAGTTGCTCAGCTTCATCTTGGAATCTTCCTCTTCACCTTTATTTGTTTAAGTTTCATGCTTTATGACTACTCTGGCATATTGCAGTCTATACTAATAATAATCATTCATTTTGCTCATAAACCTGAAATTTGGGCAGGACTGGGGGCAGCAGGCACATCTCTGCTCTGTGTGAAATCAGCTGGGGCAGCTCCGCGGAGAGCCGAGCATCCCTTTCTGACATGATTCACTCATGGGGCTGGTCAGCTGGTGCAAGCTGTTGGCTGTGAGCAGTGGTGTCCTGTAGCAGCCTGGGATTGATTTACAGAGACAACTATATGCATCTATTTCTCAAATCTGTCTCTAGTGGCATCATTTTTGTAGTTTGAAATAAGCTTTAGTGGGAGTATTTCTTCTGGGGAAACTGGCAAATACTAGAAATCAGAGCTTATCCCTGCAAAACACAGACACACACACACACACACACAGAGAAAACACAGACATGAGTTAGTGGTTGAGTGTTTGGCAACCTTGGCTAGCTGGGATCTTGTCCAGGGTTGAGTGCTGGAGCCTCAGAATCTCTTCAGGTGGGCCTCTTCACATGGCCTGAGCTGCCTCACAGCGTGGTTAAGCATGCCAGGAGAGAGGGACCATCAGGGAGAAGCTGCGTCACTTTTCATGGCTTAACCCTAGAGATCACGCAGCATCTCTTCTGCTGTACTCTTTTAGTTCACGAAGTCACAAAGGTCTTGCAGGTCTTTGAGAGGACCTGGACTCCACATCTTGAATAGCAAATTATGGAGGATGTTGTGACACAGAAAATAACATTGTGTCTGGGGTTGGAAAACGCAGTCTGTTACATTATTATATCCAATCCATGAGGCATGAACTCTTGTGTGAAACATGTGGAAGTCTATATGGATAATTCATATGTAAGCAAGGAATGCGCATGACATCAAAAAACATGACAAATTGAGTGAGAAAAGCTGAGGAGGTGATCAGAGACAAGTGTACCCAGGAAATAAGGGGACGTTTGCCCTGTCTGGAGTAATGAATATGTCATGGTACATACAGAGTACTGAAGTTAGCTATCAAGGTCATGGCTACATTCTAGATAACCTCTGTTACTGTGTAGTAAGTTATCACAAGCTTAGTGATTTAAAACAACACATATCTGTTCTTGCATAGTTTCTGTAGATGGAGGTCTGACATGGTTCAAGCTCTCACAGGGATTGAAATCCAATTTCTTATCTGTAGACAGTTACTATTTGCAAGCTCCCTCAATTGTTGGCAGAATTCCTTTCTTTGTGTTCCTAAGAGTAAAGTCTTCGCTGACTTGATAGCTGTTGACTAGAGTCTGCCATTTTTAGCTCCTTGAGGCTGCCTGTGTGGATCCATCCTCTATCTCTCTCCATCTGAGCAAAGGCAAACCTCCCTCCAATCAACCCTCTCTGGCTTTCTCTTCTCCTCAGTTTTAAAGTGTGTGTGATTAGCTCAGGCCTACCAGAATAATCCCCTCCTTTTGACTGTGCTATGGAACAGAATCTAACCAAAGACTGAAGTCCGTCAAGGCCACAGTCCTGGGCATTATACTAGGAGAATGACATCTTGGAAACCACCTTGGAATTTTGCCTATACCAACCTGGAATGAGAAACTGTGGATTCTGCCATCCTAAGCAGTTAATGAAGCTAGCCCATCAGATGCTGATGCAATGACTTTAGGTATGCTATTCAATTCAACCAAGGCTTAGTTTGTTCATTAAAAAAAAAAAAGGTAAAATATAACTAAATAATCTATCCCACAGGGTTTTCAGGAAACTCCAGTGAGGTAGTGAAATTGGTAACGATTTGAAAACTTAATGCTTTGTTGATTTGGTGTTGAAGAAGCTGTACATGTCATTCTAATCCCCCATTTATTCTCCGGTCAAATTCTAGGTACCCCAGCTTCCTTCCAGCAACCCTAGCATCTTCTGATCTCACCTAATATTTTATCTGCTTGTCATTGCCACTGTTGCCATTTAATGTAATTTTCCTTTATGTCCTGTGAGTTCATTGAGAGCATTTGCATTGGATGCAGCTTGTAAACAGTCCTAGTGCAGGATTTTTTTCCCATAAAGTAGGAACCCATTAAATACTTGGTTTAACAATGAATGAAGATGAAGTTGCTGGGATAGCAAATATCATTAGAATGGTTATTAAATGAAAGAGCCAACTAAACTAAAATTGGAAGCTTTGATCTTACATTTCTTTACACAAAAATACCTGTCCAAACTTACCTGGAATGCTTAATTTAATAGAAACAGAAGCTTTGGCCTAACACAATTTGTATGATTGCCGCCAGAGAGACTATGAGCTCTGTGAAGGCAGCAGGAATGCCTCTCTCTAGTCTTGGTGTCATGTATGCCTACTACAGCTTACTAAATATTAAATAAATAAGTGGATGATATTGACTTTGCTATGGTTCAAGTGGATAAGGGCATGGCTCTGTTCCAATTCCATGGCCGCACCCTGCTTTATCCAGTTCCGTCATAAATGAAAAGAACTGGAACTTGCATATGAAGGATCCAGCAGAGGCTTAATCATAGCTCTCATAGCTGACACCTCCATATTTTGACGTTCAAGGACCAAAAAGCCTGAGATCTGGTGACAGTGCCATTAAACTCACAGTCTCAGTTCCTGAGCTCTGAGGTTGTCCTCCTTCCTGGAGCTCAGATTCTCAGCGGCAAGCAACCACCAAGGGCCTTCCACACAGGATCGCCTCCCTCAGACCCAGGGCTAGCTTTCTGTCCAGAGAAATCTGGGTAAAAACACCGCAAGGAGACAGTGTCAAAAAGGAAACTTAAAAAGCACGGTTCTGTATTGTCTGCAATAAAAAGTAAATCCAGGAAAGGTGGCAGTGAAATGATAAAAATAGCAGGGTTATTATGCTCATCTCTAATGCATTTAATGTAACAATAGATTATTCCATTGTCATTAAATGAAGGGAAAGTAGGAGGATCTAATTCTATCTCTAGATTCCTTAATAAGCACTTCATTGTCAATGAAATCATTTACATTGTTCAGTCTCCAAATAAAATAAGCGAACGTACAGTGGTGTGTGTATTCCAGAGGACTGACAACTGTGAAGGGACTTGGGGCCCGGTGCGGAGTTCCACGGCACCCAGGGAGGAGGCAGGGGATGAACTGCTGTTTGTTCTGAAATGAAGTGCTGCACTGTGGTGGAATCAGGGAGGCAGTGTTTTGGTGAGAGGGAATTGACAAATGCTTCGTTTTATCCACCTCCTCACACCCCCATGAACGTGTGATTTTGTGGCAGGATTTGGAGATGAGATTTTCTACTGTATAGGCTTCTTGTCAGGATGAATGAAGACCCTGTTAGCGAGACTGCATTACCGGCCGTGGGCTGTAGGCGGAGCTTTTGCTCTAGATTGAATCACCTGCAGATTCCAGACAGAACTGCTTTTTCAGGCTGCTGTTTGCTCTAGGCATGGCAGAGTGCAGTCCTGTGAAATCTGCATTCAAGGACACCTAATGGAAGAACCCAGGCACAGATCTCATGCCAAATGCTCAAACCCTCAAACCCTCCGTATTTGCTAATCAATCATTAATGTTCTATTGGTAAGCAGGGCCAAAACACACTCATAGGGAGTGTTTGTCGAGTTACATTTCTGCTCAAGTTTATAGCCTGATTTTTTTTTTTTTAATGCTTCATTTTCCCTGTTGCTTCTGTGATGTCTTTGGAGATGAACAGCTTAAAGAGTTTCAAAAAATTATCAGGGTTCATGAGTTTATCAAACTGATGAAAGGGACAGATCATTTGAGATCCATAGAAATTTGATTCCTTATTTTTAAGTGAGAAAGGATTATATATATCATGCTTAATAACATCATATTAATTTTATGGAATAGAATTCCACATTGTCCTAGATTATAACTGCTAGCCATACATGGCTATTTGAAAATAAATGGAAATAAGTTGGAAATATATAAAATTAAGCATTTGCTTCCTTGGTTGCATGAGGCCCATTTCAGGGACTCCATAACTGCATGTGACTAGTAGCTATTGGGTTGGAATGTATGGATACGGGAAAATGTCATCATCATTGAAAGTTTTATTAGACATCTCTGGGATAGATGGAAATGATAAGTAGAGAGTGAGAAAAGAAGGAGGAAAAATTGAATGCAGGCATAAGAATTGCAATAGTCAGTCAACTGAGATGCAAGAGAAAGTGGAGAGGGAGAGCCATACAGAGTGAGAGAATGGAAGTCACAGACATATTGGCATGGCTGGAGATTTCTGTACGTAGACGTAGAGTAAGGGGAGGCTTTCAGAAAGAGATTCTAGTTTTGTAGAATCCTATGGTTCCATACAGAAAGATGCTTAAAGCCATGCTACATATTTGCAACTCTAAGCAAAAGAATGAGTATGTATGGATTTCAAAATTTTTCTGCACGAAAATAAACTAATCTTTTAATTCCATTTTTCTCGAACTTTCTGAAGTATCCTTGTATGTCTAGATAATATTACTTTTTTTGTCCTTTCCATGTTGTCAAGATGAAAATAAATTGAGAGGGGCTGATGCTGTGGCATAGCAGGCTAAGCCTCTGTCTGCATTGTTAGCATCCCATATTGGCGCTGGTTTGTGTCCTGGCAGTTCCTCTTCCAATCTAGCTTGCTGCTGATGACCTGAGAAAGCAGTGGAAGATGACCCAAGTGCTTGGGCCCCTTGCACCAGTGTGGGAAACCCAGAAGAAGCTCCTGGCTCCTGGCTTTGGATTGACCCAGCACTGGCCATTGGGAGCCTTTTGAGAAGCAAACCAGCAGATAGAAGACCTTTCTCTCTGTCTCTCCCTCTCTGTCTCTCCCTCTCTGTCTGTCACTCTATCTCTCAAATAAAAGACCTTAAAAAAGAAAAGAAATTGAGAGATTCTCTTAGTTCATAGACCACAGATTATATGTACCTAATCTGTGCAATGTCAGCTCACTTTGTTGGAAAGTTAAAAAATAGCCAGATAGTTATTTTGTTTATCCAAGATGAATTGATTAGTTGGAGTTACTCCTACTGAGTTAACAAATTATTTTGGTGACATTTAAGTACATTTGAAGAATCAAGGGGCTAGAACTGACTAAGGACAAAGGTTTGAATGTGAACTGCTTAGGTCAGTATTTAGCTTACATTGAAAGATCTTAGGAATTATGATTTAATAGCTGTTCTTTAAACAGTTTTCCTATCATTCTCCCTGACAGGAGTTCTCCTTTTTAACCAGTAACTCGTTTGCCATAACATATACCTACTTCCTTTAGATATTTTATTTGTTGTCTATTGAGAAGGAAATTCTTTGTGCTCTTATGCTCTATATAATGTTTCTTTGAACTCTGAAGACCCACAAGGGTAATGTTAACATTGAGAATTGAGGCTTCCTTCTAGCCCTTAGCTTTTTCTTGTAATCTTTGCTGTACTCATTGGAGTAATATGGAAGGTAGGGCCATCAGACCTTGTAATTTTTACCACTTTTAAACATCTAGTCTACAATCTTATAGCACTAGCAACTTGATTTTATCATCATTTATCCTGGCATGATTAGATACTGAATAAATAGTTCATGACAACATCCCCAAACTCAATTCTAATACACAAATCAGAATGTAGGCCTGTTAATTTACAAGTGGAGAAAAAATTGGCCTGAGATTGAGTTCATTGAGAAAAACACATGGCAGTTCAGAAGGTTTCCTGGTGAATACAGGATCAGAGCTGGAGAGCCTCGGGGACAGTCTGGTCAAGCCATGGTAACTTGGTGACTTGGCTCTCTCCTCCCATGAGATGTTTCTGTCTGAAGAGCCAGCATGTTTCCAGCGTGAGCACCCTCCTGCCTGAGCAGAGCAGGAGGTGAACAAACCCCTGCTCCTCAGTGCTCCTCTCTGATGACCTTTGGCCCTTGCCTTTGTGGTTGCTTCAGTTACTCCCTTTCTCATTGAGCCTCCTTTTGAAACAGTTTGCAGTTGACAGTGTTACTTGTAATTAATTACAGTTGAGGTTGGCTACCTCCTAGTGACATTTAGGGAAGCATTATAAACTCATTGAGTAGTACATCTCCAAAACAACTTGTAGGATAAATGTCTTCTGGGAAGTTTTTTGTTTTTTGACAGCTTTTCATTTATTCCCTTATTAACTTATTCATTCAGTATTTATCAATTCCCACTCTTGCTAGAAGCCCTTGGATTAAAAAGATAACGAATACTCTACATGATTTTGCAGAGCTCACGCTCAGACAGATTCATAACCAGACAATCCCATTGCTCTAAGTTCAATGGTAGAGTTAGGAATAGACGTTTTGGGAGGGAGCAGGAGGGATGATTTGGCTGACTGGGAGAGTACATGCTCGTAAACTTCATTTGCTATGAAATATCTTTTCTGATTTATGCTTTCCTAAATTTTTGTTCTCTATATTGGGATTAACAGTGACAATACTAGTAATGTTAACTGTTATACCTTGAGCACCTGCTACATGCTTGATACTATCTCTAGCACTAAATAATATTATACAACTTAATTTTTCTAACAATACTTTGGAGAAGAATTATTTCTGCTTTATTGAGAAGAAAACCAGGACTTAAACTGGTTAGGTACTTGCCAAAGGTCATCTAGCTAGAAATGGGTAGAGTGGGGCTTGAATCTCAGTTCTGTCCACTCATGTTCATTTCACCATATCACTTAACATCCGCTGGCCTTTACCCCTCTGTGAACTCCAGCTGGAATTGCAGTATGGAAGATGTGTGGAGGGTCCCCCTTCACTCAAGTGGCCTGAGTAGATCACCTAGAAAACTGTCCATCTGCAACACTATGCTCACAGGCATACATGCTGGAATTAGGTTTGAAAGTCACATGATGGTTATCGAAGTAAACACATATATCACGGGGAAGGGCAGTTTTAAGAGATCAGGAATGCATGATGGGTTTAATGGATTTTGAAAGCATCCTCAGAGGGACTGTATTTGTTGGATGAGTAGAGGCAGTGCTGAGGAGAAAACCACCACCCAGTCGTGTGTTAGTCTTCACTAATATCATCATGTCCCTACTCTTATCTCAATTAGGGAAAATTGTCTCAAAATCTGCTGATTTGATTCTATCTCAGAGGGCTGAGACAATGGGTTGGGGCTTCCTGAGTGAGATGTAGGGAGTTTTTAGTTGTGTTTAAAGGACATATCTTGGAAGGGCATTGTGGATTTCTGAAGGACTCCCCAGAGAATCACTTATTTCCTCTAAGCCTCAATGTCTTCATCAGTAGATATCTGCTGCCCTATTTATCCCTTCCATAGTAATTCTTCATTGTTGATTCTAAAAGGTAATGCACTATGCTCTTCTTCCCTTTGTTCTAATGTCCTCTCCTATCTACTTGGGTCCTTGTATACCTCTTGGCCATCACCTGTAGTAATTAGGAAGTAAAGGGCTCCCTGTAGGGCAAGATTGAAAAAGCAGCAGAAAATGTCCAGTATTCCTTTTCCTTCTGCATTCCATTTTAGGTTTTGAGGAATAGAGAGAATGGGAAGAAACCTCACCTATAGGTGCAGTTGCCAAGGCAGTAAGGAGCAGGGGCCTCTAGTGCTTAATGAATATGTATACATGCACCTGCTGCCTCCAAAATATATACCCATGCACAGTATGAGCTGTAAGTTCTATGTCTGTATTTCATGTTTTCTGGGAAGACCACTGCCCTTCACTCAGTGCAAATGAGGAGCCACAACATAGAAGTCTTTTTTTAAAATTTTTATTCTTTAAAGATCTATTTAGTGACTTCAAAAGCAGACTTAGAGAGAGGGGGAGAGAGAGAGAGAGAGAGAGAGGGAGAGAGGGGGAGGGAGGAGGGGGGAGGGGAAGGGGAGAGAGGGGGAGAGGGACACAGAGAGGGGGAGAGAGAATCATTCATCTGCTGGTTCACTCCCCAAATGGCCACAATGGCTGGAGCTGGATCTGAAGCCAGGAGCCAGGAGCTTATCCAGGTCGCCCACTTAGGTGCAGGGGCCGAAGCACTTGGGCCATCCTCCACTGCTTTCCCAGGCCATCAGCAGGGAGCTGGATCAGAAGTGAAGCAGCTGGGACTCTGAATGTCATCTATGTGGGATGCTGGTGCACCAGGTGGATGCTTAACCTACTCGCTATAGTACCTGCCCTGAAATACCAGTCTTGTTATCCCACCATGCCATCTACTCTCTCACAAAGAAAGCAAATGTTGAGACCAAAGAATGTGCTTATGACACTCTCTCACAGTGCTGTATCTTAGATGTTTATGAAAAACTGAATGGGTTTGTGGGTAGAGCCAAAGGCTTAGATTCAGGAAAATGTGAATTCTACTCTTGTGGCTACATTTTACTCTCTATGAGATCTTAGTCATTTATATAATTTCTTCTCATTTGTCAAATGAAAATAGTATTTTTGGTCTTCTAATAGTAATGTTAGAAGTAGAAAATGACTATGCAAGCACATTTCAAGTTTTAGCATACTGTTATGATTTGGGTAATAGTTCAGTGTACCCTAAATGCCCATGTATTGTGGGCTTGATCCTCAAAGTCTTATGTTAATCATTAATGGGTTAATGTTAAGGATAGATTAAGGGTGAAATTTCTTACAATTATGTTTAAGAGGTGGACCCAGTGGGAGGTCTTTAGGTCACTGGGAGCCTGCCCATGGCAGATAATTCTCATAAGAATGTAGGTTACATAAGCCAAGCATGCTCCCTTCCTTTCTCTACTTCCTGGCTCATCATGTGATCTTTCTGCTCATATTCTGCCATCTACCCCCACTAATGGGACTGCCTGATTTTAGACTGTGGGCCTCCAAAACCATCAGCCAAAGTAAATCTTCCTTCACAAGAAATTCTTCCCAGATGTTTTAGTTGTAATGAAAAGCTGACTCATACAATACAGAGAACAAACACAACATAGCAAATTCAACAACTGTCAATCTTCTACCTACTCCTATTTGGTAGGAAACTCAAAAGAAATTTGTATTTTTTTTTTCTGGGCATGAGCTGATTGATGTCTGTGAAGAAAATAGGAAAGGTATATTTAAAAGAAGTTTTTCACACTTTGTACCTCATTAGGGAGTTAATTAATTTTCCAAGTCCTATGCCACCTGCCTTTACCTGGCCAGCTCTCCTCCCAGGCCAGCTAAGTAATGAAAGTCAACAGGGTGCCTTCCCCTAGGAGGTTCACACCTCCCTTAGGATATACCCCATGTGAAGAGATAGATAGGTCTGGGCCTCTTAACTTACAAGGCCTAAAGCCCAACAGATTATTATCAAGCCCCTTCTGTCAGGTTCTATTTGCCTCTCAATCAGAAAACTTAATTGTAGCTTAGACAGCACCTTTCTTAGCTCCTCTAATAATGACTCTGTCCTTTGTTCTGGACCCTGTCTAGCGCACTTGGGCCTCATTCCTTTGTAATCATAACCTCTACTCTACCACCAATGGCTCTACTCCCAACCTGTGTGTATTGATGGTCCTCTTCCCCAGTTAATGCTGTATAATTGTTCAGACCTGGTTCATGCCACTCTTAGGATCATTGGTTACTATCCTCATTCTGTCTTTTATGACCTTGTCTAAATATGATCAGAGTCGGCAAACTTGGAAGGCTTCCATAGCCTTGGCAACTCATGACTAGAGCCTAGGGTGGTTATTGGTGCCATAAACTAGAGTGTCAATTTGTTGGGTCAACAACAGGAGTCACTGTGCACTTGCTCCTCATGTGGGATCTCTGTCCTTAATGTGCTGTACATTTTGATTAAATGCTATAACTAGTACTCAAACAGTATGTTTCACTTTGTGTTTCTATGTGGGTGCAAACTGTTGAAATCTTTACTTAATGTATACTAAACTGATCTTCTGTATATAAAGAGAATTGAAAATGAATCTTGATGTGAATGGAAGGGGAGAGGGGATGGGAGAGGGGAGGGTTGCGGGTGGGAGGGAAGTTATGGGAGGGGGAAGCCATTGTAATCCATAAGCTATACATTGGAAATTTATATTCATTAAATAAAAGTTAAAACAAAATTTTCCAAGTCCTAACATTTAGAAAGCCTAAGTTCAAATCCTGACTCTTGTGTAGCCTTTGGCAAGTTTTTCTACTTGTAAGACATGAGCGTCATCATAATGGCCCTTCACAGAGTTGTTGTACTAGGGGAGCTAATATTTGTATATAAATTACTTAGAAGGCTGTCTAGTACTTACTAGCTTTCATTAGTATTACTAGTATGTCATTTGTACCTTTGCATGTTTTTTTTTCGACTGACATAGGGAAATCTTGAGCTTCAGAAGTCACAATTTACAGATAAGGAAACTGACTGATGTAGCCCCATCTTCAAGCTCATGCTGCAACAAGTGTCTGGGGCTCTTTCCAATATGCTTGGTTGGACAATTGTCATCTTAGACTCTGAAGCTGGAAAAAAGGCTGCAGATTCAAATTGGACAGTTAACCTACCTAGCAAGTAATCAGGACAAATTCATTGCTTAGCTAAGCACCAAGACTTTGAATTGGTAATAAAAACATTTTAGTGGACTCCAGAATCTTGCAAGTCACTAAATATATAAAAATTAACATTTGAAAATATTTATTCAAAAGGCAGAGTGACAAAGAAGGATACACACACACACACACACACAGAGGAATACCTTCCATCTGCTTGTTCACTCTCCAAATGCCCTCAACTGCCAGGGCTAGGTCAGGCCAAAGCTAGGATCCAGGAACTCCACAGGGTTCTCCAACCTGGGTAGGAGGAGCCTGTCATTAGGTCATCATCTGCTTTTTATGGGCTCATTATTTGGAAGCTTGATTGGAAGTAGAACAGCCAGGACTTCAACCAACATTCTGATATGGGATGCTGGCATTGCAAGCAGTAGCTAAACCTACTGAGCCACAACACTGATTCATGAAATTAACTTTTATAGCAAGATGTTTTTCCAAGCAATTAATAATAATACCATTTTAAAGACATTTTTTCCAAGCAATTAATAGTAATCCTATTTTTTAAACAAAATCCCCCAGTACTCTTGTTACTACTTTAAACTTATACTCCAATTACTTCCAACAGATTCCAATTGACACGTGAGCTCAATAAGACATTTAGAGATTAAAAAAAGAAAAATTCTCAAATCAGAGCTAAACAACCCTCTTTTTTTCTATGAAAACTAATGCAAACAAATATACATATTTACATGTAATTTTATTTAATTCAGAATGAAAATAGGTTTATTAGGTCCCTCGGGGAGATAAATGTTTTTGTAACTTAGATTATCTACATTATTGAATATGAAAATGTCAGTGAAATAAATGGCACTGAGCTTAGCCATTAAATGTTAATTTTGGGGGCACATCTAAGTTCATTCTGAAATTGGCTAAAGAACTTGAACCTGAATGGACTCAAGTGGCTGAAGGATAGAGGTCACTTATTAGACTTAAATAAAATGTGAGCAGTGGAATCTGCCAGGGCATCACAGACCAGTTGGTAAATCTCAAGGGACATTGAGCCAGGCTCTGGCTACAAGTTTTCCTTTATTTCCTAAATTAAGAGTAGAAGTTTGTGCATTATTTCAATTTTTGATGAAGGAAAGTGTATACATTCACTCAAAGAGAATTTCTTTTATTATTTAATAATCAAACCTAAGGAGACATTTGTGGAATAAGCGTTTATATAAAGAACTTTCCATAATATAGTGGCTAGTATCTTCAATATCAGCCTTTATAAAGACACTAAGATCCTTCTTAAATACACAATTCTGATTTCACTTTTCTGTAGAGGCAGAGGCATGATATAAAATTCTAATTCAGTAATGGTCTACCCCCTTCCTTTTCCCCTCCCTCCATTTTTTCTCTCCACCACTCCCCCCCCCCCCCCCACTCCTCTCTCTTTTTAATTCTCTCCAATTCTTTCTTACCAGTGTCTGGTAACCACCATCCTACTCTCAACTTTTAAAAATTTTACCAGTGAATGAGATTGTGCAGTATTTCTCTACATCTCTCTAATTAGCAGAGTAAAGAGGCAATCAGCAAAATGGGAGAAAATGTCGGCAAACTCTACATCTGACAGAAGGTTAATATCAAGAATTTATTATATGTAACTCAAACAATAGCAAAAAAATTCACATGGTTTTAAAAATTGGCTAAAACCTGAAAAGACATTTCTCAAAAGAAGATATACCATTGGCCAAAAACAAAACAAAACAAAACAAAAACATGCAAAAATGCCCAGCATCCCTAGCCATCAGGGAAATACAAATCAAAAAGCTCAATGATATGTCATCTCACCCAGATGCTGATGAGGATATGGAGAAGGGAGAACTCTTGTTTGTTGTTGGTGGAAATATAAATTAGTGTAGTTATGGAAAACAATATTGTGGTTCCTCAGAAAATTAAAAATAAAACTACCATATGATCGAGCAATCTATTATGGTGTATATAGCCAGGAGCAATGAAACAGTATATCGAAGAGGCATCTGCACTCCAGTGTTGGTCACAGCGCTACTCACGACAGCCTAGATATGGAATGCCCATCAAAAGGCAAATGCGTAAAGAAAGTACAGTATACATGCACAATGAAATCCTATTCAGGCATAAATAAGGATGAAATCCTGTCATTTGTATGACATGGTTAAGCTTGGCAGGCACTATGTTAAGCTAAAGACATCGTTAATTGGAAAAGTCAAGAGGTAGTAGTGTGTGATGTAAAAAACCAAGGCAGACGAGAAGGAGTGTGCACGTGCCCGTGTGCACATGTGTTAATTTGTGCAGGCCCAATAACAGAATATCAGGGACTGGGTGGCTTTGACGAGAGATTTATTTTCTCACAGGTCTGGACATTGGAAGCTCACTGTCAAGATACAGGCACATTTGTTTTCTGGTAAGGGCTGTGTTCTTGGTTTGTAAATGGCTGCCTTCTTCCTGTGTCTTCATATAGCCATCTCTCTGAACTCCCATGGACAGTGAGCTTTGGTGTCGTTTTTTTATCCCCCCCCCCCCAAAAAAAAAAACAAATGAATGATTTAATTAATTTAGCAGAGAGACAAAGAAAGCTCTCCAATCCTCTGGTTTATTCCCAAAATGCCTACAACAGCCAGGACTGTGCCAGTCCAAACTCAGGAGCCTTGAACTCCATGTGTGTCTCCAATGTAGGTGGCAAAGACCAAAGTTCTTGAGCCATCATCTGCTACTTCTTGGGATACACATCTGCAGGAAACTAGATGCAGAAGAGCCAGGGTTCAAATTCAGGCACATCAATATGAATGTAAAAGTCCCAAGTAGCATCTTAACTGCTCTTCCCTTAAAGAATCAAATACTATTGTCTTATTGGATTAGGGCCCCCTCCTTCTGATACTGTTTAATTTTACCTCTCTAAAGACCCTACCTCCAAACACCATCACTTTGCGGGTTAGAGCTTCAACATACACATTTGGGAGAGGAACAATTGAGTCCATATCTGTCTGTAAAATAAATACATAGAATATCTTTAAGATGTGCATTAACATTAATCACATTAGCTGACTAGGACTGGGGAACTGGAATCTGCTGAGCAATGCATTCTTTTGTGTGCTTTCCATCAGAGAGGAGCCAATGTCACTCTTGCACAATGTATTTAAGAACTGAACTTGTCATCTTACTCCCAGACAAGGCCAACCCCTTCATCACATGCATTGCTGCAGGGATGCCTGCTTCCATAGGCAGTATTATTTTTCAGGAACAAAAAAGCAGCATAGGATTCTTAAGTGCTTATGCAACGGGTTGTTTTAGACCCCCAAGTTCTGCTCCATACAGTGTGGAACATAAAAGAATACTGAACGCTATAAGGAAAGCAATTGTGAGTTACTGAATCAATCATCCAGGTTCCAGTTACATTTCATTTATCAATGAAGGGACAGGCATATTTTTTATAGCATGTTAAATGTTCAGCTTGGGTAGCCCACTTTATGTATGCAATGCAGGGAATTCTACTTTCTCTTCTGCTTGTTCCTCCATCCCTTCCCCTGCCCACCCAAA
This sequence comes from Lepus europaeus, assembly GCF_033115175.1. Taxonomy (NCBI): domain Eukaryota; kingdom Metazoa; phylum Chordata; class Mammalia; order Lagomorpha; family Leporidae; genus Lepus; species Lepus europaeus. The sequence goes on along the minus strand of NC_084828.1, from coordinate 75,075,312 downwards.
TACCCATATATTTGAGCAAACATTAGGAATGTTTACTACTAGCTTTGCCATATGTGTTCTCTGATTCATAGGTTGGGAAATCCAACTTGTTAAGCAGTCTTACCCTCTTGAGGGCAGCTGGAGGTGGTGGTGGGAACTGCTGCATTCATTTACTTCCTGCAAAACACTGAGATGCTCCTTTAGGTGCATCGCTCCTAGTTTTATGGAAGCTGGGAAAGTGTCAGTGATGATTTCTAATCCACCCACAAGCCTGGGTGCAGGTACAAAGGATAATATAATCCCAATGGCAATGAAAACAACTAAGTTTTTGACCATTCTCAGCCAGAATCATTTGTTGCAGGTTTAGCCACTTTGTCTTTCTCTCCATCTCAATTGCTTCTGCTCCCAAATGCTCCTGTTGCCTTCCAAATGCTGTTAACTATGGTTATTGCAATACTGGTTTCAGGACCGTGTCCCATCTTGTGTGAATGAGCAGCTTGGGTACTGGCAACCAAAAGCCTCTGACATAGGCTGCACCCAACAGCAGAGGCCATCCGGAGAGAGGCACCCTCCTTTGCTGCTGTATTCAGACTCCTGCAGGCTATCCTTGTCTGATAAAAGTGAACAAGGGCCTCCATCCTCAAATGAAGGGGAATGCTGGAGTCACTGCTTCCACTGTCTCAACCCTTTGGAAGCTCATGGCATCCCTTTTCCCCTTGAGAAGGTGAACTGACTGCCCCTCTCCTCCCCCAGCATGTAGACACATGGCAGGTGTGCTTCCTACCTCCTGCCTCACTTCCTCGAGCAGTCAGCTCTTTCGGTGCTCCAGTATGAAATGCCATTGTCACAGTTGCCCAACCCACTGGTTAACCACACAGGCCTAGAATGTGCTTCTTGGTAAACAAATCTCTCCCAATCCAGGCCTCATGTTGCTGCTGCCTCCATATTCGCATGGTTCTTTGAGGAACACCTTATGGATGTTGGTCGGGGGAGGGGACACACATTCTATGCCGATCACTATGTGTAGACGGGCTGGGTTAATGCTAATTCATGCCAACCTGTACTGAGATAACCAAGGGGGCACGCAGGAATTAAAAGCAAGTAGGATGGTTTGTGAAACCCCCAAATGGAAGTGATTTCAGAGCGCTAAGAATAATTATGGATTGAGTTAAAATGTCAGTGCATTTGAATTGAGAATATGAATAGAAATATAGTCTAAGGAGTCCAGTAAGTTTCAGGCTGCTTTCCCTACTGTTACATCACCATTGGTTTCCAATTCCAATAAGACAGTTCTCCTGGGTGTCCTTGGAAGTACGTCCACTGACAGCAGAGGGCAAGGGAAACATTTTCGATAGTTCTCTTCAAGGGCGCGGATCAAAGGCACATGCAAGGGGGCAGGCACTACTTTATCCAGCTACCAGACAGGTGATGTGCCTGACCCCCTCTCAGAAGTTCTGAGAGCAGGTCCTTGGGGCTTGTTACTTACTGGATTCTCTTCAAAGCTTCCGGAGTCCTGAGTGATCTGGCTCCCGCCCAGGTTGTCAGCCTCCTGTCAGCCTCCCTGCTCCTAAGCTCCAGTCACACTGGATTGATTCTGTTCTTCTAACAGTAAGCTTTTCCCCTCCACAGGGCTTTTTCACTTGTTTATCCAAACTGGGGAACTTTCTTCTCCTAGGTTGTCTCATGACACCTGCTTACTTTATAGACTTCTGCTGTTTCACCACCATAGGAGCTGTTTTCTGACCATCTCTAAGGCAATCACTCTATTACATTATTCTGGAACCTTTTTTTCCTTCACGATGCTTATCATAATCTCTAATTGTTGTTTATTCATTCACTCACTTGCCTATCATCTGGATAAAATGTCAATTTCATGACAGCAAGAATTTTGCTTACCAACCATTGAACTGTAAATGCCTGGAGCAGAGCCTGGAAAAGAAGCATTTGCTGAATTAAAGAATTGGTGGGGTGTAGGGGGCTTTCCATCGCCTCTGCAACTTTTGGGGTGAAGGAGAGGCTCTTGGGTCACTTCTGGAGTTGGGGGAGGGGTGCCTCCTGCAGGAGCCAAGTCATGTGGAGTCTGACAGCACATTCTGCCCACAAAGCAGACTCCACTGCATTTTGGCCAATGGCAGGAAGAAGGATATTTTGCAGATGTCCCTGGATACCTGGGGTTGCTTTCTCTCTCTGGAAGGTAAGGCTGGAGAACACATATTCCGTCAGTGTGCAGGGAAGTGAGCTATGATCCCTTACTTTTCTTATCCTTCTCCACAGGTATTTCTTATGCAGTAGAACTTAGCATGTAGTGGATAAGACATCACTTGGGAAGTCCACATCGGATATCAGCATGTCTGGGTTTGAGTCTCACCTTGCTCCCCTTCCCAGCTTCCTGCTAATCTGCATCCTGGGAGGCAGCGGTGATGGCTCAAATATCTGGGTCCCTGCCACTCACATGGGAGACCCAGACTGAGTTCTGGGCTCCTGGCTTCAGCGTGGCCCAGCCCTGGCTGTTGTGAGTCTTCAGGGGAGTGAACAGTGGGTGGGGTAGGTCTGTTTGCCTGCCTTCCTGCCTTTTCTGTCTCTCTGACTTCCAAATATAAACCAACACCTTTCTTATCTCATCTGTGCACCCATCCATCCATCCATCCATCTAATGGCATTCTGTCTGGTCCACAGTTCAACCTAACTTTGAATAAGCAAGTTGCGATTCGAAGCTCTCCCTACTTGCAGACTAGAAGAGCTACACTTAAGAGGCAATTATTATTTGGTGTGAGAGGTATTCTGAATGGAGCTGAACTTACAAGGGGATCCTGCTCTTCACATGGATTCACACTAGGTAGAGTGAGTCAGCAGCTTGGCAGGGCCCACAACCTGGGTACTCAACAGCCCCAAATAACCTGAGAATGTATTGTATTTCCCCAGGCAGCTGTTTCATGCCAGATTCAGATACAAGTAATTGACTTAACACCTACTGACTCAAGCCTGCTTTCTCCACGTATTTATTTTACCTGCCTGGCACCTGGAGGAATTTTCAGGGGATCAATAAAGCAACTGGGCCTGGGATCAAGGAGGATCATGCACTTTGATATGAACCAGCCCCCAGGCTGTATTCCTCTTCCCAAACTTCTGGTAGTGAGGGCTCAGCTACCTACCTGAAAACCTGAGAACATCAGGCAACTCTTTTGTAAGCCAAAGTTTTAAAACATTGCATTAGACTTTGAGTAACTTATGAATTAATTCTTTCCTGTTTAGTGTTTTTTCCTAGCAAACCTGGCACATGATAGAAAGTCAGGAAATACATGTTGAATGTTAAACAAATTGTTGCAAGACAGTCAATGAGATTGAACTTTGATTTCTCTACTTACAAAACAAGGATAATAATAGATGCTTCAAAACAGGGGTAGGGAACCTTATTTCTGCCAAGATCCATTTGCATATTTGTCACATAGTTCACTGGCCATACAAAATTATCAGCTTAAAAATCATCCTGCTATAGGTTGATGGAATTGTGACTCCTGCCTGTGGTTGCCTTGGCAGGGCCAGACCAAAAGATTTCACAGGTCTCATATGTCTGTGGGCTGGAGGTTCCCCACCCAGCCTTAAAAGATTAGCAATATGAGGCCGGCGCCATGGCTTAACAGGCTAATCCTCCGCTTTGTGGCGCCGGCACACCAGGTTCTAGTCCCGGTTGGGGCGCCGGATTCTATCCCGGTTGCCCCTCTTCCAGGCCAGCTCTCTGCTATGGCCCGGGAAGGCAGTGGAAGATGGCCCAAGTCCTTGGGCCCTGCACCCGCATGGGAGACCAGGAGAAACACCTGGCTCCTGGCTTCAGATTGGTGAGATGCGCCAGCCGCAGCGGCCATTGGAGGGTGAACCAACGGCAGAAAGGAAGACCTTTCTCTCTGTCTGTCTCTCTCACTATCCACTCTGCCTGTCAAGAAAAAAAAAAATAGCAATATGAATAACATAACATAGAAGGGGTCATAATGCCTCGTCCATGTAATCATTATTGAATAAGGGTTAGTTGCGGAATGAAGAGTGAAAACTTCGGTGTACGTTATGATTAATGTGGATTCTAACCTTTCTGTTTAAGCCCTCCTGACGACATAGGTATTTCCAGTTGCCTCTGTAGCTAGATACTATGATTCAGTTCCACCCACCTGATGCCCCTGTTAGAAGTTGGGAACTGAATTAAGTGGGCAGACAGGCACCACTAAAGTGAGGGGTCCTCTTTTACTGGTGTTTCTAATAGCAGACACAGGTGACTCTAGTACGGGGAAATAAGGTGACACCTCCCTGGTGGCCTCCTGTGTGAGTCAGGAGCCAGTAGCATTTGAGCTACCTTCCTCTACAGGTGGTTTGGCAATCATCCCCACAAACTAAGCCTATGATCTTTCCTTCAGCACCCTCTCAAATAAAGTGGTTCTTCGAGTGATTTAATACCGTGTGAGTTTTTTACAAATGCCATCCCAAATTACCACAAACTAGATGGCTTGAACAAACAAGCAAAATCTCTCACACAAGTGAGAAACAAAGAGGTTTAAAAATCGAGCTCGAAGTCAAGGTGTCAGTAAAGCCATGCTCTCTGTGAAGCCTCTACCAGCATCACTCCTTGCCTCTTCCTAGCAAACCTTGGCATTTTTTGGCTCGAAGCGTTGTCTCTGTTGTGGGCCTTCATTACTACCTATGTCTGTGTCTTCACATAGTCTTCTTCTAAGGATGCCACCCCTGGATTTAAGACCCCCTCCCCTCCAGTGAGGCTCCTTTAAACTTTACATTTGCAAAGACCCTACTTCCAAAGAACATTGACGTTCAATTCTGAATCAGTTCTGTTCTGTGAAACTGAATTCTAAGAGTTTGGATGAGCCTCCAGGCTCCCATTGCTGGTGTTGTGGCATGCTCCTCTTCATGTGAGGTACTAGCCTAGCAATGTGTTGTGATCGACAGCTTCAGGCTTGGGCACCAGCAACACACAGACAATTTCATGCAAAGAGGGCTCCACTTATTGCCAGTCATGTGTGATCATTCAGGTCTGCCCAGGGAAAGCAGTAACTTTTCTGGAAGCCCACAGAGGCATCTAAGCAGGCTGGCTTCTCACTCTCCTTTGTCCTTTCTTCTCCGGCCTAATGCATAATGGGGACAGTCTGCTTTGGTAGACTAAGACTTTTCACACATACACAGGCCTTCGTTGTTGATTCTATTCTCAGCAAGAGAAACCTGCCTTAAAAAATGAATTCAAAATTAGGTCTGTAGGGAGCATTTCATTACAATATTAATGAAGTGATTGGGACTAGGAGGTAGTCACCAGGAAAGCATTAAGGAGGAACCTGGAAATCCAGTATTAAGTCATAACAATTACCAGCTTCAGTTACTGTTATTTGTACTTAGAATGCACCAGATAACATAAGGATGCTTCAGAAAGTTTCTGGAAAAATCAAAAGATAAGTTTACTCCAGTGCAAAAAGTACTTGAAATGCATGCAGAATTCTTCCATAATACACTTTTTCCACTAAATTTTTGAAGACTCTATATTCAAATGATTAAATTTTTGACACCAAAATAAACTTTTTAAAATTTCATTTTCCATGAACTTTTTGAAGTACCCCATGCATGTGAGTATATATATGTACATATATATGTATTTATATGTACATATACACACATGCATGGGGTGCTGCAAAAAGTTCATGGCAATAAAATTTTACATACATATACACTCATACATATATATTCATACATATATAAAAACTGAAGATTATACAATTTTATACATTATGAATTTATATATATAAACACAGAGTCAGACACACAGGAACATATATATATATATATAGGCCATATTATTTTTATTGCTGCCATAGCAAATTGCCCCAGACTTGGTGGCTTAAAACACCTCTATTTATTACCCTCCCTCCCGCTGGCCCAGTTATGCCGAGGTTAGAAGTCAGGGAAGGAAGTAGCTCAACTAGATCCTCTCCCCAGAGAGTTACAAGGAAGCAATAGAGCTGCTGGTTAGGCGATGGGGAAGACTCTACTTCCAAGCTCATTTAACTTCCTGGCAGAATTCAGTTCCCTGTAGCTGAAGGTCTGAGAGCACCGTTTAATTGACACATGGCCCCTTTCATCTTCCAGTTAAAAATGGCTCACCAAAACCTTCTGTGCCTTAGAATCCCTGACTTCCCTTTCCACTACAAACTGCAGAAAGAGCCCTGCTTCCATGTGACCAGATTAGATCTACTCAGATAATCCAAGACAGTGTCCCTGGGTTAATGTCAACCTATTCGTAAACTTAGCTATCTCTGGGACTCCCTTCTGTGATGTTGCACAACGTATCCATGAAAGTGACCCCTTTCATAGAGGTGTCATAGAGGCCAAAGTTCTGCCTACAGCACATGTTGTATAAACAACTGAATCTAAGAAAACTGAAGAGTTAGCTAACTGTCAAAAGGTGAACTTTTAGTTCACTGATTCTTCCCACAAGGCTGAGAAAACCAGGATCAGCAGTTGGTGAGCTGGAGCCTAGGAGACCTGATGGTAGGCTTCTAGGCCAAGACCCAGGCCTGTGGCCCAGGAGAGCCAATGGTGTGTGCTCCAGGCTGTCTTAGTCCAAAGTCAGGAAAAGCCTAATGTCCTTGCATAGAGACAGAATTCTCTCTTGCTCAGACTTTTGTTCTGTTCAAGCCATCAACAGGTTGGATGGGGCCTGCTCACACTGACGAGAACGGTCTGCTTTATTCAGTTGACTGTTTCAAAGGTTCATCTCACTCAGACACACCTGCACTGACACCCACACTAATCAGAACAAATATCTGGGGACCCCCTGGCTTAGTCAAGTTGACACATAAAATTAACCATAACCTTCTGGATGGACTGACATTGATAAGCGAAAATAACTCATCTCCCTTCTATGAAGAGGGCACTCAAAATAGAAATGGAAAATATTAAAAAATTAAGCTGTAGATCAAGTCTAGGATCTGAATTGCCTCACCAACTCTTCCCTCCAGTCTTCAAAGTCTCAGCTGAGTCCTGTGTTTTTCTGAAGCCTTTCTGGACTCATAAAAGAAACTCTCTCCCCTTCTGCCTTTGTGATACCGCTTCTCTCAACAGGTATTGTGGCTGCTTGTAGCCATCTCAGCATCACACAAAAGAGCAGCACAGAGTCTTGTACAAGGCAAGAGCTCAGTGAATGCTTTTGAATGAGCGAATCATCTGATAATGTCTTATTCTCAGGCATACTAAGACCTTACGAAAGAAATTGGAGGGGGGTAACAGGAGGCTCAGGAGATGAGTGTCTGTTGGAAAGAACGCTGGAGACCCAGGGCTTAGTCTGGGTTGTGCCACACAGTACTCCTGGGGGCTTGGCAAATTGCTCAACCCTTCTGGGCTTTAGTTTCCTCTGCTTTATTACTGTCACTCATACACCCATCTTGCCTACTCAGAGGTATTGGGAGCTTTTCAAGGAGGTAGGATAGTGACCGGTATGAGAACACACATCATATTGTAAGGATGATAGAGCAAGTGTGATGGGTTATTTATGTTTTGTTGATTCATAGGTGTTTGAGTGTGCTCTGTCTGCAGATTATCAGTTTCTTGAGATCGGGAATGTAGGTGTCTCTCAGTGTCGAGGACAGATAAGAGAATAACTGAGGGTTTGAGGCCCTGAATGTTCCAACTTGGTGTGCATTGTGCTTGTGGAGTCTAAAAGGGATTAGTGATTTCCACATTTCAAGAACTGCATTTATTAATGTTACCTAAGCAGGAAACATACTAAACCAATTTGGTGAAGAGAAGAACCCAAGGGAAGACTCCTTAGCTCCTCTGAAAGAGAGTCAGGTGTAGGGCACTCAGCACTGAGGAGAGACATAGATGCATCTAGAATCCCAAGCCTTGTAGCTTGAGCACCAAAACACATACAGTGTGCCTGAATGCAAGGACATTAGGCTTTTCCTGACTTTGGACTAAGTTTTCCTGTGTTGGTATAAATGGCCAATACAACAACCCTGTGTGGTAAATGCTATTATCCCCTTTTTTGCAGTGAGGAATCTTGGATGGTGAGAGAGTAAAAATAACTTACCCACCAAATGCTTATAGAACCACGATTCGCACTGGTGTCTGAGACAAAGGCCCTCACTTTTTCCATTATATTAATGGAATATGTACCAAGTTTATAATTTAGAGTTTAACACAAGTCCCTTTTAATGTCTTTTTTAAGGAAAAATTTGGGCCAGCATTGTGACACACAGGTTAAGCCATTGCCTGTAATGGTGGTACACCATACGAATCCTGGCTGCTCCATTTCTGATCCGGCTCTCTGCTAATGTGTCTGGGAAAGTAGTGGAGGATGGCCCAAGTACTCAGACGTCTGCCAACCATACAGAAGACATGTACAGAGTTTCAGCCTGGTGCAGCCCTGGCTGTTGTGGCTATTTGAGGGGTTAACCAGCAGTTGAAGATTCCTTCTCTCTCTCACCACCCCTCCTTCTTTCTCTCACTACCTACTTCCTTCTCTCTACTGTCTCCTTCTCTTTGTAAGTTTGCCTTTCAAATAAATAAATAAATAGATATTTTAAAAAATAAATTAAAAAGAAGTTTAAAAAAGAAAGAAATCATTCTGATAGGTGAATCCTTTTAACTAGCACTCATGAAAATTATCATGTTATGGGGTATCAATTCATTATCAGGCTCGAGTTTTTAATTTTCTATGAAGATTGCTTTCATTTATAACCAATTGGTCTAACATACCTCCCTCCCTCTTCAGTGAGTATCACCAAATATTTGCAACAATCCCCCAGATGTTTTGTGCTAACCAAGAACATGGTTGTTCTTATCGCTTTAGATGATTAAATTAAAATTTACCCCCGAAGGGTTAGGACTCTGAAAACATACCATTTTGTTGCTTTCAGGCACAGAAATGAATCTACTTGGAAAAAAGAGGTCAGATTAATATAATTGTGCTGACCCCTTGGTCTCTGTGGGCCTGGGCATGGGGGGTTGGGCAGCACTCAGCCTCCTTGAAGAAGCCTGCCTGCTTTTGGGCAGGAAAAAGGAAGCAAGACCTAGGGAAAGAAAGTAATAAAAGAAGAAGGAAGAAGTGAGTTGTAGGGAAGAAAACCGTGAAGGTTGTAATTATAATTCTAAATGATTCAAATATTTAGGGAGAAATACAGTACGCAAGGAATAAATATTCCCTGAAAATAAGGCTCATATAACATCACATATGTCATTCAGTTCACAAATAATTTGTGAGCCTTTGGTCAGTGATGAGCAAAATTTTTATTCTAGTGGCATTATTTATTTTTTTCCTCTTGTTCACCCAAGATGCACTAATATTTAATTGAAACAGTCAGTCAATCCACAAACTTTTAAGGGTCTCACACTACATAAAAGATACAGTATTGAGTGCTGAGGAGCAAAAAAGATGCATTACGATTCCTGACCCTGTTCTCAGGGAGTTACCAGTTCTCCAAAGAAACTGATTTATAGTAATGCAAAGTAGGGGCAATGCAAATAAAATGTGAAGATGTTTCAGAAAAGGGAGGTTATTATTTGTGGTGATCTGTGATACTGCCTGTGGTAGGCATTCCTAAGCCAGTTTACTTATGTGAACACTTGCAGGCAGCTGCATTGCATTCTGGGCAAGGAAGATAAGGATCTAGAATCTAAAAGAGTATCAGAACCTAGGGTTTGGTTGATTGGAGTGTAGGGAGGGGCTGACTGGGACCAGATTTTTGCAGAATGGTTTCAGTGCCAGGTGCAGCAGTTGAGGTCTGATCAGGAAAGCAGAACCATTACAAATACTATGGCATCGGGATTTGTTACAAGAATTTGACCTAACAGAATTGAGGAGCTGGACTATTTTGGTTTTCTCTTTTATAAGTGAAAAATTAGTCTCGGCCGGCCCCACGGCTCAGCAGGCTAATCCTCCGCCTTGCGGCGCCGGCACACCAGGTTCTAGTCCCGGTCGGGGCACCGATCCTGTCCCGGTTGCCCCTCTTCCAGGCCAGCTCTCTGCTGTGGCCCGGGAGTGCAGTGGAGGATGGCCCAAGTGCTTGGGCCCTGCACCCCATGGGAGACCAGGAGAAGCCCCTGGCTCCTGGCTTCGGATCAGCACAATGCGCCGGCCGCAGCGTGGCGGCCACTGGAGGGTGAACCAACGGCAAAAAGAAAGACCTTCCTCTGTCTCTCTCACTATCCACTCTGTCAAAAAAAAAAAAAAAAAAAAAATTAGTCTCAAGATTGGTATCCTAAAAAGACACCCATTTTACCTGCTCGTCAATTCTTTCATGAGTCTGATTTGGGGTCTTTTACAAATCAGTGGTCAGCTGGTGGTTAGGTGAGTGTATCCAAAATGCCTTCACTCACAGATATGGTGAGGCTGTTTGTATTTTCATGGTTCAAACCTAGATGAGTCAGCAGGTTTGAAGATGAGAAGATGAAATATGTAATAAAGATACACATAAACTTGGAAAATAATTAGAGGAGTGGGTAGTGTTTATAAGGAGCCTTTGAAGATGATTTGGGGTTTTTGAATCTAGGTAAAGTGAATGATAATGAGTAAAAAATTTGAACATTGAGGAAGGGAAGCAGTCTTTGAGGAGAAGATAATGAGGTCAGTTTTGAACAAAGTGAGTGTTTTGGTTGGGTGGTTGAGTTAGGCGAGGATGACCGTGAGGCAGTTGGGAAAGAGGTTGGAGGCCAGAGAATAGCTTTCGGAGCTGTGAGAGAGGAAGTGGTTATTGTAGTCATGAAATCTTATCAGATTGCCAGGAGGAGAAGAGGAATGAAAAAGAAAACTTTAGGAATTACTTGTGCATTAGGGGAAGTTGCTCAATGAGACAGAGGTGGGATGAAATGCGTTACTGTATTACAACAGCCAATGAGACAATTTGAGAAAGAAGGGGATGTTTTGTTTTTCCACTGCTACCATAACAAATTATCACAAACTTGGTGTGAACAACAGGAACTTGTTATTGTTATTTCTGTAAATCACGTGTAGTGTGACTCTCATGTGGCTGAAATAAGTGTCATGAGACTGTGTTCCTCTCTGTAGGCTCTAAGGGAGCCTGTTCCTTAGCGTTGTTGGCAGAATGAACTTCCTTGTGGTTGTAGGACTGAGGTTCTACTTTCCACCTGGGGGTTGTCAGAGGCTCTTCTCAGACTCTGGAGGCTGCCTGTATTCCTAGGCTTGGGGTTTCTTATTTATCTTCAAAGCTTGCAAGTGGTTTGAGTCCATCTCACACTTTGAATCTCCCCTCTTTCTCTTTTTGTCCCAGCTCTCTGACTGATACTTAGATTTAAAGGGTGCATACAGTTAGATTATACTTGCTTGGACAAAGTGTTAAACTCTAATCCTCCGTCTATAACCTTAATCACATCTGCCAAGTCTCTTAATGTCATGTATTGAATTCATAGGGCCCAGAAATTTAGTCATATTTGGAGGGTCATTATGCTGTCTATTACAGAGGCTAAGCCATTATTTTCATATAATGCAAAGACTAAATAGAAGGAAAAATAAGAAAAGAATTTGTGGAGGGTGGAGCAGGTGTTTGGTACAACAGTTAAGGTAGTTCTTGAGATGCCCTCATCTCTCACTGGAGTGCCTGGGTTTGAGTCCCAGTTCTGCTTCCAATTCTAGCTAATATACACCCTTAGGAGCAGCAGAGGATGGCCCAAGTGCATGGGTCTCTGAAATCTACATGGGAGATCCAGATTGAGTTCTAGCAACTTGGCTTTAGCCTGGATGGATTTTGTGAGTATCTGGGGAATGGACCAAGGAATGGAAGATATCTGTCAAACTGCTTTTCAAGAAAATTCTAAAAATAAGTAATTAAAAGGACTGCTTCTAGATTATGTCACATTTTTTTAAAGGAAGAGTTTGAGGAAAAGAGAAAGCCATCATTTGGAGGTAGGCATTGTGCCTGTTTAGCAATTTTTAAAAATTACAACAGAAGTCTCCTTCCTTGAGGTAGGTGGTATGCATTCAGGACATTCCTCTGAGGCATATGATGGAGCATTATAGAAACCAGGATTTTGTATGCTAAATTCACAAATTCTAAACAGATGAAAATAGCGACAGAACTTAGTGTGGTTTTGCTCAATGAATTTCTTTCCTTTAATTAACATGATTATTATCACTGTTATTAAATTATTTCATGTGTGAAGAAGCCAATTTTCAAAAATGACATTGCATTGTTAGGTGTTCTTGAAGTTGAAGACATTGAGACTAGAGTTCTAAAGATGGTACCAAAAACACCACTGCAGCTACAAATAACCTTCATTTGTGTGTATAAACAGGTTATTACTGAAGGCACATGTAATCTGCAGTTAATGTGGTCTGTTTTCATGGAGAAAGTAGTAGATGTACCTGAATATTAAGGGCTCATCCTTGTGGGCACACTTGCAATGCTTCTCTTTGCAAACATACTCACAAATGGTTGAGGCCCTTTCATGAATGAAGGGCAGGGAAGAAGCTCTCATTTTAAAAGTAATATCACTTAAATATTTATGATGAGTTTCAAATCACTGGGAATATTATTTCTTAATGAGAACATCAATAGGCCCACAGCTAGAATGAGGTTAAAGCCACTGCCAGTCTTCTAATGCATCAGCTTAAATAGTCCCACTGATACAAGCCACACTTGAATTTCTTTGTTGTGCATTACCAAGAAGAAATAAACTTCACCATGAGGTCTACTGGAGCAAAATGATTTACCTCAACGGTGTTTCTGCTATCCTAAATTTCAGTTTTTCGCCATCATCGAAGTAAACAGTAAGTAGAAAAAACCTCCCTTTCAGACCAAAGGGAAAGAAAGTTTTAAAGTGAGAATATAATTTTCCTCATGGGCATTGTCTACCTTAGAAAAACTACTACAGAACATGCCTGTGACTATAGACTTGTAGTTCAGGCCACCGAAGATTAGAGATGGGACTTGGGCACTCCCTTGACTTGCATCCTCTGGTCTGCTTTAACACAAACCAGGAGGAAAAGAAAGCTAGGCATCAGAAGCAATGGGTGGCAGGCCTATTAATGGCTGATCTGTACAGTGATCTGCCCTCAAGGAGACCCAACAGGCCAGTCCACTGCAGTGGCTTTCAATGTGGTAAGCATGGGCTTCAGCAGAAGTCAGCTTGTGAAGAGCCCTGGCAGCTCTGCCAAGAGTTGGATCACTGGAAATGGACCTGCCCTGGAATCGAAGGATGCCCAGGTCAGAGCCACAGATCTCATTGGCTCTAAGCTGAAAAGCCCTTCACTCAGCCCAACTTCCAAAGTGACCACTGCAGCTGAGGGTATGGTCAAGTAGGGTCAGCAACATTGCAGGCAGAACTGTAAATTTCTTGTTAGAGATGCCACCTGCCTTTACCTGGCCAGCTCTCCTCCCAGGCCAGCTAAGTAATGAAAGTCAACAGAGTGCCTTCCCCTAGGAGGTTCACACCTCCCTTAGGATGTACCCCATGTGAAGAGATAGATAGGTCTGGGCCTCTTAACTTACAAGGCCTAAAGCCCACCAGATTATTATCAAGCCCCTTCTGTCAGGTTCTATTTGCCCCTCAATCAGAAAACTTAATTATAGCTTAGACGGCACCTTTCTTAGCTCCTCTAATAATGACTCTGTCCTTTGTTCTAGACCCTGTCTAGCGTACTTGGGCCTCATTCCTTTGTAATCATAACCTCTAATCTACCTCCAATGGCTCTACTCCCAACCTGTGTGTACTGATGGTCCTCTTCCCCACTTCATGCTGTATAATTGTTCAGACCTGGTTCATGCCACTCTTAGGATCATTGGTTACTATCCTCACCCTCTCTTTTATGACCTTGTCTAAATATGATCAGAGTCAGCGAACTTGGAAGGCTTCCATAGCCTTGGCAACTCATGACGACAGCCTAGGGTGGTTACTGGCGCCATAAACTAGAGTGTCAATTTGTTGGGTCAACAACAGGAGCCACTGTGCACTTGCTCCTCATGTGGGATCTCTGTCCTTAATGTGCTGTACATTGTGACTTAATGCTATACCTAGTACTCAAAGAGTATGTTTCACTTTGTGTTTCTATGTGGGTGCAAACTGTTGAGATCTTTACTTAATATATGCTAAATTAATCTTCTGTATATAAAGAGAATTGAAAATGAATCTTAGTGTGAATTGAAGCGGAGAGGGAGCGGGAGAGGGGAGGGTTGTGGGTGGGAGGGAAGTTATGGGAGGGGGAAGCCATTGTAATCCATAAGCTGTACATTGGAAATTTATATTCATTAAATAAAAGTTAAAAAAAAATTCAGTTTTTCCCCAAGAGTTGGCTACTTCAACCCACACTGATTGCCTTTGACCACAAAGTTAAGAATTTAATGGATTTAGCTTCTTTTCATAGAAAATTTCTCAGGTGGAAACTTTTTGTAGCTAATACTTTACCCTCAATTGCCAAAGACATTGCTTAGCAGTATGATAATCATATATGAATTCAAAGCCAATGTAAGATCAAATATCCATCTAGTTATAGGGATATTGTTAAATATATGCAGTTTGTCTTTCGTTGATACGATTCCTTCTTAAACAGAGCCTTCTTGTATGTTGTTTTTTGTTCCTAATGACTGATTTCATTTAATGCGGCCCGTGAAAGTAATACTTCTTAAAAATGAGGACGTTAGGCTTTGCTCCTCTGCTGACATTTCCTAGTGAAATGCCATCCGATTGAACTTTCTGTGTTTAAAGAAACATTCTCTATTTCTGCTACCATAGTTGCCGTGAACCACATGTGGCAACTAAGCACTCGGAGTGAGACTCGTATGGCTTGAGAAATTCAGTCTTTATTTTTTATTACTTTTCAATTTAAATATCACATTTGGCTATACAGCCCTTGAAACGTACCTAGTTTGACTAGAGTATTAAGTTTCTAACTTTATTTAATACTAATTAATTTAAACTGCATCTGACTACATGTGACTTTTTTTTTTTTTTTTTTGACAGGCAGAGTGGACAGTGAGAGAGAGACAGAGAGAAAGGTCTTCCTTTTCCGTTGGTTCACCCCCAAATGGCCGCTGCGGCCGGCGTGCTGTGGCCGGTGTGCTGTGGCCGGCGCATTGCGCTGACCCGAAGCCAGGAGCCAGGGGCTTCTCCTGGTCTCCCATGCGGGTGCAGGGCCCAAGCACTTGGGCCATCCTCCACTGCACTCCCGGGCCATAGCAGAGAGCTGGCCTGGAAGAGGGGCAACCGGGATAGAATCTGGCGCCCCAACCGGGACTAGAACCTGGGGTGTCGGCGCTGCAGGTGGAGGATTAGCCTATTGAGCCATGGCACTGGCCTACATGTGACTCTTATTTACCATATTGCTGTAGAAAATTTTCACCAGTGAAGAAAACTTTATCAACAGTTCCGTTCAAGAGATGATAAAATCTTCTGGAGTAGGGAGCTGGGTGGTTTTGTCTGAACCACGGCAGTATGTCATGTGTTTAGTATTAGCAGATGAAGTATGGAGTAGAGCACTGTATGGAGAATGCAGTCACACTTGATAAATTCTTACTGCTTGATAGGCAATCTTTTTTTTTTTTAATTAAACTTTTATTTAATCCCTGGTGGTCTAGTGGCTAGCATTCGGCAATCTTTTTAAAAATATTTATTAATTTATTTGGTAGTCAGAGTTACAGAGAGAGAGGGAGGGAGGGAGAGGGAGAGGGAGAGAGAGAGAGAGAGAGAGAGAGAGAGAGATTGAGATTGAGAGAAATCTTCCATCCACTGGTTTACTCCGCATATAGCTGCAATGGTCAGCACTGGTCCAGGCTGAAGCCAGGAACCAGGGGCTTCTTTCAGGTATCCTGTGTGGGTGGCAGGGGTATAAAACTAGGAGGGCTATCTTCTGCTGTTTTTCCCAGGCTATTAGCAGGGAGCTGGCTTGGAAGTGGAGGAGCTGGGACATGAATTGGTGCCCCCACATAGGATGCCAGTATTGCAGGCGGTGGCTTTACCCCTTGTGCCTCTTGATCAGCTTCTAAATAGGAAAACCTACATTTGCAAGGGGTATTCAATGTTCATTTCTGGATTTTGATGTTGCAGTATACTTCTGGTCATTAAAGTTACTTGTGGCTTTAGGATTACTGTACAGATTATCTCCAATTTATGATGTTCTCAACTTTATAACAGTGCAAAAGCAATAAACTTTCAGTGGAAAACAAATTTGAATTTTGAAGTGTGACCTTTTCCCAGGCTAGCAACCAACAATATGATACTCTGTAGTGATGCTGAGCAGTGGCCACCATCTGCAGCTCTCAGTCACATACTCACAGGGGTAAGCATTGGATGCTGTGCATTACAGTGTTTTGCTAAAATATGGTGTTTGGCAAGTCAGGTGTTTTAAATGCATTTCTGACATAAGATATTTTCCATTTACTATGGGTGTATCAGGATATAGCCCTATCAGAATTTGAGGAGCATCTGTATTTCTCTTTTTCAATTCATAGTCCACAACTGAAGCTAGTTACAGCTACACAGTAGGATGCCTTTGCTAATCTGCTCTGCCACATTTCTGATAGAAATAGATGACTAATTAAAACGCAAAAAGCCACAAAGGATTGCGCTTTTCTGATGTGTTTATCAAACACACACAATATTTTAATCAATATAAGGGATTGAGAATAAGATTTGAAGAGTATCTCATATTGAGATAAATAATATCTATAAAATATTAATACTGATTAATATTAATATCTGTCTTTCAGTAGACTTTGTAGCAAGTAGATTCAGGGCATGGGTGTGAGTTAGCGGGTAGAGTGAAATCCCCCTGAACTGCTTACCTTTCTGAAGGTCTCTGTGTCTCAGGATTCTAAGAAAGCCCTGTCGGAAGTCTGACTAGCCTTTTATTTGCCCAGCATTTGTCATTTTCTCTTTGAAACTGGTTGAAATGCACTTATCTTCACATGGAGAAGGGAGCTTGGGTAAAATGTGAGGAAATCCTGGTCCTCTGCTTTGGGAATGTGGACATATATCAGAGTCCACTACTGTTCCTTTTTAAAACTGTGCTGCGTCCTGCTAAGCTGCATTGAAAAGTTGATAGCTAGGTTTCTCACCCATGTCTGTTTTCAAAAGATACGGATGTTTTTAAAAGAGCTTGTACCACATCAGAGATCACACTCAGAAGCTACAAGTTTATCAATGGCAGATGGAAGTCAATGAGGACAGCTCAGTATATTTGGTGGCCTACAGCAAGGGCTCTAGAGTCAGTGTGAGTTTGAATCCCAGATTTCTTGGGGCTGGGCATTGCACAAATCACTTACGCTCTATGTGCCATGGTTTAGGAATAAACTAAATGAGAGTTCTAGCAATATCTAATAATCAGATCATGTGACAAGCAAAGGGTATCTAGTATGTCCTCAAAAAAGCTATTTATCATTACTATTCTATATTATTATATTTTGTTAACTTCCAAGCTACCCTTGAAAAGGAGTGGAGAATCTTACAATTTGTTAATTCAGAGAAACCAACTAAGATTGTACTGTTTGGCCATTCAACAGAGATGAGTGAAATTTCATCACTGTAGCAAGCAAGGGGAAAAGAATCAGTGGAGTCCTTTTCCCAGGAGGTGACCAGGTCATGTCTTCCAAGTGTGCTGCCAGTACGATTCTTTGTGGCACAAACTTTGCCATTGTGCATTCCATCTGCGGGTGCCTGGTCTCCACCGTTCTACCTTCTCTGCCAGCTTCATTTCTCTGATTAGGATTGAGCTGAAGATCCACTCTGTAAAGTCTAAAGTGGAAGCACTGAGATGATCTATGGTGTTGAAGGGAACAAAGGCCAAGATGAGGATGCAGGTTATTGCAGATCCACTCTGCCAGTCTCTGATTCTCGTTGACCTTCATAAGTGCTGTTACAGGAACACATCAGGGCTCCTGGACTTATCCTTTGTTCCAGACAGAAGAGGAGTGTAAATCTCTCCAGACCCAGTAGGATTTGGGAAGTGGCACCAAACATCTTTCTTACCACTCTCACCCTCATTCTGTGGAAATGGAAATTTCCAGTTTGTTGTGTTGACCCTGGTTCCCTTTCTTCTTTGCTGCTCTTTCTCTTGGAGCTTGGGCCTCCCTGGAGTGAGGCTTTATTCCAGGAACTTAGTGGCAGGTGTTCCCTTACATTGTAGTGGGCACTTGCCTGTCTGATTTTCTGAAAATAGCCCATTTAAATTGCTTGTCATATCCTTCTCATTTTATATTGGAGTACTTTCGTGCCTCTCATGTTGGACTTGCTACCTGTTGCCTCAGATTTGGTGTGGAATGACTACCGTCCCCAAACATTGTGCTTTATCAGAGCTATTTCCCTCAGATGTGCTCCATCTGGTGAAGAGGAAAGTGTTGTGCTGGTTCCCTTCTGTGGGTATTTCTAATCCATTGTAAGTGACTGTGTCTTATCTGTGCCTTACTTAAGGTATCTGACCAAAGAATCTCACTGAAAGAACTACACACATGCTTTCATTTTTATTACTTACTATGCACTTGCTATATGACAATTTATATGCAGGATATCCTGCAGAGAGCAAGATGGTATCGCCACCCTCAAGAAACTCAGGAGAAATCTGATGTCTATGTTTTGTGTATGTGTGTGTGCATGTACCTGATTTTGAATTTTCTGCCATGGCTGTGTACTTACCAACTATTAGGGATTTTGCCATGGAATAATCTATTTTAAAGATCTAATATTCAATAATGATAAGAATTTATTTTTGCAATTGTCCTATATTGTTTAGAATGAACAACTTCATTAATGTAGTTGATGTAGCTAGCTGGTATATGTAACAGCAATGAGGAGTTCTGAGTGATTATATTCATTTTGACTATCATTGACCTAAATGTCATTCAGCAATGTACTTTCAAAGGCAGAAATTTGTTTTCTTGTAGTGGAGTAATTGTGTATGTGTTTAAATATTTATTTCTTTGAAAGGCTGAGTTACAGAAAGAGAGAAGGAGAGAGAAAGATAGATAGAGTGGGCGGGGGGAGGTGTCTTCCGTCTACTGGTTCACTTCCTAGATGGTTGCAATGGCTGGGGATGGGCCAGGCCCTGCTGAAGCTAGAAGCCAGGAGCTTCTTCAAGGTCTCCCACATGGGTACAGGGGACCAATAACTTGGGCCGTCTTCCACTGCTTTCCCAGATGCATTATCAGGGGAATGAATCAGAAATGGAGCAGCTGAGACTCACACAAGCACCCATATGGGATGTTGGATTGCAGATTAGGGCTTCACCTGCTGCGCCACATTGCTAGACCCAGTGTGTATGAATTTTAAGTAAAAGATGTTACACACTAGTTGTTATTTGTTTTAGTGACAATCAAATATTACCAATTTAGCTGATTTTCTGTATCATACAAGTCAGAATAATGCCTTGTTCCACTTACAAATAGGGTGGTTTTTATATTGTATATTAAAAACAAACCACCTGTGCATAGCATCACCACATTAGATTAGAGATATTCTGCAGAAAGTCCTTTTATTCACACTAAACTGACAAACAGAAATCTCAGCTCGCAGTTGTGTTTTGGCAGTATCTAACATAATCAGTTCGAAATTCAAGTTAACTCTCATTTTCCCTCACATCAATGAAATACAGAAGCTTGGTTTACTGTGTTCATCTTCATCAGGATAGAGGCGCTTGTGTTGTAACAGCTGCCACATAGTAGTTACTCATGTTCACTACTGAGAGAGTGTGGCTAATTTGACAGAATATGTACACTGTATTGTTTTAAGTGTGGTAAAATGCACATTGCATAAAGCTTTCCATCTTAACAGTTCTTGAGTGTATTGGTCAGTGGCTTTTAAGTACATTGAAATTGCTGTGTTGCCATCATCACCATTCATCTATAGCATTCTATTCATGTTGCAAAACTGAGGCTTTGTACCCATTATATTGCCCCTCCCCATTCCCCCCTGCCCCAACCCACTCATGACAGCTACTGTCTACCTTCTGTTTTTATGAAGTTGATCACTCTAGGAAAATCATTTAACTGGAATCAAACAGTATTTGTCCTTTGCAAGTGTGTTATTTCATTTATCATGATTTTCCTAATATATCAGAATTTTATTTCTATTTAATGCAAATAATATGTTATATATATCTACTATATTTTATTCATCCATCTGTTGATAGACACTTGGGTTGCTTCCATATTTTGACTATTGGAAGTCATGCTTCCAGGGACATAGATGGGCAAATATCTGCTTTTATTTCTTTTAGACAGATCTGTCATCCTTCATTCAGTCTTGCAACAGCAAAGTCTAGGCCAGAGATGCCAGGAACTAGGACTACAATCCCAGAGTCCCACATAGGCAACAGGGACCCCAGTACTTGGGCCATCATCTGTTGCTTCCCAGGGTGTGCAGGAAGCTGGATTGGAAGTGGATACAGACCCAAAACAGGCACTCTGATATGGGATGCAGAAGTCCCAGGCTGCATCTAATCTAATTTGGGCACCAAATGCCCAACTCAATATGGTAGTTTAATATTTAATTGTCTTAGGAACTACTGTACCATTTTTATAGCAGAGTCACCATTTTATATTTCCACAAACAAGACAAAAGCTTTCAACTTTCTCTGTATCTTCATCAATAGCTTGTTTTCTGCTTTGTTTGAGTTTTCAATCATAGCCATCTTAATGGATGTGAAGTGTTATGTTTTTGTATTTCCCAAGTGGTTAGTGATGTCAAGCAGCTTTTTTAAAAAGATTTTATTTATTTATTTGAAAGCTAGAGTTACAGAGAGAGGGAGAGAAAGAGAAAGGTCTTCCGTTCACTGATTCACTCCCTAAATGGCCACAATGGCCGGAGCTGTGCCGATCTGAAGCCAGGAGCCAAGAGCTTCTTCCGGGTCTCCCACGTGGGTGCAGGGGCCCAAGTACTTGGACCACCTTTTACTGTTTTCCTAGGCCATAACAGAGAGCTGGATGGGAAGAAGAGCATTTGGGACACAGACCAGTGCCCACATGGGATGCTGGCACCACAGGCTGGGGCTTTAACCCTCTGCGCCACAGCACCAGCCCCGTCAACCAGCTTTTAATATGTTTACTGTCCATTTGTTCCTCCTCTTTGAGTGAATGTTTATTCAACTTCTTTGTGTATTTTTAAATTATCTTTTGCATAGATTTGAGTATATTTTGCATACTTTCCATGAAAGAAGTGATTTACAAATCTATTTGCCATTCTGTAGGTTGCCTTTTCACTCCATTGACTTTGTCCCTTTAACACGCAGAAAACATAGTCCAATTTCTGTCTTTTTATTTTTGTTACCCATGTTTTTGGTATCATATCCAAGAAATTATTGAAAAATACAGTTTCATAAAGTTTTCCTTTGATTTTTTATTTCAAAGTTTTATAGTTTTCACTCCTACAGTAAGTTTTTTTGGTTGAGTTAATTCTATCTACAGTATAAGGTGGATATGCAACTTCATTCTTCTGCGTGTGGATATACAGTTTTGCCAGCACCATTCATAGAAAAGACTCTTTCCCCATTGAATTATATTGAGATTCTCATTAAGAATTGTTTGGCCATATAGATGAAGGTTTTCTCCTGAACTCCATTCTATCCTAATTGGTTTATTTTTCTTTATGCCAGTGCCACACTGTTTTGATTATTGTAGTTTGTAGTAAGACTTGAAATTAGGATATAGGAAGCCTCTAAGTATTTTGGTTCTTATTTCAAGATTATCTTGTCTATTTGAAGTCCTGGGATGTTTAATGTAAACTTTATGATGGAGTTTTCTGTTTCTGAAAAAAAAAAAAATTCCCCAGGATTTTGGTGGGGAATTGATTGAATCTGCAGATGACTTTATACTGACATCTTAGAAATATGAAGTCTTTCAAATCAGGAATGTGAGACATGTTTTCATTTATGCCCTTGTTTTCTTTCAGAAGCATTTTAACATTTTCAGGGCACAAGTATTTCTCCTTTGGTTAATTCTAATCCTGAATATTTTAGACTTTTTTTGCACTATTGTGCATGGCATTGCATTTTAAATGCCTTTTCAGATTGTTTATTGTTAGTTAATAGAATCACAACGGATTTTTGCTTGTTGTTTGTGTATTCTGCAATTTTACTGAGTTTGTTATAATAGATTCTATGGGATTCTTAGGGTTTTCTACAGTTAAAATCATATTGTCTGTAAACAGGACTAATTTTACCTCTTTTTAATTGAATGCCTTTTATGTCTTTTCCTTGCCTCATTTTCCTGGCTAGTAACTCCATTATTGTATTGGATGAAAATAGTGAAAGTGACCATTTGTGTCTCATTACCAGCCTTAGAGAAACAATTTTTCTGTTTTTTCACCATGTTTGCTATGGACCTTTATGGTACTTAGATAGGTTTCTTCTATTAGTAGTTTATTTAGGGTTTTTGTTGTGAAAGTGTAGAATCTTACGAAACGCTTTTTCTGTATTAATTGAGATAAATAAGCATTTTTTTCTGCTGTGGTCTGAGATTATAACTATTTTTTATGAATTGAACCATCCTTGCCTTATAGGAATAAATCCCACTTGGTTGTGATTGTTATCCTTGACTGTGCTGTTGAGTTTTGTTTGCTCCTGTTTTCTTAAGGTGTCATTCCATTATTTGTTTGAGAGAGACTGCTCTGATATTACACCCAAGGAAACTGAGGACTGAGAGGAGACATGCTCTCTCCAAAGTCTTGCATCAGGTTGTAACTGTCAAGGTGGACCCTGGAATGCTCCTGCATCCCCTTGGGTGCTTTTAGTTGGTTTGAGTTTTGATGAATTAGCTCACTACTTTTGTTTTCAGAAATCAGTGATTTTTCACATTGTCAGGACAGTGAAATCATCTGCTTGGGGGCTTTAAAAAATTGTTTTGGCCTGCATCCCATTCCCACAGATTCTGATTATCTGATTAATTTGCTTTGTGATGTAGAGGAACAGCCAGGTAATGAGATGTTTGTTGTGTAGCCAGGGTTATGCCCTTTGAGATAGACACAGCAAACACAATGAACACCTTGTTATTATGCTTGTAAGTCAGCGGAAGATCAATAACCTGGAGACACATCACTTTCAGTTATGAAGTGCAGCCTTAAGACAGCATCATGGAGGGATAATGTGGAGATAGAGCTCAGCATTATGGATTTTTAGGTTCTCAAATTGGAAAGACCCTAAGTAAGCCATGTCCTTTTTTTTAAGTATTTATTTGAGAAGCAGAGAGATAGAAGTAGAGAGACAAAGAGAAAGAGAGCTCCGATCTATTGATTCACTCCCCAAATGTCTGCAGTGACTGAGGCTGGACCAGAAGCTAGCAGCCAGAAAATGCAACCCAGATCTCCCAGGTATGTGGCAGGGACCCAATTACTTGAGCTATCGTGAGCTGCCTTCCCTGGGTCTGCATTGCCAAAAAAGATGGAATCAGGAGTCAAATCCAGTTCTCGGGTATGGAACACCAGCACATTAACTCATCAACCACTATGCTTGGTACCACCTCCGGGCAAAGTTATTTTTTGGTTTGTTTGTTTGTCTGTTTATAATCAGAAGAGAAAAACAAGACACTATCAATAAGGGATGGATGGATACATTTTAACAATAGGGCCATCTTCATGGCCAAGTTGTAATCAGGTAGTGGGAAAATTGCTAGTGCTGATGAGAAGACTACTCAACAGGCAGCACATTCTCTGCTTTCGTATTGAGAGACATCAAGCTTGCTGGCTAACAGCTGTGCTCACTATAGGAAAATTGCCAGGATAAAAATAGGGGCAAAAAACCCTATAATTTTACATTAGTTTCTCTAAAAGTCACTATAGTTTTTAATCCCCTACAGAGTCTTAATAAAATACCTAACAAAATTTCCTCAAAGAAATCATTCTGAATCCATGGCCTTGTCAAAGATGTATCTTTCTTTGCTTATTTTAGCAAAGATTTTAAAGAAGATTAAAACTTAGTACAATAGACTTTTATGATAGGCCATATTAAATACAATTTTACTTTATAGGCTGTTATGTTGCCTTGCTAATTGATTTATATACAGTATAGAAAGTCTTATGCAATGTAGTATACAAAGTGTAACATTTATAATTGATTAAATACTGTACTTATAACCACTCTTATAAAGAAGTTGGGCACCAGGCCTCAGTTAAAAACAGAAACCAATTTTACAAGATTGCTTTTATGGGAAAATAATATTTATTTCTCGTAGACTCACAGGATCTCATTCAGTGTACAACCTGTTCATGATCAACTCAGTGAGTCTATTGTAAAATGCCTGACCTCCTCCTTATGACAGGACAAGATAGAATTTTTTCCTATTTCCTACCCATAATATTTCCTGATGATATTTTAGTTACTTAGGAACTCAAGTTAATTATTTCAAATGTCAACTACTGCATTTAATCAATTGATTCACTGATAAATACTTTTGAAAAATTTACCTATTTTAAAGGGAGAGTGGTAGAGAAAGAGAGAGATATAAAGAAACAGATCTTCCATCCAATGGTTTAAACCCCAAATGGCTGCGACAGCCATGGCTGGCCAGGCAGAAATCAAGAACCTGAAACTGTAGGTCTCTCACATGGGTAGCAGGGGCCCAAGCACTTGGGCCACCATCTGCTGCTTTCTCCAGTACATTAGCAGGAAGCTGGATGGGAAGTAGAGCAGCAGGGACTTGTACTGGCACTCATATGGGATGCTGGCCTTGCACGCAGGTCCTTCAGTGGTAGATATTAACTGGGTATCTATTATGAATTATATTGGGGGAGGAGAAAGACAGCATATAAAGATGCTCCCAATCTATAAAGGCAAAAAAAGGCATGTTATAGCACAAGAAAGTACATGATTAACGCAGGAGAAAAAGTGTTGAAGTACAGAGCTTAACAGATTCTGGTGCACCACTTTTAACTGTGGAAATGGTACATAAGCCAGGTTTTGAACTATTTCAGTAGGCAGAGATGGGATAGGACATTCAAGGCTGAGAAAATGGTGTGAGACAAGAAGGCCATGGGAAGGATTAGATGAGTTTCAGAAACTCCATTTGCTGGAATATAGGGTATGTGTGCGTCAGAGGTGATGTGAGTTTACACAAATGGGACTCGGAATAGCTACAGCCAAGCTATAGAACAGTTAAAGAAT
The DNA here is from genome assembly GCF_033115175.1 of Lepus europaeus. Taxonomy (NCBI): domain Eukaryota; kingdom Metazoa; phylum Chordata; class Mammalia; order Lagomorpha; family Leporidae; genus Lepus; species Lepus europaeus. The sequence continues at coordinate 75,050,255 of NC_084828.1, read as the reverse complement.
GGCCAGCGTCTGAGGTGGATCTGTAGGGAAAGAGAGGCTGCAGGAGGAGAGAGCACTTAGAATTTCCTGAGGAGGAGGGAACAGAGAGACAGATGGGTGGGGGATGCTTTCAACGCCGGTAGCCAGGCTGGCTCAGTCATCTTGTGGGTGTGTGGCAGGAGGGCCTCCTTTTTAACCCTGACAAAGTGCACGTTCCGCTCGGTGCTCCAGCCTGTGGAGAGGCAGGGCCTTGGCACATCTACACTCCCACACGAGCGAGAGGAAAGGGACTCTTCCCTTTGAACATGAACTCTTTGAAAGTGCTCTGCGCTACAAGGGATTGTTTCTCAGAGGATCCTCTTACAGCTGGGCATCTGCCAACTGTAAATGGAGCTCAGACCTTAAAAAGCTCCAGGTTACTGCGAAGGTGGTACCCAGGATGGCTGCGCTGAGTTTAATGTACCCTGAGGGGCTCTGCAGCACTGTGGATGAGCTGGCACAAAATCAATACGAGGTCGTGCCTGCTTTCTAAGTGGGCACATAGAAGCTTTGTGACCCCAAATGTCTTCATTACCTGCATTAACTTGCCGAGCAGCTTCAGGTAATTTAGTTCTGGTTAAAACTCTCATTTTGGGTGCAGAAGGGCTGTTTCAAGACATTGAAGACTTCCACAGTAGGCCCCCTTCTTAGGGGTCCTGACTCAGCTCACATCCTATGGAGAGTTCTGGCTGTGTGGCTTCCAGTAACACAAGTCCCCTGCACCTGCTTCTGAAGTCTCACTGGCTCTGTTTGCTTCCAAAGTGGATCATTCAGAATGCAAAATGCAGAGGCCAGCAAGAAAATAGGGGGGTGGGTAGCTATTCTTGATCTTCTCCCTGGTTATTTTTCTGTTTATTTTTGACTACTGATCTCCCAGGGCTTAGAAGTGAGAAGCCTTCCCTCTACACTTATCTCCCAAGAGAGTTTGGCTGGAGCCAGGCTGATACCTGATTGTAATGGAGAATAGCTCAGCTGTCACTGCTGTCCCCTCTGGCTGACAGGGAAAGAAAACTCAAAGGAAAAAATGAACACAGCAAACAGGATTGTGGACATTCTCAGTGGTAGCCGCTCTCCCTTCAGGAGAAATGAAGGGACCCCTCATTTAACAAGCACTGGAAAAAATGTCCTGGGACCCACACTTGTGCTGTTCCGGCTGCCTCTGCAGAAGAGCATTGCACAGGAACTTGTAGGGGGCAAGGAGGAAGCTGGCAATCTCCCAGTATCCCGGGCAAAATGGCTAAAGTTCTCTTTTCAACTTTTGGCAACCCCCAAATAACCTGGCTTTGTGAAGTACTCATAGTTTACAAGGTACCTGATCTATAACAAAGTGTCCACTGTGCGGAACAGGAGGTCCGGAGCTGGCAGTAGAGTGAGGAACTTGGATAACATGAAGGATTTTAACTGTGAAGGTTGTTAACCCCTGTGATGAGTTGATGAGAGAGGCAGGGAAGATCCTGAAGAAGTCTTCACCCAGACACGCAAGCAAAAGAAAAAATATCCTAATATCTATTTCCTAAAATTCATGGACATATACCAGGATTGACAAACGGTGGCTCTTGGGCTAGCTGTCTTTTTGTTTGTTTTTGTACAGAAAGTTTTATTGTAACACAACCTTGCCCATTGTTTCCATATTGTCTGTAGTTTCTTACTGCTATAGTGGCAGAGTTGAGCAGTTGTGACAAAGAACATAGGCCCACACCTCCAACATACACAAAGAATATAGCTCTCTGGAAATCATTGTAACAGTAACTTGGCATTGTACAACACTTTGTAGCTTTCAAAGAGCTCTCATGTCCATTAGTTCATCTCGCCTCTGCACCAACCTGTGAGATAGGCAGAAGAAATCTCACTCCTGCTTTATAGGTAGGGGATTCAGCTCCGGAGTGACATCTCCAACATTGGTGACTACTGAAGGGTGAAGAATCCTTGATGCTTCGGGAGGACCTGCAGAGGTCTGAACACTGAAGTGATAATGGTGCGCTGAAAAAGGTAGAACTCCTGAGCCCAGCTCTTGCCCTCTTGCTGTAGCTGTACCCTTTGTCGGATAATGTTGCAGTTTGTCTCTCCAAAGGAGGACTGTCCTTTCCTATTCCTTGTATTTGGGTTTGGCCCTGTGACTTGATGGCTTTATCCAACATGTTAATAGACACAATTCTAGCAGAGGTGAAATGGGCATGACATCTCTTGCACTTCGGTCGACGCCAAGAGTAGAACATACACAGCCTATCCGCAGGGTCAAGGAAGAGGAGAGCTAAATGTACCACAGTCACCTGGATGTCCCTCAGTGCTTCTCTCACAGAGAGAGCTACCCCTGCCACTCCAGTCTAAAGCAGAGTGCCTGGCCGAGTCCAGCCAGGGTGCAATGGTGCTCAACCCAGCTACCCATCATTGATGTTCTAAGCATGGTTTGTTGCACAGCAATTTGTGTAAATAGTGGTGAATCCAGAGTATATCAAACTGTTACACAAGTGTAAGAAGTTGCTTCTGCAAAGCAGGCTCACTGTGCACTGATTACCAGTGTGTACACATGCAGGGAGATGGAGCACACTCACTTGTGACAAGTTCCATGAAGCAGATGTATGATTTACAGAGAGCCAACAGGACTCTGTAGAAGCCTAGAATCACTGTGAGTTGGTGTCCCAGCTCAGAAAGCTCCCTAGGTGGGTGGAGCCTCCACTGTGCTTGCTCTACTTGTACTACAGATGAGGGAGCCCTGGAAGGTAGCCTGAGCCAGGTTGTATACCTGGGGTCATATGACATGCTGGCCTGAATACTGGAGAGCATTCTGTTCTGGGGATGTGGACTGGGATAAAGCCAGACTGTTTCAGCCACGTACCCTCCCCTCCCTCCAAAGCTGCTGTATTCCCAGTGCATGCTACAGTACTACAGAGTACTACAAGGAAGAAGGCAGGGAGGACTGGGAATCCAAGGCCACCCAGAAAATCAGCCTGCACTCCCATACTGATTATGTTAGTATTTTTAAGTAGCAAATGTTACTTTCTATTGAAAGCATCTTCTTTGATGTTTCCCTGTTTTTCTGGGTACCTTGCTACCGCAAGTCTGCCAGGTAGGCCACACCCTTGCAGGATTGTCCCACTGTTCTCTGTGCTGGCGGGAATGAGCACTGAATACGTATCATGAGAAAAGGATTCTGGAGGACCCACGCATTCCTAGAAAGTAGCGCTGTGGAGGCCCCAGTGCGCAGCTGCCTTTCAGGGCCATCACACTCTCCTATTCTACTGAGGGTCTTGGATTTTTCTAGATCAAAAGCAGGAAGTCTGTCTGGACACCTCCAACCCAAGAGTGGATCCCTTTCTAGATTGGGCATTTTGTATTCATGTGTCTCCTTTTCTTTCGAAATTTCCTTGGAGACGAGCAGTTCAGGGGGTGCAGAAATCCCCCGGCTTGCAAATACACTCATTTCCTCTTTTTTTTTTTTTTTTCTTTCCCTCCCTTCATCCCTTTCTGTTCTTGTTTACTTTTTATCCCACAGCTTAGAACTCTCCCGGGCTTGAATGCAGGGTTTTCTTGGCATGAAGTCAATTCAGCCAGAGAGTGCGGCATCTTGGAGAGTAAGCAGGAAGGGCTGGAGGCTTTGGATCCTTTGCAAAGCAGAAGAAAACACTGCCCACCCCTCCCTCTCCCATAAGCCCCTCCTTCCTCTCCAGGGATCCTGTAGAAGCTGGACTCATTCATCAACATGTCTTTCTCTCTTTAAAAAATAAATCAACAGAACAGGAGTGGGCTTTGGAAAGATTTTGTGAAAACTACTTAAAGAAACAGGCTCTTTTTATTCTGGTCACATGTTTCTGAGCTTTTCAAACCAAGAACCCTTCCACACTTAATTATCTAGATAATTGAAGTCCAAACCACATTTGACCTGACATAGCCAGATAATTTCTAGTCAAAGTATTTGAGAATAAGGGGGTCTTAGATAATTCACATGGTATATTTAGTACCATTTAGATTCACTGTTTTAAAAAAAAAAAAGAGCAGTACATTTACATAAGCAGGGAAAGAAGCATTTTTAAGTCTCCCCAGTCCCTTTTTTGAGGGGGCTACATGAAGCTACTGGTGCTGCCACCAGGACTCCATTGTGAAAACTTGTCTAGCTTTCATTACTAAGGTGGAAAGGTGACTGTTTGAGACAACGTCAGCTGCTTAATGAGGGAAGGCCTTTTGTCTGCTATTAGTAGATCTAAGGCAACTCGGAGGGTCTTGGCAAGTGATTGCCGTCAGTGGAGCTCTGATCCACTTCTGATCTGCTGGCCTGCGTATAACCTCAGGATTCAGAATTCGGACAATCATGGTTCCCTGTACTCGTTCTCCAGTTCTTTCTTCCTCTAAGACTAGCAGATCCCTCAGGGTTTTTTCACTTGTATCCATATTTGTCCTTGTTGACTTCCTTAAACTGTAACCTCTGAAGCCCTGTGCAGTCTGGAAACAGTAATTTCTTTGTGCTGATGGCAAGTTGTGAGTTGTGTGCCTGCTGCTACTGCCGTAGTACCTGTGAAGATGGAGTGAGTTTCTCACGTTTGATTAAAGAGACCTTGGCAGGTCTCCCTGCAAGAGGCTTGGATACATAATGGGTCCTGTGTGTGGCCGCTGGAACTTGCAGCTCAGAGGACGAGCTCAAGGAAAACGTGGTTTGAGGTAATTCCCCACAGCAGTGTCAAGATGGATTGGACCAGAAGACAGAGAAGATGGTTTGGGGCAATCACTGCAATTTAGGCCAACTTTTCCCCTGGTAAACTTCTACCAGGGGTTCGGTGATCAAATATTTGATCTCACCCTTGGATGCACTGTGCACAGGAGCACATTAAAACCTCTAAGAGATTTTGCAGCAAAGACTTGCAGCTAGCTTTAACACAATGTTTCCCAAACATATCTGACTGTAAGATCCATTTCGTGTGTAGCACCAACTAACAACGTGTGGTACTAAGACTTGACAACTGTACAGGAGAAAGAGAGTGGCTCACAGGTGAAGAAGGACAGTTCTGAGGTCTGAATACCTCCATGGTCTCAAGTCTGGGAAGGAAGAGTCTGAGGCCAATATTGGCAGTAATAGGGGAAACCAAGATGGTGAGGGTAATGTCAATTTTGACATATTAGAATTTTGATCAGGATGTGAGTGACTGAATAAGCTCCAAACTTCAGTCTTTTATATCCACTCCATTAGTCCAAATTAAAAATAACAAACCGGGGCCCAGACCCAATTTATGCAGAAGTTCATAATGCTGCCTGGACAGGAAAGACTCCCTATGGAATATTTTAATTGGCTCAGCCAAAATTTGTCTGCTACTATATTTTATTCCATTTCCAATTTAGTAGTCTGACAGAATCATAGCAAGTCAAATATTATAATTGAAAAGAGAAACAGAACTGCCGTTTTCCCCTCAGCTGGGACAGATGAGATATTAGAGATTTTGACTTTAACTAAGATGGCTTTCCTAACCCACTCCCAGAGGTCTCTGGACCGTTCTGCCTGGGACAGATTTATGTGCTCACCATTGCTCTGGTCACTGCTGTTCTTAGCTTGGTCCTATACCCTACCCACCAGAGGTTTGAGATTCCCCTCTGGGAGGAGAACCATGTGCTGTCCAGCGATTCTCCCCTGTTTGTCTTGGACACTGTTCCAGATTCCCCTCCGTGTCCCAGCCCCACTCGAGCAGGTAGCCCTACCTCCTACTCCACTGACAAGATGAAGCAAGTAAGACCCATCTTTACTTGGGTCCCTTGCTGCACACATATTTTCTTCCATAAACATCTATTAATTCTTCCTGCCTGTTTTGGGTGATAGTCTTGTTTCTTTCACCCCTTCTTACATTAACTTCAATTTCTCCCTTTCCATGGAATTCTACTCTGTGCCATTTTAATGGTCAGCTCCTTTCTGTGTGACCCTAGGCAGTTTCTTCACTGATCTCCACCTCAGTTTTCATAACAACTCTGACCTCAAATGATGCTACATGAATTGAGTAATAATACCTACATACAGACACCCCATGCAGTGTCTGAGGCAAATAAGAAACTTGATAAATAGTAGCTATTCTTAGGCACACTAATTTTCACTTTAAGAAGTCAATTTTATTTGGGCATTATTTACATAAAAATGTATAAATCTCAGACTTACAGTCTGATGACCTTTTGTAAGTATTGCTCCATATAACCACCACCGCAATCAAAATATGGAAAATTTCCATCACTCCAGAATGTTCTTTCATGCCATTTACTGTCAGTGCCCTCCATACCTTATCTGCTTGTACGCTGATCTGATCCCTATCACTTCAGATTTGTTGTACATATTGTAGGGCTTCATATAATTGGAACTGTTCTTTTTGCTTCTTTTTTGTTAGCACACTGTAAATTCTTCTGTGATTGAATGGAACAGTAGTTCATTCTTTGTATTGCTGAGTAGCATTGCATTTTATGAATATGTATAATTTGTTTTTGTATGAAGACCTACAGTTTTTCCTTTCACCCTTGATGAACATTTAGGTTTTTCAACTGTTTGGTGTCAATAAAGCTGTTACTAACAGTCATCTACAAGGGAGTTTTCATGGACATATATATGCCTTATTCATTTTTTTCTTGGCAACTATGTTAGAACTATTGGGTCATATGGCTAGTATATGTTTAACCTTTTAAGAAACTGCCAAGTTGTTTTTCAATATGGCTGTGTGCTCTTAAACTCCAAACAGCAATTTGAAAGTTGCATTTGTTCTACCTCTGTGTTACACATAGCATTATTAGTTTTTCATTTTCACTGTTTCCATGACTTGGTATCTCACTGGGCTCTTAATACGCATTTCCCTGGAGAGTGGTGATGTCCATCCTTTCTTCATGTTCTTCCTACCATTCACATACTCTTTGTTTGTGAAGTGTCTGGTAAATTCCCCTCTGCTCATTTTTATGAATAGACATGCTTGTTGTCTTATTATTGATTTAGAAGCATTTTCTTCAATATGTTGTGACACAGATCCTTTGTTAGACATATGTATTACAAGTATTTTCAACTAGTCTATTTCTTGCTCTTCCCCCCTCCCAGTATTACTGTGGTATAACTGACAAATGAAATGTGTACGTATTTAAGGTATACAACTTAATGTTGTGATAAATTCATACATTGTGAAATTATCACCATAATGAAGCTGATTATCATATCTATCATTTCACATAGTGACCATTTTCTTTTCTTTTTGTAGTGAGGACATGTTGAAGACACTGTCCATCTTAGAAAATTTCAAGGATATTAGTGCTGCCAATCTATGGTTTTGCTTTTTCGGTTTCATTTACCTGTGGTCAACAGGAGTTGGAAAATATTAAATGGAAAACTCCACAAATGAAAAATCCATGGTTTTTAAATTGCATGGAGTAGCATGATGAAAGCTCATCCATCCCATTCCGTACTACCAGGAGCTGAATCATTCCTTTGTCCAAGCCAGTGTATCCATAGTGTATAGATCCTCCCATTAATCACTCTGTAGCTGTCTTTTTTTTTTTTTTTTTTCGTATTTGTTTGCTTAATTATTAGGGAGAGAGAGAGACATAGAGAAAGAGATAATACCTACACCTACCTTGAGGCTGGGCTAGGCCAAACCTAGGAACCAGGAACTAAATCCAGGTCCCCCATGTAGGTGGCAGGGACTCAGCTACTTAAGCCATTGAGCCTCTCGGGAAACATATCAGTATGAAGCCCGAAATCAGGAGCAGAGTCATGACTCAATTCGGAGTGACTGCTATGCTAATCAGCTGGCCCTGTGTGAGTTTTGAAATTGGAGGTCCTATTATCACAGTTTTTGTATTCAAGTAATGTTTATTTTATTCATGTTTTCTATGGTAAGTTTTAATTCTTGATTTTATGTTGATGTGTATGATGTTTTAAATTAATTTTATATTTGTCAAAAGATAAAAGTTGAGTTTCATTCCCCCATCTGTTCTATTTGTTTGCATTTATTCCAATTCCATTTGTTGAAAAGATTGATTTTCAATGAAGCTTCAGGAAGAAAAGACAGTTGAACTTGTGTACTATGCATCAGTGTACTGCAATCTGTACTCCTGTGTTGGAGACTCTATTTTGATTACGATGGCTTTACAATAGGCCTTAGAATTAGGTAGTGTATGTCCTCCAATTTTGTTTTTCTTTTATACTGTGAGGTATTGTAGGTCTTCTATGTTTGCATATACAGTTTCAATTCAGTTAGCTAATTTCCACAGAAATGCCTAACTTTGGAATTGAATTGAGTCAATAGATCAACTTGAAAAGTACAGACATCTTTATATGGACTCTAACAATTCATGAATGTGGTATATATATTTATTTAGATTTCTTTTAATATTTTATAGTTTTCAGAATTAAGGTCTTCTACATTTGTTAAATTTATTCCTAAGAATCCCATGTCTTATGATGTCATTGTAGTAATATTCTGTTGAAAATTTCATTTTCTAGTTGATTTACCTGGTTCATAAAAATTTAATCAATTTTTGTATATTGATCTTGTATGCTGTGACCATGCAAATTTTATTGGTGGCTTCTTTAGGATTTTGCATGTAAACAATCATGCTACCTGCAAATAAAAGTAGATTCATTCCTTGTTTCCCAATATTTATATCTTTTATTTCTTTTTCTCTTATTTTGCTGCTTCAGAAACAAAAATAGTATTGAATAGCAGTAGCTGGAACAGATAACTGTCCTTTGTCCTAATGTTTTACTTGTTTATATGTTAGAGAGTCACCCTACCAAATAATTGATTTCACTGTAATCAGTAATTTGTTTTTAAAATAAGAGAAGAAAAAACTTTTCTTAATTACATATTTATTGTTTCAATTTCTTCAGTTTCTTCATTTCATTTAGATATGAGTTTCCATTTAGTAATACTTCCAGTTAATCTGAAGAATATTCTTTAGTATTTTTGGAAGTGCTGGCCTGTAGGCAACAGCTATACTCATATTTTTTAAAAAATAAAATGTCTTCATTATATCTATATCTTCATCTTTTAAGGAAATTTTTTACCAGCTAGATATAGAATTTGGGGCTGTTGTTTTAAATTTTTTTTTTTTTTTTGCTCAGGATTAAAAAAAACCACATTTATTTACTTGAAAAACTTACAGAGGAAGCAGGAGAGAGAGAGAGCGCATGTGAGAAAAAGAGAGAGATTGATCTTCCATCCACTGTTTGACTTCCCAGATGGCTGCAATGGCCAGCGCTGAGCCAGGGCCCAAAAACTTGGGCCATCCTCCTCTGCTTTTCTCAAGCCATTGACAGTGAACTGAATTAGAAATGGAGCAGCCAGCACATGCACTGGTGTCCATATGGGATGTGGGTATGGTGGGCAGTGGCTTTGTCTGCTGTGCCACATGGGTGGTCCCTTGGGCTGCATTTTAAAGACATCACTGCTTAGTGCCCATAGTGCTGAATACCAATAAAGTGTCAATAGTGTGGTTAGGAGATACCTAGAACTCTAATGAGCATTTTCAACTATGCTTGACTTCCAGTATGTCTGTTCTACTTTTATTCCTGTGTCAGTCACTTTCTTGTATGCCTCCTGCAGTCTTTTCCTTTTCATGAGCAGTCCAGCACTCAGCATGCATAGTGCTCAACTTGTGAGGTTTTTTTTGTCCCCCTCCGCCAAGGTCAAAAATAGCTTAATATTTTCCATTGTTTTGTAGCAATTGGGTCATGTACTGGGATCCAGCTTATCCAAGTCCATTAGTGGCAAATGTAAATCTTTCGGGATACTGCCCACCAGTTGTTACACCATTGGTTGTTTGAAATCAGTCAGAGAGCGTGCGTGCCTCAAAAGCAGGCAGATGTTACAGATCAAGGCTTTATTTTCTTTATTGCAGAAACGGTTGTTAAACGTTTCCCAGCACACCACCATTTCACGATGGCAGGGCTAGTCAGGTAGTAATTGAGCCATCATAGCTGGAAGATGAAGTTCCATTTTCTCTTAATTCACTTATTTCTTAATCCCTTTTCAATTGGACTTTAATTGCCTCCAATCTACTTTAAAAGACTGTTTTGTCCCTGAACTTTTCTGTGTTCTTTTCCTTTTTTGACGCCTCTGATAACTTGACTCACATATGATGATCTTTCTTCTGGCCTTGGCTACGTTATGTAAGCATATGTTAAAATTAGAATTTTTTTATTTCACTTATTGTTCCTTGTGCATTATATTTAATGACTTTCTTCCTTAACTGTGGGCTTTTCTTGTCATTCAGTATCTCCTTCAGATAGCTGGATGGTGAAAGAAGGGGGCTCCCCCTCATTAGTGAAATGTGAGGATCATGAAAATACAATACTCTTACTCTTTTGGGCCTGTACATACACATTAGTTGGTAGGTGTGTCCTTTGGTGATTTTTAAAAAAAATTTTGAATCTATTCAAAACTAATTTTGCTCATCTGCCTTCATGCCTTGCGTGAAGACACGTCAGTGTCTCCTCTGACCCATCTCTGGAGAGGACTTGAAACTGAAAAACCAAGAGAGGTAGGGATAAGAAAGAGAAGGGAAATGGCCCTGCATTTAATGTGTACCTGCCAATGTCACTGACCCTCTTTTGATGAGTGTGCCTCCTTCAAATTTCAGTATCTGCTTAATATAAGCCATCCTGGATTTTGCCACTTGAAACCAAACATGTTCTGATCCTCAATTCTGCTTTTATTGTAGTTAGAATCCATATCCTTTACGAGCCTTCTCTGACTACTTTTGCCCTGTAATATCTCATTTCTTCCGTGTAAGTAAGAATTTTCTGGTCTTTCCCCAAATTAGGCGTGATGTTACATTAGTCAATATATTCACCTTGGGGACTGGTGTTGTAGTGTAGTGGGTTAAGCTGCCGTCTGCAATGCCAGCATTCAATATAGGCACCGGTTTGAGTCCTGGCTGTTCCACTTCCAAACCAACTCCCTGCTAGTGCTAATGTGCCTTGGAAAGCAGTTCAGGATGGCTCAAGTGCTTTGGCCTCTGCCACCCATGTGTGAGACCTGGACAGAGCTCCTGGCTCCTGGTTTCAGCTTGGTCCAGCCCTGGCTGATGCTGCCATTTGGAGAGTGAATCATCAGATGGAAGATTGATTCTCTCTCTCTTTCTCTCTCTCTCTCTCTCTTTCTCTCTCTCTCTCTCTCTCTGTGTGTGTAGCAACGTTTCAAGTAAATAGATTATCATTAAAAAGTATAGTCACTATTGTATTCTATGTTTTCAGTTCAATTCAAAAAAGCAATTCAATTCAAAAAAGCAATTCAAAAAAGCAACGATGGGAATCATTTTTCTAAATTTCTTCATTTCTTGCCCAGTGTCTATAAAATTTTAGAAACTCAAACCATCCCTTGTGTTGGTTTGATTTCAGAATCCATCTAAATATGTATATCTTTGCATAAAAGTCTACTTAATTTTTGTTCCTTTCAAATCAGCTTGTCCTGTTTACTTGACACTATATAATCAACAAGATTAATCACTTCTTTTAGAAGAAATGAGTTTAATTAGTTAAATATCAATCCATAGATTTAGCAAAATGCTAATCCAATACATTTATCTTAACAAACAAGATAATTTGATGTGGTCTAGTTATTTTAGTGACTAGTTATTATAGTTGATCAAATGTGCTTCATCTACCAGGATATGATTGGATGATTGTGATTAACCTTCAAGTATCTTTAATATTTCTCTTCCCAGTTGCTGTGGAGACTATAACAGATCTAAAAACAATCTGCGGCTGTATTTCCTCTGCTTAGGAAATTCTCCTGGCTTCGTATCCACTCTCTTCCTTGAACTTTGTCTTATTTACCTGATCTCTTCTCTTTATAGTTTATTTCCACATAATTGTAATTCTTGCTGTCCAGATTTTTTTTTTTTTGTAGAATAATCAAGTCCACTTGGCTTTCCATTTCTGTACCAGTTATATGATGCAACTAAGCAAAAAAGCTAAGTTACACAGTCAGAAAAGCAAAATTACATGCATTTTAAGATGTAGGAATGACAGATTAGAGAATGGCTTTGTTATGAGACCTGGCAGAGAAGTCATAGAAGTTGCAGAATATTTAAAATTGATTTTTTTTCATATGTGGCTTGGAAGACATTAATGTATGGGAGAGAAAGTTAAAGCTTGGAGAACTTGCTCTTGGTTATCTTTCTAGCTGGACACAGGGAACAAGCATCTGATGTCCCAGATAAGACACCACTTGAGATGCCTGCATCTTACATTCGAGTACTTAACTCAAGTTCTGGCTCTGCTCCCAATTGCAGTTTTCTGCTAATGCGTACACCAAGAGGCAGCATGTGATGGCTCGGGTAGTTATGTCCCTGTCACCCATATGAGAGACATGTATTAAATTATGGGCTCCTGGCTTTAGCCTGGCCCAACTCTAGCTTTTGCAGGCATTTGGGGGGGGGGGTGAACCACAGATGGAAAATTCATTCTCTCTCTCTCTCTCTCTCTCTCAAATTCATACACTTTACCTTTCAAATAAAGTGAAAATAAATTTTAAAAAATTTCAGCTGGACCCAGAACCATGATTTGATCCTTGGTCCACACAGATATTTTAAGTTAAAGTTCTCATTGTTCCTGTCTTCTATTATGTACCTTGAGAGCTGGAAACACAACACAGTTTCTTCTCATGGCTTCTTGACGCCTGAGCTGCTTCAGCTGTGTCCTTATTTATCTGCCACTCTTCAGAATAATTCCATGGCAAGTTGCTTATGCTTGAATTCTCCTCCCCCTCACTTACCATTCTCTTTCCAGTTCACTCCATTCTACCTTCCTTCTACACCTCCTTGCCCTCCTGAAAATATTCATATCCATTTCATCAATTACTTCCATGTTGTCTAATTCATTGTCACTTCTCTGTCCAAATCTCATTAACCTGTCTGTTGTATTCAGTATGAGGCATTATTCTCCTTTGGATTTCATGAATCAACACACATTGAATTTCCTCCTCCTTTGCAGGCTGTTCTTTCTCAGCTTTCTATTGTTACCTCCTTTCCTAACAGGTCTCTAAATATTGAAGTGTTCAGAGTTTCTCCTTAGTCCTCTTTTTAACTTATAATCTTAAAGTTGGTTTTCTAATACATTTCTAGGGGTGGAAACATCCTCTAGACTCGGATGATTCTCATACTTCACTAGCTAGCCCTTTCCATTAAGCTTCTAGTATATTTGTGTGTTGAACCAAATCCGATCCAAAGCCAGGAGCCAGGAGATTCTTCTGGGTCTCCTATGCAGGTACAGGGGCCCAAATACTTGGGCCATCTTCTACTGCTTTCTCAGGCTATAGCAGAAAGCTGGATCAGAAGAGGAGCTGCTAGGACATGAATTGGTGTCCATGTGGGATGCCAGTGACACAGGTGGAGGTTTAGCCCATTATGCCCTAGTGCTGGCTCCTAAAACAAAGCTCATGTCTCCTGAATTTCCCAGGTATGATCTTGCCAGTCATTTCCATCCTAGAAAATCACTCAACCAATAGCCACCTTAATGTTTATTGCAGCTCAGTTCACAATAGCTAAGACCTGGAATCAACCTAAATGCCCTTCAACAGTAGACTGGATAAAGAAATTATGGGATATGTACTCTATAGAATACTATACAGCAGTAAACAAACAATGAAACCCGGTCATTTGCAACAAAATGGAGGAATCTGGAACACATCATGCTGAGTGAAATGAGGCAGTCCCAAAGGGACAAATATCATATGTTCTCCCTGATCGGTGGCAACTAACTATGCACTGAAAAGGAAACCTGTTGAAGTGAAATGGACACGAGGAGAAACAATGACTTGATCAACCCTTGTCCTGACTGTCGAGGAACAACTTATAACTTTATTCCTTTTAGTGTTTTGTTGTTCTACTTAATACTGTTGGTTGAACTCTTTAATTAACACACAATTATTCTTAGGTGTTTAACTGAAAAGTGATCTCTGTTAAATATAAGAGTGGGAATAAGAGAGGGAGGAGATGTACAGTTTGGGACATGCTCAATCAGAATTGCCCCAAACGGTAGAGATAGCAATGTGCCAGGGGATTCCAATTCAATCCCATCAAGGTGGCATGTACCAATGCCATCTCACTAGTCAAAGGGATCATCTTCAGTTCACAATTGATCATATGATAGGATTAAGAGTCAAAGGGATCACATAAACAAGACTAGTGTCTGCTAATACTAACTGATAAAATAAAAAAGGAGAGAACAATCCAACATGGGAAGCGGGATACACACCATACTCATAGAATGGCAGATGTCCTAAACAGCACTCTGGCCTCAGAATCAGCCCTTAAGGCATTTGGATCTGGCTGAAGAGCCCATGAGAGTATTGTAGGCATGGAAAGCCAAGACACTCTGGCAAAACAAATAAACAAATAAAACCAAACCTAAATGAAAGATCTCTGTGAGTGAGATCCCAGTGGAAAGAAGAGGCCATCAAAGAAGGAGGTACCTTTCTCTGAAGGGAGGAGAGAACTTCCACTTTGACTATGACCTTGTCTAAATAAGATCGGAGTTGGCGAACTCAAGAGGCTTCCATAGCCTTGGCAGCTCATGACAAGAGCCTTGGGTGATTACTGACATCATAAACAAGAGTGTCAAATTGTTAAGTCAACAACAGGAGTCACTGTGCACTTACTCCCCATGTAGGATCTCTATCCTTAATGTGTTGTCCAATGTGAAATAATGCTATAACTAGTACTGAAACAGTATTTTACACTTAATGTTCTGTGTGTGTGCAAACTGATGAAATCTTTTTAATATATACTAAACTGATCTTCTGTATATAAAGATAATTGAAAATGAATCAATGTGAATGGAATGGGAGAGGGAGCGGGAGATGGGACTGTTGCGAGTGGGATGGAAGTTATGGGGGGGGGGGAGGAGCCACTGTAATCCAAAAGCTGTACTTTGGAAATTTATATTTATTAAATAAAAGTTTAAAAAATTAATAAAAAAGGAACTGTGAAGATATTACAATAAATAAATCTACAATCCAATGTACCTCATAAATGCAGGTGAAAAAATCCTTAACAAAATATTAGGAAATAAAATCCGACAGTACCTAGAATGGATAATTTCAAGTGTTATTTAGCCTTATAATATATTAGGTTAATGTTAAAAGTTAATCAATGCAGTTCTTCAGACTAATAGGATGAAAGAGGAAAAAATATATTATCTTTTTAGATAGAAAAAATATAATTTGAAAAAATTCATACACATTTATTGACACTCTCAGTAATCTATAAATAGAGGAATTTCCTTGTTCTGATGTTATTCATGGAAATCCAAAAGTTAACATCATTTCAAATTGTGAAATGTTGAATGGTTCTTCCTAAGATCACAAACAAGGCAAAGATGCCCACTTCCACTACTTCTATCAACATTTTATTGAAAATCTGAGCCATTGCAAAAAGAAAAGCAAAGAAAACAAACAAAAAATACAGATGAAAAGTAAAGTAATTATCTTTATTGCAATATGATGCAGTTGTCAAATTATGAAAGCCTAGATAACTTTCAAAAAAAACCCACTATAATATGTGAATACAGTAAGGTCTCAGGGTACAGGGTCAACATACAAAAATCAGTTGCATTACACACATTTAATTGCATAAAAAAAGGCAAAATTTTAAAAATTGATTTACAATAGAGTGAAAGGTATAACATATTTAGGAATAAATTTATCAAAACTTCTCCACTGAAAATTACTGCATATTGCTAAGAAAAACTTAAGAAATAGAGCCATGTGCTATATACATTTGGTTGGAGGAAATGCTACTGTCAATTTGCTGATTCTCCCTCAAATAATCTATAGATTTAGTACAATTCCAATAATAATACCACCAGGTTTTAAAAAAATGCATTAAAACTCATTTTAAAATTTATATGGAAATGCAAAGGCACTGGAATATGCAAAACATGCTTGAAGCAGAACAGAGTTGTAGGGATTACCATAACTTCAAGATTTATTGTTCAGTTACAGTAATCAAGAAAGTGGAATGTTGCCAAAAGAACTTACAAATAGTTCAGTGGAATAGATTGGGGAGTCCAGAATTAGACCCAAAGGGACATAATCATCCAACAAAATCATGACCATCTTAAAATGAAGAGATGTGTCAGAATAACCAGATATCTATATACAAAACATAATAAACCTCACATGATTAAAAAATCTTAAAGTAAATATTAGATCTAAAAAGCCAAAAATAAAAGAGTATTTTAGAAAGAAATATAGAACATCCAAGGGACTTTGAAACTAGACACAGGCTTCTGAGGACACAGAAAATAGCAGATGTGCCAGGGGGTTCCAATACAATCCCATCAAGATGGCATGTACCAATGCCATCTCACTAGTCAAAGGGATCGATTTCAGTTCACATTCGATGGCTCTGATAGGTCTAAGAGTCAAAGGGATCACACAAACAAGACAAGTGTCTGCTAATACTAACTGATAGAATCAAAAAGGGAGAGAAAGATCCAACATGGGAAGTGGGATACACAGCAGACTCATAGAATGGCAGACATCCTAAACAACACTCTGGCCTCAGAATCAGCCCTTAAAGCATTTGGATCTGGCTGAAGAGCCCATGAGAGTATTGTAGGCATGGAAAGCCAAGAAACCATGGAAAAGAAAAAAAGAAGAAGACCTAAATGAAAGATCTCTGTGAGTGAGATCCCAATGGAAAGAATGGGGCCATCAAAGAAGGAGGTACCTTTCTCTGAAGGGAGGAGAGAACTTCCACTTTGACTATGACCCTATCGGAATAAGATCAAAGTCAGCGAACTCTAAAGGCTTCCATAGCCCTGGCAACTCATGACTAGAGCCTAGGGAGATTACTGACGCCATGAACAGGAGTGTCAAATTGTTAAGTCAGCCACAGGAGTCACTGTGTACTTACATCCCATGTGGGATCTGTCCCTAGTGTGTTGTCTAATGTGCAGTGATGCTGTAACTAGTACTGAAACAGTATTTTTGCACTTTGTGTTTCTGCGTGGGTGCAAACTGATGAGATCTTTACTAATTATATACTGAATCGATCTTCTGTATATAAAGATAATTGGAAATGAAAAAAGGAAAAACCTGGTGTTAAATTGGAAATGGCATAGAAAATTAATTTTTTTAAAAATATATATTATGTA
This sequence comes from Lepus europaeus, assembly GCF_033115175.1. NCBI lineage: Eukaryota > Metazoa > Chordata > Mammalia > Lagomorpha > Leporidae > Lepus > Lepus europaeus. The sequence goes on along the minus strand of NC_084828.1, from coordinate 75,033,130 downwards.
AGATCTCTGTCTTTAATGTACTGTACACTCTTATTTAATGCTATAACTAGTACTCCAACAGTATTTTTTTTCACTTTGTGTTACTATATGGGGGCAAACTGTTGAAATCGTTACCTAATATATACTAAACTGATCTTCTGTATATAAAGAGAATTGAAAATGAATCATGATGTGATTGGAAGGGGAGAGGGAGCGGGAAAGGGGAGGGTTGTGGGTGGGAGGGAAATTTTGGGAGGGGGAAGCCATTGTAACCCATAAGCTGTACTTTGGAAATTTATATTCATTAAATAAAAGTTTAATAAAAAAAAAAAGAAAATAGCAGTTGTTTGGCTGTATCCCATATCACAGTGCCTGAGTTCGATACCTGGCTCCAGCTCCTGACCTAAGCTTCCTGCTAATGTAGACCCAGGGAGGGATTGGGTTCCTGCCACCCATGTGGGAGACCTGTACTGAGTTCCTGGCTCCCGGCTTTGGCCCCTCAGCTGGCCAGGAGCCATTGTAAGCATTTGAGGAGTGAACCAGTGAAAGTGAGTTCTCTCTTCTTTTTCTTTCTCTCACCCCACCCCCTGAGTAACCATAAAATAAATATTTGACTAATGTGATATAAAATTAAATACTTTTGTTCATCAAAAAATACTATTGGTGAAACTAATAGACAACGGAAAAAGTTGCATAAAATGTTCATGAAACATACATCTGACAAAGAACTGATGTCATGTTTATACAAATAAAACACATTATTACTAAAACTATAGCCCAATTTAAATAACAAGCAGTTTATACAGATATTTCAAAGATAAAACTATATGTGACCAATAAACACATGAAAAAATATTCTACATTAGAATCATCAAGAAAATACAAATTAAAGCCACAATGAGATATGCTAAATATCCATCAGAATGGTCAAAATTAAAATTAATGATAATATTAAGTGCTGGCAAGGATGTGGAACAATTTCAACTCTGATCTGTTGTTAATGGGAGGGTAAAGGATATAATTGCTTTGTTCGAATCAGCCCTTAAGGCATTCGGATCTGGCTGAAGAGCCCATGAGAGTATTTTAGGCATGGAAAGTCAAGACACTCTGGGAAAAAAAAAAAAAAGAAAGGAAGAAAGAAAGAAGACATAAATGAAAGATCTCTGTGAGTGAGATCCCAGTGGAAAGAACGGGGCCATCAAAGAAGGAGGTACATTTCTCTGAAGGGAGGAGAGAACTTCCACTTTGGCTATGACCCTGTCTGAATAAGATAGAAGTCGGCAAACTCAAAAGGCTTCCGTAGCCTTGGCAACTCATGACTAGAGCCTAGGGAGATTACTGACGCCATAAACAAGAGTGTCAAATTGTTAAGTCAACAACAGGAGTCACTGTGTACTTACTCCTCATGTGGGATCTGTCCTTAATGTGTTGTCCAATGTGAAATAATGCTATAACTAGTACTGAAACAGTATTTTACACTTTGTGTTTCTGTGTGGGTGCAAACTGATGAAATCTTTACTTAATATATACTAAACTGATCTTCTGTATATAAAGATAATTGAAAATGAATCTTGATGTGAATGGAATGGGAGAGGGAGTGGGAGATGGGAAGGGTGCGAGTGGGAGGGAAGTTATAAGGGGGGAAAGCCATTGTAATCCATAAACTGTACTTTAGAAATTTATATTTACTAAATAAATGTTAAAAAATAATTGCTTTGTTCAATGATATAATTACTTTCTACAATAGCCCAGCAATTTTTTAACAACGTATATAATATACTTGATGTATGACTCAGCAATTCTGTTTCTCCTCTAGAGAAGTGAAAACATATACTTGAAAATAATATGAAAATATTCAAATAAAGTATATTCATTACATGTAAAACTATAAGCAGTTGAATTTTACAGTAGCAACTGAATAAGCAAAATCAGATATATTCTCATAATGGAATATTGTTTAGCACTGATAAAAACATACACACCATTGGATGAAACTTAAGAACATTAGCTATGGGAAAAAAGTCTCTCTTAAGCACATACCATATGATTGTACTTAGATGACGTTATAGAACAGGCAAAATTAATTCATGTGACAAAAAATTCAGAACATTTGTTGCCTCTGGAGAGATGTGGAGATTGGCTGGCAAGGCATGTGAAGGACTTTCCAAATGATGGTAATGTTTTGTAGATAGACAGCAGTTGGGACAGTGATTGCCAATTGGAGTCAAATTGGCAACCCCTTCCCCAGGTTATTTTTGGTAAAGTATGGAGACATTTTTGGTTATCATAACTGGAGGAAGGCGTATGTAATGCTATTGATGTTTAGTGTGTAGAGGCCAGGGATATTTCTAATATCCTACAATGCTCTTGATATATAATATCCTACCATACTCCGAATATATAAGGTTGAAAATAGTCAAAGTTTAAAAACTCTGAATTAGGGGTCTAAATCTATATGCACTTCTAAAAACTCATTAAATGGAAGACTTTTGCATTTCACTACATGACAATTTTCCTGTAACAATAAAATAATCAAAAGCAATTACTGATTCTAGGTACTAGTATGCAGGCTATGTTGAGATTCTAGGTACTAGTATGTAGTATGTAGGCTATATCCATGTTATTTTTGATGTTCTTGGGGTAAAATAAATTTGAATTCTAATGTTCTCTAATTTATCTCACCCCAAAAGCATCAAAAATAACATGGATTGATGCATAGAGAGTGAAATGGAAAAATTGATAGCAATGTGACAAGATATATATATATATATATATGTGTGTGTGTGTGTGTATAGTAAAATGTTAATTGTACAATGTACATGGTGAGTATATAGGTATTCTCTATTCAATTCATATAACATTTCTGTAAGTTTTAAAATTTTCATCATAAAATATTCCTATCATTGACTTATTCCTTTAACTCAGTCATCCATATTAACTCTATCTATCTTCCTTCCCTATGCTGTTTTTTTTTTTAAGATTTATTTATTTATTTGCAAGGCAGAGTTACAGAGAGGCTGAGGTGGAGAGGGAGGTCTTCTGTCCATTGGTTCACTCCCCAAATGGCTGCAAGGGCCAGAGCTGGGCCAATCCGAGGCCAAGAGCTAGGGGCTTCTTCTGGGACTCCCACAGGGTTGCAGGGGCCCAAGGACTTGGGCCATCTTCTACTGCTGTTCCAGGCCACAGCAGAAAGCTGAATTGGAAGTGGAGCAGCTGGGACTTACACCGGCACCTAAATGGGATGTTGGCACTGCAGGTGGCATCTTTATCGGCTAAGCCACAGTGCCGTCCGCCCCCCTTTCTGTTTTTCAAATACATCTTGAGCCAGGTAACTTTTGTCTTCATTATTCATTGATTCAATTTAAGCTATTGGCGACTTTTCAACTCAACTAAGGCAGTAGCCAGTGAATTGCTGTCTCTCTACCTCTTTCCATGCTTCTTTTTAACCCAGGCATCTACCCCATAGTTGGAGCATTCTTAAAAAGGAGTAATCTCAAAACAGTTGATGTAATATACTCTTTGATTAAGCTCTCCTGAACTGGAAGATTGCTGTACTCAGAATAAGGTCTGATTGCCTTGCAGTGCCCTGAGAACTGGCCCATTTATTGGAATCCTCCCTGTGTCATGTATTATCTCACTTTATCCAATCCCTCTGTTCAACTTCTGTTTCTTGACCATGTCACATTTCCTCTACCTCATGCTTTTATGCTGGTTCCTCTGTGTGGGCTCCCTTTGACTTGTCCCCTAAAAAAAGATACATTTATTTGTTTGAAATTCCGAGTGACAGAGAGACAGATCTTCCATCTAACGGTTCGCTCCCCGAATGGCAGCACTGGCTGAGGCTCAATCAGCCTGAAGCCAGGAGATAGGAGCTCCATCCGAGTTTTCCACATGTATGGTAGGAGCCCAAGCACTTGGGCCATGCTCTACCCTTCCAGGTGCATTAGCGGAAGGTGTATCAGAAGCAGAGCCAACAGAACTTGAACCAGTGCTCGGATATGGGATGGTGGCATAACCCGCTGCACCACAATTAGAAAAATCAGGGCTCGTATATATGTGTTCATTGCTCTCTCACAAGGCCCGTAATAGTGCATGGCATATTTAAATGCAAAAAAATGCATGTTTGTTTAATAAGTGAATAGATGGATGATATGTTCAGAAGCATGGTTGGTGTTAAATGCCCACTGGCTAGATAATATTCCATGAGACCCTCTCTTAGACAAAGCACCTTACAGAGACTTGTAGAAGAACATGAAATGGATGATCATAGTTCTAGTCCCTCAGGCATACACACTTCTGTGCTCAACACCCTATCTCAATTTTTCATTGACTTGCTTCAAGAATAGGGAATTGGTTAAATGAATAATGGAATATACTTCCTGAAGATGGACTCTCTGCAGATATTAAAAATCATGTTATAGAAGAATATTTATTGACAAAGAGGAAAGTTCATGATATATTGCCAAATTATAAAAAAAGAGGTTTAAGAAGAATGTGTTCAATATATTATCTCCAGACCCTGAGGCATTCTGGGTAATGTCATCTCTTTTTTAACAACACTCTTTCAAGGGTGTTAGATTATTTTCCTTCCCAGAGGTCTTCTAAAGATAGGCACCTTTGGTCATTTTTAGAATCATTTTTAGAATTTTAGGGGCTTTTTGGAAGCTCCAAATGTAAAAAAGACCTTGAGATAGGTGCAATTTATAGGACATTTATTTAGTACTTTTAAATGTCAATAGATTAAGAGGCAGTAGAATTGACCAGGGTGGAGTTTATTTTATATTGTATTATATTCTATACCATGACATAATTTAATTCCAACATAATCACAGAACTAACTCCCGTGATACAACGAGAGAGCTGGAGTGCTCCACTCTGAAGCCACAGGGAGAAAGTCCTTTGTTATCTGACGGCCCTATGTTTCTCACCCTTAGCTTTTAGTATCTAAATCACAATCATCAGAGAGCCCCTCCTGTGTGACTGCAAGAATCCAGTCCTTTGCCAAACCATGTCTGCGCTTTGCTGGAGGAACACTGCATTGGTTTCCTGAGGCTGCCATGACAAAGCACCACAAACTATATAGCTGAGAGGAACAGAAGTTTAGTACTTCACAGTTCTGGAGGCTGGAAGTGAAAAATCAAAATGTAGCCAGGTTACTTCCCTTTTTAAACATGTATTTATGTATCTTGAAAGTCAGAGTTACAGAGAGAAAGGGAGAGACAGAGGGCGAGATCTTCCATCCACTGGTTTACTCTCCAGATGGCTGCAATGGCTAGGAGCCAGGAGCTTCTATCAGGTCTCCCATGTTGGGGGGCCCAAGCACCTGGGCCATCTTCTGCTTTTCCCAGGCCATTAGCAGGGTGCTGGAATGAAAATGGAGTGGCGAGCACATGAACCAGCATCCATGTGGGATGCCAGCATCACAGGCAGTGGCTTTCCCCACTCCCCCACAATGTCAGCCCCCAGGATACTCCCTTCTGAGGGCTGTGAGGCTGAATCATTTCTGTGCTTCTCTCCTTGTTTCTACTAACCTCAGCTGTTCCTTGACTTGTTTTTGGCACTTTAATCTTCACATCATTTTCCCTCCATAAATGTCTATTTGTGCGAATTTCCCTCTTTGTAAGGACACTACACATATTGTATTAGGGCATACACTTTTGACCTCATTTTAACTTGATCATCTGTAAAGACCCAACTTCCAAGTAAGATCACACTCATGGGTAGTTAGGGCTTCAGTACTGTTTTGGGTGACACAATTCAACTCATAATGATTACCTGAGTATAGCTATGCTCCATTCACTCCAACCTTCTTTTCTGGTTCCATCCCTGGTTGTCTCCATTTCTTCTTCATGCTATGATAGCTCCCTTCTGTATAACAGTAAAAACTATCAATTAAAATAGTCTTGACAAAAGTATGAAGATGCAGAGAAGGAAAACTTGATATTATATGCATCAACTCTTTAAGTCTAGTGTCCACGACCTCTTGATGGGATTCTGGTCATCTATGTCTTAATCTTGGCCTATAGCTAGATAGTGGGATTGGATTTAAACATCCTTCTTATGTGAATTTTCTCCATCGTGGTTGTTTCTTTATCTTATGCTAGTGTTCTGATCAAAGGAAGAAGCACAAAATCAATATTAAAATAATCACCCAAAATACAACTTTTCCACAATGAAAGTGCTATGAGATTATTTAAAAGATGTCTTGACACCAGATTTGACTGCATTTGAGTGCAGGCCTTCCAGTATAAGAGTGGGTAGGTACTTGCCTTAGACCTGTATGACTAAAGAATACCACAACAATATTCCTGCCTGGAAAAACTAGATCATCCTATATGTAAAGAGTTTGAGAGGAGAATGCCTTAATGTTTTGTAAATAGCACTATCTTGTTCCTTATTCGAGTTGTCATGGAGTGGGAAGGGTCTCCTAGAAGAATTAGAACAAGAACTGTCATTAAAAGTTTAGGTTTATTATTTATTTGCCATTCATTTACAGTAATTTTCTGTTTAAATCTATATAAACAGTGCGATAGGGCTATAGTTACTAGAAGCAGAATTCATCAAAGAGTAGGTTAGCTGGGATATTGATCAAATTGCTCGTTGTCTGAGGGCTGTGCCTGCACAAAGCTGCATTTCACATGAAAGGTTGAAGAGTGCACACCATGGTGTGTATCTAAGATAGAATGCTGGACGCATGCACCCAAATTCTCATCAGAGCTGTCCAGAAGGAGTTGAGTGGATGTGGCACAGGGCTTGCAACCATATTCCCGAATGGTTGAGGGAATGGGGCACAGGGCTTATAAGCAGAGGCTACAGTCTACTCATTTCCCAACCCATAAATGATTGTGCTCCCATTCAGTGCAGCCTGGCATTGAGAATTCTGGATGATGTGTGATCGCATTCTCTTCATCAGCACACAGATGGAGAGGGAGGGAGCACTTTACTGAGTAAGGGGTATAAGAATTTAATATTTGAACCAGGTCATGAGGCTGAGATTTACAAAGTGATACTGGATTGCATATAGCCAACAAAACATGTTGATACAGCTTTCTTGGGATATTTCATGTAACAATAAAGATTTGACTTCTTTTAAAAATGGAAAGATCTGCTAACATTAAGCCTCCATACCAGAAGACCAACAGTCCAGTTTGGAGAGTGTTCCTCCCATACTCAGAAAGGGTATGTGATCTTCATTTCTCTATAATCCTCACAACTCTCTATTGTATTTTCAACATTCTGGCACAGTCACTTATCTTTACCCATGGATATTGATCTAATTTTATTTAAAAATTTTTTTTCATTAGTTTGAAGAAAACAGATACATAGTTCATAGGTACAGTTCCAAGAAGATAACCATACTTTCCTCCTCTTTTCTCTCCCTCCTTCTATTCTCTTCCTTTCTTCCTTCTTTTTTTTTTTCCTTTTTGCGAACATATAATTTTAAGTCACCCTATAATCACAGGATTAATTCAACATAATTCATAATTTCAACAAGTAAAAAGTAGGAAGTTCATGGTTCTACATGAGTATAAGAAGGGTTAAAAATCAATCATATCATGGCCAGCGCCATGGCTTAACAGGCTAATTCTCCGCCTTGCAGCGCCGGCACACCGGGTTCTAGTCCCGGTTGGGGTGCCGGATTCTATTCCAGTTGCCCCTCTTCCAGGCCAGCTCTCTGCTATGGCCCAGGAAGGCAGTGGAGGATGGCCCAAGTCCTTGGGCCCCGCACCCGCATGGGAGACCAGAAGTACCTAGCTCCTGGCTTCGGATCAGCAAGATGCGCTGGCCGTAGCGGCCATTGGAGGGTGAACCAACGGCAAAAAGGAAGACCTTTCTCTCTGTCTCTCTCACTATCCACTCTGCCTGTCCAAAAAAAAAAAAATCATATCACAAGATGTTTGTTTCATTCCTATACATTTTTGTATTTCATATAAGTGCCATATAATCAGAGAAAACATATGATATTTGTCTTTTGGAGACAGGCTTATTTCACTAAGTATAATGGTTTCCAGTTTCTTCAAATTTATTGCAAAAGATAAGGTTTCATTCACTTTTTTTTGTGGTTGAATAGTATTCCATAGTGTGTGTGTGTGTGTACACCACATTTTGTTTATTTGGGCACCAGTTTATGACATCTGGGTTGATTCCATATCATAGCTAACGTGAACTGAACTTCAATAGAAATGGAGGTACAAATAACTCTTTCATATGATTTTATTTAACTGGGATAGATTCTCAGGAGTGGAAAGACTGAGTCATATGGCGGATCTATTTTCAGATTTCTGAGGAATCTCCATAATGTGTTCAATAATGGTTGTACTAGTTTACATTATCACCAACAGTGGATTAGGGAACCTTTTCCCCCACATTACCAGCATTTATTGTTTTTTTCATTTGTGGATGATAGCCATTCTAGCCAACTCGTTGTAGCTTTAATTTGCATTTCCCTAATGGCTAGTGATCCTGAACATTTTTTCATGTGTGTACTGGCCATTTTTTTCATCCTTAGAAAAATATCTATTCATATCCTTTGCTCATTTCCTAACTGGATTGTTTGTTTTGTTGTTGACTTTCTTGAGTTCTTTATAGATTCTGAATATTAATTCTTTATCAGTTGCATAATTTACAAATATTTTCTCCCTTCTGTCAGTTGCCTCATCACTTTGCTGAGAGCTTCCTTTGCAGTGCACAAGCATCTCAGCTAAATATAGACCCATTTGTCTCTTTTGGCTTTGATTGCCTGTGCTTTTCTGGTCTTTTTCAAGAAGCATTTGCCTATGCAAATGTCTTGCAAAGCTTACCCAATGTTCTCTTCTAGTAATTTTATGATATCAGATCTTAGATTTAGAGCCTTGATCCATTTTGTTGAGTTTTATATAAAATTTAAGGTAGGGGTGTTTGTTTCATACTTTTCATGTGGAGATCCAATTTTCCAAGCCCCATTTATTGAAGAGACTGTCCTTTCTCTAGGGATTGATCTTACCCCTCTTTGTCAATGATTAGTTGGTTATAGATGTGTAGATTTATTTCTGGAGTTTCATTTATGTTCCATTGGTCTACATGTCTATTTTTGTGCCAGTACCAGGCTGTTTTGATCATAACTGCCCTGTTGCATGTCTTGACATCTGGTATTGTAATGCTTATGGATTTGTTTTTGTTGTTTAAGATTGTTTTAGCTATTTGGGTTCTCTTGTATTTCCATATGAAGTTTAGCATCTTTTTTTTCTAGACCTGAGAAGCATGTCATTGGTAATTTAATTGGGATCACATTGAAACTGTAAATTGCTATTGATAGTATGGACATCTTGATGATATTAATTCTTTCTTTTTTTTTTTTTTTTACTTTTTGACAGGCAGAGTGGACAGGGAGAGAGAGAGACAGAGAGAAAGGTCTTCCTTTGCCGTTGGTTCACCCTCCAATGGCTGCCGCGGTAGGCGCGCTGCGGCCGGCACACCGCGCTGATCCGATGGCAGGAGCCAGGTGCTTCTCCTGGTCTCCCATGGGGTGCAGGGCCCAAGAACTTGGGCCATCCTCCACTGCACTCCCTGGCCACAGCAGAGAGCTGGCCTGGAAGAGGGGCAACCGGGACAGGATCGGTACCCCGACTGGGACTAGAACCCGGTGTGCCGGTGCAGCAAGGCGGAGGATTAGCCTAGTGAGCCGCGGCGCCGGCCAATTCTTTCAATCCATGAATATGGGAGATTTAAACATCTTTTGTGTTGTCATCTATTTCTGTCTTTAATGTTTTGTAATTTTCAATGTAGAGATATTTTACCCCCATGATTAAATTTATTCCAAAGTACTTAAATTTGTAACTCTTATGAATGCGTTTGATCTTAAAAGTTCTTTCTCAGCCGTGATATGATCTGTGTATACAAAGTCTATTGATTTTTGTGTGTTAATTTTACCTCCTACAACTTTACCAAACTCATTTATAAGTCCCAATAGTCTCTTAGTTAATTATTTTGATTGTGCTATATATACAATCAAGTCCTCTGCAAATAGGAATAAATTGACTTCCTCCTTCCCAATTTGCTTCTCCTTGATTTCTTTTTCTTGCTTAATGGCTATAGCTAAAACTTCCAGGATTATATTGAATAGCAGTGGTAAAAGTGGGCATCCTTGTCTGGTTCTGGATCTTAGTGGAAATTCTTCCAACTTTTCCAATTCAATAAGATATTGACTGTGTGTTTGCCATGAATTGCCTTGATTGTGTTGAGGAACATTCCTTCTATACCCAATTTGCTTAAGATCTTTATTCTGAAAGGATGTTGTATTTTATCAAATGTTTTCTCTACATCTACTGATATAATCAAATGCTTTTATTCATCAGCTTGTTAATGTGATGTATCACATTTATTGATTTGGGTATGCTGAAACATCTCTGCATATGAGGGATAAATCCCAGTTGGTCTGGTTGACTATCTCTCTGATTAGTTGTTAGATTTGTTAGCCGGTATTTTGATGAGGATCTTTGCATCTATGTTCATCAGTGATGTTGGTCTATAGTTCACTGTATTGTATTTTTTTCAGGAGTTAAGGTGATGCTTGCCTCTTAAAAGGGATTTGGGAGGATTCCCTACCTTGTAAATGTTTTGAAAAGCTTGAGAAGGATTTGAATTAGTTCTTTTAAAGAATGGTAGAATTCTGCAGTGAAACCATCTGGACCTGGGCTTTTTTTTGTAGGGAGGGTCTTTATTACTGATTCAATCTCTGTACTGGTTATTGGTCTGTTTAGGTTTTATGTTTTATACGTCTGTATGACTCAATTTTGGTAGATTGTATGTGTCCAGGAATCCCATAGATTCTAAATTTTCCAATATTTTGGCATATACCTGATTGTAGTAATTTCTGATGATTTTATAAAAGTTTCTGTAGTCTCCATTGTTACATCTCCTTTTTCATCTCTGATTTTATTAGTTTGTGTCTCCTCCCTGTTTTTTTGGTTAGTTGGGCCAATGGTTTATCAATTTATTTAAAAAAAAAAAAAAACGACTCTTCATCTCACTGATCTTTCGTATTGTTTTTTGGTTCAATTTTTTTTTCTCTATTTTTCATTATTTCTTCCCTTGTTCTAATTTTGTGTTTGGTTTTTTGTTGTTTTTCTAGATCCTTGAGATGCATTGATAGCTCATTTATTTGATGCCTTTCCAATTTCCTGATGTAGGTCCAAGTTACTATAAACTTTTCTCTTAATGGTGCTTTTACTGAATCCCCTAAGTTTTTATATGTTACCTTATCACATTTATTCATTTGGGAAATTTTTTATTTCCATTTGGATTCCTTCTATGACCCACTATTCATAAGGAGCATGTTTTTCAGTCTCCATGTGTTTGCATATGTCCTAGAGATTCTTGAGTTGTTCATTTCCAGCTTCATTCCGTTGTGGTCAGAAAAGATAGGGTTTGATTTCAATTTTTGTTTTCAATTTGCTGAGACTTGCCTTATGGTCTATCCTAGATAAAATTCCATGCAGGGTGAAAAAACCACTATAATCCAAAACTTGTATTTTTGAAATTTGTATTTATTAAATAAAAGTTTTCTAAAAAAAAAAAAGAGAAAGTTCCATGCACTAATGAAGAGTTGTATTCTTCAACTGTGGTATGAAATGTTCTGTAGATATCAGTTAGATCTATTTGGTGCACAGTATAGCTTAGATGTAGATCTGTGGTTTCTTTGTTGATTTTCTGTTCTACTGATCTGTCCATTGATGAAAGTGGGTTGTTGAAGTCCCTCATTATAATTATATTGTAGTCTATTTCTCCCTTTAGATACATTAACATTCTTTTAAATAGCCAGATATCCTGGAACTGGGTGCATATACATCTACTGTCGTCACATCTTCCTGTTGAATTGATTCCTTAATCATTGCTTAATGCCCTTCTTTGTCTCTTAACAGTTTTGTGTTAAAGTCTATGTTTTCTGATATTAGGATGGCTACACCTACTCATTTTTGCTTTTTGATAGCATGGAATATATTTTTCCACTCTTCATTTTCTGTCTTTGTATCTTTGTTGGGGAAGGGTGTTTCTTGTTGGTAGCAAATAGATAGGTCTTGTTTTTTAATCCATTCAGCAAATATGTATGTTTTAATTGGAGAATTTAGGCCATTTCCATTCAAGGTTTTTATTGATAAGTAACCACTTGTTCCTGCCACTTTTCCATAAACATTCCTATTGTTTGCTTTGGATTTCCATTTTTACTAGGAGATTTTTCCCTTTTAAAAAATTTTATTTAAGGTATACAAATTTTATGTTACTGAATCTGTACATATGGTGATACTTTACTACTCTCCTTCCCACCCTCACGTCTGCCTTCACATTCTTTCATGATGATCACTTGATGATGTTTCTCTGTGTTGCACATCCTTAAGTATCATTTTTATGGCTGGATGAGTGGTGACAAATTCAGATCCTGTTTGCTTTGAATGTCTTTGTCTTTCTCCAATTAGGGAAGTTTTCTGCTATTATTTCACTGCATACGTCTTCTACTCCATTCTTTATTTCCACTGCTTCAGGAACTCCTATGATATGAATGCTTGGTCATTTGATAATATCCCATGATTCTCATATATTTTCAGGTTTTCTAATTGTTTCTTCTTTTTTTATTTCAGATATTTCTAAGAATTTGTCTTCTAGGTTCAGTATTCTTTTTCTGCCTCATTTAGTCTGTTATTAATGCTTTGCTTAGTATTTTCTTTTGGACATTTTGAATTCTTCATTCTAATATTTCAATTTGGTTTCTCTTTAATATCTATATCAGAATTTTTCACCAATGTCATATTTAAATTTATTTTGTATGTTTGCTTCTCCTTTTTGAGTAGTGTTTTTATTCTTTGGAATTCTTTTTCAGGTGTTTCATCAATCTCTTTTTCTTCACATTCTAATATGAAAATGTTGTGTTCCTTTTGAGGAGTCACATTATCTTCCTTGTTCATGTTTCTTGTATTTCTACATTTACTTTTAGGATTTTGTGGAAATGCTCACTAGTTTTCTCCTCTGATGGCTTTTATCTTTGAAATATGCCTCAATGGCTTAGTGTGATGTCTGTACTTTCAATGAATATCCATATGCATCTGCTGGGTGGGGCCAGGGAGCTCTTGTCAGTGCTTGAGGGTGTGGCAAGAATCCAGGGTGATACCCAAGTTGGGCATGGTATACCTGTTCTGTTGTCAGTAGGGGGAGCATGTGATCACATTGCCTAGTGTGATGACAGCCTCGCCTCGTCGCCTCTCTGCTAAGGTGATCATGCTATGGGTGAGTCCACAATGGCCCCACACCCATCCATGCAGGCACATGAATCACACAGTGGATCTGTGCAGGTTTCATTATGAGCACAGCATCCTCTGCAATGACCCACTCCTGGCAATCAAGGAGCTCTGAGGTTGAGGCCAGATATAGTGTTGCTCAGAGACTCAGCTATATACCGTGCCCTATCCTGCAGTCACAGAATTATCATGGACTTAGTGTGTGGGGCACCCATGTTGGACCTCTCAGTTGCAGAGATGCCCACTTGCTCGGGAGGACGCCCAAAGATCCAGACCAGTTGATGCAAAAAGCACGAGGTTTTTATTGAACGTTTGCGCAAACGGGCCCCCACCTCAGGCAGTGAGGAGCCCTGAGCGGCAGTTTCACACAGGTTATATAGGCAACGAATTAGCATATGGAATGCAGAGGTGGCACGGGATTGGCTGGTTCGGAGGGACAATTAGCATACCGGAGAATGCTGAGGAGAGTGCTGAGGGAACCAGCTGAGGAGAGTGCTGAGGAGAGTGCTGAGGGAACCAGCTGAGGAGAATGCTGAGGAGAGTGCTGAGAGAACCAGCCGAGGAGAGTGCTGAGGAGAGTGCTGAGATTCTCTGAAGGGGAGTGGCAGCTCTGCTCTGGGCATGCCTAGAGGTTATCTGAAGGGGATTGACTTTTCCTTCCCAGAGAACGTCCTGCCCGCTGGACTCTGGGGAACATCTAACCTCTTAAGAAGCCCCTGATATCTGCCCAGGCCTAGTTTCTTGTCCCTCTCCCCCATAAGGGTCCTTCACCCACAGTCACAAGGAGCAGGGCATCCACTCTCAACCATACAAGAGAGTCCATGCAGTCCATGGAGAGAGCTGAGCTGTTCCCAGAGCTAGCTGCCTGTCAGTGCTCCATCATGGCTATTAAGATGCTGATGCCCATGATAGACTGAGTGGAAGTGAGCAGCTCACAGGCCCAAGTGGGCACTCTGCTCTCTGCTCTGCTCCAAGCCAGACTCAAAGTCAGTGGAGGTCACAAATTTTTCCTTCTGATAAAATCCCTTAGTCATGCAAGTTGATGAGCCACTGCAGCCTGTACTCACTTAATCAAGATGGCACTTCCTCCTTGTTGGTTGTTAGTACCCTTGTGGGAGGATGGAAACAAAGTACTGTGCTCTCCCTTCATAGGGTTAGGTGGGTGCCCAGCTCTCCACTGGTGCTCCAGGCCAGAATTAAAGTCAGTGTGGTCCACAAGGTTCTCCATCAGACAGTATCACCAGTGACATGGACTGCAACATGTTCCTCTCATCTTGCTCCCAGAAGATGGCGTCTCCACTAGCACCCAACTGTGGGGGTCACAGTTTGTACTGCGGGTTTGTACCGTCCGCACTACTTCATCACATCAATCTTCTTTCTGTAGAATTTGTATTACAAACTTCTTTCCAATTGTCCCCTGGGAATGAAGACTGTTTTCCTTATGTTTTCTTCCTGTGTTCAAAAACAGCACATCTTTTCTCTATCCAGCCATCTTGGATAGCCCCTTGACCCAATTTTCTTTTAACCTTAGAGAAATGTTTCTTTGTCCCTTGGGTCCACCAGAGGTAGAAAGTCAAAAGACAGGGTGGGTCAGTAAGATCACTTTGTTACAGTTTTACTTAATCCTGTTGTTATCTGTCAGACCCTAGTAAACACTTAAGATCTCTATTACTTTAAAAAAAAAAAAAAAGGCTCAACAAGGAGATAGGGTGAACTAGTAGAAAGTATATTCCAATCAGAAGATATTAAATGAGAATAGTTTCAGAGGTATAAAACTACATATTAAGTCCATGGAAGAGTGACTGTTTTTAGCTGTTATGCCCAGGGATTTCATCATGGCTATGATATTGATATTCTAGCTTGTATGGAGAAGAGGGATAAATGTGTAGGGCTACTGGCAGAATGTAGGAAGATTATAAATTGGCCTGAGTGACTTGATAAGCAGTTGTGGATCTGTAAGCTCCCCAGTAATAGAATTGTTTAGACTAGGTGATCAAGTGCATTGAAAGGTTGTCCAGAAACAGGATGAGTCAATGGATAAGAGCATTTTGTGGTCCTCAATTCTAAATACATACTATGACACCAAGGACTAACCACATTGAAATGTTCCCATGATTGTTTCTAGTAGAAATGCGGGCAGAAATTGTCCTGATGGCTCTTGGAATCATGAGCCACAGAATTCATCTTGATTTGACCAGCTTGGGTCTTGGCCCATTTCAGAACCAGTCATTGTAACCAGTCATTGTAGTTGACAGATGTACTAAGTCGAGTAACAGACTTAACTTCTGGGAATAGGAATGGAACACGTATGGACTGAAAGTGATCACAGAGTAGTTTTCCAAAGAAAATGTGGGATCAGAGTGCCAGAAAGAAGGTTGCTGGTTGGTTGGTGACCAAAGCAATCCATGTCTTCATCAGGGAGCCAAATGAACTCTGAGGTTTGTTCTCTTGTTTATTGAGGGGATGGCACATTTTAATAGAAACAAAGGCAATTGTCTACCAGGAAATAACATTATTCACATGCTAAATGGAAATTCATTGTACCACAGTTTTTCTGAACATGAGTCTCTTAAAGGACAGAGTGAGTTAGATTTGCATTGTGCTTAAATATTCTGGTTCTTAATTAGTTTCTTGTTGAGTTCTAACTTCTTTGACTTTTCTACCTTCCACTTCACATTTATATCTATAGTTTTCCTGCGTAGTTGGTGTTCCTGAAAGTACTCTGTCATATTCTTGTACATTTTCATGGGTCCATTTTCACCATGGCATGCTTTTTTTGTTTAAAGATTTATTTATTTGAAAGGCAGAGTTAGACAAACACAGACACACACACACACACACACACAAAGAGACATAGACAGAGAGAGAGACAGAGATCTTCCATTTACTGGCTGATTCCCCAAATGGCCTCAACAGCCACAGCTGAGTCAGACCAAAGCTGAGCCATGAGTTTCTCCAGGTCTCCCACGTGGGTGCAGAGGCCCATGGACTTCAGCCATCTTAAGCTGATTTCCCATGTACACCAACAGCTTGAACTCAAATGGGCAGCCACATGGGATGCTGACACTGCAGGCATACCCCGTGGTATGCTGCTTGTATCTTGGATTCTTGATGGAATCGCTCCTAATTATCCATCTTGAATCTCTCTAAAGTTTGCCTACTCCAGAATTTTTGTGTTCCTGACTCTCCTGGCTGATTCCATAGAATCTATAACATTAAACAGCACAATAAGTTCCCCTTACTTATTGTATTTCTTTAAAATGACATTTTAAAATTTACTTTAATTAATAAATAATATTTTGAATTTTTGCAAGCTGATAATTTTGCATTTACAGAGTGCAATGTGAAGTTTTGATCTGTGTTACTCATGGTGGGAAGGTTTAATAAAGTGAATTAACATATTCATCACCTCAGCTAATTCTTTACTTCCTTTTCTTTCTCCATTAGAACTTTCTGACCGCAACTTGCCTATTTCCATTATAACTAGTAACCATTGTAAGATTGGTCCACAATGGCTTTCAGTGTATATTTACTAAATTGATGAATGAACAAATTAGTATGTGAGTGAATTATCTGACTAATAAAGGACACCAGTTTCAGCCAGAGGCCTATATCATTTAGTTCCATTTCTGATACCAAAATTCAGGAAAGTGCTACTTATGCAAAGTCAGCATAGGAAAAGGGAACAGATGATCTTCAGGAGAATAATCTCAGGACTAGACTTGAAAGAGACAACACTTTGCAGAGACCTTGCCACTTGTGATCCTTGCAATGGCAATGGTAGTTGAAGAGGGCGGTGTGGAAGACAGAGATCTCAGTCCTAATTAATGGTCATGACTGCTCGTTATGGTGGGAAACTCATGCCCACGCTGCTGCAGAAGGTGTCCACATTACAGAATCATCATTAACTACCTTCTCTCCCTTGAATAAGACTGCCAAGGGAGACAGTGTTGTCATTTTAACAGGAGATCACCAGCGAAGGCAGCTGCCACCTCACAAGCCATTATCAGAATATTGTGAACAACTCGTATTATCTCAGCATCACAGGCTGAGCAGAGCTTGTATAGTAGGAAGACAAGCACTAAAATAGTTGCACAGTATTGAAAAAGAAATCGCCTATGAGAAAAAGTTATAGTAATTAGCCTGTTTCAGCTGGAGAAGGAAAATACAGGGGAAATTTACTGCATTAACAGGCTTCAAGTCCATGAAGGGTTATTCTAGAAGCCAGGGAATTTATAGTTCTACATATCAGGGAATATTTCCTGCAGTCCTCCCTCCATTTCTTGCTTTATTTCTCCCCTGCAATCTGTTGATAAAAGATAATAATGTGGTGACTTGAGAAAATGTATGAGAATAGATACTTTGGAAGTTTGCAGCATTATTGCATTTTCTTGCAACTACCTTCTTCCCTTCGCCCCCCACAAAGCAAAACACAGAATGTAGTAAGCAAACCATCTGCGGAGCTCTTTTCTCTTTTACTGTCATCCTGTTGCCATCTGGTGAAATTCTCGGCCCACCTGCGTGGTGAACAACATTAATTGTCTTCCAGAAATGTGCAAGAACCACAGTCTCACCCAGTACTGAGGGTAGGAGGAAGGAGTCATCACCTTCAAGTGGCCTTTGCACCCTGCAACCCACCGGTGTCCTGTTGTCCACCTACTGCATGCTCAACCCCACGTACTGCCTATGCAGATGATAGTTCTTGGATAAACCAATCTCAGCGTTCGCTTCTTTTGTAACTTCTGAAGCCTGTAGGGACTCAGGAGTCCTGCTCCAATGCTGAGAAGAGTTTGAAGGTTATTGTTGGAAGCTGCCACAGGAATTTTTTCTCTGAAGATCAGGAAATTTTTTTTTCAACCAAGTTTTGGTGTATTCTCTAGATGCAATTATGGCTGGTGTTTCGTTCTCCTTGCAGCTTGTAAGTGGCCTATGAAATGCCAGAAGGAAATTTGCTAATATTTCTCACTGATATTGTCATTGAACATGAAAATTGTTTTGGAAATCTGTGATGTATGTTGCAGAGTGTTTTCCTCCCCTGGCTATGTTCTTTGCCATTGGTGCTCCCTGTCATGGTGGCAAATCCAAGGTCCCCAGTTATTTCCCAACACCCCCTAAGAGCGTTGTAATACCTCTTGTTGAGAACTATTCAATCTGTCTTTTCTCTTCAGATTTTTTTCTTTCAGGAAGAGGAGAGATTTGGCTGCTGCTTTTTTGCGAAGGTGGAAAGATTCTGGCTTGTGTAGCTCCAAACCATGTGATCATGCCCACAAACTACTAGAAAGGGTCTAAAGTTATAAAAAATTGACAGTGTACCTGTAGAATGATTTCTTCAGGATGCCTCCTCTCTCTCTGCCCACTTCCTCCCCCACCCTTATTTTTTCTACCTTTCTTACTTCCTCTTTCTCCCTCCCCATACCTACATATATACACAGCATGGTTCTTAAGTCTGAATCTAAATTATTACAGCTCATGTAAAGCAGGAAATAATTGAAGAAAAAGGTTTAATGAACAACCAGCTATCAGCAACCAGTTTGAAATATTAAAAGCTACTGTGTTCAGTTGGCCTATGTATACATATTTTCCTTGCGAGCTCATTTTGCAATTAGATTTTTCAATATGAGTTGACAATGCCTGTGCCTAGTTGGGGCTTCTATTTTCATTATTTATTTACAAATCATTCATTCCTTTGTCCACCTTTTGTAGTGTCATGCTGCATTAATGAAAATCACAATTCCAGTGGGAATTTTTTAGGAATCAGATTTTGTTTTTAACTTACTTGGATTTTACAAAGATACACATACAAGATGTCTTATGTATTGATTTTTCAGATATAGCCTGCCTCTCTCAATCAGTTTATTGCTTTCTTTATTAGAAAGAGCTTATGCTGAGTTCTATTTCCCCTTCATGAAACAACATTGTCTTCATAAAGAATAAATTAATCACTAGTACAACAGGCTGTATCTACAGGGGAGAGGGGCTTTGACATTCAACAACTGATTGCTGGCCCATTGGTTATTCTGCATAGAGTCAAAGAAATTTGTTTGGCTTATTCCAGAATAATGACTTATTTAGTAACACATCTATTGTGTGGCAATCAACAAACATGGATTGACTGTGATAATGATACTCAACATTCTGTATTGTTCCTTATTATAAACATTTATTTATTTAAAAGGCAGAGTTACAGAGAGACAGGGAGAGAGAGATCTTCCATATGCTGGTTCATTCCCCAAATGGCCACAATGGCTGGGGCTGAGCTAGACCGAAGCCAGGAGTGCATCTGGATCCCCAGTGTAGGTGACACAGACCCAAGTAGTTGATTCATCCTCTGCTGCTTTTTCCCAGGTGCATTATCAGGGAGCTGTATTGGAAGTAGAGCATCCAGGACTGGAACCGGCACCCATATGGGATACTAGTATCGCAGGCTGTGGCTTAACCTGCTATACCACAACACCATTCCATATTGTCTCTTTTCCTAACAGACCTGTTACACTTTGGATTCAAAGCCAGTTTTAATCAGTAACTACAAACTTGTTTGAATACCTATCAATGTACTACATACTGTGTTGACTAGAGAGGCCACAAAGATAAAGGAAACAGGTGTTGTGAATGGACAACAGGTTTGAAGTCAGAGAGATAAGTTTCAAATTGCACTAGCTCTTTGGGCAAGTCATTTAATCGCTTTGAACTGCAGTTGCTGTGCCACTGTGAGGATTAACAGCACAAAGCACACTGTACAGGGTCCAAATGCCATTGAGTTAGTTCCCATTGTCATTATTCCAAATGAGATATGGCTTCCATCCTTAAGGAGCTTGCATCACTCAATGTAATTATGTATAAACTAATAAATTCTAGGAATACAGATTGTGATATCTTGATTTTAGATTTTAAAAACCATAAATTAAAAAATTTAACATATATACTCTGTATCAAGCCAGTACATATCCACATTTTATATCCTGACTTTTTCCTGGCTATCTGAAGATAAATTATAAGTGCTGTGCAGGCAAACATGACCCTGCCACAGCTCTAATCAGAACATTATCTCACAATTGTTCCAAATGCTCTGGACTGAGTCATCTAATGTAGCTTACAGGAAAACAAGCTGTGTGTTACTGGAGGCGACCTTAACGATGTGGACTTATTTAAGAACCGGGTGTTCACCACTTCCAGTTGAAAAGTGCATGAGCAAATTAGGAAGACAATATAATTACATATACTGAAATTAGGTTAACATGGACACTTTGATAGCTCAGTATGACCACAGCCCTGGACTTCAGCATTAGAGTGCTCTTCCTGTGTACACACACAACCTCTCTCAGATGTATGCATATATTCAAGATATGCATCACAAGTAAAACTTAATAGTAAGTATTTTAAGTACCTGTAGTGGAGCAGTGCTTATTTGGTTATAGTTGCTTTCTACCCTACAGGGGAAAAACCATTCTTTATGGTCAGGGATTCATCTTGCTGTCTAATGTTTCACAACAGACCACTTCAGGGGCTTACAATAACCATATCTGTTCTGCTTGCAACTTTCCAATTTGGGTGGGACTCAGTGGGTATAGCTTGCCTCTTTATTTGAAATTAGCTAGAAGAGCTCAAATGTTGGGTGCTGGAATCATCTGAGACAGTGGTTCACAATTGATAATGATACTGCCTCCTCCCCAGGGGATAATTGGCAAGGTAGGGAATCGTTTTTGTCTGCCACAATTTTGGGCTGGAGTGCCCAAAAATAAATTCCAGGAATTTATTGGCACCTAGGAGGCAAAGGCCAGGGATGCTACTAAATGTCCTTCAATGCACAGGACCCCTTTCCCCACACACATCATACAGATTAACCTTCCCCAGACATCAGTCCTCCCAAGGTTGAGAAACCCTCACATGAACGCTCGTCCACACAAACGTGTGATGGTGGATTCTGATCGCTCACTGGCAGCCTCAGTACCTCTTGATGTGGACGTCGCTAACGTGTTCTCTTCACTCTCTGTTTGGACTACTCTGGGCTTCCTCACAGCATCAGTGGCTGCGTTAGAGGAGTGTCCTGAAAGAGAGTCAGACAGAAAGTTAACGCTTTCTGTGATCTTGCCTTAGATGTCACACAGCATGTTCTGTTGGACAGAGTACTTGCAAACCCCTGATCCTATTCCCATGGGCAGTGTCTTGGTCAGTTTTTTTGTTGCCACAGTCTGGATAATTTGTAAAGAAAAGAATTTTTTTTCTGCACAGTTTTGAAAGCTGTGAAGCAAGGTCCAGCATCTGGGGAGAACCTCTGTGCTGTGCCATTCCATGGCAGGAGGTCAGAGGGCAAGAGAACAAAAGAGAGGGCTAAACAGTGATGCAGTCTCTACCTAAAAGTCCCCTTTCTCTACACTGTTGTGTTGGGGATCATTACAGTGTGTGAGCTTAGAGGGACTTATTGGTTGCATAGCAGAGGGGACATGGGCCCTGCCATTCCATGGGAGGAGATTACGTTGTAAAAAGAGCAGAAAGTAAGATTTACCAGAGGACTCTGTTGTGTTCTTCTTTGTATCTCAGCCCCATAGCAGTCAATGGAAGGTAGCAGATGCTCAATCTGCGAATTTTTGAATTGTATTAAATTAAGTGAGCTTAATATATGAAATATACGATAAACAATGAGAAGATTTGGCATTGTACATAACAATTTTCCACAGAGTACCTTTAAATAGTGACTTCCTCCACTTCATTATAAAGTATGATTTAATTATGAAAATTTCAATGACATATTTATTCATCTGGCTGTTCCTTAATTCGGTATTCACTGAGCACATACTGTAGGCAAAAGAGTTCTAGGTGCTGGAATACGAAAAAATGGATCAGACACCGAATTGCCTTCAAGTTACTCACAGTCTAGTGAGGAAGGCAAACAACGTATATAAATCACTCTGATAAAAACCAGAGCTCATTAGAGATACAAATAAAATGCCCGCATACTATAAGAAAACATGCAGCTTTTCAAAAATGGAAAGTGAAGACTTTATTAAGAATACTTACTCTAATGACTACTAAATCTTTTTACTTACTCCACACTTTTATAATTGCAAGGAGAAATTGGCAGAATTTCATCCATCCAATTTTATAATATTCAACCGAAGCAGTCACCTACAACACGACTGAGGGCCATCTGCTGTGCAGCTGTTAAGTCTGTCTGTCTCAGTCACAGTCATTTATTGCTTTGGAAGGCATACCTCTTCACAAGGATATGGTAAATCTTCTTGCTGAAACCCTAGGCCATTCCAATCTGAGTGACAGAGAAAAGTAGAAAAGTCACAGGCATCCGCAGGCTTCCCCAGAAAAGTGGACCTATTTTATAACTCGGGAGCAGAGCTGCACACCTATCTTGCAGCATGAAGGGGCTCCTCAGGGCTATTCCTGGAGGTCTGTACGCATTGGTGCCTCCTGGACTTCAAATTCAGTAAGGTAGAACTGGCGGCTCATGCCAGACGTACTAGTTCTTGGCATTCAGACCATGTAAATTTGTTAATAAGATTTATCACATCTGAAACATTTATGTATTTAAAATACCATTCTAAAATATATGTGGTATTTGAAGGAATAATTAATGATATTTTATAAAATGTTTCTGACATTTTATAAAATTCTACATTTAAAATTCAAATACAGAAAGAAATTTAATGGCAAGGAAGTCAATTAGGAAGCTTTGAAATAATCAAGGAAAGAAATAGTGACCTCCCGTACAGTCATAGAGAAGTAATTGTAGCAGCTAATATTTTTTTCAGTATCTGTCATGTGACAGGGCTGTATCTAACCTCTACATCACTTGCATCCCAGGCTTTAAGGCGATTGGCTTTGCATCTGATGTGGAGATTGGAGTCTGCAGAACATGTAGTGGGCAAGAGAAGATGGCTATAAGATAATGTAAGGAGAGCAAAGCCAAGTTGAGGTGCACTGAGCCTGTGGTTCTTGTTGCCTCTTGTAACACTGGTGCTGTGAGGGTCCTGGGGATAAGCAGGGCTCCTGAATAAATGGCCCACCTGACCCAGCAGGCAGAGAAGGTGAGTGCTGACTCAGGGGATGGTGAAGTAGTTGCTGGCCCATCAATCTGCATGAATACAATAATCAATGGAGATTACTATTATTTTCCCATTTTTAGATGAGGAAAGTGAGGCATAGTAAGTAGGAATCAGTGATACTAGAATTCAAGTCCACCCAAGCTTGGCTCTGCAGTCCATGTTTTAACTATTAGACTTGGTACAAGAAGAAGTATGATAGATTCAATGAGGAAGAATATGGATGACTTAATAATCAGATTAGATTGAAGAGGGAAGAAACAGTGAGGCAGTTAGGATAACTGCCTGGCTTGGGTTTGACCAAGGAGGTGGATGGAGGTGCAACTGCCTTAGGCAGAAAACACAGGGACACTGGGATCACCCGAATGATAAGTTCTGTTTTGGATTTGTTGAATCAAACTGAGGTGCCTGAGAGACATCCATATGGATGCAGCCAGTAGATAATTGGATTTGTGGCATGGAGCTCAGGGAAGAGACCAGTGTGGGATGTAAGTACGTGAATGCCATCAGCCTAGATCTGAATCATGCAGGGTGAAGAAGAATGTCCAGGAAGAATGGGAAGCCTAGAGAGAGAAGATGGCTCATTACAAAACATATTAAATAGAATTCACTTTACTGGAAGCTGGGGTAGAAACGAAAGAGCTCATGATTGCTGCCAAAAGTTGCTCATAATCTCGATGTGGAGATATAACAAGGCTATGGGAAACAGCTTGGGAACAATTACCATACAGAATGCACAGGAGGGCAACGTGCCTTTCGGAATTAGAAAAGAAAGAACAGAATTGGAATGGGATTAATCTGGACGGCTTCCTGGAGCTCAGAAATGAGCTGAGTTTCCACGAACGTGCAATAGCGTGGAGGAGAAATTGGAGACTTGGTGAAGGCAGAGTTCCGCAGTGGGGGCCAAGCAGTCATTCCCAAGTCTCTGACCTTCACCTTTCGTGCACAGGAGGAGGCCTCTACCTCTCTTACATTCATGCTTTCAGGCCATTGGCTTTGCCTCCCATGTGGAGATTGGAGTCTGCAGAATATGTAGTGGGCAAGAGAAGATGGCTATAAAATAATGCAAAGAGAGCAAAGCCACGTTGAGATGCTCACACTAAGCCTGTGGTTGCCTCTTGTAACACTGATGCTGTGAGTGTCCTGAGAATAAGTGGGGCTCCTGAATAAAAGGCCCACCTGACCCAGCAGGCAGAGGAGGTGAGAGGTGAGTTGGGGGAAGGTGAAGTGGTTGCTGGTCCAGCTGTCGCTCCATGCCTGTGAAGTGAGTCAGCAGTAAGGGACAACATGTGTGGTCTACAACATGCTCCCTACTTCTCATCTGCCCTCCCAGCCCTTCGCTAGAATCTCTTCTGGCCCAACCCAACCAGAAGCCTGCAGCTAAGGAAATTCTGGGAAGTGGAGTTCATCTTACCCAAGTAGACACAGTCTAACCCCCTTTATCATGTGTAAAGTGCATGACAAGTAATACTGGAAGAGATCCAGTAGTTCAGTATAGTTCAGTACATTTGGATGTCTTGTTAGAACAGGGTTTCCGGACCAGTAGGTTTAGGATAGAGCCCAAGAGTGAGCATTTCTAAAAAGTACCCAACTCATGCTGATACTGCTGGCCTGGGGGCCACACTTTGAGTATCACTGATTTACCTGAAACACTGAGGCTTCATTAAATTTTAGGGAGAGATAAGAAGGCAGAAGAAGATAGAGTAAAGGAATGGTTACGGAAATAAATGAGTATTGGACAACTATTGAGTGTCCGCTAGTCTCAAAGGTATTTTCTGACCACCCAGTCTGGTAACTTGATCCTGGAGGGTGTATTAGTTCAGACTTAATTCTCCCATGGGTGTCAGCAGGAAGGCCCCAAAGCTCTGCACCTGACATTTGCTGTCTGTTGAGAACTTTGAAGGGCAATGATAACTTAACTCGGAAGCCACCGCCGAAGAAGTGCTCAGCAGGCTGTGACACAAGCAGTTTACATGCAGTTCACTCGCTCAGAACCCACCCAGTGCCATCTGTCTCTTCCACACTCTGCCTCCCTCTGGCTCCATCTTCTCCTCACTGGCCCCCCTTCACTGCCAGGCCTCCTCCTGCTCCCAGGAAGCACAGAGAGTAGAGGGATGTGTTTTCCCTCTGCTTACAGCGTGGGGGACATGAAGGGCCTCCATCCTCATATAGTCTACATCCCATCCTCTGCAAGTGGCAATGAGGTATTTTTACATCTGCTTCCTAGATTACATGTGATGTGAAGGCAGGAGGCAGGTTTTTAGAACAAATAACTTCAATTATTTTTATAAAAATGAACTTAGGCTATACTGGCAAAAATCTGATGTTTCTGATTTGAACTCTCTTTTTCAACTTTCATTTGGAAGTTTGCTATCTATTTCATGCTCTTTCCCAAGTTACACATCCAAGGCAAATTTATTTCACTTAATATTACTTTATATATTTGTGTTTCTTTCATTTTGATATCCTGATTTTTCTCATTTGTAGAATTTTCTAGCAATTCTATCAAAGGTTGGACAATTTTCTTATAGGCAGCCCATGAATCTCTGAATCAGTTAATTAAACTGGACATGAAACATGTGTACATCCTCTGAGTAGGGAACAGCCATTTAGTAAGGTATTGAACTAAAGTGAACATTTTGTTCCTGATGATTTGTCTTCATGTCAAGATATATCATGACATATACAGATGGTCTTCATGATATTTTGATTTAACTGCTTTTTTTTACTTTACAATGGTGCAAATGTAGTACTGTACTTTGAATTTTTATATTTTCCCAGGCTAGAAATAGCTGCTCTTTTGTGTAATCTAATGCAATGTTCTGAGAATATCTAAGGTAGGCTAGACCAAGCTGTAATGTTTGGTAGCTAAGGTGTATTAAGTGCATGTTCAACTTGGAATGTTTTTTACTTACATGGGTTAAGTATCTGGATATATAATCCCAAGAGGAAAAAGCCATTAATTTGAGTAGTAAGCAAGTTCTTATGACTTTCCAGAGACACGTTACAGAAGAGGAACAGGAGGAAGTACCCGATGCTAGACAAAAAAAGAATGAGAAGTTCTAAGTAGAGGCAGTGGTATGGAAAATTTGCTTGAGAGTCTGAGCAATATGAGATGTTGGGGGAGCTGAGGAAGGTAAGGGGGAGCAGATGGAGAGAGAGAAAATATAGAGAGAGGTAGAGAGAGAAAGCACAGGACTAGGCTTAGATATTTTCAAGGCTGGAGAGGCTTCTGTATGTAGTTAAAGAAGCTAGATAAAATGGGGGAATGAAATATAAAGGGTAGATCATTTAGAGATTCAAGATGGGTATGTTGAACAGAGTCCAGGTGGAAATACAAGGCACAGAAGGGAGACTGCTTTATACTTACTAGGGGACAGAATACAAACAAATACATGTCAGTTAAATACAAGTGACACTCCAAGCACATTGTATATCTTGCTCATGTGTTATGCTCACTTCTTGGATAAGCATTAATCGGATTTTGTAAGTGGGGAAACTGCGACTCAAGGACATCAAGTCTGTCACTCACAGCCACATAGCCAATGGATGGCAGAGCTGTTTTTAGAATTCAGCTTTGTCTAGTTCAAAACTGAAGCTCCTTAACAAGAAAAGAGGTTTATTTATTTGAAAGGCAGAGCAAGGGAGGGAGAAGGAGGAGGGAAGGAGATCAAACTTTTTGCCTTACACTGCTCAACCCTTTAAAACTCTATCCAGTAGGGTACCAGGGGAGGTGAGGTCCTCGTCCCATAGATGATGATAGATTGATAGGTAGGTAGCCAGCTAGCCAGCTAGCTAGAAGGATGATACAGTGAGGTGAGCGTTTCAGGTGCAGCTAAAGAAGCCCCAGGGTGTGATTATAAGCAACTCTATAGCAGGTAAGCTCCTCTGTGGACAAAGTTAATAAAACCAGCCATGCTCCCCATACTGCTCATCAGTATTAGTGTGCTCACAAATGGAGTAGGTAAGGACAGTGACTGAGCCAAGGAACATATCAATGCTAGGTGTTTGTGGTGTTGAAGGAAGGCGTTTCTTCAGGTGAGTGTGAAATGACAAAGGCTGGAGGATTGGATTTTACCACTGAGGAGGAAGCAAAGTCAGATCAGGAATGGATTAGCAGGCACTTCATGACTTGGCTGACTGTCTCTTCTGCCTCCCATCATACCATGCGTTTCCCATAGTTGGGTGTGCTGGCCAGAGCAGACATCTTTCAGTAGTTTTTCAAATGACTGTCATTTCTTACCTTCTGTTCTTTGCATATTTTCTTTTTTCCACCTGGAATGGATCCCTTGGCCCCTGCCTCTTTCTTTGGCTTGTTTTTGTTTCTCATTCAGATTTCAAGTCATATGAGAATTCATCCAGTACCTTTCCTGACATTTGGACTGGGGTAAATGCTCTCTGTTGCCCCCTATACTTTCTCCATCCTGCACTTACTATTGTATCCCAGTTGTCTAAAGAATTATCTGTTTCTCTATTCTGGATATGAAGTGCCATGAAGGGAGAGACTATATTAATTGCTACTTCCTTCAACTCCAGGTACTTGCAATAGATTCTAGTACATTAGGGATGCCATAGATATGTTTAAAAAATAAAGGGATAGGCCGGCGCCGTGGCTTAACAGGCTAATCCTCCGCCTTGCGGCGCTGGCACACCGGGTTCTAGTCCCGGTTGGGGCGCTGGATTCTATCCCGGTTGCCCCTCTTCCAGTCCAGCTCTCTGCTATGGCCCGGGAGTGCAGTGGAGGATGGCCCAAGTGCTTGGGCCCTGCACCCTGGTCCTGGGAGACCAGGAGAAGCACCTGGCTCCTGGCTTCGGATCAGCGAGATGCGCCAGCCGCAGCGGCCATTGGAGGGTGAACCAACGGCAAAAAGGAAGACCTTTCTCTCTGTCTCTCTCTCTCACTATCCACTCTGCCTGTTTAAAAAATAAATAAATTAATTTAAAAAATAATAAAAAAATAAAAATAAAGGGATAAACAGCATAGTACTGGTACAGAAACAGATGGATAGACCAATGGAACAGAATAGAAATAGCAGAAATCAGTCCAAACATCTACAACCAACATATATTTGATCAAGGAGCTAGAACAAATTCCTGGAACAAGGACAGTCTATTCAACAAATGGTGCTGGGAAAACTGGATTTCCACAAGCAGAAGTATGAAGCAAGACCCCTACCTTACACCTTACACATAAATCCACTCAACTACAACCTGAAAACATCAAATTATTAGAGAACATCGGAGTAACCCTGCAAGATACAGGCACAGGCAAAGACTTCTTGGATAAGACTGCAGAGGCACAGGCTGACAAAGCCAAAATTAACAACTGGGATTACATCAAATTGAGAAGTTTCTGTACTGCAAAAGAAACAGAAAATTGAAGAGGCAACCAGCAGAATGGGAAAAAAAAATCTGCAAATTATTCAACTGATAAAGGGTTAATAACAAGAATCTACAAAGAGATCAAGAAAATCCACAACAACAAAACAAAAAACTCACTTAAGAAATGGACCAGGGGCTGGCACAATGGTGCAGTGGATTAACACCCTGGCCTGAAGCACCGGCATCCCATATGGGCGCCGGTTCTAGTCCTGGCTGCTCCTCTTCCAATCCAGCTCTCGACTATGGCCTGGGAAATCAGTATGAGATGGCCCAAGTCCTTGGGCCCCTGCACCCGTGTGGGAGACCTGGAGAAGCTCCTGGCTTCAGATTGGTGCAACTATGGCCGTTGCGGCCAACTGGGTAGTGAACCATTGGATGGAAAACCTCTCTCTCTCTCTCTGCCTCTCCTCTCTCTGTGTAACTGTGACTTGCAAATAAATAAATAAATTTAAAAAAAAGAAAAATGAAGAGAAATGGGCCAAGGACCTAAATAGTTATTTTTCAAAAGAGGAAATCCAAACAGCCAATAGACACATGAAAAAAATGTTCAGGCTCACTAGCCATAAAGGAAATGCAAATCAAAACCACAATGAGGTTTCATTTCACCCCAGTTAGAATGACTGATATACAGAAATCAACTAACAACAGATGCTGGTGGGGATATGGGGAAAAAGGCACACTAATCCAGTGCAAATGGGAATGCAGACTGGTAAAGCCACTATGGAAGATAATTGTGAGATACTTCAGAAATCTAATATAGCCCTATCACACAACCCAGCCATCCTACTCCTCAGAATTTACCCAAGGGAAATAAAATTGGCAAATAAAAGAGCTATCTGCACCTCAATGTTTATTGCAGCTCAATATACAATAGCTAAGATGTGGAATCAAACTAAATGTCATTCAACAGAAGACTGGATAAAGAAATTATGGAATATGTACTCTGTGGAATACTACACAGTGATAAAAAAAATGAAATCTGGTCATTTGCAACAAAATGGAGGAATCTGGAAAACAGTATGCTGAGTGAAATAAGCCAGTCCCAAAGGGACAAATATCATATGTTCTCCCTGATCTGTGACAATTAACTGAACACCTAAAAGGAAACCTGTAGAAGTGAAACTGACACTATGAGAAGCAATGACTTGATCAGCTCTTGTCCTGACTGTCGAGGAACAGATTACTATTTTATTCTTTTTAGTATTTTCTTTTTCTATTTAATACCATTGGTTGAACTCTTTAATTAATACAAAATTATTCTTAGGTATTTTAAGTTAAATGAAAATTGATCTCTGTTAAAAATAAGAATGGGAATAAGAAATGGAGGTGATATACAGTTCAGCACATGCTCACTTGGAATTACCACAAGGGTAAAGCTAAAAACTTGCCATGGGATTCCAAATCCCATTAAGTTGGCAGTTACCAATGCCATCTTACTAGTTAAAGTGACCAGTTTAAGTTCATAACTCATCCTAATCATACAATTAAGAGTCAAAGGGATTCACATAAATAAGACTAGTGTCTGCTAATGCTAACTGATAGAATTAAAAAGAAGAGAATGATCCAATATGGGAAGCAGGATACACAATAGACTTATAGAATGGCAGATGTCCTAAACAGCACTCTGGCCTCAGAATCAGCCCTTAAGGCTTTTGGATCTGGCTAAAAAGCCCATGAGAGCATTCAGGCATGGAAAGCCAAGACACTCTGGCAAAAAAAAAAAAAAATGACATAAATGAAAGAAATCTGTGAGATCCCAGTAGAAAGAAGGGGCCATCAAAATAGGAGGTACCTTTCTCTGAAGGGAGGAGAGAACTTCCACTTTGACTATGACCTTGTCTAAATAAGTAAATAAGTCAGAGTATGTGAACTCAAGAGGTTTCCATAGCCTTGTCAACTACTTATTTTACTGACGTCAAAAATAAGAGTGTCAATTGTTAAATCAACAATGGGAGTCATCGTGCACTTGCTTCCCATGTAAGACCTCTGTTCTTAATATGGTGTACTATGAAAATTAACAGTGAAACTAGTCTTCAAACAGTACTTTATACTTTATGTGTCTGTGTGAGTGCAAACTGTTGAAATCTTTACTTAGTATATAGTTGATCCCCTGTATATAAAGATAATTAAAAGTGAATCTTAATAAATTATGAGATGGGAAAGGGAGTAGGAGATGGGATGGTTTGAGGGTGGGAGGGTGGTTATGGGGGAAGAACCACCACAATCCAAAACTTATACTTTCAAAATTTATAGTCATTAAATAAAAGTTTTCTATTAAAATAAATAAAGAATAAAAAATAAAGGGATATATCATGTAATTGTACATTAAAAATCTTTCATTCTACCTCTTCTTGCTGTCTCAATGGAATTGTTTCTCTTGGTATTGTTTCACCTTTAAATTTTTTTCTTTGGAGGAAGCATTTAATTAGCATCTTAATGAAGAATATTCCTAGTACTACATTACCATTTAGCATCTTCTCAGATGTACTGTCCATTTTTACCTGGACAATGCAAATTCAAATGTTCAGAATAGAGCTCATCTTATTTTTAAAACTTTCTCCCTGGACTTTCCTATTCATATTTAGCACAGTTACATTATCCTACTGATTACCTAACCATGCACCACTCCTGCTTTCTTATGACCTGACTACTCACCCCAACTTAATCCTTAGGATGATTTCCCAGTGATTTCTATTTCTCTTGTTGAAAACTTAATTTTTAAATATCTTGATTCTATGGGAAAAGTAAACTTTTTCAACAAATGGTACTAGAACAATTGAATATCCACATGAAAAACAAACCATATCTCTACTTTATACCATGTTTGTATAAGTAATGAACTCAAAGTGGATCATGTACTTGAATTTGACAGCTAAAACTTGAAAAATATTAGAATAAAGCATATAGAGGCATATATGCCTAGGGTAGACACTGAAAGCAAAAGCAATAAAAGGAAAAAAATAGGTAAATCTGACTTAACCAAAAAAATTTGAAATATGCTTAAAAGAAAATCATCAACAAAGTTAAGACAACTCATAGAATCACAGTAAATATATGGGACTTGTAGCCAGAATGCATGAATGATACTTAGTAATAAAAAGACAGCAGAGTCGTCTGGATAGACACTTCTCCAAAGAAGACATACCAGTGGCCAATAAGTTCATGAAAGGGTATTCAACATTGTTAGTCATTAGGGAAATGAAATGAGATACCACTTCACACCTGCCTGTGAGGGTGGCTATAATCAGACAGACAGTTGCAATGGCTGTCAAGTATCTGGAGAAAGAGGAGGGTTCACATATTGCTGATAGGAATGTAAAATGAAGCAACAGCTTTTGAAAACAGCTTGATGGTGCTGGCATTATGGTGCAGTAGGCTAATCCACTATTTGAGACTCAGCATCCCATATCAGAGTGCTGACTGGATTGCTTCCAATTCAGCTCTCTGCTAATGTACCTGGGAAAGCAGTGGAGGATGGCCCATATGCTTGGGCCCCTGCACCCATGTGAGAGACCCAAATGGAGTTCCTGGTCCCTAACTATGACCTTGCACAACCCTGGTCATTGCATCCATTTGTGGTGTGAAGGTGTAAACCAGTGGATTTGAAATTGCTCCTTCTCCTTTTCCCTCTGCCTTTCAAATAAATAAAATAAATCCTTAAAAGTAACAGCTTGGGAGTGGCTCCAAGATGGCAGAATAGGGAGTGAGCTCACTGATAGTCCAGGAAAAGATAGTTTAATAAAAGTGGAGATAGTGAAGTCTCAGGAAAGACTGAGGGAAAAAACTGCAGAGGGAACTCTTCTGGAATTAGAGGCACATGGTAGATCTATGTGGAGGACATGATCGCCTACGGCTTGGGAGCCCAGTTACCTAGAATCCGAACCAGTGCTGGAAAGAGAGGTGAGGTGAAACCGCAGTAGCCCGAGACACTGGCGGAAAAGTGGCAGGAAGAGCCTAGAGGGAATGAGGCTTGATGCCCCATGGAGGAAAGTACACCAGCCTAACTAGAGGAGAGAAAAAAACAAAAGGGATGGTATGGACACAATTCTCTCTCTCGACACACCTTACAAATGTGCGCAAGACAATAGAGCAGGTGCCATTTTGGACATCCAATCAGACTCATAGCAGACTTCTCATCAGAAACCCTTCAGGCTAGGAGGGAATGGCAAGATATAGCCCAAGTACTAAGAGAAAAAAATTGCCATCCCAGAATATTATATCCTGCAAAGCTCTCATTTGTGAATGAAGGAGAAATAAAGACCTTTCATAGCAAAGAGAAACTGAAAGAACGTTCACAAATCAACCAGTGTGCTATAACACATTAATAAACTGCAGAAGAAAAACCATAAGATTATTTCAATAGATGCAGGGAAAACATTTGATAAAATACAACACCCTTTCATGATGAAAACTCTAAGCAAATTGGGTATAGAAGGAACATTCCTCAATAAGATCAAAACAATTTATGAAAAACCCACAGCCAGCATTGTATTGAATGGGGAAAAGTTAGAAGTATTTCCATTGAGACCTGGTACCAGACAGGGATGCCCACTCTCACCATTGCTATTAAATATGGTGCTAGAAGTGTTATCCAAGCTATTAGGCAAGAAAAAGAAATTAAAGGGATACAAATTGAGAAGGAAGAAGTCAAACTATCCCTCTTTGCAGAGGATATGATTCTTTAGAGATCCAGAGAACTCTACTAAGAGATTATTGAAACTCATAGAAGAGTTTGGCAAAGCAGATGGATGTAAAACAATGCACAAAAATCAACACATAGGCAATGACACAGCTGAGAAAGAACTTTTAAGATCAATTCCATTCACAATAGCCACAAAAACAATCAAATACCTTGGAATAAATTTAACCAAGGGTGTCAAAGATCTCTACAATGAGAATTCACAAAAACTTAAGGAAAGAAATAGAAGAGGATACCAAAAAAATGGGAAAAAATCTTCTATGCTCATGGATTGGAAGAATCAATATCATCAAAATGTCCATTTTCCCAAAAGCAATTTATAGATTCAATGCAATACCAATCAAAATACCAGAGACAATCTTCTCAGATCTGGAAAAAATGATGCTGGAATTCATATGGAGACACAGAAGACCTCGAATAGCTAAAGAAATCTTGTACAATAAAAACAAAGCTGGAGGCATCACAATACCAGATTTCAGGACATACTACAGGGCAGTTACAATCAAAACAGCATGGTACTGGTACAGAAACAGATGGATAGACCAATGGAACAGAATACAAATAGCAGAAATCAATCCAAACATCTACAGCCAACTTATATTTGATCAAGGAGCTAAAACCAATTTCCAGGGCAAGGACAGTCTATTCAACATATGGTGCTGGGAAAACTGGATTTCCACGTTCAGAAGCATGAAGCAAGACCCCTACCTTATACCTTATGCAAAAATCCACTCAATATGGATTAAAGATTCAAGTCTAAAACCCAAAACCATCAAATTATTAGAGAATATCAGAGAAACCCTGCAAGGTAGAGGCACAGGCAAAGACTTTTTGGATAAGACCCCAGAGGCAAAGGCAGTCAAAGCCAAAATTAACAATTGGGTTTACATCAAATTGAGAAGTTTCTGTACTGCAAAAGAAACATAAAAGTGAAGAGGCAACTGACAGAATGGGAAAAAATATTTACAAACTATGCAATAGGTAAAGGACTAATAACCAAAATCTACAAAGACATCAAGAAACTCTACAACATCACAACAAACAACCCACTTAAGAGATGGGCCAAAGACCTCAATAAATGTCCTTCAAAAGAGGAAATGCAAATGACCAACAGACACATGAAAATTACTTCAGGATCACTAGCAATCAAGGAAATGCAAATCAATACCACAATGAGGTTCCACCTCACCCCGGCTAGATTGCCTCACATATAGAAATCTACCAACAACTGATGCTGGTGAGGATGTGGAGAAAAAGGGACACTAACCCACTCTTGGTGGGCATGCGAACTGGTAAAGCCACTATGGAAGTCAGTTTGGAGATTTCTCAGAAACCTGAATATAACCCTACCATACAACCCAGCCATCCCACTCCTTGGAATTTACCCAAAGGAAATTAATTTGGCAAATAAAAAAGCCGTCTGCACCTTAATGTTTATTGCAGCTCAGTTCACAAGAGCTAAGACATGGAAACAACAAAAATGCCCATCAACAGTAGACTGGATAAAGAATTTATGGGACATGTACTCTATAGAATACTATACAGCTGTCAAAAACAATTAAATCTGGTCATTTGGAACAAAATGGAGGAATCTGGAAAATATCATGATGAGTAAAATAAGCCAGTCCCCAAGGGACAAATATCATACGTTCTCCCTGATCGCTGACAACTATCTGTGCAATGAAAAGGAAACCTGTTGAAGTGAAATGGACACGAGGAGAAACAATGACTTGGTCAACCCTTGTCCTGACTGTCGAGGAACAACTTATTACTTTATTCCTTTTAGTATTTTTGTTCTACTTAATAGCATTGGTTGAACTCTTTAATTAACACTCAATTATTCTTATCTGTTTAAAGTTAATTTAAAAGTGATCCCTGTTAAAAATAAGAGTGGGAATAAGAGAGGGAGGCGATATACTGTTTGGCACATGCTCACTCAGACTTACCCCTAATGGTAGAGTTAGAAACATGCCAGGGGATTCCAATTCAATCCCATCAAGGTGGCATGTACCAATGCCATCTCACTAGTCAAAGGGATCAGTTTCAGTTCATAATTGATCATAATGATAGGATTAATTGTCAAAGGGATCACATAAACAAGACTAGTGTCTGCTAATACTAACTGATAGAATCAAAAAGGGAGAGAACAGTCCAACATGGGAAGCAGGATAAACAGCAGGCTCATAGAATGGCAGATGTCCTAAACAGCACTCTGGCCTCAGAATCAGCCCTTAAGACATTACGATCTGGCTGAAGAGCCCATGAGAGTATTTTAGGCATGGAAAGCCAAGACACTCTGGCAAAAGAAAAAAAATGACCTAAATGAAAGAAATCTGTGAGTGAGATCCCAGTGGAAAGAAGAGGCCATCAAAGGAGGTATCTTTCTCTGAAGGGAGGAGAGAACTTCCACTTTGACTATGACCTTGTCTAAGTAAGATCAGAGTTGGCAAACTCAAGAGGCTTCCATAGCCTTGGCAGCTCATGACAAGAGCCTTGGGTGATTACTGACATCATAAACAAGAGTGTCAAATTGTTAAGTCAACAACAGGAGTCACTGTGCACTTACTCCCCATGTAGGATCTCTATCCTTAATGTGTTGTACTATGTGAATTAATGCTATAACTAGTACTGAAACAGTACCTTACACTTTGTGTTTCTGTGTGGGTGCAAACTGTTGAAATCTTTACTTAGTATATACCAAATTGATCTTCTGAATATAAAGATAATTGAAAGTGAATCTTGATGTGAATGGGATGGGATAGGCAGTGAGAGATGCAATGGTTTCCAGTGGGAAGGTGGTTATGGGGGGGAAAAGCTGCTATAATCCAAAAGCTGTACTTTTGAAATTTTTATTTATTAAATAAATGTTAAAAAAATAACAGCTAGAATGGCAGACGTCCTAAACAACACTCTGGCCTCAGAATCAGCCCTTAAGACATTCGGATCTGGCTGAAGAGCCCATGAGAGTATTGTAGGCATGGAAAGCCAAGATATCATGGAAAAGAAAAAAAAAAGAAGACCTAAATGAAAGATCTCTGTGAGTGAGATCCCAATGGAAAGAATGGGGCCATCAAAGAAGGAGGTACCTTTCTCTGAAGGGAGGAGAGAACTTCCACTTTGACTATGACCCTATCGGAATAAGATCAAAGTCAGCGAACTCTAAAGGCTTCCATAGCCCTGGCAACTCATGACTAGAGCCTAGGGAGATTACTGACGCCATGAACAGGAGTGTCAAATTGTTAAGTCAGCAATAGGAGTCACTGTGTACTTACATCCCATGTGGGATCTGTCCTTAATGTGTTGTCTAATGTGCAGTGATGCTATAACTAGTACTGAAACAGTATTTTTACACTTTGTGTTTCTGTGTGGGTACAAACTGATGAGGTCTTTACTAATTATATACTGAATCGATCTTCTGTATATAAAGATAATTGGAAATGAAAAGAAAAAAAAAACCTGGTGTTGGATTGGAAATGGCATAGAAAATTAATTTAAAAAATATTATGTAGGATCTCTGTCTTTAATGTGCTGTACACTCTTATTTAATGCTATAACTAGTACTGCAACAGTATTTTTTTTCACTTTGTGTTGCTATATGGGGGCAAACTGTTGAAATCGTTACCTAATGTATACTAAACTGATCTTCTGTATATAAAGATAATTGAAAATGAATCATGATGTGATTGGAAGGGGAGAGGGAGCAGGAAAGGGGAGGGTTGTGGGTGGGAGGGAAGTTTTGGGAGGGGGAAGCCATTGTAACCCATAAGCTGTACTTTGGAAATTTATATTCATTAAATAAAAGTTTAATAAAAAAAAAACAGCTTGACAATTCCTCAAAATGGCAAAGTTATCATCTGCCCCAACAATATCTTATGCAAATTCCTAAGAGAAATAGATAAATGTATCCAGTCAAAAATTTTCACAGAAGTGTCTATAGTATATTCATTTATATTTATAATTGTCCAAAAGTGGAAGCCACCTAAATGTCCACCAATTGGTGAACTGATAAACAAAATGAGATCTATCTCTATTATGTAGTACTATAAGGGAATAAAAAGAAGTTAAGCATCGATACATGCTAGACCATGGGTGATCCCTTAAAATATTATGTTAAGTAAAAAATGTCAGACTTCATGTTATCTGATTTCATTTAGATGAAATGTCCAGAATATGCAAATCTGTAAGACATTAAATAGATGAATGGTTTCCAAGGGCTGTGAGTAAGGGAAGGAGTAGAATTGACTGTTCATGGATATAGAGTTTCTTTTAGGTTGTGGTGCTGGTACTGTGGTATTGCTGGTTAAGCTGCCACCTGTAATGCCCGGATCTTATATGAGTTGTGGTTTAAGTCCTGGCTATTCCGTTTCCAATCCATTTGCCTGCTAATGTGCCTTGGAAAGCAGTGGAAGATGGCCCAAGTGCTTGGGCCCCTGTACCTGCATGGGAGACCTAGAAGAAGCTCCTGGCTCCTGGCTTTGACCTGGGTTGGCCATTGCAGCCAAGTAGGGAGTGAACCAGTAAATGGAAGAACGCTCTATCTCTCCCTTTCTCTCTCTCTGTAACTCTGCCTTTCAAATAAATAAAATATCTTAAAAAGAATAGATTGTGATGATAGTTGCAGAATGTGTAGATATATTAAAGCTATTGAATTTGACTCTTCAAATGAGTGAATTTCATAGAATGTAAATAGTATCTCAGTACAGCTATTTTTTAGAAAAAATATTTCATACATCATTCTCTTCATCTCTTCTACTAGTCTATCTTGCTCACTGCCACACATTAAACCGCCATTTTGCTCATTTTTCTGCAGATTTGAGGATCTTTGTGTTTTAATGCCAGTGTACTATTTTGACACCTTCGTTTATGTTGCGTGGGAAGGAACTGAGCTTAAGCTGAGCTGGCTTCCTCTTTGACTGATATTCTCACCCGGAACACCCACCCCTTGCCTTTCTCAATCTAAATCCTATCCTTTCAATTTTTCTCTCTTCAAATATCCTTTCTCTGGCTTGTGCACTTCTCAGAATTTCTCTCTCTTTTAATGCAGCACTGCTTATTTTTTCACTTGTATTTTGCTGTGGTGAGTACAGAGAAAAATTATATTTCAAATTACTTATGAAAAAGCAAATAAATCTATATATACATAGTCACAACCATTCCCAGTCATGATTCACCTTATGATTTGGATATAATTTATGGATGGGTTTAATATATTAAGAAGTGACCATTATATGTAGCTTATTTAAATAGAAAGTGGACAATATTCTTAAAAGCTGATGGCCTCCTGAAGTAATATTTCAATTGATTAAACACTTAATGACTGAAAGTAAATACTAGAAAAGATGAATTAGAAAGAAAAAAAAAGATAGTCAATTTCTTGGTCCTAAACTTGTATTCCTTATACAAAATTATGTCTTAGCATGGAAAAAGAAATGGCTTTGGCTGTGAGAACCACAGCAATTCTGTAAGACCATTTGTATCATTTCCTATGATGTTTTAGTCTGAAGAAATGCCTCAAATATCATAATTCCTAGGCAAAGCCTGACAAGAAAATTGTATTCTACAAGCAAGAAATCCTGTCTTAATAATAATGACAACTATTTAATTCTTATTATCCAAGCTTTGAACTTGGATGTATCTTCTCATGTAATTCTCAAAATAAGCCTCTGAGCTATATACATACGATTCTTAGTCTAACTTTACATAACTGTAGTGCATTAGTACAGATTAGATTTGAGTGCAAATACAAGAAAACATTAAAATAACAGTTTGGTTTGAAGCTTATTTGTTTATCATGTAAATATACAGAGACATTAGTTCAGGGTTTTGTGGCTTAGTGTGGATCTGCTTTAAGTTAGACCAAGTTCAGACCACATCACCATTCTCACATCCATTGGATGTGACCTTCAACCTCATCATTCAGAGTAGGATCCATGTTTTAAGCACAGGATTGAGGGAACAATGGAAAACAGGAGGAAGAGAACACCAGACTTCTTTTCAGACAAGTTCTCAGAAATTGCTTGTAAGATATTGTCATTTAAACAGGACAGGGTTGTTATGTGGGGCACATGAGGGAAATGACTGTGAGGAAGATGAAGAAATGGCATCTGTATTTGTATTGTGGGTGGCAATGTGCCCAGCTAGAAATCCTAGTATTATATAGGGAGATGAGAACGTAGACTGGAGGATCACTCCAGGTCCCTGCCGTACTTAGCATCTAGGGTAAAAACACCGAAGTCGTGATCCTGAATGAAATCTTTTCTCAGATCTCCTGTACCTAAAAGTGCTTTCTAAGCAGAGTCTTCATGGTGAGATGTGATTTCAGAAGGGAGACCGGGATAAATGATAGGGCACTCACAGTCACATGTTCTTAGTAAGCCTTTTGTGAGTGGAGGCTTTAGAGCACCAAGAACATAAAAGGGCTTGTTGGATGGCGGATTGAAAGGTTTTGTGTTCTTTTTCTTTTTTTACTATTGTTACTATTACTATTATTTTTTTTTATTTTTTAGAAATCTTTTATTTAATAAATTTCATAGGTACAGTTTTTAGTATATAGCATTTCTTCCCCCCACACCCACCCTCCCACCCCTATTCCTGTCCCACCTCCTACTCCCTCTCCCATCCCATTCTTCATTAAGATTCATTTTTGAATAATCTTTATATACAAAACATCAACTCTATACTAAGTAAAGATTTCAACAGTTTGAACCCACACAGACACACAAATAGACACACACTATTTGAAGACAAATTTACCATTAATTCTCATAGTACAACTCCTTAAGGCAGAAGACCTACATACGGAGAAAGTGCACTCCAGTGCTTGACACAGCTTACTTATGACATGCTTATTTATGACATCAGTGATCACCCGAGGCTCTTGTCGTGAGCTGCCAAGGCTATGGAAGACTTTTGAGTCCACAAACTCTGTCATTATTTAGACAGGGCCATAAGCAAAGTGGAATTTCTCTCCTCCCTTCAGAGAAACGTACCTTTCTTTGATGGCTCCTTTGTTTCCACTGGGATCTCACTCACAGCAATCTTTCATGTAGTCCATTTTTTGCCATAGTGTCTTGGCTTTCCATGCCTGAGAAACTCTTACGGGTTTTTTAGCCAGATCTGAATGCCTTAAGCGCTGATTGAGGCCAGAGTTCTGTTTAGGGCTTTTGCATTCTATAAGTCTGTTGTGTGGCCTGCTTCCCATGTTGGATTATACTCTGCTTTTTAATTCTATATATTGTTATTAGCAGACACTTGATCTTATTTATGTGATCCCTTGGATACTTATTCCTATGTTTATGATCAGTTATGCACTTAAGATTATCATTTTAACTAGTAAGATGGCATTAGCACCTGCCAACTTAATGGGATTTGGAGTCCCATGGCAAGTTTTTTATCTTTAACCTTAGGCATAAGTCTGTGGGAACGTGTGCTGAACTGTACATCTCCTGGGAGGGCCTTTATTTATTTATTTTTTTAACTTTTATTTAATGAATATAAATTTCCAGTGTACAGCTTATGGATTACAATGGCTTCCCCCTCCCATAACTTCCCTCCCACCCACAACCCTCCCCTCTCCCGCTCCCTCTCCCCTTCCATTCACATCAAGATTCATTTTCAATTCTCTTTATATACAGAAGATCAATTTAGTATAA
Organism: Lepus europaeus; assembly: GCF_033115175.1. Lineage (NCBI taxonomy): Eukaryota > Metazoa > Chordata > Mammalia > Lagomorpha > Leporidae > Lepus > Lepus europaeus. Next base: position 74,992,098 of record NC_084828.1, on the reverse strand, counting down.
AGATTTCAACAGTTTGCACCCACATAGAAACACAAAGTGAAACATACTGTTTGAGTACTAGTTATAGCATTAAATCACAATGTACAGCACATTAAGGACAGAGATCCCACATGAGGAGCAAGTGCACAGTGGCTCCTGTTGTTGACCCAACAAATTGACACTCTAGTTTATGGCGCCAGTAACCATCCTAGGCTGTCGTCATGAGTTGCCAAGGCTATGGAAGCCTTCCAAGTTTGCCAACTCTGATCATATTTAGACAAGGTCATAAAAGACAGAGTGAGGATAGTAACCAATGATCCTAAGAGTGGCATTTACCAGGTTTGAACAATTATACAGCATGAAGTGGGGAAGAGGACCATCAGTACACACAGGTTGGGAGTAGAGCCATTGGAGGTAGAGTAGAGGTTATGGTTACGAAGGAATGAGGCCCAAGTGCGCTAGACAGGGTCTAGAACAAAGGACAGAGTCATTATTAGAGGAGCTAAGAAAGGTGCTGTCTAAGCTACAATTAAGTTTTCTGATTGAGAGGCAAATAGAACCTGATAGAAGGGGCTTGATAATAATCTGTTGGGCTTTAGGCCTTGTAAGTTAAGAGGCCCAGACCTATCTATCTCTTCACATGGGGTACATCCTAAGGGAGGTGTGAACCTCCTAGGGGAAGGCACTCTGTTGACTTTCATGACTTGGCTGGGCTGGGAGGAGAGCTGGCCAGGGAAAGGCAGGGGGCATCTCTAACAAGAAATGTACAGTTCTGCCTGCAATGTTGCTGACCCTACTTGACCATCCCCTCAGCTGCAGTGGTCACTTTGGAAGTTGGACTGAGTGAAGGGCTTTTCAGCTTAGAGCCAATAAGATCTGTGGCTCTGACCTGGGCATCCTTCGACTATTATTTTTATTAGTGTGTGTGTGTGTGTGTGTGTGTGTGAGAGAGAGAGAGAGAGAGAGAGAGAGAGAGAGAGCAAATGCAGACAATAGCCAGGGTTCAGCTGGGCTTAAGCTGGGATGTGGAAACCCGATCCAGGTATCCCACATCAGTGCTAAGAACCCAATCACTTAAGCCATCAACTGCTGCCTGCCAGAGTATGCATTGGCAGGAAGCTGGAGCCGGGAGGCTGTGATAAATACAGAGCCCAGAACCTCCAGTGTGGGGCATGGGCATCTAAACTGCATCCTAATGGCTGGGCCAAATGCCTGACTCTTCTGTGTTCTTATGCAGGTCAGAGAATGAGATTCATCAGGACTTGTATCTTACACTTGTTCTTAATCTGATTTGTGGCTGGAGACTGGATAATGGTCATACATTTTTCATGTTCCATTATCACTTTGGTGAATCACATAAAAATTGGTTTTCTAATCATGAATAGTAAACCCAATTGTGCTAAATAATTTGTGCTAAATAAACTATTGCACAGAAACAAACATGATTTCTTATTTATATCTGGAGACATACACGAGAAGTCTCATAATAGGGGGGAAACCCTCCAACTTGAGCATTACAGAACTTTTGGAGATAGTTTAGAGATCGTTAAGGCTGGTCTTTAAGACCAATTACTCCTCTTTAAGCAAAAGCTGCAAATTTTAATGTCTTGTTTATTTTGTCCTGTTACATATACAGTTTTCTGGTGCTATCTTTTGTTTCTCTCTTTCTGTTTCAAATGACTCTTAACTCCCCAGGTTAAGAAGATGGGTTCAGTAATTAGACTTCCTCTATTGCTTCACTGTACAACTTTGAGGCACCCAGAATTCCTCTTACTCTTTGTCGGGTCAGTGTAACAAAAACACTGTTTTCTAGTGTTGTTGTAAGAGTTAAACAAGAATATTCTTTGTCAAGAATACAGTGTCTGGTTCAAGGTGCTTTTTTTTTTTTCTTATTGTCTTTTATCTGATTTTATATCCCATCCCTTATTACCAAGAATGATTTTCCAAATATTGATCATTTTGGACCCTCACAAAGAACACTCTGTCCAGCGGACCAGAGGAACATTTACTAGCTGGTTTGGTCATGTGAAGTGCTGAGTAGACATACCCTCTTCTGTCTGCTTCCTTACTCTTTTTGGTGCGTGTGGGCAGAGCACATTCGTTAGCATCACCAGGACCTTGGATTGATTTCTGGCTGTACATCTTACTTGCGAAGTTACCTCAGATGTGTTCTTATAAATTGGGAGCTTTGGTTATTTCGTGTATTAAAAAAGGATGATAAGTGCACCTGGTTACCAAGGTTATAGGGAAAATTAGAGATCATGAATGTGAGTACTTAATGCTGGCCCCAAGTTGGGGATTTCTATACATGGCATCCTTGGGGTAGAAGGGACAAGTTGGGTAAAATGGAAAGAGTGAAAAGAAAAATCAGATGATAGGCAACAGGTTGCCATAGGAAAATATTCCAAACCAGAATCAACTCAGGCTAAAGAGAAAAAGAATTTCATAGGTTCTCTTGGAAATTTTGATTTATTTTTTTAAGGTATTTTATTTGCTTATTTGAGATGCAGAGTTACAGACAGAGAGGTGGAGAGACAGAGAGAAAGGTCTTCCATCCCCTAGTTCACTCTCTTTCAAATGGCCACCATGGCTAGGAGCCAGGAGCTTCTTCTGGGTCTCCCATATGGGTGGCAGCGGTCCATCTTCTACTGCTTTCCCAGGCCATCAGCAGAGAGCTGGATCAGAAGAGGAGTAGCCAGGACACGACCCAGTGCCCATTTGCGATGACAGTGCCAAAGGTGGAGGCTTAGTCTACTACGCTGGAAATTTTGCTTTAATTGAAACCATCAGGACGTCTCACAGGAGGAAAACTGTCTTCAGCTTACTCTTGAAACTTCCAAGACCCCTGCTTTTTTTCTCCTCATTTCTCTACTACGTCTTTTATCATTATTCTATATAGACACTGGGAAGACATCAATTTTGCCTGCACAAATTCCATTTTAGTTTACATGTCATAAAATATGTGAGCTTATCTTTTCTAGATATACATTGAGGCTATGCATTGTAGAGGACTGACTATTAGACTGGGGATTAGTGTGTTTGAATTTCGGTCAACGGAAAACTGTGAAATATTATTGAGGACCATCTCTCTGAGATTCTAATTCTTTAAATTGAAACTGCAAGGCAGGATCAAGATTTCCTTCACATTCAAAATTCAAACACAATGTTGAGATCAACTTGAGTAAATTAGATTTTTGATCTGCAAAAACTCTTTTCTGAATCATTGTAATTTCTTGTGCAAACACTTATTCTACAATACTTGTTGGGTAGTCATAACTGGTTTGTGGGCTTAGCAGACTGTTATTTAACTGGTACTGAAAAATTTAATTTCTACATGAATAACTTCTTTAACTACCTTTCTTTAGTGCAGACTAACCTTTTGTAACTCGCTACATCATATTACAAAAAGCACTACAGACAAGTGTATCAGCACTCAACAAATGTGCGCATGTGTACACATACAACTCAGCATACTTCAAGTCCATTTAAACTCTTATTTGCCTCATGCATTTGTTCCACATTCACTCACTCTTTTTTAAAAAATCTGTTGCATGCCTACTATATAATTATGATCACAGTACTTTGTGAACATTGGTATTTCTGTTCTTGTGGAGTTTATAGCAGACTGATAAAGAGCAAATAGGATGTGGATACAATTATCCAAATGATTCTCTAGTGCTTCAGGGCCAGTGTAACTTAAAGGCCAGTGAGTCACATTTGAGTAAATCAAGGGTGTGTGAACTTGGGCAAATTATGTTATCTTTCTGAGTCTAAATGTCTTCATCTATTAAAGGGGGGAATCATTGTACCATTCTCAGTGGTTGTTGTGCAGATTAAATTAAATAATGTAGCTAAAGGATTGGCATAGTCACCAGTACACAGATTGGCTCAATAAATATCACTCATTAAAATCTGTAGTAATTTGTAAATTTGCTAAAGTATACATGTGAATTTTGTGCAAAACAAGATGGATATATGCAAATCAAAGAGGGTGTGAGCCTAGTGAGTGCATTTTCATCTCAGACCATAGTTTTTTACCTGTCACATTCACTGTAACACATTTAGGATCTGAAGTGGCCACTTGAATACTTTGAATACAATTCATTGGAGGAAATATAGTATTTTTGACTGATGTTGGAACAACTTGGTGTCTATAGGCATATGTAATTCTTACAACATATTCAACAATTAATTATAAATCATAGGGGTGGGTGTTGCCACACAGCAGGTTAAGTGGCGGCTTTAGTCACCTGCATCCCATGTTGGTGTGCTTCGGCTGGAGTTCCACCTCGACCTTCTCATCCATCTTCCCGCTGATGCACCTATGAGGGAGCAGATGATGGGTCAAGGGCTCAGGCTATCCATATAGGAGACCTGCATGGAATTCCTACCTCCTGGCTGCAACCTGGCCTAGCCCTGTCTGTTGTGGCCATTTGGGGAATGAGCCAGAAGACAGAGCTCTTTTGCTCTTTCTCTTTGTTGCTCTACATTTCAAATAAATAACATAAATAAAAAGGAATGAATGAATGTAAAAAATAGATCATAGTTTAAACATAAATTCTAAAACATGAAAATTTTAGGAGAAAATATTTATGACTGTGGATTGGACAAAGATTTCTTAGACATGGCATCAAATGCACAATCTCTAAAAGAAGAAAAGATAAATTAAATTTCAACAAAATTTTAAAAAATTGCTCTTTGGGGTGGATGTTTGCTGTGGTTGTTGAGATGCTACCTCCGTTCCATATTCAAGTGTCTGGGTTACAGTCCCAGCTCTACTTCTAATTCCAGCTTTCTGCTAATGCACATTGCAGAAGACAGATAATGGCCCAAGTACTTGAGTCCCTGCCATCCACAAGGAAAACCCTGAGAGAATTCTTGGCTCCTGATTTTGTTTGCCCTGGCACAGCTGGCTGTTGCCGGTGTTTGGAGGGGTGAACCAACAGATGAAAGATCTCTATCTCTTTGCCCATCATCAACACTGAAAGAGTTTCAGAAGACTGTGTCTTGATGCTCCAGACCACTTCCTTCTTCTTTGAACTAGGGCTTTGTGAGCATGGGATGCAGGAGTGGTTGCAGCTAGATTGTGAGAATGAGAGGAACAACCACCATCATGTGAATGTCTGTAAGGCAGAAATGCAACTTAAACAGAACCTCATTGACATGGGGAAGCTGTAGTACTGACTCCTGAATCCCCCTAATGTTAGAGTTCTTGTTTTCCGAGATAATGAATCTTGTTATCGTTCCTTTTAATCAGTGATTCTGTCACTTACAGCAAAACATACCTGTGGATATGGTCAACTTCAAGGTTGAATTGTAGTGTTTCGCAGCTGCACATATTAGCTCTCCAACTACACCAATCACTCAAGATTTGTGTGGACAGACCATGGCAGAGCTCTGATGGTTTCCGTTCCTTCAACACTTACTGAGCTTTCTTTTCTCTTCTGTCCAGTTCATTTCTGACTTCATTGCTAGACCTGACCACTCAGGTCTCTCCTGAGATAAGTACCATTACACTTCTCCCAAACTCTGGGCAACGCCTTGGTCTGTCAAAGAGATTTTAGTCCACCCCTTCCCAGGTGGATACACAGTCCCTCATCCAGTATTTCAAAGGCATCCTTTGCTTTGCCTGAAACTGAGCCTCACATTGGTGACTAGCCAGCCTGGCCGCATGTAATGTCAAGGGCCTGAGGGAACTGGGTTCTGAATGTAGGAACTTTCTTCACTATGCTATTTTGTTGCCCCTCTGTGATCAGTATTGAAAAGATGCATAAAAATGTTTAAGACTGCACACCAAAGTGAAATGAGGGGTGTCTTTATCATCGGATTTAAACAAAGAAAGAAGGGCTTCACTGTTGCTTAGAAAGGGATTGGAGGAGCTGGTGCTGTGACATAACAGATTAAGCTGCTGCCTGCACTGTCAACATCCTTTATGGGTGCTGGTTTGAGTCCTGGTCCGCTTCAAATTGCTCCACTCCCAGTCCAGCTCCTTGATAATATGTCTGGGCAAGCAGTGGAGGATGGCCATAGTCCTTAGGCCCCTGAATCCACCTGGAAGAAGCTCCTGGCTCCTGACTTCAGCCTGTTCCAGCTCTGGTTGCTGTGGCCACTTGAGGGAGTGAACCAGAGGATGGAAGACCTTGCTCCGTGTCTCTCCCCAAACCCTCTCTGTAACTCTGCATTTCAAAATAAATAAAATAAATCTTTTTAAAAATAAAGAAAAAAGGGATTGGTAGAGAGATGAAATTGAAGGTCAAGCATGAGCCAAGGAAAGCTGTCCTATACGTTGACTTTTCCCCCTAGGGAGATACGGCCAGGGTGCCAGAGATGAGGCTAGAGGGAGCAGAGCTGTAGTCTGGTGCTTTTACTTTCAAGGTGAGCAACCCTGGCATTCTCTGAGCCTTGCACACTAATTTTTAGATGTTCAGGAAGACTACTCAGTTGCTCAGTTTTAAGGAAAACTGAGGAAGAATTTAAGACATGAACAGTGACTGATGGCACCAGTCCAAATAGAAGAGGGACAATTTAGATCAATATGTTTGGGGAATGTTACTCAAATTATCTTGTTAAAAATCTGTCGGTTCTCCCTTCTAGGCAGACAGCTGATAAAGAGTTTAATGAATATTCATTCTGATAAACAGATAGCCTCTTCTTCACTTGCTGGACTTGCCCTTCATCAGGTGAAGTCTGGACAAAGAACCCTTGTCATCAGTATGTGTCTGTTTGGCCAAAGAAGTGATCTGAATTAATGTTCTTCCTCAGAGGTCACAGCTGGACTCTAGATGGGAGGGGCGGTTGCTGGCTATCAGTGATTGGACTTTCCTGGTACACACTGCTGGGCCTCAGGGCTGGCCTTAGGCAGTGCTGTTTAGGTAGCTTGTTATCATCAACATATTGATGGAGTATCTACTTAGCATTCTGCAGCAGAGAGCCTGATTTGCCCCTAACTTTGCTGCTCTCTCTGCATTCTGATTTCAGTTAGGGGCAACCACATTCTTCTAATTGCTCAGGCCAAAAATTCTGCTGTAGGCCTTGACTCTGTTCTTTCTCTCTCACTCCATCTCTGAGCCAACAGCAAATGCTATTGCTTCATCCTAGCGTCAGACTTTATCCAGAATGTATTCCTGTAGTTTGGAGCAATCCTCTGTACTTTAATTATGTTAAAGATACCCTTAATCATCTGTTTGTTTCCACCTTTGCCCTATTTCAAACTCTTCTCGAAACAGCAGACTTGCCTCTGAAAACACACGTAAGCACAGGTTGATTCTTTGTGCAATCTTCCACTTACCTCTCCCAGCTCAGCTTTAACCATCTGTCACTTTCGCCTCATTGCTGCCCTGAGAACATGCCAAATGACCTGTCTTCTGCTGATATTCGCATTTTTTTCTTCACCTGGGATGCTTTTCTCTTATATAAAAAATTAAATTTATTTATATAGAGGGGTCAGATTTCATGTATTTTATATATATAGTTTAAATAACAATGATACTTCCCATCCTCCCTGTCATTTCTTAACTTTTAAAAAAATGTTTGCAATGACATACTTTTATTTTGCTTTATAATCACAAGCTTAATCCTCCACTAAATAAATAATTCAGCAGGTAGTAAGTAGAAAAACTACTTTTCCTCAGGAGTATAGACAAGGGCTATAAACAATAATCAAATCTCAAATTGTCAATTTCACTCATATATACTACATTTTTTTAGTACTCTATAGTTACCTCTATTAGTTACTATAAATCAGAAAAAAATATGGTATTTGTCTTCTGGGGACTGGCCGTATTTCACTAAGCATAATGTTCTCCACTTGCATCTATTTTGTTGCAAAAGACAGGATTTCATTCTTTTTATAGCTGAGTAGTACTCCATTTTGTGTGTGTGTGTGTGTTTCATGTTTTTTTACCCAGTAATCAGTTGATGGACATCTTAGCTATTGTGAATTGAGCTTCTATAAACATGAGGGTACAGATAACTCTTGCTTGTTCTGCTTTCATTTCCTTTGGGTAAATTCCTAGGAGAGGGATGGCTGGGTAATATGGTAGATTCATTTTCAAATTTTTGAAGATTCTCCATAATATCTTCCATAATAATTGTGTCACCAGAGAAGAAGCTAAGGGTCCTTGTCTTCATGCAGGAAAGAATTCAGGTGTGAGAGAGCAGTGGAAAGCAAAGTAGTAAAGTTTATTAGGGTAGGGACATCCATAAGAATGGATGGGTACCTCTTCAGACAGAACTTGAGAGAGTGCCTTGTTCAGATTTAGGCTGGGGTTTTTAAGGGGATGGGTCTTGCCTTTCCACCTTTTCTCCCCACCTCTCCCTCTCCTCCAGAACAAAGGACTTGTTGGGTATAAATACAAAGAAATTCCTTTCTGAGTTTCCTGCTGAAGTTATCAGACTGGGGAAGCCAAGGGGCTTCTCTCTAGGGTGCCCACTTTAGAGGAAGGATGTTTATCAGGCCAGATAGAATGGGCTGGACCCCCTGGAAGGTTATCAGGATCCAAGCAGGACTTAGAAGTGCAGATACTAGACAGGCTCAATAGGCTAATCCTCCGCCTTGCGGGGCCGGCACACAGGGTTCTAGTCCTGGTCGGGACACCGGATTCTGTCCCGGTTGCCCCTCTTCCAGGCCAGCTCTCTGCTATGGGCTGGGAGTGCAGAGAAGCACCTGGCTCCTGGCTTCGGATCAGCGCAATGCGCTGGCCACAGTGTGCTGGCCACGGCGGCCATTGGAGGGTGAACCAACTGCAAAAGGAAGACCTTTCTTTCTGTCTCTCTCTCTCTCACTGTCCACTCTGCCTGTCAAAAAAAAAAAAAAAAAAAAAGTGCAGATACTGGGCTGCACCAGGAAGGTTATAGGGGTGACTTTGAAATGTGAATGCTGGACTGCTGTAGATGTCAATTTCCTTAGGCCCTTCTTAAATACATAGGTTAATTCCTGACATCCAACCTAACAGTTGTACTACTTTCCATTCCTGCCAACAGTGTATTAGAATACTTTTTCTCCACATCCTCACTAGCATTTGCTATGTTTTGATTTTCAGATGATAGCCATTCTAACTGGGGTGAGGTGAACCTTGTTTTTATTTTCATTCCCTTCATCTAGTGCTTCTGAGTGTCTTTTCTGGTATCTATTGACCATTTGTATTTCATCCTTTGAAAAATGTCTCTTCGTATCTTTAGAAAATTTTTTTTTGAAATTAAAAAAAATTAAGGAAAGCAAATTTAATGTATTTCACATATACGGATATAGGAACATACTGATACTTGCCACTATATAGTCTTGCTCACTCACCCACCCACCTTCTCTGCTCCTTCCTTTATTATTCTTTCCATTAGTTTTTACAACATTATACCTTCAGCTTATTTTATACTCATAAGACTAAAACTATACTAAGTCAAGAATTCAACAAAAAATAAGAAAGAAAAAAAAGAAACACTATACCTCAGCAGTAGAGGCTATGGCTATAAGCAATCAACAAATCTCAAAATGTAAATTTTGCTTATGTACATTATATTTTTGTACTCTATTAGTAACCACAGGTAAGGGAAAACATATGATATTTGTCTTCTTGGAGTTGTTTATTTCATTAAGTATAATGGTTTCCAGTTACATCCATTTTGTTGCAATGACAGGATTTCACTCTTTTTATGGCTGAGAAGTATTCCATAGTGTATGTATACCACATTTTCTTTATCCAGTCATCATTTGATGTATATCTATGTTGATTACATATCTTAGTGAGAATTGAACAGCAATAAATTTGGGGGTACAGATAACTCATATACTGATTTTATTTTGTTTGGGTAAATTCCCAGGAGTAGAATTGCTGGGTCCTATGATAGTTCTATTTTAAGATTTCTGAGGTATCCCCATATTGTCTCCCACAATGGCTATACTAGGTTACATTTCCACCAACAGTATATTAGGGCACCTTTTACCCCACATCCTCATCAGCATTTATTGTTTGTTGATTTCTGTATGAGAGCCATTCTAAGGGTGAGATGATACTTCATTGTGGTTTTGATTTGCATTTGCATTTGCATTTCCCTGGTGGTTAGTGATCCTGATCATGTTTTCATGTGTCTATTGGCTACTTGAATTTCCTCTTTGGAAAAGTGCCTGTTCAAGTCCTTTTCATATTTCTTAACTGGATTGTTTGTTTTGCTGTTGTTGATATTCCTGAGCTCTTTATAGATTCTAGATATTAATCCTTTATCAGTTTCATAGTTTGCAAATATTTTCTCCCATTCTGTCAGTTGCCTCTTCATTTTGCTGAGTGTTTCCTTTGCAGTGCTAAAGCTTCTTTCATTGTGTTTAGAAAAGACACATGATAGAATTTCAGTTTTTTTTTTTTTTAATCTATTGAGACTTGTGCTATGGTGTAACATATGGTCTCTCCTAGAGAACATTCCATACATAGATGAAAACAATGTGTATTCTGCAACTGTGGGGTGAAATGTTTTGTAGACTTCAATTAGATCCATTTTATCAATAGTGTAGATTAGCTTTGTTTGTTGATTTTAGTTATTTATTTTTATCTGGTTGATCTGTCCAAGTCTCCCACGTGAGTGCAGGGGCCCAAGTACTTGGGCCATCTTCCACTGCTTTCCCAGGCCATAGCAGAGACTAGATCAGAAGTGGAGCAGTTGGGACTTGAACTGGCACTGCAGGTGGTGCTTTTACCTGTTGTACCATGGTGCTGGCTCCAGATGCAGGCATCTTAGCCACTAGATTAAATGCCCACATTATCTGTGGGAATTCTTAAAGGTATATACAAAGAAATGAAATTTCTTGGTTATAAGTTATACCAATAGGAAGAGTATTAGAATAGTCCAGGTGAGAAAGACTTGGAGTAGATCTAGAAAATGAGAATGAACAAAATATTAAGGGACAACAGGTAGCACTTGAGAACTCACAGCATGTGGGGAGAAAATAAAATAAAAGAATAACACTGAAGTTATATAGCAGGAGCTGGGTCAAAAAAATATTGCTTCCTCAAAGAGTATTGAGAAAGGTCATGGTTGAGAAAGGTCATAGTTTAAATTTCTATAACACAAGACAGATTAAAGAGAATAGCACAGCAAAATTTAACAAACTTTACCATGACATGAAAGCTCAGAAATGAAGACCTAGAGACTCAGGAAACACTGTGTATATGCTAAGTCTATGAGAGAAGAGGATAGTTGAGAAGAAATATTGTAGAACAAAAAGAAGATTATTATCATCCAGCTATGCTAAAACTGGGGCAAATTAGCAAGACTTGTTGGTGTACATTCTTCTTGCCCACTCTGTGATGCATTGCTTAGTGCTTCCTTCTCTTAGTATGGAGCAGGACCCTCTGGAATGAGGGTCTTATGGATGAATTTCATGGGAGGTACGGCAGAGATTGACCTCTGTCGCTTTTATGGCTTATCTGGGGAGAGGAATTCATTTCTATGGCAGGCCTTAGGGAACAGGAGTTGGCTTGTCTGACTTGCTTCAGGAGAAAAGGAGGGATTTGGAGAAAGACACTCAGAGTATTGTATTCCAATCCCTGACCTTATGGCATGTCTTATGGGGGTAAGTATGGGGTTATAATTTAGACAATGTGGATTTCTAGCATACATTTTAATATTTTTAAATAAAAATCTAAGAGAAATTGTTATAATTAAAACAATGTAAAGAGAAGGGCCCTACTTAAGAGAGAATGAGTAGAACAAGAAAGGAGCCAAGATAGTATTGCCAGTGGTGTGCTGGGATGGATTATATTATTGCTCACAATTATCCAAAGCTTTTCATTGTTTGAAAATCTGTTTTCAAACTCATCTGTTGCCTGGTAAACTTTTGTGCCTCTTTTGGGAAGAGTAGACTTCCCAGTCTCATTGACTTCAGATTTGGCTACCTAAGTTGCTTTGGCTAATTGATGACATATGAGCCAATGTGAAGAATGTGATGCCTAAGCAGAAGTGTGGGAGCTGCTCCTTCCACCTAAGTCCTGAAAAGACAACACAAAGGCATGGTCCCAGCCTGCTTCAGAGCTGGAACCAACCCATAGTAGGCAAAGCAACAGAGTTAAAGATTAAGTGTTTGTGGAAAAAGCAAACACTGATCTTGACCCAATATCTTTTCAATATTAGTGGTAAACAAAAGAGAGAGAATTGGGGTAGATACAACAAATGCTCACTCACATCCAATTCTCTTCTTCTTCCCCCCAAAGAATCTTGAAGACAGCCTTGACAATAGAAATTGATTTGTCCAATGAACTGTCTATAAAAGTGATATGAATCAGTATTGGACAGAAGCATTTAGAAAACTTGTGAGCAATCCATCCTTCTCTTCCTGTTTTATGCTCACTACAGAGGATGTATACATAAGATATGAAATTATATTATGATAGGTTATTTATCTGGGGTATTGAGTTGCCATATCAAAGATATTTGTCCCAGATGATCATCCTAACTTGAAGTAAATGCCCTGTGAGCAATAAACAATACTTTGCTATTTCCTTTGACAAATTAACATTTTTGTAATTGTAGCATAGCCTACTGAATAGTTACTGGAATACATGGTATGTTAAGGTATCAATAATGTCATATAAATGCCTCTTTAGACCTTCATTTTTAGATAAGCTGAAAATAAGACTGGAGATAAAGATGAAAATATCTAAAGGAAAGCAGGAGATGACAGAAGGAACAAACCAATTAAATGACAGTAGAAGAAATGAGAGAGGTTGGAAAAGTAGATAACTTGAAAGGATAAAACTCCCTTAGAGTTCTGAGTAGATTCCCATGGTATAAAATAATCTATTATGACAATGAGTTTAGTTCTTAAAGAGCTGAGTCTAGATAATAGAAATTTTAATAATTATTTTTTGCTTAAAAATAAAAAGATTCTTGTTCAAGCTGAAGGAGAATTTATTGCTTACAGAGTAGATCACATAAAAGGTGGCACTGGCCACAGGAACAACTGATTGTTTAGCTTGTAATGCTACCGGGCTCTGTATGTCAATTCTGAGTTTGTCTTATATGTTGACCTAATGTTTTCTTAATATAAATTAATCTTTTCCATAAGGTAATGAACGTGGCCCATTGCAGCCCTGAAATCACTTTCCAAAATATTTGACATTAAAGAGAAAAGATATTATTTCTAGTCCTTTAGGCTATAAATTTCCTGGAGCAGGACCTTGCAAGAGTTGTGTATCTGTCTCGGGTCAATCTCAATAAGCAAACTTTTGGGCAATGTAGGATAGAAAAGATTCCTTACCCACTGCAAGGTTCTTGATTGAGACCTCCATAATAAAAATCTAGGTAAATAAGAGGTAGGCATGCACATTTATTTAATACGAATTTTACATGTTGTAAGTCATTAGAAATGAATATCCAAAGAAATAGCAAAAATTCTATTTTTGGAGGACAGAATGATGTGACCTAGTGGTCAGAAACTTACAGAAATAGTGAAGCATGTTTCTCCAGATTCTTCCCGGTACCCCTGTGTCTTCAGAGATAGACATTTCTTTTCTCTGGGAATATGGAGTATGCCCATCACTGGACGGAATTCAGGGAGAAAGGAGGAAGAAGGTAGAGTGACCTTTCTAGCTTTTACAGCCTGACCCAGGGAAGAAAAGTGAAAGGAAGGGGAAAGTGGAGAGTAGCCCTCATGCTTCTGCTGTTTTCTCAATTTCTAAAGTGTTGTGTGTCAAGAAAGTGTTTCCTGTACCTCATCATTAATGGCTCAACTTGGCTCATGAACCCAATCTTATGGCCCAGCCTCTCACTTGTCTCCCTTCACTCAGGGTGTCCTTGCCCATCCTGCAAGATTAACCACTTATCAAAAGGAATTCGCTGAGTTGAGGGAGTGATATGGCTGGCTCTACAAAGTTCTAATTACTGGATTCAAGAAGTAATTTTCTTCTCCATTGAGTAAAACCTTGATGGCTGGTATTGTTTAGAGGGGTTTTGTTCAGGGGAAATACCATATTTGGGGCAGAAGGTAACCCCACCCCCTGCATATAACCCTTCAGACCAATTGAAATCCATCTGACCATGATAAAATTCCTTGAAGAGCCCAGTACTGCTGACAAATCAGAGTTAGACCATGAGCATTACTGCCAATGGGGAACCTGGACATGAACTGATCAAACACCACTGAGCCCCAACTTCATAAGAACCTTTACCCGTAACCTCTCAGAGAGCCTGGGAATTACATGATAACTTCTGAGCTTGCTCTGTGCCTTGCAAATAGATACCTACTACCTTCACCACCCTGATGTCAGTGATTGGCTTTGTGTGTGACAAGTGTGTATCTGACAGGTTTGGGGCTTCCATACCAACTCATCCAACTGGTTTTGAGGTGTGTTTTACAATCCTATTTCACCAGATATTTGAAACAGATTATAGAAACTTCCTTTGGAAAAACTTAGGTAAGCAGTTTGTCAAACTTGGCCAGGTCATTTGGTTGACACTTGGTTTTGGAACAGTCAAGATAAAAATGGAAAGATGGAATTTTTAAATGATAAATGTTGCCAGGGAAAGGCAACACTAGAGAAAGATGTATAGATACAATTGGGCTTTATTATCCTAATGATTGTGGCAAATCTAAGCTAAGTCACACCTAGGCAGGCTATTGCTGCAGGTTGGGTTATTATAAAGGAGCACTGGGCATTTGAGAGACACTGGGGGAACTTAAAGGAAAGTGAACTTATAAGAGATCAGATAAGATAGGAGGAACTTGTTAGCTAGTTTCATGGAGGCAAGATTTAAATGAAAAAGACAACAACAGAGACACTTTATCATAGAGAGAGCTCCACTAGAGTGTGAGCTTGGCCATGCTATTTAGGAAACTGCATCACAGGGTCAGAGGAAAGTCTGTTAAAAATTATATCTGGGGAGATTCTCAGAAGCACCATCTGGGAGAAGGAATTTAGGAACTTGCTCATGACTTGTATCTGGAGCAGAAAGCAGAGATCTGGAGCTCACAGGGCAAAGACCATTGCTTTCCTTCGGTCAAAATGGAGCATTAATATTAGGAAACAGCCTAACTAAGGGCAAAGGATTTTTGGGGCTCGGAAAATTATATGGTCACTGGCTAACACCCCAAACAGCTCATTCATCTTGATGGTGATTCATTTCTATTTAAAGATCCTAAAAGCACCTGATATTCTCCAAAGTTGTCTTTCAGGTTTTCTTTCACATTACAGGGAGAGATGCGATCATTAGGCACCTTGTACTGTCCCAACCCTTACTGCAAGAGCAGAAGAGTCAAAAAGTATTCAGAGGTTGCCATTTACTTCATCTTAATATTAAGATCTCCATCTCAAGAGGAGATTAAGCCTTACTACCATGATACTCAGTCTGCAGAGCATGTTTCTGTACTGCACCTGCTTGGATTTGTACCCATCCCTACATATGATGACAAGGACTTCCCCTCTTATGTATTATTTCTCCCCAAAATAAGACATTCATTTCCCCTGCTCCTGGAAAGACAGTTTTGGAAACTATTCCTTGTGGTCTCCTTATTTGCTGCAACTAAATTATTTGCATGGCAGTGCCTTCTGGTGAGTTTCCTATAATCTGCTGGGAAATTGGCCCATAATGTTGGGTTGATAACAATACCTCAAAATATGCTACTTTGGGCTTAAAACTGAGAGCAACTGGGGAGCAGCAAATACAACAAAGGGCTTTCTTTGAAGTTCCCTTTTCTACCTAAAGACTAGATCAGCCAAAGAGGAGCACAGTTTCTTGAATCTTGTAAGATTCCATTAACCAAGGAAAAATAAACATATCAAGAGGAAAAGCCTGAAAATAAAACACTACACAAAGAGACCAGAGGAACTTTGTCCCAGGCTACTGTCTAATATTTGGACCTATTTATTTCCCCTCAAATTCATTTAGGATCTCTAGTCACCTTTATCTCTACTTTCCTATGAAGTGGGTATTTCAGCAGCAACCATCTGGCCCTTCTTTGATTTCATATCATACTTTGCATGGCTCCCATGCTCATGTGCACATTAAATGAATCCATGTGCTTTTTCTCTTACTAATTTATTGTCAATTTGTTTTTGCTGACATAAAAATCAAATCTTGAGAAGGAATTTCCTTTAACCCCTACAAACCTCAGAAAATTCAAAATCCCTGAGTAGGGTCCTACTGACTGGAAGACAATGTTATGGAATAGACAGCCTGGTTCATGTTTAAATAAGTGAAAAGATAAATTAGAAGTCTGGACTATCTGAGATACATAATCTCAATATAGTGGACAAAGAAGTTCTAACTAAATGTCATAAACACAATTTGTGCACCTGAACTGATTAATACTGCAGAACATTTCTGGAAAGTATAATCTTCAGAGGTGGGATCTTCACATTATGATGTCAATATTTCTGTGATCCAAAATGCAAATACTATGGGATACTCAAAAGTCATGAAACTCCACCTTATGAAAAAAAAATTCTGCATGGATTTCAATATATTTTGGACAAAAATAAATTTATCTTTTAATTTCATTTTTTTCCCACAACTTTCAGAGTACCCTGACAGTGCCATTTGAGGAAGACTCCTGATGAATTTGTTAGATAACACATTTTGTAGGAGGAAAGTAGAGGCATTTGTTTGGATCCAAGGTGTATTACTTTGGGAGGGATGCAATCTTCCATAACATCACCCAATGAGGCACCCTGGTCAAGTCAGTGCAATAGGAGGGCACTGTGTTGTAGACAGAGGGCAGATGCAATGAGAGAGAAAGAAACTTAAAAGGAAGGTCAAGCAGCACAATTTTCTCTGGGGTTGCACATGGTAAGAAGTTCAGCAAGATCAGCACAGGTCAGAAAGCTATGAACACCTTCTTGGCCGCAGCTACAAGATAACTCTTTAAGTACTATAGATTTGTCAGACCAATTTGGGTAAAAGCATGACTATTAAAATGAGGGGAAAGAAAGGCATAAATGAAGGGGGAATTTAAAAAGAAAGAACAGGTACGGCTCTGCCCAGGGTCAGACTATCTCTTCAGAACAGACAAAGAAACTTATGCAAAATTTATGATGGACTTAGATCTAGGACACTGCATGCTTTGAAACTCCAATCTATTTAAATGATGATAAATGTCACAGCTGTCCTCTTTTATAGAGTGATTTGCCCAGCAGAAGAGGGAGATTTTTAAACTGTCTACCAAAGAGAGGATAAAAATCACTTAAAATTGGTCATTCAGACAGTCTCATAAGTCTCTTAAGTTGCAGAAAGTTATATTCCTTTAAGGTGAACATACAAATAAATAATAACATAAGAATGAATCAATGGTCCATCTAGTCCTAAATTTGATTATGTCCAAAGGAAGATATTTTTAATTATGTCAGTCATAAGAACTCAGTAGAAAATGATCTTTTTTTTCAACACCTTATCATTAATTCTCCCTTTGTTAATTTAAACATGTCAGAACCCAGCAACATGGCTCTTTCTACTTTGCTGTGTACTGAAATTCACAGCTCACTATATGAACAAGTATTTTGCTTTTCTGATGTTGACTTTTCAAGAGTCAAGTTTCATTCCTAGGATCTGGTGAGCAACTAGGTATTTACCCTGTTTCCAAAGTTCAGTATTTTATTATTGTACATGTAAGCATCCCCTCCCTCCAGGAGCCCTGCCATTGGTACTAAGGAAAAATAAAGGGGCATGTGGAACTGACAACTGAGGAAATATTCTTCCTTTTTTGGCTATGACTATTTAACTGCTGTTCCTAAGAAGATGTGACCAGAAGATTCAGTTATTCAGACAACATATGCCTCATTCTCAGTGGTGAAATTGTCATGCTGTTATATGAAAAATGCAAATAACAAAATAATATCTATTGTAATGCTAGCATTTGCATAGAGCTATTTATGCACATATGTACCTATAAACACAGAATATCTCTGGAAACACATTAAAAAACAGAAGTGCTGTTGCTATTAGGGAAGGCTATTCATGACAAGGGGAAAGACTAAAGGGAAATTTACTTTTCACTGTGGACACTGTGAACCTTTCAAGGTTGTGCCAATGCATGCATTACCTATGAAAATGACAATTAACCAGCTAAGCGATGAGAACAATGTGGTGGAATTGACCTTTCTAGGACTTTGGGGTTTCTACAGCTAGCTGACATAGAGTTTTATTATTGAGCCTATGTACTATTAGTATTTCTACCTTGCCTTTTGGTGAGATGGGTAAAATATCATTTGCTTAGTTTCTATTTTGTTGTCTTTCACTTCTGAGAGCCATTGAGGGAATAGTGCAGACTGCATTCTTTGTTGAAATACTCAAGGTTTATAAAATAAGAATCTTCTGTCAGACTACAAAAATGCCAGGCCAAAGAAACCCTATTGGTATGTAGATAAAAGTATGGGGTAGGGTTGGTATGTGGTATACGATGTCAGAAATTTAACTTTTCCTCGATCAGCAGGATTTGGGATAATCCCAGGGAAAGGAAGGGAAAAAAGACTTTACAGATATGAGACAAGAATACAAATCTAGGGAAAAGAAAAAATTCTCACAGTTACAGCATTGTATTTGTCAAATATATTTTGGTTATAAGTAGCAAAAATTTATTTGAACTACCTTGAGTTAAATAGAAAAATTTACCAGAAGGATATGGAGGGTCACCCCCACACTCTATGAGGGATATAGAGTACAGCAATGCCATGCTGTCAAGGTTGTCACTCCAGATTGTCTCCCCTCTCTCAGCTTCTCACTGCTTTCTGCCTTTACTCTCTCGGATCTGCTTTATGAACATGGTAAGGAACATGGCTGCTAACAGAGAGAAGGCTTTTGTAGTTTCCCCAACAGAGGAAGAAATACTCTTTTCACCTGAGCTCTGGTTTGAACTATCCCAGGGAAGAAGTCCAGTTGGCCTAGCTTGGTGCACATGCCTATCCTTGAGTTGGTCAACACAGGTTAGGATTATTACAGGTGTATTCTCGTTAGTAACTAACTTCTGTAATCTCAGATTTGATATGGGGGCAAAAAAAAAATCTCAAAATGAAATAATAAATGAAATAATGGTGTTTTTATAAAAAGGGATATAAACAATAGATAAAAAACATAAAGGTAGAAGAATAGCAAAGAGTTAATGAGGTGTAATTGCCGACACAACAGCCTATCTCCTCATAGACCTTTGAACTACCTCTGATAGTTAAGAATATTTAATAAAACCACATATGAGAGAAAGGCAACTGGTTGAATTCCCTTCAAGAGTAAATGACTGATGGGTTGTCTCCTTTCTGAGATCAGAACCTTTTGTCTGGGGAGAGAGAGAAGAGCAAGCTTAGAGTTCCTGAAGGCAATAGGAGATAGGAATTTTATTCCATCGACAATCCATCTTTAAAGTCTTCCTTTCCTTTCTTTATATCCAATTTCTTTCTTTTATTCTAATTAGAATCATTGGGGTATTCATACCAACATCAAATGCATAGAGGTTGTATATCTCCATCATTCATATTGTGATGTATAGCATTCTGGAATGTTTTATAATGTCATTATGAATGGGGACCCTGGAGTTCTGGAATGTTTTATAATGTCATTATGAATGGGGATCCTGGAGTTACACAATGAATAAGTCTTTATTTTCAAGTGGTCATACTTGTCTGTTTTCAAAAACTAATGTTGCATTCTTGCCATGCATATACAAAAAATGTAAAAGCCCATGGAAAATGTGTATTGTGAGAAGACCACTCATGGTTATTAAAATATTCTAAAACAAAGTAAGCTTGTAGTAACTTACTATAACATGTCTGAACAGGATCTAATTTGAGACACAGAGGAAGAAAAGACATCAGTGTGAAAAGATAGCCTATTAGGCAATAGGAATTCTGGCCAAATTAAGGCAACAATTTGATCATGTGGCTTGGATAGAAGAATTAGGGAAATCATTGATGCTTTATGAACAGTTTAAGGGAACAACACTGCAAAAACGTCAGCAACTCACAAATAGATGACTCATTTTAAGGAAGTATATGATGATGTTGAAAATGAAACCCACAACTACAGACTGTCATATCCATTTGTGGGAATAAAATTAATACTCTTTCATGGCTATTTGGGGAGGACTGATGATTAGCAACAGAAAGCCACAGAGATCACAATCAGTTCAGCTTGCATAATTCTGACAGAAAACTTAAAGTGGAACAAACCTTCTGCGTAACATGTAGCAAAACTTTTGTGTCCAGATCACCTGCAAACAAGATCAAAGTTTCAATGGAAATTGTACATATAGCATCAAGATCCTGAAGCATTAATTTGAAGAATTGTAACTAGAAATGAAGCAAGATTTTTTTTTTTACCAGTATGGTGCTGAAGATGTAGCACAATCAAAGCAATGGCTACCAAGAAGGAGAAGTGAATCAGTCCAAGCAAAAGTAGACCAGCAAAGAGCAACTGTCATGGCAATAGTTTCTTGGGATGCTTGAAGCATTTTGCTTATTGATATCCCACAGGATCAAAGGATGATATCTGCTTATTAAGAGTGTAACTGGAGAAAGTTAGCCAAATCTTGAGGGGTAACAGCCTGGGAGAACTTCACAGAAGAGTCCTCCCTTCTTATCAAACAAGGGCAATTTTGTGAGTTTTCATGGGAAATCATTAAACATCCACTTTACAGTAATGAATTGGCTTGTGACTTCTTTTGTTTCTTAATATTAAAACATCTCTAAAAGGCATATTTCAGTTGATAATGTACGAAAACCTGTATTGATATTGTTAAATTCACAGAACATCAGCTCTTTAGAGATAGACTAAATGGCTCACATCAATGCTTGAGCTTGATGGAGCTGATGTTGAGAAATAAAGGTCTTTTTATTTATATCTTTTAATTCAATTTTTTCATGAACTTTTACATCCTCTTCTACATGTATGGGGATTAATTCTTGAAAAAATTGCATTAAATGGCATAAAATATTTTTTTCACAAATGAGCTGGTAAACTAAGGCCTATATAAGCCAAATATGGCCTAATCCTTGTTTTTGTAAGTAAATTTTTTTTGAAGATTTACTTATTTATTTGAAAGGCAGAGTTAAATAGAGGCAGAGGCAGAGACAGAGAAAGAGGTATTCTATCTGCTGGTTCACTCCCTGGATAGCTGCTATGGCTGGAACTGTACCTATCTGAAGCCAGGAGCTTCTTCCAGTTCTCCCATGGGGTGCAGGGGTCCAAGGACTTGGGCCATCTTCTACTGCTTTCCCAGATCACAGCAGAGAGCCAGATCAGAAGTGGAACAGCTGGGACTTGAACAAATGCCCATATGGGATGCTGGCACCACAGGTGCAAGCTTTACCCATTATACCATAGTGGCAGCCCCTTTATAAATAAATTTTTATTGCAACACAGCTACATCTATTTGTTTACTTATTTCTTTTAAATTTTTAACACTTCCAAAAAGGGAACAAATTTCCTATATACTTATTTCTATTACTGCTCCCATACTACCTAGGACTAGAAATCTGAATGCTCTGTTTCCTTCTCATCATAAAGGGTCGTGGCCAACACCTCTGTAACAAAAGACAAATTAATAAGCGAAAAGCATAAGAAATTTATTTAATCACAGTTCTAGGTAACATGAAAGACCTCAGATTGAAGTCAAAGAATTTCTCTCTTACACAGAAAAATGGGGGAAAGTTATAGTAATATTTTTAGATTTTATAGTTGGGAAAAGTTTAGGGAAAATGGGTTCTAGTTTTTCTAATACACTTTGGGGAAGAGGAATTCTCGTCTTTATGGCCTGTCTTGAGGGAGAATGAAAGGAAAGATAGGACGGCAGGAAAATATCAGAGGGAAGCTTAGCTTCTTTTTATAGTTATTTATTTATTTTTTTGACAGGCAGAGTTAGACAGTGAGAGAGAGACAGACAGAAAGGTCTTCCCTCCGTTGGTTCACCCCCCAAATGGCCACTACGGCCAGCACTGCGCCAATCCGAAGCCAGGAGTCAGGTGCCTCCTCCTGGTCTCCCATGTGGGTGCAGGGCCCGAGGACCTGGGCCATCCTCCACTGCCCTCCCGGGCCACAGCAGAGAGCTGGACTGGAAGAGGAGCAACCGGGACAGAATCCTGCACCCCGACCAGGACTAGAACCTGGGGTCGCCACAGGCGGAGGATTAGCCAAGTGAGCTGCGGCGCCGGCCCTAAACTTAGCTTCTGAGACCTTCACTTTTGGGTATTGTATTCTGGGCACCAACACCACCATGGCAGAGATGGGTACATTATAAAAGAGACCATGGGAGTGTAGTCCATAATGCATAAAATATTTACTATCTGGCACCAGAAAAAGTTTGTTTCTGGATCAGAACTTAGACTAAATAGAAATTTTCTATTGACCTGGTAAAAAAAAGTCATTCACATGATGTTATTTTATGACAAATAAAATTTTGTTTAAGTAAATAAAGGATGAGAATGGGTCAGTTGGAGGGAGAAATTGAAGCTCAAGATGGGTGTGTAGATCATGGAATCCAGTTCTGATGGTTATAAGTAGGCCCAGGAAAACTAAACAGTTTGTTGTAAGTGACATATATTTAACGCTTGACTAATGTTCTTCTACAACACCCTTTGAAATAGCTCCACCGTATTTTCTATCTGAATGTCTTCATTTGAAAACTGTCTTCCCTTCATTTTTAAGTTTTTAATCTTCCCAAGTCCTTCAATTAGTAGTATTGATGTGTTCACCTTGATTTTAAGCACTTCATTATTGTGACTGCACCACAGTCTCTGTAATATGCTCTCATTAATTATTCTCAACTTTCCCACTCTTTCTGTCCTTTTTCTTAATAACTCCATATGCCCCTTCCCTATGTGATGAGTTCTTTACAAATGGCAGTTTCAGATTAACTGCTGGGTATTCCCTGTACTTTTTCATTAATGAGCCTAACTCTACCAGATGTTCTCATATTCCTCTTTGATTCTAGAAAGTCACCTTGGATAATATTGAAACTAGGAATCCTGGGGCTTTGAGGTATAAAGTTCAGCATATAGTGATTAAGAAATGTAGCCCAGTGATTATGTCCCTCCCGTACCATCAGCTTTGAGGAAGGTATTCAGTATCCCCTCCCTCATCTTGCCCTGCAAGCACTCTACCCAAAGATACAGGTTGACTTTTTCCTAGCCATTCCGTCATATAGGACTTTGGAGATTCCTTATAAGTTGGAAGTAGAAGGACCACTGGTGGGCAATTCCATCAGGGCAGTGTATCCAAGCCCAGGGAAGGATTTGACAGTACAATAAGATATCTGTTCAATTGCAAACAGAAGGATTTAGTTTATAGCGTAACATAATATGAAAATAGCAATACTGATTAAAAGTGAAGAGACCCAGGTTTTAAGTCCTGATAGGTAATTAATGTCCTGTGGGATCCTAGGTGATCTGGGCAGCCTTTGTGTACCGCAGTTTCCTCATCAGTGAAAAAAGGAGGTTGAGAAAAAAATAAATCAAGTGTGCCTTCTAGTTAGTGACCGTATTTTCCGAGCCCCAAATTAGGACATATGCTCTGACAAGTGGAATGATACTTATGGGGACAATGAGACAGGAGATTTGAAATATGGATTATCCTAGGAAATCTGGAACATATGGCTGCCATATTTCTAGTTATCAAATTCTCTGAGATTTAAGGCCCTATTATTGCTTTTGTGTATTTAAGAACTTTCAAAAATTTATGAGTTGTTAATGATCCTGGCCACAAATTCTATTAATTTTTATGCCTCTTGGTTTCTCTGCCTTCACTTTGTCACTGCATTCTTCAAATTCCAAAGCAAATTTCTCTGTGCTCTATTCACACATTAAAAAATATTTAGAGGTGCTACTCTAGGGTTGCTAGATACAGTTCTTCTTAGGTGCTACTCTAGGTTTGCTAGATACAGTTATCCATGTTGTGCCCTGTACCAGGTATTCGTACAGTAATAGAGGGACAAAAATACAGTCCATATTCTCACCAAGAGCAGGACAAGTCTATCTTGAGGAACTGCAATGAATTCAGCATTCACACAGGTGATTTTCCTGGGTTACACACTAGCACATAGAGGACTTTGAGATAAACACAGTCCTTGTCTTAAAACATGTAGCTGTGTTGGAAGAGTAGATATTAAAATAAAGAATTATAAAAAATGCTAAGTACCATGGTGCTTCAGAAATTTCATACAACAATAGAATTAAAAGATAATGTTAATTTCATGCAAAAATTTTTTGAAATCCATGTAAATTTTTCATAACACACATTTTCCAGGAAGTTTTGGAAGATCCCCTCATACTTTGAGGGGAGTGAACCAGAGTGGAGATGGGAGGGAAAAGAGAGCAGAAATCTCAGAGGAAGTTGCTATTGAAGTCCCTGAAAATCATGGGCCCACTTCCTGGAGAGCTCAATTAAGAAATGCTCCAGGGGACAGCATTGTGGTGTAGCTGGTTAGGCTGCCACCTGTGATGCTGGCATCCCATATGGATGCTGGTTTGAATCTTGGTTGCTCCACTCCAGTCCTGCTTTCTGCTCATGGACTGGAAAAAGCACTGGAAAATGGTCCAACTGCTTGGGCCCCAGCACATGTAGGAGACATGGATGAAGCTCTTGGATCCTGGCTTTGGCCTGGCCCAGCGCTGGTTGTTGTGGCCATCTAGGGAGTGAACCAGTGGATGGAAGATCTCTGTCTCTCCCTCTCCCTTTGTGTAACTCTCACTTTCAAATAAATAAATATATCTTTAAAAAAAAAAGAAATGCACTTTAGGGTAGGTGTTGTGGTGAAGAGGGTTAAGGTTCTGCTTGGGACTACAGCATCCCATGTCAAGTGCTGGTTCAAGTCCTAGCGCCTCTGCTTCTGATCTAGCTTCCTGCTCATGGCCTGGAAGGCAGCAGGTGACAGCCCAAGTACTTGGCTCCCTGCCATCCAGGTGGAATTCCTGGTTCCTGGCTTTAGCCTGGCCCAGACCTGGATGTTGTGAACATTTGGGAAGTGAACCAGTGGATGGAAGCTCTCACTGTATCTCCCTCTCTGTCACTGCCTTTCAACTAACTAGCTAAATAAATACATAACTTAAAAAAAAAAAAACAATAGCAGGAGTTGTCACATAAAACAATTTATTTGTAGCGAATAAGGGGAATCATTTCAAAAGGTG
This sequence comes from Lepus europaeus, assembly GCF_033115175.1. NCBI lineage: Eukaryota > Metazoa > Chordata > Mammalia > Lagomorpha > Leporidae > Lepus > Lepus europaeus. The sequence goes on along the minus strand of NC_084828.1, from coordinate 74,967,034 downwards.
TAGTTCTCTGAGCAGGTGAAACAGGTAATTTTATTTTAGGGAAACTCAATATGTAAGAGGGAAAGTGCTTGCCATCACACAGATGTGTGGGTATAAGTTCATGCAGGCAGAGTCTAGATATTGTACACAAACATCACATGTTATGGTAATGAGGTTTAAGCTTCTCTTGGGATAGTGAACTTAGTGTTAAAATGGAGCAAATGGTGACCTTTGCATATGTTTTGAAGCTTCTGCAAGAAGCTTCCCTTGCATCAATAGGGTCTAGACTAATTTGGGGGCCTGGTGATTGCATCTGTACCTAGAATACAATTGAAATCCTGAAAGACAGCTTTAGAGAACATGAGGTGTTTTGGAAGCTTGAGGTCTTGATATAGAAATGGATCATGATCAAGACTTTTGAGCAGTGACATAGGTACCTTCTTAGTATATCATTTCATCTCAGGATGGAGAGCTGCTATAAACTGGTCACGTTTGTGGATATTTATTGTATCACCTTTTCTAAAGGATGGAGCTTCAATGTCAGGTATAAAAAGATAAAACTGTAGTGGGGGAAATAATGTTGTTTCTCTTCTTCAACAAGGTCATGGAGTTAAGGCAGAGCCAATACAATTTCTGCTTAAGAAAAGAGAACTTCTGGGGCTGGCACTGTGGGATAGTAGGTTGAGCCTCCACCTGTGGCACCAGCATCCCAAATGGATGCTCCTGTTCCATTCCAGCTCTCTGCTAAAGGCCTGGGAAAGCAGTAGAAAATGGCCTGAGTGCTTGAGACCATGCACCCACATGGAACACCCAGAATAAGCTCCTGGCTCCTGGCTTTGGATCGGCCCAGACCTGACCATTACAGTCATTTGGGGAGTGAACTGGCAGATGGAAGATCTCCGGGTCTCTCCCTCTGCCTGTCTGTAACTCTGCCTAGCAAATAAACAACAAAATTAAAAAAAAAAAAAAAAGAACAGAAAAGAGAACTTCAACTTCTGGCCTTACTTCTCTCTCATACTCTTAGAGAGGCATATACAAACAAGAATGAAATCCCACCAAAAATTTGCTATAGCCAAAGGAAATGATTGAGTTCAAGACACTCTTGCTCAGGTTAGCCAATGCAAGGCTTCACCTTGGGGCTTGAGATGAAAGCCAAGTAATTATTCTTTTGCTTTCTTAACTTACATGGTCCTAGTTCCCTTAGCAACCTCTCAAGGCAATTGGATAATGAAAGGCAGAGGTCTAGGACTCAGGAACCTATCATCAACTTCTTCCTACTACTAATTCTTATAATTACCATTTAACCTGGCTTTTAAAGAATGGCTAGGAGTTTGCCTGGCAAGCAAGTTGTGGAAAGGCCCTATAATCAAAAAGAATACCAGGTGCAGTGACATGAATCAGTGAATAATATTACAAATTCAGAAATTTCTGGATAGTTAGGTTGGGAATATTAAGAATCATGATGCTTTGGCCGGTGCCGCAGCTCACTTGGCTAATCCACCACCTGCAGCGCTGGCACCCCAGGTTCTAGTCCCGGTTGGGGTGCCAGATTCTATCCCGGTTGCCCCTCTTCCAGTCCAGCTCTCTGCTGTGGCCCAGGAGTACAGTGGAAGATGGCCCAAGTGTTTGGGCCCTGCACCTGCATGGGAGACCAGGAGAGGGCACCTGGCTCCTGGCTTTGGATCAGCACAGCGGGTTGGCCATAGCAGCCATTTTGGGGGTGAACCAAGGAAAGGAAGACCTTTCTCTCTGTCTCTCACTGTCTAACTGCCTGTCAAAAAAAACAAAACAGCCGGCGCCGCGGCTCACTAGGCTAATCCTCCGCCTTGCGGCGCCGGCACACCGGGTTCTAGTCCCGGTCGGGGCACCGATCCTGTCCCGGTTGCCCCTCTTCCAGGCCAGCTCTCTGCTGTGGCCAGGGAGTGCAGTGGAGGATGGCCCAAGTGTTTGGGCCCTGCACCCCATGGGAGACCAGGAGAAGCACCTGGCTCCTGCCATCGGAACAGCGCGGTGCGCCGGCCTTAGCGCGCTACCGCGGCGGCCATTGGAGGGTGAACCAACGGCAAAAGGAAGACCTTTCTGTCTGTCTCTCTCTCACTGTCCACTCTGCCCGTCAAAAAAAAAAACAACAAAAAAAAACAAAAAAAAAGGAATAATGATGCTTCTATATTAAAACTACAGATTTAAAAGTACAGATTTTATCCTGTAGTTGAAGGACAGAGCTAATGGAAGTTACCAAGTGATAGAATGCTGTAATAAGAATTCTTTTTAGTTTTTTTAAATCCACTTGAAAGGCAGGGACTACTTGTGCATGGTGGGGGCAGGGAGGAGGTGGGGGAGGGGGAGACAGAGGGAGAGAGGGAGAGAGTTTCCATCTGCTGGTTTGCTTTCACTCCCTGAATGCCTAAAGCAGCCTGGACTGGGTCCTGCTCAAGCCACGAACTCCATCAGGGTATCTCACATGGGTGACAGGGGCCTAAGCACTTCACCTATTATCTGGTGCCTCCCAGGTTGCATCAACAGGAAGCTGGATCCCAAATGTAGCAATGGGGACTCCCATATGGAATGTGTGGATTCCAAGTAGCAACTTAATCAGCTGTGCCACAACTCCCTCCCCTAGAAGTCTTTTATGGTGTGAACAGCAGATTGGAGCAGAGAACAACGTGGAAATCAGAAAAATCCAGCAGCAAATCACGCACAGGGCAACAGAAAAGGAATGGAGAGAAGGAAGCCTTTTCAACAGAGGACCCTTTAGACACGGCTATGAAGAACAGGAGGCAGCATAGATCCTAGGATGCTACATGCTGACATCGAGAATATGGGAGAGGGGTGGATTTTGTTGTTGGATCTGTGGGATGGAAATTATGGATAGTGGTTCATGTAAGGATTTAAAAATATTTTTGTGGGAGGTTGATTTGAGCTATCTGAAATGGAACACAGTGAGATTTGTGGGACAATTGCTACTTGATGTGAAAACAAAGACCCATTCTGCTCTGCCACTCAGCCCGACTCCTTTCATGAAAACTGTACAAGCATGTATTTGTTAAGTGGACAGCGTCAGGGACTAGAGCTATGGAGAGTGTACTGCAATCAGAGTAACAGAACTGTTACAAGAGACAATCTACTCTGATGTGCAAATAGTTTACTCATTTGGAAATTTAGTGACACAATTTGACTCAAATCAAGGACAGGGAAGTTGGACTGACACATTTTTAAAAGTACAATAGCTATATTATTCTAGGCACTTTATGCACATGAATTTTGTTTAATCTTCACAATAAAACAGTGCAGTAAATATTATTTCCTTGTTTTATAAAGAAGGACACTGGGACTGGGACTATTAAGTAGCTTGTGCAAGGAATATTGCTACTAAGTGGCAAAGTAATTACAGAAGCAGCTTCCCTTGGTCTCTTGCTCTTCTCAGTACAAGATGCCTCCTCTTTAGCCTACTTAAGAGTGAAGACAATTAGCGGCATCATTTGCATTTAAATAATGCATTTGCTAAGCACAGCTGATTCTTATCTATTTGTTAATGAATCCTGGATTCTATAAAAACCTTTGTGGCTTCCAGGGTCTTTTTCTCCTCACCCTTTCCCCATTTAATTGTGTCTTTTATAGTCTCTGGGACACATTGAGGTGACCTCAAATGCTGGTGGAATCAATGTACCCATGGTAGGTATTTGTAAACTTTTTCTGCTCAATTCAAGCTTCTCCCAATGGCTTTTTTTGGCCACTGAAATTTCATCGTCCATAGATTAGTTTCCAGGACCATGTTTCATTTCATTGGAATATAGTAGATGATCAATGAATATTTGCTGAATGAAGGGGAAACGTATGAATTTTTAGACTCCACATCCTCAGCCTGGGGTTCCCTACGTCTCCTACAGTGAACTGAAGCTGGCAGTAAGATGGGGCCCATGCAGGGTGCTGACCCCTTGACCAACTTCCAAATCCAGTCTGTCCAGACCCAGAACAAGATGCATCTTCCGTGATATCATCCTCATCCTCCTGCTTCAATGAAGTCCTTTCCCTCTGAACCCTCACAGACCCTTACTTGCTGTTGTTTAAAAAACGTACTTGTTGTTGTTTGTTGCTTTGTGTGGTAAATGTTTGTGTGTACGTTGATCTCGCTCTACTGTCTTTTTTGGTGCCCTGAGAGTGATGGCCACATCAGGGTCACTTTGGAGCTTTCCAGAGCTCAGGCGCATCCGCTTTCCACATGTTGTCTTCAGTAAGGTCAGGCAAAAGCAGGCTGTGTTTTCTCTACTATATTTTGTTCTCCTTGAAGGCAGAGATCAAGCCTTGTTCATTTCTGAATCAACTTCAGCCCTGAGAGCTCAGTAAATTGTTATTGGTGGCTCCGTGAATAGCTTTTTTCATTCTCTGTCAACAATCATATTGTGTCTACTTAATATCCTTCAACTGGGTGAGTTTTTGTAAAATATTCTTTTTCTCAGGCTTATTATTTCTGATTGACCTTCTCTCCAAATTAGGGCAAACTATCAAGGATTTAGAGAATTTCAAAACCTTGAAAGAAGCAACTCAGCAGAAAGTCTGTGAGAGGAAGCCAGTGGGATGGTCGAGTTTGGAGAGAATGCAAAAGCAGTGTCTGTCAGAATGAAGGGATTAAAAAAAGGGAGGGAGAGAGAGAGAGAGGAAAGGGAAGGGCATGAGAGAAGGCAGATCTTGTAAGGAGACGGACAAGGAGACAGAAATGGGCAAGGTGGGAAAACACAGGAGGTGGACAGTTAGGCAAGAAGCAAGCAGAGCTGGAACTTTTATCACATGTTCTACCATTAAGACAAGTTAGGGGGCTGGCACAGTAGCAGGTTTACGCCCTGGCCTGAAGCACCGGCATCCCATATAGGTGCCAGTTCGAGTCCCAGCTGCTCCACTTCCAATCCAGCTCTCTTACAGCCTGGGAAAGCAGTAGAAGATGGCTCAAGTGCTTGGGCACCTGTACCCGCGTGGCAGACCGGAAGAAGCTCCTGGCTTCGGATCAGTACAGCTGCAGCTGTTGCAGCCATTTGGAGAGTGAACCAGTGGTTGGAAGACATCTCTCTCCCTCCCTCCCCCCCTTCCTTCCCCTTCCCCTCTCCCTCTCTCCCTCTCTCCCTCTCTCCCTCTCTCCCTCTATGCTTCTGTATCTCCACCTTTCAAATAAACAAATATTAAAAAAGACAAGTTACACTGCAGAACACACAAACATCTATATGTTAAGGCACAATAACAGAAGAAGGGAGAAATTTTTAAGAGAAATGAACATGAAAAGGTAAGGAAAAGAGAGGAGAAAGTGTAAGCAGGGGGCACGGGGGTGGGGTGTATTGAGCAGGATGTTGTCAACCAAACCAGGAACCTTGGACAAGAGACTCTGGCTGAGAGCACATGCAGTGCCCTCCTTGCGATGAAGACTGGGACAAAGATTTGTGGGACCAGACCAGCACCCCATTTGTCTGGGGCACAGCCAACTTCTGTGGCAACAACAGCCCTGCAAGCAACATAGTTATGGAACATAAGAGTAACTTGGCTTCAGGCATGCGGGTGCCCAAATCTCTGCCCTATGTGCTGCCATGGAAGAACAATGGAAATGCACAGTAACTGAATATCTGTCTCATCAAATGCCAGAAACTAGAAGACTCATTTGTTCCTGCTGCCCATGAGTTCTTCATTTTTTTCCTCCTAATCTGATTATAGAATGATAAACTGTGACTTTCAAAAAAAAAAAAAAAAGGAAGAATAAATTAATTTCAATGGCAAAAAAAAAAAAAAAGGGAATCGTTGCTATTGGCCTATTTCCACATTTAAGTGAAACATTATTTGGGGGAAATTTAATTTTTTCTTACTGAGTGTTTTTCTTTTTCATAAATATCTTATTTTTGATGAAAAAATATTAGAATTAATTTTGGGTGCAATGGCAACTCTGCATTGATAACCCTGATTATTGTAGTCTTACTTAATGGAAGAATAAATTAATTTCAATGGCAAAAAAAAATTTTTTTTTTTTTTATAACTGAAGCCATTTTATTATGTAGAAATTCCTTTTTCCTATTTTAAGTAAAGAAAGTCCATTCTTGAGAATGTGTTGTCCAACAACTAAAACACTTTCGGGATTTGTTACTTGTCTGTGACTAATACTGACTCCGCCTTCTGTGATCATGCGATACCCGCGGGGGCCGTCGGGAATGGCGTTGGCTTTGCGGCGCGTGTCTAGGACGCTGGTTCCGGGGTCAAGAACTAACTCAGAAAACGCAGCTTCTCTGAACAACTCCTTTAACTCCTGACCAGACAGCACCTCGAGAGCATCGATGCTGCTGTGATAGAGGGCCTGGGTGCACCTTTTGGTGGAGTCCAGGCCTTCTCGGCCATGAACGAGCTTGGTGACTTCCGCAGCCAGTCGCTTCTGGGGCACCCGCTTTTCTGGCTCTTTGAGGTGCAGCTGCATGAGGTGGTGGATCTCTGGAAGGGGCAGGAAAGTGAAGAGCTTCAGGTACCTTTCCACGGCGCTGTCCTGCTGCCTCAGGAAGAACTGCTACAGCTCAAACGGAGATGTCCTATCTCTGCTGAGCCATACGGCGTTGCCGGCCGACTTCCCCAGCTTCGCTCCCGTGGTGCTTGTGATGAGAGGAACAGTGATTCCGAACACATCTTCTCCAGTCAGCTTGTGCACGAACTCGTATCCGGACATGATATTGCCCAGCTGGTCAGAGCCGCCCAGCTGCACCCGGCACCCGTAACGCTGGAACAGGTAGTAGAAGCCGTAGGCCTGCAGCACCTGGTAGAGGAACTCGGCCAGGCTCATGCCCTTGGGGCTCTTGAGCCGTGCCTGCACGCTCAGCCGGCTCAGCAGCGTGCCCATGCGGAAGTGGCCGCCCACGGCCGCCAGGAAGTCCACCAGGTGCTGCTGCCCATACCAGGCCGAGTTGTCCAGCACCGTGAAGCTGCCCCAAGCGCACCCGTCGCCGAAGAGCTGCCGGTGGTTGTACGGGAGTTACCAGTCACCTCAACTCCACTTCTGTCGACCCCTATGACAGACACCTACTGCAGAACTCTGGCGCTGCCGCCACCTCGGCTGCTATGGCTGCTGCCGCTGCCACCTCTTCCTCCTACTACGGAAGGGACAGAAGCCCGCTGCGTCGTGCTGCAGCTGTGCTCCCCACAGTTGGAGAGGGCTACGGTTATGGGCCAGAGAGCGAGCTGTCTCAGGCTTCAGCAGCTGCACGGAATTCTCTGTATGACGTGGCCCGGTATGAGCGGGAGCAGTATGTGGACCGAGCACGGTACTCAGCCTTTTAAAAACTGGAGGTAGGATAATTGCGGAGAGTGAACATGTTGAGAAATGGTAGGAGAGAGCAAGGGGAGGGCGGAGGGCGTGGCAGGCAAGAAGACAGTAAGCACTGAGTTTGAGTAGATACGGGCTTCATTGTGAAGATGAGAGCTGCGTCTGCCTTTGATCAGCCGCATGGCAGCTCAGGATCAGATCAGAAAGCGAATGAGATGACAAGGCCGAGGAAACCACTGTGAGTTTTCTCCAGGAGGGAGAGAAAATGGGGGAAGGAACAAGGGAAGGAAGAAGGCTGCAGCCCTGGGCAAAAAGCCCGCCTGGCTCTTCACGCCAAGGCGGGCAGGGCTTGGCCCTGCTCCCGATGCCCTGTGCGGCCTTCGCAAGTCCAGCAAGGCAGCCAGAGAGAAGAGCACTTCCGGGAGACCCTGGGCCCCTGTTTCTTGAAAGCGGTCTTCACTCGCTTTGCTGACGCAGCCGGGGAGCTGACGGAAGAGAATTTGCTTAGCTCTAGGGACTTTCTGAAATGGGATTTCTTTACCCTAAGACAGGCCAGTACAAAAGACGAGATCTTTATTTCAAAGGGATATGTTTTCTTTTCATGTTCCTCTCCTCATCTTTAGAGCACTTACTTTATTGCTGAATTGCAAGAAAGACTGCGTGATGTGTAAATCTGACCATAACTACTCGCGGAGTTTCTTTGTAGATTTTTAGATTGCTTCGGATAAGACGCTTATAATACTAAAGCAACTGTTTGGATGATTTCTTAACTACATGAAGGGCATTGGAGAGTGGCCAAGAGACCCATAAATTAGAAAAATAAAGAACATGTTTTAGGAGCCTAGTCTGGATCATTCACTGGCTTGTGTGATCCTTTTTTAACTCGGGGGAAACTGAGGCTCAGCCATGGTCGCTGATTTCTTGAAGGGCTGGGGCTGAGATTTGGCAAAGCAGGATTGAAGTGTAGATTTCCCTTCTGTCTCTGTGTCTGTGTGTCTGTCTGTAGGTAGGTTTTTTTTTTTTTCCATTCCTAGGAGAGAGAGATTTCTAAGATAGATGATAGTGTAAGACACTTAAATAGGAGAGGACCCCCTTGCTCACATCATGCTGCTTCCAAAGAGCTGCTTACCATTTGAATATTCACATTCTGTTTAGTTGGGTACGCAGCCTGGAAAGTAACCAGGCTCACTGTGTCATCCAATTTTAAAGTCAACTGGGCAGAGAAAGTTAGGAGAGCTCAGTATGCAGAGATCCATGTCCTAGAAAATGGAAGAAGAAAGCCCCAGCAGAAATCACAGATGCTGTCCCTATCCTCAATGATTGTATAATTTAATGGGGTTTGTAGAGTACACATGAATAAAAGATGTAAAAACAGAGAGGAATCAAGATTTAAGTACACTCAAGTGAATATCAAAGAACCCCTTATTCCTGCATCTGTGTTTTTAAAGTTATTATTTAATTGAGAGAGAGAAAGAGACAGACAGATGGAGAAATCTATCATTGAGTATTTCATTCCCCAATGCCTACAATAGTCAAGACTGGGCTGGGCCAAACCCATGAACCCCAAACTCCAATCCAGGACTCCCATGTGAGTGGCAGAGGCCCAACTACTTGAGCGATCACTGTCTGTCTTCCTTGGTCTGTATTAGCAGGAAGCTGGAATAGGAAACAGAGCAGGGCTGGTGCTGTGGCATAGTGGCTACAGCCACTGCCTGCAATGCTGGCATCCCATATGGGCACAGGTTTGAGTCCCAGCTGCTCCATTTCTGAGCCAGCTCTCTGCTGTGGCCTGGGAAAGCAATAGAAGATAGTCCAAGCCCTTGGGCCTCTGCATCCGTGTGGGAGACCCAGAAAAAGCTCCTGGCTCCTGGCTTCAGATTGGCCCAGCTCCAGCCATTGTCACCATTTGAGGAGTGAACCAGTGGATGGAAAACCTCTCTCTCTCTCTCTCTCTCTGTAACTCTGCTTTTCAAATAAATTAGTAAATTTTTTTTTTAAGGTGACAGAACTATAACTAGAACTTGGTCACTCCTGTATGAGATGTGGACGTCCCAATGGACGTTTTAACTGCTGCACCAAATGACCCATCCTATTGTAGCTTTTAAAGAGGTTAGGACCTGGGGAAGAGGGAAGCTGAGGAAGGGTGTCTTTCTATACCTTTGCCAAGTCGGAGGGGCAGGTGTGTGCATAGGTTGTGTACATGCACTTTGAGAGAGAGAACTAGGAAAGGAGAGAAAAGCAATAAATCTTACGAAGAAAGCAAATACAAGAAGTGACCAGAAAAAGAAAGTGCTTTGTGTCAACGGCCTCAGTTTAAGAGTCATAGATTAATCATTGGAAGTAGGTGGTGGTACACCTGATTTTTTTTAAGATCCCAAAGAAAATCAGGAGAGGCAAGAGGAGGAGAGCCAGGCATGGATATTAGGCGAAAGTCCATGCTGAAAGGCTGCAGAACAGCTCAAGATATCCTTGGCTGGGACATGAGTGTGTCTAGCACATGGCTTGGGGAGATTGTGTTTAGAGGATAGAGGATGAAATGGTAGGAGGTAAGCTGGTCTATAACCGTGGTGCTTTATTCTGGGAGAATAGGACTCTGCCTCCACCTGTGCCCATTTTACAATACCATTCAGGGACCAGAAACGCATAAAGAACCAGCTCCTGCACAGGATGACAGCATCCTCAGGTCTCTATAATAGATACTGTAAACATTGTGGAAGGTGACAGCCTAATATGAACAATGGAAGTTAGGAGGGGAGGTGATAGCAGGGAGCTCTCTGGAGGTGAGTTTCAAAAGGGATTTTATAGACAAAAGGGAAAACCAGTCTTGGAAAAATGGAAATTCCAAGAAGCAGTGGCACAGGAAAGGAATGACCATACTGCTTGTCTTGGACAGCACTGCTCCAAGGAGAGAACTATGATAAATGAGATGCTCAAGAAAAGGGGCTTGGCTCGCTGTTCTTAGAGATCCTAGAAGGGCCCAAATCTCATCAGTGAAGTTCCAAACATTGTCATAGAACAGACACTGAGACTTGGTTCAGCAGGTAAAATCATAAATACAAGATGTGTAAAGCAAGGGGATGGGTTACATTTGAGGGTCCAAATGCCAATAAAGGCTTAGTCAATGACTAGGCTTTAAAATTATTTGGTAAAATGAACTTCTATGTTGCCACCCTCCAACTCCCCACTGTTTTTGGCAATAAAAGGGTAACATTTATGCTTCAAGAGAAAAATAAGTTCTCAAGATATTATAATGTCCAATTTAATACATCAGTCCTTGAAAATTACATCAGTTGGGACCAGCTGGGGCACAGCAGGTTAATGCCCTGGCCTGAAGAGCCAGCATCCCATATGGGCACCGGTTCTAGTCCCAGCTGCTCCACTTCTGATCCAGCTCTCTGCTATGGCCTGGGAAAGCAATAGAAGATGGCCCAAGTCCTTGGGCCCCTGCACCCACGTGGGAGACCTGGAAGAAGCTCCTGGCTCCTGGCTTCAGATCCGTGCATCTCCAGCTATTGCATCTGGGGAGTGAACCATTGAATGGAAGACCTCTCTCTCTCTCTCTCTCTCTCTCTCTCTCTCTCTGCCTCTCCTCTCTTTGTATAACTCTGACTTTCAAATAAAATAAATAAGTCTTTAAAAAAATTACATCAGTAATGAAAAGTAATTGTTAATAACAATGTAAGCATTAGACAAACCAGTCATCCTGATGTCAGTGAAGATATTTTTAACTTCCTGGATGGTCCAGTAAGTTCTGAAACTAGAAAGCCTCAGTCCAAATTTAGACACCCCTCATTTTTGTCCACAGTAAGAGCACTAAAAACATTAACTCTTTTTTTAAAGATTTATTTATTTATTTGAAAACTAGAGTTACAGAGATAGAGGTCGTCTGTCTACTGGTTCACTCCCCAAATGGCTGCAATGGTCTGATCTGGGCTGCTCTGAAGCCAAGAACCAGGAGTTTCTTCCAGGTCTCCCACCCTGGTGCAGGGGCCGGGGGACTTGGGCCATCTTCTACTGCATTCTCAGGCACATTAGCAGGGAGCTGGATCTGAAGTGGAGCAGCTGGGATTCCAACAAGCACTCATGTGGGATGCATGCATTGTAGGCCATGGCTTAACCTGCGGTGCCACAGTGCTATCCCAGTTAACTCTTTTTATTGCTATTCTAAGCTGGTATTGGCTTCACAGGGAGATCTCTTTAATTACTTTCTAGGACTCCATATTTAGTTTTATTCTATGGAAATAGCAGAAGGAATGTTTTATCAACTTTTTCCTATATTTAGTAATACATATATGTTTATGTTCAGACTTAAAATTTCCGAAATAGCAATTTATCCCAAAACAAGTTTATAAATAAAAGTATAAACTTACATATTTACATTTTGTGATTCAGTGATAAACCATAGGGAAACTTGTAATACTCCTGTATTCGAACCTACTAGAAGTCAAATATTAAAGAAGACCAAACCATGTACCATATCTGGTTAATCGATGTTCCATGTATTTAAAACTGCGTGCCTGAAGTAACCTAGCACATTTTTCCAAATAGCCTCGAAAACACGGATCCTAGAACTAAATGTACTTTTTTTAAAATAACTGAACTCAAAGTTAGTTGTTGGCCTCTTTTCTGCTCTGCTTTGCAGATCAACATAGCAGCCAATCGATGGATCCTTTCCCTTCTTTCATTTCTGATCCTCCTGCCATTATTGAAATCTGGCTGGAGCTCCTCTGCAGTTCTAAATCTTTGCTCTCAGCAGCAACTTGCCCTTTCAATATCTGGCCCGTTATAGTATTTGCAACTGCTTTGGGACTTCTAGGGATAAAGTTTTTAATCCTAGCAGCATCACATGTTTGTTTTTCCAGAGAGCTTTATTTTTTGCTACAGTTTGAGGTTTCCTGCTGATGTCAGGGTGAACGTTCATACATATTCAGCACTTTCTCCCTATTGAAGTTGGCAGCAAGCTCCTTGGTGTTTGCACTTCCCATTGTGGGGGCCATTGTGATCAGGATCACTGACTTCAGCATAGTGCTCCCTGCTGTTTCAAGGTCACCCTTTCAGATCTAGGCATGTGTCAATGCTGTGGGAGAGACCCAGACACATAGACTATCATTCATCCTTGAAAGGACGCTGAGGTTCGATGGATGACATAGCACATGTAAGTGTCACAATTTAGATAATAGCCCAAGATAATACAAGTATCTCTAGGCTGAGCTTACAAGGCCCCCTCGGTGGGAAAACTTTCTTAAACTCTAGGCTTCTCATTCACATGGCTGACACAGAAGGTCAGGAGTGTTTGCTCTGTGAGTTGGATACTGAGGCAGGATCAAGCGATTATGAGTTCTCTCCTACTGGCTGAGAGACATACAACTAATCTTTGATGCATAATATGTTCCTGGGAATATGTTTAGGGATTTGATGAACTGAAGTTGAACAACAGAGTCGCACGTTCAGTAGTCAATTTTGGGTTTCAGATAGTTGCTAAATAAAAAAGGATTAGTAGTTTCATGTCTTCTAAACATAATTTTCATTGGAAAAAAGTCTTTATTTATATATATATATATATAAACTCATTTTCATCTTTCATTGGCTTTACATGATCGATTTTATCTAATGAGCATCCAACTGCAACATGATTCACTGATTTGGCGGTGGCTGCTTTTTGTTGTCGTTAAGATGCTGCGTGGCAAGCCCACGTCCTGTGCTGGCTGAGTGTCTGGATGTGAGTTCTGACTCTGCTTCTGATTCCAGCTTCCTGCTGATGTTCACTCTGGGAAGCAGCGGGTGATGAGTCAGGTAACTTCCGTCCCTACCACCCACATGGGAGGCTTGGATTGAACTGATGGCTCCTGACTTTGACCTGGCCTGGCTCAGGCCCTCTGGCCACTGTGGGCATTCAGAAGAGTGAAGCAATAGATAGAAGATCTCCCTACCTCTGTCTCCGTCTCTATGTCCCTTCCTCTTTTTGTCTTGTGGCATTTCAAATAAAATTAAAAGAAAGGAAGGAATGTCGGAAGGTAGTAAGGAAAGAAGGAAGGCAGGAGCCTTCAAAAAAGGAGAGAAGTCTCACTGATCTCAATCTTATAATTCCTGTGTTTGTCTCAACATTAGGACTAATTTTCAGAGAATAAAGATTCTTCTTACTGATAAGTACACTTTATGTTTTCTGTTTATTTTTATTAATTTCATGTTATTTATTTTTAACCCCTTTTCAAAGTAATACCAGGAAACATAACATCTAAGCCACATACAAAGTGGAGTTGCTGAGCTGGGAGGTGGTGCCTCTTTTTTTCTTCATCATCCCTTGTGGTGGATGTAGAGGAACCAAGGCTTATGTCAAATGGAATTCTATCGGGATGTACCATAGTGCTTGAATGCAAACTTTCTTGTATAGATATGGGTGAGACAGTGTCTAAATAGAACAATTGGTAGAAAATTACTTCCATGCTGATACTCTCACATCTTCATTCCTCAACTAATTTTGGAAATTCCATATTTACTACAGAAAAGTGGATTAGAAGTAGACCTGACCAGCATCATTCCATTTATTCTCTATTTAAAAATGTCATTAAAATAGTAATATGAGGGCCGGCGCCGCAGCTCAATAGGCTAATCCTCCGCCTGTGGCACCGGCACCCCGGGTTCTAGTCCAGGTCGGGGCACCAGATTCTGTCCCGGTTGCTCCTCTTCCAGTCCAGCTCTCTGCTGTGGCCCGGGAGTGCAGTGGAGGATGGCCCAAGTGCTTGGGCCCTGCACCTGCATGGGAGACCAGGAGGGGGCACCTGGTTCCTGGCTTTGGACCAGCGCAGAGGGCCAGCCATAGTGGCCATTGAGGGGTGAATCAACAGAAAAGGAAGACCTTTCTCTCTGTCTCTCTCTCTCTCTCTCACTGTCCACTCTGCCTGTCCAAAAGATAAAAAAAAATAGTAATATGAGTTTCAGTAAGTACTGACCATGCACATTTGCATATTATCATTGGAAAGTGTAGAAAATATTATCGAGCCACAGAAATGCCAAATTTAGGCTTAGCTGATAGCCTTTTCTCTAAATTCAATTGCTTTTTATTTCCATTTTCACTCTATTTTTGAATGTAGTTTTTAGAATCACATTGGATTTTTTATAGTTCTCTTAATCTTGGTGGTTCTTGGACTTTGCATGTACTGAATCATATTTATGTTAGGAAGAAAGAGCATAAAAATTTGCTGCTTATATCTGTTGCAACAATATAGGCTCAAATGACTACTAGATTTCTCTTCCTGTTCATCATGGAGAAAAAAAAAAAGTATTAGCTAACATTTTACCTTCTCATTTTTCTCACCTACATGGCAGATCCTTTCAAGGCTCTGCTCCTTTTTCAGCACAATTAGAAACACCAGAAAAAAAAAATGTCTTTCCTTATTGCTGTCTACCTGTGACCAATGTACCACTGGGAAAGCAACATCAGCTGCACATTTCTCTAAAATAATGTTCTTATGTTTACCAGCCATGCACCATTATCATTAAACTTCCTTTTCAAGTTAGTCTTCAGAGTTGCAGAGAATTTCTTTACCAACATATTATCCCTATCAATGATTATTTCCCTTTTTTCATTTTTATTATTGATGTGAAGTTCATCTCAACTTTAATACCATGAAATTTGCAAGCGAACAATTTAGTGGGTTTTAATACTTTGACAATGTTGTGCAACTACCCTGTCAAAATATTTCTGTCATTCCCAAAGCAGATATTGCGTCCATTAAGCATTTGTTCACCACCTCTTCCCACCCCAACCCCAAGTCCCTGGTAACCATCAATCTGCTTTCTGTTTCTATGGATTTGCCTATTCTGGGTATTTCGTATAAATGAAATCATATATCTATATGATAGTTTATTACTGCTTTCTTTCTCTTAGAATGATTTTGAGGTTTGTCTATGTTGTAGCATGTATCAGTACTTCAGTTGTTATAACCAAACAACAGCCCAATATATATAGACAGACAGGTATATATGTATCTACACAAAATTACATAAAAATTCATAGATAATGAATTATGAAAAAAGGATTCAGGGATTCCAATTTGTTTATACCAAAATAAATTTGTGTTTGAATTTCATTTTCAATGAACTTTTTTGAAGTACCCTTGTATATGTCTCTTAACTTGTTCTTTTTAGCTTTTGGCTACTGTGAATAGTGTTGCCATAAACATGGGAATATCCGTATTTGAGTACCAGTTTTCAGTTCTTTTTAGTACATACTTATAAGCTGAATTTTTGAGTCTTATTTTTGTTTCCCATAGTGGCTGAACCATTTTAAATTCTTAGCTGCCAAGTATAATACCTCAAGTTTCTCTAGATCTTTACCAACAGTGCAATTGTGTTTTTTTAAAATCATAATTATCAGAGTAGATGTAAAGTAAGATTCAATTTTGTATATCAGCTCATCTTCTTTTGTCTTTCTCCATAATAGTATAGTCTATCTAAAAATAATTTTATTAAAGTTTTCTCCAAATGTGCCAAGCAAGTGTTGCTCTCCTGCCTGTGAGTAGCCAGACTAGAGGACAGAGCTGGCCAAAAATAGGTCTAGAATAGGAGTCCAGCTAAGCATGAATGTTTTAAAGATGAGGTGGACAAGGACATAAGGTAGGCAATGCAGTAGTGGGTTTGGTAAATAGAATCCTAACATGCCTGCCAAGAGTCCCTTGCATTGTTGTATATGTCTCATCTAATTATCTCCCCTCGAGTGTGGTGAGACCTCTGAAATTTTTAGGATAGTCACTCCTGTGATTGTTACTTTATGTAAGAGTGCATAGAAAGTCCCTCATTAGCCTTCATGGAAGAGCTAGAGATAAAGATATTTCCCCACTACAGCTTCTTCCATTGGATTTAAAGAAGTAAGCTGCCGTGTTCTGAGGGAACCAGAGAGTGGTCTCTAGGTACTGAGAGAAAACCCTGTCAGAAGGTCAGCAGGAAAATGAGAAGCACAGTCCTGTGCCACAAGGAACTGAATTTGCCAAGACCTTGAGTGGACTTCATAGAGAACCCAGAGATCCAGAAGAGAACCAAGCCAGGCTGATGCTTTGATTTAAACCCTATGAGGCCCCAAGCAAAGAACCCTTTTGGATTCACCCAAACATCTTAGGTATAGAACTACAGTTGATAAATAATTGTTATTTTAAACTGTCATTTTATTATAATTTTGTAATGTGGCAATAGCAAACTAATGTAAATATTTAATGATTACTTAGTAATTAGAATAACTTGTACCTTGGCCAATCACAACAGATGCTTGCCATGTATAATATCAGCGTACTGCTGTGACCAGCTGGCTTGTATCCCTGTACAGAGAGCTCACCAGAGTGGAGGGTTCTGGGCAGATTATCAATTCAATCACTTCATTCACTTTGCTTCTGAATAAGTCTGTCCTGGTTGCGGTCTTCTTTGCATAATGATGGTCTGTCCTTTTTCCAGCACACTCTGGTAGGGCCTATAGGTCCACTTTATATATGTTTCTGGTGGGTGAGAGATCATAAAGTCCTTCAATGAATTGAAATACTGTCAGCTCTTATCTCTTGCTATAGCAGCCCATGAAGGCATGGATACAAAATGCCCATTGTGAGTGCCACTACTTGGCTTTTTACTAAAGTGAGTTTTATCTTCACCAAATTTTGCAATACCTACAAACATAGTAGGAAAATGATTAGACTTACATTTTATTTTTCTAAACTTTGTCCTGATTTTATAGTCTTTGAAATGAAATGTCACAAAATGTTGAAAATCACAGAACATAGGAAAGAGCAACAACAAAATAGTTTGTCAAGATAGCTAACCGTATCACTACTCCTTGAGTTATGCTATCCTCTAAATTGGTTCTTTTGTCATTTTCATTCACTTCTTTCACTTTTGTTACTGTGATACATTTAATAGTTTCCATGCAAATTATATTTATTTTGTTTATGCTTAACACAAGAAGTTCTGTCTGTTTGCTCTATTATACTATCATAATTCTTGTTTGATTATAAAGAAAAATTTCCTAAGGCATAAAGATTTTCCTAAAAGGCAATAATTTACAAACTTCAGACATATTTATAAAGCAGTAGTAATACTGAGAAAGTAAGAAAGAGAGAGAGAGAGAGAGGGAGAGAGTGATTGATTGATTGAAAAGTACCCCTAAGGGTAAAGCTAAAAACTTGCCATGGGACTCCAAGTTTGCAGGTACCAATGCCATCTTACTAGTTAAAATGACCAGTTTAAGTTCATAACTGATCATAAAGATAGGATTAAGTATCAAAGGGATCACATAAATAAGACCAAGTGTCTGGAAATAATAATTGATAGAATTAAAAAGGAGAGAATGATCCAACATGGGAAGCAGGACACACAGCAGACTCATAGAATGACAAAAACCCTAAACAGCACTCTGGCCTCAGAATCAGCATTCGAATCTGGCTAAAAAGCCCATGAGAGCATTTTAGGCATGGAAAGCCAAGACACTGTGGCAAAAAAAAAGACCAACTTGAAAAATCTCTGTGAGTGAGATCCCGGAGGAAGGAAGTGGTCATCAAAGGAGATAATTTTCTCTGGAGGGAGGAGAGAACTTCCACTTTGACTATAGCATTGTCTAAATAATGTTGGAATTTGTGGACTCAGGGGGCTTCCATATCTTTGGCAGCTCATGACAAGAGCCTTGGGTGATCACTGACATCATAAATAGGAGTGTAAATTATTAAATCAACAAAAGGAGTTTCTGTTTACTTACTCCCCATGTAGGGCCTCTATCCTTAATGTGTTGTACTATGAGAATTAATGGTAAAACTAGTCTTCAAATAGTACTTAATAATTTTTGTGTGTGTGTGGGTGCAAACTGTTGAAATATTTATTTAGTATAAAGTTGCTCTTTTGTATATAATCAAAATGAATCTTAATGAAGAATGGGATGGGAGAGGAAGTGGGAGGTGGGATGGTTTGAGGGTGGGAGGCTGCATATAGGGGGAAGAACCGCTATAACCCAAAAGTTGTACTTATGAAATTTATATTTATAAAATAAAAGCTTTCTATATATATAAAAAAGAGCCAAAAACTAAATATATATATATATATATATATATATATATATATATATATATATACTGAGTTCTGAAGGGGTTGGGAATTGTTCTTTAAATTGTATCACCATTCAAATTGTTTCAGTATAAAAGGAACAGACAGATATCATTACACATGCAAGGACCTAAGCACTCTATCATTGTTCTTTCTAAACAAGTACTTGGTAATATACAGCCATGTAGGAACTCAAATTGATATGACTGCAGCCATTTTTAGATGTAACCACCATCTTCCCCTTTAGATAACACCAGCTGGGATCACAAGCCCTGTTACAATGTAGGGAAAAATCCTTCAGATAGCCTGCATAGCTTGTCTGGATGGGCCAGACCTGAGAATGTCCCTGATCTAATGCTTGGTATTAATCGTTTTTGAGAAAGTCCAAGCATACCTGGATTAGCTGCGAGCTGCCTTGGTGTCTAGAAAGCTTCTCCTCCTGCCTGGGATCTGTTATCTGGAGGTCACCTGAGACTTATGTTCTATCTTCACATCCCCAGTGAATTAATTCTTTATGAAATCTTGGGTTTGTCCTCTTTCTTCACTCCTTTGGTCCCTTCTGCTGTTGGTGACTGGTTCTTGTACTCATGGCTTTTCCAAAACAACCTAAGTAACGTAAATTTTGTAAAAAGTTCAGCAATAGAAAAGTTGTGGTAAAGGTATTGGTATGAATGCTGGATCATATAATACAAAACTAAGAGGAAACTAGTGAAACATTTAAGAACAGAAGGCAAATGATAGATAACTTAATGTTATTAAAATTACATAATAAAAATCTGGAAATGAGGTGGGAGGGTGTGAATGCTAATTTCCTCAGTTTTCAGAACAAGCAATCAATCAATATTGACTACATTTGACACATTCAGTTAAGAAAGAACCATAATGACTGATTTCTTAATATTTCTCCTTTCTTGAATTTGGTTTTGTCTTTTTGAAAAAGATGTTTATCTTTAAAGCTATAATTTATGTAAAATACAACAATTTCTCTATTTTGCTATATCTTTTTCTTATTTTCAACATGCATTAAAAGTATGTTATAGTATATTTTTGTGAAGTTATTTCTGCCTCTCTTTCTGCTTGGAATGATGCTTATCTAATACTCAGATGATTATCCATATCATACCATCTAGTAGTAATCTTAAAACTTATTGTCTCATTTTTGTTTAACTTCTTGTAAATGAAAGGTCTTCCTAAAGTTCATGGAAAATGTGTGATATGGGTGCTATCATGGGGGATATACCGCCATTTGAGACATTGGCATCTCATATTGGGGAATTGGTTGTAGTCCTGGCTGCTCCCTTTATGAACCAGCTCCCTGCTAACCAGTTTAGAAAAGCAGTGGAGGATGGCAAAAGTGCTTAGGCTTTTGCATTGCACAAAGTAGACCCATATGGACTTCTGGGCTCCTGGTTTGATCTGGCTAAACCTGGCCTGAAAGGCCAGCACAAAACACACCAACACCAGAGTTAAGGGAAAGGTTTATTGTCAGCTAGGGGAAACCCAACAGGCTGGATAGAGAGGGTGAGAGAGCAAAAGACAGCGTATGTGCAGGAGAAGGTCCTGTTACAGTTTTGTAGGGCACAGGGAAGGGGAGCAGTGAATCCCGTTAGGGTGGGGGTAGAGCTGACACTTGTGGTTGGGTTATTTGGTCACCTGACTTCTAGCCAGCCAAGCTGGCTTAAGACCAAAGCTTACAGTGCAAGGTGGCAATGGGGGCCAGAGCCCAAGATGACACCCAGGGCTTAAGGTGGTGACACAGGTAAGAAGCACCTTTCACTAACATGGCCATTGTGGCATTGGAGAATGAACCAACAGATAGAATACTCTTCAGTGTGTGTGTGACTCTGCTTTTCAAATAATTAAATGAAAAAATATCTATCTTTGAAAAAATATGAGTTATGAGAAAACTATATGGACTTCAATTTTTTGGCACTAAAGTAAACTTTTCTCCTATTTTTTGAAATGAGTATAAGCTAAACCTATAGTTTAAAATTTTTATTTTTTAATTTCTGTTCATATTATTTGAAAGGCAGAGAGACAGACAGATGGAAAGAGAACATTCATCTCCTGTTTCACTCTCCAGTGCAGCAGAGGAAGGGAAGGGCAGGAGCGTGGAACTCCATCCAGGCCTCCCATCACCTGCTGGAGTCATCATCTTCTGTTCCCTTGGTGCATATCATCAGGCAGTTGGATTGGAAGCCGAGGAGCCCATACTCACCACTAGGCATTAGGATACAGGTATATAAAGCAGTGATTTACTGTCTGCACTTCAAGTCCACCCCTAAACTTATTTTTTACTTCTATTTTCTATGAACTTTTCAAAGTACCCACATGTATATCATTATATGAAAGATGTTATTAATATTTATTATAAAAATGCAGAAGCTTTGAAAGTGACATCTCAGTTATGGCTCAGCTATTAACTTTTTAAAAAAAATTTATTTACTTGAAAGACAGAGTTACAGAGAGAGGTAGAGGTAGAGAGAGAGGTCTTGCATCTGCTGGTTCACTCCCCACATGGCTGCGATGGCCAGAGCTGCGCCAATCCGAAACCAGGAGTCAGGAGCTTCTTCCAGGTCTCCCACGTGGGTGCAGGGGCCCAAGGACTTGGGCCATCTTCTTCTGCTTTCCCAGGCCATAGCAGATAGATGGATTGGAAGAGGAGCAGCCAGGATTCAAACTGGCACCCAAATGGGATGCTGGTGCTTCAGGCCAGGGCTTTAACCCGCTGCGCCACAGCACCAGACCCCAGGTATTAACTTAAGAAAAGGAAACCACTTTGAAGAGCACTGTAGAATAGTATTTGCTTTTTAATTTCAACTGTCACTCCTGAAGTGCAGGAAACTAGAGTTCCTCAAATTTGCAAATTTGGCAGATGAGAGACTTAGTTTAGTTCTTTTTTTTAAAAAGGCTTATTTATTTATTTATTTAAAAAGCAGAGTTACAGAGAGACAGAGGCAAAGAGAGAGGTCTTTCCTCTGCTGGTTCATTCCCCAGATGGCTGCAACAGCCAGTGCTGTGCCGATCTGAAGCCAGGGGTCTCTTCTGGGTCTTACATTTAGGTGCAGGGGCCCAAGGACTTGGGCCATCCTCCACTGCTTTTCCTGGCCATAGCAGAGAGCTGGATTGGAAGTGGGGCAGCCCGGACTCAAACCGGCACCCATATGAGATGCCAGTACTGCAGGCGGTGGCCTCACCTGCAAGGCCACAGCCTTGGCCCCATTAGTCCTAATAGGCAACTCTATAATGCAAATATTTTCTCTACCCTTGGGATTGACCACTTTCAGTTACTGGTATAGACATTCAAAAGAGTGAATTATATACTGAGGGTCTCTTGTGATTTTGTAGTCAGGTTCTTTGTCAGGGCTGTATTCTCTGCAGTGGCTGGAATATTTGACCTTAATGTATGGGAAATAATTTAGCCTGCACAAAATTCCAAAAGACTGTAATATACCTGCATAATCGATACAACAATCCTGAGATATTTTATGTACTCCATGCATTTTAGTTATCTGCAGATAAGATGACTGAATGATCAGGCTAAAGTCGCCCAACATGTCCATTCTTGTTGCTGTTGAATTCTTTTCTGAGAGGATTCATTCTAAGAGGAGGAGCGTGGTGGGGGCAAGAGGGGCTGAGTCACCACACAGACCCCGGGAGTCGGGTGAAAGCAGGCCTGAGGCAAGCATCCCCCAGACTTGTTTATTTCAGTTGGTACAACAGCTTATATAGCCAAGACCAGCCAATCCGGTCAAGGGGCGGTTTATGCCCCAACCAATCACAGCCTGTTGCCAGGCAGTTTCCAAAGCCATCCAATCACAGCCTGTTGCCAGTCAGGTTCTTGTTGCCAGGCAGTTTCTGTTGTCAGTGGCCATCTTGGCATGACCTTTTCACCTCAGCAGCCATCTTGATATGACCTTTTCACCTCATTCTACCACACATTCTTCCATTCTCACATTCATGTTCTTTTTGCTGCCCCCCCATCTTCGTTCTTCCCATGAATAAATCTTGTATTAATCATATACTTCTGAGTAACAGATCACTGCAACCTTTAGCAGCTTAAAAAAAGCAAAAAGCAAACATTTA
This sequence comes from Lepus europaeus, assembly GCF_033115175.1. NCBI lineage: Eukaryota > Metazoa > Chordata > Mammalia > Lagomorpha > Leporidae > Lepus > Lepus europaeus. Next base: position 74,944,617 of record NC_084828.1, on the reverse strand, counting down.
TTATCTCACACGTTTTCCAAGGGGCAGGAATCTGGAAATTACTCATCTGCATGGTTATGGCCGAGGGTCTCTTGTGATTTTGCTGTCAGGTTCTTTGTCAGGGCTGTATTATCTGCAGTGGCTGGAATGTTTTACCTGAGCTCATTCATGTGGTTGCTGTCAGCAGCTTCCAGTTTTTCTCCAAATTGATTTCCTTATGGGTTAGATCAAGAAATTGCTTTCCCAGGGTGGGTGTTGCTGTGTAGGAGGTTAAGTGGCTGCTTGAAGACACCACATCTCATGTTGGAGAGCATGGTTCAAACCTTGGCTCTCCACATCTGATCCTGCTTCCTGCTATTGTTGCTGGGAGGCAGCAAATACTGGCCCAAGTACTTGGTCTTTCTAGCATTTGGGAGACAGATTTCCTGACTCTTTGCTTCAGCCTGGCACAGCCCCAGCTTCTGTGAGCATTTGGCAAGTGAACCAACAGATGGAAGATCCTTGTCTTTCCCTTTCTGTGTCACTCTAACTTTCAAATAAGTAAATAAAGTAAAAAAGAAAGAAATTACTTTGAGGGATGGGCATTTGGCATAGTGGTTAAGATGCCACTGGGGATGCCCATATTCCATTTTGGTGTGCTTTGGTTCAGGTCCTGGCCAACTCCCTAATCACACACACTCTGAGAGGCAGCTGAGGGTGGCTCAAGTACCTGGGTATCTACCACTCATATAGGAGACGTGGATTGAGTTCTTGGTTCCTGGCTTTTGCCTGACCCAGCCCTGGACATTGTGGGCATTTGGTAAATAAACCTGTAGAAGGGAGTTCTCTGTCTGTTTCTGTCTTTCTCTTTGTCTCTCTTTTGGACCCTCCCTGCCTTTCTCCTTGTCAGAAAATAAAGAAGACATGGCTCTCTTCAGAGTGAGTGATGAGAAAGTGAATAAGAGAGAAAGCACACATAAGGCAAAACAAGATACAGCCTTTGTTTTTAATTTATTTTATTTGTTTGAAAGGCAGAGTTAAAGATAAAAGGAAGAAGGGAGAGGGAAGAGGAGAGGGAGAGGGAGAGAGAGATCCTCCAACTGCTGGTTCATTTCCAAAATGGCCACAATGGCCAGGACTGGGCCAGGCTGAATTCAGGAGCCATGAACCTCATCAGGGTCTCCCATGTAGGTGGCAGTGACCCAAGCTTTTAGGCCATCTTCTTCTGCATTCCCAGGCACATTAGCAGGGATCTGGATTGGAAATGAAACAGCCAAGACTCGAATCTACACTCATATAGGATGCCTGTGTCACAAGCTGCAGCTTAACCTGCTATATCACAACACTGGACCCCAAAACTGCAGTCATTTTATAATCTAATCTCAGATTTGACCTCGCATATCTTTATCCTGATTCTGTTTGCTTGAAAAAAGTCAATAAGTTCAATGCATTTTCAAGAGAAGGGGTATCAAGGTCCACCTTTTGAGAAGGGGAATATCAGAGAAATTGTAGACAGATCACCAAAATGATGACATTTACCTCACTCTCATCCCTTTATTTTCATTTCTCCAATCCTGGTGTCTGTCCCTCTCTCTCTCACTGCTGAGTGTTCTGGAAAATTCCTGTTAGCCTTCTCAGTGGCTCAAAGGACTGTACTTGGAATCATGGCCTTTCACTCTCTGCAGTGCTGACTGCTTTTCAGCCTGTATTTTCCATGAGATTCTCATGTCCTTGAAAATGTGGATGCTTTCTCATAGTTTGTGTCCCACACAGTATCTGGTACCAAGGAGATAATACACACTCTTCAATGTAAGTAAATGTGCACATTTTACCTTAAAAATGTTATTAGTTTGCATTGACTATTCAAACCTAAGTCAAATTGTGTTGTTTCTTGACACAAAACTTTCAGTGGTTTCCTTCTCACTAGCAGCAGAAAGTCCTTCTGGTGCCTTGAGTGTTGCTGTGTACCCTCATAAACCCACATTTCACACACCTCATATCCCACTGCTTCACTCACTCTCGATCCCATCCACATTGGACCTTTTGTGATCCCTTGAACACTTCAGGAATTCTCTGGCTTCAGAACATTTGCTCAAGTGCCTTCCTCGGTGAGATCTTCTTAATGAGACATGCCCCACCACACTATTTAAAATGGGCCTTCCCAATTCCATTGTTCCCTCTGCCTTTCTTGCTTTATTTTTATTTAAAGGGCTTAGTACCAAAACACATACCATGTATTTTACTTTTTTAAAGATTGATTATTTATTTGAGAGACACAGTGATAGACAGAGGGAGAGACAAAGAGAAAAGTCTTCCGTCCACTGGTTCACTCCCTCAATGGCTACAACAGCCAGAGTTGGGCCGATCTAAAGCCAGGAGCTAAGAGCTTCTTCTGGGTCTCCCACATAGGTGCAGGGGTCCAAGTACTTGGACCATCTTCCACTGCTTTCCCAGGCCATGAGCAGAGAGCTAGATCAAAGAGGAGTGGGAGGGACACGAACCGGTGCCCATATGGGATCCTGGCACCGCAAACAGAGGCTTAGTCTACTGTGCCATAGTGCTGGCCCCATGCATTTTACTGTTTAAACTCTGCTTTTTAAAATTTAATTCCCTCACTGGAACATAATTAAGTAATGTTATAGACATAATTAGAGCCGATTTTCAGTTGTTGAGGCTAATAGCACCATGCCACTAAGGCCTTCTCATCTATCAACTCCTATTGGGACTTATGTGGAAGAGGATGGGAAAGTTTAGGTGGGAAAGGGAATGGCTCTCACTCTCTTCCAAGATATTACTCCTGCTCCAAAAACACATTTAGAGAATAGGCTACAGCCACATAAATATGAAAAGAAAGAGCAAAAGGAATGCAATAGGAGTAAGAAAAACCACAGCTGGGTGCTTCAGAGAAAAGACAGATAGAATAAGGAAAAATGTTGAGCAATTTCCATTTCTGTGCATGTATCACCATTTGCTTGCTCATTGACGGATGCCAAGCCTTCCAGATCACCCCCAGTTACGTTCCAGCTTCCATGATCTCACTTGGAAGTGGTTCCTCATAAATTACATTCAGGACAAATTCCCCAGAGTGCGATTGCGCTCGTGGTTTGATGAAAATGTATTATTGCTTTTCTGTGCCCTGCCTCAGATGAGGAAGGAGGGAACCAGTGCAGGCGGCTTGATTTCCCCGTGAGATACGGGAAATACAGTGAGGAATGGGCCCTAATTCTCCTTAGCTGCTGGGGATTGTGGCAGTAAGAGGCCACAGGCTTTCAGAGGTTTCACCCAGAAGGACTGCTGGGACTGTGAGGTTGTAGCTCGGACCAGCCAGAGGAGAAAGAGAAAGGTATATTCAGCAAGGAAACAGAGACATGTAGACACAGACCATGAATTTTTTGTTGAAACAGGCTTTGAGAAGTATCTGTCAGAAGCATTAGAACCTGGTTTTGTTTTAGTTTTCTTCTCCATATGACACAAAACTGTATTTTGACATCAACAGATTCTTTCAAATGAAACTTTGGGAAAGGAATTAATCTTTTAAAGCCCAAATTCTGAAGTGAAAATTTTCAAAAATATCCTAAAATGACTGTGATAGCTGATTACAAATTAGTTTCAGTAAAAAAAAAAAGAAAAGAAACTGTTGAAATCTATTTATTTATTTACTGGCTTATTTTCGGTTCAGTCTGATTCCTAGTGCCTAAATATAGCGTACTTCTATCTCCTTCATGACCACATTATCCTTACTGATTTCCTTCTCCTTGCAGTCTCTATTAAAGGTCAAGTCGGGACCAATCAAACTTGCATTTAATCATATTGAGCTATAGAGTGTAATTATGAAAACTGTGTTCTCTTCACTCTCTCCTCACTCCCTCCATCCTTTCCAGTCTTTGGTATTCATGACTCTAAGTTCAGGAGAACATTTTGGCTTCCACATCATGAGAGAGAATATATGTCTGTGTTTCTGTGTAGACACTTGCTTTACTTAACGTAACCATCTCCTGTATCATCCATTTTGCTTAAATCTCAGGATATGATTCTTTTTTATGACTCAATAATATTCCAATGTGTGTGTGTGTGTTCTGCTTTCTTTATCTGTTTACCCACTGATGAACACCTGTGTTGGTTCCATATTTCAGCTGCTGTGACCAGTGCTGCAATGAATATGGGTTTCCTTAATGTTTTCCAAAATGGCTGTACTAATTTACATCCCTACCTACAGTTCTAGTGTTTCACAACACAGTGGGGTGACTATAGTTCAAAATAGTATGTTTGTACTGTATAAAGAGGAGAAGAGCTTGTAGGTTCTAAATATGGAAGAAGGATGAGAGGTGGAGATGCTGACTGCCTGATTACATTAGTTTATGCTGCATGCACATGCTGAAATATTTCCCTGTGCCCCATAAAGGTGTACAATTGTTATATATTAATTGAAAACTTATAGAAGAGTTCTTTAGAGGCAAACTTTCACAACCCCAAAGCTGCATGACTTTGAGTTAGTTGTTTTGTCTTTCAGTTTGAGTTTCTCATCTATAAATTGTGACTTATGGTTCTATTTGCCTCGCAGTGGTGGTTCTGTAGGGGGGAGATGAGGATGCATTGGCAGAGCTTGAGTGGGATGTAGATGTGCCTAACATGAAAATTATTGAATCTAAACAATTCTGTGCACATGAGTTACACACACACACACAGGCACAAAAGATAAACTTTGTGGGTTTCTAAGTTCATATAAAGTATTCAGTAAAGAATGAGGATATTTCAAAAAGCTCATGGGAAGCGGAATTGAAAAGTAAGTTAGCCTGGGGGTTAAGGTGCTGGTTAGGATGCTGTGTTCCACACCACAGTGCCTGGACTTGATCCCCAGCCCTGGCTCTGATTACAGCTTCCTGCTGTTATGAACCCTGGAACACAGCAGGTGATGGCTCACGGGGTTGGGCCCTTGACACTCCTGTAGGGGACCTCATGGAGTTCCCAACTCTTAGTTTTGGCCTCTCTGATCACCGGGACATTTGGGGAAGTGAACAAGCTGATCAGAGCTCTCTCCTCTCCTTTGTCTCTTCCATTCAAATAAATAAGTTTAGGGGAGAGGGAGCGGGAAAGGGGAGGGTTGTGGGTGGGAGGGAAATTTTGGGAGGGGGAAGCCATTGTAACCCATAAGCTGTACTTTGGAAATTTATATTCATTAAATAAAAGTTTAATAAAAAATTTTTCAATGATAAGTTTATTTTGCGACAAAATTTTTTGAAACCCAAGCCTATGAAGAGTCTACACACACACACACACACACACTTCAAAATTCTTTTGTACCAAAATACACTTTTAATTCAATTTTCCATGATTTTGGTGGAAACTCCTTGTATTCTTTGTTTTGGTGAGTGCAATCTTCAGCCATTCCTGTTCACAAGCCTTAAAGGTAGCACCCATTGACAGTGGCTTCTTTTCCATCCCATCTTCTTGACAAAACTCTGGCCGGTTCTGCTGTATTTCCCTTCACCACGACTCTGACTCAGCTGTTCCTTTCCCTCCTGGCCAGCATGGCCATGCCTCTGGCCCAGGCTGCGCCCCCTCATCTGGGTTCACAGTTGTCACTTACGTGATCCTGTTCCCGCTCAGGTTCTCCTTCACTCCTTTCTGCACACTAAAGCAACATGGAATTTTTGATGCACAAGTATGGACATGCTGATTTTTAAACATTTTTATTAATATGAAGAGAACAGATTTCATGTATTTCATAGGTACAATTCTAAGAGGACAGCATACTTCCCTCCCTCCCTCTCTCCTTCTCTCAATCTCCCTCCCTCTTTCCTTCCTTTCTTTAATTTTTGCAAAAACATTTCCCTGCACTCTATAATCTCAGGCTTACTGCATCACTAACCATAATATTCAACAAGTGAGAAGTAGAAAGGCCACAGTTCCACAGGACTATAAACAAGGGCTAAAAACAGCACTCAGATCACAAGCTGTCCATTTCAGGGCCGGCATTGTGACGCAGCAGATAGATCCGCCGCCTGCGACATTTGCACTCCGTATGGACACCAGTTCAAAAAGCAGCTGCTCTACTTCTAACCCAACTCCCTGTTAATGCACCTAGGAAAGAAGCAGAAGATGACCCAAGTGCCTGGGCCACTGCATCCACCTCAGAGACCTGAAAGAAGCTCCTGATTCCTGGCTTCAGCCTGCCTGAACCCCAGCTATTGTGGCTGTTTGGGGAGTGAACCAGAAAATGGAAGATTCTCCCTCTCTCTCTCTTTCTCTCTCTAACTTTGTCTTTCAAGTAAAAGAAGAATCATAGCAGGCGCTATTATTGCAGCTACTATGATTGTCTGTCCTAGTTATTATCCTCACACCTCTCTCCTGCCCCATGTGTGTGTCCTAATCTCCTTGGAGCATCTCAGTATGTTATCACATGCAGATTCCGGAACCTAAGTCAGAAAAATACTTAATTTCTTCTCTATCCTTTCTTAACTTCCTTCTTCTTGTCCTACATGGTTAATGCACTGATTGTACCGGATAGAATTTCTCAAACTTCTCTTTGAGAGGCATTTTACAATTGGCTTTTCTACTTCAGAGTCCCAAAGTAAAAAATTTATCCCAGATTTGGGGCACAGGCACATCTTCAAATACTCTGTCCAGACATCGCTATAAATACTCTCATGCTTGTCAGAATGAATGTCTCTTTTCTGGAGAAGCAGTGTATTTTCACCAGAACCACGAAATCTTTTCTCTGTTTATCCCAACTCATCCCTTGAAGCAGGACTTTAAGAGCCTCCTTGCAAAGTCCTCTTGCCTCTGCCTCTAAGCCTTTTCATGAATCTGCCTTAGAACAACTTAAAAACTGCAGGATTTTTATCCTTTCACATCTTACTAAAAAATTCGAAGTGGCACACCATTTATCACTGTTACAAATCCCAGCTCCGACCGCATTCCCTAACAATGCATGCTACACTATGCTTCATCTACTGCCTGTGAGAGTGCTTTAACGAAGTTCACGGAAAGTGTGTATTATGAAAAACTGTATGCATGGATTTTGATTTTTTTTTACTAAAACAAGCTTATCTTTTAATTCCATTTTCAACAATTGTTCTGAAGAACCCTCAAATTCTCAAGAGATACATGCAATGCAACTTCCCCGTCTCACTCAAAATGCTGTCTTCATCCAAGCTTAGGTTTTTGTCGTCTTGGTCTGTGGCTTTCCCATCCATGCCTAGTCTTTGATTAAATAAGGTAGCAACTATCCTCAAAAGAGTTCTTAAAAGTTGTCTTCCTAGAAATAAATATTGAAAACAAACAAAAAATAGCAAAGTTCCCAGAAAACCTAATGAATATTAATAATATTGGTAATAATAATAAAAATTGACATGAGAAAGGAAGCCTAAAAAGAGAAGAGCATTTAAAAAAATAGCAGATGATACTAAGTCTAAAATGATTATGAAAATTTAAAAATATAAATGCAGTGTTCAATATTCCTTGAGTGTTACTTGTTAATACTGTCCAGGAAAAAAACTTGAACTTATTTTAAAAAATTGGGAAATATGGCAACTGTATCATAAAAATATATGATCAAGATTCTGGGTTTTAGTGTTCATATGTAGGCCAGTTTTTCTTCAAGGATTTAGGGGATCAGTGATATAGAACACCTCCAAAACTGGTAGGAAAAGTTGCTATAGGACTCCAGCTGTGAGAACTTGCTGTGCACAGCAGATGTACATCAAGCCAATCAGTGACACTGGAGTGGCAGAAGAAAGGAGGTGCTTACTTCCAAGTGCAGGGGAAGGAGCCGCACGGCTATTGCTTAAGTCCTGGCTCCCCACAGGGTCAGGGTTTTTACTGAGTGAAGTTAGGGTTCAGAGGTGGCATTCAGTGCACGTCCAGGTCCCTGGTTAGTTGGCCATATTCATGACCTCCCTTTGATCATGGCATTACTATACTGTTTGGGGACTTCATGATGGCAAAGTGGGCTTCAGTCAGTGTGGGGGCTACATGCAAGTGGTATTGACTTATTTTTTTTTATTTTTGCTCGGGGCTTAGGGTTCTTGGAAAAGAAACCCTTTGAAAGAAAGCCAAGGCCGGTGTCATGGCTCAATAGGCTAATCCTCTGCCTGTGGCGCCGGCTCCCCGGTTCTAGTCCCAGTCGGGGCACCGGATTCTGTCCCGGGTTGCTTCTCTTCCTGTCCAGCTCTCTGCTGTGGCCCGGGAATGCAGTGGAGGATGGCCCAAGTGCTTGGGCCCTGCACCTGCATGGGAGACCAGGAGAAGCACCTGGTTCCTCGCTTCGGATCAGTGCGGTGTGCCGGCCGCAGCGCACCAGCTGCAGTGGCCATTGTGGGGTGAACCAACGGAAAAGGAAGACCTTTCTCTCTGTCTCTCTCTCTCCCTGTCCACTCTGCCTGTCAAAAAAAAAAAAAAAAAAAGCCAAGCATCAGGATATTATCTACAAGGGGGAAATAAATGGCCTCATGAGTCTGGTGGTCAGGAACCTGGAAGGGTCAGTGGCGTCACTCCCTCAATTCGGTGAGTGAGTATTGGAAGTGGTTGATTTGCAGTCATCACATCAGGGCAAGGCAACTTTAAGCTAAAACAGGGAGACTGGGAGAGTGTGACCAGATGGTACTTAGCATCTGCAGTCAGGCAGCTGTGTAGAGACTTGGTTTCAGTCCCCCCTATTTCTTGTTACCCCCAGCCCTGAAGGAATAGGCATGGTGACCATTTTTGCTACTATTTGATGTTAAAGAGTGGAGTAGGGCTTTTCAGGATTGAAGGAAAGGAAGCTGTAGTTGTTCAAGACAGTTTCTAATCTCAGGTTTAACGGAGGAGATTTTCTACATTGTGACAGGATTTGGCCCTGTTAGTTTCTGCATAGCTTTATCTTACAGGTACATTAACATTCTGCAACAATAAGAAAAGCAATGACATACTAATATTCCTATACCTATAATGCAAATCAAAAAATTAATCGTTTCCTCACCAGGGACTTCCAGTTCCAAACTAGGAGTAGAGCCATTAATAAAAAGTTAGTGTGGGGTCAGAAATATCATTAATTTGGGCACATGGCACTCTCATTTAATACTTGTTGGGTATAATTTGTCAGTGCTTTAATGTGCGAAATCACCCTTTCCAAGGAAGATAGACCTGGTACATGTATGAAGCAGGTTTGAGAAATTGACATACTTTTGTATACTTTTTCCTATCTGCTCTGAGCCCAAGGGAGACTCAAAGGACATCCTCCTGTCTATCCCAAAGAAGTCAAGGCTTTTGACATTCCTTTTTCCTTACTTAAAGTCAGTGTCAGAATTTACTCTTACCACTTCCACTGCAGGTGGCACAGATGAGAAACAATGTTTCCAATGTTTCCTAGGGATTTATTACTGCATACCTGGCCTTTGACTTTTCTAGACCATGAAGCTGTTTTCATCCTTGAAGAGTTCCAGATCTGGAGTTTCTAATGGTACATTGGTCAGGTCAAGTCCAATGGAATATACTTTTTAATTGCCTGTAAGCCATCATGTATCAGTTCCCCAAAGGGGTCTATGGGCAAGATTGCTCTGTTTAAAAATAATAGTTTTTAGCATAACATCTCAGTTATCATATAACATGGCTTAATAGTCCTCTATATGCCTAGAAGTGAGCCAGTAACCTTCCTTTTGTTCCATAAATAGAAGCATCCAGTGAACTCTATGAACTATGATGAGCTTCCCAAGAAGTTTCCTATGGTACATCACAAATGCCTGTTATCATTCTCAGCCACATCAGTCAGCCTTGGGTAACAATGTCCAGATTATTTTTTAAATATTTATTTAATTGTCTCAATGAAGAGACAGGGAGAGACAGAGATACAGAGATCTTCCATCTGCTGGTTCACTTCCCATATGGCCACAATAGCCTGGGCTGAACCAGGCTGAAACTAGCAGCCAGGAGCTTCATCTGACTCTCCTACTTGGCTGCAGGGGTGCAAGCACTTGGGCCATTTTCTGTTGCCTTTCTCAGGCCACTAGCAGGGAGCTGGATGGGAGGTTGAACAGCCAGGACTCAAACCAGTGCCCATGTAAGATGCTAGTGTCGCAGGCAGGGGTTTTCCCCAGTGTCCAGGTTCTTTGAAACATCTGCCCTTGGTTATTAGCTTTCTCAAATTTTGAGTCAATACTTTCAGTGTTAATACTTGCTTTGTGATCAAAATATTTTTCTGAAAACACCACTGATTAATCATCCTGTAGCTAGGTTCTGTTTGCTGTCATTGCCAGGACTGACTTTTCCTGGCTGTCGATCTGATGTGATCCCACACTTGACGGGAAGTGAGTCAGTGTCAGAAACCTTTGTAGCTTCATTTGAGCAACAGATAAATTTTAGAAGGAATTCTTCTTAGGCTAATCTTAACTGAGTCCATTGTTAAACTTCACTTTATCTGTTCTGCAAACCCAAGCCATCATTTCAAGGTGCCAGGTTAGCATTTGTTTACTTAGAAGTTGTACTTCTGTAGAATTCTGACATGCAAGAAGAACAGAGCTCAAAAGAAAAATACAAAACAAAGCCAAGAGAAACATAACAGATCAAGTTTGCATCTTACAAAGAATGAAGAGAATTACAATTTATATACAAGTATATTATAGTTTGGTGATTGGTTGATTCAAGTGCAGTAAGAAAAGTTGATTTATCATATAATAATCTCAGATTTGGAAAACTCTCAAAATGTAAGAAGTCAATCCAAGGCCATCTTAGATTTTTTTTTTCTTAAAAGTAGAGCCCCCAATTTTTCTTAAGTTTCAGGGCCTACAAAGAAGTAACAGCCTTATGTATTCACTGCAAGCATGAGAAACCTTGAAGCCAAGACTTTCGTGCATAATTTCTGGATATGTCAGTGTTTTCAACTGAATCTTGTTATGAAGAGAACAGATTCTTACTGAAGTTATACAAACAATCACATTGCTGTAAGAAACAAAAATACTTGGTTGGTGTGGCGCAGCCTGTTAAGCCACTGCCTGTGATGCCAGCATCCCATATGAGTGCCATTTGGGGTCCCAGTCCTGGGTGCACCATTTCCAATCCAACTCCCTTTTAATGCACCTTGGATGGCAGTGGAAGATGGCCCAATAACATGGGCCCCTATCACCCATGTGGGCAACTTGAATAAATAAATGCTCAAGCAAGCAAACAAAAAATCCAAAATACTCATAAATGGTTTTTGACTTTTTAGGTTTGGACTTTTCCTCCATTAAGTAAGGAGGAAAGGTAAACACATCCATCTTTGTTTACAAAATAGACTAAAGTGTTATAAACCACAGAAATCTCAGGACAAAGTTTTCTTAAACCTAGAACAGGAAGCATTTAAGTATAGAACCAACAATATTTTAAATAAAAGACACGGAAATCTATGTTTCATTAATTTATTCAATCTCATTGAAATAATTCTTGTTTGATGTCCATCAATAGTTTTATTATTTCATCAGTTTTTCTTTCTTTAAATTCTAGAAATTTTTATTTATTCCATGGATCTTAAAGCTGTCAGAAACCCATATTCAAGAATATTTGTTACAGTTTTCTCTGTGAATCTGATTGCAAATATTTTCAGAGAAGAGTCAGAACTGTGGATGACAAAAGACTTAAAATAGTTGTGGTTAACATGATAATAGCTCAGCAGTCCACAAGGATAGTCACTTATGTTCACTGCAAACAGCATTTTATAAAGCATCTGTAGAACTGTACAAAACTTCTGTCCTTGTTAGGCCTCTGGGCCTGTGATGGGAGGGGCAGTACTAAAGGTCTTTGAAAGGTCACTGGGTAATCATTTTAAGTTAAAGTTATAATCATGACTGATAACATCACATCAGCACCACCAGCCTTTTATCCCAGACTTTTATCAATTTTATGTACTCTTTAAAATATTTACATCAATGACAGACCTGGATAAAGTTTAGCATCATTTCATAATGGAACAAGGCTTTACACACATCCAAATAAGCTTCATTAGCTGTGACCTCCAAGAGATGAAAATATAGCCTTTGAAGATCTTCGGGGTCCCAACTGGAAATCTCAAACTCAAAAGAATTTAGAGCCTTGATTCTGAAAACTCCTGTTAAAGATGTCAAAGGGCTAAAAATATGCGATCAAAATCGCATCTATTATAAATTGTGAAATAATAATCATCCATTTACTAAGAGTGATTTAACCAGTTATAGACCAGATTTAAGTGTGGTTATAAAGTGATCACTTACATATTTAAAAAAATAGATATTTTTAAAAATCTTGTATTTTAGGGTTCGGTTTTCCCAAACAATCAAAACCTAATAAAAACAGCAAAAGAATATGAGAGCTTACCTTGATAAAATATGAAATTTTGTTTCCTTGGTCAGCTACCAAAAGATAAAACCACTAATAAAGGATCAAGTTATCCTGTCACCTAGGATTTTAAGATAAACACTTTTTGTTTCAGCTCATACTACAGTCAAGAAGATGAAAAGGAGCTAATCAGAGCTGACTATATAGGCAAAGAAGACTGTTACCAGTTAAATGCAAACTGTAAAAAGGAAAACAATGGTCCAGAAGAGGTTTGAAAGAATTCAAGAAAAAACAGATTTTGAAATTAATAGATAAAAATCTTCTTACAAACTTTTTGTACGATCAGAAAACTTTGTTGCTTTAATATCTAGGATCAGATTCTAATTTCTTATTAGGGTGCCTTTGACCTTATTGCTCAATTTTGAGGAAACCATATAAATAATTTTATGAAACTGATAAAATACTTTATCACACACAAATTTTTCTTTTAAGTTTTATCTGTTTCAAATTTTCTGTGATTTGCTCAGATCTGCAGTGACTTACTTAAACCTTTAGATTTTGCCTTATCTTTTCTCTTTCAGGCTAGAGTGATGCAGACCTTTTACCTTAGGCCAAACTTTTATATAAAATACCTTTTTTATCCCCCAAAATTATTTCCTCACCAAGAATACAGTTTTTGTGTGCAATGGCTTCCTTTTTATTTCTTTCTCCTTTCTATACTGGTTCTTTAATTCACATTTTTAGGTACTGCTTTAAAATCATGCTACACTGAAGCCTAGTTTTTCACTCAAAAAGTGGCCCTAAGCCAACAATGCTACTCAAATTAGCTACTCAAGGCTGCTGCTGAGACAAACAAGTGTTCAGGTAGTTGCGGGGCAGCACCCAGAGTTGGCTGCGGATTAGGGAACATGGGTGAGATGCCCACTCAGAAATGCAATCCCTGTATGATCCTACTAGTTACCATAGAACATCACCTAAACTAGTTGGAGGAGTTGCTGTAAAATCACCCAACCTGGGTCTACCCATGAAGGTGTAGCAGGCCAATCATAGACATTTGGCAATGGAAAAAAAGAGGTGTATATTGTAATAATAAAAAAAAAAAAAGGAGACATAAAATGATTACTTAATTCCAGGCTTCCTCAGGTCTTAATAGTAAAAGTTCTTACAGATGGATGTGATTGAGAGGTGTGTGTTCAGCAGATGTCCTGGGTCCTGGTTAGTCACCAGTGCTTGTGGTCTTCCTTTGGCCAATAATGCCTTGTTCCTTAGGAAGTTTGGGCGATGGCAAAGTGGGCTTCAGTCTGTCTGGGGATTACATGCTCTGGGCTTGAAAACCCTGGAAAAGAAACTTTTTGAGACAAGGTCAAATATCAAGATGTTATTTATAGGGAAAATAGGTGATCTCATGATTTCGGTGACTAGGAATCTTGTAGTGAATATTAGTAACTGACTGATTTTCAATTGAAAAAGCATGGTGAAGAAAATTTAAACTAAGAGAGGGAGGCTGGGAGACCATGGGAAACTGGAATGTGATGATAATTAGCTTCTGCATTCAAGGAAATCTATGGAGACATTTCAAAATTTTATTTTTTATTTTTTTAAAGATTTATTTTATTTATTTGAAAGACAGAATTACAGAGAGGTGGAGAAAAAGAGAGAGATCTTCCATCTGCTGGTTCACTCCCCAGATGACCGCAACAGCTGGAACTACGCTGATCTGAAGCCAGGAGCCAGGAGCTTCTTCTGGGTCTCCCATGTGGGTGCAGGGGCCCAAGGACTTGGGCCATCTTCTGCTATTCCAGGCCATATCAGGGAGTTGGATTGGAAGAGGAGCAGCCGAGACTAGAACCGGCGCCCATGTGTGATGCTGGTGCATCAGGCCAGGGCTTTAAACCACTGCACCATAGCACCAGCCTCAATTTCAAAATTTGAAAAAAAGATGTTAGGTTGTTGATTTCACGTAATAATGTTATCAAATTCAGATAGCGAAAGCTGACAATGGAAGCAAAAGTAAAATAAATCTAATGCACATGACTGTGTTTTCACCTTCATCTACATACAGTTTCATTTACATAGAAAGTAGAAACCTATATGACCTATGTATGAGTCAATTGAAATTAAATCCATATATACCCTACATATAATCCAAAAATACAATGCAGGGTTTTGTCTTTGGGACTTAATACTGAATTAGGATTACAAAATTCATTAATTAGAACAAATGTCCAAGTGAAAAAAAGATTTTCCCATGATATATTACGTAGATTTTTAATTCCATTTGACACCCATTTCATCACAGCTCTTAGGGGACATTTGTGAACATGACAAACAAGCTGCAACATTGTACTTAATGACAACATAGTCAAAATTTTCCCACTTCAAATGAGAACAATATATAGATATTAGCTCTATAAGTTCTTTCCAAAAAGAGCAAAGAACTTCAAAAACTAAGAGTATGAGACAAAATTACTGGAATAAAAATATAATTTTCTGGTATAATATTTGATTTTATTCTGATGGAAAATATCAATATAAAATCAGTGAGAACTTATAAAAAATTTGTCAAGTGATTAGATATAAAATAAGTTTTTGAGACCCAATAGCTCTTCTTTAAACAGTAAAAGGGGGCTGGCACTGTGGCACAGTAGGTTAAAGCCCCAGCCTGCAGGGCCTGCATCTCATTTGGTTCATGTCCCGGCAGCTCCTCTTCCAATCCAGCTCTATGCAATGGCCTGGGAAAGCAGTAGAAGATGGCCCAACTCCTTGGGCCCCTGCACTTGCATGGGAGACCCAGAGGAAGCTCCTGGCTCCTGGCTTTGGATCAGCTCAGCAATGGCCGTTGCGGTCATCTGGGGAGTGAACCAGCAGATGGAAGATCTCTCTCTTTTTCTCTACCTCTCTCTGTAACTCTGTCTTTCAAATAAATAAAATAATTCTTTAAAAAAAACCCAACAAAGTAGCAGTAGCTTGGTAGAAGATATAGGAGAGAAATAATTCCATTCATGACAGCACATAAGATCAATACAGTGCCAGGGGATGATGATATGAAAATGAATAGGACATTGTAAAAAAATGGAACTATGAAACATATTTCCTTATGACAGGTCTTTTTGTTTTGAAGAAGTGTTACTTTCTCAAGTTAATACATTGATTTACAGCAATATCTAAAAAAATGAAATTCATCATTATTTGTCATCTCTATGTTCTATAAAGTTGCTATAAGCATTGAATTAATCAATACTGAATTATGACTGCAGTGGGATATACAGGATTATATTCCTGGGATCCTCGGGTCACATATTTTCATCAACTGTTCTATATACAACTTTACTTGGTGTATGTCTCTGTTTAAAAAATATCTCATTTAGCATGCGTTGTTGGTTCATTAACGTTGAACTCATGGTCAACAAAATTGTAATTCACGCCTGAAGGAAGTTTATGTATCATACCTGTTATCTCCCTAAGGCACATCACAGCCATAATGGACTAAAGAACATTAGTACTTCAGCACTATACCTGGGGGTAATTTTAAGCAATAATATAAACAAGAAGCACAAGGCTGCAAAAACATGGCACTAAGTAGATTGCAAACAGGACTGCTATCGACAGCAAGAAAGCCTCATGTCACCTACTCAACCTGCATTTTGAGTTGCTCAGTTTTTCAGTGTTCTACACATGTCTGCAAATGACTAAGAAAACTCAAGTATTGAGTATTTAAATATTTCCTGTTTTATAAATAGTACATCTTAAAATAATGAAGAAGCTATGTGTGATCCAGTTACTGTTATTTAAACTTTGTGTGGAAAAGTCATACTTTTTCTTATTTACATCAAAATAAGTTTCAGATGAATGTAATAGATGAAATATATAAATAAAACAAAAATATAAGATCCAAGTAAACAATTAACAGACATTTAGGCAAAAAACTTTTGTCACACAACATGCAGGGGACATAATTCAGTAGGTTTGATAAACAGGTAAAAGATGAATAAAACTAAGACTTCGGTTCATATAAAAATGCCAGAAGTGCAATTAAAAGGCAAATATTGGAAGAGGGAGAAGGGGTAAAAGTGGAAAATTTCTATAAACTATAATAAATGTCAATAAGCCACAGCTATAACAGACAGTGCCATATCATTATTGGTAGTCCATTGAAAAAGAGAAGTTTAAGAGGCATGAAAATCATGAAACATATAATAATAAAATATGATAGTGTTTAACTCTACTACTAAGAACACACATTAGTTTGAACAAAAAAAGACATTATTTGCTTTAAAATAGTAGGAATAAAAAGGATAATAATGAGTGTTGATGAGAGTATCAGACACAACGATACCCAGTCAGTCAGGTGGTGGGCTCTGGAGCCCCTCTGCCTGATTTTAAATTTTTTCTATGTCAGTTACTAGCTAGATGAGCTTGCCTTCTATGCCTCCAAATTGTCACTTATTAATAAGATTAGTAATATATATATATATATATATACATGCAAATATACAGATATAATATATGTGAATATGTATGTATACACACATATATTATTTATAAGGGAGAATTAAATAAGCTAGTACATGTAAAGAACTTAAAACAGGATCTGGAGGCACAAATTGAGTGAGCTTTGAGTGTTACTTAATCCCGGTAGAATTATACTTTCTTACATAGGTGGGAGCATATGTTAGTGTTGGGGCTTAGAAAACCAATATTCTAAAGCTGGACATGTGAGCAGATGGAAGTGAAGCAAACTGAAAGGCTTTAAAAGCTGCCTTAGAATCAAGATCTCTCTAACGTAGCCTTGTTTCTGCATCCCCAAAGCACAGGGAGGGGCTGTCTCTGAAGTTCCTTTATGTACTCCAAAGTTCTTCTAAAAACAAAGTTGCAATTATCTCGAATTCCCTTCCTAAAATCTCATTAATCTGAATAATTACTCATAGAAAAGCGGACTAAGAAGTCTTTACCTATTTAATACCAAATACATTATCAATCCTCCTGAGGACTGCTACCAGAGAGACTTTATCTGCAAGATAAGACAGCCTTAGTTCCCAGTGGAATTCTGCCCCTCACCTTCCTGTAATTTGTGCCCAGAGGATCTTTGTTCTTCAGGCCAATTCATTTCTCTGAAAATTATTTAATACCCTTCTAACGTTGCCTACAGGCTCCCATTTTCTTTCCTCCCATGAAGAATGTGTTTAAGCTTGGCCCTCTTTTGTGTTTCATGGTTGACAGGGCTGTCCTACATGTGTGCATGCTAATGAATTAGTATGCTTGTTCTTTTGTTAATCTGTCTATTGTCAGTTTGCTTCAGCAGATAGAAACGGGTTTGTGATGTGCAGGCAGTGCAGTGTTTGCAAAGAGCTAAGGACTGCCACCACCGAAGCAGTGTGCCCTGCTCAAATCAAAATCTTGAGAGACAGAAAATTCCCTTATTTATTTCTACATTAGCAAAATTTTCAGAAAAAAATAGTTACTTTGTATCAAATGTTCATATCTTTCAACCTACTTGTTGTGGGGGTGTACAGTAGAGGTCTCCAGCTGGGTTTATTACAAGTTTCTGCATTGTCGATGAATTCAAAGCAGATGAAGTACAAAAGGGAGTAAGACTTACTTTAAGAGACTAAAGAGATAGTACACATTCAGAGGTGAACATGCGCAACCTCCGGGGAGAATCACCCCTGCCCCTCATTCGGATCTTTATTGGCTGGAGATGGTACCCTGAGAACACAGATAGGGGTCCTAGGGGGGTTCAGGGCACTGCTGATGTCAGAGAAGGTTTCATGGTGATTCCATTTGGCGCTCAGTATACACGTGTTCATTATGGCATCTTCTGAAAGAAGCTCAGGTGCCCCAAGGGAAGGTGGGTGTGCTGAATCAGTATGGAAGGGGGTGGAGTTTTAGTGATTTAGCACTGTGGCAAGGAGCCTGCTGGAGGCTTCTCAGCTCCTTTGTACCACGCTAACTCCCCATCCAGCCCACATCATACTGATTCCAGTTATTGGAAACTCTTTTGCTAGATTAATTAGAAATGCCAACAAATATTTCTGTATTAGATGGTCCATGTATTATTTATAAATATGAACAATGAGAAATAATACAAATACTCCCCAAAATAAAGAATAGTGAAATATAGAAGTTGCAAGGAGATATATTAACTTTCATTTAAGAGTAGCTAGTCATTAAAATATTTTCAAGAATATGTAATGGAATGAGAGCATTCATACTGTTCTGTTAACAGAACAAAGCACGATGCAAAATCACATGTACATTATAATCCTGATTTCTCTGAAGACTTCCCGAAGTTCTTCCTCCACTGTTGTATTCTGTCAAATTTTTTCACATGCATCACAACTGCAAATATGGGCTTTATTCATTTATTTATTTATTATTTCTTCTGATAGAATGTAAACTCAGGAGGGTATTCACCACACCTGTTTCGTTCAGTAGATGTCTTTATTTCATATTGAGCAAAACAGTGCTCATAGCAGATTGTCAGTGAATAACTGTTTAATGAAAAAAACTTATGGTTTTGTCAAGATATTGGATAGAATTACAAAAAATTGAAAAAACAAATAATAACAGGTGTTTTTTACATTTTGGTGAAATTTTTGATTCTTCTCCAGGGAAACCAAATTAAATCTCTAAGGAGGAAAAAAAAATCACAAAACACAGTAACTATCATCAGCACATAGCCCCAGCCTAGACAGACTGAGGCCCACTTTGTCATCATCACAATTCCCTGAAGGACACCAGACTGCTGACCAATGAAATGAAAACCACGACTGGTGCAGCATGAACATGATCTGTACGTGCATCTCTGAGCCCCAGCTTCAATCTGTAAGAACCTTTGTCCCTAACGCTCAGAGAGTCCACGAATTAAGCCAGTGTCCTGACTCTGCTCTGCACTTGGCAGCAAACATTTCTTTCTTCCACCACTCCTGTGCCAGAGCTTGGCTTTGTGCATTGGGTTAGGGGATCCAGTTTGGGGACTTCTATGGCAACTCCTCCAGTTTTGTGAGGGGAGGTTTCTATATCGATTATCTTTCTTTAGCATGTACCTTCTCCAACCACAGTTGATTCAAAATTCTCTGTATTTTCCAGTGTATTTTCTGGGCATGCTGCTCTGTTTCATGTTGCACTTTTTATTTTAGACTCACACTGTCATCTTGATTAGAGGAAAGTTAGGCCAACCATGTATACTATTTATTTTAGTTACTGAGCCCATTCCTCTTTGATTGAATAAGCAACGCTTGTGACTGACTGTATTTGTTTTAACCGAACAAAGTTAAGCAGCTGTTGGATGCACCAACCTACCACGTCCTCATTTTTCTTACTGTACTTCATGGAGCTCAACACCTGCAAGCCACTAATCCACAAAGCACAGCTCATCATCTGGCTGTGGCTGTTCCTTTAGGCTACTCTTTCTCCTTTAAAAGAACCAATCATACCAAAGAAAAATATCTATAGATGCTTCTCCCCCTGTTTGAAAACAAAAGGTAGAAATTAGCATTAGCTAAATTCCATTGTAAGTGATAAATGGTGTAATGGTTTGGAAAGGCTTGTGTGGAGAGAGCCACCCTCCCACTCACAATTGAAAACATCCATAACAAGGCCATTTAGCCAATCCATATTTTCCTCTTTAGTACATAACTGGGTAACCTGAATAAAAGGTTTGAATTACAAAGCAGCCTAATCCTGCACATTCTATGAGCCATAAGTGCTATTTGTGTCAAGAAAATAAAGAGGCAGAGAAAATGAGGGAGAGGGAATAGAATGGAGAGGGAGAGTGCGTGAAGAGTTATCCTTCTCACAGGAAAGGGCGACTCACTGGAAATTAGATTTTTTTTATTAAAAAAGTTAGAGTTTTATATGTTTGGTAAGATCACCATTCACAGAAAAACACTTCCAAGGTTTTTATAGGACTTTTTTTCTCTCTTGTAAATGCAGAGAAGAAACTGCCATCTCCAACGGACCTGTAACCCCTTCCTTTCTCTATAGCCTTCCTCTCCACACCTAAGCACGTGGTGTTGCTAATGTGCAGTAATGGTGCAGCTGGAAAAGCATTTATGTTCCATTTTCCCCAAATATTATTAAAACTGCTCCATCACTGCCTGTAATGGGGGCGTCCGTATTTTTTCTTGCCTGTATCCCTGACATGACATAATGCCTGCCCTTACCAGTATGCTATAATATGGAGGTAATTGAAACATAACTCACCCTAAATTACAGGCAATGTTCAAGCGGAGCCCATGTGAGGTTCCTGAGGCTCATTGCAAGCATAAGCTAAATATTACTTGAAGGTGGGGTGGGAGGAGATTTAGAACCCAAGAAAGAAAGAGAGGGAGGGAAAAAGAAAGAGGGGGATAAGAAAGCGGGGTATGTAAGAAGGAAGGAATGAAGGGACAAAGGAATAAAGGAAAGGAAGGAAGGGGAGAAGGAAAGAAGTAAAGAAAGAAAAGGGAGAGAGGGCTGTTGAGAATGTGGGGAGTTTCTCCAAAAGGGAGCTTTTTTCTTCCTCCTACAGTTTTAGGTGAGTCCCTAGTCCACTGAGATCAGTAACAACCTGTTACCATTATTGGATGAATGGCTATTTCTTGGCTTACTTCAAATTGTGGGTTTCCATTAAGTTCCTAGGAAACCTGTGTCCTCACAATTGTGTTTTCTAAGTTAGTGCTTCCTGGATTTGCAGTATTTAATACTGGAAGATACCATGCAATAAAAAAAGTAGGGGCAAATTTCTGAGAACTAAAATGTACTACGGAGGGGCCAGCACTGTGGTGCAGCGGGTTAACGCTCTGGCCTGAAGCGCCAGCATCCCATATGGGCGCTGGTTCTATTCCCAGCTGCTCCTCTTCCAATCCAGCTCTCTGCTATGGCCTGGGATAGCAGTAGAAGATGGCTCAAGTCCTTGGGTCCCTGAACCCGCGTGGGAGACCCAGAAGAAGCTCCTGACTCCTGACTTCAGATTGGCACAGCTCTGGCCGTTGCAGCCATCTGAGGAGTGAACCATCGGATGGAAGACCTCTCTCTGTCTCTACGTTTCTCTGTAACTCTGACTTTCATATAAATAAAATAAATCTTTTTAAAAAAAATGCACCATGTGAAAGAGTGTGCTATCCATAATTCTTTTAGTTATCAAATCTCAACCATTGTCTTGAGATTATCTGTTTAATTTTAGAGTAAGGAAGCATAAGTTCAAACACCTCTAACTTTGAGTCAGCTTTCTATTAAAACAATGGTCCACTCCCTTCTCATCAGGAGATTAGACATAATTACGTGGAGCTCACAGACTTCAGAGTTGAATGATTTTAATTTGAGTTCCAATTTCCCCGAGTGGCCCAGCCTTACCCTCCCTCTCTAAGTTTCCCCTCCAGTAGTACTTTTAGGTGGTTGTTTGATACCTCTCCTTTGACCTTCTGTCTTACCACCAAAGATTTAGAATCCTGGAGCAACACCACTGCCTTTTCTCAGTCCTGGAGGGGAGGAGCGAAACTGGTGGGTGAGGGCAAGGGAGTGTTTTCCATCAGGACTGTGTGCTTCTAGAGGTTGGTCGGTTGATTCTGTCTTAGGAATTTTTGTAATGGTTTATAAATGTTAAAGTACGTCAAAAAGTTTGTGAAAATCAAATTATGTAGTTTATTTTGCTATAAAAAATTGAAATTCATCCATAGAAGGAAGGGGTCTTTAAAATGGTTCTTGAAAAATACCTGCTTTGGAAAAAAAAAAAAAAACTATATATGTATTTAAAGATTGTTTTACACAACAATAGATTTGCTTGTAATTCTATTTTCTGTGAACTTTTTGAAGTATCCTCATACTTGCTGCATCTGTTTTTCCTAATTCACAAAACCAATGTATTCTGACCTAGAGACAGATGGTGTTCTCTATGTGGTGATCACCTGGAGCTGTACAGATACTAAACCAGTGTATTTGGTCATTGTCCTGCCCTCACCCAAGGGCTTCAGCTGGCTTTAAGGAAAAACAAGTTTAAAAGATGCACAAAGAGCAAACAATCTGCTGTCAGCCTTCTCTGCCTCCTGTGACTCTTCCTGTGTTGTAGCTTTCAGCCTCAGAATGAAAGAAAACCAGTGCCTTCACTTCAGATCTCGATATTGCCTTCCACCTTCCTTCCCTGAGACCTAAGGAGAGGCACAGAATTATATTGTCCTCATGCCCTTAAGAGATTAGCTATTCAAATTCTCATATTTTACCGGTGGGTGATCAGAGAGGGGAAGGCCCCAGCAAAGGTGCACAATTAATGGCGTCAATGTGAGTTGAAAGCAGATTCCTTGGTCTCAGTTCAATGTTCTTTCCACTATACTTCGACCTACCTTTGATTCAATATCCTGTTTTTAAAGCATAGAATTTTAGTAACTATCAAATTGGAAATGATATATTGTCACATTCATCATGAAGGGTTAATAAATGTTAATAGTTTAATGTGTTAACATCTTTTAAGAATTTTCCATTTAACCAGCATCTAAGCACAACATGGAAGATTGAATTTCTTTTCTTTTTCAAGATTTATTTATTTATTTGAGAGGCAAAGTTACAGACAAAGAGTTCTTCCATCCACTAGTTCACTCCCCAAATGGGTGCAATGGCCAGAGCTGGGCCTATATGACGCCAGGAGCCAGGGTCTCCCACGTGGGTAGAGAGATGCATTGGAAGAGGAACAACCGGGACACTAACTGGTACCCATATGGAATCCCAACACTACAGGTGGAGTCTTAACCTCCTACACCATGGTGCTGACCCAAAGATTGAATTATTTTTGACATGTACAAGTATATTTATTTATTTATTTTCTTACAAGATTTATTTCTTTTAAACTTCTGTGAATTTCCCACACTTACATAAACAATTTACATAAACATTTGGTTTTTTGTCCTATCTTTCCCCTTACATTCTACTGTAATCTAGCCATTCTGCTTTAGGACAAAAACTCTTTTTTTTAAAAAAACTTTTATTTAACGAATATAAATTTCCAAAGTACAGCTTATAGATTACAATGGCTTCCCCCCCCCCCGTAACTTCCCTCCCACCCGCAACCCTCCGCTTTCCCACTCCCTCTCCCCTTCCATTCACATCAAGATTCATTTTCAATTCTCTTTATATACAGAAGATCAGTTTAGTATATATTAAGTAAAGATTTCAACAGTTTGCCCCCACATAGCAACACAAAGTGAAAAATACTGTTTGAGTACTAGTTATAGCATTAAATAAGAGTGTACAGCACATTAAAGACAGAGATCCTACATGATATTTTTTTTAAATTTTTTTTTAACTTTTATTTAATGAATATAAATTTCCAGTGTACAGCTCATGGATTACAATGGCTTCCCCCTCCCATAACTTCCTTCCCACCCACAACCCTCCCCTCTCCCATCCCCTCTCCCCTTCCATTCACATCAAGATTCATTTTCAATTCTCTTTACTAAATTGATCTTCTATATATATAAAGATTTCAACAGTTTGCACCCACATAGAAACACAAAGTGAAACATACTGTTTGAGTACTAGTTATAGCATTAAATCACAATGTACAGCACATTAAGGACAGAGATCCCACATGAGGAGCAAGTGCACAGTGGCTCCTGTTGTTGACCCAACAAATTGACACTCTAGTTTATGGCGCCAGTAACCACCCTAGGCTGTCGTCATGAGTTGCCAAGGCTATGGAAGCCTTCCAAGTTTGCCAACTCTGATCATATTTAGACAAGGTCATAAAAGGCAGAGTGAATATAGTAACCAAGGATCCTAAGAGTGGCATTTACCAGGTTTGAACAAATATACAGCATTAAGTGGGGAAGAGGACCATCAGTACACACAGGTTGGGAGTAGAGCCATTGGTGGTAGAGGATATGATTACAAAGGAATGAGGCCCAAGTGCACTAGACAGGGTCTAGAACAAAGCACAGAGTCATTATTAGAGGAGCTAAGAAAGGTGCTGTCTAAGCTACAGATAAGTTCTTTGAGAGGCAAATAGAACCTGACAGAAGGGGCTTGATAATAATCTGGTGGGCTTTAGGCCTTGTAAGTTAAGAGGCCCAGACCTATCTATCTCTTCACATGGGGTATATCCTAAGGGAGGTGTGAACCTCCTGGGGGAAGGCACTCTGTTGACTTTCATTACTTAGCTGGCCTGGGAGGAGAGCTGGCCAGGTAAAGGCAGGTGGCATCTCTAACAAGAAATTTACAGTTCTGCTTGCAATGTTGCTGACCCTACTTGGCCGTCCCCTCAGCTGCAGTGGTCACTTTGGAAGTTGGGCTGAGTGAAGGGCTTTTCAGCTTAGAGCCAATAAGATCTGTGGCTCTGACCTGGGCATCCTTCGACTCCAGGGCAGGTCCATTTCCAGTGATCCAACTCTTGGCAGAGCTGCCAGGGCTCTTCACAAGCTGACTTCTGCTGAAGCCCAGGCTTATCACATTGAAAGCCACTGCAGTGGACTGGCCTGTTGGGTCTCCTTGAGGGCAGATCACTGTACAGATCAGCCATTAATAGGCCTGCCACCCATTGCTTCTGATGCCTAGCTTTCTTTTCCTCCTGGTTTGTGTTAAAGCAGACCAGAGGATGCAAGTCAAGGGAGTGCCCAAGTCCCATCTCTAATCTTTGGTGGCCTGAACTACAAGTCTATAGTCACAGGCATGTTCTGTAGCAGTTTTTCTAAGGTAGACAATGCCCATGAGGAAAATTATATTCTCACTTAAAAACTTTCTTTCCCTTTGGTCTGAAAGGGAGGTTTTTTCTACTTACTGTATACTTCTACATGATATTTTTTAAAAATTAATTAATTTTCTATGCCATTTCCAATTTAACACCAGGTTTTTTTTTTCATTTTCGATTATCTTTATATACAGAAGATTGATTCTGTATATATTAAGTAAAGATTTCATCAGTTTGCACCCACACAGAAACACAAAGTGTAAAAATACTGTTTCAGTACTAGTTATAGCATCACTTCACATTAGACAACACATTAAGGACAGATCCCACATGAGATGAAAGTACACAGTGACTCCTGTTGTTGACTTAACAATTTGACACTCTTGTTTATGATGTCAATAATCTCTCTAGGCTCTAGTCATGAGTTGCCAAGGCTATGGAAGCCTTTAGAGTTGGCCAACTTTGATCTTTTTCCAATAGGGCCATAGTCAAAGTGGAAGTTCTCTCCTCCTTTCAGAGAAAGGTACCTCCTTCTTTGATGGCCCCGTTCTTTCCACTGGGATCTCACTCGCAGAGATCTTTCAGTTAGGTCTTCTTCTTTTTTTTTTTTTTTTTTTCTTTTCCATGGTGTCTTGGCTTTCCATGCCTACAATACTCTCATGGGCTCTTCAGCCAGATCCGAATGTCTTAAGGGCTGATTCTGAGGCCAGTGTGCTGTTAGGACATCTGCCATTCTATGAGTCTGCTGTGTATCCCACTTCCCATGTTGGATCCTTCTCTCCCTTTTTTATTCTATCAGTCAGTATTAGCAGACACTAGTCTTGTTTGTGTGATCCCTTTGACTCTTAGAAATATCAGAGTCATCAGTTATGAGCTGAAAATGATCACTTTGACTAGTGAGATGGCATTGGTACATGCCACCTTGATGGGATTGTATTGGAATCCCCTGGCACATTTCTAACTCCACCATTTGGGGCAAGTCTGATTGAGCATGTCCCAAATTGTACATCTCCTCCCTCTCTTTTTTCCACTCTTATGTTTAACAGGGATCACTTTTCAGTTAAAATTTAAACACCTAAGAATAATTATGTGTTAATTACAGAATTCAACTACTAGTACTAGAACAACAACAACAACAACAAAATACTAAAAAGGATAAAGTATTACATTGTACATCTAGAGTCAGGACAAGAGCTGATCAGGTCATTGTTTCTTATAGTGTCCATTTCACTTCAACAGGTTTCCCCTTTGGTGCTAAGTTAGTTGTCACCGATCAGGGAAAACAAATGATATTTGTCTCTTTGGGACTGGCTTAATTCACTCAGCATGATGCTTTCCAGATTCTTCCATCTTGTTGCAAATGACTGGGTTTCATTGTTTTTTACTGCTGTATAGTATTCTATGGAGTACATGTCCCATAATTTCTTTATCCAGTCTACTGTTGATGGGCATTTGCGTTGGTTCCAGATCTTAGCTATTGTGAATTGAGTTGCAAAAAACAATAACGTGCAGATGGCTTTTTTGTTTGCCAATTTAATTTCCTTTGGGTAAATTCCAAGGAGTGGGATGGCTGGGTTGTATGGCAGGGTTATATTCAGGTTTCTGAGGAATCTCCAGACTGACTTCCATAGTGGCTTAACCAGTTTGCATTCCCACCAACAGTGGGTTAGTGTCCCCTTTTCCCCACATCCTCTCCAGCCTCTGTTGTTGGTAGATTTCTGAATGTGAGCCATTCTCACCGGGGTGAGGTGAAACCTCATTATGGTTTTGATTTGCATTTATCTGATTGCTAGTGATCTTGAACATTTTTTCATGTGTCTGTTGGCCATTTGGATTTCCTCTTTTGAAAAATGTCTCTTTAGGTCCTTGGCCCATTTTTTAAGATAGCATGCAGAAGACATTTAAAGTGCAAGATGTTTTTGGCAGTCATATTTGAAAGTACAGCTTTGGAAAGCTGTATTTGAAATTTTACCACATTATTCAGCTACCTACTTCCCTTTGGTTTCAACATTGGGATTATTGGTACGTGTTGGCTGAGTGGTATGGACTCATGTCACAGAATTTTCAATACTGACGTTGGATGGGGCCTGAGAGCTCATCTGGGCCAGACTCTTCTTTTAATGACTGCATTTCCCAAATGTCTTGCCACATACTGGATAATCTATTTCTTACAATTTTGGAGACTCAGAAGTGTAATATGAAGGCCCTGGCATCTGTTGAGGGCCTTCATGCTGCATCATCCTGTGATGAAAGACAATAAGGGCAAAGCAGTGCAAGAGAGCAAGAGAGGATTGAATTCACTTTTATCAGGAACTATGCCTGGAATAACTAACCCACTCCCAAGAGAATGGCATTCATCAATTCATTAAGGCAGAGTAAGACAGGTGATTAGATAACTAATCACCTATTAAAGGCCCCACCCCAAAACTATTGAATTGGGGATTAAGTTTTCAACACATGAATGTTCAGACACACATTCCAAACATAGCGCCATGTACATGGCTTATTTGCAGACAGAATTTGTACCCACTAAGACTGATTCTTTGCAGAGTGCTTTAGTTAACTATCTAGAGAAAATGTGATTTGAACACAGTACTTGTTATCAAAATCAGGTGTTTGGTATAGAAATTAAGGCACTGCTAGGGATCCCTCATTCCATATCAGAGTGCTTTTCTATGAGTCTCAGTTCCACTCCTGATTGCACTTCTTCCTAAAGTGGATCCTGGGAAGCTCCAGATGATGGCTCAAACAGTTGGGTCCCTACAACCAATGCAGGAAACCCAAATTTAATACCTAGCTCCTGGTTTTGGCCTAGCCCAGCTCTGGCTGTTGTAGGTGTTTGAGGAGTGAACCAGTGGTTGGGAGATCAAGGTTTGTTGGTCAGTTTGTCTGTCTCTCTCTCTCTCTCTGCCTTTCTTTCAAAGAAATAAAATAATTTAAGAAATGACTCATCTTGATTAGCTGAGAAACTGCTTGAAATATCTGTGAGGATACTTCAAGAAGTTTGTAGAAAATTAAATTAAAAGAAGTTTATCGTTGTATGGAAAAGTTTCTAGTCCACACATAGTTTTTTCATAGCACACATTTTCCATGAACTTTTTGAAGTCCCTTGTATATATCCCTCAGTGCTGCTTCTGATTCTGTAAGTCTAAAAAAGATATCAAATAACTATGCTCTTTCTTAAAAAAGATTGCAATATATAACAGTGAAGTGAGTAAATCTTAACTACAAATGTCATGATTTTTATATGCAGACATAAGTAGATATAAATATGTACATAAGCATGCCTGTATGACCACTGCTAAAAGTAAGATAAATTAATATTTCCAGATCCTGAAAAACTCACATGTGATCTTTCTGAGTGATTAAACTCTCTCCTCCAAGACAACAATAACTTTCCTCTTTCTCCTTAGGTTGTTTTACCTGTTTATAACTTTGTATAAATACAAATGAATATTCCTAATCTAATGAATATTTCTTTGTGTTTGGCTTTTTCCACTCAGTGTCATACTTGTGAGATTCATCCATGTGATTTTACTTATCAGTAGTTGTTCTTTTGAATTGCTATATAAAATTCCATTGTATAAATATATTGTAATTTATTTATTTTACTGTTGATAAACACTCAAGTTATGTAACTTTTTTTTATTACAACTAATGCTGTTATGAGCATCGCTGTATGTGTTTTCTTGATGAGT
This sequence comes from Lepus europaeus, assembly GCF_033115175.1. Classification (NCBI taxonomy): domain Eukaryota; kingdom Metazoa; phylum Chordata; class Mammalia; order Lagomorpha; family Leporidae; genus Lepus; species Lepus europaeus. The sequence continues at coordinate 74,916,042 of NC_084828.1, read as the reverse complement.
ATAGTCCTTATATGTTAGGCCTATATCCTTGAGTAAAATTATTTATGTCATTAGGGCATATATATACTTTTTTCAAAGTTACAAACATAGTTTTTCACAGTGATTCTAGCATCTACTACTCCCAGTAACAATGTAAGAGAATAACTATTGTTCTCCAGTATTGCCAACCCTTGGTATTGTTAGATTTTTAATTTTAGTCATTCTGGAGATGTATTGTGGCCTTTTTTGATTTAAAATGATGATTACAGTTGAGCACTTTTTCAAGTGCTAATTGTCTAGATTCAACTTTATACACACACAAATACAGAGATACTTCAGAAAGTTTGTGGAAAATGGAATTAAAAGATGTTTACCTTGGTGCAAAATTAATCCTTGCATACAAGGTATCTTCAAAAGTTCATGATATTATTAAAAACTATGCATAGATATAAAAAATTTTTGTACCAAAACATTTTTATGAACTTTTTGAAGTACCCTTATTTGTATAAATATATATGTATTATATGTATTGAAAATTTCTTTTTTCACTATATAGCTTACCTTTTCACTTTTATCATGGTGACATTTTAAAAAGTTTTATTTACTTATTTGAAAGGCAGGGTAAGGTCAAAACCAAGAGCTGGGAATTTCATTCAGGTTTCCCATGTGGGTGGCAGGGACTCAAGTAATCAGGCCATCATCTGTTGGTTCCCAGGTACATTAGCAGGAAACTGGATTGGAGGCAGGACTCCATCCCCAGCACTCTGATATAGAGCGAGGGCAACACAAACAGCAGCTTAACTTGTTTCACCACAACACCCATTCTGAACCCTTGTATTTTTTAGCTTTCATATTTAGGTGTATGATCCATCTCAAAATACTTATTTTTTGTACAAGGACACCTATATCTCTCAAGCTGTTCAATTTTGAGGACTGTTCATTGAGAACTATTAAGTCGTTAGAATCAGATCAGAGTTCAAATCCCATTTATGTCATTTACCAGCTGAATCATATTTGCCACGTCTCCTTCTACATATTAAAAACATCAAGAATATTAATGTTCTTATTTCAAGGTTTCAGTAGTATTGAATGTCATAATTATTTTAAAGAAAGAGACAGACACAGAGTAGAAGCTCACTAAATCATTGCTATTTTAATTTAAATTTCAATTTAATTTAATTACACTTAATTTGCAAGCATGGGTCACACTAAGTTCATTTATCATGAAATGCAGGTATTGTAATATATTTAGGTTTTGGTTTATTTGCCTCATTCTTCATTAACTGATATGCACCCACATACCATTCATAGTGACAATTTAGTGGATTATCCTGAAGGATCAACTTAGATTAAGCTTTTTAGAGGTAAGGTAGCCACTTTTAGGTTAACAGCTCACATGATTCAAATAAAGAAACTGTGAATCCATAGTAGAACAAAGGATGATGAAAAAGATCCATAGCATTTCACCTGAGAGCATTGTCCTTCTAAAATTGAAATGAGAAAAATTCAAAGTAAAGAGAAAAATAGTCTGGACCCAAGAGACAAGGAAACATGCTTTCTGTTTTGGGAAAATTCACACAAACACTAGAACGAGTCCTTGGTGAGTATTGTGCAGGCACTTTGGTATGGCCCATGGGGAAGTATGGCAGCCTGGTGCTGCTGGAAACACACACTCTCTTTTGCAAAGACATTTGGATGTCTATTTACATTCACTGAACTTAAATTTTGCAGACAGAGTGAGACAGAAAAGGTGAATGTGTTGGTATGCTTTTACCTTACCTGGTTTTCTCAGTTGTACCTCTTCAGGTCAAATGTTTAGAAAGGAGGTTTATACATAGGGTTCACAAGCAATTTGTGTGTATTGTCAACCTTTTTTCTAACTCCCCTATGGAATTGTTAATTCAGTTGGTTGAAGATTAAGAGGGTTGTTTTTTTCTGAGACAAACCTGGATTTTCTTGGATTATGCAGAATGCGCTCCATAGAAGCAAGAGTATGGGAGGGGAAAGTGAACCAGCAGATGGAAATTCTCTCTCTGGGTCTCTCCCTCTCTCTGTCTGTAACACTGCCTCTTAAATAAGCAAATAGATACATAAATAAACAAATCTTTTTGAAAAACACTGCATGTGACTTGGGCATGCCGAGGACAGATTATGGGAAGATGTGATAGAAAGTAGCCATCTGCAAACCAAGGAGAGAAGAAACCTCATCATCTGACACTTTGATCTTGGACTTAAGCTTCCAGACCAATGAGAAAATATATTTGTGTTATCTGAGGTGTCTAGTTTGAGAAATTAGCTTATGCTAGCACTAACAAGCTCATACGCGGGGACAAGAAGGGCTCAGTCTAGCAAAATTGCTGTTTTCATGCTAACCAGGCTAAGTGCTGTTCAAATTGACATTCTGTTGCTCTGTAGAACTTGACTCACATTATCCCATCAGAAGATGGAGATATGACACCATCTACACTTCAGTTTATCCTCTACTGATAAAAAAAGATAAGCTGCTCAAGCTTCCCAAGAAGCTGAGCTTCCAGTTCAAGAGGCCTACATTCTAGGTTGCAGTTGCACAGGGCACAGTCTTTGTGTTTGATGTGGATTATTGGCAGTGGGCATAGGCTTCACCCGAGTGATTTGAAATCATGTGGGCCCAAAGGATTTTTGCAACACAAGTGTCTGGACACTCCTGCTTTCTATACCCAGGACATAGCTCACTAGTCAATGTGGAGAGGACTTGAACCTTGGCTTCCCCAGGGAAGCCTGGGCTGCTTATCTTTTTTCTCCTTTTTTTTTTTTTTTTTTTTTTTGGACAGGCAGAGTGGACAGTGAGAGAGAGAGACAGAGAGAAAGATATTCCTTTACCGTAGGTACACCCTCCAATGGCCGCTGCAGCCGGTGCACCATGCTGATCCGAAGGCAGGAGCCAGGTGCTTATCCTGGTCTCCCAGGTGGGTGCAGGGCCCAAGCACTTGGGCCATCCTCCACTGCACTCCTTTGCTTCTTCCGCTCTTCCCTTTCATTTGGTTGCAAGGTGATTAAAAATGTCTAGATTCTGGTTAAATAGGGCAGTTATGCTATGTGGCAATTAAGCCTAGGGCCCCATGCTGGATATCAGATTTGAGCAGTGCCGTGAACTGGGTTGAATTTGTTGGGCAGTGTTGCAGCTAGAAATAAAATAGTGCTGTGATTTCCCCTTGGTTACACCCATGTTAAACTCATAGTGGTGATGGTAGTGAGCACACCAGTCAACAGAGAAGAATTAGACTATTTCCATCATTATTACCAACATGATGGTCTTGGACTGATAACCAAAATACCTCCCAAGCCCACTACTATATGGATATACCTTTACTATCTAGTTTCTAAACTGACCTCTGCCTTTTGGCTAAGACCAAGTGTAAACTGACCAGCTCCTTTCTAAAACAGAAGCTATAGAAAACAATTCTCCCATCCAGGTCAATATACAAAATCAGCATATTAAAATCAACTTCAGGTTTTCACTTTATCTCTTTACACGATTTTTTTTGCCATCTTGATATACACAGCTTTCTCTGTAACATGGAGGGGAGGGGGCATGCTCTTTGAGTTGCCTAATTGTAGTGAGTCATATTGAACAGGCTTCTCTTGCTTACCTTTGGCAGTGTGCATCAGTCATAGATGTGGCATTTACCTGTGGCCTTGTAAACAAGACCCTAAGTGAGTGTCTAAATCTGATTACCCATCAGAGAGATGTGTGTGAACCAGCATGCTTCTTGCCTCCCTGGCCCTCTGGCTGATTTCAAGAGGGTATTCACGTTGCGAAGCCGCGTGCCTCTGGTTTTGGTAGAGGAGATCTACTCCATGTGTAAGGAACATTGGTATATGCATCACACACAGATTCACTAGAATACGTTTTTTTTTTTTTTTGACAGGCAGAGTGGATAGTGAGAGAGAGAGACAGGGAGAAAGGTCTTCCTTTTTGCCGTTGGTTCACCCTCCAATGGCCGCTGCGGCTGGCGCATCTCGCTGATCCGAAGCCAGGAGCCAGGTGCTTCTCCTGGTCCCCCATGCGGGTGCAGGGCCCAAGCACTTGGGCCATCCTCCACTGCCCTCCTGGGCCACAGCAGAGAGCTGTAGAATACATTTTTTTTAAGTAACCAAACCATTTTCTTAGTCTCGTTAGAGAGAATATGAAGAAATCTTTTCAGATCCAGATGCAGATCAAGTGATCTGGCAGCCAATATGTGCTCTCTGCAGATTGGGGATGGTTCTTTTCCCCAATAGAGTCCTGTGAGGCTGCCCCAATGAGGATCTCCTGCAGAATGGTTGTAGCCAACCCCATTAGGTCCTCTGCAAGTAACGGGTTTTAAGGCAAAGAAATCCCTGGAATTATATCCAGGTTCTGAGCAATGACTCAGGCAATAGGCTGGAGGAACTGTGTGTGCTATGGTTTGAATGTGTCTCCTCCAAAATTGTGTTACCAACATGATGGTGTGAGGAGCGGGAGCACTGAAGAACTGATTCAACCAAAAGGGCTCACATCATGAGTGGAATTAAGGCCCGCAGAAAAGGCTTCACACAACATACAGCTGCCATACCCTTCTGTCTTTTGTCATGTGAGGGTAAAATACTTCTTTCTTGTGGGAGATGCAGCTCTCATCAGATAACAAACCTACTGGCTCATTACTTGGCTCCAGAACTATGAGAAAATGAATTTCTGTTCTTTACAAATGAGACAAGGAGTTTGGTAATGAGAAAGCAGAAAGCAAGTTTTGGTACAAATGAAGTAGGCAGGTACACAGGCTAAAATTGATTAGATTTGTGAGCTGGAAGACTACGCCTTTGCCATGCCCCTGTGTGGCCTCATTGCCCTACCTGGCCACACTTGGGTGCCCACCAGCCAATCAGGTTAATTAACTACTCCCCTTTGGAAGTGGGTTAAAAGCTGGGACATGGTGTGGCCCGGCCCTCTCTTCTTCCCTGGCCTCTTGCCAGGAGGGGCCTTGTTGAAGCCCTGTGCCTCCAGGGTGCATAGCCTTCGGGCCATGTGCTCTAGGCTTCCTGGCCTAGATGCTCATCCATGTGGCTGGTTCCTGGTACTTGGTATGAATCCCTATTCACCTCTCTCAAATAAAGCCCTCACTCTTTCTCACTAAATAAAAGCTTAAAACGTACCATGCTGCCTCGATTATCTGTGCCAGTATTTTGAATTCTCCTCTGAAAATGAGGCAAGAACCCTCTCGGGCTTATTAATATTGGGGATTTATTAATAAGCTCATGGTGAAATTGTATGGCACCCCAAATTCTGGTAGCACATATGGCACCCCAGATAGCACTTCTAGGGAACTTTAAAGGGCCACATTTCAGTGTAGATTTTAGGGGGTCGTATCCGATTTCACAAAGACAACAAACTTCAAGCACACAACAGTAAAGCTATCTCAGGCAATAGCAAGAAACTAGTGCTTCAGTGATTCCTGAAATAGATCAAATTTGGCACGCAAGGGAGAGAAGGAAACAGACGGAAGGAGGCAAAGATGATCATCTAATGAGCTGATCATCTCAACCCCACAACTTGGCTCTCTATTTTGCATAGTAGTATGTTTTGGTCTTTGCACTTGAATAGACTCAGCTCAGTGGTGCCATGGGTTTCATTCACTAAGGCTACCTCATTCCTGTCTTATTTGTAGGCCCAGCTAGTTGAACCTTAAGGTTGATAATGGGAGCCAACCTTTTCTGTATTTCTGAGAACCGATGATACAGAGGCCGTAAGAGTTTGTAACTTGGGGACAAAGAACATTCTCTCAATAGTTTTATAATAAGGCTAAAGCCAGCTTGTTTTTCTTAGGATTAAAGTGTGTGACATCTACACCGTAGAACGAAGCACACAAATTTTCAAATAACATAACTTGTAATGTAGCTTTGTCATGACTTGGGGTCACTGAGTAACTTGTCAAAGCTGAGCAAACTTCAGTGGTGCTGCGGATGGGAAAACAGAGCATTTAGTGGGGGTCCGTCAAGCACCCACACTCTGTAGATGAGGAAGGAAAACAAGTAAAATATACAGATTTATGACCAAACACACGTATAGGTGAGATAAGCTGAGAGGAGACAAAGTGAGATCCATTGCACATTGCATTAATGCTCAGAGAACAGACTCTCCAGACACTGGAAGGGATGATCCATTTTAACTCTCATTTTACATGTGAGGAGAATGGCAAATGGCTCAGGATCAAACACTTACTCAGAGTGATGAGATGAGAGTCAAGAGGGCTAACCCTAGCTTGGTGTGTTGCTATGCCAGATTCAAAGGTCAAGAAAGAATTAGGATGAGTGAATGCTAGGCAGAAACATAAAGCAATAATAAAAACATGAATAATCAGAAACCTCCTTATCCCTTACAGAAATATGGTTTAGCCTAGAGGAGACGAAAACCTACGTTAAAAAATCTGCTAATAAAAGGAGTAGGACATAAAATTTAATGTTGATTAAAATACTTTGTTAGATTGAACTCCTTTTTAAACGTGTCAGCCAGAAGAAAACTAAAGTCTCTAAATCTAGACATTGAGAAACAATAAAGAAACTATTGACCTAGAGAATGGAAAAGAATATGCAAGGAACTTGAACGTGTGCACGTCATCAAGTCAAAACATTACTTATCTGCAACTACAGTAATTAGCAAATGTGTATTAGCAAAGCAGCTATTTTTGAAGAATGATCAAGTAACTTGAATAAATTCTTCAAGGTTATAAAGGACAATATTAAATTCTAGTTGGATATAAAATCTCTGGATTGAACATTTTGCACCAACGTCCATATGTCTAATATAATATAAACAAGGAAGAACACTGTTATATAGAAAAATGAAAGTAAAAAATGAGTGCTTTCTAGATAATAAAATACTTGGCATCATGTACGGGCCTTCATAAGGTGGTATCTGTTTATGTGTCCAACCCTGTCTCATTCCATGTCTTTCCTCTGCTCTATTCTGTAGCCAAATCAAGTTATACTTTGCTGAAATTGTCTGGTTAGATCCTGTCTGCTTTTAATTTCTTTTCCTTTTGCCCCTCATTCCATTGCCATGCGTTGAGTTATTCTCATGTAGTCAACTTCCATATCTTCTGACTTGTGCCCCTACTCTGCCCCTCACCATTTGCATTAATTGTGCTTTCTTTTTGTTTTATAATATTCAGGGTACATAAACTTCACTCATTCCATTTTTAGTGCTGATCTATAAAATTTCTGATAGCTTGTTTTTTCGCCTAAAGATGCCTTTTATTTAAGGAATACAAACTTCATGCATTTCGTAATTACAACTTTAGGAATATAGTTATCCTTCCCACCATACCCGCCATCCCTCCCACACTCCCATATCTTCTTCTCCTCCCCCTCCCATTCTCAGTCCCATTCTCCACTAAAATTCATTTTCAATTAACTTTATACACAGAAGACCAACTCTATATTAAGTAGAAAGTTCAACAATTTTCACACACACACATACACACACTCACCCCAAAAATTGTTCCTCAACAGTAGAGACAAGGGCTGTTCAAAGTCATTGCATCACAAAGTTGATTTCACTTTTTTTTTTTTAGAAACTTAATTAACTTTATTTATTTTTTTTTATTTGTTTGACAGGTAGAGTTGCAGACAGTGAGAGAGAGAGAGAGAGAGAGGAGAGAGAGAGGTCTTCCCTCAGTTGGTTCACTCCCCAAATGGCCACAACGGCTGGAGCCACGTTGATCCTAAGCCAGGAGCCAGGTGCCTCCTCCTGGTCTCCCATGTGGGTGCAGGGGCCCAAGCACTTGGGCCATCCTCTACTGCCTTCCCAGGCCAAAGCAGAGAGCGGGACTAGAAGAGGAGCAACTGGGACTAGAACCCAGTGCCCATATGGGATGTCAGTGCCGCAGGCAGAGGATTAACCTAATGCGCCAGAGTGCCGGCCCCAGAAACTTAATTAACTTTAAAGAAGCACCCAAGAATGAAACACCTTTTGTGAGCACTTAGACATAACTATAACTTCTGTGACATAAGAATATCTGCCACTTAATACATTAAAAGAAAGTACTTGAGAACAAGTTTTATCATTAATTAAGGAAGCAACAAGAAAACAAGCAATGGAGATGGACACTTAGGCATAACTAAAAATTATGAGACATAACAATATCCTCTGCTTAATATGCTAAAACAAAATAAATCTTTGAGAACAAATTTTAGTGTTAACTCTATAATACAAATCTTTGAGGACAGAGGTCCTGCATGAGAAGTTGGAGCACAGTGACTCCTGTTGTTAATTTAACACTTAACACTCTTATGTATGATGTCAAGTGATCACCGGGGGCTCTGAACATGAGAACATGAGCGCCTAGGCTATAGAAGCCTTTTGAATCCACAAACTCTGTCAATATTTAGATAAGGCCATAAGCAAAGTGGAAGTTCTCTCCTCCCTTCAGAGAAAATTATCTCCTTTGATGACCACTTCTTTCCACTGGGTCTCACCCACAGAGGTCTTTCATGTAAGACATTTTTTTTTGCCACTGTGTCTTGGCTTTCCATGCCTAAAATGCTCTCTTGGGCTTTTCAGCCAGACCAGAATGCCTTAAGGGCTATTTCTTTGGTCAGAGTGCTATTTAAAGCAATTGTCATTCTATGAGTCTGCTGTATGGACTTGCTTCCCATGTTGGAGCATTCACTCCTTTTTAATTCTATTATTATTACCAGATACTTAATCCCATCGATATGATCACTTTAACACTTAAGATGGTATTTTTACCACCCAGCTTAAGGGGATTTGGGGTCCCATGGCAAATTTTCAAACTGTAGCCTTAGAAGTAAGTCCATAGGAATGTATGCAGAACTAAACAGCTTTACAGTTACAAACTTCATATACTTCATAAGCTTATTGATCCCATTTACCAGACTCTATAATCTTAATGATAGGGACTGCTTCCTGTTCTTCGTGGTGTCCCCAGGTTTGAGGCATTTAACTGCATTCAGTAAAAGCTTGTTTAAAAAACAATCAGACATTTTAATCCCCATGCCCAAAGAAGCGGCTGTCATGGCTTTGGTCTTATGATCACTGTGGATGGATATAGTCAATAATTTGGATTACCTTACGCCAGAGTAGAGAGACTAAGTGTCCATACTTATTTATTTATCTGAACTAAACAGCCTTTGCTATGATTGGTCTGAATGACAAAGCAATCCTTATAGAAAAAAAATAGAGACAATAGCATTCTAATCAGATGGTTGAAGAGAAGTATGTTCTCACATGCCCAAGGGCCAATTCTTTTTATCATCCAAAATGAAGAAGAGCAATTCTCTTCTGCTGTCATCAAGCTTATTACTAAATCATGTGTGGAGTGATCTCTCAGGCACCTGCCTTGGGACCTGTCATAAACTCTGGAGAGCTCACTGCAGTGCACAGGATTCAGGCAGCTTTTGATAATGTTATGTTATATGGTCTTCATTATCCTTCCAATAGTATTGATGACACTTCAGAGATGAAAAGGAACAAGATAAAATGAAAAATAAAGCTAAGAGAAAAGCAGACCTAAGCTCATTTTTTTTCAGAGGCAGCATGTGGGTGTTTCATTTCTACAAATCACATCTAAAAGTGGACAGCAAAAATCTAGGGTGGATAGCCCAGCCCAGGCTAAAATGAAGGAGGTGGAGCCCTTTCCAAATGTCATAAAGCCTGAAAAGAAGGAGAAAAGAACAGTACAATTGGCTAGTCTAAGAATAAAAGAGAAAGTGTTCCAAGGGTGGGAACAAGGCTCCGTATTTCCTTATAAAATGTGGATAATTTGTCAGAAATTCAGAGGCTTCAAAATGTCTTTAATAACTTTGTATGTATAAGGTCATTAATAAACAAAAAGATGCTATATTGATGATTTAAGAGTTTGAATTTCTTTATTAATTATATATATATCATCTTTTGTAAATCATATATTTGCCATCTTCCTATTATAGGCTTATTGCTTTTCATAGTGACTCAAATTATTTATTTACTTAATATATGAATCTATTATTTACTTACTAAATAAATCTTACTTATTTACTTTATAAATAGATCTATCACTTATTTAATAAATCTAATAATGGTATTACATCTTATTTAAATTTTGCCATTTGAGGAAATTAAATGTGTATGAAAGGAACTATTTTTAAAAGTAATTTATTCATCTATCTTGAAACATTCATTGAACACCTGTCCTGTGCAGGATAGTATTGCTGCCACTTCGGATATACCAGTAATAAAAGCTACCCAATCCCTGTGCTTCTGAATCTTCTATTCTACTGTGTGTATACACATGTGTGTACTATGTGTGTGTGTGTGTGTGTGTGAAATTAGTAATAAATAAACCTAAGGAAAAGAAGCAAGTAATCATATAGAGTATTAGAAAGTGATGGCACTGGCCGGCGCCGCGGCTCAATAGGCTAATCCTCCGCCTTGCGGCGCTGGCACACCGGGTTCTAGTCCCGGTCGGGGCACCGATCCTGTCCCGGTTGCCCCTCTTCCAGGCCAGCTCTCTGCTGTGGCCAGGGAGTGCAGTGGAGGATGGCCCAAGTGCTTGGGCCCTGCACCCCATGGGAGACCAGGAGAAGCACCTGGCTCCTGCCATCGGATCGGCGCGGTGGCCATTGGAGGGTGAACCAATGGCAAAAAGGAAGACCTTTCTCTCTGTCTCTCTCTCACTGTCCACTCTGCCTGTCAAAAAAAAAAAAAAAAGTGATGGCACTGTGGCTTGATGGGTAAAGCTGCCACCTGCATCCCATATGGGCACCAGTTCGAGTCCCAGGTGGTTCACTCTAATCCAGCTCTCTGCTGTGGCCTAGGAAAGCAGTAGAAGATGGCCCAAGTCCCTGGGCTCCTGCACCCACATGGGAAACCAGGAAGAAACTCCTGGGTCCTGGCTTCGGATTGGTACAGCTCTGGCCATTGCAGCCATCTGGAGAGTGAACCAGTAGATGGAAGACCTCTCTCTCTTTCTCTCTCTGCCTCTTAGTTTTGAATAAATAAATTTTTTTTAAAGAAATTGATATCTATGTTGTAGAAAACAGAAAAGCAGAGCAAGAGTGGAATGCTCTGGATAGGTAGGCTGTTGAGATTGCATTATTAAATAGGATGGCATTGTTGGTGGATGGCTTTCTTAAATATTTATTTATGTGGAAAACAGCAACAGAGAGAGGGAAGGAAAGAAGAAGGAAGAGAGAAGGGAGGAAGGGAAAGAGGGAGGGAGGAAGGGAGGGATGGAGAGAGAGAGAGAGAGCGAGAGGGAGAGAGAGAGAAAGGGGTGGTGTACTGGAGATGTCTTCCATTTGCTGGTTCTCTCCTCAATGGCCAGGTTTATGCCAGCTTGAAGACAGGAACCAGGGAATCCTTCCTAGTGTCCTGCATGGGTTGCAGTGGTCCAAGCATTTGGGCTATCTCCTGCTGCCTTCCCAGGCATATTAGCAGGAAGCTGGATCTGAAGCAGAGTAGTTGGAATTCTACCTGACTACCTGCTGGTATTGCAGCTGGTGGTTTCACGGGCCCCAGTGGATGACATTTGAGCAAAAGCCAGGAGAAGATGGGAGAGACAGCCATGTGAGTGTTCATGATAAGAAATTCTAGGTAGAGAAAGCTTCTTGTGCCCCGGTTCTATGGTAGAATCATTTCAGGTCATCTTGAGGAATGCAAAGAAGGCTAGTATCTCCAGAACAAAATGGATGAGAATTTTAAAAAGATGAGGTCAAAGAGAAAAGGAGATCACTCATGTGAGAGCCCATGTGTCTTTATAAGGATTTTAGTTTTCCTACTGAGTACAATGGGAGCAGTAGGGTGATGTGACTTGGGTTTCAGCAGGCTCGATATGACTGTCAGATGGAAAGCAGACCTTGTTGAAGAATGGATAAGTGCTAGGTAAACCATTGGGAAGCTAGCAGTAGTTTCCTGTTGCTGCTGTTACAACAAACTCCCCCAAATATCTCATCTTACAGCCGCACAGATCCATCTCACAATTCTGGAAGTGAAGTCTGGAATCAAGGATGGGCTGGAATCAAGGAATTGGGTAGGGCTGTGTTTCCATGGGAGGCTCTGGGGAGAATTGATGTTTTTGCATTTTCTGGCTTCTGGAGGTTGGCTGCGTTCTAGAAATTGCACCACCCCAACCTCTGCTTCCTTCTCTGCACCTACTCTGACACTGATCTTTCTGCTTCCCTTTTGTAAGGAGGACCCTTGTGATCACATTGGGCCTACCCAGGTAGACCAGGATAATCCTCCCCCACCACCTCAGGATCCTTAATTTAATGACAAAGTAAAGTCCTGGTGGCCACATAAGGTGACCCAGTCACAGGGTCAGAGGATTACGATGTGGACACGTTTGAGAGAGGGTGAGTAGACATTATTCCTCCCAGCATAAGCTAGTGATGTAACCCAGGAGAGAAATGATAGTGATTTGGAAAGGGAGGTTCTTTTGAGGAGAGTGGAAAGGGTTGGATGTGAGATATTATTTGGAATGTAAATCTGAGAACATGTCCTAGTGGAGTAGATGTGTGTTGTGAAAGACAGGTTAGTCAAGGATGCTTCCAGGTACCCAGATCCTACGAGCTTGTGGTCTGCAAGGGGTCTGATCATACCTGCCCCCTTTACACTGTGTTCCCAAGACCTAGATGAGGGCCCAACACAGAGTGAATACCCCATAAGCATTCATCAACCTTCTTGTCACAAATAGATATGATTAAGGAAAACTAGAGAAAACAAGGGGGAACCTGCCAGAAAAGATACTATCTCAAAATCTTCAAAATCACTTTAACATTTTTTATTAATTTGTCTTAATGTTTCATCTTATAAGCACATTTTTTCTATCTTTTTGTGGTAGCATTATAGTTGCTACATTTTGTCCTTAAAATATATTTTAAGGAAACATTTCCCTATATTCATTCTCTTCATTGAGATCAACTTGATATTTGTACTGTTTCTTTCAGTGGATGCTTTGTAATTTGTGTATTCATTCAATTATTGTTATTCAGGTAGTTTTAACTTTTTTCACTAATCTAAGTGATGCATATAATTAAAATATTCTTTACATATTTTCCCCATTTTATAGTCTTAGAACAGAGTCCCAGAAGTGGAATCTCTGATTAAATGTATGGCATTCTTTTGTAGACTTGGATGCAGAGTACCAGGTAGTTTCTAAAATGGTTGTTCTATTTTTGTTTTCAAAATTCATGTCTGAGTACATCTGCATCTATGGATTCTTCTGGGTAATGAGTATTACCACTGAAAATATTCTCCTTCATTATGTGAAAAATAACATCTTGTAGTTTTTCAGTTGTTGGTTCCTTTTCTTTTTGCAGCCAACCGTTATTACTCTTGTGAACTATCTTTTAATACTATTATCCATATGTCATCATTTTCCATTAGTATATCCAACCTAAGACATATTTTTGTGACATTGATTATAAATCAGGGGGAAGCATGCAATATTTGAATTCAATGGAAGAGAGCAGTTAATAATTGGACCCTTAGCAGTGTTTTACTTTGCATTTTCCCCAGTTTTTTAGCTTTCAATGTTGTATTAAATTTAAAGTCTTATTTGTGAATATAGTTTCTATATGGCAAATGATTCTTAATAGTTTTTGTTAAAAAATGTTTAGTAGGAGCTAAGTTTTTAAAAATAAATGCAAACCTGTACCATTAATAAAATCTATAGTATTATATCATTAAAAAAAAATTGAAGACCAATAGAAGGATGCACAATGAGAAGGGTGGACCCAGCACTGTGATACATTCATCAGGTTTACTCGGGTCTGTGAGGCCTCTGGTCAGGAGCCTGATTGTCTTATGGAGACATTTCCACTCTATGTCTGTCTGAAACATTCATAAGGTCCAGCAAAGAGCATCCCAGAGAGAAATGTTGAAGGAATGTTTTTATATTAGGACTGCCAACTAAAATATCAGGAGCCATATTTTCAAATCAATGTAAATCACATGTTTTTAATATTTACAAAGTTCAAATGAAATTAGATAACAAAAATTCATAAAGAAAGACAGTAGAATAAACAACTTGTGAAATTGCAAAGGGGACAGAGAACATTGCGGGTACCATGGGATAAGACACTGTTTCTATTTCTTTTCTTCAACTATTTAATTAATATCTGCAGGAATAAGCAGCAAATTAATATATCTTGAACTGATGCTATATTAAGCAATGTTGTAAACATGGATAATGACTTAGAAACTATTTATCTGGAACTTGAAAAGGTTACAAATATGGACTAAAATCAAAATGAGATTTAACTGGGAGAATGTAAACTAGTACATCTGGGAAGAAATTGAATCAGACTCAGAGTCCTCTTGAGAAATCTGCTAAGTGAGAAGACGCAGAGCAAGTGGGTAGCTAAATAAAAAAAAATTTATAATGTAATATGGGCACAAAAAAGGTCAATGCGATTTGAATTGCAAAAAGAATTTTTTTTTATAAAAAGCAAAACAGGATGAAATGGGAAGTGGTAATCAAATGTATTCTCACAATTTTGATGATAGTCTCTGAACCCTTTTCAGACAGTTAAGCCAACTTGTCAGTAAAGGATAGGAATTATTTGGGAAGGAAAGTCTTTAATAAACAAGACACATTTATGTGACAACTGGAAGCACCCACAGATGTCACTATAGAGTATATATTGTTATTCTCTGCAGCTTGTCCTGTTTTTGAAGTATTTGGAGAGACCCTGAAGCTCTTTGCTGTGTTCCCTTTGTCATTCTCATTTCCCTTGCCCGGGCTCTTCCCCTGTCTTCCCTGGATCATCACTACTTAGCTGCCTTATCAGCTTTTGCTCCTACTATTACATTATTTCTTCATTGTTTTAAAAGATTTATTTATTTATTTGAAAGTCAGAGTTACACAGAGAGAGAAGGAGATGGGGGGGTGTCCTCCATCTGCTGGTTCACTCCCCAGTTGGGCCTCAAGGTCGGAGCTGCACCTATTTGAAGGAGCTTCCTCTGGGTCTCCCACACAGGTGCAGGGGCCCAAGGACTTGGGTCATCTTCCACTGCTTTCTCAAGCCATAGCAGAGAGCTGGATTGGAAATGGAACAGTTGGGACTTGAACTGACACCCATATTGGATGCCAGCAATTTAGGCCGTGGCCTAACCCTCTATGCCACAGCACCAGCCCCATGCTATTACTTTAGATGGCACATTCTTTGCTACTGAGAAAACAAACAAGCAATGGTCATCCTTCAACCATAGGTTAAATACCATCTCCTTGCTAGCTTCTGTGTGCTGCCTCACTTCCTTCCAGCCCCAAATTGAACTTAATTGCTTCTTACTTGTAGCTACACTACATGTATTTACTATATATATATATATATATATATATATATATATATATTTTTTTTTTTTTTTTTTGACAGGCAGAGTGGACAGTGAGAGAGACAGAGAGAAAGGTCTTCCTTTTGCCGTTGGTTCACCCTCCAATGGCCGCCGCGGAAGGCGCGCTGCGGCCGGCACACCGCGCTGTTCCGATGGCAGGAGCCAGGTGCTTATCCTGGTCTCCCATGGGGTGCAGAGCCCAAACACTTGGGCCATCCTCCACTGCACTCCCTGGCCACAGCAGAGAGCTGGCCTGGAAGAGGGGCAACCGGGACAGGATCGGTGCCCCGACCGGGACTAGAACCCGGTGTGCTGGCGCCGCAAGGCGGAGGATTAGCCTGTTGAGCCACGGCGCCGGCCTGTATTTACTATATTAACCACATTCTTCTCCATCCCCTTCCCTATAGTGAATCTGAAGCTTCTTCAGGGCGGGAAGCAATTTTAGTTATTTCTTCTGTTTTCCATAACAACCAGCCACAGTACCTTACCACATTTCTCTTAGTGAAGAATTTCGTGCCGTGTGCTTTGTAGCGTGTGTTTGGGATAGGGAACCAGAAACCCATCCAAAAGCAATAAAGTAGAAATTAGCTTTTCTCTCATTAGCAACCTCTCTCCAAGTTTACCCGCCAGATTGCACTGATCTGTACTGCACTCAATGTAAATTTTGAAACATGCTGAAATTCTAGAAGAATGGGAATTTTCATCATCCTACTTATCATCAAGAAAGTGGCCAATAATAGGTAAGAAGGAATGTCTATGATATAGCAAGTGTGATGACTCACTCAGAAAAGATTGAACTAAGGATAATAAGAAACAATTATCAGAGTTTCCCATCCCTTCCAGAAAATGAAAAATTAATGATTCAGGAAAGATTTTGGCTGCCATGTTGACACTGGGGCCTAATTTTATTAGGATAAACCTCTAAAAGTTTTATGTTTATGAATTTTCCTAAGAATCTTGTCAAACAATGACATATCAACATTATAGAAAGTCAAGTAGATTCTTCTTATTTCTATGTTATTTGCTACCCAACAGGATTCACTTATCTATTGCACAATAAATGAGCATCTATTATGTACCAGGAAGTTATGGATATAGTGTTGAACAAAACAGCTCTACTGATTTCCTTCATGAACCTCATAATCTAGTACTGGGTTTTAAAATTATGTATTCCTGGCTAAAAGTGGGCTATGAAATCAATTAGATGACTTCTGACCATCCTTCTGGAAAAAAAATGATTTAGAACACAGAAGGGCATATTAAAATGCATTGCATATATTAATGGTGAGTTATTTTGTTATCTTTTATTTTAGTTATATGAGTATGTACATATATTTTTAATATATTTGTTTCTGTGGGTTACGGTGAAAAATATAAAAACATTTTTTTAGTGAAATTTATACTATCCATCACCTATGTGGTACTTTCAGTAAGCTAGACACAATTCTATGAGAAAAAACAACCCAGTTAATGCTCTCTGCAATTCAGTGAAATTGGTACTATTAGTCCCACTTTAAAGCTGAGGAAATAAAGAAATAAATAGACAGTAGTAGCCAGGACCCAGAACCAAGCAGTGGGAGGAGAAGGACATGAACCTAGATAAACAGCTTCAGAAATCACTCTCCTATTGCTTCACTGATCTCATTTGTTTTTGTGGTGAAGCCATTGAAGACGATGTTAAGGGTATGACTTGCCCCAGGAGGAGTGTATTTTGCATTGCAGGCCCAATGGATGAGATCATTTGATCTGTTTTATAACTATATGTATGTATGTAGGGGGTTCTTGCAAGATGAGAAAATAGGTGTACTGGTATGTAGACTGAGAGTGGGGCAAGGCAAGAGTAAGCTTCAAGTACCTCTGAGAAAAGGTGGTACATGTGTAGGGTGGAGGGGAGCTCCTGGGAGTGGTGGAGTTATATATAGGCATGAGCTATGGAGGGACAGGAGCCTGGTCCGGTTACCATGTCCTGTCATTAGAAGAGAGTAGTTTAGAATGGAACTTAGTTTTTATTCTTATTCCCTTCCTACCAAGGCCTTTGGCAGAAAGTGGTTTCAGTCCTTGTATTGCTAGCTACCAGCTATGAACCTGCAAAGCTTTTATGCCATCTGCATGCTTCAGTGTTGTGTCCTTACTGGCATTTCTTCATCATTGTTTTCATTATTGTTTAACTGAATCTGAAGGAGGCAGTCTTACACATAAGAATGGAGGAAGCAAGTTCTTTAAAAGTTTGTGAATTGGTGGGAACACATGTTTACAAACTTTAAGGAATATAACGATCATCTGGGAAGCGTGAGAAAATGCAGAGTCTTGACCATATCCCCAGAGATCCTACATCAATCTGTGCAAAAGTAGGGCACAGCTAATGACTGCATTCTATTTTGAGGAAAAAAAAAAGAATGTTATAATGGAAAACAATTCAGAGGCAGCAAAAAGATATCCCAGGAGGAGATCCCACTCAGAGGGTCAATGGTCCACCTCCCCAGGAGTGGTTTGTTGTCATATGGTAGCTCTGTCCTAGGGAAGCTCTTCGCTCTTTGTCACACAGACAAGTTAAGACCAAACATGAGCTCACTAGGAGATGCCATCGTTGGCAGACACCTTGAGAGGAGTAGACATTCACAATAGCAACTTGGAGAGGATCACTTGTCATTACTTTATTTATTATTCACCTAGGTGTAATCTGCAGAATGACATGACCTGGGAAACAAGGGTTATATATCTTGGTAGGCAATATGTGTTCTATGAATAGAAGGAGAGCAAACAAAAAAGCAAGTGACAGAGTGAAACATAAATTTGAAGGTAGATCTCACACTGCCATCACTTTATGTTCTTTACTCAAGTATCTCAAACTGTTTGAGAGGACTGTAGCTTCCCCAACTTGATCAGTAAGCCCCAAATCAGACAGGCTGTCTTCTATCTTCAACTTGAATGGCCAAAATGACCTTAGAATGTCCTCAGATAGCCCCTGAGGTTTCCATACTGCAAATCACTCTGAGTAAAGCTTCAGGTAGAACTCAAGCAGCTTATAGGTAGGTGACAGGAAAGGGGAGGGAGGTTCAGGGAAGGAAGAAGACATCAGAGAGCATAATGTGTGAAGACTTTAGAATAAAAAACCGGGCTAACCAATAAGAACTTAGATATATAACTGCTGCTTTTATTTATTTGAAAGGCAAAGTTACAGAGAGATGGAGAGATTCAAAGAAAGATCTATCTGCTGGCTCACTCCCAAAGTGGCTGCAATGGCTGGAGCTTGATCAGGCTGAAGCTAGGAGCCTGGACTTCTATCCATTTCTCCCATGCGGGTGACAGGATCCCAAGTATTTGGGGAATCTTCTGCTGCTTTCTCAAGCACATTAGCCAGGAGTTGGCTCAGAAATGGAGCAACCAGAAGTTGAACTGGTTTCATATGGGATGGTGATGTTGTAGGAGGTGCCTTGACTTACTGCACCACGATGCCACCCCTTATAACTATTTCTTTATCATCTGCTTCCTTAGGAGTCACGATGTATTTGAAAATGTGCATCTTTTCTCTCTTAAATAATGGCTTTGACTAAAGCAGATCAATGCTGGTTGTAATTACTTGAGGTTAGGCAGATAAGATAGTGGGTTGTCCTGGTAGACATGGATGATACCTAACTGGGACATCACATCCCACTTCACAGTATCCGGGTTAGAGTCCCAGCTCTGCTTCCCGATTCCAGCTTCCTGCTAATGCTCACTCTGGGAGGCAGCAGGTTATGACTCAAGTAGTTGGACCCCTGCATCCTATATGGGAGATTGCTGGCTTTTGCCTGGTCTTGCCCTAGCTGTTGCAGGCATTTGGATAGTGAATCAGCAAATGGAAAATTGATCTCTCTCTTTCTCTCCCCGCCTCCCCCCAAAATAAATAACCTTAAATAACATTAAATAAATAACAGTAGGATGTCTCAGCACTATTAACATATTGGGCTAATAATTTTGTTGTGGGGAGTTGCCTCGTAGGATGTTTAGCGGTATCTCAGTCACTACCCCACTAGATGGTATTAGCACCTTTCCCACCTCCTCCAGTTCTAACAACCAAAAACTGCTTGCAGATATTGACAAGATGGTGCTCTGGGGACAGAATTGCTACCCTTCCCCACCCCACGCCCATGAAGAACCACTGCATCCTAGAGTCACTAGTGACCCAGCTGGACATCTCCTGCCTTTTGTATGGGACCAAGTCAATTGCTTCCCTATGACTCTTCCCATCACCCTCTTGGAAACAGCTCCATATGCATCACAGCGAGGTTTATGGAGCTTAGCACTGTACTACTTGATACTATTAGCTTATTTTTGACCTCTGGGGAATTTCCTAAGCAATTAAAAAATACCTATTGTTTCTGTGTTGCTGAAAACACTGCCTCGGGATCTGAGAGTTATTGATTATCCTGCAAAGTTTCAACATGGCCTGATAGTTTCTAACGTTTTATTTATGCACTTGGCTGATTTGAGGGCAACTGCAGGGTTCATGACATATTATTTCTAGTGAGGTCAGCCAGGCCTGGGGGCTGCTGCTTCTGTGGAAATGCCTCCCTTCCTGCCAACAGTGGGCTGCTGCTCTCCAGGTCATGGTTTTACCTAAAGTGGACCTTTGTTCTGACCAGTCCTCTGTTTTCCTAAGTCATGTCTTGATGTTGCTGAATCTGAGTCAGATAAATGATTTTATTTTTTCTGTTTCCTGTTTTAAAGAGTTTGCACTAACCGAAGTGTTTCTTGATTGTTCATAGATATTTCTTTGACTTTCCTCTCTGCACACTGCTACATAAGTAAAGATTCAGGGTGGAACAGTACTTGACTTACAGGTAGATTTCTGAATGCATTCTGTAGCTCATCTAGATAAGAGCACAATTGGTTAAGGCAGTTCTTTGGACGAGACTGTTATGAAGTTCTCCTGTTAGGAAAACAGTCTCCTTGACCAGACACTAGATAGGATTCTTTGAGCCCTTTCTCAATTGGACCCTGTCCTTAGGTTTCTTTGGCAAGAGCCCAAGTGTAGCAAGAATCCTACCAAATCAGTTTATTGAAAATTTCCCACCTGTGGTTTATGACCTGGTCACTGTGGCCTGCTGTCACCAAGAAACTTATTGGAGCAGTTGAGCAAGAATCTACTGTTTCCTCTGATTTCTTTGTCATTTTCCATCCCCCCACCCCTACAGTCTGCCCCTTGGCTATCAGTTCCTACTTGTTCTTGTATTCAGAACTGAGCCCAGTTCCACAGTGAGGTCTCTTTCCCCTTATCGCAGCAGTTTCTAAATAAAATGTGTTTTTATCATTTCTGCTACATCCCAGTTCTAGTTTTCTGTGACTCCTCTTCAAACTTAAAAAACTCATGGCAATTGCTAGCTGGGGCCCGATGTTTGCCTATGCTCTGTAACAATACCTTGAGGGGTTCTTTAGCTCAAGAAGTTATAAAATTTATAACCAATAGGGTTGGTTAGGAAAAGTGAGAAGAGCTAAATCTATGAAAATGTGTCATGATTAATGAGTTTTATGGCTGCTGGAGGGCAGGAAAGTGCACTGAACCACTGCTCTAGATGCTCTCGAGGGCAAGTAGCCTCTAGGGAAGAAGGCCACGCTGAGCTGAGGAAAGGAAGTCAAGGCTGGCGAGCCTAGTGCAAGCCTGAGTCCCCAGGGCTGGGGAAAGCAAGAGAAACCTCGAGGAGAATTACAGGGAACCCAGGTGGCTGTTACTCCTCTGATTATGCCATAAGTCTTGCTAGGTGATATAAAAATTAACGGAGAGTTAAACTTGTGAGTATAAAATAAACTGAACCTACGTCATTGTAAAAATGAAAAGAACAAATAAGAGAGGAAGGAGGAAGGGTGGGAGCATGAGTGGGAAGCAAGGTCGCATGGGAAGTATCATTATGCATTTAATGCAATTTATGATTATGCAATTTAATCATTATGCATATGAAATAAGTGAAATTTGTTTGCCTTATATAATTTTTTTTTAAATTTTAAAAATTTATTTGTTGTTGTGGATTTATTCTGAGATGAGGAGTGCTGTGGGGACAAGAGGCACGGAGTCACCACACAGACCCTGGGAGTCTGGTGAAAGCAGGCCAGAGGCAAGCAGCCCACAGACTCATTTATTTCAGTTGGTACAGGAGCTTAAATAGCCAAGGTAGCCAATCCAGTCAAGGGGTGGTTTATGCCCTAACCAATCACAGCCTGTTGCCAGGCAGTATCTGAAGCCATCCAGTCACAGCCTGTTGCAAGGCAGGCTCCATTGCCATGTGGTTTCCAAAGCCATCCAATCACAGCCTGTTGCCAGGGAGGCTCCATGGCCAGGTGGGTTTCGAAGCCATTCCTGAGTAACTGATGCTTGCTTGCCAGTGGCCATCTTAGCATAGCCTTCTCATTCCACCACAGTCATTATGCTCATCTACATCAGATATTGAAATCTCAAGATAGGACCCCTCTGAGCCTTGTAAATAAATTAAAAGAAAAGAAATAGACCTAAGCAGAGTCTGCAGCTACTACTTGAAAGGGATCTGTCTTTAAGAAATGAATACAAAAATAGGTACATATCCTCGAAAGAGATAGTGCAAACGAGGGCACCCAAAACTCATGCTTCATCAGCTTCATGATAAATATGACTTTGGATTGGAGGAACCTGCTTTTCCCTTTCCCTCAGCTTGGGAGATCTGAAATCAAGGTTGTAGGCAAGAAGTGGGACGTCTCACTGGTCTGATTGTTCCAGGAGCAGGAGGGTTCACACTGAGGGAAGGGCAGGGTAACTGAAGAATGTTACCCCACCCTTCAGGAACCTGACACTCCATCAGCCAGTGTTGAGAGCATGGGGAGAAGGATTCCATGTGGGATCCAGGAAGGTCACATACTATGGGCAAGGGGCTCTAGTCACCTGCTGGGGATGTCTAGCATCAAGAGAAGTCCAGACGGACTTATGCAATCATTTAGTTAGGGAGGTTGAGCCTGGGAAAATCTACTTTGCTACTAGTATTGTGATTCCTTCAGAGGATGGGTGGCTCAGCAGAGGTTGTATGAATAGGAGTAAATTTTAATTAAAAAAAAAAGAATATTTCAGTTCTTTAACCCAAGAATGGATTTTAAGCTAAACACAATAGATGACAATTTGGACTCACTGGGCTCCGGTTGACTGAGATTCTCCATTTCTTCACACTGAATAACACTCACGCCAGGCCTGATGTTATGTCTGCTATATCCTTCCTGTGTGTTCAGTCATGCCTGTTCCCACCAGCCAGTTTTTGTACCAACCAAGGATCAGATGTGTTTATTCTTAAATTGGCTTATTATTTTACTTTTTATTTTTTGAAAATTTAACAATATAAATACAGATAAAGTATAAATGTGAAAAGGATTGTTGATTTTGTAAAAGCCAAATTAAATGGTCAGTTGAGACTTGATAGAAAGTCACTAAAAATGTGTAGACAAAGGGGGGGTGAGACAAAAATAAAGATGTGAAACTATAGGATTTTGCATTTAACTTGCTTTAAAAGTACCCATAATTAGGTTCTTGTTTCATTTTAGAGGCACTTAAATAGGAAAAAAATACACAATAAGGTCTCAGGCTGCGGTTTGTAAGAGAACTGTGATCCAGAATATAATCAACATACTTCTCAATAAAGGCTTTGGCCTTTTGCCAAATACTATATTTTTATGTCCATATGTATGTTTTAAATGAAAATAAAGTATATTAGATGCATTTCCATTGTTTTAATGCCTGATGTTTTAAATTATTTTTTTTCCCAAATGACTAATATACTAGCTCCAGTTAAAAGCTGTACATTGCTATTTGACGCTATAATTAGTAATCCAATAGTAGTTTTTTCACTTTGTATTGCTATATGGGCAAAATGTTGAAAACTTTACCTAATATATACTAAGCTGATCTTCTGTATACAAAGAGAATTGAAAATGAATCCTTACATGAAAGGAAGGGGAGAGGGAGCGGGAGAGGGGAGGGTTGCGGGCGGGAGGGAAGTTACGGGAGGGGGGGAGCCATTGTAACCCATAAGCTGTACCTTGGAAATTTATATTCATTAAATAAAAGTTAAAAAAAAAAAAAAGAAAAAAAAAACAATATAGTATGGACTTCTGGCATTAATTCCCAATTCCTCCTCACTAGAACCTGATTTAAGGCCCTTAGGTGAGGCCAAGTGGATGCTTCGTTTTTGGGACCCTATGTTCTTCCCTTACCCTCATGCCCTCATGCTTAGCTAAGCCTCCTCTTTTGCCCCATTAATATTCTGTATAGACATGGCCACTTCCTTGTATGAGGAATTCAATAACAGTTGTGCAGAAATCTCCGCTACAGCCTGAGTTTGCATATGAAATACCAATGTTCTTGTTAATTGATTTCTAATGATTTTTTTGCTTTCCGTTAATATATTCTGCAAAATGCCTGCTGCAGTCACTTGTTACCCAAGAATAGCTTCTGTCCTTGCTTGCTGTTCCCTTGAGATCTTTGCTTCTCTCTGAGTACTTCTGCCTGCTGGCTATATGAGGTGGCCTGATGCCTCTTTCTTCTGTCTCCACTCTAACAAGGAGAGGAAAGATTGCAACTCTTTAAACTTTGGAGGGAAGAGTTATACTCAGAATAACTTCAGTTTTCAAAATGGACTCCTCAGTGGGTAGGCACACATGTATCATAAAGTAAAAAATTGGAATTTTTTAAAAACAAGCTTATGTCCTACAAACTTGGGAATTCAGGATTTGGAGTTGATTTCCTGAGAATGCTATGGTCATCTTGGATGAGAGGCTTATATAACCACAGTTGAGAAACACATAGAAGGACACTCCATAAGGGTTTAAGGATTTTTAGAAAGGAAGAATGGATGAAGTAGTATAAAAGTGAAAAGCCAATAAGAAGCCTTTCTAAGCAGAAACAGAGAGAAGAAAGTGAGTGACGGGCATAAGCAGAGATCTTTGGAGAGACCGACGGAATATTTATTCACTGACTAGAGGTTATGGTCATGACAGACTGATTAAAGAGGAGTTTCATGTATGAACTTGACAGTTCTATGAGTATATTTTTCCATTTGGAATTGAACACAGGCAAAACAACTTTTTATCCTTAGCCATTATTAGGAATGAATTAGAAAAAACTCTCTAGAGCCTAGAGTGTTCTTGAATGTTTTGGCTATGTCATGCTAAATAAAGTCGTGGTGAGGACAAACTGATCAGCCCAGAGGATTATGGCTGGGAAAGATATGGCCCAGAGCATCCCAATAAAATTCCTTAGGATCACCACCACTATCGTGTGCAGAGTCGCAGCAGCAACTGTGTGCATTAAGTGTCTGCAGTGCTGCTGTTTTCTGGAGAAGTCTGATTCCTCCTTTTCATTCACTATTCTAAAAACCTACTTCACCTGACCAGACATGGACCAATGATTATATTTTTTTTATTTCAGAACTCAAAGGGCTGTCTGTCGCTGATGATGTTACTAAAACAGGCACTACAGATTCAAATTTACCACAAATGCCAGATCAGAGATTCTGTCTTTTTCCTTTGCCTGTTCTGATGGCTTTAAATCTTCTGAAAAAAGGTTAAGATGAAGGTTCTGAATGCACTAAGCCTGATCTGATCAGCAGCATTCTGAAATTAAACATTATCATCTACTAGAGGGCCAGCATGTAGGACACAGTTTCTCTCAGGTTCAAGGATTTGAGTTCTTTGCTTGTCTGGCCATCAAGTGATATAATCTGAGTAGATAAAAGAGCTAACCAAATGATCTTAGTCACTGCGTTTTTAAAGTTATTTTTGAAAATTTATTTCTTTTGACTTTGATTCAGCTATTGAGAAAGTCTGACCTTTCAAGGCTTTATGTTTGTATTCCTCCAGCTAAGAGCATGCAGATTCTTTACATGTCTGGTTTTAACTTGACGGTCGCTTGAACTTTACAGCTTCTGCTTCCATTATCTGACACAATCATTTTATGAGATCCAAGTAACAGGGATGGCTATAATACTAAAATTTTCACCTCCAGGACATCTAGATTTGTGAGATTATTCCTTTACAAATCCACCCTTAGAGGAATAGCTGCTTGATTGAAAAGGAAAAAAGAAAATACCCAGTAAAATTGGTACATGTAAAGCACAGCCTAATAAAATTTAAAAGTGATTTAAGGGGATACGCAAGCTGGAACTTTCCTTTCATGTCTACAAGAGGTCAGATATACCTATTGTTTATTAAGTGCCTGTTTTCGTTTTGCTTAGCATCATACTTGAATAGAATTCTTACATGTACAGAGAGTGTTTTACTGTGAACTTCAGTATACTTGTCCTTTTGCCTGTTTTGCTGTATTTAGAATAGGGAGGCAAAAGTGCTAATGATATGAGGCTGGAGTCAAGATGTTTCTATTCTGTACACAACTTTGCTTTTTCATCTTTGTTTTCCAGAGACAATCATTCTTGAGTTACATCACCCATTCCTTCTCCCCACTGCTCAGGATTAATCATGAACCAATGGCTTCCAGCAATGACCATGATATAAGTTTTGACAAAGCTACCATTCAGCAACAAAAAATCTTTAATGAATAGCTAGAGAATATGTTTGTTTGGGTTTGGTTTCTGTTGAGACATAAGCTGTAGATGCTAAACAAAAGTGAAGCACAACTCTGAGTTTGAAATAGAAAAGAAGATTCTTTACCTTGATCTGA
The DNA here is from genome assembly GCF_033115175.1 of Lepus europaeus. Lineage (NCBI taxonomy): Eukaryota > Metazoa > Chordata > Mammalia > Lagomorpha > Leporidae > Lepus > Lepus europaeus. The sequence continues at coordinate 74,890,066 of NC_084828.1, read as the reverse complement.
TTCCTGATAATGGAAACTAGACATGGTTTTGTGGTTACATGCATGCTTTAACCCTATGGGAATAACTAGTGTCTGCTTAACTCTGTGGAAAGTGATGACCATTTGATGGCTCTACAAGTCCCACATGGAGGTAAGCTTGGGGCAAAGTAACTGTAGGCTTTTACTAGAGTTCTATAGACATCCTCCACTCCTGTAACATATGGAAAATTCTAATTACTGTTAGGATTTTCTTTACATGGTTAGTTTTAGCCAACATCAGTTTGCTAAGCTCTTGTGATCGTCCACAATGATTTGAATTTCAGGCTCCATGTCTTAAGACTATGGATTTAGCAGAATTTTTGTTTCTTACATCATTAGGACATGGGGAAATATTTAATAGAAAGGTTACATGCCTGTGCAGTCTTGTATACTTATTTATTACATGATTATTGTTCCTCAAACTTAGAAAATTGTATCCTCCACATTTAGAAATTTGAAATGTATGTATTTGTATTTGGTCAAGCTTCTATTTTTTCCAGTTCGGCTAGGTGGTTGGGCCCTCGTGAAGTCAGGTGGAAAGGGCTGCTAAGGTGCTATCACATGGAAGCATAAGTCACCTTCTCCACATGAGAGAGGGAAGAGGGACCAATGGCTTAAGGACAATGATCACAATGAGGTTTCACCTCACCCCAGTTAGAATGGTTATCAGCCGAAAATCTGAAAATAATAAATTCTGGTGAGGATGTGGGGGGAAAGTACCTAATATACCATTCGTGGGAACATAAACTAGTACAACCATTATGGAAGACAGTAGGGAGATTCCTCAGAAATCTGAAAATAGATCTACCAAATGACCCAACCATCCCACTCCATGGATTTACCCAAACAAAATGAAATCAGCTTATAAAAGAGGTATCTGTACCCCTATGTTTCCAGCAGCTCAATTTACAATAGCTAAGATGTGGAATCAACTCAGATGTTCATCAACTGATGACTGGATAAAGAAATTATGATATGTATACACTATGGAATACTACAGAATGGTTAAAAAAAATGAAATCCCGTCATTTGCAACAAATTAGATCCAACAGGAAAACACCATATTTACTGAAATAAGCCAGCCCCCCCAAAAGGCAAATATAGTATGTTTTCTCTGATATATAGTAGTTAATATGGAATATGAAAAAAATATATGGGAATGAAATAGACATCTTGTGATTTGATTTTTGTTTTTAGCCCTTGTTTATACACCAGTGGAACTGTGGTCTTACTGCTTTTTATTGAATATTATGATTAGTGGTGTGTTAAGCCTGTAATTATAAAATGGACAGAAATTATGTTTTTGCAAACATTAAATGAAAGAAGGAAGGAGGGAGGTTGAGGGGTGGAAAAAGAAAGAGATTGAAGGATGGTTATCTTGCTAGAATTGTCCCTATGAAATATGTGACATCTGTTCTCTTTATATTAATAAAAAATAAAAATTCTGAATAAGGGGGCCGTAGCATATGAAGGATAAAATGAAGGATTCTTCTACTGCAGTCTCTTAGATCATTGATGGTACAATGTTCCAAACCATATGGGCTGGGGCCATCTGCAGTGACTGCAGACAGCAGTAACATAGTGACACCTGCCAGGACCTTTACGCAGAGAGCATGCCCTCATCACTATAACTGGTTGCCTGTAGGCAGACAAAACGGGGGAAGTCTGTTGTTTATCATTGCTAGCTCTGGCACTGCCTTCTCCAGGAATTCTATCAGTAGATATGAAATAAAGTAGATTCTAGGAATGCTTACCATATTATAGCTTATAGTCCATTAAAAGCGTAAGAGACATTTGCTAAGGATCTCTCAATTTGAATTCCTGCAGAGTGTGTGGGCATAAAATGACACAGTTTTGTGATAGTTGTACTTACATTCTTATATATTTCTTACATTTACGAGTATATTCATTTATACATGTATAATATCCAAGACACATTGATTATTACTTATTGCAAATATTAAGAACAACTGTGCTCTCTGTCCTTAATTTATCTGCTTATTGTCATACTTTGATTACATTTTGACTTATTTTGGCTTAAAATATGAATAAACATCTCATAGGTTGAGTTTCTCATGTTACTCCTCAAAGTTCCCTTTAGCTGGTCACCTTACCTGACATCTTTCAGGTGACATGGATTTTTGCTGTAAGCCTCAGCTCGTTTGCAGAGCTAAGATGGAGAATAAGTGAAGCTTTAGTGAATACATTCACAGGCATACTTGCATGCGCTTATGAACAAGCACGGGAGCAGGCTTGCCCTTCATTAAAGACATGGCTGTTTTTCCACATCTAGCAGAATGTGGTACAAATTCTTTAGACTGCATCTAAAGGCTTTCAGAGTCTGAGGTGAATCATCTTTTCCATCTTTACCCCAAGACTTTGCATGTACCAGGCTGATCAACTCCCTGCAAAAGCCAGCTGTTTTTTTGTTTGTTTGTTTGTTAATGATATGAGCCTTTTTCTAATTGCTTACCCTCCACCTCTACCCTTTGAACTCTATTAAAACACAAATATTTTAGTGCACCTGTGGGCCTAATCACTGGTCCTTCCATGAACTCTTTTTCTTTGTAACTCAGAATCCATTCATCTACGCTGTATTTCAACATGCACCTCATTCCATCTAGCCTTTTTTCACCTTTGATGTTTCTGCCTTATGTCCTCAATAAAGATGTAAGCTCTTTGGTATCAGGGAGAATGTCTTTCTATTTTTGTACCCTCAGGCTTTGCATGGTTTCTGGAGCACTGGGGCCTGAATATGTGCTTATTATTTGCTGATGGATTGAAGTGTATAAACTAGGGGAAAGAGGCTAGTGAGGAAGTGGAATAGTGTTGAAAAGAAGAGAAATGGCAAGAGGGCTAGAATTCCTTTAGTTTTAACTCCAAGGTTTACTGCTAGCCACAGATAAGCTGCTATTACAGATAAGCCTCTGGTCCCAGAATGCTGCCTCTATGCTGCTGCTCCACCAATGATAACCTGGGAGGGGAGAAGGAACAGCGAGAGGAAAGAGGAATTGGAACTTAGCCTTTGCTTCCCTCCCTGCAGCTTGCCAGGAGCCCTCTCTAAGTCCATGCTCAGTCTAAACTTCCCTCACTCTCATCATCAGATATGCACAGCTATTCACTCTCAGGACTATTTTTTTTTTCAGAGTCATTGCATTACTTCAATAACATGCACATTCATTTCTTTGCTTCATTTCCTGTTGAGTTTTTTTCCAATTTTTGCTTTTATATGTCCTTTCCACTAATTCTTTAAATTTGCCCAATTGCATGTATGAGAACTGCTTAGTTTTGACACATACTTTGAAAGGACTGTTTGCCTGAGATTGTTTAATGGGGTCTTAAGGAGTTATAAAATACAGCTTTATGCTAGACTATTGTGTTATGCTAAGAAGCAAATGAGGTCAAGTTTGCAAAGTGAAGTGGAGATTTGGACATACTTCGTGGAATTGGCCTGTAGAGAGTGTTAGATCATTCAGGCCATGCATTTCCCCCTCTCTCATCAATTATATAAACTAACTGTCCACACAGCCTGAATTTATCAGTTATTAGCTGCTTTATTGGATTGAACTGACTTAATATCATACCTACTCCAGTTGGGTCCTTGGCCTTGAACAAGACTTCTGAGCACCCTGGAGTTAAGCCACCAAGGGCTTAATTGCTTCAGATATCTCTGCTTGTTTGTAATTTGGATTTTGTTTGCTCCTAGTCCTTTGGGAGTGCTTTATGCTGTTCAGTTAATTGAAAGTGGCTAAAGCTGAATGAGGCAGCAGCCTTGCAGGTGGCATCATTGGGATCAATTTGAGAAGACTATTGAAATCCTCTTGCTTAGTTTAATAATTATCTCTGATTGAGGTAGGATTTCAGTCTTGAGACTAATAGGAGATTCCAAAAGTTTCCCATTGGCTTCAGAGAATAGCAATTCCCCAAGCAATTAACTTTTCCTAGAGGGTGTTTCTATTAAAGAATGCAAATATTAGAGAGTGGAATTTGAATGGCATACAAGAGAGGGAAGGATGAAAACACAGCTATGGATGAGTTGGAATGAAAGATAAAGAGACTACAAAAGATGAGGGGAAAGAAGGAAAACTATTAAAATAAAGTAGGGCAGTTTTTGAAAAAATAATGAAAATGATACTGAATACAATTTTTTTTTAGTTACTCTATTGTTTCTTGTTCCTTCAAAGTTCCTATCAAGTCCTGAAGCTATACTCTGTTCGAGAATTCTGATACCTAGGGTGATGTATGCCTTTACAGTCTGCAAGTTCTGGACTAGTTATATTTTATTTAGTATCTTAGGGATGCAAAGTATTACAATACCACTAAGTTCTGCTTCTTGGCTAAGGATGGTTATTATAATTCAATGGAGCCATCAAGTTTCATAGTAGTCAAGTGAGTTTTTCAAGGTGGTGAAAAAGAAGGAGCTAGCTCTTAGAATTTACTATGTTGGGCATTCTGCTGGTTGTATATAACTATTTCTGAGAGCTCAGAGTTGCAAGCCTGTGAGAGAGGCATTGCACTGAGGGGATAGACCTGTAGAAAATCTTCTCAATCTCCTAATGGTCCTATTGCTGTAGGTCTCAATAAGACTATTAAATTATGAATATACAATTATACATTAAAGAAAATATATATATTTAGAAAGAGGAAAAGTAATCACAAGATTTTGCAAATTTTAAAAAGCTGACAAAAGTCACAAATATCACTCAGTTCTTTTTTTTTTAAAGAATAGCATCTTTATGAACTGTATAACTGCCTCACATACCTCTGTGAGTTTCTTTGGTATTTAGTATAATCAATCAGTATAAAAATGTAAAATTAGCCAGAAATCAAGGTATACAGAAAAACAAATCAAATGCATACCCAAACTGTGAATACATTGCATTAGCTCTATAATTAATGTAGTCAAATTACTATTAAATTGTATATACTGACTTACTGAGCAATATGTATGGCGGATTTTATCACTGGAATACTTGTTTCTTCAGGCTGTTTTGTTGCTGTAGTAGCAATTTTGCTTACTGATTTATCTGGATGTGCCAAATGACATCAAGTCAATATGCACCAGATATGCTATGATATGATACATTGGGATGCACGCAACAGACAACTTCATATTCTGATGTCCTGGATCTTTGTAGTACTTGTATAGGTGTATGCCCTATGGGAAAAAAGAATTCTTGGAAGTTGAAGTTTGCTCATAATTTCCATTCAAAAGTGTGTTGCATGTTTGTAATTATAAATGTAGAATTGTTGAATATATTCCTGACAGGTAGTGACTTTTGTTTTGACTAGGTTTTATGAGAATTGAAGGAACTTCTTATAATTTTACACCACTGAGAACTGGAAGAAATTTCCACAGGCTGCCTCCTGGCTGTGCACATTTCAAATATTATTTCTCCTCTATTTTCCTGTCTTTCACCCCTCCAGAGCTGTAGGGCATGTTCATATAACAAGACCTATGATACTGTACTATTTATGCCATGGCACAGGGTGAGTTCATACAGTGAGAGATGCAAGTATTCTAGAAGTCATAGCTATGCCAGGATGGATGATAATGAATCCACTATACACAGAATTGATTCTGAACCGCATAATAGATATCCTATAAAACCCAAATGGAATGCATTCTCCACTGAAATTTCCTCTGTGGGGTTCCCAAAATGCCCACAGTCACTCCAATGACAAGTACCACAAGGGAAGTATAATGAAAGGGAAGTCAGAGTGTAAAGATACTAAAGTCTTTACTGATTAGGGTTAAATTATCTGTTGTTTCTAAATTTTACATAAATATGTCGTCATGTGAACATATTTGTTGGACGCGTCCTAGAGCTTTGTAAGAGTTCTATGCCAATGAGGGTCTCTGGACCATAAAGTTTTACCATATGATAGCAAATCAACCCTTGTCATTGAATGATTTATTCCAATAATTCAGGAAATACTTTAAAATATTTGTTGATTTAAGAGGCATAAGGACAGTGAGAGTGAGAGGGAAGGAGGGAGGGAGAGAGAAGAGAATGGAAGAGAAGAGTGATCCCATCTTCTGCATATGGTTGCTGAGTGTGCTGCCCAGCCCTACTCCATGCCCACAATAGCCAGGGTTATGGAGTGGGGGCAGAAGCTGGGATCAGAGAATGCAAACTCCATTTCCTATATAAATGGCAGGTACACAGTGACCTGAGGCATCATTTCTCCTTCACAGAGTCTGTGTTATTAGGAAGATGGAGTTAGAAGCTGGAGGCAGGAATCAAACCCAGGTACTCTAATATGGTACATGGATATCTGAATCCATGTCTTAACTGACAGGATAAGTGCTCACCCCCAAGAAAGATTTAATGGAAATATTATCACTCAGTTTCTCAATAGATGGTCATATATTAACTTCAACTATTTCTTTTATTTTTCTCATTAACTGTTACTTAAATCATTTGTGAATTATAGCTTCCAGCTATTGTGTGTTATTACATATATATTCTTAGAAGACACTCTTTATTGTAAATCTTTCTGTCCTCTAATACACCCATTATAACACTTGGCATAATCAATAGATACATAATTAAATGATTAGAAGAAAATTAGCTCAATGAACAGAAGATTGACTACATATATTTATTTTCCCATTGTTGCTAAATATATCATTGTTGGTATGATGAAATTAGAAGCCAAATAAAAACAGGTGATATGACCTTGAGAGTTTAAAACTTTGCAGTGCAAATGGTAATGAACTTCATGACACAAACAAAAAAAAGCTCCTCAGCAGTTGAGATAAAGGCTGTACAAGGTCACTGAAACCTGAACTTAATTTCACTTTTTTTTTTTGAGAAACTTAATTAACTTTAAAGAAGCAGCTACGAATGATACATCTTTTGTGATTACTTAGACATAATTATAATACAAATCTTTGAGGTCAGTGGTCCTGCATGGAAAGTTGGTGCACAGTGACACTTGTTGTTAATTTAACAATTAACACTCATATGTATGACATCAGTGATCACCCAAACCTCTTAACATAAGCTGCCTAGGTTATGGAAGCCTTTTGAATCCACAGTCTCCATCAGTATTTAAACAGGCCATAAGCAAAGTTGAAGTTCTTTCCTCCCTTCAGAGAAAATTACCACTTTCTTTGATGACCACTTCTTTCCACTGGGTCTCACCAATAGAGCTCCTTCACATAGGACATTTTTTTTTAAATATCTTGGCTTCCCATGCCTGAAATACTCTCGTGGGCTTTTCAGCCACACCATCATTTTTAGGGGCTGATTCTGAGGTCAGCATGCTTTTTAAAGCAATTGTGATTCTATGAGTGCTCTGTGGACTGTTTCCAATATTGGAATATTCACTTCTTTTTAATTCTATTATTTTTTATTAAGCTTTTATTTAATGAATATAAATTTCCAAAGTACAGCTTATGGGTTACAATGGCTTCCCCCTCCCAAAACTTCCCTCCCACCCATAACCCTCCCCTTTCCCGCTCCCTCTCCCCTTCCAATCACATCATGATTCATTTTCAATTCTCTTTATATACAGAAGATCAGTTTAGTATATATTAGGTAACGATTTCAACAGTTTGCCCCCATATAGCAACACAAAGTGAAAAAAAATACTGTTGGAGTACTAGTTATAGCATTAAATAAGAGTGTACAGCACATTAAAGACAGAGATCCTACATAATATTTTTTTTAAAAAATTAATTTTCTATGCCATTTCCAATTTAACACCAGGTTGTTTATTTTATTTTCAATTATCTTTATATACAGAAGATCGATTCAGTATATAATTAGTAAAGATCTCATCAGTTTGTACCCACGCAGAAACACAAAGTGTAAAAATACTGTTTCAGTACTAGTTATAGCATCACTGCACATTAGACAACACATTAAGGACAGATCCCGCATGGGATGTAAGTACACAGTGACTTCTGTTGCTGACTTAACAATTTGACACTCCTGTTCATGGCGTCAGTAATCTCCCTAGGCTCTAGTCATGAGTTGCCAAGGCTATGGAAGCCTTTAGAGTTCGCTGACTTTGATCTTATTCCGATAGGGTCATAGTCAAAGTGGAAGTTCTCTCCTCCCTTCAGAGAAAGGTACCTCCTTCTTTGATGGCCCCGTTCTTTCCACTGGGATCTCACTCACAGAGATCTTTCATTTAGTTCTTCTTCTTTTTTTTTTTTCTTTTCCATGGTTTCACAATTGATGGCTCTGATAGGTCTAAGAGTCAAAGGGATCACACAAACAAGACAAGTGTCTGCTAATTCTATTATTATTACCAGATCCTTAATCCCATCGATATAATCACTTTAGCATTTAAGATGGTATTTTTACCACCCAGCTTAAGGGGATTTGGGGTCCCATGGCAAGTTTTCAAACTGTACCCTTAGAAGTAAGTCTGTAGTAAAGTCTGCATAACTATACATCTTTGCAGTTACAAACATCATACACTTACAGTACAACTTTAGAAACAGTGATTCTTCCCACTCTGCCTACCCTCCCATCCATACTCCCACACCTCTTCCTCCTTCCTCTCTTATTCTCATTCTTATTTTTTACTGAGGTCTATTTTCAACTGACTTTATACACATATGTTTAACTCTATGTTAAGTAAAGAGTTCAACAAATAGTATAAAAAAATGTGTGAGAGTGCCTATTCCCATAAACCTCAACCATAGAGTTGTTTATCATACTTATACAATTTTCACTAATTTTATAGGTAAGAAGCATAAGTTTTGCTTTAAAATGTTTAAATACCTTTACATATGTTTAAGGTGATACATTGCACATTTAATGTGTGAATTCTTTTCCTATCTTTCCTCCATCTTTGCGTTAACTTTTTTGGTCTTATTACATCAATTTTAGATTTTATTTATTTATTTGAAATTATACACACACACACATATATATATATACATATTTATATGTGTGTGTAGATATAGATATAAGTATATGAGAGAGGGGGGAGAGAGAATGAACGAATATATCTTGTATCCCCTGGTTCACTCCCTAATTGCCCACAACAGCTGGACCTGGGTAGACCCAAGCAAGGATCCCGAAACTCCATCTGGGTCCCACATGGGTGGCAGAGTTCCAACTACTTGAGTCATCACTTGCTGCATTCCAGGGTTACACATTAGCAGGAAGCTGGGGTTAGAAGTGGAGCCTAGACTCAAACCCAGGTACTCTGATTGGGATGTGGGCATCCCAAGCAGTGTCTTAAATTCTGCTAAATACCTGTTCCTGAACCTCAATTTTTTAAAGAATTTTTTATATAATAGGGGCATTATCCATTTTTGATATGCTTACAAAGATTTTTTTCATAACTTACCAGTTTTCTTTTGATCTTGGTTTCATTTTTCTTATAAATGAAAAATGTAAAAGAATGATGTCATCAGATTTATCTATCTTTGTTTTATTGTTTCTGAGTTTTAAGTAGTAATTAGATAGCCTTTCTCTACACTGGGTCAAAGAAGAGTTCAGTTGTGATTTTGTCTATCATGTGCATGGTTCAAGTTATTTCAGTAAATCTTTGATCCAGTTGGAATCTGTTCTAGTTTATAGTATAAAGTATAGATGCAACTGTGACTGTTTCCAAATATCTTACCAGTTGTTTCAAGACAAATTATTAAATAATCTATCTGTGTTCCAATGATCTGAGATACTACTTACTTTTATGGTATACTAAATTTTCCAAAGTAATTGGAATTATTTATGAGATTTCTATACTATTCCATGGGTCTATTGTTATGGATCTGTAACACATTGTTTGGATTGTATAAGCTTTAAAATATTTTAATTTTCTGTTATGGCAAGTCTACTTTTGTAGTTTTCTTTTTTTACATTTTTTTGTTGTTGCATGCTTGCTTTTTCATATGCATATTATTATCAATGTGGGTTTGACATAGTGTTTTGATTAGTTCAGCAAATGTATGACAACGTTATCACAAACAAAATGTCCACTCAGTGCACTAGTATCATCTTCCCCATGGAGAAAGAGACAGAGTCCCAAAAGGCAAGTAATTAGGAAGCAATCATTTATTAGAGTGTGAAAAGTTAAGAGGATAGTTGGATATTCTTCCTAGTTTTTGTTTTGCCTGCTACATAACTCCTCCATAGGATTTAAAAAGCCAGTTACTGTTAATAGAAAAATTGCTCATTCTACAAACAAAAAGGTCAATGAAACATTTTTGCCTAAGAGGATAAAGCAAAGTATCATGGGATCTTATTCTGTTAACAAGTCTGTTATTTATTTCATCATCATTTTTGTCATTTCCTTCCTTCTGTCTCTTGGTAACCCAGCAAAAACTGACTTATGTGAGCAAGACAGCAAACATTATTACAAAATAAGCTCAAAGTCAAACCCTTAATTCTAGTTGTCAATATCTGCCTCTTTATTGCTTGACTGTCAGGGTTTGGTTAACATTTAAACCAATGGTTTTGATAAGATTATGGCCACATTTTTTGTTGTTGTTTTTAGACACTGTGACTTATATTGGATGGTCTTAATTTGAATAAAAATATTTATGTTTCTATGTTATGTTATATGTGTGTAAAATAATTTGTTTTTGCTGTAGTTTTCTTTTGAATTGCATCAAAACAGATCTGGGACTTCTAAGAGAAGTCAAATCAACAATGATGAAGAATATGATTTGTAGTAATTGTATAAATTTTCTCCACTTTCATCCTTTTGACTTCTTTTACCCTAACATTTTAGATACTTCAAACCTATGGATAGTGAATGACCAATGTTATGAAGGAAAATAGGAGAGTTATTTGAAACAAGTTAAGAATCCATGACATATTTAATCATAAAAATAGCACAAACACTTATTAGGTTAGAAGCAAGGAAATTGATTGAGGAAGTTTTACTAATCTCCAACTCAGTTGTTGATGATGATGATGGTCACATTTGTGACCAGTGTCAAAATTCAAATGGATATTTTCCAACATGATCTCAACTTCAGAAGGAGGAGGTCATTAATAAATTTCTTTTTTTAAAATCTTTTATTTATGTATTTGAAAGGTACAGACAGTGAGAGGAGAGACAGAAAGGTCTTCCGTCTGCTGGTTCACTCCCCAGAAGCCTCAACAGCCGGAGCTGTGCCGATCTGAAGCCAGGAGCCAGGAGCCTCCTCTGGGTCTCCCATGTGGGTGCAGGGGCCCAAGGACTTGGGCCATCCTCCACTGCTTTCCCAGGCCATAGCAGAGAGCTGGATGGGAAGAGGAGTAGCTGGGACTAGAACCAGTGCCCATGTGGGATGCCAGCACTGCAGGTGGAGGATTAACCTACTGTGCCACAGCGCCCGCCCCTAATAAACTTGTATAACTTGAAACAGATAGAACATTTGAAAGAACACTTCAAAATTGCAGTCTTCTTTAATTTTTCCAAAAACATATCTATCAAATATTCCACTAGATTTTTTTTCTTGTACATCTTAAATTATGAATGAATAACATGAAGCAGTGGTGTTTAGTGGCAAATTCAGCCCTATTTCTTATATTTTAAAATATTCTCTTTTTGTCTTTATAGTTAACTCTTATTCCTCTTTTATTTAATAATGCATTTTTGCATCAAATTTAAGATATTCATATACTATAAAATTTACCCTTTTTAAATACATGCTACACTACCATCTCCTCTATGTAATTTGATAACATTCTATCAACCTAGTAAGAAACCCAGATCCATTAGCAGTCCTTTCCCAGTGGTTTTATGGTTTCCCAGGTGGTTTTATGACTGATTCCTTTTCGTTGACATAATGTCCATCCATTTTGGAGTGTGAATCTGTACTTCATTCTCTTTTATTTCCAAATAATATTGTATAAAATACTATATTTACTCATCATTCAGTTAATGGACCTTTGATCTTTTCCCAAAATTTGGTTATTATTAACCCTGTTATGGACATTTTGGTACAAGTTTGTTGCTTGCTTTTGTTTTGGTGGATATATGTATTTCTCTTGGGAATTGAAATTTCTCCAAAAACCTCATGTAGAATACATACTATCAAGAAATAATGCATGAATTGCAAAAATGTTTGCAGCAAATTAGATTTTCATCTTTTAGTTTCATTTTCCACAAACTTTCCGACTTAACTTTATATACCTAGAAATAAAATAGCTGGATATGGCTCAGCAACTCTATGTTTACATTTTTATATAACTTCCAAATTGTTTTCCAAATCAGTTGTATAATTTTCCATTTCTACCAGCAGTGTACTGTGTTTCAGTTTCTCCATATCGTCACCAACACATTGTTGTGTGTGTGTGTTGAGTGTGAGTAGTGTATGTGTGTGGATTTTAGGCATCTTTGTGGATGTGAAGAGGTTTATCACTATACCTAAGATGAAAGCATCTTGACCACTTCTGTATTTTATTTTGGAAAACGTTTAATGAGATTCTTGGCCCATTTGTTAATTGTATTATTTGTCTCATTACTGAGCTGTAAAAATTCCTTATTTATTTTTTAACTCTGTACAGATATATGACTTAACAATATATTCTCCTATTATATGCATTGTATTTACTTTCTTTAGAAGAATTTCTTAAAATTATTATTAATGTGTAATTAATGCATTTTTCTAATGTTGCTGTGCTTTGGGGTTTTGCCAAAGTAACTATTGCTTACCCCGTAGTCACAAATAATCATTCTCTTTTATTTCCAAGACTTTTTAAAAAAGATTTATTTTATTTATTTGAAAGGCAGAGTTAGAGAGAGGGAGAGACAAGGAGAAAATCTTCCAACTGTTAGTTCACTCCTCAAATGGCCACCATGGCTTGGGCTGGGCCAGACTGAAGCCAGAAGTCAGCAGCTCCTATATGGGAGCAGGGGACCAAAACTTGAACCATCTTCCACTGCTTTCTCAGGTGCGTTAGCAGGGAGATGGGTTGAAAGTGGAGCAACTGGGATTCAAACCAGTGCCCATATGCACTGATATTGCATGTGGTGTCTTTACCTACTACACCACAACACCATGCCCCTATTTCTAATATTTTTATACTTCAGCTTTTACATTAATGTCTATCATCAATTTTATGTTTATATTTATGTTCCATGTGTGTTAGGAATCCAGCTTCATTTTTTAAGCATGTAGTGATAAAGTTACCAGCACCATTTGTTGAGAAAAGTGTTGATTTCCGATTTTTAACAGTTGACCATACATGGAAGTGTTTCTTCCTGTTCCTTTATTTTATGCCATTTATCTGTATGTCCAGGTTTATATTAGTACCATCAATTTATGTTAGTCTTCATTAATATAGCATTGAAGTCAGTTTTAAAATTGGGAAATATGAGTCTCTCAACTTTGTTTTTTTCAAGATTTTATTTTATTTATTTATTTATTTATTTATTTATTTTTGCTATTCTGGATCATTTTCATTTCCATGAAAGTTTTAGGATCAGATTTTCAATTTCTATTTTTAAAAAGCAGCTGAGAATTTGACAAGAATTGCACTGAATTTGTAGATCAATTTGAGATCTATTTCCATTCAAACCACATTAAATATCTGAATTCATGGACACATGATATCTTTTCATTTATTTAGATTTTATTTTCTTACAGTTTATTGATTTTGATGCTTCTATAAGTGGCGTTGTTTTAATTTCTTCATTACTCGTTGCCAGTGAAATGAATTCTGACACCAGCAACACAGGACTAGGCAGAACTTCACAGCTAAAGTGCACAGTCCTTTACAAAATTACCCTCACTTCAGATGGCAGTCCCAAGTTTGCAGTTCCTAAGCTGTTCTCACTTCTGACCTACTGCCTATAAATCCCAGGGTGTCTATTTAACCCTCAGGTTTGATGACTTAATAGAATGACTCATGGAACTCAGGCACTTGTTATACTCATAATTTTAACTTCATGATGCATAGAATCTAAATCAGAATCAGCCAAACAGAGAGAGAGAAAGAGGGATTTGGAAGGTCCCAAATGCAAAACTTTTTGTACTTTCCCATGGAATCAGGACATATTACCCTTCCCACCCTTCCAGCACCTTCATGTGTGGCAACAAGTAGAGTCCTGCCCACTAAGGAGACAAAACTGTGTTTCGAGTATAGAGAGTTTTTGTTGGTATTGTCTATTGGTGTTTTGGGATTTCATTAAGCAAGCATTTCTTTTTTTTTTTTTAAGGGAAAGGATCTTTTGGGGAACACCCAACAGACCGTAGTGAAGGGGCGGCAAAGGAAAAAGAGAGAGTATAAGAGAGGAGAGGAGCTAGCAAGGAGTGAAGAGAGAGAAGAGGAGAGCAGAGAGCTGGAGAGGAGACCTAAGAGAGCATGTGTTCAGGAACAGGCCCTTTTAAAACTTCGCCTGAGGGCGGGCAGGGAAGGAGCAGAGAATCCCATTAGGATGGGGGTGAAGCCTAGCCACCTGGCTAAAACTGCGCCAGTGCCAGTTTCCTAACATTCCCCCCTTTTGTTTTTTATAAAGCAGGGTTTGTATGGGGTTACATTAGTCCCAAAAGTCCAGGAGGGGTAGAGGGATGATGATCTGTCTTTAGAACTACTTCCTGCTGACATGGGACGATGACTTCGCTGGTGTGGGGTGATGTCTCAGGCTACTGTCTCCTGTTTGGGGAGCCGAGTAAATCCTTGTAGCAGCATTTGGTGGACTTCCTGGTTGTTGAAGGCCTTCGTTTGTTTCATTATAACCTGCTGTAAACATTTAAACAGACATTGTAGTATAAAAGACAGGGTGAGAATAGTAACCAATGATCCTAAGAGTAGCATAACCAGGTAATGAGAGGATTTCATAGAGGAGAGGAAATGGGGGGTCTCTGGACCCTTATGGGGACAGTTTGATGGATGTGGCTTAAAGCTGATTCCAGGCAAGACTGCGAGAAAAGCCACAACTTTCACAGGTAGCGGAGTTTGTCTGTAGAGAAATCTGAATAATCATACAACATTAAGTGGGGACAGGACCATCAGTACACACAGGTTGGGAGTAGAGCCATTGGTGGTAGAGTAGAGGTTATGATTACAAAGGAATGAGGCCCAAGTGGGCTAGACAGGGTCTAGAACAAAGCACAGAGTCATTATTAGAGGAGCTAAGAAAGGTGCTGTCTAAGCTACAGATAAGTTCTTTGATTGAGAGGCAAATAGAACCTGACAGAAGGGGCTTGATAAGAGTCAGGTGGGCTTTGAGGCCTTGTAAATTATGAGGCCCAGACTCATCCATCTCTTCATATAGCCTACATCCTAAGGGAGGTGTGAACTTCCTGGGGGAAGGCACCCTGTTGACTTCCATTACCTAGCTGGCCTGGGAGGAGAGCTGGCCTGGTAAAGGCAGGTGGCAACTCTTAACAGGAAATATACAGTTCTGCCTGCAATGTTGCTGACCCTACTTGGCAAATTCCTCAGCTGCAGTGGTCACTTTGGAAGCTGGGGTGAGTGAAGGGCTTTTCAGCTTAGAGCCAATAAGATCTGTGGCTCTGACCTGGGCATCCTTCGACTCCAGGGCAGGTCCATTTCCAGTGATCCAACTCTTGACAGAGCTGCCAGGGCTCTTCACAAGCTGACTTCTGCTGAAGCCCAGGCTTACCACATTGAAAGCCACTGCAGTGGACTGGCCTGTTGGGTCTCCTTGAGGGCAGATCACTGTACAGATCAGCCATTAATAGGCCTGCCACCCATTGCTTCTGATGCCTAGCTTTCTTTTCCTCCTGGTTTGTGTTAAAGCAGACCAGAGGAAGCAAGTGAAGGGGGAGCTCAAGTCCCATCTCTAATCTTCGGTGGCCTGAACTACAAGTCTATAGTCACAGGCATATTCTGTAGTAGTTTATGTTGAGGCAGACAATGCCCATGAGGAAAACTATATTTTTACTTCAAAAGTTTCTTTCCCTTTGTTTTGAAAGGGAGGTCTTTTCTGTTTACTGTTTACTTTGCTGATGGCGAAGTAAATGTAGCTAAGAAATTATAATTTAAGCTCTTATTTTGGCTATGCTATTACAGAAAAATGTTAGCCATCTCTTTTTTATTGGATCTAAAATCAAATTTTGAATCTTGGAGATTTCTTCATAATAGAATTAGTTTTCTACCTCGAAGTGAATAGAGAAAGAACAAGTTGGGCTTAGAATAGAGAAATGAGGGAGCAAGTCCTAGATCGCTTACTGACAATAGCAATATCACATGAAAACTTAGCAAACAGTTTTAACCATTAGATAACAACTTAAGAAAACATTTACCAGAAGGTCCAATGCCTTCCATAAATATTAAGAATACATATATTTGGAAACATCTCTTAAATATCTAACATGATGTAGCTTGTTTAACCAGCAAATTTAAGCACAAACATATAAAATGTTTTTAGTTTCTTTTTACCAACAAGTTTAAAACATGATAGAGATTTAGGTTACATGAATTAAAATATCTTTGATTACGATAGGGTCATAGTCAAAGTGGAAGTTCTCTCCTCCCTTCACAGAAAGGTACCTCCTTCTTTGATGGCCCCGTTCTTTCCACTGGGATCTCACTCACAGAGATCTTTCATTTAGGTCTTCTTTTTTTTTTTTTTTCTTTTCCATGGTATCTTGGCTTTCCATGCCTACAATACTCTCATGGGCTCTTCAGCCAGATCCGAATGCCTTAAGGGCTGATTCTGAGGCCAGAGTGTTGTTTAGGACGTCTGTCATTGTATGAGTCTGCTGTGTATCCCACTTCCCATGTTGGATCTTTCTCTCCCTTTTTGATTCTATCAGTTAGTATTAGCAGACACTTGTCTTGTTTGTGTGATCCCTTTGACTCTTAGACCTATCAGAGCCATCAATTGTGAGCTGAAATTAATCACTTGGACTAGTGAGATGGCATTGGTACATGCCTCCTTGATGGGATTGTATTGGAATGCCCTGGCACATTTCTAACTCCACCATTTGGGGCAAGTCCAATTGAGCATGTCCCAAATTGTACATCTCCTCCCTCTCTTTTTCCACTCTTAAATTTAACAGGGATCACTTTTCAGTTAAAATTTAAACACCTAAGAATAATTGTGTGTTAATTACAGAGTTCAACCACTAGTACTAGAACAACAACAACAACAAAATACTAAAAAGGATAAAGTATTACATTGTACATCTAGAGTCAGGACAAGAGCTGATCAGGTCATTGTTTCTTATAGTGTCCATTTCACTTCAACAGGTTTCCCTTTTGGTGCTCAGTTGTCGCCGATCAGGGAAAACGAATGATATTTGTCTCTTTGGGACTGGCTTAATTCACTCAGCATGATGTTTTCCAGATTCCTCCATCTTGTTGCAAATGACCGGGTTTCATTGTTTCTTACTGCTGTATAGTATTCTATGGAGTACATGTCCCATAATTTCTTTATCCAGTCTACTGTTGATGGGCATTTGGGTTGATTCCAGGTCTTAGCTATTGTGAATTGAGCTGCAATAAACATTAATGTGCAGATGGCTTTTTTATTAGCCAAATTAATTTCCTTTGGGTAAATTCCAAGGAGTGGGATGGCTGGGTTATATGGTAGGGTTATGTTCAGGTTTCTGAGGAATCTCCAGACTGACTTCCATAGTGGCTTAACCAGTTTGCATTCCCACCAACAGTGGGTTAGTGTCCCTTTTTCCCCACATCCTCTCCAGCCTCTGTTGTTGGTAGATTTCTGAATGTGAGCCATTCTCACCGGGGTGAGGTGAAACCTCATTGTGGTTTTGATTTGCATTTCTCTGATTGCTAGTGATCTTGAACATTTTTTCATGTGTCTGTTGGCCATTTGGATTTCCTCTTTCGAAAAATGTCTATTGAGGTCCTTGGCCCATCTCTTAAGTGGGCTGTTTATTCTGTTGTTGTGGATTTTCTTGATTTCTTTGTGGATTCTGGTTATCAACCCTTTATCTGTAGTATAGTTTGCAAATATTTTTTCCCGTTCTGTTGGTTGCCTCTTCACTTTCCTGACTGTTTCTTTTGAAGTACAGAAACTTCTCAATTTGATGCAATCCCAAATGTTAATTTTGGTTTTGACTGCCTGTGCTCCTGGGGTCTTTTCCAAGAAGTCTTTGCCTGTACCTATATCTTGCAGGGTTTCTCCAATGCTCTCTAATAATTTGATGGTTACGGGTCATAGATTTAAGTCTTTAATCCATGTTGAGTGAATTTTTGTGTAAGGTGAAAGGTAGGGGTCTTGCTTCAAGCTTCTGCATGTGGAAATCCAATTTTCCCAGAACCATTTATTGAATAGGCTGTCCTTATTCCAGGGATTAGTTTTGGATCTTTGATCAAATATAAGTTGGCTGTAGATGTTTGGATTGATTTTCTGGTGTTTCTATTCTGTTCCATTGGTCTATCCATCTGTTTCTGTACCAGTACCATGTTGTTTTGATAACAACTGCCCTGTAGTATGTCCTGAAATCTGGTATTGTGATGCTTCCGGCTTTGCTTTTGTTGTACAAGATTGCTTTGGCTATTCCAGGTCTTCTGTGTCTCCATATGAATTTCAGCATCATTTTTTCCAGATCTGAGAAGAAGGTCTTTGGTATCTTGATTGATATTGCATTGAATGTATAAATTGCTTTTGGGAGAATAGTCATTTTGATGATATTGATTCTTCCAATCCATGAGCATGGAAGATTTCTCCATTTTTTGGTATCCTCTTCTATTTCTTTCTTTAAGGTTTTGTAGTTTTCATAGTAGAGATCTTTAACGTCCTTTGTTAAGTATATAATTGGAAATGAAAAAAAAAAAACCTGGTGTTAAGTTGGAAATGGCATAGAAAATTAATTAATTTTTTAAAAAAATATTATGTAGGATCTCTGTCTTTAATGTGCTGTACACTCTTATTTAATGCTATAACTAGTGCTCCAACAGTATTTTTTTTCACTTTGTGTTGCTATATGGGGGCAAACTGTTGAAATTGTTACCTAATATATACTAAACTGATCTTCTGTATATAAAGAGAATTGAAAATGAATCATGATGTGATTGGAAGGGGAGAGGGAGCGGGAAAGGGGAGGGTTGTGGGTTGGAGGGAAGTTTTGGGAGGGGGAAGCCATTGTAACCCATAAGCTGTACTTTGGAAATTTATATTCATTAAATAAAAGTTTAATAAAAAAATCTTTGATTAATTTTAGCTGTTTAAATTTATGGACAATCTTTTATTTATAAGCCAATTAAAATAAAACTTAATAAATTTTCCCATGTAGACATACAGTATGTATACACATATAACGCAATAGACTAATATAGCAGTTTTAATAGCTTTTTAAGGGAATCTAACTTCTGTTTGTAAATTACCAATAAAGTTGAATTACTTTTGTTTTTAATAACCTCAGTTAACCATATTTTCTCAGTTGGTACCTTTAATACATTATTGGCTTCATCTTTTTACAGAATCATCCCAAAGTACTGAATACAATAGATGTGCCTGGAAAAATTTCATCAGAACCTATAGGAGGACAGCTAAACACAGAACCAACAATTCTTTAGTTTTATGAGCAGCAAATCTGATATACAAAACTGTGGATGACAAAAGACAAAGTTGCCACGTTTAAAATTATAAACTCATTAACCAGCAAGAGGCATTTGCATACTGTACACACTTGTTACTGTACTGAAAGCACCTGTAGGATTTTACAAAGCATTTTCCATCTTTAGGCCTCTGGGGCTTTCTTAAGATAACCATCATGTCTAGTAACACAAGATTATTAGATTTTTTAATTCTTAGACATTTGTAGTAGTAGCATTTTATACTATAGACTTAAAATTTAGCACCACTTTACATCTTGACAGTACTTCTAATATACTCTGAATTGCCTGATTAGTTGGGGTGTCTACAAGGTGAGAGACATAGGTCCTTCGATTTTTTCAGTTGGGCCCGAACTGGAAAAACCAAAGCCCAAAATTTACTGGAAATTTCAGAGTCCAAATTATTTGAAACTTTGATTTTTGATTTTTTGAATGCCTGTCAAGAATGCCAAGAAGGCTCAAAATCCAAAATGTCTGGTTGAAGATCATGACATAATGTAGACCAAATTTGATTATTGTTATAAGGTAATTATTTAAATGTTTGAAAATAAGCACATATTTAAATAACCCGTAGCTCTTAATAAAAATTCAGCTGCTTTTAAACAATTAGAATTTAACAGACATCAAGAGAACATAACAGATTAACACATTGCTTTAACAGAGGATCAGATTTTAATTTTATGTCAAAGAGCAATAGATTAGTATAGTTGTGATATTTTTCATTTGCCAGTATCCTTGATTTACATTTTAAAACAACCTGCTTAAAATCTCCAAATTAAGATTAAGGTAACACATCAAATTTTAGCCCTAGTTACTTTAAACAGTGTTGAACTATTTTCATAGACAGTTTATAAACTAACCCAAATAGTTTTTTATAGAATATAACATGCTGAGTATACAAAAGTTTTACCCAATTTAAATTAGCAGGTACACCTAAATGACTTAGGATGCTGATATGTCTCTATCTGAATTTAATTAAAATTAAAATTACATTCATCTAAAACAAGTATTAATTACCCATTGCTGTTTCATTGAGTATGATTACCCGGAAACCTGTTAAAATAAATTGCAAAATAAGTTCAGCAATTTACAAAGCAATATTTTTAAAGGTAGTGATTTTCCTAGATTTAAAGTAAAATTAGTTACAGTGGGCCAGGTCCATGCAGGAAACCCAATTTTTCTGTCTGGCTTTCTCTTGATAAAACAAAGAGCCATCAGAAGGGTGGGATACCTAGTTTGTTTCTCAATAAGCAGGGAGAGCAAGGAAATGGTAGTCCCATCCTTTTAGGCTCCCTGCTTATTGAGAAGCAAGCATTTCTACCAGCCCCTCCTCTCTCTGAAGTTTGGAGTTAAAAACTTAATTTTCAAAATAAATTATTTGGTAGAGAGAGACAGATGTATGGGGAGAGGAGAGAGAGATCCACCTACCATCTGCTGGTTCATTCTCCAAATGCTCACAGCAGCAGGGACTGGGCCAAGCAGAAGTGGGAGCCTGTAGTTCAATTCAATTCAGTTCTCGCAATAAGGTGACATTGACCCAACTACTTGAGCCATCACCTCCCAGGGTGTGCATTAACAGGAATCTGGAACTGGAAGTGGAGCCAGCACTCCAACCCAGGCATTCCAATATGGGATGTGGGTATCCCAAGTGCCAATTTCTATGCCAAATGCCTAATCCACAATGCCTCAACTTTCCAATCATGTGATATTGGCATGGCCAGCTCCCATACTGAATCATGATGTTAGCAGTCACTGTCTACGGGGCCACTAACATAAACTATCAGGGATCATTGTGACATTGGAAACTAACAATTTGGGTTACCAAATTCTTTATGACACATAACTAATGCATACCAATACAACCGATTTTTTGGGATATTCATTCTATATTCTCCAATCATGCTGGATGTATTTATTGTTCATATTGATTTGTATAAGTGCATGTGTGTGTATTTTTTAGGAATTTCTTTATAAAGGTTCATGTCATCTATGAAGAAAAAACTATTTTATTCCTTTTAAGTCTGGAACGTTTTCCTCTCTCATCTTCTCTCAGTCACCTTTTGCACTGGTTTTAACTTCTAACACAATGTTGAGTAAAATTGATGAGACCAGATATCTTTGATTTGTTCCTGAAAACAGAGTAAAAGCATTGATCCTTTCACCATTACATATGATATCAGTAGTTGAGCTTTTTGTAGAAATACTTTATCAATTTAAGCAAGCACCTACATACTATTGCTTTGTTGAGTATTTTTATCATGAGAGGGTATTGGATTTAAACAAATGTCTTTTCTGCATCTGTTGATATAACCATGTGTGTTTTTCATCCTTGAATCCAAAAATAATAGACACAGTGGGAGAGACAGAGAAAGATCTTGTGTTCACAGGTTCCCTCCCTAAATGGCCATCACAGCTATGGCTGGGCCAGGCCAAAGCCAGGGAACCAGGAACTCTGTTCTGATCTTCCACATGGGTGGCTAGGGCCCATGTACTGGGGGCATCATCCACTTCTTTCCTAGGTGCCATTAGGAGGAAACTGGATGGGAAGCAGAGCAACTTGGACTCCAACCAGCACTCTGATATGGGATTCTGGTTGCAAGTGGTAGCTTAATACACTATACCACAAGAACAGCCCCTGGGGTATGATTCTTTGTAAATGTTGTTGGATTCTGTTTGCTAATACTTTGTTGAGAATTTTTGAGTTTGTTTTTAGAAATAGTTCTGAGGTTTCCTTTCCTTGTAGTCTCCTTGTCTTGGTTTGGTATGAAGACACTACTCACTGCAGAGAGTAAGTTCAGAAATGTTCCTTTCTTGTCTCTCTCCTCCTTTGCTTCTTCCCTTCTTCTCGCTACCTTGTTCTCCCCCACTGACCCCACCCCTCAGCTCTTTTTTGGAGGAACTTGTGAATGGCTGGTATTAATCTTTCTTCTTTGAAGGTTTATTTATTTGTTTATTTGAAAGGCTGAGTTAGAGAGAGAGAGATGGAAGGTGAGGCAGATAAAGAGAATCTTCCATCAGCTGGTTCACTCTCCAGATGGCTGCAATGGTCAGAGCTGGGCCAATCTGAAGCCAGGAACCAGTAGCTTCTTCTGGGTCTCCTACATGGGTGCAGGGGCCCAAGCACTTGGGCCATCTTGTGCTGCTGTCACAGGTGCATTAACAAGGAGCTGAAACAGTTCTCCTTGAACTAGTGTTCATATGGGATGCCATGATGGCACTGCAGATGGCAACTTTACTTGTTATGCAACAGCATCAGCCCCTAATTCTTTTAAAAAATATATATTTATTTAGGGGCTGCAGTTGTGATGCAACGTGTTAATCTGCTACCTAATCTCCTATTTGTTATTTTGTAATTTGAATTATTTCCTTTTCTTAAAGTCATCAGTCAGTTTTGTTGATTATCTCAAAGAATCAACTTTTGGGTTCATTGATATTTCTCTATGGCGTGATGCTGGCATTCCATTTGGGCATTAGTTCAAATTCCAGCTGCTCTGCTTTCTATTAAGTTCCTGGGTAATGCAGCTGGGGAAAGCAATGAAAGATGGCCCAATTGCCTGGCCCAATTACAAATGGGGGACTCAGAAGGAGTCTACATGGACCAGTCCTGGCCACTTTTGGAATCAACTAGTGGGTAGAAGATACATTTCTCTCTCTCTCTCTCTCTCTCTCTCTCTCTCTCTCTCTCTGTCACTCTTCCTTTCAAATAAATAAAATAAATGTTTTGGAAATAAAATTGTATTTTTCATTTATTTGTGGCCAGGGAGAAGAGGGAGGGAGAAGGAGAGGGAGAGAGGGAGAACGGAGAGAGGGAGAGAGGAAGAGAGAGAGAGGACAGCATACAATCTTCTGCTGTTTTACGCCCCAGATGTCCACAACAGCAAGATATGTGCCAGGCCAAAGTTATGAGCCAGATAGAAGCTTAGAGGTGCTCATGTCAGGCAATCTGACCTAAGCTTTTCATGATAGAATTTTAAAAATTGTATTAGATCAATTACTTTACCTGTTACATGTGTATTCAGATTTCTCTTCGTTCTTGAGTCCATTTCAGCTGTTCAGTTGTATTATATTTTAGAAATTTCCCCATTTCATCTACATTATCTAATTTGCTGGTATACAGTTGTTAATACTATGCCTTTATAATTCATTTATTTTTTTTGAGGCTAGTGATGATTTTCTTCTATTTGTTATTTTATAATTTCAATTATTTCCTTTTTCTTAGTCATCAGTTTTGTTGATTATCTCAAAGAATCAACTTTTGGGTTAATTGATATTTCTCTATTTTCTATCATTGATTTCTGCTCTAATCATGACTTTTATTCCTTCATCTTTCCCTGTCTTAGAAAGCTGGGTTATATTTTTCTCTGATTTTTAAGGTAAATCTAAAATGTATTTTAATTATGGGCATTTGCAGTTGTAAATGTCCTTTGAAGCACTGCATTTCCAGTGTCTCTTAAGTTTTTAAATTAATTAATTAATTAGTTTTTAAGATGAACAAATTTCATATTGGTCATACAGATTTAGACGCTAGTGATGATTCCCACACTATCCTCCTGCCCATGCTGTCGCAGTCACACTCCCTTCCCATTCCTTTATTAGTCTTTCTTTTAATTTTTACAATGATATATATTCAGTTTGTTTTATACTCATAAGGTTAACCCTCACTAAGTAAAGAACTCAACAAATAGTAAGCAGAAATAACACTGTTCCTAAGTAGTACAATACAACAGTTATAATTGTAAATGATCAATAAATATCCAAATGTCAATTTTGCTCATATACATTACATTTTTGTATTCTATTAATTACCACAGACCACAGAAAGTATATGGTATTTGTCTTTTTGAAATTGGCTTTTTTCACTAAGTATAATGGTTTCTAGTTGCATCCATTTTGAGGCAAAAGACAGGATTTCATTTTTTTATTGTTGAGTAGTAGTCTGTATAATTTATATATCACAATTTCTTAATGCAGTCATCAGTTGATGGACATTTGGTTGATTCTATGTCTTAGCTATTATGAATTGAGCTGCAATGAACATGGGGGTGCAGATAATGCTTTCATATGCTGATTTCATTTTGTTTGGGTTAATTCCCATGAGTAGAATTCATAGTTAATATGGTATATCTATTTTCAGGTTTCTGAGGTATCTCTATACTGTCTTGTACAATGGCTGTCTAGTTTACATTCCCTTCAACAGTGTATTAGGGTACCATTTCCCCTGCATCCTCACCAGCATTTATTGATTACTGATTTCTATATGAGAGTCATTCTAACTAAGATGAGGTGAAATCTCATTGTGGTTTTGATTTGCATTTCCATGATGGTTAGCAATTTCCAAGAGCATTTCTTCATTTGTCTATTGGCCATTTGAATTTCTTCTTTTGAAAAACGCCTGTTGAAATGCTTTGCTCATTTCTTAACTGGGATGTTGTTTTGTTGTTTTTGAGTTTCTTGAGATCTTCATAGTTTACAGATATTGATCCTCTATCAGTTGCATAATTTGCAAATATTTTCTCCCATTCCATCAGTTACCTGTTAACTTTGCCATGTTTCCATTGCAGTGAAGAAGTGTCTCAGCTTGATGTAATCCCATTTTTCTGTTTTTGATTTGATTGCCTGTGCTTCTAGAGTCTTTTCCACAAAGTCTTTACCTATGCCAATATCTCGCAGAGTTTTCCCAGTGTTATCCTCTAGTAATTTGATGGTATCAGATTGTATATTTATTGATCCATTCCGAGTTGATTTTTGTATAAGATGTAGGTTAGGGGTCTTGTTTCATAGTTCTGCGTGTGAAGATCAAATTTTCCAGCACCATTTTTTGAAGAGACTTTCACTTTTCCAAGGATTAATTTTGGTTCCTTTGTCAAAGATTAGTTGTTTATAGATGTGTGGACTGATTTCTGAAATTTATATGCTGTTCCATTGGTCTACATATCTATTTTTGTGCCAGGATCAGGCTGCTTTGATTATAAGTGCCCTGTAGTATTACTTGAAATCTGGTATTGTGATGCTTCCAGCTTTGTTTTTGTTGCTTTCAATTGCTTTAGTTATTTGTGGCTTCTTATGTTTCCATATGAACTTTAGCATCATTTTTTTTTTTCTAGATCTGAGAAGAAAGTCATTGATATTTTTATTGGGATCACATTGAATCTGTAAACTGCTTTCAGTACTATGGATATTTTGATAATATTAATTCTTCTAATCCACGATCGTGGGAGATTTTTACATTTTTTGTCTTTTATATTTTTTTATTTAATGTTTTGTAATTTTCATTGTAGGTATCTTTCACCTCCTTGGTTAAATTTACTTCAACAATTTTTATGTTAAAGTCTATTTTGCCTGAGATTACAATGGCTCCATCTGCTTTTTTGCTTTCTGACAGCATGGGATATTTTTTTCATCTTTCACTTTCAGTCTGCATGTATCTTTGTTGGTGAGGTATGTTTCTTGTAAGCAGCAAATAGATGGATCTTGGCTTTTAATCCATTAAGCTGGTGTGTATCTTTTAATAGAAGAATTTAGGCCATTTATATTCAAGGTCACAATTGGTAATTAAGGACTTTGTCCTGCCTTTTTTTTTTTTTTTTTGACAGGCAGAGTGGACAGTGAGAGAGAGAGAGAGACAGAGAGAAAGGTCTGATCCGAAGGCAGGAGCCAGATGCTTCTCCTGGTCTCCCATGGGGTGCAGGGCCCAAGCACTTGGGTCATCCTCCACTGTACTCCCAGGCCATAGCAGAGAGCTGGCCTGGAAGAGGGGCAACCAGGACAGAATCCGGAGCCCCTACCAGGCCTAGAACCCAGTGTGCTGGTGCTGCTAGGCGGAGGATTAGCCTGTTGAGCCATGGCACCGGCCCCTGCCATTCTTCCTTAAATATTCCTATTGTTTGCTTTGGATTTCCTTTGTACTTTTACTGGGAGATTTTCTGCCCCCACATTCTTTCATAATAATGGCTATCTTTCTGTGTTTCTGTGTGTAGTACATCCTTAAGCATAATTTGTCAGGCTGGCCAATATTGATAAATTCTCTCAGTTTCTGTTTATATGGAAATTTTTCACTTCACCTTCATTAATAAATGAGAGCTTTGTAGGATATCATATTCTGCGCTGAAAGTCAATTTTTTCTTTTTTAATTCAGAATTTTTATTTTTTTGAAAACTTTTATTTAATAAATATAAATTTCCAAAGTACAACTTTTGGATTATAGCACCTTTTTCCCCCCATAACCACTCTCTCACCCGCAACCATCCCATCTCCCACTCCCTCTTCCATCCCATTCTTCATCAAGATTCATTTTCAATTATCTTTATATACAGAAAATCAATTTAGTACATACTAAGTAAAGATTTCAACAGTTTTCACCCACACAGAAACACAAAGTTTAAAGTACTGTTTGAATACTAGTTATACTGTTAATTCACATAGTACAACACATTTAGGATAGAGATCCTACATGGGGAGTAAGTGCACAGTGACTTCTGTTGTTGATTTTAACAATTGACACTCATTTATGACATCAGTAATCACCCGAGGCTCTTGCCATGAGCTTCCAAGGCTATGGAAGCCTCTTGAGTTTGCCAATTCCGATCTAATTTAGACAAGGCCCCATAGTTTAAGTGGAAGTTCTCTTCTCCCTTCAGAGAAAGGTACCTCCTTCTTTGATGGCCTGTTCTTTTTTTCTTTTGAGACTTGGACTATGTCGCTCCTTTCTCTCCGATCCTGTAGGGTTTTTGATGAGAAATCAGCTGAGAGTATAATTGGAGATCATCTAAAGGTAATCTGTCATTTCTCTCATTCACATTTTAGAATCTTTCCTTTATGTTTTACTATTGAAAATTTGATTACAATGCTTTGTGGTGAAGATCTTTTCTTCTATTAGGAATTCTGTGTGCTTTTATTTTGGGAAGTTTTCTACAATTATTTCACTAAATAGCCTTCTAATCCATTCTCTCTTTCTATACCTTCAGGAACTCCTAGGACTTGTATGTTGGATCATTTGATAGTATCTCATAAATCTCTAACACTGGTTTGAATTTTCCTAGTTTTTTTTTTTTTTTTTTTTTTTTTGGTTTGACTAAGATTTTCCAAAGATTCGTCTTCCAGCTCAGATATTGTTACTTCTGTTTTACCAAGTCTGCTGTTAAATCTTTCTACTGTATTATTTATGACATACTGAATTCTTCATTTCTAATATTTTGGTTTGATACTTCTCTTCCAAATCTCAATCTCATTGAAAATTTGTCATCCATGTCATGTATAGATATCTTTAACTCTTGAATTTGCTTCTCATTGTTTCTGAGTGGTCCTATGATCATTCTTTTGAATTCGTTTTCAAGCATCTCATGAATTTTTTCATCTTCATATTCTAATCTTGAAGTTTTGTTGTGTTCCATTTAGGGAGTCTTATTTACTTCCTTGTTCTTGCTTATTGTTTTTCTGTATTTATTTTTAGACACTTATTGAAATGCATCTTAGTTTTTCTTCTGATGAATTTTATCTTTGAACTATGCCTCTGTGGGTTAGTGGAGTGTCTGCTTTTTCAAAGAATACCGAGAGGTATATGCTGAATGTGGTGATGGAACTCTGGACAGTACTCAAGGGTGGTTTGAGAATCCAGGGTGACACCCAAGTTGGGCATGGTATATCTCCTTTATTGTTAGCAGGGGAGAGGGTATGGTCATGCCTGTAGGTAAAATCACAACCTCATCTCCTCTCTTCCAAGGTGATCTATGTCTGGGGTTAGCCAGTGGGTACAATCCCCATCTATGCTGGCTCATGAACCACATAAAGGATCTGTGCAGACCTCTGTGTGAACACAGAACCCTCCCAATGGTCTACTGCAGGCTGCCAGAGTGTTCTGAGCCTCTGTCAGCAGACACAGTGACCACACACTGCATACCATACACTGTCATGCAGTTACAGAATTACCGCAGTCACAGTGTGCAAGGCTCCCACAGTTTCTGTGTGCAGAGGATCTGCTAAGTCTTGCTGTGAGCCTTCTCTACCCATGGAGAGAGCAGGGTAGTTCCCAGAGTCAATTTCCTGGGTGCTTCA
Organism: Lepus europaeus; assembly: GCF_033115175.1. NCBI lineage: Eukaryota > Metazoa > Chordata > Mammalia > Lagomorpha > Leporidae > Lepus > Lepus europaeus. Next base: position 74,861,537 of record NC_084828.1, on the reverse strand, counting down.
CCTTGGCAGTTTGAACCCCAGAACCTGGGACATGCTGAGAGCATCTCCGAGTCCTGCCTGGGTGCCTAGCCCCTGGTAACCCTCCTCCAGATTCAGAGTCAGTGGCAAATGTGGATTTTTCCCTCTAGTAAAATCCTGAATCACACCATCCACAATCTCTATTGGTGTCAAAATGGCACTTTCACCTTCCACTTCCGGGGCACCCTTTGTGGGGTGTTGGGGAGAAAGAAATGTATTTTTCTTTCTCTAGATGATGTGGGTACCCTGCCTCCCAGTAAGGCTCCAAGCTTGACTCAATGTGTGGTCCATAATGTTCTTCCCAGGCAATATCAACATTGACATGGGCTGCTGCAGTCTGAGGCCACCTCAGTCTCACTCAGATGCTGGTGTGTCCTCCAACTCCCAACTGTGAGAGTCCCATGTGTGATGTCCCCACTCCCTGCTGTGCTTCCACACCTTCCATGCTGTTCCATGGCATCCCCCTTTTTGTAGAATTTCCACTGCAGACGAATCTCAAACTCTCCCCTGGGAATCCACTTCCTCTGCTTTCCTTTTGCTTTTTTCACCTGGTGCGAGTCAGCCCTTCGTTTCCCTGCTTAGCCATCTTGGAATCTCCCATGCCATGAATTTTATACCCAGTGTTTCTTTGCTTCCTTTCTTTTCCCTTCCTTTCTCTTTCTACCTTAAAACTAATTTCAGCTCTGCTCTGTGATGGTATCTACACATATCAAGGTTAATTTCTGGCAATCTTTCTTTAGAGAGATTAATATTTCCCTAAAATTGCTGGAGTTCACATGGGAAGAATTTTGAACAATGGTAGGACTGGAACCCCATAGTGTTCATAAGCAGGGGCAAGATGAATCCTGTCCTGAGTGCTACATTCTCTAGGCACTCACACCTTATAACCATAGAAAAGATAAATCCATTTATTATTTTTTTTTTTTTTTAGATTTTTAAATTTATTTACATGAAAGGCAGAGTTACAGAGAGGCAGAGGCAGAGAGAGGTCTTCTATCACTGGTTCACTGCCCTGGAGCTTCTTCTGGGTCTCCCATGTGGGTGCAGGGGCTGAAGCAAATGGCCCATCTTCTACTGCTTTCCCAGTACATAACAGAGAGCTGGATTGAGGGTGGCGCAGCTGGGACTGAAACCAGCATCCATATGGGATGCCGGCACTGCAGGTGGCAGCTTTACCTGCTAAACCACAGCGCCACCCCCGAAAAAGTGAAGCAAGTTGGATGAAAGCTGACAATCATGCAGCTTTGCCAGAGCAGAATCTGTTACCATGAGTACCTGCTTTGGCAACTAATGGTTTACAGTTTTAGTAAAACACATCTTTTCTCTTGCCTGAAGACAAAAGACAGTCACATCTGAGCACATCTGAGGTTTGGATGTTTGTGAGCTGTGCTGCTGTTTACTTCCTGTAGAGGAAAATGGAAATTCCTTTACATCATAGGGAGAATTTAAATGGTAGAAGAACTTAAATAAGAGAAAAGCAAATTAACTAATTTGTCAAATCCTTCCTCTAAGATTGCATCAATACTACAGGTTCATGTTTCTCACAGGTATTAAGGATCCATGTTCTTGCTTCTCTTGGTATAATTTGTGTTTCCAGAGCCACTCATAAATTAACCTGGGATTTTCAATATTGTACATGCTCAGTGTGAAACAATTTATATCACCCTAGGACTAACAGATGTGATGGCTTTCTAACAAACTTTGGATAGTTTTTCTTTACTGCCTCTATTCAAGGGCATAGAGCAATCCCATAATGGCACCATTGCCTTGGGAACACAGTGTGTGGAAGGAGAAGGAAAGATTGTGCCTTTGCAGGTATCATTGTTGTGCAATTAATCTTTGTGCTAACTCCACGTGTCTTAGACAGTTTTTAGCAAATTTATAGTTTGGTCATTAAGTTTAATGTTACTTTAAGGTGTGTGGAACATTTGCAATGTAACAAGTACCATACTATTTAATAAAGGCATGAAGAAAAGTAAACCACTATTCATGTTTTGACTGTGCAGAGAAACCACTGTTAATGACTAAGATACTTAATAAAAATAATGGTTCAAACTACCACCATGAGCACTTTAGAAGAAAAATGAAAAGAATACTGAAGTTTAAAGAGGGTGAATAATGTTCCCAAATTAAACAAAATAAGTTAAAATAGGAGGGGAATTAAAGAATTGTGATTCTTAAGAGAAGACTGATCTCAGAAAATGATATCAAATTGATTTTAAAAAGAAGAAAATGATGGAACATATAAATAAATTGGAGGAGTAAAGTCCAGCTGTGTTCTCCCCAGATTCTAATTGTTCTTCCTATGCATTTATCCTCCTTTATTGAAATTTTAATTCTGAGAATCACCACAGGAAACAATAACATCAGTACATTGTTTTTCATAGACAATATAAAAAGGAATTACATTCAATGCAGGATCAAATCACTTTTTAGGCCAAGTTATTCCAAACATTATTCGGATGCTGTTCTAGTTTACACTGTAGTGCTTAGAGCTGGGATGCTTATTTGTAACCTGGCCTTACCTTTTCCTTAGTAAATAGCATTTGAAAGATACTGAATCTCTGTTCTCCAGTTTTTACATTTATAAAATGAAAATGATATCCCTCATAGGATAATTCTGAATATTAAATGAAATAAATGCTCAGAATCATGCCTTATACAGAATGATCTCCTATAAATGCTAGCTCTTATTACAGATACTGAAAACTTTAATATATTTTTGTTCTCAGTATATCATAAAGTAAAAGTAGGAAATTGGCATTATTACCTTCCCCCCAAAATGGTTAGAACTAGTAAATAGATTCATAAAAATTTAGTATATAAACCTTCAAAAACAAGGTAAATTTTTATAAGTTAACAAAAAGCAATAATAAAAGAAAATTAATGAAACTGTTCAAAAAGGATAAAATTTATAGGAATAAAGCTAATCAGCAGAGAAAAAGTGTTGTCACTAAAAATTAAAATTTTTTTGGAAAGAAAAACACAAATAAACGTAAAGAAATCCCATATTCATGGATTAGGAGACATTCTGTTAAGATGTCAGTATTAGTCAAAGCTTCTACAGATTGAATACAATTCCTCTCAAACCACCAATGGCATTTTTTACAAAAATAGAAACAAATTATTCAAAATTCATAAGAAATTTCAACAACCAAATAGTTTTGAAGTAGAGCAAATTGGAGGACATAGATTTCCTCCTTTCAAAACATATAAAACTTAAGTAGTCAAAATAACATGGTGTTTGCATGAAGACAGATACAGAAAATACAAGAGAATACAAGTGTCTTGAAGCAAATCCTTGCATATCCTCAGGTGACCTTGAATAAGGGTGCCAAGGCCACTCAATGGAAAGGATAGTCACTTAAATGAACTGAGAAAATTGAATAGATAACATGCAAAAGAATGAAATTGGAACTTTACACCACGTTTAAAACTAACTTTAAATGGAGTGAAAGTCTAAACATAAAGCTCTAAACTATCAGACTCCTAGAAGAAAACAGGAGGAAATGTCCATGCTATTAGATTTAGCAACAATTTCTTGGATATGAGATAAGAACCATGGCAATGAAAGCAAAATGAGATAAGTGAGACTGCATCAATCTTAAAGCAATTTTGTTTATCAAAGGATATAATCAGCAAAGTAAAAGGTAACATATGGAATTGGAGACAATAATTACAAATCACATATTTGATATATACAGAATATATAAACTACTTCCACAACTAAACAATAAAATCAAATAACCTGACTAATAAATAAATAGGCAAAGGGTTTCAGTAGATATTTCTCCAAAGTTTACATTTAAATGGCCAATAAACATATGAAAATTTCCTCACCAACACTAATAATCAGAGAAATTTATGTGTAAAACCATTTGAGAGCTCATTTCACATAACTTAGGATTGCTACTATTAAAAAATAAAAATAAAAAACTAAAAGTAAATATGCTTTTAAGCGGGGATATGCAGGTTTTTAGAAACTTGAACGTTGTTGATGGGATTGTAAAATGGTACATGTACTATAGAAACAATATGGATTTTCTTCATTGAATTAAAAATAAAACTGTCACATAACCCCGCAATTCCACCTCTGGGGGCATACAAGGATATTTTAAAAAGTTCTTGGAAAATGGAATTAAAATATAAGTTTATTTTTCTGCCAAAATTTTTTTGAAATCCATGCAAGCTTTTCATGGTTAGCATTTTCTGAAACTCTTTGAAGACATTCAGTACATAGTTTTCACTTAGGTTTTAATTTAAGAAAAAAAAGGAGCCGGTCCCATGTGTTGTAGACGAATACCTTAACACTATGCCCTGAGGCAGCCTCTTTCAAGCACTACTAAAATGTCTATGAAAACCATAAATAAGAGAAAATACTAAAAACACTGAAAAAATTAAAACAGATAGTTTAAAATTTATAGGAATCTAAGAGAAACCTCTGCTTAGTATCTGGAATTTATCACTATTTCAACAGCACTACCACACCAACTTAGAATCTCTTATAGCTTTAAAAAATGTTGTAAAATTATTTATCAGAAATGTTTTAGCGTTATTCAGTATAATTACATCGATATAAAACAAATATCCAGAAACTTTACATCTTTCACATCTGAAACTCTATCGCTAATAAATAGTAATAACACTTTCCTCCTCCCCCAGCCCATTGTAGCCACCAATCTGTTTTCTATCTGAACAAATATCACTATTTTAGATTATCTCCAGCAGATGGAATCATGCAGTCTTTGTTCTGTTGTGACAGGCTTAATTCACTCAGTACAACATCCTCATGGTTCATTGATGTACAACATGACAGTAGTTCCTTCCTTTTAAATGTTGCACAGTATTCTGTGGTATGATTGTACATACAGAAATCTTCAAAGAGATTATGGAAGAATGCTTATTATAAAAAAACATGGATTTTAAAAGGATTTTTGCACCAAAATAAACATCTTTTAATTCCACTTTCTGCTAACTTTAGAAGTATCCTCATATAATACACAAAAACTTTCCTAAGAACTTTACGCTGCCCCTTTTGTATCTTCCACTCCCCTGTACTCCAATTTATCAGATAGTGCCACATTTGAAGAAAGTAAATGTGTCAACTGACACCATGTAGTTACAAAGCTCATTTCAAAATAATAAAATTGCGCCGGCGCTGTGGCTTACTAGGCTAATCCTCCGCCTTGCGGCGCCGGCACACTGGGTTCTAGTCCCAGTCGGGGCACCGATCCTGTCCCGGTTGCTCCTCTTCCAGGCCAGCTCTCTGCTGTGGCCAGGGAGTGCAGTGGAGGATGGCCCAAGTGCTTGGGCCCTGCACCCCATGGGAGACCAGGAGAAGCACCTGGCTCCTGCCATCGGATCAGCGCAGTGCGCCGGCCGCAGCGCGCTACCGCGGCAGCCATTGGAGGGTGAACCAACGGCAAAAAGGAAGACCTTTCTCTCTATCTCTCTCTCACTGTCCACTCTGCCTGTCAAAAAAAAAAATAAAAAATAAAAAAAATAATAAAATTGCATTACGATCTATAAATGCATCTATGAAAATTATAAATGTTTGCTTGGCAGGGACTGACAGCCTTGAAGACTTTTCCATTTTGTAACGGCTGGCATTGTCTATTTATTGATGACTGCCAGGTCTCCAGGGGCCTGGCACAGTGCCTGATATACAATGACTGTCCAATTAATTGTTGGATGAATGTGGGGCTTCCAGAATTAAAAATCTGGCAACAGTAGAAGAATTAATAGAATAAAAAGAGCATGTAGTAGTGTATGTAAGGCTTGACCAGCAAAAACCTTGCCCAAGAAAATGACAAAAATGTAAAATCAATACATTGTGAACCTCATATGTAAGACAGAAACTGAAAAATGTTAACTGAGATTTGGTGATCAAATTAAATGGAATAATAATGTTAGGAGATTTCAAGTATCTATTCTATAGAGTCGAAGCCAGGATGAAATATTAAGTTGAGACAAGGTCTGTGGATGAGTTATATTTTTTCCTAGAATAGGCCATTATAAAATATACAAAGAAAATTTCTATATTGGCTCTATTTATCTGTAGACGCACCCAAACTTAACACGATGATGTTGGCAACAGAAAATAGACAGGGAAAGAGACACTCGTCATAAAATTGAAATTTTGAGATTGGAAAATGACAAAATAAGATGTTAGAGATACCATGAAGGATAAAAAATTGAAAGAAAATTACTCACTTTGAGACTGACACTCAAGTTTCCACGAGGGAGCCCTGCAAAGAAGAAAATTATCTTTACAGAAAAGGAAAGAAAAGTTAAGAGAGGAGAACAGGTAGCTCAGAATAGTGGAGGTCAATACTACAGTAAACATTACGCAGACAAAAAGATAATTCAAGGAAAACCTGCTACAGACACTAATGCCAGTAATAGTTTCTTTAAGCATATCCAAGGCAGAGAAGGAGAGGGAAAAAAAAAAAAAAACAAAAAAAACCCTTTACAATGCTGGTCTGAAGGATGTGCTTGGAAATGAAAGGGAGAGAGCAGAGAGAATAAAAGCACCCTTTACTTTGGAGTTTTCTGAAGAGAATCTTAAAGGTTTCTCCATTCCCAAATTATCTCTTAACAAAGACAGATCAGACATACTAGATCAAATGCCCATTAGTGCTAGTATGTCCTGTATGTAATGGAAAAACTACATGAAGAAAAATAACTTGAACCTCTATCATCTACCCCAGTTTTTTTTTTTTTTTTTCAAGAAAAAACTGCAGTTATACGCCCTGTCCAGCATGGCAGTTGTTTGCAAGGGTCTCTCCTGGCTAGCTTTAGTACAAACCAGCTCATCCACAGTAAGAGAGACGTGAATGCGGCTCAGCATCCCAGCCAGGGCTCTTCTTCCTCTTCTGCTGCACGCTCTGTTCCTATTTCCTCCCTGTCATTCAAACTCCCAGTTGCAGGTCATTTCCTCATTGCACAGCTATGAGCTTTTTTAGTGTGTATCTTAATTTGCTCTTAAATAGGTCTATGTACTTGAAGTCAATTGCATATCTGGCTCAAGATTTTTTTTTTTTTTTTTTTTTTTTTTTGCACAGGTCCTGGTGCTTACTGATGGTTCTGTTTCTGCCTCCTTCTCCCCTTTTCTGTGGTCCCAGCATCTCTCAGATCCCCTAGGCCCTCTGCTGTTAATGACCTGTTGAGAGAGTTTTAAAGGAACTCAGGGGTGAAATTGTAGAGTCATTGGCATAAATAAGCAAGCTGCCATAAACAGGCCACTCTGCGGTGTGATTGTCAAGGCGAATCCCAGTCATGAGTGAGAAGTGTTCCTTGGGGACTCAGGAGTTACAGACCAGTGAGTCTCATCTTTTGTTGGGCAGACTGGTGGGATTTGTTACAAAGGATCATTCCACTGATCACTAAAGTTAGCACTTCTGAGACGTTCTGAAGTGGACTTATAATGGTAGAATAAATTGAACAGGTGCACCTGGGAGTTGAGGAGACTAATTTGAATAAGTGTGCTACAAGAACAAAATATGTTTTAATTTTTGTATTCTATCAGACATGTTCACATGAATCTTGCAATCCACTCTATAATGATATTTACTTTACGAGATAAATTATGTTTTGTATACTGACTCCTGAAAAAATGATGCTGCACAAACTGGTAACTTTTTCCCTAAAATCAGCCATATAAATGTTCAATGTGAAGCTCAAATCTGAGAAACAAACATAAAAATAACTAGTCACTTTTAACTGTTATATCTGGGGGAAAGATTGGGGGCTTCCATAGCTTGGAATAGAGGTTAGCCAGAAAGCAGTGGGAGATACATGGGGGTATAGTTATTGTCTTAAATTTTTCTCCAGGGGTCTTTTACTTAAGGAACACAAGCTTCATGCATTTCACAGATAAAGTTTAGGAACATAGTGATTCTTTCCAGCCCTCTTCCTCCTCCCTGTCCTATTCCCATTCTTATTTTTACTAAGATCTGTTTCTGCTCTTACTTTCCCTCCGTAGGGAGCCTGGCAGTAACTGTTGATTCTGTCATCTCAGCAGTAACTCGGGTTACCTGGTGTTGGAGGGCTACATGAGGCAGTGTAACAGTCTGCTAAGGTGAGGAGCGGATGACCAACAGCATGGCTAATGAGTTACTCTCAGGCATTTCCTGCGCTATCCCACTCTTCTCCAAATCTGCAGTGCAACTTAAGATATAGTAGAGGCCTGCCTCATTCTATTGCTACTTTTTTCTAACATTTGAAAAGTGGATCCCTTAAATTAGTAAAAAAGCAGTACATGGGAGCAGTAAATACAGCCAGTTATGGAATCTCCCCAGGGCTCATTCCTTCAGTTCTTTTGCAACTCACCAAGGACACAGCTAGGATGTGGTAATTGGGCTTTCTCCTTCGAAAACCAACAAATGTGGTAGCTGATGCACTCAGGAGAACGTGAGCCCATTAACAACAATCACAAAAAAATCTTAGAGAAGTCAAACTACAGAAAGGAAAGACAACAGAGTATATACCATAGAGCAGAATCATTGAAGGTCATCAACTAAGAATTTACCACAAGCAGAATAATATGCTCAAAGAACTATAGAAGGGTCCAAAATAGAAACATGGTAAAAATAATCCATTACAAATGTTAGGTGTGAAAATAGTAGAGGAAAGCAAGGACAGAGTAGCTGAGACAAAAAGTAGGTTGAATAAAGCTGAAGAATGGGTCAGTGGTGAGAAATAAAAGTAGGGAAAGAGAGAGGGAGAGAGAGAGAGAGAGAGAGAAGCAGCAGATGACAGTAGTAAGAGGTCAAGGAGTGTGTAAAACTATCCTTTAAAATTATTTCCATTTATTTGACAACATTTTTTTCTTCCAAATCTTGTAGTAACGTTGATACCCCAGGAAGATGCTTTAAATTCATCCTTAGTAGTAAAGGTTGATTCATATACTACATTTTCTACAGAACTGTCAGGGGAAAAGATAGATGAACTTCACACTGTGTGTGTCTGCATGTGTATGGATAGGTGAATGGAAGGGAAGGATACAATGTGTAAACAAACAAGTGAGCTAGGAGAACCCAGAAAAATATGTCTTATTTCATTTAAATTTTTGACAAAGATATATACCTATTGCAGCTTATTCTTTCTCCCTCTCCCTCTCCCTCTCCTTCTCTCTCTGTCTGTCTCTCTGTCTCATACATACATGGATACACACAGACATTACCACTCTGATGTTGATAGTGTTACTTACATGTAGGGGATTCAGTTAGTATAAAAAATAAGCATATTGGCAAATTAAAATCCAAGGGAAAAAAGTCATTTCTCTGCCTATGGGATTGTTAAAGTGAGTTATTCCAGGTAATGGTCATGATTCATCAAATGAAAACTGTTAATAGTTTTCTAAGAAGTTTTCAATAAAACATCCACATTTTCTAATACATTGAGGACTTTGCAATACTAAAATTCCTAGAAGATGTTCTGAGAAGTTGAGAAGGCTGGTATTGTATACCTCCAAGGCTTGGTCATATCATACTAATCTCAGACCAACACATAAATAAAGGTTAACGCAATACAATTTTCTTTCATCAGTAAGACAGTAAGATAGTAAACCTGTGTTGTTTTAGCAACTCCAGGAAGTTTAAAGTTCTCATATGCATGAAAGATATCAAGCATGAGAAAAGGCATATGACAAGCAGAGATAAACACATGTTATTATTTTATTTTTAAAATGGTTTTAAATTTTGTTTTTTAAAGATTTTGTTTATTTGAAAGGTAGAGTTACAGGCAGAGAGAGGGAGAGACAGAGAAAAGGTCTTCCATCCCCTGGTTTACCCCCAAAATGTCTGCAACAGCTGGAGCTGGGCCAATCCAGGAGCCAGGAGCCAGGAGCTTCTTCTGGGTCTCCCATGAAAGTGCACAGCCCAAGTACTGGGCCATCTTCTCCTGCTTTCCCAGGACATAAGCACAGAGCTGGATTGGAAGAGAAGCATCCAGGACTCAAACTAATGCCCATATGGGATGCCAGTGTCACAGGTGGAGGAAATTTTATTTTTTATTTATTTGAAAATAGAGTAATAGGGATGTAGAGATAGAGAAAGAGATCTTCCATTCACTGGTTGACTCTTCAAATGGTCTCAATGGCCAAGGCTGTACCAGGCTAAAGTCAGGAGCCTAGAACTCCATGCTGGTGTTGCGCATGGGTGGCAGAGGCCTAATATTTGGGTCATCTTCCACTGCCATCCCAGGCACACTAGCAAGGAACTGGATTGAAAACAGAGCAGGGGGGACTCCAACCACTGCTCTGGATGCTGGTATCGCAGGCTATGGGTTAATCCTCTGTGTCAAAACACCAGTCCCTTTTTGTTTATTTGAAAGGGAAAGCAACACAGACAGAGAAAGGGAGAGAGGGAGAGAGGGAGAGAGAAAGGGAGAGAGGGAGAGAGGGAGGCAAATGCCCATAATAGCTGGAGTTGGGATAGGCCAGAGCCAGTAGCCTATCTGGGTCTTCCAGAAGAGTGGCAGGCACTCATACTTGAGTCTTCACCTGCTGCCTACCAGGCGCTTTAGTTGGAATGCTGGATCAGAAGTAGAGGCAGAGGCAGGACTCCATCCCAGTCTTGTTTCCCAAGTGGTGGCTTAACCCCCTGCACCACAATGTCCACCACAACATGTTATGTTAATCCAGGGTAACCCGGAGGCTAAAATAAACTAATTTTTAGTAATGTTAATTTATTAAAACTAACCAACATATGTCAGGTTCATTGAGATTTGCTAATTAGATCCCCTGATGCCAAAGATAAAGGTATTCTCTGAGTTATCACTCATGCGATGGTTACCTTCATGTGTCAACTTGGTTAGGCTGTGGACTAAATTATTTACTGCACTACAAGTCTAGATATTGTTGTGAAGTTACTCCATGGATGTGATTAACATTTAGAATCAGGTGGCCTTAAGTAAAGCCGAGTACCCTTTTTAATTTGATTGGGCCTTGTTTAGTTGGGTGAAGGCCTTCTGAATAAAAACAGAGATTTTTCCCAGGAGAGAATTCTGCAAAGCTAACATAAAAACCCTGCTCAGGTTATCACCCATAGTCTTGCCCTTGGATTTTGGATTTACATGAGTCAAATCCTTAAAATAAATGTCTCTGTATATGCCCTGTTTGTTCTGTTTGTAGAGCTCTGATCAACAAACCGAGAATTGTCCTGATAAAGAGTCACTAAACAACTCATTTAAATAAAGTTGATAGGAAAAAGAAGGGCTTGGCTCTATTCAAGTCCTATTGCTTTTATATTCTAAGTGTGTCCTAAATGCAAGAAATTTCATCACTCCTGTGGTCAAAGAAATCCCTGTCTTTCAAGTGCACTAGGAAAGTAGACCATAAGTAATTCCACAGCTTCTCCTCTACACCATTATATCACTCCCTTCTTTTAGAATATGTATTATTTATCTTCATTTTGTTTCATAAGTGGGGGGGGAGAGAATTGGTCTTCCATCAGTTGTTCCTCTCCCCAAATAACCACAGCCAGGGCTGGAGCAGATCAAAGCCTGGAACCTGGAACTCAGTTCAAGTCTCCCACGTGGATGGCAGAGACCCAGGTATTTGCGTCATTGTCACCTGCTTCTTCCCAGATGCACATTAACAAGAAGCTGGATTGGAAAGTAGAGGAACAAGGCGCTTCTGACATGGGATCCTGGCATCCAAAGCAGGGAATTAACTGCTGCGCCAAATGCTTACCCCTTGATCTCTCCCTCTTTAGGATCTTTCTCAATTTTAAATGCAAGTTCAGCTCCAATTATATTCACAATTTTGTAGGGCATATATGGATCTGGCCTTATTTATTTTCTCACATTTATCTCATTTCAGGCTCTTTTTTATTGAGTTCCTCTGGATTCTAGCTACACAGACCTTTTTTAGTTTTTTATACTTGGGATACTTTATCCCATCAGAAAGCTTTTTTTTTTTTTTTTTTTTTTTTTGACAGGCAGAGTGGACAGTGAGAGAGAGAGAGACAGAGAGAAAGGTCTTCCTTTTGCCGTTGGTTCACCCTCCAATGGCCGCCGCGGTAGGCGCGCTGCAGCTGGCACACTGTGCTGTTCCGATGACAGGAGCCAGGTGCTTCTCCTGGTCTCCCATGGGATGCAGGGCCCAAGCACTTGGGCCATCCTCCACTGCACTCCCTGGCCACAGCAGAGAGCTGGCCTGGAAGAGGGGCAACCGGGACAGGATCGGTGCCCTGACCGGGACTAGAACCCAGTGTGCCGGCGCCGCGAGGCGGAGGATTAGCCTACTGAGCCGCGGCGCCGGCCATTCCATCAGAAAGCTTTTAAACATTATATACTTACAGTGTTTTGTCATGTCTTTTTTGTTTTGGTGGGGGAGACTTTGACCCACTCTTAAGACTTTGACTCTCTAGCATCTCAGGGTAGTAATCTCTGTATCCAAATCGCATTATTAATATTCTTTTGCAGCACAGTGTAGCTTTCATTTGCAGCAGTTATGACAACTCAGATTTTATGTATGTTTATGGTATATGATTTACATCTGCCTACTGAAAGTGATTGTGAACTTCAAAAGAATAGGAATCACAGTTATTTTGTCAATCTCTTATTCCCAGCACTTAGCATAGGGCATACCATATACCTACTCAATAAAGTCTTGATGAGTAAATGGGCTTGTGGATTTATGAGTCTTCCAAGCAGAGTGATGGAAACTAGGGATATTTTGAATTATGTTCTGAACACTTACAGTTGGCAAAATATACACTGGTAAAATTCCTAAGCAGACATTTGCATTAAATGTATCAAGAAAAATAACATTATTTTGATTCTATTTTGTATAAGAAGTCACAAACTTAAATCTCAAGCATATAGGATTGGTGTTGGTCTTAGGTAAGCTTACCTTACTTTTTGCTGTGAAAAGGATGTATGTTTTGAATTGATGCTCAGCAGAATGTATTCATGATAGGAAGCCTGCTTGGCAGTTAGTAGAGAAAGGCAGCAATTTAAATTAGTGAGCTGCTGATTCACAAAATATGAGTTTAATGGAGACTTTGGCCAGCACATTAAATGTTACTAAGTGCATGACAGTGGCATGCTTGGTGGATTAGCTGATTTGGTTAGACTGAGAAATAGGATGGGGGAAAATATGAGTCAAGCAAAAAGAAAATACATTAAAGAAACAGAGTTTTTGTCTTTATTGTTCTCCAGATGGTTCAATAATTTAAAAAATATAGGTAATAGCAAAAATGCTATTTTATGTAAAATTTATAAAATACCTGAAAATACATCTGATAAATATGTGATTATTTGTAAAATTACTAACATAATTATCAAATTATAAAGGGCCTGTAAAGGTCATTTATTCAGCTTCTTGCCTTCCTTTCATGGGGCGGTGTCTAATCACCTGAGAATAATTTTTTTTTCTTTTTTTTTTCTTTTTTTTATTTTTGACAGGCAGAGTGGACAGTGAGAGACAGAGACAGAGAGAAAGGTCTTCCTTTTTGCCGTTGGTTCACCCTCCAATGGCCGCCGCGGTAGCGCGCTGCGGCCGCTGCACCGCGCTGATCCGATGGCAGGAGCTAGGTGTTTATCCTGGTCTCCCATGGGGTGCAGGGCCCAAGGGCCTGGGCCATCCTCCACTGCACTCCCTGGCCACAGCAGAGAGCTGGCCTGGAAGAGGGGCAACCGGGACAGGATCGGTGCCCTGACCGGGACTAGAACCCGGTGTGCTGGCGCCGCTAGGCGGAGGATTAGCCTATTGAGCCGTGGCACCGGCCCATGAGAATAATTTTCATGAACATTTTTAGAGATCAGTGGGTCCACAGGTGTCCTGAAGACAGTTCTGTTTCAAATCACTATAAGATCATTTCTCTTCTGAAGCCTGCCCAGAATGATAGCTCACTAATTTCCATCTTTGGTCCAGTTTCTTTCTTTTTTTTTTTTTCCTTAAATTTTATTTATTTATTTTTTTATTTATTTGAGAGGCCGAGAGACAGGAAGCGATGGTGCTCGTGCACCCACTGGTTTATTCCCCAGGTGCTTCCAATATCAAAAGTTTGGCCCAGATGAAGCCAGCAGCCCAGAACTCTATCTAGGTCTCCCATGTTGGAGTTGGGGACCTAAGTGCCTGAGCCATTAACTGGTGCTTCCCAGGGCGTGCATTAGCCAGAGGACAGAATTGGAAGAGCAGCCAAGATCTTAATGCAGGCACTCCAAAAGGGGAGCCGTGTCTTAACTGCTGCACCAGATGCCCACCCTGAGTTCCAGTTTGGAATTTACACAGCATATAGTTAATTCCTCTTCTACGAGCTTTCACCTCTTCCAACAAATAAGAGAGCTACCAAGGATTCCGATTTCTCCCAGGCTGAACAGGTGTAGATCACTGTACATGCCTCCTTGATAATCATCGTTTTCCTCTTATGAAGTCTTCCACTTAAACAATTTTCTTCCTTAAGTATGGTAATAAGAACACATGACCTATATTTTGTCTGGCAAGGACAATATACCGGTAGATTATTACTTTGATCTGAAGATTATATTTCCATAAAAGTTGCCTATGCTTTTTTTTTTTTTTTTTTACTGAATGAATGATAGAAAGGTTGAGATTATGTCCAGTTGAAATTCCAGCACCTTTTACAAAATGTTTAATTTACTTGAAAGGCACAGTTAGAGAGAGGAGGCAACAGAGAGATCTTACTCCCCAAATGGCCCTGACGACTCAGGTCTAGGCCAGCCTAAAGCCAAGAGCTTCTTCCCGGTCTCTCACATTGGTGCAGGGGCCCAAGCACTTAGGCCATCTTCCGTTGATTTCCCAGGCACATTAGCAGGGAGCTGATCAGAAGTGGAGTGGCCGGGACTCCTCCTAGTGTCCATATGGGATGCTGGTGCTGCAGGCCACAGCTTAACCCACTGTGCTGCAATGCTAGCTCTGAAATTCTAGCCTTTTCCATACGATTTGCTGTTAGAATGTTTTTCCTTCTCTATGCTTATGCAGCTGGCTCATCTAGGTTTTCATTTTCCCATATAAAGCAAAGTCTCATCAATTGAAATCCATTTTTCTAGATATTATATCTCCAAATCTTCATTTTAAATTGGATTGTTAATGACTCCCAGATTTGTGCATGTGAAAGTTGATACGTGTACTATTTCTATTTTGATTTAAAATTGTGGTAAACTTTTGAGTGAGGCAGAGCCAATACAGCTGCAGCCTGAGGGATCCTTTCAGATCCAAAACTGACTTACCCATGTTCTCTGTGTAACTGTTCATGTGGTTGGGAATCCATGCAACTGTACTAACTTCCAGTTCAAATTTCTCCTGATATTTCTAACAATGCTAAATCAGATTTTGGAAAACTGTATTGGGATTTAATAATCAAGATTATTTTAGAAAATATTTTCAAAGTATAGGGCCCATTGGCTCAACTGTAGCTAGGTAGAGAGTTCTAAGGCTGGAATTATGGACCATCACAGAACCCGATCTCTCTGTCACAGGTCTGTTCTCTTCTGAGTTGTCGTGACCCTTGCAGGCTGTGTCCACACGGTGGTCCTCAGTAGATTCAGGATACATACACAGTGCTCTGTATAGCCCATGGACTGCAAGTGAAGGGGGAACCCTTCAGTTGCCAGCATTCTCTCTGATGGTTTCTGTTCGTCTTGTGCTCACTTCTGAGCTGTTTGTTAGGGCCAGAAGGACATGGAAATCTCCTATGTGATAAATCCCGCAAAAAATAATTATTACTGATATTGAAAGTCAGAAGATATAACACTTTATTTGATAATGACATGCAAATGTGTTTTAGCTTCATTATTTTCTCATGTTAAGCAAGTATATTCTTAAGTAATAATCATGAAGTATAATTTTCAATCTTTACTTTTTGCCACCCTTTCCCTTTATTTTATTTCAAAACATTTTATTATGGAATATTTCAAACATAATCCAAATTAAGTAGAATAGTATATTGCTTCTTGGCCTTTTGGCTAAGATCAAGTGTGAAGTAGAATAGTATGATAGACTCCATGATCCATCATCCAAATTGAGTAAGTTTAAGTTGTATACAGTTTAGTTTCATTCTAACTAACTTCTGCCCTCAATATTATTTTGAAGTTAATCTTACGTTCCTATTACTTAATTCATAAGTGTATCTGAAACAAGGTTTCTTCTAAAAAGTGACTGGAATTATCACAACTAAAAAAGAATTCTAAGTAACTCCTTAAATCATCAAATATCAACCAGTGTTCACATTTCTAAAACGCCAAAAAGTATTCTATTTGTTTACTGAGATAATTTGTTTTTGTCAGAATAAAAATGAAATTTAATGGTATGACTAATGATTACTTTTAAATCTGCAAATCCATATATTTGCTTCTCTCCCACATTTCACATTTCTACTCTCTTCCCTTAATTGAATGAAATTTATTTCTTTGTTTTACAATTTACTTTCTTACACTCCAGTTTTGCTGATTGCATCTCTTTGATGACATTTAATATTTCTTATTTGCTACCTACTGGTAGTTTGACCTCTAAGTTTGATCAGATTTTGTGTCAACATCCTCATCACTGGTATTTTGTAACTGATGTTGTCGTCTTCCGTTAGGAGGCACACAATGCTTGCTTGTTAGCAGTCACTGATATTCCTGTCTGTGTCAATTACTGATCCATTTAGATATTTTACTTCTATCTTTCCTTCATCATTTTTTTAACAATTAATCTTATAAAAAAGAACTTTTGTTTATATTGCTTTGGTTACCCCATGATGTAAGCATTTTTTTTTTTCATTTTCGTTATTTATTTGACAGGTTAGAGTTATAGACAGTGAGAGAGAGAGAGAGACAGAAAGAAAGGTCTTACTTCCGTTGGTTCACTCCCCAAATGGCTGCTATGGCCGGCGCTGCACAAATCTGAAGTCAGGAGCCAGGAGCTCCTCCCTGGTCTCCCATGCTGATGCAGGGCCCCAAGCACTTGGGCCATCCTATACTGCCCACCCGGACCACAGCAGAGAGCTGGACTCAGAGAGGAGCAACCGGCTGGTGCCACAAGCGGAGGATTAACCAAGTGAGCCACAGCACCAGCCCTATGATGTAAGCATTTGTAAAAGTTACATAACTGCTGAATTCTCTCATTTGATTTTCTTAATTATTCACATTTTGCACTATTGTTTTAAATATTTTTTACTATTCTTTGAATTTATAGTTGAAATGTATATGATATCCTTCAATTTATATGCAGTTTTTATTCTGATGCTAAGATCACCTATTTTTGATCGTGGGAACCATTTGAAATTGGCTTCTGAGTTAATCTATTCTCAGTTTGATAGTCTTTGTTCTTTCTCTTATGCCAAAATGTTGGCAGAAACGAACCAGTCAATTATCTAAGAGATCCTGGTTCGCTTTAATGTGAAATAGCATACAGAGGCTACAATTTGAGCAATAGGAATGCATATTGCTATTATTTTGATCATTTTCAGTGAACAGAGCTAGGGTGTAACTGAAAGATAAAATACATCATTAGTTTATTCATTTTTTTAACTTTTATTTAATATAAATTTCCAATGTACAGCTTATGGATTACAATGGCTTCCCCCTCCCATAACTTCCCTCCCACCCGCAACCCTCCCCTCTCCCGCTCTCTCTCCCCTTCCATTCACATCAAGATTCATTTTCAATTCTCTTTATATACCGAAGATCAGTTTAGTATATATTAAGTAAAGATTTCAATAGTTTGCAGCCACATAGAAACACAAAGTGAAACATACTGTTTGAGTACTAGTTATAGCATTAAATCACAATGTACAGCACATTAAGGACAGAGATCCCACATGAGGAGCAAGTGCACAGTGACTCCTGTTGTTGACCCAACAAATTGACACTCTAGTTTATGGCGCCAGTAACCGCCCTAGGCTCTCCTCATGAGTTGCCAAGGCTATGGAAGCCTTCCAAGTTCGCCGACTCTGATCATATTTAGACAAGGTCATAAAAGACAGGGTGAGGATAGTAACCAATGATCCTAAGAGTGGCATTTACCAGGTCTGAACAATTATACAGCATTAAGTGGGGAAGAGGACCATCAGTACACACAGGTTGGGAGTAGAGCCATTGGTGGTAGAGTAGAGGTTATGATTACGAAGGAATGAGGCCCAAGTGTGCTAGACAGGGTCTAGAACAAAGGACAGAGTCATTATTAGAGGAGCTAAGAAAGGTGCTGTCTAAGCTACAATTAAGTTTTCTGATTTAGAGGCAAATAGAACCTGACAGAAGGGGCTTGATAATAATCTGTTGGGCTTTAGGCCTTGTAAGTTAAGAGGCCCAGACCTATCTATCTCTTCACATGTGGTACATCCTAAGGGAGGTGTGAACCTCCTAGGGGAAGGCACTCTGTTGACTTTCATTACTTGGCTGGCCTGGGAGGAGAGCTGGCCAGGTAAAGGCAGGTGGCATCTCTAACAAGAAATTTACAGTTCTGCCTGCAATGTTGCTGACCCTACTTGGCCGTCCCCTCAGCTGCAGTGGTCACTTTGGAAGCTGGGGTGAGTGAAGGGCTTTTCAGCTTAGAGCCAATAAGATCTGTGGCTCTGACCTGGGCATCCTTCGACTCCAGGGCAGGTCCATTTCCAGTGATCCAACTCTTGGCAGAGCTGCCAGGGCTCTTCACAAGCTGACTTCTGCTGAAGCCCAGGCTTACCACATTGAAAGCCACTGCAGTGGACTGGCCTGTAGGGTCTCCTTGAGGGCAGATCACTGTACAGATCAGCCATTAATAGGCCTGCCACCCATTGCTTCTGATGCCTAGCTTTCTTTCCCTCCTGGTTTGTGTTAAAGCAGACCAGAGGATGCAAGTCAAGGGAGTGCCCAATTCCCATCTCTAATCTTCAGTGGCCTAAACTAGAAGTCTGTAGTCACAGGCATGTTCTGTAGTAGTTTTTCTAAGGTAGACAATGCCCACGAAGAAAATTATTTTCTCACTTTAAAACTTTCTTTCCCTTTGGTCTGAAAGGAAAGTTTTTTCTACTTACTGTTTACTTCGCTGATGGCGAAGTAAATCTAGCTATGAGATTATTATTTAAGTACTTATTTTGGCTATGCTATTACAGAAAAATGTTAGCCCTCTCTTTTCCAAGGTCTAAAGATTAAATTGTGCATCCTACAGATTCCTTCATAATAGAATTAGTTTCCTACCTTGAGGAGAATAGAGAAATGAAAGAACAAGTTGGGCTTAGAATAGAGAAATGAGGGAGCAAGTCCTAGATCGCTTGCTGACAATAGCAATATCACATGAATACTTAGCAAACAGTTTCAACCATTAGATAACAACTTAAGAAAACATTTACCAGAAGGTCCAATGCCTTCTATAAATTTTAAGAATCATGTATTTGAAAATACCTCTTAAATATCTAACATGGTGTAGTTTGTTTAACCAGTAAACTTAAGTACAACCATCTAAAATGTTTTTAGTTTGTTTCTACCAGCAAGTATAAAACATATGATGCAGAGATTCAGGTCACACAAATTAAAATGTATCTTTGATTGATTTTAGCAGCTTAAATTTATGGACAGTCTTATCTATAAGCCAATTAAAATAAAATTCTTAATAAAATTTCCCCATGTGGACATACAATATGTACACACATATAACATAGCATAATAGACCAATATAGCAAATTTTAATAATAGCTTTTAAAATCTTTAACTCTTTTTGTAGATTGCCAATTGATTTGAATTGCTTTTTGTTTTTAGTAACCTCTGTTAACCATACTTTCTCTCAGTTGGTACTGTTAACACATTATTGGCTTCATCTGTTTACAGAGCCATCCCAAACTACTGAATACAATAGAAGTGGCTGGAAAAAGTCCATAGGAACCTGTAGGAGGACAGCTAAACACAGAACCAACAAGGCTTTTGTTTTATGAGCAGTAAATCATATATAACTGTGGATGACAAAAGACTTTAAGTTGCCATGTTTAAAATTATAAACTCATCAACCAACAAGAGGCACTTGCTTACTTCACAGTATTTTTGAAAGCACCTGTAGGATTTTACAAGTACTTAACCCTTTAGGCCTCTGGGACTTTCTCATTAAGATAACTATCATGTCTAGTAACACAAGATCATTAGACTTTTTAATTCTCAAACATTTGTATTAATAGCATTTTCCATTATAGAAACTTAAAATTTAGTACCACATCACATCTTGACAGTACTTCTAGTATAATCCAAATAGCCTGTTTAGTTGGTGTCTCTATAAGATGAGAGACATAGGTCCTTCGATTTCTTCAGTTGGGCCCAAACTGGAAAAACCACAGTCCAAGATTTACTGGAAAGTTTAGAGTCCAGATTGTTTGAAACTTTGATTTTTTGAATGCCTGTCAAGAACACCAAGAAGGCTCAAAATCCAAAATATCTGGTTGAAATAAGATTCCTTAAAATCATGACATAACATAGACCAAATTTGATCATTGTTATAAGGTGATTATTCAAATCTTTGAAAATAAGCACATATTTAAATAACCCATAGCTCTTAATAAAAATTCAGCTGTTTTTGAACAATTAGAATTTAACAGACATCAAGAGAACATAATAGATTACTTTAACACATTGCTTTAACAGAGAATCAGATTTTAACTCTATGTCAAAGAGAAATTGAGCTTCCTGTGATCTTTTGCTGTGAGGTTTCCTTCCTTTACCTTCTTTCATATTGATGACCATGTTTCTGTGTTTCTGTGTGTAAGACATCTTTAAGCATCTTTTGCAGGGCAGGACGAGTGGGAACAAATTCTTTCCATTTCTGTTTGCTATGAAAAGTCTTTATTTCACCTTCATTCACAAATGAGAGCTTTGCAGGATATAATATTCTGGGCTGGCAGTTTTTCTCTCTTAGTACCTGGGCTATGTCTCGCCATTCCCTTCTAGCTTGTAGGGTTTCTGATGAGAAGTCTGCTGTGAGTCTAATTGGAGATCCTCTGAGAGTAATCTGACATTTCTCTCTTGCACATTTTAGGATCTTTTCTTTATGTTTCACTGTGGTGAATTTGATTACAATATATCATGGTGAGGATCTCTTTTGGTCATGTTTATTAGGAGTTCTATAAGCTTCCTGTACTTGGATGTCTCTGTTCTTCTCCAATCCTGGGAAATTTTCTGCTAGTATCTCACTAAATATGCCTTCTAATCCTTTCTCCCTCTCCATGCCTTCAGGAACACCTAGAACCCGAATGTTGGGTTTTTTAATAGTATCCTGTAGATTCCCAACAATATTTTTTAGATTTCTAATTTCCTCTTCTTTTCTTTGGTTTGCCTGTTTCCTTTCCAGTTCTCTGTCTTCTAAGTCTGATATTCTCTCTTCTGCTTCGCCCGTTCTGTTTTTAAGGCTCTCTAATGTGTTTGTCATTTGATCTATTGAATTCTTCATTTCATTATGATTTCTCGTCACTATCAGAGTTTCTTGTTCCACTAGTTGTTTCATTTCATTTTGATTCTTCCTTAATATTTCATTTTCAAGAGAGAGATTTTCTATCTTGTCCATGAAAGATTTCTGTAGTTCAAGAATTTGTTTTTGAGAAGTTCTTAATGTTCTTATCAATTTTTTAAGATCCGCTTCTTGCATTTCTTCGATCTCATCATCTTCATAATCTTGAATTGTGGTGTCTTTTTCATTTGGGGGCATCATAGTGTCTTCCTTGTTCTTGTTAGCTTGGTTTTTGCGTTTGTTGTATGGCATGTTGGAGATATTTGGTTTCTTCACTGTGGTGTTTTTTCTTGTTATACTATGGCTCTAGGTTAAGTGGACTGTCTGCTTTCGATGGAGCCTTAGAGGCTTGAGATGAGTGTGGCCTGAGAGCTCTGTTTGGTTCCTCAGGGTTGAGGGTGTGCCAAAGGTGACACTCCCAGGTTAGGCGTGGTAAATCAATCTTTCTTTTTTTGATTCAAAAGTGAAGTAATTCCACACAGCTGAACGGAATTGGAGGTAGTTAGCAGGCAAATGATATATCCACAGGAGCCAGAGATTGGAAGCTCTTTCCCAAGCACCACACAGGGAATCTCTGCTGCCCTCAGTGTGGGCTCAAATTCTCCTGCAGTCTCCTACTGGGTTGCAAGTTAGATCCTAACCTCCTGTTATTTCACCCCCCCAGAGTCATGTTTTTCTGCTAGGCTCAGGGCCAGTGCAGACCTGAGGTCACCCTTCTTATGACGTATGTCCAAAATGGTGCCTGCTCTTTGTCTTGCTCGCCTTTGAGAGGTGAGCAGAGAGAGACAAACTCGTGTCCGTATCAGTCACTTTTTTTTTTTGCGCTCTCTTCTAGTTAGCCTGGTGAAATTTTCCCCATGGGGTTTCAAGGCTCATTTCCTCTAGTCTCCTCTTTCTGCTTGCCCGCTGGTGTCTTGGGCTATTGAGGTTCGGCTCACCTCGTGTTCCACCGCTGGTGTGTTGAGTCTGCCGCTGGTGTCCCAAACGTGGGCTCCCACGCTCTCCACGCAGGTCCACTGTGAATCACTAGTTCCGGAAGAGTTTCCTCTGCTGTTTCTTCCCCTACTCTTCCTTGACCCTGCAGTATCTCCACTTTTATTAAACTCTCTTCCCGGACTATCAGTGTGCTCCCTTCCTATTCCACCATCTTGCCGCTCTCACATCATTAGTTTATTCTGATACTTCCGTGTATTTCAAATTAGGGAGAAGATGGTTTCTACTTGACTTCTACCATTTATCAACATATCTGATATTCCATGTCTGGTACTACAGTTTTCAATTGTGCTGGCAAATGATAGAATGTCCCACAATTACTCATACTCTTTAACCCCAAATATACAGATGCAATAACCTCAGTGTCAATACTGCAAATAATGGTGATTAGAGAGCATAGTTTAGGATCCTATTAGAAGTGTTTTCCTTTAGTATATTATTGTGTTCTTACAGTCTGCTAGTCATATAAATCAAATTAGTGTATTCTAAAGTCTTGGAATTGTTCATCCATGTGAATACATATAAATACATTCATATATTTTATTTATTTGAAGATATTGATTTATAATTTTAATACTATTAGCATTATTTAAGGGAAACATTAGTATGGTTCCAAACTCAAAAAGATATCATCAAAGAAGAGAAGCTTTTTCTCTGTCCCCTTCACTTCATTATGCTTTTTATAGATAATGATTCTTTAAAAAGGAGATATTTTATTCTTCCATTACTTGTTTTAAAAAATGTTTCTTGAATATATTTTCATATGTTTCTGAAGGTTGCAGTTTCATGCTGTTCAATTTACTAAAAACTTTATATGATATTATGAGTTCCTTTCTTTTTTTTCACTTAGTTGTTTTCTACTGGTACCCTACACTATGTTAACAAAACTGAAATTAGTAACCACTTCTTCCCATTCTCTCTCTCTGCTAGCGTCTGATTTGAAGCAATATTCTTTGATCCTAGATAAAAGCTGGAAGACAATCAACAAATCTATTTTACTTCCATATTTTCTCCCTTTTATCTCCCCATTTTTGATTGTTGTATTTTACCTACATTATTATAGCACCAATCCTTTATATGCTGTATTCTTTTCCTTATAACAATCATGCAGTCTTAATTCTACAGGCAAATATATGGTTAGTGTTCACTGTTATTCTTTTACATTCATAAAATTGGCTGCTTTCTGTGTACATGTCTTAATAGTTATAAAGCATTAGCTCACACTTACTTTCCTTGAGTATTTTAAATATTTTACCACATTGTTTCCTGTTACAAAGCATGCTGTAAAAGCTGATGAAAATCTGATTATATAAGTCTTATAAATTACATGGTATTTTTCTTTCTTTGAAATTTATCATGTTTGCTAGAATATGTTTGGGTGTTGATTATGACTTGTTCATTCTCTCTCTCTCTCTCTCTCTCTCTCTCTCTCTCCCTCCCTCTCTCCCCCCTTTCCCTGCTTCCCACTCCCTCTATCCCCCTCTGTCTCTCCTTATTGGCATGTCCTTAGTAGTTTTTTTCCCCACATTTTTAAAGTTATGTGTTCTCAAAATGTCAATTTCTCATATACATTACATCATTTTTGTATTCTGTATAGTTTTTACAAGAAGTCAGGGAAAACATATGATGTTTGTCTTTGTGGGATAGGATTACTTTGCTAGGTATAATGGTCACTATTTGCATGCAGTCTTAGTGTTAGGCATAAAGGGTTGACTTTTAACAGGCTTGTGGTATACTTTTCAGTGTATCAGTTCAGTTTGTAGTTTTAAATCTCTGTTTTATTAAATTATTCTTAATTTTTAGTACATATCCTCTTTATTTTTCATTATTATTGTTTATACATATTTTATTAGTTTATTCTTCTATGACTATTTGTCAGTTTAGCTTGAATCTTTTTAATTCCTATATTTTTATTTTAGATTTATTTGTATGTGTTTATTTGTACTAGTGCTCAATGTCGTTTTCATTTCTGAAATATTTTAAAAAAATTTCTGCCTTACTTTGGGTTTTCTAATTCTCGTCTTAATTTTGAGTAACTACTGTTTATTGTTTTAGCTCATTTAGAAATATTATTTTAAATTTTTTACCTATTTTGTAGCTCTGTATTTCTGGGATGATTTCATTGCCTATAAGAAGTTATTTTCCCTTTTTATTCTTTTAATTTTATAATATCTGAGTATGGGGTTCAACTTCAGACTTTACTGTGGCTCACTTTAAATATATAATTAGTTCTCCAAACTTTTAGATAGGAAAGTGTTTGACCAGAGTTCTAGAGCATGCTCTTCCTTTGTTTGCATTACATTTGCAAATGAACCAATGTGATCTCCTATTTGTAAATATGTTTTGGTTCTGTTCTAGCCTCAGACTTTTATTTGGGTTTTAATTTTCATTGTATACCACATGTGCTTTCCTTGCCTATAATAAGTTATTCTACATTTATTTTACTTTTACAATAATTAACTATGGATTTTTTTAAAAAAATATTTATTTCTTTGAAAGGCAAATTTAGAGAGGGAGAGATGTAGAGAGAGACACAGATCTGCCATCCTCTGATTCTCCCCTCAATGGCAGCAAAGGCTGAGGCTGTGTCAAGCCAAAGCCAGGAGTCTGGAGCTCCACCTAGGTTTTCTTTGTTGGTTGTAAGAACCCTGGAACTTGGACCATATTCTGTTGTTTTCTCAGTTGTATTGGCTGGAAGCTGAACTGGTTATGGAGCAGCCTGAACTCAAATGGGCACTCATATGATTTTCCAGAGTTACGGGAGGCAGCTTAACCTGTTGTGCTACAACCCTGGTCTCTAGTATGGAATTGGACATCAAATTTCTACGACTTTTATTTCATTTCCACCTCCCTGTGTTACTCAATTAGGCATTTTGAATGATTGGTTTATTATGAAGTTTCAAAAGCTCTATGGTCACTGTAGCCCCTAGAAAAGTATCCTTGTACTCACTTTAAAACGAGGGAAGTCTCTTCCTAGGCACAGCTGTTCTTCTCAAATGGACCTGGTAATATTTATTAAGAGTACTCGTTAGCTGTGCTGGGGTTGCTACTGCCATTTTCTTCTGTGGAGTTATATATGGACGTTGTAACTATGGCTGATTTTTCACACCTACTGTGTTTTGGCATCTCAAAGGTATCTTGGACATGGTTTTGTGAAGACTTTTTCCATGGGCTTTGCTATCTTAATTGCTCTATTTAGTTCCATGAGAGAATTTTGGAGATAAAATTATTCAGCTGCAGTTGTATCACTTCTCTTTCCTCCTCAAATCTATTACTGCAGTAAAATATACTGTTATTGAATAGGCTCTGAATGCATTTGAGGCTTACATCTCATGTAGCTGAATGCATAGAGGACTATATTTTAAACTTTTGTTCTACAAAGTTTTCAGAGAAGGTCATTAAAACTTTATGTACAAAATTTTCCTCCAATAGTGTGCTTACTTAACAATATGTTTCCTATCTTTCTTTATAGAGTTAAAGAAACAAATCTATCATGATAAAAGAACCAATCCTCAAATAAAACTACCATGTTATCACCTATATGACATAGTCTAAGAAATATGTTATATCCCAAAATTATATTTAATATGTGCATATTTATAGTTATTGTAATGTATTTGTATTCAGGTAAGATATACTATATTCATATAATTTGTTTTTAATGCATTTTTTAAATTGAAAAATGCAATATAAAAGTTGTAAAAATCAAAGATTAAATAAATGGTAATACAGCCTAAGAGAAGAAATAAAACATTAATTGCAAATGATTGAACTATAATACACAACAGTAGTATGTTTATGAGATTAAGATCTTAATTCTTAAAATTAGACAACAAAAACAACCTAATTAGAAAATTGGAAAAGGACATGAAGATACACTCACTGGAAAAGATGAAAAATACAGTCTTGAAGACATTCAATATTATTAGCCAGTCAAGAAATACAAATGAAAATTACACTAGTGTAAGATTACACATGTAATACTGGCTGAAAGAAAGCACTGATAACAGCAGATGCTGGTAAGGATGCAAAGAATCTGGATTGTTTACATGTTGCGAATGAAAGTAGAAAATGGTCTTAGCACCCTGAAAAGATTTGGTATATTCTTTTTTTTTGTTTGTTTTTTGTTTTGTTTTTTTTTTTGTTTGTTTGCTTGTTTTGGACAGGCAGAGTGGACAGTGAGAGAGACAGAGAGAAAGGTCTTCCTTTTGCCGTTGGTTTACCCTCCAATGGCCGCCGCGGTTGGCGCGCTGTGGCCGGCGCACCGCGCTGATCCGATGGCAGGAGCCAGGTGCTTCTCCTGGTCTCCCATGGGGTGCAGGGCCCAAGGACTTGGGCCATCCTCCACTGCACTCCCTGGCCACAGCAGAGAGCTGGCCTGGAAGAGGGGCAACCGGGACAGGATCGGTGCCCTGACCGGGACTAGAACCCGGTGTGCCGGCGCCGCAAGGCGGAGGATTAGCCTAGTGAGCCGTGGCGCCGGCCAAGATTTGGTATATTCTTAAGACATCCATATGACTTACACAATTCAATTAGATTACATGACACAAAAGTTGATCGAGTTTTGTATGTATTTTTCTGTTCCCGGTTCTGTTCTGATCTGTGAAAGTATTTAAATGTGTATTCTAGCTTCTTCTCCACAGCAACGTGTTTCTTATTCTTTGTAATCTATCTTTCATTTTGCTTTGCTCATTTTTCTCAAACCTATCTTCCACGTCTCTGTTTATGCTTTCAGAAGAATCTATTTGCTAGTTTATGTTTTCAGTATGGCTTTCAGTTTTCTGATCAACTTATTTTTTTGCAATTTTATTTCCATTTTATTTGAACAGCAGATAGACTATTTTTTCTTTCCAATTAGCATGTGTTTACTTTTTAAAAAAATTGTGTTGGCTAAAACTTCTAGCACTATGTTGAATAAAAATCATGAGGATAGACATCCATGCCTACTCCCAACCTTTGAAGAAAAGCTTTCAAAATTCCATGATTTGAGTATAATGTAAGTTATTGAATTGTTTTTTCTTATTCAGTTGATGAAGTCCCTTCATATCCATATTTTTCTGATAATTTTAATATGGAATGAATGTTGAATTTTGTTAAATGCTTTTCCTATTCAAATTAACACAGCCCCATTTGGTGGTAGAGCAGAATTCTTTTCATAATACAAGCTTGTTGACTTTTTTTTTTTTTTTTTTTGGACAGGCAGAGTGGACAGTGAGAGAGAGAGACAGAGAGAAAGGTCTTCCTTTTGCCGTTGGTTCACGCTCCAATGGCCGCTGCTGCAGGTGCACCGCGCTGATCCAATGGCAGGAGCCAGGGGCTTATCCTGGTCTCCCATGGGGTGCAGGACCCAAGGACTTGGGCCATCCTCCACTGCACTCCCGGGCCATAGCAGAGAGCTGGCCTGGAAGAGGGGCAACCGGGACAGAATCCGGTGCCCCGACAGGGACTAGAACCCCATGTGCCAGCGCCGCAAGGCGGAGGATTAGCCTAGTGAGCCGCGGCGCCGGCGCTTGTTGACATTTTAAGAAGGTTTATATTTGTATTCCTGAGTGGTATTGGTTGTTTGTACATCTGTACTGTCATTGTTAGATTTTGGTTTTGTAATACTTCATACATAAATCATGTTTTATTTTACTTAAAAGAAAGAATACATAGAATTGATGTGAATGCATCTCTAAGTGTTTCATTGAACTTCTAGCTCCATCTTGGCCTCGAAATTTTTTTGTGGAAGTTTTAAAACTATGAACTCAATTTCCTCAGTAATTACAGGACTATAGAAATGGTGACTTATTTCATATTGGGTGACTTACTGGAGTATTTTTTTTTTTGAGGAATTGGTTCATTTTCTTAAATAGTCAAATTCAAAGGCATAATTTTCCTTTATTAGGTTTTTTTTTTCTTTAATAACTGTGGTGCCTATAGTGATAGCTTCTCTTTCATTCTTAATGTGGGTATCTTGTGTTTTAATTGTTTGTCATTTTTTCTGTAGGTTTCTCAGTCTGATCAGTCTTTTAAATGAATCTTATTTGATGATTTTTTTCTATTGATTTTTCTGTTTATAATTCATTGATTTCTGCTCTTACCATTATTTTCTCCCATTTGCTTTGAGTATATTCTTTTGTTTTTCTGAATTCTTAATATAAGAGGTTAGATCATTGGTTTGAACATTTTCTTCTTTTTCTAATTTATGTGTATTGTGCTGTAAATTTACTTTTCAGCACTGCTTTAGCTGTGACTCACAAATTTTAATATATTTCTGTATTACTTTTCTGGAGCATTCGTAACAAACTTCCACTACTGGGTGGCTTAAACAACAGAAATGTACTTTATCACAATTCTGGTATGTAGAAATCTGTGACCAAGAGCTTGCCAGGATTTTCTTCTGAGAGTTCCCTTCTTAAGCTTGTAGATGTCCCTCTTCTTGTTCCTATTATGTTCTCTTCCCATGTGTATATGCCTCCAAATGTCATGTCTTCATAAGGATACCAGCTGTGCTTGGATTATGGTCTATCCTAATGAACTTATTTAAACTCCATTACTTGTTTAAAGCTCTGATTTCTAAGTATAGTCACATTCTGAAGAATTGATGGCTCGAATTTCAGCATATCAATTTGAGGGGTGGGATACAACTAAAGCCATCTTATTTGAACTTAAAATTTAGTACAATGTAGTGTATTTAAAATATCCTTCGAATATTTCTCTTAGAACATATGGGTTATTTTTTAGAAGTGTGTTATTTATTGTATGGCTGTTTTGAAATTTTCTGATCTTTTTTCTGTAATTGATTTCTTGTTTGATTTTTATTGTAGTTGGAGAACACATTCTGTGTGATTTCAATTCTTTTAAATTATTTGAGGTTTCTGTTATGACTTAGTGTATACTGTACTTTGCCACATGTTCTGGGGGGCATTTCAAAGGATTGCATATTCTACTGTTGTTACATGGAGTGTTTAATCAATGTTGATCATATCCTACTGCATGACTGCTTTATAATCCTTTTATATCTTCACTTGTTTTCTGTGTAGTACTTCTTTCAGTTGCTATCAAGGGTACAGAATCCTTCATTATTGCAGATTTGTTATTTCTCCTTTTAGTTCTTTCAGTTTTTTGCTTCACATATTTCAAAGCTCTGTAGTTTGGTGCCTGCACTTTTAGGATCATTGTACTATATACATGAATTGCCCTTTTTATCATATAGTTTCTCTCTCATTGATATGTTTTTCCTCTGAAGTCTACTTTATTGTGTAGCCATTCATGCTTTCCTTTGATTGATGTTTTTGATTTATTTGAAGTGGTTTTAGATGTATTTGTTTGACTTCGTTAGTGGTTGCTTTAGATATTATATCTACATAACTTATCACAATCTCCTTGTGTCATCACTTTAACAGTTAACAGTCAGTATAAAATTCTTGAATACCTGTATGTATATTTACCCTGCCCCATTCATATATAATTATGTTAAATATTTCAACAACATACATTGAAACCCACATGAGGGAACTCAGAAAACTAAAAATGAGAAGAAAAACCTATTTCAGTTTCCTATAATTTTGTTTACCATCTTCTTTCTTCCCTGCTGACATTGCAAGTTTCTTTTTATTTGTTTATTTACTGTTTAGAGAAATTTCTTTAGCCACTTTTTTTCAGGTAACTCTGTTCATGACAAACTTCTTGGTTTTCCTTCATCTGAAAATGGAAAAATGTCCCTTTTATTCCTTTCAGCAATTGAAAAAGATTGTGCCACTTTCTTCTGGCCTCCTTACTTTCTCATGAGAAACACAATCACTCCAAATGTATTCGGTCTGTGTGTAGGTTTCATTTTCTCCACTTATTTCCAAGACTTTTTTCTCTGTCTTTAGTTTTCAAAAATTTAAGTATAATATATCTTAGCATAGTTTTCTTTGTGTTTATCCTTTTGAGGTTTACTTGACATCTTGAATTTATAGATTTATGATTCTTGCCAAATTGGACATGTCTTATGCTTTTATTTTATTTTCATTTTGTTCTCTTTGAGTATCTTTATTGCCTCATTTTTTCACTCACTTTTCCTTCTTAGATGCAATGAGGTGACTGTTGAGTCTTTTATTATAGCAAGTCTATGCTCCCCACTCCATCTTTCCTGGTGTGAGTAACGTCTAAGTTTCTACTGCTGTGTTTGGCTGGCTTAGAGAATGTGTGGTGTAAAAAGTTTTGTTTTCTTGGGCTGACCCTTTCCTTTTCATTTGCTTGAGAAGGCTCTGTTAGGGCATGTTATCTGCTCCTGTTGGTGTTCCTAGGTTTTCAGCTTCTTCATTTTCAATTTTGGAATATTTTGGGCCAAGAGCAATTCTAGGTAGCTCCCCATCATGGCCCTCCTAACGGCCTGAATCCTCTAGCCATTTTGCCTTTTCTCCCCATCTTTCATAATCCTATTTTGTTTTATATAATGTCTAGGGAAAAATAGGTCTAACTCCATTACTCCAGAAGTCAGAGTCCTTTAAAAATGGTTATTTCTCATTTTTTGAAAAAGATTTGTTTGTTATTTGGTAGAGTTACACAGAGAGAGGAAGAGGCAGAGAAAGGGAGAGGATGTGTGTGTGTGTGTGTGTGTGTGTGAGAGAGAGAGAGAGAGAGAGAGAGAGAGAGCGAGCGAGAGAGCGAGAGCTGTCTTTCATCAATTGATTCATTCTCCAGATGGCTGCAACAGCCGGGGCTGGTCAGCCAGGAGCTTCTTCTGGGTCTCCCTCATGGATGACACTTTGGAGTGGAGCCACAAGGACATGAACTTGTGCCCACATGGGATGCGGGTGTTGCAGGCAGCAGCTTTATCCACTACATCACAATGCATGTTCCTAGTGTTTGTTTCTCATAAGTAAAGATTAACATATAATCCTGGAGACCCAAATCAGATTTTATAAATTGTTCCAATTAATGTGCTTTTTAATAACGTACCTGGATCAAAAACCACAAGTTTTAATTTGTTGTTATTTTTATGTAGTCCACCTCAATCTTAAAAGCTTCCTGTCTTTCCTTGAGTTTTGATTATTATAGACATGTTATTTCATAGAACTGTTCTCAGTTTGAGTTCATCTTATACTAACTCATAATTAGGCTCAGCTTTATAATTTAGGCAGTGAGGTAAAAGTGATGTATTCACCTCTCCACATCCTATTAGGGGACTTGATTTCAATTTATCCCAGACCAATGAGACAGGCCCAGGACCAGTTACCTGGTTTTGCCTTCATCTATGTCTCAGCATTTACATTTATAGGACCTAAGCCGCTCATTTCAGAAGTGCGCTTTCCCTAGAAAGCTGTTAGCACTGGAAGCACCCGTCATGGTACTGTGTGGTCTGTGTGGTTTCTGCAGAAGGACTCAGAGCAGGCAAAGAGAGAGTGCATGGGAAGTTGGGGATGCTTAGGAGTGGAGAGAAGCTGCCTCGCCCAGCTGCACGAGGAGAGGTACAGACACATGCCCTCTGGGACCAGCTCACACTGAGGGGCCTTTTACTGGGCGACAAGCAAAGGCATGGGTAGTGTGGAAATTATACTTCTCCCAGCTCCAGGGTGAACTTCCAGGATATTAAAACAAGAAAATGACTGCATTCTCAGGCAAAATGTAGTCATATTGAGCTTTTCAAGTTAGAGAAATAAAAACCAATAACGTTTTGTTACTTTTTACGTTTTTTATTTAAAATTAAGTAATATGGAGATAAAATTAATTAGAAGTATATACTTCATACCATGACAATCTTTTAATGGGTTTATTAAAAATAAACATAATTATCTACTTTTTAAATTTATTATAGAAAAGAGTAAGTTACAAAGACCCAGTTTCTCTCAATGTTAAAAATTCCAGGGTGCTAGAAGTAACTCCTGGAGATACTGTTAATCTCCTTCGTAAGACTTGCTCATCATTTCACGACCCTGTCATTAGGTCAGCGGCTGTGTAATCACCTCAACTTCTTCAGATTTGTCAGCTGGCGCTGTTCTCCCTGTCAGGTTTCTGCCCAATGTCTATTTCTAAATAATTGCATTTATTAATGCTTACATAATGCTTAACACCACTTAGAAAGAATGAAGTGATGCACCCTCAATCAAACACACAGAGTCCCCAACTTCGAACCCTGAAGTCATGGACTTATCTGGGTATCCTTATTTGCTTTGTTTAATTCTCAGACTTGCCTGTGAGAAATGTGTCAGATCTTTTATGTTCATCAGTTTCTGTCTGTTCAGATAGTTTTACTTGTCTTCAATGCTATGGAGTGTTTTTTTTTTTTTTTAATCTTTGTAAAGGCCTCCCTTTATCTGCGAGCTATATTCTCTCAGACCACACTTCTCCTTGCCAGTTTCCTGTCTGACTCGCAGCTGTCACACTCTTGAAGAGCTCTGACAGGCTACCTGCTGGCTCGTTCAAAACTGGAGAAACATTCTATCATCGTTAACATTTAAGCCATCCGCGAGCATATTTTGCCTCTCCTTTATGTATTAAAGGCATGCCCAACTATCCCAGCACCTGACTTAAAGAGCATTCTATGGCTATAGTTAGATACAGCCACTGCTGTTCGCTTCTCCCATCAGTCTCAGCAGTGAGCAGTTTCATTTAATATGACTGGTGCAATGAAATGTGCCTCCGATGTCTCTCTCCTGCCACCTGATTCTGTGTGGCTCCCTACTTACACTCCCAAGTGCCCGTTAGGTGTGTAAGTTTCACTCCTCAAATTATCCTTTCCCTATTATGGCAAGAGTTGTCTATTCCTTCCCTACCCCCACTTTCTTCTTGTTTCTTTTGCCATTGACATGGCAAGGAGGCTGTGCTGTATAATAAAAGAAGCCCTGGTTTGGGGCTTGTCTTTGGTTTCTGAACCTGGATTTCCTACTTAGTAATATTATAAATTGCATAACCATTAGTTTTCTCATCTGAAAACTGGGATTGGAATAGATAGCGACTACATTCAGACACTTTTAACAAGTTGACACATATGGGTTTGATTAGCATGCAGTCTAGTAGCGGTGATGATCCCTTTTACGGACTGGATATTCGTTTAGGTGCCCCCCAAAGGCCTGTGTGTTAAAGGCCTGGTCTCTAAAATCTTATGTTGATGGTTAATGAATGTATTAATTGTAATGATTGATTAAGAGTGAATGTTTGATCCAATGATAGTGGGTCTAGTGGGAGTTCCTGGAGTCATTGGAGTGTGTTTCTCAGAGCAGGTTGGTTAGAAATCCCAAGCTTGGTCTAGCCTCAGTCTCTGATTCATTACTGCTGCACGATCCTCCCTCTACACGTTTTACCATCCACCACCCACTTCAGATGCCAGACCACAGGGGCTGATCCATCTGGGATTGTGAACGTACAAAACTGTGAGCCAAAATACATGTCCTTTCTTTATAAATGGATTGCCTTGGGTATTTAGTTATAGTAACAAAATGCTGACTCGTCTACTGTTGAGTCAAGGAAATCAATAGATTTTGAAGTAAATTCAATATAAACAAAGCTTTGATCTGGAAGAATAGTCAGAACATGACTTTCATCATCCATAACAGAGATGATGAGGCCCTGAACCAAGGCAGAGGCAACAGAGATAGAGGGGGAAATAATGGATATGGGCTGGTCTAATGTGAATGACTTTAGAGGACTTGAATAATTGGCTGAGATCTGTGAAGGTTTAGTGCTAGCTTTCTCAATTGATCTAACCCTACCTCTTACTGATGGTAATCAGAACAGAATAAAGAAGCTGGTCATTTTCTAACAGAATTCAGTGAGTTGGTTTGGCTGCAAGTTTCATTTGTCTGTAGGATATAAGAGATCCTTTAAAAAATTATAAATGAATAAAGTGTCAAATGGAGAATTAGATATGGGGCTCTGAGTCTCATTTGTGGGCTGAAGAGCCATGCATTTGCAATGATTTTTATAGAGAAAAAGAAATCCATGGGAATCATAGGGACCATCATGGGAGGCTGAATAGGAAAAGTAAAGTTGTTAGTATTGAACTCAAGGAGTTTAAATTTGAGTTTCTAACACTAACACCCAGGATTTTAGAAAATAATATTGCTTACGTAATATAATTGTTTCTCTATAATGAATAATTCTCCTGCATTTTGACATAATTTTTTAAAGGCAGCATTCTATCAGGTGTAATCAGGGTAGCACTTCTTTAGGTTCTGCTTATTGGATATTGGATTCTTTTCTGTTAACAATTTACTTTGCTCCACTAATTCACTATAAATATTTCCATGTAAAATACTATTGACTATAATAGAAAGCATTGACTTGATAAAAGATTTTTGAGAAAAATAATTTTTAAAATCAGAAAGTTTGTCATAATGTTGAGGTGTGAAAAATACATTCATCTTGCAGCTGAACAAATACAATGTATATTTAAAGCATTACCAGCGAAAAATATATAGCACATTACTTTTTGAAGGACCATGCCATTAAATGAGAACTACATATATTTTATTCTAAAGAAAATGTAAGCAAGCGTGACTACTTTATGGCAGAGAGATATCAATTTTTAGAGTTTCTTTATTAACATGACAACCCTTAATAAGAAAAATCAAGAGAATAGCCATTGGCTCAGTGGGCTTCCTTTTCTTTCTTTTCCCATTGTTCTCAGTTGTAATTGCTCTTTCTTGTGTGTAAGTCAGTTTTGTCCCATGTTTTTCTGTGTATAGGGGTCTTTATTATTACTTACATTCAGCTTTTTATACATAATAGTGCTGTTTTTTTATTTTTTATATACTAAGCCTTTAGCAGTTGGTTTATTAAAGAGAAGATTTATTACTTTCCAGATGTAATTTTTCTATATGAGTTCCTACAAATCAGATCATTTATATGTAACGTTTCACTGAAATGATGGTTTTGGATTTTTCTAATGTAATCACTTAGTTACCTGAGGTGAAGTGAGAAGTGTATGATAACTTACAAAATACAAAATGTGTTTCTAGTTCTTCTGCATTCTTTAACCTTCATTAATAAATACCTAATCTCATCTGCTTTTATCCCAAAGGTATTTTAACTAGCCAGGTTGTGTTTGGCTGTCTCCAATCTTACACAAGGCTAAGGGCCCTCAGAATGCAACAGCTTTCTCCCAAACACTTTGTAAGACTTTTGCTTTAGGAAATGTGAGCACTCCTCTCTCCCACTGAATGATATGAATTATGGGTATTTAAGAGAGAATTCTTGGCTGGTGCCGTGGCTTACTAGGCTAATCCTCTGCCTGTGGCACCATTACCCTGGCTTCTAATCCTGGCTAGGGCGCTGGATTCTGTCCCGGTCGCTCCTCTTCCAGTCCAGCTCTCTGCTGTGGCCCGGGAGTGCAGTGGAGGATGGCCCAAGTCCTTGGGCCCTGCACCCCATGGGAGACCAGGAGGAAGCACCTGGCTCCTGGCTTCAGATTGGCGCAGCACGCCAGCCACAACGCACCAGCTCCAGCTGTAGCAGCCGATTGGGGGTGAACCAACGGAAAAAAGAAGACCTTTCTTTCTGTCTCTCTCTCTCTCACACTACCTCTGCCTGTCAAAAAAAAAAAAAAAAAAAAAAAAAAAAAAAAAAAAAAAAAAAAAAGAAGTCTTTGTTGGTGAGTTCTTTCTGTACATTACTCACTATGTTTGACTATCCCAAACATTCTCCCTATTCTTACTGAGAGAATTTTTGTCCATTATGAATGTAGAGGTAATACAGTTTGCAAGACCATCCTATCCTTACTTCTGTTACCAAGTCCAACTTAGGAGGACATCCCCAAGCCACAGTCTCTTTTAATAATCCCTCAGAGGAGTCTCAGAACTACTGCAAGCTGCTAACCTCACAGTTACACGTTTTTGTAGAAGGATCTCTTGACTAATAAGAATCTAAATCACAAGCATCTGTTCTGTTAGAGTGGTTTGACTTAGAGAACTCCCTGATAATTGATACCCTTAAATCCAGGGAAACGGACGAGCAGGTCATTTCTTTCTATTAAATTCTAATGATCTAATCTCTGCACTAATCCCTAGGGCTTGAGACTTGTTTCTGAGTTCAATTCCCTGTCATTTGTATTACTTCTCAGATAAGTCTCACATCCTTCACAAGAGATACTACCTGTGGGCTGACCAAGTTTCCTTAATAAGGCCTTAGAGGAAGGACTGCATCAGAACTCCCAGAAAGTCTGCATACCCCTACCTTGCCATTATTAGACACTCTTATACTCACCTTTTTATTAAGTAACTCATGAGAAAGTAAATTTGCTAAAACAGATTTGAGAAACAGAAGTGAAGCTTAAAATAATGTCTAATATAAAATGTGTTAAAAGTCAGCAATGGTTCTGAAGCACAATCCAGTCCTCTCTAGTGTGTGGGTCTTTAAAAAAATAGATGCAACCTATGTTTCAATCTCTGTCTATGTGTGCAGGCCAAGAACACCTGTTTTATGAATTTAATGTAGTATGCCATAGCCTTGACAAGACTCCTAGGGATTTCTATGCTTCCAATTGTACACATGTAGCACAATGAAAACTTTTAAGGTTAGTCCACAGAGACTCAAACACCTCACAAAAACCTTTGATATTTAAGCCTTCAAGGTCTTGCTTAAAAAACACATAACAATGTTCTTGGATGTTGGGTAATTAATATAGAGCCTAAATGTTTCCCCTTGTAAAACCAATCAAAAGACTGACTAAATGTCCATTAAAAGCAGAATGAATTAACTACCACATGGCCATGTGCACCAGGGAACACAGTGAATTATGGATACATGCAATTATGCATCATAAGACAAAAGCTGAATCTAAGAAACTAGAGTATAATAAATATTTCACTATTTTATTTACATAAAGTTCAAAAACATGATAAATTAAATACATGAATGTTGCTTAGGCCTGTCCAATTAGGTAGTAAAACTAAAAAATATACTAGCAATGGAGTTTCATAAAGTTTAGCCTAATGGTGACTCGAGGGAAGAGGGAAGAGAGTGTATTTAAGAATGGACTTGCAGATGACTTTTGGAGTCTTACTAATGTTCGATTTCTTGACTTGAGCCATGTCGTTAAATGACACTGTTATGTTTTAATCACTTCTCTGTGCATTTATAATATTCTAAATAAAAGACATTTAACAAATGGCAATTAGTAATACGGTCCATGGCACAGAAGAAGCAAGGAGAGAAGCAAAGTGCTGTCCTTGATCCTGTGCAGGTCTCTGCCCTGGATGCTGCTTCCAGTGTTTGGTGGAGACACTTCTAGCTCCCTGGCTTGCTAACATGTGCGCTTCCCTTTTGGTGGCCTCCATCTCCTCAGTCTGTGCCCACTGGGTCCTGTACTCATTAAGGAATGTGGAGGACATCACTCTGGCCTCTTGGTCACATTCAGGCACTGCCTTCCCATCCAGTCTTACTGGCCTCTTTGATGTCCACCACACCAGTTTATCTTGGATGGGTAGCAGGTGGCATAAAACCTGCATTAGGGCAGGATCAGACTCAAGAGACCCTAAACAATCCCCGAGAGAGCATTGGATATATGACAAAATGAGTGGCGGTTGGAGACCAACTCTATCAGGGTGACTGAGGTCTCAGAGGATGAGTGAGGTAAGAGTGGTTCTTTCAGAGAAGGGATCAGACTCTGTGGCCTTCTTTCTACTTCCTCTTTTTAATCTTCAGGACATGTCCAATGACACTGCACCATGATCTATTCTTTCTATAAACTCAACTCTCTCTCTCCACCTTTCTACCACTCACGCTTCATGGCACAAAAATAAGACACAATGGGAATCAAGTAAAGCCCTCGGCTGGCAATCTGGCCACTCTCTGAAGCCTTCCTTTCAGATACTCCAGCCTTCCTTTCCACACCTAAGAAGGTGCACCCACATTTCTTGGCTTGGTTGCAGGTAGGGGAAAATTCTCTCGGGATCTTATATTAAGGCTATTTTTCCTTGCTCTGTTCAGAGGAACTTCTCTTCTCAAGGGATCAGTGAAAAAGGAAATGACTCCTGCTGTGGCCATTGGAAGCAAAACTTCCCCACTGGGCCCTTCCCTTCTAAATTTGTCCAGCAATCCTCCTAGCAACAGATTTAATGACTCCCACCAGGATTTGCTGGGGACAGAATTGTGTTACTTAAAGGATAATATGATCTTTTGTAGCCCAAATTTATGATCAAGAAAATCTAAGACTATTTTGAATGAGGGAAGCTATTGTAGAAATATTCGTTACTTTATAATTTTTTAAAGCTTAAATACAGTTGTGGGTATTTTGATTATTCTACAATTACCTACAAAGGGACACCTTCTATAGTAAAAATAATATTGCTCCCTCTGGGAATGTAAAGATTAATAGGTGAGAGGACATTCCTTTTTCCAAAGAGCACAATTATTATTGGGTGAGAGTGGGCAAGGTAAAAGCAGTAAGAATACAAGTTAGAACATGGAAGAGTGAAAAACAAATTGCATAGGGGAGTGCACATTTTGCCTAGCAGTTTAAGTGCCATGTCCCATATAAGAGACCTGGGTTCAACTCCAGGCTTGAGTTTCCCTGAAATGTTGGGAAGCAGTGGTTGTGGTTCATGCAATTGGATACCTGTCTCCCATGTGAAATACTTGAATTGTATTTCTGGATCTTTGCTTTGGACCCTGCTCAGAGGAGGCTGTTGTGGTGTTGTGGACATTTGGGGAGTGTAGCAGCTGATAAGAGCTGTCTTAGGGGGCATAGCCTAGGTTACTTGAGTATAGTATATGTACAGGGAAGACTTTAATAATAGCAGTGACAATGTTGGTATCAGATCATTAAATGTATTAAATGTCCAACTAAAGAGTGCTCTTTTTAAATTAGAATGTAACAGATTTGTAAAAGTTTGAGGATAAAAGATGATAAATAGGCCGGCGCCGTGGCTCAACAGGCTAATCCTCCACCTTGCGGCGCCGGCACACCGGGTTCTAGTCCCGGTCAGGGCACCGATCCTGTCCCGGTTGCCCCTCTTCCAGGCCAGCTCTCTGCTGTGGCCAGGGAGTGCAGTGGAGGATGGCCCAAGTGTTTGGGCTCTGCACCCCATGGGAGACCAGGATAAGCACCTGGCTCCTGCCATCGGATCAGCGCGGTGCGCCGGCCGCAGCGCGCTACCGCAGCGGCCATTGGAGGGTGAACCAACGGCAAAAGGAAGACCTTTCTCTCTGTCTCTCTCTCTCACTATCCACTCTGCCTGTCAAAAAAAAAAAATTAAAAAAAAAAGATGATAAATAATAAAACCCATATACTCTGGGTATGATATATTGCTTTGTTTATTTCTACTTTCTGGGATAAAGTAGTTGAAATTTGCCTTTGTTTTTTTTAAATATATGTGTGTATAGGTATGTAAATGCAAATACCTATATATTATCATTATATCATTATTTTGTTTCCTTCTTGGTTATTCTTTATTTCTATTTCTCTGACCCTTCTTTTCTCCCCCTTTCTTCCTTTCTTGTTTGCCCGCCTTCCTGCCTTTCTGCTTTTGGAAACAAATATGTGTGGTCAAATTTCTATGCCAGTTTCAATGGAAATCAATAGAAAGCATCTTTTCCCCATCAGATCCTTGTCCTGGGAAAAATATTCTCCAGCTTTGTGGTACCTTCTGTGTTGGAAAGTTAACACTATAACATATCTCCTAATTTTGTCTTGATCTTGGCTAGTAAATAAAATCATATAATTTTCTAGTTAGGGGAAACAGGTTCCTTGGAAAAGTCAATAATTCCAGAGCTGGGGCAGGGAAATTCAAAGACAGATATGATATGGGAAAATTCAATGGTTATGGGATTAATAAAACTCATTTCACTTACCTCAAGATTCAGAAATCCTTGCCTAGTCTAGAAAGCAGATTTTATGTTTTTAGTATTTGCTTATCAGCAATTTTCCTCATTCTACTTAGAATTCTATTTTATCTATTGTTTTAAATTTTTAATTTTGATAAAGTTTATACTTACCAATAAATTGCAAAACTGGTACAGAGAATTCTTGTTTACTCAACCCAGATTCTTATATATTCTATATAATCATAAAACAGTCATGAATAAATACTATTTTCTAATTTACAGACTTGATTTCATTTTCACCAGTTTTTCAATTAATGTTCTTCTTTATGTCCCCTGATTCAATATAAAATCCCTTATTGCATTTAGCTATCAGATATTTAAGTTCCTCCGGTTCTTGACATTTCTTGAGTTGTTCTTGACTTTTGTGAGCTTAGGACTTTTGAAGAGTAGTGGTCAGATATTTTATAGATTATCTTATCAATTTGAGTTGGCCTTCTTTTTTAAGTTTGATGTTATATATTTTCAGGAACAATTCCCAGAGAATCATGTGGCTTTTTTAGTCCATTGCATCAGACATTCCATAACACTGATAGGACTTATATCTGATTGTGTTGACTTGGATCACTTATCTTACTGTCTGCCACACTTCCTCATTGTAAAATTACCATTTTTTTATTCAAAATCCATGAAAATTTAGAAGAGATGCTTTACATCTTACTATATATGTTGATGAACAATTACATTTGTTCCATATCTTGACTACTGTGAATAAAGCTGCAATGAACATAACAAATATCTTATTCTTAATGGTAGCTTTTACAGGTAGATTTTGCCTGCAGCAATGATTGATGTGGTGCTCTAATTATGAATTGTATTTCCCTAATTTATTCTATATTAATTAGAACACGTCTATAAGGAAGAGCTGTGTCTACTCCATGGTTATTACTTCAACCACTTATATCAGTAAGGACTCACTGATACTAATTTTATTGTTTCATCACAACCAAATGCTTTGTTACTCATATTTTTGCTCTGATTTTTCTCAGTTTGACCCTCAGGAGCTCTTACAGATTGGTTCCTGTGTTCTTTTCACATGTTCTCAACCCCTTTACCACCACCACTACCACCCCACCATCCAGG
This sequence comes from Lepus europaeus, assembly GCF_033115175.1. NCBI lineage: Eukaryota > Metazoa > Chordata > Mammalia > Lagomorpha > Leporidae > Lepus > Lepus europaeus. The sequence continues at coordinate 74,820,235 of NC_084828.1, read as the reverse complement.
CTTTGGGAAGTTTTTTACTTTCTGGACCACAAGATGTTCCAGGCTCATCTTGGATTATCCTCGTTCTAGCCCTGGAATCAATCAGTTCTTTAAGAAGCCTTATTTCTTTTGTTAGAGGATAACACACATATACCAAGCCCTATGTGCTATATAAACTTATTACCACTGGATTACTGTTGTTTGGCAGGAAGAGCTATCTGTATATCAACTGAGCCATGTCTAAATATGTCATATATTTTGTGTCAATCTATTTGTATATGTATTAAAAATAAACAGAAACCTAATAAGTTCACACTGGTACCTCTGATTCCAATCTGGCAACCTAGTATTTTTTCTAGCAAGCCTATTTTCCTGTTTGTAATTTCTTTCTCTAACAGTGAGAAATCTCGCTGTCAGTATCTATAATGTATTTACTTCTTGTTCAACCTAGTATACATACAACGCATTTTTAGAATTACTGATTCACACTATTGTTGAAAACAAAATTACCACAGTGTTGGTGTATAATTATTCTTATCCTTAGTATTAAAGTATTTATTCAAAACAGTGATTGTTTCAGTCCTTGGGTCATCTCATTTCCTCCCCAGACACTGCACTGTAATTGTGCCATTCACTTAAATTAGAGTTTGATGTATTTTCCACAGTCTGCTTTACATCAGTTGTACCCATCATTCCCCCCACTCATGTGTAGTAAAATACACTCTTTGGTATACAATTCTATGGTTTCTGAAAAATATACAGAATGTCACAAAGGGCAGTTTTAAATATGTCCATTGTAAGTAGATGTTCAGTCATATTTCATTGGGATTTCAATTTGCATTTTCCTAATAGCTAATGATGTTGAGTATATTTTTCAACACTTACTTCCTATCTGTATGTCTTTTCTTTTAAGTTTTATTTTATTTTAAATAGAAAAATAATAATTAGGGGCTCTCACTGTGGTGTAGTAGGTTAAGCCTCTGCCTGCTGTGCCAGCAACCCATACGGGCACTGGTTTGAGTCCTGGCTGCTCCTCTTCCAATCCAGCTCCCTGCTGATATGCCTGGGAGACAGCGGAAGATAGCCCAGGTGCTTGGTCTCCTGCACCCACATGGGAGACCCGCAGGGAGATCCTGGCTCGTGGCTCCTGGCTTTGGACCAGTCTAGCTCTGGCAATTGTGGCCATTGGGGGAGTGAGCCAGTGGATGGAAGATCTCTCTTTCTCTGTGTTTCATCCTCTCTCTCTGTAACTCTACCTTTCACATAAGTAAATAAATCTTTAAATAATAATTATTATTATTATATATTTAAAGAGTACAATTTGCTGTTTTGATACATGTATTTATTGTGGGCTTAGAAAATTGAGCTAATTAATATATCTACCACTTCAAACACTTATCATTTATTTATGGTAAAAATGTTAATCTATTCTTTTGGTTATTTTTGAAGCACAGAATACATTATGATTTACTATGGTTCTCATACAGTGTAATCAATCAACATAGTCAATTCCTCCTCACTGAAACATTATACCCTTTGACCCTTCTCTGTTCATACAGTGTTCCTACCCCATGACCCAGGCTCAGGTAACCACCATTCTGCTCTTTTGACTTTTTTAAATTACTTGTGTCACTGAAATCACACAGTATTTGTCAGTATTTGTTTGCTTATTTTACTTAGCATAATATCTTGTAAAATCATCTCTGTTGTTGCAAATCACAGAATTTCCTGCTTTTAGAAAAAATTGCTGAATAATATTCCACAGTGTATACAAGTATATACTGGATTTTTTTTAACCTGCTCATTTGTTGGTGAACAAATATGTGACTGTTGCAAATAAAATTGCAATGAATATGAGAATACAGATATCTCTTCAGCATATTGATGTGAATTTTTCCAATATATACCATGAAGCATAACTGCTAGATCATATAATAATTATATTTTTAGTTTTTTGAGAGGTCTTAATTTTGTTTCCAAAAATGTATTAATTTACAATATCAACAAGAGCATACAAGGGTTCCCTTTTCTCTATATTCTTGTCAGTGCTTGCTATCTTTCAGCTTTTTGATAATAGCCAATCCAATAAGGTGATATCTCACTGTAGTTTTAATTTGTATTTCTCTAGAGACTAGAGAGGTAGAGCAATTTTTTTTCCCACATATTTGTTAGCCGTTTGTATGTCTCATTGTGAGACATGTCTTTTCAGGTCCTTTGCCCATTTTTTTTTTAAAATAAGATATTTCATTTATTTGAAATGCATAGTTAGATATAGATAGGTAAAAAGAGGGGGTGGGGAGAGAGGGAAGAAGGGAGGGAGGGAGGGAGGGAGAGAGAGAGAGAGAATGAGAATGAGAATTTTTTTTTTTTTTTTGACAAGCAGAGTGGACAGTGAGAGAGAGAGAGACAGAGAGAAAGGTCTTCCTTTGCCGTTGGTTCACCCCCCAATGGCCGCTGCAGCTGGTGCACCACGCTGATCTGAAGGCAGGAGCCAGGTGCTTCTCCTGGTCTCCCATGGGGTGCAGGGCCCAAGCTTGCACTTGGGCCATCCTCCACTGCACTCCCGGCCATAGCAGAGAGCTGGCCTGGAAGAGGGGCAACCGGGACAGAATCCGGTGCCCCAACTGGGACTAGAACCTGGTGTGCTGGCGCCGCAGGCAGAGGATTAGCCTGTTGAGCCACGGCACCGGCCAAGAATGAGAATTTTCCATCTACTGGTTCACTTCCCAAATGGCTGCAATGGTAGGAGCTGGGCTGATCCAAAGCCAGGAGCCAGGAGCTTCTTCCAAGTGTCCCATGTGGATTCAGGGGCCCAAACACTTGGGCCATCTTCCACTACTTTCCCAGGTACATTAGCAGGGAGCTGGATTAGAAGTGGAGCAGTCAGGACTTGGGCCATCAGCAATATTCGATGCTGGCTTAGCAGGCGACTGCTTAATCCAGTATGCCAATATGCTGGCCCCAGTCCAATTTTTTAAAAAATTATGTATTTATTTGAATCAACAAAAATGACCATCAACTGATTCCTTTATAAAGAAATTGTGATATATATAATATATATATATATATATTAGTATGGAATACTACTCAGCTGTAAGCAAAAGAATGAAATACCATCTTTTGCAACAAAATGGATGCAACTGGAAACTATTATACTTAGTGAAATAACCCAGTCCCCAAAAGACAATACCATATGTTTCCTCTAGTCTGTGGTAGCTAATAGAGTGCCATAAAGTAATGTAGAAAAGTGAAATCGACATTTTGAGATTTAATAATTGTTTAAACCCCTTGTCTCTACTGTTGAGGAACAGAGATTTTTCTTCTTGCTGTTTGTTGAACACTTTACTTAGTATAGAGTTAATCTTTTGAGTATAAAGTAAACTGAAAGTAGATCATTGTAAAAATTAAGAGAGGGAATAAGGGAAGGAGGAGGAGGAAGTGTGGGAACAAGGGCAGGTAGGAGGGTAGGGTAAGTATCACTCTATTCCTGAATCTGTATATATGAATTACATGAAATTTAATTTACCTTCAATTAAAAAAATAAAGATGTATTTATTTATTAGAAAGACAGAGAGTGATTGATTTACTGATTTTCCATCAACTATTCACTGCCCAAAAAGACATGACAGCCAGGTATAGGCTAGGCTGAAGCCAGTAGCCAGGAACTCTATCTTGGTCTCCCATGTGGGTAGCAGGGTTGCAAGTACTTGAGTCATCTTCTGCTGTCTTCAAGGTGCATTAGCAGAAAGGTAGATCAGCGATGGTACAGCTGGGACCTGAACTGTTGTTCCAATATGATATTTTGGCATTAAAAGCTGTGTATTAAAGCCACTGAGCCACAACGTCAACACTACTTTGTCTGATTTTTAATAGGATTATTTGTTTCTTTCTATTGAGGAGTTTAAGTTGCTTGTATATTTTGGATTTAATTTTCTTATTCAGTGTATGATTTGGAATCTGTGGTTTGTGCTTCATTATTTTAATCATTTTCTTTGCTGTGCAGAATCTTTTTAGTTTGAAGCAATCTATTTGTCTATCTTAGCTTTCATTTCCTATGCTTTTGGAGTCATAAAAATATGTAGCATAAATCTTTCCCCTATGCTTTCTTCTCTAGTTTTATAGTTTCAGACATTATTTTTATGTATTTTGAGTTGATTTTAGTGTAAAGGGTGACATTAGAGTTAATTTTCATTCTTTGTTATGTGAATATTCTGTGTTTTCAGTACTATTTATTGAAGACTATCCTTTCTGTATTGCATATTCTTGACAGATTTGTGAAAAGCCAATTGACCATAGGTGCATAGTTTTGTTCCTGGGCTTGCTGACTTACTTCATTGATCTGTATCCATTTTTTGTAGAACCAAGTAATTTTGATTATTATGTCTTTGTAATACATTTTAACATCTGGAAATGTGATGCCTCTAGATTTTATCTTTTTGTTCAAGGTTGCTTTGGATATTTCATCTAAAATTTCACACAAATATTAAGTTTTTTTCTGTTTCTCTAATAATGACATGGGATGGTGGTAGAAATTGTATTGAATCTGTAGATTGTTTTCAGTTGTACGAACATTTTAAAGATATTAATTCTTCTAATCCATAAACATAGAATATGTTTTCTTTCTTCACTGTCTTACACTTTTCAGTGTATAGATCTTTCAATTTGCTGGCTAAATTTACTATTAAGTGTTTTATTTATTTTTGATGCTACTGTAAATGGATTGTTTACTTAATTTCTTTTTCAGATAGTATGTTGTTAGTGTATAGAAACGTTACTGACTTTATAAGCTGATTTTGTATCCTGTAATTTAACTGAATTGATCACTTTGGGACTTTTGTGGAAATCTTGGGGTTCTCTATATAAAAGATCATATTGTTACCAAAGAGAGATTATTTCATTTTTCCTTTCCTATTTGAATGACTTTTGTTTCTTAATTGGCTTAATTGCATATATTATTGATTCAGTCTTTGTATCCAGTATTGATGTGCTTAAATTTATTATTTCTTTGTGATTTGGTTTTGGTAGGTTCTATGTTTCAAGTAATTTATCCACTTCTTCTAGGCTGTGGAAGCCTTTTGGATCCACTAACTTGACAAGGCCATAAGCAGAGTGGAAATTCTTTCCTCCCTTCAGAGAGAAGTATATCTTTCTTTGGTGGCTGCTTCGTTCCACTGGGATCTCACTCATAGAGGTCCTTTATGTAGAAAAATTTTTGCCACATTGTCTTGGCTTTCCATGCCTGAAATGCTCCCCCTGGGCTTTTCAGCCAGACCAGAATGCCTTAAGGGCTGATTCTGATGTTAGAGTGTTGCTTAAAATGATTGTCATACTATGAGCCTGCTATATGAACTACTTCCCATGTTGCAAAACTCACCTCTTTTTAATTCCATCTATTATTATTTCCAAACACTTTATCCTATTTATATGATCACTTTAACATTTGAATCTTTCTGTTGTTATATTTCCTTTATCATCTCTAATTTTATTAATTTGGGTCTTCTCCCTCCTTTTTTGGTTAGTTGGGCCAATGATGTGTCAATTTTATTTATTTAAAAAAAAAACAAATCTTTTCTAATCTTTTGTATTTTATTTGTTTAAATTTTATTTATTTATTCTCTAATTTTAATTATTTATTTTCTCCTACTAGTTTTTTTTTCCACTTTTTTTTAACTTTTATTTAATGAATATAAATTTCCAGTGTACAGCTTATGGATTACAATGGCTTCCCCCTCCCATAACTTCCCTCCCACCCACAACCCTCCCCTCTCCCGCTCCCTCTCCCGCTCCCTCTCCCCTTCCATTCACATCAAGATTCATTTTCAATTCTATTTATATACAGAAGATCAATTTAGTATAAAGATTGCAACAGTTTGCACCCACATAGAAACACAAAGTGAAACATACTGTTTGAGTACTAGTTATAGCATTAAATCACAATGTACAGCACATTAAGGACAGAGATCCCACATGAGGAGCAAGTGCACAGTGGCTCCTGTTGTTGACCCAACAAATTGACACTCTAGTTTATGGTGCCAGTAACCACCCTAGGCTGTCGTCATGAGTTGCCAAGGCTATGGAAGCCTTCCAAGTTTGCCGACTCTGATCATAATTAGACAAGGTCATAAAAGACAGAGTGAGGATAGTAACCAAGGATCCTAAGAGTGGCATTTACCAGGTTTGAACAATTATACAGCATTAAGTGGGGAAGAGGACCATCAGTACACACAGGTTGTGAGTAGAGCCATTGGTGGTAGAGTAGAGGTTATGATTACAAAGGAATGAGGCCCAAGTGCGCTAGACAGGGTCTAGAACAAAGGACAGAGTCATTATTAGAGGAGCTAAGAAAGGTGCTGTCTGAGCTACAATCAAGTTTTCTGATTGAGAGGCAAATAGAACCTGACAGAAGGGGCTTGATGATAATCTGGTGAGCTTTAGGCCTTGTAAGTTAAGAGGCCCAGACCTATCTATCTCTTCACATGGGGTATATCCTAAGGGAGGTGTGAACCTCCTAGGGGAAGGCACTCTGTTGACTTTCATTACTTGGCTGGCCTGGGAGGAGAGCTGGCCAGGTAAAGGCAGGGGGCATCTCTAACAAGAAATTTACAGTTCTGCCTGCAATGTTGCTGACCCTACTTGACCATCCCCTCAGCTGCAGTGGTCACTTTGGAAGTTGGGCTGAGTGAAGGGCTTTTCAGCTTAGAGCCAATAAGATCTGTGGCTCTGACCTGGGCATCCTTCAACTCCAGGGCAGGTCCATTTCCAGTGATCCAACTCTTGGCAGAGCTGCCAGGGCTCTTCACAAGCTGACTTCTGCTGAAGCCCAGGCTTACCACATTGAAAGCCACTGCAGTGGACTGGCCTGTTGGGTCTCCTTGAGGGCAGATCACTGTACAGATCAGCCATTAATAGGCCTGCCACCCGTTGCTTCTGATGCCTAGCTTTCTTTTCCTCCTGGTTTGTGTTAAAGCAGACCAGAGGATGCAAGTCAAGGGAGTGCCCAAGTCCCATCTCTAATCTTCGGTGGCTTTAACTACAAGTCTATAGTCACAGGCATGTTCTGTAGTAGTTTCTGTAAGGTAGACAATGCCCATGAGGAAAATTATATTCTCACTTTAAAACTTTCTTTCCCTTTGGTCTGAAAGGGAGGTTTTTTTCTACTTACTGTATACTTTGCTGATGGCGAAGTGAATCTAGCTATGAGATTATTACTTAAGTTCTTATTTTGGCTATGCTATTACAGAAAAATGTTAGCCATCTCTTTTATAAGGTCTAAAGATTAAATTGTGCATCCTACAGATTCCTTCATAATAGAATTAATTTCCTACCTTGAAGAGAATAGAGAAATGAAAGAACAAGTTGGGCTTAGAATAGAGAAATGAGGGAGCAAGTCCTAGATCACTTGCTGACAATAGCAATATCACATGAATACTTAGCAAACAGTTTCAACCATTAGATAACAACTTAAGAAAACATTTACCAGAAGGTACAATGCCTTCTATAAATTTTAAGAATCATGTATTTGAAAACACCTCTTAAATATCTAACATGGTGTAGTTTGTTTTACCAGTAAACTTAAGCACAACCATATAAAATGTTTTTAGTTTCTTTCTACCAACAAGTTTAAAACATATGATACACAGACTCAGGTCACACAAATTAAAATGTATCTTTGATTGATTTTAGCAGCTTAAATTTATGGGCAATCTTATCTATAAGCCATTTAAAATAAAACTCTTCATAAAATTTCCCCATGTGGACATACAATAAGTACACACATATAACACAGCAAAATAGATCAATATAGCAATTTTAATAACAGCTTTTAAAATCTTTAACTCTTTTTGTAGATTGCCAATTGATTTGAATTGCTTTTTGTTTTTAGTAACCTCAGTTAACCATACTTTCTCTCAGTTGGTACTGTTAATACATTATTGGCTTCATCTGTTTACAGAGCCATCCCAAAGTACTGAATACAATAGAAGTGGCTGGAAAAAGTCCATATGAACCTATAGGAGGACAGCTAAACACAGAGCCAACAACACTTTTGTTTTGTGAGCAGGAAATCATATATAACTATGGATGACAAAAGACTTTAAGTCGCCATGTTTAAAATTATAAACTCATCAACCAACAAGAGGCACTTGCTTACTTCACAGTATTTTTGAAAGCACCTGTAGGATTTTACAATTATTTAACCCTTTAGGCATCAGAGTTTAATTCTATGTCAAAGAGAAATTGAGCTTCCTGTGATCTTTTGCTGTGAGGTTTCCTTCCTTTACCTTCTTTCATATTGGTGACCATGTTTCTGTGTTTCTGTGTGTAACACATCTTTAAGCATCTTTTGCAGGGCAGGATGAGTGGCAACAAATTCTTTCAGTTTCTGTTTGCTATGAAAAGTCTTAATTTCACCTTCATTCACAAATGAGAGCTTTGCAGGATATAGTATTCTGGGCTGGCAGTTTTTCTCTCTTAGTACCTGGGCTATGTCTCGCCATTCCCTTCTAGCTTGTAGGGTTTCTGATGAGAAGTCTGCTGTGAGTCTAACTGGAGATCCTCTGAGAGTGATCTGACGTTTCTCTCTTGCACCTTTTAGAATCATTTCTTTATGTTTCACTGTGGTGAGTTTGATTACAACGTGTCTTGGTGAGGATCTCTTTTGGTCATGTTTACTAGGGGTTCTATAAGCTTCCTGTACTAAGATGCCTCTGTCCTTCTCCAAACCTGGGAAATTTTCTGCTAGTATCTCACTAAAAAGACCTTCTAATCCTTTCTCCCTCTCCATGCCTTCAGGAACTCCTAGAACCCGAATGTTGGGTTTTTTAATAGTATCCTGTAGATTCCCGACAATATTTTTTAGGTTTCTAATTTCTTCTTCTTTTCTTTGGTTTGCCTGTTTCCTTTCCTGTTCTCTGTCTTCTAAGTCTGATATTCTCTCTTCTGCTTTGCCCATTCTGTTTTTAAGGCTCTCTAATGTGTTTGTCATTTGATCTATTGAACTCTTCATTTCATTATGATTTCTCGTCACTATCAGAGTTTCTTGTTCCACTAGTTGTTTCATTTCATTTTGATTCCTCCTTAGTATTTCATTTTCACGAGAGAGATTTTCTATCTTGTCCATTAAGGATTTCTGTAGTTCAAGAATTTGTTTTTGAGAACTTCTTAATGTTCTTATCAATTTTTTGAGATCCACTTCTTGCATTTCTTCGATCTCATCATCTTCATAATCTTGAATTGTGGTGTCTTTTTCATTTGGGGGCGTCATAGTGTCTTCCTTGTTCTTGTTAGCTTGGTTTTTGTTTGGCATGTTGGAGATATTTGGTTTCTTCACTGTGGTGTTTTTTCTTGTTACACTATGGCTCTATATTAAGTGGACTGTCTGTTTTTGGTGGAGCCTTAGAGGCTTGAGATGAGTATGGACTGAGAGCTGTGTTTGGTTCCTCAGGGCTGAGGGTGTGTCAAAGATGACACTCCCAGGTTAGGCGTGGTAAATCTCTCTTTCTTTCTTTCTTTTTTTTTTTTTTTTTGATTCAAAAGGGAGGTAATTCCACACAGCTGAACGTAATTGGAGGTAGTTAGCAGGCGAATGATATACCCACAGGAGCCAGAGATCGGAAGTTCTTTCCCAAGGACCACACAGGGAATCTCTGCTGCCCTCAGTGTGGGCTCCAATTCTCCTGCAGTCTCCCACTGGGTTGCCAAGTCAGATCCTAATCTCCTGTTATTTCACCCCTCCCCCCAGAGTCAGGTTTTTCTGCTAGGCTCAGGGCTGGTGCAGACCTGAGGTCGCCCTGCTTATGACGTATGTCCAAAATGGCGCCTGCTCTTTGTCTTGCTCGCCTTTGAGGGGTGAGTGGAGGGAGAGAAACTCGTGTCCGAATCGGTCACTTTTTTTCTTTTTTTTTCCTCTCTCTCTTCTAGTTAGCCTGGTGAACTTTTCCCCACGGAGTTTCAAGCCTCGTTCCCTCTAGCCTCCTCTTTCCGCTTGCCTGCTGGTGTCTCGGGCTATGGAGGTTCGGCTCACCTCGCGTTCCAGCGCTGGTGCATTGAGTCTGCCGCTGGTGTCCCGAACTTGGGCTCCCACGCTCTCCACGCAGGTCCACTGTGAATCACTAGTTCCGGAAGAGTTTCTGCTGCTGTTTCTTCCCCTACTCTTCCTTGACCCTGCAGTATCTCCACTTTTATTAACCTGTGTGTCTTGCCGAACTATCAATGTGCTCCCTTCCTATTCCGCCATCTTGCCGCTCCTCTCTCCTACTAGTTTTGAGTTTGGTTTACTATTGTTTTTCTAAATCCTTGAGATGCATTGATAGCTCCTTTATTTGGTACCTTTAGAATTTCTAGATATAGGCTCCAATTGCTATAAACTTTCCTTTTAACATTGCATTTGCTGTATCTTGTAAGTTTTTCATATGTTGCATTGTTATCTTCATTTCTTTCCAGAATTTTATTTCCCTTTTGATTTCATCAATGACCCACTGTTCATTCAGCAACATGTTGTTCAGTCTCCATGTGTTTGCATATGTTCTGGGAATTCCTTAGTTGTTGATTACCAACTGCATTCCATTGTGGTCAGAGAAGATGCATAGTATGATTTCTATTTTTTTGAATTTGCTGATACTTGCTTTATGGCCTAGCATATGGTCAATCCTAGAGAAATTTACATGCACTGATGAGAAGAATGTGTGTTCTGTGGCTGTAAGGTGTAAAGTTCTGTAGACATTGGTTATGTCCATTTGGTCTATAGTGTCAATTAAATTAGCTGTTTTCTTGATGATTTGTCCATTGCTGAAAGTGGGGTATTCAAGTCCCCCATTACTATTGTATTTCAGTATCTTTCTTACTTTAAGTCTATTAACATTTGCTTTAAAAAGTTAGCTGTCCTGTAATGCCTATACATTTATTTTTTTAATTAATTAATTTATTGAAAGAGTTACAAGAGAGAGAGAAGGAGAGGCAGAGAGAGGTCTTCCATCCACTAGTTCACTCCCCAATTGGCCACAACAACCAGAGCTGTACTGATTTGAAGTCAGGAGCCAGGAGCTTCTTCTGGGTCTCCCATGCGGTTGCAGGGGCCCAAGGACTTGGGCCATCTCCTCTGTCTTCCCAGGAATAGCAGAGAGCTGGATCAGAAGTGGAGCAGCCAGGACTCAAACCAGCACCCATATAGGAAGCTCTTACTTCAGGTGGTGGCTTTACCCACTATACCACAGCACTGGCCCCATAAATGCATATATATTTGTGATAGTTACATCTTCCTGTTGAATTGATCCTTTAATCAATATATAGTGCCCTTCTTTGTTTTAACAGTTTTTGTGTTAAAGTCTATTTTGTCTGATATTAAAATCACTACACCAGCTCCCTTTAGTTTCTGATAGCATAGATTATTTTTTTTTCCATCCTTTCATGTTCAGTCTGTATGTATCTTTGGTGAGTTGTGTTTCTTGTAGGAAGCACATAGATGGGTTTTCTTTTTTAATCCATTCAATCAGTCTGGGTCTTTTAAATGGGGAGCTGAGGCCATCTACATTCATGGTAACTTTTGTTAAGTAGTATCTTTGCCTTGCCATATTTCCTTTAATAGTCCTGTTTTTTACTTTGGGTTTCTTTTGTGCTTTTGCTTTTCGATTTTCTGTCTTCATCTTATTTCATAGTGCTGTCCCTGTTTCTGTGTTTCTGTGTGTAGCACATCCTTGAGCATCTTTTGTATGCTGGGCAGGTAGTTACAAATTCTTTAAATTTCTGTTTCTTATGGAAGGCCTTTATTTCACCTTCATTCATAAGTGTGAGCTTTTTAGGGTACAGTATTCTTGTCTGACAGTTTTTCTTTTCTCTTAAGGCTTGGAATATATCTTTCTATTCTCTCTGAGCCTGTAGGGTTTCTGATGAGAAACACATTGTGATTTAATTGGAGTTCTGCTGAATATCATTTGGCATTTCTCTCATGCACATTTTAGAATCTTCTCTTTATGCTTTACTGTAAAGAGTTTTATTACAATGTGTCATGATAAAGATCTTTTCTGGTCACGTCTATTGGGAGTTCTATGTGCTTCCTGTATTTGGATGTCCCTTTCTTTCTCCAAATTGGTGAAGTTTTCTATTATTACTTCATTAAAAAGACTTTTTAATCCTTTATCTCTTTCCATGCCTTGAGGAATTCCTGGGACCCCTATGGTGGGTCATTTGATAGTATTTTATAGATCTCCAACAGTGTTTTTCAGTTTTCTTATTTCTTCTTGTTTTTGATCTGACTATAAAATTTTCAGAGATTTGTCTTCTTATTTGGATATTCTTCCTTCTGCCTCACCTACTTTGTTGTTAAGACTTACCACTGCATTTTAATTGGATCTATTAAATTCTTCATTTCTAGTATTTCATTCTGATTTCTCTTCAATATCTCAATTTCACGGGAAAAATTTTATTCATTTCATGTATAGTTTTCTTTAATTCATGAACTTGCTTCAGATTGCTTCTAAGCAATCTGAAGATCAGTTTTCTGGATTCTGTTTCTGGCATTTTCTCAATTTCTTCATCCCCTCTTCTAATATTGAAATGGTGTAGTGTTCCTTTGGGGGAGCTCATAGCTTCTTCCTTATTCTTATGTAAGTTTCTTTCTTTGCTTTCGGCATTTGTGTAGTTTTTTTTTTTTTAATTGTCTGGTGCTTTTTATCTTTAGTTTGTTTCTCTGTAGCTTAGTAGGACATCTTTACTTTTTGTTGAATACAAAGAGGTGTGTGCTTGGCCTGGGTGCTCTGTTCAGTATTCCGAGATGGAGCAAGTAACCAAGGTAAGACTCCCATTGGGCCTAGTAGTCCTCCTCTGGTTATCTGGATGGAGTAGAGGGTCTCTACTTCTCCTCACAGCTGTGAGAAGCCCAGTGTTAGTCCCTGGTGTGCTCAGCACTCTTTAGCACTTCCTAGTGAACGCGCGTTTGACCTCTGGAGTCTTTCCTGTGAGCACGGTTCCCTCTTTTATGAACTGCTATAGATACCTCAGGAGCTCAGGGGTTGTGGGAAAGTACTCTGTAGTTGCCCAGGGCCTAGCCACACTCTATCTTCTCTTATACAGTCACTGTTTTTAGATTCAGCTCACATGTGGGTTTTATTCTCTGGTTAGGTCTATGGATCATGGAGGCACGCCCAGCCCCTCACTTCTCAATGGTGGTGGGTGGGTAGGAGATTCCCATAAGTGATGCTTCCCCTCCCCTTCCATTGTTGGGCAACTGGCACAGTACAGCTTGCATGGAGGGGGCTGGAATTCTTCTGAATTTTTGTGGCCCTTGCTGTTTGGGTGAGGGGTGAGGGGTGAGGCAACCCCAGCTATTGCTGGGCATGCACATGGGAGATGGCATGGTAGCCACTTGCCTGCATCCAAAAAACAAAAACAAAAACAAAAATGGCATATCCCTTCTCCTGGCTCTCTGCAGGTCTCTGCTGTAGCAGGTGGGAAGGGGGGGGGGCGAAGAGAGGTGTACCATCTCTATTTATTTTCTTTTCCTTTTCCTTCCTCTGCTTTCTTGGAGGGCTCATGTGGAACTTCAAAAGCAGTTCACCAAGCTCTCCCTCCTTCTGCTATCTGCAGCTCAGGGGGCCAGTGGATTCCCTTCTCACCTGGTCTGCTGAGGATGGCAGTCACCTCCCCTGTACAAGCTTCTGCTGTTTTGTTGATGCTTATTTGGTCTTTCAGCATGGACCTGGACTATCCCTATAGTTTTCACTGGGTTTCCCACTGAGGATTTCCCATGGCTTTGTCTTAGGCGTGTACTTTCTCCACTGTTTAAGTACTAATTTTGCCCAATGTGAGTGGGATCGTCTTGTCACTATTCTGCCATCTTGGAACCTCTCTCCACTTTCATTTGCCTCAAGATTATTGTTGAATTTCCTATTAGTACCTTCTATTGGCTCATAGCTTTTCATGACTATATTGTTTACTTACCTCACGTTTTTTAATTTTTCTGAGTCCCTTTTGGTATTGATTTCTGGCTTCATACCATGTTGATTGGAAAAAAATACTTGATACTGTTTGATTTCATTAAATGTTTTTATTACTAAAATAATGTATGACATATCCTAGAGAAGTTGTATGGGGCCTTGAGTAGATTATTTATTCTGTTGCTGTTGTGTGGAAAGTCCTATGTGTATCTGTTAGGCCCATTAATCTAAAATGTAGATCATTCTAGTGTTTCCTTATTGATTTTCTGTTTGAATGATCTGTCTAATGTTGTATATGAAACCCCCTACTCTTTGTGTGTTGTGATCTGTCTCCCTTCAGGTGTCTTAATGTTTTCCTTATTATTTTTAGGTGCTCCGGAGTTGCATATATGTATCTGTATAACTGTTACATCCTCTTATTGAACTGACTTTATCACAATATGGTGACCTTATTTAACTCTTTTATAGTTCTTGACCAAAATTCTATTTTGCCTGGAATAAGTAGCTATCTCAATTATCCTTTGGTTTCCAATTCCATAAAATATTTTTTGTCCCTTCACTTTCAGTCTATATATATGCTTTAAGGTGAGGCTTCTCTATAATTGGGTCATATATATTTTTTTTAACAGGCAGAGTGGACAGTGAGAGAGAGACAGAAAGAAAGGTCTTCCTTCTCCGTTGGTTCACCCTCCAATGGCCGCTGTGGCCAGCGCGCCGTGGCCAGCGCACCACGCTGATCCGAAGGCAGGAGCCAGGTGCTTCTCCTGGTCTCCCATGCAGGTGCAGGGCCCAAGGACTTGGGCCATCCTCCACTGCATTCCCGGGCCACAGCAGAGAGCTGGACTGGAAGAGGGGCAACTGGGACAGAATCCAGCACCCCGAACGGGACTAGAACCCAGGGTGCTGGCACCGCAGGCAGAGGATTAGCCTATTGAGCTGCGGCACTGGCTATGGGTCATATTTTTAATACATTGAGACACTATATGCCCTTTGGAGAATTTTGACTCATTCAACCTTCATAGTAATGATTAATAGGTGAAAATTTGCCAGTGCCATTTTGTTATTTGTTTGCTGTTTGTTTGTTAATCCTCTGTTGCTTTCTTTTTCTTTTGCTTCCTTATTTTGAAGTTTGATTTTTTGTGAGATTTTATTTTTTATCTATTTGAAAGGCAGGGTAATAGAGATAGGGTAAGGAGAGAGAGGGAGGGAGGGAGGGAGAGAGAGCGAGAGAGAGTGAGTGAGAGCGCACTTCCATCCTCAGATACCCTCCCCAAATGGCTGCAATGGCTGAGGCTGTGCCAGGCTGAAGCCAGGAGCCCCAAGCATCCTTTGGGTCTTTGACGTGGGTACAGGAGCACGTGGGCTTGGGCCATGCTCCGTTGCTTTCTCAGGAGCATTTGCAGGGAGCTGGATCAGAAGTGGAGCAGATGGGACTGAAACCCCATGTGTGATGCTGGCATTACAGGCAGCAGCTTAACCCATTATGCCACAATGCCAGCCCTGAAGTTTAGTGGTTTTCTATAGCCATACCTTTCGATGTTTTCTTTATGTTTTGAATATCTATTATAACCATTTGCTTTGTGGTTACACTCAGACTTTACTAAAACATCCTCTACTTATAATGGACTGTTTGAGTTGATAACAGCTTAATTTTGATCATATGAACAAACTGTGCTTTTATTGACACTCCTCAAATGTTTTATATTTCTGATGCCACATCTTACATCTTTAAATTATAAGTATCATTTAAAAATTATGATAGTTTTATTTTTTTAGTAGCTTTGCCTTTTATTCTTTACACTAGTGATATAATGATCTACCTGCCGTAATTCCAGTATTACAATTTTATCATCTTCCTTTCAGATTTGTCATTCTACTTTTAAACTTTCATATGTTTTAGTGCTATTAATTAGCATGCTATTTCTTTAGCTTGAAGATTTCTCTCTAGCATTTCTTATAAATCAGATCTAGTTGTGATGGACTCTTTTAGCATTTGTTTGTCTGAGGAAGTCTTTGTTACCTCTTCATATGATTGCTGTGCACAGTAATTCTGACTGGGGAAAATTGTGAAATCCCATTCCCTCTGACCTACAAGCTTTCAACTGAGGATATACTGAGAGTCTTAAAGAGGTTTCCTTATATGTGATGACTCACTTTTCCTTTTAAAAAAATTATCTTACTACTTAATCATTTTGATTAATATTTAATAGTTATACATTTTTAAGGGACACAAAGCCATACTTCCACATTTATAAACAGCACAAACCAATCAAGTCAGACAAGTAGGCTTTTGTTTTCTCTTTGTGTCTGGAGCCTCCTAACTCCTCGCTTCCATTACTTCACACAGTATCTAATAAATTATTATGTATTGTTGTGAACTGGAGTCACTGCAGTATACCCTGGGATCTAGAATTTGTGACTTCCCTCTGGTTGTGGTTTGGCACCTGTTAGCTAATTTCTTTTTATCTCCCTCCCCATCTTTCCATGCTCTAGGCATCAGAGTTTTAATGTGAAATCTTACATATTTGTAGTGAGCTTCCACATATGAGAGAGAACATGTGGTTTCTTCTATATCTTCCTTGATTAAATGTCTTTTCAGAATGTTTCTCATTTTTATTGGGAAGAGCTATGGTTTGTCCTTCAAGAAATCTGTGAGCTGGAGACTTGATCTCCAGTATGGTGGCAGTGGGATGCTGGGACCTTTCAGATGTGGAGCCTCATGTGAGGTAACAGGGTTATTGGAGGCATGCCCTCAGGAAAAATTAGTTGGATTTTCCTGGAATCTCAGTTAGTTCTCATCAGAGTGCATTGTTATAAAAAGACTGAGCCTTACTCCTGAAAGTCTCTGACTCTCTGCAGCACCGTGTGGTCTCTTCCATTCTATAAGTGGCTGTTTGCCTTCCTGTCTCTGCACTAAATTGTGGTGCAACCAAGGGAGTCCCTGCACAGTGCAAATGCATGGGACTGAATGACCTTGTGCATTTAGCCTTCAAAACTATGAGCCAAATATGTCTCTCTCTCTCTCTCTCTCTCTCTCTCTCTCCTTTTAAAGATTAATTTATTTACTTGAAAGAGTTAGAGAAGATGCACACACACACAGAGAAAGAGAGAGAGAGACAGACAGACATATCATCCATCCTTGATTCACTTCCCAAAATGCTGCAGTGACTGTGATTGGGCCAGGCTGAAGCCTGGATCCTGGAACACCGTTGGGTCTCACAAGTAGATAGCAGAGCCCCATCTTTTACTGCTTTCCCAAGCCAATTAGCAAGGAGCTGGATCAGAAGTGGATCAGCCAGGACTTGAACTGGCAGCTACATAGGATGCTGGCATTGCGGGCTGGTGAATTAACACGTGGTGCCACAATACCAGCTAGACCTCTTTTCTTTATCAAGTACCATGCCTCAGAAATTACCACAGCCATAGGTAATGGACAAATAAAAGATGTTTTGCTGTTCAGTATTTAAACTTTTTAATATATTATGAGTATAATCCCTTATTAGATACTTAGTTTACCAATATTTTCAGCTAACTGAGGACTTCTCTTTATATTCTATTAAGTATGTGTCACAGAACAAACAATTATAACTTTATTATAAAGTATTATTGATCAATTTTTATTTGACAGGTTTTGTTTTTGTTGTCATACCCCAGACTTCTTTCTTTGCTGATTTTAAGTTCATACAGATTACTCCACTGTTTTCTCTAGAAGTATTATAATTCTTCTCAAGGTGAGAGTTATGATTACAGGTTATTGGTCATTTTCTTACTTTCTAGTGTAAATATTTGATGCTAATGTTTCCATTTATGATCTGATTTAACTGTTGAACATATTTTATATTGAATTTTCTTCATTTCATGCAGTATAATTTTAATATGCCTTATAACATCCTTTTTAATTAATGACTAATTCATTTTAAATATTTATTTTATTTATTTGAAAGAGTTACGGAGAGAAGAAGAGACAGAGACAGAGACACAGGGAGAGATCTTCCATCTTCTGGTTCACTCCCCAAATGGCCTCAGTGGCCAGAGGCTGAGCCTATCTGAAGCCAGGAACCAGGAATCTCTTCCAGGTCTCTAATGTGCCTGCAGGGCCCCTGAGGACTTGGGCCATCCTCTACTGCTTTCGCAGGCACATTAGCAGGTAGCTGGATCAGAAATGGAGCAGCTAGGACTTTAGCCGGTACCCATATGGGATGTCAGTGCTTCAGGCCAGGGCTTTACTCTGCTCCATCTCAGCACCAGCCCCTCATGTACTATTTAAAACTGTGTTGTTTAATTAGAATGTTTTTTATATTTTCTGGTTCTCTTTTAGCCATTGTTTTATAGTGTTGTTACATTATTTTCTACATGCTATAATTTCATATATAATTTCTATGTAATACAAACCAACATTTTGCTATTCCTTTAAGTTTGTTAAAATTTATGTCTCAGAATATGGTCTATCTTGGTGAATTTTTCATATGAACTTGAAAAGTACATGTCTTCTATATTTGGCTAAAATGATCTATAAATATAAGTTAGATCCTGTGGGTTCATATTATTGTTGAAATCCTGTGTATAGTACTTTTTTCTGCATATTTATTGTATTATTTAGAAATATATATTAATCTTATTTTATAGTTTTTCACCCACATATTTCTCTTCTCAGGTTTGTCTGTTGTTGCTTAATTAAATCTATATTTTTAGGAAGTTAATTTTTGAGCACTTTAATATTTTCTTGGAGAATTGATCCCATTATCATTATATAATACTCTTTTACTCCTGATAATATTCCTGTTCTAAAATCTACTTTGTCTGATATTGATTTATCTATCAGTATATATTGTATTTTTTAACTTTTCACTTTTAGTCTATTGAAAGCCTCATTTATTCTTTTAAATTCTTTAACATATACAATTTGGTGTTGTAAGATACATATAGACACAGGCATGTATATCAGTTTTGCTGCAAATACAGTATTTTGTCAAACTTTATTTTAAACATTTGTCAAATAAATCATCAAGAATTATATACTACTATAGTTTTAAAGATTGAAAATGGCTATTTTAAAATTTACTTTATATGAGTGAAGTTGAACATCTTTTCATTTTATTATTTCTGTAGCCCATTTTCCTTGCCCATTTTCCTATTAAATTATAGTCTTTTTACTTTTACTAGTTAAACTCTATGTAATAGAGCATTATGACTTGACTATAATATAAATTAAAAATGCTATCTCAAAAATCAATGAATTCTAAAGATACATGTATAGTAAACTGATTATTTTAGAGGAACAAATTAATATATCTACTATCTCACATAGTCATCCATCTTCCCACATATAGTAAGAACAGCTATAATATACTTACTAAGCAAAATTCCTAAATACATTACACTATTAACTATAAACCTCCTGATGTACATTAGATCTCTAACTGGTTCATTATACATATTTGCTACTTTGTAGCATCTAGTTTTAATGGTGGTTATTTGTAGAATGAATATTAATTTTTTAAAATAAAGTTTTATTTGAACACAGGCATTTGTTTACATAATGTTGATGAGACAACAGGATCCCTAAGATGTAAAATATTTCTGTATAATCCCTTACAGAAGACGTTTGCTGGCTCCTGGCTTAAACTGTTCATATTTAATGTAGTTATTATTGTTGTATTACAAACTAAAATTGTTCTATATTATCTCATTTCTTCATTTTCCTCTCATCTTTTTTCTCTTGGGCTATTTTAACAATTTTTATTATTATATTATTTTTAAAAATTTAAATGATTTCACATATAGTAATGATCTTTCACTAGCATATTCTCAATTCTTTTTTTAAGAATTGAAAGGCAGAGTTACAGAGGGAGAAGGAGAAACAGAGAGACAGATCTTCCATCCGCTGGTTCACTTTCAAATGGAAGCAAAGGCCAAATCTGGGCCCAGATGAAGCC
The DNA here is from genome assembly GCF_033115175.1 of Lepus europaeus. Classification (NCBI taxonomy): domain Eukaryota; kingdom Metazoa; phylum Chordata; class Mammalia; order Lagomorpha; family Leporidae; genus Lepus; species Lepus europaeus. The sequence goes on along the minus strand of NC_084828.1, from coordinate 74,800,392 downwards.
AGGATCCTGGAACTCTATCAGGGTTCCCCATGTGGCTGGCAGGGCCCGAGAACTCGGACCATCTTCTGTTGCTTTTCCAGGTGCATTAGCAAGGTGCTGGATTGGCAACAGAGCAGTCAGGACACAAACTGGCACCCATATGGAATGCTAGCAATGCAGGTGGTGGTTTAACTCACTATTCCACAATGCTGGCCCCTAGCATATTTTTAATTCTTGCAAACCATTCTTTTGTGATATTTTGTAACCCTCTCACAATGGCTACTGTGCTCTTTTGCATTTCTGTACCACAAAGTAGACTTTGTCCGGCAATTCTTAATGTTTGCTGTTAATATGATATGAAGAGTGCGTTTCCATTTATTTATATTATTGACCCTATATGTCGGCATGCTGTCTGTGGTCAACACTTGGCAGTTATATTGTACTCTATGACTAACTACTGAGATTTTACAATCGTTGTTGGTAATAGGAAGCCCACATTCTTTGATACCATGCTGTTTTTTAGAGCACGACAAAAATTTGGAGAAAGAATAAAGAATGGATGTTACTTCGTGTGAAATGACAAATTTCAGTAATTTCTATAGAACAGTGGAATGTATAGTGCATAATTCATAATCTGATTTTATTTACCTTGTTGTTGAAATAACTTTTATATAGTTTTTCTGACACTGATGATTCATTTACATTTTCTCGCTGTTTTCTGGTTTCCTCAAAACTACCTGTGTGCTAGTTCACCTTTTATATATGTAGGTATATGCATTTCACTTGGATAGCTGTCATCATTTTATTTTTAGAAAATAAGACTTTTGACATATTTTTGCATTAAATATATTTCTATCAATGTAAAGACGTATTTTACATTACATATATTTCTATCAGTGTAAAATACAGTATAAGTTGAATATGTTTGGTGTATTCATTCTCTTTGTGTATATTCAAAAATAATTAGTACAAATCCTCACTGCAAAAGGCATCCCTGCTACATGGTGGGAATCAGTGGGTGATAGGCTTGTGTTTTCACAAAGGGATGAAAAACAACTAGTTTTTTTGTGCATTTTAACTTAATGCTTCCTAATCAGGAGACTGGCAAATTAATCTCTGTCTTTGTTTGGTGGAAATGGAGAGAGACAGAGTGAGAACAAGAGAGAGTTAGCATGGTCTCAGTCACTTGTACACTTCTCACATGCTTGCAATGGCCAGGACTGGACTGGGCCAGAGCCAGGAGCTGGAAAATCAGTCCAGGTGTCCAATGTTGGTGGTAGGAACCCTATCACTTGAGCCATCACTGATGATTCCAACTCTGCATCAGAGGGAAGCTGGAGGCAGGAACCTGAGCCAGGCATCAAACCTGGACATCTGACATGAGACATGGACATTTTAACAGCTAGGACAAATACCATTTCCTCCACCCAGGAAGCTGTCTTTTGACTGGGCCTCAATGAATTGGAAAAAAGACTGGACTCTGGCAGTAATATTTCTTTATTCTAATAGTGAAATTTGAATCACTTATTCTTCTGTTTTCTTATTATGATGTATAAGAAAGAGCAAATATAATAATCGAGAATAAGGAGAGTTATATCATTTTAGTAGTCTGAACTTGAGAGACTCACAAAGAATCTGAAACAGGGATTTACATTTGTCTAAATTACGTGTTCATATTCTTTGACATTGACATATGTGATAGTCTGTGGAGTTTTATGATTAAGGAAAAGTCGAAGCAAAGTAGTTGAACATATACCTGTGTTACTCTTAAGGATTAGTTAACTAAGTAATATTTTTCTTGTATATGAAAATAGAAATATTGACTACAGAAAAACCAAGTAAAGAAATGTAGCCCAGAAAAGTTGTGCTATAGCAATTCAAGCCATAATAATACTATTAATATTCATACATAATTGAATTCCTCTTCATATATAGTTTTGTGGCAACATTGTCTTCTCAACCTCAAAAGTTAAGTAAAGACTGCAAGACCAGAAATTTTTATAATTATTTCTGAGGAAGCCTAACCACTAAATCAATACTGGCTATAATATCTTCATTATAAGCCATATTGTACTTTCATATACAAAAAGAGTGAGACCAATTTTTAACACTTGGAAATCTTCCATGAGTTATTTTGAGGTGATAAAAGGGTTTTGCAAATGCTGTCAAATGAAATATGCATTTCCAACTGCTGCTAGGATGACCAAATGTATTCTTGTATGTGGTGTGTCTTGTAGTCATTTAAAATTGTTAATTTTCTCAGGCAGGACCTTAATGATACAAACGGCAGTTCTTACTGAATTTGATAAAGAAAAATCCAGCTGTTGCCATTGCTTCAGTGCAAACACCAGCAACCATTTTGGTTACCCCTCACCATGCTACACAACACGAAAAACAGCCACACACAAGTGCTCTTGATGGTGTAATTCATACATATAATGAATCTGAAAGTCGAGAAAAATTCTATGTGTATTTCATTAAAGGCTCAATATAGGTGAGTAAAAACCCTCCAGGTGTTGGAAGTAAATTGTGTGTATATATATATATATATATATACAAATTATATATATGCATATATGTATGTGTATATATATGTGTGTAAATATATGTACATATGTGTATATATATGTTTATATATATATGTATGTGTATATATATATATATATATAAAACTTAAGTCATGAAGAGGAAGCTCTAGGCTGGATGTTTAGGAATGATTACTACAATACCGTATGGCTTATGGGATATTGAGACTGCAACTTTTTTTTTTTAACTCAAAAACATTTCCCTATAATTATAATATCAAGATTAGGAGGTCTGGTTACACAGTTCAATAATACTCTTGTCCTGTATGCTTATCAAAAATATTTATCATAAAACCAATTTGTATAATCCCTTAAAAAGATTAAGAAGTCGTCGCCATAATTTCCTATTAATACTAACAAGAAACCAGATACAGAAATGTGATAAGGAAAATGTCACGTCTCCACAACCTTACTTGCTAACTGAAACCAGCAAAAGCTACCAGAAGATGCTTATTCTGAGATGAATTGTGACTCCCAGAAAGGATCATTTGCAGTTCTTACCCCCGGTACATCTGAATGTGACCTTATTTGGAAGTCAAATCCTTGCATACATAGTCAAGATGAGGTCATTAGAGTGGGGCCTAATCCAATGTAATTGATGTTCTACCAAAAAGGGAAAATTTTGACACAAAACTGACAGAAGACAATGTGAAGACACAGGGAAATCGTAGGTGAACATGGAGGCAGACATGGGAATTACACATCCACAAGCCAAGAAGCACTAAGGATCAACAGTTACCATGAGAACTAGATAGACATAAGGGCAGATTCATCACCAGAGCTTCCAGTACAGGTGTGGGCTTGCTCACACCTTGATTTTGGATAGGGAGACATAAAAAAGGGTGAGAAAATACATTATAAAATTTTCAGTTGTTCAGGTTTTGGTGCTTGGCTGTGTAAGTCCCAAGGAACTAATGCTATGGCCAATACTTGTCATCTCTTTTCAAATATTGATAGATGGCATTTGATTGATGGAAACTGATTTGCATCCAGGATTATATCTGCAAGGGAGTCAGGAAATGAGATGTTTAGCTTTCCTGTCTGTAGCATTGTAAGACATTCTCAAAGACGGCTGGAAAGGAACTGAGCTGTCTAATTCATATGCTCTTCCTTAACCAAGTTTTTGCGAAATTATCCACAAATGACATTGCAGAATAGCAAAATACTTTAGTATTCCTAATTTCTTCATATTTTTTTTACTATTAAACAGTGTTTTAGTAATAGAGTCAGAATATAATTGAATTAGTGATATAATTGGTGCAGGAATCAGGTACAGGAACCTGGGGAAAATATTTTACAGGTACTTTGCTAAAATCTTATTTTGCAGATTTAAGCATTGAGTGTACAATAATTTAGATGTATTTTCAGCCTGAATAGAGTTCACAGACGATTTATCAGTGCATTTGATCTAGAAAATGTATCTCAGCTGGAATTATTTCAAAGGGAAATCTCTTAATGAACAAAAAAGGGAAAACATGTTGGTTATTTTAATTTCAGTAATATGGAATTTAGAAAAGTCATTTATCCATTTTCAACTGATAAGAATAAGTATTTAAGCAAAAAGTCTGTCCAGATATGCAAGATCAAATTGAGAGCAATGAGCTAGAGAGAGCAATTGTTGAATAGCAATTTTAGTGAACAATACTATACTGTTTGAAAGGGTCTGATGTGGTAGGCAGTGATAACTAATTGTTAATATCTGCATATTTATAAAAATAGAGAAAGGTAACAGAAAGATTCATATGGGGATGGGAAACAGGGACTTAAAATGATACGCTTTGGCTTGAATCAATGTGTGCAGAGAGGGTGTGCTGATTGAGGATTTGGTCAGGGGAATAAGACAATCAGGGACCCTAACTATACATTTTTGTCAAATGCTCAAGCAAGGTTTTATTAACAAGTAAAATTATGCTCCAAGCAATCTAAGTTGATAAAAATGTTCTGATTCTTGTATATAAATGCAGCTGTATAAATATTAATCTTTCTGTGCTATATTTAACTAGTTTTACTTCCTCCCTAACAAGAAACACTAATAACCACAAAATAAAAACAGCCAACTTAGAAAGGGCATGACCTTGAAAACATTTTAGAAAAGTGGAGAGTCAGAGAATCTTTGAGTGTTTGGACCAGTGATAAAGTCTGGAAAATGTCACCCTAAATTCTGAAATAATGGCAGGAGGATTGTCATGAGCTTTTTCCCCAACAATACCAACATTTAACTGGGAAATATTATTTACTGTCTCTTGAAATTGTTCCAAGGAAGCACACAACACATGAAGAAAGTTGTACTATGGCTCTTGAGCTTTGGTCTGTTCTCTTATCCCATCTCCCCTCTGTTGAATGGGGTTTGAGCATCTCCACCAAAACTCATTTGAAACTTAATCCCCCACGTTAGTTATTAAGAGAGGGACTGAGTAAGCCATCTAAGAGGTGATTATGGGGCTGGCATTTGGCTCAGTGAGGTAAATCCATGCTTGTGATGCTGGCATTCCATTTTGTAGCACTGAGTTAGGTCCCGGCTCCTCCGATTCCAATCTAGCTTTCTGCTAATGTGTCTGAGAAGGCATTGGAAGAAGGCTGGAGTGCTTGGGACACTGTCATCCGTGTGGGAGACCTAAATGAAGTTACTGGCTCCTGGCTTCAGCCTGGCCGTTACAGCCATTTAGGGAGTTAACCAATCAAAGGAAGATTTTATATATATATATATATATATATATATATATTTCTCTCCCCCACCCCACCCCTGTAACTCTGCCTTTCAAATAAGTAAATAAATCTTTAAAAATAAAAAAAAAGATATGATTATGGACTTCTCTTGCCATTTGCTGCCCAATGCTGCCTTGAGACTGCAGAGTCCCTATCAGCAAAAACGGCTTTCTCAGGCTTCATATGGTTACCCAATCTCAAACTTTGACGTTTTCAGAACCATTATTCTTTGTAAATTATCCCATCTGAGGAATTCATAAAATTGAATAAGATAAAATATTGGTACTAAGCAGTAGCGCTCTTGCTAATAACGAGATGCTAATGCCTGAAAATATGAAAGCAGCTTTGGAACAAGGTAATAGGTAGAGGCTGGAAGAATTTGGGAATAAAGCTAGAAAAAATCCTGTACTGTCCTGAAGGGTGAGAGTGCTCAGAAGAAAAGACTAGGAAAAATCTGGAGCTTTTTCAAGATTATTTGAGTGGTGGTCTGATCCTCATTTGCTATATGCCTTTAGCACAATTTCAAGAGATTGTAAATATAGACAGTAAAGGCCATTATGTTGATATCTCAAAAGGAGCTGAGAAAGAAGATATTCAGAACTGGTCACCCTAGCTATAGACTGACAAAGAAGTGGCTGATCTGTATTCATACCCAATAGATTTCTGAAAAATAGGATTTAAGAGTGATTAGCTAGAATTTCTGGCAGAAGACATTTCTAAACAGCATGAACTCCACCATGGTGTTCAGACTGCTGCGTGACCACTATTAACGACTTACATTGAAATGAGAGAGCAAAAAGTTCTTTTAAAGACACAATTATTAATTAAAAGGGAAGCAGAGAAGAAAAATTAGGAACATTCTAAACCTGGCTCTGTGGTAGGGAATTAAAGAGCATTTGTCAACAGAGGAAATCACAGATGTAACTGAGAGACCATTTACTAAGATTAGCACTGAAGGGAGGGCTCATCAAGTCAATGGGATAAGGACAAAGTCGTTTTAGAGAACTTTGAGGCTGCTACTCCTGTCATGCGGCTAAAGCTCTAGAAAGGCAGAATGATTCTGAGGGATGGACATACAATACCCTCTTATGGGGTCACTGCTCACAGCAATATTGGGAGTCTCATCCTTGTATTCTGGTAGCTCCTTGGCTATTCCAACTGTGGCTCTAGAGGACCTGGGTACAACCCTATTCACCCTGGAGGGCACAAGAGGTAAACTTTGGTAGCATCTAGGTTGTTTGATTCTGCACACATGCAGAATATAAGAGATGTGGGGCCATGGTGGATTTAAAAGACTTGTCACAGCAGTGAATAGACCACAGAGATCCCTTTTGTGAGCAATGCGAAGAGGAAGTGTGGAGTTAGAGTTGTTGCAGAGAATTTCCACAACATTAATGGTGTATTTTAGAACCACAAGGTCATGAGTGCCATCAAGACGCCTGAACTGTAGAGTTCCCAGCATTCAGTGCCAGTCCAGGACAGCTACAATCATGAGACTTCAAACAGATTGTTGATATGTGGACTGAGCTCAGTAAAGCCACAGGGATAGTGCTGCCCAAGGCTTTGAGGGCCCACTGCTGTACCAATATGTTTAGGAAGCAGCCCGGGGAATCCACCAAGATTATCCTGGAGACCAGTATTTAATGCAGTTTTCCATTTACACAGAAATAAAATGGATTATAAAAAGTTAACAAAAGTTTGTTAGGGGAAGAATATGAGTGACCTAGGCCCAAGAGACACAAATTCAACATCTTTCTTTTTTAAAAATTTTTATTTAAGTCATACAAGTTTCATGTATTTTATTATACAGATTTAGGAACATAGCAATACTTTCCACCAGACCCTCTTTCCCATGCTCCAACCTTTCTTCCTTCTCTCTCCCATTTCCACTCTTAATTTTCACAAAGATATATTTTCAGTTTACTTAATGATCATACAGTTAACTATACACTACGTAAAATAATTCAACAAATAATATGAAGGAAAAAAAACACATTGTTCCTCAGCAGAAGAGGCAAGGGCTATAAACAATCATTGAGTTTCAAAATGTCCATTTAATTCCAAAATATTACATTTTAGGCACTCTATTAGTTACATCGGGGAAAACATGATATCTGTCCTTTTGGGACTGGCTTATTTCACTACATACTATGGTTTCTAGTTGCATCCATCTTATTGCAAAAGAAAGAATTTCATTTTTTTTTTTACAGGTAAGTAGTACTCCATTGTGTGTGTGTGTGTGTATCATAATTTCTTTATCCATTTAACAGCTGTTGGGCATCTGAGTTGATTCCATATCTTAGCTATTGTGAATTGTGCTGCAATGAACGTGAGGGCATGGGTAACTCATTCAAACGCTGTTTTCCCTGGGTTTGGGTAAATTCCCAGAAGTGGGCTGGCTGGATCATATGGTAGGTCTGTATTCAAATTTATGAGGTACCTCCATACTGTCTTACATGATGGCTTTACCAGTTTACATTCCCACCAACAGTGGATTGGGGTACTTTTCCCCCCACATCCTTGCCAGTATTTGTTGTTTGTTGATTTCTGTATGAGAGCCATTCTAACAGGAGTGAGGTGAAACCTCATTGTGGTTTTGATTTGCATTTCCCTGATGGCTGGTATCCTGAGCATTTTTCATGTGTCTTTTGGCCATTTGAATTTCCTTTCCTCAAAAATGCCTGTTCAAGTCCTTTGCCCATTCTTAACTGGTTGTTTGTTTTGCTGTTGTTGAATTCCTTGAGCTCTTTATAGATTCTGGATGTTAACCCTTTATCAACTGCATAGTTTTCACATATTTCCTCCCATTTTGTGGATTGCCTCTTTACTTTGCTCAGTGTTTCTTTCACAGTGAGGAAGCTTCTCAGCTTGATGTAATCCCATTTGTCAATTTTTGTTTGATTGCCTGTGCTTCTGAGGTCTTTTCCAAGAAGTCTTCGTCTATGCTATGCCATTGTTTTGAAATTTCTTCCAATGTTCTCTAGTAATTTGATGGTTTTAGGTCATGTTTAGGTCTTTGATCCATTTTGAGTGGATTTTTGTGGAAGGTATAAGTTAGGAGACTTGTTACATACTTCTGCATGTGGAGATTAAGTTTTCCCAGCACCATTTGTTGAACAGACTGTCCTTACTCCAGGATTGATTTTCGCTGCTGTCAAAGATAAGTTGGTTTTAGATGCATGGATTGATTTCAGGCATTCCTATTCTGTTCCACTAGTCTATTCATATGTTTTTCTATCAGTACCATGCGATTTTGTTTACAACTACTTTGTAATATGCCTTGAGATCTGGTATTGTGATGCCTCCAGCTTTGTTTTTGCTGTTTGAGATGCTTTAGCTATTTGGGTTCTCTTGTGTTTCCATATGCATTCTGGCATCAGCTTTTCTAGTTCTGCAAAGAATGTCCATGATATTTTTATTGGAATTGCACTGAATCTTTAAATTGCTTTTGGTAGTATGAATATTTAGGTGATGCTGATTCTTCCAACCCATGGACAGGGCAGATTTTTCCATTTTTTTAATGTTTTCTTCTAATTCTTTCCTTAGTGCTTTTTATTTTTCATTGTAGAGATATTTGATATTTTGGTTAAATTTATTCCAAGTTTTTAAATTGTTTTTTTGAACTTTTGTGAGTGGGACTGATCTTAAAATGTTCTTTCTCAACCATGGCATTGTCTGAGTATACCTAGACTATTGATTTTTCTGCATTGATTTTATATCCTGCCACTTTAAGAAAATCTTAATTCCAAAAGTCTTTCAGTGTAGTTTTTTGGATTCCCAATATATAGAAGCACGTCATCTGTAAAGAGGGATAGTTTGATATCCTCCTTTCCAATTTATATCTCTTTCATTTCTTTTTTTTTTTTTTTTTTTTTTTTTTTTTTTTTTTTTTTTTTTTTTGCCCAATAGCTCTGGCTAAGACATCCAGGGATATATTGAATAGCAATGGTGAGAATGGGAAATCTTTGAATGGTTCTGTATCTTAGGGGGAATGCTTCCAGCTTTTCCCCATTCAATAGGATCCTGGCATTGGGTTTATCATAAATTGCTTTGATTATGTTGAGGAATGTTCCTTCTATACCCAATTTGCTTAAAGTTTTTATCATGAAAGGCTGCTGGATTTTGTCAAATGATTTCTCTGCATCTATTGAGATAATCATATGGATTTTTTTTTTATTTTTTTTATTTTTGACAGGCAGAGTGGACAGTGAGAGACAGAGACAGAGAGAAAGGTCTTCCTTTTGCCGTTGGTTCACCCTCCAATGGCCGCCGCGGTAGCGCGCTGCGGCCGGCGCACCGCGCTGTTCCGATGGCAGGAGCCAGGTGTTTATCCTGGTCTCCCATGGGGTGCAGGACCCAATGTGATGCATCACAATGATTGGTTTGCGAATATTGAACCATCCCTGCATACCAGAGTTAAATCCCACTTGGTCCAGGTGAATGATCTTCCTAAAGTGTTGTTGGATTCGATTAGCTAATATTTTATTGAGGATTTTTGCATCTATATTCATCAGGGATATTGGTTAGTAGTTCTTTATCTCTGTTGTATCTTTTTCAGGTTAAGGAATTAAGGTGATACAGGCTTCATAGAAGAAGTTTGGGAGGATTCCCTCCATTTCAATTGTTTTGCATAGCCTGAGAAGGATTGGAATTAATTCTTTAAGTGTCAGGTAGAATTCAGCAGTGAAGCCATCCAGTCCCAGGCTTTTCTTTATTGGGAGGGTCTTTATTGCTGATTCAATTTCCATCTTGGTTATTGGTCTGTTTAGGTTTTCTGTGTCTTCACGACTCAATTTTGGTAGGTTGCATGTGTTGATGAATCCATTCCTTCTAGGTTTCAGAATGTGTTGGCATACAGCTCTTTGTAGTAATTTCTGTTATACCTGTTAGTACATTTCCTTTTTTGTCTCTGATTTCATTGATTTGGGTCTTCTCCCACTTTTTTTTTTTTTTTTTTTTGGTTAGTTGCACCTATGATATATCAGTTTTGCTAATCTTTTCAAAAAACCAGCTCTTCATTTCACTGATGTTTTATATTTTTCATTTCAGTTTTGTTTATTTCTTTTCTAATTTTTATTATTTCTTTCCTCCTCCTAGTTTGGTTTTGGTTTGTTGTTGTTGTTCCAGGTCCATGAGATGTAGATATCTCATTTGTATATTTATTCATCTTGATCCTTAATGGAATTTTTTTGACTTTTATTTTGATCTCTTCTATGATTCACTGTTCATTCTGGAACATTTTGTTCAGTCTCCATGTGTTTGCACATCATCTAGAGATTCTTGAGTTGTTGATTTCCAGCTTCATTCCATTATGGTCAGAGAAGATGTGTGGTATCATTTTGATTTTTTTGAATATGCTGAGCCTTAGTTTATGTCCTAGAATATGGTCTATTCTACAAAAAGTTCCATGTACTGATGATAAGAATGTGTATTCTGCAACTGTGGTGTGAAAAGTTCTGTGGATATCGGTTAGGTCCATTGTTTCCATCGTGTTAATTAGCTCCTTTGTTTCTTCTTGTGATTTTCTGTTTAGTTGACCTGTCTTAATGAAATTGAGGTGTTGAAGTCCCCTGTTACTATTGTATTAGAGTCTGTGTCTCCCTTAGATGCATTAACATTAAATAGCTATCATGTAATTGGGTGCATATACATTTATTGTAGTCACAAGTTCCTGTTGAATTGATCCCTTAATCAATACACAGTGCCCTTCTTTATCTCTTTTAACCATTTTGGTATAAGGCTATTTTGTCTGATATTAGGATGGCAACATCTGCCTTTTTTTTCTTTCCATTAGCATGGAATATCTTTTTCCATCCTTTTATTCTCAGTCTATGTGTATCATTGTTGGTGAGGTATGTTTCTTATAGGCAGGAAATAGATGGGTCTTATTATTTAATCCATTTGGCCAGTCTGTATCTTTTAACTGGAGAGTTGAGGCCATTTACATTCAAGATGACTATTGATAAGCAATGACTTAGCCCTGTCAGTTTCCCATCAATAGTCCTGTTGTTTACTTGAATTTGTTTTGTACTTTTACTGGGGGATTTTCTGCCTACACATTCTTTCATAAAGATGGCTATCTTTCTGTGTTTCTCTGTGTAGTACATTCTTAAGCATTTTTTGTAAGGCTGGACAAGTGGTGACATATTCTTTCAATATTTGTCATGGAAGGTCTTTATTTCACTTTCATTCATAAATGAGAGCTTTGCAGGATGCATCATTCTGGGTGTTTGTCTCTTAAGACTTGGGTTATGTCTCACCGTTCTCTTCTAGCATGGTCTCTGATGAGAAATCAGCTATAAGTCTAATTGGAGATCCTCTGAAAGTAACCTGACCACAAATCCAAAAGAATTTCAATGAGCCTTAGGAAGTGCTTCAAAGTTGTTAGATTCTAGTTAGAAGTTGTATAACACAGTGAGAATATATTGACTTAACAAGGTGGGCTTTAGGTAGGCTGGTGATGGGAAGGGGAAAATTTTCATTAGTATATGATTGACTAAAACCATCTTCAGAAAAAGATAGGGTTTTGTCTGTAAAAAGGCTGCTGGAAAGAAGATGACTAATTTATGGAAGACATTTATAGGAATGGGTAAGAAATTTTAGATAAAGGGAAATTATTGCTCAGTGTTGTTCCAGATGGCCAAAACAAAACAAACTTTGTGTATGTCGCTCAAGTCTGACCCAATAATTAAATTAATTGTTCGATCCAGCCACATCTCAGATAGCCTCTAAGTGTTTCTCGTGAATCCTCTGTATACATTTTAGGGGCAATTAATTGTCACCTGGTTGAGTTTTGGACTTACTCCAGCACTATTAGACTTTATTTATTTTTCTATTTTTGACAGGCAGAGTGGACAGTGAGAGAGAGAGAGACAGAGAGAAAGGTCTTCCTTTTTGCCGTTGGTTCACCCTCCAATGGCCGCCGTGGCCGGCGTGCTGCGGCCGGTGCACTGCGCTGATCTGAAGCCAGGAGCCAGGTGCTTATCCTGGTCTCCCATGGGGTGCAGGGCCCAAGCACTTGGGCCATCCTCCACTTCACTCCCTGGCCACAGCAGAGAGCTGGCCTGGAAGAGGGGCAACCAGGACAGAATCCGGTGCCCTAACTGGGAGTAGAACCCGGTGTGCCGGCGCCGCTAGGTGGAGGATTAGCCTGTTGAACCACGGCGCTGCCTTTAATTTTTTTTTTTTTTTTTTTTTTTTTTACTATTAGACTTTTATTTTTGGCTGTTTCTCTATTCTAGAATGGTAATGTCTATCCTAGATACTCCATTTTGGAATTAGATAACTAGTTGAATTTCATTGGCTCAGGGCCAGTGAAATTTGTGTCATCCATGCCTTGTTCTCACCCACAGCCCTGGACTTTTGAATTGGCACTGAAATAATCTAAGACTCTGTGGCTTTTTGAGATAGAGGAAGTGTAGTTTGCATATGAGAAGGATGTGAATGCTGGAGGTCTGGAATAGAACATTATGTCTCAGATGTATCATCCAGAATTCATGTGTTGTAAACTTAATCTCTGAAGTTATATATGAATGATGCTTAAAGGTGGGGCTTTGAGTTAATCAGAATTAGATTAGTCCTGAAGGTAGAGCCCCATAATTACATTATTAGCTTTTTAAGAAGAAACACCTGAGCAAGCAATCGTGCTCTATTTCATGCATTTAATGTCCTATGTTATCTGGGATTCTGCAGAGAGTCCTCACCAAAAATATGACCCTCACTAGATGTCAGGCAGGTGCCAGTGCCATGCCCTTGGATTTTCTGGCCTCCAGAATAAATAAATTCTATTCTTTTTCAATTGAGCAGCCTGTGGTATTCAGTTATAGAAACAGAAATAATTATGGGTGCTTTACTCTGAATAGATGCAGTTCAGAAATAAGACACCCTATTTCTCAGCACCCATTCTAAGGCTATGGTTTCAAAGAAGCAGGTCACCAGGGTTTCACATCATCCTTACTTGGATATTTCAGAAGTTCTATTCCAGTTTAGGGTGGCCAAAGCACAAATGCTCCTTTCAATTACCTAGCTCCTATTTCTAGGAGGAACTCTACTCTACACACAGTAGGTTAAGGATATGGGTGATTTGATTGCTCAAAACCAGATTATTTTATAGGACAGAATTTACAAAATAATAGCCTAAGCCAAGAAGACCAGTGGCTGTCTTCCCCTAGTGCCAACTTGTAGAGCAAGAATGTCACTCTGAGAGAAAATGACCAATATTCCTATGTCCACTTACTGTACAGTGGCAAAGAAATTCTTCCTGGGAAAGAAGGCACCTATAAGGCTGAAGAGCCCTGCAGCTCTATCTGAGGGGTCTGTTTGGATTGGAGCATGGAGAAAACTGTGACTATCATTTTTATTAAAAGCAATGGATATCTTAGGGGAAAGAAATTAAGAAGATGCTCAGAACTCCATGATGTGAATTGAAACAAGTTCAATAGCAGAGCAGCCAAACATTTAACATAGATAATCAGAGAAAGAGGTAGCCAAAATTATGCCTCTTGAGATTACAGACAATCTAATATTTGATCTCCACGGGGATTGGGAAGTTTGTGTATATATACTAGGCTGTAGATATTCAGAGAATGTTAAATCAGAAAGTGGTACAGACTTGAAAACATTAAAAAGGATGGAACCATCACTGACACAAGGACCTTGAACAGAGATCTGTACCTCTGTACATCTTAATAAAAATGTTCAGAATCAGTGATAAAGAGTTAACCTTGAAAGTACTAGCAGAAAAATCACACACTGCATACATAGAAGCCAAAGAAGGTTAACACCAGACTTCATCAGAAAAGAAAGGTCTTTAAGACAGTGGAACTACCTACCCTAGGTGCTTAAAGAAAATAAAGAAATTATTAATGAGTTCACCTACGTGTAGGAAAAGTATATTTCAAAAATGAGGGTGAAATAAAGATGCTCCTAGATAAGGCTGGCAGACGATTAAAATCATATCTGCCTTACCAGTGCTTAAAATTCTTCAAACTGAAATTAGGTTATCCCAGAGAATAATTTGAATCCACTTGAGTAAAGTGCCAATATGTTAGTTATGTTGATAATTATAAAAGACCATATTTCTTTCCCCTTTTTCTTAACTAATTTAAAAAGAAATTGCATAAAACAAGACATATGTAATTATATTGCTAGTTTTAGAACATAAAGATGCAATATTTTTGATGATTACCATATAAAGAAGATAGAAACTAAACTGCACAGCCGTAAGGAAATGAAAGGATCTACAACAAATAAAGATCATCAGAAATTATAAATAAAAAAGGTTAACATGACAACTTCTATAAACATATCCTTACTTTCCTTTCTTCTCTGATCTTTCTTTAAATAAGATTAGATTATATAAGGACATAATTTTAAAAGTGAATATTTGAGATTTTAATATAAATAGAAGTAGCATGCAAAGTTAGTAGCAAAAATCAGGAGGACAGAAGTGGAGCAATATTAAAGTAAAATTACTATATTCTGCCATAATTAAATTAACATAAATTCGAAATGCACTTTGGTAATTTTAGGAACCTCTGAAATTTTTTAAAACTTATAATACAATGTTATTCAAAGAATTAGATTATCAGACCAGTCAATCTCTACTTCATACAAAGAAGGCAGTAAAGGGGAGAATATAAGTATTAAAATAAATAATATAATAAATGAAAAGCAGTAGATAAAAATACAACACTAATTAATATGAATTTATTAGGCAGTCAAAAAGCAAAGAGTTAGGGCCGGTGCTGTGGCTCACTTGGTTAACCTCCTCCTACGGTGCTGGCATCCCATATGGGCGCTGGATTCTAGTCTCGGTTGCTCCTCTTCCATTCTGGCTCTCTGCTGTGGCCCAGGAAGGCAGTGGAGGATGGCCCAAGTGCTTGGGCCCTGTACCCACATGGTAGACCAGAAAAAAGCACCTGGCTCCTGGCTTCGGATTGGTGCAGCACCGGCCATAGCGGCCATTTGAGGAGTGAACCAACAGAAGGAAGACCTTTCTCTGTCTCTCTCTCTCACTGTCTATAACTCTACCTGTCAAATAAAAAAAAAACAGTATGAGATAAAAACAAACAAGATCCAGTTGTACACTGTTATCAGCAGAGACATTTTAGATTCTAAGATGCACATAGTTTGAAACTAAAAAGATGGAAAAAGATCATGTGAACAGTTACCTGAGGAAAGTGTCCACATTAATAGTATCAGAGAAAATAGACTAACAAACACAAACTGTTGTTTTTTTTAAAGATTTATTTATTTATTTGAAAGCCAGAATTACACACAAAGAGAGGAGAGGCAGAGAGAGGTCAATGGCTGGAGCTGCACTGATCCAAAGCCAGGATTCGGGAGCTTCCTCGGGGTCTCCCATGTGGGTGCAGGGGCCCAAGGACTTGGGCCATCTTCTTCTGCTATCCCAGGCCATAACAGTGAGCTGGATCAAAAGAGGAGCAGCTAGGACTAGAACTGGCATCCATATGGGATGTCGGCACTTCAGGTCAGGGTGTTAACCCACTGCACCACAGCGCTGGCGGCCCCCCTCCACAAATTGTTATTAAAGAGAAGGGAGGATATTTAAAAATGATAAGTCAGCCTGATCATTAATAAATAAGGGGCAATAAAATATTCTTAACTCACATTGTAGTGATGGTTACTCAACTCTGAAACTACAGTGACTTATATGCTTTGAATGCATAAGCTTTATGACATGTGAGTTATCATTTAATACAGATGTTTAAAAATGGAAGAAACAGGCCGGTGCTGTGGCGCAGTGGGTTAATGCCCTGGTCTGAAGCTCCGGCATCCCATATGGGCGCAGGTTCGAATCCTGGCTGCTCCACTTCCAATCCAGCTCTCTGCTATGGCCTGGGGAAGCAGTGGAAGATGGCCCAAGTCCTTGGGCCCCTGCACCCGCATGGGAGACCCAGAAGAAGCTCCAGGCTCCTGGCTTTGGATCGGTGCAGCTCCAGCCGTCGTGGCCATCTGGGGAATGAAGCATCAGACGGAAGACCTCTCTCTCTCTCTCTCTCTCTGCCTCTCCTCTCTCTGTGTAACTCTGACTTTCAGATAAATAAATAAATCTGTAAAAAAAAAATGGAAAAAACAAAGCCCAGATTTTGCCATGAGGATTATGAGCAGTTCTGTCAAGTGGCAAGTTAGAACCATCTACATAAGAGCATCTTCATTTATTATTTTTTCACTGTTTTCTTGTCATCTGATAACACTCATAATACACAAATTAGTAACAAAGCATTTCTAGTATCCCAGAGTCCCCACTATTGCTCCCATTTCCATTCCTTTTTTTTTTTTTTAAGATTTATTCCTTTATTTGAGAGGTAGAGTTACAGACAGACAGAGGGAAAGACAGAGAGAAAGGTCTTCCATCCACTGGTTCATTTCCGAATGGCCGTAATGACTGGAACTGAGCCAATCTGAAGCCAGGAGCTTCTTCCAGGTCTCCTGCAAGGCTGCAGGGACCCAAGCAGTTCATCCATCCTCCACTGCTTTATCAGGCTACAAGCAGGGGGCTGAATTGAAAGAGAAGCAGCTAGGACACACACAGGTACCCATATGGCCAGTACCCATACCTGCCAGTGCTACAAGCAGAGGCTTAGTTCACAATGCCACAGCACCGGCCCACATTTCTGTTTTTTAACATGTGAAATAGGAATATATTGCAATCTACATGGTATGATTCAGTGAAGCAATGCTCATAACTCTATACTAAGTGATCTGACATAGACACAATTTTTTATCCTCTCTATATTAACTGCCACAAATAAGAGAACATGTGACATTTCTCTTGTTGGATCTGGCATACTTCACTTAGCATTAGGATCTTCAATCTCATCCATTTTTTTGCAAATCGCCTCTTTTTTTTTTTTTTTTTTTGACAGGTAGAGTATAGACAGTGAAAGAGAGACAGAGAGAAAGGTCTTCCTTCCGTTGGTTCACTCCCCAAATGGCTGCTATGGCTGCGCTGATCTGAAGCCAGGAGCCAGGTGCTTTTTCCTGGTCTTCAATGCGGGTTCCGGGGCCCAAGCACTTGAGCCATCTTCCATTGCCTTCCTGGGCCACAGCAGAGAGCTGGACTGGAAGAGGATCAACCAGGACTAGAACCCTGTGCCCATATGGGATGCCGGTGCCGCAGGAGGAGGATTAACCTAGTGAGCCACGGTGCTGGCCCACAAATCACTTCTAACAACCAACTGCAAGTTCAGAGGATACCCAAAATTACCCTCAGTCTCAACAAATTATTAGTAGGATTCACTGAACTCCCTCGAAGCTGATAGATTTATGGCTACAGATTAGTACTGGGGAGAGACATACATTAAAATTAACTAACCAGGGCTGGTGCTGTGACAAAGTAGGCTATGGACACCAGTTCATGTCCCAGCTGCCTCTCTTCCAATGCAGCTCTCTGCTGTGGCCTAGGAAAGCTATAGAAGATGGCTCAAGTCCTTGGGCCCCTGCACCCACATGGGAGACCCAGAAGCAGCTCCTGGATCCTGGCTTCAGATCAGCCCAACTCTAAACACGGTGGCCACATGGAGAGTGAACCAGCAGATGGAATAACTCTCTCTCTGTCTCTCCCTCTGTCTGTAACTCTGCTTCTCTAATAATAATAATAATAATAATAATAATAATAATAATAAAAACCTGGGAATAGGCATTTATCCTAGTTGTTTAAGACCTATATGTTCCCCCCATCAGAATTCCTGGGTTCAGTTCCTAGTTTTCACTCCTCACTCTAGCTTGCAGCCATTGTGTACCCTGGGAGGCAGCATTAGCTCAGTTAATAATGTTTCTGCCATTTACTCTTGTGATTGTCCAGGTGTATATGGTGTATGTTATATTTGGAAGTGCACTTACTATTGCATCAAGAAAAGTGGGAGTATTTTAAACTATTCTTCAAGTACTTTGAAGAATAATGTTAATATGTTTAAAGCGTATATAGAAAATATCATCAACTTTGCCTTAGGTGTTGACATACGAGCACGTCACATGCTGCATCTATGTTGCTGTCTTCATTAAGGTGAAGGATCATTTTACTTGGTCATGGCCACTCTCACATCACATTGCACTAACTCTCAAATTCTAACCCCAAGAGGACCCTCCATTGTGTTAAGTGCTCCCCTAAATCAGGAAAAGACCGAGAGCAAACAAGATGTCCACAGATTTCCTAAGCAGTGAGGAATGTACATTTTCTTTCTCATTACAATCTTTTTCTTACTATTTTTCCATGGCTGTTCCTGTGTACACCCCCATTTCCCACAGGCAAAGTTTCTCCTAGCTTCTAGGGAGATATTTTCTCTCTGATCCATCTCACTCAGTAACTTCTGCTCCACATGCATCCCTTTTCCACACGGGCACTTGTCTGTGGAGTGAAACCTCTTTATAGTCACACTCCATGTTTTCTCAACAGGGTTCGAAAGAGCTGCTGAAATCTGCTGTATTCCCAGAAAAACGAACTGAATTGTGTTAGTTCACATCCTCCCAGAACTCAGATATCTGGCCCTAAGAGTAGATCTTCCTCTGCAATAGGAATTTCTTCAGTTTTCAAAATAAAGCATCAAATGAAGCAAAAACTGCTGACAGTGATGGTTTCGATTGATAATAGCTAGATAGATTCTGACATGGCAAAAATGCTCAGCAGATATTTTTCTTTCCTTTGTTCTTAAGTTTCTGAAAATGAGCATTTTCTGTTTGTGTTTGATATTGTTCTGAAAGCCAATGATTTAAGAAAAATATATTACTTTCTTTGTCATACTATAAGGTTGGTGGTTTCTTCTGCTTTTGTAAATTTGCCTGTTTCTTATAATCTGGCAGGAATTAGAATATACTTCTCATAGTTTAACAGATTATTTAATTTACCACATTTAAAGAAGATTTTTCTACTAAATTTATAATTGGCTGTGTAAACTATACTTTAGGATTTAATATATAATACATTAACATTTTATGAATAAACTAAGCCTAATACATTTTATGCTACTAAATTAACCAAATTACTTTAGAAATAAAAGAGATGCAGAAAGTAAGCGTTGCATTTTTTCTAGACTCCTCAAAAACAATTAAAGATTTTTGTGGCTGCATAGCCTTTGTAATTTAAATCTCTAGTCCTATGGGATTCCAGTTCCTATCTCAGAATTCCTCAGACAAGTAAATATATGCTTTTTGCTATATGCAAAAGAAACTGGGTAAAGGATGAAAGCACTTATGCACTTGATATATTTCATGCAACGTCCAGGGTCAGGTCTGTATGGTTTATCATAATTTATAAAGCTCAGTATCATTTGGTCACTGCTTTTGTTTTTGTAGTTGTATTAGTTACTTTGAACACTGTGCATCAGTCAGATTAACAGAATTTTGCTTTTTCAAACACATTTGTCTTGTTTTTCCCCCAGAAATCTTTTATTTAAGGAATACAAACGTCATGCATTTCATAATTGCAACTTTAGGAACATGTTGATTCTCTTCCTCTGTACCTGCTCTCCCACCCACTTTCCCACCCCTCATCCTCTTCCTCCTCCTATTTCCATTCTTTCCATTCTTATTTTTTACAAACATCTATTTTCAATTATTTTTATGCACATATGATTAACTTTGTTAAGAGTTCAACAAATAGTATGAAAAAAAAAAGTGTTCCTCAACCATCAAGAAAAGGGCTGTTCAAAGTCATTGCTTTTCAAAGCATCAATTTCATTTCCATAGATCACCTTTTAGGTTCTCTATTAGTTATCACTTGTCAGTGATAACATATGGTATTATTCCTTTTGTGACAGGCTTATTTCACTAAATATGATGTTTTCCAGCTTCATCCTTTTTGTTGCAAATGACCAGATTTCATTTTTTTAACTGCTTACCATCATGTATATATCCCATAATTTCTTTATCCAGTCTTCAGTTGATGGGCATTAGGGTAGATTCCATATCTTAGCTATTGTGAATTAGGCTGCAATAAGCATGTAGGTATAGATAACTCTTTCATATGCTGATCTCATTTCCTTTGGGTAAATTCTCAGGAGTAGGATCTCTGGGTCATATGGTAGGCCTATACTCATATTTCTGAGGTATCTCCATACTGTCTTCCAAAGTGGCCTTACCAGTTTACATTCCTACCATCAGGAGACTAGGATACCTTTTTCCCAACATCCTCACCAGCATTTGATTGTTAATTTATGTATGAAAGCCATTCTAATGGGGGTGAAATGAAACCTCACTATGGTTTTGATTTTCATTTCCCTAACAAATAGTGATCTGAGCATTTTTTCATGTGTCTGTTAGCCATTTGGATTTCCTCTTTTGAAAAATGTTTAAGTCCTTTGCCCATTTCTTCACTGGGTTGTTTGTTTTGTTGTTGTTGAGTTTTTTGATCTCTTTATATATTCTGGTTATTGATTTTCAATCAGTTACATAGTTTGAAAATAATTTCTCCCATTCTGTCAA
Organism: Lepus europaeus; assembly: GCF_033115175.1. Classification (NCBI taxonomy): domain Eukaryota; kingdom Metazoa; phylum Chordata; class Mammalia; order Lagomorpha; family Leporidae; genus Lepus; species Lepus europaeus. The sequence continues at coordinate 74,779,678 of NC_084828.1, read as the reverse complement.
TTGCCTCTTCACTCTTGTTGAGTGTTTCTTTTGTAGTGTAGAAGCTTCTCAATTTGATGTAATTGCATTTGTCAATTTTGGCATTGACTGTCTCTGCCTCTGCAATCTTATGCAAAAGCTCTTTGCTCATACCATTGTCTTACAGGGTTTCTCCAAAGTTCTCTAATAATTTGATGGTATCAGATCATAAATTTAGGTCACATCATTTTGAATGTATTTTTGTAAGGTGTAAGGTAAGGGTCTTAACTTCATACTTCTGCATGTGGAGATCTAGTTTTCTCAGCACCATTTGTTGAAGAGACTGCCCCTGTTCCAGGGATTGATGTCAGCCCCTTTGTCAAAGATAAGTTGGATGTAGATGCTTGGATTGATTTCTGGCATTTCTATTTTGTTCCATTGGTCTATCCATTGGTTTTTGTACCAGTTACAGTCTGTTTTGGTTATAATTACCCTGTAGTATTGTAATGCCTCTGGCTTTTTTTTGGGGGGTGGGGGTGGGGGATAAGATTGCTTTAGCTGTTTTGGGTCTCCTGTGTTTCCATATGAATTTCAGCATTAATTTTTCTATATCTGATAAAAATGTCCTTCCTATTTTGATTAGTATTGCATTGAATCTGTAAATTGCTTTCGGTGGTATGGCTATTTTGAAGATACTGATTCTTCCAATCCATGAAATGGAATAGTTTTCCATTTTTTGTATCTTTTGTTTCTTTCTTTAATGTTTTGTGATTCTTATCACAGAGATTTTTTACAATATTGGTCAAATTCATATCAAGGTATATGATTTTTTTGTAAATATAATTTCCAAAGTACAGTTTATGGATTACAATGGCTTCCCCCCATAAGTTCCTTCCCACCTGCACCCCTCCCATCCTCCCATCTCCCACTCCCTCTCCCATTCCATTCACATCAAGATTCATTTTCAATTATCTTTATATACAGAAGATCGATTTAGTATATATTAAGTAAAGATTTCATCAATTTGCACCCACATAGAACATAAAGTGTAAAATACTCTTTCAGTACTAGTTATAGCATTAATTCGCATTGGACAACACATTAAGGACAGAGATCCCGCATGAGGAGTAAGTACACAGTGACCCCTGTTGTTGACTTAACAATTTGACACTCTTGTTTATCACGTCAGAAATCTCCCTAGGCTCTAGTAATGAGTTTCCAAGGCTATGGAAGCCTCTTGAGTTCGCTGACTTTGATCTTATTCAGACAAGGTCATATCAGTGTGATCAATTGTGAACTGAAATTGATCAGTTGGACTAGTGAGATGGTATTGGTACATGCAATCTTGATGGGATTGTATTGGAATCCCCTGGCACATTTGTAACTCCACCATTTGGGGCAAGTCCAATTGAGTATGTCGCAAATTGTACTCAACCTTGGTATTGTCTATGTTTACAAAGGCTATTGATTTTTGTGTGTTGATTTTATATCCTGCCACTTTACCAAACTATTTTGTGAGTTCCAATAATTTCTTCATGGAGTCTTTTTGATGCTCTTATATATAGAATCATCTCATCTGCAAATAGAGATAGTTTGACTTCCTCATCCCAATTTATATCCCTTTCATTTTTTTTCTTGCCTAATGGCTCTTGCTAAAACTTCCAGGACTATACTGAATAGCAAAGTTGAGAGTGGACATGCTTGTCTGGTACTGGATCTCAGTGGGAATGCTTCCAACTTTTCCCCATTCAGTACAATATTGGCGTGGTTTTGTCATATGCCTAGAATATGTTGAGGACTGTTACTTCTATACCTAATTTGCTTAGAATTTTCATCATGAAAGGGTGTTGTGTTTTATCAAATGCTTTCTCTGCATCAATGGGGATAATCATGGTTTTTGTTCTTCAATTTGTTAATGTGATGTGTCACATTGATTGATTTGCGAATATTGAACCATTCCTGTATACCAGGGATAAATCCCACTTGGTTAGGTGAATGATCTTTACAATGTGTTGGTGGATTCAATTGCTTCTTACTTTGTTGAGGGTTTTTTGCATCTATGTTCATTAGGGAAATTGGTCTGTAGTTTTCTTACACTGTTGTATCTTTTTCAGGTTTAGGAATTTAGTTGATGCTGGATTCATAGACGGAGTTGGGGAAGATTCCCTCTCAATAATTTTGAATAGCTTGAGAAGAATTGGAGTTAATTCTTCTTTAAATGTCTGGTAGAATTCAGCAGTGAGACCATCTGGTCCTGGGCTTTTCTTTGCTGGAAGGATCTTTATTACTGATTAAATTATGTCTTGGCTATTGGTCTGTTTATGTTTTCTATGTCTTCATTGTTGAATTTAGATAGATTGTTATGTGTCTAAGAATCTATCAATTTCTTCTAGGTTTCCCAGGTTGTTGGTCTATAGTTCTTTGTAGTAATTTCTGATGATTCCTTTTATTTCTGTCGGATCTGTTACTTTTCCTCTGTCATCTCTAATTTTTAAAATATTTTTAAGATTTATCTATTTATTTGAAAGTCATAATTACCCACAAAGAGAGGAGAGACAGAGAGAGAGAAGTCTTCCATCTGATGGTTCACTCCCCGATTGGCTGCAATGGCCAGAGCTGCGCCTATCTGAAGGCAGGAGCCAGGAGCTTCTTCTAGGTCTCCCATGTGGGTACAGGGGCCCAAGCACTTGGGTCATCTTCTACTGCTATCCCAGGCCATAGCAGAGAGCTGGATCAGAATAGGAGCAGCCAAGACTAGAACCAGTGCCCATATGGGATGCCGACGCTTCAGGCCAGGGCGTTAACCTGCTGCGCCACAGCACTGGCCCCTGATGTGTTATTTTTAAATTTTTAAAATTGTTTTTCAAAACACCAGCTCTTAGCTTTGCTGATCTTTTGTATTGTTTTTTTTTTAACTTTTATTTAATGAATATAAATTTCCAAAGTACAGCTTATGGATTACAATGGCTTCCACCCCCCCATAACTTCCCTCCCACCCACAACCCTCCCCTTTCCCGCTCCCTCTCCCCTTCCATTCACATCAAGATTCATTTTCAATTCTCTTTATATACAGAAGATCAGTTTAGTATATATTAAGTAAAGATTTCAATAGTTTGCCCTCACATAGCAACACAAAGTGAAAAATACTGTTGGAGTACTAGTTATAGCATTAAATCACAATGTACAGCACATTAAGGACAGAGATCCTACATGATATTTTTTAAAAAATTGATTAATTTTCTATGCAATTTCCAATTTAACACCTAGGCTTTTTTTCATTTTCAATTATCTTTATATACAGAAGATCAATTCAGTATATACTAAGTAAAGATTTCATCAGTTTGCACCCACACAGAAACACAAAATGTAAAAATACTGTTTCAGTACTAGTTATAGCATCACTTCACATTGGACAACACATTAAGGACAGATCCCACATGAGACATAAGTACACAGTGACTCCTGTTGTTGATTTAACAATTTGACACTCTTGTTTATGGTGTCAGTAATAGAGTTCCTAGGCTCTAGTCATGAGTTGCCGAGGCTATGGAAGCCTTTTGGGTTTGCTGACTTCGATCTTATTCCGACAGGGTCATAGTCAAAGTGGAAGTTCTCTCCTCCCTTCAGAGAAAGGTACCTCCTTCTTTAATGTTGTTTTGATTTTGCTTCTTCTCTAATTTTAATTATTTCTTTTCTCCTACTAGTTTTGGGTTTGGTTTGCTGTTGTTTTTCTAGGTCCTTGAGATGCATTGATATTTCCTTTATTGTGTTTCTTATTTCTTGATGTTGGCACCACTTGCTATAAACTTTCCTCTTAACATTGCTTTGCTGTATCCCATAAGTTTTGATTTATTGTATTGTCATCTTCATTTTTTTCCAGAATTTTTTTGATTTCTCTTTTGATTTCTTCAATGATTCACTGTTCATTAAGAAGCATGTCATTCAGTCTCCATGTATTTGTGTATGTATGCTCGAGGGATTCCTGAGTTGTTGATTTCCAACTTCATTCCACTGTGGTCAGAGAAGATATATCGTATGATTTTGATGTGTTTGAAATTGCTGATACTTGCTTTATGGCCTAACATGTGGTCAATCCTAGAGAAAAGTCCATGCACTAGTGAGAAGAATGTATATTCTGCAACTTTAGAATGGAAAGTTCTGTAGCTATCCATTAGTTCCATTTGGTCTGTCGTTTCAATTAACTCTGATGTTTTCTTGCTGATTTTCTGTCTGGTTGATCTGGCCATTACTGAAAGTGGAGTATTTATTGAAGCCCTCTGTTGCTGTGGATTCATTCTGAGAGGAGGAGCACGGTGGGGGCGAGAAGCATGGAATCATGACACAGACACTGGAGTTGGGTGAAAGCAGGCTAGAGGTGGGCTGCTCACAGACTTGTTTATTTTTGTTGGTACAGCAGCTTATATAGCCAAGGAATGAAGGGGTGGTTTATGCCCTAACCAATCACTGCCTGTTGCTAGGCAGACTCCTTTGCCAGGTGGGTTTCGAAGCCATTCCTGAGTAACTGACGCTCACTTGCCAGCAGACATCTTGGCATGGCCTTCTCATTCCACCAGTCCTCCATTAGTATTGTATTTGAGTCTATGTCTCCCTTTTGATCCAGTAACATTTCATTAAAATAGCCAGGTGACCTGGAATTAGGCAGATAAACATTTACAGTAGTCACATCTTCCTGTTGAATTCATCCCTTCTTTGTCTCTTTTAACAGTTTTTTTGTCTCACTGGCAAGCCTTTGTTTTTCTTTCTTTTTTTTTTATTTGAACAACAGAAAGAATTGTGTGTGTATGTATATATGTATGTATGTCTATATGCCAAGAAAGATTGAGAGAGAGCACTTCTGTCTGTTGGTTCACTCTCCCAAATGCCTGTAACTGTTGGGGCCTGAAAACCAGGATTCCAGAACTCAATCCGTGTCTCTCATGTGGGTGGCAAAGAACCAATGACTTCAGCTCTCATCTATAGACTTCCAGGACTGACATTAACAGGAAGCTAGAATTAGAAATGCAGCCAGGTCTGGAACAGAAGCACTCTGATGTGGAATGGTGGCATCCCAGGTGCATCTCAAATACTTGGATAAATGCCTGCCATAGGATAGGTTTTATGCATGTTATTTCCTCTATCTGAAACAATCTCTTCTTGATCTTTCCTTATCCTTCTAAATGGCCCATTTTTGATGTAGTTTCTTTCATGTCTAACCTGAAATATGGATAAAAATGTCTGTGGAATGATGGATGAATAAATGAATAAAGAAGTGATAAAAAACAGTAGTGATGAGAGTGGCTCACACTCTACCCTGTCTTTTTGGTATTGCTCTTTGAGAAACAAAGATCAGGACCACTGACCCTTCATAAGTCTACAAAGAGTGTGCTAATGAACAACTGGAGGACTGGGAGATTTGAAGCAGTAAGTAACGGATGAACGGCAGATGCCAAAATCCCTGGAAGATGTTAGATGTGCTCAGATTTGTTGGGCACTGTACAGGAAGCCCTAGGGTACTTTCAGTTTCACCATGTTGCTATATACCATCATATGTGATAGTTTTCTTATTAGATTCTACATTGACCCTTTTACAAGTGATATTTAGTTGTTAATGTACTGGAAGAATGTATATCCTCCAGGCAATACTATCTCTAAGTACTATTTTGCCTTATCTGTTTCCATACCCTTTCCTTTCCCCCATTCTCAATGTGTTGCTCTATGGATTTGGACATGGCTAAGTAATCTGTAGAACAGCATTTTATTATTATCCAATGACATCTGTTTTTCTCAGGTCATCTCCACTTTCACTTCTAGAAGACAAAGGTGGTCTGGTGCTGTGGTATAGTAGGTTAAGCCTCCACCTGTGGTTCCAGCATTCCAGGTGGGTGCCAGTTCAAGTCCTGGTGGCTCCACAGATAATTCACCTTGGAAAGGTGAACGTGGCCCTTGTGCTTGGGCTCCTGGATGGTGCTCCTGGATTCTGACTTCACATCAGCCTAGCTCCGACCTTTGCAGTCATTTGGGATGTGAACCGGTGGATGAGAGATCTCTCTTTCTGTCTCTCCCTCTCTCTGCCTTGAGCTCTGCCTCTCAAAATAATAGAAAAATCTTTTTTTAAAGGAAGACAAAGTTTTAAGAAGCATCTGCACTTTTTTCTAGGCTCTTTTTGTTTTCAGTCATCATAAATGACTGAGGGTGTACTGTTTAAAATGGCTGCAATGGCCAGTGTTGGGCCAGGCCAAATCTAGGAGCCTTGAATTCCATCCTGGTCTCTGATATGGGTGGAACATACTCAATACTTGGGGCACTTTCCATGTGTGTTGGCAAGAAGTTAGTCAGGAAGCAAAGTATCCAGAATCCCAACTGGCACTTTGATGTGGGATGCTGGTATTGTAAGCTACCACATCACCCTCTGTGCCAGAATGATGGCCCCTGAGGATGCATTTTTATCTTTGCACACAAATGAAACCTTTGGTAATAAAGTATGATCCATATACCTCAGCTTTTTTTCTAGCATCCTTAGTCCCCTTGTTAAACCATATTTCTACTAACTCCCTGAATGATCAATAGGGAAGCTAGAACAAAGGGAAAGGTACCTGTTGGCTGGAATTCTTGAATGAAGCCATGTGGAGGGTAATGGGTTAGTGAGAAGAATGTATATTCTGTAACTTTAGAATGGAGGGCTGAATAGAATGTAAATGTTAGAAAACAATAGTGGACCTGGGTTCCAATTATACTACTAAAAATGTGTTTGCCTTGGACCCAGGCCCTCTGATCAAGACTATCACATTCTACATTTTTCACTGTCCTTGTTCTACTTAGTTTACTACTTTGAAAAGAAGACTTCTGTCTCTGATTTCCTAAGGACTGAAGGCTTTGAAACCTAAGTTATAGTTTGTAATTTTATATGTGAATTAATATGCTTTCCCTACTGTCTTCAACTAGACTATGTGTTCTCCATGATAATATAGCCTTCTTGGTTAGAGTTATTGCTCAGATGCATTCTGTACTGTTAACAATGTTCAATACAAAATTAGATAAAAACTTACACTGCTCAAATCTCTAAATGGAAAAAAAAGACATAAATGCATTAAAAACATGTTTGTTCAGCATCTAATATATTCCAAATATTTTCCTAGAATGAAGTAAAAAACTCTACCTTAAAGAGGTAAAATTTATTTGAGAGAAAGTTGAAGAACACAGTTTAAAAGAAACACACATATGTACAATGGGGTGTAGGGAGAATTTGAGTATAGATTTCAAATTGAGGATGGGTGATATCCCGAGAGTCTCATACAAGATTCCTTGAAAGATGAGTAGGATTTGATAAGTGAGAAGAGAGAAAACACATTCCAAAAAAAGAAAATATTTAGGGATTTTTTTCCCTACCAAGTGATTCCATAGAAACTTAGTTTTAATGAATATTGTTAAATAAAATGTCATGTCTATAAATATATCTAAAAAGCACTGATTTAAGAATGCTCTTATTATAATTATTATACAATGTTAAAAGTATTTTTATTTTGCTATATAGTATGAGTCTTTAAGACCAAAATAGAAAAAATAGCCTTTTCATGATTTATTTGATTTTGAAGCCATTTTTTTTTCCAAAAATATTTCTTTGGACTCATGATTCCTAGACCACACTTTGGGAAATACTGAGCTAGATGAAACAGAAATGTGAACAAGTGAGTGATGCTTTGTGGATTCTATAGTAACTTGTTTTGAACAGTGGTTATGAAAGCATGGTGAAATTGTGTGTTACCATTCATTTAAAAAGTGTTGATGTTTTATTTTTTGTATTAAATGCCTAATTTTAATCTTGCTTCCTAGATCATGGAACGTCTTTGAGAACAAGAGTGAGCTTATTCTAAAAGGAAGATAATTCTAACTTATTTGTGGAGAATGTGTTGCAAAAGCCAAACATTTATGATATAAAAACTAATTGAGTAGTATAGATGAAAGATAACAAGAATATGGACCTGCACCATAGCCCCAGACTATATAGGAATATAGTAGGTTGTTTAATGTTAGAAAAACTGTCACTGAAACACACTGCATTAATAAATTAAGAAGAAAAAGTATGTAATCATCTTGACTATGTGTGAAAATTTTAAAGATTTTTATTTATTTACTTGAGAGGCAATTATAGAGTGAGAGAGGGAGAGATTGAGAGGTCTTCCATTCACTGGTTTACTTCCTAAATGGACACAATGGCTAGAGCTGGGCTGATCTAAAGCCAGGAGCCAGGAGCTTCTTTGGGTCTCACACCTGGATGAAGGGGCCCAAGCATTTGGGACATCATCCACTGCTTTTCCAGGCACATTAGCAGGTATCTGGATTGGAAAAGGAGTAGCTGGGACATGAACCAGTGCTAATATGGGATGATGGTGCCGCTGCAAGTGGAACCTTAGCCTACTACACTACAGCCCCGTCTCCAACTATATCAGAAAAGTATTAAGTAAAATTCAATGTGTATTGTTGTTTCTCAAGAAATATAATGAACAAAAACAACCTGTAGTATTTGTGGAATAGAGCTAAATATTCTCAAGTTGATACAGAGAATTTACCAAATGATTATAGGAAATTAAAAAAAAATCTCTATTTTTTTTTTACATTGAAGCTGTTTGAATTACAGCCAAGATTTATTAGGGTTCATAGTCTGTGAATAAGATAAAGATTTAAAGGAATTGGACTGGTGAAACAAAGGTGTATTTGTGGTTAGTATGTTCTTCTATATACAAAATGTCCAAAATATTTAGACATATTATGAGAATTAAGCATAACTTAAAAAGAATAGCAAATAGTATCATTCTAAATACAATTCTAAACTTTTGTAATATGAGTTGTTGGATGCTAGTAGCTGGAAATCCTAAGAAAACATTTGCCAAGCTCCTTTGCTGCTCATGTTACATTTGTGATCCAGCTTCTACAAGCAAAATCTCTCACAGGACACTCATAGGAGAGATTTGGAACTGAAATGAGGCAGGGAACATCTTCTGTTACTGTTGCTGGCAACGCAAATTGGACAAGCATTTGCTTCTCTGGATGACAGAGGCAGTATCTGGTGATCGGACTCTCTCTATCTGTAGCTGTTGAGAGTCACTATTCTGAAGGCTAAGGAGGTATGACCCTGGAGTCAGCCGTGCGGGAGGAGCTCCCAAATGACTAGTTGTAGCTGACATGTACTCCTGAGTTGGCAATGAAACCGTGACTTTTTTGTCTTAAGATATTCAGTTTCTGGCAGAAGTACTTGCTTTCCTGGCAGCTCAGGTCGCAGCTGCTATTCTGGGTATGACTCTTGGAAGCTCCTCAGGCCCTTACTCTAGTTAGGAGAGCACCCTTTTCCCTATATTAAATCCTTTCCTGTGGTTGGAAAGGTGGACCTAGGCTAGTGTCTTTTACCTATAAGTTCATAACTCATTACAGTGAAGTTTCCTGATATAAAATTAGTACAATCAGTTTTCATTGTTATAAAAGAGTACATAGATACTTCATAAGTAAATTTTAAAATGCTATTTATTGGAGCAACAACAACAAAAAAATGGTGTATGACCTTTACAAAGGTCAAATAAAACTTAACTTAAACCTGTTACAGAGATCAGAAAGTATTCTATTCATAGGTAGGAAAATTGTGTATTCTCAAAGAAAAATGATTCAAAGAAATTCCTTACTCAAAATCACATCAGGTTTTTCTTTCAGTTTCAAATTTGATAATCTCATTCATTAACTGGAACTTAGAGTAAAAGGGAAAACAGGCTTGAGCCACTTTGTACTTGATGTCAATGACAGTCATGTGTACTTCATTATGGAGACTTTGGCACAAGCCATGGTCTTAGAGTAAGTCCCTCGCTGTCTTCTCCCTGTACCAGAGACTAAGCTTCTCAGACTTCACACGAAGCCCCTGCAAATACTGGGATTTGTATCTTTGTAACCCGAGTTTCTAACTTTTGAATACAGTATGTCCTTATATTTAACCCCTTTTCAGCTTGCTTAATCTTGTTATATAGTTTTTAGGAGACTGGTAGCCTTTTGTTTGATATATTGATTATAAATATTTCTTGATGTTTTTACTACAGGGTAGTGTGTCTTAGGATTGACCTTGTAACTATCTGTTGGTGATGTATGGAAAAAAAATGACTGAATTCATTAGGTGTCTGGCCCCCTGGTTACATTCACTTATTAATTCTTAAAATTGATGTGCTCATTCACTTGGGCTTTCTGTGTACAGGAACATCACAGACTTACCATCTGGAGTATGAGACTTTTCCTTCTTACTAATCATTTTTAAATTGCTTAATCATTTATTAAAATTCAACTTATTATTTCTGTGTAATTTTTGGTAAGTTGTATTTTCCCTAGAAGTTTTTTGTATCCATTTTTGTTATTGGTAATTCTTCATGTATACTCTTGTTACCTTTCTAAAAAGGTACTTAATGCTGTAAAAAAAAAATCTGTGCTCTTTAATAGTTCCCTCTTGTTCTTTTGAAATCTGTTCCTCATATTCTTCTCCTACTCCCATCCTTGGCAACACTCTGTTAACTACTAATCTCATTTCTGTTACTATACATCATTTCAGAATTCCTAGAATGAAAAACCATCATGCAGAATTTATTTTGTTTGACTTCTTTCAAGCAACTTAATTACTCAGTGCCATGTGCCAATAGTTTGTTCCTTTTTATTGCATAGTAGTATTCCATTGAATGGATGTGCCCGTGTGGCTTACTCTTTCAGTTACTGGAAGACATTTGGATTGTATCCAGTTGTTGGCTCTTAGACATAAACCTAATATGAACACTAATACACAAGTCTCTGTATGAATATGTGTTCTCTTCTCTCTTGGATAAGTATTTAGGAGAAGAAAGACCAAGTAATAAAATTGTCTTTACATTTAAGTTTTCATTAAATATTTAAAGTTCAGAAAATGACCTATTATTTTCCAAAGCAATTGTCATTTTACATTGTAAAGATTGGCCTGTGAAAATTCTACATCGAACACATTTTCACCAATACTTGGAGTGGTTAGTATTTTCAGTTTCACTTATTTTAAGAAGTACGGTGGTAGCTCATGCTAGTGGTAATCTGAATTTTGGTAATGACTAATGATATTGGGCATCTTTTCTTGTGCTTGTTTACTATACCTCTTAGGTGAACTTATTACTCTTGACCATTTTAAAATGTGTGTTGTTTGTTTCCTTATTGTTAAGGAAAATTCTTAAAAACTGAACATTATTAAAAAAGACTTAAAATAATAATGTCAAATGGGTTTCACATTTTTGTATCAAACTAAAGATATCTTTCAACCCCATTTTCCATGAATCTTTTGAATTTCCTTTGTACTTTGTATTAGAATTTAAAGATACATGATTTGCAAATAGATTCTACCACTTAGTCATTTGTACTTACCTTCTTTTAACAATGTCTTTTAAAAACAGAATTTAAAAAATGATCAATCCTATTTATCCACTTTTTACCTTTATAGATTGAGGCTTTGTTATTGTATATAAGAAATCTTTGCCTAATCTCAAATCACAAAGTTTTTCTTTCAAATTTTCTTCTAAAAATTGTACAGTTTTAGGTTTTATATTTAGGCTTATGATCCACTTTGAGTTAATTTTTGTATGTAGAACCATTACATAAAAAAATATGATCATCCAGTTTTTACAGTACCATTTGTTCAAAATAGTATATGTACATTGTACTGGATTTTGTGGATATCTTTGTCAAAAATCTGTTGTTCATATGTAAGTGGGTCTATTTATGTATATTCTATTTTCTATTGATTCACCTGTTTATTCTCATGTCTATACCAGATTGTGTTGATTACTGTAGTTTTAAAAGAGTATGTCTTAAAAACAGATTTTTTCATCTACAATTTTGTTTTTATTCCTTCAGAAGTTATTCAGCGTATTCTAAATTATTTCTGTTTTCATATGAATTTCAGAGTCAGTTGTAATTGGGATTGTGTTGAATCTTTTGATAAATTTGGAGAGAATGAATATCGTGACAATATTAAGCACTCTGACCCATGAACATCATTTATCTTTCACCTTATTTGCGTTTCCATTAATTTTCATTAGCTAATTACTTAAGCCATCATGTCTGCATTCTCTGAAGTTCCCTCTCTGTCTCTGCTGTTTTCTCTCTGATATTCTATCCTGTAATATTCAGCCTCCTGATTTGCACTGGAGAATCAACTCTGATCCCTCAACCCATGGAGTCTACCAGGCTCCACATAGCTTTTCCTTACTTCTCTATGGCCTGGAAATTGACTTGGGGCAGTGAGATTGAGCTATTATAGGTATAAACTCTATTTTTCTACTCAGTTTTGCATATCTAAAGCTAAAGGAATTTTAGTGTAATAGATATTTAAAAGAATATGTGCTTTTATTTCTCCTGTTAAATTATCTACTAGTGAGAAGTATGAATCATAAGGTATCTAAATACATAGATGTACAATACCATGTAAACCATCATCTCATATATTTTTGGTCGTTATGAGGGCATGAACATAGTTCCCATTACTGTATTCTGGCCAGAAATATTGTAGAATTTCATCTTTTAAATTCGACTCTAAACTCTGTATTACAAATTGCCCATCTTCTTAATTTTGATAGTGATTGTTTCCATCTTTTCTCTTTTATTTAGCTCAATCTCTTCAAAGGTTTATTAATTTATTTTTTCATTTAACTATATTTTGCTTATTTATCTTCTCTCTGATATTTTTTTCTTTTTCTATTTTAAAACCTTCCCATTATATTATCTCCTCCTTTCAACCTTTATATTTAATGTGGTGTTCCAGTCTAAAGTTTTTGCAATTGATAATTAGAACCTAGATTTTTCAAACATTTTATATATTTTAAAGGTATCAATTTGCTTCTGACTATTTTCTGCTGGGCCTCACAATTTTTATAGATCATATTTTAATTAACATGCTATTTTAAATACTTTATTTTAATTATGACATCCCTGGGAATATGTGCTACTTAAAATTCATTCCTTAATTCTCCAAAGTTAAGATATGTTCTTTTTATCCTCTTTTATGATTTTCTCTGTGGGAGAAATTTATTTCAGACATTCTGAAATCATTGATAATTGCTTTATAGGCAAGTATTTGGTCAATTATGGGGACTATGCCGTGTTATATTTTAAAATGTATGGAGTCAGGAATTCCAGGGAGTATATTTTTATTTAGACACAATTAATGAATGCTATTTTTCATATTTTTATATCTCCATTGATTTTTTATATTTTTAAAAATTTTATTTAAGGAATATAAACTTCATGCATTTCGTATCTTCAAATTTAGAAACATGGTGATTCTTCCCACCCAACCTCCCCCGCACCCATACTCCCACCCTTCCTCCTCCCTTTCCCATTCCCATTCTTATTTTTTACAAAGAACTATTTTAAGTTAATTTTATATTTATTAGATTAACCCTATACTTAATAGAGAGTTTACCAAATAGTATAAAGAAAAAACAAAGCAAACAAACAAAAAATTGTTCCTCAACAGTAAAGACAAGGGCTATTCAAAATCATTGCATCACAAGTTGTCAGTTTTGCTCCTATAGATTATCTTTTAGGTACTCTATTAGTTACCACAGACCAGAGGGAATTAGTTCTTCTTTACATGTCTGGGAGAATTCAGCAGTGAAACCATCAGAATCTGGGCTTTTCTCTTTACTGGGAGGGTTTCTATTACTGATTCAATCACCATCTTGGTTATTGGACTGTTTAGATTTTCTATGTCTTCATGACTCAGTTTTGGTAGATTGTGTGTATCTGTGAATCTCCATTTCTTCTAGGTTTCGCAATTTTTTTGGAATACAGCTCTTTGTAGTATTTTATTTCTGTTGCATCTATTGTTACATTTCCTTTCTTTCTCATCTCTGATTTTATTGATGTGGGTCTTCTCCCACTTTTTTATTATTTGTGCCAATAATGTGTCAATTTTATATTTCAAAAAACTAGCTCTTCATTTCATTGATCTTTTGTATTTTATGGTTTCAATTTTGTTTATTTCTTACCTGATTTTAATTATTTTTTCCTGCTACAAATTTGGCTTTTTTTTTCTGGGTCCTTCAGATGCATTTGTAGCTCATTTATTTCCAGTTTCTTGATATAGGCACCAATCACTATAAACTTCCCTCTTAACACTGCTTTTGCTGTATCCATAGGTTTTGATATGATGTATTGTCATTTTCATTCATTTCCAGGATTTTTTTTATTTCTCTTTTAATTTCTTCTATTGACCCCCTGTTCATTCAGAAGCATGTTTTTCAGCCCCCATGTATTTGCATATGTTCTTGGAATGTCTGAGTTTTTGAATTCCAGCTTCATTCCATTGTGGTCAGAGAAGATGCATTGTATGATCTCTGTTTTTTTGAATTTGCTGAGACTTGCCTTATGGACTAGCATATGGTCAATCCTAGAGAAAGTTCTATGCACTAATGAGAAGAATGTGTTTTCTGCAACTGTAGGATGTAAAATTCTGTTGATATCTGTTAGGTCCATTTGTTCTATAGCTTCGTTTAGCTCTGTTTTTTTTTTTTTAATTTTCTGTATGGTTGATCTATCCACTGATGAAAGTGAGGTGTTGAAGTCCCCTGTTTCTTTGTATTGGAGTCTATGTATCCCTGTAGATCTATTAACAGTTATTTTAAATAGCCAAGCTCCCTATAATTAGGTGCATATACATTTTTTATAGTCACAACTTCCTGTTGAATTGATCCCTTAATCATTACATAGTGACCTTCTTTTAATAGTCTTTATGTTAAAGTCTATTTTGATTTTTTTAAAAAAACGTTCTATCAGTTATTCACAAATGTTAGTTGATATTCTTCTAAGTTGAAGAATTGTAGATTTTAAATTTTGTTTATTGTTACATTATTTTTAGCTTTATGTGGATGTTGGCTATGTTATTTAGTGCAGATAGTTTTAGAATTATTGCATATTTTAGTAATTTTATCATTTTGCTTTATTTTATTTTATCTTAACATGTGTACCTAAGATCAATACAGTTGTTAAAACTTGCTTAATGGATCACAACAAGAAAAGACATACATTGCCAATATGAAGAATTAGAATGGACACTGTAAAATGCTCTCTCTATTTATATATTGAAAACACTAAGAATGACATCATGTTGATAATATCAGCTCAGAATAATTTGACAAATTCTTTGAAGAATAGACACTACCAAATTTGAGTAGACATAATCTATTAACATTGGATTTAACAACTTTCCCAAAAGAAAACTTCAGAGCAAAGTAATTTTCCTAGAAAACTCTTATATGTTTAGTGAAAACAATTGTGATCATGAACATTAAAGATAGTGATATATGTCCTAAGTCATTATTATAAAGCTACAAATATACTGCTACCAAAGCCTGATACAGTTATTTCTAAAGATGTTACCAGAGATTAAAAAAAAAACTGAACAAACATCTCTCATGAACTTAAGTGTAAAAATTCTTGACAAAAATCTTAGACAACTGAATACATAATATGTAAAAATGCTAATACTTTATGACTAGGTAGTGTTTATTTGAAGATTGCAAGTTCAGTATAGAATTCAAAAGCAGTCTCTATTTAATGGAGTGAAAAAATACCATATGAAAAAGGAAAAACAGAAATATATAAACAGCATTTGACAAAATCCAATATCCACTCCTACTTTTAAAAAAAACTGTGAAACTTGTATAGGATCTCTCTCACAGTGATTTAGGTTAACCACAAAAACTTACAACTGATATCGTAAGACTGAAGACTTACTGCTTTCCTTTTAAGACAGTAACAAGACAATGACATCTGATTAAACCACTATTATTCATCATTATAGTGGATATTCTACCAGTGAAATAAAGGAGGAAAAAAGATATCTGAAAGGATATAAAGAAGGAAGGCTATATTTATTCTCAATATAAAAATAGCTGCATTTCTACATATTTGCAATTGGAAATTAAAATGAAAAATAGCATTCCCAATAACCTCAAGATTGGAATACTTAAGGAAGACATTTGATAAAAGATAGGCAAGACCTGTCCATTAAAATCTATAGAACATTGCTGAGGGAAATCAGTGAAGAACTAAATAAATTAAGAAACATAATGTGTTCATGACTCAGAAGACTCTTTACTGTTAATATATGAATTCTCCCAAAATGATCTATCAATTTAATGTAATTCCAATCAAAATTTTCATAGCAAAGCTATTGCAAATGTATATGGAAATGCAAAGAAATGGGGTGGTTCTCCACTTCTCCCTAAAGAGGGGAAAAAAAAAAAACTTTGGAAAAATAGAAGTTGAAGGATTTATACTATTATTATAAAGTTACTGTAACCAAGAGATTGGAGTATTGGCACAAATAGTTCAGTAAAATGGACTATAGAGTCCCACGGAAGACCCATATTTATATTACTAAATTTTTGATGAAAGTATAGGCAAACTGAATAGGGACAGAATGGTCTTGTCAATAAATAATGTGAGACAATTGGATATCCAAATACAAATGAAGGCCCTTCTATCCATACCTCATAGCATTTACAAAATGAACTCCAAATGAATCACAATTTTAGAGGAAAGCATAGGAGAAAGCTCACCTATGTGACCTTGATGTAGGCAAATATATCTTAGAATTACACCGAAACAAACCATAAAAACAACAAATGACTAACTCAAAGTTAATTTCTGTTCTTTAAAAGAAAATATTAATGAACTGATATTTGGCATAGTAGTTATGATGCTTTTTGTGATGTCCATATCCCATATTGGAGTGCCTGGATATGAGTCCTGGTTCTGCTTCTTATTCCACCGTACTACTAGTGTGCACCATGGGAGGCAGTATATAATGACTCAAATGGTTGTATCCCTGTGAGCATAAGAGACTTCAGAATCCCAGGCTTTTGGCTTTGGCCTATCCAAGCCCTGGATGTTCTGGGCATTTGAGGAATGAACTGCTGGATGGATGATCTCTTTGTTACTCAAATAAAGATCACTTTGTTACTCTGCCTTTCAAATAAAATAAACAAAAAATCTTTTTTAACTTTCTATTTAGTAAATATAGATTTCCAAAGTATAGTTTATGGATTACAATGGCTCCCCCCCCCCATAACTTCCCTCCCACTCGCACCCCTCCCATCTTCCACTCCCTCCCCCATTCCATTCAAATCAAGATTCATTTTCAATTATCTTTATATACAGAAGATCGATTTAGTATATATTAAGGAAAGATTTCATCAGTTTGCACCCACACAGAACATAAAGTGTAAAATACTGTTTCAGTACTAGTTATAGCATTAATTCACATTGTACAACACATTAAGGACAGAGATCCTACATGAGGAGTAAGTGCACAGTGACTCCTGTTGTTGACTTAACAATTTGACAACCTTGTTTATGGTGTCAGTAATCTCCGTAGGCTCTAGTCATGAGTTGCCAAGGCTATAGAAGCCTTTTGAGTTCGCCGACTTTGATCTTATTCCGACAGGGTCATAGTCAAAGTGGAAGTTCTCTCCTCCTTTCAGAGAAAGGTACCTCCTTCTTTGATGACCCCGTTCTTTCTACTGGGATCTTACTTGCAGAGATCTTTCATTTAGGTCTTTTTTTTTTTTCTTTCTTTTTTTTTTTTTTTTTGGCCAGAGTGTCTTGGCTTTCCATGCCTGAAATACTCTCATGGGCTCTTGAGCCAGATCCGAATGCCTTAAGGGCTGATTCTGAGGCCAGAGTGCTATTTAGGACATCTGCCATTCTATGAGTCTGCTATGTATCCCAATTCCCATGTTGGATTGTTCTCTCCCTTTTTGATTCTATCAGTTAGTATTGGCAGACACTAGTCTTGTTTGTGTGATCCCTTTGACTCTTAGACCTATCAGAGCCATCAATTGTGAACTGAAATTGATCACTTGGACTAGTGAGATGGCATTGGTACATGCCACCTTGATGGGATTGTATTGGAATCCCCTGGCACATTTCTAACTCCACCATTTGGGGCAAGTCCAATTGAGCATGTCCCAAATTGTACATTTCAAAAGTAGCAGATAATGTGAAGAAAATAAAAAGAAATACCACAAATTGTGAAAAAAAGTTTTGTGCTTTTATCTAGGAAACAATATGTTTCTAGCATATACATATATAAAGAATTCTTAAAAACTTAATAAAATCAACAACCTAATTTTTGAAAATAAAATATTACATTCAACTATTTAAAATATTTTAAGTATGTCTTTAACTAAGATATATAGATAGAAAACTAGCATATGAAAAGAAGTATAGTTATTAGGAAATGCCAACTAAAGTTGTAATGATGCCATTCAGAATGGCATTCACTAGAATGGCTAAAATTTAGAACCACCACCACCACCAAAAATTGCCAAGTATTTGCTGAGATATAGATGAAAATTCTGCATCAACCTTGGAGAGAAATTTTTAACTATCTTATCAATTGCATGATCCATCTATTCTAATCTTAGGCATTTACCCAGGAGAAATTAAAGTATATGGCCACAAAACAATATTCATGCATGTTTATAGAAATTTTATTTGTGATATCTAAAAACTGGAAATAACTCAAATATCCATTTATTGATGAATGAATAAATAAAAATATACACCAAAATCCCATGACTATAGAAGCTGTGATGACATGAATTTTGGTGAAACATACGTGGAAGTTGGCTTCTGCTTCTTATTCATTCAATTTTCCAATGGATTCAGGCAAAAGGTGAACATATAGGGAACCACATAGCAAGGCAGGGAAGAAGAAACTTTAGGGGAAATGATGTCCAAAACCTGGGTCCCCAGCTACTGTGTATGTTTCCTGTTGTTGACTTCAGTGCAATTTCCCATGAGCAAGATGACGTGATTGGTGCTAAATATAACTTGCTACAACTGTTTCTGAAAGGCAGCTTTTCTATCAGAGTGTAAAACATACATAACATTTAACCTCACATTTTCTTATTTAAACTCAATTCTTTATATAGATTTATTTATTTATTTGAAAGTCAGAGGGAGAGACTGAGGAAGATCTTCCATTTGCTGGTTCACTCCTCATATGGATACAATGGCCAGGACAGAGGCAGGAGTAAGCCAGGCCAAAGCCAAGAAGCAGCATCATCATCATCTGGGTCTCCCAAGTAGGGAGAAGGGACTCAAATTCTTGGATCATCTTCTCCTGCTTTTCCCAGATCGTTAACAGGGAGTTGGATTGGAAGCTGAGCAGCCCGGACATGAGCAGGTGCCCATATGGGATGACAGTATTGTAGGCAGCAGCTTTACCTGCTAAACCACAGCTCTGACCCCTAGATTCTATTCTTAATAAATATTCACACATGGCTACTAAGTTATACACAAGAATATTTATTTTATCATTGTTATAAGCAACAAGAATGGATATGCACTAAATGTTCATTAATAGGGATCAAAGTCAATAATTTATGGTGCATATAGATTACATTAATACTATGCGGCTGTTACAAAGAAGCTGATGAATGTATCCATACTACCAAGAAGATATAAAGATATACAGTTATGTGAAAAAAGTCACAGAAATATAGCTGTAGAGAAGGCTGTTTGTTAAACTAAGACTGTGTCTATGCACATGAGTACATTTGTAAATGCATTGAAAATAATTTAGAAGAAAATATTCCACAAGGTTAGCCTTTTATGATTTTCTTTAAGGAAGAATATGTAAATGGACTGGTAAAAGAACAAAACAAAAGGCATGGTTATGAAACCAGTTCACAACATTATCTTTTATTATACTTTAAAATGAAAAATAAAACTAATATGATTTAGGATTTGAATTAAAAAATGTGTACATGGAAAAATTAAAATAACTGAAAATATAAGTTGTTTAGAATTGTCAAGGGTAGCATTCAATGAATGATATATGGAGAATAATTTCAGAAAATACAATTATAAATATTACAATGCTGTTACCTTTGAACTCTAAGCTGCCTCAGGTTAACAGGGTGGTCTTCCACTGGAATTATAGAAAATGGGGTTCTCTTTCTTATGAATCCCAGTATTAGATTAACTTCTTCATTGAACGCTTAAAACATATTGGAGCCC
Source organism: Lepus europaeus (assembly GCF_033115175.1). Classification (NCBI taxonomy): domain Eukaryota; kingdom Metazoa; phylum Chordata; class Mammalia; order Lagomorpha; family Leporidae; genus Lepus; species Lepus europaeus. Next base: position 74,759,650 of record NC_084828.1, on the reverse strand, counting down.
ATAAGAAGAAATAAAAGGGGCAGCACTGTGGAGTAGGGAGTAAGGAAGCTGCCTGCAGTGCCGGCATCCCATGTGGGCGCCAGTTCAAGCCCTGGCTGCTGCATTTCTGATCCGGCTCTCTGCTATGGCCTGTGAAAGCAGTGGAAGATGGCCCAAGTCCTTGAACTCGTGTACCCACATGGGAGACCCGGAGAAGGCTCCTGGCTCCTGGCTTCAGATCTGTGCAGCTCTGGTCGTTGGGGCCAACTGGGGAGTGAACCAGCAGATGGAAGACCTCTCTCTCTCTGCCTCGCCTTCTCTCTCTGTGTAGCTCTGATTTTCAAATAAAATAAATACATCTTTCAAAAATAAAGAAGAAGAAATAAGGACATAATCAAAACTACATCTGTAAAAAATGTGAAATTATCTACCTCAGTTGTCCATTGAATTGTTTTATTTTTTCTTCTTTCCATATATATATATATATATATATATGTATATGTGTATATATATATATATATCTTTGAAATAAGAATATACATATGGTGAGTTAATAGCAGATCTCTAAAAGATGAATAAGTAAACAGATGAAATATTATTCCAACCCAGACCAAGTGGGATTTATTCCTGGTATGCAGGGATGGTTCAGTGTTTGCAAAACAATCAATGTGATACACCACATTAACAGACTGCAGAAGAAAAACCATATGATTCTCTCAATAGATGCAGAGAAAGCATTCGATAAAATACAACACCCTTTCATGATGAAAACTTTAAGCAAACTGGATATGGAAGGAACATTCCTCAATACAATCAAAGCAATTTATGAAAAACCCGCGGCCAACATCCTATTGAATGGGGAAAAGTTGGAAGCATTTCCACTGAGATCTGGTACCAGACAGGGATGCCCACTCTCACCACTGCTATTCAATATAGTTCTGGAAGTTTTAGCCAGAGCCATTAGGCAAGAAAAAGAAATTAAAGGGATACAAATTGGGAAGGAAGAACTCAAACTATCCCTCTTTGCAGATGATATGATTCTTTATTTAGGGGACCCAAAGAACTCTACTAAGAGACTGCTGGAACTCACCGAAGAGTTTGGCAAAGTAGCAGGATATAAAATCAATGCACAAAAATCAACAGCCTTTGTATACACAGGCAATGCCTCGGCTGAGGAAGAACTTCTAAGATCAATCCCATTCACAATAGCTACAAAAACAATCAAATACCTTGGAATAAACTTAACCAAGGACATTAAAGATCTCTACAATGAAAATTACAAAACCTTAAAGAAAGAAATAGAAGAGGATACTAAAAAATGGAAAAATCTTCCATGCTCATGGATTGGAAGAATCAATATCATCAAAATGTCCATTCTCCCAAAAGCAATTTATACATTCAATGCAATACCAATCAAGATACCAAAGACCTTCTTCTCAGATCTGGAAAAAATGATGCTGAAATTCATATGGAGACACAGGAGACCTCGAATAGCTAAAGCAATCTTGTACAACAAAAACAAAGCTGAACAAAGACCAGATTTCAGGACATACTACAGGGCAGTTGTTATCAAAACAACTGGTACAGAAACAGATGGATAGACCAATGGAACAGAATAGAAACACCAGAAATCAATCCAAACATCTACAGCCAACTTATATTTGATCAAGGATCTAAAACCAATTCCTGGAACAAGGACAGTCTATTCAAATAATGGTGGCGGGAAAACTGGATTTCCACGTGCAGAATCATGAAGACCCCTACCTTTCACCTTACACAAAAATTCACTCAACATGGATTAAAGACTTAAATCTATGACCTACACCATCAAATTATTAGAGAGCATTGGAGAAACCCTGCAAGATATAGGCACAGGCAAAGACTTCTTGGAAAAGACCCTGGAGGCACAGGCAGTCAAAGCCAAAATTGGGATTGCATCAAATTGAGAAGTTTCTGTACTTCAAAAGATACAGTCAGGAAAGTGAAGAGGCAACCGACAGAATGGGAAAAAATATTTGCAAACTATAATACAGATAAAGGGTTGATAACCAGAATCTAAAAGAAATCAAGAAAATCCACAACAACAAAACAAACAACCCACTTAAGAGATGGGCCAAAGACCTCAATAGACATTTTTCGAAAGAGGAAATCCAAATGGCCAACAGACACATGAAAAAATGTTCAGGATCACTAGCAACCAGGGCAATGCAAATCAAAACCACAATGAGGTTTCACCTCACCCTGGTGAGAATGGCTCACATTCAAAAATCTACCAACAATAGATGCTGGAGTGGATGTGGGGAAAAAGGGACACTAACCTACTGTTGGTGGGAATGCAAATTGGTAAAGCCACTATGGAAGTCAGTCTGGAGATTCCTCAGAAACCTGAATATAACCCTACCATACAACCCAGCCATCCCACTCCTTGGAATTTACCCAAAGGAAATTAAATTGGCAAAAAAAAAAAAATGTTGTCTGTACATTAATGTTTATTGCAGTTCAATTCACAATAGCTAAGACCTGGAACCAACCCAAATGCCCATCAACAGTAGACTAGATAAAGAAATTATGGGATATGTACTCTGTAGAATACTATACAGCAGTTAAAAAAAAACAATGAAATCCTGTCATTTGCAACAAGATGGAGGAATCTGGAAAACATCATGCTGAGTGAATTAAGCCAGTCCCAAAGGGACAAATATCATGTGTTCTCCCTGATTGGCGACAACTAGCTGAGCACCAAAGGGGAAACCTGTTGAAGTGAAAGGGACACTATGAGAAACAGTACCTTGATCAGCTTTTGTCCTGACTGTTCATGTACAATGTAATACTTTATCCATTTTAATATGTTTTTTGTTCTAGTACTAGTGGTTGAACTCTGTAATTAACAAACAATTATTCTTAGGTGTTGAAATTTTAACTGAAAAGTGATCCCTGTTAAATATAAGAGTGGGAAAAAGAGAGGGAGGAGATGTACAATTTGGGACATGCTCAATCAGAATTGCCCCAAACGGTGGAGTTAGAAATGTGCCAGGGGATTCCAATACAATCCCATCAAGGTGGCATGTACCAATGCCATCTCACTAGTCCAAGTGATCGATTTCAGTTCACAATTGATGGCTCTGATAGGTCTAAGAGTCAAAGGGATCACACAAACAAGACTAGTGTCCACTAACTGATAGAATCAAAAAGGGAGAGAACGATCCAACACAGGAAGTGGGATACACAGCAAACTCATAGAATGGCAGATGTCCTAAATAGTACTCTGGCCTCAGAATCAGCCCTTAAGGCATTCGGATCTGGCTCAAGAGCCCATGAGAGTATTGTAGGCATGGAAAGCCAAGACACTCTGGGGAAAAAAAAAAAAAGACCTAAATGAAAAATCTGTGCGAGTGAGATCCAGTAGAAAGAGTGGGGCCATCAAACAAGGAGGTACCTTTCTCTGAAAGGAGGAGAGAACTTCCACTTTGACTATGACCCTGTCGGAATAAGATCGAAGTCGGCGAACCCTAAAGGCTTCCATAGCCTTGGCAACTCATGACTAGAGCCTAGGGAGATTACTGACACCATAAACAAGAGTGTCAAATTGTTAAATCAACAACAGGAGTCACAGTGTCTTATGTCTCATGTGGGATCTGTCCTTAATGTGTTGTCTAATGTGAAGTAATGCTATAACTAGTACTGAAACAGTATTTTTACACTTTGTGTTTCTGTGTGGGTACAAACTGATGAAATCTTTACTAATTATATACAGAATCGATCTTCTGTATATAAAGATAATTGGAAATGGAAAAAAAAACACCTGGTGTTAAATTGGAAATGGCATAGAAAATTAATTTTTAAAAAATATCATGTAGTATTTCTGTCTTTAATGTGCTGTACACTGTTGTTTAATGCTATAACTAGTACTCCAACAGTATTTTTTGACTTAAACTTTTATAAAGTAGTTTTTATGTGTGAAAGAGAGAGAGAGAAAGAGAGAGAGAGAGAGAGTGCGAGTGAGCAAGTATGAAAGCTCCCATCCTTTGGCTTTCTCCCCAAATACTCATAATAGCTAGGGCTGTGTCAGACCCAAATAGGGAGCCTGGAATCAAACCTAGATCTAGCACAAGGTGGGAGGGACCTGCTGCCTCCCAGGGTACACATTGGCAGTAGTAAGCATCTGGGTAGTGGAGCAGACAAACCCAGGCAGTCTGATATGGGCTACATGCATCCCACCTAACCAGGTCAAATACTTGTTCAGGGTTTTTAAAGTTCATTTGTTCAGAGTTATTGATGAACTTCCCTAAAACCTGTTTCCCTTTTTGTTCTTCTATGTAATGCTTCAAAATTTTCATGAAAAAAAAAAATGGAATTGAACTATGTTTATTTTGGTGAGAAAAGTTTTGAAATCTTTGGATAGTTATTTCATAATGCATGATCTCAATGGACTGTTAATAATCACAGCATTTTTCCTATTACTCAGCATATAAACACTGGTGCTGTAGTCGTCACAGTTGGCTGTTTCTGCATTTACATTAAATTCCCCACATAAAGAAAGTTTCCTTCCACTTTGATCTCCCAACACTGCCCTCATTCCCCGGGGTCCTGAGCACCTCCTGCCTCCAGCTCTGCCGTGACCTCCTCTCTCTTTGCTCTTCTGCTGTCCCCGCCCTCTCATCCCAAATACTACTCTTGGTAAAAGCGTGTCTTCCATTATATCAAGGTCAAAAGCTTTGAATATGTCTGAATAATTTGCAGAATTGAATTCAAACTGCTTTATTTGTCACTCAACATCTTTCACAGTATGATTCTGCCTTCTTTTTGAAGCCTTTGTCTACTCTCTGGCATGTATATTGCTCCAGAGTTATTATTCCATTTATGATAATTCTGCCATTGACATAGCTTCTTTCCTTGGGGTTTTCTTTATTCCCCTCTTTCCTCTATGTTTTCTATCACTCCTGAATTATTGGAAGCTAAAATATCTCTTTTTTATAATTCTAATTTTGAAACTGATTTATTTGGAACTTATGTTTCATAATGCTTTGTTATTGACCCTTTTTATGTCCATGTCTCCAAACAACAAATTCCTTAAAAGCAGCAATGGCCTTCATTTCCCCCATACCAGCTCCAGGATCCACAGGTATTGGGGTAAAATTTTCCTTAGAATTCTTGTGAACATGTTGGGTAAATGAGAAGCATTTTGATCATGATTGTTGCTGCAGTACTTCAAGAGAACTTTTTAAAAACTGCCTAAGCATTTGGGGAAGCAAAGAGGCTTTATAGCAATAATGGTCTTAGAGTGGCCACCTTCCCCTGTAAAAATCTTTTTGGAGAAGTGAGAATTGTAGTATTTCTTTGCAGAAATATAACTTCTGTAGGATTCTTTAGTGGATTTTACATATTTTTGGCGGAGGATGTCAGAAAAGCGTGTCAGTGAAAACTTCAGTGGGTATCTCCTCTGCTAGTTCCTCTCTCTTGGCACAATGGATCAACTCACTTGAACTGATGGGAAAGCTGATGCTTCTTTAAGGTATTGTTTCTGTCAAAATCAATATTAGATCAGATAAACTTGAGGCTAAACTGAAGGGCCCAGACGATGAGGACTCTGAGTTATATTCACAGTAGACTATTTTGTATGCATACAACATATTCTTCTTATAAGAAAACATCCTTTAGGAGTATTTTATTTTTACAGTCACCTACATGCTTCATGTTTGCCATATATTTTAAGAGCACACCTGAGTCTTCTGTGTTCTTGCATGCACAGCTTATTGTCGGGCTTATGGGCAAGGTGCTGAAGCTCGCCTCTGCATAGCTCATTAATTCATACTCTACTGTGGTCAAGGAGCACTATCTATTGCTTTTACCTGTAACAACTGAATCCCTAAATGATACTCATAGATTTTTTTTTTATCTTTTGCTAAAAGTAACCTTACCTTATGCAGGTTGAAATCCTTTGTATTCATTGCCAGGATCATATTAAATTCTCATCTTTACATGGATGTTGCTAAATGTCTCCACTAACATGTATTTTTTAATTTTTTAAAAATATTTTATATATTTATTTGAATAGCAAAGTTAGAGGAAAGAATGAGAGAGAGGGAGAGACTGAGAGAGAGAGACAGAGGCAGAGAGGGATAGGGAGAGAGAAAGAGGAAAGGGAGAGGTAGAAACAGAGAGGGAGAGAAAATTTCCATCTGCTGGTTCATTCCCCAAACAGGCACAGCAGCTAGGGCTGGGCCAGGACAAAACCAGGAGCCTGGAACTCTGTCCAGGTGTCCCATGTGGGTGGCAGGAACAGAAGCACTTGGACCATCTTCTGCTGCTTTCCCAGTTGCCTTAGCAGGGATTTGGATGGGAAGTGGAACAGCCCAGATTCCAACTGGCACTCTTTTTTTTTAATTAATTAATTTTTAAAAAAATTTTGACAGGCAGAGTGGACAGTGAGAGAGAGAGAGAGAGACAGAGAGAAAGGTCTTCCTTTACCATTGGTTCACCCTCCAATGGCCGCTGCGGCCAGCACACCGCGCTGATCCAAAGCCAGGAGCCAGGTGCTTCTCCTGGTCTCCCATGGGGTGCATGGCCCAAGGACTTGGGCCATCCTCCACTGCACTCCCGGCCAACTGGCACTCTTAATTGGACACTTAAGTCACAGGTAGTGGCTTAACCTTCTGAGCCACAGAGCTGGCCTTACCTATAGTATTTTTAAACCATTACTAAAGACACTGATGAATTTAAAAAGTTGGTCGCAGTATTCATCCTATCAGGACACTGCTTAGTACATCCCCTACAGGTAACATTTCTCTTATGAAGGAAATTATTCTGAATGGCCCTCCAAATAGCAACTTGCCGGTCCAGGCCACAGTTTTCTCCTTGGATCAATAATGCTATATGAAGTAAAGGATGTAAAGCTCCGCTAAAGTCAAAAAGGGCCTTGTCGCTTCCATCTGGCTATCCTCTCCTTTCCTCCTAGAAGATTAACCTCATAATTTCAAAAGGGCTGGTACGAGCTTTGATGGCTTCATCACCAAGCAGTTGATGTTCCCCTGCACTTCTTGTGGCCAGGATAATTCTTCTTACAGCATATTTGAATGCAGCCAAAACATGGAATTTCTGAGGGCTACTAGGAGTGCGCATTCTTTATTGAAATGTTTCTGACAGGTCCCCAAAAGCTAAGAGTTTGTCTAGCAAAGCTTCTGCAGTCCTATATTTGGGCAAACCCTCTCTACCCATGATGGAATCAAACTCCATTAGGATCTACAAACTTGTAGTAGAGGTGTTGTTTCTATTGTGTGCCAGTCATTCTCAAATGTGCCAGGGGAAGATACAATAACACAGGGTTTGTTTTCTGAGTGCTCACAATTTTCTAGAAATTGACTCCTAAGCACTATTTTATAATTATGAACAAGAATCATGAAACAGGCAAAAGGGCTCTTTCAGAGTAAATGTGTGGCAAAGAGAGATTTCCTTTCAGAAAGCAACGGCTTTGTTCTGCAGATGATCTTATGCATGACCATGCAGACTGAAGCAGTCAAATACACTGAAGCTTAATATGGTTTGATATTGCCATGAATTGTTCATAAAATTCAGTCTATAAATTGCTTTTTTTTAGTTCACAAATTTATTTATTCATTTAAGAGATAGGGGAAAAAAAATCTTTCTTCAGTTGGCTCACGCCCCATTTTCCTGCAGAAACCAGGGCTGGGCTGGGGTCAAAGCTGGAGACAGGAACTCAATCCGAGTATCCCACATGGGTGACAGGAACTCAATTACAACACAGTTACTTGAACTGTCACCTTTGCTTGCAAGGTCTGTTTTGGCAGGAAGCTGGAGTCAGGAATCAGAGCCAGGAATCAAACCTAGGTATCCTAGGATGCAGTCCTCATAACTGCTAGGTTAAATGCCACTGACTATGGTTTTTTTGGTTGTTGTTTTGTTGTTGTTTTTTTTTTTTTTTTTTTTTTGGCTTCCTCTCTCTTTATTGGACACTTTGTAGATGTCACGCAGGTCTAAAAGCTATCCTGCTAAATATTTAAAAGCCAACCAGTAATAGAAACCTGGCCCAGAGCCCCAAACCAGAAGTGAAAGGAAATGGTACTGGCGGGTTGGTGGGGTGAGGGGAGTTTCTTCCAACATAGCCAACACAGAAAACAAAGATCTCAAGCTCTTTCACAGGCCAAATCCAGGGCTTATTCCCTTAAGTTAACCCTCAGGTCCTTCAGGCTGCATCACTCTCGGAGTAAGTTAGCCAGCAAGGAGGTGGAGGGGGTAGCCAGCCAAGTCTACACATGGTCATGAGTAATGGGAAGGTGGAGAGAAATAGACAGGTACTATCCAGCTGTAGATAAGAGTGCCACAAAGGCAAGTTGACGGACAGGGAATGGCTGGGGAGTAGAACTGCAGCAGTGAAAATGTATGGCCCCAGAGTCTTGTTCCGAGGACTCACACATGGTGGATCTTTTGGGTGAACTAGGCTCCTCATCCACCAGCTTAGACCTGAGGTGCTCCTTATGGGCCAGGATGCCTCCAGGCCTCTTGGTGATGGTCTGCTTCTCGTAGATCCAAATCTCTTGGGCAACTTGCTGCAGGAGTCTGAAGTTATGGCTGACCAGCATCATCCCACTCCCAAAAATAGTGATGGCATCTGCCAGTGTATTGATGTTCTCAATATCCAAATAGCTGGGGGGCTCGTGCAGGAAGAGCTTGTGGGAGTTTTGCCTGGCCAGCCGGGCCAGATATCCTTGGCACTAGTTCTAAGTCCAGCTACTCTTATAAATGCTAATAGTAACACCTTATGTTGAGGTGAGAATATTTTCAGATCATTCTATCTATGGGTAGTAAGTCTACAGTTAGAAATTTCAAAAGAATTGACTTCTTTGTTCTACTCATGTGTCAAGGTCAATACCAAGTTTTAAATTATTGTAGATGCAAGGCCTATCTTTTATATAGTTGGAACTTGTGTTTTATACCATAATGACAGGTGATCCGATCTTGCCAGATAGTGGGAAATAATAACTACAGGGTCTTTTTCTCACAACCCTTTCTCTTAGTCCTGATGCCATTGTATTCATCATCTAGCCTGGCACTGCCATGACCAAACCTAGCAACACAGCTGTTCATGAGTACAAATCTGATCTTGTTCCCAGTGAAACCTCGTCATCTGGTTCTCCTCCAGCTCCAGCTGTTCTTCACATACGATAGTAGTTACTCATATAATATTTCAGCTTCTTGCACACGTGAAGTGATGTTGGTACGTACACCATTCAGAAAACTCATGGAATGGGACATAAGAACGAGCACATTCTTGAAGGTTTTTAGTTCTTCCAACCACACTCATATATATAGGTCCAAGCAGTTGGTGGCTCATCCAGGAGCATTATGAAGGGCCAAATAAAGTGGTCTCCTGTGGGGGTAACCCTCATCTTCTAGCTGCCAGTAAAGTCTTTTAGCTTCTTGCACTGCATGGCAGGCATAAAACCCAGTTCATGCTAAAATCTATGAGGCCCTCATCTCTACCTTGTCATTCAGCTCCTCCAGGTGCTCATAGATCTCCATGAGCTTTTCACACTCTGTATCCTCATGAGCTAACAGCTCAGCCTCCCTCTCCAGCATGGCCTGTTCTGTGTCAACTTTCTCCACACGTTTCCAGGATGTCTTGTCCCTAGCTGGTCTCATCTACACAGTTGGAATCAAGACAGCACAATTTTCAGATTCAAAGTACAAAATGGAAAAAGAAAACAAACAGAAAAGTCCAGTACAAGTGACTTTGTCTATAAGATGATGCCCCCCTGGGCATCATACCAATAATTTCTCTAAAAGCCATTGGCCAGAGAAGAGTAGTATAGCAAAACCTGGTTACATAGAAATTGGAAAATATAGATACAGCTTTTTAATCTCTAAATCGATAGGAAGGAGCTGGGAGGAGGATGGTGGCTGAGTAAGATGCTGTGGAAACCATCTCTCCACAGGAACACCAATTTGAACAGCTATTCATGCACCTGCAAAAGAGCTACAGAACCAGGTGGGAGATCACGGTGCCTTGAGTTAGTTTAATAATAAGAAAATTCCCATTGAAGAAAGCAGGAAGGAGGGAGTTGTCTCTAACATGTCTTTCCCAGCTCTAGAAAATACACCATGGAAAGAGAGAGAGACAGAGAGAAACCTCATGATTAGGTTAGGGAGAAAGAATTGAATCATAGTTTCACGCTCACTGTGACACACATTAGAGGAGTCAGGGCCCCTTCGCCTGCACTTGCAAAATGAACATTTGGAACCTCCAAAAACAAGCCTTCCACCCTAGGACCCAACATTTGGTAAAACCCACAGGCTTCTACTGCCAGAGCAGTGCTCATGGGCCTACCGACTGTGAAATCCAAGTGTGACCCCGCCTAGTGCTGGCTGCCTGGGCAGCTGAGGAACTGCATCTATCACCACTCCTACAATCTTGGGATGCAGCAAGGAATCATAGAACTGTTTTAGACTCAATGCCAGGCTGGTAAAACTCAGCACTGAGCAGATGGTAACAGTCCCTACACCCAGGCCGGTGCCTGCAGACAGCCTCTGAACCTGTTTCAGGACCAGGTATAGTTCTGTGGCTACGGTTGATCAATTTTCTAGACCCAGCCTGCGTCACCAGTGGCTGGTAGGGCCGACATCAGGAAGCAAGTCTATCTCAGCAGCAGTCACACCATAGCAGGATGGGCTTTGGTCTTATTCCCAGGCTGCGCTGGTCTCAGTGGGCTGTGGGCTCTGAGTGTGATCCGACATCATGGCGTTAGTGGACACAGGATTGAGCCTATGAGGCTGCCTGAGTCCAGGGAAAAGTGCTATAGAGGCATACTATCCACCTTCTTTGCACTTTCCAGTTCAATCTGAATAATCCACCAGTTGCTGACTTGGGACAAATCTGAGTCTGGGGGATATTATAGGACTAAAACAGTGAAAAAAAAATCAGTAGTTAACCTGAGACGAATCTCAACTTATCTAATGCTGAAATAGCAGAAGTTTTCACAAGCAAAGAGAAAACTAGAAGACTGCTTAGACTGACAGCCACAAATGAAGCCAGATTATTATGACTAATCCTTCACTGTACAAACAATATCATCACCAATAAGCATCAAGGACTGCCAGGAACATGCCTTTACCTAATGAGCAAAATAAGGTGCCAGGAACCAACCATCTAGGGATTGCAATTTTAAGAATCTTAGATGAAGCTTTCAAAATAGTTGTTTTATTTAAACTCATGAATTTCAAGAGAATACAGAAAAACAATTTAATATGCTAGCAGATAGACTTGATAGAGAAATTAAAGTAAAACACAAACCTTTCAACTAAGAAGTATACAAAGTGAAATTACAAATGCAATTAAAGGCATCAATAGTAGAACACATCAAATAGAGGAATCAGTGGGTTCAAAAGTAGGCTATTTAAAATACTCTATATGAGAAAGGAAAGAAAAACAAAACCAGAGGAATAAAAAAACTTTATGGGAACATTGCAACAGCATGAAAAGTACAACTATCTGAGCTTTGACATTCAAGAGGGTCTTGAGAGTGCTAAAGGGGTAGAAAGCATTTTCAATTAGATGATACCAGAAAATTCAAAACTTAGAGGAAGCCACAACTATTCAGGTATAAGATGGCCTAACATCACCAGATCCAACCCAGTCGGGTTTGCCTCATATTATGGTCAGCTCTACAAAGTTAAAAATAAAAGGAGGAATCTCAAAGTTGCAAAAGCAAAGCAAACAACACATAAAGGGATCCCAATTAGCCTGACTCCAGACTTCTCGGAAGAAACCTTACAGGCCAGAAGGGAGTGGGATGAAAATTTCACAGCACTGAAGGAAAAAAAAAATGCCATCTATGAAAACTGTACCCAGCAAAGCTATTTTTCCAATATGAAGGAAAGATAAGCAAGCACATTTCCAGACACATAAAAGCTGAGAGAATTTAGCAACACCAGAACTTTCTTTTAAGAAATGATAAAGAAAGTTGGTCAGATTGAAATAAAGACACTCAGGAGTAAGAAGATAATATCAGAAGATAGAAAACTCACAGAAAAGAGTAACTACACAAATTCAAACTACACTAATACTGTAAGCCAAATGCATAAACCATTCATATCTTTAGTGTATAAATAATAAAACAATTAAAAATAGTAGCTACATTGAAATGCTGAGACACACAATATAGAAAGATGTAAAGTGGAGCATTATAAATGCAAAATGTGGACTACAAGTGTAGAATTTTTACCGAGATTTCTTATCTCTGTCATTTATTTATTTCCCAAACTTGATAATTTTATGTTATTTAACTTTCTAGCATTTAAAAATAGCTTGTTATAATCAAAAGAATTTTCTTGTAAGACTCACGGTAACCACAGAGCAGAAGTCTGTTATAAACTTAACAAGAACAATGAAGAAAGAAGTAAAGTACATGACTTGAGGAACCGCTTAACGAATAATGATGAGCATAAGAGAGAGACAAATGAAGATAAGAACTACACAGAATTAGAAAAGAAGTATCAAACTGGCAGTGCATATACATTTAATTGCTTTAGATGTGAATTGGTTATATTCTCCAAATGAAAGACATAAATTGACAATGGATTAAAAAGTAAGACACCAACAACAGGAGTCACTGTGTACTTACTTCTCATGTGGGATCTGTCCTTAATGTGTTGTCCAATGTGAAGTAATGCTATAACTAGTACTGAAACAGTATTTTACACTTTGTGTTTCTGTGTGGGTGCAAACTGATGAAATCTTTACTTAATGTATACTAAATCAATCTTCTGTATATAAAGATAATTGAAAATGGATCTTGATGTGAATGGAATGGGAGAGGGAGCGGGAGATGGGAGGGGTGCAAGTGGGAGGGGAATTATGGGGGGGAAGCCATTGTAATCCATAAACTGTACTTTGGAAATTTATATTTACTAAATAAAAAAAATTAAAAAGAGATAAATAAATAGAAAATAAGACACAATTATATGCTGCTTACCAGCAGCTAACATCACCTCTAAGGTCACATGTAGGCGAAAAGTCAAAGGGTGGGGTAGATATCCATGGGAACAGGATCCTAAGGTAAGTAGGAGCAGCCATACTTCCATAACATAAAACATATTTTAAATTATAACAGGAAAATAAACAGAGACACAGAATGTCATTTTATAATCCAGTAAGAAATATGACAATTGCAAATGTGCATGTACCCAATATTGAGTACCCAAATGTGTGAAGAAAATATTAATAGTCATAAGGAGAAAGATAGTCTCTGATACAATAATAGTAGAGCATTTTAACACCCTTCTTTCAGAGAGAACAGATTATCATGACAGAAATTTTAAAAAAGTCCAGCAGTTAAGTTCCACCCTAGATCAATTGGACCTAACAGACATTTACAGAATATTCCATCCAAGAGTTGAAGAAAAAAATGTTAATAGCACATGAAAAATTCATTAGGAGAGATCATATGGAGGATCACAAAAAAGCCTCAACAAATTAAAAAATATGTAAATCACAACAAGTGTTTCTTCAGAATACAATGCACTACAACTAGGCATCAATAACAATAATAGAAACTTCGCAAATAACATAAATACTGAAAAATTAAACAACTCAGGGCTGGCATAGTGGCATAGCTAGTAAAGCTGCTGCCTACAATGCCAGCATCCCATTTGGGTGTTGGTTTGTGTCCAGGCTGCTCCAATTCTGATCTGGCTCCTTGCTAACAAGCCTGGGAAAACAGTAGGAGGTGCCCCAAGCTCTTGGGCTCCTACACTCACATGGAAGACCTGGAAAAAGCTCCTGGCTCTTGGCTTCAGCCCAGCCCATTTCCAGTTGTTATGGCCATCTGGGAAGATCTCTCTGTCTCTGACTTTCAAATAAATAAATAAATAAATATTTTTAAAAAGCCCCTAACAACCAATGGATCAATTAGAAAGTTTTAAAAAAATTACTGAAATGAGGAAAATGGAAACAGAACCTGCAGTATACTGCAAAATCAGTACTAAGAAGGAAATTTTTAGTCATCAACACCTTCACCACAAAACAGAAAAATTTCAAATAAACAACTTTCCATTGCACCTCAAGGAACTAGAAAAATGAGAAAAAATTGAATGCCAGGTTAATGGAAAGTAAGAGTAATAAAACTCAGAGCACAAATAAATGACATAGAGATGAACAGACTTAGAAAAAGAGCAGCTTAACATATGTTAAGATGAGAGATTAAAATGGAGACCTTGCAACTGATGCAAAAATGCAAACGAAAGTCCACATTTGGTGCAGTGGTAACATCGCCTGCTGGGACAGACACATCTTAAACTGTGGAGTGCCTTGTTTTGGATTCCAGCTCTGCTCCTGGCCCCATCTTACTGCTATTGCACATCTTCGGAGGAAGCAGGTGATAGATCAAAACCATTTCATAGAAGACCCGGATGGAGTTCCTGGCTCCCAGGCATTCACGAAATGAACAAACAAATGGGCACTCACTCTTTCTCCCACTCTGTTTCTCTCCATCTCAAATAAAGAGAACTTTTATAAATTTTAAAGAAAGGATTAAAAAGTATTGTTTCAAATTACTATCAGCAATGATAACAAATTTAATGCCCTGAACACAATGCACAGATTTCTGTGTACAAACACCTTGCCACGATTTAAGCATGAAGAGAAGAAATAATAAGCATACCTGTAATGAGTAGTGAGATAGAATCAGTAATACAAAATCCTCCATCAATGAAAAGTCCAGGACCAGATGTCTTCATTCCTGAATTCTGCAAACATTTAAAGAAATCATCACCCTTTCTTAAATTATTTTAAAAATTAAAAAAGGAGAAAATTCAGCATTCATTCTATGAGGCCAGCATTCCTTTGATACCAAAAGCAGACACAAACACAGCTAAAGAAAGGTGTGAGCCAATATTCTCAATGAACATAGATGCAGAAATTCTCAATGATGAACCAACAAATTGTTTCCAAAAGCACATTAAAAACATTGTTCATCATGATAACTGATATTCATCCTAGGAATGCAAGAACAATTCAGCATAAAAAAAATCATTAAATGTGATATACCACATCAACCAAATAAAGGATAAAAAACAGAGAAAAGAATGAAATTCAACATCCCTTCAAGATAAAAATTCTGAGCAAATTAAGTATAGAAGGAAAATACCTCAACATAATAAAGATCATCTATTACAAGCTAACTGCTAATATTCGTTCTGAATAGGCAAAAGTAGAAGGTTTTCTCTCTGAGATCTGGAACAAGACAAGGATTTATTTATTTTATTCAACAGAGTGCCAAACCAGAGCAATTAGACAATATAAAGAAATAAAAGACATCCAAATCAGAAAGGACTAGTAAATTCAGCCATGATGTGGGACACAAATTCAGTGTGCAAAAATCAGTAATAGTGGTATGGCCTATTGCAAATTAACTGACGGGAAATCAAGAAGGCAATTCCACTTCCAATTGCTACCAAAAATAACTGGAAACAGATTTAACCAAAGAAGTGAAAAAGCTCTATAATGAAAACTGTTATTGTAAAAGAAATTGAAGAGGACACAATGAAATGGCAAGATATCTCATGTTCATGGATTGGAAGGATCAGTATCATTATAATGTCCATATTATCAAAACCAATTGACAGATTCAGTGCAGTATCTTTCAAAATACTAATGGCACTTTTCATAGATCTAGAACAAATACTACTTAGAATTTTATGATATCACAAAAGAGCTCAGATAGCCAAAGCTATCTTGAATAAAAAGAACAGAGCAAGAGGCATTATACCAAATGAATTTAAAACATATTGCAAAGGTACTATAATTAAAACAGCATAGTATTGGCATTAGAACAGATGCATAGATCAATAGAACAGAATAGAAAGCATAGAAGTGAGCTCATGTTTCTACAACCAACTGAGTTTTCCAAAGTTGCTAAGCACATGCATTGAGAAAGGGGAAATCTTTTCAGTATCTGCTTCTGGAAAAACTGGATGTCTGAAACTTGAAAAATGCTGGAAGAAAATATAGGAAAAATATTTTAAACATTGGAATGGGAAATGATTTTTAGCATCACATCTTGAAAGCACAGGAAACCAAAACAAAAAATAGATAAATGGAATTTCATGAACCCAAAAATTTGTGTATAGCGGAGGAAACAACGAAGTGAATATACAACCTCCAAATGGGAGAAAATATTTGCAAACTATACATTTGACAAGGGATTAATAATCAGGATTTATAAGGAACTTAACAGCAAAAAAACCCAAATAATCTGATTTTTAAAATGAGTAGTAGATCAAAATGGACATTCCTCAAAGGAAGACATACAAATGGCAAACAGATTAAAAAAATGCTCAACATCACTAATCATTACGAAAATGCAAATAAAAAGTACAATGAGATATTACCTCACTTGAATTGATTAGCTATTATCAAAAAGACAAAAGGGTGTGGAGTAATGGGAATCCTTGCACACTATTGGTGGGAATTTATATTAGCACAGCCATTGTATAAAACAGAATGGAGGTCCCTCAAAAAACAAACAAACAAAAAAACTGAAACCACCATTCCTGGTTATAGATCCAAGGAAAACGAAATCAGTCAGTTAAAGAGAATTTGTTCTCCATGTTTATTGCAATATTATTCTCAATAACCAAGTAATAGGAATAACCTAAATGCCCATCAGGCTATGAAGGAACAAAGACAAAGTGTTGCCGTGAAAGAGATACAATCTTGTCACTTGCAACAACATGCTTGGAACAAGGGATGATTCTCTCACATGTGGACTCTAAAATAAAAGATGATCTCATAGAAGGTAAAGGAATAACGATGGTCACCAGAGACTGGGGAAGGAAGGGAGCAGAAAGAGAAGGGAGATGGTTCATTAAAGGGCTCTGAGTTCTACCCAAATAAGTCTGAGAAGTTCCGGAATTCTACTGCACAGTAGGGTGACTATAGATAATCCTATTGGATATTTCTCTTCTAAAAAAATCTAGAAGATAGAATTTTGGATATTTTCACTATAAATAAATGTTAAATATTTGAGTAGATAGATATAGTTGCCCTGACTGAATATTGCACAATATATAGGTATATATCATGTAATACCCCATAAAATACACAGTGTTTTCTATATCTGTTATTCATTTATTTATTTTTTTTTAATTTAAGAAATCAGGGGCTGGTGTTGTGGCATAGCGAGTTAAGCTCTTGCTTGTGATTGTAAGAACCCTGCTAAAAGTAAATATTAAAATAATATAGTAAAGGGTTAAAAAGTTTAGCTGCTGACAGTAGACATCCCTTAAAATAACTGTGTCTCCACCTGCCTGCAGAATAACCTTGGGAAACTGCCTTGTGAAACTGCTCTGTGTAACTGTCTCACGCGATAACACTTGCCGAAGTCCGGAAAAGAGTTGCAAGAAGGTTCTGTGACCATTGTATAAACTTACCCCTTCCCTCAATAAAATCGTAACAAGAGTTTGCCCTTCAAAATAGCTAATCACCAAAAGCCCCGCATGCATATGTTGATCAGGTGGCTATTGTCTTTTTTTTTTTTTTTTTTTTTTTGACAGGCAGAGTGGACAGTGAGAGAGAGAGAGACAGAGAGAAAGGTCTTCCTTTTTGCCGTTGGTTCACCCTCCAATGGCCGCCGCGGTAGCGTGCTGCGGCCAGCGCACCGCGCTGATCCTATGGCAGGAGCCAGGTGCTTCTCCTGGTCTGCCATGGGGTGCAGGGCCCAAGAACTTGGGCCATCCTCCACTGCACTCCCTGGCCACAGCAGAGAGTTGGCCTGGAAGAGGGGCAACCGGGACAGGATTGGTGCCCCGACCGGGACTAGAACCCGGTGTGCCGGCGCCGCAAGGCAGAGGATTAGCCTGTTAAGCCACGGCACTGGCCAGGTGGCTATTGTCTTTAAAAACTACTGTAACCCCTACTCCGGGCTCTCTCGCTCTCTCTGGACCACCTGTGGTGCTGAGGAGCCCATTTGCGCAAACGTGTTCAATAAACCACCTCGTGTTCTTTGCATCATCTGGCCTGAGGTCTGCGTCTCTGGGGTCGCCATCCTGACAACCACGAAATTGGGGTTGTTCATGATGATGGCATTTCGCATTGAAGGACTAGTTTGAGTCCTGGCTACTATGCTTCCAATCCAGCTTCTTGCTAATGTTTTAGAAATGCAGCAGACGATGGCCCATGTACTTGGGCCACCGTTACCCATGTGGGACACCAGCTTGGAGTTCCTGGCTTGACTGTGGTAGTCATTTAGAAGTGAATCACCGGGGGGAAGATAGCATCTGTCTCTGTCTCTCTCTCTCCTCTTTCTCTGCCAATCACTCTGCTTTTCAAATGATTGCATCAGTCAGAACATCTTTAAAAAACAAATTCAGAAGAAGCAGGAAAACATTAATATTGAGATCAGCCTGCTGTGATCCATGTTTTAAGTATTCATTAATTTTAAAGGCAGAGTTACAGAGTGAGGTGAGGGAAGAGAGAGAGAGAGACAGGGAGAAAGATATCTTCCATCTGCTGGTTCACTACCCCAGATGGCTGTAACAGCTGGAACTGAGCCAGTCCAAAGCCAGGAGCCAGGAGCTTCTTCCAGTTGTCTACCTTGGGTGCAGGGGCCCAAGTACTTGGGGCATCTTCTGATACTTTCCCAGGGATATTAGTGGGAAGCTGGATCAGAACTGGAACAGCCAGGACTCGAACTGGCACCCATATAGGATGCTGGCATCGCAGGCAGCAGCTTCACTCACTATGCTATAATGCTGGCCCCATCTGCTCCACATGTTCACAAAAAATGCTCACATTTTACCATTTCCTAAGTAGTTTATTATTTAATTTTCCAATTTGGTTCAACAGTAATTCTGGAAAATTCTTCAGTTTAAAAGTATTCTATTATTATTTTTGGACTCCTTGTTTCTAGCTTAATTATGCAGTGGCTAAAGAATTAAATATATTCACTTCCTTTTCCTCCTCCTGCCTTCACTGATTAGAAAAATTGGATTATTAATTACTACAAGTGTTCCATCAATTCTTGAATATAAATACTAAAGTTTGTAGTGTTAAAGATCCAAACACGTAATCATAACTTGCATGATTACATTTTCAGCTTAAACTTCTCAAAATATTTTTTTATTTTTGCTTTTTGTTTACTGATCTTCCAAAAGAAGAGAGTGTTGCACTAAGACCTCCCTCTTTAATTGTATTATCTCTAGAAATTTTTCTGTTTCTATTTTCTATGTCATGTGGCAAATAAAATTACATACTTCTTCTATCCTGAGCATTAATTGTTTTAAAGATTCATCTATTTATTTGAAAGTCAGAGTTACACAGAGAGAAGGAGAGGCAGAGAGAGAAAGAGAGGTCTTCCGTTTGCTGGTTTGCTTCCCAGTTGGCCACAATAGCCGGAGCTACACTGATCCGAAGCCAGGAGCTAGTAACTTCCTCCTGGTCTCCCAACACAGGTGCTGGGACCCAAGGACTTGGGCCATCTTTCACTGCTTTCCCAGGCCATAGCAGAGAGCTGGATCAGAAGTGGAGCTGCCAGGACTTGAACTTGCACCCACGTGGGATTCCGGCACTGCAGGTGACTGTTTTACCTGCTACCCAACAGAGCCAGCCCCAAATGTTAAAGTTTTTATAGTGGCCGGCGCCGCGGCTCACTAGGCTAATCCTCCGCCTTGCGGCGCCGGCACCCCAGGTTCTAGTCCAGGTCAGGGCACCGGATTCTGTCCCGGTTGCCCCTCTTCCAGGCCAGCTCTCTGCTGTGGCCAGGGAGTGCAGTGGAGGACGGCCCAAGTCCTTGGGCCCTGCACCCCATGGGAGACCAGGAAAAGCACCTGGCTCCTGCCATCGGATCAGCGCGGCGGCCATTGGAGGGTGAACCAATGGCAAAGGAAGACCTTTCTCTCTGTCTCTCTCTCTCACTGTCCACTCTGCCTGTCAAAAAAAAAAAAAAGTTTTTATAGTAATGTTTTGTTCACTTTCCAAATGCCCATAACAGCTGTGATGAGGCCAAACCAAAGCTGGGAACCAGGAGCTCAGCCCTGTTTTTCCACTTGTGTGGCTGGAACACAATTACTTGAGTGATCATTGCTGCCTGTCTACACTGGCAGGAGGCTACATTCAGGATCCAGAATTGAAAATTGAACCCCAATTCTGACATGTGGGGTGCGGGCATCAAAAACACTAGACTTAAATGCCCATCAATTTCATTTTTAAAATGTGAATATGTAATTTTCTCAACACCATTTATTAAGGAGTGTATTCTGCTGCTGTTGGATTCAATGTTCTGTTTAGGTCCATTTCATTTAAAATGTAGTTGCAGTCCAGTGTTTCCATATTGATTCTCTTTCTGGATGTTCTGTCCATTGTTAAAATAAGGACAATGAAATCTTTTACTGTTAATGTTTTCTATTTTCCCTTCAACACTATGGATATTTGCAATATATTTTAGGTGCTCTGATGTTGCATACATATATATTTATAATTGTTATAGACTCTTGGTGAATTGACCCATTTATAATTATAAACTTAACTTCTTTGTCTCTTTTAATGGATTTTCAGTGAGTCTTTATTTTGTCTGACATCAGTATAATGCCTCTACTCTCTTCCTGGTAACATTTTCATAGAATTTTTTCCATATCTTTTCTTTCAGCCTTTGTGGGGTGTTTTTTTTTTTGTTTTTTTTTTTTTTGTTTTTTTTTTTTTTTAGAGCTATTTATTTACTTGAGAGGCAGAGTTACAGACAGAGATGGAGAGACAGAGAGGGAGGTCTTCCATCTACTAGTTCACTCCCCAAATTGCCACATTGGCTGGAGCTGAGCTGATCCAAAGCCAGGAGCCAGGAGTTTCTTCCAGGTCTCCCATATGAGTGCTGTGGCCCAAACACTTGGGCTATCTTCTACTACTTTCTCAGGCCATTAACAGGGAGCTGGATCAGAAGTGGAATATGCAGGACTCATCCCAATGCCCCTGCAGGATGCCAGCATCCCAGGCAGATGCCTGACTTACTACACCACAACACCAGCCCCTCAGCCTATATATTCTTAAGGTTTTTATTTTTTAGGCAGTAAATTGTTGGATCTCAGTTTGTTATACATTCAATCACTCTTTGTCCTTTGATTAGAGAGTTTAGTCTATGTATATTTAAATTAGTTAGTTATAGGTAAGGATTTAGTGCTGTTATATTTTCTTCATTGTTTTTTGAATTTGCATTTCATCCTCTTTTGCTAGTTTTTTTTTTAAATTTATTTAAAACATATTTATGGGGCCGGTACCCTGGCACAGTAATCCTCTGCCTGCAGTGCCAGCATCCCATATAGGCACCTGTTCTGGTCCTGGCTACTCCTCTTCCAATCCAGCTCTGCACTATGGCCTGGGAAAGCAGTGGTACCAAGTGATGATAATATAAGTCCTAAGAGTGCAATTGTTACTAAGCTGCCACTGCTTTTTGTCCTTTTCTACAAAGCTAGAAATTTTAATAAAGGGAAAATAAATCATGAGTTTCTACTTATCTTTCTAAATCAAATTAAAGGTTCTAAGTATTTACTTAAACCTACTTAAATTAATGTAATATATAAACCTTTCTTTATCCTGATATTAGCATGTTGGTGATTATCTACCTATCTCCCTATCCAATTTTGAGGCCTTGTCTAGGGGTTGGGCATTTCCTCTACTTGATCAGTTGGTTAAGCCCTCACCCCACTTTCCTTACCATGACTATCATCATACTTGGGAGCTCTACTCCCCACCCTAATCTTCCTGGGACCAGGCACTAGACAACTAGAGACAGCCTCTTTGCCCCAGTGCCTTAGAAATCATGCAAATTATTGTCATCATGCAAAAAGGAACCCGTGAAGCTTAGTGAATCCATCCCGGTTGCTGTGCATTGGCTGCACACTGGACATTAGCTTGCTGTTTGCCTGACCTGAGCTACCTCCGGATATGGCCCTGAGTGGCCCTTTCTCTGTGTTGGAGCTGTCCATAGTGAAGCTTTGCCTTTCTTCTATCCAATTGTCCAGTCAGCAAAAGACTTGCTAATCTTGTGAAACTTCTCCTTTCCCCTTTCTTAGTTTTGAAATAACACCAATGTGATTATCCAGGGTAAGGTAAAAGATCATAATTTAGGAATCTTTGTGGTTGTTTTTTTTTTAAGACTGCCTCTCACTAGGAGGGACAGCACAAACACTCTGTGTGTTTCAGAATTACTCCTTTGGAACAATTTTATGTATGGCTATGCGAACAATTTGACATACAGCAAGGCTCATTTGTTCTGGCTTGCATTGATTTTAGGGATTGCTGTGCTTTTCAAAAATTCAATTTCCTTTTTAAATTATGTAAAACAATTATATAGTTTCAAAATTAAATGCATAAAATAAGATATACTAAGAGAATTCTAACTTTGGTAATTGCCCCCAAGCTCTCTCCTGTTTTTTCCTATAGGTTACTGCTTTTACAAATTTTCCTTATCATCCTATTTTTCATGCAAAATGTGTATTCATAAACCAACCCCCATACACATATTTTTTTAAATTTTCCTTCACTGAAAGTAGAATACTATACACACTCATCTGCTTTTTGCTTTCATAATTAATATCTCCTGAAGATGATTCCATAAAATATATAGCTATTGTTCTTGCTATTTTTAAAAGACTAATTTTATTTATTTAAAAGGCAGAGTGATGGAAGGGTGGAAGATAGATCTTCCATCTCCTGGTTCACTCCCCAGATGGCTGCCACGGCCTGGACTGGGCCAGGCAGAAGTGAGGAGCCTGGAACTCCTTGTCGCTGTCGGCCTCGGATCGGTATGCTGGGAGCCTGGGGGCTAGTGGGGAGGTTCACTATAGACTTCGTGGGGCCCAGGGACTATGGGACTCAGGTGTCACCAATCTGGGACCAATCTGGGGGCCAGGGGTCTGCCAGAGTCAATCTCCTCGACACTTGATCAGACATATGAGTTCAAGGGCCCAGGGACTCAGGCCATCTCCTGCTGGTTTCCTAGGCTTATTATTAGGGATCTGGATCAGCAGCAGAGCAGCTGGGACTTGAACTGGTGGGTGTCTTATATGGGATGCTGTCATTGCAGGTGGTGGCTTAACCTGCTACACAGCAATGCCGGCCTCACTCGTATCCTTTTTTTTTGTTTGTTTGTTTTTGTTTTTTTTAAATAATCCTTACTGTTTAGAACAGCTTTAGATCAACAGAAAACTTTGGAAGGTGATGCAGAGAGTGCCCAAAGGCACTCCACCTTTGTGGAGCTGTCGGTAGCACAATTCTGCCTTTCTTCTATCACGCATCATTGTGTGGTGTCCTGTCAACAAAATGCTCTCTAAATCTTGTGAAACTTATTCTCCTCTCCCCTTTCTTAGTTTCAAAATTAGCAACACCAATGTGATAAGGATAAGTTAAAAATATTATTTAGGAATAATATCTTACATTAATATTAATATTAGTATTTTAATAATATATAATAATATGTATAATAATGTTAGTATATTTGCTACTATTATTGAAACTGTGCTGACATTATTAATGAAAATCCATACTTCATATTTTCTTAGATTTTATCTAATGTTCTCTTTTTAAAAAATATTATTTGCTTATTTAAATGATTTGATAAGCAGAGAGTGAGAGAGAGAGAGGGAGAGAGAGAGAGAGAGAGAGAGGTATACAGACAGCTTGTTCATGCCCCAAATGGCTACAATAGCCCATATTGGGCTAGGCTAAAGCAAAGAGTTCTGTTTGGGTCTCCCATGTGTGTGGTAGAGAACAAGGTACTTGAGCCACCACTTGCTGCCTCCTAGGGTTCACATCAACAGGAAGCTGCCATTGGGAGCAGAGCAAGGAGTTGAGGCACTGTGGCATCCCAAGTGCTGTCTATTGCCGCACCAAACACTTACCCCTCTAATGTTTTTCATTTTTAAAAATTTTCCAGGATCCAATTTAAGTACCTATTAGCATTTACTTATCATTTTTCTTTATAATTCTCTTGCCTATTATAGTTTTTTTAGACTTCGTTTTCCATAGTTTCTTTGTTTTCCATAGTTGTTAGTTTTAAGGGGTGTTAGCATTTATAGAATATCCCTAAAGAAATTATAAGCAGTCTGTTTTGCTGCTGAAGTGGGCTTTGGTCTGTCTACTGCTGAGGTCGGCTCACTGCCAGATGCTGTATCTTTCAGTCACTGGTGATGCTAGCTGGGGAGTAAGATGACACACTGCTCAACCAGGAACATTCCAGCAGGCACTGGAGTGGGTCCAGAGGCTCTGCTTTAGCACTGGCCCAGGGACAGGGACCATTGGAATCTGCTCAGTGTTGGATTTTTATCAACCTGGCACTGAGTTGCAGGATAGTCCTGAGATCCCTTTCTGTCTGTGTAAGGTTGTAGGAGGGGTGGTAGTGGCAGCTCCTCAGCTACTCGGGCAGGCCCAGGAGGGTCACACCTGGGTCTCCCAGTCACTCAGCCTTATACAGTCTTGTGGGTGTACACCAGACTTGTGAGAAGCTGGTGATGATACATACCAAAACAAGTCTGTCTCCCCAGGGTGCCTGTCTCCACCTGAAACTAGGGCAAATCCAAACACTGTCCAGAGTCACTGGCCTCAAGATGAAAATCATTAGGATCATTATGATCTGCCCAGGCTTGGCCTTTAGAAATCCAATGCTGATTCTCAAGATACTGTCCCTTGACCACTTGATGTCTGATCAAATTTGGAGGAGATTGACTCTTGAAGACCCCTGGCCCCCAGATTGGTCCCAGGTAAGGTGACACCTGAGTCCCATAGTCCCTGGGCCCCACAAAGTCCATAGGATAACCCCCCTCCCAGGCACCCAGGGTACCCATCCAATGCTGACTGTGACAACAGCCAAACTGTGGCTGTCATATTGGGGCTCAAGTCTTTTCCTGACACCTGAAAAGTCTAGCGCCTCAGTGTGTAAGCACCGGCTGGAGGGTAGATGACATTGGGCTTTATTGGGTACTGGCTTTGAGTTCCAAAGCACAATCTTAAGGTTCCTCTCCTAGCCCATCTGCATGGCTGAGTTTTCCTTCTGCCAGCAGTTGAGGGAGAAATGGCAGAGGCTGCCTGACTGTGGAAGCTCCAAGTATTCACTCCACAGGTAAGGAGCTGGAAGCTGTGGCCAGTCGGCTTAGCCTAAATTAATTTTTCCACAGTGAGCCCGGCACTGGGATTCAGTTTTCTCTCCCTGTCCTCAGTGGGAAGTGTGTCTCCTTGGTAGGCTCCTTGGAGCTGGGCAAGGATCCTCTCAAGCAACTTTTCCCTGCTTGCTTTTCAATGTGACTTTAGTTACGAATATAGCAAGATGAGGTACTAGGGTCTCTCACCTAGTTTGCTTAGCTCTTGTGAAGGGGACTTGGTGTGTGTATAGCTGTTCACCTTGGTATCTCTACAGGCAGGGGCTTGCCAGAGCCTCTTTGTCAGCTACCATCCTGATCTCTACCCTGGGACTTGGCTAATGTTTTTCTCCTGTTTCAACTGGGTTAATGCATATTCAGATGCAGCCTCACAGAGGTAAAGTGAAAAATGTGACACTGAGATAACACAGAGATAAACATGACATTGCTCATGCTGACCTTAATCACCTGGCTGCGTTGAGTAGTGACTGATTTCTATGCAACAAAGTTGCTCTTTTCTTTGCCCTTTCAATACTGTACTCGAAGGAAACAAGTATAGTCCAACCATAGGGAGAGACATGTTCTACTTTCTTAGAGTGGAACATCTACACAAAATATTTGGAGTTCTTTTGCACAGGAAGTTTGTCTCTCCAATAAATAAATGAGTTACTCAATAGTTTATTTAAATGTGTGGGATAATGTATATTTTATGGTTTAGGTTATAATTTGACAGTATTTTTTAAAGATTTTATGTGTTTACATTCATTTTATTTAGAAGCCAGAAAGAGAGGCAAACACAGAAAAATAGAACTTTCATTTGCTGGTTCATTCTCCAAATGCCTGCAACAGCCGTGATTCAACCAGGCTGAAGCTAGGTGCCTAGAACTAGGCATCCTAGAACATTTGGATAGTAGAGACCCAAGTACTTGAGCCATCATCTACTGCCTGTCAAGACGTGCATTATCAGCAAGCTGGACCACACTGGGTGGGGTGGAATACTCCAGTGCGGAATGCAAGTTTCCCAAGGGGTGAATGCTTAACTCTGATAGCATTTTACCTTTTCTATCGCTCATGTTGTTCTAGAGCTGGCTAATGGAAACTCTCAAGTTGATTACTGTATTCTTTCTAAATACACCAAAAATATGATAATTTATTTATTTTTTTTCAATCACTCATTTACTTTTTGTCACAACAAGATGCTCCAGGTTTATTGTATTTATTTCTTGCTCCAGTGAGAATCAGCCACTTATGCAAGGATCCATCATGCATTTTCCTGGAGGATGGCTTTATAAGCCAAGATACGGGTACCAGGTGTTATGCATGCTCTTGTTTCTTGATCCTCTTAGATTACAGAGACACAAAACATATGTGGCATACTAGCACATTTATATGTATCTACCATAAATATTTATGTATGCAGTCATCTGTAATAGCTCATATTTTTCTCTCAGTCTATTCTATATGGTTCATTCTAACTTCCTCCTCTTGCTTATTTGTATACTCCCACTAAAATTAACAGTTTAGTGAGAGACCTGTGACCACAAATAAGTCAACTTTATTTTTAAAAATTAAAAGATTCATTCATTTATTTGAAAGGCAGAGTTACAGAGAGAGGGGGGATACCCAAAGAGAGAGATTGTCTATCCACTGATTCACTCCTCAAATGGCCATACCAGCAAGGGCTGGGCCAGAGTGAAGCCAGGAATTTTAGGAGTATCCTATGAGTCTCCTACATGGGTGCAGTGGCCCAAGCATTTGTACTATCCTCTGCTACTTGCCCAAATACATTAGCAGGGAGCTGGATCTGTAGTTGAATAGCTGAGACTTTAACTACTGTCCATATGGAATGTTGGCACTGCAAATGGTGGCTTAACCTGCTGCACCACAGCACTGGCCTAAGGCAAATTTATGGATTGAAAGAAAAATATGCCCATCGCCACTTTTAAAAATATTTATTTATCTTAAAGGCAGAGCAATAAAGCAATAGAAGTGTGGTAGGAAGAGACAGAGGTTCCATCCACTAGTCTATTCCTCACGTACTTGGGCCATGATCTGCTGCCTACCCAGGAACATTAGCAGGAAGCTGGATCTGAAGCAGAGGGGCTGGGAGTCAAACAAGCAGTGCGATATGGGATACATGTGTTGCAAGTTGTGGCTTAGCCCAATCACAATGCCAGTCCATTTTTTTAAAACACAACTGGCAGACTCTAGTTATTTCTAAAGTTATTTGGTCAGCGCCAACTCCTTCTATGGCATTGTTTCATGTGTTTGTTATATATTTAAATGTTTTTGTCAACCTTTATCATATACTAGGATCCTCTCATTCCCTGACTCCCTCTGTCTTTCTTTTCAAAAGATTTACTTGAAATACAGAGGAAGGGAGATATAGAGAGAAAGAGAGAGGGAAGGGGGGTGCACTATCTTCCATCTACTGGTTCACTCCCCAAATAGCCTCAACAGCTTGATTTGTTCCATGCTGAAGCCATTAGCCAAAAATTCCATCCTGATTTCTCAGTTGCAGGGTCCCAAGTATTTGAGCAATCATCTGCTGCCTTTCCATGTGGATTCTTAGAAACCTGGATTGGTAGCCCAGGCTCAAACCAGTAATCTGATATGGGATACTGGTGTCACAGTTGGTGGCTTAACCCCTTCAGCTATAATGCCAGACCCACAATTTCTCTTTTAATTTGTTTGCATTTAGACTCACTCTGTACTATAAAGTTCTTTGGGCTTTTGATACACATATAATGTCATGGATCAACTACTATGATATCAAGCAGAAAGTTTCACTTCTATAAAAACGTATGTGTCACATACGTTTCAAATTCCTGGCAATCACTGACTGGTTTATTATGATTTTGCCTTTTGCGAAATGTCATACAATTGAAATCATAAGTACAAGGGCTTTTCAGATTCACCTTTCTATTAGCAATATGTATTCAAGGTTGCTTAAGTCTATAGTTTTATTTTTTTTTTAAAGCAGAGCATTGTTCTAGTGTATGGATACATTGCCATTTGTTTATTTGCCTATTAAAGGTAATCTAGGCTGTTTCTGGTTTGGGGCAGTTACGAATAAGGTGCTATAAACATTTGTTTACAAGTGTTTGTGTACACATGTTTTCAGTTCAATTTGATAAATCCTTAGCAGCAAGAGAGCTGCATCTTATAGGAAGAATGAGATCCTAATGAAATTAATCTTAGTATATTTTATTTAAACCAATACATCCAAAATATCTTTACTTCAATATATTATCAACATATAGATTATAAATAAGCTTTATATAATTTTTTGTATTTGGTCTTTGAAATCTAGTGTATATTTTACAGCCTCAAGAACTTCAGTTTAGACTAGCCATTCCTTATTTTTAAAATTAATCTATGTGAGAGTCAGACAGGAAGAGAGCTTGCATCTTCCAATCTACTCTGGAATGTCCACAACGGCCAGATTGGGAGAGACCAAAACTGGGAGCCCAGGCATTCTATCCACGTCTCCCATGTAGGTGGTAGGAACCCAATTACTTGGGCCATCTCTCTTGACTTCCAGTGTTTGCATTAGTAACAAGCTGGATCTTGTTACTGCATTTACTAGTAAATGGAGCTGGATCTGAAATTTAGGTACTCCAACAAGGGATGTGTATATCCCAACCAGAGTTTTAACCACTAGGCCCAATGCCTAACTGATAGTCCAGTTACATTTCAAGTACCCAATAATCACAAATGGGACATGAAGATGGCAACTTCCATGGCAACAGAACTATAGATCATAACTTGTTTTCTTTAAAGTTCTGTAACGCATTGGAGGATAGAATTTCCTTTTTTAATTCTATCAGTGGTAGCCTGGTTATCACATTTACATTTTAACCGTTGTCAAAAACAAACCAACTTCTGAATGTGCTTACACATTTTGGGAAGTTAGTATGGTTATATTGACTCCCACTCTAATTTCTAACTTCTATTAATTTAATCCAGATTTATGGTCTTGATGTAATATGCTTATTTTTCAGCTATATAAAATGTATTTTTCAGAAGTAGTTTTTAGCTTTATTTTTTAAAAGTTTTTATTTATTTATTTGAGACGTAGAGTTATAGAGAGATGGAGAGACAGAGACAGGTGTTCTATCTGCTGGTTCAGTCTCCAAAGGGCTGCAATGGCCAGAGCTCAGTCCAAAACCAGGAGCCAGGAGCTTCCTCCAGGTCTCCTGTGCGGTGCAGGGGTTCAAGTACTTGGGCCATCTTCCACTGCTTTCCCAGGCCGTAAGCTGAGAACTAGATAGGAAGAGGAGCAGCCAAGACACAAATGGGCACCTGTGTGGGATGCCAGCCCTATTAGGTGGAGGCTTTGACTATAATTCCACAGCACTGGCACATAACTTTTAAATTTTTTAAATATTCTATTCCTCCCTTCATTTTTCTTATCCCTCCATAAGGTAAAAAGTGATACATCAATATTTAGCGTTTTCGGCCGGCGCCGCGGCTCAACAGGCTAATCCTCCGCCTTGCGGCGCCGGCACACTGGGTTCTAGTCCCGGTTGGGGCGCTGGATTCTGTCCTGGTTGCCACTCTTCCAGGCCAGCTCTCTGCTGTGGCCAGGGCGTGCAGTGGAGGATGGCCCAAGTGCTTGGGCCCTGCACCCCATGGGAGACCAGGAGAAGCACCTGGCTCCTGCCAACGGATCCTAACGCGGCGGCCATTGGAGGGTGAACCAACGGCAAAAAGGAAGACCTTTCTCTCTGTCTCTCTCTCTCACTATCCACTCTGCCTGTCAAAAAAAAAATTTAAAAAAAAAATTAGCGTTTCATAATGAGGCACTTGTGCTAGAATTTAATAGTGAAGAACTGTGAAATATTAATCCAATAACAGTCATTCTACATTGACCTCAGTCTTGTATTTTCTATTCTTTTTTATGGCACTCTTCTGGTCTTGCTCAGGGGCATGCACTTTTACTCAGTGAGCACAATAGTTTCTTCTTGTGGTTGTGTTTCTCACTGTACTGAGTACCATCAGATACTTAGCACAATATTTTGACTATGAAGATTCTTGCCTGTTGCTAGAAAACTCTGGTGTTGCAGATTGTCCCATAAATAATGAGTTGCATTTTATGTTTTTTTTTAAATCTTTTATTTAATGAATATAAATTTCCAAAGTACAGCTTATGGATTACAATGGCTTCCCACCACCCCCATAAAAATCTATTGTGAGGTAAATAGCACAGAATTGTACAGTGGTTAAGGTCTATTACAAAGCTCTACTTTCTATACCTAAAATAATTTTTTTCTTCTAAAAACCAATTTACCCAGCATTCCATTTTCTTTCATGAATTTGCAACTTTGTGTTTGTATTAACAGAAAGCCTTATTAATCCAATATTGGTTTCTTTAGAATAGCAAAAGGACTGCTAGTCCCTAGATATCTAGATGTTCTGTTATTTTAATAAAAAAAAAATTTAGATAATCTCGAGTAAGTTAATTGCAATTTTGGCTTTGTTCCCTTCCCTGGTCCCCTGTGTTAAGAATTAATAAGATTTTTGACTGCATTATGTTAGCATTTTGCTGATACTAAAATTAAGCTTATAGAGTTGTCGTTTCTAGGGTAATTCTTTTTCACTTTTTAAAACGTTGGTAGTTCCCTGATTTTATCAGTTATTCTTTTTGTTCGTCAAGATGCTTGAAATTATTATCAGTATCTATGTTTATAATTTTACGAGTTTATATCTGTCTTCATTTACTTCAATCTATTTTTGCACTTCAACAAAAAAGGAAATTATGAATTTTTATTTTCATTAGAATGCATTGTTCTCATCATCACTAAGTGTTTTCTTTAGGCCGTACCTCTGTCTCTTGCTGGACTGCTGAAGTAGTGTTGTCTGTGTATGTTTGCATCTTGAGAGTAGAGAGTGTACGGAAAGGACAGAGTAAAACGTAAGTGAGGGGACTGGTAACTGGTGAAGGGGAGGGGAGGAAAGAACATCACAGTGGAGAGACTGACCTTAGCAAGTAGGAGACCCATTTCTTCTTTACTACTTTATGCTTTAGATAACTAGTGGTCAGCAAGGCAGCACTGGTGTAATTTAGGTAAATTGACTCTCAGAGTTTTGGATAAGATGCTGATATACCTACAGGCAGTGTCCCCTTATGCCACCATGCTTGTGGTCATTGTGAAATCTTACAGTAGTGCAGAACTACACTGGGTTGTGAAAACAGAATCCTGAGCTTGCATCTCATCACTGTGTTTTGATGAAAATGAAAAGGGAGCAATATCTAGATACAGGCAGGACCGATTTCTGAATGTCAAGGATTTGAAATATAGTAGAAACGTTTAGGTCAAAACATGGTGACAAATTCATGAACAGAAGCCAAAAACAAAACAAACAAACAAAAAAAGCACAGGTTACCTATAGTTTACAAAAATCAATTTGATTTCAAACTTCTTACAAACATTCACTATAAAGTAAAATTTATGTAGATTTGTGTAGCTAATTTGCCTATTTCTGATAGTCTCAGAGAGAGTGGCTCAGCTATGAAATCTTAAAAACAATAAAAAACTCTCATGTCATATTGACAGTTTTCTTGAAAAGACATCTCAGTATACAGAGCAGAGAAACACAATTAAAAACCTCAGTAAGGAGCCAGCAGTGTGGCACAGCAGGTGAAGTTGCTGCCTGTAACACCAGCATCACATATGATTTAGAGTCATGGCTTTTTTGCTTCCAGTACAGCTGCCTGCTAATGCTCCTGGTGAAGCAGCAGAAGGTGGTCCAAGCGCTTCGGCCCCTCCCACAGGGAGAACCAGCCAGAGGTCCAGACATCTGGTTTCAGCCTGACCCAGTGCTGGCCATTATGGCCTTCTTGGGGAGTGAACCCGAGAATGGAAGATCTCTTTCCCTCTGTCTCTCCCCTTCTCTTCCTCTAACGCTGCCTTTCAAATAAATAAAATAAATCTTAAAAAAAAAAAAAAACTCAACAAAGTAAAATTGTGATAATTATTAATAGCTAATTATAGAATTCATTCTATTTCCAACTAGTTATATTTTATTAATTCATATTTATGGTAAACTAAATCATTGGAAAACATTCTATGATAAAGGAATAATATTCCCCCAGCCTTGTAGTCCTTTTCCTAGAGACAACAGTTCAATCCAGGTCTCCCCTGTGGGAAAAAGGGACCCAGCGACCTGAGCCATCATTGATTGCTGCCTTCCAGGATTCACGCTATCTGGAAGTTAGAATTGGGAGTGGAACCAAGATGAGGCTGACCCAGGCCGCCAAACCCCTGCCCTCAATTTCAGTTCTTGAGGCTGTGTCTTTTGGTGTTTTAACCACATTTCTACATAACATATTTATAATTTCATTTCTTGCATTGTGAAGTTATGGCATCATTTATTGAATTCCTTTTATTAGAGCTATGAGATCAAATATTTTTTCTCTATTCCAGTTTTTATTACAGTTATACTCCATTTTTTTGTTAAATAAAAAGTCTGTCCTTTACTTAGTTAAATAAAGAAATTATATTGTTATGATTATGCAAATATAACTCATTTATGAGCCAAGTAGTACACTATGATTATTTTACATTCTTATACAAATGTTGTTTTCCTGGATTTAATAATTGTCTTATTATTTCATTTATTTGTTTTCTGTAGAGAGAATGTTTTTCCTTAAAACTTTAATGGATCCAGTGGATAAAGTCTGACAAATTTCCCAAATATACATTCGTATTAGGTAATATGTCCCCTCCTTTACTTTTATTGCTATTATTATTATCACTACCTTTTTTATTAATCTAGGAGAACTTCCTTCTTTATTGTGTTGCTGCCTTCTGAAATTTGTGATGCCTTTTGACTTGTCCTGCTTCACAATATAAGCATAAGAATTTTTATGTAATTTGTGATTTTGGGTCATGGTTTTCTGTATGCCTCATTCTCTTATTTTATTTTTCTAAATGTATCTCCTAGGAGCTCCTGTTTAAGTAAGCTTAGTTCATCTATGTTTGTAGTAGTATAAAAATGATCAAACAATAGAAAAATGTTTGAAAATAAAATCCCATTTTTGATAAAATATTCTTAATAAATTAAGAGTGATAGGCTATGTTCTATTCTAGCTATGAAGTAGATTTTTATTATAGGTAAGCACCTGCCAGGAACAACTACAATATTGGAGAATATGAAGCCATGGAAAAGCTATATTTTCAAGGTACCTAGTACTTGAAGGGGTAAAATCTTGATAAAGAGTAGACCATTGATAGATGACGAATTTTCACATAATATCTATAAAATTAACTGGGAATATAAAAAGGGCAAATTTAAAAAACAATAGTGATGTAAATATATCTTTATGTGCAAAGTACACCAGATTTTTCTGCCACAAATTTTAAAGTAATAATGATGAATATGTCCAAGGAAATGATAAAATTGAAAATTTTATCAGAGAATGATATTCTGTAAATCAGTACACTAAGGAAAAATATGACACCAAATATCAATCTATGATAGTCATGGATTTTTTATTAGGTTTTCAAATAATAGATCCTAAAATGAGAATTTGTGTGTCACTTATTTATTAGAAGATTTTCCCCAAAAAAATCATATATTGGAGAGCAAAAGTGAGACCAGGAAGTCAAGCAGGCCTTTTCTTTTCAAGAGTGAGATAGCAAATATGTTTAGAGAAAGTATAGATCTCAAGTGAGATCTAGTTCCAAATAGAAGCAAGAAAACAAGTGTTTATACATGGATACTTAACGAATTTTTGGTTGAGGGATCCACTGAAAAGGCTGAAAATCCCATATATGCAAGGGAATTTAGGTAAAGCTATTCAGGGCAATACAATAAGATAATTGATTCAGATACATGGGTATAAAGATGATAACTATTATATATATCTAGGAATTGAACCGTAAAACTTGAATACTGATGACAAAAGAAAATCTTATCAACTAGGTTAAAAAAAAGGAAGAATTCAAGAGGGGAAAAATAGAAATCTGACTCAAAACAGTTGTGATGGGGCAGGAGTTTGGCTTAGGGGTTAGGACACACACATCCTGCTCGGAATGGCAGGGTTTGAGTCCCATCTCCAGTTCCTAATTCCACCTTCTACTAATGGAGCCCTAGGAAGCAGCTGGTGATGACTCAAGTCACTGGGTCTCTACTACCCCATGTGGGAGACCATGATTGAGTTTCTGGTTGGCCCAACCCTTAACATTATAGGCATTTGGGACATGAATCAGTGGATAGAACCTCTGACTCTACTTATTTCTGTCTTTTAGTCTGTCTGTGTCTCTCTGCCTCTTAAATAAAAAAGTAATAGTTATGATGGAAGCAAAAAATGGTAGAAGCTAACAACCTGAAAAAACGAATCTAGTCATCCAAACTTAGACCATACATTTTAAGGTGAAATAATGAAGAGCTGAGTAAGAGATTATTAAAAGATTGGGGCTGGCGTTTTGGCTTGGTGAGTAAAGCCTTTAGGGCCTTTAGTGCTGGCATCCCACACGGGTGCCAGTTCCAGTCCCAGCTGCTCCTCTTCGGATCCAGCTCTCCGCTATGGCATGGGAAAGCAGTAGAAGATGGCCCAAGTCCTTGGGCCCCTGAACCTGTATGGGAGACCCAGAAGCTCCTGGCTGCTGGCTTCAGATCAGCACAGCTCTGGCCATTGCGGACAACTGGGGAGTGAACCAGTGGATGGAAGACCTTTCTCACTCTGTCTCCCTCCCCCCCACCCCCTCTCTGCGTAACTGCTTCACATAAAATAAAATAAAATAAAATAAAATAAAAAGATTTAGGGGAAATGACACAGGAAAATATTTTATGCTCCTGAAGGAGGCATAAGGTAGTAATCATAAAATAGTAAGTTTATATTATTTTTCCATAAAATACATCAAAACTCCTTAACAGATTGTAATGCAAGCTGGAGAATCAAGATATTTGCTACAAGTATCAGAATAGATAAGTCATATCCTGAAGTCTTTGAAGGACTTGAACAAACTGATAAAAATGAAAGTTGTTTGAAAAATGGGCAAATATTTTAAATGTAAACTTCACACATGAAGATATTCAAATGACTAGTTATTATATAAAAAGTCACTCAATCTCATTGTACTTATATACTTGAATAACAAAAAGAAAATTACCAAATTAACTCTGGCCTCAGAATCAGCCCTTAAGGCATTCAATCTGGATAAAAAGCCCATGCGAGTTTCTCAGGCATGGAAAGCCAAGACACTCTGGAAAAAAAAACAAAAACAAAACTAAATGAGAGATCTCTGTGAGTGAGATATCAGTGGAAAGAATGGACCATCAAAGAAAGAGGTACCTTTCTCTGAAGGGAGGAGAGAACTTCCACTTTGACTATGACCTTGTCTGAATAAGATCGAAGTTTGTGAATTCAAGAGGCTTCCATAGCCTTGGCAGCTCATGACAAGAGCCTCAGGTGATTACTGACATCATAAATAAAAATGTCAATTGTTAAATCAACAACAGAATTCACTGTGCACCTACTCCCTATGTAGGATCTCTGTCCTTAATGTGTTGTACTAGCAAATTAATGGTAAAGCTACTACTCAAACAGTACTTTATACTTTGTGTATCTGTGTGGGTGCAAACTGTTAAAATCTTTACTTAGTATATACTAAATTGATCTTCTGTATATAAAGATAATTGAAATTGAATCTTGATAAAGAATGGGATGGGAGAGGGAATGGGAGATGGGATGGTTGAGGGTGGGAGGAAGGTTACGGGGGAAAAGCTGCTATTATCCAAAAGTTGTACTTTCAAAATTCATATTTATTAAATAAAAGTTGGAAAAAAAGAAAATTAGCAAGTTAAAACCAGTAGATTGTAGAGCATTTTTATGGCCATATGATTGTGAGCATTGATTAGGAAATTGTTAGATAGTACCTACTCAAGCCAAACATTTAGATGTATGTGCTTGTGTGGGTGTGTGTATGTATACACATACAGATATATGTCCTTTGGCTCAGTAACGATGTTTCTAGGTATATAGGTATACTCACATTAGAAATGTTTGTGTTCACTAAAACATACATACACAAATGTTCCAAACAGCAATATTTGTAACAGACCCAAACTGTTTACAATGTAAATTGTTGTTACAGGAGTAGAGTGAATAAATTTAAGTTGAGGTATGTATTCATAATACATAATTGTAATTATCAGTGAAATCCACACACTGTTTTTATAGATGTACAAACATGAAATTCATAGATATGTATTGAAGAATAAAGAATCAAGACACAAAAAATGCAAACTTTGGGGGAAAATTGTGTTATGTACTTATTTCAAAAATAGGAAAATTCACATATTATATATCAGAATATCTGTTTCCTTTGTGTAGGAGTATAGTAATTCTATGGGGGCATATGAGACACTTCTAGAGGGTTAGGAATATTCTGTATCCCATTCTGGTGCTTATTAAAGGATATGAAATTGAATTAAGCCATGTGCATAAAATTCTGTCTATTCTCTACTTATTATTTTGATTAAATAATTTTTACAAAAATAAAAATAGGAGAATTCTACCTTAACATGAATTAACTATCATTAATATGATGTTGTTCTCATGGTGGTCTTGATAAATTGAGACAAAAAAAGATAATATTTTCTTTGACTATCTATTTTTCTTTACATTTAGTTATTTAATATCTTATGGAAGTTCTATATTATACAATAACTTTTTAAAAATAAACATAGAGATAGTATGAAATATCATTATATGGAACTAATTTATTTGATGATGTGAGAAATTAAGAGAATCTACTATAAATTATCAAAATATGAGTAGAAATGGTACCTGTAAAATATTATGTACATACTCCTTTCTTATTTAGATGCACTAACCCATTAGAAAGTAAAATAGAGGGGCTGGCATTGTGGTATATATGGTTAAGCTGCTGCCTATGTTGCTAGCATCCCATATGGTTGCCAGTTCAAGTCCTGGATGCTCCACTTCTGATCCAGCTCACTGTCATGCACCTGGTGAAACAGCAGAGGATGTCCCAAGTACTTGGGCCCCTATACCCATGTGGGAGACCCAGATGGAGCTCCTGGTTCCTGGCTTTGTCCTGACCTAGCCATGGCTGTGCCACCACTTGGGGAGTGAACCTGCAAATGGAAGATTTCTCTCTCTCTCTCTCTCTTTCTCTAACTCTGCCCTTCAAATAAATAAAAAAGAAATCTTTCTTTTAAACCAAGATAAAATAGAAAAACGTATTAATAAAATCTATAAGATGCAATTTGTAATGTTATGCTAAATAATTATGAATAGCGTTTCCCTTCACTACTAAAGACTCCCACTTTGAGTAGCAAATTACATGTTCACCTTCCTAATAAATAACAATAAATATAAAATATGTGCCAATACACCTAATGAGAAATATAAGATTAGTGCATAAAACTCACATAAATAATGAATAAATGGAGACAGTATCAGGACTTGGTACTAAAAATATTACTTCTCCATATAGTATAATTTATTATATAATCCTGGTAAAATATCAGAGAATGTTTTTGAAAATCTTAAAAATGTTTCTAAAGGTCATCTTGAAAAATTAACGATTCTGACATCCTGCAAATTCTGAAGATAAAAGAGTAATGGAGATGGTTTGTATTGGCTAATACTCAGATGATATTAAAATACTAAAGTCATTAAAATAATTTAGTATGCATGAGGACTGATTCATGAATAATACTAAGAAGAAAGCAGAAAGATAAAGTCATGGAATTAGCTGCATTTATATACAAAATACAACACAGTTCACATGATGGCAAAACAGAAAATAAGACATATTTGGGGAATGATACATTCTAAATTATTACACAATAAAACTGGAAAAGTGAGGAAAACTACAAAGTGACTACAAGAAAATGAAGGCTTGAGATTCAGAAAAAATATTGGCTGCATACAAGACAAATAAATCAGAGCTAGCTTGATATTTTGTAGAAGGTTAAAACTTTAATACTCAGTAAGATGACTATCAATATGAAAATGTAGTGTATTAAGTGATAGTACATCCATAACATTTAATAACAGTACTAAATGAAAGATTTTAAAGATTAATAATAAAATAAATGAATACTGATAAAAGCAAAATAAATAAGGGATTAATAATGGTGTAATCCATTAGTTATTAATAATGATAAAGCACCTAGTTAAAAAGCAGAGATACCTATTTTTTAAAAAGACTGAAGTAAGCAATTGGCACAGCACTTCGAATGTCTGTATTCCATATCAGACAGAGTGCTGAGGTCAGAATCCTGGCTCTGCTCCTGACCCCAGCTCTTGCTAATATGCACTGGAAAGTAGCAGGTGATAGCTCAAATAGTTGAATTTCTGCTACCCATGTGGGAGATCTGGGTTGAGTTCTGGGATCCTCTGATCGTGGTCTGACATGGCTGTGTCTGTTGTGGGCATTTGGAGAGCAAAAAGCAGATGAAAGATCTCCACCTTTCCCCCACCGTTTCTCTCTCACTCTGCCTTGAATAAATGAAAATAAATAAATGTTTAAAAATTAGTCTTTAGGTAGTCTCTTCTTGAATTTGACACTCTATGGCTTAATCCATGAATTTATGCAATTGTTTTAGGATTCTTTTTATAGTTATGGGGATGAATTTTTTTCTATAATCCAGTGGGGGGGTAGATTTTATGGTTTTGAGGACAAAAGAATAGTAACCAATTAGAATTCCATGATATCTAATATTGCTATACCATTTTTGTCATAACAAAAGAAATTTTATAACTATAATTTCATTTCATTCTCATGTACATTTTATTGTAATTTTGTTTACATGTTCATATTTACTATCCTGTCACACAATAAAATTAAATGAAAATAGAGTATGGTTGAAATCTATTTTAAAACTTTAATGGTAAAATGATTTATTTTAAGAGACAGATTTATTAATATCAGGAAGTCATATATACAAGCATAAAATATGTTTAATGCTAACTACAATTATTTGTTAAAATAATGCTTTCTTATCTCTAGAATATAAATGTGAAATATACAAAATAGCAAAAAAATTTTAAAGGATTTATTTATTTATTTGAAAGGGCAGTTATACAGAGAGAGAATGGGAGAGAGAGAGAGAGATCTTCCAACAGCTGGTTCACCCCACAAATGGCTGCAATGGCCAGAGTTGGGCCAGGCTGAAGCCAGGAGCCAGGAGCTTCTTCTGGGTCTCCCACCTGGGCATGGGGGCCAAAGTACTTAGGCCATCTTCTTCTGTTTCCCAGGCTCGTTAGGAGGGCGCTGGACCCAAAGTCGAGAAGCTGGGACATGAACAAGCTCCTATATGGGAAGCCCACACTGCAGACAGAGGCTTAACTTTCTATGCTGCAATGCTGGCCCTGATAATAAAGAATTTTAGGAGATATTATTTATTTATTTTTGTTGTTGTTGTTGTCCTGGGGATTTTTTTTAACTTTTATTTAATGAATATAAATTTCCAAAGTACAGCTTATGGATTACAATGGCTTCCTGCCCTCCATAACTTCCCTCCCACCCGCAACCCTCCCCTTTCCCACTCCCTCTCCCCTTCCATTCACATCAAGATTCATTTTCAATTCTCTTTATATACAGAAGATATATATATATTATATATATACTATATAATATATATAATATATAATATATATATAATTATATATTAAGTAAAGATTTCAATAGTTTGCACCCACACAGAAACACAAAGTGAAACATACTGTTTGAGTACTAGTTATAGCATTAAATCACAATGTATAGCACATTAAGGACAGAGATCCCACATGAGGAGCAAGTGCACAGTGACTCCTGTTGTTGACCCAACAAATTGACACTCTAGTTCATGGCGCCAGTAACCACCCTAGGCTCCCGTCCTGAGATGCCAAGGCTATGGAAGCCTTCCGAGTTCGCTGACTCTGATCATATTTAGACAAGGTCATAGTCAAAGTGGAAGTTCTCCCTTCAGAGAAAGGCACCTCCCTCTTTTTTTTTTTTTTTTTTTTTTAAGGGAAAGGGTTTATTGGGGAACACCCAACAGACCGGAAAGCTGATTCCAGCCAAGACTGGGAGAAAAGTCACTCATCTTTTGTAGGTAGAGGGGTTTGTCTGTGGAGAAATTTTGAACAATTATACAGCATTAACTGGGGAAGAGGACCATCAGTACACACAGGTTGGGAGTAGAGCCAGACCTATCTATCTCTTCACATGGGGTACATCCTAAGGGAGGTGTGAACCTCCTAGGGGAAGGCACTCTGTTGACTTTCATTACTTGGCTGGCCTGGGAGGAGAGCTGGCCAGGTAAAGGCAGGTGGCATCTCTAACAAGAAATTTATAGTTCTGCCTGCAATGTTGCTGACCTTACTTGGCCATAACCTCAGCAGCAGTGGTCACTTTGGAAGCTGGGCCAAGTGAAGGGCTTTTCAGCTTAGAGCCAATAAGATCTGTGGCTCTGACCTGGGCATCCTTCGACTCCAGGGCAGGTCCATTTCCAGTGATCCAACTCTTGGCAGAGCTGCCAGGGCTCTTCACAAGCTGACTTCTGATGAAGCCCAGGCTTACCACATTGAAAGCCACTGCAGTGGTCTGGCCTGTTGTGTCTCCTTGAGGGCAGATCACTGTACAGATCAGCCATTAATAGGCCTGCCACCCATTGCTTCTGATGCCTAGCTTTCTTTTCCTCCTGGTTTGTGTTAAAGCAGACCAGAGGATGCAAGTCAAGGGAGTGCCCAAGTCCCATCTCTAATCTTCGGTGGCCTAAACTACAAGTCTGTAGTCACAGGCATGTTCTGTAGTAGTTTTTCTAAGGTAGACAATGACCATGAGAAAAATTATATTCTCACTTTAAAACTTTCTTTCCCTTTGGTCTGAAAGGGAGGTTTTTTCTACTTACTGTATACTTCACTGATGGCAAAGTGAATCTAGCTGTGAAATTATAATTTAAGCTCTTATTTTGGCTATGCTATTACAGAAAAATGTTAGCCATCTCTTTTATAAGGTCTAAAGATTAAATTGTGCATCCTACAGATTCCTTCATAATAGAATTAATTTCCTACCTTGAAGAGAATAGAGAAATGAAAGAACAAGTTGGGCTTAGAATAGAGAAATGAGGGAGCAAGTCCTAGATCGCTTGCTGACAATAGCAATGTCACATGAAAACTTAACAGTTTCAACCATTAGATAACAACTTAAGAATACATTTATCAGAAGGTCCAATGCCTTCTATAAATTTTAAGAATCATGTATTTGAAAACACCTCTTAAATATCTAACATGGTGTAGTTTGTTTAACCAGTAAACTTAAGCACAAACATATTTCACATACATATCTCAGAATAATATCTCAGAACTTCCCCTTCTAGGAAACGGTGATTTTCAAATATTAGACTACAAGATATAAAAGGCAATTAATGTGAGAAAAGAGAAACAAGATAGACCTGCATGCTTGGCCCAACGGAAGGACTGAGGAGAGTTTCCAGGATGCAGCACATGGAGAGAGGTTTGAATTTGTGACCATTTGTGAACAGGGCATCATTCAGAAATTGAGATTCGAGGTGCTGAAAATCAGCAGGGAAGATCACTATAGCAGAAAACTGTGCAAGGCAAGAATACACATGGAACAATCCCCACAGAGGGCTACGAATGGTTGGCATTTTTATTAGTCAGGGTTCTTATCAGTCAGAGCCTAGTGTACGGGCCACCGGACTCATGGAACACTTATTAAAAATCAGATTTGAAAGGATCAAATTGTTTCCAAGTAACTTAACTGCATAGTGGAATAAAGCCCGAA
Source organism: Lepus europaeus (assembly GCF_033115175.1). Taxonomy (NCBI): domain Eukaryota; kingdom Metazoa; phylum Chordata; class Mammalia; order Lagomorpha; family Leporidae; genus Lepus; species Lepus europaeus. Next base: position 74,717,765 of record NC_084828.1, on the reverse strand, counting down.
AGTGTTTAAATAAATGAGGGAAAAAAAATCTTGATCCAAAAGTAGAATCGACAATTTCTAGCATCAAATAAAAAGTGTTCAAGGCCGGCTCTGTGGCATAGTGGGTAAAGCCGCTGTCTGCAGTACTGGCATCCCATATAGGCACCAGTTTGAGACCTGGCCACTCACTTCCGATCCAGCTCTGTGCTGTGACCTGGGAAAGCAGTTGAAGATAGCCAGAGTCCTTCAGTTCCTGTACCGTGTGGGAGACTCCAAGATTTTAGCTGCAGGAAGACTATTTTCTCAAAGGAAGATTTCACCTTGTTGATATGGGATGTTATAAAAAAAAAATCTGTGCTGTGCTCTGAAAGGAGATACTATCTTTAGCTCTTAAGTTTATTTTCTACACAAACATCTTTGAAAAGATAAATTAAAACAAAAGGCTAACCAGTGCCTTAATGGTAAGATAAGAAGAAGAGACAATGTCCTATTGGCTAAAAGAAGTCACGTGAACAAGACAAGTCAACATGAAAGGAGACAAAATTCAATAGCATGGATACAGAGCAGGTGTGATTTGTTATTAGTGAAATGATCTGTCACATTTTTCAATATAATTAACATCTGAGTTATTTTTATATAGATATATATTATGTTCCTTATAACATTTTAAATATTGGATACCATTTTTAAAAGTTCATTAAAAATGGAATGGATGTATAAATTATTTTATATTCATACAAATGAATGATAATGGTAAAATAATATTGATAGGTAACATTTATTGAGTGTAGGTATGAGCTAGGCATTGGTGTAGACATTTTACATGCATATCAGATCAACAAAAAAAATATGATATGCCCTCAAGGAGACCCAACAGGCCAGTCCACTGCAGTGGCTTTCAATGTGGTAAGCCTGGGCTTCAGCAGAAGTCAGCTTGTGAAGAGCCCTGGCAGCTCTGCCAAGAGTTGGATCACTGGAAATGGACCTGCCCTGGAGTCGAAGGATGTCCAGGTCAGAGCCACAGATCTTATTGGCTCTAAGCTGAAAAGCCCTTCACTCAGCCCAACTTCCAAAGTGACCACTGCAGCTGAGGGGACGGCCAAGTAGGGTCAGCAACATTGCAGGCAGAACTGTAAATTTCTTGTTAGAGATGCCACCTGCCTTTACCAGGCCAGCTCTCCTCCCAGCCCAGCCAAGTCATGAAAGTCAACAGAGTGCCTTCCCCTAGGAGGTTCACACCTCCCTTAGGATGTACCCCATGTGAAGAGATAGATAGGTCTGAGCCTCTTAACTTACAAGGCCTAAAGCCCACCAGATTATTATCAAGCCCCTTCTATCAGGTTCTATTTGCCTCTCAATCAGAAAAATTACTTGTAGCTTAGACAGCAACTTTCTTAGCTCCTCTAATAATGACTCTGTCCTTTGTTCTAGACCCTGTCCAGTGCACTTGGGCCTCATTCCTTCGTAATCATAACCTCTACTCTACCACCAATGGCTCGACTCCCAACCTGTGTGTACTGATGGTCCTCTTCCCCAGTTAATGCTGTATAATTGTTCAAACCTGGTAAATGCCACTCTTAGGATCATTGGTTACTATCCTCACTCTGTCTTTTATGACCTTGTCTAAATATGATCAGAGTCGGTAAACTTGAAAGGCTTCCATAGCCTTGGCAACTCATGACGACAGCCTAGGGTGGTTACTGGCGCCATAAACTAGAGTGTCAATTTGTTGGGTCAACAACAGGAGTCACTGTGCACTTGCTCCTCATGTGGGATCTCTGTCCTTAATATGCTGTACATTGTGATTTAATGCTATAACTAGTACTCAAACAGTATATTTCACTTTGTGTTTCTATGTGGGTGCAAACTGTTGCAATCTTTATACTAAATTGATCTTCTGTATATAAAGAGAATTGAAAATGAATCTTGATGTGAATGGAAGGGGAGAGGGGGCGGGAGAGGGGAGGGTTGCGGGTGGGAGGGAAGTTATGGGAGGGGGAAGCCATTGTAATCCATAAGCTGTACACTGGAAATTTATATTCATTAAATAAAAGTTAAAAAATTAAAAAATATGATATAGCAGATGAAGTCACCTTGGCCACAATTTGAAATCTAGTGATGGTTGATCTGAAATATGTTGTGTCAAAATTGACATTTGAAACAGAAATAAATGAAAAAGTAAACTGCAGGTAGATGTACTATGTAATATGAATCCATTTAAATAAAATTTAAGGATAGTCAATACTATTTTTTCATTTTTCCTTGCATGTATTTACTACCTTCATACATCTATGTGGGAATGCAAAACTTGTTTTGGCCTTTGCTCTATTTCTCCTCCTGGATTCTGTGCTTTTCTGCCACTTAAATAAGTCTATATATTGTTTTCAGCTCTGGACCTAAAGTTATAGCCAAGCCAGGATAAGTGAAGCGGAATCCTGCAGGAGTCTAATTGGCAGAGTTCCTCAGGGCCTGAGCAAAATTTTATGCCTCTCAGTTGCTAGTCTCTCCTGGGTCTTTTTCCTCCAACCCTGAGAGTCAAAGCATACTGCGTCACTCAGAAAGTCTGAGTTTTCATCTCACAGAAGTACAGACAGGAATAGTGATTATGAGCCCTGGGAAGGGTCCCTGAAAGGGGAATCAAGGAAGGACAGTTAATGGGTACAGGGTTACAGCTGGGTAGGAGCGAATTCTAAAGTTCTGTAGCGCTCTAGGGTAACAATCATTAATACTACTTAATTGTGCGTTTTAAAATTGGTTGTAAAGATGATTTTGAATAGTCTTAAGACTAAGAAATGATAAGTTTTTGAGATGATAGAAATATGTTACCTTGATCTGATCATTACACATTATGTACATGTATTGAAATATCATATTGTATCCCATAAATATATACCATTACTATGTGTCAATTAAAAATTAAAAATATATATCAAAATAAGGGAAAGTCTTTGAACTTTCAGATCCAACAATTTTATTCTTTTGTCTTTTCCAATGTTTGGAATGTTATTAGCACTGGATGCATTTTTTTATACCTATCTGAAAGGATTTTCCTAGGAAAGGTGGTACAGCTATGTATTGAGTCCACTATGTGGGTTGGAAAACATACCTCCATGCTGCATCTTTATTCTTCTTTCATCCAGGTTTTTTTTTTTTTTTTTTTTTTTTTTTTTTTTTTTTTTGACAGGCAGAGTGGACAGTGAGAGAGAGAGACAGAGAGAAAGGTCTTCCTTTTCCGTTGGCTCACCACCCTCCAGTGGCCGCTGCAGCCGGCTTGCTGTGGCTGGCGCACCACGCTGATCTGAAGCCAGGAGCCAGGTGCTTCTCCTGGTCTCCATGCGGGTGCAGGGCCCAAAGACTTGGGCCATCCTCCACTGCACTCCCAGGCCATAGCAGAGGGCTGGCCTGGAAGAGGGGCAACCGGGACAGAATCCAGCGCCCTGACCGGGACTAGAACCCAGTGTGCCGGCGCCACAAGGCAGAGGATTAGCCTGTTGAGCCACGGTGCCGGCCAAATTTTTTTTTTTAATTTGACATTTGGAGTTATAGACAGTGAGATAGACAGAGAGAAAGGTCTTCCTTCTGCTGGTTCAAACCCAAATGGCTGCTATGGTTGGTGCTGCACCGATTGGAAGCCAGGAGCAGGTGCTTGCTCCAGGTCTCCCATGCGGGTACAGGGCCCAAGCACTTGGGCCATCCTCCACTGCCCTCCTGGGCCACAGCAGAGAGCTAGACTGGAAGAGGAGCAACTGGGACAGAATCTGGCGCCCCGACCAGGACTAGAACCCAGGGTGCCAGTGCCACAGGCGGAGGATTAGCCTATTGAGGCGCGGCACAGGCCAAATCATCCAGTTTTATTTGTTGGAGGGGTCTGGAGCTTGCAATGTTCCCTTTGACATTTTAATTTATTTTCTTCATAGAGGATTCCATAGAGAAGAGTTGTGGATTTGTGTTGGCATATAATATCCTAGCATATTTCAGATTTTACTTGACTTCACTACTAGGTGTGGCCTTAAGGGAATACAAGAGCATGTGTTTGTTTCTGTAACTTAAACACTTATATTTGCTATGAACATAATAAATATTCTTTTCACCTTTGTCCTTTCATATTTTATAATGCATATGTACATTACCTTTACCAAATTTTGAGATTTTTCTACCCCTCGATGAAAACTACTTTACAATTTTGTCATATCCTCTGCAATTCTTGTTAGACTATTATCAAAGATCCTTAAAGTCTGTATTTTAAACATTCTGCTGATCTCAAATTCGACAGAAGTTCAACAAGTATTTGTTGAACAATGTGAATAATTCGTGATATGGTTGACATAGGAATGAATGAGATATGGTCTGCACCTTCAAGGAATTCACAGCCTAGGGGGAGAGAAAGACCCCAAAATGCATTAGCCAAACCATGATATGATATATGCTAAGACAAATGCTTTTATAAACTATTTTGGGCTCACAGATAAGGGGGTGATTAATTCTGCCTTCAAGGCTTAGGGAATCCAGAGAAATTATATAACATTGAGCTGAAATTTGATAGATAAGTGGAATTTTCCAAAAGAGGAATACATGAAGACAGATACTTTGAGGAAGATAAAGAGTACACAAAATGACTGAGTCTGAAAGCAGATATGCTGAATGTGGAGCATTGTGGGTAAAAAGCCTGGGGGTTGGGGTTGCTGGAAACTGAGCAATCAGGCTAAAGGACTTTGGACCCTATATGCAAGCAATACGGTCTCTTGAAATATTTTTGATAGGGAATTTTCATGAACAGATTTGTAAGAAACCTTTTGGAATACGGCAGTGCCTCTTAGAATGTAGGCTCCATGAAAATAGTGACCATGCTGGTTTTGTTATTAGATACTCAGTGTCCAGAACATTTTAAGCATGTAGTAAGTGCTTAGAAATATATAAGTATATACACTTATATATTAATATAAGTAATCAAGTGGCAGGTAATAGTGGAGTCAGTTCTGTCAGGTAACAGACTTGTACCATAGGACAAGGAAGTGATGATAACAGCCTTTGATAACATGTCTTGTTTCACTGAAATGATTATTTCACAACAAATGATGGTGACCATATAATTTACTGTCAACATTGGAAACCCTTGAAAATAAAAGAGGGTACATTTAGAATTATTCTAGGAGAGTGACAGGTGAAAACTGGAAAATACAGTGGGAATATTTCAAGACCTCCTATGTCATAATCTTAGCCTCAGGTTGGTGCCAGTGTGTGATGTGTGTGTGCATCTGTGTGCATGCACATGTACAGGAGATAGTTTGAGGCTGAGAAAGATCAGCTGCGACGTGATGGGCTTGCTTTGTGAAGATATGTATGTGTTTGCATGTGGCTGGACGTACTTAGCAATTATTTCTTCCCCTTGGAGTCAGTAAAGACCTATGAAACACAGTAAATTTATGTCTCTTGAGGGTAAATAGGTAAGAACACAGCACAACAGGAGGGACAGTTTCCCTTGAAGAGAATCATGCCACTGAGAGACAAGTTACGAGTACACAGGAGGAGGGCCTTGGATGAATATTGATGACAAATCATGTCCTCTTTTCTCAGATCTTTTTTCAGTTTGAGCTGAGGCAGAGAGATGTTTGAGCTCTTTTGTTCAGGGTAAGGGGTGATGGATGATGGGTTCTGCTTCAAGGATGCAGATAAGGAGTACATGAGGACTGTTAAAGATACATAGAAAAGAACCTTATAGGATAAGCTAAATCTGTGTGCTCAGCACATGTGCACGCCTAGTGGTAGATGTAGATTATTTTCCTTGCTGTGTTTCTGTCAGTGTCTCCAAATCATCTGTATTTTTTTTTTAAATTGCATGTTTTATTTGCTTCTACTATCAGATTATAGAGAAAATACTATGAATGAAAATACTGGCGGTGTAGGGATACTGAGGCAAACAGAAAATGCCTTAGGTAAGTCTATCCAAGGCTCCAAGGTGGAAGGGGTAACTGTTGTAGGGTAAACAACAGTTGAGGGAAGCAATGACCTGAACTGTATGTTAGTCCATCCTCTGTTGCTATAGCAAAATACCTGAGGATAGATATTTTATAAAGAAAAGAGGTTGTTAAGCTCACAGGTTTGGAGGCTGAAATCTCAAGATGGCGTAAACTCATCACTCTAGGTTTTGATAAGACCTTCTTGGCTAACTCACATCATGGTGGATAGCATCATGGCAGGAACATGTTTGATTGGAAGAGACCACAAGGCAAAACGAAAAGCAATAGAATACTTAAGCAATGAAAGAAATTTAGAAATTGCAGAATCACAAATGTTAAGCCAATTACAGAATCATCTATTTATGTGTATCAAAAATCCCTGTGGCTGGCAGCTCTCAGTGATATCCAAAGCAATGCCACCCAGGGTAAGGTGTTTCCCAAAGTAGGCTGTGAAGTAGGAATGCATGGACTCACCTTGGCAGGGTGTAGCTCTAACCGCCTCTGATAGCTAGACACACAGCAGTACTATTGCTGTCATTAAGAGCAACAATGATGGGCTCTGCTACCAGTTTAACCAGATGCTGAGTTAGTAGAAACAGTGAGCTTATGGAAATGGCTAGATACTATTTGTAAGCAGAAAACAGGATCGTAAAGTGGCATCTGCACTGATTTTAAACAGCATTACCATAATTTGTTGGAGATGTAAATGTGATTCTCTGGACATGTCAGGTGTCCACAGTAGTGCCTAGCATTTGTGTAAGACAGAACACACAGAAGCCTCGTACAGAACTGAAGAACCACACCCTGGTCCTTTAATGACTCTGTGGCACACTAACAACTGTCTCATTAGCAATGTGTCTGTATCATAAAGCCAGATTGGAAAGGCCATCTTTTATTTATCAGCCTCAAAACAAAATGCTATTATCACTGGGATTTCAGAATAATTGTGGTAGCTTCAGTTTTTTCTTCATCCCCTCATCACTAAGATTTTCATCCCCAGCCAACTTTTTGTTTTTGTACTGAATTCCTCTGTTCCAATGGGAAAGTCAGTTAATTAAGTTGGTCCTGTTATCCAGTTGATTTAAACCATTGATTTCCACACTTGACTTAACCTCAGGATTATCAGAGGGAGCTTATTTAAAGCAGATCCTTGGGCCTAACTCCAGATCTCCAAATTAAATTTTCTGGGAGTGTGGCATAAGAATCTGTATTTTAGGAAGCTGTATTGTGATTCCCAATAGTCTTTGGGAACTATTGACGTTTGGAACGTGTCAATATGCTCAGTGTGAACTGAGATGTAGAGGGTATTCCTGTCGACAGTCATAGTGGGTGATGATCACCAGGCCAAAGAAAGCCAAAGGGTCATGGCAAAAGCATCTGTCACCTTCTGTTGACGATGTCCATTCCTGAAACTTGTAGAACCTGAGAATGGTGTCGCTGATATGAAAAACAATAGGTCTGTGAAATCATTCTGGTAATCCTGCCTCTTTTGTGGACTCCCTTCAATGATCTGGTTGATACTGAAAAGTGAGTTCATGGATTGGCAAATAGTCCAAAGTGGTAACAACAATATAAGTTATTTTGAGGATGTCTGCTTTGAGATAAAGCTAGAAAGTATGTTGGAGCCACATAGAACGCTTGCTAAATGACTATCTTCCAGTTTTAAATAAGTACACACATGTATGCATTTGTAAATTTTATTATTTATAGTGAAGCAGATGTGCAGCTTTTGAGCAAAAGAGGGAGATCATCAGATACATGTTGAGAATGATATCCAGCTAGCAATGAGTACAGTGGGGCTGGTTTGGAATCGGAGAAATTACAAGTGGGGAAAGCAGCACCAGGGTGAAAAAAGCATTTTAACTCAGGCAGCCGTGATCAGAATATATAATTGGGGGCAGATTCTAAAGTCAGTTCTTACATAGCATAGGAACTTCGCAAATTCACTGGGTAGGGAGACTAGTGAGAAAAAGGAATTAAGGATGACTCAGATGTTTTAATTGGAGTGACAGGGAGGATGGTCATCCTCTACATAGAGACAGGTTAGACATTGGGAAGAGCTGGCTTTTCCCTCTTGACCTGGATATGTCTGCAGGAAACAGAGTCATGCCTTTTTTTGAGCAAGTTAGCAGGGTGGCTAGGACTGTAGCTTAACAGGGAGGAGGAGGAGACAGAGGATTCAGAGCAACTGGCCTGGCACCAACATTGTAGATTACCAGATGACACCAACATCCCATATGTGTACCAGTTCTAGTCTCAGCTGCTCCACTTCCGATCCAGCTCTCCACTAGTGGTCTGAGAAAGCAGTGGAAGATGGGCCAAGTGCTTGGGTCCCTGTACCCACGTGGGAGAATCAGAAGTTGTTTCTGGTTCCTGGCTTTAGGCTGGCCTACTGTCAGCTGTTGTGGCCATTTAAGGAGTGAACAGCAGATGGAAGATAGCTCTCTCTGTCACGCTCTCTCTCTCTGTAGTTTTACCTTTGAAATAAATAAATATTTAGAAGGGAGGAAGGGAGAATGTCTGTTTTAAAGTCAGGGAGGGAGAAAGGGAGGGAGGAAGGAAGAAAACCTCCATGCCAACAACTTGTGCTGTGAGCCAGAGCAAGTCTGGACTCAGTCACAAGACTATGATCAGTCGGTCTGGGATTCTTGTGGTTTGGAGACACCTGACTCAGCATCTTGGCTCTGTGAGCTGCTTTAAAGAATCTATTTGCAGTGTGCTCTGTAGGCAAACATCCCAACACAGAGTTCAAGGGAGAGCCACCAACAGAGGTGAATGCTTCAAGGACTTCCTTAAATTAATTTCCGAAACCTCAGAACTATGCTAAGTATAGATAGCAGATTCTCAGTGACGACCTGATAAAGGAGTTAGTGAATGAACTGTCGTAGCAAATTCTGTGAGTACATGAAATTCTTAGGAATCTCAAACATGAATGCTGCCCACAACGGTTAGAATGCCAGTCTTTCCAGCTAGAATGTCCAGGAAAAGTGCATTCACCAGAGAACACATCCAGGTCACTGACATCCTAATCCCACGGTGGTGCAGAATACAATGCCCTGTTCAGAGCCCCTTTCTTCTTATGAGATTGGAGAGCTGATACATAAAGAATAATGAACCCTATCAGAATCCATAATTATCTCACATGATTTTAATTTTATAAACTTGTAGTGCTATAACTTTCTGTCTTTTCTTTGAACCTTTGTTTTGAAAGACTGCATGCAGTATGTTTTTTATTTTCCTTGCACCAGGTCTGCTGTCACCTGGCATATCACATCCACTATATCACATTAATGGCTGCCAGCTCAACAATGTGATACTCAATTCCATATATCAACCAGTGATATAAGCCTTTGCAGTACAGTGAATTTCATTTGCATTTATCTTTTCCATACACAGCACTCTCTTTTATCAGTCTTCCATTGGTCCCTATTCTCCTGTTTATTCTCACTGGCACCCACCTATACTTTCTTTCTAGCTGTGTTATTAATAATCCCTGCAAAGGCCTCCACACCCTCCTTTACCTTTTCCCCTCTCCGTAACTGACAGCTCCTTACAATCTGGCCTTTTAATGCTGTAAGAGTCAGGCCTGAATGAGGATGTTTCTTTGTTATTTTCACAGGCATTAGCATAGCTGCGTGAGCTGAGACTCAGGCACTTTCTTTAGATATGATTTATGACATCAATCCGATTTATGGCCATTTAAAGGAATGCTGAACTGGCTGTAAATCAGCAGAAGCACATAAAATACTCATGAGAACTGCTGGAATCCATCTGCATCAGCCTCCATCACCTGTAACAGCAGCCAATCGGCTGCAAAGATGGAGCTATCATAGGGGCAGAGGAAAGTGATGCTAATGATAGGCCTGCATCAGGGAGAAACGACCCACCTGACAACAGACAGAACCAACATGATTTTCATGCATCCAGGAACAGTCTACAGGAGCAGAGGATGAGGGTGCAATTTTTTTGAGCTGGTGGATAATTGGTACACATTAAATACAGGTTACAAAGGCAGACTTAATAATAACTAATGGTTTTTGCAGTGATGTGCAGTTTACAAAGACAGTACATATATATTGTTTTCATTGGGGCATTTTGGCAAGCTTGATAACTGGGTGCTATTTTGCCCATTTCATCTATGAGGAAGAAGTAGGGCCAAATGAAGTCCATATTCTTTCTAACAGATAGCTAGTCCACAAAAATGGTAAATCATTTCTCATTGTTGTAGTCAAGTAATTAATTGAGGAAAGATATTACGGTGCTATAGAGATATTGCTGGGCACTGAGTGGCATGTTTGCCTCAGATGATTTGTTCTTTTTGTATATGAATAATAATAGACCCTTGAGAGTTTTTGGCTACTCTAAGGTTTTTGTCTTCCAGTGCATTGTTGAAAAGAAAAAGAAAAAAAAAAAAACTCAATTAAAGCTAGTTGTTCTTTCTTCAGCCTTTTAGCACTTTATTTGCCACATTTATCCAGCAATTTTATCTTACATTGTGTCTTAATACTGGGCTGCTGTACAGGTACGGATAGATAATATTTTGATCAATTAATTTTTAATGCTTGCTCTATATCCTTTCCCTCCCCTTTCTAAACATTAAAACAGGTAACCAATGCTCTGTCTGTATCCTCAGGCCCGTTATATGGCAGAGAGGAACCTGGATATAAACTTGGAAAGACTTTTTAAGCTTTCATATTCCAATGCTGAAGGCACAGAATAGGAGAATTTTTGGGTGGAGCAGAATGTCCCAGAGAAGCAAAAGTGAGGGGTGGATCAAGGCCCTGCTGGTTTGCTCCTATCTGCAGAGATTTCCTTATGTTAGGCAAAAGAGAAAATGAAATCTGGAGTTATAGAACTTCGGAGATCTGGGCCCTACTCCTTGGCAGTGTTGCTTGAAGACTCCATGTGCTTTTTTGAGTTTAATTAAAAAAAAAAAGTCAATCAATTCTAAAATCCTGTTTGTGTATGTATATGCATGGTGTGTGTGTGTGTGTAATTGCGTGTATCTTGACATTTTTTTGTCTCATGATAAACCAGTGTTCACCTTTAATCAAAGTCCTTTGGTAGCTCACATGCAATTTTCTTAGACCTGAACTTTTGGAGAGTTGTGTATTTCCTATGATTTTTTTATATTTTCCTTACCTGGTTCCCTCATCTCCCATAAATTACATTGGTTGGACAAACTTTTCCCCAACTGTGCATAAGCTGACCTTTCAGAAGAAAGATGCTATAAAACACTTAATCGATAAATAACCCTGTTCTCTTCTTCGAGTAAAAGAGTCAATCAATCTTTACTCCTCTACATAAATGTGCATATCTTATCGTAGCTCAAGGTGCATTACAACTCTGTCTGTGGTGAATATTTTTTGTTGTTGTTACAAAGGAAATGTTAAAGTAAGTTGAAAAGGTACCATATTTACTCAGAATTCTTAGGTTCATTTTTTAAACTAGATGTACGAGATGAAGAGAAAATAAAAATACTTTTGGCCAAATGTAGATGCTTAAGTACCTGAGTAAGTCAAGACCTGCCTTCTGACTTTGGATTCATTAACCCTGAAAAGGCCTGTTGGAATTTTCAAGAGGCACCCAGGACCTGGACAGTAATCCCTAGAAGGCTTAAATTCCTTCCTCAATAAGAATATAGCACATCCAAAAAATGTAGAAGAACTATAACTGAGATTATGTTAACCTGAACAAAATTTAATTCTTAACCCTGAATGAAATTTAATCAGTATAATTTATAAAGAACATGGAGGGTTTTGGTTCAAAATTGTAAATACTTTGCTCATGTCTTAAGAATCATGTTATATGATTTGTCATCACACTACCTCATTTGCATTTGTGTGACATGGAATTTTCATCATCTCATTCTATTCTGCAATGGACTAAAATCTCCTTGGGGTAGCAAGTTGGAAATATCAAGAAAGACCATATTGTGGAGCTGGGAGTTTGCAGTCACATAGAAACTGAAGCTTTTAGTAACAGGAGATTCTCCTAGTCAAGGCTTGGGGACTCAAAGCTGGAGCACCTGAGACACAGCACAGAGACACACCCAGTAGTTGCACTGATGGTTGGTAGGATTTCACATCATATATTATTTCAATATCAACCCAATAGCCTCAGCCACTAATAAGAAGGTTGATCTTAGATTTATTAATCTCTCTGTGCTTCAGTTTCCTTATCTGTAAGACAGGGAAAACAGTAGTACTTATTGTAGGAATAATTGAGTCATTTCACAGGAAGTTCTTAGACTAGTTTGTGACAAACAGTTAGCTGTGAGTAATGTCCGTTGTTAGTATTTTTGTTATCATTATTATGCACTTAATTCTTGTAACCTTGTGTTTCTAAATCCAACCTAACTAAATCATATTACCATGATTTATTTGTCCCCTCGCTCCTTTACAGCATTTCTAAATTGTTATGTTATCACCACTTCCTTCTCTGACAACTTCTATAATCCACATATGCTCCAATTTAACTTACATATGTTCTTACTCAATGCCTATACATTGAATCAGTTCCATTCTAGCTCCATAAATCCTCATCAGTGAACAGAGTGATCAACAGTAGAGATTCCTATGCTTTGCCCATCTGGTCTTTCCAAACTAGCTTTTTGATTATTTATGCACTGAAATGTATACCTTATCTATTTAGCAAAAAAGTATTTGAGGCAATAAACATTAGTAAAAGAAAGCTAGCAATACTTATGGAAAGAGCTAAATTGCCATATTAAAGATTTAGATTTTATGTGAAATCTTTTCCTGAAAGCAAGGGTTATTAAATACTGGAAGTGCTTACTGGATTATTTCAACTAAAATGTCAGAGCTTTAGGCTCATATATCTATGTCCAGATGGTCTGCGAGCACAGGGCAGAGAGCTCAGACCCATGGTGAGCAAGGATCCTTACTTACAGTTTATTTATCAAAACATGCCTTTAATTACCACATCACTTTATGAAAACAAAGATAACAAAACAGGATTGACAAAGGGCTGCTTGGAAGATAGCTTGGTATATCTTGGATTAAAGAGAAAGGTATTAGAAATTACATTTGCATTTAATTGTCTAATGACCATTGTCGATTTAGGAATTAAGAACATTAATCTTTCCCAGTGTTCTTTAAAGAAAATGAAAACATGGCTGTTCATTTTTGTTGTGGGCTGTTTGTGTCTCCCTAACATTCAGCTGTTGAAACCCTAACCCCTAGTAGGGTGGTAACAGGACATGAGCACTTTGGGAAGTAATTGGGTTATGAGGATGGAACCTTTGCAAGATGTATGCTTTTATAAGGAGACATGAGGAGTGCATCATCCTTTCGCTTTCTATCATGAGAGGACACAGCAAAGATGATGGTTGTGCACAAACCAGAAAGCAGGTTCTTCCCTCAGGTGGATCAGACAGCACCTTGGTCTTACCTTTCTCAGCCTCAGAGATGCAGAAAGTATCTGTTGTTTAAGTCATCCAGTCTATGACAATTTGTCATAGTGTCCTGAACTAAGACAATGCTTAAAAATGTGAACTCCTAGGCACATCCAAGATTCTGTAAACAAGAATCCTCAGGGTTAAGTGCCTGGTAATGCCAAATGTTTAAGAGGCACTCGTGTGATTTTTATTTTTGAGGGATGATTGGAGAACACTGAGTTGGAAGATCACTTGGTAAACTGAGTTTTGTCTCATTGTGTGGGTCCTCATGGGATTTCTCTTAGATTAGGGAGGATTATCAGTGCCACCATAGAAATTCTAATGATATTTGGAAGCATTTAACTACTTACATTTTAAGTAGATAAGAATATTAAAAAAAAAAAACTTGTAGAGTTTAAGATCATAAAAAGTGATTACCCTCTGGATGGGACATTTAGAATCTGTATGACTTTGTTTAGGACATTGACTTTTGATGTCTCTGTAATCATGTAATAGGTCTTTCATAAAATTGTGAGACCAAATGAGACAAAGAGGAAAGCATTGTGTGTTAGTTATTATTATCATTCTTTTATTGGGTTTAAACTATGCTGGGCTGATTTTCCTATTAAGCCTCAATTATTTTCTTTCTCTTTTGTCATTTCAAGGGCACAGCTAGAGTACTTTTGTGTGTGTGTGTGTGTGTGTGTTTTCTTTCCATGCTCTTTTCCTTCCAGAGAGGAGCTTTTATTTTTTTCAGTTCCCCAGATTAACAAGGGAAATGTGAACTTGGCTGTTGACACTATTGGTTTCTGTGACTTCTCTTTTATTAAAGACAAAGTTATTCCACAACTTGACTAGTTGGAGCTGAGATAAACAAGCTCTCCAAAGTCACAGAACCCAGAATAGAACTTGAATTTCTGACTCATCAGAGGCAGTTAAAATTTTTCTCCATCTGTCCTAAAAGCATAAAGAGACTGGTGGTTCTTGTGCTTCAGTAATTAGTGGAGTTAGGAAGGAATACCCATTCCATCTTAACACATCTGCCCACCCTATGGGTGCATCCACCTACTTATTCATTCCCTGGAATTCCTGTTCCTCTAAAATCAGGGAAATCAGTACTGTGCTCTAGCCACAAAGGACAGCAAATATCCTGTTGTTCAAGAGGTTTGGAAGACCTGAGTGAATTGACAGGGAATGTTATGGTGTATGGTCTGTCACAAAATGTGAATAGCAATAGAACCATGACAGAAGGACTCGGAGAAGGCATGGACTTTTGTGAGTGGATACATGACTACATGGCATGAGAATCACACATCCACTTATGCATGCATGTGCACACACGCACATAATTCAGAAAGGTCAAGAAGAGGACTAGTACTCAGAGTTCAGAGAGAGCCTCACGGAGAATACAGTCTACCTGACACCAAGTGCTAAATCTGAGATTCTGTTGATTCTATTATATTTATTTCATAGATTTAGTGGTCTCTTATTCATCTTAAATTCTAATGTGCTTAAGAGTCAACTAGGGTCTTGTTAAAAGTTTAATTCTGGGGGCCAGCGCCATGGCGCAGCAGGTTAATTAATCTTCAGCCTGCGGTGCCGGCATCCCCTATGGGCGCTGGATTCTGTCCCGGTTGCACCTCTTCCAGTCCATCTCTCTTCTGTGGCCTGGGAGTGCAGTGGAGGATGGCCTAAGTGCTTGGGCCCCTGCACCCTCAGGAAGAAGCACCTAGCTCCTGGCTTCGGGCCGATGCAGCGCTGGCCTTGGCAGCCATCTGGGGGAGTGAACCAATGGAAGGAAGACTTTGCTCTCTCTCTCTCTCTCACTGTCTGTAACTCTACCTGTCAAATAAATAAATAAAATCTTAAAAAGACCTTCCTTAAAAATCCCCAGCCTCAACTGGACTGTGTGCTCTCAGCATCTTTGCTGAGCTGCCCACCTGGCCTGGTCAGGTGTAATCTCTCCACTCAACATGTAACTTCCCTCCTTCCTCCTCCCCAGTCTCTCAGGCTCTGTCTGGAGAGGTGCCCATCCGTCCTTACAGATGTCCCTCCCTAATAAACCTTGCTATTTTACCTACCCCCCGCCTCCCCCAAAAAAAAACTTTACTTCTGAAGCAGAGGCGTGAGGTGGGGCCAGCTCTCTGTATTTCTTGTAAATTCTGTGATATGTCCAAGATTATGCCATGCAAATCACATTTTATGAGCAACAGGTCACTCACTCTAGTTCTTAGTCAAAAACTAGTATGTCTATTACCTGTGAGAACTGAACTATAGTGATTCTCAAACTTAGGTTTTTACCTTGGAACACCTGGGGAACTTTACAAACTATGGGTCTGTATCTGAATATGCTCATTTAATCATTTTGGAAGGCAGCCTGGGCACTGAATACCCAGGTGATTCAAATTAATGATTCAAATTAATGGTTTAAAGAAAAATAGACTTCTAGTTAGATTCCACAATGATTATTCTCAAAGTTCAGCATTAAAAATCTCTTAGAAACTTGTAAGAGATACAGGTTCTCAGATACTTTTAGGACTTCTGGATTAGAAACTCTGAGAATAGAGGTCAGGAATCTGTGTACTAAATACCTCTTGGATGTACTGTAGGTTTGAGAACCAGAGATCCAGTAGAGCACTGGTTGAAACACCTTTCTGAATTTCTGATTTACATCTCTTGGGTGGGATGAGAGTACTTCCTTTGGGTTCACAAGTCTACATAGAAGAGATCATGGAGAAGGAGATATTATGGCTTTATAAGAGTGTAGAAATGAACTTAGCTAGAAAGGAAGATATAAGTGGGACCAATACATAACAGTGGAAAGTAGGGACAGGAAATCTGTATGATAAATCATTTATTGCTACATTTATTCTTTTTTTAAGATTTTGTTTATTTGTTCGAGAGGTATAGTTATAGACAATGAGACAAAGAGACAGAGAGAAGGGTCTTTCACCTGATGGTTCACTCCCCAGATGTCTGCATTGGCCGGAACTGGGCCGATCCAAGGCCAGGAGCCAGTAGCTTCTTCTGGGTCTCCCATGTGAGTGCAGGGGCCCAAGCACCTGGGCCATCTTCTACTACTTTCCCAGGCCATAGTAGAGAGCTGGATTGGAGAGGAGGAGCCTGGAATAGAACCAGCACCCGTATGGGATGCTGGCACTGCAGGTGGAGGATTAACCTTCTATACAACAGCGCCAGCCCCAATACATTTGTTCTTATAACACATTTTCACATATTTCTTGAACACTCATTATAACCAAATACTCTATGAAGTATTGAATGTGGATTAGCAACCAAATGAAGTTTGTCTCTACTTTGAGTGTATTATACTCAATTGGAAGAAACAAACAAAATGGTATGTGAATGAATATATTTATAATTTAGGATGAACATTCTGAAGGACATGGATAGAATGTGGTTATTGAAATAATATGGAAGGATACTTCAATGAGTAGGAAAGACCACTTTGGACAGGGCAACACAAAAGTCCAAAAGAAACATGACATGGTTAAAATAGTAGTCAACTGTTTGGACACTGAGATCCGAAAGACCGCTCGCGGTTAGAATCCTTAGTAGTTCTAAAAGTTACTGTAATTTTCTAAGATCCAGTTTTCTCTTCTGCCAAATGAGAATGATGAGAGCATAATACCTTACAGGAATGGAATTTCATGAGGATACAATGAGGTAGACCATGTAAAAGTATTTAGTTTGATGTATGGCATATTTTAAATACTATCACCCAACCAAATGAGTAACTATCATGTTTTGGCTTTGTTAATATACTGGAAATAAAGACAGGTATCAAGCACTTTTGTTCTCAAAGAGCTCAAAGTATTGTGATTATACATTTTATATTCTGAATAAAATCTTGCACAATATAAAAATTATCAGGGTGCATACTGCAATGAATGTTATGGAGGAAGTTACCTCAGATAAAGAAAAGAGAAAAAAAAATATCATTATTCCACGATGGGATCTTGGTAGATCAAATCCTTTCTGATTTTTTAAAAATATTTATTTATTCATTTATTTATTTACTGAAAGGCAGGGTTACAGAGAGGCAGAGGCAGAGGCAGAGAGAGAGAGAGAGAGATCCTTCATCCACTGGTTCACTCCGCAAATGGCTGCAATGGTCAGAGCTGGGCTGATCCGAAGCCAGGAGCCAGGAACTTCTTCCAGGAAACCCATGATGGTGCAGGGGGCCAAACACCTGGGCCATCTTCTACTGCCTTCCCAGGCCATAGCAGAGAGCTGGATGGAAGGTAGAACAGTGGGACTGGAACCGGCACCCATATGGGATGCCAGCGCCACAGGCAGGGGCTTTATCTGCTATGCCTCAGTGATGGCCCCTCCTTCCCGATTTTTTAAAGCATAGATGTAGTGCTTAAACAGGTCTGGGGGGCCGGCGCTGTGGCACAGTGTGTTAACACCCTGGCCTGAATCACCGACATCCCATATGGGCACCGGTTCCAGACCACCCAGCTGCTCCACTTCTTGTCCAGCTCTCTGCTATGGCCTGGGAAAGCAGTAGAAGATGGCTCAAGTCCTTGGTCCCCTCACCTGCATGGGAAGATCCGGAGGAAGCTCCTGGCTCCTGGCTTCAGATTGGCGCAGCTACAGCTGTTGCAGCCAATTGGGGAATGAACCATCACATGGAAGACCTCTCTCTCTCTCTCTCTCTGTCTCTGTCTCTGTCTCTCTCTCTGTCTCTGCCTCTCCTCTCTCTGTGTAACTCTGACTTGCAAGTAAAATAAATAAATCTTTAAAAAATAAGACTGTATTCTTTTGCACACGTACATATGGTTGCAATGTCAAGACCCCTTCTCCAGTGGATACTGACTGTGACAACCACTGAAAAATATTGGATTGTGTCAACAATTCATTAAGCATTGAATATTTCTTTAACATATTATGCTCCATAAACTGCATTAGACAGTTGATAATTCCAAATGGGACAGTTTCTAGGTACCCAAGATAAGGTCATAATTTAATATGGTTTTGGTGTTCATGAATTAATGACATTTATTGCTGCATCATTATTAAGCAGTAACATTTTTCAGAGGTGCTCCACAATTCTTAAGGCATGATATGCACATGAGAATAGGTGACAGAAGTGGTATATCTTGGATGCTGTCTCTGATGCAGATCGATACTTTGGGGATGAGTATTTGTTTATCTGGCATTTTGACTGTGAAAGATTGATCCTGCTATCTCTGGTTTAGCAGAAAATCAATTTGTGATATTTCTATATATGTGTAAATATTACTAAACAAAATAGTGAAATAGGGAAAAACTTATTATTTGTTCTATATTAACCTTTCTATGCTCTCATTTTGCAAGCAGCCCAGTTGATTTAGGTCCTTTCAGCTCTAACATTATAGCTCTCCAGTCAGAGACTCCAGCCAAAATGACCACTGGTTCTTTGCTTCTACTTTGTCTTTTCCAATATGACTATTGGTATCTGATTTCTGAGTAATGATGACAGTAAAGTATTATGACTTCTGCCTAATGGAACTGATGGTTTGGTGCATGAAATTAACCATCTAGTGATTTATCTTCTCTTTATTTGAAGCGCGCGCACACACACACACATACACACTGAGAGAGAGAGAAAAATGCAATCTTCTATCTGCTGGTTCACTTTCCAAATTCCTGAAACTTCAGCTTGAGCCAGGGAAAAGACAGGAAGCCCAGAACTCATTCTGGGGCTCCCATGTGGGTTGATGTTCCAGGGTGTGGGCTAGCAAGAAGCTGTGTCAGAAGTGAAAGGTCTAGCACTCAAATAAGGCGCTCTGATTTGAGAAGTGGGCATCCCATGCAGTTTCTTGATCACTGTACCAAATGCCCATCCAAGAAAAGTAATATAGTTGAACTGGGACTCACACTCATGTGCAGGGATATGGGATGGGAGTGTCTGAAGTGAAGACTTAAGCCTGCACAAAATAGACCTAAGCCACGGTGTTAATGGATCTTGATTTCTCTTAACTTACAAGACCATGTGATTCATTTTGAAAACTGCTTTTTAATAAAACCAAGTTTATATTGTTATTTTAAATAAATTTAAAAATAGCTACTCTGTGCTGATACTGGGCTTGCAATTTCACATAAGTGATTTTATTTCATCTTGTATCCATTCCATAACTTCTTCCCTTTATTACTACTGTTTAGATGAAATAAGATAGGCTAGAACACCAGGAGATTTCAATATTGCTTAAGTTCCAAAATCTAACTTTATCATTTAGTTGTATGGAATGGATATGTTAATACACCCTTTTAGTTTCAGTTTCTCTTATATATAATAGAGATGATATATTAACTCCTAACTCCACGTGGTTGTTCTGAAGATTGAATGAGGTGATGGATATAAAACTTCCTAGCATAGTGTCTGGCGTATAATAATAATTCAGCAAATGTTATGAGCTATTATAATTGCCCAAGATCACAGAGCTTGTATGTTTAGGAACTAAAACTCAATGTTTGTGTCAAAACTTCATTCCCTTGGGCCTGATGTTGTGCTTAGCTGCTTGTGATGCTGGCATCCCATGTTAGAGTGCTGGTTCCGTCCTGCCTACTCTGACTCTGATCCAAATCCCTGCTAATGGGCCTGGGAAGGCAGCAGACGGTGACCCAAGTACTTGGGCTCCTGCCACCCAGATGGAAAACCTGAATAGTTCCAGGATCCTGGCACTGGTTGCTGTGTCAATTTCAGAAGCGAACCAAATGGAATATCTCTCTCTCTTTCTCATTCTCCTGTTCTCCATCATCCAGCCTTTCTTTTTTATTTTTCTTTTTTTTTCTTTTTTCTTTTTGACAGGCAGAGTGGACAGTGAGAGAGAGACAGACAGAGAGAAAGGTCTTCCTTTTCCGTTGGTTCACCACACTGATCTGAAGCCAGGAGCCAGGTGCTTCTCCTGGTCTCCCATGGGGTGCAGGGCCCAAGGACCTGGGCCATCCTCCACCCCACTCCAGGGCCACAGCAGAGAGCTGGACTGGAAGAGGAGCAACCGGGACAGAATCCAGGGCCCCAACTGGGACTAGAACCTGGAGTGCCGGCACCGCAGGCTTAGTGAGCCGTGGCACTGGCCCAGCCTTTCAAATAAATAAATAAGCCCATATATATTAAGAAAGTTCATATTCTGTCCAGTATACCATACCTCTTCAGGTGAGTCATAAGCCTAAGATGTTTTATGAGTAATTACACTGAAAGCTTGTATGAGTATGGAGTTTGAAACTATTGTTATGAAGTCTTTTCCCTACCAGGTGAATTCTCTACCTAGCAGCAAATGTAATTGCTTACATTTATAAATTATATCATGACAGCTTTCTTCCTAGACTATTACAGTGGCTTCCCCTTGTTCTCAGGGTAATATACAAATTCTGATCATTCCTGAGAAGTCCTACATGATCTGTCAATTGCCTTGGTCTTACAACTACTTTTTCATTCACTCTGCTCAGAAGTTCAAGAAACTTAACCGTCTATTCATAACATCTCCTTGTCTGGAAGACCCTTTCCTTCACTTATCTTTGGGTTAGTTTACTTCTTAGTCATCCTTTAGGTCCGAGTTTAAATATTTCATTCTAAGAGAAGACATCTCTGACTTCACCATTCCTTGAGCCTTATATCTCCAATAAATGCCGCTCATACTTCACAGCACTTGCTACAGGTCATTATAAGGTATTTATCAATGCATATTTGCTTAGGGTTGATCTATTCCAATATGCATTTAACTTTGCAAGAGCAGAGACTATTGTGTAATGCAGTGTAGGTGTTATGCCCAGTTTGATTGTCACCAAAGACCACCAAGGAGCTGATATTGCTGTAAAACACATGAGAGTTTTATTACGGGTCCATGCCTGGCCTCTCAACTATCACCGACGCAGCAGATTTGAATTGAGAATCCTGACTCTTCAGTTAGCAGGGTTTTTATAGGGTTTTCAGAGACATTCTATACGTTACAGTACCATTTAGCAAATCATCTCTTAGAATTGATTAGTGCTTCCAGTGGCAGGAATGGATTTGTAAAGGTGGTTGGATGGCTTTGGGGTTGATGCCTTTTAAATTGATTGGCTAAAGTATAGGGTCCAAGCTGCTGGGGTGTAGTGCCAAACTGGTCTAGGGATATTATCAGTCACCTTAACTGATCTGAAAAGACAGCTGGAACTTTAGGTATTTCTCTGCTGTCTGCTAATTGCCTGTCTCTAGGGGAGTTTATTGCAAGGGGAGTTCATTTATTTATTTTTAGGAGCTTCTGGCTCAGGGTTCAGGGCCCAGTCAGGCCCAACTTACAAGATGAAGGCCTATTTTAAAATAGTTGCACCTTGATCCAGGCTCATGTCTCTCATAGGCTACAGAAAGAGTCTCCCTTCTACCACCCCAGCAAGTCTGCATACCCTTTCTGTACACAGTTGTGTGACTGTAGGCATATAGACATTTTTATGGGAAAATGTCATGCAGAGCTATGTCTTAATGATATAACTTTGTAAATTTTACCATGCATTTTATATTTTTATTTATAAAAGAAGTCACATACAGTTGAAAATCCTTGTTTACTCAGAGGTAGTCTTTGTATTGAATTTGATATTTATTATCCTCAAGTAATTTTCATATTATTAATTACTGATGTATATCACTTAAGCCACATGCAGAACTGTTTAACATATGTATAAAGTTCATACAAAGGATTTATTATGAGGATAATATCATATAACAAAATCCTTTATTTCTTCTTGTCTTTTACTATATACTGTGTCTTAAATTTTGGGCTATGTTGTTACCAGTAGTTCTAGTTCATGTGTTTTCACCAATGTATGAAATTTGATAAATCTAGTGCACCTATTTATTACCCAGATGATGGACATTTATGCCATGCCCAATGTTTTCCTGTCTCCATCAAGGCTATAATGAACTGATTTTTCACATGTCCTTGTGAACCTCTGCAAATGTTCTCTGGGCAATATACTACAAAGTGGAAATGCGAGGTCAAAGAACATGCTCATCTTCAAATGCACTGCAGTATATAGATTTTAAAATGTTCTCCAAAATGGCCTGATTTATTTCCTGCCAGCAGGATTTCATAGTTGCATTTTCCCTATAGTCTTGCCAATACTTGGCATTGTCAAAACTTTTAAAATTTGTCCATCTGATAATTTTGGAATGATGTTTTATTGTGTTAAAAATTCTTTATATTCTTGAAATATGATAGACACTACACAAATAGTTATTCTTTATGGTATTGCTGCTGAATATTTCATATGAGTACCCGATTCAGTTTTAATGCTGTTGGGAAAAGATATGATGTTGAGAAAAGAGTATCACCAATAATGGTGACATCCAAAGTAGCCTGTTATTGTAAGATTGAAAAATCCTCCCTCCCTCACCTTATCTCTAGCAAGTGAGAAGAGAAATGAGCATCTCTCCTGAGTTAGAGCTGCATCATATAAATTCTTTTAAGTAAAAGTTTATTGAATATTATCTTTTCCTCCTTTCACTCCCTTCCTTGCTGTAGAAGTCAGTGATATGGTCTGAGGAGGTGAGGAGGAGAGCAGAAGGGATGGAGGGGGCAGTAGTCAGGCCCAAGTGCTAGTGGCAGGGCCAAGATACAGCAGAGCTGGGATCTGAGGAGGTGGTGATGCCTGTGGGCCCCAGAGCCAAGGGCTGCCAAGTGTCCAGTGTGGTCCAGAGATTGGTTACAGGCAGGGGGGTTAAGCACTCACTGTTGGAGAAGGGATTTATACAAATGGAAAAAGAGGAGGCATGGAAGACACGTGGGTGGTAGGTTGGAATTGGCAGGATAGATTTTATCCCACAGAAGCAGGCTAGTCAGGGCCTGTTCTCATGGCAAGTAAGGGAGGAAAGCGAGGAAGTGCAAATGTAAAATGTATTTTTCAAGACTCTGCTTGCATGAACTCTGCTAAGAAATGAGTGGCCAAATGCAAGTCACATGTCTAAGCCCAGAGTCTGGGTGGGAGAAGAGGATTTCAAATTTGAGGAGTACAAGGCTTGGATACAGGGAAGGCCCATTCATTAAGACCACTGACATTACTAATCTGCTACACTATATACTCCTCCAGTGGACTGAGCTAGAGTCACAAACACAGCCCTGTTCTCCCTTGAATGGGCCATGGTGTACGCAATAATGAAACATTTATGCTGTCTACTTTTCTTGATCATATTATTTTTAGCATATCTAGTTGGTGTTGTCTTATGACTTTAACCTCTATTTCTTGATTTATTGACTTTGGATAGTTTCTATTTATTTCCTGTATAAAAATGAGATAATTAGAGCAATTACTGTTCTTTCCATCATTATGCTCTTATAATCATTTATAAGAGAAGTCAGTTTTTGTCTTTTATGCTATATTTACAGTAAGATTTATTTTAATATTTATCAGTTTTATACTCATGTCTTTCATATTTCATCAGTTGATTTTTAAAAATTAAAACTCACTATACATAATTCACAATGTTATAATTATATACATATTATTCATATTATTATTCATTGTGGAACTATGAAGTACATTCAACTCAAAGATGGAATTATTACTCGGTGTCATTTAAACTCTGTGGTAGGGGGATTTTCTCAGCGTCTCATTTTAATGGATTCCTTTTTCAGTGCTTTCAAGCTTTCTTCTTTTCTGCAGGGTCACATGTAAATATGTATCCTAGGTCATCTTCTTTCTTGGCTCCCTTTTCCCATTTTGTTGGAATACCTTCTTGAATAATTTCATGTATTCATAAAGAGTGTGTGGGTTGTAAACTTTCTAAGTTCTTGCCTGTCACCCGTGCCTTCATTTTCCTCTACCATTTGATTGATATTTTTCAGGCATACGATTTTGGTTTAGACTTTGTTCTCCTTGAGGAGCTTGAGGACAGCGTTGCATTATTCTCTGCTCTCTAAGTTGTTGAATATGTATAATTGTACTTAAAATTATGAAGCTTCCCCTGGATGTGGGTGTTTTCATTTGTTCTGTAGTAGTCAATCGTCCTTCAATCTAATAGCCTTGTACCTTTCTTCAATATAAGGAAATTATCTCTTATAATTTTTGGAGCTGTACTCGTCATTGTCGTAGTTTCTACCTGATTGGTATTTTATTAGATCATCATTATCAAACAGTTGACTACAATCTAGTTAAGAATTATATTTTACATGCTATCTATTATGTAGATGCATGTTACTGTATATGCTGTATTTTGGTTGTTTTCTGTTGCCATAGCAGAGTATCTGAGACTGGGTAATTTGTGAAGGAAAGTTTATTTGGGTTCACAGTCCTGGGGCTGGGATGTCCAAGAGCATGGCACTGGTATCTGCTTGGCTTCCCGTGAGTGCTTCATGCTGAATCACAGGGTGATAGGGAAGCAGAAGGGCAAGCAGCAGATATAAAACATGACAGGTTGGCCCCCTTTATAACATTCTTCTCTCACTACCCAGTACCACAGGATTGGGAACTCACTCACTCCCACTAGGAGACTTTCATGATCCAAAGGCAGATTAGAAGTCCACCACCTCAACACTGCCACACTGGGGACCAAGCCACAGCAGGAGTTTTAGTGGAGGCAAACTGCATTCCAGCCAGACTCCTGGCCTATCTTATTTCATTTCAGTTTTTGAAAACACTGATTGTGGAGAACTCATTGCTATCATGACCACATTAGTTTACTTCAGGTGTTATAAGAAAATACCATGGGTTGGTGGCTTAAAGAACAAAAAGTTATTTCTCAAAGTTCTGGAGGCCGGAAAGACCCATGATCTGGGTACCCAGTCAATGATTCGGTGCCTGGTTAGATCCCTTATCCTGAAGTACCAATGGCTGCCTTCTTGCTGTATTCTCACATGGTTGGGAGAGAAAGAAAGATCTTGTATCTGTTATATGAATACTAATCCCCTAATAAAGGCTTGGCTTTTATAATCTAATTGCAAAAGACCACATCTCCAAATACTATCAAATTGGGTTTCAGGCTTGATAATATGAGTTCTGGGGGGACACATTTTGGTCTATGGAAATGACACAAACTCTGCTGTATCTGTGGTTTGAAAGGCAATGCATTTGATCAATAGTGTCCTTTTGAGCTATTCTTCATATCTCATGTATTTTTCTTGTATTTTTCAGTTTATTCCTTTTTTGAAATATGCTATTTTTAAAATTTTTGTTTATTTTATTTACTTGAGAGGCAGAGAGAAAAATTCATCTGCTGGTTCAATTCCCAAATGCCTATAATGGCTAGGCTGGGCCAGGTTGAAGCTGGAAGGTAGGAACTCAAGTCAGGTCTTCCATTCAGGGGGGCAAGGACCCAACTACTGCTGCCTCCAGGGTGCACATAAGCAGGAAGCTAGAATCAGGAGCTGAGCTGGCAGTGCAGCTAGAACTCAAAACTATGCACTCTGATAGGAAATGTGGCTATCCCAATCAGCAGTTTTATTGCTAGTCAAACACTCACTCCTATATATTTTAACTTCCTTTTATGTTTATAAATTGATGTTAAACTGCATACAATCTTTAATATGGAAATTATTGAATTTTCAGTTCCTTTCTCATCATGTTTTCAATTTCTAAGAATATTTTCTTGTTTTCTGAATACTGCTTTCATAGCAGACTGTTTGATGGCTACCATTGCCTCTTTTTTCTCTATTTTTAAAAACTGAGATGTAAATCATGCAATATAAAATTCACTATTTGAAAACATACCATTTAGTGCATTTTTTTGTTTAATCACTATGTTGGTAACCATTGCCACTATATAATTCCAGATTCCTTCCATCACTCCAAACAGAAACCCTATACGTATGAGCAGAACGTTCCAATAATAACATTCTCCCAGCCCCTAGAAACTAATAATCTACTTTAACTTCTGTGGATTTGCCTAATCTACAAGTTTCAAACAGCTGGAAACATATAATACACATTGCTGTTTTTATCAGGCTTCTTTGACTTAGCATAATGTTTTCAAGGACCATATGTGCTGCAGTATGTATTAGAACAGCATTATTTTATGGCTGAATAACATTCCACTGTATAGATACTACACATTTGTTCATAAGTTGGGACTATTTTATATAATGTGACCATTATATATAAATGTGACCATTTGTATATAATTTTGTGGATATATGTTTTCAGTTCTATTGGCTTTATATTTAGAAGTAGACTTCTGAGTCAAATGGCAACTACATTTAACTCTTTGATGAACCACTATATTATTTTCCACAGTGTCTTTACATTCTCTGTTCCCTCCAGCAATGTGTGACACGTCCAGTTTCTCTACATCTTCCTCACAATTTGTTTTCTGATTTTTTTTTTTAATTCTAGATATCCTCTTGGTTGTGTAGTGGTATCTCATTGTAGTTTTGATTTCCTTTTCCTAATTATGAATGATGTTTAGCATCTTTTCATGTCCTTAGTCACCACTTATGTATCTTCTTAGAGAAATGTCTATTCAAATCCTTTCCCATTTTTGAATTGTCTTTTTGTTATTGAGTTGTAAGAATTCTTTATGTTTTTTGGATACTAGGCTTTTATCTGACATCTTCTTTACAAATATATTCTCATGTTACATGAGTTGTCTTTACTTTGATGCAGAAATCTTCTTTGTGTCCTTTGATACACAAAGTTTTTTTAATGTTGATGAGGTTCAATTTATTTTTTGCATCATATCTAAGAAACCAGTCTTATCTAGAATCATGAATATTTATATCTTTATTCTTTAAAGAGCTTTATATTTTTAGTTTTTATATTTAGATCTTTAATCCATTTTTAGTTAATGTTTGTGTATGGTATAAGCTATAGCTTCAAATTATTTTACATATGTACATCTGGTTTACCTAGCACCGATTGTTGAAAAGACTGTTATTTCTCCCACTCAGTTGTCTTGTTATCTTTGTTGAAAATCAGTTGGACATAGTTGTATAGGTTTACTTCTAAGCTTTTAATTTTATTCCATTGCTTTATATATCTAGCCTATGATAGTATTATACTTGTTTGACTGCTATAATTTGGTGGCAAGTTTTGAAATTTAGAGTCATCACAAGTTTTTCATTTATTTCAAGATGATTTTCACAGTCTCTAAAATTTCCATAAGAATTTTAGTATTAGTATGTCTATTCACAGTTGCCTTTTGAATGTTTCTGAAGCAAGAGACATTAAAATATTATTTTATAGTATATTATTTCCACCTCAATTATCTGTCATCCTTGCTGTTATCTCTCTTGATTTAAGTGATCAATATCCTTTATTTTTCTTCAGGGTTTGATATTCTGTTGATAGCAGTTGCTCATATTCTATTGAAGAAATGGATGAATAAATGACTCTCTTGAGATGAATGAGGAGGTGGACTGGTCTCCTCTTTTTGAGGTGGATCAAAATTTATCCCTTCAAGATTTCTTTCTCACTAAAATGTCAGTATTGTCTGATCAATGCGTATTTTACAAAATTATGATTTATATGCTTAGTTTAAGGCATAAATATTATGTGTGCTCTTAAGCCATTTCCTCCTGTTTATTCCTCTACATGGAGACAAAGTTTGGTGTCTGTTTCTCTCAGTCTCTCCTCTCACTTTTAACTTCTCATTCTGTCCCTATGCATTGCCACAGAGATGCCAATAATTTGTACTCAATAACCATAATATTGACTTCATCTAGACAGAACTGTCACTGGGTACACAATAGTTTTACTCCATCTTTATGGTTTCACTTGGGTTCACATAAATGTATGACAATCTTTCCCTTGTAATGTGGCTTAGGTAATAAAAATTTCTCAATGATGAAATATTTATGATAGGTAAAATAAAATATTATGAGAAAACTCTTCTTATGAGAAAGAAGTCAGTAGAAACTTTATAAGTGAATTTTAAGAAATGCAAATTGCATTTGTAATATTTTTGTGTGTACTCACTTTAGAAGACTCCTCTACTGGGGGAATCCTGTAAGAAGCCCACTTTCTACTTTGAGGGCAGCTAAGAAATCACCCTACACTTAGTCAATTGGCTATTGCTTCCAAACACTTCAAAACTTGAGGAAGTGAAACAAAGATGTGCCCAGAGATTACATGTAAAGGCTATTATGAAATTATGAGCATTATGTCCTAGTCTTAATGTTCATGGACAGGTGAGTCTACTGGTCATATTCCTGTTTGGTAGAATCTTGGGCACATCTTATCTTTCTTAATTCTGAGCCCCTTTTAAAAATTTGGCTCTGTAACATTCCTGATGATTTTGTAGGCTACCCAATATTCTTTTAATAAATTATCCACCAATAAAACCCATACATCTTGGTTCCTGTGATTTGTCACATTTTCTGTTATAAAAAAAATCAATAAAGAGAGTTTTCTAAATGAAAACCAAATTGATGGCATTAAAATATCTCAGCAGCACACATTTTGTACAGTGGTTAAGATGCCACTGAGAACATCTACATTCCATTTGGGGGGGCCTAGATTTGAGTCTCAGCTCTAATTTGGATTCTAGCTTCCTGCTCATTCACACTCTGGTGGGCAACAGGTCATGGTTTAAGTAGTTGGGTTGGGTTGAGAGCGAACCTCAGTCACCAG